>NW_026695198.1:2385000-7185000 GCF_021218885.2 Marmota monax | reverse complement strand
CTCCTCTGAGAAGTGTCTGTTCAGGTCCTTGGCCCATTTGTTGATTGGGTTATTTGTTTTCTTATTGTTTAATTTTTTGAGTTCTTTGTATACTCTGGATATTAGGGCTCTATCTGAACTGTGAGGAGTAAAGATTTGTTCCGAGGATGTAGGTTCCCTATTTACCTCTCTTATTTTTTCTTTTGTGAGAAAAAAACTTTTTAGTTTGAGTAAGTCCCATTTGTTGATTCTAGTTATTAACTCTTGTTCTATGGGTGTCCTATTGAGGAATTTGGAGCCCGACCCCACAGTATGTAGATCGTAGCCGACTTTTTCTTCTATCAGACGGCGTGTCTCTGATTTTATATCAAGCTCCTTGATCCATTTTGAGTTAACTTTTGTGCATGGCGAGAGAAAGGGATTCAGTTTCATTTTGTTGCATATGGATTTCCAATTTTCCCAGCACCATTTGTTGAAGATGCTGTCCTTCCTCCATTGCATGCTTTTAGCCCCTTTATCAAATATAAGATAATTGTAATTTTGTGGATTGGTTTCTGTGTCCTCTATTCTGTACCATTGGTCCACCCACCTGTTGTGATACCAGTACCATGCTGTTTTTTTTACTATTACTCTGTAGTATAGTTTGAAGTCTGGTATCGCTATACCACCTGATTCACACTTCCTGCTTAGATTTGTTTTGGCTATTCTGGATCTTTTATTTTTCCATATGAATTTCATGATTGCTTTATCTATTTCTACAAGAAATGCCGTTGGGATTTTGATTGGCATTGCATTAAACCTATAGAGAACTTTTGGTAATATCGCCATTTTGATGATGTTAGTTCTGCCTATCCATGAACAGGGTATATTTTTCCATCTTCTAAGATCTTCTTCTATTTCTCTCTTTAGGGTTCTGTAGTTTTCATTGTATAAGTCTTTCACCTCTTTTGTTAGGTTGATTCCCAAGTATTTTATTTTTTTTGAGGATATTGTGAATGGAGTGGTTGTCCTCATTTCCATTTCAGAAGATTTGTCGCTGATATACAGGAATGCCTTTGGTTTATGCATGTTGATTTTATATCCTGCCACTTTGCTGAATTCATTTATTAGCTCTAATAGTTTCTTTGTAGACCCTTTTGGGTCTGCTAGGTATATAGTCATGTCACCTGAAAATAGTGATAATTTAAGTTCTTCTTCTCCTATTTTTATGCCTTTAATTTCTTTCGTCTGTCTAATTGCTCTGGCCAGTGTTTCGAGAACTATGTTGAACAGAAGTGGTGAGAGAGGGCATCCCTGTCTTGTTCCAGATTTTAGAGGGAATGCCTTCAATTTTTCTCCGTTCAGAATGATGCTAGCCTGAGGCTTAGCATAGATAGCTTTTACAATATTGAGGTATGTTCCTGTTATCCCTAGTTTTTCTAGAGTTTTGAACATAAAGGGATGCTGTACTTTGTCAAATGCTTTTTCTGCATCTATTGAGGTGATCATATGGTTCTTATCTTTAAGTCTATTGATGTGGTGAATAACATTTATTGATTTCCGTATATTGAACCATCCTTGCATCCCAGGGATGAATCCTACTTGATCATGGTGCACAATTTTTTTGATATGTTTTTGTATCCGATTCGCCAGAATTTTATTGAGGATTTTTGCATCTAGGTTCATTAGAGATATTGGTCTGTAGTTTTCTTTCTTTGAAGTGTCTTTGTCTGGTTTAGGAATCAGGGTAATGTTGGCCTTGTAGAATGAATTTGGAAGGTCTCCCTCTTTTTCTATTTCCTGAAATAGCTTGAAAAGTATTGGTATGAATTCTTCTTTAAAGGTTTTGTAAAACTCTGCTGTATACCCATCCGGTCCTGAGCTTTTCTTAGTTGGTAGTCTTTTGATGGCTTCTTCTATTTCCTCAATTGATATTGGTCTGTTTAGGTTGTCTATATCCTCCTGACTCAATCTGGGCAGATCATATGACTTCAGAAATTTATCGATGCCTTCACTATCTTCTAATTTATTGGAGTATAAGGATTCAAAATAATTTCTAATTATCTTCTGTATTTCTGAAGTGTCTGTTGTGATATTGCCTTTTTCATCCCGTATGCTAGTAATTTGAGTTCTCTCTCTTCTTCTCTTTGTTAGCATGGCTAAGGGTCTGTCGATCTTATTTATTTTTTCAAAGAACCAACTTTCAGTTTTGTCAATTTTTTCAATTGTTTCTTTTGTTTCGATTTCATTAATTTCAGCTCTGATTTTAATTATTTCTTGCCTTCTACTTCTTTTGCTGTTGTTTTGCTCTTCTTTTTCTAGGATTTTGAGATGAAGCATGAGATCATTTATTTGTTGGTTTTTTCTTTTTTTAAGGAATGAACTCCAGGCAATGAATTTTCTTCTTAGAACTGCTTTCAATGTGTCCCATAGATTCCGATATGTTGTGTCTGTGTTTTCATTTGTCTCTAAGAATTTTTTAATTTCCTCCTTGATGTCTTCTATAACCCATTGATCATTCAGTAACCTATTGTTCATTCTCCAAGTGATGCATGATTTTTCCTTCCTTCTTTTATCGTTGATTTCCAGTTTCATTCCATTATGATCAGATAAGATGCATGGTATTATCTCTACTCCTTTATAATGTCTAAGAGTTGCCCTGTGACATAATGTATGATCTATTTTTGAGAAGGATCCATGTGCTGCTGAGAAAAAAAGTGTAACTGCTTGATCTTGGGTGGTATATTCTATATATGTCAATTAAGTCTAGGTTATTAATTGTATTATTCAGTTCTATAGTTTCTTTATTCAACTTTTGTTTGGAAAATCTGTCCAGCGGTGAGAGAGGTGTGTTCAAGTCTCCCATAATTATTGTATGGTGGTCTATTAGACTCTTGAACTTCAGAAGAGTTTGTTTGATGAACATAGCTGCACCATTGTTTGGGGCATATATATTTATGATTGTTATGTCTTGTTGGTGTATGGTTCCCTTAAGCAGTATGTAGTGTCTCTCTTTATCCCTTTTGATTAACTTTGGCTTGAAATCTATTTTATTTGATATGAGTATGGACACACCTGCTTGTTTCCGAAGTCCATATGAGTGATATGATTTTTCCCAACCTTTCACCTTCAGTCTGTGTATGTCTTTTCCTATCAAATGCGTCTCCTGTAGGCAGCATATTGTTGGTCTTGTTTTGTGATCCATTCTACTAGCCTGTGTCTCTTAATTGGTGAGTTTAAGCCATTAGCATTTAGGGTTATTATTGAGATATGGATTGTTCTTCCAGCCATATTTGTTTATTTATGTTATTTAACATGGTTTGTTTTTCCTCTTTGATTATTTTTTCCCTTTACTGTACTACCTCCCACTGTTGCTTTTCATTGTTATTTTCCATTTCCTCTTCCTGTAATGTTTTGCCGAGGATGTTTTGAAGAGATGGTTTTCTAGCTGCAAATTCTTTTAACTTTTGTTTATCGTGGAAGGTTTTAATTTCATCTTCCATCCTGAAGCTTAATTTCGCTGGATACACAATTCTTGGTTGGAACCCATTTTCTTTCAGCGTTTGAAATATGTTGTTCCAGGATCTTCTAGCTTTCAGAGTCTGTGTTCAAAGATTAGCTGTTATCCTGATTGGTTTACCCCTAAATGTAATCTGCTTCCTTTCTCTTGTAGCTTTTAAAATTCTCTCCTTATTCTGTATGTTGGGCATCTTCATTATAATGTGTCTAGGTGTGGATCTGTTATGATTTTGCACATTCGGCGTCCTGTAGGCTTCTAGGATTTGAGATTCTGTCTCATTCTTCAAGTGTGGGAAGTTTTCTCATATTATTTCATTGAACAGTTGCTCATTCCTTTGGTTTGGACCTCTATACCTTCCTGTATCCCAATGACTCTTAAGTTTGGTCTCTTTATGTTATCCCATATTTCTTGGATGTTCTGCTCATGGTTTCTTAAGAGTCTCACTGAGCTGTCTATGTTTTTTTCAAGTTGAAATACTTTGTCTTCATTGTCTAATATTCTGTCTTCTAAGTGTTCTACTCTAGAAATGCTTCCTGCATTTCTAGGATTTCTGTTTGTTTGTTTTTTATAACCTCTATCTCCCTGTATAGTTGATCTTTTGCTTCTTGGATTTGTTTATGTAATTCATTGTCGAAGTGATCTTTCATTGTCTGATTTTGCTGTCTAATGTCTTCCTTGAGACTCCAGATCATCTGAAGCATGTAAATCCTGAATTCTTTATCTGACATTCCATCTGCTGCAGATATTACCTCTTCTAAAGTTGAGTTGACCTGCATTGCTTTGTGGTCCTTTCTTTCCTTGTCTTTTCATACTGCTCGCGTTTCTTTCTGCTTGGTGAAACTGTTGTGTTATTGAATTTTCCCCCTATATATTTACATTGCTCTTGTATAGTTGCAAAGTCTCACTTGCAGGGGCGGGCGGCAGCTGTGCTCCTCCTCCAATTGGGGTGATCTGTCTATCACGCCAGCGGGCCGCTGGGCCCCTTCTTCGGGTCGTGTGTTCTGCCTACCTTGCAGGCAACGGCTGGGCCCCTCCTCCAATATGGGTGATCTGTCTACCATGCTGGCGGGCCGCTGGGCCTGTTCTCCAGGTTGCAGGTCTGCCTACCTTGCAGGTGCAGGCGGCGGCTGTGCCCCTCCTCCAATTGGGGTGATCTTTCAACTAGGCTAGCGGGCCGTTGGGCCCCTTCTCCGGGACGCGCGGTCTGCCTACCTTGCGGGCGTCAGCTGGGCACTTCCTCCAATTGGGGTGATGTGTCTACCACACTGGCGGGCCGCTGGGCCTGTTCTGCCGGTTGGTCGCAGGTCTGCCTCAGGATCTTATTCTTGTGGTTGTACATGATGAGGAGTTACACTGGTCACATATTCATATATAAGGATAGGAATGTTATGTCTGATTCATTCTACTTTCTTTACTATTCCCATCCCCTTTCCCTTTCCTTCATTCCCATTTGTCTAATCCAGTGAACTTCTTTTCTCCCTTCCACCCATTTGTGGGTTAGCATCCACAAATCAGAGAGAACATTTGGCCTTTGGTTATTTGGGACTGGCTTATTTCACTTAGCATGAGAGTCTCCAGTTCCATTCATTTATTGGCACCTTTGTCTAGTATGAGATAACTGTATATTGGTATGTCTCTGTGTCTTCTATTCTGTTCCCTTGGTTTTCATGTCTGTTTTTGTGCCAATTCCATGCTATTTTTGTTACTATAGCTTTGTAGTATAATTTGAGGTCTGTTATTGTGATGCCTCCTGCATAAATTTTTACACTAAGGATCACTTTGGCTATCCTGGGCCTCTTGTTTTTCCAAATGAACTTCATGAATGCTTTTTCTATCTCTATGAAGAAAGTTATTGGATTTTAGTAGGAATTCCATTAAATCTGTATAGTACTTTTGGTAGTATGGCCATTTGACAATACAATATTAATTCTGCATATCCAAGAACACGGGAGATCTTTATATCTTTTAAGTTCTTCTTCAATTTCTTTCTTTAGTGCTCTCTTATTTTCACTGTAGAGAACTTTCACATCTTTGTTAGATTGATTCCCAAGTATTTTATTTTATTTTTTGAGGGTATTTGAATGGGAGAGTTTTCCTAATTTCTCTTGAGTGGATTTTTCACTGATGCATAGGAATGCACGTGTTTTATGGGTATCAATTTTATATCCTGCTACTTTGCTGAATCCATGTATGAGTTCTAGAAGCTTTTTGGTGGAGTTTTCTTTTTGGTTATTCTAAATACAGAATCATGTTTTGGCATATAGGGATAGTTTGAGCTCTTCTTTTCCTATTTGCATGCCTTTAATTTCTTTCTTTTGTCTAATTGCTCTGGTTAGGATTTCAAGGACCATGTTGAATAGGAGGGGTAAAAGAGGGAATCCCTGGGTGTCTTGTTCCAGGTTTTAGAAAGAATGTTTTCAGTTTTTCTCCATTTAGAATAATGTTGGCCTGGGGTTTAGCATAGATAGCTTTTGCAATATTGAGGTGTTCCTACTATCCCTAGTATTTTCTAGTATTTTATACATGAAAGTATGCTGAATTTTGTCAAATTTTTTTTGCATCTGTTGAGAAAATCATGTGATTCTTGTCTTTAACTCTACTGATGCAATGAATCATGTTTATTGATTTCTTTATATTGAACCAACCTTGTATTTCTGGGATAAATCCCACTGGATTGTGGTGCATTACTTTGTAATATGTTTTTATTATATTTTAAATATGTTTTATGTGATCTTTCAGTATTTTATTAAGGATTTTTGCGTCTGTGTTCATCTGGTTATTGGTCTGCAGTTTTCTTTCCTTTATGTGTCTTTGTCTGGTTTTAGTATCAGGGGGATACTAGGTTCATAATTTGTGAGGGTTCCCTCCTTTTCTGCTTCATGGAATAATTTGAGGAGGATTGATGTTAGTTCTTCCTTGATGCCCTCATCAAAGAAGAACTCAGCTGAGAATCCATCTGGTCCTGGGCTTTTCTTTGTTGGTAAGCTTTTGATGGCATCTTCAATTTCATTGCTTGAAATTGATCTGTTTAAATTCTATATGTCCTCCTGATTCAATTTGGGTAAGTCATATGTCTCTAGAAATTTTTCAGTGTCTTCGAGATTTTCTGTTTTATTAGAGTATAAGTTTTCAAAATAGTTTCTGATTATTTATCTTTTTCAGTAGTGTCCATTGGGATATTCCATTTTCATTATGAATTTTTAGTAATTTTAATTTTCTCTCTCTTTCATTTCACTAGCATGGCTAATTTGTTACTTCTATTTATTTATTCAAAGAACTACTTTTTCATTTCATTTATTTATTTATTTTTGTTTCAGTTTCATTGATTTATGCTCTGATTTTAATTATTTCCTATTGTTTACTGTATTTGGTATTGATTTGTTCTTCTTTTTCTAGGGCTTTGAGGTGTATTGTAAGGTTATTTACTTAGTGACTTTTTATTCTTTTAAGGAATGAGCCCTGTGCAATGATCTTTCCTTATAGAATTGTCTTCATAGTGTCCTGGAAATTTTGATATGTTTTATTACTATTCTCATTTATCTCTAAGTATTTTTTTATTTCTTCTACTATCCATTGGTCATTCTGTAGCATATTAGTTAGTCTCCAGGTGTTAGAGTAGCTTCTATTTTTTATTTTATCATTGATTTCTAATTTCATTCCATTATGATATGATAGAATGCAAGGTATGATCTCTATTTATTTATATTGCTGAGAATTGCTTTGTGGCATAATATATGGTCTATTTTAGAGAAGGATCCATGTGCTGATGAGAAGAAAGTGTACTCAGTCATTGATGAATGAACTATTCTATATATTTCTATTACATTTAAATTATTGACTCAATTTTTTAGTTCTATAGCTTCTTTATTCAGTTTTTGTTTGGAGGATCTATCCAGTGGTGAGAGAGGTATTTAAAGTTATCCAGTATTATTGTATTGTGGTCTATTTGATTCTTAAGATTGAGAAGGGTTTGTTTGATATATATGTAATTGATGCTCCATTGTTTGAGGCATAAATATTTATGATTGTTACATCTTTTTGATGTATATTTCCCTTAAGCAGTATGAAATGTCCTTCTTGATCCCTTCTGATTAACTTTGGCTTGAAGCCCACTTTGTCAGATATGAGGATAGAAAACCCTGCTTGTTTACAATACGCCTGTGTGATATGTTTCTACCCATTCTTTTATCTTTAGTCTGTGGATGTCTTTGCCTTTTGAGGTGAGTTTCTTGGAGACAGCATATTGTTGTGTACTATTTTTTTAATCCAATCTGCCAGTCTGCATCTTTTGATTGATGAGTTTATGCCATTTACATTCAATGTCATTATTGAGAAATGATTTTTATTCTGTCATTTTGATTTATTTTTGGTTTTTAATTTGAATTGGTTTCTTCTTTGATTGACTGTTCTTCTAATGTAGTTCCTCTCTGCTGGTTTTCAGTTTTATTTTTCATTTCTTTTCAATGAAATATTTTATTGAGAATGCTTTATAGTGAAGATTTTCTAGTTATGAATTCTTTTGTTTACTTTGGAAAATTTTTTATTATTTTATCCTCAGTTTGAAGCTTAATTTTGCAGGGTATAGTATTTTTGGTTGGCATCCATTTTCTTTTAGAGCTTGGTCTATATTATTCCAAGACATCCTAACTTTGAGGATCTAAGCTGAGAAATCAGATGAGATCTGAATTTTTTTTTCTAAATGTAATATGGCATTTTCCTCTTATAGCCTTTAAAATTCTATCCTCCTTCTGTATGTTAAGCATTTTCATAATAATGTGCTTTGGTGTGGATCTGTTGTAATTTTGTATATTTGGGGTCCTATAAGCCCAAATATACAATACAAAAACAACATTTGATTTTCCATTTCATTCTTAAGGTTTGGGAAAATTTCTGTTATTATTTCATTGAAAAGTTTGTGCATTCCTTTGTTTTGTATCTCTAAGCTTTCATCTATCCTGATAAATTTTAAATTTGGTCTTTTCAGGTTATCCTATATTTATTTGAAGTTCTATTCATGATCTTTTCACATCTTTTCTCCATAGTCAAATTCATTTCCAAGAGTATGTATTTTGTCTCCATTTCCTGAAACTCTGTCTTCCAAGTGGCCTAGTCTGCTGGTGATACTTTCCAATGAATTTTTCATTTGGTTTATTGATTCTCTCATATCTAGCATTTCTGCTTGAGTTTTTTTTTTTTTACAGAATCTCTCTCTGTTTATTGAAGTGATATTTTATTTTCTGTACTTTCTTCCTTACATGATTATTTATCTCATAGATCAATTAAGCTGTAAATGTTCTATACTCCTTTTCTGACATTTCTTCCACTGTAGTGTCAATGGATTCTGTTATTGAAGTAACTTGTTTGTTTGGTGTAATAGTTCCCTTTCTTTTGTATGTTGTTTGTGTGTCTACCCATCTAACATAAGGATCTGAGGTAGTAGAGTTTCTACCCTGTGGACTCATAGTGTCCCTGAAGGTTTCCAGTACCTCACAGTTTAGGGAGAGACAGGTAATAACAACAATCAATGCAAACATTTTACAGCATTAAATAAATAGCTCTTGCTGTGAAATCTATAGTAGTGATTGTCACAGAAATCAGAAATGATATGGTCACTTATTGCATATGGTAAAACCAAAGGTTTATAATTTCAAGTGGTGAACAGGGATAGAACAGAAGTGATGTAGGATATGATGATTATGAGGAAGGAGGAGAGAAAATAGAAGTAAAAAATTAAAGTAAGAGTGAAAGATCAATAGAGATCAGCTGTTAGCAGAGGAAAAGAGAGGAGGAGAGTCGAGGGAAACAAATAAGTGAAAGAAAAAAATGTATAAAATAAAAATTTTAAAAATAAAAAAGAAATAAAGATTATAAGAATAAAATTGATATCTATTAATCAAACATGTTAGTTTTCAAAATACTGATCCATGAAAAATAACTGCCTTCAAAAAATGCTAGAAATGCAAAAAAAGAAACAGATATGAATAAATATCCAGTTAAAGATGGAGTTGATTAAGAAGAAAGAAGAAAAAAAGGGTTTGTAGATTCAAAAGGTGAATAGGACAAATGCAAAGGTGACATAGGATGTGTTTATGAAGTGGTAAAAGGAAAAATAGAAAGAAAAGAATTAAAGGAAGAGTGAAAGAACAATAGAATTTGGCTGTTAGCAAGATAAAAGAGAAATAAAAACAAAGGGAAGAGTTGTGAAAGAGACAATAGAAAATCAATCCAAAATATACTAACCAAAACCTAACCTTCAAAAAATAAGGCATGGAAAAATAGGTCCCTTCAAAAATGCTAAAAATGAAAGAGCAGGAACAAATTTGTATGTTTACAAATGTAGAAAAGTCCATCATGTATCAACCAGTGTATATTCAAAAACAAATAAAACAGAACAAAAACAAAAGAAAAGTCATTGAGACTATATTCACACTCTCTGTGCCAGACTACCTTTCTATTTTTCATCTTTTCTTCTCAGCAGGATGATGTGAGGAGCTGTGGAAAACACTTTCTGCTTTACTTCTGGGGTAAAGTTGCTGCTGGGTTCTATGAGATGAGATTCTTCAAGTGAAGCTCCCAGGGGCAGGGATTTGGTCTTCTATTGCCCGGGTGTTCTATTGCATGGGGAGTTTTCTGGTGTTAATGAATCAGTGCATTTCTAGGTCTGTACCCTAATACTCTCCCCAGAGCATCACTCATGGGAAGGGGGAGTTGGTTCTTCTTCGCTGGTCCTTTTGTTCAGGGATTCTGTTTTTTAGGCAGAATGGTCTCCAAGTCAGAAATTCTCCATGCAAGAGAGTCTCCTGATTTGCTGGGCTCAGTTTAGATCTTGAAGTTGGCATCTGCCAGATTCATGTGTTGGTCTCAGCTCTAAACTCAGGGATCTAAGTTCCTTGTTTGAGCTTGTGCCACTGTTGCACAGAAGTTCTAAAATGTCTCCCATTTGGGTTCCCAGTGCACGGCAGGCTCACTGTGACTTTTGTGCACCAGTTAAATGAGCTGAATAGCCTCTGGGTCAGCCCAGAGCAGGCTGCCCCTCTGATCCTGGGATTCCCTATGCCAAGACTTTCTCAGCACTTTTTGGTCTTTTCTGACTTTGTGTATTAATTTTGCCCGTTCTTGCCAGGAGCTCAGCTTCAATTCTGTTCATTAGCTTGTTTGGTGTACCCCAAATTTTGCAATCTTCAAGGCTTTCTGTCCAATATTGCGTATCAGTGGAATGTTTTTTTTTTTTTCACTCCCCTCACCGAGAAGTAGTTTTCTTGCTATTTGAGTCCCAAGCCACAGAGCTGTGAGAAAAGCCACTTTCTGCCATCTTTTCTACTCTCCCAGGTTTTCTATGTCTTCTTGAGTCAGTTTTGGTAGTTTGTATGTTTCTAAGAATTTGCCCATTTCATCTAGGTTTTCTGCTTTGTTGCTGTATAAATGTTTTTACAAAAAATTTTTACAAAAATTTTGATTTATTCAGATTTATTGAGACCTATTTCATGACCCAATTTTTGGTCTATGCTAGAGACTATTCTAAATGCCCTCAGACAGGGTATATTCTGCTGCTGAAGATAGAGTGTCTATAGTGCCTGTTAGGTCTTGTTGGCTTCTAATGTTGTTTAAGTCCTCTATTTACTCATTGATCTGTCCAATGCTATTATTGCAAGTGGATATTAAGGTATTCAAATATTACTGTAAAACTGTTATTTATCATTTCATCTGTCCCTTTCTGTCTAACATATTTCAGGCCTTATGTGTAAATATGGTTGTTAAGTCTTTTTCATGGATTGACTCTTTTGTTGATGTATTCTGTAATTTTTTGTCAATTGTGAAAGTGTTTACCTTGAAGTTATTTTGTTTGATATTAGTACAATAAACTCAGCTTTATTTTGGTGACTATTTTCTTGGAATATCCTTTCCTATTCTTTCATTCTAACTCATTTGCATTTTTGGATCTAAACCCTACACAGTATATAGTTGGATCTCATTTTTTCTTATCAATTTTTTCTTTTTGTATGTTAATTTGAGTAGTAAATCCATTTATAATTAATTACTGATAAAAAGGACTTCTGCCATTTTGCTGTTTTGTTCTATAAATATTTAAATTTTTGTTCTTCAGTTCTTTCATTAATACCTCATTTTAGTGTACTCTTTTGATTTTATTCATATTTCTTTTTAGTGTAATTTTTCCTTTTCCCTTTTTTAAACATTTTTTCCACATTTTTTATTGGTATATTATAGTTGTACATACTCATGGGATTTGCTGTTACATATCCATACATGCATACCATATACTATGTAATAATATAATCTGGCCAATATCACTCCCTAGTACTTCTCCCATTTCAGTTTATGTCTATGATTTTTCTTAGTGTTCTATTGGATAATACAGTTAATATCCTAATTTTCCAAAAGTTAAGTATAAACTGGTACCAATTGAGTTTCAGTAGTATACAGAATCTCTACTCCTTTAAAACTCTACTCCCTTTAGTTGTTGTCATAAATTTCATGTTAATGTATTTTGTACCCATTAATATAGATTTGTAATTGCTGTTTTACACATTTGTCTTTAAAATCATATAGGAAAAAAGAGGCATTAAAAACTAAAAGTATACTGCTACTAACTTTTTTTTAAAATCTATGTAGCTGCCATAACTGTTGATCCTTATTTCTTCATGTGACTTTCAGTTATCAGAAGTATCTTTTCATTTCAACCTCGAGGTCTTTCTTTAGCATTTTTTTATAGGGCAGATCTACTAATGAAGATCACATAATTCAGTAAAAGTTGATTCTGACACTTTTTGTCAGCTCATTAATTGTTTTTGTGGAGGAATGAAGTTTGGAAATCCTAATTCTGCTGTTTTCACTCTAGTTTTATGTCTCCTTTCTTAAATGTACAGAAATGTGGATATCCCCACCTGCATGTTCTTTTTCTCTCTGCATTCCTGCAAACAGTTGCTTTGGGATACTCTGGAGATTTGGGCCACAGGCTTGGAGGATGAAACTAAGAGGAGACCAAATTTGCCCTAAAGGTAGGTTTAGGGTCATTAGACATTTCCTGGGCCCACTTACCAGAATATTGTCTAGAAAGGAGCTATGTCTGTTTTGTTCTGTCTGAAGTCTGAGGCTATTGACCCCTCTCTTTCTTGATATAGTTTTTCATTAGTCATCAGGACACCATACTCTTTTAAGTTTATTGCTATTTCACTGGTAAATTTTCTTAACTTTGATTTTTAATATTTCTCCTTCTCTTTCTCACCATGTAATATTGGAAGATGCCGGGATTCAATCCTTGGTCTTTGTCTTTTTTCTGTCTATACTCATGTTATTAGATCTCCATCTCAGAGTTCCTTTGTGAATCCAAACACTGTATACCCACTTCCTGCTCAACATTTTTGCTTGGATGTCTAATAGACATCTTGACTTTAACTAGAAGACACCTGCTCCATCTCAGTGAAGGTCAGTTCATCTTTCTAGTTACTCAGGTTTAAACTATACTCCTCTTATATATCATAGCCAGTCAACTGGGAAATTATCTGACTTTGAACTGAAGACAGTGCCCTGGAGGAGTCTCATGACTCCTCCCTACCTTTATCCTGGTTGAAGGTACCACTTCTGATTGCTGCTAGAGCTTCTGACTGGGCTTTCATGTTTCACCTTTGCCTACTATAGCAAATGTGAATCTTGTAAACTCAAGTTAGGCCATTCGCTCTTTTCTTCCCCCAAGCCTCCAAGGGCTTCCCCTTCATTTATAGTAAAAACTAAAGCCCTTCTAGGAGTCAGTGCATGAGAACATAACCCGTTCTGCCTAGTGGAAACCTTGTATATGATAGTGATTCCAGCTTTTGGAAAGATAGGTTCTCTATTTGGTGCTGGACTTTGGGCTGGGGGAGTGAAAACCTGGATTTGGAGGAAGCTGCTCAGCAGATGGAGTGGGCTAGCCCAAGAGAAAATTCCAGAGAAAGGGGGCTGATAAATGGAGAGGCATCTTCTTAACTCTGCAGCTGAACTATAAGCCAATAAATAATCCCATTTGGCTTAAACAGATGTGGTTGTATTTTCTTTCTCTTGTATCCAAAAACCTTAACTAAAGCAGTGGTGAAGGAAGAGGTAGAAATTGGCATTTATCACTGGTCATTTCCTTTTGGTTGGGTACCACACTAGGGGAGTTGCATTAATTATCTTATTATATTCAGTCCTTCCTTCTTGTTTGTTTATAGTCTCAATCCATTTTTCTTACTTATCTTTCAGTTCTTCTCTGAGAAGTGCTTTAAATCACTTGATCAAAACTCTTATTTCCATCAAAATACATTCACTTTGCCTCCAATTAATATTTATGTAAATGACTTCTCCATGTTAATTCTTATCTGGTCATGCATTTTTTGTGTCTATGAAAGTGTATTTTATTTAGACTAGAAACATTCTAGCAAAAAAAAAAGACAATACCTTATATTTCTTTTAGTATCTATTTGTTGTGCCCAATGGGCTCTCTATAAATATTATTTATAGTGGTTTAAAAACATTATCTGTCTCAGGACACTTACACTATTTATGGGGGCTTTAAAATAATTTATTTACAGTAAGACACCCAGGAAAGATTATGCTTATTTTATACTTTTTAAAATCTAGATAAAAACAAATAAAGTGTTTAGAACATGGTTAAGTATATTATTAAATGTACAAAACTGGTATTATTATTATTTATGAAGAGTCTCACATTAGCACATTTTATTTGTCTGTTAGCACATAATTCTATCTTATGTAATTGTTGTTTACATCTACATTGGCTATAATTTGGATCTGGAATGTTCCCCAAAGGCCCATGTGTTAGAGGCTTGGTCTGTAGCCCCTGGCACTGTTGGGAGGTGGTAGAACTGTTAAGAGGTGAGACCTAGTTGGAAGTCTTCCAGTCACTGAGGGCATGACCTTGATGATAATACAGGGACCCCAGCCTGCTCCTCCCTTTTACCTTTGCATCCTGGCCATGAGGTAAATGTTTAAATGGTTTTGCTCCCCCATGTGCTCCCACCATGATGCACTACCACAGACCCAAAGCCACAGGGCTGATCCATCATGGACTAAAACCTTCAAACTGTGAGCCAAAATAAACCTTTTATCTCAGGTATTTGTTACAATAAAGGAAAGCTGACAATATCTTCCTCCTTTTAACTTATGACAGACTCCTTGATCCTGGGTCACTGGTGTTTTGCATGTTTGTGGGAGCATGCAGTGTGGAGAAGAGGAAAGAAAAATTAAAATGCAGTCATAAATATATAGAAAGGGGCTGCACATACATAGATTCTGGGAAAAATAAGTACTGTGGATCTTTAAAACTCTGAATACCCTCTGGGTTGCATGACCATGTTTTTGTTGTTAAAAAAGAAAGGCGCTCACTTGAAGATATTTGTCTTTGTGCTCACTTTGTTTTTTGGGTATTGAAGAAACCTTATATCACACAACATGCAAGTGATTCCAGTGCCCAGAGAAAGCGGGGGCTCATGGCCTTGTTGAGCCAAGTGCAGTCGAGTCTGACTTTGTCTCTATTGTCTCTCAGTCACGTCTCACTCCTCAAGAGTCACTCTCAGCAGACATGGTGCACGGTGCCAAAGTATATGGGTGTACAAAGAGGTGGGGGGCAGGTGTGCTGTTTGGCTTTGGAACCTGCCAAATCGACTACACTTTGCATTTCTGGCTCTTTCATCCACCCGGTTTCCAACTCCAGGCGCTCTGCAGGTTTAGGTTTTCATCGAAGCCACATGTACATTGTTCTGAATTTTCATTTCAGCTACTTGCATACATTTTTTTTGGATCCCTGTAAAATTGATTCCAGTGTGTGTGACACATATTTAGACCAAGGATTGAATTATTCTTCTCAGACTCTGTGACAATATAACATAAAGATTATTGCTTTTTTTTCATCTGATATTTAGATTCTAGATTTTTAATTGATTAGTCTTTGTTGTGAACTACCCATAGGTCATGTCCCTGAAGTAAATCAAAGTTAGACCAATGGAGTTATAATTTGAAATTAAAATAAGTTGCTCCAAAATCTTCACTGATAATATCACAAATATGGCAAACAGAAAAGATGTCCTTATGTCATGAGGGGCTCTAATATACCTCAATTTTACAGATTCAGTTCATATTTATATGCTCTGATGAGGAAGGAATCACTGTGTGAGAGAAAGGTGGTATGCTATTAGTCCTTGTCTTCAAGGAATATGTAAATAATTATTTGGTAATGAGAAATAAAAGGTAAGTAGGAAGAATTACTAATAAGACCTGAAAGGTAAAACAACATACTCTAGAAATTCAGTGGAAACATCACTTTAAGTGATCCTGGAAGGCTTCCTGGGGGCAGTGTCATTTGAAATGGGAGTTTATTGTTTTCTTTTCTCATCATGTGCTGATAAACTCGAAAGTGGCACCAAGCTGTTTGAAATTATTCATTTTGTACTAAGTCTATAATAAATAGTGCCTCAGAAAATGACTGTTTTGGTGTTCCTTTAACATTTATTAAGTATCTAGTAGGAGATACCATAACAGAACCATTTTCTATCATTAAGATAATAACATTTACTGGGGGGCATTTATTTCAGGCATTTCCTGCCTAGAATATCCCACTCTGCTTTACCCATTCCTCCCTCCTTGTTTCCAACTTTGCAGACTGTTTATTTATCATTTTTCACATTACCTGGCTTGAGTGTCCCATCTGTTACCTAACAGACACAAGAATAGATAAGGAAAAAATGGTTGAAGGTGTTACGGTGAAAGTGGAAGACCAGCTGTCATTGACTCCTCTTCATCCCTCTCTGGGAACACACGGGCTTGACTTTGTCTATCTCAAAAGTTTAAACATGAGTTTTCAAGAGCTAGAAAGGGTGTGGTTGGTTTGTGATTGCACCTTCCAAATGCAGGATGGTTGTATGCTGTTTCACATTAAGGTCATGATAGGTAACGACTGTCTTTTGATGTTTGGGGCTGTGATAACAAGTTTTCTATCTGGGAGCCTCCACTTTTAAAATCTGAACTCATGTATTTATTTCCAGGTTATAGACAAACAGGTCAGTTTGTCTCAAGATCAGACACATCACAGAAGTTCGTGTCCCCAAGGATTTTTTTTTTAAATGCTCTGTTGCATCAATCTGCTACATTCTTTTGTTCTTAAAAGATGGCAAGGACTGGGACACTTAATAAGGACGTCTAACAGCATAGCTGTTTTTCATGTGCCAAATAATTCATTAAGTTGGAACCTCAGGGGAAATGGTAGTGTCCATTGATGCACTATTTTACTCTCTGTGGCTTCAGTTATCCATGGTGAACTGTAGTCTGAAAATGTTAAATGGAAAAATTTCAGATATGAACAATTCATAAATTTTAAATTGCATGCGGATCTGAGTATACTGATAAAATCTTGTGCCATCCTATTCTCTCCCACCTGGAATGGGAATCCTCTGTTTGTCCAGTGCATTCAGGTTATATATGCTACCCACCCACTAGTCACATAGTAGTCATTTTGGATCAACTTTTGTGGTTCTACTGTTCTTGTGTTTAGGTAGCCCTTATTTTACTTAATATTGGCTTCAAAGTTCAAGAGCAATGATGCTGGAAATTCAGATATGCCAAAGAGAGCCTGTAAAGTGCGTCCTGTCAGTGAAAAGGTGACAGTTCTCAATTTAATAAAGGAAAAAAATCTTATGTTAAGTTTGCTGCAATCTGTGGTAAGAAGAAATCTTCTATCTGTGAAATTGTCAAGAAGGAAGTCAGAAATTTATGCCAGTTTTGATGTGGTGCCTCAAATTACAAAAGTTCTGACC
This sequence comes from Marmota monax, assembly GCF_021218885.2. Classification (NCBI taxonomy): domain Eukaryota; kingdom Metazoa; phylum Chordata; class Mammalia; order Rodentia; family Sciuridae; genus Marmota; species Marmota monax. The sequence goes on along the minus strand of NW_026695198.1, from coordinate 7,167,720 downwards.
ACATTTTATCTGAGTTAAGAAAAAATGACATTAAATTGGGGGGTGGATGATATGAATGGGAAACCTATTCCAGTGGACAGTATGTTGCACCAGAAAACCTTGAGTCTCACTTCATGTCTCCCCAAAGCTATTGTTATCATTTTACATTATCACAAGCAGAAAAGAGTGAGTACAGTACAATAAGATGTTTTGAGAGACAGTCTGACAGCCTTCATTTACATACCTTTTATCACCATGCAGCCTTATAATAAAAAAGTGTATCCATGCAACTATTGTTTTTCTCTTTCAGTAAATTAAGTGAGATATTCAACACCTTATTGTAAAATAGCCTTTGCATCAGATAATTCTGCCCATCTGTAGGCTACTTAAATGTTCTGGATATGTTTTAGGTAGCACAGGTACACCATGACTTTTGGTAGATTAGATGTATGAAATACACACTTGATTTTGGTTGTTTGTTTTTTTTTTGACCTCTAAGTTTATGAGGACATAATTCCATGGTAAGTTAAGGGGCATCTGTGTATCGTTATAATTATTCTATTATTATTGGTTATGGTTGTTAATCTCTTGCTGTGCCTAATTTATAAGTTAAGTATTATAATTTATAAAAACAGATAAAAATGTTTTGGTACTATCCTGGGTTTCAGGCACCTACTGGAGTTCTTGGAATGTATCCCCCTTGGAAGAGGGAAAACTACTGTATTTATTAAAAATGTATTTATTAGTGCATTATAGTTATAAATAGTATCAGATTCCATTTTGATATGATCATACATACATGGAAAATACTTTGCTCCATTTCAGTCCCCAGTGTGTTCTCTTTCCCTCCCCTCCTCTTTCCTCCAGTCGGCCTTCCTCCACTGGTCTTCCTTCTGTTTATTTCTTATTGCTTTTTATTGGTACTCTATAGATACACATAAAGGCACAGTTCATGGTGGTATGTTCGTATATGTACTTAGCATAATTTGGTTCATTTCACTCCACACTTCCTTTTCCCAGCCCTCCTTCCTCCTCTATCCCCTTGCTCTGCTCCACTGACCTCCCTTCTCTTTTCATGGATCTGTCCCTTTTTCCTCTTTTCTTTTGCTCTAGCTTCCACATTTGAGAGAAAATATTCAATCCTTGACTTCTGAGTCTGGCTTATTTTACTTAACATGATGTTCTGCAGTTGTATCCATTTACCAGCCCTCACGCACTGTTGATGGGACTGCAAATTAGTGAGACCACTTTGTAAAAGAGGGTGGAGATTCCTCACAAAATTAGGAATGAAACCACCATATGACCCAGGTATCCTATTACTTGGTATGTATCTAAAAGAACTAAAATCAACATACTCTAGTGATTCATACACATCAGTGTTTATAGCAGCACAATTCACAAGATCCAAGTTATGGAACTACTGCATTTAAAAATACTATTTTCTGGTTTTCTACATGGAAGAACTTGAATGGATGTTTTCCCTCTGCTCCTCCAAACCCACTCTTCACATCAGAACACTTTCTCTTTCCTCCGACCTCAGGTTGAATTCTGTGGATGGGAGGCCCTGCAGGAGACAGGACAGGAGGAAGGGCCTGTGGTTGACGTATTCGACACTCTTTACCCCACCATGTTCCTCTCTGTTGGATTGCCTGAGAAAGGAGTATGCCTCTCAGAAACTGTAGCCCCTCTCAGGGGCAGCTCCCCTTTCCACTACTCCTTTTTTTTCTGCCTGGAATTTCTCCCTGTTTGCTAATTTACCCCGCCTGCTCACAACTCTGCAGTCTTTTTATTTAACAATCCTCATATTACCTGGTTAGAGTGTGCCATCTATTTCCTACCAGGATCCTCTGAAGGATACAGAGGGAAACCAGATTAGTGAGTTGAGCTACTCCTTAGTACTAGAAATCAGAAATTATTTTTCTTTGGTCTCCATAAGTCAGATTGGTTTCCACATAGAAATCAATCCATGTTCCCCCAGAAAACAGTTAAATGATTATTTAGCATGGTCATTTTATTTTGACTTCTGAGTCTGGTTTATTTCACTTAACATAATGTTCTGCAATTGCATTGTTCTGTAATGCAGAGTCATGATCTATTTTGGGGTGGCTTTTTAGGATGGACTCAAATTCTATGAAACATATCTTTCAGTTGGTTACATTTAAAAAATAATCAGAGCAACACATTAACATTTTTATTGATTAGCAGAAAGATTATCTCAGGGTAATAAAACCTGAAATAACAGTGATTAATCAAGACAGAAATGTGTCTGTCATTCACATAAAAGTTCGAAGGTGGTAGTCCAAGACAAATATGGCAGCTTTGCTTCATAGAGCCTCCAGAGACAGCCTTTCAATCATTTTCCTTCAGTAGGAAGGGTGGAAGTCAAAGAAGGGAGAGTGTCATAAAAAAGAAGGGCATCTTGCTATTTTTGAGAACATGGAAGGCACTGGAAGACATTATGTTAAATGAAATACATCAGGCACAGAAAGACAGACATCACATGATCTCACTCATATGTGGAATGTAACAGCTGGTATCATAGGAACAGAGAGCAAGATTGTGGATACTGGGGGTAAGGATGGGGCCTGGGGTTGAGAATTGGGGATATGTCGGTCAAAGGATACAAAATTTAAGTTAGGAGAAGTAAATTCAAGAGATCTATTGCATAGCCCAGTGAATATAGTTAATGAAGATATATTGTGTTCTTGAGAAATGAAGAGAGTGGATATTCAGTGTTCCTACCAAAACAACAGTAGCTATGTAAGGTAATGCATTAACCAGATGTAATCATTCCACAATCTGATGTACTTCAATCACAGAGAAGCCTCATGGTCTTACTTGTTACAAATGAAGATGAGAAATGGTCTCAATTTGGGGCATCCATTGGCCAGCTTCCCACTATAGAAGCTGGAGAATTGGGATTGGTAAATCATTTCTATAAGGGGCCAGACTAAGAACATTTAAAGTTTTCTGGATCTCATGCAACATATTTCTCCTCCTCTTTTTCCTTCCTTTCTTCCTTTCTCTTCCCTCCCTCCATTCCTTTCTTTCCTTTTGCTCCTCTGTCCTTTCCCTCTCCTTCTTCCTCTAGTCCTTTAAAAATGTAAAAAAATCCATTTTTAGCTTTGTGGTCCACTTCAAACAGGCTTCAGTGCAAACCTGGCTTATGAATATAGTTTGTGGGTCTCTGCTATAGAAGAAAGGGCAAGCGGGTAGTGGGTAATACTATAATTTCTACCATTTGTGGGCTGGTAGGGTAGATTGACGGCTATAACAGATAGCTCCAAAATTGTATTGATTTAACACAATAAAAGTTGATTTCTCCTTCATATCACCATCCAAGTGTGAGTTGGTGATATGTGTCTATCTGTATGGAGGGGCTATTGTGTCCATAAGTCATTCAGGGACCCAGGCCCATTCCCTTCCTCCCTTTTGGTTGCGGGACTCCTCTCTATCAGACTGGCACAAGGAATAAGAGGTAAGAGAATGGAAAAGGTCCACCTGCTCATAACCAGTGACATATTATATCTCATAGGTGAGAACAGTCTTATGCACCCCTTACCATCCCAACATGTAAGCAGTCTAAGGAAATGGACCCTTTTAGAAAAATGAGCTAGGTTAGGTGCTCTGGAAGAAGAAGAGACGCTGTTATTAACACACACACACACAAACGCACACACGCACACACATGCACACCCACACCCACACCCACACCAAAACCAAATTAAACAGAGAATAGAGAAGAGCTAAAATAATACTCTTTCCTTTCCAAGACCCCCAGTGGATTCCTGGAAACTTGGATAGTGCTGAACCCTCTATATACTGTTTTTATCTTTATGTTCATGGCATTACCACATAGTACCAGAGTTCATCTGTCTTTCTATTTTACATGCCCTGGTGCCCCCTTTCCCCTACTACACTTTTACTTTGGGACCATTATTAAGTATGTTAGAATTGTATGTGTTGAGGAAGTGCAGCATATTAGCTAAGCACATAACACTGGCTGAGGCAGGAGGATCATGAGTTCAAAGCCAGCCTCAGCAAAAGCAAGGTGCGCTAAGCAACTCAGTGAGACCCTGTCTCTAAATAATATAGAAAATAGGGCTGGGGATGTGGTCAATGGTCGAGGAACTACTGAGTTCAATCCCGATACACAAAACAAAACAACACAAAACACTAGTACCAGAGTGACTTAAATTCAAATTTAAGAAATTCTGTTCTTTTTACATTATAGAATCTTGTGTTTCTCATTTGAAGTGGGAATAAAAATAATGATAATAATACATACCTTACGATTAAATGGTAGTATAAATATAAAGTGCTAAACACGGTCCCTGGCACATGGTAGACTCTCTCATAAATCTTAGCTTTATTATTTTTTGTCAAATTCTTTTTTACTTTTAAAGTAAAGTTTATGGGGCTGGGGATGTGGCTCAAGCGGTAGCGTGCTCTCCTGGCATGCGTGCAGCCCGGGTTCGATCCTCAGCACCACATACAAAGATGTTGTGTCCGCCGAGAACTAAAAAATAAATATTAAAAAATTCTCTCTCTCTTTCTCTCTTTAAAAAAAATTTAAAAAGTTTATATGTATGATAGTAATAATTTCAAGGGATCTGTCTATTCTGATGATATTGATTAAAGTGTTCTTTTATTAAAGGTGGCAGTTACTATATGGAATTTTCCCGTAATTACATGGTACATGTTACAACACGCAATTATAACAGTCTTTGATTCTCAAACAAACAAACAAATAAACTAGAAAAATGTCACTTTTTATTATTAATTTTTCAAATATTCATTACATTAATTTTATTTCTCCATGCTTCTGGAGAAAACTTACTTTTTAGGGATATAAGATAGTCTCCAAGCATCTTGTGTAAGTTAAATTATTTCAACATTTCTTCACATTTAACAAAAAAAAGTTGAGTCCTATATTTTGTTACTTAAGTTTTGGTGAAAAAATAAAGGTCTTTTACAATTTCTCATTCTTTATTAATTGAACTACTTAGAAAGCTTTGGGGCTGCATAAAATTACACATAAAAGGAGTCTTAATAACTTCTTGATAATAACAAAAGTTCTGACTAAATTGAAATTGATTTTGTACCTTAGTATTAATAGCTGTACAGCTATTATGTAGCTATTAATGATACAGCTATTATAATTACAGCTATTATAATAAATGAGGGAATTATTTTACTGGTTAAACATTACATTATCATCTGCATAAAATGGTAATTTTTTGCTGCTTGGAAATACTTATTAGCATATCCATACTGTGTGTTTATGTTAGCTGAGAACACCTTCCCAATAGAATACAGTATTTCCTTTAACTTAGCAGAAAATATTAACACTTTTAATTGAAAAGGCAACTGGCTACTTAAAATACATTTAAAGTATTTTCAGGATGTGGAGTGAGGATTTAAAAAGAAATGTTTTGCAAATCTGTAATTAAATAAGGTAATCCCATTATTCTACTTAACTTCTTAGCTTGCTCAGCGGCATCCCTGTATCAGAATTGTTGATTTACAGAGACCATTTTAATCCTTTGTGATACTTTTAATTCACTTACAAATGACTCTCTGTGTGAAAGGTCATCCCTGCACTGTCCTTTACGGACAGGGATGCTCCCACTGTGTGTGAGGGATTTGGTTTGGGGCCATGGAGACTTTGCTCCTAGGACTAATGGAACTTTTATAAAGCCAGTGCGGTCCCTACCGTTTGTTCTTCGGGGAGATTTTATAATCAAGCTTTAATGACAGAAATGTCTATGGTTGGTACATTCAAGGACATTGTTCCCAGCTCTGTGAGTAAAAGATATGATCGCCTCATATAAAGTAGGAAGGGGAGATGAGGAGCATGAACCTGAACTGCGCATCTGGGAGCAGTTGGAGGCACGGCGCTTTGTGAAATATGGTAGTAAAACCCAACTCTCCCGAAGCTTTATTATCTGGCGGGTTAGTAATGGCCTGGTTTATTTCTGTGCATGGGGCATTCACTTACACTCTGTGCCCCTACCTCTGCCCTGGCTCAAGAGCTTTCCTTCACTGAAAACTGCGTCCGAATCCTCCAACCCCTTGTTTATGATAGGCACTGTTTCCATATCCTGCTGACAAATACAGCACCTGCTTGCTCCCTCAGTTCAAGAGCTTCAGAGCTGTTGACATTTTGAATCATTCTATTTTGATGAATCTAGGCAAAGTATTTCCAGATTGCTACCCCATCCATATGTCTTCCCCACCCCCACTCAGAAAGATGAAAATATACCTTGTTCTTTCATTTTACCAGCCGCTTTTAGATGACACTGACAAAGGTCTGCATTAAAAAAGGTTATTGCCTTGTTTGATGTCATTGAGAAGTAGTGACAGGGAAAAATACCTTGTCTTCAGGATTTTATCGAATGTTACTGGAAGAGCAGTAGTGAATGAGGTGGGTAAAATGGGCCAGGAGTCCTGGGATCTTTGCTACGCAAAGTACCATTCCCAGATGAACAGCTTCTACATCTTCTTGGAGCCCCTTGGAAACACCCAGACCTGATCAGCATCTTCCTAGAGGAGGAACCCTGGGAGGGCTGTGCTCATGCACGTTATGGAGATGCCTGCCCCAGCCCACGGTCTCATGGAAGATGGTCTCTAGAAATGTCAGTTCTGATGAGAGATCTCATACTGTAATAGAATAAAACTCATGTTCTCATTCTCATAGGAGTCTGGAACATCATAAGCACCCCATGATGTTTGTTGGATGAAGAAACAGAAGATCTGAGCCACTGTTTCACAATAGCTTTTTATCTCTTAGATGATTTTATACTATTTATGGGAGGAGAGTTCCATACATTTCCATATAACATCCTGGAATCTTCTCTTTTTTTCCCTCTGATTTTGTTTTTGTTCTAGATTCCTCTCATGAATACTGTATCCTATTGTTTCTTTTTTGATTCTGAATACAACATACATTTGTGCATTTATTTTTCATTTTTGCAATGCTGGCAATCAAATCTGGGGCCTCATGCATTCTAGGCAAAGCACTCTACCACTGAGTCCAATCCCTTATTCCTCTGTTTTTAGTTGACACATAATTGTCTATATTTATCATCCAGAGTGATCATTCAGTACACATGTATGACGTATAATGATCAAATAAGGATGATTAACATTTCCATATCTGTAAAAAAATTCTTATTTCTTTGTGTTTGGAGACTTTGAATTCCTTTCTTTTAGTCTTTCATAAAATGTATAATAAATTGCTGTAAACTATAATAATTCTTCTGTGTGATAGAACATATTTCTATAACATTTCTATATATTTCTATAACATTGTAGAACTTATTTACTCCTGTCTAACTATATTTTGGTACCCTTTGTCCAACTTCCCTCTAGTTCCATCCATTTTATTGTAAACAATAGGAATCCAATATTTTTATGACTGAATAATATTTCATTGTGTATATAAATCACTGTTTTTTTAGCCATTCATCCATTGAATGGATACCTCATCAATTCCATCTCTTGGCAATTGTGAATAATGTGCAATAAGCATGAGAATGGAAATATCTCTTTTTCTTCTTCTTTTTATTTGTTCTAATTAGTTATATACAACAGCAAAATGCACTTTAACACACCACACATAAGTGGAGTATAACTTCTCATTCTTCTGGTTGTACATGATGTAGAATCACACTGGTCATGTAGCCATATATGCACGTAGGGTAATAATATCCAATTCATTCTACTATCCTTCCTACCCTATACCCCTGAATCCCTGATCCTTTACTCCCTTCTGTATAATCCAGAGTACTCTATTCTTCCCTAATGCAACCCCTTTTTTTGTGAATTAGCATCCTCATACCAGAGAAAACATTCAGCCTTTGGTTTTGGGGAATTGGTTTATTTTGCTTAGCATAATGTTCTCCAGCTCCACCCATTTACCAGCAAATGCCATCGTTTCATTCTTCTTTAAGGCTGAATAATATTCTGCTGTGTATAGATACCACATTTTCTTTATCCATTCACCTATTGAAAGACTAGGTTGATTCTATAGTTTATCTATTGTGAGCTGAGCTGATATAAACCTTGATGTGGCTGTATCACTGAAGTATGCTGATTTTAAGACCTTTGGATATAAACTGAGGAGTGAGGTAACTCCAGTGGTGGTTTCATTCTCAGTTTTCTGAGGAATCTCCATACTGATTTCCAGAATGGTTCCACCAGTTTGCATTCCACCAGCAGTGTATGAGTGCACCTTTTTCCCCCACATCCTCACCAACATTTATTGTTGCTTATATTCTTGATAATTGCCATTCTGACTGGAATGAGATGGAATTTTAGTTTTGATTTGAATTTCTTTAATTGCTAGAGATGTTGAACATTTTTTCATATATTTATTGATTGATTTTATTTCTTCTTCTTTGAAGTGTCTGTTCAGTTCCTTAGCCCATTTACTGATTGGGTTATTTGGTTTTTTGGTGTTAAGTTTTTTTGAGTTCTTTATGTATCCTGGAGATTAATGCTTTATCTGAGGTGCATGTGGTAAAGATTCTCTCCCATTCTGTAGGCTCTCTGTCATGATCTTGCTTGTTTCCTTTGCTGAGAAGAAGCTTTTTAGTTTGAATCCATCTATTTATTAATTATTAATTTTAGTTCTTACGCTTTAGGAATCTTGTTGAGGAAGTTAGATCCTAAGCCAACATGGTGAGGATTTGGGTACCTCTTCCATATGAAGATTTTATTTCCTGTGAATATATTCCCAGTAGAGGGATAACTGAGTCATATGGTAGTGTTTTGTTTTTTTTTTGAGGACCCTCCATACTATTTTCCTTAATGACTATAGTGATTGTATTCTTGCCAACAGTGTATGAGTTTCTCTTTTACTACGTTCCTGACTGCATTGAAATAGTATATTTTTAATCAACAGAGAACATGTGTCTGTATTTATGGTGTACAACATGATATTTTGATATATATCTACATTGTGGAATGGTTAAATGGAGCTCTTTAACATGCATTCCTTATATACTTATGCGTTTTTGTGGTGAGAACAATTAAAACTACTTAGTGATTTTTAGGAATACAACATATTGATATTAGTTGTAGTCACCATGATGTTCAATAGATCTCTTGAACTTATTCCTCCTAACTGAAATTCTGTGTCCTTTAACCAACATCTCTCCAATGCTTCCACTTACTGAGTACAACAGATGTCTAAGGAGCATGCTCTTAGGAAAGCTGTTTCTTTAAGTAAAAGAGGAGTAGATACTCTCTTGCCTCTCAGTAGGGGACACTCCCTCATCATCAGTGCCCTCCCTGTGTCAGCCAGTGGCAGTTGAGACCCTACTGGGCAGGGGTCGCTCCAAGTCCAGCAGCAAAGCTCTGGGACTGCACTGGGGCCTAGGAGGGTCTGACTATGAACCCTGAGTCTGTGTGTGGAGCTGTGGCAAAGGGTAGAGTCAGGGAAGTTTCAAGAGTCTATCAAAATGAATCTCAGAGAGCACACCCAATCTGTCGTCTTATTTATAGCAATAGTCTAGCCACAGATTTTTTTTTTTTTAGGAATAATAAAAAATCTGGACAAATGTCTAAATGTTGTGTGAATTATACAAATTGAGGGGAGATTTTCTGTGGCTAGACTGAATTTTGATCTTGGAATTTACCTTAAGAAGAAAACACATTTCCTTGTCTATAAAGAAATCTGGAGAATAGAACATGAAGCAGGAATCCTAGATTCTTGTCAGGATTCCACCACAGCAAAGGCTTTGGCACATAGAACAATTGGCTTTGTGTTTTCCAGAGTCCCTGGAGAATCATAAATTAGGATCATAAATTACAGACATGAACATGGCCCCTCTCAGGGGACACAAGGTGGAATTAAGATATATACATTTTTTTGCCATTATTAATGCAAACTGCTGTGCTAACCTAGTGGTTAATATAAGGCATTCAGTTCATGCTCAGGACCAATTAAGGTTTGTCAATTCAAATACTATTCTTTCTCACAAATTCTAGTAAGAGTTCTGCATTAGTATAGATGTGTTGGGGATCTGGACTATTCCCCTAAAACTGATGTGTTGAAGAATTGGACCCCATTGTAGCAATGTGCAGATGAGGGCTTTGGGGGAAGTGAGTGGATCATAAGGGCTCTGATTTCATCAATAGATCAATGTATTGATGTATTCATAGACTATTGGAAGGGGGTGGAAACCATAGTAGGTGGGACCTCGCTAAATGTAGTCGATCTTTGAGGCATACCCTTGGGGACTATATCTTGTCCCTAGACAATTCCTCTGTGTGCTCTGCTCTATTATGTCCTTCTACCACAAACCCAGAAATAATGGAGTCAACTGACAATAAACTGAAACCTCTGAAACCATGAGTCAAAATACATCTTTCTTTCTTTAAATTGATTTTATCAGTGGTTTGCTTACAGTGACAGAAAGCTGACTAATGCAAGATGTGTTATGTGCTGTATTAGTTTTCTGTTGCTATCGAACAAATTATTATGAACCTAGTTGCTTATATTTCTTGTAATTTTGTGGGTTGGAAGCCTGGTTTCTATGGGCTAAGTCAAGGTGTTGGAATAGCTGCATTCCTTTTTGTGAACTCTTGGATTCTCTGTTTCCTTATTCTTCCAAGTTTCTAATGGCTGCCCACATTTCCTGGCCCGTGATACCTTCCTCCATCTTCAAAGTCAGCAAGACTGGGTGAAGTCCTTTTACAATGCATGATTCTGATTTTTTCTTTGCCTCTCTCACCTTTATAATGTGATTACATTTGGTCCATCTGATAATTCAGGGGAATCTCTTCTTCTCAAGGTCAGCCCATTAACATCCCTAATTTCCATCTGCAAACCCGAATTCCCTTTTGCCATGTTAAGGTAACATATTCATGGATTCCAGAAATTAAGACATGGACCTCTTTAAGGAGACCATTATTTCACCTACCACAAAGGGAGAAAAGAAAAGGTCTCAATAGTTTTAGCAAATTTTTGGATATTTTTAAGATTCTTTCCTTCAGTGTCTTAGAAAATTAAAATCAATTGTGTCCTTTTCAACTTGTAGTCAAACGTATCAATCTGATGAATTTGCCGGATGAAAGGGCTTTGTGGCATCTCTTCCTGTTAGTTTGACTTTGGGGAATCCAAGGAAAAGGAGGAAAATTTTTATTTTTTTGGTGGGGGGATGGATTACAGTTCATTTTGAGTGTAAATCTCGGATGTCCTGAGAAGCTGTTGCTTTGGCACATATGTTATAAAACCCAACCTGACTTTGTTTATATGCTATAAAATGAAGTCAGGTTGGGAGGAGATTCTTGATTCTTCCTCCCTTGTACTTAGTATGGTATAGGGTAACTACCTAGTCTAAGCCATTCCTGTTATACTTTTAGCCAAAGGATCTGGGGAGTCTTACATTTTTAATGTTCCTGTCTTAAACTCAGGAGAAAGGTAGAGAAACTCATTTCCAAAATCCTTCATGAATACTTCCCAGATCATTCCTTCTCCTGTTTTCAAGGTTCACCCCAGGGAACTTCACAGTTTCTTTCTTTTCTCACTTCACAGTTAAGACACACTGAGCGACAATAGGGAGATGGATTTTAAATTGTACTTTGAAAGAAAGTAGAGACCTCATTGCACCCTTCCTCCGGGTGTAGAAAGCACTAGAGCATATCTTTGCAAAGCTGTGTGGGGTGGCTGGGATGAGGACTGATAATTAAGTGGAGAGGGACTAGTTGCTGGTGTTGGTGGAGAAGTAATGGGATCAATCCATCTTTTCTTTTCTGAAATAGAAATGAAATCACATTCAGGTTACAGTCTCGTGATGAAAACATTTCCAGTAGACTTTGGGGAACATAAAAATGTGGCTCTTCTCTACTTTGTCCATGTGGTTAGAGTCACATCTCTGCTTTTCTAACATGGGTGAGGACCAGAGAGAAGAGTGAGGATTTTCTTGTATTCCTGTGAGTCAGTCAATTCCAAGTGTTTGGAATACTTCAAAAGTGAACCTAAGGACTCGTGATAGGGCTCAAAGAATTGTCATTCTGGTATTGTGATAATAGTTCCATGTTTCACTTTTAGAAGAGTTTGAAAGAATTTCAATGTCAGAAAAATGTTGTAACTTCATCTTAGAGCTGTTTCTCAGGGTCTAACTGAATAAGCACACCCTGGAATGGTGCCAAAAGATGAAATTGCTTTTACAAGTCGTTTTTTGAGTTTCAAAGCAAATTTTCAATATTCATTTGCCTCTACTTTGAGTTAATAGGCATAAGAAGAAAAAAGACTTGGTCTCTGAGGAGCCCTTCAATCTTGTGTGTAAAATAACCCTGCTCTCCGTGCTGCTTATCACTTTACATCAAAAATTAATTCAGGGTTAAAGGCAAAGCAATGTAACTTACAGAAAACAGCAGTGGTAAAACATTATTTGGCAAATTATTTAAAATGTTCCCAATGCCAATATCAAGGGGTGAGAAAACTTAATAGGCATGGGAAGAGAAGAGCAATTAAAGGTGTCAAAAGATCCACAAAAATGAGTAACATCCAAGTAACTAAAATAGAGCTAGCAAAGAGGTGATGGAGGAAGGGAGAGATGACAGTTCAGAGCAGTAGCCTCTGGAGACCCCTCCATGTGGCCATCAGCAAGTGTCCTTGGGCTGGCCCTGAGCCAATGGAACATGAAATAATGGTGATGAAGGAGTGAGATGAGCAGCCATTAGACCTCAGACCATGGACCTCAGCCAGTGCCCACATCACACTGTGTCCTAGTCAGATTCCTTGGAGGGAAAAGCCAATAGGTAAATCTGCAGAACCAGGGGTTCCTTAATAAAATATAAAACTTTGTGTGGAAGTAGGATTTTGAAGTAGCCCCCAAGATCTGCACTCAATGCTCTACATGCCCTGCATTGTTCCTGGGACTGTGAATAGAAAGGAGATGACCTCCATGATTAGGTTTGGTTATACTACATGGTTGGTGTTAAGAAGAGGGCTCATCCTCAGGGCCCTAACTTTATCTGATGTGCCTTTTCTATATGGGACTATAGGTCAGAGAAGAAGGATGTCAGGGACTCAAGGCAAGAGAGGGTTTTAATGTGAGAGAGAATTCCTATTGTTGACTCTGAAGGTGGAGTGACCACATGGTAAAGATGTAGAATGACCTCTCAGAGCTCAGAGCTGCCTGACTAAAGCCAGCACATGAGAAGGGACTTGGTCTATAGCCACAAGGAACTAAATCCCATCGCAACTTAGAAGAGCTTGGACAATGTCCCTACCCTGGATTCTGTCAACACCTTGATATTGGACTTGTGAGACCCTCTAGGGAGAACCCAGCCACTCATACCTGAGCTTCTGACCTAAAGAACCCTGAACCAATATGTTTGCATTGCTGTAAGCTGCTACAGTTATGTAATTGGTTATTCTATGACTGAAATGCACAAATGATTGCACTTTCTAAGGTAATTATATAAAGAAATATTTTCATCAATGGAATTCAAACAGTAATTTATAAAATATCTTCAAACAAGTTATATGTTTTGACTATACATTAGGAATCAACAGAAGATGTCATTAAAAAATAAAGTTCCTTGAAATCATTAGAGTTCTATTTCTTATATTTTAAAAAAAGTTCACCCAGAGAATGGCATTTTGTTTTGAAAGATGTTATCCAACCCATTCCAGCTACTTACCCCTGTTGCTATTGAGACCAAAAACAAAGGGCATGGAATATAGTTTTAAGTCAATTTGGCCTTAAAACTTAGACAAAAGAAGAAAGAAAAGAAAAACTTGGAAGGCTATAGCTAGTTAGGTTTCTTCACATTGCCTTTATTCAAAGATCACTGCCCATTGAACCACAGTTTTGCAATCTACTGTACCAGAGGCAAAGTGCTCTGTGATACAGTTTTGTGAATTCTCTGTAAATAAAGAAAGTTTCTGTGTTAGTCAGCTTTCTGTGACAAAATACCTGAGAACAGTCAATTCACAAACAAAAAGTCATATTTTGTTTCCCAGTTTTAGAAGTTTCAGTCTATGGCCACTTGGTTCTGTTGTTTCCGGGCCTGTGGTGAGTTAGAGCATTATTGTGGATAAATATGTGATAGAGTAAAGCTATTTGTCTATGATAAGACAGGAGGAATGGTTGAGAGATAAAGACTTGGTCATTATTTAAAGTGGACCTTTCAAGGGCATGTTCCCAGTGGTCCACTTTCTTAAACCAGGCTTCACCCCTCAAAGTTTCCCAAACCTCCCATAAACCCACTAAATTATGAGGTCAGAGACCTTATAATGCAGTCATCTCCTCATCTGAACACTGTTGCATTGAGGATCAAACCTTAAATAGTAAGCTCTTAGGGAACATTAGACACCCCAAGAAATGCGCACTCTTTCAGCACTAAAGATGATGGCTTAAGCCTAAGCAAATTTGTTTCAAGAGACTCTGGGTTTAGCCCCCCTCTCTTCATACTGCTTGCTGGGGGCTTTGCTCTATACATAAGGGATAAAATAAATAATTGAACTGTCTAATGAACGGGACTACATAGATAAATCATCCTTCAGAATTTTAAGTCAATAACGAGATAATTTTCTTTTGTGTTCAACGCTGTTTTGGCTCATATCTTCTTTTTACTCTTCCAGGGTGGAAAGACAGAGAGAGTACTTGCAGTTTCCACCAGTAGACAGGCATAATAATAATCAAAGAACATGAAACTGAAGCCAAAATCTTTGCCAGGCTAAAAGAAGCAAATTGCACTGAAAAATCATCCCAGACTTACTGGCTGCTGCGATGGCAGCCCTTATTGTGTTTCTCAGCCCCATCTTTCTGTTTTTCTTATGGCAAATGTCACATTGTTGACTTTCCATCATGTAATGTCAGAAAGAATGATCATTAAGCAACCTTTTGAAAAAACAAACATCTTCCCTTGGTTCTTGAAAGAATTGGAATAAAAGAATTTCTGAAAATGATTTCCCCCTATTTCATTACAGTAGGCATGTGAAAAAGTCCTGGTTATTCTGGAAGCTCTGGTTGCTTTATTTATTTAGAAACTCGTTGCCTTACTTTGGTGTCAAAATTGTATCAAATGAAGGTAGATGGCATTTTGATTATTTTAAAAGCAGAAAACAATTTTTATGCCTTCTGAGGATTGTGACAGAGACTTTATAAGGGGCATGGTAGGGATTGCTGCACCCCAGGGCTTTGACTTCATCGCTTACCTACATTGTCCTGGGGGTAAAAGGACAGGCTTTGTGCTATGTCAGAAAAAGCAGCTTCTTTTTTAAAATTTAATTACTTACTTTTAATTGACAAATAGAAGTGTTTCTTTCTTTCTTTCTTTCTTTTCTTTTCTTTAGATTTTGAAAGCAAGTCTCATTGCTTTAGTTTTATTGGTGTTAAATATTTCAGAATTCTACAAAAAAAATCCTTGAAGATTATATTAGGATATGATAAATCTAACAAAAGCTTAAGATTCATAAGTGCAGTTTCTAGCCCATATCCCAGTGCTTATAAACTCTTTCGTGATAAATTTACATATGTTCTTGACAGGTAGGGAGCAAGAATTCCCTAGATCTGCTTGTTCCCCATACCCCTATAAACCCCTGGGAACAGAGAGAACCATCAGAGCTTTTCCCGATTCCTCTTTGGTTAATGCTGGCACCTTGATTCAATCTAGCTGGCTATGTTTGTCTTTCTTTTCTTCCTGACTGTGGGAGAGCAGAAAATTCAGATCTGGCTCCTGGGATGGTTTTGTTAATTATCTTGTATTTTCACCTAAATAACCCAAGAAACAAGGGTAATAGTGATAAATTCCATCTACTGCATTTCTGTATATCAGTGACTCTGGAGATAGCAGTCAGCTAGGTACAGAGGGCAGGGAAGAGTGTCTCTGGGAAAGACAAGGTCAGCTGCAGCAAACTAGGAGGGTGATGGGACAAGAGGGGCAGGGACAGTGAGGATCAAGGACAGTGGAAGTCTAACCTGTGACCACTTTGTAGGCCACTTAGGATCCTTTTCTCTGTTCTAACAATAGCGG
Source organism: Marmota monax (assembly GCF_021218885.2). NCBI lineage: Eukaryota > Metazoa > Chordata > Mammalia > Rodentia > Sciuridae > Marmota > Marmota monax. The sequence goes on along the minus strand of NW_026695198.1, from coordinate 7,151,742 downwards.
GGGATTTGGGAAGGATGTCAGCCTGGGGGTAAAAGGACAGGCTCTGTGCTATGGGGAGTTCCTGGTGAGTGGATTAAAGGAAAAACAGAGAGCATAGGACAGTCGGGAGAGTGTTTCTGAGGTCTGGGCAGGAGGTGGCATTTCTTTGGATTTGGTGGAGCAGAGGAGAATGGCAAAGTTGAAGCTCTGTTTAGGAATTTGAGTTGACGAGGCTGGTGATAGTTTGGCTGAAGACGTGAGAGGAAGGGGGCTGTTATGGGATATTCCTGGTTTTTTGTTTGGCTCTGGAACTGAGAACCTTGGATAAGAGGCTTTTTTTTTTTCTGGTTTTGTTTGTTTTACATTTACATAAAGGGCTTGCATTTCATTTGGATGTAGTCAGTGAGGGTTCATTTTGGATAAGTACAAGACATCAGAGAGCTGGTGTCTTTATCACGTGGTGAAAAAAGTGAAGAAAATAAGGTAGAATTCTAGAAACAAATTTCTACAGTGTTAGGGGAAAAAAAAATCAGAGAAATTTGAGATTACCTATTCAGTTCTCAAGACACTCCTTCCAAATACTGTAATTTTGTTATTTTTCCAATAAACTGTGGCAACATTTTAATTTCTGTTACAACCTCTGGGAGAAAAAAAAAAATAAAGGTAGGGATAGCAGGGTGGGTGGAGCGAATCTGTGAGGTAGGATATGGAAAAGGGAAGTTTGGTAGATGGTGGATTCTTCATGCTTTATCTGGAACAGGTAAAGGCAACAAGTGACAGAGAGCAGGTGAACTGTTTTGATCTAAACCTTGGAATCATAACAACTGACGGAGGGAAAATATAGAGCCAGCGTAAGGGAAAACATGTTTTCTCACAGCTCCCTTTGGAAGGCATAATATTGAGTTTGAATTTTGAGCAAAAAGCCCCATAGTCCCTCCAAAGCTTACTCAATCCTTGGAATCATATTTTAACAGATCCTTAAAACAAGGCAAGATGTTTTCCTACAAAAATGTCCTATAGACCAGGAAAAAACTGAATCTAAATTCAGTATTTGTCTGTATTTCATTGCCTATGTTTAAATGTTCCAGTAGTATAATTCCATGATCCAGATTTCTATGAGAAAGAGTGATCTTCGTATGAAGAATTTTAAAAGTGATTTACACATTTGGTGGATACTTTCCTTTTTAGCTTTGAAAACAATATAATTTGAGAACAATGTAAATAAGGGGAAGTAATATCTTGCCCTCATATTTTAAACCAGAGCTATCAACTGAAATAAGTTAGAATTAGAAAACAAAACTTGTCAAATGTTATTTTTTGGTGAAAAGTTTTTATTTACTATGTGTTTATTGAATCAGAGAATAAAGTGTGCAGATAGAGATAAGTAAATATTGTTAACTAGAGTAGAAGGATTCAAATTATTTCAGCTATACTAGGTATTTTGTGGCATCAAATATCCTGCCAAGGTTATTTTATTTACTTATTTATGTGTGTGTGGTACTGGGATTGAACCCAGGGGTGCTCTACCACTGAGCTACATCTGTAGTCCATTTTATTTTTTATTTTGAAACAGGGTCTTCCTAAATTGTTGATGCTGGCCTGCCTCAACCTGCTGAATAGCTGGGATGATAGGAATATCTCACCACATCCAACTAAAACAGAATTTTAAATGTACAGTGGTCTGTCTTCAAACTGCATATTCATTGCCTCACATGAGTAAGCAAACAGCCTTAGTGTTGAACGTCTGAGTGTTGGACCTGAGACACACAATGGTTTCTCCTGGGATGAGACTGACTCCCTCCCCACAAACAACTCCCTTTAACAGAAGTGGAGCCTCTTGGCTTTCTCTAAGACCTGGCAGAAACTTTTATATTTGTTCTGATAAAGATCATGTCCTCATGCTACTATTAATAATCAATAAATGTAGAAACAAGATATTCTGTTTGGTGTAGATAAGTTCCAGTAGCAAAGGATTCATAGTTTTCCAGGACTCAAAGATTTATATTTGCACACAGTTAGTTTGGGGGAAAGTGAGCACAGTTTCAAAGTTTATCAGATATCAAGAACACAACTAGAAGAGTGTTGTTTCTCTTTTTCTGGAATATAGATTTCTTTTTTCTCCTCTCCTCCTAAATGTCTTTCTTTGAACTTACATTGGCATTATCTTCTGCAGTTGGCTCTTTTCAAGAATGTATTGTTCTCAGAGTTCTTTTCTCTCTTTTTCAAAATGCGTTCTCCCATCTCAATAGGAATCCGGCTCCTTGAGCCCAGTGACTTCCTAGGCAAGAAATGTGTCTGACTAATTGGCTAAATATAGGTGCCCCCACTGAGCTGTTCACTTTCTTTAAGGAATTCTCAGTGGTGTTCTCTCAGCCACTTGTCTTTTGTATTTAACCTTTTTTTTCTTTTTCTTAATAGAAAATGCTATGCAAGTCTTATTTTAGTAGAATGATTAGTTACACAAGAAAATGCAGAAGAATTTCCCTTGAGAAACATTTAGGATAACCTAGTTGGAAGAATTTTCTCTTTAATACTTCAAATACATATTTACCTTTTATATTGTGCATCAATGGCTTAAACCAAAGTTGATTTTCTCCTCTGGTTGGAGCAGGTCACAGTTAACTTCATGGTAAGAACTTCGGGTCTAGAGTTAGACTTGGTTCTGAATTTTGCCTCTTTGCTCACATGTTGTTCTATGTTCTGAGACAAATTGTCCCACCTCACCAAGATCTAGTTTTCTCATTTGTAATTTGGTGATAATAATAAGGATCTCTAATGCTGTTAAATAATTACTACTACATGCCAAGCACAGAGGCATAGCCCACTGAATTTTCTATAAAAAAAAGCTATACAGGAGATTCCTGGAGAATTAGAAGCAATATTTTTTTTTTATTATGCCTTCTAATAGCAGTAAGAATGAATGAGTTCTGGTCCAAGTAAATAAGCTTTTATTTTTTTAAATATTTTTTAGTTGTTAATATGGAAAGAAATCCTCAGCAAGGTTTAGTGATTTCAAAATATTCCTTCAAGAAAATTTTGCGATCTTGGAAATAAAAAAAGAAGAAGAAGAAAAAGAAGGAGGAGGAGGAGGAGGAGAAATAACATCCACACAGTGCCAGAGGAACCATACTTAAAATTAAGATCAAGCAATCAAGTATTTTTGATGCAGGGATGGGTGTAGCTCAGTAGTAGAGCACTAAGCTAACAAGTGCAAGGACCTAGGTTCTATCCAAAGCACCATAAAAGACAAAAACATTCTGTCCCATAAGAAATATTATTTCTCCAAAATAGCAGATCAATTTTGGTTACTATCTGATTGTGTTGTATATTATTTAGTATAATTTAGTATATACTATGCAGCAGTTGGTAGCTAAACTTCATAGTGGAAAACAAGTTTGGTTATTTTTTTTGTACACATATATTTGCATTTTTTTCATTTTTTTAAGATTAAAATTTATCTTTATTTGTGTTCTTAGGGCCTCTGAGATAAAGTTACAAAAATATGTAACTACATACCAGTTTATATATTGCTTATTAGAGACAATTTAAATATGTTAATCATAAGAAAGCATTAATATGAGTATTAGATAAAAAGGACTTTAAGACAGAGTACATTATGAGACAATTTCAAATATTTTTTTAAAATGACGATAAGATGAGTAATCAACAAACAATTATAGTTGTCAATTTTAATAATTTCCTTTCAATAATTGATAGAATAAGCACATGATACACAAGTAAGAAATAACATAAATTTGAACAGTACTATGATTCAACTTAACCTAATTGACATTTATAAAATGAAATATTACTATAATATAATGCACATTCTTTTCTATTGGACAATATTTGCATATATTTTTAACATAGAATTATTTTTCAAAAGTGTGAACTTTTGAGGGGATGGTTCTGATATTGAAATGTGTTACGAAGAGACTTTCCTTCTCTCTTGAAGCCTCCAGCATAGTCACTGAGACCTTTTTAAAGTATTTACAGGATGTGGAGTGAGGATTTAAAAAGAAATGTTTTGCAAATCTGTAATTAAATTAATAATAAATAAATAAATAATTAAATTAGATGGTTCACTGCATAGAACCATGACCCCATGTATGTCTCACAGTGGCTTTGCCCTTTAAGATCCACACTTGTCTGTGACAGAAGATCTGTCAAATCATTCAGTCTACAATTACGATGTAATTATGATGATGTGTCGTCATTTGCCCATACACTCACTTAAGTTTATTATATAGTTTTAATTTATTCAGTCATTTTGTTAAACTTTATAATATATGTAGATTTAAATGTCCCCTCCCAAACTATCTCAACCCTAAGTTTCTTGCTCTGTGATTCTCATTGCTGAAATAGGTTGAATACATTCATACTTGGTTATTTGTGTATGTGTATAGATATGTACAATGATCTGGAAATGACCTATTGATAAATCTGTTATAGTCCCATGGAATTTAAAATGACTTAAGAGATTTTTATGTGTGTGTACATGTATATGTATATGTACATATTGTATAACATAAACATTGCTTATTAATACAAATAAACATGTAAATATTTTATGTAAATATAAATCTATAAATTTAATATGGAAATGCATATGTTTATATCTACATATTTCTGAGCTCCAAGTGGGCATAGGCTGACAAGATATATAGTGTGTTAATATGAACTTACCTCTTCCAGCCAAGGGTGTGACTCCTCAAGGTTGTGGCTTGGCAAATAAGAGGTTAATGGAAGGGGAAGACTAGACAAAGTAAATAAAGTCAGTTAATTGCAAGAAGCAGTTGCACAGCAACTGCAGCCAGGGAAACTGTTCTCTAGAAGCAGCCAATCAAACAGAGGAATGAGTTAACCAGGGAGTGTTTGCCTCCCTTGCCCTGTCCCATGTTCCTTCTGCCCTCTCTCTGTCCTCTCTCCCTCTTTCTCCATCTCTGTCTCTTGATTTCTTCTTATCCTTTTAGCCTCTTTGTTGTTTCCTCTTGGTGTCTGCCTCTTTGTCTCCCCCCCCCAATACATGCATCTAAGATTTACACATTTACACACACACACACACACACATACACACACACACTGTCTGTGGAAGCAGATGAGGGATACTTAATTGCTTCATCCTCTCCAGCTTTCTGCCCATTGCTCTGACAGTGTTCATGCAAGGCAAAGTCAAGTCAGGCTGCACATTTCCCTTACATGCCAGCTGAGCACAAGACATGCCCAGAGTCACCTATATGTATTTAATGTGACATCATAATCCATGGAAACTGTATTATAGCTACATAAATTCCAACATAGCTATGAAGGTAACTTGATTGATGATAGTCAATGATGTGGATGCTACATATTATATCAGGAAGTTAGTGGGCCAACCATTTATTTTTGCTTTATCCCATATAATGAATTCTATATTAGCTAATCTTTGAAATGGGACATTTAATGTCAGAGTTCTGGTTAGGCTTTTAATTTTTATAGAAGAGGTGTTTTGGCCTACAGCCTAGAAATGCCTGCCTGCCTGTCTGTCTGTCTCTCTTTCCTTTATCTCTCTCTCTCTTTCTCTTTTTTTTTCCTGAAAGCTGGGATTGGCAGGGGATTTCCCAGTATTAATTAATTAACTCCAGGCTCTTTTGGCAAAATGCCTTGAAAGGGATGGCATGTCCTGAGTGACCCCCATGTGTACTTTCTGCCAATGATCATTAAACTCGCAAAATCATCTCACCTGGTTCCTTAGGACATTAAATGAAGATAACAAGAATAATAAACTCACCTATTAACATAAAGGAAATATTAATCTACTAGACACATAAAGAAAATGGTATAAAATTCCTTCTGGATCCCAGAACAAATGCTTATTTTAAGACTAGCTTTAATGTTTGCTGCTCATGGTGCAGTACAAATCCTGAGATGATCAGGGCTCTGTTATACCTAATCTTTTATAAAACATGTAAACATACAAGACAAAGAGCCCTTAGAGCCAAGTGGTGCAGTCCATAGCATGGCACAAATATTTCACTAGCAAACTCACTGTTATCTAGGAAAGAAGGTGGTTCCACCTTTTGAATATAGAGTAGCAGAAATGATATTTTTGCAAACTCTTTAAACCTCTGGGGAAGCATTAATAACAATAGGATTTGGATTCATCTCTTCTTGGTTTCATTAGAGAGTTCCAAATTTTATAAACAAGGAAGTTGCCTAGGAAGACCTCTGTCACAAATCTTCTAGATTCAAAGATCTTGTTTGATCCATGGATCTGCTACACGTATGTGATATCTCCATGAAGCTCATGCTTGCATACTACTCCCAATGCACACCAATATACTTACATAGAAACACACATGGAAGTATACACACAGAAATATGCAGACAAGAATACACCCAGACAGACACATAGAAACACTCAGAAAAATACACGCAGCAACATGCACAGAAATTCACATATACAGAAAAGTGCACAGAAATACACATACAGATGGGGAAATCCAAACACACAAACATACACATAGTGCCTCCCTTTAAAAAAGATTCTCATGTTTAGGCATGTTGTGAAAAAAAGCAAAATGAATAGCGTATTTAAAAACAAACTGACATAAATGAATTATAAGGGCACAAAGGTGGCATTAGAGAAGCAAGGAGATGTGGAAAGGGAAGTTCTGTTTTATGAACAGTCCCATCCCCAAGTTTCAATGTGAATGACTAGAAAACTTGGCGGGGAGCCAACACCAGCAGATACTTATGACACATCTTCACCCAACAGACTGAAACTTCCCTGTTTATCACCATGTAGCCTGGCACTCATCCACACTCAGTCCACTTGCTGGAAAGGCTGATAATTTTTACTGGAATAACTGAACTCTAATAAGTTTTCTCTCAAAATCTTACATCTCTGAAATGTTTTTCTCAATTGTCATCATTCTTAGGTATATAGGGAGTCTCCCGTGCTCAAGATAATATTCTATGCAGTGGGCTGGAGATCTTAGTACTATGAGCACATGCCATGAGGTGCTACCTAACCAGGAGGCCTGAGTGATGGATCTTATATTGAAATTAAAAATCTTTGAGGATTGAGTAAACTCTGGAGGGGTGACTATCATGTGCTAAATGGTGGATGTGAAGCATGATACACGTCTTTGTTTTTATTTCTCAGTAGCAATAAATGTGAGTAATTACTAATATTAATAGATGGGTGGAAGTTATATTAGGGGCAGAGTTACATTGAGCACCTACTGTGTCATGGCCTGATGGCCATGTTATGAAGATCTTTGTCCTACAGATACCATTTTACACAGAGCAGGTTATGTAATTGGGCTAACTCTACCCTATTAATAAGTTCTTGTTCCTTTTTTTCTACGATGCTCATTATTCAATAGCTTAGAAGATAGAAAAATTATTAAGGCTTAATTAATGCAGGATTATATGTCTGTATTTTCCATGCATGATTCAAATTTAATCAAAATCCAAGTGTAGGATGAATACACGGAGAACTTGCCTTCCTGGGGAAATTCTTTCACTTTGCAAAGGTTATTGGATGCACTTTGGCTTTATTTTCTTGAGTCCATATTTCTCTCACATGTCTTGAAGAGAAGGTTACTATTCCCATTTTCCAGACGGGATATCAGCACCATATCCATCTCAGTTGTAAAACCAATTGCAACCACAAGATCTGCAAACATAAATTAGTGAACATGACTGATTCTCCTTTTGCATTTTCGTGCAGAGGTATTTCAGGGACCTGAATCACAGCTGAAATGGAGTGCCTTTGTGAGTGCCCTGTAGGAGGGAGGTATTGCATGGAAGCAAGTGTTGGCTCAACTTCATAATGAGAAACCTGGATACTGATGGGGCTTAGCTTTGATTGGATTCTGGAACTTATTGCACTCAGCTGGGTGTAGTCCAGCAACTGGGTGGCACTGGCAGAGGGAGGCCTGCTTCTGCAACAATTACTGGTCAATTGCAAGTGATTATAATGGCACCGTGTCTAAAACAATATGGAGAAAAATGCTGCTTGGAAAACATGAAACAGTGGTGTTCTACAATGGAATGAGCAAGTTGCTGGGAATATCAGAGTTTAACAGGAGATGTTGGAAATTTGAGTTGCTGCTCTCGATTACAATAAGATGGCAATTAAAAAAAAAGACCCTCTATGATATATTTTCAATAGTGTTCTCCTTCACAGGTGGACAGCTAAAGGCCCTGTAGGCTCTACTCACAGTCTCTTTCGTTGAGTAGAGATGACTGGACAAAATTCAAGGAGGAACAGGGCTTGTATATGAATCCACCAAAGAAATACAAAGATCTGAAAATACCTTACTCCACCCCCAAAAATCATCCCAAATGTTTCCTCACTCCTGTGAGGAATTGTGACATATTTGTTCTTGGCAGTCACTATCTCGGGCGTTAAATCACTTTCCTCAAATTTCCAGAGTTCTGACACATATAATGGGCTCAGTAGGGGATTTGCAATAATTCTTTTTCAGTATTTATGAAATCATGCACTCCCTGTGGCTCTTAGCCCTCTAAACTGCCTTTCAGAGATCCCACCCATAAATTTTCCATGATTATCACTTCCTATCTTTAAAATAAATACTTTTTGCAAAGGGATAAGGCAGGCACTCTTCTGACTTTGACTTCTGTTATTGATTTGTAATATGCCTATAGCCTCTTCTAGCTAAATACAGAGGTAGCTTATGGCCTTTTAAATACAGAATGAGCTTCATTACTATGCATTTTTCATTTCTGAATATTTGAAGCAACAGTGGACCAAACAACTGTGATTTCCCCACCCAGTCATATGAACCTTCACACACTAAACCAAAGGTCACACCCATAAATGGTTCCTACATGGGCACCTAGAGTTGCCAGGAGAGTCTCGATTTTAGCATTCTGTTCCTGTGTGGTAAATTTTTCTCATTTCCTATTCTTGTAAATTCCCTCTTCCCTACTGCTACTGCTGAATCCAGTGTCACTGTCATGAAAATAGGACTAGAGATTAAGATCAAGGCTTTCCAATCAAAGTTTATCCTCATTTTTGGAATTTGTATACCACTTTAGAATATAAATGGTTGGAAATGTATTTGTTGTATTTTGAGAGGTACAGGGGTTTCTGAACTTTTATGTGTGGCTTTTCATTTTTACACTGAGTCTGAAGTCAGATTTGGATGCAACCAAAAGTTTTCCAACACAGAACCAGGTATTCTTTATAGCCCTCTCAGAAGTAGGTCAGTACCTTAACATATTGAAATGGAACTTTAGGGAGAAATTTAAGGTGGTGTTGTTTTGTAAGGGGACTTCCAACAAAGCATCATGTGACCTGGTTCCAGTTCTTCACATGTAATTGGTTTTGAGAAGTTGAGGGGCCTACCTGGTCTTTTTTCTTTTGGATCCTCAGTTTTTCTAAAATAAGGGTGAATTAGAGTAACAAAATATAGCTCGCAATCCTGCCTGGAGAGGGTCTGGGCAAAGATTCTTAGCCAATGATGTCTGGGAATGCAGAAATTTAAAAACAAAGCATTTTATAAATATGAATGTTAGTGTAAAAATAGTGAAGATTGGAAAGGTCATTCTAAGCATAAAAAACACAGAAAATTATTCTCTTGTCTTCTGCTCACTGCTTCCTTTTTGAAAACTGCACGTATAGTAATTCATTAGTATGGAATGATCATACTTATAGCAATATAGACACGTTGTTCTAGTTTTGTACTCAAAATCCATAACAATTATAGGGAATATATCATTGGTGTGTAGTGATACCAGAAATTGACCATTCTTAGATTATATATAAAATGCACACATAGTCATTTCTGTTTATTTTAAGCAGTCTGGAATCAGGCATGTTTAAATTCTTTGCTAGGAAATAAACTAATTCTCTTTCAACTGATCTCCTTGGGATGTTCCAGTTTCTCTCAATGGTGCCATCATTTCCTCAGTTATCCAGAGTTGAACTACTTCAGCTTGGCCATTAAGTGTTTCAATGATTTCTTTGTACCTCAATCATATTTTCTTCTTTTTTTCTCTCTACTCTATTTCCATCCCCTCACCAGCACCTCTGCTTTTGTGATCATCTCTATGTTCGTCCCTCCCTCCCTCCCTCCTGTTTCTTTGACTCACAATTTGCTCTAAACATTGCAGCTGGTTAAGCTTCATAGAGAAACATTTGATCTTGTAACTGCTGTCTTCAAAATTTCAGTGGGTTCTCTGTTGCTTAAAAATTAATTCTCCCAGCCTTCCACTGGCATTTAAAACTTTATAAAACAATGTCTCCCTTAATTTTCCAAACTTGTTTCCCAGAACTATCACAAAGGAGGTCTTGACTGCTTTTGTTAAAATTTTTAATTTTTTAGAAACTTGTTCTTTTTAGAGATACATGACAGTAGAGTGTATTTTGACGTATTATTGCATACACAGAGTATAATTATTCTAATAAGGATCACATTCTTATGGTTGTGCATGATGTGGAGTTTTACTGGTGTTGAATTCATATATGAACATAGAAACGTTATGTCAGATTCATTCTACTGTCTTTTTTTTTTGATCATACACATCAAGGCTTTAAGCCCAGCTTTGTGAACAAATTACACAATCTTTATCATTATTGCCATAAAATATGACTGATTTCATTGACAGTTACATGGATTAAATGAGAGGATGCACCTCAGGTTCTTTTTTCTGTGCTTAGCATAATCACCAAAAGTGTTGATTATTTTTTTCCTGTCTTGAAGGACATTGATAATGTGTACCTTACAAAGTCAATATAAGGATTAAATGAAATGATTTTTGTAAGGCATCCAGTATATTATTGGCCCTAATGTAAGCCCAGGAAAGGCTTAATCATAGCATTTTATGTAATTCCTAGTTATTTGGTCCCATCTTCATGCTTTTGCCTACATGGATCCTTGCATCTGGAAAACCTTTGCCTTCCTGCTGTAATCTGTCCACTGTCCACTGAAGTACCTTTCTAGGACCCTTCCTGTGTGACCTTACCTATCTATAAAGTTCCTTGTGTCCTCAAAATTCCTTTTTTAGTTTTATTGCTGGATATTCAACCCACACTCTCCTGCATGGTAAGCATATGCTCTACCACTGAGCTATACCTGCAGCCCCTGTCCTCAGAATTCTTACTCCCTACACTGTACATTTTGAACCTCTTGCTAGTCATTATTATCATTTGTCTGTCTCTGTCTGTCCATCCATCCATCCATCCATCCATCTACTATCATCTATTTTTTATTCTTATGTCTACCTTGTATAATCTATCTGTGATGGACAAAAATAGTTTTTTTCTGTTTTCTTGGAATTTCAGACAGTCATAACTGTGAGGCTCAAGGACACCAGAGACTTCAACGAGCTCCATGCTGCCTCTCCACAGGGCTTTGTAAGAGAAACCAGCTCAGAAGGGACTCACACACCAGCCACAGTCCCATTTCTAGCTAGGTGACTCTTCTTTTGGGGCACATTGTTCATGGCAGAGGCCGGGGTACATTCTTTCCCCACAACCAAGGGACAACAGGTTGGTTTTAAGCCCTGTAACTTCTAGGGCAGATGTGGTCTCATCTCTTGGTTGGATGTGTGCCCCTGGTGTTTGGAGACCTTTCCTGAAGGTGAACAAACTCTTTAACAACCAGGTTCAGTAGAACAAAGAACTCTTTTGACCTCTCCCTATACAGAGGTCATACTTGACCTTTTTACCCTTTGTTTTATCCTTTGCCTGGAAAACTGAGCTGAGCTAGCACCTGAAAAAGATTGGAAGGGAAGATGTGCAAGAGGAAACCACCTTGCCCAACAGACTTTACCATGGAATGTTCTAGAAGCTTTGGGATGGGAGACAGTGAGTTTAAAGGTTTGAAATTAGCATTTAAATGCAAACAGGACCAAGTCTGAAATGCTCTCAGACCCTTTTGGTAGCTGAGCTTGTTTTGGTCCCTTTTGGTCCTTACCATGGCACAGCATACTGTGACCAGTAAGTAAAACAAGTACTGGACCAGCCTAGCAAGGGAGAGAAGGGGAGCTTGAAAAAGGAAATTCTTTTAGGTTTACACCTCAGCCGGTAGAGTAAACACCGTCAACCAGTAACTTCTGACAAACGTATCTCCTTGATAAATATGTCAGCTCTCTCCTCCAGGAAAGCTGGTGTGCTTAATTTCTTCCAGTCTCAACATGGCAGTGTCTGAATGTACATTTTAATGATGTCACACTTATTTGAAATTATGTCTTTCATTGAATCTCAGATAAAAAGTGAATCAAAGACAACACTTGTGGTTAAAGGTAGGAGTCAGGAACCCTAGCCCCTGGCCTCTTCTAGCTTTATGTGATTTTTTTTTTAATTCATAAATCTAAGCACCTTGCTTTGGTGTCTAGAACTCAACTTTTCCCATTCTCATCCACGCAGTTACTGCAGTTGTCATTTTGGAGAATGTGACTTAATTAATCAGCTCCTTCAAGGAGCTACCCAATGCCACCTGTTTGCTGGTTCTAAAGTCCCTAACACAAGGTTCACTGCCCATTCATGCTCAGAGAAGGGCTCTCTGTAGTTTAATTACCTCTAGGTAGCTACGGATTCCTTTGAAAATGCAACATTTTCAAAATATATTCCAGCACACCAAATAATGGACTGGAGCTATCAGTATCATTTTAAAATAAATTCTTGAATTCGAGTATTTTCTTTGCCTGAGGGTATGACTTCACTATGTTTATTGTTTTGATTTTAACCAAAATGAGCTAGATGACAAAGGATATTCTGTGTTCTTTGGATGTGAAAACTATTAGCACTTTATTTGATTTACTCTACTAGAGAGAAATGCCTTCAGGTGAAGGAGCAAGACACAGCTTTATAATCACACTGAACTGTCTCTCTGGACAAGCAGGGCGAATAATTGGTCCTTAGAGTAGTTTGGGTAATATTTTATTGAAAAGAGTACATGAGGAAATAACCCCATTTTGTAGAACTTATAATTTATTGCATAATTGAAACAGTTATTTCATTAAAGTGTTTTAATAAAAAATAGATATCAGTGTCAGAGTTTTTATAATTTTATTTTAATTGATTATACACATAAAAAATGACAGCTGGTAAGAGTATTCACAAAAGCTGCTCTTCCTTGCAAGTTAAAGGAATCTTATCTGAACTAACTTAAGTAAATATAAATGGAAGGAGGGATCTACTAGAAGAGTATCTGAATATTACACAAAACAGCCAAGCCACAGAACGGACGAGGATTGAAGCAAAAACAGGAAAAGGAACGCACAAGGTGCCAAGACTCTCCCTCCCTCCTGCCCACCCTCTCTGCTGGCTTCATAGTCTCTTCTTATTATAGAATAATTTTTTCCAAAAATTTTAGAAAAGAATCCTAATTGACGCAATTTCGTCAGTTTCCCACTTCTGATCCAATCAAGAGTGCCAGGAAAGCAGAGTTGTATTGTAGAAAATGGTTGCTCCCACAGTAACCATATGGGAGGGAGGAGACAGGGAACAAAAGCAATGTGTCTAGTTTAACAAGTCTTCAAAAATATGGTTTTAACTTAATTATTTAGAAGTTGATAGAGATCTTCTGTTTAGTGGTGAAGGTTTAGAGACAAAGAAACTACTGGTTCTATTTAATGTAATTCTAATGACATGATATTATGACAACTCAGAAGTCTCATGATATGATGAGGAATTACTTTTGCTGTATAAATCTATGAAGATTTTGTTATAAAACTTTCAATATTAAATTTTGTTGATAAGATGATTTGATACATGTATGCAATGTGTAGTGATCAGGTCAGGTAATAAGCACGTCCATCTCCTCAAACGCTAATCATTTCTATATGCTGGGAATTTCAGACTCTTCTGGTGATTTTGATCTATTATAGACTGTTATAACCAGTAGTTAGTTACCCTACTGTGCTACAGAAAACCAGAAATATCTCCTTTTTCCTAATTGTTTTTCTGCCCTTTAACTTCTTTTCCATTGTCCTTCCTACCTACCTTTCCTATTCTCTTATGATGACTATTCTACTCCATTCTTACGTGAGATCAAGTGGTTTAGCTTGCACAAATGAGTGATAACAGGTGGTGTTTGTCTTTCTGTGTTGATTTATTTCACTTAGCACAATGATCTCCAGTTCTGTCCATATTGCTGCAAATCACAGAATTTTATTCTTTTTTATGGCTGAATAATATTCTGTTGCATATACATACCATGTTTTCCTTATTCATTCATTTTCTGGCAGACACCTGTGTCAATTCCAAGCCTTGGCTATTGTGAAGAGCACTGCAATGAATATGGGAATTTAGGAATCTCCTTGATATAATAGGGTGTATGCCCAGTAGATTGCTGTTCTATTTTTAGTTTTTTAAGGAATCTTTATATGTGAAACGTTGTCTTTTGGCCACTCTCCTTGACAGGAATCATGAAACCTATAAGTAATATAGCTTATATTGGCATCAGTCTGTAGTTCTAGAAATATACAAAAATATGATTCCTGTTAATAATAAGTAATAAGATTATTCTCTTTTACTGTTTGCAGCTAATTCTCTCCCACCCTGGCCCAAAGCAGCAAAACCAACAAAAAAAGCAACAAAAACATTTTGTGAATTGTTTGCATATGTTGGCAATTGTCTAGATTATTATTTATTCAGTGATCAATTTTATAGGGCCATTAAGATTTTTTGTGGTTTTTTTATCATCCACATTTTTCACATTGACAAAAAGGTGTAGATAAAACTTGAGCAAACATTTAACACACAGTATCCAAATATTACAAATATTATTCTTTAGACTTCTTCAGATCTTTGTTTCTCTAAGAAATTAAAATGGTCATACCCAGGTTGAGCCTCCTGTGGGCTCTCCACTGATCCCAAAGCCTTGTCTCACTCCCTGGGGAATCATCTGGAGTGCAAAAATCGCTTTCTTGGCTAGGTTTTTGTATTTTTCCATATGTGCATATAGATAAACAATATACTGCACTGCTTTTATGGGATTTCAGAAGTTGTTGATACCAAAGCAATCTTTCTGCAACCTGAAATTTCTCACTCTGTATTATGTTTTTTAAATTCAAACATGTTGAAAAATGATGCCACAAGGTAAGTTAGCCAAATATTTTAATTATGTTGCATTGTGTGAGTCTATGTCACTGTGTCCCTACTGATGAGAATTTATTTATTTCCAATAGTATAAGCAATACAGCATGAGCATTGTTGTGATTGTTCTTGGGAACAATCTAGAGTGGCTCAAGGCAGCATCTCTAGTAGCCAAAGATATGAGTCAGAAGAACAATGTATCTTTCACATTTCCAGGAGATACCAGATTATTTCAGAGTTGTATTCATTTATAGAAGTGTCTGAGCTTCATTTTCTGTATCCTCACCACGATTTGGTATTGTGATACTTTTAATGTTTACCAATCTGGTACTATCTCATGATTGTGTCAGCATTTCTCTGATTATTAGTGAAATTGAGCATATTTGTTTTTGAGTATTTGGTTATCTTCTTCACTGAATTGACTGCTAGTACCCATGGCTTGCTTTTTCAAAAACTGGGTTTTGTGTGTGTGTGTACATATATTGATTTTATGAATCCTTTGTAAACTCTGAAAACTAAATCAGAGCAGGCACTGAGCTAGGAAGCCAAACACAGCCAAGGGAGAAAATCTGAAAAAAAAAAAGATACCATGTATGGGTACAGCATGATGAATCCTATTATGTAAAATTATACCAATATTTTTTTTAAAGAAGATATCAAAATCAGCAATGAAAAATAATTACTAGATTTCTTTCCAAAAGCTATAGGGACTTGGAAAATGGGATAAGGTAAAAAAAGACTACATTCAAAATAGTAACAGTAACTATAAAGTATGTACAATAACATCTAATCAAAATATCCATGGTCTTTATGGAGAACACTATTAAAAATTAATGAAGTCCATAAAATAAAACTTAAATGAATGTGGAGTTATATCATGTTCATGGGAAGGCTCAGTATTATAAAACTGTCAATTCTACACAAATGATAAAAAAACTTTTAAAAATTAGAAAGTTTGCTAATGTTAGAGTAGCTGAGGATGTTAGCACATGCTCTTATGTACTGCTTAGGGGAGTCCACATCAGTATAAGCCCTAGGTGGCATTTTTTTCAGTGATGATATAAATTCAACATATGTATATTCTATTACCTGAAAATTCTACTATCTGATATTTACTCTTAAGGACTGTGCACATGAACAAAGAGAGGCATATTAGATGATATTCAGATATCCTCTATGTCCATCATGAAGGGAATGCTTAGAAAATGTCGGTATACTCACACTATAAGTTTCTAATTAGCAACTTAAAATTGACCTATGGGCTGGGGATGTAGCCTAATGATAGAGTACTGTATTAGTTGGCTTTTCATCACCGTGACCAAAATAGCTGACAAAAACAACTTGGAAAGTTTATTTTGCAGTTTCAGAACTGCAGTCCATAAGTGGGCCCACTTCAGTGCGCTGGGCCCAGGGTGAGATAGGAAGAACATCATGGTGGAAGGGTGCAACAGATGGAAGTTGCTCAGCTCCTGGAGGCCAGGGAGCAGAGATAGGGGAAGAGGTCGCAGGGAAGGTGGACCCTTCCAGGGCATGCGCCCAGTGACCCACTTCCTCAGTGGCAAAAGTTACCACTGAGCTAGTGCCTTTAAACTAGGATGGACTGATGAGGTTACAACTCTTATAGTACAATGATTTCAGCTCTGGATAGTGCTGCATTGACATGGGAGCTTTTGGGGACACCTCAAAATACAATACAATGATAATAAGCACTTTTCTAGCATGTATTTTTCTAGCAATACCAAAAATAAAAATAAAGTTGATCTATGTGATCTTATATGTATATTCTAGTTCAGTAAAACATTTAAGTTGTAGACTATGCCCAATGTGATACTATTTGCTTAAAAACACCACAGCCATATTTGTGAGTCCATCTATGCATATATCAGTAAGTAGAGAAGATTCTGGAAAACTGTACAACAAATTTCTTATAGTGCTTATATTTCAGGATGATATCAAACTTTAGTGTTACCTGTAGTCATTTCTATAAAGAGAATTTCTTCTTATTTTACTTAAGCAGTTAAAAAAATAACAAAAGGAAGAACAAATAATGGGGATGTGTATCACCAAGAAAATGGTAAAGATTTTTTTAGTAATATCGTTTGAATTTAAATGTGCTTGGCAGGAATGTAACTAACTTGCAGTTATCTATAATATATACTTTCTTCAGAAAACATTTATTTGCATTGCTCTAATCTGGGTACCATTGTAGGTATTTGTCCCAGGGAAAAGGGTGAAGTGAAGAGGACAATACAATGATAATAAGCAAATTAACACTAGAAGATGATAAGTACTGTAGACTCAAAAACAAACAAATTAAGACAGATGGTGGAGAATCCAGTTTTCAGTACAGATATCCAGGTTGGCCTCCTTGAAAGCTTGACATCTGAGCAGAGGTTTAGAAATGTGAAGGACTGGCCATGCAAATATCTGATGCATTGGCGATATAACTCATTTTCCAAGGTTAGTGGGTCAATGAGGGGTTGTTATATGTGCCTAATTTAAAATGTATTGTCTTTACAATGAAGGCTTTTAATAAATAGCCTCTTCTATTTAATACCACATCAGAACAAAGGATCACATGGAATTAAGGCAAAGCCTTGTTGAATTCCCTTATTGAATAGAGTCTATTTAGTTCTGTATAAGGGTGAAAATAGAATATAATGAAATCAAACACTATTTTGATTGTTTCAGTTTATTTTACCTCTAGAAAAGCAATGTAAAATCAGGGAAATGGCATGTATGAAAGAGGAGAGCTGGTTTCTCTTCAAAATAAAGCATTCCTGTGAGTACCTTAAGATTAGGAAAAGTGGTTTGAAACCAGATCATATTCAGTGGAGGCCAATATGTGTGCCCCTTTCTCCTGGCTCCCCCATTTTTCAGAGAACAAGATCTGTAGTACTTACTAAGTTTTATGATTGGATTTGAATGTCCCCCAAAAGCTCATGTGTTAGGCAATGCCTCAGTGTTCAGAGGTGAAACAACTGGATCATTTGGGCTATAATCTTATCAGTGGATTATCCATTTGATGGGTTAATAATTTGAATGGATTTACTGGAAGTGGGGAATATTACAGACAAGTGGGGCATGGCTGGAAGAAGTAGGTTACTGGGGTGTGGTCTTTCAGACTTTATCTGTTCATGGCTCCTCTCTCTGCTTCCTGGCTGCCATGAATTTTCACTGGCATGCCCTTTCCACCAGATATTTTGTCTCAGATCCAACGCTGTGGAGCCAGCTAACCATGTACCTCTGAAACCATGAACCAAAATGAATCTTTCCTCCTCTAAGTTGTTCTCATCAGGTATTTTGGTCACAGAGATGAAAAACTGACTAACACAATAAGAGATCCCTTCTTTGGTTTAAAATCAGGGTTAGTGGGGTTGGTCAGGGTAGAATTCTTGCTCTTTGTGAGGCACCACTAAAACAGATACACTGGTCTCTGCAGTTTTAGGAATCAGGAGGGAGGACCCAGAAAAAAAGCAAAGATAGTCTTGCAACAAGTGAGAGGAAAAGTGTAATGGCTGCAGACATAGGTGAATGCTAGGCCATTTGGGCTCTGGCTGGTTGGGCAATTTAGGAAAAGATGAGTCTGGAGAATGCTGGAAGCTGTCAATTCTATGATGGCTCACAGGTCTAAAGTCATAGATACTTTCAGTACACTTCAGAAACGGCTGGGGGCAAAGCAGAGCTAGGTGACTTACACACGAACAAGACTCAGAGCAGGATCAGCTATTAATCTAATCTACTCTGGAATTTATACTTGTTGAGCTGAATTTGAGGCAGTGCTTTTGATAGCTCTGAAGGAAATAGGTATAGTAATTTCTTCAGAGAACTGAGACAGTGAGACACCTTGGATGTCACACACCATATAGAAAGGAAATAAAATTGCTTATAGAGGGTTGGGGATGTGGCTCAAGTGGTAGCGTGCTCGCCTGGCATGCATGAGGCACTGGGTTCGATCCTCAGCACCACATAAAAATAAAATAAAGATATTGTGTCCACCTAAAAAAAACTAAAAAATAAATATTTAAAAAATTGCTTATAGATTCAAAGGACTCAGCCTATGGGATCCATTGAAAACTGTTCTATTGTCCAGTCCATATCATTATCCATCTACCAGCTCTCAATATTGTGCCTGTGTTCTGAAGGCAGAGACGCTATGCTGTGTTGGACTTCTGGAACAGGAGCTAGGTTAGGAGGGCAAGAAATTTACTGGGAGTTAAACCCTGTGAGAGACACAAGGAGGGGACAGGGCAAGGAGAGTCTCAGACCACACCACCACTGCCAACCAGCAGGAGCTCACAGCAAGGATCACCCATCGTGCACACCCTGTGTTGGGCATGGATGGCATGATTGGTCCCCTGTGGTTCTGTCATTAGCAACAGCGGTTGCCAGGGAAGAGTCTGGCCTTGGCTTCAGAGCTGAAGTGGGTCGAAGGTGGTCACTGTGGAGCTGTCAGCAAATCAGACTCCAGAGGAGCTGAGCAGCTTAGCCCGTGGCTACCATGCCTGTTTTATGTGTCTCCACTTCTCAATGCATAGTCCGGGAAAGCACATTCAGGGACATGGTGGCCTCTTTTTCTGGTCAGAAACTTCCGTGGGTTGGAGAAAAGTCAGCTCCCATTTCTGCAGCTGGCCTCAAGGAAGCCACTCTCCATTCTAAAGTCCTCTGAGCCTCAGCCATCACCTCTGCCAGTCTTACTCAGTCTGGTGCTAACTCTAGAGTATGTCTTGAAGATGACCATTGATACCTATGCCTGGCTTATTATCCTGGTGACTGTTGCTGTGTCTTCATACATGGCTCCTGCTGTATATCCCAACAGTCCCAGTAAGCTCACTTGTGGTGTAACCCTGGCTATCCCTCCTAAGGTGTCCAAACACAAGTGTCTTTATAGTCATGCTTGGGCAAGGGAGTGCCAAGAGGGAGTGCCAAGAGGGACCTAGAGAAATAGAATCCCACACATATTCTTTTTGCTCCAATGATAAAAATATTCCTGCTCCACCTTATAAAAAAGCGAGAGCTTTCCTTTACTTAGAAGTCCTTCAGCCTGAATGATTCATGGGTGATGTGGCTTTGGACCACTTGATCCTGCAGCTTACCTGTGCCTTCAGGTCTCACTCAGGATCCACTTTTGAGGACCCACTTCAAAGTTGGGATGCTCAGGATGCATAGATACCTGGGGTCACTTGGTAACTGGACCTTGGCCTGGATGTAATAACTAGGAACTGGTTTTGTAACGTGCAGTTTTCTATTGTAGACAGCAGGTTCTTCCTTTAGAATTCTAGAGCCTGGCATAGTGTCTCTTTCCCCTGAGGCTGAACTGAAATCACATTGCATCTTTCTAAACCCTATTCTGCATCTCTTTGATCCTCCAATATCAGAGAGCCTACAGCATATATATATGGCTGAAGCAACAGAGCTTCCGGGACTGCAGCCTGGACCACTGCAGAGCTATGTCCTGCTCCAGGCCCCAATTGGAGCTGGCTTTCTTTCTCACTACTAGGTCTATGGGCTGGAGCAGCATTATATGAAAAAAAAAAAACTGTTTTATGTTCCATGTTCCTAATCCTCTTTTTTTTTGATTGGAATGTAAAAAAATATACTCTCTAAATCAATACCCGTATACCATGTGGCTGAGGCTTTGTTGATCCCCTTTAGCAAAGACTGTTCTTCAATATCCCTCTGGTTTCTGAAGGACTCATACTGGTGAATTTACTGTAAAGGTGTTAAGAAATACCATTCTGCATCCTTGAGATCCTGAATGGTGCTGATATCTGCCACCCTATCCTCTCTCCTGGGCATAATACTGTTTTTGATTGACTTCCTTCACAGTGACAGAGGGTGGAAGATGGTGTGGTGTCCCTTAAAGAGATTCCTTTGTGAAGATATGGCATTGTGAAGACGTTGGCCACTGGAGTCAGCCTGCTAACTTCCTTTCTAACAGAATGAATGGCGAGCTCTTTCCTAAAGGGTCCTGAGTGCTACCCTGTCCATATCTGTGGGCCCTGTACCTCAGGGAGTGGACTGACTACTTGAGAGCTCATCTAGATTAACTATGGACAGAACACAGGCTGGAGGGAGAAAGCTGTTTGAGCCTGTGTCACTATCTAGCTCTTTAACTTAGAGAAGGTATTGAACATCTTTCCACTGGTTTCCTGAATTATTAACATGGGATAATAAATCTGTAACATATATCATGAGAGTCTATGAGAGATAGATACAAAGGCTTGTGTTTAAATAGTACAAGTACACTGACAAGACATTATTTCTATTTGCTTGTGTTTCACCCAGTTACTCAATGCTGTCAGTGATGGTTTTTATTTCTAGGTATTTTGCTCAATGCTTTTAATAAAGTCTCTGAAATGGGGTCATGAGCTTATTTTTGAAGAGACAATGAACTGTACAGGGGAGAAGACTTTTGGCCTGGATTGCACGGGCAGGAAGGGGAGAGCCAGGGTCAGTATGATTCCTTGGGAAGGATCTTACTAGGTGCCAGGGGCTAGGATAATGTTAGATTTAAGGTCACATCAATATTAAAGGATTTTAAACTTTAAAGAAGACCCTCTAACAAGTAGGCCTGGGAAAGAAGCCCTCAAATGCCCTACTATGCTCCCTCCACAGAGTCCTATGCAAAGGTTCAGCTGCCCAAGTGGCAGCTCCCAGAGGGTCTGATGAGCATTTCAAACAGAAACTTTCACAAATTAAATTTTGATGACTACCCTTCCTACCTGCTGCCCCTAGCCTTCAACAGTCTTCTGTTTGGCCTGGAGAGAACCCAGAGTTTCCTATCTTCCTTCAGGTATGATTCATTAGGAAGTCTGGCGCTAATTCCAGAGTGTGTCTTGAAGATGACCGTTGATACCTAAGCCTGGCTTACTATCCTGGTGACTGTTGCTGTGTCTTTATACATGACTCCTGCTGTATATCCCAACAGTCCAGGCACTTTAAAAGTATAACTTGGGTCACATTGCTGCCCTGCTCACAACTCCTCAAGACTCCTTGCTTCACCTGGAATAAAATTCAAGTTACTTGACATGACCTAAGAGGCCCACCTGCCTGTGTCTGATTAAACTGGAGACTATGTGAAGAAAAGGAAGGGAGCGATGGCTAAGGATTCCTAGCAGGAGTGTGAGGCTGTGGAGACATTCATAACCACTGGAGTACAGGAGTAAAGGATGACTAAAAAAAATTGACTTTTACAATTACCTTTATTTGCCCCTTAGAATTCATTTCTTTCTCTAGCAATTATTTTTTCCTATAAAAACAGAGCACAGAGTACCCCAATCCAACATCCTCACTGCATTTTGCCTGCTCACAATTCAGACATAATTCCAATTCAAAACCAAAAGGGAAACTGTTTCACAGGAGCAAGATGTATGGTGGAAATATTGAGCAACCTTGGATCAGGGAGAGCAAAGACACACTAGTGACTCGGCATCAATGATAACGTAGGTGTGTGAATGACTTAGTTGTGGCGCCGTTGCAATTTTATTATTAAAAGCGGACCTGGTGTTGCAGAGTCCTTCAGTTGCTTTATCTGTCTTCTGTCTGTTCCTAATGCTGATGATAGCTATAGCAACCAAGATGCTTAATTGTCATGCCATCACTACTCCCATTAAACTGTGTGAATGAAAAATGAGGTCTCTCATTTTCCCTCTCTAATCCATATTTTAAGTATTGCAGCACCATGGGTACAGAACATGTCACAAAGCGAGGAGTAGAAATATAGATGGATTAAACACTAAGTGAGGTTTTGAATGACTAAACAACCAGACCAATGTCCTCTTTGAATTCAGGATGCAAAATTAGCATTCCTAGATGTCTTTTCGTCATCCTCATGGATAGTATACATTATGTACACCATGTAGAACGTAGGCACGTAGAAAAAGAATGGCATTGACATCCAGTTTCTTATATTAAGGGCTTCTGTTTCTGAGTCCTGAGTGGTTAGAGTTAAATAATTTGTTGCAAGGGATTCAGCTGCTGACCAAGGACTCCATCTTGCCCTGAACTTGACCAGGCCACAAGTGGTCAATGCCTGCAGGTGTCTGCAGGTAAGAGAACAAAGAAGATAATGTCATACAGCTTTGCCTACACCCAGCCTTAGATAAGCTGTCGATGGGTACTACCTTCCTAATTATTTTATATCTATGCATCACTTTTCTATTATTTATCAGTATTTTTACTTAAACAAAATCATTTTAAAGCAAGTAAACTTTAGTCTCCTACTAAGTGATCATACCCATATTTCATAGTTTCAATGCACTACTTGTATATGTGACACCATTAAAAGGAACACAGAGCTGACAATTCTACCTTGAGTAGCTATTGCCACCCATCTCCCTTCACTTCCTCAGCACTTTTCCTGCTTTATTTTTTCTTGTTGACCTGACCTTAGGTTAGATCTATATTTATATCTTTATTCTTTGAAGACAGGAACTTTGTTTGGTCTCTTAGTCTTCTCTTGTGTTTAATACAGTGACACGAGGCACTTAACTAATGTCCAGTGAAGTCATGTAAAAATAAGATATGCCCATGTGCATATCCTACTGAGCACTAGCAGATCTGCAGCTCATGATTAAAACCTTGACTTCGAAATTGATCATCCAGCGGTCCCAATCCCTCCAAGCCTCCACAGGCATTGATGAGGAGAGGAAGGAGAGTATGATTGGGACAGTGTGGGTTGCTTCTCAAGCACCTGGTCTTCTCTACAGCTCACTGCTTCAGGGAGTGGGCAGATGATTGGTTCTGTATGGTTCTAATCCTTTTTCTGGGATGAGTTCAGAAACACTGGCCAAAGCCACCTGCACCCCTAGATACACTTTTCCTTTCTGGAGGGGGTATAGGACTTATACACCTCAATGAAATTCAATGAAAGTTGTCTTGGAAATATTTCTCACTTGAGAACCTCCTATAATCAAGCATTTTCCCCTCTGAACTCACATAATGGAGAGAACACTAGGAAGAAATGAGGAAGCCTGTCTTTGAGCCATGGACCCACTTATTTCTTTCTGTAAGAACCTTAAAAAAGATCCTCTACCCTGTCTGAGCCACCTTCACCAAAAATGTGAAATAATTGCTAAATTATTATAAAATAATTGCTTCCATTACCAAGTTCATAGTTACTTTGGAAATTAAATGAGAAATTCATAACAAGATGCTCTACAAAATATAAAATGTAAATAATACCTGTATTAGTCAATTTTCTGTTACTGTAGTTCAGACTGGAAAACTTATAAAGAAAAGAGATTTTTTTCGACTCGTGGTTCTGGAAGCTCAAGGTCAAGGGACCACATGTGGCTGTGGCCTTCCTGTTGGCAGAGTCCCAAGATAGTGCAGAGCCTCACATTGGCAATAGACAGGAAGCACACATTAGTATGGGTGTGTTTAGGTATCTCTCTTTCTCTTCTTATAAAGCCTATAGTATTCAATCACAGGGGCTCCACCCTGTGACCTTATCTAATCCTAATCATCTCTCAGGGGACCCACCTGTATACCCCATAGTTGGATTGTTTTTGCCTTCTTAATACCTCACAATGGGAATTAAATTTCAACACATGGACCCTTGAGAGGCACATGCTCGCAACTAAAATACCTTTTTCTTTGTTAGTGTTTTAAAAATAGTGAGAGATGTGCAGCTTAGTGTCAGGGTGCTGTCACTCACAGCCTGTGTGGCTTTGTTTACTTCTGTGGTATTGTGCTTTGGGGCCAGTCTTGGTGTTGAAGAGCAGACCAGAGTGAATGTTTACAGAAATATGTCTGGAATTGGCAAAGTTCAGGTGCATGCATGCTCATTCATTCTCCCCAGTCTTCCTGGCAGAGTTTCTGTGACCTTCAGAGCTGTTGTGAGGTATGTCAGTGTCAGGAATCAGTGGGAAAACAAAAGACTCCAAAGGCTTCTCTAAGAAAAAATACTTTATGCTTTTATATCAAGGTGACGATTCATGCTACTTAAGTCTGTTTTCTTCTCTTTTCATGTCATTTTACAAATGTGAAGACTCAAATCACCTGTAAAATATCAGTATAACCAACATTAGAGAATGGTCAAGCAAATGATAATACATGCAAAGGAAATGACAACCATTAAGTAATTCTTGAAAAGAATTCTAGCAACAGGATGTTGCTTATGCTATTAGAATAAATGGGAAAAAAACAAACATATATACAGGACATAAAAACTGTGTATGTGGATGTTGTATACACACATTTATTCATACATATGAAATGAAATGGAAGGGATGTAGCAAAATATCAATAGTAATTATTTGATAAGATCAGAGGTGATTATTCTTATTTTTCCAGAATTTTCACAAATGTACACTTAATTATTTTATAATTCAGAAAAAAACACAGTTATTAAAATTAAAGTTATGCAAAGAGTGATGGAAATGTTTTAAAATTAAAATTTGGGGTTCTAATAATGAATAATACTGTGTTATGGAATGTCCATGTGTTTCTGAGTTACTTAGTTACTTAGGATTACTTTTTATAGAGACATTAACTCAAAAGTATGATTAAGATGAAAAAAAACTCTTCTAATAATTAAAAAGACTACATTTTATTTACTGTTTGCCTTCCCCTTGGGATCTAATTAAGATCATCAGCTTTTGTAGCTTGACATTTGGGCTAATTCAAAGAACTTGACTTATGGAGTCATGTTATAGAGACTGGCAATGTCATATAATTTTTGGTCAGTTATCCCCTCTTCTTCTTGAGTCAGTATGCCAGCAACACAAATCTTGACCTTTTTTTTTAATTGGAAGTAAAAAAATCTCAATTTGAAAGCTGTGCCTGGGATCCATACACTCTCAAATAATCTTATTCTTCAGATAAATGTTAGGCTATTATAAATATAATGTCTAAATATACCTAAATTACTCCATTTAATTACTCTAATAATATATCTAATGTAGTATAGATCTGTAAAATATATTGAGCCACTGGGTCTGTGATTTAATGCCATTAGAGGATGAGAGCTTTCCCTCTGAGAAACCTCGAGAAGCTCAGAAGGACTTGACATGTGATTTATTTGACAAACACTTAAAAAAGAACATGCTGAATGCAGTGCTGAGAAACAAGAGGCAATAGTGTGAACAGGAATACCTGTTAGGAAACATTTGGGATAATCCACATAAGACGTCATGGTGTTTGCACCCAGTGGTAAGCAGGTGCTATGGTTTGATGGTGGTTTGGCCCCTCTGAAACTCATGTTGAAATTTGATCCCCATTAAGAGCTATTATGACAGTAGAATGAATCGGACATAACCTTCCTATGTTCGTAGATGAATACCCGACCAGTGTAACTCCACATCATGT
This sequence comes from Marmota monax, assembly GCF_021218885.2. Lineage (NCBI taxonomy): Eukaryota > Metazoa > Chordata > Mammalia > Rodentia > Sciuridae > Marmota > Marmota monax. Next base: position 7,125,392 of record NW_026695198.1, on the reverse strand, counting down.
TTAACCACAAGAACAGGAAGTCATACTCCATGTGTGTATGATATATCAAAATACATTCTACTGTCATGTATAACTAAAATGAACAATTTTTTTAAAAAGAGCTATTAAGTGGTAGGACCAGATGAGATCTTTAAATGGTGATTAGGGCTATGACCCCATGAATGAATTAATCCATTCATGTGACTGATGGGTTAATGGGTTAATGGATTATCTCAAGAGTGGATCTGCTATATAAACCAATTTGGCTAGATCTTTGTTTGCTGTCTCTCTTGTCGTATGATTCCCTGTGCTTCTGCCACCTCCTCAGCAAGATGGTCATTACGAGATGAGCCCCTCAACTGGACCAGAACCATGTGCTCAAATACATCTCTCTATTTTTATTAACGTATTCAGACACTGGTCTTATGTTATTAGAAACAGAAAATAGACTCAGATAGAAGAGATGGTAAGAAATGGTCTTATCTGGAGAGTTTTGATCATCATGGAGACGGTAAGAAATGGTCTTACCTGGAGAGATTTTGAAGAACCTAGGGGAATTGTTGATGGACTGGATGTGGAGAGTAAGAGAAAGACAAGAGGCCCAGGAGGTTTCTTGGTTTTCATATGGAGTGTCTAGAAGGATGGCCTGTCATTAGTTGGGATGGAGGAGCAAGTATGGGGAAAGGGAAGATGAGAAGTTCATATTTGGACTTGTTACAACTGATATGTTATTTTACATTCAAGAGGAAATGCAAGTAGGCCATTGTAGAAGGGTGTAGTTCAGAGGAGAGATCCAAGCTGGAGCCACAACTTCTGAGAGTCATTAGCCCAGTCATACTTAAAGCCATGAGATCCCAACATAGGAATGAAAGTAAGGAAAGAGGAGTCCAACAACTGAGCGCTGGTGTTCTCCCACAGCTAAAACTGAAACTAATGAGGACATTGAGCAAAGGAGATTGAGAGCGGTAATGGCCACTGAGCTAGCAGCAAAACCAAGTAAGTTTTTCTAGAAAGTCACAGTGAAAGACTTACCAAAAGAAAGACATGACCTAGTAAATAAAATGCCTCTATCTGATTTGGCATAAACCACTTTTCTAGAAATATACTTGGATATTACCAAATACACACACACACACAATACACGTGTGTGTGTGTATGTATGTGTGTGTGTGTGTGTGTGTGTGTATATATATATATATATATATATATATATATATATATATACATTTTTTTTGGAATAGGTCAGACTAGAGAGCATTGACAAGTTCCCAAATGTTCTACCAGTGTTCAAGCTATTATTTATAAAAGAAATGAGCCCTTAGCATTTTGTCACAATGAAGGGGTTCTTAAGTTTTTAAACTACATGACTTACCTAAATATTTTATAGTCAGGAAAAGGCTAAATACAAGTAAAGCCTGCTTTAAACTGAATGTTTTGTTCCTCTTGAAATTCATATGTTGAAATGCTAACCTCCAAAATGATGGCATTAGAAGTTGGAGCCCTTAGGAAGTAATCAAGTCACAAGGGTGGAGCCCCTAGGAATGGGATTAGTACTCTCCTAAAAGACACCCTAGGGAGCAAAGATACACCTTCTATGTTATATGGACATAGTGAGAACACAGGTATCTCTGAACCAGGAAGGGGACCCTCACCAGACAATGATTATTCCAATACATTTATTTTGGATTTCCCAGCCTCAAAATTATGTAAAACAAATTTCTGTTGTTTATGTTAGCAGTTTGTTGTAAATTGTTATAGAAAATTACTGAATGATCTAAGACAAAGTATAACAAAAATTATCATTTTAAATCCAACAGTATGAATATAACTGTTCATATATCTTGTTTATAATTTTGATATGATAAACATCATTTTGATGGGTTTCTTTTTATGTATATATGTTTATTAAGTTACATAAAATAATTTCTTTCATGAATTTCTGGAATTAATATTTCTGGATTCAGGGGATTTGAAAGAACTCCATCTAAGTTATTTATTTATTTTTGTGCTGGGGATTGAACATAAGGGCTCATGCATGCCAGGCAAGTGCATTACCACTGAGATACCTCCCTAGCCCTCCATCTTTAAATTAATATGTTATAATGAATTTTAATTCTCAGATATTAATTTTCTTCTCATTACTTGTGTGTGTGTACTGACACACTAAATTTTTTCTTTATATTTTCTTGGCCTGAAAAATATCCTTTTGTTATTTTAATCAAAATTGCTTAAAATTGATATGAAAATTTCATTTTAAATATATAGGTTGTTTCTATGTAAGGACATAGTATTCTCTTTTAATGAACTAAGTTAACTATATATTCCACTGGTTTTTAACCTTTATTTCTTTTTTACGCCAAAATAATTATTATTTTGAAGTAATTTCAGACTTAGAACAAAGGTGCATGAATAATACAAAGGAAATTTGTCCAGAACTATTTGAAAGTAAGTGAGAATGTGATGCCCTTTCACTCCAGATACTTTAGTAATTACTCAAAGAAAAGACATAATCATAATATAGTAAATTTTTACCAAAATCGGGAAATTAACTTGTTAGATTTTCACCATGCAATCCTTACACCCATTCAAGTATTGCCTATTGTTCCCATGATGTCTTTTATAGAAAAATTATCTAATCCAGGATGAATCGTTGTATTTATTGTCAGGTCTTTTTGAACTCCTTCAATCTGGAATAGTTCCTCAGTGTTTCCATATCTTCCATGACTTGATACTTTTGAATGTCATAGACCATTTTTTACAATGTCTGTAAGTACAGATTTGAGTTTCTTCCTGATTACATTCAGTTTATGGATCTCCACCAGGAATGTCTCAGAAGTGATGCACTTTTTTCTCATTGCATCCTGTCCTATGTGTATAATTTCTCGGTCCCATTAGTGATGACGTCTTCTTTAATTTCTTTAGGTGTACTATAAATTGAATTGTGTCCCCCAGAAAGATATACATCAGTCTTAAACCTGAAACTGATAAGAATGACCTTATTTAAAAGTAAGGTCTTTGTTAAGTTATCAAGTTAGGATGAGGTCAAACTGGACTAGCATGGGCCCCCAATCCAGTGACTGGTGTTCTTATAGGAGAAGAGAATTGAAGACACACAGCAGGAAGGCCATGTGACAAAGGAGACAGACCAGAAGGTGTGAGGAGGAATTCTCCCCAATAGCCTTCAGAAGGAACAGAGCTCTGCAGACTTCTTGACTATGCACTGCCAGCCTCCAGGGGTGTTAAGAATAAATCTGTATCATTTTAAGTCAAGTTTGTGGTAATCTGTTAAAACAGCCCTAAGAAACTAATATAAGGTCGCATATTACAAGTTCCTCTACAATGAAGTTATTCTTTTTCCTTTATAATAAATATGAGGTTTTTTTTTTTTTTAGTGGGGAAAGGGGGTCATTTGAGTCTAAGTAATAAAGTTCCTTTTCAAACTTTCACCATAAGTTTTGGCATCCATTGATGCTTTTTGGCTTGCCAAATGGTGATCAATCTTTTTTGTCTATTGTAATTGCCAAGTGATGATCAACCTTTTTTTTTACATTATTTAAAACTTATTAACAGCAGTTTGTCATTTTTTTGGTAAAATCGGTTTGTAAACTTTTACTACAAATTAAAGTATTTAATAAATCTCACCTTGACCAGATATGAAAAAATTTTAAAACTTTCAAATGTGTATTGAGAAAAAGGTTATTTTTTTAAAAGTATGTTTGCTGTCACCCCAAACAGGCATATTTATGTAAAAATAATAAAACCCCATACTGCATATATAACAGAAATAGTTTTAGTTGACTGGTCAGTGGGCACAGTAATATCTCCAGTTCCAATGCTTTGCTCATATTTTATTGCTGGCGTTTCATATTCATTTGTTCTTGGATGTCTACTCTGTCTCACCCGGCTCAGCTTTGGGAGAAGATGAATTAATTCTCAGTTGGGGGATCCACTGCCTTTGACCCTGCCATCCTTTGGTTTGGGGGTTTCTGGGCATCTGCCAGGTAATTGAAGCTGTGGATGGACCATGCAGAGGTGGCTGCTGACCCAGGCCTGACCACCTCACTGGTCTTAGTCCTTTTCATTGTGGTCCCCTCTCAGATGCCTTGGAAAAGCAGGACTCCTGTGGAAATAGTAGTGTCTGATCACCTTTCCTATTCTGTCTCCTTGGTCTACCTTGTTCTCCTGAGCCCTGCTATCCTCACACTCCATCGCTTCTTCCTGGCAAGGAGGATTGGGAAACTTCGCTGCCCATAGGGTCTCTGAGGGTAGTAAACTTCACCTGTAGTAAGGCCTGCCTTGTTGGTCCTTAGCCTTCAGGATTGTGCTCTGATCCCTTGTTCTTTTCCTGTGTTTTGGTAATTCTGCTGAGAATTAGGAGGAGTTTTCCTCCCAAGTGGATAGCATCTGTAATGTTTAAGACTGTTACATCTTTCCTGCCTCCAACTGGAAATCCACTAGGACCTGACCCCATTCGCACCCTTTCTCCTTCAGCGACCTCAAATTCCAGTATTTCCATGTCCTACATGGCAAAGGTACTTCCTGGGTTCTTCCTTATGGCAATTTGGTGTACAAATACTTCTTCCTTTATGTCCTTCCTGTTGATATCATCTATTACTTACATGGATCCATTTCATTGTTACCAAAACCTTCATTGCAATTATTCTTGTCCTGGCCGGCAGGTGGCGCCAGATGAGGTGCCAGGCTGGTGTGGGCTGCGCCCAGGAAGGCTGGCTGCTGAGTCTCAGCTTTGCTACTCCTGGTGGTGGTAATGGTAATGGTGACTGGGGACCATGCTCAGGGCTCTCTAGGTCCACTCTCTGAACTCCAGATCATTTTTTTAATGGCCTTATTATTTTCACATGTTTTTGTTGACAGTACACTCTGAAGGAGTTGTTCTCCAGTTATTTTTTTAATATTTTCATATCTACATAGTTTTATTATTCAAAGAATAATTTTACTGTCATTAATGTTGATGCTCAAACTGTGGCATGCATGGCCAGCAGAACTCCTTCAAGTTGGCTCTGTGTGTGTGTGTGTGTGTGTGTGTGTTTTGACATATTCTCATGATTCTCTGACACAACAGAATGTTCAGATCCACTTACTACTCTTTTGCCCTTGCTCCAGCAGAGGATACAGCTATTCTCTCAGTAGGCCCAGTTGTTCATTAGTGGAGAATAGCACTTAGAGACCAAGATCTTAGAGGTATGTGTGCCCATTGCTGTGGAAGGGTTGCTGCTTGTATGCCCCTCTCAGAAAATATTAGAAATATGTTTCTGTATGGATGAATAGGCGTCCATAAATACAGGCATGCACATAGCAGTGAATTTATATTTATTTCTAAATATGTTATTATTAAAAATGATGATTCAGTCTCTATACCTTCAATTCCAGTTCAGAACCATGGGGTTATTTTTAATTTTCTCCCTTTGCAAAGTTGTAACTATCTTCTCTGATAGTGGGATATGTGACTTTGAATATCCTCAACATCTTTTCTTTTCTTTTGCTTTGCTGGGGATCAGATGAAGCCAGGGCTTTTTGTACATGGTAGGCCAGAACTCTATCACTGAGCTGCATTCCTAGGTTGCTGTATGTATTTTTATTCATTTAACATCCCTATTTGACTAATCTGTCACTCCTTCCATTCCCCACCCTCCTGTTCCCAAAGTTCTCTTGCAGCCCATGTGAATGACTTCTTAAAAAGTCATCTTCTCTGCAAAGATGCCCTCTGGGCCACAGCAATAGTCCTGTGAGAAGCTCTTCATCCCACCAGGTCTCTGACATCCCACCCAGTATTCTTGATCCCTGTATGTTTGTGTGGATACCACTGTCAGTTTTCCTGAGCTCCAGTAGTCTTGCTGGGTTGTGACCATGCCAACTCCTTCATTGGACACCTTTACTCCTTTGGGGTCTGACTAGATAGTGCCAGGATGGTAGGGAGGGGGGCAGAAAGGAAAGAAGGAACGCTATGTCTTAGAATTTTTCTATTGCTTTTCTTAGATTTTCTAAGCAAATTTTAATGACATCTACAAATAATTATGAATTTTCCATTGACTTTCTAATATTTCATCAAATTCCACTTCTAGGATAATACTCAATAATGTGAGGATGGATCATATATTTTTTCTTACTAATTGGAAATATTTTTAGTATTTTAATTTTGTGTGAATGATAATGGTTGGAGACAGATTATCTTATATCAGGAATATAGTGTTTTTATCAAGAATAAATATGAATTTTATCAAATGCATTTTTGGAATATATTGAGAAGACAGTTGGACTTTTCCCTTATGATTTACTAACAGAACCAGATACATTAATAAATATCTTTTTAAAAAAATATTTTTTTAGTTGTAGATGGACACCTTATCTTTTTTTTTTTTAATGTGGTGCTGACAATTGAATTCAGTGCCTCACATGTGCAAGGCAAGCACTCTACCACTGAGCTACAACCCCAGCTCTAATATCTTAATATCAAAACATTTCCACATAATAGCAGCTATTATGAATATAAAGAGCAATAAGTGTTAGTGAGGATGTGGGGGGAAAGGCACACTCATACACTGCTGGTGGGACTGCAAATTGGTGCAGCCAATTGGAAAGCAGTATGGAGATTCCTTGGAAAACTGGGAATGGAACCACTATTTGACACAGCTATCCCTCTTCTCGGACTATTCCCAAAGTACTTAAAAACAGCATACTACAGGGACACAGCCATATCAATGTTTATAGCAGCACAATTCACAATAGCTAAACTGTGGAACCAACCTAGATGCCCTTCAGTAGATGAATGGATAAAAAAAGTGTGACATAAATACACAATGGAATATTACTCAGCAGTAAAAGAGAATAAAATCATGGCATTTGCAGGTAAATGGGTGGAGTTGGAGAAGATAATGCCAAGTGAAGTTAGCCAATCCTAAAAAAACAAATGCTGAATGCTTTTTCTGATATAAGGAGGCTGATTCATAGTGAAGAAGGGAAGGGGAGCATAGGAGGAATGGATGAACTCTAGATAGGGCAGAATGGTGAGAGGGGAAGGGAAAGGGTATGGAGTTAGAAATGATGGTGGAATGTGATGGTCATTATTATCCAGAGTACATGTTTAAAGACACAAATTGGTCAGAGCCGCAGGCGCTTTGCTCCCATCTGCTTCCTCTTTCGCTTCGCTCCGGGCAGAGAAGCTGAGTGTGTAATCAGCAGTGGATTGTAAGTACCCGAGGCAAAGAAAGCTCAGTGCGCCCCGCCTTTTTTTCTTTTTTTTCTTTGAATATTTTTTATACAGGGAGAGTTTGTGGATTGGGATTGTTGGCGGGGCTGTGGTTTCTGTGCCGAAAATCCACTCCGCGGGAGCCGCCATTTGCTTTCTGCTTGCTGTCTTGATGGCTCTGTATACATTGTCCGGCAGCCGCACCTAGAGGTTGGAGCTGGGCTGCGTGCCGAGCCCTGTCCTCCGAAGGCTGGACTGCAGCCTCGAGAGCCTCGGTGGCCTGTTCGCCGCTGCACCTTCGGGCAGAGCCTGCTGTCGGGTTGTTCTGCATCCCCCTGCCAGGGGACCCGTGCTCCGGAGGAGGGGGATGGAGAGCCGCGGCGGCAGCCGCTTGGGCCCCAGGGGCCGGGCACCGGGCTGAGGAGCTGCGGAGGCCAGGGCGGCTCTGCTACGGTCGCAGACGAGCGCGGCGCCCGTGAGCGCGGCCCAGAGGCGGAGGCGACGGCGGCAGGGTTTCATTTCTAGAAATCTGGACTGGAAACAGAAGCAGCAGTTTGTATAATCCCAAGAACTTGCTTATGCCAGGAAGCTGTAAGGGCAACATGAATATCATTGAGGAGATCTAACATGGTGGCAGGCGCAGAGAGATCAAGTCTCTGACATCTTCAACTGCGCGGGCATAGGGAGCCGTAAACTGTCTAAATGCTGTTTGCTCAGGATCACTAGGCAATGCTGAGCTGACGTGGATCTAGGGCGTACAGGCTGGGCCCCTCAGAACACACATACAGAGCCCGAATCGGAGGCAATTAAGCTCCGGTTCGCCTGCTTTGTGTGACTCAGCACGAACGATCCCACTGAAATAATTGGCCGGCCCTTAGGAACTTACAGAGGTAAAAGCCAACCGAGCCTTCATAGGCAGTGGCCACAGGACTGAAACGGGGATTGGGAGAGACAGTCAGGACCCACCCGTTGCATTGGTCACCCTGCAAAGGGAACGAACGGTCACCATTTGCATGGGATTCCACCATGGCAGAGAAATGGCGTCACGGGCGGAGGAGATAACTGCATTGAAACCAGCGCGACAGGTGTGTAATCCCCTAGCCATCGCTCTCCACACAGCGGGGAAACCTTAAGGGCCACTCCCAGCTCTCCTGTGAACGCAATAAGCAGACCGAGGGAATCAGGAGTGGCGCGGGACTCGGGACTCGCGGCGCGGAACTCCCGGCTACCGCTCCCACCAGTGCTGACAACCGAGGTCTCTTGCACCAGCTACCGGGGGCGTGGCTACAGGAGGGCAAGCAAATTCGCTGGGGGATCTCAGCCCCAAGCTCTACAAACTTAGGGTCTGAGGGAGGCAAACAGGGAGAGTGAGCCCAGGTGTTCATGAAAACAGGGCTCCCAGGAGCAGCAGACCTGGCGTGTAGCCAGTATTGTGGTGAGCGCCACAGGTGAGTGCGGCCTGGCTTGAGGAAACACAAGACAAGGCCCTAGACACTCAGGATTGGAGACCCGCCCAGTCTAGGAGAAAGAGCTGCTGCACAGTGAATGGTTCCCACCTACTGAGAGGAGAAGCTTGGCCCAGTGGGCACAGCTCCACCTACTGGAAGAGAAGTTAATAGAACTCTAGGACTGCATTTATTATTAGTATTATTATTATCATTTTTTTTCTTTTTCTTTTTCTTTTCTTCTTTTTCTTTCATTTTCAATTTTTATTTGTTGTTGTTCTTTAACTTTTTTTCAATGTTTCTAATTTTTTTTAATTTTTTTATTTTATTATTATTATTATTTTTCAAATTTTAATTTTCATTTTTTTATTATCATTATTATTTTTGTTAAAAAATATTTTTTCTTCTTTTCTTTCTTTATTATCTAATCTTTGTTATTTTTGTTTCTTTTGTCTTTTCATTTCTTTTCAATTTTCTTATTCCCCCTTCCTTGAATGCTACCTGCCTACTCTCATTCTCTTTAGTGACTTCTTCCCTTCCCTTCTAATATCTTTCCTCCCAAGCATCAAATAAATTTATAAGAGTAAACAGAAGCTCAGCAGTCAAACAGAACAAGAAGTAACATGAGCAGCATAAAAAAGCAAGGAAGAAAAGGAGTACAAACAATGAAGGACAGCCTAAATATTCAGGAGGACCTAGAGTCAGCAGAAAAATGGTCATATAAAGAACTCAAGGAATACCTTAGACAGATGGAATGGAACCTTAAAGAAGATACGAGACAGCAAATCCAAACAGTGAAAGAACACTTTGAAAATGAATTACATAAACAGATAAAAGAAGAAGTTAAGCATCTTTATCAGGAGATAGATTATAAAAAAAAAATCAAACAATAATTCTAGAAATGAAGGAAACGATAAACCAAATTAAAAACTCAATTGAGAGTATCACTAACAGAGTGGAGCAAGTAGAAGCCAGAACATCAGATAATGAAGACAAAATATATCATCTTGAAAAGAGCCTAGCCAACTCAGAAAGGCTGGTTAAAAACCACGAGAAAAACATCCAAGAGATATGGGATAACATAAAAAAACCAAACCTACGAGTCATCGGGATAGAAGAAGGTACAGAGATTCAAACCAAGGGAATGAGTAACCTGCTGAATGAAATAATTACAGAAAACTTTCCAGAAATAAAAAAGGAAACGGATATACAAATTGTAGATGCATACAGGACACTGAGCACACAAAATCACAGTAGACCAACGCCAAGACACATTGTTATGAAGACATCCAATATACAGAACAAAGAGAAAATATTAAAAGCTACAAGAGAAAGGAGGCAGATTACATTCAGGGGTAAACCAATAAGGTTAACAACGGATTTTTCATCACAGACGCTGAAAGCGAGAAGATCCTGGAACAACGTATTTCAAACACTGAAAGACAATGGATGCCAACCAAGAATTCTGTATCCAGCAAAATTAAGCTTCAGGTATGACAACGAAATAAAAATCTTTCATGATAAACAAAAGCTAAAAGAATTTGCAGCCAGAAAACCAGCATTGCAAAGCATCTTGAGCAAAACACTACACGAGGAAGAAATGAAAAACAATAACCAAAACCATCAGTGGGAAGTGCCTCTATAAAGACAGAGGGCAGGGGGGAAGCTAACCATGGAGAAACAAACTAAATTTAAAAAAAAAGAAGATAAATAATCAAACATGGCTGGAAGTACAAACCATATATCAATAGTAACTCTAAACATTAATGGCTTAAACTCACCAATAAAGCGACATAGGCTGGTAACATGGATTAAAAAAACAAATCCAACAATATGCTGCCTCCAGGAGACACATCTGATTGCAAAAGACATACACAGGCTGAAGGTGAAAGGTTGGGGAAAAATATACCACGCACACGGTCCTCATAAGCAAGCAGGGGTGGCCATCCTCATATGGAATAAAATTGACTTCAAGACTAAATTAATCAAAAGGGATAAGGAAGGACATTATATACTGTTAAAAGGAACCATTCACCAACAAGACATAACAATTATCAATATTTATGCACCAAATAATGGTGCTGCGACGTTCATAAAACAAATTCTCCTCAAGTTCAAGAATCAAATAGACCACAACACAATAATTATGGGTGACTTCAACACACCTCTCTCACAATTGGACAGATCCTCCAAACAAAAGCTGAATAAAGAAACTATAGAACTCAATATCACAATCAACAACCTAGACTTAACTGACATGTATAGAATATATCAACCATCATCAAGTGGATATACTTTTTTCTCAGCAGCACATGGATCCTTCTCAAAAATAGACCATATATTATGCCATAGGGCAACCCTCAGTAAATATACAGGGGTGGAGATAATCCCATGCATTTTATCTGATCGTAATGGAATGAAACTGGAAATCAATGATAAAAGAAGGAAGGAAAAATCCTACATCACATGGAAAATGAACAATATGTTACTGAATGATCAATGGGTTACAGAAGACATAAAGGAGGAAATCAAAAAATTCTTAGAGATAAATGAAAATACCGACACAACATATCGGAATCTATGGGACACAATGAAAGCAGTTTTAAGAGGGAAATTCATCGCTTGGAGGTCATTCCTCAAAAAAAGGAAAAACCAACAAATAAATGAGCTCACACTTCATCTCAAAGCCCTAGAAAAGGAAGAGCAAAACAACAGCAAATGTAGCAGAAGGCAAGAAATAATTAAAATCAGAGCGGAAATCAACGAAATTGAAACAATAGAAACTATTGAAAAAATTAACAAAACTAAAAGTTGGTTCTTTGAAAAAATAAATAAGATCGACAGACCCTTAGCCATGCTAACGAAGAGAAGAAGAGAGAGAACTCAAATTACTAACATACGGGATGAAAAAGGCAATATCACAACAGACGCTACAGAAATACAGAAGACAATTAGAAATTATTTTGAAAACCTATATTCCAATAAAATAGAAGATTGTGAAGACATCGATAAATTCCTTAAGTCATATGATTTGCCCAGACTGAGTCAGGAGGATACTCACAACTTAAACAGACCAATAACAATAGATGAAATAGAAGAAGCAATCAAAAGACTTCCAACTAAGAAAAGCCCAGGACCGGATGGCTATACAGCGGAGTTTTACAAAACCTTTAAGGAAGAATTAATACCAATAATTTTCAAGTTATTTCAGGAAATAGAAAAAGAAGGAGCTCTGCCAAATTCATTCTAGGAGGCCAACATCACCCTGATTCCAAAACCAGACAAAGACACCTCAAAGAAAGACACCTCATCATATCTCTGATGAACCTAGATACAAAAATCCTCAATAAAATTCTGGCGAATCGGATACAAAGGCACATCAAAAAAATTGTGCACCATGATCAAGTAGGATTCATCCCTGGGATGCAAGGATGGTTCAATATACGGAAATCAATAAATGTTATTCACCACATCAATAGACTTAAAAATAAGAACCATATGATCATCTCAATAGACGCAGAAAAAGCATCCGACAAAGTACAGCATCCCTTTATGTTCAAAACATTAGAAAAACTAGGGATAACAGGAACTTACCTCGACATTGTAAAAGCTATCTATACTAAGCCTCAGGCTAGCATCATTCTCAATGGAGAAAAATTGAAGGCATTCCCCCTAAAATCTGGAACAAGACAGGGATGCCCTCTATCACCACTTCTATTCAATATAGTTCTCGAAACACTGGCCAGAGCAATTAGACAGACGAAAGAAATTAAAGGCATCAAAATAGGAAAGGAAGAACTTAAATTATCACTATTTGCAGGTGACATGATTCTATACCTCGAAGACCCAAAAGGGTCTACAAAAAAACTACTAGAACTAATAAATGAATTCAGCAAAGTGGCAGGATATAAAATCAACACGCATAAATCAAAGGCATTTCTGTATATCAGCGACAAAACTTCTGAAACGGAAATGAGGAAAAACACTCCATTCACAATATCCTCAAAAAAAATAAAATATTTGGGAATCAACCTAACAAAAGAGGTGAAAGATGTATACAATGAAAACTACAAAACCCTAAAAAGAGAAGTAGGAGAAGATCTTAGAAGATGGAAAAATATACCCTGTTCATGGATAGGCAGAACTAACATCATCAAAATGGCGATATTACCAAAAGTTCTCTATAGGTTTAATGCAATGCCAATCAAAATCCCAACGGCATTTCTTGTAGAAATGGATAAAGCAATCATGAAATTCATATGGAAAAATAAAAGACCCAGAATAGCAAAAGCAATTCTAAGCAGGAAGTGCGAATCAGGCGGTATAGCGATACCAGACTTAAAACTATATTACAGAGCAATAGTAACAAAAACAGCATGGTACTGGTACCAAAACAGGCGGGTGGACCAATGGTACAGAATAGAGGACACAGAGACTAATCCACAAAGCTACAACTATCTTATATTTGATAAAGGAGCTAAAAGCATGCAATGGAGGAAGGATAGCATCTTCAACAAATGGTGCTGGGAAAACTGGAAATCCATATGCAACAAAATGAAACTGAATCCCCTTCTGTCGCCATGCACAAAAGTTAACTCAAAGTGGATCAAGGAGCTAGATATCAAATCAGAGACACGCCGTCTGACAGAAGAAAAAGTTGGCTCCGATCTACATATTGTAGGGTCGGGCTCCAAATTCCTTAATAGGACACCCATAGCACAAAAGTTGATAACAAAAATCAACAAATGGGACTTACTTAAACTGAGAAGTTTTCTCTCAGCAAGAGAAACAATAAAAGAGGTAAATAGGGAGCCTACATCATGGGAACAAATTTTTACTCCTCACACTTCAGATAGAGCCCTAATATCCAGAGTATACAAAGAACTCAAAAAATTAAACAATAAGAAAACAAATAACCCAATCAACAAATGGGCCAAAGACCTGAACAGACACTTCTCAGAGGAGGACATACAATCAATCAACAAGTACATGAAAAAATGCTCACCATCTCTAGCAGTCAGAGAAATGCAAATCAAAACCACCCTAGGATAGCATCTCACTCCAGTAAGATTGGCAGCCATTATGAAGTCAAACAACAACAAGTGCTGGAGAGGATGTGGGGAAAAGGGTACTCTTGTACATTGCTGGTGGGACTGCAAACTGGTGCGGCCAATTTGGAAAGCAGTATGGAGATTCCTGGGAAAGCTGGGAATGGAACCACCATTTGACCCAGCTATTGCCCTTCTTGGACTATTCCCTTAAAACCTTAAAAGAGCGTACTACAGGGATACTGCTACATCGATGTTCATAGCAGCACAATTCACAATTGCTAGACTGTGGAACCAACCCAGATGCCCTTCAATAGATGAATGGATAAAAAAAATGTGGCATTTATACACCATGGAGTATTATGCAGCACTAAAAAATGACAAAATCATAGAATTTGCAGGGAAATGAATGGCACTAGAGCAGATTATGCTTAGTGAAGCTAGCCAATCCCTAAAAAACAAATACCAAATGTCTTCTTTGATATAATGAGAGCAACTAAGAACAGAGCAGGGAGGAAGAGCAGGAAGAAAAGATTAACATTAAACAGATACATGAGGTGGGAGGGAAAGGGAGAGAAAAGGGAAATTGTATGGTAATGGAGGGAGACCTTCATTGTCATACAAAATTACATATAAGAGGTTGTGAGGGAAATGGGAAAATAAACAAGGAGAGATATGAATTACAGTGGATGGGGTAGAGAGAGAAGATGGGAGGGGAGGGAGGGGGGATGGTAGAGGATAGGAAAGGTAGCAGAATACAACAGTTACTAATAGGGCATTATGTAAAAATGTGGATGTGTAACCGATGTGATTCTGCAATCTGTATTTGGGGTAAAATTGGGAGTTCATAACCAACTTGAATCTAATGTATGAAATATGATATGTCAAGAGCTTTATAATGTTTTGAACAACCAATAAAAAAAATAAATTAAAAAAAAGAAAAAGGGAAAGATTTGACTGTAATGGAACAAAGAATGAGAAACATCAGTTAGGAATAAAGGGTCTTAGAATTATTTAAAAAAAAAAGAATTGTAATGCAAAAATATCCCAAAGTATCTGTATAAAGACATGAATTGGTGTGAACATTCTTTACATACAGATATAAAAAATTTTTCTCTATATGTGTAATAAGAATTGTAATGTATTCTACTGTTGTGTATTTAAAAAATAAAATCAATTAAAAAAAAATAAAGACACAAATTGGTGTGAATATACTATGTATACAACCAGAGATATGAAAAATTGTGCTCTATCTGTGTAATAAGAATTGTAATGCATTCCACTGTTATATATAAATTAAGAAAAATTAATTTAAAAAATTTCCACTTTTTTTGGAAATTACAGTATTTGTTTATACCACATCATTCTCAAACTACATGGTTAGATTGGATTATTTTTCAGGTGTTTTCAAATTTAAATTGATATTATTTGATATTTTTTCGTTTATCCTGCTATCTTTTTCATATTTTGGTATCCGGGCTATACTAATTTTTTGAAAAATAAACTGAAAAGGTATGTTTTCCAATTCATGCTTAGAAGGTTAAATACAATGGAGATTATTTGATTTGAGGTAGCCTGCTTGTAAAGCATGAGCACATGTGGCCATTTTGAAGGGAAGGCGTTCTATCTCTATGACAACTTTAAGAACTCCTGCCATTGTTAGAAATCTATCCAGACATTCCACTTTTCCCTGATAGCCCTTTAGCAATGTGCATTTTCATAGAAAATTATTTGGTTTAGTTATATTTCCAAATTTATTTTCAAAGAGAATGGTAATGTTTAAAATCTCTTCTGTATTTGTAATTATATTCCTTAAAAAATAAAGATGTGTATTGTCATGTATCTCTTTCCCTTTTCTTTTTCTTTCTCATGTCTCTCTTTTCTGGCAATTCCACCAGAGGTTTGTTTATTTCAGAACTTCACACATTTTTCTGTCAGGGCCAAGAGTCAATATACAGGCTTTGTGGGCCATATGGTCTCTATCAGAACTATTCAACTCTGCTCTTGCAGCACAAAAGCTGCCACAGACAGGACATAAATGCATGAGTGTTGTTGGGTTCCAGTAGAACTTTATTATAAATGCTGAAATTTGAATTTCATATCATTTTAATTTTCATGTGTCATGAAATATTATCCTCCATCTTTTTACCCAACTATTTCAAAATGTAGACAACATTTTAACTTGAGTGTCATACAAAACAGGTGTCAGGCAGGATCCGGCCTGTAGTCCATAGTTTGCCAACCCCTAGTCTATTTCAGAGATTTGGGCAAGGAAAAAAAAGCCCAAACAAACACATGAAAAAACACTTGAATTTGTTTATCATATCTATATCTAATTATTTGTTCTCTAAATTACTTAAAAATGTTGTCATTCCTTTTGGCTACTCTCATTGATTTTTTTTATCTTCTTGATTTTTTTTAGGTTTTTCTTTTATTATGTTTGATGAATATGCAAGTACACAAAAATCTGTATGCTAATATAACCACCAGTTATGTCCTCATTGCCTCGCTTAATAAGTAGGAGGTCACAAATGGAAGAAGACTTCCATATTTGGCAGTGATGCAGCCAGACTAACTTACATACAGTCCAGTGCAAACCATTTTACCAACCAGAGGAGTCATAGTGCTTTGAAGGATACCACTAAGCTAGATAAGCAGAAGGAATCAGCAGAAGGCTGTAAACCATTTAAAATCAGGGACCTCAAAGGGTTTATCCAAAATATCAAAGCAACTTCTGCTCCATGAGGGTTATTGGCCAACTCTTTATGGTCTTGAGCTTCTGTTTAGAGGTCTAGAGAGGCCCAGGAGGAAAAGAATCCATGAAGAGTGCTCAGAGCAGAGTGAGGGCTCCCAGGGGTTGTACCCTCAGGAAAGGTGAACTCAGTTAAAACAGCAGGACTTGAACTGGGCCTCTGTGGGAGAAAAATAAATTCCTATGAGTATTTGCATATCTGTCCTTATGGTTCACACCCACTTGTAACCTGAATTCATATGCCTAAATATTTGAAAAGCTGAAAGTGATCATTTAATTTAAAGAGTTTTTAGGCTGATAATATTTTTCAGGTATTTGGTAGAAAGCAAATAAAAACCTGCCCCAAAACAATGCTACTTCAGGTAGGCCTGAAAACATTTCCATGACACATGGACTCACGTTTTAAGGTCTCCAAAGGTAATAACAGAAATAACAAAACTCAGCCTAAACATGTTTTAGGTAGTATAATGATCAGATTTAGAGTATAAAATAAATATAGGCTTAATAAGGTTAAAAATAGAAAATATGGGTTTCTGCACAAAACTCAACTCAAAGTGGATCAAGGACCTAAGCATTAAATCAGAGACCCTGCACATATTAGAAGAAAATGTAGGTCCAAATCTCTGTGATGCTGGCTTAGGAACTGACTTCAATAATTCTTATAAAGCACAAGAAATAAAATCAAGAATCAATAAATGAGATGGTATCAATCCAAAAAGCTTCTTCATAGCAAAGGAAACAATCAAGAACATGAACAGAGAGCCTACAGAATGGGAGAAAACCTTTGCCATGTGCACCTCAGATAGAGCAGTAATCTCCAGGTATATAAAGAACTCAAAAAACTTAACTCTCAAAAAATCGAATAACCCATCAATAAATGGGCAAAGGAACTGAACAGACACTTAAGAAGAAGTATGATCAGTCAACAGATACATGAAAAATGTTTAGCATCTCTAGTAATTAGAGAAATGCAAATTAAAACTATACTGAAATTTTATTTCACTCCAGTCAGAATGGCAATTTTCAAGAATACAAGTAACAGTGAATTTTGGCAAGGATGTGGGGGAAAAGGTGCACTCATACATTGCTGGTGGGACTGCAAATTGATGCAACCACTCTGGAAAGCAGTATGGAGATTCCTCGGAAAATTTGGAATGGAACCACCATTTGACCCAGTTATCCTACGTATACCCAGAGGACTTAAAATCAGCATATTATAGTGACGCAGCCACATCAGTGTTTACAGCAGCTCACAGTACTCACAGTAACTAAACTATGGAACCAACCTAGGTTCCACTTCCACAAATGAATGGACAAAGAAAATGTGGTACACACACACACAATGGAATATTACTGGGCCATAAAGAAGAATGAGATTATGGCTTTTGCTGGTAAATGGATGGAACTGCAGACTATCATGCTAAATAAAATAAGCTAACCCCCCCAAAACAAAAGCCAAATGTTCTCTCTGATATGTAGAGGATGACTTACAATAGGTGGGGGTTGGGGGTTCACCAGATTGGACAGGAAACAGTGGGGAGAAGGAAGGCGGATATGGGAATAGGAAAGACAGTGGAATGAATAAGATATAACTTTCTTATGTTTATATAGAAAAAAAACGACCAGTGCAGTAATACTCATGTATGTTTAGTATGTCAAAATACATTCTAATGTCATGTATAACTAAAAAGAACAAATTTAAAAAAAAAAAGAAAAACGGACTTAAAAATCTGAATACAAGTAACAGTGAATTTTGGCAAGGATGTGGGGAAAAAGGTACACGCATACATTGCTGGTGAGACTGCAAATTGAGGCATGATATTGAAAAAGTGACTTTGAAGATTTGAAAAAAAAGTCAAAATGGAACAACTACTAATGAAAATGTGATTGGAATTTTTTTTCAAGAGGTAAAGAACAAATAAAGATAATTGAATTCATTAAAAATAATTGAATTCATGAATAGAAGATGTTCTCAACATGTTATTCAAAATGGAACCCAGAGGGAAACAAGGAAATGGAAACTATGAAAGGGTAGCTCAAAGATTAAATACCTGAGAAACTCATATATTTAGATGTACATATTATTTATCAGAGTCCTAAAGGAAGAAAATAGATGAGGGTGGGTGAGGCAATATTCTATAATACCACGGGGAACTTCACTGAATTGTCAAGGAATACCAAGGTCTGAATCCAAGAAACCAACAATTCCAAAGTCAAATAAAATTTAGAGAAAGGTAATATAAATTCTGACCTCCAAAGAGAATAACCAGTTAGAAAGGAGAGAGTGTTAGCAAAGAAATAGAAATTTGACAGGCAGCTGAATTTCTAACCCCAACAATGCAAGTCAGAAGAAGAATGAGGTCTTCAGTGTATTGAGAGAGACAGACCAGCAAAATGTATCTCAAGATTGAGAGGAAATAAGACAATTATTACTTATTTCAGATAAAACAGTATCTCAACTGGAAAAGATAAGATGTGAAAGGGAATATGTATGGAGATAGTGATAAATACATAGATACAATTCCATACATGTAGGTTTGTGGATCCATGTGTTTCTATTTTTCATAATTTGGAGGAGGAGTTGAATGCTGAGTTCAAGTCTCCATCATTGAGACAAGTTTCTCTTTCTTCAATTTTTTTATATAAATGTAATGTGTGCTTGTTGCACACAGTTGGAAAAAGGAAAAGAGCAATGGAAAATAGCCATTGTTTATCAATTGTTAATACTTTGATGTATTATTTATCTTATTTATTTATACTTTTTACTTAATTAGAGTCATGCTGATTATACGATCCAGCTTTTCTTGAATCACAACTACAAAATGAGGTTTTCACTGTGACATCAAGTGTTATTTGGAAACATCACTTTATGCTGCTACTTAATATTCTATCTTTCAGTTGTATCATAATGTAGCTGAAACCAGCTAGATGCTCACCAGTCCAATTTCCTCTTTCTGAGCACAGATTGTTTTTCTATCACTAATTTTAGGCCAGTAACTCTTCTGTCCAGTGAGATCTATTTGCTCCTCAGTATCATTGGGGAGTTGGATTTGGACCTCTTTGGGTACCAAAATCTGTAGCTCCTCAAGTGCCTACATAAAATTGTGTAGCTTTATCTATATAGTTTTAAATATTTATTTTTAGTTGTAGTTAAACATAATTCTTGCAACATGCTACGCAAGCGCTCTACCACTAAGCCACAACCCCAGCCCTCCTTTATATATTTTTTTAAATCATCTTATAGATTACTTATAAAACCTTTTACAATGTAAATGCTGTATAAATAAATGTTATACTGTGTTGTTTAGGGGATAATAACAAGGGCAAACATCTGTACACATCTAGTTCAAATGCAAATATTTTTAAATGTTTTTAATTTGTGTTTGGTTGAATTCATGGAAGTGGGGCCTTTAGATACAGAGGGCCAACTGTATGTAAGAACCTAAATATATCATCTCCAAGCCAGGCCCTGACAAACCTCCTGGCATTCTACTCTAGAGGATGTCCAGGCCCAGTGGAAGACTCTTGAAGCCCTACTGGCCTTGATTCAGAGTCTAAATTGTTTCCTATTGTCCACTTAGAAGTAGAGGGATAGACCCAGAGGACATATGAATAAAGTATATATATGAAATATCATTTAGGATAAATACTAAAATAAAAAAGAATTTTAAGCTGGGTGTGGTGGAGCATGCCTGTAATTCCAGTGATTCAAGAGGCTGAGGCAAGGAGATAGCAAGTTGGAAGCCAGCCTGGGCAACTTAGTGACACCCTATCTCAAAATATAAAAAGCGCTGGAGATGTAGCTCAGTTTGAGAGTGACTCTGGGTTCAATCCCCAGTACCCCACATCCCCAAAAGAAAGATTTTGTGTTGTTGCTAAATAAATTTCAGACAAGAAACCCAGCTCTCTTTTAGATTATTTTTTATTCTAGTTTTTTATGTATGACAGCAGAATGCATTGCAATTCATATTACACATATAGAGCACAATTTTTCATATCTCTGGATGTATACAAAGTATATTCACACCCATACATGTACTTACAGTAATGATGTCCATCTCATTCCACCATCTTTTCTACCTCCATGCCCCCTCCTTTCCCTTCCCACCCCTTCGGCCTATCTAGAGTTCATCTAATCCTCGCATGATCCCTCTCCCAACCCCACTATGAATCAGCCTCCTTATATCAGAGAAAACATTTGGCATTTGGTTTTTTGGGATTGGCTGACTTCACTTAGCATTATCTTCTCCAACTCCATCCATTTACCTGCAAATGTCATGATTTTATTCTCTTTTATTGCTGAGTAGTAGTCCACTGTGTATATATACCACATTTTCTTTATCTATTCATCTACTGAAGGGCATCTAGCTCTCTTTAGCTCAGGGAGCTACCTGTTCATAGTTTATTATAAGCATACCTGTTCCTGGACAAATCATAGCAGACATTTGAGAAAACGTATCTAGTTAGCTTTTTCTGTGACTTATTTATTGTTTCCTTGCTTTTGCCATTTTACTAATTAGTTTAGAATACTATTTTATCTATCTATGAAATATATTTGGTTATATATTGCATGCATATTATAAACATTTCAAACTTTATGGATAGTTTTATAATTCATGATGTATTTGATGCAGATGCTTTAATATTTTTAAATCTTGTGAGGTCAAACCTATTGTTTTGTTGTTTCTCATTCTTTCTGTTGATTTTTGCTGAGAACCTAGCCAGCCCAGATCAAACAAACTTTTTTCTGGACTGGTTTTAAGTTCTATATTAAATTTTTACCTTATTATAGAGTTTATTATGTCATACTTATGGGTTTGAAATTTAGAAAGGAGACTGAGAGGAAATAAGACAATTATTTAACATTTAAATTAACATTTCAAAAACTGTAAAAAAATGTATTTATTGCATATTTGTTGAGCAAGTGCTCATTACTCAACATTCACTACTTAATTTAATCCTTAAAACAATCCAGTGAGATGATACTGTTATTAGCATCCTAGCAATGCAGAAGGGAAGCTGAGAATCTGTTCAGCATCTCTTCTGCAGTGGCAGAGCTATGAAGTGGGGGAGCTGAGATCCCAGCCTCAGTCGCTGACTCCACACCCACAGGCTACTGTCTGGTCCCTACTGTACCATGTCTTCATTGCACAGATCCAAGGCTGACCTCTGTAAACTCAAGGTAATTCTTTATTGCACATAAATGCTTACATGAATTGGGGTCTGTTCATGAGATATAAGTTCTGTCCCACTCATCTTTCTGGCTCATGTGTTCTTATCTCATTATTTAGTATTAGTAATTCTCAAAAAAATTATATTAAATGCCATTCTCCACTAAGTCTTTAACATTTCCTCAACTAATTGCTGCTTCATCTTTCTTTGAATTTCAATTATACCCTATTGATATTTTCGTTTGAAATTCATTCTTGGAAATTCTAATTCATTCTAATATTTTAATAGCCATTTTATTTTATAAAATGCTTTTGTTCACACCTGTCTTAAATCCTGTACTGATCTACAACCTTTTTAAAGACATGGAGTATTTATCTGAACCTCTGACACTGTGATTTCCCAAGGTTATTCAATAAATCATTATCTGATTTAATTCCTTTACAATGGATTATACTGATTGAAATTAATTCATTTACACATATTATTATGGTGTCTACTATGTGCCAGACTTTATTTTAATACATGTAACAACTTGGTAATGCAGGAACTATTACGGCCCCATTCTAAAGGTGGAGGAGCTGATTCAAGAGGGGCCGCACCACCACTTAGTGGCAGAGTGAGGATTTGAGCCTGGGATGGCTGGCTTGGGCAAGTATGTTCTGTGTTCACCATGCTGTGTGCCCTATTGGAATATAAGGTATTGAAATTATATGTATTTAAAATTCCTAAAGAAAATGTAAGGATTCTGCTCAGTTCCGGAGAACTAGTAAAATACAGGGAGACATAGAGAAAGTGTAAAAGCACGTTAAGGCAGAAGAAGCAGTTTCCCTAATGTAGAAAAAGCAGAAGCATGCCATTTGTGGAAGTTAATCAAATTCCAATGAAAGAAATCACGTAACTTTTGGGAAAAATATGTAACCATGTCATATTTTAAATAAATTTTTATCCCATTTATTTTTATTTAATCTAAGAAGTTTAAAATTCTGCTTCCCTTAGCAATGTATTATTCCTTACCACCCCCCCAACCAACACACACACACACACACACACACACACACACACGGGTAAAGACAGAAGAATTTGCATGTTAAGTTTAGCTTGAATTTCCCGGATAGAGGTTGTGGTAAATGGGGAAATTGGGTTATTCCAAATCTTTTGTCAAAACATAGAAGTAGATTATCTGGCTGCCATCACTCATCACCATGCAGCTGCTCCCCTGTTCTGTTTGTCCTAAGCTCTGTCGAACTCTGCGGAAGTCAGATGGGAGGCAGGCTGGTTTACCAAGAATGAGGGGGCAGATTGAGCATCAACTGAAGAGGCAGGCAGATTCCGTGGTGAAGTCCAGCTTAGACAAACTCTTTTCTATTTGATATGCTAACACATTATTGGAGCTCATCTCCCCTAAATCAAAGAGAAAAAGAAAAGACCTTTTTATTTGAGCCTCAAAAATGTCTCCCACGTACCCTTTTTCCTCCCCAGTGTTTGACCTTTCTAAAGTGATACTATAACCATTCTATTTTTAAAAGAGGGAAGTCAGAGATATGTCAAGGAGTGAGAAAATGAAATTTTGCATCAGGCAAAATTTCTGCACAGATATTTCAGAAGGATTCATAATTCTATGGCTGTATACAAATGATCCATTTTGTTAATCTGAATTTTGAGGGTCATTAAAATTTTTTTTCTGAGCTCTAGAGTAGTTTATTACTTGGAGAGAGAGGGAAA
Source organism: Marmota monax (assembly GCF_021218885.2). Taxonomy (NCBI): domain Eukaryota; kingdom Metazoa; phylum Chordata; class Mammalia; order Rodentia; family Sciuridae; genus Marmota; species Marmota monax. The sequence continues at coordinate 7,102,067 of NW_026695198.1, read as the reverse complement.
AAAAGCCAGTTTAAAACCAGGTAAGGGAAGAAAGCTGACAAAAACATAAATTAGAGGAAGAACTTAATTTAAAAAGTGTCAAAAAGGATAGATAGTCTTAGTTCAATAATAAAGCCTGGTTCAAGAGCCTTCTATCTTTAAATAAAGCGTTCAAGCACTCTATTACCTGTATACAACCAATCTTTGATTTCCAATCTAAGTCTATTTTTGCTTCTCGTGATTAGCATACAAATGTGAAAAAAAGAAAAAAAAAGTGGTTACATGCGTGACGATTAGGACATGCCTTTGCTTTAATGTCAGTGGTTTGTCAGGCTAGAGGTGATGAAATGAATTGCTGCTTTGTAGGCTCCTTAGAGGTAAATCTTGTCCCAAAATGACTCCTATCCATCTCCTTTTATTTTCATTCCAAGTTCATCATACAAACTGCAAGCATATAAGCATATATTTGTTTTAAAAGAAATAAAGCACAATAGCATATAGCACCTGGCTAATATATGTGAGCAGGCAGAGAGGTATGCATGGATTTTCTGGCAACTCTTCTCACTCTGCAAAGTAATATGTAGTCCAAAGATTTAGCCTAAATATGGGGGCTCCACCATTCAAGAATAATGTTTCATATAAGAGATGAAATGATATAGTCTTACGTTGGCCGCTGACTCAATACAGAGGCACACCTAAGGCTGAAGAAAGTGTAGTATTGAAAGTTACCACTGTCTCCTAGACTTCATTAAAACAGAATTTTATTTACTTTTTCATTAGCAGGGTTTAAGCCTGCCAGACCAGTGTTTCTTCTCCGTCTTTTCCAGAGTCTTCTCTGAAGGATCAGTCCCTATGTGTCAGGGGCTCTGAACCCAGGGCCTGAGCTGTGTCAACTCAGCAAGTTCCTGGGGGTTTGGTCCCCTTGTGAAGGGCCTTGTAGAAATATAGGTTAGATGTGGCTGCTGACGGATGGCCCCATTTACATCCAAGGCAGTTATTATGCATGAAACCACTCAAGCATCATTTGTTTCAGGGAGTTCAACCAGTCAATTTTTCAGTTCCTTTCTGGTTCAGGGTCAGACGCAAATGAAGGATCTCAGGTTGCCTTCATCTTAGGCCAGTGATGTTTCTCACCGTATCCATAGCAAATTTGTTTAAAGAGTATCCCACTTACAAACTACATGAAGGTATCTTTTCCCTGTAATTCACAGAGGCCTGTGGCAAGCTCTAATAGGGCTGGAACTCCTATCTGCATTGCATGTGAATCCACCAAAACAGTTAGCTATGCCCAGGACTAACTGGACACTAGAAGTCCTAAGCCTGTGAGCCAGGTAAAGCAATGAGGTGGCCAGCATATGCAAATATACATGGAAAACCAGGCTATGGGCCACTGCTGAAAACCCCACGTGGGCTTCAAGTGTCACTTGAGTCTGAATTTAAAGGAAGTGACTTTTCTCCACTTGGAAATAAGATCTCTAATTCAATCCCAGGACAAGAAATGATACAAATGGCCTTGGAATGCCCCTCAAAAGATTACTAATGTTAGCTGGGTACGGTGGCACATGCCTGTAATCCTAATGGCTCACGAGACTGAGGCAGGAGGACCACAAGTTCAAAGTCAGCCTCAGCAAAAAGTGAGGCACTAAGCAACTCAGTGAGACCCTGTCTCTAAATAGAATACAAAATAGGGCTGGGGACCTAGCTTAGAGGTCAAGTACCCCTGAGTTTAATCCCCTACCAAAAAAAATTACTAATGTTTATGCAGTGCTTTGTAGTTTAATAATGATATATTATTTATAAATACTATTTATAAATATCATTTAATCCACTTGATAACTATAGTAGGAAGGTATCTCCAACAAGTGTAATTAAATTTCATAGAGAAAATAAAATAAGCAAATACAGGAGAATTTTTTAAAAATTATTTATTTTCCATGTAAAAAAGTCAGCAAAAGCCACATTCTGGACTCAAGAAATGAGAGGGAAAGTTGTTATAACAAATGTTCTGCTGGCTTCTGATCCAATGGACAGAAATATTAGAATAAAAGCACACCACTTCTACTTTTGTGTTTGAGCTCAGAGCAGGAAAAAACTGTTTTAACACTAAGCAGGTAGTAAAGGACACCCTTAGCATTAAGCATGCATTCTCTGAGCTACCCATCACACTGTCACATATTGTATGTATGCCATATCACCCTGACTTTTCTCCCTTCAGATCAGTCATCCTAGTCAGCTCTGGTCCAAGTGGCAGTGGCAGGGACTTCTCTGCACTACCCAGCCAGGCCCTGCGGAACAGAGCGCCAGGCTTTCCTTTGACTTGCAGCTTTATCCCCTTGGCTATAACACATCAGTTTTTAATAACACTCTAAAGAATCATGAAAGTAAGATAAAAAAAACCCAAACCTTTCTATATAATATACCAGAACAGAGGCTTTGGGGACTTCACACATGTAGCAAAACCACATTTTGGGGAATTCATCTGTATGCGTAAACATCTAACCACATAGAATTCAAGGTCCAGAGGGAAAGTACTTCCAACCTTCTACAGATAGAGTTGAGGCCATCATAGGACGATATTTAATTTGACAAATTCTGTGTGCCTATTTGTTCATAGGAAAGAAGCCAGAATAACTTCATTATACACAGATCCCATATCTGAAATTTTCAACTGTTATTTGAAAGGATGAGACAGAATTGATTGACAGCCTAATTTCTAAGCATTAGTGTCTTAGTATTACAAAGCCAAGGCTTTGTGTTTGTTTGCTTGTGGAATGAAGAATTGTAGATGAATCCCATCATTTAAAAACACTCAATTGTAAATATGAATAAAAGTAAAAAAAACAATTAAACTCAATAGACACGCATTGGAGTTAAATGCCTTCTTCAGTATTCCCAGGGACTACTGAGGGGAAGGCTGAGCCAAGATTTTTCCCTATAGAATGGTGTGTCAGTAGCTGATTCATTTTATGCTAATAATATGCTATGGTCCAGAGTGTGATGATTATGTTTGATAGGCAAACACCTGAGGCTATTTAGGCATTAAGAGCATATACTTCTAAGAAACGTCTTCTGGTGTCTCCACATCTCCTAGCAGAAATTTTATATGCACAGAATATATTTAATCAAACATTTCTTCCGTTGATACACACACACACACACACACACACACACAATGTAACCAGCTCTATTTGTCTTAGTACTGTTATATGATGTAGTACCATCTGGCATCCAAACACCAGCACCTCTTACATCAGTGCAATACTGTGAGTAAGTGAAGTGACACTGTGTTTTTAAAGCATATAAATAAGTAGTTCTTGAGCACTGTGCAGAAATAAATGGTTTTTTTTCAGCATTAATACATGGAGTGTTAAAAGTGGTATCAGTGAACATATTTCTAAGTTTTTCAAGTAAAATATTTTTTCTCAAAGAATACTTAGTAATACCTACATTAGAAATTTTTGTTAACGTCAAGTGTATGTAAACTTTTATCCATTATAAGAGTACTCTGAAAGAATCGAGGATATATCTATTAATGAAAATGAAAAGTGAGAATATGAGAGAAGATGTAATACATTAAGAATTTTTTCTAAACTCAAAGATGAAAATGTAGGAATATACTTTGGGGAAAAAATGATCAATTCCAGGTCTTTCAAGTGAACTAATTTATATGGATTATATTTCATGTAAAGTCATCATCAATTATATTATTAAATTAGTCCGCAAAAGAGAACAACTTCAAGATCACTGTAATGTTAAACCTAACAGTTTTTAGCAATCTAAAACTTCAGTGGTAAAGGGTTAAGCTAAAGGGTTAAACTAAAGGTGGTGGGAGATTTATTTTGCTTTTTTAAAGCAAACAACAAAATAATCCTTAACCTTCATTTGGTGTCTCAACAAACTGATGAGGTTGTATGCCTTGCTAGCCACTTGGGGCACTAGGTAGAATAAGCTCAGAAGCAGCATGAGTAACCCACTCCTGGGGAAAATGTAGATGTCAAAACATTAAGTTCATTAAGCAAATGTTTGGTAACACAAGGTGTTTACCACTGGGGACTGGCAGGAAACAAGGCTGCCAGGCAGCAGTGAGTACTATGATGAGATCAACTGTGTTCTAGTGGAGACCCAAGCATGGGGGTTTCACTGAAGGGATGCCTTCTAAGTTGATGATGGACAGTTACCACTTACCAGATCCCAGAAGATCTATAGCTCAGTGTTCATCCAAGAGAATGGCCAGTACAGAGCCCTATGGTGGAAACAAGGTAGTAGAGAATACAAGTAGAGTGGTTATGAAGACATTAGGGGAAAAAGCCCAGGAACTCATGAAGTCCTAACCTGACCTTACCTGCCTGGTAGAGAGCAGAAGATGGTGGAGACCAGGTGTTGGTGAAGACTTCCTGGAGCTGGATTCTATTGGGTAAAAGGGAGATGACTAGATGCAGGGGGTTTAGAGAGTCCTTTACATCTGGTGTTTATGACCCAGTTAGCGCATAAAATAAAAAGTAGAGCCCTGCCTTTAGTCTTTCTGTTTGGTTTCCTCCTCAAGTAATGATAATGAGGGTTATAATTAGTATTGCTTTAAAAAGAACATAAAATATGATTAGTTCTTTGGCTATAAATGTTATGATTTAAAATATTTGCTAAAAAATAGAATTTAGGGACTAGGATACAGCTCAGTGGTAGAGCACTTGCTTAGCATGTGGTAAGCCTTGGATTCAATCCCTAGAAATGAATGAAGTATATATAAATATGTATGTAATATATATATATATATATATATATATATATATACTTAAAATTTTATAATGACTAACTTTTTGTATTTTTTGATTCTTTAAAGAAATTATGTTGGCTTGCCATAATTATTAAGAGTAATAATAATCAGGTCACTAATATTAAAAGGTGACTGATAACAAGTTGGAAAAAAATTAGTAGGAAAAGGTTATGCCTAGTCCTAGGGACACATTGAACAATAAAACTAGATATCCCTTCCTTTTACAGGATGCCTGATATGATTTTAAATTCATGACCACACACCTCAGCCCTGATTCTGAATGGCCATCACACTACATTACCCTTGTTTGCTTATTTCTACTGAGATAACTACTCCATATCTTTTCTAGTCTTCTCAGACCTCCACAGCTTATCCTCCATCTTTATTCTTAGTTGATAACTTTCACTAAGAAAACAGCTACTCTCAGAAGAGAATTCCTGTAAGCTCCAATCCACACACCTTTCAGGGACTGTGATATGCACTTTGTTTTCCTGCCAGAATTGTCAGTGTTCCTTTCAAAACCCCCACCCACACCCCCATTAGATCCCATTCCTAGGGCTCCTGGGCATTACATCACTCTAATTATTCTCCCATTCTTTCTCTACATTGATTTTCCCCTTTCTCTTGGATCATATCTATTAGCATAGAAACGTCCTGTCATTTCTTCCACCTTTATAGTAGTTTAACAAATTCTTTTGACTGTTCTTCCTCATTCAATTTCTGACATACTTCTCTGCTTTCTTTTCTAACAAACTTTCTCAAAGAACTTAGCAGTTCTCCCTGGACCCAACCCCTCTCCTCTTCTCACAGACTTGCTTCCCTACTCCATGCAAACTTCTCTTGTGAGGGCCAAAAGTGACTTTAATGTTGCTGTCTCCAGTGGTCAGATCTCAGTTTCCCCTTTACTTGACTTATCACAGTGGGCATTTCTTGGTTTTTCTTCTGGAGTTTCCTTCTTAATTTCCTTTGCTTGATTTTTGTTAATTCTCTGACCTGTGAACTTGTAGACTGTCCTAGGTCACATCCTGAATCACCTCATAATAGTCGTGTGACTTTAAACACCATCACTAGACTGCCAATCCTCACATTGAAATCTTCTTCTAGTAGGGTTTGGATCTGGAATGTCCCTGCAAAGATTATGTGTTGAAGAATTGGTCCCTAATGCAGCAATGTTCAGGAGTGGAGTTTTGGGGAAGTGAATAGGTCATAAAGACTATAACCTCATCAATGGTTTAATCCATTTGATTAATCCATTTGATAGATTAATAATTTGAATGAACCATTTTGAAGAGGTAGAACTATGGGCAGATAAGCAGGAGGTCACTGGAGGTGTGTTCTTGGGGACTATAGCTTGTCTCTTTCTCCTTCCTTGTATACTTACTCTATCTCTCCTCTCTCTTCTAGTTTTTGTGTACTGAGCAACTTTCTTCTACCATGCCTTTAACCATGATGTCTGCCTTATTGGGCCCAGAACAAGATAGCTAGCTGACTATGGACTTGAAACTATGAACCAAAATGATTATTTTCTCCCTGAAGTTGTTTGGGTGAGGTACTTTGGTCACAGTGATGGAAAGCTGACTAAGATACCCCTTTTCCAGATCTCTAAACTCTTACACGAATCCTTAACATCTTTGTTTCAGGTCTGATAGTTTGGTCATAATTTGCCAAACAGGAGCTCCTTACCTTTGTCCTTGATGTGTCTTCCTGTCCAGTTTATGGCAGCTGTCTCCAGCTCATTATCAAGTCAGAAAGTTCAGAGCCATTCTTGACTTCTCTCTCTCTCTCTTTCCATATCTAATATACTATCAAATCATCAATTCTTTTTTTAAATTTCTATATACATGACAGTAGTGGAATGCATTACATTCATAATTATCCATTCACAGCACGTCAAATCATCAATTCTAATTCCATCTATTCACAAGTCTGAGGTAGGAGGACCACAAGTTCAAGGCTAGCCTGGGCAATTTAGTGAGATCCTGTCTCCAAATTTTTTTTTAAAGGGCTGGGATTGCAGCTCAATAGTAGAGCAGGCTTGCCTAGCAGGCTCATGGCCCTAGGTTCAATCCTTAGTTACACACACACACACACACACACGCACACGCACACGCACACAGAGCCTATCATTTTGCCCTGGTCCAAGCTGTAATCACCTCTTGCTTGGATTGTACTCTTTAAATCAGTCTTCCTGCTTTTTCTGTTATTTTCTTACAGAATTTTCCCATCTTAGTAGCCAGAGCCTTTTTTGAAAGCATACATTAAATATGCCCAGTCTCCTAATCAGATTTACCATCTCTTTGGATGTAAAGGCCAATTTCTTACAACCCCAGGCCTTACACGTCATCCACCTATCCACAACCCCAGACACACCACACACATTGCTTTCTCAAAGTGTCTTTGCTTGCTGCTCTCCGGTCTATATGGCAGATGATGTAGGAGCCCCATGCTCACCTGAGGATGAACCCCCGAGAGCCACCCACTAAGCTCTGGAGGATAGTTTTGGGATATCAGGATTATCTTTTTGGTAGATTATTTGTTATGGTGTGGATGTGAAGTGTTCCCCGGAGGTTCATGTGTGAGACAATGCAAGCAAGATCAGAGGAGAACTGATTGGATTATGAGAACCTTCACCCAATCAGTGCATTAATCTCCTGATGGGAGTAACTGAGTGATAACTGTAGGTAGGCAGGGTGAGGCTGGAGGAGCTGGGTCATTTGGGGTGTGCCTTTGGGGTATATATTTTCTGTTTGACAAGTGGGAACCTCTTTCCCTGATTTCTGATCATCATGTGAGCCATTCCCTCTGGCATTCTTCAGCCATGATGTTTTGCCTCACCTTAACTCCTGAGGAATGGAGCTGCCTGTCTATGGATTGAGACCTCTGAAACAATGAGGCCCCAAATAAACTTTTCCTATCCTAAAATTGTTCTTGTTGGGTTTTTTAGTCACAGCAGTAAAAAAAAAGCTTACTAAAACAGAAATTGGGACCAAGGGTAGGGTCATTGCTGTGACTAACCTGACCATGTGGTTAAGAAGCTTTTGGAGCTTTTTGGAATTAGTTGGAGGAATTTTGAGATGTGTAGCAATGCAAGCTGGAAATATTTTATATTGTTGTAACTAGGGCTTAATGCCCAATTCTGGTGAGAACTTAGAAGACCAGAATGCCAGTAATACTGTGGACAGTGAAGACAGGGTTCAGGAGGGTTCAAAAAAGGAGGACTCTATTAGAATTTGGAATAGAGGCCATTTATGTTATATTCTGGCTAAGAAGTTGTCTACATTTTGCCCATGTCCTGAGACTTTCTGTGAGGCTCATTTTAAAAACAATAGATTTCTTAATCTAGCAGAATAAATTTCTAGACAGCATAGCATTCAGGTCATGGCACGGATACTGCTGGAGGCTTTTAGCCAAATTTATTGTGATAATCAGGAGCAGAAAGCAGAGCAAAGGTTTGAAAAACTTGGACTTGAAAGGCAGGAGTAAAACTGGGTTAGCTAAGGAAGTTGTAGTTGTTAAAGAAATTACTGTCACTAAATAAATGCTAAAGACTTTGCCTAGGGACAATAGGAAAGATGGCTTGAGGGCATCTCAGGAATTGGCAAAACCAGACCCCTCTCAGGCTCAGGGGAGTAAATGTAAAAATTGTCCTGAGAAGAGACCTGTGGGGCACCTTTCTTGCCCAAGGGGGCCTAAGAAGTTTTATCAAAATGCTCAGCCATCTAGGTACTCAGAGGTTGCTATAGCTGTGGTCATTGGAGGCTTGGCTACTACTAGAGATGGTGGCAGGCCTTGGTGTCAATCACATGGTGCTGGTTCTGCAGGAATGCAAGATGCTGGAGTTAGGAGGTCATGGAGGCTTCCACTAAGATTTCAAAGAGAGGCCTGGGAGGCTAGGAAAAGTGTAGCAGAGTCTGAGTCCCTGCAGGCAGTTCCTGAGAGGACAAAGTCTGGAGATGTGAGGACAAGCCAAAGCTGCAGTGGAGACCCCCAACATTAAGAACTGCCAGTAACTTGGGACATTATACTAGGAAAGCTGTAGGAATTGACCAGAGACCAGCCATAAGAAAGGCCACTTGGGCTGCAATCAGCAAGGCCACATGGGTGGAACTGTACAAGCCTTTTGGAGAGAATATCACGATGCCATGTGCTCCAGATGCCAGACACAGAACTACAGGACTTGTTTGCCCAGCTGGTTTGTCTTGCTTTGGTCCCATGCCTTCTTTCTATGCCCCTATTTTTGTGAATGGAAATGTTTACTCTGTACTTTATACATTGGATACTTACAAATTGCTTTCGATTTTTACAGCAGCTCATGGTGTGAACTTGCCCTGAGTCTCAGAGGAGACTGTGGACTTGAACTTTTGGGCAATCTTGAAACTATTGAGACTATGGGGACTCTTGGAAATGGACTAAATGTATTTTGCATTATGAGATGGTCATGAGCTTTTGGGGGCCAGGGGGGAAATGTTAGTTATGGTTTGGGTGTGAGGTGTACCCCAAAAGCTTATGTGTGATAATGCAAGAAAGTTCAGAGGAGAATGATTGGGTTATGAGAGCCTTAACCTGAGTGGTAACTGTAGGTAGGAAGGGTGTGGCTGGAGGACCTGGGTCACTTGGGGTGTGCCTTTGGGGTATATATTTTGTATTTGACAAGTAGAGACTTTCTCTCTGATTTCTGATCACCATGTGACCCATTCTCTCTGCCATTCTTCAGCCATGATGTTCTGCCTCACCTTGAGCCCTGAGGAATGAAGCTATCTGTCTATGGATTGAGACCTCTGAAACCATGAGCCCCCAAATAAACTTTTCCTATCCTAAAATTGTTCCTATAGGGTCTTTTAGCCACAGCAGCGAAAAAGCTGACTAAAACATGATTAAATAAATTTACTAATATGTTGTATACAATTTTGCTTCTATGTTCACAAGTAAGATTATTCTGGAATTTGTCCAGTTTTTTTCTTTTTTCTGACTGATTTTGTTATCATTCATCCTGACTTCATAAAATGAATTCCAGTGTTCCTTCTTTGTTCTCATATGAGTTTGCATATGATTGGAATCATCTGTTTGTGAATGCTCCGCTAGCATTCATTCCTTAAACCTTCTGAAACTACTTGTTTGTTTTACAGGAGAAAATTTTATGTACCATTTCAATTTAATTAATGATCTGAGACCATTAGAAAATTTATATTATTCTGAGTTGGGCTAAATCTTTGTTTTTAGAGGAACTTGTTTGTTCCTTCATTCTTCACATGTAAAGTTGTTCCTATTACATATTCCCATTGTTTGTATGAGTAGTTCCCCTTTTTCATTTCTAATAATGATTACTTATACTGTTCTTTTTTGATCCTTTTCTCCTAACTTTTATCTCTTTTATTGTCTTTTTTTTTTTTTTTTTTGATACCACAGATCGAACCCACTGAACCACATCCCAGTCTTTTTTTATTTTTTATTTTGAGACAGGGTTTCACTAAGTTATTCAGAGACTTGCTAAATTACGAGCTTAGCTTTGAACTTGCAGTCCTCCTGCCTCAGCCTCCTAAGCCACTGGGATTAGACACATACTTCTGTGCCCGGCTCTTTTTTTATCTTTTTATGTGAGTTCTTTTGAACCTTTTTTGGACTTGGTCAGGCCCCTCAATTTTACTATGGTTTTCATTTGCTTATTTTTTCCTTAACTTATTTATTTATTTATTTATTTATTTATTTATGGTACCAGGGAGTGAGCCCAGAGGTGCTTAACCTCTGAGCCACATCCCCATCCCATTTTATTTATTTATTGAAACAAGGTCTTGCTATGTTGCTTAGGGCCTCACTAAGTTGCTAAAGCTGGCCTTGAACTTTTAATCCTCCTCCCTCAGCATCTTTAGCCTCTGGGATTATAGGTGTGTGCCACTCTGCCCAGTCCTTAAATTTGCTTTATGATTATTCTCTTGTTTTGTAATTTCTTAAATTGCCTGTTTACTCATTATTTTTCAGATTTTCTTGTTTTTTTAATAAAACTTATGTATATATATTTAAGGCTCTGCATGATATCTAAGCAGATGAGCATTATCTATATCTCACAGGTTTTAATGCCTAATGTTTTTGTTATCTTTTTGTAAAAATATTCTGATTGTCATAAACTCTTAAATCATTTAAGCATTTTAACTCTTAATTTTCTAGCTTATGTTTTCCTTTTAAGTTACTCTTGGTTATTGATTTCTAACTTAACTTTGGCTTAGAGAGCATGGTCTCTATGGTGTTGTTTGAAATTATTGGCAATATACAGTCATTTTCATAAATCTCTGTCATTTATTTATTTATGGTAACAGGAATTGAACCTATGGGTGCTTAATCAGTCAGTCACATTCTCAGCCCTTTTTAAAATTTAAAAAAAACTTTGGGGTAGGTACCGGGGATTGAAATCAGGGGTACTCAACCACTGAGCCACATCCTCAGCCCTATTTTTTTTTTTTTTTTTTTTTTTTTTTAGAAACAGGGTCTCACTGAGTTGCTTAGTGCTCATATTTCTGAAGCTGGCTTTGAACTTGCCACCTCCTGCCTCAGCCTACCAAGCCACTGGGATAACAAGCATGCACCACCCCACCTGGCTATGTATGTTTTTAATGACTGCTGGGTTCAGTATATCTATTAGGTCAAGTTTGTGTACTCTTATATCATCTGCAACCTTATTGATTTTTGTCTGATTTATCAGTCAGTTATTGAGGAAATCAAATTTTTTGATAGCAGATTAGCCCATTTTTATTAAGTTCTCCTAATTTTTGCTTTACATGTTTTGAGATTACATTAGAGATTATACTAGATGCTTATAAGTCAAGAATTGTTATATGCTCCTGTTAAACCACTTTTTTACCATTCTATAAGGACCCCAATAAGATCATTAATAATTATGTATTTGAATTTATTTTTGTTAATCTTGTAATTTGACTTTGCTTAGCTTCTTTTCATCTCCTTTGTTATCTTTTTTTGAACCAAGTTATTTTTTTTATCAATATTTCATTTCTTTTTAGTGGTTACTCTAGAAATCTTTATGTATATATTTTACTTAATGAGTTTAAAATGAGTCAATACCTGCAGTATTCTCTAGAAATACAACTGTGAGCCTGTTTAACTCAACTGTACCTCTCCTGACTCTTAAGACTGTTTTTTAAAGGTTAGTACTTCTCCAAATCAAAGGGTCTTCTTTTTGCTTTAACATATCAGTGTCTATTTAATGCATGTCACCTCTCTTCTCTATATCCTGGCTTTTGTATGTCATTCATTTTGGATTCTTGGTTTCTTCTGAAATGCATTTTTGAGAAGCCTCCATTTGGGAGGACATATTTCTAGTGATCTTTCAGCTTGTGTTTATCTGAAACTGGTTTACTTTTCTTGCCATTTTTGAAGATGAACTTGCTCATCGTATGTCACTAGCTTAATAACTGTTTTCTCTTAATTTCTCCTTTCTTAGGAGATGCTAATCTTCTGACCAACCCCTGGCAGACATTTTTGGTGGAGAAAAAGGCACATCTCAATGCACTATATTTCCTTTCAAGTAATCTCTGTTTTTCACATTTCAAATTCAAACAGTAATTACTATTTATTTACCAAGTATTCTCTATCTTTGCCATACTATATGCAAGGCATAGATCTTGTTTTATTTATTCCTGATGGAATTCATTGTTATTCAGAAATATGAGGAAAAATGTTCATTCAATATCTCACTAAATGTTGCAGTACCAGATTCTTTCTAGTAGTTCCTTTTTGGATTTCTCTTAGTTGTATGTTAGGCTTTCCCATTCTACCCTCCATCTCTTTCAATCACTGTAATATTTTAATCTTTCTGTGTGCTACAGTCCAAGTAATTTCTTCAGGTCTGTCTCCTAGCTCTTCAAATGTACCAAGGTTCTTATTTTATTTGTAATATTTTTCATTCCATCATATTATTCTTAAGTCTTTATCAAATCTAACTGGTAGTTTTTTATAGTTTCCTGTTTAATCATAGTTTAGATGTATTTATTTATTGCCTAAATTATGCTAAATATTTTTTATATTTTTATAATAATTATTTTTATAAACTTGCAATCTTTATGTGTCTGATGCTGTTGTCTTTTTCTTCTGTTACGATCTCTCACTCATTGTTCATTTTTCTTTGCAGAAGGTGGGTACTGGTGATTTAACCAAAGGGGTGCTCCACCATTAAGCTATATTGCCAGCCATTTTTATTTTTATTTTGAGACAGGGTCTCCCTTGGTTGCTGAGGCTGGTCTCAAACGTGATCCTCGTGCTTCAACCTCCCAAGCTGCTGCCCCACTGCACCAAGCTCATTTGTTCGTTTAAAACATAATATTTCCTCATTCATTTTATTGTGTTTAAAGGATGATATGTACATATGCATTGGACCCTTTGAGGATTAATGGAAGGTCTGTTCTTTCCAGAAGATTTGTGTTTGCTTCCACCAGAAGGAAACCCAGACCACTTTCAACTAAATTCTTGGCTTTTTTAGTCCCCACAATACAGGTGAATTCTAGTGCCAGTTCCATGTGAGGGGCTAACTGTTGTTACAAGTTACTATTATCATTTGAAGATGGTATTTCCCCCCTGCTCATCTAGGTAGGTGACATTCCATATTATCCCCAAGGCATGCAAGTTTCTTTCAGTTATCCTTGGTTGGCATTCTTTTTCATTCTCTCTTCATCACAGGCCTTTCTTGCCATGGCCCTAGGCTTCCCAAAGGGCAGGAGGTGGTATATACAAATGGCGTAGGCTTGAGCTTTGTTTTCGTTCCCTTTGCATGGCTGACTAAAATCAGAGCTTCAGGGAACCAGAAATTGGCAAATGTCCTCAACATGTCTGGTCAACATCCTCTCTTACTTACATGTATATGCTATTTATTTGCCATTTGATCATTTTGTCTTTGTTTAAAATATTCCATATTTTCCTTTTGAATGGAAAGGTGTTATTTTTTGCACCATTGACTCAACATAGTAACAACATATGAAATAACCATTAAACCTTATCTTCTTTGATGAAAAAAATTCTTTCCAGAACTTATGAAGCCAGGGAACAATTATTATGCTTTTTCTTGCCCTAAAATCAGAATGCAATCAGCATTTAGATAAAAATCTATATCATGGACCTCAAAATAAGTAATCCAAAGTTTATAGAAGTCACAATCATTAGCAGATGAAGTCTATCTCCTAGAACATATTGTATCTTTACAAAAATAATCAATTTGATAATATTTTGAGTCTGTATATTGTACAAAACCCAATGTTGTGTTATATTCACTTCAACTCTCTGCTCTGTACATTATAGTTGGTCTCAATCATGGAATTGCTATGAATTTTATGTATTCTGAGTATTGCTGACATATCACTGATGGTGTGGCTAAGCATCTACTGATATTTTTTACATGTATGGTACTGATGATTGAACCAAGAAGTATTCTACTTCTGAGCTACATTCCTTAGCCCTTTTTGCTTCGAGACAGCATCTCACTAAGTTTCTCAGACTGACCTCAAACTTCCAATTCTCTTGCCTCAGTCTCCGAGGTAACTGGAATTATAAGAATGTACCTCCTCATCAAATTAATCATCTACTAATTTTGTTTCTGTTTTGAAGTTCTAACTTGCTAGTTTAATCTTGGTGAATATAATATTTTATTCATTTAACATGTTTTAAAAAGCATATTCATTACTGTTTCCAATCCATATATATACTCACCTTATATATATACTCAAAACCACAAGCCTAGATAAAATGATATTTGATACATTTCTTCTGAAGTTTAAGAACCTTATGAAATGGGGCATCCTTTTCTTAGTTTGAAATTTTTACATTGCGTGGAAGAAAGTACTACATTCTGCTGTTATGGTTATTATTTTATATTAGGATAAACAAAAAAATCCATGATTTCCATGGTTTTAAGGGCTCCAAGCAGGAGGAACTCAGTTGGGTTGCAATGTTGCTGAGAAACCTGACTCAGGATGAGCAGGAAAGAAATCTGATGTGTCTTCTGCTAACCTCCTTTTCATACGTAGAACGTGTTCAGCTGCTCTTCCAGTGAAGCGAAGTCCCTCACTTCCCTCTACCTTCATTGCTCTTTCAGATGCTCTCTGATCTAAAAGGCCTCCATTATAGCCACACATCAGAAATTTTATAGCTTTAGACATAATGACCATTTGTTGTCCACTCTCAGAACAGATTATGTAATTCCCTATAGGGTAAAGGGTGTGGTTTAGTTTTGTTGACGGGATCTGAGCTGACAATTGTGGTGGCCTTGGAGGTGCACTGTGTGAGAGAGAACCTGGAGGAGGGACCAGGGAAAGTGCAAGTCTGAACTGGGGCAGAGCCTTGGTTGCCTGCCACAGAATGTAGGATCCTGGAAAGTGGAGCCTGATTTACCTAAAATAACTGGGAAAATAGCTTTGTTTTGGGGTTTCTTGGAGGTCATTGTTTTTAGAGGGATGTGAGTGTATGTATTACATATATGTGTGTGTGGTTTATGTGGCATATAGCATCTGTGTATATGTATGAGGTGTACAGTATATGTGGTGTGCAATATGTGTGTGAGTATGTGATATGTGTGTGCATGTGTGGTTATATGTACATTGTGGTGTGGTGTTTGAGTATGTGGTATGGTATGCATGTGCTGTGTCCCTTGTGTGCAAATGGCATGTATATACATGCATGTGTAGTGTTTGTGTACATGTTGTAAGTATGTGTATGGGTTGGTATATACATGAGCTATGTGTAGTGTGGTGTGGTATCTGTGCATGTTTTGGCATGTGTGTGTGGTTCAGTGTGTGTGGTATAATATGTGAGTACGTCTGTGGTGTGTGTGTGTAGGGGTATATGTGTCGGTGTGTGTACATGTAGTAGGTATGTATGCCTCCCTACGTACAACTGGGTGGTGTGTATATGTGTTGTGTAATGTTTGTGCATTCATATATATGGATTTGCTCTTGAACAAGGTTCAGAGCTTTTATCAGTTTCACAAAATGGTTTGTAATGCCTTCCTCCTAAAAATATTAAGTGATTTATTAGAACAATCTCATCTTACAGATAAGTCTGCTTAGTTTCTAGAAATCACAGCATATTTTCTAAACTCCTCCAACTTTTTAGTTAGAAGGATAATAACTTACCTCCGATAAACATCTACTTGCACTGTACTTGCATTTCAGTAATGAAGAAATGATTATTGTTTGGACTTCAGCTGTGATGGATTGAATTTGGCAAAGCTTGATGATATGACATACCAAATGTGCTGAAGTAAATGGCTTCGAAATTGATAAACTGAAACAAATGAATTTAAACTTGAACTGAACTTTAGCAAAAGTCATCTGTCTCATTTTAGTTATAATTTACGTTTTTAAAAGGATAAAATAGACTACATTGTAATCTAGGCAGTGGAAAACAATGCAGTTCCTATTCACAAGGTCAACAAGCTGTTATTTAACCATGCAGTTTCCCTGATTCCTGGATCAATATCAGGGTTTATTTTAATTTTTTTATTTGCAAGAAAAAAAAGACACATCTCTCATTAAATTATTTTTTAGTATTTGAATTTATTGTCATTTAAATTTTATATCAGTTAACATACATATAGGTGTTGACCTTGTATGTATCACACAGAAACCAAACCTGCCAATACTGGTAAGTTTTCAATCTAGAGGAATACATTACATGTTCAATAAAAGAACATCAGGATTAGAATATTATAAAACTCTGTGTTTGGGCTTGACTAAAGGTAAAAATGTAAACAATTTTTGATGTATTTCCCACACTTAGACAAGAAAGAATATAAAATTCAAACAAAGTATCATTCTTTGGTAAATAAATAGTTTCTATGAAGTAAAAAATTGGGGAAAGAGAAAAAGGCCAATTATTAGATCATGAAATTATCTGTCTTTTACACACTTCAAAGCTTGGCTGAAGTCTGGACAAATTTTAAAACTTGACTTGTTATTTTATTAATGTGGAGGTTTCTTAGAAATGGATTTATTATATATCAAAACTGCATGTAATAGATCAACTTCAAAGGACCTCCCACATTAACTCAATGTGACTATGAGACCAGATCAGTTTTTAGTAAAGGTGTTGAAAAAAATCAAGCAAATTTAACTCCCATCCCTCTTATCTCTCATTTATTAATAACATTGGAAAGTGACTTATTTTTTACAGAATAAAAAGATTTTGCTACTGAAACTGCACAAAACTCTTCTTTTTTTTTCTATTTCTGTTAAACTCATTAATGGACTTTTACTTGAGAAATAACTGACATCTTGGAAGCTAAGTTTGCAGGTAAAGAAAGTATGTATTTTACATATAATTAAATATTTTACATGCATACATATATATTTTTAATACACATATACACAAATATATGTTTTATCCATATACATATTTTAAGTTAATCTTTTTTGATACATTTTCTTCTAAAGGAATGTTGTCTAGCAAGGACGTATTAATCATTACTTTTCAGGAGTGAATGTGTAGAATCAGCTACTTAGTGTGATTGATACATTTCCATATTTTAATGTAAATAATTTTCAACATATCTACTAATAGTTAACTTACTCTTCTTGAGCTTCAAGAAAGACTTCAAGTCATCTGGTTTAAGTCAAGAACTGTTATTTCTATAGAGAGCATACATAGATGTGTCATGATTTAAAAGAAATTCACTTAAGAGAGTAGTGTCAATGGGTAATAGAACTGCTGACCTCATCTGAAGCATTGTGGAATAAAATGTATGAGAAATATAGTATTCCTAATTAAGATTTTAATGAATTGCCTTGTTAATCCATACACTGTATGCATGTTGCAACATTTTCTAGGCTTAATTAGTGTACTTGATGATTATGTTTATTTTCTGATGTACACACTGATTAAGCATTGTCCACACACTGCAGCTTGAAACAAGATCAATCTGTAAAGTAGTACCTAGTCATCTAACTGGGGACTCAAATGCAAATAGATCAACTTATGTACAATTAAATTAGTTCTAATAGAGCCCATTTTGCTGGAGCAGCCAGTGTCACATTATAAACAGTGTTCTCGTAAGAAAAGGATTTCTGGTGATAGGTCCTTATATCCTTTTGTGCTTAAAAATCTGAATGCATATGATGTCAGAGTCGAACTGTAACTCTTAGGCATAAGGAATTGTGGAGTATTTTGAGTTAAATCTTTCTATTGTGCTCTAAAAATGCAACTCATTATGCTTTTATGGCATTCGGGAGAGTCAGTGCCAGGTTTCAGTGTTTTCATTACAATCTCCTATGAATTACAAGTTTTGTGAATTTTATTCTGTAAAATTCTCCAGATAGTTCTCTTTTATATTTAAATTAAATTGATTCCAATAAATACTTATTGACCATGTGTTAATATAAATTGGGCTCAGCCTGTCCTCTTTCTCCATAATTCCCAGATTAGATTTCAGCTCAAGCTGGTGTCAGATGGATGTCACAGAAGGAATCACACTATAGCTTCACTTAGATGTGGATGTTGTATGAGAAGTTCAGATAGACTTTTTGGGTCTTTTCAGAACATTACCAGTGTTTTTATAAAAACAGATATAGATCATCTCTTTTTTAAAAAATATTGTGTTGAGAACACTTCACCTGAGACTTACCCTCTTCATAGATTTATAGTGTACAATACATTATCCTTGACCTTAGATAGTGTTATAAAGCAGATCTCTAGAGTATATTCATCCTGCTTGGCTGCAACTTTACACCATGGATTAGTAATTCCTCATTTCTCCCTCCCCCTCCCACCCCCCCGCAACTAACCATCCCTTGATTCTAGGAATTTAACTATTCTAGAGAACCTCACATAAATGAAATACAGTATTTGCTTTTCTGTGACTGGCTTATTTCACTTAGCATAATGTCCTCCTTACTCATTTGTTGCAGGATTTTCTTTTTAAAACTGAGCAGTATCCTGTGTGTGTGTGTGTGTGTGTGTGTGTGATTTAGGTTGTTACTCCATCTTAGTTTTTGTTATTTTTCAGAACAACCCACAGTCCTAGTGTGTAATGACCAGCCCCAAGGTACCTGTGAGACTGAAGAGAGACACACATCTTAGGATTACACAGAGTACACTTTATTGGGATCTTTCTGATGAAAGTGTGGTCTTGGGCAGCAGCAAGACCAGTTGCATCACTGTAGTTTGGATCAGAAAGAGGAATGTACTTATGGGTTAGGACAAAAGTGACTTTATCCTAGTTGGAATTGTACCTCATTATCTTGGGGTATGTCAAACAGGCATATTCCTAGAGCTAAGGTATAGTTGTAAAGCTCCACACACCCTCCAATAGTTTCATCTACTTATAGTATGCTGAGAACTATGCAGAAAAAATGGGCTAGTGTTACTCAGGGGCAATCATAGCAGTTAAAACTCAAGATGGCTGCAGTCATGTCAAACTGAATCCACACTTAATGCAGTGAACACAGGAATGCTCTTAGAGATTGTGATTTCAGTTGTTTTGTATAAATGTCCAGAGGTGGATTGCTGGATAATACAGTATTTTTAAAAAACTTTTTGAGGAACCACCATGCTGTTTTCCATAATGGCTGTTCAAATTTATATTTCCACTGACAGTGTACATGAGTTCTGTTTTCTCCACATCTTTGCCAATAATTGTATTTTCTTCTTAATATTATGGCCATCCTAACAGTTGTAAGATATTATCTAATTGTTTAATTTGTATTTCCCTGTTGATTAGCAATGTTGAACATTTTTTATATATCTGTTGGTCACTTGTGTATCTTCTTTGGAAGAATGTCTATTTAAGTTCTTAGCCCACTTTAAAAATCAAGCTATTAGGGGTTTTTCCCCCTTAACTATTGAGTTCTAGGAGTTCCTTAAATATTTTCTCCAATTCTGTGTTTCCTTTTCATTCTGTTGAGCTATGCAGAAAAAATTTAGTCTGATGTAATCCCACCTACTCATTTTAGGGGTTTTTGTTTGTTTGTTTTTTGTTTTTGCCTGTTTTGGGTGTCATATCCATGACATTATTTCTAAGTTCAATGCTATGAAGCTTTTCCCTATGTCTTCTTCTAGGAATTGTACAGTTTCTGCTCTTACATTTAAATTTTTAACACCTTTTATGATTATGTTTAGGATTATGTTTATTTTCTGATGTATACACTGATTAAGCATTGTCCACACACTGCAGCTTGAAACAAGATCAATCTGTAAAGTAGTTGAATTTTAAGTTGATTTTTGGGTGTGGTGTCTCTAGATAATTCTAAAGTTATAAATCATGTATTAAAAGATTTATTATATTTTCCTGCCTTAATTTGCAGAATTTTAGGCATATCCTTTTATCTCCCTTCCATTTTATGTCTGAATTTGTAAAGCTAAATTTAGCATTTAAGAAGTTAATAGACCAAAAGATTATTTTAACATTTTTGTAACAATTAAGAAAGCATTTGTTCAATTATTTGTGTATTCCACAAATACTTTGTTATATTCCACAAATACTTGCTCAGTATTATACACTGTACTAAACTCTACAGTTGTGTAGAAGGTAGTTCCTGTTTTCAGAAAGAATATAACTTACCTGTTTTCAGAAAGAATATAACTTAATGAAAAACAGGCTATAAAAGAAAGATAAATAGCAAAAGAATAGTCTTATTAATAATGTGCTGGTGTAGAACAGAGTCCCTGAAAGGGTAAGTATTGCTATAAAATTTATGAGTACTTATTCATTTGATTTTGGTAAGATCTGATTCCTATAAAAACCTTAGACTTCATGATTCCTTGAGATTTCAAGGACAGACAGTTGAAGAAAGAGATATTAAGTGGTAAATCTGAGTATATATTGGTAAGCCAAGTCTTGGTGAAATTCAAGAAATATTCAACAGCACTACTGACTGACTATTGGAAACATAAAATGGAAAGGGGCTCTCTTGAAGTAATGCTACTACTGTAGTAGAAAGTGATCTTGCTAGAAGAAGGTATCAAATGCTTTAAGTAAGTGCAAACATTTTGGTGTATTTTTGTATTTGAGACTCTTTTCTGAGTTAAAAACCTTAACTAAGGGAATGAAAGACTTGAAACAGTAGCAACTGTATTGAGCTATATTCACATGCCATATACTTTGCCTCCTGAAAGAGTATAGCTCAGTTGTGTAACGTATCACTCTAATTTTAGACCATTTTTATCATCTTAAAAAGAAAGTCTGTACCCTTTAACTATCAACCCCTTACCCCTAACAACCACTCTCTTTCTTCTTCTTTTTCTGGAGGGTGTGTACTTTTTATTGTGTATATTTGAAGTGTACAACTTGATAATGTGGTATATGCATTGTGAAACAATCACAATAATCAAGCTAATTAAAATACCTATCACCTCACCTAGTAACCATTTTTAAAGTTTCAGTTTTGGAGATCTCATGTTTAATATGGTAACTTTAGGTAACAATATTTTACTATATGCCTGAAATTTTCTTAGAGTATGGATCTTAAGTGTTTTCACCACACACAAAAAAGAGAAAAGGGTGTTTGTATAAGAATGTTCACCACATTATTGTTTATAATGAAGAACCACAGAAGTCCTTGTCATACAGCAGAGGAATGATGAAACATACCATGGAATAAATGTGATGAGATTAAGTCTGTTAACTTCATTAACTCAAATGATTTTTACAAAGAATTTAGAAGATTTATAAAATACTTATGCTATGAAGTTGAGTGAAATTATCAAGGGACAAAATTATACATATGCAATATCATCATAATAATATAAAATAAGAAATAAACATTTTTCTCCATGGGAAAAATTCTAGAGGAAAATAAAACAAATTGTTATTGTTCTTTTACATTTTTTTATTTTTCAAATTTTCTCTAGACACATATTATATGTGTGGAGGAGAAAAACAAACATTAATGTATTAGGGTTCTCTAGAGGAACAGAATCAATAGGAAGTATAATTATAAAAAGAGGATTTATTAGTTTGGCTTATGCAACCAGAAGCTGGTTAGTCCACAATGGCTGTCTGCAGGCCAGGAACTGGAAGAACCAGTAGCTGTGCAGTCTAAGAGGCTGAAGCCCCAGAACAAGAGCGATCAATGGTGCTACCCTAGTCTGAGACCAAGGGCTTCTGGAGAATCACTGGCAGAATCTGCTTTGGAAGAGTGAAGAAGTGAGAGCCCAAGATCCTCAGAGGATCACAGCAGCAATCAAGAAACTGTTCAAGAAGAACTGAGCTTGCATCTGCTGCTGCTTCCTTGTTCTTCCAATTTTTATTCCATCCAAGCCATTATCCTATTGAATGGTGCTTCTCATGCTTAGGGAAGGTCTCCACTTCAGTTGGCCATCCCACATGCCAATCATTCCTAGATATACCCTCATTGACACACCCATAAGCCTCTTAATCATCAGCTTCTCTTAATCCAGTCAAGTTGACAATTCAAATTAACCATTACGATTAACAATACAGATCAGTTATGAGAAAAAGCTGTGGTTTTGCCATGACGACGATATAAGTTTTTAAGAGCCTATAATAATTCAGTTGATAGAGTCTCCATCACTGGACTTGGAAGAAGGAAGTTCTAAAGATCCAATACAAAGTTTAGAATTTGGCTAAAACCAACTTCTGTTCATTTCCTCTCTGTAAAATGAACTGTGCTCAGAGAATTCTCAGAACCCTTAAACATCACCCATTTTTATAACATGATTCCACCCTGATATTGTCAGTACAGGGGAAAAGGTCCCTCTCCTCCAGATACACAAGATACTGACACCGAAACTCTGGATGGAAGAGTCACTCAGAGGAGAATCATGCAGTTTCATAATATACTCCAGTTTTCCCAAACATCACTACAACATAAGGTCTCTAGTTGTGTTGAACCAGCCTTATTCTTATGGAACATATAGCCAACCCCATGGTCAGTGGCCTAAAAGGACAGTTGATATTTTCTCAGGAATATCTTTGGTAGTGATACAGATAGTGTGTATATGTAGTTTTAACATCCTATTAAGTGACAGCCTTCACATCTTCCATAAGCCTGGTCTCCCCACAACTACGCTAATCACACCCCCTAGAACTGGGTATCTGTTTATACCTGACTTCACCATTTTCCTAGAGAAAACTCATCAAATTCAGATATACGAATGATTCACCCATTTATCTGTGCAATAAAGTTCATCAGAAAGTTTTCATAGGTGTAAACTTTTAGTTCACATCCAAATGGAGGAGGGAAGGTTGGTCATTTATTCAAGTGTTCAAGTCATCATCCCCCAGCATTGGTTGAAACCTCTGATATAAACAATCTTTAGTGGTATTTTGAAGGAGTATCTTAGATATTATGAAATTTTTGCCTACATTGAATTAACAGCAGTAAAACTCAGTTCAGTTTGGATTCCATGCACTCTAGCTTGATGTCAGCAAATCACACTGAAGGACAGCAAAATCAGGTCATTGTGGGTACCTTGAGGATGCTTTTGAGTACACTTTCCATTGTGTTAGGCAGGTGTCCAGAGGGACTTCATACCATTAGTTGCTGCACTTCTCCTGTGCAGTGGGTCTTCTGTGATCTCCTAAGGACTGTGAGCTAGGTAACTGTTGGCCCTACACACTGCCTGCTTGGAGGCTTTTAGAATCCTTGCTGGCCTAACCACAGCAAGAGACTAGGACTCTATGCTCTGCATTCTTCAGCCATATCCCCTGGCCTATTGTATGTCCCTACCTTGGCTTTTCCTTCCTCTTCTTTTTTTTGAGCTATTGTACATTCTTGTATCTTATGAATTCTCACAAGCCACTTTAAGTTCTTTCTGGAACAAACAATATATTAGTAAGTAAATAGATAAACAGATGATGTTCTTCCGTGCTTAAGAGTCATTACCTGGCCACCTAGAGAATGTGGCAGACTGGCTGAATTTTTGGACAGAATCATTCCCTCATGTGTGTCTTTGGTCAACTCAAGATTTTAAGACCTGTTGAGTCGAAAACTGGTCTGTTTCTCTGTAGTCAATACTTAGTACAATACAGACATTTCTGTCCTTTCAATAGGGTTAGGTCCGTGTAAACCCATCTTAAGATGAAAATGTTGCAAGTCAAAAATTCATTTAATCCACCTAACCCACAGAACATATCAACATATCAACATAGTGTAATATAGAGTATGGGCTATGTCCCATTGTGATCTCATGGCTCACTGGGAACTGCATTTTGCTGCCACCATCCAGCATCACAAGAGTGTATCATAACACATGTCACTAACCCAGGAAAAGATAAAAATTCAACTTTCTAAATTTTGTTTCTGCTGAAAGCATATATCCTTCATACCATTGTAAATTCAAAAAAAAATTCAGCCAAACCATTGTAAGTTGGGGACTATTTGTGCTTGAAAACTTGGGAACTCCTTGAATGAGGAAATTCAAGAAGACCCACTTGATTGCTGTCAACATCAATACTCAGTTATTAGAAGTGAGGAAGAATGAGATTTGTTTTAGGATGTACAGACACATGCACACATTTACACTGGACCAAAATGCTCTCTGATATTTCTCAGCATTTGAATCTTGTCATAATCAGCAGATAGCTAGTGAGATTCTTAATATTTCCTATTATGCCCAAAAGGAAACTTGCAGATTAGAATGAGTTGCCAAGTTTATATTTAGAGAGGGAGCTATGAAAATTATACTTAATTTGCTTCCCTATTTTTGCTTTGAATCTCACTTTGATCTCAGATGTCTATCCCTAGATGAATTAGATATGGGAATGAAAGGCAGGAATGAGACAGCAGTAAAGGAAATCCCCAAGAGAGTGCATCCAGGATCAGCTCAGGGCCTGGCAGCCAGACGATGTTTCTTCTGTTTTCCAGTGAGCCTGACAGCCATGTGTTACCTCTGGATTCCCAGGTGAGGTGTGTTGACATGCATAACCTGCTTAATATTTGTATGCAGCAAAGAAAATGAACCCATCTTAAATACAGCCTGCATAGTAATTATTCTACATGGCTTTTTTTTTGGTTAGTTAATAATATGTATCTATTTTCCCAGTTATTTAAAAAAACCCTTGGGAACATGGAACCTCTAATATACCATCTTCCAAGAACACTGTCATCCCTAAGTTTATTTTTATCATTTTCTCTACTTACTTCTGAGTTTGAAGGGAGAATGGATGGTCTATCTCCCTATTGCTACTTAACAGTCTATTTTTTCTTCTTCAAATTTCCAAAATTCCAATTTTCTTGGAGGTTCACATCTTCTTAACTACCTTTTGCTGCTCCTCATTGTCATTCCAGCATATCCATGGATGATTTCAGTCCTAGGCAGTGATCTTCCTCTTTAACATAATCCACCCTTGGCAACATACTCACCCTTCAATACCTTGGCCTCTCATTTTCTCATCCTACTCACTTCCAGTGATCTTTTCCTCTATCCCCCGCCCCTCAGGAATCATCCTTAATGTCATTCATACCTGTGACCGTATTGTCATACAAGGACTGCTTTTTTCAAGGATCTACAGTAATTACTGTCCCCTCTTTTACAAGCTACATGCATCACAGTTCCTCAGGACATTTCATTGAAAGTGACCTGGCCATCTTCTCCATCTTCATTGTATTGCACTGGAGACCCCCAGATGCAACTGCTTCTGTCCCTGTCAGTCTAAACACATCTTGATAGATTGGTCTACACATGAGTCACCATTTCCATGTATCCCATTTTCTCCTAAGTCCGTGCTATTCTGTTCCAACTTTTCAGAAAATTACTCTTAATGGTCACTATTGACCTCCAGTTGCCAGTTGAGTGGCCTTTTCTGTCCTCATTTGACATTCACTAGTACTTGATATCGTTGACCACATGTCCCTTCTTAACCCCTTTCTCTTGACTTCTGTGACATCAGCTGTTCAGTCTATTCTACTGCCTTGTCTTCTTTTCTTGATCCTAAATATTAGACAATTTTACATCGTGGTCCTTGGATTTCTAGTCTTCTTCAGCTATACTTACTCTATCTAATTTTGCCCAATCCCTCTGGCTTCAAGTACTACCCACATAGCTATGATTCTCATAGTTATGTCTTCTAAATTGGACTTTCCATTAGAGTCCAGAATTATTCCCAATGGAGGTTTTAATATTAATGTGACCAAAGAGGACTCTCTATTTCCCTGGCCCCACCAAGACTTGTTCCTTTTAGTTTCCCTTTGTCATCAAATGAACTCCTTTTCTTACAGTGACTCAAGTCCCAGATAAGAAGTCCAACCTCACGAATTCTATGCATTCTATTTCCAAACTGTTTCCTGAATCTGATCATGTTTCTCCATCTCTACAGCAACCCTTCCAGAACAAGAGCTACCATATGGCTCCCTGCATTAGTTCAGTGGTATTTAATTTCAAGTCAAATTATGTCTCTTCACTAGTCAGAGACCTCCAGTAACTTTTCATTGCACTTACAGTAACTCTAAACACCTTGCCATGGCCTCGAACCCTGAATTGTGTGACCTTTGCCATGACTCTTACCTCATCTGCTGTTCTCCTGTTTGTTCACTCTGTTCCTCGTAGGCCTTTCCTATTTTGTTTCAAATCTGCCGTGTTCCTTGTCTCCTTAGGTCTTTGTCCTTGCCTTGTGCCCTGCTTAGCTTTCTTCCCTCAGATCTTCTGCTTGCTGCCTCACCTTAATCTTTTACATCTCAACCACTGTATTCCAGTGATCCTTCCACAATTAATCCCACTCTTAATAGGGGGTAGGTTGACTATCCCCTCTTGATAGATTGACTTTGTTTTACCAACTGCATTATTTCATGCATGGTCATCATCTGTACTTATTTGCTTTCATGTTTATTCTAGAATTTAGGCTTCATGATGGCAGGTGTCTTGTCTCATTCTCCACTGGGAGATTAAAGAGGATCTGGGCCAGATAAAAGTGTTTTCTGGAAAATGAACAGTTATAGGTGATAATCCACCCACATCATTCATGTTTGAAAGCCACCCTCTCACATCCTCCCTGAACCAGCTTCTTGGCTCTATTCAGTGTCTTACTTCTTTGAGCACTTTTAAAATAAGATTCTCTGGGCATCTAGATTTATCCTTAATACTCTACTCTTAAAATATTCATGTTTATTCTCTCATTTTTGAAACCTATTCTTGAACGTTACTTAGTTTCTTGTCCACAAAATGAATGCTGTGTAGGCATAAGGACTCTTGTTCATGCTAACAAAAATATAACTCAAACCCTGAGAGCAAAAGTAGCATCTTGTGGGCAGGACAGGAATGTTATTTGGGTTTCAGGAAAAAATAAAATGTCCTTTCTGCCTCTGTGTCTTGTGTCAATGAGTTTCATTATTTTCAGCTGTATTCCATTTCTTCTCCAGCTTCAGATTTATATCTCAACCACCCATGAAGGACTAAGGTTTGGTTTCTCAGAGTTCAAGTCCAAAATGTTCTAACTGGTCAACATAACTATTTTTTCCAATCCTAAGTGTGAAATTTTATGATTTTGCAGTGATTTCCACACAAGAAAATATAAAATATTTTTATATTTTATAAATATAAAATATAAATATAAAAATAATAAATATAAAATATAAATATAAAATATAAATATAAAAATATAAAAATAAATATAAAATATAAAAATAAGGCATTTCTATGGTTAAAAGAAAAATTCCATATAAAAAATGTCAGTCATTCTGGGAGGATAAAACAGTACATGTTTGAATATATGCAACTTTGCTGAGACTTGTTCCATGGTGTCTGGCTTGGGTGTTTTTGCTCCAACTTTGTTCTAAGCCTGAGATGGCAACTATGAGAATTGCATATTGGGGGCACCTCCCACTTTTGACCCCCTGAGAGGCATAATGTTATCCTGCTATTCTTTTTTTTTTTTTTTTTGTCAATGGACCTTTATTTAATTTATTTATATGCAGTGCTGAGAATCGAACCCAGTGCCTCACACATGCTAGGCAAACACTCTGCCACTGAGCCACAACCCCAGCCTCTGCTATTCTTCTTAAAGTCCATTTCAATGATAAACATGTGATAAGGAAAGAAAATTAGGCTGAATCTAACTTGTCTTAAAACCTAGAAATTCCTTTGACAATCCTGAAGAGTGTTGATTTTTTATTTTATTTTATTTTTTGTTTGCTTTTATTTCATCTATATCTTGCACTCTCCATTTGTTTGCCTCAATTATAGAACCCAAAACTAAGGGCAAAGCCTAACTGAATTTCATCTATTGATTGACTACCAAAGTTAGGCCACTATTTTTTATTTTGACTCAACCTAGTGAAGAGATTACTCTCTTTGAACAAACGTTTCCTCTTCCAGTCGAAACTTCAGATTCTTACAAGTGTGATGAAGATTGGAATACACAGTTCTCAGTATTTTTGTGATGAGTGACCTTAGAAACATCAAGTGAACATCAGTACAGTGCCTAGAGTACTAACTGTTCGGTGGATTTTTGCTATTTTTAGTAGAAACATTGTTATTAGCCCCCAAAGTTTGTAATATTTGCATACAGTAATGCTTATATCTAATATAATTAATACTATTACTTTGATGACAAGATGCTAGCAAATGAATTGAAACATAAACTAGATTAGTACTGTTGACTTAAAGACCTAGATTTCATTGAAACTTACATATTTATAAGCAATCAAAATTTAGCAATTAAAAATTGAAAATATTCAGAATATTAACACCAAATACTAGAGAGAATGTTTTGCAATAGCAATTCTCACTCATTGTTGGTGTCAGCGAAAGACAATAGAGCCACTCTGGAATACAATTTGGCAGTTTCTTACAAAATTAAACATTCTTATCATTTGATCCACCAATCACACTCCTTAAAATTTATCCAAAGGAGCTGAAAACTTTATGTCCACATAAAAACCTGCACATGGATGCTTACAGTGCATATATTTCTTAATTGCTAAAACTTGGAAGCAACTAAGACATTCTCCAGTATGTGAATGGAAAAGTGAACGGTGGTACATCCAAACATTGGAATATTCAGTACTAAAAAGAAATGAGCTAACTATCCACAAGATGACATGGAGGAAACTTTAATGAATATTACTAAGTGAAAGAAGCCAATCTGAAAACTCTGCATTATATATATTGTATGATTCCAACTGCATGGCATTCTGGAAAGGGCAAACTATGGAGACAATAAAAAGATCAGTGGTTGTCAGAAGTGGAGGGCAGGGGGAGTAGGGATAAATATGTAGAACACAGAAGATTTTTGGGGCAGTGAAACTACCAGTTGACACCTAATGATATGTACATGTCATTATACATTTGTCCAAATTAATAGAATGTATGATGCCAGGATTGAACCCCAGTGTAATCTGTTGACTTCAGGTGATTAGTGATGTGTCCTTACAGATTCATCAGTTGTAAAAAAAGCTACCACTCTAGTAGGAGCTGTTCATAATTGGGAAGGCTATGCAAGTGCGGAAACAGGAGGTATGCGGGACACCTCTGTACCTTCCTCCAAATTTCATTGTGAGTTTAAAACTGCTCTGAAAATCAAGTCAGATTAAAAAATTTTAAAAATAGTTTCCCACTGGAAGTTCAACAAGTGTTATATTTCATTTGTTCCTTTTGGATCAGTAGATTTGAAATTTTAAACTTTTAACGTTTAATGGAAATGATCACTTTGATGAATGTTCCCTTCTCCACTGATGAAGACATTGTGGAGATTTATTGTTTATAAATGCCTTAGGACTATCAATTTCCTTAATATCATGCTTTCTAATGTTCAAAAAACAGGACATCCCCTCCCAAAGTATTTAGACATAAATTCAGTTAGAAAACATCACAGTTTTTAAAAAAGTGTAGAAAACTATAGTGATTTTACTTATAAGAATCTACACAGTATTATCTGAAATTAGAAGGATTCTATATGCACTGACAAATGTGAACACCAGATTTACTCATCATAATAATTAAAAATCCATCATAAATTTAAATTGCTTGATTTAGCTTGTTTTCTCTACAAAGTCAGAATTTATTTTGAGCTACCTATATATCTACCTAGGAGAAAATCTAGATGGGGGAGCACCAGGAACAACCACACTTCTGTCTCTTGTGATAGAAGAATCTGTTCTACCCAAATTGGAGTGTGCTCCTACTCTGGTTGTGTGGAGGAAATGGCAACCAGCACAATATATATTTTATTTGTTTGTTTTATAGACATTATTTTATTAAGTGGAATTTCTAGGTCTCTACATGGCAGAACTTATAAATAAAACTTTCTGAACCAAACTTCCATTTGGTTCTAGATAATTGAAAAAAAAACTTTTTATTGGTGCATTGTAATTGCATAAATAGTGCATCATTATCGTATATTAACAGTATGTTAATAACATAGAGTAACATGTATAGTAGTGCATATTATTATATATTGTGATATACATTGTGATATATTCATACATGCACATAGCATAAATTGGTCTATTTTATTTTCCTGTTCATCCCCTCTCCCTCCTCTTCTCTCTCCCACTGACTGCTTTTTCTACTCTACTGGTCTCACTTGTATTTTCATAAGGTCCCTTTTGTTCTCTTTATTCTCTCTAGCTTCTGCATATGAGAGAAAACACATGACTCCAGCACAGTATTTAAACTGCAAGTTGTGACAGTATCAAACTGGGGCAACTAGAAGCCCAACTAGTAGATGTGGAGAAGAATAGAAACTATCATTATAGGCTGTGTAGAGCAGTAGGAAAGGTGTTGGCTCCTCTTGAGAGGAATGTTCTGAAAAACAGACACATTTGCTGCCTCTCCAATGATCTCTAGAGATGAAACAAAGACTTTCCTAGGCACAAAGATAATGCTACCTATAGTAAATGGTGAGAAGTTAGCTATTAAGTATGTAGAAATTATCAGGTAAGGCAACCACAAAGCATTCTGGGACAAATTTGAGAAAGACTAAGTAGCACCAGGAAATTGAAACTTAATCTATACATAACACAGACTTTTAGGTAGAAGTTATATTTATTAGGATAACTTTAGCTTTACCAGCACAAAAATGCACAGTGACTCTGATATAAGAGCAGTTTAATTTTTGATCATTTAAATGTCTTAAAATTTTTTATTTTGCTAGGGGAGTTAGGTGCTTCAGTCCACACAGTCATTCAGGGCTCAGACTAATGGGGGCTCTACCATCTTCAGCATGTGACTTTGGAGGCCATTTCTGTGCAGTTGGCAGAAGGAACAAAGCTTGGAGATTGGTTTGGGAGGTTCCTGTGGGCCAGAGCAGAAGAGACAGATATAGCATACTGCTACCCAGTGTTGGTACACAGTCACACCTAACTTCAAAAGAGGGTGAGAACAGAGTCTGGCTGTTTGTCCAGGAAGAAAAGAAATCCATAAGGATGGACATGGCTAGATTGCTTTGTAGTAGAAATAGTTTTTTGTTTTGTTTTGGATTGGTATAGGGTATCACTTTGTTACCCAGGCGGGCCTTGAACTCATGGTCCTTTGGCCTTAGCTTCCTGAGTAGCTGGGATTTAGATTGGCTTTATAAAGAAAAATACTGGAGACAGGAAAAAGGATATCCTGGAAGAAAGCACTTTTTTTTTTTTTGGCGCACTTCAGAGAGGTTAAATCCTAGAGTATATTAAGATCCCAGATAATGGAGATTGAGACCTTGGAACAAGGCCTTGGAAACAGGGTTGGAAAGACATAGTTAAAGGGGTCTGTGAAGGGTTGTGGCAAGATCGGCCATGGTAGAGGCTTTGTTTGGGCATGGTGTCCTGCACATGGTGTATGGTTTACAGACCACATAGGAAGCATGTGAAGTAATTCTCAGCAAGGTGACCTGCCAGTGACTCATTAGGACTAGGACTTTAAAATCTGAACTTGCTCCAAAGCTTGAGGAAGTTTAGGTTTTGGGGTTAACTCATCATGGAACCAACAACGAAAATGAAAAAAGTACCCCTGAATCCTAGACCATCAAAATGACTGAGCAACCTCATCAATGCATTGGACTTTGCCACATTGTTGACTATGGTGCAGATCAGACATGAATACTGACTGACAGGAGACTCACCAAATCTGAGACAAGCCCCCAAATCACATCATTTGTCCTCTTTGCCTGTTTCCTGGGAGTTGGTCCAAAATAGCCTCTGGTCATGTTGTCTGTTCAGCAAAGTGTAAGAAAAATATTGTGTGATCTCTGCAAACATGTTGCCCATTTTTAAAATCTCTGGGAATGATTTATTTAGATGTGTTTTTTTTTCTCACCTCTTTAAAAGTCAGGGGCAGTGGCTGAGCATGCAGAGCACCATGTCATCCTTACCTCCAATCCCAGAACATTTGTGTCGGCCAACAGGCTTGTTCGTTTTGCTTGGGCCATTTTGAAACCATCCTTTCTCTTTCTCTCCTGTCTTTTCTTTTTGTTGTTTCAAATGCTAACAATTCCATCATGAAGACTTTTTTAAAAAAAAAACAAAAAAAACAGGTTTTACAAAACTAATTGTTGAAACTGTAGAGAATGTTTTGTTTGAGACACTGTGGCTTACTATGTCAAATCACAGCTAGAAGGCCACCTGGAACTCAAATTATTGTCCAGAAAATGTGGATTTTTTTCCTAAGTGGAGTCTTAATAGGCCTTACTTGCTTCTCTGTGAAAATAGGAATAAACCTAGTGTAAGCACAAATGGATCTAACTAGAGTAAATTGTGCTCACTCTCCCTCCCTCCCCACCCTTCCTCTGTCTCTCTCTCTGTCTATGTGTGTGTGTGTAGAAGGGAGTGTGCAGAGCAATGATACATTAAGGTCCTCTGTAGCTCGAATGACTTCACACATGCTCAATGTATGGCCAGAGCTGGGCTTTCAGCTATGGAAATGTGATCCAGCAGGATCAAGAGTGCTGAGGGATGAAGCAGATAAGCACATTACCTGGTGACCCTTTCTAATCACCTACCACTCCTAATCCATTGCCTCCATTTCACCATACCTGTAAAGTGTGCAAAGGGATCTTAATACAGATTTTATGTGACACCATGCTTTGCCTGGTAAATGAGAACAAGGCAAGTAGTGTGAGTGAACAGATGTCAACAATGCACGTACTATATATAATTCAGCTGCTTGTTGGAGGACAAAATCTTCACCCAACTGATATCGAGACCATGTTGAATATATATAGATACATAACAGATATAGATACAATAGATCTAGAGACAAGTATACATATAAATGTAAGTATAATTATAAGTATGGTTGTACAGAAATTAAAATAGCTACCCCAGACTTCTTGGCAAATATTTTACTCCTTACTCTAATATACTATTTATTTTAGAGTTCATGTGGGGTTTTTTTGTTTGTTTGTTCATTTGTTTGTTGTTTTTTTGATACTAGGGATTGAACCCAGGGACACTTAACCACTGAGGCACATCCTTAGCCCTTCTTTTATTTTTTACTTAGAGACAGGGTCTCACAGAGTTGTTTAGGGC
This sequence comes from Marmota monax, assembly GCF_021218885.2. NCBI lineage: Eukaryota > Metazoa > Chordata > Mammalia > Rodentia > Sciuridae > Marmota > Marmota monax. The sequence continues at coordinate 7,068,926 of NW_026695198.1, read as the reverse complement.
CTCATTAAGTTGCGGAGGCTTGAAAAGAGCATGCTACAGGGACACTGCTACATCGATGTTCATAGCAGCACAATTCACAATAGCAAGACTGTGGAACCAACCTAGATGCCCTTCAATAGACGAATGGATAAAAAAAAATGTGGCATTTATGCACAATGGAGTATTACTCTGCATTAAAAAGTGACAAAATCATAGAATTTGCAAGGAAATGGATGGCATTAGAACAGATTATGCTAAGTGAAGCTAGCCAATCCCTAAAAAACAAATGCCAAATGTTTTCTTTGATATAAGGAGAGTAACTAAGAACAGAGTTGGGAGGAAGAGCATGAGAAGAAGATTAACATTAAATAGGGGTGAGAGGTGGGAGGGAAAAGGAAAGAGAAGGGAAATTGCATGGAAATGGAAGGAGACCCTCATGGTTATACAGAATTACATACAAGAGGAAGTGAGGGGAAAGGGGAAAAAAAACAAGGGGGAGAAATGAATTACAGTAGATGGGGTAGAGAGAGAAGATGGGAGGGGAGGGGATGGGGGATAGTAGAGCATAAGAAAGGCAGCAGAATACAACAGACACTAGTATAGCAATATGTAAAACAGTGGATGTGTAACCGATGTGATGCTGCAATCTGTATACGGGGTAAAAATGGGAGTTCATAACCCACTTGAATCAAAGTGTGAAATATGATATGTCAAGAACTATGTAATGTTTTGAACAACCAACAATAAAAATTAAAGGAAAAAAAAGTTGCGGAGGCTGGCTTTGAACTCACCATCCTTCTGCCTCAGTTTCCAGAGCTGCTGGGAGTACAGGCATGCTCCCCCTGTGACCTGATAAAAGAAAGCTATTTAACATTTCTTACTGATGTAATCAAGTTGAAGAAAACCTCCCTTTATTGAATGATACAGATTTGGAAAAATTTAGAAGAGACAACATTAGAAACCACTTATCACTGGTATCAATTCTGTGTAAGAGTAACAAAGGACTAAAGAAAAATATTAACTGAAAAATTCAATAGAGTGTCCTTATGAGATGGATGAAAGTTTTTAGTGATCTGTTATGATATACATCTGTAAGTGAAATTTGCAGTATTTCACTGCAGTATTTCAAAGTTGAGCATGGAGTTTGCAGGCAGATCAACTAATCTTGGATCTTACCTTGATAACTTTTACTAGCAATATGTACTTGGGAAAAATTAGTTAGCTATAAGTGCCTCTGCTTCCAAATTAATCTACGAAAGCACTTAGAACAATGCCTGGCATAAGATTTGCTCTAAAATAAGTGTTATTAGCTATCATTACTATTGATAATATCATCATTATTCTTGTCATCTTTATTATAGGAAATATCTGATCTAATATATGCCTGCATCAGAGATATCTCTTCTTTCATTCATTATCAAAATGTCAAATTTTTTTTTTATATTTCAAGAGAATTTTCAAGTAATTGTTATGTGGAACTGAATGCATATTATAAAAAGAAGCAGTGTTTTATTAATCAAAAAATTTCATTTGATTTTATAATTTTTCTACTAATTTCATTTTTCTGCATCTTAGTAGTTTATATAAATATAACTAATTTTGCAAATAGATACTAGAAATATCCAGAATTCACATAGAGATTAAATATGGAAAATGTCAGCTGGATAGGCAATATCCTTATGCCTTAAGCTTATTTGACTTGACCTGAAGATGTATATGGAATTTAGGTGTGTTGTCTAAACATGATCCTGACAGAGCATGCTCATAAATGTTGGTGTGAAAATGGAAGAACTACAAATCGAACCTATAGTTTGATCTCTGTAACATCACTTGTCTTGGGGTCTAGCTGACCTGCACTTCCAGAACTTGAAATATTCAAAGGAAAACTCTGTCATTTAGTTCTGATAGGCTATACTGATTTTCTCAAGTATACTTCAAGCCACCAAAGCAGCCTAATCTAGAGATAGTGAATTCCCTGCATCAGAATATTCTATCCATATCTCAGTAGTTCTTAGAGGGACAGCTAGGGATGAAGCTATCCCTTTAGGGATAAAGTCTGGCTACTACCATAAGAGAAACCATACCAGCTACTTGTAAAAATTTAAAGAGTAGAGGATTTCTTTCTGGCATCCCTAGGGGGTTATACCAACAGAGGGCAGGTTATTGTGCCAAGCAGCAATTAGCTTTTAAGTTAAAAATGCTTTTACACTGAACTTTCAAAATTAGCTGACATCATGCTTGGTAGTGAGAGAATGAATTTTTTTCCCTCTAAAATCAGGAATAAAATATCTTCTCTTGCCACTTCTATTTTATTCAGGGCAGCTAGATGAGAAAAATGAAATGAAAGTCACTTGGGTTGGCAAGAAAATAGTAAAACTATCTCCATTTGCTGATGACATAATCTTTGCTATAGGTGCATATTTAGAAATCCCAAGAAATCCACCCAAAATGCTATCAGAGCTAAGAAACAAGTTCAGCAAGATGGCAGGTTACAAAATCAACATATAGAAATCAACTGTATTTCTATACAATAGCAGTGTTCGAATGAAACAATAAAACACAGATTTTATTTTCAATAGCTTCAAAAAATAAAATACTTATGAAATTTCACAAGATAGATGTTAAATGTGTGCTTCGAACACTGTAAAACATTGTTGAAAGAAATTAAAGAATTTTAAATAAGTGGAAAAACATGTTCATGAATTAATAGTTGTAAAATTGTTGCTATGGCAATGCAAACTATGTTAGCTTTTTGTTGCTGCAACCAAAATATATGACAAAAACAACTTAAAGGAGTAAAAGTTTATTTGGGACTCACAGTTTCAGAGGCTTTAGTCCATGGTTGGGCAGTTCCATTGCTCCAGGCCCAAGGTAAGGTGGACTATCATGGCAGAAGGGAACAGGAGACAAAGCTACTAAGCTCAAGGCAGCCAAGAAACAGAGAGGGTGACCCACCTTCTGCAGCCACACCCCACCTGCCTTCAGTTACCACACAGTTAGTCCATTCAAATTACAATGGACTGATTAGGTTATAGCTCTCACAATCCAATCATTTTACCTCTGAATATCCCTACATTAACATAAGGGCTTTGGGGGACACCTTGTATCCAAACCATAACTCTAATCAAAATGATATATCAGTCCAATGCATTCTCTGTCAAAATCCCAGGTGGATTCTTTAAAAATTTAAAAATTGATTCTAAAATTCTTATGAAAAGACAAGAAAATCATAATAGCCAAAGCCATGTTGACAAAGAACAAAGTTGGAGGACTCACACATCTTAATTTCAAAATTTATCACAAAGTCCAAATAATCAAGATAGTGTGGTATTGGCATGTAGTTGGACATATAGATCAATGTAATAGAATTGAATGTCTAGAAATAAATCCCATGTCAGTGATCAACTGAGTTTCTATAAGCATGCCAAAACAATTCAGTGGGGAAAGAACACTCTTTTCAACAAATGGTGCAAGGACCACTGAGTGTTCACAGGTAAAAGAGTGCAGTGGAATCCCTACCTCACACCATATTCAAAATTAACTCAACATAAACAAAGTTTTACATAAATGTAAAACAACCCACAAAACTCTTGGAAGAAAATGTCGATGTAATCGTTGTAACCATGAATTTGGTAATAGTTTCTTAGATGTGACACCTAAGCACAATTAACCAAGATACATAGATAAATTTCACTTTATTAAAATTAAAACCTTTGGTGTTTTAAAGGACAAAATCAAGGAAATTAAAAGGCAACTAACACAATGGGAGAAACATTTTGCATTCTGTATCTGTTAAGAAACTCATATCTAGAATACATGAGTAAAGAACTCTGCTGGAGGGGCTGGAGTGGTGGCTCAGTGGTAGAGCACTCACCTAGCATGTGCAAGGCCCTGGGTTCGATCCTCAGCACCACATAAAGATAAATAAGTAAATAAAATAAAGGTATTGTGTCCAACTACAACTAAAACATAAATATTAAAAAAAAAAAAAACCTCTGCTGGGCCCAGTGGTGCAAGCCTGTAATCTCAGTGACTGGGAGACTGAGGCAGGAGAATCACACATTCAAGGCCAGCTTTGGCAACTGAGCAAGACCCTGTCTCAAAGCAAAAATAAATAAATTAATTAAATAAAATACTAAAAATAAAATTAAGATAACTAGCCAGGTAGTTCAGTGATAAAGCACCCCTGGGTTCTTTATGAACTCCTATAATCCGATGATAAAAATAAAATAATTCAATTTGAAGATGCGGGGGGGGGGGATATGAAGACAGATATTTGACCAATAAGCACATCAGAAGATGCTCAGTATCATTTCTCATTAGGGAGATGCTAATCAAACCACACTGAGATACCACTCCATACTAAAATGTTCTCTAATAATAAGGATAGACAGTAACAAGTGTTGGTGGAGACACTGGAATACTCATACACTGCTAATAGTAATGTAAATTGTGCAGACACTTTAAAAAAAATTGGAAGTTTCTCAAACAGGTATACATGAGGATTACCAAAAAATCCAGCACTTTTATTCCTAAGTATATACTCAAGATAAATAAAGACATGTCCACAAAATATTTGTACATGGATATTTATAGCAGCATTATTCACAAATACTCATCAACTGATAAATGGATAAATAAAATGGGATATAGTCTTATACTACAAGATACTAACCAGTAATAAAATGAATGAAATACTGATATATGCTACAATATGAATGAACCTTGAAAATACTGTAGTAAGTGAATATGGACAGTAATAATGGACAACATATTGTATTATTCTATTATTATAAAATCCCAGATAGGTAAATTTATAGAGATAGAAAGTAGATCAGTGTTTGCCTGGGCCTGAGGGGAGGAATTAGGAAGTAGGAGGGTTGTGGATGGGGAGTGACTACTAATAGATACGACTTATTTTAGGGGCTGATGAAAACTGTCTAAAATTTTGGTAATAGTTATACAACTCTATGAATATACTAGAAATTACCAAATTGCACTTTAAACAGATGAATAGTATGGTATGTTATTTATGTCTCAAAAAAGTTACTGTTTTTAAAATTCCTGATATTAAGTAACTGTTTATTTCAGTCATAATAATTTTCATTAAAGTTTCTGAATTTAGGGGCTGGGGTTGTGGCTCAGCAGTAGAGTGCTTGCCTCCCATTTGTGAGACACTGGATTTGATCCTCAGCACCACATAAAAATAAATAAACAATAAAGGTATTGAGTCCATGTGCAACTAAAAAAATTTTTTTTAAGTTACTAAGTGACTGGACTATTTGCTAGAAATTATTGCTACACTGTACCTGTAGTAACAACATGTGGATCTTGTACAAGCTCACTAAAGCTTTAGTTGAGAACTCAGGATGGGAGTTCAATAGAGTGGAGTTTGTTCTCTGTACATTTCTAGCGTGGGAATTTTCACATTGGATATTTGCTTCTCCCAATTTATCCTTGCGTTGGAGTTTTACCTTTAAATAGCACAATGAAATTTTGCACTAGGCAAGTTATTATTTATAATGCCAAATGTATTGCAAAACATTGATGAATTGATACTAACCCAAATGTTAGGAAGGAAAGTGTCAGTGTATACACCCCCTCACTTGAGAAATGCAACTATTTTTAAAGTCAGGTTGTAAAGCATCTAATCACATACACAATTTAAGAAAGAAGTAGTTTGTTTTTTATCAGTATAGACTTGGAGGGCATCAGCATCCCAGGATAGGGAATTTCCTATCCTTGTGTTCATCCTGTGTGGGGGCACCTCTCAAAAAACCAACGCATTGCAAGAGAACAACAGGGGAGGGGGTGAAGGAGACTGAAGCATTTATTTAGATCCTGCTGGAAGAGAAGACTAAGATCTTTTATCTTACATTCCTCATCTGTACAGAGAGCCTTGTACTGGGTCTGAGGTTTGTTGAATGCTGAAAAGATGTGAGAAGGATAAGGGCCTAATTCCTTTTACTTTCTCTTTTTTACAACTGTCCTCTTTTAAGGCAATAAGTTCTTCTGAATGTCTACTTATTTTTCCCCATTATAGACCTAGAATTTAGTTTGGTCTTATAAGATGATACTTCCATAATGGCTTTTCTTAAAAGCTATGAAAAATAAGTAGATTCAAACTTCAAATAATGTTAATATGTAATTCAGCACTACAGGAAAAAAATGATTTTCAATTGTTTACAAAAATGTTGTAAAGGAGTGTTTTCAAAAGAGTTTCCAGGAAAATATTTGGAGACAAAATTTTTCACTCCATTTTTCATCCTTGTAATGTTTCATAAAAGCTCCCACTGGTCCTGGCAGTGGGCTAGTTATTTAAAACATAAAAGGGCTTGTTGCAAATTTTGAAAGATTGGTTGTTTTTTCCATTTTTTTAATATAAAAAAATCATTGGGAGTATTATATCCTAATAATATCCTCTTGGAGTCAGGGATAAAAGTAGACCCACGGGGTGGGGGTGGGGGGGATCCCCAGTGAAAATGGCACAACCTGCAAAGGGATGTGTGCGCTCCTGTCCAATCGTGACAGCTAGTGATAGAAACAGCACTAGGTGCCCTGAACTGAGAGCCCATTCTGTGTGCAACTCACATGGAGCCCAGTGCAGAATAAAGCTTTCTGAAGCTCCACCCCGAAGTGTGGTTGCCTTTGTCATTTTAATTGGTCTGTGTTTGTGAAGTGGGGCCTCTATTTACTTATAGCTTGGGGCTTGTGTTTACCAAGCCTGGTGGAGGCCAAGTGACAGGACTCCTGCAAGCTCTCCCGCTGTATCTTGAGGCACTTTTCTTTTCAGTATCTGTGCCTGTCTAATTCGTGAGCTTCTGTGAAGCAAGCACAGGAGGGTACAAGGCCTACAGGGAGGAATTACACCTAATTACTCAAATAATTGCTAGGCTGTTGCCTTCTTAGTCACTGAAAATAATTTCCAGGTCCCTGGCTTTTATAGATAGTCTTCTAGAGGCAGGAGGACACAGCCCCCTTTTTAACTCAGCCCATTCACTCACAAAATCAGAACACTCGAGCCTGCAAAATTAATAAGCACCACTTCCATTACATATATTTTAGGTTGTTGTTGCCGTGGCGATAAAGTCAGGGACATTGAATCTCCTCTGTTGAGCCATTGTTATCATCCCTGGCCATCTGCTGCAGAGGAGTGATATTCCATCTCATTTGCATGATGACTGATATATGGGCGGTTTGGAAGGACATATGCCACAGCAATCATGTGATGAAAATTAAAGTGAAAGTTTTGGGCCCAGAGCCGAAAAAAATCTGTGTATGCGCATGAGGCTGTTGATGTGCAAATGTGAATCATATTGAGAAGGTCTGAATAGGGAGGTGTGACGTAAGGAGGGCTACACGCAGGTGCTTATCTCTAAGCAGTCAAAGGCACTGGATGTCATATCATGGGAACTACCTTTCAAAGAAAGAGCTTTAGTGTTTCCTTCCAGCACACAAGGGAGGAGAGAAATATAAGTTTTGGAAACACACAAAAAAGTAAGTTTAAAACTTTTGAACTGCATACTATTAATGCTGGTGTTTAAATCACTCCGACTGTGGGCAAGTTTTCATGGCTTGAGTCCTAACAGTTACTTTTGTTTCTCGAGGGGGAGGGATGGGGTGGGTTGTTACCAAAGGTTGAAGTTCAGAAGTGTGTGGATGGTTTCTCTGATGTTTATTTTGAACTTCTGTTTTTGCTCTCTGCTGTGTTATGTACTTGACATTATTTTAAATGTTATTCATTTTCTCTCTCTCTCTCTCTCTCTCTCTCTCTTTCTCTCTGGAAAAAAAAATGTTATTGTATCTGTTTTGAGAAGGATTTCAGAATAAAATGTCATGGTGCAATTGCATTTATACTGCATCAGTAATGCCTTTGTTGATATACATTTTTGAAAAGTGTGAATTTGCAACAGAGTGTATTTGATATGGGACTTGGTACACTTTTTTTCTCTGAAAAAAAAAAGTAAAGTAGAACTAATTTCTGAAATCACAAAATTTAACAATGAGATCCCAAGTCTGACATCTCTCTAGAATTGAGATCCTGCAGGGAGGGTTGAAGGGATAGAAGGTTATTAATAAATTTTTACATAAACAGTCATTATTAAAAAGAAGTTTCCTGTTTTTTTTTTTTTTTTGAAAAGTTGAAATCCTGGAAAGAGTTTGTGGGAAGTCCTTCCAAAATGGAAATTGATGAGTATGGTATATAAAATCTTGTATTTAAATATTTAGAACATTGAATAAGAGCAGTCTCCTTAAAAATGATACTGTTCATTTTTGATAGATGTAGTTGTCAGTAGACTCTTCAGAAAGTTAAAGAGTAATATTAGAAAAGGCTGAAGAATGAGAAAAGACTTAATACTAACCTTGACAAAATTTTGCAGAAAGATGATTTCAATGAAATATTACTTTGGGAAAAAATATACTTTAGGGACACAGAAAAAGTTTAAATACCTTGATAAACAATACTTTGCCTCATATTCCTTTTGTGTAAAGCATTTATTAAAGATTCTTGTGTTAATATACATGGGAATAATCAAAGTTTTCTAAAGGGGTGTAATGGTCTCTTTTTATATGTCAAAGTACAAAGTAATTAATAGGCAAACTATGTCATGTAACTTCTCTAATCATGATTTTTTTGAAAGAAAAATGGTTTAATGTCACAAATAGTTACATCAAGTCATCTTATACAACAAATAGCATTACCAAATCTGGTAAATTAAAAAATAATGGACAAATCTTTAATATAAAGAGATAATGCAGGAATAAATATATTCTAGGCAATCATTAAATTTCTAAAGAAGGAGTGAAATTAGACTTTCCCTAACTTTTAAATTTTTCTTGCAGATATTATACACATAGAATTCTACTTTTATGTTTGTAACCTAAGATTATCAATGTTCTCTTTTCTCCTTCTTCTAAATATTCAATTACTCAGTGGTGATTATTATGTGGCCTTCTTGGCTTACTACAATATTAGATTAATATAGATTTCTTGTGCCAAATTAGCGGAAATCACTGTTGCACATAAGAGTGATTCACTCTTTTTTAGTCATATTTATGTTACAGCAAGAGCATCATTTTAAGCTTAAAAGCTTTTATATTTTAAATTTGGATATACTGTACCTTAGAGAGTATGGGAAGCTTTATTTTAAACATGGCAAAGTACACTGGAACTTTTTATGAGAATCTCATTTAGTTAGGCTTAAAGGAGACTTTCTTTTTAAGAGCGGCTCTTGCTATTCTGCTACAACATTAACCAGCAAGATTTTAAAGTTTTGTGGTTTTTCTTACATTAAACAACTGCAAGTGACCTAGAAAAAAATACAAATGTTTGGAGCTGTCCATGGTAGCCCACTCCTTAAAAGTTAACTGTAATAAAATGCACATCTACATGCTATGTGTAATTGTTTTTATCACCATTTTTAAAGGTCAAGATTAAATTCTTATTAGATAAATTAACCTGGAAGATATAGCAGTTATTTACAGATAATGTAAGAATCTTACTCTTAGTTAGAATCAAATTGCAAAACCTAGCAAAACTTTAAATTTTCATGTTAATGGGAATTCCTGGTTGCAGCTTTAAACTATTTACGTGTAAATAAACAAAATTCATAGCTGTCAAATACATAACTCTTTAGGTTGACATTAATATAAAAGCACAGTGCAAATAGTCTCTATGGTAGTAGAGCAATGTGAACAAACATATCGAAAAAAATGTAACTTGCTTGACTTTATTGCTCTTGAAATTAATTCTTGTCCTTACGTGACCTGCCATGTCTGCTATAGAAATCCAAAAGATCATAATTGTTTGATATGAAATGCAAAAAGAATTGTCAAATTGAAAGTTTAACATCATGAAATTCAAAATCCCAAGCGGTATATAAACATTAAAAGAAACTTTGGACTGCTAATCCTAGGAAATGAGTTTTATGGATTGAATTCAACAAGGCTTCAGAAATGGTTCCATCTGCTGCCTAGCAGCTGGTGAAAGGATAAATTTAATTCATTAATTCATTTGGAAAAAAGGATCCAAGTAGTAAAGACTTCATTGCTCATAATGCATATAGGTGAAAACACAAACTGAAATCTGGTCCAATTGATCATCCCAGATAATGAGCTACATTGTCTTGCCTTTTTTGGTAAAGGTCTTAGTGATTGAGTCAATACGGTGCTGATTTTTATGACAATAACCAATCATTTTCAATCATTTCAATGATAAAAAAACTCAGGGAAATTTAAAGTCTCAGTTTTTAATCTAGGGAACTAATTTCTAAGCATTAGAAATTATGCACATTCTCATTTGGCATATGTTATATAGAGAGGCAGTTTGTGTATCTGTGCTTATAATTTGTACATGTGCATACATATATATGTATATATATTCACTTCGTTTATATTAGGTAGATATCCTCTCCCATTTGTTGAAATCGTCAACATTATTTAAAAATTAGCATTAATACAAGTAAATCATATCTTAGATTCAAAATTTATATTTACTCAAAGGTTATAAGGTACAAATAACCCTGGTTTGGTTTTCTCCCCTTTCCACACTGCATAGTCTTTGCCCAGTCTCTGTTTTCAGTCACACCCTGCAGAGTGCTTCAAATGATTAAAAAGTTGTACCTGAAGTAATCTTTTCCCAATACCTCTGCTACAAGCGTTTTGGTATAAGAAGGGACAGTTCATAAGTCATGGAAAAAAAGATTTAATTGGCTGGATTGTACAGGGCTTTTTAGTGTCTTTATATAAATATAATGGAGGTTGGATGCCAAGTTTCTTGAGTCACATTCAATCAATGTGATGAGGGATCAGAAAGTTGATGCTGTTGTATCCCCTTTAAAAACTTGTAATCATGTCACTGAAATTTTTTAACTGCTATCATTTTAATTGGAGTGAGGTTCCCTTTAGAAATGTATAGCTCACCTTTCCTAGCAAGGTAAATGTTTCCTGGTTGCCAGTTAATTGATCTGTGATAGAGATAAGAATATCCCCAGAGCAAGGCTGCTTCAGTAGCATGTGTACATTTTAGCCATTCTTTTTTGGATGGTGATTTCATGAATGGTGTTTTGACTTTTCTTTCTCTGTGGCCCACAGCTCACCGTGGTGGGTTTGTTGGATTTACTATAAAGGTTCTGTTTGCACCCTGTGGGTTGGGTTAAGAATCAGGGTTTATGCATTTACTTGTACTGTTGCATTGTTTAGACAGCTTTGGTTTAGTTTTGATCTTTTTTTTTTCTTTTTTTTTTTTTTTGCCTTTGAGGCTCTTCCACAGTGTCAGCTGCTGACTGATAGTAGGAAAACGGCCTCGTGGTGTGAATGAAAGGGACCTAGCGGTTGGTAAACAGAGATAAGGAATAAATAGAGCACAGGCAAAAGGAGATAGTTCTGTGGGGGCCCAGATTGCTGCCAGTCTGTTCAAGGGAGATGCAGAGCCTGTCCTTTTCCCAGATTAAATTAGTGTGCGAAATCTCCAGTGACCTCCTCCCCTTCTCCCCACACTCTTTAGCCAAGCTGAACAGCCTCTGCTGTAAAGTATTCATTTTACCCAGGGACAAGCTGGACAATAGAACTCTCCCTGATACTTATGGACAGCTGTCGTCATTCATAGTGCTCTCAGCATTTCATTTTTCATAGGAGTTAAAAGGGTTTTTACCTTGGAACTCAAAGGGGGCAGAAATGTAACTTTGCCAGTTCTGATGCTGCTTTGGGCAGGGGGTAGCATTGAGGTGGGGGGAGTTAGGAGCAAGGAAAACTGCTCAGGGAAGCGATGCTTTTTTTTTCCTGTTGTGTTTAATATGATTAAACTAAGACAGAAATTAAATTTCAACCCCCTTTTGGATCCCTAGTTAAAAGAAAATACCTCTGATTCTGAAAGTTTCCTAAAATTAAGGTCATCAGTGCAAAGTAGACAATTTCTCTCCACCTGCTGTACCCTTGTTTTGACTAAATATGCATGCATTTTATTACCTGTGAATAACCACGAGTAAATATTAAGTCTGTAAGATACCTCGGTAGTCCCATATTTTTTTTATTTTTTTTTTAGTGATTTACTGCAAATATATTCAGCATTTGACTGATTAAATAGACCTTCGGCAACCTTGAGGGTCACTGTGTGGAGTATGTACATAGAAAATGCATCAGCCCATTGTACCCTGGCAGCTAATGAGATTGGTCGTTAAGTAAATGACACAAAGCCTACAAAAAAAGCTTACAGCTCACTAGAGTATCACAGAGTGTCCCTGCACACCACACAACGACACAAACACTGGACTAACCTAGCCCACCCTGCTTTATTCTACATCACTGCTTCCCTGATGTCAGCGTGAGAGGCAGAACAAAGGCTAGGAGGCACCGGTAAGTCAGTCTGGCAATTAAGCCCTAGGGAGAAAGTAGAACAAATCTTAGCCTAACCGTGGGGCCGAAAGTCCCTTTCTCGACAAGTAGGTCAGGATGAAGGGATTTTGCTATCACTTTTGGAAATACTGCTTCAGTGATCAGTGTTCTTATTCTGTTGGTATTGTTGTTTTGCCGATTCACAAAAGTTTGTAAATTTCAAGTCAAGTGTACCCAAAAGGCTAAGAGAACATGAATTTGAGATGTAGGCTATTTGTGGGAGAAAGAAGGCTTCACAAATAACTACTATCAGGTGTGGGTTCAGGTTTGAAAACTTTCAAATGCATGAGGCAACTTTGATTTTAGTTTGTCCTACTGCTTATAAAAGATAGTGGAAACGGGGGGCATGAATGTACACAGTGAAGTTCATCCTTGATGATATAAAATTGTCCCAGCCTCTCATATATATTTAACATCCTATATGGGACAGCCATTTCCTTGATCAGTATCTTAAAAATCAATCAATCAAACACCACAAAACAAGAAAATAAAAGCTCTTCATTTCCTCGTGTATTTCGGTCCTCTCAAATCTGGAAATAAAATCATTGCTGTGAGTCTGTAATATTGAATAGGATTAGTGGTTATTTGCTTGCTGTACTTGGGGAAAAATCAAAGCTATCTGACACTGAAGCAGCATTGGCTGTTTCCCTTGGAAAAAATGCATTTGCAGTATTGAAGTGTAACATTGCAGGATCCTTTTAGAGAAATATGGCAGCAGGAAGTTGCCAGAAAGTCTTATTTGCCTTGCTGAAATGTCTGACTGCCTTAGATGTGTGTGTTCTGAGGATGTTTAGTTCAAGAGAGGATGATTTTGTCACAAGACATTCAGGTAAATTAAATATTTTATTCTAAGAACTGTCAGCTAAGTGGGTTGTCAGCGGTTTAATAAACTCTTGACAATCTCATTGAAAACATTAAAAAAGTATTGTTATCCTAATTGTGGTGTTTCAAATAGGTGTATTCATAATATCATCAAGATTCAATTTTTGAAGGCACTGTCATTTAATATTAGAATGGCATTTATAATCATCTGTTCATGAATTAAAAGTCTATTATATAGAAATCAGTTTGCTAACTTGCATTCTTTACAGTGGAACATTTTTATTTATATAAGTATATGGAAATATTTTGATACAGAATAAACAGCTCATTAATATTCATGAGAGATTCATAATATAGGTTCATGATATAGTCTGGGTGATCAGAGGTCACGTACTTTATCATTTTTGTCTTGAAGTACTTTTGCTCTTTCAAATGTGTTCCCAACATTGTTTTTACTTATAAAATGTGTTAAGGACTCTCTGTGTGTGTGAATAGTGTACAATATATATTTCAAACTCTGAAGTATTCTTTTCATAATGGATTTCACAAGGAACTAAATTTCATAAAGAAGATAGCATAAATAGTGCCTTGTTCATTTCAAGTGAAATCTCTGTGGGAAAGATGTATTTTGATTTTACTAATTTGAGATCTTTCTAATGTCATCCCATCCTCATGCCTTTAGGAGTCATGGAATAGCAAGCCATCTGAAAATCACTACAATTGCTACCTAACAATATTAGTTTAGGGCAGAGTTATGCAACTAGTTTACTCTTTGGGGCATTATAAATATATTCTATCTTTCTATGCTGAACATTTTTAATCTGAACCTTATGTGTTATAATTTATTTGTCTGTAGTTGCTAGTGTTCATCCTGTTAATGCAGGAGAGAATGCTTCAGAAAACACACAGTCCATTTGAATGGCTATAAATATCTTTTTCCCATTCTCACTGATACAGCAAAGGGTGTACAAACTTGACCTAAGTAGGTAAGTTGCACCTCTGTGGATAAAACAGAGTGGACTCACTTTCACAAAAATATAATTGTTGTTCTTCAAAACAAAACAGCACTGTGTTGTAATTAAGATTAAAGGGCGCAGATCGTTACTTTTGGTTTATGAAAACTAGTTTTCTTGTATTTGAAAGGTTTTTGTTATGTTGTTGTTTAGTGTAAGAAAATTCACCTGGTTTTATTTGTTGTATAGCTTACTTCTTTAAAGAAATTTGAAAACCTTGATTTGTATTGATAGAAAAAAACTTTCTATTACTGAACTTTTATTTCAATTCATTTATTTAATAAATGAGTATTAAAACTACTTGGTTCAAAGGACTGTGGTAAGTGCTATGGCAATATTGGAACTTTTCCTATACCTAAGAATCCACCATTTAACGAGAGCAATAAAACATTTTCTAGAGAATAAGGCAGTTGTTACAAGTGCCATATGAGTGACACAAAGTTCCAAGTCCCTTCTCAAGTTCTCATGTTTGAAACCAAGTTCTTTCACTTAATCTGTGACCTTGGATAAGTTCTTTAACTTTTCTGATCCTCAGTTTCCTGGTCTGTTTGATGGGGGCCAAGAGTGAAAGTGGGAAATACATTTTGCTTTATAATTTATATGAAAATTAAATAATGTAAGGTGTGCAAAGCCCCTGGTATACATGTTTGGTTTTTTGAATTTGCCCTCAGAGTTTGAGACCGTAAACAGACATGCCAGTATCATGGTGCACACTTCCTATGATTTGCTTCCACCAATACAGAGTTCTCTCTTCTGTTTTCACTTTCAGAGCCCCATATTTTGTGAGATTCCTTGAAGGTTGTGTCAATTCCATTTTATCTGGCTGCGGGCTCATATCAAGGCTGAGGTAACATGTTACAAACATTAAATGTATATTGAGTATACGTGATTAAATTGACTTTTATGCAGAGTTTAATTGGTAGTTATCAAAAGAGGATATTAGAATTCCAGTAAACTTTCTATAAGCAGAAATATTTAATTTCATTTAAGTTAAAAAATTAAAATCTATAAGTAATTATATGAAAGTTCAATAACTATTGAGATCTTCGGGTTTATTCCTCATTTTTAGTTATAATTTTTATTTTTTACCCTGTTGAGATTTACTTAATAAGTTTTTGGCTTAAGTTATTTATTTTCATTCAAACTATGAATTAAGAATATATTTTTTCTTTGTAGACATTATTGGAAAATATTTTATTTATTTTATTACCTATATAAAGAAACTTGACCTAGTTTGTTGCTGAATGTTTAATCTTAAAAGATAAAATTCTATTCAGTGAGCTCTGAGATATCTGGATTTCTTTATAAGTATTAAGTATTGTTTTGCCAAATTTTGTACCAAATTTATAAGTTTTCAGGTGATAATTTATTCCCTGTAACTTTTCAGAATTGGATTGCAAGGAATCACTATTCTGATAAGTTTTGACTTATACATTTAAGACATAACTTTGTTAGAGTATTATTGCTAAGAGTTTCTGATGTCATAGATTTTGTATCTATAGAAAGATTTCATTGACTCACAAAAATGTTCAAGCTTTCAAAGTTTTATTAGTAACTTATTTAAGTTGAATAAAGTATAATAATAAAATAGCTTTTTACATCAGAACACTTAAATTTATTTCGTTTATATAGTGTAAATACAAAGTCCCTGGAGATATCTGCACTAAATACATGTTATCTAAATATTCTTAAATATGTTTTTTTGGTTTGCTAAAGTGGAATATATATTGATATTATTATAATGAACAGCTATACATGGTAATTCCATGAAAAACATGGACATTACTATTTTACCAAAAAAAAGTATGAAAATTTTTGTGGTTCATTTTTTTTTACTTCTTCTAAAATTAAAAATTACACAATTAGTTTAACTAAATTTCCTAAATTTTGAGGTTTTTCAAAACCTCAAAAAAAGCATGGCTAAATGCCACTGTGTAAAAACCTCATCTAATTCCTTTTTCAGATCTGTTATATATATGTGTGTCCAATTTCTATATGAGTGAATTCATGCTTTCCCTGAGACAAAACTTGGTTACCATTACTTATAATGTTATGCAGAACCAGAGCAAAATTAAATGGTTAATTGTGTAAATAGAATAAACAGTATTTTCATTCCTGGAACATAGATTAAAGAGACTATGAAAACAAAACAAAACAAAAAAACAATTTTGTTATTGAAAGCCTAATTTGTGAAAGAATACCATCATCCAGAAAGATGCATACACAGCTTGCTTTTTTGTTTCTATGTTATATTTGGTATGATTGGGAATAGAAGTATTTACCTCTTTTAAATTTACCTCTTTCAAATATCAAACAATGAGAGGGAACTAGTCTTAACATTTCCATTCTGAAGGGTGAAAATGAGGTGAGGATGAAATATGCTCATGAAGAAAATGAAATCAGGAAAAGATTGAGGCTGACAATAGAGTACTCTAGAAAGAGGGCAAAAATTAGAGTATACAACCTACTACATACAGAGCCCTTGATCTTTTTTGTGTGTGAAAGATACCAGTGCCTACCAAAAGGGTTAAAGAAAATGCATTCTGTTGCATCTGCTTACTAAATCCCTTACTTTAGTAGAAATTCAAATTTTGTAAAGATTATTCGTTTTATTGATGCATATAATTATAATCACAAGCCATCTGCTGATTTGGCAGGCATGGTTAAAATTCTCTAACTCTCATAACCTTTCAAGTACAGTGCCCTTGGGACTCTATTTCACTTTTATATTTTGGAAAACATGTAGGGACAAATAAGGGCGGTCATCTGCAGAATGTCAGACCTGGGGAAATGAAAGAATGAGGATCGGAGTTGCTGTTGTGGTTATTTTTAATGGGAGAGGAAGTTATTTTTTCTTTCTTTTTTGCTTCTGACTTTATGAAAGATTATCCTAGTTTCTATGATGTATTTGGAGATTTTTTTCCTAGGGATTAAAGCTCTGTCATTTTACTCCCAAAAGGCAAGTTCCAAGTCTAACCAAAATGAACACACAAAACCCATCGAGATATTGCTAATATTAGCTTTTACAGGTAAATTCAGTATATTTCTCCTAGATTTTTTGAACTAATGGCATACTCCACCAGTTTAATTTTTCTGAAATACATTCAGTTGACTAATCTTCCAGCCTTGGATTCCAGACTGTAAAACAGCTTGCACATTTTTGCTTGGACCTTTTGGTTTAAAGGTCAAATTTTCAAGCATTATTGTTTGTTTGTTTGTATTTTATGAAGTCATGCTTGCCCTGATCAGGTTTCCCACAGCATGTATCATCCTGTAGCCCTTCTTTCTACCATAAACACTTGAAGTTCTATGCCTGATTCACTTATTTGGGAACATTTCTTCTGTAATCAAACTTTATCAACCATAGGATTCCAGGAATCAGGTTTTGCAGAAGATTAGAGTTAGTTAGTATATAAAGTACAACATAGTGGAATACAAGTAAGGGAAGGAGAATTTGGAAGAGTCGTAGGGTCCCGAGACTTGGCTTTATCACATAATTAAAACATGTACATACGTGGATCTCTTCCTCTCTGTATATATCTCTTTTTCTCCCCACCCCCCTCCCCCCACAACCCTGTCTCTCTCTGTCTCTCACGCATACACACCTGTGAAATCTTCAACCAAAAAACTATTTGTTAGCATTTAGCAAGTTAAAAGAAAAAAAAAAAACTTCTGATACTGACATTGTGCACATGAAATTTTTTCACAACATTGAAATGTATGACTATACTTATTGTAATAATAATAACAATGATCTCTGACATTTACCAAGCGCTTACACTGTAGCAGGCACTTTGTTAAGTTCTTTACATGGATTATATCATTTAATGCTCATTGTAATCATATTCCATTTTTATAGAGAATGCAACTAAGACTGAGAGACATTGAGATGAGCTTCCTATGCCACCAGCTAGATTGAAACTTGAGCCCGATATGGACTGTCCCCCAAACTACACTCTCTCCCTGTTTTGCATAGTCTCTGGGAACAGAGTTTAGGTAAAAGTCAGTATCAACACTGTAGTTGTCAGTTGACACTGGGTCCCAGACACATCTGGATTCTATCATGGTTAAATATAACTAAGAAGTTGAATGATCATGATGAAGTGACTTGACAAGTTACTTTATTTTTCTTATCAATAACATTTGTCACATTAAGGGTGGTCCCTGGGGTCCTTTTCATCCCACAAATTCTTTAACTCTAGAAACCTTATAATTAAAGCATTCTATATATTTGAAAAATAGTTCAAAAACAACATAAGCACTCATTACACCTCTCTAAAACTTACATATTTAGCACACCAATTAACCTTGATATCAGAAGTTGTTTGTTCTAAGAACCACATGAGTTTTAGCTCTGATGCTAAGTATGCTAACTTTTGGTCTCAAAAGTTAAACATTTGGTCAAAGAGCCAGAAATCTTATCTCTATGAGTATAAACACAGATACTTAGAAGAATCTGATAATTGAATTATTCTTCTGAGTATTTTGGTGTCAAGCAGAAAACATTTTTTTTTCTAAATAATAATATAACACTGACATAGAGCCAAGCACTCTTCTAAATATTTTGTATCTATAAATTCTAATTCTAAAAACTAACACCACCAGAGCAACAGTTTATAGCATGAAGTCTGCCATCATCCCCTACTTATAGGTGAGGAAACGGCACTATAGAGAGAACATGCCACCTGCCCTTGACTCAGGGCTGCCTGGTCAGAGCCCAGATTCAAACCACACACCATGGTTCCAGGAGAAGGTGTGTAACCACTACACATTCTGTTTCTGTGCTTTTTCTCTATGGGCTTATCCTTAAGATTGTACTTGAAAGAAGGCTCCATTGCTTGAAAAAAAAATGTTAGAAAACATAGATTACAGGTTATAAACATGTTTAGACACATTATCGTATTTGTTTTTGTACTTTAGATCTTAATTAGGCAGTAACTGTTATACTACTTATATAGTTTCCTTAAATTATTATAGAAGATTAACCCGAGGGCATTTTTTAATCTTATGCAAATACCATGTTGAAAGTAGAATAATAAGTAAGAAGAGTCAAGTTAATGAGGTTTGGGAAAAAATCCTTTAAAAGAAAAACTGTATTTAAAATCATTTTTATTCGCAGTACCTACTGGAGAAACTGTGAACATATTGAGAAATGCATAAGTGTTTGTTAAAAATAGAAAGAATTTAACAATGAAGAGTTTCAACCACAGTATTATGACTCTTCCTAGGTAGATGCCACATCAAGTTTGTAAGAGTTCAAAATACTTTATTCCAGCTGGATAGGATTTGAAATGTTTCTATTTTTTAAAATGTTTTTAGATGTTGGTGGACCTTTATTTTACTCATTTATTTATGTGTGGTGCTGAGAATCAAATCCAATGCCTCATACATGCTAGGCAAATGCTCTACCACTGAGCCACAACTCCATCCCCTTAAATGTTTCTATTTTTTATGTACTACAGTTTCTGTGAGAGTGAAGTAAAAAATATGAATATAAGAGCTAGAAAATTGTGAAAAGGTTAGTTAGGTTCTATATAATCAGTTGACTAATATTTATGTGCCTAGAATGTTTTTGAAATATAAAGAATAAAATAAACCATGGCAGGTGCCTTCAAGAACATAATGAGTCAGAACAGAGCAGAATGTTCTAGGCAAAGCTCCAACTTTGGGTCATTGTTCATAGGATAGTGGGTTTGTACAATACCCTGGCCTGTGTAAAGTTAAAACAGACCATGGCTACATGCAATTCCACTCTACTATTCAGCCTTAAAGTATGTGAGTCCAGAGCACCTCACCAAGTATAGCCAATTCTGTTTTTTCTTTAAAAGATGAAGCTGTTGCCTGAAGCATAGAGTTGCTATCTTTGCTTAGAGGTAGCATCAGGAACGACTTCAGGGAAGAGGTACTTAAAGAGTCTTGAACCCATTCATTCAACAAACTTCTTGAAAGTCTCCTACATTCCAGCAACCAGTGAGAATACAGACATGAGCATTCAAAGAGCTCACACCATGGTGGGCAACCCAAGCAGACAGTAGACATGATATCATGGGAACTAAGCTATGCAAGAGGTAAGCCCAGCATGTAGATTTGAGAACTGGTGGAAAGTTATGACTGACCACCATCTGACTTGGATAACTTAGTGAATGGGTAATCATGATAGGCAATTCAGAATGAAGAGGGTTAATTGGAGAAGGAGTTGTTGAACTCTTTTGTACATACTGAATGTGGGGCAACCCAGTAGTGATGTTGAGTCTACAGCTGATCTATAGATATGAAATTCAACAGTGAGATCTGGGAAGGGGAGATGTCTGTTTGGATGTGGTTCCTGAAGAGTGAGAAAAGAATCAAAATTGGGAACCCTGAGAAACACCAACATTGAATGGGAAAATTGGAAAAGTGGATTTAACAAAGAAGGAATTTAGAGAAGGCTGAACAAAGGCAGAAGTATTAGGAAAACAGAGATATAAACATTTTCTTAAAGAATGTCTGAGTGATAGTGTTAATTGCTCAGAAAATGACTGATAATTCACCATTAGATATGTCAGAGAGGAACTCACTGGTGACCTTAGCCAGAGGAACTTCAGTGGACTCAGGGGTGGAAGCCAGATGGCCGTGAGTTGTGTAGAGAAAGCAAGGTGAGAAAGGAAATGAACTGTCTGGAAATTTTAAGAAGTTTGACTCAGAGGAACAGAGATAGCAACCTAGAGAGGATAAATATCCTTATATACTGAGAAGACTGAGCAGAAAAGTCTGAAAATATGGAGGAATAGAGGAAGTAGGAAGCAAATATAATGAGAGCATAGTAGAGAACCTACTGTTAGAAAGAAGGATATGTCTTCCTCTTCATCCACAAAAGAGAAGGTGTGGATGTGGACAGGTACATCTGTAAGTATGAGGATGAGTTATTAAAACCATTCAGAATTGATTGCCTGAAAATTTTATGCAAAATTCTACATTGACTCAATGTCAAATCATTTTAAACCGCAATTCCTTTCAACATGTTAGTTTTTATTTCCTATCACATTGACACCATATTATTAAAAAGGTTCCACCTAAGCCTAAATTTTATTTCTAATTGATTTTGGCATAGCATCTCAGAAGACTGCCTCAGAGAACAAGAAGAGCTGGGGGTTTTCCTCTTGGATTGGAGCTGTCTTAAAAGATGCAGGCAATTAGGAGGGTTAAAGGGAAAGTGGAGACTCTTCTTCCATCTGGAGCTGTCTGGAAGAAGGGGTAGGAAGAGCGAGAGAGGGAAGAGATTGGCTTCCCTCCACAGAGGACACGTGTTGGAGAGTTGGGAGTAATGAGTTTGGATCATAGCAGGCAACAGATACATTTCCGCTCTTAATTTCACTTCTTTCTGTATTTTTTGTTTGTTTGTTTCATGCAGGGGATAGAATTCCATTTGGTAGCTTTCTCTTTGTTTTACCCACCTCTATCCCAGTCTAGTCCCATCTTCCCAAGCTCTGTTAACTTCTGATCTAGAAACTGCTTTCCCTGTTTTACACCTCTGTTCACAGCTGTCTGAGAGTTTCCTATTATACTTATAATAAAATGCAGAGTTACTAGTATGGTCTGTATGGCTCCTTCTGTTTGTTTTTCCAGCCTTATTGAGATACACTTTGCATATTAGATAGTTTACTCTTTTAAAGTGAGTGCCTTTAGTATATTCAGAGTTGTGCATCCATCACCACATTCAGTTTAGAACATTTTATTCCCCTCACCAAAAAAACAAACAAACAAAAAAAACTCTGCACTTCTTAATCATCTCTCTCCTAAATCCCCTCCTCCTGGCTCTAGGCAACCGCTAATCTACTTTATGTTTCAGTAGATAGGCTTATTCTGAACATTTCATGACATTTAAATCATACAATATGTGATCTTTTGTGACTGACCTGTTTCACTTAGCATAATGTTTTCAAAGCTCATTTGTGTCTTAATTAGCATGCATCAGTACTTTGTTCCTTTTTACTGCTGAGTAATATTTCATTGATTAAGTAGACCACATCTTGTTTTCCATTCATTGATTGATCTACCTTTGGGTTGTTTCACTTTTGTGCTATGATGAGTAATGCTCTTACTAACATTCGTGCATGTTTCTTGTGTGGATTTATGTTTTCATTTCTCTTAGCAGTCAGATTGCCAAAATATATGGTAACATTGTTTAACCATTTGAGGAAATGTTGTTTGCCAATTATACATTCCAATGGACAATCTATGAAAGTCTGACTTCCTCGTGTCCTAGCCAAAACTTATTATCTGTCTTTCATAATTTCCATTTTAATGGGTATAAAGTGGTATCTAATTGCGATTTTGATTTGCTCACCCTAGTGATTAATGACGTTAAGCATCTCTTCATGTACTTATTGGTCATTTTTATATCTTTCTTGGAGATATTCAAGTCCTTCACTCATCTTTAATTGGATTCTTTTGTTATAGAGTTTCAATAACCTCCTGCATATTCTAGAGACATGGATTCTAACTATTCACATTCTGGCATGTTTCTTGTACCCTTTCTCAAATTAGCATAGTTATTTCTCCCTCAGTCTAAAATAGCTTCCATTCTCTCACCCACATTATTTTTCCATAGCACTTTTCACTGCTGTAAACTGCATCGAGCATCTATTGATTCTTTGGCTTTGGGTTTGGCTCCCACGTGGGACTGTGCTTTCTGTGTTGTCCATTCCTACATCTCAAACCCATCTTGTGAAGATGACAGGCTGCCATGATAGAACTTATTTGCCTTGGAACCAGAGTCCAATTCCCAGTAGGTGTGAGACCCTGGGCAAGGACTTAGTTTCCTAGTGTTTTTATCTTTTCATTTTACGGGTGGGAATAATTAATAGTTTTTGACTGATATAGTTGTGTGTGTGTGTTTACATGTGTACATATATATAATTTATAACAGTAGCTAACAAAGACATAATAGAATAAAATAGTCAATAAATATTTTTGAATAGTATATATCTATAAATGAATTCTCCTTCTATTAATGAAATTCCTTTATTTTTTGTACCAAGGATTACCCAAAGTTGCTTAACCACTGAGTCTCATCCCCAGCCCTTTTTTTACTTTTTTAATATTTTTATTGATTTTTTTAAAAACAAATGACAGTGGAATGCATTACAATTCTTATTACACATATACAGCACAATTTTTCATATCTCTGGTTGTATATAAAGTGTATTGACACCAATTGAAGTCTTCATACATGTACTTTGGATAATGATGTCCATCACATTTCACCACCCTTGCTAATCCCCTGCCCCCTCCCTTTCCCTCCCACCCCCCTTCCCTATCTAGAATTCATCTATTCCTCCCATGCTCCCCCTCCCTGCCCCACTTATTTTTTATTTTGATGCAGGGTCTGACTAAGTTGCTTAGGGCCTCACTAAGTGGCTAAGGCTGGCTTTGAACTTGTGATCCTCCTGCCTCAGCTTTTCAAGCTGATGAATTTCCTCTCAAAGCAAATACCTAAAGGCTCAATCACTTTCATCAACACACATCCTTATCCTGACCACACAGGGGTGTTCTTTGTGGAACACATACCAGTTTTGCTTTGTATAAGGTCTGATCTCTTTAGTGGTCTTGAAATTTTACTGACTGTCTATCATGTGCCATTCCTTCTGTGTGTTGCATCTGACGGAATCCTTGTAGCCCAGGGGACAGTTGTGTTATTGTCCTTTTTACCAGTTGAGGAACCTGAAAAATAGGGTGGTTACATGCAGTTCTGAGATCACAGAGCAGTAAGTTGTTGGTTAGGATTCAAACTTAGTGATAAGAGTGTCCACATTCTGACTCTGCTACCTTGGGTCAGGGCTCACGGTCTCCAATTATTCACAAAGCATTTCCCAGGTCATTTGTCACTGTGTTCCCCAACATGCCAGCTTTATGATGTTTACAATATTTCAACGTCTCTGTTAACTTAGCCCTTATTACTGATTTTCCAACATTCTAGCCAGTCTACTTGCAGTCTAAATGCAGCACCCACATTCTCATTTCCTGAACTACTTCATTGTAGGTCTTTCTGTGATTTGCCCAGAAAAATACATTCAGGTATCTAGCTTCCTACTCCCCTTTAAGCCAGAGTACAGAGCAAGAAGAACCCAGACATTGGACATGGATTTGAATGTTAGCTCTTACTAATAGTATGACCTAAGGTCACTCACCTTAAGTTGGGAATAATAACGTCCACCTCCTTTGATTGTGGTGAGATTTAAGTAAGAAAATATAACCGTAAGAGGCCTTGTAAGTGCCTGAGTCAGGCATCGTGTAATTGCTTGCACCCATTGCTGAAAACCTCGTGTAATTTCATTTTTACCTGTTGCCTTCTTTGGATCACTGTAAGCATCTTCTACTATTTCCTGCTACCCCCATGGTCTGATTTGAAGTCTCTCTGTCCCCCAGTACATTCATTTAAATGTTTGTGATAAATTATATTATATGTTTTTAAATATCTTTTTATTTCATTTTGTTCTTCAGAATTGCCCACTTAGTTTTGGGGTTTTTTTTGTGTGTGTTGTTGTTGTTGTTGTTATTATTGTTGTTGTTTGGGTTTTTTGGCATTTTGAATATCCCCGTCACTTTTCTAATTTTAACATGTTATTGACCTGCTCACGACAAAACTTAAAATGTGAACATCTCATCCCCTGTGCATCCAAGTTAATAGTTTTATGTGTGTTATAATATAGTGGTATTACATATACTTTTGTCAGTTTTTCTTAATTAGTAAAATGAATTTTAATTTGTAAGTAAACTATTCATAAGTTTCTTTCCTATTTCATTAGTTTCCAGATATAATATCAATGATATAATATTATCTACTTTGAGCATTGCATTTATTAATCTTATATGCTAAACTGAATGTTTTCACCAGCATCACTTTTTGCTCTCTACTGTGGATATTAGTACATTTTATTTATAAATATTTGATTCATTGTTTTTCTAAAATGCATATCACAGGGGCAGGGGCCTCACCATAGTTTCCTTTTTTTTCTTAGTAATTATTCAGTCCTCATTCAAAAATGCAGTGCTCTGACTGAGCCCCTAGTTGTGGAAGGGAAGCTGAGAGGGGTGTCTTTGCCTGTAGGAGCCTCCAGTCTGCAGTGGGTTCTGAACATGGGAACAGTGGTCCAGGTGTGGGGACAGAGCAGGTGAAGCTTCTTCTAAGAACACAGAGCTCAGGCTGGGGCAAGAGGAGTTAATGAGATGAAGAAAACCTAGCCAGCTCACTCTGGAGCAAAGTCTTCCTTTCATGAGTACTGTTGTCATTCATTTTGAAAATACGTTTATGTGTAAGTTAGATCTTTAAAATCAGGGATTCCATAGTTTTTCTAAGGCATTTTACTTTTGTACATACCTTTTTGGAAAAAAATTAACATAGCCAAATGGTACATAATGTGATGGAAAACCAAGAAGGATTGAACACGTAGAAGCAAAGAACAGAATGATGGTTTCTAGAGACTGGGGAGTTGACAGGAAAAAAGGAAGATCTTGGCCAAAAGGTACAGTGTTTCAATTAGACAAGATGATCAAATGATAAGAATTGGAGATTGATGGATATGTTGATGAGCTTGATTCAGTAAGTCCATCTTTTATACATTTATCATAGAATGGCTTTTACCTCATAAATATATGCAGTTATTATTTGTCAACATGTAACAAAAATAGCAGAATAAAAATTTAATTTCAAAAGACAACCAAGAAGGTCAGATTCCCTCAGTAATCTGCCTCTGTGATATAGTGAGGAGCTATTGGTTGATGAAAACCAATGAAGATAATAGACTGCAATTGGATAGCATAGGACAAAGAGGCTCAAGAGGACAGTGCCAACCTCTGATTGGTCATGTGAGACAGCAGGAAACCCGGTGTTCAATGACCAGCTTTATATAGACAGATTCATTATAACTCTTTAAAACCACCCAAAGAAAGGAATCAGTTAGGATCCTGACATCCACCAGGCTCAGCATATGACATTGTATCTCCATTCTAAATTTTGAGGTTTAGGCATTCTTCTTCACTGTAGCTATGCACCCTAATGTTTGTACTTCTGGGGCAGAGGTTTTATCAAATCCATCAGTTGACACCCTAAGTCATCAAGAAATAAATTCAGCACCCATGTATCACTGAAGGTTTTTATTCTGTAGCCTCTTGATTTGTACACCAGAAATATTTTTCCTAAAAAGAAAAAATATATCTTTTTTATTAAGAGTGGCATACACCACTCTCCATTCACGGAGGACTTTATCCATTGGCATAGTTTCCCCTTTTCTCTAGGAGAATAGGTGCTTAATAAAGATTTGAGTACCAAAGTTAATTAATTAATTAATTAACATCATTCTAGTACACTGATATTCATCAAATTTCTTACTTGTGGTATTTTCTTACATTTTGATGAGATTGATACTTTTAAAATAGCTTTGTGGAACAGCAAAACAATAATTCAGAAGGGGCATTTATTTCTCTAAAATCTTTCTCATGTGCTTACTGATATGTTGTGCATAGAGCCCTATTCTCCAGCTTAAATGGAGTGATGGTAAATAAGTTCAGAACACAAAATAATCTTTCCTGGCCTGAGCAGATCGATGCTAACATGTCTAACTTTGCTCAGTGAGTAACTTGCTGTTTGAGAATCACCTTCCATTTTTTTACTAAAATGCATTCAGCAGATGTTTCATTCTATAATTTCTCTTATTACGTCTCTCTTTCTAAAATATGTGTTCCCGTGACCAGTGTTGCAAAATGCCCTTAAGAGAGCCCTAGCACTGAGATATTTACATGAAAAACAAGGCAGATTATATTTTTAGTATTAGACTGAAAGGTTTTTCCATCCTCCAAGAAGTTTTCAGGATAATGTGTTCTTCAAAATAGCAAAAATAACACATTCTTCACATATCAGTGTGTATGAGAAACACATTGTACAATTTAAAAAGTAAGTCAGAATTTACTAGGGGTGGTAAAACATTGAATATCTCAAGGAAATTTGCATCATTGCTTGACATTTAAATTTGTTTTTATGATATAATTATAATTAATTCATTTCCATATTTTATTTGCTTTCAGCAAATTTAAATATTGTGCAAAGTCTCAGATTTGTAATTTGTGAGCTTACATTTGATAATGACACCTGTAATGAAGAAGTACATAATTGCTGTTTCTTTCTTGACATGAATGGCTTTATCTGAAGGGAAGATCAAGTTCAATAAGCTATAAAGTGGTTCTCAGAATGTACTTCAATGATGAGCCAGACATTCACTTTTTATCTGTTCCTTTCTATCATGAAGTAGTAAAACCAGAGCAAATAAATGGCTCTAGAATAAAGTGGAAGTGCTTCTGTTTCATGTGGATGCAGAGTAGTTAGCCTTTGGGATTTGAGATGCTTCAGTGTAGCTAATAGTGAATAGTTGAGGCAAAGTCTGGTACCCAAACCATCAGCACAAGAATCACCTGGAAACTTGTTGGGAATGCGGATTCTTGGGCCTTATTTCAGAACTATGGACTCACTTGGACTTTAATAAGTCCTGCAAATGATTCTGGTGCAAGCTAATGCTTGAGAACCACTACTTTGAGAGCCTGCTCCGTTACTTTGCTATTCAGCATGGCCTATGCTTGAATCAGCAAGAGCACCCAGACCCTTAGAGAAATGCACCACGTCAAGTGGGACCTTGAGTGTCAGCATTAGAACCTATCTGTTAACAAGATACCCAGCTGATCCTGAAGCATATGAAAACCTGAGAACCATTGATTTGAGTTTTTAAGGTTTAGAGCTGGGAACTGACCAGTGGGAGAGTATTCTTAATCAGAGGCATTTTGGAAGCTTTCAGAGTAGAACTTCATCAAAACTTTACTGTTTGTATATCCCTGTCTGCCTCCTCTGGAGTAAAGAAAAGGAAAGATGAGTATAAACTTCTTGGCTACAGTGTTCAAAACTACATAAGGATGTACTATATTTACATCATGAGATGGAAAGCAAAGTGTAAAAGAGCTCTTATCTAGGTAAAAAAAAATCATCTATTACACATGTATACATGCACATGTACACATATGTAATATCCAACAATGATCTAGATGTTTATAAAAAGCATTTTTTCGATCTGTGTTTTTAAGCTTTCAGTTCTCTAATTAGCTTTTTATGTACAAACAAAGCTATTTTGAGAGTTTTTTTTTCTTTTAGGTTGTTTTCTATCTTTGAATTTAATTTTCTGTCATACGAATTTTTTAAGAGAGTCTTTTTATTAGTGAAGGAAGCTGCAAACTTCCGAGGCTCTCCATCTTTCATCTGGATAGGGTGATTGTCATGGTGCTGAGGGGTCAGGAGACAAAGCTTTCTGTGAAGGTGATAAAGTTCGCCTCTTTCCAAGGCTTCTGCATCACTTTATATCTCCTGGTAGTGAACCCTGTGACCTGGCAGGCAAAGAATATTTGACCAAGTAAAACCTTATTGGTAAAAAATATTTTTATTATGGAAACACATGAGCATTAAAGGGTTTGAAAAAAAAATCCTTCTGAAATCTTTGCACAACCACCCCCCATATGTAAATAGGACTGTCACTCCTGTGTTTGTCCACAGCTAGAGCTCCAGATGAACCAGTGTAGTGTGCGATGACAGGAACAGCTGACTCATTAGTAGAGAGCAGTGAAAGGTAATTAACCCTGGGAAAAGTACAGCTGCCGTGCGGGCTGTTCCTTTCTGTAGGATCTGATTAGAAATTAGTGTTAAACCACTGATTCTTTTTTTTTTTTTTTTTGAAAGACTGTCATTGATAATTCACTTTCACTCTCAGGTGTGTCCTTAGAAAAGGTTCTCAAATGTACTTATATACAAAAGGGCTCAAATCTAAAAAGCATTTTCTGATAACAGTAGACACCTGTTTTTCTTGTTAAGAGAGAGTTCTTTCAGATAATATTATGTCTGACTATTGAAGATCAGTAGTACCCCAACCCATATTCTGATAGTCAGTAAATTACTTAAAAGGATTATTTTATATAGTTAATAAGATGTAGATAATTGCCATTTAATCAAGTTTTCTCTGCCCCCCCCCCCCATATTTTCTCGGATGATGCTTCTCTGAAGCAATGGACGCTCTCCAGTTCTAAACCAATAGCTGTTAGGGAAGGTAAGTGAAGACTGTTTAAAAATAAACTTTCCCCTCAAAGAGAAGTAGTCCCAAATGTTTCTTTTCTCTCTTTTTTCCCCCCTTAAATCCCAAATTTCTCATTGTCCTTCAAAAATCTGAGAGATTAAGGAAATTAATTTCAGAGGACCAGCAATGATGTTTGACTCGTTAAACATTGGTATCTTTGTGGTAATTTGGGCTATATTTGTATATTTTCATCTTGACTTAGGTCTTCATATATCTGATAATGAAGAGCATTAGTGCTTTAAGACACTGAGAATTCACATAAGTGACTAAAGAATGTGATAAACAAGATAATGCCCCACCTCCCCCATCCCAGCAAGATGTCCCTGTCCTAATCCCTGGGACCTGTGACTGTGTTACCTTGTGCAGCAATGAATGAAGAATTTTAAGATGGGGAGAATGCCCTAGATTATTCAAAAAGGCCTAACTGTTCCCATGGCCCTTAAGATAAAGGCAGAATGAGTCAGGGAGCTATGGTGTGCCCAATCCACCATTGCCAACTATGAAGATGGAAAACAGGGACCATGAGCCAAAAGGATGCAGCGTTCTCTAAAGGGTGGGAATGGCTCTCAGTTTAGAGTAAACAAGAAAACAGGGACCTCAGCCCTGTAAGAGCAAGAACTGGAATCTGTCAATAATCCAAACAAGCAAGCAAATGAACTCTCCTGAGCCTCCCAGGAAGGAATTCAGGCTGTGAGACCATACCAGATGACCTCCAGAACCGTAAGATAATAAGTCTGGAGTGTTTTAAGCCAGTAAGTTTGAAAATTTTGTTACAGCAGCAATAGAAAACTAATAAATAAAAGAGGTCAACCAAGAGATGGGATATATTTTACAGAGAGCAGTACACAAACGTATGAAGAATTTTCTGTGAAGAATTTCCTGTGTTTGACGAGAAAAATTTTTTGTTGTTGTTATTGTAGTTGGACAGAATACTTTTATTTATTTTTATGCAGTGCTGAGGATCAAACCTAGTGCCTCACAAGTGCTAAGCAAGCACTCTGTCACTGAGCCACAGCCCTAGCCCCAAGAAAAAATTTTTAAGAAACCAAAATGGATATTCTGTAGAAATTGAAATAGTTATTCTGTGGATCCTGAATGATGGTTATGGCCGACCCAGAGATTTTTTACTTTCTACTTTGTGATACTACTGCCCCTCCGCCACCCCAAATTCTCTACATATTTTTTTAAACATAGTGCCTATATCATGAGAGGTGCAAATGTGTACATGGTTGATCACACCCTGTAGTGAGTGTGCATTGAGCTGAGCGTGAGTGAGAATATCCAGGAGTATGCAGGGGTGGAAGGACACACCTCTGAAACAGAGCTTAGTACGTGGAGGCAGATGGGTGCTGTGTGAATCCTTGTTCTACCTCCTGCTACTGTTGTGAACACAGGAGAAGGTGGTGATCTTATTGAGCTTCCCTTTTTACATGTGTCTTCCCATAGGCCTGACATGATTGTAAAGGACAAATATTCAAAGAAGGTATAAGAGAATGCAAATGTGAAGGTGTTCGGTAAAGATGAGCTGTATTTATTTAGAAAGTACTGCATTATTTCTCTGTTTTGATAAAAAGATGGAAGAAAGAGAATATTTTTCTTTATGTCTGTGCCATTTTTCTCCCCAATACAAATGTCATCAGTTTGGAGTATA
The DNA here is from genome assembly GCF_021218885.2 of Marmota monax. Lineage (NCBI taxonomy): Eukaryota > Metazoa > Chordata > Mammalia > Rodentia > Sciuridae > Marmota > Marmota monax. Next base: position 7,037,925 of record NW_026695198.1, on the reverse strand, counting down.
TGGCTATGCATGGTTTAAAATAAAATGTAAGTGCACAATAGTCAGGACATTCTGGCAAATTTTGAGAGAGAAAAGGGAGGTTTTCAGAACTAGGGATGACATAGAGTTTAAATGAGTTGGAGGCTTTCCTAGACAGTTTTCTTTCCAAATTTGGAAAAATAAGACAAACCATATTTCTGTTTTACGTTGGGTTTTATTCCCACAAAAGGGCCAATTTAAATTGCCTTCATGTTTCATGTAAATGAAGTAAAAGTAGACATTGGGGAAATCTGACCATAAGATCTGTCACTCTTCACACTTGCACCTCTTTGCATTTTGTGATCGACATTTTCAAAATAAGGAAAGAAAAAAATTGTAAAATCTCTTCAGCTGGCTTAGTAACAAAAGTGGCAAACCCATAGTATCCCAGGTGTTCAACATCTGGGATGTTTTGTATGAAAATCCAATTAATAAACTATTATTCAAACACCTGAAAAGGATTATCTTTTGGTTTTATTACAATTAAATTCAGCAATAATTGAGCAACTGCTATAGACATAAAATTACATTGCATCGAAAGGTCCATATGACACAGCCCTCATGGGGCTACCGAAGGCTTGGGAAAAGGAAATAGACTTGAGTAAGTTGACTATCAGGTAGAACACAGTAATGAAGATGAATGTGCCAGTCAGAACACTGTTAGAATGTAGGATTCTGGGCAGTGGTCTCCACTGCAACATGAATGACAAAGTGCATTTCCACAGGCATAGTTTACAGTTCTGACACTGAAGAAAAAAAAATCCTTGGAAAGTTACAAATTAAATCAATAGGTTCAAAACATTTAATTTCAGCTGTCTAATTCAACCATCTTGTCTCTTTGATCCTCTTGTAACTATATAAAAATATGGCTTTAATGCATTGTTTAAACCAAGCCAGTCTGACTACTGGTGTCCTTTCAATTGGTCTTTGGAGACATTTATTTATTTTAGTCAAAGTTCTCTGAATCTCTCTAGGGATAAATTTTTCAGTAATTATCATCTGGAAGCGTTTCTAAGTCTGTGCTCTTGTTTCCTCTGTTCTAATACTTTGCACATCCTATTGGAATCCTCACTTGCTGGTTTGTACTTGAGGACAAAAGTTGTGTCTTATATATCTTTTTATGTCTACTGTCTAGCATGGAGGAACATATAGATTGCTACTCAATAACTGTGTATTGAACCAATAATAAGTAAATTTTTAAGAGAAAGATACTTGTATTAAAATAATCTATATTAAACATCCTAATTTATAAAAATTAAAATCCAAGGACCATCCTGCAAAACTCTATTACCACATTGGCCTCAATGATTGAGGCAGGTCTTCTTTGTAAACCTCAGTAGATTCTCCCATTCCATATTCATAGTCAGATAATGAAGATAAATGACTATATTCTATTATCTTAATTCATATTTACAGAATATAGTAATGATGTTAATGAAAAGCAAACAGTTACTGTTGAGAAAAACAGCAGACTTGTTGAAAAATTCTAAAGAACCTCTTAAAATTGGATAAGGAAAATGGAAAATTTCCAAGGATATCAAGGATATTGTGTGACAATCTATATAATAAAACAGCTTAAATAGAGAAAATTCCCTTTACATAATGAAAAGCCTCATTTTTGAATCAACAAGTGCTCTTTGAACTTTATTAAAAGTGTTTTGACATTATAAGGTTGTTTAGTATAGATTTACTCAAAATAGCACATTTAGTTGCAACACAAGCCTTGAAGTTAAGTGGTTAGTTTAATAAAACAGAGTTTCCATAGTTACCGCAGGAGAACAGCGAATAACTTTTATTTCTTTGGAAGCCAGGAAGGGGCTTTAGAGAAAAGATTAAGCAAACAGACCCAGGCAGGTTCATTATGCGTGGCTTCACACCTGATTGGCTTTTTAAAAGAGGAAACTCTCGATATTACAGGAAATTAAAGTGTTGCCACTAAAATCTCCAGCAGCACATTGAGAAGTCTGGACACTGCTTTTCTCTGGGCATTTGAACTCTATTCTGAGTCAAGAGAGAAACTAGTTTAACCAGATGTCTCTGTGAGATGCATTTTTTGCTTATGGTGTTTTGTTAATAAACCATGTCCTAAATAAATGGTTAAAACACTACGCTGAAGACAGCAATGCATGACAGATCATGCAGCCTTTGGTCTAACTTTGTTATTCATGACCAACATTTTGATGAAAGGCCTGATGGGAGGGGAATTGAAATCTATGCTAGGGAAGATGTCTTCTTGTGCCAGCTTAGTCGTCGTCTCAGTTGAGCATTGAGATGTGCTTTCTGTGAGTGTTAATGGAGGTCACTGTCATGCTGTCCTTTGCTGAGTGTAACCCAAGGAGTTCTTCACAGTTGACTATTGAGAAACAAAATGATGTGGTTTCTAGAATCTCACCTTCAGCTCGCCAGCCTCTAAAGCAGCAGTGATTAACAGGACTTTTACAAAGTTTCTATGTAGTTACAAGGACAGTTTCAATCTTCTGTCATTTTTTTGCATTAGCTATGATTATGCTTTTACCACAAAAATGCATTTGTTTTAAAGGTAACAATACAGACTGGGAGAATAGCTTATGTTTCATCTATATTTATCAGCACTCACTGTACATTTGTGTCTTCATTACCAGGAAATATTAAGGGACATTGTGCCATCTATTCCTGTTTACAGTTTATTATGCAGAGATAGGAAACACTTAGCATGTAAAATGAATGTAGAAATTATTCCTGGATAGAAACACGGACATTTCCCACTCGTTGGCTCTTTCTCCTCCATCACCGGATCAGAGTGTAATTGTCAGTAATCAGGCCTGCTTGCTGCTGATAAAACCACTCTGAATGCTAGCAGCCTTCTTTGTGTGATGACTCAATTATTCCAGAAGTGCCTCATCAAATCTGCCCCATCAGCTGGGCTAATAAATAAGGAGAAGAAACTGGCCCCCCAAAGCAAATTATAAATCCATTTGCATTAACCATTTCGCTGGTCCATGATCTAGGCAGAAATAAGCATGGCAGATTGTGTTAAGCTTATTTGAATATGTTTATAATGTTTACAGCATGCAACTTTTTTTCCCACAAGGTGTTGAAATTATCAGTCATGAATGGCATCTAAATGCAGTTATGTTAATTACAGCAAGGCTTTAAGTATCTTTGAGGGCTATTTTGTTACTTAAATCAGGTGACAGTTAAAAATCTTGCAAGGAGAAATATAGGTCTTGTATAAGTTATTGGAATTGTTTAAGACTTTAAGGAGAAGAGATCTGTATTTTATTTTTACAGGGACTGAAAGGACAAACACAAATACTATCATGCCTACTAGTGCAAGTACAATTATTTCCTGTCTGTCACAGTGGAAAACCAGAAAGTTATTTTGATGCTCTGGATAACTTCGACAGTCTGCAAAGCAAAAACTGCCTGTTTTGGGAACAGATCAAACTTGCTCTAGCACTCTTTGCACTTAAAATTCTACAGAGCAGAGATTTCAAAAATTTGGGAAAAACCAGTGAAAATCAACTCAATCCATCAATGGAAATTTAGTATATTGTTTGACAAATTTTACTTTGTTCTTCTTTCTAAGTGACTGTTCTGAGTTGCAAGAAGTTTCATTCATATTTGAACTTCAGAGATAACTCAGGGAAGCCAAAAGTATTAAAAGTGGATCATGAGGAACAATTTGATTGCCGATGTAAAAAATTTCATTGTATTGAACATATAGTGATTTAAAATCTGAAACATCCTTCCTAAATGTAAGTGATCCCCCTGACCCACTTTGCTCTGTGAGCTGTGTTTCCTGCAGAGTGATTCCAGTTTTGCAGAAGCTCTTCCTACTGTGAGCAGGCACCTAATTATGGGCTGGTGGTAAAAGTAAAGCTTGTGGCCAATAAGCAGTATTTTTCTTTTCCTAAAACATTTTAAATAAAACTCAATATTTATTTTCATTTGCTCCAGCCAATGAAGCACATTCCCTAATAAACTAGGGAGCTAAGCAGAAGAAAGTCATTTTCAACAGCATAAATATTAAGTAGGAGTAGTCTCACAAAAATTTTGTGCATCATTTTCTAAATATAGACTCTCTTGCTACGATGGAAAAACCAACTCTACAGTTCATTGATATTGAAAATCCAAAATAAAGGATTTAAATTATCTTAGAAATTTCAAGGTGCCAAACGGCAAATGGAAAACTGGAGAATTCCATTGTATTTCCAGATAAAGATATGATCAAGGTTATATATAAATATATGTGAGATATATAATATAATAGTACATATATGATACAAAATTGGCTGTAACTTAAATTATAATACTGATTAATATAAAAACAAATATGGAAACTTAGAAGTGTAAAAAACTTGCCTTGTTCAAAAAAAAATGAAACAGGCAAGGATAATCCCCCTTTTCATCATTCTAACTAATGAACAATTGGTGACATATTAAAGTTAGAACAAGCCGGGCATGGTGGTACACACCTGTAATACCAGTGACTTGGGAGGCTGAGATTGGAAGATCCTGGTTAGAAACATGGATATTTCCCAATCATTGACTCTTTCTCCTCCACCATCAGATCAGAGTGTAATTATTAAAGGCCAGCCTCAACAGCTTAGCTGGACTCTGCTTCAAAAATAAAAAGGGCCAGGAATGTAGTATAGTGTTCATAGGTCCCTCATACCAGTAAATAAACAAATAACAGTGATTGAGAGGTTAAAACTGTTCGAAATTGTGGAGACAGGAGTTCAAGGGATAGCAGTTCTGAAGTAAATATGTTGGCATTCTTATGTTTACTTTCTAAAGACTAAATCAGTGAATGGTCTTTGGAGATTGTATTAACATTCCAATCCTCAGAGAGAACTGCCATGCAATTCCTGCCTGACTGAGAAAAAATGGGCTGGTTTCATTGGAAGGCAGACTGGGAAATTGGTGGTGGCAATGACCTCGTATTAGTTATATTATGAGCCATAAGTGCTATATATATTTCACATTAATTCATTTGTCCGTTCACCAAATTATTCATTGTGTTTAGTTTGGAGAATCTTTAAAATTAGTTCATCCTTTGGGATAAGTAAATCTGTGGACCTGCAGTCTATAGGAATGCAGTGGACATATGTATCATTTCACTATAGGGGTGGTAGTGCACACCTGTAATCTCATTGACCTGGGAGGCTGAGACCTGTGGATCCTGGATAGAAACAAGGACATTTCCCACTCATTGACTCAATACAATTTGATGTATTTTCCTGTTTAAAAAAAAAATAGCACAGCAAATTCATTACATTGTATCATATGTTTGAAGATCTGTCTTTTTCAGAAGCAGGTACTCATCCATGAAGCAGCTATAAAGGCCTGAGAGTCCTTAATTATTGGCAGATAGAAGAGCAGAAAAATGGAGTACTTGGTGATGACTATATGTAACAAATAAAGCCAAGTTATGATTAGAGATCACACTTAAGAACTGTGTAACTCATTAGGTTACTAACACCTTGGTTGTCATATAGTTTCATCTTTTAAGATTGCTGTTTCAGAAAAATATGGATTTCCATGCAAATGTGTTCATCCTGGAAAGTTTTGGGAACTTGGTCAGGTTTCCAAGTTTTGGGTTAACCATCTTAAAAATGTGTATTTTCCATGAATATTTTATTAAGCCCTTAAGTTTTATAAAACAATTTAAGATCTTCAGAAAAAAAAAGATTAAAGAAAGGCAATTAATAAAAATGGAGTTTTAAAGGTATCTCCTGATATAATAGCACACGTGCAGAGGGGAGAGGGGACATTTCAGTGGATGATTCCTTCTGGTATCTGCCAAGAATGGCCTTCCAAAGAGCAGGTGGGTGGAGTTGTTTATGACAGACGCTTGGAATGAGAGCACATTAAGGGCTCCTGGTTCCCATTTGTATTTTGGTGTGCTTCGACTTCCTGAGCCCTTATGTGTCAAATCATATTCCTAAACTTATATTTTCTCCATGCCCTCTGCACACTTCTCCAAGCCGATCTCAGCTGTGCTGCCTCCACCCTCCTCCCCAGGGAGGGGAGCCACAGCAGATGGGGTTAGGGCAGAGGGCTGATGCATCTGACAGCAAACGGCCGGGTTGTTGAGTGGAAGCTGTGAGCGTCAGGAAGCTCCTTTTCCCCTGAGACCCAACTAACCACTGAAGAAAGTTGAAAATGAGCCCTTTGAGAAACGCTATTAAAAGTAGTAAAAAATTGCAATTGTGCAGATGATGTGCTGCTGTGCGCTTATTCGGATGCTAATGAGTTTGACATTAGGGAACTCAGAGGCTTTACAGCTACTCCCTTATGTGATTCAATTCTTTATTGGCAATCTTTGAGAAAATAAATGGAAAATGTATTGCTAATAAATACATAACACGATAGGGTATTAGACAAAAAGCCATTACTTTCAGGATTTAGAAAGAGCTTTGTTCACCAGTGTGACTATTTTCCAGGATCTTTTGTTTTAGGTTAGTGTATGGCAAACAAAAGGGAATAGGCAGGTGGAGAGCTGCACAACTCTTTCTGAACTGAGGGTGCAGCAGAAAGGGCCAAAAACATTTGTAGAGAAAGCTTTTTTTTTTTTTTAAGTTACAATCAAACACAAACTAAGAATTCCCAAGCTCCTCTGCTACTTTTCAGTTGTTACACCATGTGCAGCAATCTGTTGTGTTGTATGAGAGTTTTTATCTTCATGTTTCCCCAGGAACTACAGTTGCAGACTTAGGTTGACGAAGCATCTGCTTCATGTCTGGTCAAAGACTACAAGTAACACAGACATCTATGCTTCAGAGGCGGGGCTCTTCAGTATACTGCAAGGGGTAAAAGACCAGATGACAGAAATCTTCTGAAAGGAAGGTTGGTGGCTTATGTTTTAAAATTCCAGAACTGCCAGCCATAAACATTTAAAGCCTGTGGTATCTGTATACGTGGCATTGCTATAAACAGGCCGTCTTGTGCGTGTTGAGTACACTACATGGAATTTCAAAGTTTTTTCTCAAGGGCCAATGGCCTCTGAAAACAGATTCTGTTTCCATCCCTGGGGCCAAATAGAGGGGATGCAGCTCTGTGCATTGTGACTGATAACCAAGTAAACCAAGGGTGAATTGTTGCCTTGGAAAGCAAGTTAAAACACTTGCCAAAAGATCAGTAGCATTTTATGATGGCCTCATTAGAAAAGTCTAAGTAACAAAAGGTTATATTTTGTATTTTGTGATTTCTTGAGCAAATCTAGTCTCAAGTTTTTCTTTTTGGTGGTTAAAAATGAAAATAATAGAAATACTAGGGTTCAGAATGTAATCAGTGGTGGATGCTTTGCCTAGCACATGTGAGATCCTGTGTTCAATCCCCAGCACCACTAAAAAAATAAATAACAATAATAGAGCTGGATATAGCTCAGTGGTTGAACATCTATTTAGCATGTAAAGAGCCCTAGGTTTGATCCCCAGCATCATAAAATAATAATAATAATAATAATAATAATAATAATAATAATAATAATAATTGAGAGTCCCTTATCCAATTTCTCAACTAAATAGAAGACCTGATATATATATATAATGTAAAAATATTTTTTTCTGATTGATATGTACTAGATATGTACTATCAAGTTTTTAGTATAATCCAAAGTACCAAGTATGTAATATAATCCAACCAAATTGTCAACTCATTGTTTTTCATTGCAATGTTTATTATTATTCTTCTATTAATTTGTCCAGACACTTACTCCTTCCTTCTTTTATTTTTTCCTCTTAACAGAATGAGTTTCAAGCTTTCTCACTAAATTGGACAAAGACATTGAGTCTCTTTGACGGAGCAGGGTGAACTGAATTGTTTACAAGTTACTGGAGAAAGAGAGCGGTATGGCTACATTTTCTATCTATTTATTAAGAAGTAGATATACTGAAAGAAAATGAGATCAATTAAAGAATTTATATAAAGGCTCTCCTCTTCAACACTGTTTCATCTCTGTGAATTTGATTTTGAACTTTTGTTAATGCTCAATTTAGAATTGTGATTTTTGTTCTAAGCACAGTCAACTTAATATTTTAAACTACTGAACAGGTAAAATTCTCTGAAGAAACCCTTTTGCATATTGGTTGGTATGTGTTATTTGTTCATGTATGTTTGTCCTTAAAGAAAGGTTCATTGTTAAAATAGTTTTAAAGATCCAATTTGAATTCATTTGTATTAGAAATTTGTTTGCTTAAAGACTAAGAGCAATTATAAGATATTTGAAAAGCAAGATTTTAAAACAGGTGACTATTTTAAAGCTCTATACATGACATCTGCAATTAATTCCTACAAACAGTAAAAAGTAAAAAGTTCAATAGTCCTTGGGAAAAATCTATTTAAAATAACGTATCCCTTTAGGATGAAGCTTATTTTCTAACACATATTTTATAACAGATGCATCTCAAACTATCAGCAAGAAAAAAATTCAAAGGCCCTCTTAGTGGATTACTTGCCCTATTTTTAAACAGGGCATATTTAAAAAAAAAAAAAAAAATATATATATATATATATATAAAGAAATCTCCTGAAACATAAAGCTGGTGATTGCCCCCTAATGTCACAAAGCTGTGACTCTGAGGCCATGGTATGGCAACTAATAGAAATCCTTGGCACACATTGGTTACCTAAGGGAATAATAGAACTATTTACTGGAGTCGTTTGGCAAAAGGACACAAACATATGGCTTTGGTTTATATTCAGCATTGCCAGTTGTACAAAGTTACAGGACAAAGTCTACAACAGCAGTGAAAACTCAGAAATCAGAAGGAAGAGTCAAAATAAATCCACCTCCTTGTAACAGTACCCAAGCTTGTCTCAGGTCTAAGATGTCTTTTTTGCCCAGTGACTCTAGAAAGTTCTCTTTGAAAAGCATCTCATCTGTGGATAATGTGCATGAATGAGGCTCTCAGGTAGAACCGTTTCCCAGGGAATTATATGTACTTAATCTGATAGCAGACTGAATCTGCTTCATCCTTGAGGTTTGTATTCATGGGAGATAAGAAGAATTAGGAGAAATAAGGAGAATTATCAAAAATCTAAAGCATATACAACATTGAATTCACCAGCATTTATACAGAGATTAAAGACAGTACAGTAAGAGACATGCAGGCACAGAAAGTTGAAATCAATAATAGTGTGCCCCAAACAAAGGATGGAAAGTTCAAAAAATTTACAGATGTCATCATGGGTGGTATTTTTTTAAAAAAAGAATTTTTAAGTATATATTGTTTAGTTATTGATGGACCTCTATTTTATTTATGTATGTATTTATTTATTTATTTATAAGTGGTGCTGAGAATTGAACCCATTGCCTCATATATGCTAGGCAAGTGCTCTACCACTGAGCCACAACACCAACCCCTAAAAAAGGATTTTTGTTATGATTCATTTTTTAAAGTTTATTTTTTGAATGTACTCCTATTCTTCCTGAGTAATGGATAAATATATTAAAACTAAAAAATTAAAGAGAGTAAGAGCAGAGAAAAAAACAAACTTAAACATTCTAGATTAACCTTGCTCTCCAAAAGTCAACATTCTCCTTCATTTAGCCTTGAAGCTCATTTCCCCATAATTTTTGCTTATGTGACAGGTAAGCATCTTGCCTACCATTTTAGGCTGGTCCAAAGCTATGTTTAGAACAAATTGAGGCCAGCATTATCAAAAGAAAGGTCACTCAATGTAGGGTCCTTTGTTCCTCAATCTGGACAAATTTCATCCCAACATAATGGCATCATCTAGTTGCTTCATTTTGAAAATTGCCTTTTCCTGCTTCCTGGGTTTCTCTTTCTCATTTTTTGTGACTTCATTTGTGAAAAGTATCCACTGAGGAAAAAGTGTTCCTCCTGGAGAAGATCCTAGAACCTTTTCTCGGCAGCCACAGAACTTCCTCTCACCATTGCCATGAGTTCCTCAGGACTGAAAGAATATCTCACAAGAATGATGTTCTACAACATACTAAAGCACAGTGCCAATTCAAATGTCTCAGGAGAAGCACACAGTGAAATCTGCTGAAGAGGGGAAATCACTGCAAGTTCAGTGTATGCAAAGGACTTCTCAAATTAGAAGTCTCCGCATGAACTAACTAGACAGCATTAAGATTAATTGTGTAAGGGTTTTCCAAGAGTGCCTTCAAAACATGATCACCAGGACTTCTTCTACAAATATTAAAAACTCAAGACTATTAGTAAATGCGTCTTATAAATAAATGTTGAGGTCATTGTACAGAGTTCTGCTGAAAGGAGAAAAAAACCTCAATATCACCAAGGAATTTGTTTTACCCAGTTTTTAAGAATCGATTGCATATTTATTTGGAGAGATAGGGGTTGTTTGTCTGTTTGTTGGTTCAGTATTGGAGATTGAACCCAGGATGCTCTACTACTAATCTACATCCTCAGCCCTTTTATATTTTGAGACAGGGTGTCACTAAGTTGTCCAGCCTAACCTCAAATTTGTGATCCTCTTGCCTCAGCCTTCCCAGTCACTGGGATTACAGGTGTGCATCACCTCATTTTAAATTTTTATTTATTTACTTACTTGTCATTAGGTTAAAATAGAATATTGAGTGAAAAATAAAATATAAAGGAATTAAATACCAGTTAAGAGGCTTGCATGAATGAAATCAAAATTGATTTTTTGAGTTTTACATATTGCTTCTTGAATCTCTTCCTCCACAAAGAAGCAATTCTGAAACTTTCTGTTCAGCCCCAAAGAAGGTCCCAGATCTGTGGCCTGGGGTAACAAGAAAGAGAACTCTTTGATGCCCCTGATGTAAAAAAAAGGATGGGCAAGTACAAGTAATTCAGAAACCACTTTGTACACTTCAATATAGGTTTATAAGTATATAAAGATGTTAAATGGGAGTTTTCCACATTCAACTAAATAGTTCATGTTATTCTAAGGTCAGGTTTTCTTCTTCACTACAAATCTACTTATTTCCATTTCTAATTCTTGTGCACATCCTTCCTCCAAATTTTGCTTTTTGACATTTGGTATTTTATAAAATTCTTTCCCTCTTGCAATTTTTTTCATGTGTTCACTTCTTTCCCCTGGAGAACTGAAACATGAAGCCTTTTTAAAAATTTTCTTTGTGACTTTATTATGAATTAAATGCTGAGCAAGAATACTTTTTTTCTTCTTTCTATTTAAATACTATATACAATATGTCCATATTTGTAGGTTAAATGAGATTTTTCTTAAAGTAAGTGTTACAGATCAGGAAAAATTAGAATAACAAAGGTCAACTTCAGTCTTCTTATCCCTGCTGAGAACTGGATTGTGAAAGCCAGTAAGAGCTCATTATAGGAATCTCGGCCTATATATTCTATTGTTCTCATCCTTAAACTATGAAATCTGGAGAAGGACAAGATTTTAAAAAATAAAATTTCCAATCAAGAAAAGGAATAACTCAAAGTTTACAAAGTTAATTGCAGTCTTTTCAAAACTATTGGGTGGGGGGTGGTAAGCAATATAGATAATTAAACATTATTTTGAAGTGGAAAAAAAAAACTCTCTAAGAAGTGGTATATTCAAGATTGCAATACGTATTGTTTAGGTCATTTTCTTGAACCATACCATGAACTTGTGACTCTTCTATCATTCTGGAAGAATTAGAAAGTATGATAATTGACCCCTAACTCTGGGTCTTGAGACAGGTACTAAAGTAGAAATCTCTACCTTGAATGACTCACCACCTGAGCAAGGTACCTTTGAAGACAAGGGTTCATTTTATGAAAATAAAGTCTTTCCATTGGCAATTTACTCATGGAAATAATCCAAATTAAGAATACTTTGAATTTTCTACTTCTATGTACAGGAACAAAGACCTGTTTTTGAGTTAGGGTGGATGAGGAGAGAGAACCCTCTCATGAACGTTTAAATTCCCCACCCCTAAAAATAAAAATACATATGCTTTAGATGTCTGATACATGATTAGAAACTAAACTTAGTAATTATTGTTCCCCAGTTATGAAGGACAGAATGAAGGTGAAATAGATAGCTCATAAATAATGGCCTTGATCTATTTTACTCTTACTCAGCCCACAAGCTAAATTTGAAAACTTAGTTTTATGAATGACTTATCAGTTTTTAAATGTTTATAGAGGGTGAATGTGCTACACCAACAGGAGAACAATAGCTTAACAAAATACAATTATGAGACCAGCATTCCAAGCACATTCATGGGGAGGTCCATGAATATTTATGCATTCCTTCCAAGGACTTTAATGTGGAGATGGTTGCATGGGGTGGAGACAAGACTCAGACCCTTGAATAGAGGAACTGCAAAATAGAATCTAGTTAAAAGTTATTAGAAAAAAGGTTGCATTTGAGTATGTGTCTGAAACTTTTATGTATAACTTCTGGCATCCTTTGCAATGTGTGCTTCGGTTTTAGTAAGAAACTCATGGAACTCAACCTCCCCTTTTTTTGGGGGGGGTATTTTTTTTTAGGTGGCTGGGGAGAGTTAATAGCACCCATGTGGCAGGATGATAGACTTGTGTTATGTGGATGCTCTCCCATGGGAATAGCTTCCTCAGAAATATTTGATGGGTTTCATCTTTTTAACCCTCACATGCTACTGATCTCTCTTAATCTAGTTATTTGTGTAGCACACGGAAGGGCCTTGCATGAGTTGAGCCACTTTATATGAAACAGGGATGTTCCCTGGAGGAGGGGGATTTCACAAGGCAGTGCTCACCATCCTGAGTAAACCAAGCCATTTTAATCTTAGGCAGTGTCATATTTGTCGTAAACTCGTGCAGTTTTAAAAGAAGAAAAATTGACAGGGGGAAAAAATCACCTCTGTTTTATTGTTGTTTTCTCTTATTGTGTAGTTTTAAAATATTCATAACAATGAACCATTTTATTTAGACGAAAGCAACTGCTGTTCAACCAAAGTGGTGAACACTTTTTGTTTGCTAATTTAAAAAGCAGTTCAACGATTGGTATGGTGTTTATTATGAAGCAATGACAAAAGAGTTCTGGTGGTTTTAATAGTTTTAGCTTACGAGAGGTGTCGTTAATTTCGTCTGTAGTGTTGCAGGTGAAAAAATGCACAATGGATAAATAGTCTATATTGGTTTAACTGAACATAATATATAGTGTGTTCTGGAGTTGTTTGTCTCAATAGACTATAGTAATCAAAAGTAATGAACCTATTATGTGCAGGACCTTGGAGAGCGTCGAATGGCAGTAAAAGTGTGGCACATAAAAGGTTTATTAAAGGAAATTAAAGTCCATCATTGCCACACCTGCTCCCCTATTATAAGTCTATGGCAGGTCAGTGCCTTCAATCACAACCTAGCCTCAGAGAGCAGAGACGCAGCTCCCATTACCATGGCAGTCACACTGCCTCTCTGCTCATGTCAGGATTTAAGGATGGGAGCCACGGAGTGCGCCTTCTGCCTGCCTCTTATTTTCAATGGACACAACAACTTATTTATATTTAAGAATTCTTTCTAACAGCATACAGAAGTGAATTAAACTAAGAGAATGATGAGCAGATTCTAGTGAAATGGATAGATGTCTTCAAGTCAGAGTCCATGAAACTAAAGTGCCTCGAAAGTCTTTGCATCCCTTTGATAATTTATTTGATTGCATTTAAAATATTTAGTAATGATGGAAATTTGATATTGCCACAGACCTTCACTTTCTGTTTACATTCAGATGACTATAACCAATATAGTTTTTTTGGAATTTGGGGTGTAAATATAGGTTTTGTTGATAGAATTTTCTCATTCTAGGGGAATTACATGAGTTTGGCTTCAAGTTGCTTATTTAGACAGTTATTTTCCTTAGAAAGACGTATGTATAGGGAAGGGTCTATAAATGTAAAAGAATCAGATTTTAATAAATCCATCTAAAATATTTTGATTTAGCATTTGAGGTTTTATCCCTTTCATGACCACAGTAATCAGTCTTTTTTTTTTTTTTAATCACTATACATTTGAAACACTTAAAAACACTTGTGGGCAAGGATATCAGCCTTCTTGTTGCCGTTCTCTCTGGTTTCCAGCATCTGTAGATGTGTCTCTTAAACTAGTAGTATTTGAGGGCAGTCACAATCAGTTCCCCAGAGAGTCAGAATGGGATTCAAGGGCAAGGAAGGGCACTCTGTTTTTCACCGTGACCTTCAGAACTTCTAACTGCATATTTTCGTATTTTCATCAATGTCAAAGGCATGACCTCAGAACTTTGTGTTCATGTTACAGATGGATGCAGAAGCTGAAGATAAAACGCTGCGGACTCGCTCTAAAGGAACGGAGGGTGAGTTAGCAAACAGGTTTCCTGACACTGTGCCCACCATACCATGAAAGATGGGAGTGCCAGTGTCCTCTGTCCCTAGCGTGTAGTCAAAATGATTACACCTTCCTTGGGGCTTTTTTTTATTCAAATCAAGCCAGAATACTGGCTCTTGGCATTGAGAAGCTAAATATTATGAACTAAGAGTTAAAGGACTCTGGAAGGTCCAAATGATATATGATGCTCATTTTTACAAAATACAATCATGAGTGCATTTGAACATCATGCAAAATATCCTAAGGTTCAGCAAGGGAGGAATGTTTCATGGAGACCTTCAGATTTTAAAAGTGACCTTAAATGACCAAGGGAAAAACTGAATTGTTAGTTTATTGCTAAAGCGGATTTTGATTTTCATGTTATCTGGTTTAGTAGCTCCCAATCTATACTTTGTTCAAGTAAAATGATGATGTTTGTTTTTTGACTATTCCTGCTGGGAATTTCCGGCAGCTCTGCAAAGTAATGTTTGGAAGGTTTAACTTGCCGGTTATCCCTCTCTTTTTGTAACCAACAGATGGTAATGTAATATTGAAATATAAACAGGCCCTTGATGATCTAAACATCTGGAAAACAGGATTGACTGGCAATAACACCCCTTAAGGAAAATAACTTTTATTATAATTAGCTATATTTTTGTGACCCTTAATTCTAAGTGGGAAACTGTAGGTTCACCATGGCTCTGACAACACTCTGGATAGCTGTTTTCCCCACCCCACCCTCCTCAGGGTCTACCTTGCTTAAGAAGAGCTGAGCCCAGCTGTCACCCTGCACTTATCTGGAAAGGTTTTGACATTTTCAGTTGAAAATGGCTAATCAAGTTGAACACTTTTGTTAGCTATATGTTTATATATGTCAAGGTACTTAATTGCTGTTTAAGCAAAGTCCAAAATCACAAATATTTTTAACAAATTCAAGAATGCTTTCATTTCTTTATTTAAAATGTGACCAGTGCTTATCATCAGCGTTGCTACCCAAACTTCAGAATATTTCTGCACATCACATAGGACTTTTCTCTACTCAAACATACTGTCTTGTTTTTCAATTTTAGTTTTAAAGTAACCATATTTTTTACCCTCATAGTAATTCTAGACTCTAAATTTTTACCCTCATAGTAATTCTAGACTCTAAATTTTCATGAAGGTAAATGTCTCACTATTATACAAATTTCAGAGTTTCTTTCATTAGTTTCATATCTTTTTTTTTTTTTTGGTGCTGGGGATTGAACCCAGGCCCTTGTGCATGCGAGGTGAGCACTCTACCAACTGAGCTACATCCCCAGCCCTGTATTTGGAGTCTTCAAATCTCTTATTTTGACGTCTCAAAGCACACTACTCTCTCATACTTTCTAAATGAGGGTCTTTAAATTTGCAATTCTTTTTTGGACTTCGAATTCTTTTGGCACATGCACACATGTCTTAAATAGAGCCAAAATGTTCTTCTAGAAGTGAAATGACTGTTTCTTGTGAAGCATGAGTAATCTTGAAAACCACCTGTTGCCTCCCTCCATATGCTGCTTATCCTGGGTGTAGGCAGGTATTTATAAACATGAACTCCTATAGTTCCTAGCGTCTCAGTCAGAAAAACTGAAGCCCTTTTTCTCTAAGTTTCTTATTTTTAAAAGTTCATTGGTATTAACATTTTTGAAGCTTATGAGCATTCCTTTCTTCCTTATGTATAAAGTTTATGAAATAAAATCTTGGGATATATTCATTAGTAAAGCCTTGCCAGTTTTATTTGAATACTTGTTTAATGTCATTAAATATGTTATCTTGGGACTGGGTGTAGCTCAGTGGTAGAGTGTTATCTTAGCATGCATGAGTCCCTGGGTTCAATCCCCAGTATAACCCAAACATACAAACACACACACACACACACACACACACACACACACATCCCCACACAAAGAGAGAGGATAATATTGAAATTCTTTTGAATAATTTCCTATTAAAATAAATTTTATTTTAAAAAATAATTCAGATCTTCTACGTTCCTGTAATTTTTCAATGAACCTCTAAAGACAGATACTTAAAAAGTCCAAACTGTGACTACAAGGCCCCAGGGCCACCCAAGATACTAAACACAATGAGCCATCCTGGGACATACTCACCTGTCCTCTTATCTCCAGAGGACCAGAACAGAGAAGAATTAAGCCATACAGTGAGAAGCCACGTGGGGTCTATACTAACAATTCATCATTATTATCTTTAGATGGGTAAATACTTTCAATCACTTTTGAAAATTATCAGCTGATTCTTTCTCTTCTTTTTTTTTTGTTTTTTTTTTTTTGTTTGTTTTTCCAATAGTACCAATGGATTCCCTAATCCAGGAGCTCAGGTAAGATCTTCCCTACATTATTTTTTCTCATATTGATTGGTTTTATTATTAGAATGATTTATACTTTTAAAGCCTCACAATCCTTGTTTTAGAATAAGAAACAAGCCAAAGGACTTACTAGTCTCTATCTAAATACCAAAGAAGCAGAGAAAGGGAACATCTATACGGATAATGGATCCAAAACAATTTGCTCTTATATTCTAATAATAAAACATGGAATCATTTGGTATAATGAGAGTAATTTCCCACTTTTCTTTAAGGAATGTAGGCTGCCACACACTTTTTATACACCTACATGGTTAGATTTTATACCAAGGGTCAGTGAACTGAACTGCCATCTGTGACCTGATTAATGGATCACCAAGATCCTAAGTTATACACTTTTTATTTGAAATAATTAGATAATTCCATCAGGTAGCCACAATTTGTTTTTTTAACCTACACATTACAAGGTAATGTGACAAATAGGTTTTTTGAATGGGTCCATATGTTTCTACCTTAGATATCATAACACCTCAGACCTAATACTCTGAAAATTCCACCTGGTTTTGCAGAATAAATTTCAATTAGATTTTCTTTTACAGAGTCTTTGTTGAGATATAGTAAAAAAAAAAAAAAAAAAAAAAAGAAAAGAAAAGAAAAAAAAATGATGAAAAAATATACTTAAGAGGAAAAAAATAAAGAAAATGTGCTGATGATACATTTTCTGTCAGGAACAAAATGATCCCCTTGCCCATTTTCAAGGTTTGCTATTGCAATTTCAGAAAGTTCTAAATTCACTGTTTAGTCTGCCTTTTTAAAAACAGCAATGGTCTACATTTGTCCTTAGGGAAGTGTTTGAAAAATAGAGGATGTGTTATAGTATCTGACGCTCTTGAAATTTAGAAGGTATGCATTAACAATTTACATAGTTCTTTTTCCAAGCAAAGGTCCTTTGTGGTTCCCTGGAACACAGGTTGTCTTAGTTACTTCCCTGTTGCATATGACTCATTCTGCCTCAGCCTTGGTCCACCTGTTTAGAGGAACACATACCTATTACAATTCATCCTGATGCTCTTTTCTGTAGAAGTTTGCTTGTAGGGAATTTATGGCCATGACTGTGTTGTTAATCTTATCATTAATTTTTTTATGAACTATTTTAATAAGAGCAGGACATGTAGTACATTCACACAATTGGGCAGGATTAAACTATTGAAGTATTTGGCTCATTTAAATTCTTGCTTTTAAAATTTACTCTCATCTAAATTTCTATCTTTTTGGAGACTTTGTGTCTTCTGTAAAAGGATTGAGAGAAATTTAAAACAATCAAGTGCTCAAAATGTAAAAGATGTTTGCAGCACTATGAGAGGGTTTCCTGATGGTCTACCACAAAAACAGTGTCCATGACCATGACCAGCACCCCAGTGAACAAAACTGTCAGGTCTTTTAGGGAATCAAAGCTTTCAGAAGGCAAAAAGAAATCTTTTTAGTGATATATCTTGAAAATAGCTTGAAAAAAACAAGAATTTTGAGGGAATTAATATGTGCATTGACCTAAGGAAAAACACATAATTCAGAAAAAATGGAAGGAATTAACAGAGAAACAAATTTATGGGGAAAAAATGTTTAATATGACCGTAGTACAGAAATGGAAATTACTCTTCAAGCATGTTATCAGCATAAATGATTATAATAAACTAATATTTATTGAGGTCTTACATGCCGTACACTCAAATTTTGTCATCCAATTATCTCATTTAATCCTCAACAATAATCTCATAAGGTAGAAACTATGACTATTCAAGTTTTCAGAAAAATGAAGTGAAAATAAGCATTATCTGTAAATAGCCCAAGGCTACAAACTAGTAAGCAATCCAAACTTTAGACTCAACAGAGCAGCTTCTCTATCACTAGGCTATGCTTTCCCTCATCCATAATTAGTACTATCCAGAACATGAAATCAAAAAGAAGTAATTCATTGCTTATGTTTTTTTTTGAAATTCCACACTTTAACCTTCAGAGTTATCTTTCAACAACTTAGTTTTCTAAAATTTGGACAAAGAATTTATTTTATTTAAAAATGATAATGTTTCCTGTTCTCTTAGTTCTTTAGAAATCATTTATCTGTCAAAAATTTCATTTGACCTAATTCGTTATTAGACTAATTCAGAAAGATGATGGTAATTTCTGGGAAGATTCATGCATGAAACAAATTCCCTTATTTTTCTTTAATAAGAATGAGTTAATAGAAATTACTGATAATTTTAGAATTTACAAAAAGTTATGTTAAACAGAATGATCATGTTTAGGCTGAAGAGGTACCAAGCCATCTCTTAAGTGGCTTAAGTTGACCTAGGCATAATCCCTAATTATTATTCTATATACATCTTGGGGAGGGAGAGTACTGGTTTATTTTTAAAAACTTTATTTTTAGTTTCTTTTTTAATTTTTGTGCAACTTTTGTATAACTTTATTCATTCCCTATGATGTTCTTCTAATTTATTGTACCGATTTATTGTGATTCAGAATTGCAATCATGTGATTGAATTTCTGAGTACCCTTGGGGAATGTGGCATGTTTTCCCCAGTATGAAAGTTATGGCTATTTCGTAGAGAATACTGGCAACTTATTTAGTCCTTCTTTTTAGAATACATTGGACATGTTATTGCTTCCAGAGAGACTACTTACAAAAATACTAATACAAATGAAGCTAATTTAAATATACTGTATATTGTTCATGGCACTAATAAAAATTGATACTGACATTCTCATCTTCTTATTATACTCTATGTCAGCTACTATCATCACCATTAAAAAAGCAATTTATAACCACAGGCATACCTTTAATCATATTCCTTATTAGCATTTCCAGTCTTTCCTCTAACACAATTCAGGTTACAGGTGGTGTCGAGAAAGCTCTCTTGCGTCTTTCTAAATCATGCCCATTGCATTATCTCTGCTCTTTTCTTTTATTACTATTATCCTTAATCTGAACCTCATGCTATTGCATCTACTAATATTGGTAATTGTCTCATGCATTGGCAAAGTGTTTTACATCAGTCCAGCCCCCTTCCTCTAATTAGGAAAATATATTCTCGCTTCTGAAATGGCTTTTCTATGTGACTCCTTAGAGAGACAAATGAATTCAAGGCTCTTAAGTATTTTAGAGTCAAATCCCTCTGTCTTTTTGTGGTTTATTACTGCTTACCACTTGGTTGGCTTAAGTTTTGTAATAAAGTCTTTAATTTTGATGTATTTTTATTATTTTATATTATTTTATTTCATTTTTCACTTCATTTAAAACTCTCACTTGGGAGGTTGAGGCAGAAGGTTTGGAGGATTACAAGTTCAAGACCAGCCTGGACAACTTAGTGAGACCCTTTTTCAAAATAAAAAATTTAAAAAGTGCTAGGGATGTATCTTGGTGGTAGAATACCCCTGGGTTCAATCCTCAGTACTACAAAATAACAGCAACAAAAACAACAATAAAACATCATTTAGCATTTTCTTATAACTTTTTAGTGTTAAAATATTTTATGAGCTCTTCATTCAATAGGTAATAAGATTTAATAACATTTTATCAGTATGTGAAAGTTTTATGATTTGAAACTTTAGATGGATTTTTCTTTTTCCTTCTATCACATTTTATTTACTATAATCTTTTTATCAGTTAAATATAGCATTTTTATGTTTAATAGTTTTTTCCAATTTCTTTTTTTTTTAATAATATTTACTTTAGTAGTCATGATTTTATTGGAACTTCCATGTTGAGTAAAGACTTCCAGAGATAACACCTAAAGAAAAAACGAACAGGAGTTTATTCCTGATAATATGCATTCGATAAATTCATCATTCGGGTTAATTAATAGTTTTAATGACAAGTTTGGCTGAAACAACAGAGAAATCTTCCTCTTTACTTTCATTACTATCATTTCCAAATGCAGGAGTGTATATTTTGGGTATTTAGTGGCAGATTACTATATTCATGTTGCTAGTATATCTTTCTAAATATTATGGACAAACTTATAAATTACAATCTAAGAAATTGACATTTAAAGAAAACCCATTTTTCCCATAAGTCACTCTCAGGGAAAGTAAAGCTGACAATCACAGAAGATGATGATATGGATTTAATTTAGAAGATCAATGACTATCCAAAGCAGGGGGAGGCACCTATGGTCAGTCGGTCCCTCTCTTCACCTCCCTCATCTTTACCTCTTAGTAATAGTGGGACTCAGAATTAACAGGCAACTTGGACTCCTGACACTGGCACTCAAGGGAGATTATTTTGTTTTTACCATGCTGTACTGACGAGGGTACAAAAGTGTGTTAAAATATATCAGGGAAGCTTTTGAATAATGAAACAAAAGGAGTTTGTTGTTGAATGAAAAAACTTGACCAATTGTAATGCTATCACGTATTTGTCTATTTGCTAAGCCTCTTGCAGCATTTAGCTTGCTACGGAAGTAGACCCTCAATAGGTGGGTGTTGAATGAGCTGTTGAAGCAGTATGTACAGTATCTAAGTGAAGACATAAAAAAAGGCTAAAAGGTATTTTTCAAGGCAAATGACATTATCTATTTTTAAGTCATGAGCTGAGTTTAGGGAAGAGAAGTGCTTAATACATGCTCTTTTAACTAAGAAGCAACTGAGCCAGCATACCATTTTTACCCTCCACGTTTTGGATGAGATCTTAATTTAAACTTTCTCAATAAGTTAATAAATCAAGTTGAAACACATCCTGACCTACAAACAAACCCTGCTACATTTTTTTTAATCCTTGCACAGCCAGTCTCAGAGAACCTACTCTTCTTTCCTTCTAAATTGTTTTTCATGCATGTGATTTTAAATCTGTGTGAAAATATCTAGAAATGACACAAATATCTATTTTTCCCCCTCTCAAAATGTCACCTCCCAGGTGATGAGCTAGTAAGGGGCTTTTACTTCAGATTTTGCAGTGTAGGAGGCGTGAGTGACTTAACTTCCATGTGAGGCCCTTAAGAATCATTTTTAAATGGGCTAACAATGGAATCCATTCCTTCTAGCACACTCAACTCAGAAGACTAAATGATTTTGTTTTCTTCCGTTTGTACACAATATGTATCTAGTTGGCCTTCAGTATCTGTAAGTTCTGCATTTTCAATTCTATCAACCATTGGATGGGAGATATTTAAAATTTCTAGTATTTTTAATTTTTAAAATTACATCTGTACTGATTACATACAGACTTTACTTTATTGCCATTGTTCTCTAATCAATATAATAGAACAACTAATTACATAGCATTTACATTGTAGTAAATATTAGAAATAATCTAGAGATGATTTAAATGTAGGGGTGGATGTGCATAGGTTATATGAAAATAATACAGGATTTTATATGAGGAATTGAGCCTCTGCAGATTTCATTATCTGAGGGGGTCCTGGAACAATCCCCCGAGGACACTAAGGGATGACTGCATGTGTGTGTGTGTGTGTGTGGGGGGGGTGTATATGTGTGTGTGTGTGTGTAAATTGGAAGTATAAGGCCCTTGATAGCTCATTACCTGGGAGGTGATATTTTGAGAGGAAAAAAAATAGACATTAGTGTTATTTTTATATATTTTCATGCAGATTTAAAATTACATGTATGAAAAACAATTTAGAAGGAAATGACAGTGGCTTGTATATGTAAATATATATGCATATATGTTTATATATGTACTATATATAATATAGACTGTATGTATTATATATCACATATATATGGCCTATATATTATATGCTATATACATTTGGTATATAATATATCTAAGTGTATATAGATTATATATTTATATGTATTATATATTTTTTTACATACACAGGACATCCCCCAGTTTAAGTGTATATGTTCTATTTTAAGTTATAACATTTCTGTTTCCAAAAAATATTATGAGGCTAAAAAAAAAGTCCATAGACTTAAGATACTCAGAAACAAAGTAATAACAAGAAAACATGCTGTATTTTCTTTACCTTTTTTTCCTCCAGGTTCAAATATTATCACAAGGATATTGGTGGCTTCAACCAACCATTGGTTTATAGAAGTCAAAAGCCCAAGGCACTGACATTTCTAGAAATCTGAGCTGAGGCAAAATATCAACATTGCAGACTGCATGTGAGGACTTACTTGCCCTATTGCTTTCAGATTTTTAGAGCTCACTTACAGAGATACTGTGTACATCCATTTATCATTTTTTTCTTGTAAAATAGATCTTTTTTTACCAGCAGAATTTACTGCTCTTGACTGAGGAGTGACTATATCTTTCAATATTTGTCCACTCAGTGCTTCTTCTGTGCCACTGTAGTATAGGTATTTCAGTGGGTACATATGAACAGCATTGATAATAAATTCAGCAAATTACATAATAACATGATGGGAAGTGACACAAACAAAGTGCTATACAGGCATGGAGAGAAAGATCACTTCCCACTTGGGACTCAAAGGTGACCCTTGAGCTGTCTGTCTCAGAGCAACAGCAGCAACCCTGGGTACTAGTTAGAAATGTAGGCTTTCAGGCTCCTCCACAGACTTGCCTTTTAACAAGATCTGTAAGAAACTAAGGTACCTATTAAAGTTTGAGAACACAAGACTCCATGGTTTACCCAGCAAAGCTCTTCTCTCCATTGCTGTTGTTCAGTGGCAGAGGTTAGCAGAAAAGTCGAGTCTGGTTTCTTTTGGAATTATCTTTGAGTTATGAATTCTTAGGGAATGTTGTTGGTTGTTTGCATTTCTGTTTGATGAAGGGGAGCAGAATAAGTTATGTTAACAGTCGTAGTAAAAATCACATGCTTTTTGGTCTTTTGTGAGACTTTATTTTTACCTCTTGGAAGTTTTTGAAATTAACCAGATCTTCCTTAAATATTTGTCACATATCATTAGAAAGAAAATTTAGGTAAGGACACGTTTCAAACTCCATTTTATATGCCTCCATAGAGGGCTCTATAGCCATCTAGATTGTGTTCTCAATATTTAATCATTATTATGCATCAAACAAAACCTATAACCTGTCAATTTCTGTGTCACACAACTCCCTTGCAACTCTGGTATGTTGATGACAGATGATGCAGAGGCTTCTTTGAACTTGGTCAGGCATTTCAGAGTTAGTTTGTTCCTTTTGGTCCATCCCCAACACAACACAAAATTATTTAACACCATTTCTCCTTTACCCTCAGTCCTCATTGAAGGAATACATTAACTTTAGTCATCAGAAAGAGCTCTTTTTATCTTTGTGTTATATTTTAAGTAAGACCTATCTGAGGTCCTATTTCAATTGTATTATATGCTTACAAACATGTTTCTAACACCTTGTAATTTTTTTCCTACTCTAAGTGTGCACAGAAATAAATATGTGCTATCATGTTGACAAAAATGACTTCTCCCTACAATAAAAACTTTGTATTTGGGTGACTTCTTCTAATTCTAATGTGAATTCTCACGTAGAATTTGACTGAGTCATGTAATGGAAAGAACACTGGGTTAATAGCTGCATTGGGTTCTGAGAGAACTTACTAGTTGTGTGACCTTGGAGATGAGTAAAAAGGTCAGCACTTGCTGCTCTCTTGATTAAGGAAATGCTTTTCTATAAAGCACTTTTACTCCTAATCTGTGGGTTCACCCCCCACCGCCCCCATCCATCTCAAAGCATACTGAAATTGAACCTGTTGCTTTATTCAGCAGTGTCTTCTGAGTTCCTTTCTGCCTTTAAACTTGGGAATTTTCCTTGCTTAATTTTTCTCCTTGTTAATTTTTTCTTCCCTATAAAAGGAAATAATATTTTTTAAGCACCCACAGTCTACCCCCAAATTTTTGTTCTTCTAATCTTGTCACCATACTGTTTTCTAAGGAAATTCTATACCTAAGGGTGCTTCTCATTTTTCATTTTATAAAACACTCTTCCAAAAAAGAACACCACTCTTTCCATCTCAACTCTGCAACAGACTGTGCCTAACAAAATTCCCTCCTTTGTCTTTTCCCATGTGGCATTTGTGCTTATCATTTAAATCTCAGGATTCACATCATCTCCTCCTTGAAGTATTCTGTGACCTCCCAGGCTGACAGACATTTTGTTTTTCCATTGTGTTTCCAAATCACCTCTCTACTTGCCTGTTTTAAAGCACTTATTACTTTGAATCACAGCTCTTTGGTTATTCATTCATCCATCTGTCCACCCCATTCCGAATGAAGCAGGTCCTCTGCCATTGCGTTTATAGCTTTGGTTGGGGAGATGATAACAAAAGGAACACATCATATTTAAAAAAAAAAAAAAAACTTTAATTAAGCATATGTAATTCTGCCTTCTTTATATGCCACCAACTTCTTAAGGGCAAGGAATCTATTTCATTCCTTTTAATCCTAGTACATTCACTTGAGAAATGTTTATTGTACATTATCTAGCTGCTTGTTTTGGGAATAGATTATGTTAGTGATTCATTGTAAAGACATTTCAGTTGAACCTATTGATTCTCTACAACTAAGTGTCTTAATAGTGCCTTCAACTTCTTTCTTTCCAAGTTCTTAGGTTCCTTTCTTGGTCCTTTTCTGCCACTTAATTTTTAAGAAAATTTATTATATCGTGATAAGAACACTAACATCAGATCTACCATCTCAGTAACCTAGTTCTGCCACTTTATAACCAGGACTATTCAGACAGAAAAGCTCCCATGGTCCCTCAACTACAAATCAACCTGTTTTCTGTTGAATTGTTTCTAATTTGCTTTTCTACTACCCCTAAATGTTTTCCTCCATCAATATATTTTATCAATATATCAAATGTAAAAGTGAGGAGCATGGGCTGAGGATGTGGCTCAAGTGGTAGCGTGCTTGCCTAGCATGCGTGAGGCACGGGGTTTGATTCTCAGCACCGCATAAAAATAAAATGAAGATATTGTGTCCACCTAAATCTAAAAAATAAATATTAAAAAAAAAGTGAGGAGCTATTCTAGTATAATCTCCCTTGGTCTCATTTGGTCATTTTCATTCAGGAAGAGAAACCAAAACTGAAACAGAAGCGCATGCTGGCTTGTGAGTTGCTTCTCTGAAGGGGTCAACTGAGTAAGTCTGTGGGCAGGAGTAGCCTTGCACCATAAGGCCACAAAGCCAAGATACTTCCAGGACTTGTGAAAACTTAGAAGAAATCAAGAATGAGGCATGTAGTTCAGAGCATGCATGAGACCCTGGGCTCCATCCCCAGAATGCAAAAAATAAAAATAAAAGTAGAAGACAAAATCAAAGGCTGGAACAGCTAGCTTCAGAAAAGTGTAGATAACAAATAACACCATTTGAACTGAATTTCCTTTAGGATCTTCATGGTGGTTCTCATCACAGGGACATACCATACCATCTGTGGGAAGACTCAGATAGGATAGGGAAGCTATCTCTAGAGACTCATAGCAAAATCAAGGGCAGGAGTAGGGGTGCAACCTGTAGGGAAACAAGGTGCCTGTGGGAATATGATCTCCACCTTCCCCCAGTGTAGAAATCATAGAGTACACTCTGTTCTTCCAGGTTAATCCTGTGAGAATTGAGTAAACGTAGACTCCTGGATTCCTTAAAGTGCTCGTGGTAATTGCTACACAGCCCCCAAGGACCCTGAGTCCTTGTTGCATGTGGAAGTGGCACAAAGCCTGCAGTCTATCCCAAAGGATTACTCAAGCTTGAAGGAAGGACTGGAAGACTCATCTTCTTATGGCCACGAGAAACTAGATATCCCAGTACTACAGCCTCCCTGATTTCCTCCTACCTCTCAGACTATATCTGCTTAGTCCTCCTTCCTGGTCCCTCCTCAGTTCCCTAGTCTCTAAACACTAGATTCCCAGAGGTATATCCTTGATCCTCTTTGCTGGTGATTTCATTCACTCAGGGCTTTCAGCACATTTGCATGTAAATAAATTTACCTCTCCAACTCTCCTCTCCTCCCTGAACTTCAGACTGTGGAGTCCCCAAATGGGTCCCCAGGGAGTATCTCACACCTCATACAACAGAACTTGAGATAAAAATCTTCTACCATAAATCAGACATGCCTTACAGCCTTTCCCTGTAACAGTAAATGGGGAAGTCCAAGAACTTTGAGGACATCCTTCCTTGCCTCATCTCTGTACACTGTATGCAGTCTGTCCACATGGGACAATACCCCTAACTCCAAGTAAATCTTCAATCTGACTGTTTCTCACCACCACCACTGCCATTACTAGGCCCCCCAGTCACCACTGCTCACCTGAATTATTACTCTTGCTTCTTCAAGAGTTTCTCTGCTCCAGTTCTTTCTCACAGTTACTTCATCAAAGCATCCAGGAACCCCCCATTTGGTTTCCTTTTTTTTCAGAGGAAAAGATGAAGTCTTTACTCTGGTCTGTTCTCTCTTCTTTCCATTGCCTCTTGCCTTCCTGGGTTCCACAATCCAACCTCCCAGACTTCACACTGCCTCTGGCCTTGGAATGCTCCTCCTGGTGCCTGGATGTCATTACCCACACAGCTGAGTGTCTCCCCCCCTCACCTCTTCATGTTTTTACTTAAATGCCTCCTTCTCAACACAATCTTGCCTGACCTTTAAAGTTGCAAGTTCTTAGTTTTCACCTTTCTCTATCCCCCTTTCCTTATTTTTGGTTTGGGGTTTTTGTTTTGTTTTGTTGTTGTTGTTAGTGTGTGTGTGTGTGTGTGTGTGTGTGTGTATGTGTGTGACCTTCTGACATGGAATTCGGCCGTTTATTTACCTTGTTTCTAGTCTGCCTGCATTCACCACAATGTATGTTGTGTGAGAACAGGAATTGTTATCTCTGAGATAACATCCACAACACCTAAAATAGTGCCTGGCACATATTTGGTGCTAGAAAAAAATGTTTAATAAGTGAGTGGAAAAATTTGAATAAATATGTTCTGTATACTCTAGAATGAGACACAGAAATTCACAGGTTTTGAAAACTAACAACCTAAAAATAATAAAAATTTACTGTAATAATTCCTGTAAAATAGATTTATGTTGGGAACACAATGGAAGGAGCAATTTATTCTGGCTGGGAGTTTGACCAGAGTTTGCAGGAGAAGCTCCTGCTGTCACAGAGCAGGCACTCTGTAGAGATGTATTAAATTAGGCTGAACTACACATTCTTCAAGCAGCCTGGTTCTTGACTTGCTGGGGGGTTTCTTGTCAGCAGGAGGTGAAGGTGGGATCAAAAAAGGAAATATAGATAATAATAAAGATGGTCCCTTGAGTCCACATGAAGAACACTTCTTCTCTCCATTGCTTTGAACTCACTTCTTCTTACCCATCTTTAATAATATATTCCCACATTTTAAAAAGCAATGTAAAATCATACATCAGAGAAGGCATATAGTCTAAGGGCCACATATCTTAACTTTTTATAATTTTGTGTTTTAATGACTTGGCTTTGATTTGCTTTTTGCCATATTTAAAACAAATATAGGGCAATTTCTTGATAATGCAGTAGGGCCAAGCCTGCAAATAGGTTTTAACCTCATAATGCTTATTTACCATGGGAACATCCTTATAAATAATGATTGACAGAAGAGCTCTCAGAAGTCTATCCAACCAGTGTGTGGGTCACATAGGAAAGTGAGAATCTTGAGCCCTTCTCTGACTTATAGTGCTTCTTTTATGTTAGTAACTGTGCAGACACTTTCACATATCCTGTGTCACTTGATCCTGAGCACCAAAAAGTGGGTGCTACTGCCTACACTGCCTGTTTGAGTGAACTCTAGTTCGGAACCATGTTACTCATAGGTTGCTTCATTCCCAGGGAAGGACTTAGTCCATCTTATTCTGCTATAATAGAATGCCACCAAGTGGTTAAATTATCACAATAGAAGTTTATTTGTCTTGTGGTTCAGAAGGCTGGGGAGTTCAAGTCCAGGGGATTACATCAGGTGAGGACTTTGAGCTGTCTTAACATCACAGAAGGCATCACACGATGAGACAAAGAGGAAAAGATGGCAAACTCCACCTTTTTGAACTAACCTATTCCTGAGATTGAGGCCTTAATTGTTCATGAGGCAAGTTCCCCCATGACCTAATCACCTTTTCAAGGCCCCACCTTTATGATGGCAGCTAAATTTCATCATGGGTTTGGAAGGAACATTCAAATTATAGCAGGGGATAACCAGTTTATATTAATGTGAATGAGAATATAAACTGTTAAAAATATTATATGAAAAACGTTATGTGGTGGAATATTAAATCAGGGTGCAAACACTGGTAAAATGTTCTGTCCTACCCTCATTGATGAATGGAAATGTTGGGGTACCCTGTGAAAACCTGCAAGGCCAGCAAGGTGACCAGCCTGCCAGGGTAGATAAATGACAGGCATAATAGGATCGTTGCATTGGACAGATTTGGGGCACTTGCAGTTCCCTAGAAGAGGAAGCAGGTGGATCAGGGAGGGGCCATCCCTTCCAGTTGTGTTGGTTGGGAAGAAAGGCACAGATATACCCAGAAGGGGTTAGGGTTACAAGAAATAACATATGGAACACTCAGGCTTCATTTTTAATTGAGTGACTCTAGATCATGGACAGCCTTTAAAAGCTGTTATTTCTGATTCAGTAGGATAGTTGGCTGTTAAAACATTTAACAGATTTGTGTTTATACATATGTATGCATACACACACAATCACACACACACACACAAAGGATACATTATACATACATTTATATATGCATAATTATAATAATACATCAAAGTAAATGATCCCTATGAATTAAATACTCATTTGACTATTTCAACACATGGTCCTCCTTTTACATATTATTCCAGTATGCTAGCAAGGCCTATTGAATAATTTATGGTGTGTTTTGGTGAAGGTGAGGATAAATGAGAGCTTTCCAAATATCGAAAAATTCTTTCTCATATTTAGCAGAGATCTTGTATATATTCTATAGGTTTCTAACTTTTTAGTTCAAATGAAAAGAGGAATACAGAATTATGGGCCAAATCTCTGCAGTCAGGTAAACATCAAGAAATGAAATGGACATTTATGATACTAGTTTCAAGCAGCCACATGATCTTGAGAAAGTCTCTTATCTATGTTACTTTAAATCCCTGAAATTACTAAATTAATCATATTACTGGAAAAAATTTTTATAGGTGTGTATGTGTATATATTTATTTTGTCTTGTTTTCCTTTCCCTCTCTGGGTCTTAATCTCATGTTCCTGTGTCTCTGTCTTCTAGACTTTCTTTGGTTTGCTATTTCTGCCACTTTTTGACTAATTCATTCTCCCCCATGCCCCACCATACACACACCTTCATTTCCTTCCTTCCTTTTTTTTTAAATTTTTTATTGTTGGCTGTTCAAAACATTACATAGTTCTTGATATATCATATTTCACACTTTGATTCAAGTGGGTTATGAGCTCCCATTTTTACCCCATATACAGATTGCAGAATCACATCAGTTACACATCCATTGATTTACATATTGCCATACTAGTGTCTGTTGTGTTCTGCTGCCTTTCCTATCCTCTACTATCCCCCCTCCCCTCCCCTCCCCTCCCCTCTTCTCTCTCTGCCCCCTCTACTGACATTCATTTCTCCCCCTTGTATTATTTTTCCCTTTCCCCTCACTTCCTCTTGTATGTAATTTTGTGTAACCCTGAGGGTCTCCTTCCATTTCCATGCAATTTCCCTTCTCTCTCCCTTTCCCTCCCACCTCTCATCCCTGTTTAATGTTAATCTTCTTCTCATGCTCTTCGTCCCTACTCTGTTCTTAGTTACTCTCCTTATATCAAAGAAGACATTTGGCATTTGTTTTTTAGGGATTGGCTAGCTTCACTTAGCATAATCTGCTCTAATGCCATCCATTTCCCTGCAAATTCTATGATTTTGTCATTTTTTAATGCAGAGTAATACTCCATTGTGTATAAATGCCACATTTTTTTTTTATCCATTCGTCTATTGAAGGGCATCTAGGTTGGTTCCACAGTCTTGCTATTGTGAATTGTGCTGCTATGAACATCGATGTAGCAGTGTCCCTGTAGCATGCTCTTTTTAGGTCTTTAGGGAATAGACCGAGAAGGGGAATAGCTGGGTTCTTTCCAGCCTTCTTGCCTTCATTCCTTTTATTCCCTTCCATCTCACACTGTGTATACTTACACTTCCTTCTTTTCATCTTTTTATTTTCTCTTTCACTCAAATTTTTGATTCAAGCATTCATTCTAGAGAACAGAAGGATATCAGTGGTTTATTCTTTTTCAGTACTAATTAGACCTTTATGTTTCCAGAACTTCATTTAAAGCCCTCCTAAACTGACTCCACTTTCCTTATGTGGCCCTGGTTTGAGTGTTTCTGAGGATGATTGACCCATGGAAATAAGGATGGATGTTCCAAACTCATCACCAGTTAATGATTTTTACTTTGTGGATAAGTGAGATCATTAGTAAGGATGTGCCTGCCTCCTAAACAGAAACAGAAACTTAATCTTTGATAGGTTTGGATGTAGTGCCTAATAGAGATAATTTTTTTAAGTTGTTCACAGTAACCTTTCTTCCCCCTTGACTTGTCTAGATAATTCATTTGAACTCAAGTTTAGGTGCATGCATGAAATATTAATTACCTTTGGTTGTTTTGTTCAAGAGTAACTTGAGAGCAGACTTTTTTTAAAAAGTGCATTATACAGTCATTGTCAGTTGTTTCATTCTGGCATCCCCATTCAGAAATGAGAGCTGAAATTTTTGAAATGGAGTTTTGCCAGTATGTGGATATTGGTTCTGCAAAATATAAAGTTCTTGCTTTAAATGAAACAATGAATAACTGTTATTCATTTTGAAGTTCAACTCGTATGAAAAAGTTAACTATTTCTCCTTCTTTAGAAATATGCATGCAAGTGTTCTGTTTCTCCATAAACTGCAGAAAGTTCTGGCACAGTGCCTAGAGGATACATAACAGATAGCCTGTGGCCTCTAGGAAGTTTCAGGCACTGTTCTACAGCTGAGATACAAAGTCAGGGAGAAGATACCCAGGATGTCAGTGCTCACGAAATTAACTCAGACATTCATCAAATAAAATAAGCTAGGATGTTGATTAAGTGGTGGGATGAATGAAGCTTTCTGCACCATTCAGGAGAGTGATTTGAAAATATAAAATTTCCTCCACTTATGATGGAGTTACATTCCAATAAATCCATCATTAATTGAAAATATTATATGTTGAAAATGCATTTAGTACTAAACCTCCTCGCTTAGCAACACTGTAGAGGGTAGCTTGTTCACCCTTGGGATCACATGGCTGAATGGGGGCTGCAGCTGATGTCCAGCGATTTTCCCTCATGGCAGTAGCCCAGAAAAGGTCCAAAAATCTAAGTTACAAGTGTGATTCTACTTGAGAGTTTATCACTTTTGCACCACTGTAAGTCAGTTATTAAGTTGAACCATCACAACAAGATGGGTATGTTGAAGATATTCGTTTGGGTTTGTTTGTTTATTTATTTATTTGTTATTGATTTTTTAAAAATGACAGTAGAATGCATTACAATTCTATGTATATCTCTGTTTGTATATAAGTATGTTGACACCCAATTCGTGTCTTCATACATGTACTTTGGATCACATTCTACCATTTCCTTGCTAATCCCCTGCCCTCTCCCTTTTCCTCCCACCCCTCTTTCCTATCTAGAATTCATCTATTCCTCCTATGCTCCCCCTCTTTATCCCACTATGAGTCAGTTTCCTTATATCAGAGAAAACATTCGGCATTTATTTTTTGGGATTGGCTAACTTCACTTAGCATTATCTTCTCCCAATGCCATCCATTTACCTGCAAATGCCATGATTTTATTCTCTTTTATTGCTGAGTAATATTCCATTGTGTATATATGCCACATTTTTTTAATCCATTCATCCACTGAAGGGCATCTAGGTTGACTCCACAGTTTAGCTATTGTGAATTATGCTGCTATAAACATTGATGTGGCTGTGTCCCTGTAGTATGCTGTTTTTAAGTCCTTTGGGTATAGTCTGAGGAGAGGGATAGCTGGATCAAATGGTGGTTCCATTCCCAGGTTTCTAAGGAATCTCCATACTGCTTTCCCTATTGGCTGCACCAATTTGCAGTCCAGTCCCACCAGCAACGCATGAGTGTACCTTTTTTCCCCACATCCTCGCCAACATTTATTGTTGTTTGTCTTCATAATAGCTGCCATTCTGACTGGAGTGAGATGATACCTTAGAGTATTTTTGGTTTGCATTTCTCTGATTGATAGAGATGATGAGCATTTTTTCATATATTTGTTGATTGATTGTATATCCTCTTCTGAGAAGTGTCTGTTCAGGTCCTTGGCCCATTTGTTGATTGGTTTATTTTTATTTTATTTAGTTATTTATTTGGTGCTTAGCTTTTTGAGTTCTTTATATACCTAGGGATTAGTGCTCTATCTGATGTGTGAGGGGTAAAAATTTGCTCCCAGGCTCTCTGTTCACCTCACAGATTGTTTCTTTTGCTGAGAAGAAAATTTTAGTTTGATTTCATCCCATCTATTGATTCTTGGTTTTAATTCTTGCACTATAGGAGTTTTATTAAGGAAGTTGGGGCCTAATCCCTTATGATGAAGATTAGGGCCTACTTTTTTCTTCTATTAGACACAGAGTCTCTGGTTTAATTACTGGGTCCTTGATCCATTTTGAGTTGAGTTTTGTGCATGGTGAGAGATAAGGGTTTAATTTCATTTTGTTGCATATGGATTTCCAGTTTTCCCAGCACCATTTGTTGAAGATGCTATCTTTTCTCCAGTGTATGTTTTTGGCACCTTTGTCTAATATAAGATAATTGTAATTTTGTGGTTAGTCTTTGTGTCCTCTATTCTGTACCATTGGTCTACCAGTCTGTTTTGGTGCCAGTACCATGCTGTTTTTGTTACTGTTGCTCTCTAGTATAGTTTAAGGTCTGGTATAGTGATGCCACCTGCTTCACTCTTCTTGCTAAGGATTGTTTTAGCTATTCTGGGTCTCTTATTTTTACAGATGAATTTCATGATTGCTTTTTCTATTTCTATGAGGAATGCCATTGGGATTTTGATCAGAATTGTATTAAATCTGTATAGTGCTCTGGGTAGTATGGTCATTTTGATAATATTAATTCTGCATATCCAAGAGTAAGGTAGATCTTTCCATCTTCTAAGGTCTTCTTTGACTTCTCTCTTTAGGGTTCTGTAGTTTTCATTGTATAGATCTTTCACCTTTTTCATTAAGTTGATTCCCAAGTATCTTAATTTTTTTTCAGGTTATTGTGAATGGGGTAATCTTCCTCATTTCCTTCTCAGATGATTTATCACTGATATACAGAAATGACTCTGATTTATGGGTATTGACTTTATATCC
Source organism: Marmota monax (assembly GCF_021218885.2). Lineage (NCBI taxonomy): Eukaryota > Metazoa > Chordata > Mammalia > Rodentia > Sciuridae > Marmota > Marmota monax. The sequence goes on along the minus strand of NW_026695198.1, from coordinate 7,003,971 downwards.
TGCTACTTTGCTGAATTCATTTACTAGTTCTAGAAGTTTTCTGGTGGAGTTTTTGGGGTTTTCTAGGAATAGAATCATATCATCAGCAAATAGTGCTAATTTAAGTTCTTCTTTTCCTATACATATCCCTGTAATTTCTTTCTTCTGTCTAATTGCTGTAGCCAGAGTTCCAAGAACTATGTTGATTATAAGTGGATAAAGAGGGCATCCCTGTCTTGTTCCAGTTTTTAGAGGGAATGCCTTCAGTTTTTCTCCATTTAGAATGATGCTGGCCTGAGGTTTAGCATAGATAGCCTTTATGATATCGAGATATGTTCCTTTTATCCCTAGTTTTTCTAAGATACTTGTATTTAAGATTTTTTTCTCTTATATTTGAAGTTTGGGGTGTACACTTACTCCCAAGGAAAAACTAAGCTAGTGAGGGTGGTTCCTCCAGGTGGGGAGGCACAGTCTTACAAACCTAGCCCAGAAGGCTGGGAGACCAAGGGCATCTCTTAATGCTCCCTTCTACCTTCCACCCAAGTCCCCACCCTCCTGTACTTAAGCAGCCCCTGAATCATTTGCTTTTTTAACTAACCATTTTTTGCAAGCATATTCTGCCAACTGAAATCTCTACTGGATACAGTTACTATTTCCAGTTATACAAAACAGTGTGCTAGGGAAGTTGAAGGAGAGAAGATTTCATGGTCAATATAAAAAAACCGAATGTGGGTGGTCTTATATATAAAGATTAAAGCATGAAATTTTTAGCTCCATTGTTGTAGAATTTCACAACTCCCATTTTACTTTATTTTTATTTCCTGTTAGAAATACAAAAGTGAAAAAGAGAATTCAGATTATTGAAAAAGTCATTAGTTGCTTAGTACTTAGGAAAGAGTCACTTTGAATTCAATTCTGTGAGTTCATTTAACTTCAATTGTCAAGATGTTCATTACTTATTTTTGTTTCATATTAATTTTTAACAGATATAATAAAATACTTAAAAATGCCAACTAAAATGATGCACTGGTCTCTTAATATTTTAAAGTATGGTTATTTTAAATATCCCTTTTTTAAATACAGTAATTATTTTGGTAAATGAAACATTATGAACTATGTGAATTTCATATTTGTATTTCTCCATGCTAAAATGATTTCTGTTTAATTTTTCTTTATACTTTTAGTTTTATACTGCTATTTGACAAAATATAAGATCATGTATATTTCATTATTTTTTATACTTAAGGGAAAATATTTTGAAGTGTTACTTAGTAAATTAAAATAATTAGCAGTGTGGCTTTACTGAAGTAAAATTTACCAGTATACACTAAATTTCTATTTGTATTTAAATTCTTTCTGAATTCTTTCAGTATCTTGATTCTGAAATCTATATGATGTCCATCTCTTACTTCCTTTTATTTTTTTTAATTTCACAATGATATATTCAACTTCCACTTTTTGAGGGAAATCCCCAAAACATAATCCATCATATTATGTTTCCAAAGACACCAGTGAACTATTTATATTTTGCATCACAGTATGTTAACTGAGTTGGTTCATCAATCCAGAGGTAATTAAAAGAAGCTTGACAGTATGCACAATATTTAAGTAAAATCCATTGTTTGTCTTTGGATATCAATTGGAGAAAATTTATATTTTGTAGTTGACAGTTTTCCAAATCTTGGAGAATGTTGTGTTTTAGTTAATGATTGAATAGTTATTTGTTGAGAAAACTTGGACTCTGTGAAAACTTAATCATCTTTAAAATTCCTTGTTTGTTCTGCATTCTTGGAGAGTATAATATGGGACTGGTCACTCCATAATATTGTGGTCATTTGGCCAATCTTTGTGTAGGCCTAGTAGGATTTCTCAACTCTCAGTCTACTGCTAACTTACTTCTAGCTTTTTTTGAGCTGTCTTGCAAGCCTTGGTGGCAAGGAGAGCTAAGCATAGAAGCTCACATGGATCAGTAAGCTCTTGTTCTGAGAAGGGGGGGTTGGCCCTCTGATCTGTACATTTAATGGGCTTTTTTATGTATCTCCTGTAGAAAGGCAGTTTAATAGATTTGTGTTTGCACTGAAGTCCAGTTTTATATGCTTACATCTGGATGGAGTTCAACATTAATGAACATTTACTGAGCATGTTACTAAGACACAGGCCTTATACTATGTATAGGAGATATAAAAATGAGCAAGAAAAAGTTTCTGTTCTGTTGAAGATGTTTCCAGGTTAACTAGGGAAACAGCTATAATTCAGAGAGGTAAGTTTTATCATCAAGGTAAATGCCACATGCTATGGCAACATAGGAGCAATGGGTTGCAGAGAGTGTTCACCCAGCACAGAAGGGCAACTGGAGATTTATGGGAAGACTTTTCTGGCATGTGTGTGTGGTGCTGGGGATTGAACCCTGAGCCTTATGCATGTAAGGCAAGCACTCTACCAACTGAGACACATCCCTAGCCTAAGACTTCTTAACTCCATGTAACTATCACTTCATGATTCAGAGAAAGTTTCTTATTATTCCTCTTTCGATTTTTATTACAATATAGTTGGTTTTTTTTAACAGTTTGACTATTTTAAGAAAGACCCCTGTTGTTACACAATTAACTTATCATTCATAAAACTTAATCTTAAAGGAGGGAAAAAATCATCTATTAGTTCTGGCCTTATGGGGAAAAAAATCATCACCTCTTATAAACCTGATATTATCAAATAACCTTGGCAATGGAATCACTGTTGCACAACAGCAAAGCAACCATTGATAAATAGCAACAACTTATTAGATACCAAATTTATGACATGAGTAATAGGAGAAGCTTGAATTACAGGTCTACTGTTGGGTACACTACAGCATGACAGAGCTCTTTAAACAAGAGCATGGTTCACAAAGTTTCTAAGACACAGCCAGAGAATCTGCTCAAGAATTTTAGGGATTATCCTACAGAATGAACAACAGCTCCATAGTCTTCACAGCATCAAATTAAATTTATTATTTTCAGTGACCTGTTAACTCTCTTAGAAATCATTAGGCCTTGTTCAAATGGATGTGCATGACTTGGTCTTCCCCCAATATCCTGTCTCTGGTTTACTAAAAATGCAGTGAAAGGAGATGTGTACAGGTTGTTTATATATCCTATAGCACTGTGCACCACGGCTGAGAGCTTCAGGAAGTGAATTGACACTTTTCTGAAATTAAAAAAAAAATAATAGCAAGAGAATATAGAATTTTACTGTCATGTAACATGTGGGGGATGATTACACATTTGTCTGAATGCTTAGCATAAATGATTTAAGCACTTAGGTTTATCTTGTGAGATGTGTAGTGGGAAGAAAATAAACTCAGTTTCCTAAGGTATAATATCATGTTTTCTTAAAAAAAAAGTTTAGGTTTGTAAATTTCAATGAGGGATATCTTAGATCAGTGTAAGTAAACTTTCTTATCTACTAAAACAGAAAAATGTCCAGCCCATGTGTTCCTTAACCCACATATATTGTCTGTATCACTCCTTTCAAATTTAATTACATATTCTTTTGTTAGTTACTGTTGTCTTATGTATTTGCTTTCTATCTCCTTAGATTATGAGTTCTTGACAAATAGAGAATATCTCACACTTCTGGTTTTTATTATATTGATCTAATAACAAGTCACATATATCTGTGATTTTTTTAGATTTTAGAATTGAATACATATATATATATATATATATATATATATATATATATATATATATATATATATATATATAATTAAAGACTGACCATGAATGAATATTCTAATGGAGCATTATAATAAACATATGTCCAAGAAACCCACCATGCTGTCACTAGACTAACATGTTTTTCACCATAAAGCACTGTTATGTATTGGCTTTCTAAATGGATTATCATGAATTTTGTTCTTACCACCTTGCTTAAAATGGAGTCAAGAGCAAACCCACATACTTCAGCCAAGAACACATATCTTCTAGACCTCACCTCACCCTGGCATCCAAAATAGAATCATATGATCAGAACAAAGACTGCAAGAGGAATTATATTCACACTCCCCAAGGCATCTTTGTCTTTGTTAACAAAGGTCAAGGGCAAGCTCCATAATCATCAGCACATCCAGCCTCACTGCCAGTCCTTGCCTTCAGCCCACTAGGGCTCATCCCCACATACCCATGCTGCAAGTTAGGTTCCCCTGGAGTCAGACTCTGAGGTAGGAATTTGTGTGCACAATATTTGGGGGGTATGCTCTTGAGAACATTACCTTGGGGTATAAGGGAGGCAGGTCTGGGCAGAGGAAGAAGACCACCTTCAGTTCAGGTGAGTTGTAACACAGTTGAACTGCAATGCAGGACGATTATAATACAATTGTGAGGGAAGCTGCAACCCATCCTGCAGAGAGCTCAGTGCTAGATCGCTCTTCAGAGTCGGTCCTACCTTAAGGCAGGGGTGAATATGGGATGCCCCCTGGAGTAATACTTTGGGTTAAATGGTTCTCAAGCTGAGGGCAATTCCTAGAAATGGATTGATCCAAGGTCTGTCAGATCCTAGTAACCTCAGCAGGTGGAGAAAGTGAATACCCTAGTCCTAAAGAGAGGAAAGGGGAGTAGCATATTACAGTATCTGCTGCATACTCATACCTATTCTCTTCATCCCTGCCAAGTACTTCTGGTTTACTTGGTGGCATGACTCAGATCTTCATCACTGAAGTATCTGAGCCTCTCACCACCATGACCTTCAGATCCTCTGGGTAATTAGCTATTGATTTGCTGTCATATTTGGGCCAGAAACATCTAGGAGACACCTTGGTGTGCCATTTGGGTGCCAAATATATCTTTTCCTGTCCCCAGAGCCTAGTAACTGCTTCCAGTGGTCAGTATCAGTAACTTTTTCTATTCCAGTGGTCAGTATCAGTAACTTTTTCTGAGATAGTGAATTTTTCTTCTTGCCTGCTGATACCTCAGCATGAGAAGCCCAAGTGAAAGACAGTTAGAGCTTAAAGTTTAAGAAGACTTACAGTGTCCCCTGGCAGAAGCCTTTTCCCTTTGGGAAACCAGGCTCTTTAAACCCACAGAATTTAAATTTGGGGGTAGGAAATGTACAAATCTTGCAAATTGGTCACTGGGAATCATGATAAATCTACTTCAAATTCAACCTTTTAGTTCTTGGATTCATGTATTCAGACTATTGAGGCACAGCATTATATAATGGTCTTCCATATTGCCTTCCAGGAAGGCACCTGATCTTGACAGGGTATTTTCTCCAAGCTAGTATTTCAGCCATGTCTTCTAGGGGCCCTTCCATCACTCCATTGTACCAGCAATTTCTGGACTGTCTAGTGCTTTATACTATCAATGGAGCTTGTGATTGTGTTCCCGTGGTTATTTTCATAAGTAAGTTCCTGGGTCCAATGAGTGGTATGAGGATTTGCTTATAGAGAAAATATTCTAGATGCCCTCACACAGTAGTACTGGCTGAGGTTCTGAAGGCAGGAAAGACAAACTCATACCTGAATATGTCAGTTCTAGCCAAACTGAATTGCTGCCCCTTCTAGAATGGTAGAAGTCCAGTGGCTGGTTAGTTTCCTCAAGAAATGAAGTTATGTTGGAAGAATCATTATATGTTTCTTTTGTAAGTCAATTAGACATTGGGCTGAGGGAGTAGAATATCAGTATTAATGGGAGTTTATGCTGTTGGGTCTAACAATGCCTCAATCCCCTACCAATAATGCTACTCCATGAATAACTCTATGGTTCCAGTTCTGGGAAGGCTGAAGACAAGCCAGTCATTCTGTCTGGTTGATGACTCAGTGATTTTTCCATGGTGTGTGTGTGTGTGTGTGTGTGTGTGTGTACACATTCTGGCAGGTGTTACCATGCAAGATTAAGACCCCTGCATTCCATTCTAATTATTATAAGTCCAATAACATGCCTATGCCTCAGGCCTCCTTGTCCCTGACCTTCCAGGTATACCATTCACTCCTTACTCCTGACCGACAAGGAGCTATTCATTTGCACCAGGGATTCATATATTTTCTTACCTTGGCCAATTTTATTTTCATACAAAGTGGAGAATCATATGTGCCCCTGCCCAGCAGCTTTGCCTATCAGGATTTCTTCTGTCTATGCCTTTCAGAGCCCCTATAAGTATTGTCCAACAAATCATTTTCAGATTACACTGGATACAGAGACAACCATTTAGAAACTAAGCTTATACTTTTCCTTCCTGTGTAGTTGGTATGCAGGAACCCCACAGGTACCTCTCTGTGGCAGTTGAGGATCAGACACTACCACCACAGTCAAGAAGGTCATGGGGACTTGGCTGTCTGCTTACATGGCTTACTTGTTCCCTCCATACTTGTTTCAGTCTGATCTTGGACCTTTAATATTATGATGGATTTTTTTAGATCTGCTTGACATTATGACGTGAAGGATCTAATAGAATTTGGTTCATGATGGTCAGCTCTGACTTCATGGTGAGGGATTCTGTCTATACTAGGACTGTGTTTCTAGTAGTATTATTCTCTGTTGCAAATGACAGGACTTACTCCAGTACCCTGTAGGTGTTCATTGTGATTCTTCCACTCAAAGCTAATTATCCATCTCCCTTGTCTCTCAACGCACATATCAGAGAAGCATTCTCAATTGTGGATATTCCAAATTCTGGGGTTGCGTATTGCAAACCCCAGAACCTAAAAAGGACAATTTGGCAATGTGTTCCTTGTCAGTTTTAGGAAATGAAAAATGCAATAATTTGTCCTTTTTTGTAAATGATCACCTGTTAGATCACTGGGCCCATAAGCACTTCATCAAATGAATTTTGGCTAGATATGTGTTATACCTCTCAAATGCAGATGTCTTGCCAAGGCCTCCAAAATACTAGTCACTTCTTACTTACCTGTTTTCATCAGCATAATTCCATCAACATAAATTACATTTTTTAATTTTTCATTTTTGTTCTTTTTTAGTTATACATGACAGTAGAGTACAAGTTGTCTTAGCTATACAAACATAGAGTACATCTCATTCTAATTAGGATCCCAATCTTGTGGTTGTACATGATGTAGGGATTCACTGTGGTATATTCACACATGTACACAGGAAAGTTGTCAGAATCTTTCCGCCTATTCCCATCCCCTCTCCATTTCTCTCACTCACTTTTATCTAATCTACTGAACTTCTAGTCTCCCTACCGTCACACTTGTTGTATGTTAGCATCCACATATCAGAGAGAACATTTGACCTTTGGCTTTGGGGAATTAGCTTATTTGGCCTAGCATAATAGTCTCTAGATCCATCCATGTTTTGGAAAATTTCGAAGCCATTCTTTTTTATAGCTGAGTATATTCCATTGTATATGTATATTACATTTTCTTTATCCATTCATCTACATCAACATAAATTATTAATGTGGTGATGTAAGGTGGGTCTGGATTACACAGGTCCCTTCGGAATGTACATGACAAAGGATAGCAGCAGCATTAACAGAGCAAAAATACAGATCGATGCTCTTTTCCTTATCATTGAAATATTAACTGCTCCAGATTCTGCTGCTGATAGGGATGGAAAAGAACACATGTGCCATGTTAGGAACTTCAAACTATGTACAAGTTGAGTATCCTTTATCCAAAATGAGACCCAAAGTGTTTTTGGAATTTTTTGGATCTTGGTATATTTGCATATTCTAAGAAATATTTAATGTTGGGGATGGGACCAAAGTCTTAACACAAAATTCATGTGTTTTATAAATACCTTGTACAGACAGTCTGAAGGTAATTTTGTACTAATGTTTAGTGTACTTATGTTTTGATTATGACCTATCACATGAGGTCAGATGTGAAATTTTCCATTTCTAGTGGCATGCTGATCTTCAAAAAGTTTCTGATTTGGGTACATTTCATATCTCAGATTTTCCAACTTGGAATGCTTGATCTGTATTCAAGTCCGTGTTAATCTCCTAAGGCAAAGATCTTGTATTTTGGCAAAGCAGCTTCAGTTGGAATTATTACTTATTTTGAGTTTGTCCACTTTCAATCTCCTGAGTCACACTGTAGGGTGAATTATATGGAATAATTCACACTGGTGAATTATATGGAAAAATGATATAGACAATCAACCACATATTCTCTAATTTTTAAGAGTGGTACCCGTCTTTACCATATCATGTTTTGGATTTACTTCTTGGGTTATAGGAAGGAAAACATTTTAGAAAATTCCATTCATGGTTCCCACTTAATAGACTCTTATGCCACTAACCAAGAAGCCAATATATTTCTGTTCCAAATATGCATACAGAGACTAGGCATACCACCGAGGCGGGTTTATAGAACCAAGATATCCTCTGGGACAGGGCTCCTTCAGTCCTTTGGTATCGTATCAGACAGTATATAACAATTCTTGAAATGCTTGCACACTCTTTTCTATCCAGGGCCATTATTCTCTAAGTACATGGCTATAGGTCTTTATGGGAAAAGACTAGGTGGGACAACTGCTGAGTAGACTTGACTTGCTCTTGTAAGGAACTCCCTTGAGGGAAATGGCTTGTCTTTTAGTCCGTGGGTTCTAAAAATGAAAACTGCATCAGCCCAGAGAGTTGGCAAGAGATCATGACATGTTACATGTTACCAGGGTTTCCTGGCCTGGGTAAGATATCCATTCCAAGGATTCCCAGCTCTCTGCCCACTTCCTGTCCTAGTTTGCAGTGGCATTTCTGGAAATTCTGCACTAGAGTGAACCATTGCTTTTCTAGGCTTTGAAAAGCCAATCTAGCAGCATGTTAGTACCATCTCCCAGGGTCCTTGACAGAGTGTTAAATCCTGTAACATGAGAGATGGCTTCCACACCGACTTTCCCTTATCCAACTTGATGTTCCATGCCTTTGATCCAGCACCCCTGGGATCCAGCCCATATGTACTCCTTCAGCTCCTGCCATGAATATTAGCTAGATCCTGCAGCTCCTTTGGCATATGGACTATTTCTACCCTTAGCAAGCCAGATGATGTTGTATGTTGACCTTGGTTTTTGTTCAGAAGGCAAGACAGGGAAATGAAAGCTTGTATTATCTTGAAAAATAGAAATTTGGAGAAAAGGACAACTTCTGGGGCTCAGAAGGTCCAGGGCACTCTTAGGATTCAATACTTTTGAGTATGTCAACCAAAATATCCCTATCTTGCTTCCATAGGGAGTGAGCATGTATATTTAGCATGTTCCAGAAGGCACTTCTGACCTGTAACCTTCCCAAATCTTGAGTCTTTGAGTTCTTCCTTCTCAGCAATGTAAAACACACAGTTTAACCTCTTAACCTAAAAAACTTGCGGTTATCCTTGACTCTACGTTTTCTCTTACAGCCCCCTTTAATCTCTGAATAATTCCATTTCTCTTTATTTTCCAAATATATTCAGAATCTAACCACTCTTACCACCCCCATGGCTATCACCATAGCCTAAGTCACCTATCAACCCTTATCTGGATTATTGTAATACCCCCTAGTCACTTTCCTTGTTTCTACCCTTGTGACCTACAGCCTGTTCTCAACACAGAAGCCAGGGTCACCCTACTAACATGCAAATCAGTACGTGTCACTCTGTCAAAATAATGCAAAGTCTTCACATCTCACTAAGGGTCAAAGTCCCTAACATGGTCTGTAATTCTCAGCACCATCTGAATCTATTATTTTTCTAGCCTAATGTCCTACTGTACCCCTACTGACTTGTCGTGCTTGAGCCTCTGTGCTTTTCCTCAAAATTCTGTGCACAGTATTGCCTCAAAAACTTGGTGCTGGCTTTTCCTTCTGCATAAAATTCTGTGCCGCCATCTTTCTGTATGTTTTCTCCCTTATTGCCTTCAGATCTTTACTAAAATTCAATCTTCTTAATGGGGCTTTTCCTTATCACCCTGTCTGCTATGGTTTGGATCTGGTTTGGATCCTCCTCTAAGGTCCATGTGTTAAAGACTTGGTGCTCAGGCAAGTGCTAATTGGAAGTGGTGGAACCTTGAAACAGTGGGGCCTAGTTGAAGGTCTTTGTCATTGTAAATGAAGCAATGAGGTGAAGAGTTTGGACATAGTGCTTCCACAATATATTGCCTTGCCATAGGCCCCAAAACAATGGTCTAACCAGTCATGGACTGAAACCTCCAAAACTATGAGCCAAAATAAACTTTTCCTATTTTTAAGTGGACTATCTCAGGCATTTGGTTACAGTACCTGATGCAAAGCTGACCAATGCACTATCTGAAGTTCTGACCCTTTTTTACCATACATTCCCTGTTGCTCTTTTCTTCTTTATTTTTGTTTTATAGAGCATTTATCTTCAAATTTTCTGTTTCCTTTTTCTGTATAGAAACTCCAGGAAAAGAGACTTTTTTCACCTTTAATCAATGCTTTTCCTTTATTTGGCACTAAATATGCATTTATTGAATGAATATCTTCTTAAGTATATAAACTGAAAGTACAGAAAGGACTGTCCATATACATTGAATCCTGGGATGGAATGTAAATGAACACTCAGACATGATTTCTTAAAATAATTTACAGATTGGTTAATTATGCCAAATGTAACATGAATATCATTTGAGAACATATGCAAAAGAAACTTTCAACTAAAAAAATCACTTTTCTTCAATCATGCTTTATTCTTTACTTAGTGCATGAAAGCTGTCTTTCTATTTCTAGGTCAAAGAAAATATTCCCCACCAATATCTCAACATAATGGTGTTATCCTATAAGAAAAAAAATTCATTGTAATTTAAATCAAATAAATTTTGTCAATGGGTTTCATTTCTGGCCTCTACATGTAACATCATCATTTGGAAAGCTCTTTATGATTGGCTACCATGATAGACTGTGTTCATTCCTTGGATTGTTATATCTGTTTATTAAATCACTGAACACTACAATACAGCTTTTGAAGAACAGTCTTAAATAATAATTAATAAGTCAGAATTTAGGTCCAGACTTGCTGGGTTCCAATATAGACTCCTCCATTAATAGCTGTTTGAAAACTGATAAAACAACCCCCCTAAGCTTCAGAGACAAGAAGCCTAACCTCAGAGTTATGAGAATTCAATGAATTGACACATGTAAATAACTCAGAACAGTTGTTGGCACATTGTAAATACAGACAGCCCTCTTTATCTGTTGGTTCTGCATTCAAGAATTCAAACATTTAGGATTAAAAATACTTAGAAAATGATTGTATCTGTACCAAACATGTACAGACTATTTTTTATGGCTATTGCCTAAACAATACAGTCTGAAAACTGTTTACATAGCATTTATAATAGGTATTATAAGTAATCTAGAGATGATTTTAAATATATTGAAGAATGTGGGTAGTTTATATGCAAATTATATGTCACTTTATATATAAGAGACTTCAGAATGTCGGTATTTGGGAGGGGAGGGTTTCTTGAACCAATCTCCCAAGAATACCAAAGGACAACTGCGCTCACTAACTCTTAACTGACTGATCATTAGCTCCACTGGATTACAAACATACACTTGAAGTCTGGTCTTTTGACTTTGAATCTGTAAGTACTTATCAGTACTTGAATCAAAGAAACTTGCAATTCACATTATCCCATGCTGCAAATTGACCTGCTAATTGATTTTTAAGTAACTTTTTTAAAAAATTGTTTTTAGTTGTAGATGGACATGATACCTTTATTTTTATTTATTTTTTAAATTTTATGTATTTATTTATTTATTTACTTACTTATTTATTGTGGCATCGGGGGTTGAACCCAGGGCCTTGTGCATGCTAGGCAAGCACTGTACCAACTGAGCTATATCTCCAGCCCTGATACCTTTATTTTATTGGTTTATTTTTATGTGGTGCCAGGGATAGAACCCAATGCCTCACACATGCTAGGCAAGCACTCAACCACTGAGCCACAACCCCCCAACCCCTTAAGTAACTTTTTGTTGAAATATAACCCACATGCAGAGAAATACACAAATTATATTATGCATAGCTTTATAAATTTTTACGAGATGAATACAAACTTTATTAGCATCCCAGGGGGAACCTTCATGATAGCCCCAGTCACACCCTCACTAAAGTAACCAGTCTCCTGACTTTTCCCACAGAGATTAATTGTGCTAGTGTGCTGGTTTTAGACTTTATGTATCTATTCTTCTGTTATTTGGTTTCTTTCACTCAACTGTATGTTTACGGAATTAACTGGTCTTCCTCAATTGCCTTTTCCTCATGGCTGAGAATTATTCAGGTGTTGTAATATTTCACCACGTTCTATCCATTTTACAGTCAAAGGACTAAGTCATAGTTCCCATTTTGGACATTGTGTTCCTGTGACCATTTTTGTGACACACCTTTTGCTGCATATAAATACACATTTCTCAGGCGTACACTTAGGAGTGAATTTCTGGGTCGTTGGTTACGTATATACTCAGCAAAGCATTTTTCCAAAGCCACTGTAACAGCTTACCTACATGGGCAGTGTGTGAGAATTCCAGGTGCTCCAAGTCCTTATGGATATTAGGTGTTGTCAGCCTCTTTATTTAGCCATCCTGGTGGATATAAAGTGTACCTGATTGTGTAGAGACAAAAGAAACAGAACACCTCTTCATTTGGCCAATGTCCTGTTGTGAAGTGACTGCTCACATCTTTTACCTTAAAAAAGTTGGTGGCCTGCCTTTTTTCTTTCTTGGAGAATTATTTACACATTCTGAAATATATACCATCATTTTTGATGTATGTATTACAGTAACCTTCTCCCATCCAGCGGCTTACTTTTTCACTCTTAAAGGTATTTTAGAAATGGTTTTGAAGAGTGTGCACACATAGAATGGAATACATTTAGGAAGAACAGAGCTCAATGAAACATCACCAACCTGAACATGCTTGTGTAAACTGACCAAGAAACAGAACATTGATAGGAAGAGCACCGTACTGGTTGGTACCTTCTGATACACAAACATTTTTAAGTTTAATGTGTTCTGATGAATCAGTCTTTTCCTTTAAATTTGTGATTTTCTTATAAACGTGACAAATCTTTGCCTAAGTCCATGAAGATATGGCCTTACATTTTCTTTTAAAATCATTATTACATTTTTTTCAAAATCTTTAACTGTGTTAAGTCCATAATTCTTCTGGAATTATTTATTGAACAATCCTTATCTACAGGTGATTATTCATTGAGCTCCATATGTACTGTTTTTTCCTCAGTGAAGAACATTCAACTTTTTGCTTTATTAAAGGAGGTGCTTTACAACTTCTATTTGGCTTCTTCATATTGCCAGCACCACTGCTTTTTGGGATCTTTATTAAGTAAAATAAGTTACTTGAAAACAAGCACTGTGATACTGCTATCGTTGATCTTATAACCAAGATGCCTACCAATTGACAAGTGGGGGGTGGGGTGGAGCTTTATATAGCATGGATCTTCTGGACAAAGGGATTCACGTCCTAGGCAAGACAGAGCAGGATGGTGGCAGATTTCACCTCGTTACTAAGAATGGCATACAATTATAAATTTATGAATTGTTTATTTCTGGAATCTTTTGTTTAATATTTTTGGATCCTATGGGTAATGAACTAGGGGACGAAAAGAACTAATGAAGGAAGACAGATGTATATACTGTGAGTTACAAGTCAAAACATTATTTTTAGATGGACCTAGCACCATTCACCAAAGAAACAACCCTTTCCTCAGTGACACCTTTGTCATAAATTAACCATACATGTGTAGGACTATTTCTAGACCCAATATATGGGCCATTTATTCTGTCCCATCAGTCTATTTGTTTATGCTTGCACTAATAACACCTTATCTTGAATATTATAATTTTATGATAAGTTTTTACATCCAAGACTGGCAGTCTTCCAACTTTGTTTTGTTCTTCTTCAAGATTGTCTTTACTGTTCTTGCTTTTAGTAATTTCCACAGAAATTATAGAATTAACTTGTTAATTTCTTTTTTAAAAATGCTCTTAGGGTTTTGATAGGTATTACACTGAATCTAACATAAATTTGGGGAGAACGGAAATTCTGCTATACTAAGTAATTTGTTATATGTACATCTTCATTTATTTAGATCTTCTTTAATTTTCTCAATATTTTCTTTGCTTTGTATGGATTTTATACTTCTTTTGTAAGACTTACCCCAAGGATTTCATATTTCTATGCTGTTGTAATGGTTTTTATTTTTCATTTTTATTTTCTAATTGTTACAGGTTTAGGGAAGTACAATTAATTTTTAATAGTAACCTTATTAGATTTATTTCCTTACTATAAGATTTTATCTGTAGATTCTTTTGGATTTCCCTCAAACACACAATCATGTCTCTGCAAAATAATACTTTTTCCCTTTTCAGTCATTATACCTTTTTCTCTACCTGTGAGCCTTTTTATTCTTGACTCAAATTCATACTTTTTAGCCCCTTTTGATGAGTCTGTGATATTCTGCTTTATTCAAAGAAATCAGAAATTCCTGCATTGAGTTTTCCATGAAAATGTTGGAACATAATTGGTTTCCTTAGACTCAGGGTTTTATAATCTCCATTTCTTTTTCTGTATAATTCTTTTTTTGAGGGACTCAGGCTATATCAATTGGTGGACCTACTCTTTTTAAATTGGTTTCTTATCTTGTGATAACTTGCATTGAGAATATATTACCAGAAAAGCTGGAAGACTGCTTATTGGATAGAATTTAGGAATCTGCAGTTCTCTAATTTGTTGTTGTTGTTGTTTCTGAAATCTGAAAGTTCAGTGAATTTGTCCTAAACATGATTCCAGAACTGAATCTGGGTCTATAAATACAGATCCTTTAAATATATTTTAATAATATTAAAACATGAAATATGGTGTTGAAAGTATTTGGTGCACTGATAAAGTTCCCTGTTGGGGGGCGGGCAGTGTCTGGATGTTTAAAGCAACAGTTTGATTGAATAGAACAATAAATGCAGAGCTGAATGTATTTTTTTTCTCTCTTTCTTTCTCATCTACTAGAAAAATATAGATAATAGAGCTCATTTATTTCCTTAACATTTCAGAGCTCCGCAGATGGGAAAACAACCCAGTGGAAATGATTTCTGGCAACCTTGAGAAGATATGTTAGCATTTTGTGGCATTTCTCTCAGTGACATGTAAAGCATGGCTTTCCCTCATTGCAGTGTCACAGTGAAGTGTCACAATAAAGCCAAAATAGTGTGCCCTCAGGGAAAACTCAGAAAAGGGACCATTTTCCATGCACACACAAAGGGTAATATTTATTATGAAGCCTTTCATTTTAGCTCCAAATGCTGCCTGGGCTGTGAGTACTTTGCAAAGGAGAAATGTACAGAATATGAGATTTAATGCAGATGCTATGTGTAAATCTGATGTAATTTATGTAAATATAAATAATATGTAGAAAGGTATAATGCACTTAGAGACATACATGCAATCATACTCTGCAGTGTGCCAGGTGAAGCTGCAGAGCAACAGCATGTGGCGGTGTTGATGGAGTCCAGGGAGCACTGGGCAGGGAGTCAGACGGCTCCATCTTTACCTCTTTTTTTGTCACTGTCAACACAGATATTATCTCCTTTATCCTCAAATATGTGATATAGAAATTATCGTCTCCATTCACTAGAGGAGAAATTTGATGTTTGAACAGATTCAACTGATGTTGCAGATTACATGGGTTAGGATTACTGAAGATATTTCAGATGCCCTTAGTATCAAATACCATGATTTATTTTAAACCAAACTTGTACTTTTAATAAAACCTTACCTATTCCTTTATCTCACATTTGCACAATTATTATTCTGACATAAATATTGAGCCCAGTTTTTATTACCGTTAAAAATCATCTTGCTAGGTGTGAGATGCACATGCTTGACTAAGGCAGGAGGATTGCAAATTTGAAGCCAGTCTCAACAACTTATTGAAACCCTATCTCAAAATGAAAAGCAAAAATGATCAGCGATCTAGCTCAGTGGTAAAGTACCCCTGAGTTCAATTTCCAAATCCCTTGTCCCCCCAAAATCATCTCATCAGGGTCAGCTACTTTTTCTATCCATTTAAGGAATTGTTGTTTTTTGTTTTTTCCTTTTATTGATGCACTGAAATTATACATAAGAGTGGGATTTGTTGTTACATATTTGTATTCACACACATTACTACTGTAAGGGCATTCTTTCTTTCTTTTTATTTATTTATTTTTTTTTACTGGGGACTGAGCCCAAGACACTTTACCACTGAACTGCATTCACGGTCCTTTTTTATGTTGAGACAGGAACTAGCTAAGCTGCTGAGGGTCTTGCTAACATGCTGAGACTGGCTTTGAACTTGACCATATTCCTCCCTCTGCCTCTCAGGTGTGCCCTACTGCACCCAGCTAAGGGGATTCTTAATTATTTTTGCATTATGTTTTTTCATTGCTGCAACTCAATAAAATCTTCAGATTGTGTAATTGTCCTGTATTTCTACACCCAAATCAGTGGGCAAGGCCTTGGGGTGAACACCTTCCTTCTCATTAGACAGGTCACTGTTTTATCCAGGTTCTAATTCAATGAATTCTCAAATGCATGCAGAATTTGCCCAAAATCTGTTTTCCCAATTCAGCAGCATTAAAGAGGCAACATCAGTTTTGGAGACCAGTAGACTTGGGTTCAAATATCAGCTTCATCAATTAGTAAGTTATTTGATGATGGGAATAATATGTATCCTTATAAGTAATATTCACAACATGTGAATATTATCATCTATTATTACCTTGCAAGGATCAGGTAGTCCAATCATTAAAGAAAGAAATGATATTTTCTCCTGACTGACCAGTCCTTCTTAACCATCCCCACTATGCCTCTCTCATGAATGCATGCTTCCTGATGCCAACAAATCTCCTCCTCCCTCCTCACCCTTCTCCTCCTCCTTCTTCATTGTCTTAAATTTTATTGTGGTAAGAACATTTAACATCATATCTACCCTGTTAACATGTTTTTAAGTGTGTAATACACCTCGTTGTTACCATCCATATGATGTTACACAGCAGATCTATAGAATTTATTCATCTTGTTTGATTGAAATTTTATGCCTTTTGATTCTCCTAATCATTTCCCCCTTCACTCAGCCTCTAGCAACCATTATTTCATTCTTTAATTCTATGAATTTGACTATTTTGTATTCCTCATATAAGTGGAAATATGGATTTTTTTCTTCTGTGTCTAGCTTATTTCACTGAATTTATTATTAAATTTTCACGTACCTAAAAAAACTTTTCTTCTGGATGAGTAACCTTACCTTATCTCTGTCCCTTCTCCTTAAAAAGCGAGTCTCTGTTGACCAGAAAGGCAGGTATGGGGTACTTCTGTTTGTCTGTTCCCACTCTCCACCGTAACTACGTGGTGGAGACCCCCATGTTTTCTTTCACAGGTCAGCAGACTCAGTCATGCCCATCTCTATTCTCTGCCAAGTAGTCTTACATAGTATTTTTGGCTCTCATAGTTATCTGGTTATATCCTCTTTTGCTCCATCTTCAAGAGCACTTAAATTCTGGTCACTTTAAATTTGGGTTTGAGATATTTTGTGAAAGCACATTAGTTTATTTAGGGAACTCACTCATTTCTTCCTGTCAGAATAATTTTTAATTTTCCAATTTTTCATATTTTTTTGAAAGATTTCTGACTCTTGAATTATCTCTGCTTCCAGCATCATTTTCTTTTTTTTTTCTGAGAAACAATGACATTTTACCTTCCCTTAGATGTTTTTGCATCTGTTCTTCTATATTCAAGAATCCATATGCAATCATAACCAAATTGTTTTCATGAACAGGCCATCATCTTTGCACTGACGTTCATGCAAGAACAGTTTAAGGTCTTTGACTGTTTAGTAATATTGCTGAGAATTCAATCATCTTTTAGAGATGGAGTTAGTAATATTACCCTGAGTCCAAGATTCTTTCCTCTGGATCTTTTCATCTAAAGCTTCTGCATTTTTCTTTGGAAAGCATTTAATAAATATCTCTCATAGACTTACTGTTGGCTAAACTCTCTAGTCTTCAAGGATCTTGCCAAGAAAATGTTTGTCTTAACTTCATACATAGAGTGGCCTGCATTTCCTAGCTATATGTAGGAAATCTGTGTTGAAAGGGCCACCCCCTCAGGAGAATTTCCAAATAAAACCATGTGACAACAGAAATAAGGATAAACTGTTGTCCATTTTTGTGAAATCCTATCTTATTTCTCTTCTTTTTATTTGTTTGTTCTGTGTGCCAAATGGATGAGAATCAAAAGGCAGAATGTTATGTAGCATCTTTTCACTTTGTGTGTGTGTATGGGGGTGGGGGGGAAAGACTGGGAATGGATTGATTAATTAAATGTTCATAGCTTGTCCCCTCGTTCAATGGCCCCTTCATTCAAGTCCTTGCCCAAGACCTGTGGCATCTCCAGTCCAGGGCACAACTGTGGAAGAGATAAGCAATTTCAGTGGTAAATAACTATTTGAAAAACCTTGTGATTTATCCATAGTGGATGCATATTTTGTATCTGGTAGTATATTTTTCACATTAGCTGTTTCTTAGGATTAGCAAACCAGTGCAAATCTTGTTTCATCCCTCCCTGGGTATTTAGTGTCGCGCCAAGCAAAGCACAGATTAACATATGCTTACTTAGGATTAAGGATGATTTTTTTCAAAAAAATATCTTCTGATAGACAGTAAAATAGAATACACACAGTTCAAGGGATTCCACGGATGGGCTGTTTATGTTAGTGCCAATAGCTAACCCTAAACCTCCAGTCCCAACTTTCCAAAGGCTTTGGGTAAAGCCAAATTCCTAATACCAGCAAATGCTCTTTTACCATGTTCTTAATTTGCCCCACTCACTACAGTGTTGCATATGATTGCTCCATGGCGAAGAAGAGAAGGGCTGAAGAGCAGGCTTTGGGTGTCCCAGTCAACAAAAGGAAATCCCTGCTAATGAAGCCCCGACACTACAGCCCAAACATGGACTGCAAAGGGGACCGAGACGACAGGACCGAAGATGATGGCCTCCCTGAAACAAACGATCGCGCTGCTGCAGGTAGCGAGGGACAGTGGCCCTGATTTTATCTACTCCTTGGCGTCAAAGATTCAGTCTTAATTTATGTAGAAATTATGGTTGGTATGATGTAAAAAAATATACTTGGCATTTGGAAGAAAAACCAAACATTGATTTCATTCACTACTCACCTCTTGAGGATCCATTTTTTAATTAGTATCTATAGGGAGGGTCTATAGATAAACAGCATAGTCCTTGCCCTGAGTTCCTTCAAAGGCACTGGACTGGGCTATGACACTTTTTGAAGAAAATAAAAGCCTTAAAGGTGAAGAGTATTTTATGTATGTAATATTGTAAGTATCTAATTGCTGAAAGACTCCTTCAAATTACAGGGCTTATTTAAGCCTTAAAATACCTTTCAATGCTCAAATTCTCTATAATGTTCATTGTTGATTATCATTAATGATTATTGTGTGTGTATGTGTATACACACATATATATAGCTTAACATTTATTTTTATTTATTTATCAACATATATAGTCACATACAGTATTATTTAGAGCCCAAAATATAATTGGTAGTTGGCAACAACAACATAGACCAAGGCAGATGGTTTGTGACCTTAATATTTTTCATATTTTTGAATAAATATTTATAGCAATGGACTGTAGAAATAACCTGAAGTTATCTCCTAGAGGCTCCTTCAATAGTAAAATTATATAGAAAATGTATCACCATGTCCATTATTTCCAAAATAAATCATTTAAATTTACCTTTAGGTACACATTATAATTCATGAATTTGATTCTTAACTCTCCTTAAACACTCTTTGCATGCTAAGTGAAATGAGGTTATTTTGAAGCTTTAGAATTTCTTTCTCCCCAGTTCATAGCTATTCTCACTGGTCTCGTGAGCTCACATGCCTATAGGAGTTGGAAAATCACTGATGGCTTTGTGCATGAGACTGAAACTGAGGACATGCAGAAGTTCCAAAAAATTATGAAAAAGCAAATTCAGAGCTAAGGCTTCACTTAGTAAGAGATGAAATGAGGTATATGCATGTTCTAATAATTCTGAACATGACTTTTATGGAATCAAAATATACTAAATAATTTGTTATTTGAAAAGAAATTATTATACAAACAAAAGGGCTTAATATTCTTAGATCATAATTATTTATTATAAATAGAGTTATAGGTATTAATTTAAAAGATATAAAAGTATATTGACTGAACACAAATCTCAGGTCAGATTTATCCTATCTAGACTATCTTAGCTTAGAAGCAGTTGAAGATGCTGTGTTTAAAACAAAGTTGATTCTGGTGCAATAAATCGTCTAGCTTTTCTGTATTTGGTAGATGGTATATATGTATGTATGTATGTATTTATTGGATACTGAGGACTGAACACAGGATCACTGTAACACTGAGTTACATCCTCAGCCCTTTCTACATTTTAAGACAGGACCTCACTAAATTTCCAAGGTTAGCCTTAAAAAGGTTGATCCTCCTGCCTCAACCTCCCAAGTTTCTGGGATTGCAGATGTCCAATATAGTTTAAATACTCAGGGCTCATCTACAAATTATAATCATTCTCCACATTTTTTTAAATTTTCTTGAGATGGTCAGTTTTACTTGTTGATTCATGAAAATTACAGGTTGGGTCTAGTTTTAGGGAAAGTCATTGAATCACTGCAAATAGAGTTGAGGTTCAACTCACCTAGTTGGCATTAATTAGCCAAATATTTAAGAAAATGAGTCTGATTTTGCATCAAATACCCTTATAAGTCAATGTGTCAAAGACTGTGTCTAGCTTGCTGTCTTCTCACCTTTTACTATAGCTGTTGATAATCATAGATACTTAATGTTAGCCAAGTGAATATATTGCTCAAATGTATTTAGTTAAGCATTCAGTTATATGCATTGCAGAACATCTTTCTGCAGGTTTACAAATGCTAAGTATTTTTATACTTAATATTAAAACTACTTCTGATGATAATGAATATACTGAAATTGCAGCATTAGTGACCATTATTTTTTAGTTTTTCATATATTCCAGGCATACAAATTATATCACTTAATCCATACTACAGTGCCACAAAGATACATAATTATGGTCACAGTTTTACAGTTGAGATCATTGGGAATCAAAGAGATTCAATGCTGAAGGTAACACAGCTTATAGGTATTATAAATAAAATAATTAGGAAACAATTGGAAGGACAAGCAAAATAATTATTTTCCAGTTAACCATGCTCTGTAATCCAATTCTCCCTTTCCTCTCATACCTTCAGAATGCTGACCAGGCAAAGTTTTACCATGTCAAATCATTAAGTCTCAATTTCTAGAAATGGCAGGTCATAGTTGTTCCTATCCCTGGTAAACAGAGCAAAGATTCTAAGTTGCTTCAACCCTCTTCAACCCTCTGCACAAGTTACCCCTACCCCCCAGAAGAAACCAGAAGGAACCAGAGCTAAGCTAGTGCCCAATCCAGCAGAAATGCTTTCCATCCAGCTTCTCATTTACTCTGGGTACTCCAGTGCCTTTACCTGGCCAGATGTGTGCCAAATTTTATCTTCAGCTGGGACATTCAGATAATGAGGGTATACAGTGCTCATGAAGGCTAAGGTCGTTTATAAACATCTTCTTCCATTTTATGGCACAAGCTACATTCCATATTCTCAACTAGCTGTCTCAAAGAGATGCAGGTGGGCATTTAAAGGGACTGAAAAGAGTGTGGACAAAACCATACAAATATCCCTTCTTCACTGGGAATTTGAGCTTGCAAGCACTATCCAGAAGCAGGACAAGAACAGACTGTCCAATGCAGACAGGGAGGATGAGAATCAGCTCAAAATGGAATTAACCAAGAAAGTGCATAGAGTTCCCAGTAACGTGACCACATGCTCATGATTTGAGGAAATCTATCCCACTCATAGAAGTATTAGGGGTTGGAATGCTATTTTTAACAGATCACCTCTCAATGAATAGTAAATAAGGAATAAATCACTGCAATCTCAGAATTTTGAATGATGAATTAATTTTTCTGGAGCTTTTTATTCCTGGTAAAATCTGCAACTTCAAGAGGCCTTGAAAACTAAGTTGCCTATAAAAGTAAACTTGATAGTTAAAGAAACAGAACTAAAATACAGTGATAATAATATCCCATGACACAGAAGAAGTCTATTCAAAACATGTTGTGATTTTCAGAGGATTTTTTAAGTTGTTTTCAAAGTAGAATAGCCAATGTGTATGTAAGAATTCATCAGTGTATTGCTATAGGATTACCAAAGTATAGACCTTGGTTTAATGTAAACAAACAGGTGTGAACTTCTATATATGAGGAAAAAAAGCATTTTTAAAAATCTGTATACAAGGAAAGCCTCCCAGTCCCACTTCCTTCCTCCCCCATACTTTGAGATGCACACAGAACAGATAAAGGCCTGCACTGTTCACAGTGACCCAACTACTTGGCTGTGTCCCCAAGGACACAGGAATTTTCCCACCTATCATGTTTATAGTACTAGCAAAGTCAAGGTTGGTTTGCTTGTTAGTTTTTGTGTTGTTGTGTTATTTGTTTTGTGTGTTTTTTATCTGTAGGATACGGATTATCTTTTTCCATATTGCATATTAACAATGGTATTCCTAGTTCCTTTGTGTAAATTCACTCTTTTTTAAAATTTTTTTCCACATTTTTATTGGTACATTATAGTTGTATATAATGGTGGGATGTTGCTACATATTTATACATGCACACAATATAATAATATAATTTGGCTAAATTAACTCTTGAAAATACTCAAACTTAGGAAAAGAATTGGCCGTGAGTATTGTTAGCAGTTTTTCCTGGGAGTGGCTATGTTTGGTAAACATCAGTCATGGCACTGGTATTCTTAGGCTTTAGGTTGTAGAGTAGCATGTCATAGAGGGAGGACATAGAATTGAAGCCAGGTGTCCATGAGTCTAGGGCCCAACCCTCTGCTAAGTAGCTATGTGGTTTTGAGCAAGCCCTTAGCTCCCTAGAACTGTGGCTTCCTGTCTATAAAATGGACTAGAAAGGACCTTTCTCATAGTTATTGTGAAGATTAATTGAAATAACAAATGGAATACCTTGCCAGGGACGTATCAATTTATTGTCCTAAAAAGGGTCGTTGAGTCATCCAGTCATTAGGTCATTGAATCATCCTTATTTTGAAGACGAGGAGTCTGTACTGGGGAGACCAGGGACCTGGTCAGTGTCTTACAGGCGAGCAGCACTGTATGACACTGCTTGAACCCGGGCTCTGGACTTCACACCCCATGGATTTGTGCATCGTGCACTGGCTGCCAGTTTTCAAAGACAACTGCTGAACCATTCCAGAGTCTGCGTAGGTGGTGAATCCACTAAACCTTCTCATCCTGTGGACCTTGCTTTCCTTAGGCATTAGTTTTCCTGGTCATTCTAAAAGAAGAACAGTCCCACCCTTCCACATGCCCACTGCCATTACTACTGTTTTCGAAAATAATATCCAGGAAGGGGAAGAAGAGCCATCATTTACAGAATGCCTGTTAGGTGTTCCCATGTGACCTCACAGAATGCACACAGGGTGACACTGCTGTCCTCAGGGTTTGAATAGAGACACCAGGCTTAGATGAGCTGAGCTACCTGTCCAGTGGTCACAGAGAGGAACACCAGCATTAGAGCTTGACCCTTGCTCTGTGGGCTCTATAGACATGGCTACTTTAGTTATTTCAGTGGCAAAAGCTCAAAATACATCACAGTCCCACCCAGGAAAATAAAAAATAGCCTTTAAAAAAAAAGGCAAGTGGCCCATCACAAAATGAGAGAAACCCGCATGTGCTCACTGATCTGTCAAATTCAAAAGCAAACTCAGATTTTTCCTTATGACCATAGAGAAAGCCAGGTAGGTGTTTGGGAACGTGGAAAGTTGGTTTGCAGCTTGAAGAACATCCCCAGAAACCAGCGCATGAAATGCACGTAGGCACCTCTGTCGGCGGGCTCCTCTTTTTCTGAAGAATAATTAATAAATATTTTCTTTTAGCATATAACAAACAGTTGAACCAAACAATTATGTAAACTGGAAATGACCCAAAATGCTAGCAGTTGGCAGCCGCACAGTGAAGTGCATTGTCGTGCACATGTGCATGTTTGTCACACCCGCCTCTCTGGTGATCTGCACTTAATAGGAATATTTTAAACTATGTAGCTAAGCAACAGAGGTAATTGTTGCTTTCTAGAGCTTTTGTTAGCACTCTAACACAGCCCAAATATGCATAATTAGGTATAATGTCTATAAATCATTATTGTACACATGTGGGTAGTTAAGTGGAGTGAGAGAATAGTTCAATGAATTGAGCATATTCACTGAAAATGCTTTTTATTTGTTTTCTGTAGTTCATAATACTTTAAAATTATCATAACCCTTTACACTTTCTCTTAATAGCCAACCGTGATATTGAGAAAAACTTCATTTGCATTTTAGACTATGTTTAATATATTATTTAAACCTGGAGTTCCTCTGATATGAATTCAGGAGAGGATAGGCCCATCCTATCAAATATTGTGTGCCTGTTTATCCAGCCTCTTTTCTAGGAACTAAAATGTTAAATTTTTCAGTTTACGTTGAATAGATCCCAACAAAAGACTGCACCCTATAATCAGCATTATTTACAGGGGCCAGTGTTGTGACTGAATTCTTCCCTTCATCCAAAAATGCTTTTAGTTACTATGGCAATATTTACTTGATCCTGGCAGTCCAGTGTTGATTTAGGAAGATAATTACCAGAAAGGAAGATGATGGAGATGTATTTTTGAGTGTCCTTGTCAGAGACAATGTTTATAAAAAATTAAATGAGACAAAAAAGGCACATTGTCTTCCACACAGACACCCTCTTCCACAGCCCTCGCACCAATAGCTGTTCTTTTCTTCCTCCAAAGATGTTTATTAATACAGAATACACTTCACTTGGTGTCTTTAACAGTCTTAAAAGGGGCTTATTATTTTGTATTTCCCATCCCCCCATCCTGCCTTTCAGATACAGAAACAGTTCATCTTTTTCCTCTTTGTGTGTGTGTGTGTGTGTGTGTGTGTGTTGTTTTATTTGTCCTAGTGGGTGTCAGAGAACCATCCTTGAGGTATTTGGTGCATTCCATAACCTGCTGTTTGCTGGGCACCACTCCACATGCTTTGGGTTGGGATTGGTGTCCCTAGACAGTCCATACCATCAGTTGGTGCCTATGCAATGGGGTAGGATTGAGTAAGCTCACCACTCTATATCTAAACTGTCACCCTCAATCAGTGAAGGGATGACTCTGACAGCTATCTTAGGATGGCAGCCATTTCTCTGACTGTGTTGGGCAGCCTGGCTTTTGGGGCCTGCTCCAGGTCACAGGATACCTTGACTTTCAGAACCCAAGATGGTTCTGTACAGAGGACAACTAGCTTGTCTCCAGCCTCTCCAATCAGCTCCTCTCCTCATCTCATTTTCTTTTTACACACATGCACGCAAGTATCAAACCAGGAAATGTGTTACTATTTAAGCTACTATCTGATAATCCCTATTATTCCTGTTTGTGTTTTCCTCAATATGAAATTTTAGTGTGACAGTTGCAAAGTAAACAAGAAACCTGAAAGCTTCAGAGTTCCTTCAATTATCATCTCTATGTAGATGTATTTTGTATCTTAATTAATATTCCATAAAATCTGAGAGTACATCTGAGAAAAATGGAGAACATCAACCAAATAAGCTTTGAAAATATAATCCCACGCTAACACAGTGATCTGATGAATATTTTATTTACAATATATAGTATTATGTATATTCAATTTTTCTCATTGGCTAAGATGTGGGAATTCATATAATAGGTACAATGGCAGTCATTTTACATCTACAACTCTACTGTTGTTAAATATCATCTTTTTGTCTTGGTCAGTACCCCAGAAGCACTTAGCTCTTAATGTATGAAAATTATAATAGTTAATTGATTTAAAGACAATTTCCGAATATTAAGCTTTAAGTTTTATTTTAAGAGCATATATATTTTTCTAATGTTTATAAAATTAATAGCGACCACATATTACACATATTAATTATGTATTTGTGTGTATACATATGCATGTGCATGCACATACATATGCATGGGGCTATATATTTGTGTATATGTGTGTGTGTGTAATATTTTTTATTCTTGATTTCCAAATATTGATGTTCTTTTTCTACAGAAGAAATCATGATAAAACCTGCGGATGAGAATCTTCATTCAACTGCACAAGAAAACTCCCCTCAGAAAGAAGACCAATATACTTGTTATCAAGAGCTGGTAGTCAAATCTCTAATGCACTTGGGGAAATTTGAAAAAAATATGTCTGTCCAGACTATAAGTGAAAACCTCAATGACAGTGGCATCCAATCTTTAAAAGCAGAGAGTGATGAAACAGACGAGTGTTTTATGATTCATTCTGATGATGGAAGAGACAAAGTGGATGATTCCCAGCCCCCATTCTGCTCTTCTGATGACAGTGAAAGTAACTCTGAAAGTGCAGAGAATGGGTGGGACAGTGGTTCCAACTTGTCAGAAGACACCAAACCTCAGAGAGGCCCAAAGTACATGTTAGCAGATAAGAAAAAAGATCTACTGGAAATTCCTGAAATAAAAACAGAAGGTGACAAATTTATCCCTTGTGAGAACAGGTGTGATCCTGATGCAGACCTGAGAGAACCGCAGAATGTTCATGTGGAGCCCTTGGATGGCAAAGCCCAATCTGCCTTCACTGAGACTGAGGAAGAAGACAGGGAGAGCCTGGCCACAATGACAGAAGAATCCAGTGATCTGGAGAAAGCCAAGGGGAACCTGAGTTTGCTGGAGCAGGCCATTGCTCTGCAGGCTGAGCGAGGCTGCGTTTTCCACAGTACTTACAAAGAGCTGGACAGATTTCTGCTAGAACACCTGACGGGGGAAAGGCGGCAAACCAAAGTTATTGACATGGGTGGAAGACAAATTTTTAACAACAAACGTAAGAAAACATTTTTTTTCATTCATTTTAGGATAAAATTACCTTAGGATTAAGAGATTAAATTTTGTTATTTCTTCCAGAAAGTTTTTGACTGCTGAATGCTCTTTTAAAGTCCCAGTTCATAACTGGGAAATAAATAATTTCTTATTTTTACCCCTACTCTCTAGATTATTATTGAATCAAACTTGATTCGTTTTGCAGGAACTTCACACCAAAAAAATATTCATTGCATGTATTTTTAAAATGTAATTGCTTTTTTTTAAATTTTATTTTTTATTCTAGCAAACTAGACACAACAGCATTTACCATGTAATTGCTTTTTATAACAAATCATACCTTTAAAAACTACTTTATTGGATATTGTTAGTAGTAGCACTTGTTGCATTTCAAATCATTTTAATTATCAAATCAATTCCAGAAATTTAATTTTTCTTTCCTACTCTCCTTCAAAATCATCTGGCCGCTTTTGAGCTTCAAAATGATATTAAGTTACTTGTAAGCCAGGCAGGGTGCTCTGATCCTTCTTGGGATAAAACTGGGTTTAAAATGTGTTTGTAGTCTTACCAGCTTTCTGATGCAGGGCCATAAATATCTGGGTCAAACTCGAAATGACAGAGTGAACATACTTTGAGGATACTTTAAAATTGCTCCTCAGTCTTTAACAAAATTATGTCTCCTTTTCCCCATGGAGTATTCTGCCCATTTTTCTACCAGGTCTCGCACCAGATAGGTCCAGTGGATTCCAACAGTTATGTGGAATTTTCTAGTTGTCTCGCAGGGCCTGGAAGTCCCATTTAAGATGGTTATTTCCAGGAGCCAGATTCAGAGCTCCATAATTTGCATTTTTTTTCAATAGTTCTTAGGTGATTCTCAGAATTAGGGGAAGAATATCTTAGAGAAAATCAAGATCATAGATCTAAAGGGCTTATAGGAATGTTATGTTGATATTGTTTAGAAGTTCTGATTATCTAGAAATGAATTGTAAATTTTGTCATTTAATTCCATTTGCGTACTCACCTGCAATCTTGACAAATAATGTCTTTCATCTCAGAGCTGAGAAAACAGAAAAGACTAAAATAATGTCATGTAGTAAGGAGCATGATCATAATGCGATGCAAACATCCTACAAGGGTTGGAATAGGGACAGAATACTAATGACTAATGTGTGGTTCAAGACAGGGCATTGTATTTAGCTCTGTGCATTCCCACTAATATACAGTTTTTTTTTTAATTTGCCTGTTTTCTTTTAATGAACTACAAATCTGACAAAAAGATGAAATTTATTCCAAATTTTGCAAATCTGTAACTTCGTGTGTGTGTGTGTGTGTGTGTGTGTTGCCGGGGATTGAACCCGGGACCTTGTAAATGTGAGGCAAGTACGCTACCAACTGTATCCCCAGTCCAAATCTGTAATTTTTAATATACCATGTTTCATTGATTCTAAGATATATAATTTCCCGTTCTAATGACTCTGAAATCAGAAAGGTACACACTAGTTTCTTAACTGCATACAAAGTGATCTTTCGTCTTATGATTGATATCTTACAACCAATGAAATCCAGTGTTTGTAGAAACTTTTTGAGCCATAGCTTAAAATACTTGATGATCTTCTGGCTTTTTTTTTTTTTGTAATAAAGCTTTTTAAACTTTTTTTGTTTTCGAAAACTAACACAGCAGTAAAATCTGTATTTGTAAATGGTGGGTCACTTGGAGACATGACTCTAGGAGTCAATAAGATGTCCTGTGGCATAGGGTCTGCTCCTGCTTTAGGGTGTGTAAGCCTCTGCAAGATCAGGGCCAGGCTCCTATGAAACAGGTAAAAAAAAAAAAAGTGAAACCCATATTGCAGGGGAACTATAGGTTTACATAAGGATGCTTGTGAATCTAAATTAAGTATTCACATTTCTGTTCCTTATTCCTGGTGAAGTACAAGAGGGATTTTTCTTCTCTAACATGCACTCCATATTAAGTGAGCATCCATCCCGACTGATAGCCATCTTCTTCAAACAATTCTGACTTTGTGTACACCTTGGACATACAACTTCACTGTTAAGAACACCAGAATTTTAAAATATCATTTTACCCAAGGCTTCAGATGAGTCATTGATTCTACAACAAATTTCAGCATACTATGGCCACTAAGCATTTAGAGACCATAGGTCTCAGTGTAAGTAGAGTCATCATGTAGTTTATTGCCCAACTGTGATACTTTTTAAGTAAAGGGGGACAATAGGAACAATATGCAAGTCTACCAGTTACGAAGACAGTCCCAGGAAAACTAGGATCTAACATCACTAGAGTATAAGGTCACCCTCATTGTGCAACACTGTGCAAAGAAAATAAAAGAAGAATCAGCTTGAGAGTTGCCCTGAGCTCATGCTCTGGCTTCTTATCATGCGAACAGATTCTGCCCTCCAGAGCATTTCAAATCTGCATCTTTGTTTTGCCCAGCCAAGAAGAGGCTTGAAGACAAAGGTGCATGGTGGACTGTCAGTGGCCCCACCTGGGCAGGTGCCAGCCTGTGTTATCTCCAACACCCTCTCTGGCTTCATGCAGACAAACAGCGTGGCAAGGACGGGAAATGCTCAGCGCCAAACCTTTCAATGCGGTTTAGAAATGTGGCCTCGCCTGGAGGAGATCCAAGAGAGGAAGGGCATCAAAATACACATTGTTGCTCTTCTGCGTCCTGTGAGCAGCTCTCTGTTATGGTGTCAGCCCCTCTCCGTTCACTTTAATCAAACTTCAAGGTTTTTGACTAGTGGTCTACAGATTTTACATACCTAAATCAACTTGAAATTTGGCACCAAATTTAGAGTAAATGGAAACAGACATGCACAAAGTCACAGAACATCACAAACTCTTAATATGCTTTTTTTGGTCCTTTATAAAATAAAAAGATGGTAGTCTCAACATCAGTCATTGCTTTTGAATCCTATCTGTGGTTACTATAAATACCTGCTGCTGAATGCGTCCCTATCTTTGGCTGCTCACTGCTCATTTACAACTCAAGCTTTCTGTGTCCTGACCCTTCCTCTATGGGTAGTGCAGGTGGCAACTTGAAGGATCCTTGCTCCTCCCTCTTTCACTGAAACCATGCCCCCATGTAATTGCATTACATACAACCTGCTGTGTCCCATCTGCCCAGGACTGTTTGTAATCCAACAACTGGGGTGACATGGTGTCACAGAAGCTTGCCTACTTGCCATATACTGCCCCAGTGATGTTGTTCACATCCTGCAAGAGTAGCCTGTTCTGGGTGCCCCACTTGGAGCCAGGAGCATGAGAGGGATCCACATCCTTGAGCAGCAGGGCCCTTTCTCATACTCTGTCACCAGCAGCTTCTTGGGCAGAATCATCTGGATTTTTTATTTTTGCTGTCAGCAGCAAGCATTATGCTTGTTGCTTGGCTTTCTGAGAATCCTGAAGCCTTCCTGCAGTTCCCTTTTCCCTCTCTCCCATGGCTCACAGTCTTCTCATCCTTCTTCCAAACACCCTGAATGCTGATGAGGAATAGAATTCTCCATGATTGCTATCATTCCAAGCATGAATTAGGGGCAATTTGGGCTATAAGACAGTATTTCTGTTTAAGTTTATCAACCATCTCAATCACAAATATATACATTTGTAACTAAGGCCTCCACTGCATTAGCTCTGACCTCATCAGTATTCCTGTTCCATACTCATTTATGTTAAGTATTTATATAACCTTTTATCTAGACCTCCACACTGTGATGCCAGAAAAATTATAAAACTCCTGAGCGTGTCTTTGGCCCTCTTCTCTCCAGGCTCTTTTCCCATATCAGGCTGACAAAATATGTTACAAGGTAGCCCTTTCCATGCCTAGCTGCACCTGAGAACCACACCACACCCGGCTGCACAGTAGCACTCTCCACACCACCAGGAAGGCAGCCCCTACCCTGTTTTCTGAAAGTCCCCAGCAAGATCATTGCTTTTCTAAGTCTCAGTTCTCAGTTCCTGCAGTCAGTAAAATCAACAGCTTTTCACCACAGTCACTGTGTGTGGAACCTAAGTAACAAGCCGTTGGGGTTTGGGAATCTCAGGATTTTGCAGTACTACTGGTTAGGCAGAACACAAGTCTTATCCAGACTCTTATCAGTTGCTCTGAAGGAAGCTACCTCTGCTTGTTCCTGAGCTTCTGGTTGGCCCTCAACCCCAGGGCTACCTGCTGCTAGTGACACATGGGGACAAAGCCAGAGAATCCTTTCTCAGATATGGTAGTTTGTTTTGTAATTTTGAATCTGGCTTTTTCTAGACTCTTTCAATAGGAGATGGTTTGGGATTAAATAAATATTTTTCTTCTTTCTCACTTTTCTTTTTCTTTCTTTCTTTTTCCTTTTCAGGAGCTTGTTCACCCTCTGGCATAGGGGTGATTTTTCATAATGAGGCTTTAACTATAATACGTGACATGACAACTTGAGACCATCTTTGTATTTTAACAGCCCCTTGCCCTGTGTCAGCCTTTGCTTAGGAAACCAAGAAAATTGAAAACATGTTTTATGTTTCCACAGGTCTTAGTTGAGGGTCTTATTCAAGGCAATGTGAGAAGAATGTTTATGATGGTAAAACTGAATGAAGTGAGAATGTCACCCTGCAAGGCCACTATTGAATAGGAAAAGAAAGAAGAATAGCCAAATGAATTTCTCAATTTAATTTCTCTGTAGATTCACCGAGGCCTGAAAAGAGGGAGACCAAGTGCCCTATCCCCGGGTGTGATGGCACAGGACATGTGACCGGGCTCTATCCCCACCACCGCAGCCTTTCAGGATGCCCCCACAAAGTGCGGGTTCCCCTGGAAAGTGAGTACTGCCTATTCCTAAAGATGTCAGTGCTTTCTTAAAAGTACCAGAACATCACAATATTGGTTGCTTTCTCTCCCAATTTGGAATTCACAATGGAAACAAAGTTTTCTCTGTGTCAAGCAGTTTCCATCTAGCTGTATGTTTTAAAATGGAGTGTATTGGTAGAAAATTTGAGGGACAAGAAGTCCAGCAGATAAAGAGAAAATTGCATTGAGAAGATAGCTTGCTACCCATATTTCCTAAGAGAGGGGGTCTCATCATGCCACTGGGGTCATATGCAGAATCCCCAGGTTGT
The DNA here is from genome assembly GCF_021218885.2 of Marmota monax. Classification (NCBI taxonomy): domain Eukaryota; kingdom Metazoa; phylum Chordata; class Mammalia; order Rodentia; family Sciuridae; genus Marmota; species Marmota monax. The sequence continues at coordinate 6,971,895 of NW_026695198.1, read as the reverse complement.
GTCAGGAGGCAAGGGCAGGAGGAACTTTAGGCCAGAAGCCTTTAATTTCTATGTAAAGGATCATACAGGGAAGGGTAAGTGGACTAAGGGTTGTTGGTTCCTCTAGCTCTGGGGTATAAGATTTGTCCCTAGTTCTTTGGTCCATGACCCTAGGATAATTAGGGTAAAGGACTTTGACCTAGAATATTAGAACCAAATGAGTTCCTTGGATGTAGGCACCAGAGTTTAAGAGTGTTCTCAGCTGGTCAATTGTGTGCCTTCTTTAGGAGCTGGCTAACTCTGGGAGGGGCAGTTCCTCCTGGGTCAGCAAGTCCCAGGTGTCAAAGCATCACAACCCCAAAAAATAAGCCATATTGCCCTGCGTGACTGCACAGTTCTTTCTCAGCCTGAGGTCTGACCTCCAATATATCCAGGGTCAAGCTTAGCCTCAGGACATCACAGGGAGGTCTCTGCATCCTCCTGGCCTCCTCACATTGTGAGAACACGTACTCTGTAGTGTTGTCTTGGGACATCCTGTCACAGCTAAGAGCCCTGAGCAAAGGCAATCCTCAGTACATCACCCCATCCCTGTCCTACTATGAACCAGGTCTCTACAGGTAAATAAAGGGCTGCCACCTTCCAAGCTACAAAGATATAACATACTGTTTGAATCTATTGAGACACCTCTTAGGCCATACAAACTGGAAGAATAGGGACACCTTAGCATTCCCTTCCTTAATATTAAGAGTTAGCAAGTCACTAATCTAACCAAATTAGTCCTGTGCTGCTGAGTTAGCAATTCCTTAGACTAATTCTCTGATAGTTCAGTCATCCATACTCCTCTCCCTCCTGCCCTCCCTGGTACTAGGCGTTGAACCCAGGGACACTCTACCACTGGGCTACATCCCCAGCCCTTTTATTATTAATTTCTTTATGTTGAAACAGGGTCTCACTAAGTTCTTAGGGCTGGTCTCAAACTTAGGTTCCTCCTGCCTTAGCTTCCCTAGTAACTGGGGTTACAGGCAGGTGCCACTCAGCAATACTTTCTCCAATACCACATGGCAGTGGATGGTGGTTGGAGAAAGAATCAATATAGCATCACTTAGGAACTAAAAAAGACTACAGGCAGAACTTCAAATGGGGGAAAAGGTGGAAAGAGCTATTTGGCAAATACTGTTCTCCAAACACTCCTCCAGGGGAAGCACTTGAATGTGGAAGGAAGGTGATGAACTTTTCAGTTTAAATTAAATATGAGCTGAATAGAGTCGTTTAAGTCTATGGTTAAATATAACTTGGAGTTCAGAGCAGTTAACATGATAAATCTTGCTAGATTTAATTTTTGAAGTTCTGGTGTTCTTATTTTTTTTTTCAACTAAATATATCTGGGGAGGGAGCATAGTGGATTATGTAACAAGTCATTTAATTGCAAAATTAAGAAATGAACATGTTGATTTTTTATATGTTTATGGTAAATTATTCTTCTCTTTAATGTGCTATTTTGTGATTAGTTCTTGCCATGCATGAAAATGTGCTCAAGTGTCCCACCCCTGGATGCACAGGAAGGGGTCATGTGAACAGTAATCGCAACACTCACAGGAGGTAATTCTGATGATTTGCTAATGATTTTACATTTTAAAAAATTGAAGCTTTCCACCAATCAAATTATGGGCTGTGTGTTATGAAAATCACTGCATCACTATCAAATATGTTGCCGCTTGAAATAGATAAGGAATAGTCTCAACTTTTGCAGAGTCAAAAAGAAAGAAAAATCACCTCATTATTTCCTTACATAGAAGTTTTTATATTAGCAGCCAATTTCAAAAATGAAAAACTGTTAAATTTGAAGATGCTGGGGTTACATGTTCATTTAGTCAGACAAATAGAATATATTCTCTTCTACGCTGGAAGCCCATCATTATAGTGTTGGTACTGAAAAGAGTTGCTTATGGGTTATCTTGGATCCCACCCCCTAGGCATTAAGAAAGAATCAAAAGGGCTTCCACATACAGTGGTTTGACTGTTAACCAGGCAATGAGGTAACATACTTCCATTGAGACTGCAACTAAAATAGAACATTTATGTGCATTTATATACAAATGCATTATGTGTGTGTATATATGTGTATATATTTGCATATGAAAATGTGGATTGTTTTGTGTGTGCATTTTATGTGTGGACTGTGATTATGAGGTACTATTTGAATTATAAGCACATGGCCAAGAAAACTTCAATTTAAACTATAAGATTCAATCCCTCAAATTTGCTGAATATCCTAAGATAAATTATATAGTTACCATGCTAATATCTATAGTTAGACCCATTGCATTTGGAATGAGCACAGACTGCTGAAAATATTAAAAGTTTCAGAATAATTTAATTATTATTCCCTTATGTAATATTTTGATTTTTTAAAATGAGCTTGTTACCTTGCATCACTGAGATGGGGTTGGGGGACAAGTATTGACAAGGTAGTTTGAAAACCGCTTTGGGATCTTTTCATATGAGAATAGTGCTAAGTGAACTATTAATATGACTTAACATTTAGTGTGTGCCAAGTATGCTGCGAGGCACATGCCAAAGCAAATCATATTATCATTTTAACTCACATCCTCCCGCTTTTCTTTTTTGAAACAGTCTTTCTGGTTGTCCAATTGCTGCAGCTGAAAAATTGGCAATGTCCCAGGATAAAAATCAGCTTGATTCTTCCCAAACTGGGCCGTGTTCTGACCAGGCACACAGGTAAGAGCTCCCAGGAAGTTCCTGATGTTCTCTTCATGCCAGGATCCAGCTCAACAGGACCTCATGTCCCTTATGTGTCACTTCATTGTGGCCTGACCCTCATTTTCAGCCACCAGTGGACCTGTGTGGGCAACTCATTGGAAAGGCTGGTCTAGAGAATGATACTTTCTCTCTTAAGTGAGCTAAGAGACCCTCCAGAAGTTTAACTTGAAATTGGTCTCTTTGCTAAGGCAACACAATACGGGCAGAGTCTAAAAGGAATAAAGCCTTCAATAATATACAATGATCAAAATTCTGATTCATTAATGTAACACATCTCTCAAGTCAGGTAAGCTTCCCTTTGTGATTGACTTCACCTTCTCTGCCTGGAGAAAATACATCATAAACTTCTAATACCCCCTCAAAATATGTGATATTATATTTTATCCTTGAGCTCCCCATATACATGTAGTTTTTAGAGCAAAATTTTATTCTATGATGGATAGCTATTAATAAAATATCTTCCATTTGTCCTTGTAGCTCCCATATTCTTTGTATCTATTAGTTTGGAAGATCTTATACCTAAATAATAAAGTATGTACGTTGAAGTTTAATGTGACAGTGTATGTCTATTCTACAAAAATCAGACATGCAGGAAAAACGATTTCAGGATTGAGAGAAATGATCAGATAACGGTTGTTAATGAGGTGCTAAAATGTCAAAACAGCTCTTATGCATTTCAGTATTTTCAGGGCATAGCTTCCCTTAATATTTTGTTTCTATAGATTTAATTAAAAGAGTAAAAATTGGCATTCGAATCACATGAATAAAAACATATGTCAAGTGACAATCATGAATTACTGCTTAAGGAGCAATTAGAAATCTTAAAATGGGATTCTAGGTTAGTATTACTGTATGCTTTACTTTCTCCCTAAGTAGATTATTTATCAAATAGAGAAATAACAAAAAGTACACTTTGCTCATTTCATAAAGGATTGATGTTATTTTAGATTAGAACATTTATGCAACTTTAGGACTATAAACCAAATTACATATACAATAATAAAATTCACTAATCCTGCAATTATGTGTATGTAGAAGCTAAAATTTCCTTTATCTAATCCAAAACCCATCAATGAAACTAAAGCCTCAAAATTTTTTTGGAACTCAAAATTTGGGAATCAAGTCTTCTGGTGTCTACACTGTCCCATAGGCAGCAGGCATGAACATAACAATTAAATAATTAAAATTGTTAATTATTAGCAATGAATGATCATAACTATTTATTGTCATAACTATTCATTGCTAATAATTAACAATTTTAATAAGCAAAATGCATATACCAGTGCCTTAACACATACTTTAGTTATGCAGTCACATGTCACTTTTCTCTGCAGAACTTAAAGTGCCGACAACATGTTACTCACGACATCTTCATGAGGTAAATGGAGACTGCATATTCTTATCTTGCCAGTGGAAGACTGGGACAGTAAATATGTAGTAGAAATCATAACCAGGCAGAGTCCAGAACATCCCTCCATCTCTTGCTCTGTGTCCAGAGTACTCTGCCTTCTTGTGTTGTGACCACTTTCTTGTTATTGTGCAGTGTCTCTGTGGGTACCTACGGGCAATGACACTTCTATCTTGGAAATTTTGACACTCATACACTCGTGATGATGTCATTTTATTTTGAACTACTTCCCCACTCTCTTCAGGACAAGCTTGGTGAAGCAAATTGAGTTCAATTTCCGATCACAAGCCATCACTTCTCCCAGAGCCACAGTATCGAAAGAACAAGAGAAGTTTGGAAAAGTACCATTTGATTATGCCAGTTTTGATGCCCAAGTCTTCGGTAAACGTCCCCTTGTACAAACAGGGCAAGGACGAAAAACTCCACCATTTCCTGAATGTAAGCTTCAAATTTAAATTCTTATTCCCCTCAAATGCATCTTGTGTAAATGTGTGATGTTGAGGGAAGCTACTCAAGTATATACTATACTACTTAAAGCTGACAGGAAAAAAATAGATTGTGCAGCAAAATAAAATAATTGATCAGCGTTACTGCTTTTATCCTGAAGTTACACTGAATGTAGTGAATAGTTAATGAGTTAATTATTCTACAACTACTCAGCCATTGTTGCATCCAAATACGGTAATTTTAAAGAAACATTTAATTCACATTTAGGATTAGGATTAAAATATATTTAAAAATGCAATGGCTATTGTGATACATTATTTTTATTCACATTGAAATGATGGAAATTATCAGATAAAATATTGAAATGCTACTCAATATATTACTTAGGTCAGCAAAAGCATTCAGGCTGAAGATGGGGTTGGGAAAGGTGAAAGATCTAAGAAGAAATTCAATTCAGGAATCAGGATTTTTACCAGGAAAAAAATGTGTGTGGCTCTCATGGCATGTACTCACAAATTTAAGAATTAATATACAAATATTTAAAATAAACTAATACTCTACTTCTGCCAGGTTCATATGGAAGATATAATGTATAAAACTTGGTGGTTTGGGGGTTTTTTGTTTGTGTTTTGGGTATCAGGGATTGAATTCAGGGGCACTCAACCACTGAGCCACATCCCAGCCCTATTTTGTATTTTAGAGAAGGGTCTCACTGAGATGCTTAGCACCTCGCCACTGCTGAGGCTGGCTTTGAACTCTCAATCCTCCTAGCTAAGCCTCCCAAGCCACTGAGATTACAGGTGTGCCACCATCCCCGGCAAAAACTTGATGTTTTTACTTACCTATTTCTTCAGGTTCTTTGGAGTACCTAAATATTCTGATAAAAAGGTGAGAAAATAAATATTGGGAACAAATACAGAAAATGATTCCTGCATTAGGTAGCTTAACTTCCATTAAAGAAAAGCTTAATTTTTTTTACAGCAATACAAACCCCTGAAATCCTTTAGATCTTGCACCTAGACTGAGTGTAAAACCAACAGTAAGGCTAGAGATGCAATTTGGAGGTAAAACCCTTGTCTAGCATGTTCAAAGTTCTTTGTCTGATGCCAGCACTGTAAATAATAAAACCTAGCAGTATATAAACAGATTTGAAAGGACTTTACCCATTGATTAAAAAGTACACTTTATTCCAAAAAGATATTTTGCCTATTCTTACCAAAAAATAGGTCCCAGCAAACTTAAATAACCAATGACAACTTGTTAGATTCAGGGGGAAAAAATGTTATACACACAAACAATGTTTTATATCTATCTGTACAGTTTTACAGATATATAATTTTATTTTTATGCACTTCATATATACACAAAAACATATGTTTAATGCACATACAGCCATTTAATAAGAACATTCTATACACTCACATAATATGGATATTGATTTTTAAAATGGCAAAGCATTCAAAGACATTTTTATATTCTTGTAATTATAGGAATAACATTTGGTAATATTTTAAATTGGGTCTTATGAAAAACAATCAAATTTTTAAAATAATAAATACTTAATGAAAAATAAACAGGTGAACACTTTTGTATCAGCTCTCATTAAATCTTGGGTGTTTCTCCCATTACCTTGAGTAATATTTACAGACACCCCACAGTGAAGAGATATATGTGTAATTCTATCTCTCAGTAATGCCTTGCTACTCCGAACAGAAAAATAAAATAGAAACTCGGTCTTGATAACCAAATTGCCTTTCTGTTCACCTTGAGAACATTTCCTCCCTGTCCTTTGCTTATCTCGCTCTCCCTGAATATGCAAAATGCCAGCTCATTAAAGACTCCACCATCTATTTAGTTTCTTCTATTTGGATGAAGAACACTTTCTACTAGTTCAAGTATAGAACAAACCTTTGTGTCAACAAATAAAAATACAATTACGTGTCTAAGTATAAATTGTCATTGTGAAAACAAATATTGAAAGGATGTATTTTTTCTGTACTGGAATTATGGGCCCTATACATATATAATTTTTAGATATACATGCCGTAAGCTCTCTGTAGTCCCTGATAGGTTTTGCTTATAGGGTTTTGAGCTTCATTTTTTGCCACAAATGTTGCCAGTGCACCTGCCCCATAACATTAGTCATAGAGTTTTGTCATAAGAAGTGTCAATACAAAAAATATTAAGAGAATAGGCATTCTCTCCCAGCAATCACATCATTTGATCTGTGAACCTCCATGAAAACCCATCTGAATAACCTTCATTTAACATACCAATGGATAATGGCTCATGCGTTAATTTATTCTTCACATATTTTAATGCAAGAAGTTATATCTTTAAAAAACAAATCTATTTAATGACTAAAACCACGTACATGCAATTGCTAATCAAATCTCTCTTCAACAGCAAAGCATTTTTCAAATCCAGTCAAATTTCCTAATCGACTGCCTAGTGCAGGCGCCCACACACAGAGCGCGAGCCGTGCCAGCTCTTATAGCTACGGTCAATGTAGTGAAGACACCCACATAGCAGCAGCTGCTGCTATCCTGAACCTTTCCACCCGCTGCAGGGAAGCCGCAGACATCCTCTCCAACAAACCACAGAGTCTGCATGCCAAGGTAGGCCAGTCCAAGAGCCCGGAGGGTGGGCCAGCGACAGAACCGTGAGAATAAACTGCCTTTCATGTTCCTAACCACATTTGCCACCACTCAGCTCCTCCACCCTAAAGCCATCCCCTCCCTGTCTTAGGAAGAGGAACATTGACAGTGGATGAAGTTGGTGGGTCCAAAGAAAGAAAGTGTGCATCCCTTGGCTGGTGGCTCTTCTGGAAAATGGGGTACCATAGTTTAGGGAGAAGTGAGTTATGGAGACTGGTCAGGGAGAATTTACAGATTTCAAAGCTATTTTTGTTAAGGGGATTTGATCGAATAAGAAAAGAGGATTGATATTAAAATAAATATTGATCATAGAAGCTTTTGCTGCCTGCAAATCAAAGATGATAAGAAATGTTTGATTAAACAGCAACTGGCAAAACATTTGCAAAACTGACCCATGAAATTTTATTATTGCACATGTTACTGTCTCATAACATAATATAGTCTAGGTTGCCGGAGCATTCTTAGAAGACACATGGGAACTCCTGGGTATATTAAATCAGCAGGGAGGTTTGAGAACTTGTAACACTCTAATCCAAAATCGAATATTGTGATCTTTATGAAAACACTACATTTCTGAAGCCCATGAAATATGAATCACATTTTTTTCTACAGCTTCTCCTTTCTACATATGAGAAGTACTTGGGTATGCTCATGGTAACCTGACTAATACATACACAGAGCCTTCATGCTTGGCCTTTTGCCAGTGAGGGACTTTGCAAGTGCCCCAGTGATCCACAAGAGGAGGTTGTAGGGGCTCAAGCCACTTCCTCCCACTGAAGCCAGTAACTCCTATTTACACAAAGCACTTCAATTAAAAGAAATTATTTCCCTACCTAGAAGGCTGAAGCCAGCTGAAATAAAGTGCCCAGGCTTACTTGATAACAGCTTTTACCTTTGCTGTAAGTGGAAGATTCCCTAGGTTAAACTGAAACCCTGAAACCCAGACAATTAAAGCCTGTACCCTTTTTTCCCCTTTAAGAACAGCCTCTCTGGAATGGTCAGCTGCTCGCCTGTGCCGTGCCAGGCCTTCAGGAGAGCAGGTAGTGCAGTGCCACCGAGCATTTGACAGAAGAATCAGAATTAGCTTCTGGACAAAACTGAGCCAAGTAAACCCCAGGAAGAGTTGGTGGCCAAAAAGCACTCAAAAACAATTTTTAAACAAATGAGGTTCTTAAACAAAGAAAATCACATTCTCTAAAAATATAAAGAAAATACCTGACTGTCTGAATTCAAAGGAATCCCAGCCACAAACTATTGCCATAGGCAAATGATTTGGAGGATTTTAAAATGCAACTTTATTTTTAAATCCACATTTTAAATTTGAGTAAATTTCTTTTTAAAGGTATATTCTAATAGAGATCTGGTTGCAGAAATACTAACATAGCTTCCTTGCTAGTACTTTATTTCTTGATGGTTTAAGCTGGCCTGTGAAAATAAGACTACTGGTATTATAATTATTAGTGTCACTTAAAGTACTCAAGTAATGGTGCTAGGATGCATGCTTTCCCTCTGCACATGTAAATGTTTTTATGCTCCTCAGAATTCTGTCTTTCACCTTAAGATTCTTAGTGTTCCATTAAATTGCTCACATCAAACAATGTAACAAAATAGCAAACATTTGAGTGTTTTTTTCCTTATTAGTGTATATCCTCTTTTAAAAACACATTTCTGATCAGAAGACTGACTTTAATTGGCACAGTTTAAATAGTCTATTTCAAATGTATATTCTTCTACCCCTTGTGCCAAGGCAGTTCTGTGGAGTGGATTGGGCTTGCCTGGGGTAATTGGGACTCCACTGTAGGACTCAGCCTCCTGCTACCAACTCAGCCAAGTCTGCAGGGACCAAACCATTGATGTGACACCGAGGAGGGAAGAAACAGAAAGTGCTGAAAGATGTTTTAAAGGAGTTGATCTGTCAGGAGTTTTAAAAGCCATTTTCTTATGAACATTATCTCCTTGGACATAGTGATTGTTAAAATAGAATAAATATGGCACCCTGCAACGTCACTGTGCAGATTCCTGCCAACATGTACATTCTCACACAACTCTAACAATTTGTAGAATCCTGCCCTTGTTGGATCCTATTTTCTGAATACAGAAGAATATCTCACCAATTCCTGAAACAACAAAAAAAAATTTTCTTCTCGTGAAAGTGAGAAAAAGCCAAGGCAATTAACTCTGAAAAATGGCCTCTGAGCAAACAGTGCCTACGTGGGTCCTTTCTGTTGTTAGTGTCACACTTTACTCTGAGCCTTCTCCTAAAGCAGGGTTGAGTATAGTCTTCCTCTCCACATTGAATGCTAGCCTGATTCTCCTTCTATTAGATTTGATTGTTTCCTCCATGGCAGATTGCTAGTATGTTTATCTCTGATAGCCCAGATAAACATATCTCTTGATCTCTTATTTCTTACTTAACAGTGAGAATGTAGAAATATACAGCTTTTCCTTATACTTCTGTAATGGAGCATTCTTGGTATATTAGAGAGACATCCTGGCAGAGAACCCATAGCTATACTCTCCAGAAGGTCTCTAAGTGCTAGACTGCCCTAGTCAAAGGGTAGATTGAGCCACAGACCTTACCTTCAATGAACTTATAGACAAGCAGGATAAAAGAAATGACCCTCTGGACCTGGGCATGTACCTTAGTGGTAGAGCACTTGCCTAGCATATAAAAGCCCCTGGGTTCAATTCCCAGTACCCCCCCAACACACCCTTCAGAAAAAGTGACCTTCTGGTTATGGTACCTGACTTGCATTGTTTTAGATAAAGCATAGAGTTTGAAGAGATGAGATCAATTATGAATTTGATCATAACTTGGATGATAACTGATTTCTTATTTTCCCTTTGTTCCCATTTGTTCCTTACTTTTATGCAATGAATATCTCTCTTTGGTTGTTTAACACACCCAATAGGAGAATGAATTAAAGATCAGACTGTCACTTATTGGCACAACCTTTTAAAATCAAGTCAGATGCCACTAACTTAAAATATGCCTGCATGCCCACTTGGTGGGGCTAATACAGATTTTTTTTTTCATGTCCTATGTGAGCACACAACTGACTCCCAAGGTTAGTGGGAGATCTGAATCAGTAATTTGCAAAATCCCCACCCTTAAGGAAAATCAAGGGAACACAGGTTGTTTTCAGAGGAACAATAAAACTTTAGAGTTCCTGCATAGCCTAAAAATAATGAAAGATGATACAGTAAACTAAAATACACTTTTCCTCAGATATTTTCTTAGCCTCATACACTAAGACACTTTGCTTCTCTGTCCCTTCCCAGCACTGAAGGCGCATACTTGTGTATGTTGTTGTTCATTCACCCAGCTAGTCTCCACCAAGCTCAGGAGCCCATTATGCTCAATGTGGAGAACACCAATGCTTGTCAGTCATTGCTGGTCACTGCCCAAACAGAACCCTTTGCCTCCTAAAAGTAGAAGATTTTTAAGGGAATTATTTATCTGTTAAAATACCATCTGGCCTATGCATAATACATTGGCACCACCAAAATTGCCTGCGTGTGGTTTAAGTATCTTTTCAAGGAATTGGGTCAATAGAAAACAATTAGTACTTTCCAGTCTTAGAGGAATATCATAAAGGTTAAAGGTAATTCTGTGTGACATATAGTACTCTCATTGGTTCTAAGATGTCTATCATGTTCCACATTTTAATTTGGAATTAATATGAGTCATGAAACATAAATGAGCCATGGCTTCCAACACCTCCCCTTGGTCTTGATACTGTGACTCCTGGCAAGAGCAGAGCACCTGGTACCTACAGGCAGGGAGTGAGCCTCATGGGTTTGCTGAGTAGTTTCCTCCAGTGCCCCATGAGAGCCGTGCCAGCCTGAGTCAAATCCGCTCCCCATTTTCCTTCCTTCCTCCCACCCTGATCGACAGAGGTAGGAACACGCTTCACAGTCTATCTTTATCCTCATCTGCTGCTTGCCAAGCATTCTGTTGTTTGTTTTGGTGTTTTCCCCACCTGTTTAGACAAAATGACATATGCACAGTGTGCCTTAAAAGAAAACAAAAAATTGACACTTGCTTGAAATGTTTAAAGTTCAAAGTCTGTTTTGTGCTTGAACAAGGCCTCGAAACGACATGATGTCGCAGCACCATTCCTGCTGCCTCTTAACAGGAATAGCCTGGTGGCCCTGGATGATTACGATCCAAACACAGTCTTCTCCAGTAACTTGAACATCAGGACAGATTGAACCATACGTCGTGAGTGAAATGTGATAAGAGTCTTGGCCCAGGAAGCAAAAGGACTATTCCTATAAGTGCAGGAAAACTAGATACTTAATAACCTAGGGGTATGTCTCTTTTGATGTTCAAAAACCCTTATTAGCATCATTTATGGAACACCTACTATATGCCAGGCACTATACATAAACACTTTGCCCATATGAATCCATTTTAATCCTAATATTCTAGAAGTGAAGTAGCTAATATTCTCCAACTTTGAAGAGGAAGAAACAGTACTGTAAAGATACTAGATGATTTTCTCTGACTGGCACAGCTACAATTGTTGGAATTAAAATTTGAATTCTTATCCATGTCTTTTTTTAAAAGACCTTATGTTATATAGACTGTCGGTCCCCCAAGAGTTTAATACCATGATTTCAAATGCCAGACAAAGATTTTGGGGAAGTGGCTGTAAATTTTATTTAAATTTTACACTATACATTAGTCATTTCTTCTCTGCACCCCATCATTCTGTTTCATTAAATGTATTTCACAAGCTTATAAGCTCAGAGTCTTACGGCTTGATTGCCATTGAGTAAGAATAAAATATTTCCATTTCATTCACTTATTAATAACCTATCTACTTCAAAAACATACTGAAGATAGCTTTCAATACAGAGAGCGTACTCCCCAGATAAAAAGAACAGAAACAAGAATGAAAGAACAGAGGCTGTGAGAGAAGGCCAGGGGGGAATTGCAGCAGAAACCTAAGTGGAATGACACTTAGGTTGCACTTCCTTCCTGCGAAGTCAAAAGATGGCAGGTGATCTCTCCTGGGTTAATAGAGAGTTTGAAAAAGAAGGAAAGCAATACGTCTTATTTTATCAATGTTGTGAAAATTAGGAATTTTCATAATCAGAATATTTAGGTAAAATGATAATGTTGTTTTCACATCAGCAACATATTTAAATGTATGAATTTTTTATTCTAATTAGTTCTACATGACAATAGAATGCATTTTGACACACCATGCATAAGAGGAGCATAACTTCTCATTCGTCTGGGTACATGATATAGAATCACACAGGTCATGAAATCATATATGTACATAGGATAATAACGTCCAATTCATTCTATTCTCATTCCTACCCCCATTAAATGAATAATTTTTTAAATTGTCAAAACAAGATAATATTATCATTTGCTTGGAAAATAATGAAGGAAAACAGCTGTAAGCCTATTCTCTAAATACAAGTATGGTAATTTATGTGTTTTCCCTCTTAGTCTTCAAAAACAAATTGTCTCTTTCCCCTAGTTGTAAGCATAGCAGGAATGTCATGCTCTTTCCTATTTTCAATGATATGAAGATTTTCCATATCACTTGTTACTCAGACCTCATAATTAACATTTTACTGACCATATAATGCGTACCATTTCATTAACAGTTTTTTCTGTTGTTGGATAGTGATGTCAGTGCTTATTTTGTGGTACAAATAAAGATTATAATCATTAATTCTTTCAACTTTCAATTTAATAATAATAATATATACATATAATTATCAAATTATCTTTCGCTAGAAATCTATAGGCACAAAATAAGCCCCTTCAAGGGAGGAACAATCTATTTCTCAAGTTTATTTTTTCTCCAAAATATAGTATCTTAAACACATTAAAATGCTTTCTCAGTAATTTATTGAATACATAAAAGGTAGGTAGTATCACTCAAAAATGGCTGAAATAGATGGACCTTGATGATTTTCCCAGGATGGAAAGTATACCCTAGCCTCAAAAAAACTTAAAACATACATGTAAATACTTAATATAAGAATCCCAAATATCACTTTGAAGAATCAGAATGTCAGAAGGGGTGGGAGGGACAGGACCATATGAGCTGTGACCATAGCCTCTTCCCTCCACTGGCCTCTCCCACCTTCCCCCCCCCCCCGCTTTTGTGTTGCCATTTAGAGTTTCAAGCCCAGAGAAGTGATGCCTATTGATATTGCTCTGAATAAAAAACTATGCTATAAATGTTCGATCTCCCATCTATGGGCAGAAAGGGACCCTTAGCTGTTACTGTGTGTAATTGTTGAATGCATCTGTGTGCTTACTTAGAGCCCATCTGTACCCGGCTCCCCAACATGCAGCTCACTCTCTGAGTCAAGTCAGGTGCTCAGAGCAGCCGGCTGGGGCATGGGTCTACAAAAGCACCTCTTTTAAACATTAGGAGGGATTTTATTTTTCACTCAAGCCCTGATTACTCAAGATGTATAATCATAACAACTCCTAGAATTTCTCATATTTAAAAAAAATACTATTTGGAATTCTTTTTCTGTAAAAACTAAAATATATATGAGTGTTGTCTTGGAATAGTTGTATTTTTCAGAGAGATTGAATCTGCACTATTTATGGGTTTTGCACTATAAAACTCTGCAGCCCAGTCACATGGCTTCTTTTTCCTAAGCCATCTGTCACAGAGGTCTGGAATTTTATGTGAATGTTGGTTGTGCAGTCTTAACCCAAGTTTTTTTTTTTAATTTTTTTATGAAAAATGTCAGCAACTACAATATTTAGCATTTTACTTTATGTTGGCCATTAAACTTGATTACTATAGCTCTCTTTCATTGCTATAGTTACATATCAGCTATAAAGCCAAAAATTGTTTTGATGTGTTTCTGGCAGAATACATTGTGAGATCATGGAAGGGAGAGAGTACATGGCACTGATATGGTTAATATCTTGGATTTTTGTAACTAAGGTTTATTAATGCTGGTATAAAAACGTATTTGATATTATACAGATGGCATAAGATGTTGTGGTTACTACGTTATTATCCAGGATAAGCTGTACTGTCAAATTCAGGGCTTAAAACTATCACAGGAGATTAAACTGTTTACTAAAAATGGACAGAAAGATATAGCCAAAGCATCTTAGTACAACATATTAGAAGTGTATTTACCTCCTACAAATAGAATGCACCATATCTAGCTAGTAAAATGAGAGATTGAAAATATGAACTTTGTGCATAAAACAAGCAAATAGAAGAGGTGCTTTTATTTTTTTTTTAATCAGGCATAAATGACAAGTCAGACTAAGTGCTGCCCAGGACTCAGTGGCAAATGGTCAGAGGACAGAGGGTAGAAGTAGGGAGAAATTAAAATGCAACCCCAGGAAAGTAACTGTTGACCGTGAGCATTAGGGATCTTGCTAATATATTCAGGACTTTTGCTTTACCAACCAAAAGGAAAGAGTAAAGAAACTGTCAAGAAGTTAATTGTGAATTGATAGATGATGTTGAATGTACCAGAAAGGTGTTATTTGACCTATTTGGAAAAATGACAAGCATGTTCTTCCAGCTTTGTGGAGTTACTGCATGGCAATGTTTGCAAATTCTGACTCTATACAAGCCACCCTGTGGTGTGAATCTTGAAGCAGATCCAGAACACATGAGCAGTTTATTGGGACTTCAGCCAAATACAGACTGCAATACTGTTTCTTAAAAAATTAAAAATTGAAAAAGTTTGGCAAAAGGTATCACAAGGAGCAACATTAGTTTTAAGTCTCATGCTAAGCATCTGCAAAATAAATATCTTTTTCCTGAAGTTATCATTATTAAACCCCAAATAGTCACACCATGAGCTGCTACCTGAGGGCCCCTGAGTGTGAAGTCTGGTTGCACTGTCTGCCTCTCTCTTCTCACCCACCATGATTTAACAAAGCTTTCCAGTTCAAATAACCTAGGGTGAAACATTGCTTTCATATTTATATGATATTCCAATAAAGATTCTCTTCCAGCTGGTTATGTTTTCATATTTCTCATGTTACTTTAATATTGTGATGGGGAGTTGGGGAGTTATATGTGCCTTTTGATGAACACAAATGTTAATGCTTTAAATGATGAATTTGGAATAATAATTCTATAAAGTAGAAAAGAAGATTTACAGCTAAACTTTAAAAATGTGTACATACACAAAACAATTTTAGCCAATATTCTTAGTATTTGGAGCATCTTATTATTTATATTAAGCTTACTTTATTTAAACCCAGAAACATGAAGCTCACTAATGGAGCTGTTCTTAAAAGTCTGCCTAAGAAATGAACATTACCCAATGCAAATCAGAAAGCTTGATTTAAAAGCAGATATACTTCCATAAAAGCTTACATTTAAAATTATCCCTTAAAAGCCCCACATGGCTCAGCTATAACTGCAAACTGCTTAAATGTTTTTCTGTTTCCTGTTGTGTATCAGGGAGCCGAGATAGAAGTGGATGAAAATGGGACATTGGACTTAAGCATGAAAAAAAATCGAATCCTGGACAAGGCTGCACCCCTAACTTCCTCTAATACTACCATTCCAACACCTTCATCTTCCCCATTCAAAACAAGCAGCATTCTGGTCAATGCAGCATTCTATCAGGCTCTCTGTGACCAAGAGGGCTGGGACACTCCTATCAACTATAGCAAAACTCATGGGAAGACAGAGGAGGAGAAAGAGGTATTGTTTCAATGTGTCAATCAATAAGCTGGAGATAGATCATGACTGCAGAGTATTACTAGCTTTTTTTCTCCTACATGATATTTCACATTCCTTTTTTATAGTATGAAATCCTATACCTTGTTTTAGATTGTGATTAAGTGATGACTTTAAATTTCACATGAAATTTCACTTGCCTAAAATAATATTCATTATAGTAGTAGCTCTTATCCCCATGATGGTGACAATTTCTGCACTGCAAGATTGATTTTATTATCTGTCCCATCATAAAGGGGCAATGCCAGTTCACTAATTCTTTTTGAACCAGAAGGTTGAAGATGAAATCCAATCAGAAACAGTTTTGGAACCATGTCAAATCTGCTTCTTTGGTTTCATGAAGGAACTGTGTTGGCATGTCTATGTTTAGAGTCGTTGTTTGAAGTACTGGATCATAAATGTTGGATGTCTAAATTGTATCAATCCCAAAGTTGAGGAGACTTATTTGTGCATTTGGTGATCTCAGAGGTGGTTTTATCCTCAAAGCCAGAAGTTGTTACCTGGCAGAGCCAATTTAACCTTTACCTCTATAGACTGAATTGCTTAACTTGGCCTGATTCACCATGAACTACTTAGTGTCACTTAAAAGTTTGGACAGTTAGAACTCCCATTGTTTAAGCTGTCTATAATGGCAGGTGTGTACATAATGATTCCAATGAGTGATCCTATTTTGCTTTTTGTCAGAAAAGTAATTGATGGGATTGTCACTTGATACATTTAAAGGACTGAAATAGCCATTCTCTGCAGAAGTATATACCTTCTTTTTCAGCTTTCTGAGTTCACAGACTTGCGGGAGGTGGGGATCTAATATGATTTTGGCTTTAACATCTCAGAGTGTGAGTCAATATACACAGTAGTGATCACAAGATTGGGCTGTTTCCAAATCCTCCTTCCTTTCCTTCCTTCCTCCCTCCCGCCTTCCCTTCTTTCTCTCCACACACTTTCACTGGCATCTCCAAGTCCAAACAGTGAGTTGCAGCAACAGATAGACCCACTTCCATGATGCATGTGCATCTCAGTCACACCTGTGCTCAGAATTCAATAGGAGGACTGACCCATATCCAAAAGCACTGGTAAGCAGAGTAGCACAGGCAGACACCCAATATGGAGAGGACGGAACAGCTAACCCTGCATGGGGTTGTCAGAGATGGGTACCCAGAAGAAGCCCCACCATCCCTGTTATCACGTGGAAAGATGAAGGGAGTCATACCACAGTGGATTTAACTTAGAATGTGCCCTACTGACTTTCTTCACTTTATTTTGCTGGGCTTTTAAAACTTCACCTAAAGTCTGGAATCAATCGGTCACAATACAGCAAGTTGAGTACCCCTTATCTGAATTGCTTGGGACAAGAAGTGTTTCAGATTTTGGAGGTTTTCAGACTTTGGAATATTTGCATAGACTATTGGTTGAACTTCCCTAACCCAAAATTTTGAAATTCAAAATGCTACAAATTGAAAGAAAATTTTTAAGTATCACGTTGGCATTTTGGATTTGGATTTTCAGAATAGGGTTTCTCAAGCTGTATTTTAGGAAATACTTTTATTTAAATAATGTGTGATGATTCTAAAAGGTGCATCTCTTCTGTCCACCATAATAATCCACTGTCCTTCAGGCTTGTGAAAAAAAAAAAAAAAAAAAAAAAAAAACCTTACACTGAACTTGCATCTGTTTATAAAATCTAGAAATCTATCCCCATTCACATTACTTGGTCATGCTGCACCACTTGTCTGAAATGGAAGTCTGAAGCATGCTAGAAAGTGGGCAGGTTGCTTGGAGGTAAAGTCCTCACAGGTCAAGATTGTTGATTTAATCCCACTACATACAAGTGTGCTTTAGCAAAGGGAGACACTCTTCAATTCACAAGACTGCTTAATCTCCAGCCAGTCAATTGCCAGTTAATCATGGCATATGGCACACACTCCCTTAAAGGCATACCTAACACTAAGCACAGGATCTGTGGATGTTGGTTGAATAGAAGTCATTATTATCCATGAAGGATAATACTTTACAAGGTAACTGTAACTGCCTCCCTGTTCTTGCATGAATTGTACAGGGTCAAAATCCCAGGGTGTTCTAATCTCTGGGATCATCTCAATGCCATGTGCAAAGTGGCACCTAGGATTTCTGTCCTTATCCATGTGACTGTGTTGTCAAGGGACCTTGGTCAGTGCATTCAGCAGAAAGCTTCTGCAGTATTCAAACTCATGTCAGACAGAGATATCCAGTCCTGAGTAGTAATAAAGCAAATTTTCTTCAAGTAGATTCTCACTTTTGTGTAGAGTATCTTGTATTGTTTGGCATTGATTATAATTGTGTGCCCTTAGCCTTAGTGTCAACATTGCACCCCTTATATTCTGAATACCCCCCTTCATTATCTCCTTGGCTATCTTTCCCATTACCCAGAAAGGCAAAAAATGAGTCTCATAACAAATATTTTATATTTACTTTCTAACTGTGTTTTTTTTGCATAATTTTAAAAAACACTTTGATTCATCTTGACAACTTTAAAGATTCAACTGGAGAATGTTTATCTAATGCATATAGATTTGTGACAGTATTTCATATCCCTACAAATACACAAATATTTGAAGGAGGTTCTTTTTTAAGGTTTTTTTTTTTTTTTATTTTGAGAATGACAGATTGACTTCAGGTTTCACAGCTGAGTCTTTTAATGCTGCAATTTTCAACCTGAGTATTCTGAAATCTGGAATTTAGAACCTATGTCAAAATTCAGGGCCACTGACAGTGACAAGGAGAACACCACAGATTCTCATTTTGGGACTCAAAGTGCTTGCCCTACGTTTGAGTTGGCAAAATATGTTTTTAGGCTGAAAGCTTATTGTCCCAGCTGTCTGCACAGGGTGAGTCATTGCTTGAGAAGCTATAGTTGATGGGGACACACACAAAGTGCTCCTGAATCATTGTTAACTCCCCAGTACAATTTCTCACCCTTGTACTTTGTTCTTTTATGTGTGCCAGGGTGATCTACTAACAGAGTATTTATCACATCCTGTTCTGAATCTTGAAAATAAAATGTGAGGCTTGATAGGTATTATTTTGAAAAAGTAGTTTGTATTCAGTGTCATCATGGAGAGGGTATCAGAAGGATACTATGTGCAACAAGAGTAAAGACAAAGAATGTTTCTGTATAGTGTCTCATTATCCCAAAAATCCTGCAAGGCAGAATTGGCATCACATTTTTTTAGAGGAGAAAAGTGATGCTTGGGGAGTTATAGTTGTTGGACCTTGTTATACAGAATTTAAGTATTAGGTTCAGAGGGGAAAATGGAGAAAAGGGGGGGAGCCATAATGCACCGAGACACAGAGAGGGTGGGGGAGAGAAATTAAAGTTTAGAAATAATGAAGAGATGGTGTGTGGCAAAGTGTGATGGAAGCCCATTGTCACTGGTATTTTTGAGGATGCAAAACCAAAGTCCTCTGACCTAGGCAGGTCTCCATATGTGTACACAGAAACCAGTTACAGCACTGGGTCTGTCTTGTCACTTCCCAGTGAGCTCTCTTGAATTGCTGCACATGGCTCCGACAATACATCAAGAATGTTTGAACACCAGAATGTGGTGTGTCCTGCTCCTGCCTGTCCTTCCCTTTGCCACTTTGCCACCTCCTCTGTGCCACATACAATATACACACAACATTCACATGACCAGAAATCGAGTGATTATTTCTAATTCATTGTTATCTAGTTCATATGCACAACAGTTGCTTAATTTTGGTGGTAATTTTCAGAAAATATTGTCTGTCTCTCTCAGTGAAATAGCCTGTCCAGATGCCCCCTTAAAAAAAATCCTGAATTTGGAAAAAAATCAAAATATCTCGAAAGGAAAGTACTGAGAAATAACTAGGGCTGTCAGTTTCATTCAACTGTCAGTTCTCCAAAGATTTCAGGGCTTAAAATGTTAAAAGTGCCAGATGCTATTATCTGTTATTCATGTTATCATTATGTTCTGGTCTTTACTGAAATCAATATAAACTTCCATCTGTACATTAAAGAATTTCATTGCACACACATACTTCAAACACACATGTACATACCATGTTCTCTCTTACACATCTTGCGTGGGATAAAATTATTATTTCCAAAGTGATACTTTAAATTTTGGTTTAAAAAAATCTCATAAATGCTATCAATGATTTTACACTGGGTGATCTTTAGGAATCCATCCAGTATAAAGTGTTTCTGTAACAGAACTAATCTAAGAATTCTTTTAGTGATGGCCACATGTATTTGAATTATATACTCTCTGCAAGTTTCCAGTGGTAGAATGTTAAGAAAAGTAAAAAAGACGGTTATTTTACAAATCAGTTGCATACATGAGAAACTAGAGGGTTTTTTTAAGTGATGTAATATTTAAAAGGTCATCACCAATAAAAAATATATTTTTAAAACATTGTCACATATTATTATATCAGATTAAATACCATTCATGATAATCAGGCACAGTAGCACATGTCTGTGATCCCAGCTACTCAGGAGACTGAGGCAGTTTGTGAGTTTGAGACCAGTCTGGGCAACTTAGTGATACCCTGTCCCAAAATAAAAAATAAAAATCGTTGGTGATATAGCTCAGTGGTAGAACTGCCCTGGATTCAATCCCCAGTACTGGGGCAGGGGTGTGGGGGATATATATGTGTGTGTGTTTGCATATATGTGTGTGTGTGTGTGTGTGTGTGTGTGTGAATGCCTTTTAGTCAAATATAATTCACACACTTTTGTAATTGATCATTTCTTTCAAAATCCTCCCCATTCTCTTGCCTTCCATAATGTACAAATTCAGCCATCAAACAACAATGGAAACATTCATATGTTCCTGTGTAAATGTACAAGGCTCCTCAGACTTTGTTCTGAACTCTATCATAAAGAAAATAATGAAATGATACTTTTTACTTAGTGCCATTTTTGTGAAAACATCAGCATCTAAACAGAAAAACAAAGGTTCTTCCACACTGAGACAGTATTGACCTTAGCTTTAGCTTTTGCCTCTACTTTCAGAAAGCCAAGGCATTTCTAAATTAGAGTGGAAATTACTACCCAAACTGAATCAGATTGTCCCAAATGGAGTGGATGGGGGTGGGGGGAGGCTGATCAGGTTTAGCCTTTAAAATTAGGAATTGCTTTACTTTAGTCTTTTACACTGTAAAACTTTAAAAAGATGATCTTCAATCATGTGTCTTGCTGAGAATTCCATGGAGGTGACTTTAAAATAGCACTTGTCTTTACAGCCAAATAGATAACTATTTTGAAACATACACTTCCTTTGACTTTTGAATGTATATTTCCATCAGCTAGAATGTTTTTTAATTGTGAGACAAAAAAATTATTTTAAATCTTTTTTTTTTAATTTTTTTTTTAGTTGTAGACAGAGACAATACCTTTATTTTATTTATTTTTTTTCTTCATGTGGTTCCGGGGATTGAAACCAGTGCCTCATGCAAGTTAGGCAAGCGCCCTACCACTAAGCCATAACCCTGGTCCTATTTTAAATCTTTAGAAAATATTATTTTTATTTTTAAATACCCTCTCATTATTTTAAAATTATTTCTTCCTAATAAATCTTCACTTTTTATCAATATTCTGTGTTTTTCCAGTGACTAAATGTTTCAGGGGGAAAATGGTAGAAATTTTCTTAAATACCTGGGGAAAAAGCTAAAGTAATAAAATACACAGAACATGCTAAAGATAAAACAGTGATATTGTCTGTTAATAGTATAATTGTACATGGTATCCAATGGATAGTGAGCACTTACAGTACTTCATTTGTTACCATTCCATACATTTGTAGTCTATTGGTCCAGTTAGTTCTTTTCATCTGCAGTTTCTTCTTTCAATGTGTAATTTGGACATAAACTTTACAAAATCAGTTAGTATTTTGTTTTTCAGTAAATTAGCATGTAAATGACATAAATTGAACCAAACCAAGTTCTTTTAATTTGATCTAATAATAATATCACTTGAAATAGTTACCAGTGTATTCACTACAGCATACTCGTATGTAAAATAATTGAACTGTTGTTACGAAGTAAAGAATGAAGAATTTACATTTGCCTTGATAATGATATCAGTGTTCAGAATTTTTCGTTGGTTTAAAAAATTCAGGAATTTTTGTTTTTCCATTGCTTTTGAATGTAGATTCAGAATCATTAAAATTATATTATGCTGCAGCATTTTTATATCCATTTAAATTAAATGAAATTTAGTTCAGAAATTCCAAAATAGATCAATACTTTCAAGATTTGGAATATGTTTTTCTATATTAGTTAACATGATTTTAATTTTAAATCCAGAAAGTATTATGTTTACTGGATATGAGCTTAATGATAAAAGTAAGCTAATTATGTGATTGAGGAAAACTGTCAGGAGTTTTCTGTGAGATAATATACCACTTGGTAAATGAATGATTTGGAAAGATTAGTGACTCTTATGGGATCAAGATCAATATTAAGCTTTAAAAAAAACATGAAAATCAATAATATCCAATAAGAAATGCCATCCAATGATTAAAAGCATTACAAGATACTAAGTTAGCAAAAAAGAAAAGAAAAACAAGAAAGTGTTGTGAAAATAAAAGCAATTATCCAGAAAAAATGAAATTAAAAGGCTAAATACCATGGCCTCAGCTATTACAGATTTAAACACATAATTTAGATGTTAATTATTTGTATATTGGAATGAACATTCTGTTAACCTAGACTTGTATGTTTAAAACTCTGTGATTCATTTTTGCAATATTCCTTTCATCTTACTGCTGTTGTGTCTGCTGTAAAGAATTCTGCCTGTGTTCTCTAGAACTACTTATTGCACAGAAAAAAAAATTGAAACATACTAACATATTCACTCAATTACAAGAAATGTCTCTATAATTGTATTTGCTAAGAACTTTTCAAAGGTATTCCCCAACAATTATAATTTCTCATTCTTCGCTTAGGGTAAAGGTCCCTAACAATCCAACATATCCTTTTATTCATTATCTTATTTATTTCTTATGCAAATTCTTTGTAGTATTTCAGCTAAATCTTTTAAGTCAAAACTTAAACCCGACTCCAATCACTTCAAATTGAGTTGTCATTTCAGGGTTCCCTAATGGCTTCGGTCTTTTTTTTTTTTCCTCCAGAAAGACCCAGTGAACTCTCTGGAAAATTTAGAGGAAAAAAAATTTCCTGGAGAGGTCTCTATACCAAGTCCTAAACCCAAGCTCCATGCAAGAGATCTCAAAAAAGAACTAATCACGTAAGTGGTATCCAGTGCTGTACCCTGTAAGATCCTGGAGTCGAGAGACTCTAGTTCATGATTTTGGGTAATAATATCTGGCTTGTCCATTTGACTTTAGGACTCTTAGGGCAGTTGCAACTAGTCGATAGTTAAATGTTCAACCTATGCATTGAAATAAGTATACTACAAAAATGTACATGATGTGGTCCTATGCTAAGAGAACTGAAAATCTGCTGATTAAAAAATGAAATAATCTATGGGCTGGGGTTGTGTCTCAGCGGTAGAGTGCTTGCCTAGCACATGAGAGGCCCTGGGTTTGATCCTCAGCACCACATAAAAATAAATAAATAAAATAAAGATGATATTGTGTCCAACTAAAAAATAAATGTCTAAAAAAATGAAATAATCTAGAACAAGTAGAAATGCAGATATTTCGGTCTGAAGTTCCCAACTTGAGGTCCATTGACTCCAGAATGTCTAGGCTTGGCTTAGGAAATGTGCTAAGCTTGTAACATTTGAATCAAATGTTACTTGGGTAAAGGAGTGAATGATTTTCCTTGCATACTCTGAGGAGTGTTTTGACTTAAAAAAAAAAAAAAAAGGATTTCAAGATCAATTACCCTGATTTGATCATTATACAATGTAATACATGTATCCAAGCACACATCATACCCTCTAAATATGTACCATTTCCAAGTATCAATTAAAAATAAACATAAAAGAAATACAGACAGAGGTACCAAAAGCAGTAAATGAATGAAACGCAGGAAACTATTTTTCATATATAAATGATTAAATACTAATCAACTATGCTCGTACATAAATACATTTATAGCTGCCAGTTAATGAGAGTTTCCAGAGAACAGTAACTTTTCCACTTAGGCACCAATTGCTTATAATCCCTGCTCTGTATCTCTCTGTATAAAATACTTAAATTTGTCCATTAAAAGTAAATTTAAAAACTTCTGACCCAGGAGACGCTACACCTGGGTGCTCTCTCTTTTTTCTTTTACAGCTGAACTCAAGAAAGTTGTCAATAGTGTGTGACTCAGTTTCCCTCTTGAATCTTTTCCAGACAGGCTTTTATTTCATTGTTCCTGTAAAGCCACCATAAGGTCACCATTCTTGTTACATTCTGCAGGAAGCCCCTCCCATTTGGATGTCCTGATTCTCCTGTTCTACCATCTCTAACTGTGACTTCCTGATTCACATCGTGCAGCAGGGAGCTCTGGTCTTCTCCCTTCCCCTCCCGCTTCCCTCCAGCACACCAAGACAGAACCTGCCCCAGGTCCTTGCAGTTGCTGTTCCTTTTCCCAGAACTCTGTCCCCAGGGCTTCTGAAGGGCTTAACCTGTGCTCCCTCAGAGGTCTTTTTGCTACGGCAGTTCCTCACCTTCCAGTCTTGACATGCCTGCCCAGTTTTCTAGATCTTTTCTTTATCAGCAGCATTCTCACCATCTGACATATGCATTTCCTTTCACCTCTGCTCTCTAGTGTCTGTCTCCTCACCAAGAATAAGGCCCGGAGGGCACAGGTGCTATTCCTCAAGTTTTTGTTCCCCGCTTGGAATCATAACTGTGCATAATATATACTTTGCTGCCTCTTATTCCCCAGCTACATGCACAGTGACCTGGGAACACATCTCAAATGTTGGTGCCAAGTACAGAGACTTTGTACATACTAGGCATCCAATGGGATTACTCCCAGTCCAGCATCAGTTTGCTGTGTCAACATGTGAATGGCTTTTACATAAGTTCAGAATGTGCATTATTTAAGGATTTCATAGGCTCAAATATTATGTTCTTGTATGAGCTCAATATTCACCTGAGACTTGGGGGTAGACACATAATGGATGGTATCAAACATATAGTAACTTAGATTCCATCAAACACTGTTTCTTTCCAAGAGACCACTTGAGTGAGCCGTCCACTTATTCCCACATGGACCTACCTATTTGAGCTTGCTTATCTTTGGATGGATTTTCTTTCTACACAGTATTTTTTAATATCTTCAAAAATGGCAAATTTTTATTTTTTGAGAATGGATTGTTGGAAATTGCTGGAAGTCATTGCAAATTTAATGTCATGCAAAATATTTTTTGTAATCTTTACTACTCAAGACACACATATATAAACAAAGCTAAATAAAAAACAGGAAACATCCCAAAGATTTTGAACAAGTTTTGAATGAACTTTTTGGCATATTCATGAATTCCTAGGAAATTAACTCTCTCAGAGACCATACAGGACACCTATTTTACAGGCAGGAAGAGTGTTTTGAAGGATGTCTCATATATATATATATACATACATACATACATACACACACACATATGTGTGTGTATATATATATATATATATATATATTACTATGTTTTATGAAAATCTTGCTACTTACAGTGTCACCCTAGTTATCTGCCTTTAATTTTGATATTTTCATGTGCAAACCTTCCCAGAATATATCATCCAGTGGTTATTGGCATATGTTATCATGTAAGATTTTTCATCATAGATTTGGAATTAAATCTAGCTATCAAAATCCTAAACAGAAACATTTTCCACTATAATGTTGCCACTTATAATTTCTTTATTTTTTGACATTTTCTACAAAAATTATCAGTTAATTAAATGCATATCTTATTACTGTGTTTCGTAGGTAATGTACATGTAATTTGTCTAAAAATAATTGTGACTTCTTCCCCTTTTTTTTTACTACTTTTTTTAGTTGTAGTTGGACACAACACCTTTATTTTATTTACTTATTTTTATGTGGTGCTGAGGATGAAACCCAGTGCTTTGTGCTAGGTGAGCACTCTACCTCTGAGCCACAACCCCAGCCCCTACCTCTTTGCCTTTTGGGCAATGTTAATGTAATTGAAAAAAATAAAATTAAAAATAAAATAAATGCAATGCTGCTGTGGAACACTAGGTGGCGATGAATTCTGAAGTGGAGAGTAAGCAAATGAAACAGATCTACCTTCTCAGGATTCCAGATGGATAATGCTCAGAAAAGAGTTGTGGATGAGATGAAGGGCACTAGCAAATAATAATAATATTATTCCTGTTAATTTATCTTTTACTTTTTTACATGTATTTATTTTAACTTTCTTATATCCTATCCAGGAAAAGGGTAGAGTTAGTTTACTCAGCTTGAATCAAGCTCTGAAAGCCAGACATCCCTTTGAGAGTTCTAATGATTGTAGAGTCTTTAGATTACCTGAAAATTATTGGAAAGTACCACTTGGGGGGGGGGAAATACTTAGAAAATAATAATTCAGAAAATATTGGAATGTTAAAATCAATCTATCCCAAAATGTGCCTTCAAAGATTAAATTCTTGGGTCTGGGGTTGTGACTCAGTGGTAGAGCGCTCATCTAGCACTTGCGAGGCCCTGGGTTTGATCCTCAGCACCACATAAAAATAAAATAAAAAAATAAAGTTTTTTTTTTAAAAAAAAAAAAAGAAACTAAAATGGAAAAATAAAACTTAAAAAAAAAGGTTAAATTCTTATTCAGAATGTATAGGTAAGACTTCACTCTGGGCAGGATGTCAGAGAAAATAAGATGTACAAATAATGTAATTGATTTTTTTCTTCTGATTCTTAACACTGCCACAAATAGTGCTAAGCAGATGGGGTCAATCTGCTTCCTCTGAACAAGTGGCTCTTCAGCAGCATCAGAGGAAATTAAATGACTGAAAAACCAAGGAACCTACTAATCGTGGAAGGAAAACTTCTAAAGATAACTAACTTCTTGCATTATTTTTTTAAACACACACAAAAATCCCAAGACACGATCTGAGTTAGTGAAGTATAGGGGCTTCCATTACACTGCAGCACCTTTGGCAGATGTCCCGACAGTATATTCTTGGGCTAGTCATGAATTAGGGATCGTCTTTATTGGGTTACAGCTTTGGGTGAAATTGCTTACAAGCTTTGCCAACCAAACTGTTCCTGTACTGTCAGCAACTTCCCCATCTAAAATATCCACTTAATTTCCAGTGAAAGGTTTTCTTCTTTTGCTGTCAGTGTTTATGAAGTTATTAGGTTGCCTAGTTTTAAAAACTTACAAAAATTCCTTTCTGGAATCTATCATATAATTGGTGACAGTATTCTTAAAATCTGTAGTCATAATAAAGCATGGATTTATAATGTTCATTTTTAGAGAATTTATATTTTCAAAGAAATAGAACACTAATTGTTGCTGACTTACAAAATCACCAAGATATACATGTTAGTGTCATGTTCTTACATCATTTGAATCAGAGAATTGAATATGATGTTGGACACTGATAACTAAAAAAGTAATTCAGCAT
The DNA here is from genome assembly GCF_021218885.2 of Marmota monax. Classification (NCBI taxonomy): domain Eukaryota; kingdom Metazoa; phylum Chordata; class Mammalia; order Rodentia; family Sciuridae; genus Marmota; species Marmota monax. Next base: position 6,944,366 of record NW_026695198.1, on the reverse strand, counting down.
GCTCTGTTTTTAGTGTGCTGGTTCTTATATAAAAGCCAGTATAAATCCTTATTTCACTATTTTCTGCTTGTGCCCTATACAATGTTAACTTATCTTGAAGGGAAAAGCTGCTTGGTAATCTATCAGGTAGGGTAAATGACTCTGAAATGCACTTGACTCCAATGATGTGTTTTTCTGTTGACCCAGCTGTCCAACACCAGGATGTGATGGAAGTGGCCATGTCACAGGAAACTATGCGTCTCATCGCAGGTACCCAACAACCTCCGGCACAGTCAGGTTTTCCTCATCTTGCTCTGTTGCAATTACTTATCCTCATCTGTTCTAGCAAGATATCATTTGGATCAGGAAGTGGAGACTGAGTTAGTTAGGTTTGGGTTTATTTTTGTTTTTCAGAAATAAAATTATGACATATAGGAATCATGATTCTCAGCAAAAAAAAAAAAAATCTACTGTAAGTGACAGAACCAGAGTTAGGGTTCATGTCCAGCTTTGGTCCTGTCTAAATCTAAGTGAAGGCAACAGAATGGCTGGAGTGGATCTGCCGAAGCAGTACCTTTGATTCTGAGCAGATAATAACTCAGGACCATGGAGAGATTAACAGTGCAAAAAGCTTTGTTGGAACTTTCTGTTTACCTTCTTACTGACATGATTTGCTTTCTTTTTGAGCACTAGTTTAAAACTTCCAGTCATCATGACTTGGTGCAGCAATAAGAAAGAACTTTGTAATCATTGTACCATGGAATTCCAGAACTGGGGAGTCTCATTGGATTAAAGCCCTTCATTTGATAAATAGCAAATCTGAGTTTATGAGAAAACAATTGAAATGCCAACAAACCCAGACTCTAATAGCAAAGCCAGATTCAAAGTTTTGTTTGTTTGTTTTCCCAATCTTTAGTCACCAGTAATTTAACATATATTACAAACCCAGGATGCTCTTTGAGTCAGGTTTGTGTATATCAGTGTTGTGTATAAATATGTATATATTTTTTTTCTTTCTCCTCTGTAGTGTTTCTGGATGTCCGTTAGCAGATAAGACTCTTAAGTCCCTCATGGCTGCCAACTCTCAGGAGCTTAAGTAAGTGTCAGGAGACATGACCTCTTTGCCCATTGGCTCTCCTCATTCTCTGTCAGTGTAACCAATAAGGAGTAAATTTTACCTAACTTAATGATAAAAAAAAAACACTTTTTCACCAAAAAAGTTGAAATAATATTAAAAAGTTACTATCATTTAATTTGCTTGCTTTGAGGGCATTTTATTTTATAATAGCTTTTAAAGGAATGATGTAATTATTAAACACAATACTTCTTTTTGTTTTCTTTTGTCTTTATTCTTTTCTTTTTCAGTACTGGGGATTGAACCCAGGAGTGCTCTACCACTGACTTACATCTCCAGTGTTTTTTATTTTTTATTTTGAGCAGAGGTTGGTCTTGAACCTGCAAACCTCCTGCCTCAGTCTCCTGAATTACTGGGATTACAGGTGTGCACCACCATGCCCAGAAAACTCTAGTTGTTAATTTCAGAATTTATTAAGTCAGACTTATGAAGGTGTGGCAAAGCATTTATATCATCTAATTTTAAGAAAATTACACATTTTACCTTTTGGTCATTTAAAATCATGCAACAGCCTTTCATTTTTGGTTGATAAACACATTTTTGGCTGATTTCTACGTCATCTTTAAGATCTCAAAGTCACTTGTGTATTTATATTTACTTATTGATTTTATTCTTTCTATTTTTATCTTCTTTATTCAAAATTTCTCATTTGTCTATTTTTATATTGTTTTATTACATATGTAATAATAAAAAAGTATAGTTCATCTTATGTCCTTGATAATGAACCTGTATAAAAATTTGAAGTTTTATTAACAGAAATAGTAAAGAAAACTATGAAGTATACAACATTTCTCATTTTCAAAGTGTTAAGAACAATTTGTTGTGCCAGGACAGATTCTAGAAATCATTTTATTGACTTCGTTTTTCTAGACTAAACTAGAAGAATGTTCAGCAGAGATTCATAACAGATTGAAAAGTAAGATGCACTAGAATATTTTAATCACTTTTACATTTTCCACATCTTAATTATTGCTATCAGTTCTCTTAAGTATTTTCTCTAAACAGTATTTCAAAAACACGTTGGTAATACATTGAAAGCATGTACATTGAGAGATCCCATGGCACTGTGCAGTATTTTCATTTTTTATGCAGGCATCTAATAAATACTATGAATGGTTTTTCCATATAAGATATTTCATTGACCTCTTGTTTAGATATTCAAGGAAAAGCTCCCCAAAAAGATTATTTGGCACTGGTATTTTCATAATTGCTCTATGCTAATAAAGCAATATTTCACAAAAATGTTAATAGAAAAAGTTAAGCATGCAAACCTTTTTTACAATAGAGAGTACATATTATCTCTTTGAGTGGTTAATTAAAGACTTGTGCAGGTGTTTCCCGTTAGCTGGAGGAGATGTGTGTTGATATTTTAAAATTTCATTGCAAAATAAAAAAGTATTTATTCCCTATTTAGAAATTAATATGTTTCATGAAAGTTCATTGGGATACAATTTAAGAAAAGAAATAGTATTCACAGGTTTCTTTGGATTACCACTTTTTCTCAAATGGAACTCTTGTTTGGGTGGAGATCTGAACCATAGGGACCAAAAATGTGAAATAATACATAAAGATAATCTGTATAAAAACTTTCAGAAAAGCAAATATTTTGTGATGGTCTGTTTTCATTTCTATTGGGGATTTTTTTTAAAAGCAACATAAAGATGAAAATCTGTATTTATTCTAGTGTATTTTGAAACTGATTCCTAATCAGCGTTTCAAGTAGAAGTAGATTCCCTTTCCTCTTTTACCCTTCTCCTTCCTCAGTGGTTGATTGCTGATAATAGATAATAGTGAACTTGGGTGAGGCAAGACGGAGCAGCAGGTGCAGGTTATGTACATTCTCTGGTGATAATATTAATGCTCTAAGTCTCTGGAGTTCACATATAGCACTGTTGTTCATGTGGAATTAGTGGGTTATCATGGCAGGACAGGATGTCAGAGAAAATAAATTATTCATAAAACCAATCTGGAAAATTGTTCTTCTTACATGAAAGATGAGAACTTTGCATGGTGTAGACAGAAGCCCAGCAGTAAGTTATGGGCTCACATTCAAGTTCTTCTCAATATAAGGTTTAAAAAAAGAAAACCAAATGTATAATAACTAACAGCTAATGCCATTGTCTGCCCTGCATCATTCAGTAGTTACGTCTTAACTTTTTCTTTAAAAATGAATCCTTAGCCAAAAGCTAATTATATTTAAGCAAAAAGAATCCCACCAAAAGCAGCTCTTTATATTCAATTCTATTGAATGTGTCACAATCCTCCTCCTACCCCTAATCTGAGGATCATGCTCTACTCCTGTGTTTCCAGGTGTCCAACCCCAGGCTGCGATGGGTCCGGGCATGTGACTGGAAACTATGCTTCCCACAGAAGGTAGGACTGATTCCTTTCTGAGAGGGGGGCACAGGTGTCCACAGTAGTACTGAGACCACTTATTTGTGTGTTGTTCTTTGTTGGTTGTGTATTGTAGTTTGTCCGGCTGTCCTCGTGCAAGAAAAGGGGGCGTCAAAATGACTCCTACCAAGGAAGAAAAAGAAGACCCTGAACTTAAGTAAGTGCAATGGTGGTAGCACTGGGGTCAGCTGTGTCTTGTTGACCAAATTGGAGGAGCCTTGGTTGGGATGCAGTTGAGCGAGCACCAGGACTACTGAAGCAAGAGTCAGATTGTTTGGAGGTTTGAGAACATTTTCCCGTTCAGAACTAAATTTCCATATTTCTTTGAAATGCAAAAGAAAAGATGGGAGATTTGTACTTTTCCCAGTTGTTCTAAAGGAAAGCTGCATTGTGGAAGTTCTCTAGAATGACAAATCCAGCCATATTTTCTCCTGAGATTTCTGTTTTGCATAAGGCGAAATTATATCTAAGTTGAATTTTCTCCTCTAAGAAATATGCTAGCAGGTCTTGGGCAATACAGTGTAGTTATAGACATTTAAATCGCTTTCTCTACAAGAGTTCTAAATACAATATTTAAACATTTGCAAATCAAAATTCCAGTGTCAGGAGCAATGTGCTATGTATCATTATCAAAGCAGTAAACACTTTATACCCTTGATCTTTGTTCAGAAGCCATATAACTTGGTGCTTATGTGGTTAGCTCTAGTGCTAAAAAGTACAGGCTTGAACTTGGCTCCATTTCTTCTAAAATAGGTGAAGAGTCAGCTAAGTTCTATAAGCCTCATTTTCCCCACCGACAAAATGGGATAATAACACTCTCTATCCTGTGGGTTTGCAATGAATATTAAAAGAGATAATGCATGGAAATTGCTTAGAACAGAGCCTGCGGACTATTACTACTAATATGATGCTGTTTGCTACTGGTGGTGGCCTTTTTTAAAGGTCTGTAATTTCATGAATTTCCTCCAGGATGGTATGGAACTGTTTCTGCCTTTTCCCCAGCTGGTAATGTCTCTCTTGTGTCTCTCTAGATGTCCTGTAATAGGGTGTGACGGCCAAGGTCACATATCAGGTAAATACACATCACACCGCACAGCTTCTGGCTGTCCCCTGGCTGCCAAGAGACAGAAGGAGAATCCTCTCAACGGGGCCCCTCTCTCCTGGAAACTGAACAAGCAAGAGCTGCCCCATTGTCCCCTGCCAGGTTGCAATGGGCTGGGCCATGTAAATAATGTTTTTGTCACCCACAGAAGGTAACATTTGTTTCCTGCCTTTTTGTTTTGTTGTTACTGTGATTGGTTGTCATCTGGGTTGCTGGGGAGGGGGGCGGGCAGCTTCCCTTCTAAATGTCATTAATTACAGCACTTTAGATATCATAACATTATCATGCTAAATAAATATTTGACTAGTCTGAAGAATAAAAAATGTCATTTTCTATATTTCTGAAAATTCACTATAGTTTTTGAGTGCCCTAGAAACTGTGCACTTGTGTTTTTGTTTTTTTTTTTTTTGTATTCTAAAATATCACATATGCTGCTATTTTAAAATCGTTCAGTCTTTTAATGGTTCACTTCAGTTCCAAGTGGTGATATCTACTCTATTATGTTATATAATTGTAAACTTTCACTTTACATATTTACACCATTCCCTCCCTCTCATGCATTGGCTCAATTTCAGACCAAAATTATAGTTATTTTGCTGCTAGGAAGATGTGACTCATCTACAGCAGCCAGAAAGAAAATGGCTTAACAACTGCTAAGTGTACAACAGGATGAAGGGAGATTTAGAAAACCCTTTTATAGTTTCACAATGACTTAATTCCTTTATCACCAAGTGTCGTGTATTTCGACTGAGCCCTTTGTTGGACAAGAACTATCTTAGTCCAGCTTTTGGTTTGCTTTCTACTTAAAGAAAAAAAGCTAGAAGATTTATGATCTATTTCTCCAATCAATGAGTAATGAGTTCCCTTTCTAGTCTTGCAGACCACTGTGCACAATGCTGACTTCAAAACCAGTGAAGGTTCAGGAAATCTTTGATGCTTTGTTTATAAGCAGTGTACAAATTGAGCAAAGTTGGAGCATCTGACCCTGCTCAGTTTTGGGGATGTAGATCAAAGGCATCAGAAAATGAAGCCTTCCAGGAAGTACTTATTTCAAGGTTGTCATTGAAACTTGCTTACTGAGAAAACTTGAATTTCTGTGGGATTTTTGTTTCTTGTTTTGTTGATATCTTTCAAATGCAGGCTAAAATCTTCCATATCTCACCTTGTTTTATTCTGAGTTTAGATCATTGTTGTAGTCAGGAACAACTGTAACAAATCAAGTGTGCCAGTAATTGTGTCACCTTCCATTTTGCTTTAAGAAGGTAGATGAAGATAAAGCTTACATTGCCTTAATATGCCTTCATAGAATTTCAAATTAGGCCAAAGCTATATAAGCCCATTTTTTTCCCCTGCCTTTCCAATATGGAGTTCCAAACTCTGAAAGCTATAACACAGACCTGCCAAACTCCATCTTCAAAAGATAAAGAACTTATAAAATATTTTTTCTGCCCAATTCTTTAAAATATTTTCACTATCTCAGAAGATACAGAATAAATATCAAGTGGCATTTTTTAAACCTAAGCCTCACTTCCATAACTACATGATTTGGTTCTAAGTCATGTAATAATGGATGGACACTTCATTAACATTTTTACAACACTGTATCACACCCTGGAAATTTACTACAAGTTATCTAAACAAAACTGATCCTTTAGGGGAGAATGTCAGAAGACCTCAAAGGACATGTTACTATCCATTATGTTACAAACAGATGTACTACAAGCACCTCTAATTATGCAGTCTACCAACTAAATAGTCATCCCTTTCATGATCATTTTCTCAGAACACAACATGTAACAATAAAAACAAGACAAACTTGCATAACTCTCCAGAAAAAGAAATAATAAGAAAGTGTATATATCAGTCATGATTGACAGAGAGAAGCTTCCGGAATGGAAATTTGTGGTTCTGCATTCAGTTTGTGTCTCTCATTCTTATCCCCTGTCAAACAATTTATCTTTTATCAAATTTGAGCAAACCACATAACCCTCACTTTATATATGATGTCACCAGTACTATTTATTATTATATTTTCATATATCAATATTTTTCATATTTCATGGAATCTTAATGTAGAATAATTTGCTATTCTTTAAAAATATAAGTGATTTACATTTATGAAGAGCTTTGCCCCAGAAATATTTTCTTATGCTTTTCATAGTGTTGCAAATTTTAGTTCAAAAATAATTGTTTTATAGATGAATTGTAAACCACATTTCTATGGATGAAAAATATTTTAAATGACTGGTTAGAATCATTTTTTTTTAATTTTTTATTGTTGGTTGTTCAAAACATTACAAATTTCTTGACATATCATATTCCACACTTTGATTCAAGTGGGTTATGAACTCCCACCTTCACCCCATACTAGAATCATTTTTATTTTGATCTAAAAACTGTACAAAGACACAACAAAACTGGAAAAGAATTAATGGCTGCTTGGAACAATGAAATTATCTGATCAGAAACGATGGCAACAGGTTTTGTTCAACGTTGTCATTATCATATTGGTGCAATTTAAATAAAACAGGTAACATTAAAGGAAAGGAGTGTCACCGAGGAGTGTGACTGTTCAATGGGAAGGGTCATACACACTGCCACAGAAAAACAGACCACCCAGCCAGGACTGCATCTGAATACACTTGCTGAGGCTCCCTTTATTCTCCTTTCAGGGTAGAGACTTTTAAAATGAAAAAATAATGTTGTAACAATTAAAGGGAAAAAAATCAGAAACTTTTCCACAACCAGATTGAATCTGCGTTAGGAAAAGTGGAAAGTTATGTTTGACTTTTGTTCATTTGAGTCATTCTGTAAAGATCAGACTGTACTTCCTATAAAAACAAGAACTAGATTCTGCTTTAGTTTTCATGGAATTTTGATCAGTTAGAAACCATCATCATTCATAATCCATACATACAATTTTCTGTTTATGGAAAATAAAGTAGCTACCACTACATCAGGGCACTCACATGAGTGCAGCACAGAACATAATGAATTAAATCACTATTATGTAGCAGCAATGACTATTTTTACTTTGATTTAAAGGGAAAAAAAACCCAATACATTTTTCAGGTCTGGGGGTAAATCTCCAGAGGTAGGGTGCTTGCCTGGTTTGCAGGAAGCCCTAGGACCCATCCCTGGCACTGCCAAAGAAAAAGGGAAAAAAAGCCACTCTTGAAGGCCTTTTGCCTTTGCTCTAATAGATATTTATTGGTTACTTTGTACAAAGAGACTGTGAGCTGTGATATAATTAGTGGGCAGGCCAAAACATCAATAGTAAAAAAATTAATGATTTAGGTAAATCAAACATCAATAGTGGGTATGAATAAACTCTTTAATTTTTATAAGAATTAATATGTCTTTCACACATTAGTATAAATTCTGTTTTCTCAGCTTATCTGGATGTCCTCTCAATGCACAAGCTATCAAAAAGGGCAAGGTCTCTGAAGAACTAATGACCATCAAACTCAAAGCCACCGGGGGTAAGTCACCATCTCCACTAAGGTCTAAATTGTAGCCCTCAAGAGGTTCAGCATGTTGAAGTGTGTGCAGTATGCAAAGTATAATTTTAAAACATGAAAAGAATGGTCGAATTTGGGTAAAATATAACTGAGCAACAATTCCTTAGCTTCTCCCTTACTTCATTTACTTATTAATTTACCTTTTCCTGGGCTGGGATGGAATCTGGGGCCTCACACCTGCTGGGCAAGTGCTCTCTCACTGAGCCACACACCTGCCTCTCTTTTACTTTCTAAAAAAGATCTACAACAGAGAAAGTCAGGAAATGGTATCCAGTGAATGGACAGGCACACACAGAAGTTGTGACCTTCAGTCTTCATAATGAGGTGCCTCTCTCCCTCGCTCTTTGTGTGTGTGTGTGTGTGTGTTTTCCTGCTTGTCTCCTTGTGTGTGTGTATGTTTTCCTGCTTGTCTCCTGTCAATTTTCAGGAAACACAATGTCTAGAGTCTGTATTTGAACACTTAAATGTTGTTCTTCTATACTCAAAAATTTTTTACAGTGATTCTGGATGACTTAGACTTCACATCTATATCTCTATTTCCATTTCCCTACATATTTCCCTAGTGTCAATCACTCATCAAAATTAAAATATGTAGTTCCTTAGTTCTAATTTGGATCTTCCCCTTTTTCTCTGGTCCTTGAGCACTTTTCTAAGATTTCTAATCAGCACTATCTCAGGTCTGCAGTACTTTCCATCATAGATCTTTCTAAGGCATCTGAGGAATGATGGCAAGGCAATTATTTTGCTTCAGAGATTTTATTTGTAGTGTCTTTGGCATGTGATTAGAATTGAGCTGGAGACTTTTCTCTGTGTGTGTGTGTGTGTGTGTGTGTTTGACGGGAATTGAACCTAGGGCTTCTAATATGTTGAACACAGGCTCTCCCTCTGAGCTACACCTCCAGCTCAAGCTGAAGACTTTTAACTTTTGCCATTCTGTTTCCCTGAAAGCCCTGCTCACAGTTTTTAATGTGAACATGAGGGTTTACCCAGAAGGTATGCAAGATCCATGGGAGGAGAGCTTCCCTTTTGTAAGGACTCTGGAGCTTCCACTGTTTCCCTTCCCAGTGAGACCTTCATCTGCTTTATTTAAAGTGGACCCTTAGGGGCTGGGATTGTGGCTCAGCGGTAGAGTGCTTGCCTAGCACCGGTGGGACCTGGGTTCCATCCTCAGCACCACATGAAAATAAAGGCATTGTGTTGAGTCCATCTACACCTAAGAAATAAATATTTAAAAATAAATAAGTAAATTAAGTGGACCCTTAGGAGACCATGCATCACTCACTAGAGCTCGAATGAATGCCCTAGATTTTAGTGGGGGCTTGAGTCCCCCACTATTTTCAACATCCAGAAAGTTAGTAGGGGAGCTTTCCCCAATGCTTTGGGTTTCCCTAGGAAATACTCCCCACTCTCAAACACCTGTATGTCTTCAAAATTGGGACAATTTAGTGTGTACTTATTTATATAGCACCTTAATTCGATTAGTATTTAAAGGCTAAGTAGAGCAAAGCTACAGGGGAAAAAAAGTGACTTAAAAATTAATTGAAACTATGGGACAAAGGAAAATCAAAGATAAGAAGGCAAGATAGAGAAAGCCCAAGGATAAAAAAAAAAAAAATGTGCTACCCAAGCCATTTCACACTCAGTAAATAAGGATCCCAAATCTGACTCCACTTTTTAGAAGCAAAAGGAGAATATAATCACTAGAAGAACCACACTATAGTAAGTTAATTCAGAGCAAATCTCTTTCTAGAACTGAATGCATGAAGCAGTATTTCCTATGAGTCCTTATTGTGAGAACATAACAGCACCTATTGCCTAAATAGAAATCACAGTGCTGCTCCTAATAAAGATAAAACCAGAACATTAAGCCTGTGGCATTACACCAAATTATGATGAAGCCATAAAAAATAAAAAGAAAAATCAAATTGCAGTAAAATATAAGGTGCGTATGAGTTTAACCTTGCCTACGGTGTTAAACTAAACTAGGTAAAAGTCATTCATTCTATTAGTTGAGTTAGATAATGTTTCAGGAGAATATTGCCAGTTCTCACATGGAAAGCCTATGCCAAAAAGTGTTAACATTTATTTTAAAAGAATTAATTGGTCTTTGGTTCTCCATCCATGCCATAATTATTGTCACACTACTTTTTTAAAGGACCATTATCAGTCCTTGATTGTCAAATTTAGTCATCTGCACAAGAAAGAACACTTGCGCTTGGGCACAAATGAAGTAAAAATTAGGATAGTTGAACCATGTACATATTCTCACACTGAATAGATCCTTCTGGCTCTTCCCATTGTTCCTTTGTGGATATTAAATCTCCTCAGATCTTTAATGACAAATGTGGTAAAATTTACACTTAACTCATTTTTCCCTGAATAGAAAAAGAAGCCAAATTTTAGTCTGTAAAACCAATATAAAAATAAAGTTTGACTCAAGAAATATATTAGAATTTGTTTGAAATATAATTGATTTATTTTGTTTATATATTATGAAAAAATAACCACTAATCCCCCTTGTAAATCATGTACACCTGCTACATATAGGTGTTTGCATCACTCATTAATTACACGTAACACAAAGAACATGTTATTATAAATTACATAATCACTGACTCTGCAAATTAGGGACAGGTTACTACCAAGTAAAATAAGAATTATTGAGTAAAAAAAAAAAGCAGATTTTTTGCTCTTTCATAGATGGACTCTATATTAACAGCAGGATCATTCAGTAGTCACGTAAAATATTTAGGGGAGAGTTAATATGGTTTTCTTGGTCAGCAGCAGTACCTAGCTAGTGTAACATTTGCCTCTGCTTATAAAGGAACATTAGTGCATAATTTTTATTTGTATTTGCAAAACAAGTTACATATCTGTGAGTAAAGATAACATCACAATCGTGCCTCCTTTATCTTCAGAGGATATGTCCCAAGACCCCTGTGGATCCCTAAAAGTGAGAATAGCATCAAACCCTATATATACACTATTTTTTTCCTACATATACAGTATCTATGATAAACTTTAACTTATAATTAGGCATGGTAAAAGATAAGCAACTAATAATAAAATAGAGCAATTAAAACAATGTATTTTAATAAAAGCTACTTAAAACTTATGAATTATTTCTAGAACCTTCCTTTAATATTTTCAGACTGCAGTTGACCACCAGTAACTGAAGCATCAGAAGCAAAACTGAAAACTTGGGGGGACTACTGTGATTGTGTGTGTGTGTGTGTGTGTGTGTGTGATGTCCCATTCCATGATGATACCTATCCCAGAAGCTCCAGATACTTTTTGTTAATAGACATCATCCTAGTATTACCATCTTTATTAAAAGACTTCATAATAGTTTTTCCATTACTATAACAAAATGCCTAAGATAAACAACTAAAAAAAAAGATTTATTTTGGCCCACAGTTTTGGAGGTTCTAGTTCATAGTAAGTTGGCCTATTGCTTTGAGCCTGTGGTAAGGGAGCACATCATGGTGGCACATGTAGAAGAGCAAAAGTACACACCTAATGGCCAGGAAGAAAGGAGAGAAAGAGAAAGGAGCTGGGGTCCCATAATCCCCTTTGAGGGCACACCTCCAGTAACCTAAAGGCTTCCCACAAGGCCCCACCTTGTAAAGTCTTACAGCCTCCCATTAGCACTACCCTGGGGATTAAGCCTTTAACACATGGGTTTTTAGGGGACATTCGAAATCCAAATTATAGCAGTTGTCATTATTAAGATCAGACATCAATAAAACAAAAAGAACCAACAGTCCAAGCTCTCACTTAAATACTATTCATGAAAGCACCCATAACTTAGCCAGTAAACCTTTAATTGTGCTACTGGAAGTTATTGCCCAATACCACTTGCTCCAGCCAAAACAAGCAGACATTATAGATTCTCCCCTTCTCTCACCCCAAACCTCCAACCTCTAATCCATTAGGAATCTTGCAAATTCCTACAGATGATACATCCATCTTTGTTCCTGCTCCCCGGCCATGGGACACAGGGCCGTGAGACTCAGCCAGGACCACAGCAGTAATCTCCTGCTGGCTTCCACTCTGTCCCCCCTCAATCCATTCTCTACTCAAAAACCCAAGTTATGTTCTCCAAGTCAGTCAGATCACACCAACTCCCCTACTTAAAATCCTTCACTAGTCCCATTGCTCCTGGGATAAATCCAAGCTCCTTGGGAGGTCCTCTGTGGGTGGCCCCTCCACTACCTTCACCCTCTTGCAGTCTGGGAGCATCCCCTTCCTGCCCAGGACAACTGTGTACTTCCTGCTGCTTCAGTGTGATGCTCACCTCACAGCTCACTTCTCATTTCCCTGCCTCCCCCTTAGCTCTCAAGTCTCAGATGAGAGAGTCTCCTCCAGTGAGGGTCCTCAGCACACCACCTGCTTCCTTCAGAGCTCCTGCTTTTTGTCTGCCTTACCAGATGTTATATAAGAAATGCCAGTCCCTGAAGTGGAATTTTATTGAAAAAAAAAAAGACAGAAAGGAAAAACAATATATCAAAGAAATACAGCAATAGAAGTTTTTGTTTGCTCAGATCAGAAAAATTTAAAGTGCCTGTAGCACTCCAAATACCGATTTCATTGAGAATCCACATATTTCAATCCTACCTTCCTTATTCTTACCTGTCACTTGACTGAGAGATGATTCTTCTACCAGTGTCCTAGACAGTTCAAGATGGTGCTCAAAAATGAAATAGAGTTCTCCAGATACAACCCGTCAGCACAGAATAAATCCCATGTCCAGGATACTATAGTGTGGGCCTGGGTAACTCTATTCATTGTTTTGTTTTGGGTTTTTTTGTATTTGTTTTTGTTTTTATTGTGCAGTTCTGAGGATTGAAACCAGGGCATCATGCTTACTGGGCAAGTGCTTTACCACAGAACTACATTCTCAGCCATCATTGTTTTCTTAGTAGCTGTGTTAGGCTATTGATTCATTTTCAGATTGATCCAGGTACTAAGATACATGCATCTTAGATGTTGGGTTGTTTGTTTTTTTTTTGTTGTTGTTGTTGTTTTTTATTGAATCTCAGAGCCTAGAGTGAGACTAGTCTTGGAACATACTCTTTTCATTGGCCCATTCATCCCCCATTTTTATTTAGGTAGTTAATTTTAATAAAGCACTAATGACCTACAAAAGAGCCACCTGTTTTATCACATTGTATGTAAATGTTTAGGGTTTGCTTTTTTTCTCTTTGCATTATATTATAAAGAGTTATCCACATTGTTTTGGTGGAGGCATGCAGCTTGTTTCTAGGTTAGAGTTTTGTGAACAGTACTGCTGTGCATTTCTTGAGCATGCATCCTATTGTGTATGTCCACCTGTCTGTCTTGAGTGTATACCTAGGAATGGAATTGCTGGGTCATGGAGAATATGAACCTTCACCTTTTAAGGTGAGGATTAAGGATTTTACTCCCTTTTCTGTTGCTATAACGAAATACGTGAGACTGGGAAATTTACAAAGAATAGAAGTCTGTTTGCTTCATGGTTCTGGAGACTGGGAAGTTCAAGAGCAGGGCACTGGCACCTCCACAGCATCTGGTGAAAACCTTCATGCTTCATCATAACATAGAAGAGGGCATCACATGGCAAAAAGAACAAGAGCGCTATCATGGGTCTCTTTTTCTCTTCTTACAAAGACACTAATCCTATCCTCATGACTTCATCTATTCCTAATTACCTCCCACAGGTCCCATCTCTAAAAACCATTAAATATGACTTTGGACATTAAGTTTCCAACACAGGAACTTTTAGGGGCACATTGAAGCCATAGCAGTAAGTTATAGACTATCTTCCAAAGTATTCACCCAGGAAGTATAAGAGTCTGGATTTCCACCAAACAAATTGTCAAGCTAAGCCCCATGCTTGTAGCCTGCTCTCATGAAACTTCTTATTAAATCTAACTGCCAATGTTTACATTTATCCCTCTTCATTGTCAACACTGATTTAAACTCATTCTTCTGCCCTGGGAAATTACCTTTAATCCTATTGGTGGCATTCATAATATCAACTACCATTCCCCACTTCCCCAATTCATGCTCCTGTGAAATGTCGATGAGAGCCAGGCTGGTGGTGAACACCTGTAAACTCAGTGACCTCCCAGCGACTTATAGGCTGAAGCAGGAGTATCATAAGTTGGAGGACAGCCTGAGCAACTTAACAAGACTGTACCTCAAAATAAAACAATCAAACAAAAAAAGCTGGGTGTGGAGCCCAATGGGAGAGCACTTGCCTAACATGTGCAGGGTCCTAGGTTCAGTCCCTAGCACCCCAGCAAAGACAGACAACAAAAAAAAAGCAATGATGGAGATAATGCCTATCCAGTCAGAGTCTACTCTGATTCAGGGCTTTGCATTTTACTGCTTTCATTCTCACTGCATAATACTATGCCTGTTTTTCAGAAGAGGAACTAGAAACAAAAAGAAGTTAAATAAGTTGCCCAAATTCAAGGAGAAGAGAACTCACAGGAGTTGGAGGTTAGACCAGCTCCATCTCGGAATTTAAACTTGATGTTATTTAACTTCTGTCAGTGATTACTGAGGTCTCCTTTCACTGTTCTGAAGCCCTGAGTCTTTATATATGAAAAGTGGATGATGCGACATGCCCCACAGTGGGCAGAGAAGTGTAGATGCTAATGTAACTGAGCTGACAGTCTACTTTTCTATTTCCTCTTTTCTTCCTTGCAAAGAATTAAATCCCACGACTCTTCTTAACCACTTATTCAAAATCCTTCATATGCAGGTTGCGATGAAAATGCTCACACTAAAGTCTCAAGTTTCAATGATCAAATGGCAAATTAGATGTAAAATGATTCACAATTGCCACTACTGCATATTTTCATTTTGAACTAAGTCTGAATTCTTCCCAGGTATAGAAGGTGATGAAGAAATTAGGCATTTGGATGAAGAAATAAAGGAACTAAATGAATCTAACCTTAAAATTGAAGCAGATATGATGAAACTTCAGACTCAGGTAAAAATAAAACAAATTAGTTATCTTTAAAATAATTATAATATTTAGTGGAAGCAAAACATTGATCTTTCTAAGCCTAGAAATATCCTGACATCTTATAGGGAATACGCCGAGACTTTCTTGAATACACAGTTATTGTAAAATCCTGAACAGGTGGATCATCTCAGAGCACCATTGATTTGTAACTTTAGGCAAAGTTACACTTTTGCCCCAGTTGAATCAATGCCTTCATAAACAAATAAAGTAGCAGATCATTCTGTAAAGAGTCCTGTAGAGCATGTGGTGCTTCAGAAAAAATCATGAGGGTTAAGTGTCCTTAGGTTTATTTAAAATTAAAATGAAACATCACAACTGCTTAATTTTTCTAGAATATCTCTACATATATAAGTGTCTGTTAGAAACAGGTCTTCCTGAACAAATGCTTTATCCAAAAATCTAAGCAGTTTATCAACTTTTCATTCTCCATAATGCCTGCCCCTGATTAAATTTTTGCAAATGGAAATCAAAAGTTAAGACCAAGATTTTTTAAATATAATAAGTGATGGAATAATAATAATTATTATTATTATATAATTCCCAGAATTCTGTCTTCAGCCTGGCCTTCTCCACAACTTCTCCAGACATCTTCATACTAACTAATAACTATTACAAGTCAGAAGAAAAAACAATGAGCCCAAGCAGAGGTGGAAAGGTCCTTCCCCCTTCCCTTCTTTCCTCTCCTTTCCTGAAATGCAGGGTTTTATGCCACCATGGTTATGGAGTCTCCCAGTATTCCTCAGCTTAGGTGGCTTAAGACTGTCATAATTCATCTGAAATGCCATTTTGGTGTTTTTATGCACTGTGAACACTGCAACAATCTCCCATGATGGCAGTCAGGTCCACAAAAAGCTTAATGCTTTGGTTTGGAAATCACGGGAGCTTCTCATGGGAACCATTAACAAGAAATGCAAAGGCCTCTGTCCTCATGGAGACTGAAATTTAGAAGGGGAAGATAGAAAGTAACAAAAAAAATCATACATGATAAAGTCTGCTGGAAGGAGGGAGGAATGGGTTAAGTGTCTGGATTTCAATATTAAATAGGACAACCAGACCCAGATGGGCCAGATGAGGTATGAAGGAATTAACCAAATAGTTATGAAAGAGAATATTTCAGACAGAAAGAAACACCAAGTACCAAGGGCTGGAGATTTGAGAAATAGCAAAGAGGAAATGTGTCTGCAGGTGAGTGAGCTGAGCAGACCGAGGGCCACTCACATGGGGCATCATAGGCCATCTTAATGACTTTCTGTATTTTTCTGAATGACTGCAGAACCATTGCAGGTTTTGAGCTAAGGAGTAGCACGGTCTTACTTGGCTTAGATTCTAACTTGCATTTGAAGAGGTTTGTTCTGGTGGCTATGCTAAAAAAGGATCAAGAAGAGACTACATGAGGCTCTAGGCAGACATAGGACCACCCATGAAAAAACCATGCAGTCTGCACAGGTGACAGCAGCATGGCAACAGCCACATGGGTGGGGACAGTGGTCCCATTCTGTAGTCTTAAAGGAGATGCCCAATGGATTCAAGGTTTGAAAGAGAGTCCTGGGGACACCTTGAAGTCTGAGCATCACTGGGATTCCCACCAACTAGAAAGGAGAAGACTAGATAGAGCAGGTTTGGAGGAAATAGCAAATATTTGCTTTGAGGAAAATTGAGTTTGAGATATTTAACATAAAGTCATTAGGAGACACTGGATCTGCAATCCACAGAGAAATCTAGGCTGAAGATATAAGTCTGGGAATTATATTATTATATAATAATTAATATAATTACTTAAGTTATTTATTATGATTAAATATTTATGTGATAATTAATTATTAGTATGATTAAATAATTACTATATGATAATTATACAATTGTTAAGTATTATCATTATTATTATTCCAACATTTAGAGCAATATGATGGGAATGCAATTTGGAGCACTGCGGTAGTGGCATATGCATTCCTATATTCGGCCGTGCATTTTCCTTCAGAGACAGACCTTTTGTACTCCTCCCAAACTCTACTTCTCGTGTTCCTATATTATTTCCATTTAGATCACATCAATGGAGACCAACTTGAAGACAATAGAGGAAGAGAACAAACTCATAGAACAGAATAATGAAAGTCTGCTAAAGGAACTGGCAGGTCTGAGTCAAGCTCTCATTTCAAGCCTTGCTGACATCCAGCTTCCACAAATGGTAAGTTGAAGACCAAGACTTTGCTGCTCCATTGCAGGTATTGCAGGGACATCATGCAGTTATTCATGGGGCTGCCAGTTAGCAAAGAGATCTGTTAGCAGTCACAGAGATCTGCTGATTACATCAAGGTCTTACTCCCAGTAATCTCCCGTGATGGAAAGATGGTAGATAGGTACATTTAACTTATAGGAAGGCTAAGGATATTCTTAAAGACCAAGTTCATCTAAAGATGAAGGTTTATTCAAAGCTTGTTTTATAATATAATATGAAAGTTAGAGAACAAAACATCTTCACTGAAATATATTTCCAAGTGTAAAATTTCATATCTTACAAAGTCTGAGACCCAGACTTTGCATTATCTGCCCAACTCAAGAATTATTTTAAAAAGTTAAGTTCCCAATAAACTTGTTTCATACGTAAGTATGCAGAACATAATTCAGTTCTCAGACAGCATAAAAACAGAAGTAAGAAAGCATTCTTACTTCCAAAATCTAAACATGTATTTTTAAGTATGCAACTATTTAGAATTCATTAAAAAAAGTTTATTTTACATTTTTATAAATATAAATAAATATTTGGAGGAGATGTATTATTGAATATTTTTAATTTCTTCCAAACTTACATTCCTAGAATAAGTTTTCTAAAATTTCCAATTTTGTATATAAAATGGTTTAAAGATGCAGCAATATAATTAAGAAATATAGTTGGTTTTGCTTAAAATAAAACAAATACCTCAATTTACTCAGCTTTCTAGAATGGAGCCTTCATTTTAATTCCAATGTGTTTCTTGACCTAAAAAATCAATAATACAGTAGTCCAAAGGAAATTTTTTTTATTTTTATGGCTACTATTCATATAATTACTGGATATCATTTTAATGTTATTCATCAACATTTATCAACTTCATACTTTAAATTTTAGAATGGCAAAATTTTGCCCTTCTAAAATTTTGCCCTTCTAAAATTTAAATTTTTTTTCTTCAGCCCATGCCATAAAAAAGATAGATATCATACAAGATAACTGATACCTTTGATAATCGCTATACAAAGTACTCCACTGGTAATTCTTTAATATGATCACATCCCTAAGGACTGCCATTGACATTCCCTTTCTGTAGTTGAGGGACTCTTCCATTATTTGATCAAGGTTCCAAAGCCAGCATGAGTCAGGTGGGTCTGGCTTCATGCTAGAACCTTTATCTGCTCTGCCACCCAGAACCTTTTGTTAAGAGAATGGCACAGAAAAGGCAGAAACTAAGAGAGAGCCAAAAATTATGACTAGACAATATTAATAATCTAGAGCAGTACTTTGCTGAATATGAACAAATACTCTTCAAATTTAGAAAGCTTGCCTTCTAAATAGCAACAACAACAACAATATCATACATCTATAGTACTTAGACCTTTGAGAGTACTTTCTTCCAAGCACCTTCTGAAGTAAGGTGTATGTCATGCATGGGTCTTTCAAAAGGGGGAAATGGAGGCACCAGCAGTGGCTGAGTTGGATTCCCTTTGTGCCATGAACCTCCTGTCACTCATGCATGCCATTTAGATCTAGTCAGTGTGTACTCTTTGAAGCTTCACATTGGACAAAGGAGACAACAAATAGGATAAAGGTGAATGAATTTCAACTTTGTGAAACTGGTATTCTACCTGAAGAGACAGAGAGATAATAAAATATATTGCAATGTTGCGACAAAAGAAAAATGGACACAAAGGCATCTGAGGAGAAAGTAGAAATATTTTCCATCCCAACTGGTTGGTAAGCAGTTTGCTCAGATCTTAATTTCTGAAACCCTGGCCCATCACTGTTAAAAGAGCCTACTGGCGCAAGCAAACCTGCCCTCCCAACCTCAAACATCCACTTCCCTCAAGGAGAAGCGTTTTGTGCTGCACAAGTTCCATTGAGGCCACGGCTCCTCCCTAAAGAAATAACCCAGTTTTGAGTTCAGCTCAGCAGTGCACCTTATTTGGCTCCAAACTGACCTGCAATAATGTTTCAAACAATCACATTTCTGTAATCCCATAAAGAGGAAACAAATAAGTCCCAATACACACTCAGATCTCTCCATTTTCCCAAACTCCAGTAACTAGGTGAATCCTTGCCTTCCCTCCCAGATCCTGAGTCACTCACCTTCTTTCTTGTTACTTGATCTTCCTTTTGCCTCACAGTGATTGGTTCAATGTGTTTGTCTCCACTTAGGGACCTATCAGTGAGCAGAATTTTGAAGCATATGTAAATACACTCACAGACATGTACAGCAATCTGGAGCGGGACTATTCCCCGGAATGCAAAGCTCTCCTGGAAAGTATCAAACAGGCAGTGAAGGGTATCCATGTGTAGGATCACAGTGCTGCCGGGCAACAGAGATCACCAACAGCAGTCAACTCCAGATGGACCTGTGAAGGGGTTCATGTACTGCTAAGGCTTGGAGGTTGCCATATGCATTTACAACTGCAACATTGCACTAATTTTTCCCCAGCTGACATAAAAAGGAAAGAAAAACTATGATAGACTCTTTGGATTAAAAGCAATGCAGTCAGTGATTAGATCTTATTTATTTTCATATGTTTTTCTTTTATTTCTTCATTGCACTCTTTCTTTTGTAAAGTATATGTAAAATAAATGTGACATTTTTATATTTTATTTATTACTAATCAAAGAGTTTTTTATCTTTTAACTGCATTTTGAAGTCTGCCATATTTTTACAAGTGTGTTTATTAATTTATTTTCTAATAGGACTTAAATAGAAATGCTATTCTCAAATCATCTATCTTGCTGGGTTAAAATGAGAAAACAAAAAAAGTGTGAAAGAAATCCTTGTCTAAGGACTGCACTATGGTTCGAGTTTGATTTTTATTGCACACTTCTTTTTCCCCCTCTTCCACTGGTTTTTGTATTTATAATTGAATTTGCAGTAAGGTGAGCTGCGTGGAAGGAATAAGAAGATAAATGGCGCCCACTGGTGGGGAATCCGCACTCACAGAAGCACAGACACTGGAAAACAGCCTGCTCAGAATTTGTTAGCAATAATTAAATATAGCAATCAGCAAAGTATTCAGCTTGGCTGTGTGGTTTTAGTTCCTATGAATTATTTATTTGAAATGTCTTAAAGAAACATAAGCATTTTTTAGTGATGCAGATTTGTCTGTTTTTCAAGTCATATCACATAGTTGGCAACTCTTATCCTAAGACGAGAAATAATCACTTGATGTGACCAGCCAGGCTTTCCTGCCATATGTTGGTACAATATACAAGTGACAACATTGGTGTAGATTTGTACTTAGCAAATGCAAACACATCCAAATGGAAAATTTTGTAGATACCATATCCCCTGAAATAGCATTTATCCTACTGGGTTTGACTGGAAAGGAATGGAAAATAGAGTAAAATGTGAAAAAAAAAATATTACTCCAATCTGAATGATTACTTTGAACACTGGCAACATTGGTATCACCATCCTTAGGAAATAGGATTCGATTTGATAAAAACCTTGCCATTGATACAAAGCATCCACATGCTTTCACACACACAAACACACAGGCAGACTCACACACACAGGCATGCACGCACACACACACACTCTCACAGACACCCATCCACACATAAAATTGAGCCCGCGATCTTGAATTTCTGAATGGGTCAGAGTTTAGTAGTTGCTATAGTAAAGGCAATGTCTATTTCAGGGACTGTAAAGTAGTTAATCATTGTTTCAAAAGTTTTTTTATATTTATTTTTTTTAAGGAAAAGGTATAGACAACCAGCTAAACTGCCTTTTTGGTGTGCACACACATTTCATGTGCAGACGTGCCTCAGTGTAAATGTACACATGAACTTAGTGTGGGCTTAATTTTCTGTGCTATAACAAAAGTGTTTATTTTTGATTAGCCTCATGGATATTTAGATTGAATGTGATGGCATTCACAGGCTTGATATATTCCACTCTTGCTAAAGTTACCTGCACAAAAACACGAAAAGTGATATTCCACAGTAATTCCACCTCCATGAAATTGTGGTCATTGTTATGCATCAAGTGGGGCTTCTCTTTGGTTTGGGGTTCATTTGAACTCTTGAATCTTAGTTTAGTGAAGATGAAATGTCTGTTCTTAGGTAGGAAAGGTGTTTATTTAAAAATCAATTTTAAAGAAAAAGCTACCATATGTGCTGTCTATTATAAATGGGACACCAAACAAATTTTCTATTAAAGTTATGTACTTGCAAACATTTTGCTATACAGTACTTCATAGATGCATACAAATGAGTTCACTTATTACAAAGACAAAAGTTTAATTTGCTAAATATTTTAACAAGTTTGTTATATATTTTATTTAATTTAAAAAGAAATCTCTTACCAACCTATGTATTTATTACTATAATTTACTATGACTTCAGGTTAATTTATTTGTGTTTGCATAGATTGA
This sequence comes from Marmota monax, assembly GCF_021218885.2. NCBI lineage: Eukaryota > Metazoa > Chordata > Mammalia > Rodentia > Sciuridae > Marmota > Marmota monax. The sequence goes on along the minus strand of NW_026695198.1, from coordinate 6,922,611 downwards.
ACAGGATGTTTTTGTGAAGTATGTTGGTATTTATTTGCCTCCTTTGTACTTGATGTGTTTTGTAATGTGCACTGATTTTTTTCTTTTCAACTATGTTAATGATCGATACTGTAAATTGGGTCTTTTGTAAACAACAAAATGGCAATGATGTATGCATTTTTTTTAATTTGAGGTAGTTTGTTTGTATCCTGTTTCTCCAAACAATTAATATTTCTTACATCAAAGCAACAAAATTGTGTTCAGTGCTGTACATTTGGTGTATGGTAGGAAATAAAAATTGATAATGAGTTTGGCTGTGATCATTTTCAGGCTACTATATGGCTACTACATAGAGACCTATGTTAACCTCCCACAAAGCCCTCAGTTCCAGAAGGAGCCCTGATGAGGTAGATGTGCCCCGGTCTGTGAGTAGTTCAACTGTACTTTTGTTCTGACAGCTGGTCTGCTTGGCTTAGGTTTTTACCCCAAGTGAGGAGGACTTTTGGCCAGTGGGCGACCTGTCACCATCTTGGTGTGGCATATTCTCCAGAACAGAGATGCCTTGGACACAATGACACCTTCACTAGCATGAGTTCACCCAGATTCAGTGAGCACAAAGATACAAGCTCCACCCTTCTGATCCCTTTTTATTTTTTGTTTTGAAACGGGGTTTCACTAAGTTGCTTAGGCCTCACTAAATTGCTGAAGCTGACCTTGAAGTAGAGATCCTCCTGCCTCAGCCTCCTGAGTCCCTGGGATTACAGGTGTATACCACTGTACCTGGAGAGCTGGTTGAACTATTAAAGAAAAGTGATAATTCTTGACAACCCCTATTTTCTTGTGTGTTTTTTGTCACCTAATGTCAAACAGCCAACCTAACTTAATTTTCTAGTTTCTGCCCAGATATACACCTCTCTGGGACTAGTTATCACTTATATGCAAAATGGTTTAGGTCTCCACAGGAAAGCCAGGGCTGTATTGGGTAGACCTTTATATAACAAGGGTTGGCACACGACAGTTAATAAACAGCATAGCTTTCTTTTAGTCACCAAGTTAACTTGTACAAGATGTGCAAGTGATATAGCCTTTGAAAATGAACCACAAGATGAAAATCTGCTCAGCCAGGTTCTTAGCTTCCCCTTTGCTGAGTTACATCTTTACATCTCACCCTGAGTATGATTTTATATCAGTGAGTAGTGCTGGCAACATTTCATAAGAGGAGTGCCCTTGCTATGGGAAATAAGGAAGGCATGATGAGTAGGATTCACCCAATCACACAACAGATGTTCAATGAGATGCACGCTGATGCCAGGCCTACTTCCTGACTTCCCTGTGATTTCAGCCTAAGGGGTAGGGAACGAGGAGATAAGCAAAAGGCATTATGATTGTGATATACGTGAGCTCCTATGGAAGTAGTGCAAGGGTTTCCTAGCACTGTGATTTCCTGAGAAAAGTCCTGGTTCCAGATTAGTAGGGAACATTTGAGAAAAGTCATTGTAGAAAGCAGGAACCTCATGCACCAAAACAAAGCAGTATGATAAAACATGGAAGGAGCTGCTGAACATATTTAAAATAGCAAAGGGAAAAAAAAAGGGAGGGTTAGAAATGAGAAGAAAGGTAGCAAAAAGCCCAGGTAAGTGGGAGAGGGGGTTGTATAAACTGCCTGGCTTCAGAGTTCAAATATCTGCAAACAGATGTCAGCATGCTAAAGAAAGCCTTAAGATCAGGTCTGGGAGGTAGCTCCGTGGTAGAGTACTGCCTAATGTGTGTGAGACCTGGGGTTCGCCTTCCAATACCTCTCTCATCACCTCCCCCTAAAAAAATAGAAGAGTTAAAATCAGAGAATGTTAGGATTCCTATGTCTGTTATAGACAATTTGGTCCATGAATTCAAACCATTAACATTCCTAAAGTTGTGTTCAGTGCTGTATATTTGGGGCATAATAAGAATAACAATTTTTTTCTTAATCATTTTGAAATGATATGAAAATCCTGGGGTCTTCAGACATAGGACTAAAATGCTCCTATTGGAATCAAAAATCCTGAATGAAAAGAAAGGGGTGAATGATTCCTTGATCTACCCCATTAGAAAAAGTTTTAATTAACTTGTTCTGGTCCATAAATATTTTATTAATATTCATAAAAACTAATGTTTTCCTATGTCTCTTTCCACACATTACATCCATTTGATGGTAGTCTGGGAGCAGTACCCTGCTATTTCCTCTCATTATTCAGCAGATAATTATAAAGTGAGCAGATTTAATTGGCTAATAACTATCTACACTGTCAGACACAATCAATGATGCTTTGTAGACTTCATCTCACAAAATCCTCAAATTTGTGGAGTTGATATTACTACACTCAATTAACTGATGAGGAAACTGTTAGAAAAAAAAGTTAGCAACTTGCCCCAGACTATAAAACTAGAAAAACGTGCAGACAAAATTCGACCTCATGTTCATTCAATTGAAAAGCAAACCACAGCTTCTTTCCCCTGCTTTTAGGAAAACTGTAGTACTGCGTATAGTTTTACTATGGTCAGGATAATGGCAGAACTCATCTGGCCTGCATTTTCAGAAATGAGCAAGTAGACTTGTGGACCTAGCGGCTTTAGGTTCTGTGCCAGATGTTGTCTCATCTGGAGAAAGAAAGAATTTGGTGAGATTAAGTGGTGTGCTAGGACCCTCATATATCCCAGTGAATCTATGCCTATCTGCTAATATTAAGTTCCTGCCTAAATTCTCTCTTCTAGGCTTCATAGCTTCATTGCAATGGAATTATTATGATCAGTGTTAAACTGATAGAAACTGAAGCTTAAGAAGAACAAAGAATTTGCTTTATGCCCTAGAAAAATAAGTACCAAGAGCAAAATTCTGCTTAATTCTTACCCAAAGATGAGCTCCTGTCCTTCAGACTCTATTCCTGCCTCCAGCCAACTCCTCTCAGGCTGACCGATGTCCCAGCCTTGTTAATCATGGAGTCATTGGGCAGGAGACGGTCTTTCCATCAACACTTCAGAAAAAGTTGTTCAAAGAAGTATCATTTTCACATTTAGACCACGCTATCTTAAATGTATTTTTCTTGTAAAGACGTATCATAAAAATGTGATGTCTTCATAATTTATTTGATGAATTGGGATTGAATATTTTAATATGCATTGCAAAATGGCCCAAAATAAGAAAAATGTAAATAATTCATTTTTCAGGTTCTTTCTAGAGCAAAACAACATAATTATTTTGTTCTGTCATTAGCTGCTTTGTGTATGACAGTTTGGGATTGCCCCCAAAAAATTAAAGGACACTTTCCAGTGACCTTTACCAGCTATTAAATATTTTAAGACATAAAGAGAATGTAAAGATCCCTGCTCTTAAGAAATAGCAGCTGTTTTAGTAGAGTTTTCCACTCAGATATGTATTATCATATGTAAAAGTGGTCATTTTCTTTCTGAGTGATTGCCTTTTTCAGTTTTAAATGAAATCCTTTGGATTTATAGGCTAGCTATTTTAAAGTACAAATGGGATATGTCACTCTAATAATGCTTTTAAAGAATCAAACTTTCAACTCTTAAAAAATCCTTGTAAATAGACTAATGCACTTGAATTTCAAAAACATGGAAGAGAACTTTCGCATCTGGTGCCTCATCAAAGACCTCAGGACCAGAATCATCCACATCCACACACCTGTCTGTGTACATGGGCCATGGTTGACTGTCTCTGGGCAAACAGTGACTATTGGATTGGCTCTATCAACATGAGCTCACTATTCCAGGAAATTCTTGTCCAGGAAGGAAAATTGAAAATACCTTCATTATATTTGTTCCAGGAACTTCCTAACAATCCACTTATCTGAACTAGATAGAACTGAAACTACTAGTCCCAAATAAATACATTGGGAGAGCAGACAGCATTAAATAATTGTTTTCTCTTGAAGACTTACTTTGTCTTTTTTTTTTCTTTTGTCCTGAGGATTGAACCCAAGGGCATTATACCACTGAGCTATATCCGCAGCCCTTTTTAGTTTTTGTTTTGAGACAGATCTTGCTAAGTCACCAAGGCTGACCTCAAACTTATAATCCTCAAATTTATCATGCCCCTGCTTCAGCATTCCTAGCCTCTAGATTTACAGACATGCACCACCACATCCACACCCCTACCTTTTAGTTTTGAGGTGGTATATCCCAAATTAGAAAACATCTAATTGTCTAATCTGGGAATTATAAGGGTTTTTTCAGTCATACTATAGATTCATGAATGTATCACATGTGCCAGCACAACTTGAAAATCTTCTCATTTTTGCGTTTTTTATAATTACCCATCTACATAACCAAGTTTTAGTGTAAAAGATCACTGTAGTGAAGCTGGTTGCTGTGATGCATTCCTATAATCCCAGAAATTCAGGAGGCTGAGGCAGGAGGATTGTAAATTCAAAGTCAGCCCTACCAATTTAGGCCCTAAGCAAGACCCTATCTCAAAATCAAAAGGGCTGGGAATGTGGCTCAGTGGTTAAGTGCCTCTGGATTCACCTCCTATGATGCTGGGAGCCATTAGCCAAGTAGGTATGACAATTTCCTTGCCAGCGTACCCCATGTTGCAGTGACATTGAATGTACTTAACCTTGCTCAAGGACCAAGGCAGATTAGGGTGTTCCCGGTTTTAAGATAATCTTGTTTAGGGCGTTCCCAGTTTAGGTTCCAGGTTTAAGGTTTAAGATTATTCCTGCTGGGAATAGGGCGTATCCTGCTGCCTGAGTTCCCCTTGAGTTCTCACGGGATTCAGACAATATATTTTGGAGATAGAAGCCCAGTGGAGGTGGATTTGGGCAGAGAACGTGGATTTGGGCAGAGAAAGTGGATTTCCCCAGAACGTGATTGTAGACGGCTGGTGTGAGTTCGGGAATAAAGAGTTGCTGTTTGAATCTACAAGCTGTGTGGTGGCTCGTGATTGTGTGCCCAGCCAGACTGCGGCATTTGTGCCCAGCCAGACTGCGGCATTTGGCGGCTCGTACGGGGAACTTCTGAAGCTTGGAGGTAAGTGAAATTGCTCGCCCCTGAGGAAGAGCGAAAGAATGGGTGACCAACTCAAAAAACAATGTGTTATTGTTTTGATTTATCTTGTTTTTGTTTCAAGCTGCCTATCCCTAGAAATTTCTCAGGCAAACTGGAAAAAATGGTTGACTAAAGGTTTGAAGTTTGTCGGCCCTGAGGAAGAGAAAATTGATACAACGATTTTTTATTCCGTTTTTGTTTCATTCAGTTTCGGCTTTGTTTTGTGCTATCTTATTGGGTTGCGTTATCTTTATAGTAGATTAGAAATTAGTAAAAAACAAACCGAAAAGATGTTAAGTAAATTGTTAGAGGTTCAGACCATGGAGAAAGACATTTTAGATCAAGCAAAAGAGAAGGTCTCTCGAGCTAGTCAGACAGAGGAAGAAAATTTAAAGGAAAAGGGGTTGTTAGGAAAAAGGCCACAACAGGAGGCTGTTACTAACTCCATTTTATCACAAGAGGGCGTAATTCAACCAACAGCCCCACCGATGGAGACAGCTGAGTGGCCCTCAAACCCCGTAGTTGATAAATGGGATCCTGAGACAGGACCTCAAAGATTAGCATGCCCTGTACTTGAACAGGCAGGAGGGCAGCGAATTCACCGTGCTTTAGATTTTAAAACAGTGAAGCAGTTAAAGGAGGCTGTAACAACCTATGGTCCCCAAGCTCCCTTCACGGTAAGCATGGTCGAGTCCATTACTAACTTGGACATGACGCCAGCAGATTGGGCTAGCATGTGTAAATCTGTACTAAATGGAGGACAATATTTGTTATGGAAGGTTGCCAATGAGGAATTTTGCGCGGAGACAGCTAGGCGAAATGCAGCAGCCGGTTACCCTCAAAGAAATCTAGATATGTTGTTAGGAAAAGGACCTTATGAGGGTCAACGGCAACAAATTGAATATGATCCTGCTATATATGCACAAATTGCTGCAGACGCAGTTAGGGCATGGAAGACTTTACAAGGACATGGAGATTTACAAGGTCAGCTATCTAAGGTAATACAGAGAGCTAATGAACCTTACGCTGACTTTGTAGATAGGCTAATTCAAACGGCTGCCAAAATTTTTGGGGATACAGAACAAGCAATGCCATTAATAAAACAACTGGCTTATGACCAAGCAAATCGTTGCTGCAGAGAGGTTATTAGACCATGGAGACATGAAGATTTAAACACATATATTAAATTATGTAGAGATATTAATGAACAAGGACAAGTCTTGGCAGCTGCAGTACAACAGGCTTTAGATGCCAGGCCAAAAACATGCTATGATTGTGAACAAACAGGACATTTTAAAAGGAATTGCCCCATAGGAGGAGGGTTTAACAAAAGTAGGTATCAAAGGAATAGAATACCGGGTATTTGCCCAAGATGCCGTAGAGGGAGACATTGGGCTAATGAATGCCGTTCTCAAACCACCATAGAAGGTACTCCCTTATCAAAAAACGGACAAAGACCAGGTATTTATCCAAGATATTGTGGAGAAAGGCATCAGGCTCCATTGCCAAAAAACGGACAGGGGGGCCCAATGCTCCGGGGCCCACAACCACAAATATACGGGGCAGTGGAGGATCCCAGCAACACCATCAGGGTAGTGCCCAGGACACATTGTCCATTAAATCCCTCATCAGACAAACCCGAGGGAGCGCAGGGTTGGACATCTGTGCCTCTGCCAGAGCAGTATTAACTCCAGAGATGGGAGTTCAAATCATTCCCACAGGAGTAAAAGGACCTCTTCCCCAAGGAACAGTAGGCTTATTATTGGGACGTAGTTCATCTACATTAAAAGGACTTATGATAAGTCCTGGGGTAATTGATCCCGATTATGTAGGTGAAATAAAAATTATAGCTAGTTCTCCAAGAGGTATATCAGTAATTTCACCTGGAGATAGAATAGCACAGTTGTTAATAATACCCAGCCTACATAATAAATTTCCTAGTCATAGTGTAGAAAGAGGTTCCAGGGGATTAGGCTCCACAGGTGTAGATTGGGCTATGTTGTCTTTAAATTTAGATTCTCGCCCAATGCTAAAACTAAATATTCAAGGTCATGAGTTTAATGGGCTACTGGACACAGGAGCTGACCTTAGCATCATATCTCGTCAAGAATGGCCAAAACATTGGCCATTACAACAAGCCACTCAAACGCTTCGAGGCCTAGGAGTGGCGACTAATCCCCATAGAAGTTCTATGATATTAGATTGGAAGGATCCTGAAGGATGTGAAGGAACTATACAGCCATATGTATTGGATCATCTTCCTATAAATTTATGGGGACGAGATGTCCTAGATCAATTAGGTTTGACGTTAACAAATAACATCAATCCTAATGCGCCCACTACTAGAGCTAGACAAGGCTTTAGGAAAGAAAAAAGATTAGGAAAACAAGGGCAAGGTATAGCAGCACCAGTACAAATAGATCAAGGAACAGACAGACATGGGTTGGATTTTCAGAAAGGGCCACTGAGACAATCAAAATTACTTGGAAATCAGAAAGACCAGTGTGGGTTCCTCAGTGGCCCCTGACTAAAGAAAAGATACAAGTAGCCCATGATCTGGTCAAACAACAATTAGTGGAAGGACATATACAACCTTCCATATCTCCCCATAATACTCCCATTTTTGTCATCAAAAAGAAGTCTGGTAAATGGAGATTGTTGCAAGATTTAAGAGCCATTAATAATGAGATGGTTATTATGGGACCTGCTCAATCAGGGATTCCTCAATTGTCTGCTTTGCCAAAAACCTGGCATGTTTTAGCTATAGATATTAAAGATTGTTTTTTTTCAATTCCAATTCATCCCGAGGATAGTCCACGTTTTGCATTTACTATCCCTGCATTAAATCATGAAGGTCCTGATCAGAGATATGAATGGAAAGTACTCCCTCAAGGGATGGCTAACAGTCCAACTATGTGTCAAATATATGTTAACAAAGCAATCCAGCCACTTAGAAATCAAAATCCTGAACTACAAATATTTCACTATATGGATGATGTATTATTGGCACATAAAGATAAAAACATATTGCTGGAATGTTATGCCACACTTACAAACTTATTAAAAAATTATAATCTAGAGATAGCAATAGATAAAGTACAATTAAATTTTCCAATTAATTATTTAGGAGTTCTATTATCCTCAACCATGGTCCGTCCACCAAAAATTCAAATACGAGTAGATCAACTCAAATCACTTAACGACTTTCAAAAGTTATTGGGAGACATAAATTGGATAAGGCCTTATCTAGGTATACCAACAGGAGAATTGGGACCTTTATTTGATATTCTAAAAGGTCCATCAGATCCAAATTCACCCCGCATGTTAACTCCTAAAGCAAGAAAGGCATTAAAAATTATTGAAACATATATGGAAAACATACATTTGGATAGAATTGATATAAGTTTGCCTTTATTATTTATTGTACTACCAACAAAAAATATTCCTACAGGAGTATTTTGGCAAGAAGGTCCATTATTGTGGATACATTTATCTTATTCTCCTAACACTATTCTTACTAGGTATCCTGAGGCTGTAGGACAATTAATACTCAAAGGAATAAAAGCAGCGAAGGGAGTGTTTGGAATTTCTCCCAATAAAATTATTACTCCATATACTATGGATCAAATTGATGAGTTAGCTAATGAGTTAAATACTTGGGCAATAATCATGTGTAAATCTAATGTTTCATTTGATAATCATTTACCATCTAATCCTTTGTTGTCTTTTTGGTCTAAGCATCCTGTAGTTTTTCCTAAAATGACAAGAAAAACACCTATCATGAATGCTCCAAATATATTCACTGATGGGTCAAATAATGGTACAGCAGCAGTAGTTACCCCTGATCAAACTTTTACATTTTTAGTACCCAAACAATCAGCTCAAAAGGTAGAGCTTAATGCAGTTTTACAAGCTTTTTTGATGTTTAAAGATTCTGTATTTAATTTATTTTCTGATAGTCAGTATGTAGTTAATGCTATAGTATCTCTTGAAGATGCTGGTAGGATTTCCCCTTCTTCGACTGTTTTCTCTTTGTTTTCCACTATACAAAGTCTAATCTGGGACAGAAAAGATCCATTCTTTATAGGACATATTAGGGCACATACAGGATTGCCTGGAGCCCTTAGTTTAGGCAATGATTTAGCAGATAAAACTACACATGACATACATATTTTCTCTACATTTGAAGAAGCTACAAATTTTCATAAAAGGTTTCATGTTAATGCTAATACTTTACAAAAGCGTTTTAAAATAACTAAGGAACAAGCCAGACATATAATAAAACAATGTCAAAATTGTGTGACATTTTTACCACAAGTTAATCTTGGAGTCAATCCTAGAGGACTGATACCTAACCATATTTGGCAGATGGACGTCACACACTTGCCAGAATTTGGAAAATTAAAATATTTACATGTTACAGTCGATACTTCTTCTGGATTTTTGATGGGCTCCCTTCATGCCGGAGAAAAAACTAAAGATGTTATAGCTCATTGCTTACAAAATTTTGCCACTGTGGGCGTTCCTAAACAGTTAAAAACCGATAATGGTCCTGGCTATACCTCTACCTCTTTTAAACAATTTTGCTCATCATTTGGTATTACTCATATAACAGTAATCCCATACAATCCACAGGGACAAGGCATAGTTGAAAGAGCTCATCAAACTATTAAAACATACTTATTAAAGCAAAAAGAGGGAATTGGAAGGGGGTATATATCCCCCAAAGATAAACTTAAAATAACGCTTTTTACTCTAAACTTTTTAAATTTGGATTCATCAGGACTTAGTGCTGCGGAAAGGCATATGTATCCAAAAAATGTATATAAGCCTAAAGTACTTTGGAAAGATATTCTAACAGGACAATGGAAAGGTCCTGACCCAGTGATTGTCTGGAGTCGGGGGTCTGTTTGTGTTTTTCCACAGGGAGAACAGCAGCCCATTTGGATTCCAGAGAGATTAACTAAAACAGTTTCTACAGATCGAAAAGAAGATGATTTGACTCAAATCCATAACAGCTGATATCCAGAACTCCAGCTTGGCCATTCTTACATCTGCGACAGTGATTAACCAGGATGCTTTTTTCAATAGCTATTTTATTATTGCATTTTTCCACATCATAAGGTTCTATTTTTATTTTTTGAGCTCATACAAACCTAGGTTAATGTTTTTCTGATCAGTTTTATTTTTTGACTGTGGAGTTTTTAAACATTGCAATGGAGATTTCACCTAGGTAAAGCTACAAGGCCTTTACTATTTTCTTATGTGTTGTACGTTTGTGTACACTCTTGTGTTTTGTGTTGTATGTCTGTATGTGCGTATGTCCATATTTCTTATATGAGGAGCGCTCATGAAAAAATGGATCCGAATTATTATTATTTTTTTATTCACGTGATTTAAATGGTTTAATTTAAATTAGGTAAACAGCTGTTAAGGATTGTTTTTAAAGGTGGTTAACAGATCTGTTTACTAATTTAAATTAGGTAAAAAGCTGTTAAGGATTGTTTTTAAAGTAGGTTAACAGATCTGTTTGTTTACTTTCACCTTTCCTTTTCATTATATTTAATAATTCTTTTCAGGATAATGTCTCTTTAGCATCATTGCCAGAATTCCTATCTCCATCCCAGTGCCGGTGAAGAACTCAACAAGTAATGCTCAATCAAAGAGTCAACTTACTTTGGGAGGAAACGGATTTTGGGAGGAAATGGACATATTGATAGATTCCTCTGCTTTGAACTGCTTGCAGAACTTGCCTGGACTATGTAACTATCGTTTTCGATGGTGTCACTAGTGATGCAATTTTTTTTCCTTCCAGCGCACCCCATGTTAATTGTGGTAGTGCTGACATATCTTTGCTGATGGTGTCACCAGTGATGCAATTTTTCCCAAGGAGCCGTCAATTGGCTTGGTGTCGTGGCATTTCTGTATCCTCCTCCCTTCTGCTAGTGATGGTCTAAAATTTGGGGGCCAATGGCTTATGCTGGACCGGTAGTCAGTGACGGGTATGATCCAATTGCAGTGGTATCAACCTAAGACAGGAGGCTGACGCCTAAAGGTCAGTTTTCCGATGACGGGTAAGAACCATATGTTGAATTGGACAACCTACCAGGCACGGTCCATAAGCCATATTAACCTCACTCCCCCACTGGCACCAAGGCCAAATTTGGGGGCCAACAGAGGTGAGGCAAAGAACCTCACCCCCCCACTGGTGCATAGACCTATCCACAAGTATGGCTGTATGCTGGACCGGTAGTCAGTGACGGGTATGATTCAATTGCAGTGGTATCAACCTAAGACAGGAGGCTGACGCCTAAAGGTCAGTTTTCCGATGACGGGTAAGAACCATATGTTGAATTGGACAACCTACCAGGCACGGTCCTTAAGCCACATTGCTTGTTGTTTAATTAATCAGAAGGGGGGAGATGCTGGGAGCCATTAGCCAAGTAGGTATGACAATTTCCTTGCCAGCGTACCCCATGTTGCAGTGACATTGAATGTACTTAACCTTGCTCAAGGACCAAGGCAGATTAGGGTGTTCCCGGTTTTAAGATAATCTTGTTTAGGGCGTTCCCAGTTTAGGTTCCAGGTTTAAGGTTTAAGATTATTCCTGCTGGGAATAGGGCGTATCCTGCTGCCTGAGTTCCCCTTGAGTTCTCACGGGATTCAGACAATATATTTTGGAGATAGAAGCCCAGTGGAGGTGGATTTGGGCAGAGAACGTGGATTTGGGCAGAGAAAGTGGATTTCCCCAGAACGTGATTGTAGACGGCTGGTGTGAGTTCGGGAATAAAGAGTTGCTGTTTGAATCTACAAGCTGTGTGGTGGCTCGTGATTGTGTGCCCAGCCAGACTGTGGCACTATACCAAAAACAAAACAACAACAAAAAGATCACTATAGTGAGATCCTGTCTCAAAATAAAAAGGGCTGGGGATGTAGCTCAGTAATACAATGGTAGAGTGTCCCCAAGTTCGATCCCCAGTATTAAAAAAAAAAAAAATCACTCTAATATTGGAATGATTTTTTTTTTAGCATGAATTTCTGTGCAATACTGAATTAGAAAAACCTATTTGAAATTGGAAAACCGAAAGAGTATTTTAAGGAAAGAGCCAAATGAAGGTAACACAGGTTTATTTGGGATAAACCTTCAGAGTGAGGCCCAGTGGAGCCTGACACAGACTGGGATCAGTACAGGGGAATGAGGAAGGGGGAATTTTTTTGGTTAGGCCTTTGTTAGGGAATTGTCAGAGAAGAGTCTTCATAGTGTCACCTTCATAAGAAACCAGGTGTCTTTCAGGATTGCAGCCCCAGATAACAATTTCCTTTCTCATGATGATTGAGTATTGGTTAGGGTTAGGTCAGGCTGGAAGGTGACTCTTAGACTAAGGATATATTTCAAAATGGCCTTGCCTGTGTCAAGTTCTTCCTAACAATTATCAGGAGAGTCCCTTCCCTTTAAGCAACAGCAATCTTCTGTTAAGGAAAGTGAGTCTATGTCTGCTGCAGTAACGCATGCACAATCCTGACAATCTTAGAAGCTTCTAGAAGGGGAAGACAAACCTGGGATATTTACAGTTTGAAGGTTTTATTTTCTGACAAGCCTTTCAATGGCAAGACTAGGCAAGGTTTGTTTTGTTTATTCATTTGTTCACTTGTTTGTTGAGAAAAAAATAAAAAGAAGTTTAATTGCTTTGCTAGCAAAGGAGAAGCCCAGGGGACTCCTGTCCCAGAGGCTGTGATTGTGCCCCTTAAGGAGAACAGGTTTTTCTAAAGAGGTGATTCAAAGGCTGTTACATTCCAGGTGTCCCTGTCCACAGTTGTAATTCACTTGTTAATTTGGGAGATAGATAGCCATTTCTGCCACTCTTGGTGGTGCACGCCTGTCATCTTGACAACTTAGCAAGGCCTCAAGCAATTTCGTGAGATCCTGTCTCAAAATAAATAATAAAAAGGGCTGGGGATGTGGCTTGGGTGAGACTGGTCTTGAAAATCAGGATCAGGTCTTCATTTTCCCAGTGTTGAAGACTGAACACCCCAGAAACGCTGAGGCAAGAGGAAAATTTTATTTAAAGGATAGAAGTGGGGCCGGGGGTGTGGGGGGGGTCTCCTCTGGAGAGGAGGGTCAGGAGCTGGTGACAGCGAAAATGGCAGTGTCTTGCCCCTTTTATAGATTTCAGGTTTCCTTTCTTCTCAGGTCTCCTCCTCCTCTTATCCTGCCTACATGACCAAAAGTGACTAAAAGGGCAGGAAGAGAGCCATCCAGGGGGTGATGGCTTGTGCTGGGAAATGTGATCTTCCCCCTCCTCTGGAGGTTGCTAGCCACAGGTTGGTAGGGAGTGCTATCTACCCATTTCCTTTTCTGTGATAATCAGCTACCTATCCTTTAACCTGGGTTCAATTCATGGGTTCAATCCCTGGTACAAAAAATAGAGAAGCATTTCTTAGATCTCCCAGTGGTATCCCGCAAGTCTGAATTACATCTTTCCTGTGTTGGGTGTGTGCTCAAGGACAGGATAACTCTGCCTAGGGTGGGGAAGAAAGGAAATCCTGCCTGCTCCCCGAACCTCCCAAGATTAGGGAGGGGAAGATTAGGAAGAGGGAGACAGAGAAGAAGAGAAAGAAACATATCCATTTTTAAAATAAGTCACAGTGGCAGAGCAGCTATTATATCCAAAGCATGAGGTGGACCATCGTTACTTTTCCCTGTTGTCAATTTCTACATTCCATTTCTATGGAAAACTGGATGAGGACATCTCCAAGCTGTTACCTACAGAGAGAGGACAAAGTTGAAAGAAGTTACCCAAAGTCCTTGTTCTCTATCAGGTGGGGCATGGAGATAAGGGTATTCAGCATCAGGGCAGGTCGGGGTAGAGAAGGTTTATGATGAAGTCATTTACAACTGCTTGTCACAGGTTCAGAGGTGATCTCTGAAGGAAGCTTTAGAAAGTAAACAGCTATTTGATACTTTCTACTGGAAGCTGAAGGGTCTGAGGTCCATGTTAGTGGATTTTCAGGAAGCTCCTGAAATGATCAATAAATTTCTTTTCAGGTTGTATCTTCCTGGAAAGAATTATCTGGAATAGTAAGTCCTGTAGATAAAGACAATGCATAGTGAAGTCATGTTGATTTGTACTGTAAACTATGTAGGGTAGAGGGTTTCCTACCTCCATAGTAAATTTGCATATTTTTTTCCTTTAGAGTCAAGGAAACCTGAGCCTTGGGAAAGGTGTGGGGCCAAGTCAGCAGGAGTTCCTTCCTTGCCCTTGCCCTTGCTCTTAATAGGTAGACCTATAAGCTTTGAGTACAACAGGTTCAACCAGCAGAGGACTGTGGTACATGGAGAAGAAATGTCTCATGCAAACCAAAGGTTTGTAATCTTAGAAAGTCTCCCCACTGGGGCAGGTATTTGTGTCCTTATTTTATTTATGCCTTCCATGAGGCTCAACAAAGATGAGGAACTTGTCCAAGTTGGAAAATAGAAGAGCTAGGATTCAAACTCTGGTCTGTCTGACTCTGGATATAATGGTTCTCCCACCACATTATGTTGAATTGAATCCTTCATTGAGAAAAAGACAAGTCAAGCCTGCTAATCTGAAAATCCAAGTCTGAAATGCACTAAAATCCAAAACTTTTTAAGCCTGGACATGACACCACAAGTGGAAAATCCCATATCATGAAACTGAGTCATGTGTATAATTATTTTAAATATGGCATAAAGTTGTCCTTGGGCTAAGTGTGTAAGGAATATATGAAACATGACTGAACTTTGTGTTGAGACTTGGATGCTATCCCCCAGATATTTTATTATGTGTATACAAATATTTCAAAATCCAAAAAAAAACTGAAATCTGAAATACTTCCAATTCCAAGCACTTTGGATAGGGGAAACTCAACCTCTACCAGCGTTGTATGGGGTTGAAGAGGACAGTGGAGAGTGAGTTGGGAAGATCACTGGGGACCTAGCTGCAAAGGTTGAAAGAACAGGACACCCTAAGCAAAGGAGAAGCATTGGACCTGCAGAGGAGGCCAAGTTCTAAGAGATGTTTTGAAAATAGAATTATTATGACTTTTACATGAGTCAAGAAAATTGACACCTGTGTCTCATTTGGTTTCCTTATTGCTTAGGATATATTTTATTAATTTCAGATGAATAAAAATACTGATCCTCCAACGCTAGGTCTTCCAAAGTGTGAGGGACTGGCCACAATAAACTTGAGGGGCCTGCCCCATCGATAGGAGGGGTGACAGTTTTTGCTGAACAAAGAGGAAATATACTTGACAAACTGAAAATGAAATCTAAGTTACTATCTTCACAGAAATTCCACTTACCATTAGGTTCTTGAGGACTGCAGATGAGCTATGGGATAACCTGGCTTCATGTCCACTGGCCAGCATTCCATTGATAGGGTGAGGTTCATCTCAACACATGTATTTTCACATTATTTGGATGATATTGTGCAAGTTGATTAGTTTCCTTGTCTTGTTTTTTTGTATTCTGATACACAAAAGTGAATCGAGAGCTCACAATTGATTCATTGATATGGAAATCTACAGGTTCCTATGAAGCAGATACTAACATTCTCCCTTATGCTAAATGGGGAAACTGAGGCACTTTTTTAGTTCATTTGGGGTTGCTATAACACTGCCATGGACTTATAAACAACAAATTTATTCTTCACAGTATGGAGGCTGGGGAATTCAAGATGGAGGCACCAGCAGATTTGGTGCCTGGTAAACACCTGCTTCCCTTAAGATGGTCATCTTCTTGCTTCAAGTGACAGATGAGGACAAGGCAGCTCTCTGTGGCCTCTTTTATAAGGGCACTAATCCCATCTATGAGGACTTCACCGTCATGAGTTAATCACCTCCCCCAACCCCCACCTTCTAACACCATCACCTTGGGAGGTAAAAACTTCAACATCTGACATTTCGGGGCCAAGCAAACATTGGATCTACATCTGGGACACTGAGCTTTCTTAGGAGCAGAGCTTGGGTTTGAACCATGGTGGATTTGGAGCCCACAGGCGTAAGCACTCTAGAGAGAGGCTTGTGTTGTTATCACCTAGGACCCTTGATATGTTTTTGCTGAATTTATGACTATTTTTGATCCATTATTTACACCTAGTATCTGTACTCACAGAGCACCTGCTAAGTGTGAGAAAAAAGTAGCGTGTTAGCACTAGAATAAAACTGGTGAAACTCGAATGCCAACCCACAAACAACTTCATTTACAGAGAGCAGCTGGCATTGCAATATGCCTCCAGATCTTAATGGAAATTTTAAAAATTATCTTTGGACACTGAATGCATATTTTTGTGTGCTTTGTGAAGAACTAGCAAGTGAGTTGGAAGGGTTCTCTCTAATAAAGGGGGAGATGGAGGAACTGCTTGAGAGTTTTTTAAATGAAGAGATAAAGACATTTGTTAATCAGGGTTAATTAAAGCCATTTTTAAAACTTCATAAGGCTGGGGTTTTTTTTTTCTTTTTTAATGGAGCTTTACCAACTTCTCATGTCAAAGATATTCAGTGTCTTGCTTTTACTGAACCTGTAACTTGAAAGCCGAAGTGTCATAATTTCTAACATTGAGGATAAGGTAGAAGAATTTCCTGAATAAAACCAACTATGGGTCCAGCGTTCCTAACTCCTGAAGTCAAATCCTTCACAATACTTGGTTATTTCTTTTATTCACTGAATAAAGAAATTAGTGGCCCATTATTTTTGCATTTAGAAACCAAGATGAATACTTCCCCCCAAAGCTTTCAGAAACTTATGCAATGAAGAAACACACTAGGAATCCATTTCCAGCTACTATTCAAGTTAAATTTAATCTCTTGGTGCTTGAACATTAGGTATTTGCCAATTTCAGATCTTTGAAGCACTTAAATTAGTAAGGAGTGAGAAATCTCACATTATTTCTGGGTCCAGATTGAATGCAAATATCCAGAACTTCCTGCCAGAGTCACCAAACAATAGTTTCCATCTTAATAACTTACAGTTATGTTAGGATTTCCTACTTTACTAGAAATAAAGAATACATAATTGTATTAGACAGAGTTGGTTCATCTGAACATAACATAAAGCTGTATTAAGGTAGAAAATTATCTCTCTCTACCCTCCTCCAACAAGGGATGTTAGGCAATTCCAGGTGGATCCAGTTTCATCTCTTCTAATATCCCATCACCCTATCACTAAATTGTATCCTCAAAGTTGTCACATCACCCACTTGTATTCCAGACTGAGAGTAAAAGGGGATCCCCAGAGGGCTGGGGTTGTAGCTCAGTGATACAGTGTTTGCCTTGCATATGTGAGGCACTGGGTTTGATCCTCAGCATCACATAAACATAAGTAAACAAAATAAAGGTATTGTGTCCATCTACAACTAAAACAAATTCTTTTTTAAAAAGTGTGTGTGGGGGGGATCCCTAGAGCTTAGCCAAGTCCCTTTAAACAACCATCCCAGATACCACATGTAGCACCTGTACTTCCTTTTTGACAGCTGGAATTAGTCACCTGGCCTGACCTAACTCTAGAGGAAGTCTTTTCTCCTAAGTGATAACCGAGCTCTAGCTAAGAACTGAGAATAAGTTCTTTTCTTCATCAGGAAGAAAATGCAGATATGTCGCCTGAGCCCACCCAATGTGGAGCATGAAACTGTGGTTTGTTTATCCTGGGTAGAATGGGGTGAAATTCTTCAAATAGCAGCAGCACCCATTTCACTGCAATTATTTTTTAAAGCTCACTATTTAATATATATTAAATTATATAATATAAATTTATATAATATATACATATTCTGCTTGTTCAATTATTTTTTTTAATTGTCATTGATCTTGTTTCTTCCTCAAAGGATAGTTGAAATTATTGGACACACTAAATGGATGGCATATGCCCAAATTTTGATATGCATTTATCTATCTGATTCTATTGCAAGAGGCTTAAAAACCCAGTTTACGTGGAGGCCAATACCATGGGTCATGAACTCCCCACCAGCGGACAAGCATGTGGTTTGAAATATCAGACACACCAGACACTTGTCATTGGTTTATGACTGTTTACTCAACTGTGAGCAGAAGGGGGCCAGATCTCTACCATGGTCACCATTGTTTCTCAGAAGAATGGAGAGTCACCAACACAGTTTGAATAATTGTGTGAATGAAGAAAGAACGGACTGAGAGAGTGACACCTAAACCATCACCGAGAGGTTAGGGGTGTAGCTCATTGGTAGAGCCCTGCCCCAATGTGCACATGGCCCTGCGTTCTATCCCCTCACCAATATAAATAAAAAATAATAATAGTAACCAAGTAAAATGTCACTAGATCTTGGCTATGTCCAGTTTTCCCAGTATAAAATAAGATATAACCCAGTTCTCCTCAGGTTCTTGAATGATCACAGTTGTGAGAGAACATAGAAATATTTTTAAAAACAGAGCTATCTCAATATTACTTTTCATATCGATTGTGATTATTAAGAATCTTCCATATAATAATGCTGTTTAGTTTTAGAAATGGCTGAGGTATCCTGAAAAATTATCAAACACACTGGAGACAATCCAACACAACATAAATTCTAGACTTTCTTTTCATTTCTACCATCTTTGTGATTGTTCAGAAAAACACTGAATTTCTCTAGTTCATAGTTTGCCCCTTTTACTATGAAATGGGGAAGTGACACATTTTAAAGTTCTAGAAAAAGTGGAGACCGAGGTCATCAGGAAGGGTCTAGCAAAAAGTACAGGGTTTGAGCCCCAGCTCTCCATGTACCAACCGTGTGTCCTGTGAAAGTGGGGACAAGAGAGATGCCCCTTGGCTCTCCTGGGGCCTGGACACACAATGCAGGTGACTGACTTCATCACCTCATTACCTCCCCATGACACATGCCACCAGGGGTCACACATTGGCCAGGGCTTTGTGAGCCAGCCTCCTCTGACAGGCTCCAGGACTCTCCACCAGTCAGGGAACCTTCTAGAACTCCATTACAACCTATGCGCCTTTCACCAGCCTCTTCCATCTCAGGAGAGGCTCAGTCCAGACACAAGACTCTGCTGCCTTCAAGGGCAGGCAACCCCTTTACCCAGCTGTATCTTGGCAGCTATATCTCAGCAACCTGAATGAACAGATTTAGTCTCTGCTTCTGTTATGGAGTGAGATCATCTGTGGTAGTTTTAAAGAAGACAGGAATGAGTGGTGTAGCTCAGTGGTAGAGCACTTTTTTTAGCATGCACAGTGCCCTGGGTTTAATCCCCAACACAGCAAAAGAAAGGGGGGTGGCAATGCCAAGGACATTGGCGAGATGACAATAGGACAAATACCTTGTCTTGCACACTACAGAGCAAAGTCCCCAAGGGCTCCCCACCCCTCTGTACCTACTGATTGTAATCATGGCTAGGCTTGTCTCCACCACCCGAATACACACTCTTTCTAAATCTACATGTGGTGGCCAGGACAGGAAGTCAGAGAGGATGGAGACTCAGGAACCCACGCAGAACATCAGGGATCAGAAGAGGAATGAGGTGGCAAGGCTTTGAGTGCTGCCCAGGGTCTGGAACTTGGAGTCAGAAGCCCCAGTCCCAGCAGAGGCGGCGTGGAGTCATGGGAGGCCTTGAGGAACTGGACCACCCTTCTGTGGAGTGCTCCTGCTATGGTATTTGCCAGGAGCAGTGCCTAGGAATATGCTTCCCTTCCTCTGGGACTGCCCTGGACAGTTGCAGGTCAGCTCTCTCCTCCCTGATCCACGCTGTCCTCAGAGCTAGCCAGAGTTCTCCTCCACGGGCCTGTTCCATGGACTTACCCTGACATCACTGCCTAGCTTGCCCTGGGAATAATTCTTATCACCTTTACAGGAATCCTTGTAACAGGGACTTCTGGAGGAGACAGCTAAGACCCCACAGGGACAAGTGGGAACAGCACAGTGGGTAGAGGAATGACAAGGCCAAACATAAGCAGTATCCACTTCACAGTGGCCGTTTAACCCATCAAGTTCCAGATTTTTAAATCTGTGAATATTTCCATGAAATTGATAGATGTACATCAAAAATAGGATTGGAAATAAAAATCAACAGCTCACATACTGTTATATAAATTAATGTTGTTATTAATAATTATCATATCATATACTATTGCTATAAAATCATATTTATACAGTATATACTATCTGTAAGGTTTAGAGGTATTTGATATCTGGGACCAGGGGGAAAAAATGGGTTAATTCTGATATCTTAATCTGGGAGATTAGAGGCACAGGCAGGCACACACAGCCCCGAGAAAAGACTACTAATTTCAGCCTTCCACCTCACAAAATACTACTTGATAGATAGGTGGTCAGTTTTCTCTACTCAAAACTTGTACAAAACTAACACACGTTAACAAAAACTGTACCATTCTTCAGTGAAATATTTGTTGTCTTAGAGTTAAGAAACATCTGCATCTGTATGAGCATGGTTTTATTTTTCTACTTTTTAGCTCAAGGGTTTTGGCACTAAGTGGCAGAGCCTGAAAAATATTACAGCCTGACTCATGTTAGCTAATGTTATATAGATTTAGAAAAACAAATTGGCCAAGACACAGTTTTTCAAAACTGCTATGCAATAATCTAATGCTAATTTCTCTACTGCAATTACATTTGGATCTGGCACCAAACAATGAGTAAATCAACTTTTCAATAGCCTTTTTTAGCCTGTTCCTATCACTGAATTATACACATCTCCCACGATGCTCTTAATTTCAAAACTCATTTCCTACTATAGTGGATATCATTTTTCTGAATGTCCCTTCATAATTTTGAGACTTGTTTCTATATTTGATTCCTCAAACACCTGATTTTGTTAGGACACACTCTGAAAGGAAAGCTTGTGTCAATATAGGTATATATTTTTACTCTTTAGTTAAAGGGTTGGTTTACATGATCTATGGATAGGGTCTCATTAAAATGGAAAGGGGGAATTTACATGCATTTCATAGACGGTAACAATGACCTACTTTCAACACCTTCCAACAAATCATTTTAATTTGTCTTCTTTCTCTTTTGCTCCAATAATTGTCTTTCACTCAAACCTATATAATATTCTATTTGAAAAATTAATCCAATTTATTCTATAATTTAATTTATTAAAAGCCCACATTAGTAGATTTAAAGTCAATTGATATCTATTTAGTCGACTTAAAACAATTTCCCTTGATAATGTCCTTTATTTATTTATTTATTTATTTATTTATTTGTGTGTGTGTGTGCACGTGTGTGCATGTCACTGTGGATTGAACCCGGGGCCACACTACCATTGAGCTACATCCCTAAGCCCTTCTTATTTTATGTTTTAATTTTGAGACAGAATCTCCCTAAGCTGCTCTAACTGCCCTCAAACTTGCAATTCTGCCTCAACCTCCTGAGTCACTAGAATTACAAGTGTGTGCCAACACACCTGGTTTCCTTTAATTTTCTCTAAAGTGTTTGTGGCTTTTTCTAAAAATGTCCATAATAAGGTTTACCTTTATTAGCTTCTGGAAATCCAAACAAACAATCGGACAAAGTACAACATACAGCCATAGTGTGGCATGTCCCAAGAATTGCCAAGCAGACATCATACCGTGCACAACTTCCTGGGAGTACCCCCCTGCAGGGCATCCTCCCAAGATAGAAGGGTCCTATTCTCTGTTGTCTCCCTCCTAGACCCACAAAACGCATCTATCCAATACAGCACATGAAGCTGTCAAGATGATGCCGTGTCCTCCCTTGGGGACACCACTAGGCCTTCTCAGAGAGAAAATGGAAACAGGGAGTTCTCTGAGGCTACTCTGGTGGCATATATGCCTCATGCTTAAGTCACAGAATGACAGCTCAGGCTGTCATAGCAAAAGAAAGAAAAATGTTCAACGTCACTAATCACCCAAGAAATGCAAATTAAAAATCACAAGGAGATATAACCTTGTATCTGGCGACTTCAACAGCTGAAATGTTATTTCCTCTCAGTTTGGGAGTGTGGAAGTCCAAGACCAAGTTGTCAGCAGGTCGGGTTTCTCCTGAGGACTCTCCTTGGCCTGAGTTGGAGGAAGGCCCAATTTGGCCCCTCACATTCACTTTGGGTGTGTTGTATGTACCATGCTCTTGTGGTGACTTTGGCAGGTCCACCAGTGACTCTAACCATAGGTTTAGAATTTGCTACCATTGAATGTGTCCCCTGCAAAATTCGGGTCTTGGCCATGTGATAGTTTAGCAGGTGGTACACTTAAGAGGTGACTGGGTTGTGAGGGTTCCTTCCTCATTCATGGGATTAGTACCCTTTATAATTTAGCCAGTTTGCTCTTCTTCCATGTGAAGCTAGAAAAGAGCAGCCTTGACCAGGCAACCAGATATGCTGACCCTTTGCACTTGGACTTTTCAGCCTCTAGAATGATGAGAAAATACAGTTTTATTCTTTATAAATAACCCAATCTCAGTTATTCTCTTATAGCAGCACAAATGGACTAAGACAGATTTGTAAAATCTGGAGACTGCTAAATCAACTCTGTATTTCTCTCAACATCTCAGCCCTTCACTCCTAGGCAAAGAGGCCTGAAACTTCAGGTGAAGCCCCAAATGAACAGAGGGAGCGTGTTTTCTCTGGGGACACTGAGGTGCTCTTAGTCTATACCTGTGGCAATCGACTATGGGTACGTAGCCAAAGTGGATCATGACTTTAAATCAAAGGAAATTCTTAAAAACACAGGTGGAGAGGGTCCAGGATTCAGAGAGACAAGGAATGTTTAGATTTCTGTTTAGCAGAAAAGTTGGGCCTGAAACATGAAGATCAATGTGGAGCTAAAATAGATTTTCTTTTTTTAAAAAAAAATAATAATAATTTTCTTTTGAGAAGTATCAGATGTCCAGATCTTTTGCCCATTTTTTTTCCTTTGCCCAGTTTTATACTTGGTTATTTGTTTCCTTGCCCTTGAGTTGAGTTCCTTATATATGTTGAATCTTAGTCCCTTATTAGGTGTATAATCACAAATACTTTCTCCTAATCTGTGGATTATCTTTTTACTCCGTTGTTTCCTTTGCAATGCAAAGGTTATTCAGTTGGATGCAACACCGTTTGTCCAGTTTTGCTTTTGCTACCTATGCATTGGGAGTCCACATCAATATCAGGGAAAATTTCCTTTACATTTTCTTCCAGTTGCTTTGCAGTTTTAGGTCTTCTGTTTTAGCCTTTTGGCCATTTTGAGTTGATTTTTGTAAGTGGTATAAGATAAGCATTCAATTTCCTTCCTCTGCATGTGGATATCCAGACTTCCCAGCATCATTTATTAAGGAGATTGTCCTTTGCTCAGATACCAATGGCCAAAAGATATATGAAAATGCTCAATGTCACTAATCAACGAAGAAATGCAAATTAAAAACCACAAGGAGATATAACCTTATATCTGTCAGAATGGTTATTATCAAAAAGATGAATGATTTGTGTTACTGAATATGTGGAGGAAAAAGGAGCCCTTGTACATTGTTGGTGGGAATATAAATTAGTACAGTCACTTTGGAAAATAGTGTGGCAGTTTCTCAAAAAAATAAAAATAAAAATAGAATTACTATAAGTTCCAGCAACCCTACCTCTGGGTATATATAAAAGGAATTGGCATCAGTATGTCAAAGAGCTATTTGTATACACTCTGATATTCATTTAAGAATTATTTACAATAGCCAAAATATGGAAGCAAACTAAGTACCCATCAACAGATGACCAGATAAATAAAATGTGTATGTACACTAGTGGAACACTATTCACCCTTTAAAAAGAAGAAAATTCTGCCATTTACTACAACATGGATTGAGGTTGAGGACATTACTAAGCAAAATAAGTTGGGCACAGTAAAATCTCACATATCTGTGCAATGTAAAAAAAAAAAGTGGATCTTGTATAAATGTAGACTAAAAAGGTATTTACCAGCTGGACACAGTGGGGCACATCTGTAACCCAAGTGGCTTGGGAGGCTGAGGCAGGAGGATCGTGAGTTCAAAGCCAGCCTAAGCAATTTAGTGAGGCCCTAAAGAACTTAGCAAAACCATATCTCTAAATAAAATATTTTTCAAAGGGGGCTGGGGATGTGGCTAAGTGATTTAATGCTCATCGGTTCAATCCCTGGTACAGAAAAATAAAGTAGTTATTAAAAACTAGGGAAAAGGGAGAGAGAGAACAAAAGGAATATGTTAATTAAAGGATACAAAGTTTCAGTTAGATTGGAGGATTAAATATAAATGACCCATTGCACTGCATGGTGACCATAATTAATAATAATATTGT
The DNA here is from genome assembly GCF_021218885.2 of Marmota monax. Lineage (NCBI taxonomy): Eukaryota > Metazoa > Chordata > Mammalia > Rodentia > Sciuridae > Marmota > Marmota monax. Next base: position 6,898,323 of record NW_026695198.1, on the reverse strand, counting down.
AAGTTTCAAAACTTCCCATTGCACCCCATAAATAACACACAATTATTATTTGTTAATGATAAAATAAATTTTTAAAAATCATTTTCTACAATGATCCAATTGAAATCAAGACTTTTAGAGACTCAAATTCACAGGCTCCTCATGAGATCCATGGGAAGTTATCTTTTAAAAAGATCCTTTAATGAGCAAAGAACCAGGTTGCAAACCTAGCTGATACCTACTGGCCACATGCTGTTGGATGAGTTTCTTACCTTTTCTTAAACTCAGTGTCTACTGTTGTATAAAGTATAGGTTTAATTTTTAGTTCTATGTTCATTGCATTTCCACCTAGGAATAAAAATCCCAGTTTCCATCAAACAACTCTACAATGAGAGTAAAATCTAGACTGGATCCCTTTATAAATGTGGAGCGGGACCAAGAACCTCTGTTCCGTCCACTGCACAAACATCCAGCTAGGAAGAGGGGAGGTCACGGGAAGGAGACGCTGAGGTGAAATGTGCATAGACACCATTTAATGGGGAGTGTCCTTGGGGTCAAATCCTCTAGGTGACACAGAAGCAGGATGGGGCAGACGGACCAGTTGAACTGTGATGCTGTCACCACGAAGCCCAAGGGAGCTCTTAGAGATTGGAGATCCCTGCAGAGCTATTCCACTTTGAGGCAAGGGTGCCTGGCAGTAGATGTGACCTTAGATCCCAGCAGCCCTGTGGAGAGGGCATGACTTAGCCATGGCCACTCACTCCTGGAGAAGACCCAGCTACCAGCTGATGGTGACCTACAATCCCAGTGGCTGGTGGAGGGGAGGGGAGAGGGTTAGTACTTTAGTCTGATAGTGAGGAGCTTGAGCACCCATATTCCAGGAAACCCTCTTCCTAAATGTCTTTGTTGCAAAACAAGACATACCAAGTGCTATGAAAGAAGGGGAAAAATAGCAACCAAATCACCTGCTCTGAGGGCGAACAATAACTCTCATGCTGCCAAAGAAATTTCATGGAAGAAGTAATATTTCAGCTGGGATTTGATGACTGTATAGAATTTTGGAAAAGGGGAGATAGATGGGTCTCCTAAGTAAAGGAAATAGCATGAAAAGAAGAATAAAAAATGTAATGTGACAGATAACAGGGCTTTTTTTTTTCCATTTTGGGCAAATATAAGGTGGTACAAATTGGGTAGAGTAAAAGATCATAAAGGGAAAGGAACTCGAGGGAGACCCTGTCTCGAAGATGTGTGTGAATGAGAAGAGGCCAAATGTGGGCAATGGAAGGAGGAGGCAGAGGAGAAGTTTCTGGTGTCCGTGATGTGTCACCATGACACCCCCAAAACACTCAGGAACAAGGTCCAATAGCTAAAAATAAGGTTGACATTCAACCAATAAAGATTGCTTTGCTATTTTACCTTCTATGGGCATCCTTGTTTATAATATTATGGACTTTCTCAAGGTCTAGCTTCTGAAGCATCCAGTTATTAAAAGAACCAGTGTCTTTAGTCTCTACTCATCTCCTATGGTCATTACAGCACTTTCTCTGATACAGACTAGGATTCTCAGAGGGACTGTGTGTTCCTGGTCATCAATCACTCAGAATTCTCACTTGCCCAAATTTCTGGTCACCCCTTGTGCAATGACAGTGCTAGCCTTCATCCATGTGGCTTGTTCCCCTCATGAACACAAGCAGTGTTCTGAAGAGCAGGGAACAAGACAGCCGGCGTTTACACAGCCTTAAGAGGCTGATCTGGAACCAAAGTCGGGCCTTGGAGACCCCAAGCTCATCTATTCCATCTTTACATTAGTAGATTCAAAGAGGGGAACAAAACTAAATTCTAAGGACCATGGGCAGATTTTACTGAGTTTTAATGTCTAATATGCTCTCGTGGAGGGCAGGTACTGGGGATTGAACCCAGGGGTGCTCTACCACTGAACTACATCCCTCGCCATTTTTTATTTTAATTTTGAGACGGGGTCTCCCTAAGTTGCCCAGGCTTTGATTCTCCTGCTTCAGCCTCCCTAGTCACTGGGATAACCAGCGTGCATCACCACAATCAGCATTCACTACTAAGGTGCATGTCACAGTCTAGTTATTGTATAAGAATCATGAGCATATTCCTCTCATCACATCTCCTGCCTCTTTAAAAAGATATGAGACTTTATATATCTTTATAAGAGTTACTTTAGCAACAATTGGGTAAATTACATACCATGATAAAAGCTTCCAATTTTGTTACAAACTCATGAACTATTCATTTTATTTAAAAAGTCAAGGTAATGAATTGATGCAATTTTAACTATGTAATTTACAGTAATAGGTTTATCCTTTTTTGGATCCATGGAAAATCAAAGAAATACAAACATGCCACTGCATTTCGTATACACCAGAAATAGTTCTTTATTATATTTCATGAAGAGCACAGGAAAATTTTTTTTCTGCCATGTATTTATTTTACCTGACCTCTAGCAAAAAAAAAGAGCAATTATGTTTTTATTATTTAATATGTTCACATTTTTTTCTTACGAATTCTTTTATACAAGCCCATTAGCAAGTAAGTAGATGAAAAACATGTACGGACAATCAAGAAATATAAATATGACAAACAAAAATTTTTTTCTGGATATTGAACCCAGAGGCACTCTACCACTAAGCTATACCCCCAACCCTTTCTTTTATTTTGAGACAGAGTCTTGCTAAAATGCAGAGATTGACCTCAAACTTGCCATCCTCTTGCCTCAGCCTCCTGAGTTTCTGGAAGTACAGACGTGCACCACCATGCCTGGTGAAACAGATTTTAAAAACATTATTCTCTTAACATGTATACATTATTTATCAGCAACTATTGCCTGTTTTAGCAATTTCCTTGTCCTCATCTTTTCCAATATTCCCTCAATGATTTTCTTAATACAGTTTTTATAAATTTTTTATCACTAGACAGGTAAGTTGAAAAAAATTCTATTAAAAAAAAACCTTCTCTGAAAATACTGAAAAAAATCTGTAATTTTCTCCAGATAACATATTGCTAGTTGCTTTTGTGCATCCTGCATTCTCAGAAAACATGAGAGTTGTATGTGAATATTGCTTAAATTAAATATGCCAATCTCATTTCAGAGAAGAATGCAGGGGTGCTTAGCTGAGCAAAGTTGCACATGTCTATAATTTGAGTTCTTTGGTGTCTGAGGCAGGAGAATCACTATTTCCAGGCCAACCTGGGAAACTTAGTGAGACTCTGTCTCAAAAAAATTTTTTTAAAGGACTGGAGTTGTAGCTGAAGTGTAAAGCACATCTGGGTTATATCCCCAGTACCATCAAAAATAAAATCTAAAATACACAAATAACCTATAATACTAGAAAACAGATCAGTGGTGTCAACAATAAATTGTACCAGACAATTAAATGCATGATTTTATTCAGCCTATTGCAATTTGAGTTGGTTTCTATAAGAATACAATTGTTTAACAACATTAAAATATTTGCTGTTAAATTTTCTCAATTTCTAGGAAATTTAGGAATATTCAGTTTATGTAAGCCCTTATTTATCTCCAAGACCTTGTAATGTTCCTCTACTTAATAGATTTTACAATCTAATTCATTAATACCATCTGGAGGTAGGAAAATGTTATACACTCACAGAATCAGAGGTAAAGGTTTTTCTGAATTATAGACATAGCAACAGAACACACAGAGAAAAAGCTTATAGCTACAATTTAAAATTTCAGCATGGGTCAGAGGTAAACACAGAATTATGGAACTCACTGGTCCGTATCAGCAAGCTGTTCTCTTTCCAGAGAATATGAATGCTTAACTGATTTGAGTTCAAAATAGGCAATCAGAAAAGACTAACAAACCAGAATCTCTGTCATCTTGTTCTCAACAGACTCAAGTTCGTTTACAGAGAAGAGCAAATAGTTAAACCATCTATCCAAAAGAAGCTGGCGCCAGAAACCAAATGAGTAATCAAAAAGTGGTGTAATCAAAACCTTCAAACACTCCCAGAAGAGTATTTTGAGAAGTCACAGTCCTGGACCAAATATCGGACACACTGTTGGGTCTCAGGATGTGGAACTGAGCCCTTTGAAAACCTGAGTGGAATAAACAGATTCAAAGTGAGATCCAATCCTGTCAAGTCAGAGTATCATGCCCTTGAATCCAAAATGCATACATAGTTTTATTCAGGCTACAGCAATAGGGAGAATGCTCATTTCGAAGACACACCTCACAGAAAAGAAAGGGGGTGGGGTTTGTAAAGGCAGGTAGAGCTGGATTCGTCCAGAGTCCTACGGGAGTCAAGAGAAAAGATGAGATGGGTCTTATCTCAGAAGTGAGATGTGGGAGGAATTCCTTAATCTTTGCAGTTTTTTTCAGGAGTCCAGGGCTCAGTTGAAGTACTGTCATCAGTTGCCTTGAATTAGGGGAAAGGTTTGGGAGGAAAGGACTGGCACAAGGAAATTTGGGGTACAAGGAGTACCTTCATTATTTTGACTGAGATGATGGTTTCCCACATGTGGATGTGAAAAGTTATTGGACATTTCTAATGCATAGTTTGTTATGTATCAAATCATGCTTCAAGAAAAATATTGCACAAATCTGATTGACAGATTTGCCTGACAAACACCTTTCTTCCCATGTGACAATTTTGTGAATTACTGTCTTAAGTTCAAAATTTTGGAAATCCGACTACTATTTAAAAGATATGTGGCATGTGTTCAAAAAATGAGACCTTGTATCAAACTCTTCTCAATATTTAGAAAATAATAATCATTTCAAGAGATATAATTATACTATATCATAAATTTCTATCATCATTAAGAATTCTTAACATTCAAGCGCTTGACTTTGAATTATTTTCTCAAAGTAGCCATTGCCATTATATTATGAATCACCAAATTTTTTGTCTTTTTTAATCCTACTCTGCCTTAATGTAATAGAAGCAGTTTCAAAAATTTATGGCTAAGTATAACTTTTGTCAATTAACTACATTTAAAATCAATAAAATAATTCAGTATTCATTTTTATTCACCTCATCACAAATTAGGTGAATAAAATGAATAATAATTTTTTAATTATTAATAATAATTTAGCATCTTATTTATTTCTTTTTCTTAGGATCAAGAAAAAGGATGGAGGACCATATGCAAAGGTACATGTTGTTAGGAGAATCATGCATTTTATGTGCCAACTGATAGGTAAAGGTGTGTTTTTAAGTTGCTAGAATAGGATTCTTCATTGCTTCCTTGGGTGAGAGGTCAAGATGCAAACTAAGATGAGGAAGAGAGATCAAAAAGATACAGATTATATACTAGTGTGGCATAATAAAATATAGTGTGGGAAGAAATATCTTTAGAATGACTGTGGGCATCTGTTTTGTATTACTGAAGGGAGGCTGAGCTATATGAGGAGAGCCCATGTGGTGGAACATGGCTTGGGATGCAGTTTGATGTCCTCATGGATCATGCGGGAAGTGGGATATGATCGTATGTTTTATAAAGGGGATGTACACATCAGCAGAGCACTCCATCAGGCCAATAGGATTGAAAACCATTTGAGCAAAAACCATTTGTACGTACTTCAAGTGGAAAGACATTAGCGTTATTGAATTATCTAAGACACTTGCACAGTCAATCTGCTATTTGGTTTAAGTTCTTTTTTTTTTTTTTTTTCAGTACTGCAGGTCAAACTCAGGGGCACTTTCCTATTAAGGTACATCCCCAGTCTTTTAGACATGTTTTTGTTTTGCAATAGAGTTTCACTAAGTTACTGAGGCTGGCCTTGAACTCTGCCTCGGCCTCCCAAGTAGCTGAGATTACTGGTATCACCAACACACCATTATTATGTGTAACTTTTTAGTCATCGACATATAACCAGATTATGTCAGCAGTATTCTTTTTTTCATGCAATCCAAATACTATCAAATTGGGACCTGGTATTGCCTATATATTATAATTTTGTTGACATTGTCTTTGACTTTCCATATATAAATTACTTATAGCAAATACTTTGTCTTATGGGTTGAATCATGTCCCCCCAAATTCATACGTTGGATTCCTATTCCCTAGTACCTGAGAATGTGGCTATATTTGAAGATAGGGTCTTGAAAGGTGTATTTGAACTAGAATACTATATTGGACTGGGCCCATCATCAGAGTGGGCCCTAGTCCAATATGACTTGTGCCCTTATAGGAAAATGAGATTAGGACATAGACACATGCATATACATCTGTCTCTTGATATTCAGGGAAGACTAATTCCACAACACCCCTCAGATACCAAAATTTCTAGAAGGTCAATTCCTTATATGATAATGGTATAGTATTTACAGCCAACCTACACACATCCTCCAGTATAATTTAAATCCTCTCTAGATTTATTTATGCTACCGAATACAATGGAAATTCTATGCAAATAGTTGTTATAAAATATTGTTTAGGAATAATGACAAGACAAAAATCTTCATGTTCAGAGGCACTAATTATTTTTCTGAGTACTTTCTATGCTGTCTAGAAGCTGCAGCTCCAAGCCAGGTGGATGTGAAGGGCTGACCATGCCAGGAGAGTGCTCTGAGAAAGTGAAGATGAACATCTATACACCAAGGACAGAGGCCAAGAACAGGTCCTCGTCGCTCAGGATGAACCAACCCTACCAACATCTTTAGCTCAGACTTCTTGCCAAAACAAAACAAACAAACAAACAAAAAACGGAGAAAATAAATATCTGCTGTTCAAGCCACCTAGTCTGCCATACTTTGTTGTGGCACTTCTGGAAAACTAACATAACACCCCTTATGCTTTTAAGATATGTAACTGAGTCTGTTTATACCATATTGTAATGAGATTTAAACTTCAGGCCAGACCTAAGGTAGACTGTCATCTAAAGTCAGATATAGCAGCAAGCCGGCAAACTAACTGCTATGTTAAGTGGAGAGCGGAAGACCAAGAAAAAGAAGGATGGAGGAGACAGAGGAAAAGAAGGGAGAGGAGAAAGGAGAGGAGGAAAAGAATAATGAGGAGGAAGAAGAGGAAAAGGAGAAGATGGAGGAAGAGGAGGAGAAAAGAGGAAGAGAAGGAAGAGGAGGAGGAGTTGGGGGATGTCTAAGAGAAGAACATTATGCCCTGCTCACAGGTAACTGCTGTTTCACCCACAAGCCACCTGTGGTTGCCCTGGGAAACAGCCCCACCTGGATACCGATACTATGTACATTTCAGCCCCAAAGCAGCCAGGCATCATGTGCTGTTTACTTTCCCAGTCTGAATGTACAATTCTGAAACTAATATACAAATAAATAAAGAAATAAAGTTTTCTTATCCAAAATAAAAGAGCTTTTATTCAGTTCGAATAAGCTTGGGGAAAATACCTGATCTAGAAGACACATTTTTGGATAAGAAAAAAAAAAAATGTTTGTCAACTTGCTGCTCTTTCTCAGTCAGGGTAACTTTTAATGACAGTCAATTTTAGGACAGGCCTGAAAGTTAATTAAAAAAAAAATCCCAATATGGTATAAACAGTTACACATTCCAAAATCGTAGGGGGATTGTATTTGATAAACTTGTTTAAAACTAGTTGGAGAAATAAGGATAAGATAGCTTATAAGGATGATAATAACTTTTGAATTTTCAAAATTTTGTCCTAGCATAAAACTATCATTAGCTAAAATGTGAAATAGAGAGGGTTCTGTCATTTGTGATTCATTATTCTCTTCTATTCTCAAGGTGATAAATTTTAATAAATACTTGAATACCCAATAAAGAATTGGAGTTTTAGGATTTTCCAAATTCCCTTTCCCTAGACATTGGTTAGGAGAGAAATTCATTCTCTAGGTGCATAAATTGACAAAACTCCTGGGAGAATTTGGGAATAAATTTTTAAACGATGAAAATAATATCCTCAGGAGGCTGAGGTAGTAGGATCACAAGTTCAAAGTCAACTTCAGCAACTTCGTGATATCTTGTGCCAAAATAAAAAAAAATGAAAAGGTCCTGAGATGTAGCTTAGTAGTAAAACACCCCTGGGTTTAATCCCTAGTATAAAAATAATAATAACAACAACACAATAAATGTGAGTGGTCACCTCTTCTTGCTATTAAAAGTATACAATTCTTCACGGTAAGTAGACATGCCATGTGTAAAACACTTCTTCAGAAAGATTAGAGTACCACCAGTAATTCAAAGAGTTGCATTTTCCTGTTGATTGTTGGTGTATCATACTCCTAAAACTTTAGATTCTAGTGTTATACGTTTTTCAAAATTTCACTATATTCATATTTCTATTAAGCAGTCAATCTCAACACTTTTTCCCCTTATGTGTATGTATAGCTTTTCTCTCCCCCACTATATAACATTCTCTTCTTGCCTCCTTTTTTTCTACCCCCATCTTTCTATTTAAGACATTTGCTTAGTATTGCCATTAAGTCATTTGATTAGAAATCAGGGATCAACTTGTATTAGTTAGGTTGCATTGGACTGAACATAACATATCCTGGCTACAGCTAGATGAAACAAGGACATGCAGCATCTTATATAACAGATTTCTAGAGATATCATGAACTTCAGGGTTGATTGACTAATTGGCTTGATGTTTTCAACCAGAATCCAGGTTCCTCTCATCTCTGTGCTCTTTATTCCTGACAATTCCAGGCTGGTGTCCAGAGGACAAAGACAGTCTGTTCCTTCCTACACCACTCCTTAGCAAGGAGGATTTTTTTTTTTTCCTTGAATGCCTGCTACAGACTTCTCCTGTCTCTTCTTCAGCCCTTCCTTGAATCAGCTGCTGGTGAAGGAATGAGAGATGAGTTGGGTTCCTGTTCTATCTTTTCTGTCCTTTGTCACTGCACACTTTTGCTATGCAAAGTGCCATGATCCTCTTTGTGCTCCCAGTACCCAGGCTTTTTGCTCTTTGGTTTCCCTGCATTTACCCAGCCTCAAAGATTCAGCCCACTAATCTGGACCTATCTCACCAGACTGAGGTTGATCTCACCTCTAGCCACAGATCATGACCTCCAAGATCTGCCCATGTCTCTTGTCCTCCAACCACTATCACTAAGCTGCCTGGTGGTTGATGACCTGGTCTGTCACCCTACAGTTAACCAGGAACATTCATCAAAACCCAAGAGCTCACCCAGCCTAGAGCTTTGCAGGACATAGCAGATCTGTAGAGATAACACAATTCAATGATAAAAGCGATGTTTCCAGAACCATCTCCCTAACAATTGAGCATCATTCTTATTTGAGCTCATTTGAATTGCAATTCTTTCTCTTCAACAGAGTTCTGTCTATTCAGTCACCCATTAGCTGAACCTCCCCAAGGCTTGGGTCCTTGCTGGATTTACCATCCAGGCAAGAGGAATCACAAGTTCAAAGCCAACTTCAGCAACTTCGTGATACCTGGTCTGAAAAATAAAAAAAAAAAAATTAAAAAACATGAAAAGGTCCTAAGACCTGACCTGCCCAGTTCCTTGCAAAACAAGCCAAGAATTTCATGAAGCCAGTACCAAAGCCTTAAGGAGCTTCAAGCAAGCCAGGAAGATCAAATGCTTAATATAAAGAGGTGTGAGTAGGGTCATCAAAAGACAATAGACAAGACTCAGAGGAGATGAGGTCAGAAGATAGAGAGTGAATGGAATGAGCAAGGAGGGCTCCCTAGATGGGTTCAGGAGATTGACACAGGAATCTGGGGACAGATGCAGAGTGGATGCTCACATTCTTAAGGCAGGACAGAATAGTACTGACTTCTCAAGGTGAATGGGTGGGAGCTTGCAGAGTGCTAAGTGCCCCCTGTCTGGGCAAAGAGAACTTTTTCCTTCTCAGCTTTTGTCAGAGTGAATGAGATAATGTATACGTGGGTTGCAGAGGAACGACACGTCCTACATCTTGAATTTATCCACATTCCCCCTCCCTCCTCCCTGGTACTATGTGGAAACAGATGTTCTGCATTATCACTGATCTGAACCTTGCCAGTTAGATAGCCTCGCCCATCAGTCTCTCCTCACCTCTGTCAATGTCGTGGCTTTGACTCAGAATTTCAGAAGTAGCGTAGGCTCTGTTATCCCCAAATTAATTGATTGTGTAATTAAAACAGTGCTTGGCACATTGACTATTAATATTTTATTAATATTACTATTATTATCCTTAGGAACTAGATCTGAGAAGCAAATTCACTACCTACGATTTCTAAAATAAGAATATATATGACTAAACTTTTATGTAGGTCAGGAAAGACATATAGGCCAAATACAATTTTATGACTCTATCATTAGATTACTATAATCCAAATATTTTTGTGCCTCATTTTTGAAACATTTTCCCCACAAGTAGTTTATTCAGCTAGCCTTACCACACTAACCTAATTTCTTTGGAAGATTAGGTGATTTGACAATATATTACATTAACAGTAAATTAATTATGTGCCTTCTCTAGGTGCTAAAATATGTTCAAGTAGTTAATATATAATTTTAATGATGAATTTTCAGAATAATTCAATTAAATTCCTTAGTAAGCCATGTGTACATTATTTCAAATTCTTTATTTAAAGGAGCACAGTCATATAGTCTAGAGAAAATTGTTTCATACTTCCTTCTGCTGGTGAAGGAATGAGAGATGAGTTGGGTTCCTGCTCTATCTTTTCTGAGGTTTAGATAGTTCAGGAAACTGTCCTCTAGAACACTATACACAAAAAAAATTGCCATAATTTTTCCATTCAGTGTCCTAGATGGAAAGAGAAAGGACACTGAATTAAACTCAATTGATATATATTCTAGTCTTGGGCCTACAACTTACATCAGATAGACCATTTTCATTCTCTGGCTCAGCTTCCTACAATAATAAAGAAAGAGCTTGAATTAGACCATCTCTTAGGTGTTTTCTTCTTCTGTGATCATATTATTAAAATCCTCCTAGTGAAATAATTTCAACCACCGCAGTTATCTTGTTTCTGTGCTATTTTCCCTATATCTCTCCCTCACACTCCTTTTTAACACTAGCACTGATGATAGAAGCTAATGTTCCTATAACAGAACGCATCTGGTCAAGGCTACAGTTTATAATGGATAAGTCAGAGCAAAACAAATTAAGAGGGTCGAGTTTGCTTTAAAAAAACATATTGGAACAAACAAAAGAAATTCTATGCCCATCAAGAGAATTATTCTGGAACTCGTAAACTCATTTAATCTAATAATTTCACATTAATATAATTTTCTATTTGAGGCTGAGCCACATGCAAGCTTATTTATGCATGAACAGAGCAAATCAACATCTTCATTCTAGATTTTTCAGCCACTTCTCCAAAATGACTTGAGGGAAGTTGTTCTACTGATGACAGATTAAATCCACAGTGGGAAAAGATTACACTGTGTGTTGAACTTTCTTAAGGTGAGCTCTTTCTTACTTTGGACAGGATAACTTTAACCTATGGATAATTTCTTTTTATTTATACCATTAGGAAGAAAATTAGTCTAGTGATGTTTTTCACAGAAAAAAAGTAATATTTGTTTTTTAATTCAACTAGTTTAGATATGGTTTTTCAAGATGCCTTTGATGTTCCTCAAAATTAATGATGTCTCCATTCTCTCAGATGAGCTTTGGTTCTTTGAAAACAAACAGGGAGATGGTTATTCTGTGATGAGGGTGAGGCCATTCAAGGTTTCCTATTACCCGTTTATCTTCCGTCCATGATTTTGTTAAATAAATAGACGTTATTTACATTAGTTCCAATCTTCTGCTGGAATCATTTAAGCCATCTGCTAAAGAGATCTCTCCTTTTTCTTCCCCAAAAGTCCAAATCAGTCATCAGCCTCCCTTCTTTGGAAGGGCTGGTACAGAGGGCTTAACAGGTGATTCTCTGATGGTGTAGGTATAGCCAACACCCCATCTCTTCTCTCCTGAGGCAAAGATGATGAACATTGGACAACTAATGGTTCTGTCTTCCAGGAGTGTTCAATAGACCCTCTTTTAATCTAAGAAGGACACAAGAATTAAAAATATACACATTTAAAATATGCATGATAATATTTCAAAGGAAGGCGTGAACAGATCCTGATTTAATTTAATTTTTTTTAATTTAAGGACAACCAGGTAACAACAGTCACAACCTGCCAACCCCACAGGGCTGTTTCCGTAAGAAAGGGAAAGCAATTGTGCTTTTAAAGGATCCCTACAAATACCTGGTAATACATATGGTACCAGCGTTTTTGCTGTTGGTGGACAGGGATGATAAAGGGGAATACAGGGGAGGAAGACAAGCTATTTTCCAGCCTTGAATAGAATTTTTGTGCTTCCCACCTGCAAATCTGCCAGTGATCATCACTATCTCTTGGTTGGTTTTGTTTTGTCACTGGGCTGTCAGTAAGAAATCTGCCCAGAGGGAAATTATTTTCTTTCTCCAGGCTAGAGGCTGGTTTAGGAATAGTGAGAGCCCCTGTCCTGGAGCTATACGCTGAACACTCTACAAGGCCTGGTATGGGTAGGGAAGGTGAACTTTTAATTCTGCTGATAGCCCACTGGTCTTCACCCTCATTGCTCAGCTTTTTTTTTTCTGTGCTATCTCAAGAGGGGCAGCCACTCTGTGTGTCTTCCCCATCATTCCTCCCTACTGAGCTCATGGGAGACCGTCACAGAAGTGTTCATCTTGGGTATATTATATGCAGACCTGTGTTAGTTTTTCTTCATTGTGACCAAATTTGCCTCCCAAGAACAACTTAGAGGAGGAAAAGATTACTTTGGCTCATGGTTTCAGAGGTTCATTTCATGATCAGCTGGCTCCATTGCCCTGGGCCTGGGGCGATGGCAGAACATCATGGCAGAAGGGTGTGACAGAGGAGAGCTACTCAGCTCATCATAGACAGGAAACAGAAGGACCCATAGAAGTACCAGGGACAAAATACAATCTCCAAAGCCATGCCCTAGTGACCTGCCTATAGTTACCACCCAGAAGTCCTCTCAAATTGTTAATCCATTAAATGTATTAATCCACTGATTAGATTAACACTCTCCTAATCTGGTCACGTCACTTCTGAATCTCCTGCGTTGTCTCATACTTGAGCTCTCATATGAGGGAACACCTCATATCCAAACCATAACAAGACCCATATCGATGGCAATGTAAAATTTCTTATGTAATAGCTGTGAATGAGGGGCCCTGAGGATTGAACCCAGGGTGCTCAAGCATGGAGTTATACCCCCCACTTTTTTTAAATTTTATTTTGAGACAGGGTCTCACTAAGTTGCCCAGGCTGGACTCAAATGTATGATCCTCCTCCTTCAGTCTCCTATGCAGTTAGGATTACAGGTGTGCACCACCACACCCAGTTTAAAAATTTGTTTTCCTTTTTATTGGCATATAATAGCATTTTTTAAAAATAAGCAAATAATAACACAATATCAGTGAGTCCTTTCTTGACAGATCTCTAGGGTTGAGGTCTATGAAGGAGATGGGAAGCCAATGGTTATGACTAGGAAAGGAGCCAAACCATGGTCTCCAGTTCACTTTTCTCTTTTAATTTCTGAGAGTTATTATTATACCAGTATAGGTAATCTCCTATAATAATCTCCCACTGAGGGTCTGAGCTGTGTCTCTACACCGACTCATTTTCATTCTACTTTCCCAGGCCTCTTCCTGACATTTCATCTTAGGCTTTACCTAAGATTCATCAATTCTCAAATTCCCCACTCCATAGGCCTGATGCCCATGAGAACCTCAGCTGAAGGACCTTCCCTGTCCTTTTATGAAATCCAAAGAAGTCTTTCCATCTAGTCATTAATTTAACCCAGCATGCTCAGTGCTTTAAAAAAAAAGTGGATGTTTCATTTTCCCTGTTGTGTGCATAAAAAACTTCTTTAAAAATCCAAAGAATAACAACTTAAAATGTTGACATCCTAAAATTTAATTTTTAGGCTGGAGATGTAGCTCAGTGGTATAGGGCTTAGCTAGCATGCATGAGACCCTGAATTCAACCCACAATACTGTCAAAAAAAAAGTTTAAAATTCAATTTTTAAATTAAAAATGAATTGCCCTATTCTTAAAATTGGTAAATTTTGGTGAATTTGAGGAAAAAGAGAAAAAAACAGTATTGATAAGGGTCTTACAAAATAAACTTGCTATTATGCTGCTCTCAGAAACATAAATTGTTACATTTTTGGAGGAAGAATTGACAATATGTATCAAAACCTTAAAGATGTTTGTACCTTTGACCCAGTATTTTTTTCTAAAACTAAGACTTAATGAAATAGGATATGTGCAAAGGTGTCATTGTAGCATTGTTTAATAAGGAAAATATAGGACTATTTCAGGGACAAACAAGAAGATAGTTTAGTCATTCATAGCCCATTTATGCCATTTAATGGTATATGATGATTAAAGGTGATACAGATATGTAAAATAATATAAAATTTCTTGATATATTCAGAAAAATTTTAAAAATGTCAAGTACAGATAACAAAATTATAAGAAAATATCATCAGTGGTTAGCTCTGGTTAATGAAATTATAATTAAACTACTTTTATTTTATTTTATGTGGATATTTAAATTTTACTGCCATAAACTTATATTATTATATATTCCAATCTATTTTTATTTTGTTTTATAATTTTGTATTTTTTGCTGTCCTGAGGATCATGCTGTACCACTGAGCTACATTCTCAGTCCTCAAACCTAATTTTTAAAATTTACATGTTGATTTCATTGTTTAAGGCATCAGGATTTTTAATATACCTAGTCCAAAATAATATTGAGACAAATTATTGAATGTCAGATACAGCTCTTCAGAAACAAAAAAGAAGGAGGAGGAGAAGGAGGAGTAAGAGGAGTAGGAATCAAAGAAGGCATGAATAATTGAAAACTAGATAATTTAAACTGTGTCTCCCTATCTTCTCTTTTTAACCAAACACACAAAAAAGATTCCCAACTCTTGAGTTGAATTTCAGTAATTGCTTGTGTTCCTTGAAAAGGTTTTAGAAACATGAAATTTTCAAAATTAAGAGATTTGAGTGAAGGAAGTAGAGCAAAAAGTAGCATATATCCCCCCAAATAACCAACCAATCATGCACATATAGACCTATTGATTTGGTCAAGGTTGGCTATAAGCTCTTGATAATGCATATTCCTCTTAATGGAAAGAGACGTGGGGACCCAGGAATTTTGCTGGGGCTAAGACGGGAATAAGTTGCTAAGGAGTTAGGTATAGACCCCCTGGGTGTGTCTTGTCATGGCATTTGACCTTTATGATCATTCTATTTCCTGTTAGTCTCTAAACTCTTACCAGAAAGGACGCACCTCACCTGCTCACGCCTGTATTTCCATTTCCCTCAGTGTGCCCTTGAAAAACTGCTGTGACTCCATTTTTGAGAAACCAGCCTCTACCTCAGAGCAAAACCTGTCCAAGGAAGGGGGCGTGACCCTTGTCCTTGGAAAAACCCACAGAGCACTCCTAGGCACATACCCACCCTGCTGAGTTGTTTGTCTGCAAATAAAAGCAGAGATCTGTGGCGCCAGGTGTCCCTGACTCAGTCAGGCTAGGTGAGGACCCATAGCAACCCCCTAGCAGCCACCAATCATCATGAGACAAGGAAAATACCTGGGATGCCAGATGACACACCCCACCCACCCCGGTAGTTTATGGTGGTTGATAACATGTTGGGAAACCATGTAGTTTAGCACGTACTCCCCTCGAGGCCTAAACCAACCAGTTCAAAGGAATCCCCCTCTTGTACTAACCAATCACGCCTACCCGATTTGTTCCCACCAGTGAATGTGCTAATCAATGTTAAGAGTTGTTGTTTGACTTTCCCACAGTATGGAATGATTTGCTGTGTGATGTTGTGATGCATAGAGTATCCCCAAAAAACCTATAAAATCTCACTGAACAAAGGACCAGGACTCACTCCCTGGGACCGCTGAGTCGGAACGGTTGTGAGTCCAGGCTCCAGCTTGCAATAAAGACTCTTGTGTGATTGCATCAGATTCGGCTCCTGGAGGTCTATTGGGGTCCCATGAATCTGGCATTACACCCTGTGGGGTGACATTGGAGGTGCAATGAGTTTGTGAGTGAAAAGAGCCATGAACCTTGTTACTGAAGCTCTTCTAAAAGCACATCCAAACCTCGGGGTTTTGCTGCTTCTTGCAGCCAGGTCCTGGAGGATCCCCTTCGCCACATCTTGCTCAGCCTCAGTGTCTTCATCCAGCAAGAGCAATTTTATCTATTACAGGAAATGTCTTTAAAAAGAAGTAACCATGTGAGCTCCTTTAAGGCAGGAATAGAGATCCTTTGTACTTCCCCTGGAATCCTGAGGACTGCCCTTCCTGGCCTCTGACTTCCTTTTCTCCCCTCCCTTTCAGCTTCAAGTTTCAATGAGAATGCAGGGTAAACCTATTTGTAACAGAGAAGAAAAAGCAAGTTGCTCTACGGGCATTTTAATTCAATTCCACACATTTCTTAGTCCCAGAATGTCTCAAATGGGAAAATGTGGTCTGAAAGTCTTCCCTCAGCATTCTCCAAACTACCATTTGGCGCCTGGATAATGATTAACACCAATCTAATAATAAGAGGACAATCTATTTGTAGATGTTTTTCTGGCAGTGACTGTGATGGTTTTAGTGCACTTTGAATCGTTAAAAAAATCATCTTCTTATGTTATCCAACTGGTAATTTTTATAGTTTAAAAAAATCTTTTTATATAAATAAAAAAATTAATTAATTAAGAAACCTTTCTATTTTACTATGGCAAGAACTTTGCCTTCTGCATTTCTTCTCCCAAGTAAATCCAAATTATTCATTAATAATAATGAATTACATATGTATCCATAGTTTCTATATATGCTTCTTTTTCTTTGGATTTTAGGGTTGGTATATGCACTTTTCCCACTTTCTAAAATGTTATTTTGTATGAAACAAATAACAAACATAAAATTGCACAGTAGCATACATCATAAAGGCATGCAATAGGACAGATGTCATTTGGAAGTCAGAGGTTGCATGAGACTGTGGTTTATTAGTTTGATTGGATATGATCTTTTTTTTTTTTTTGGATACCAGGGATTGAACTCAGTGGCACTCAACAACTGGGCCTTATCCCCAATCTATTTTGTATTTTATTTAGAAAAAGGGTCTCACCAAGTTGCTTAGTGCCTGGCTTTTGCTAAGGTTGGCTTTGAGCTCTTGATCCTCCTGTCTCAGCCTCTCGAATCACTGGGATTACAGGTGTGCGCCACTGTGCCCAGCCTGAATATAATCCTTCTAACACTGTTCTTCCAGCTTTATGGCCTCACTCCTTCCTAGCTGTATCAGCTGTGAGCAGGATGTGAACATTTGTTCATAGTTTCTATTTTATTAATGGTGTCGACCTACCGAACTCCACTCTCCTTCTCCCAACCTCCTATGATTCTGGCATTGCACTAAACTGCCTCAGAATTACAGTATCAAACACCCATAATGTTTCATGTAGAACCCGAAGGCATTGGGTACTGCCTTATGCTGACGACTCCTAAAAGTGTGCCTCCAATCAGATGGAACCCCAAATTCAGCATCAAATTCAGTTTTGTACCTCACACCAGCACTTGATCAACAGGCATTTCAAACTCAACCAGTCTCAACCACAATTCTTATCTATAAGTTCCTATATGTAATGTCTTTCTGGCTTCTAACCTAAAATTCTAGCAGCACCTTTCATACCATTACTAAGTCTTAAAACCAAGGGATGCTGTAAACTCCCCCTGTCACCCATTCCACAATTAATTTTCTTAAATAAATTTTATTTTCTTAAATAAATCTTGAACTAACCCATTTTTCTTCTTATCTGAACTACTAAGATGCTCCTGTATTTGACATTCCATTCGGCTCTTAGAAGCCTAAATGATCTTTATGGAGCATAAATCAGATCATTTCACCTCAAACCACACTTAAAGCCCTTGGGATTCCTCTCATTGGAGTTTGAGAAAACAAAACAGAAACAACAACAACAACAACAAAAAAAAAATCCTAAGTTGCCAATATGGCTTTTTCATGGGCTGAATAAATATGTATCTAACTGGACACAATAGTCAAGTCTGCAAAGGCTTCCTGTGTCCTTCCACTGTTCAGAGAAGGCAATGGTCCAATGGACTGCTGGCCCTGCAGACCTGGAGGCTGGAAGACTAACCCAAGCAGACCATGCTCATCGTATAGCTTTGTCACCTGGCATAATTCAGACCTGATGCATGTCCTCTGTAGGCTGGTAGATCCCCGATTCCTCCAGCAAAGAGAGAGCCAGAGGACGTATATTCTCCTGCTCTTATTCCCTGGCTCACAGTTTGGTGAACTCACTGGTCCCCTGGAATGGAAAGAAGCCAGGACACTCCTCTAATGGAGAGATCCCTCCATGGGGACTCAGCACTCCCCAGTACTCCCCCACTGCCATGGTCCTCCACCATACTCCACCCCTCGGGGTTTTCTCAGGTACCTCCTCTCTGTTCCTCGTATTTGTCAAGTTATTTTCTCTCCTATGTTTGCTTTTGTTCTTTCTCTGCCTGCAAAGGGCAAATCCCAAGCCAGATGCTTTTCATCCCTAGGGTCTCAGATCAAATGGCATATATTGGGGATGATAAACAGAACACAAACTAAATCTTTATGATGGTGCTAAAGCCATATGTATGCAGTGGATGGATACTTCAAATTCTGAGTTTTGAAAAATTTACATAGTTCTACAAAGAATGTGCCTATTTTCTACTCTGTGAATAGACAGACTTTCTTGTGTTGACTGTTTTTTAATTAATGTTAGAATAAATTCTTATTGTGTAAATTAACCAATAGGTGGCAGGACTTCAGAGAAAACTGACATTCTGCTGCCCCATTGCAAAACACTATCTGCATAAATCAAAAGATGATCAACAAAGATATAATAGTTCTAATTCAGGGTTTTTAATTCAAGCTTTGCTTACTTATATTTTAAATGTTAGGCTGCTTTCTTTCAGTCTAATAACAATTTTTCAATTTTGTGTAATTTTAATTCAAAAACATTCCATTAACCAAGATATACTGCCACAATTACAGAGCTCATGGCCAGATTAACCTGTACATGAACTCCCCCTATCCCACTGAGATGATCCTTACTGAAAAAGAATTTTTTCCTAAACCAGAAGAAGAAAATGCACACACATGAACACAAACACATGCACAAAAAAAGAAAAAGAAAACAACAACAAACAAACAAACAAAAAAAGAAAGATGTCTCTAAATTGCTGAGACTGGTCTTGAACTTTAAATCTTCCTTCTTTGTGTAATTAATTTGATAAGAAACTCTTCTTTTAGATGGACTGAGAATTCTCATAGTTTCAAATCTGATTGAATTTTTTGTGATGATTAAAGCCATTCTTTTATTCAAAAAAAAAAAAAAAAAAAAAACATTAAATATGATGATATGATGCAGTGTTAAGGAAACCACAATATTTAAAAAGTAAGGGAGACACATAATTTATTTTAGAATACATGGCTCTTAGTTTAGGGAGATACGATTTTTAGGGAAAAGATAAAGCCCCCAGGGTACAGTCTGGAAGGAGATGAAAAATAAAGAAAGCTGATTTTTGCAGCTTAATAGAATGATAGAGAGATTAGGACAGAGAAATTGAGAAGCTCAGGGAACCAAGAAAAAAGGCAGGCTTATGAAGACTCCATGAGAGAACTCTCTAGGCAACATCCCTCCCCCCTTTCCCTATAGCCTCTTTTAAACTTCTCTGCAAAATCTGCAGTTTCCTGCAGGACCTTGTCCTGTTGAATAGTGTGTAATGTCTCCCTTGGGTCATGTGATCATAGGTGCTATAATGTACTATAAGCCCAGACTTTATTCTGATGTATATTTGGGTATTTTTGCAAATGTTTTATACATTTTGCAGAATCTGCCCTCAAATTTAAATCTACAAACAGCAGCTTGAGTTGAGTTTTGTAAATTAAAATAATTTTCAGGCACACTGGGACATTTGTAGCCTATGTTCTCCTGGCACTCCTGTCAGGAGCTCAACAGTAATGGCACACGGCATTAATATTAAATAAGCCCTTTAAACATGTTGTTCTGAAGGTGGTGATGCAATTTCAGTCACTTTTTTCTCCTTATGCATGTGTAAAAACCAAGTTGGTTTAGTAGAGAGGCACTAGGAGGAGACTTTGCCACAAGCTTTACATCTTATAATAATCCTTTGGTACACTACGTGGAAGCCCCCAGAACTATGGTGTTGAAACAAAAGACACAATTGTGCTGTTTAACGTCAATGCCATCAATGCTGATGTCAGTGCCAAGGACTGTTGATTTCAATCATGAACTTAAGGCAAGGAGGGTGTCACTGTTGCTATTCAGAAGTGTGTTCTCGTACAGTTGCACATTTTTTGAGGCCATGTTACTAAGTGGGATGGAGAGATCTTAGGACCTTTATACCAGGCCACTATCAGGAATAGAGAAGCTTAGTTTTAGGACTTGCTGGGTTTTCCTCAAGATAGAATCAAAGCCTCCTAAAATAGGTCTCAAGACTAGCCTAATTGAACCCCAAATTTGTGCAATCCTTCCTTTGTTTGAGAGACTCCTCCTAAGCAAGATGGCAGAATGAACCAAAAGTCCACATCTTATTTTCCGAAACCAAATAAAATAAGTAATAACAAAGCTTAAAATTAATTAAAACTATGTAGGAATCCCATACAAAAGAAAGAGAACAACTTCACGCCATCTGTTGCCTTTGAAAGGAAATATTAGATGAAGAAAACTAAGATACTAGGGGTCTTGAGTGGCTCATGCTTTCCCTCTCAACCTACAGAAGTATAATGTATACAGGGGAGATAGTGAGTTAACAAACCTCCACAATCTTTTATAGTTTGGAATTCTTTTCTGGTTTTAATTTTTGTATTGTCTATATTTTTATTGGTAGATTATAGTCGTACATATAATGGTGAGATCTGTTCTTACATATTCATGCATGCACACAATATAACAATATAATTTGGTCAATCTCACTTTTCAGCCCTTCCCCTTTCCTCTCCCTTTTTGCTACGCTAATGAACTCTTGTCTATTTTCATCCCACCCACACACATCTTTCTTTTATTTTTTCCTTTCTAGCTTCCACAAATAAGAAATAACATGGCACTAGACTTTCTGAGTTTGGCTTATTTGACTTAAAATAATGGTCTCAAGTTCCATCCATTTTCCTGAAAATGACATAATTTCATTCTCTTTTATGATTGAATAAAACTCCACTGGGTATGTGTACTTTATCCATGCATCTGTTAATGGACACGAAGGGCTGGTTCCCTAGTTTGGCTATTGTGAATTATTCTGCATGTGTCCCACAGTATGCTGACTTAAATTGTTTAGGATAAATACCAGGGAATGGTATAGCTGGGTCATATGATGATTCCATTATTAGTGTTTTGAACCCTCCACAATCTTAATAGCACAACCAAATTTGCAGAAAAGTGAGCTAATTTTGAGGATTACTACACACACACACACACACACACACACACACGCCCCTGAAAGAAGAAATACCTTTTATGACTTCAAAGCTCACTGAGGTTTAAGGGGTAATGCCAGGACTTGTCTTAGTTTTGTTTTGCTTTTTGGGATAATGAGGAAGAGTGGGATGGTACTGGCCTAGTCTTGGAGAAACACATTAATGCAAAAAAGTAATATCACAGTGTTGCATTATTTTCCTCATGCTGACATGACAGAATACCAGAGACTGGGAGGCTTAAAAAACTGAAATTTATTTTCCCCCAATCCCAGAAGTTAGAAGTCCAAGATCAAGATATTGGCATGTTTGGGCTCTCCAGAAGAGTCTCTCCTAGACATGTAGATGGCCACCTTTCCTCATGTCCTCATGTGGCCTTTTCTCTGTGCAGACACATCCCTGTGTGTCTCTTCCTTTTCTTAAAAACACACAACTCATGTTTTTTTTTGTTTTTGTTTTTTAGTGTGTGTGTTTGGGATGGGGGGGGTACCAGGATTGAACTCAGGGGCCACAATGAACCACTGAGTCACATCCCCAGGCCTATTTTGTATTTTATTTAGAGACAGGGTCTCACTGAGTTGCTTAGTGCCTCACTTTTGCTGAGGCTGGTTTTGAACTCATGATCCTCCTGCCTCAGCATCCTAAGTCACTGGGATTATAGGTGTGCATCACTGTGCCCAGCTAAGGCTCATCTTAATGACCTCATTTAACTTAATCACTTGTTTAAAGGCCCTATCTCAAATAGTCAAGACCTAAGGTACTGTTTGGACTTCAGCATTTGACTGAAGTGGAGCACAATTTATTCCACAATAGTTATTGAAAATGAATTTGAATCTTTCAGTAAGTAGAGCTTCAGTTAAAAAAAACTGAAGACTTAAGAGAATAGGCATTTCAGTTTTGGCAAAAATAAAAAGTGATATCAAGGGATCACTTTACAGTGGTATTAGTAAAAAATTTTTCGAAATCAACTATTTAAAATGGTCCTAAAGGTAAGCAGCAAATGAAGAAACATTCATTCACTAAAACTCCATGAGAACAGCAAGAATCTATGGCATTTGAACCATGACCACCTTTGTCTCCTTCCACTGTAATGGAAACTCTACTCCAGGAAGCTGTAGCCAAGAACACAGAGCCCACTCTCCCTCTATCATATGTTAAAGGGCAGAAGTATTCCCTTGGGAAAGGGCAAGATGCCAGCATTTCTTATCCTGCCTCTAGCAACCTATGGTAGAGGCTAAGTTCTGAAAGGAGACATCTAAGAGATGAGGGCTTTGTTCTTCCACCTGGCCCCAACTTATGGGGCTCTATTTTGAGAGGGACATACTGAGAATACTGGGGCCCAGATTGCCCCCAGCCTATCTCCATGCACAAAGCAGAGATTCCATACATGGATTAAAAAAACTGAAAAGATACAAAGTCACTATCTCCCTTGCCAAGCTCTAGCTTCTAAGGCAGAAATGTCATTTCCAGAACCATGGCTCAGAGGCTTTTTCCAGAATAAGAGGCAAGCTAGAGATCTTCTCAAAGGAATTGACTTTATTTACAAAAGTGTGTAAGGAGTTTCAAGTCTACTGGTGCTCTTCAAACCAAGGGAGGTCACCAAGTAAACAAGCAAGGAAACCAGTAGATTCATTAGTAATACAATTGTCCCTTGCTCTCCATGGACAATCCCAGGAGCCCCTTCTGAAATCAAAACCTGCAAAGGCTCAAGTTCCTTGTATAAAATGATATAGTATTTGCATATAACCTACATACATCCTCATCTTTAACTTATCTCTAGATTACTTATAATAGCTAATATGATGTATATGCCATGTAAATTGTTGTTATATTGTATTGTTTAGGGAATAATGATAAGAAAACAATATTTGTGTATGTTCAGTAGAGATACAATTTTTCCAAATATTTTTGATTTGTAGTTGGTGGAATTAACAGGTGCAGAACCTGTGAACAGGAAGAGCCAGCTGTAAATGCTACACCAAAGGCTATCTAGTTTACCAGAGATAACCAAGGGAAAAGACTGGTAAAGTTGTCCTGGGATCAGAACAAATCTCAAATGTTGATCTTCAGAAATAAACATTTGATTGGTTTGGTGTGTGGAGCAGCTTATTTCAAAGAGCATTGTTGAAGCCAATAGGGCAGTCAGCTGGCAATTAGGAGAGCTTAACATCTGGATATGGTCAGAGCAGACAAAGAAAGCCTGCCCAAAGCACTGTCATCTCACAGTGATGTGGGCATACCCAGGTTGGCACCCCTGATGAGCAATATCCCAGGCTTCATACTGTGAGGAATACCTGCTAGACTGACCTCAAATAATCCAGCCAGTCACTAAATAAATAAATGAGCAATGTCTGTAATACACACCAGATTGAGGAGGAACCAGTAAGAAGCAGAGTTGCTACAACATATTACCCAAATATCTAGTTTCCAGGATAAATATTATGAGACATGTAAAGAAACCAAATCTCTGGTTCATACACATTTAAAAAGAAAAAAAATACAGCCTGCCTGTGAGAGTGTGCAGATGTGAGATCTAACAGAGAGAGACTTCAAAGAACCCATTGTAAATATGTTAGAATAACTAAAGGAAAGCATGACTGAAGACAGTATGTTGGTAATGCCTCATCAAACAGAGACCCTCAATAAATAGATGGGAGTCTCAAAAGTGAACAGAATGAAAATGCTAGAGCTGAAAAGAATAATAACAGAAATGAAAATTTAACTAGAGGGCTCAACAATAGATATGGGCAAGAAGAAGAAAGAATAAGCAAATTTGAAGGTAGATCAATAAAGATTATGTAAGCCAAAGAACAGAAAAAAGAAAGAATTTAAGAAAGTGAACAAAGCCTCAGAGATATATGGAATGCATTAAACACATTGACATACATGCAATGGTAATGGCAGAGGAGAAGACAGAAAAATATGGAAAGTAGTGATGGCTGAAAACTCTCCAAAGAAAAAACATTAACCTACACATTCAAGAAGCTCAGATGCTTCAAGGAGAGTAAATACAAAGAGAACAACCACAACAGACACGTTTTTAATAAAATGCTGAAATCCAAGAACAAGGAGGAAATGTTGAAACCATACCTGGAAAAGGACCCATACAAGATTATAGCGGAATTCTCATAAAAAAATGATCTAGTATGCATGCATAGTATACATAATACCCTAAAAAATGAAGGAAATGTTGTCATCCACTACAACACAGATCAAAATGGAGAGTCAAATGAAATAAACCAGGCACAGGAAGTCAAATATATAATCTCACTTATACGTGGAATTGAACAATCTACTGAAATTGAACTCATAGAATTAAAGAGTTGAAGGGTGGTTCAGGAGCTTGGGACATTGGAGGGGGACTTGGGGAGATGTTGAAGAACAGAAACCTTCAGTTAGGAGGAATCAATTGAAGAGAACTATTTACAATATGATGACTACAGATAACATGAATGTACTGTATTCTTACAAGTTCCTTTTAAAAGCAGATTTTAAGCATTCTCACCATTAAAAAAAATGTAAGCCTATGAGGTAATGCATGTCCTAATTAGTTTAATTTTCCCATTCCACAGAGCATACATGTTGCACAACATAGATATACACTATTTTGTCAATTAAAACATAAATTTGAAAAAGAAGCCAAAAGAAATGGGGGAGGGAGAAGTTGTTAATGATAAGAATCTTATCCTCAACAAAGCAAAACCAAGCGCATTCTCTTACAAAAACTTAGAAAACACGTTGCTAGCAGACCTACTTTACAAGAAATACTTAAGACCTCAAGCTGAAAGCAAGGCACCATCATTCTAATACACACAAAAAAACCTAAGGGCTAAAAACTAATTACTTTTTTTTATTGTTAGATAAGATTCATCTGATATTTATTTATTTATTTATTTATTCATTCATTCATTCATTTCTTACATACATCACAATAGAGGAGTGCATTACATTCATAATTTTTTTTTTTGCATTGCAATTCTTAGTGGAAGGAGACGGTCATCATTATACAAAATTCATGTATGAAGATGTGAATTTGGTGTCAACATACCTCATATACAAACAGATTTGCTAAATTGTGGTATAAAGGTGTATTAAAAACTAATTACTAAACATCCCTATGGGGCTCGAGCCCCCCCTGGCGCCCGGGACGCGCGCAGCGCTCCCCGCCCTCCCGCCCTCCTCTGCCCACCGGCCCTGCTCGCTCGCGCTCCCTGCCGGCCGCCATCCGTTATTACGCTGTTGCCTCCGGAGCTACCCGCCTTCAGTCTCTGGCTGGGCCAGACTCTCCTCCGACAGGCGATCTCGGCGGCTGCACAAAGAGTCCTCTGAACGTTTCATCAGGAAAGTTCAAGGTACTTTGTACAACTTCTGTCACACAGTCCGTGCACTTTACAGCACGTTTGTAAAAAAAAAAAAAAAAAAAAATAAGCCTTCCTGAGAATTTGAACTGGACGCATGATGATGGGGATGCAAAGAGGATAAGTGGCCAAGACCCAGGAAGGTCGTCCAACTCCCCCAGACCCCGAAATGGAGAACGACAGAAGCAAGAGAGTCCTTTAACACCCCGGGTTCCCCCCAGGACCATGGCTGCCCTCAGGAAGAAGCTGGTGATCGTTGGGGATGGAGCATGTGGCAAGACATGCTTGCTCATAGTGTTCAGCAAGGACCAGTTCCCAGAAGCCTATATGCCCACGGTGTTTGAGAACTACGTGGCGGACATCGAAGTGGACGGGAAGCAGGTGGAGTTGGCTCTGTGGGACACGGCGGGGCAGGAAGACTACGACCGCCTGAGGCCCCTCTCCTACCCGGACACCGACGTTATCCTGATGTGTTTCGCCATCGACAGCCCTGAGAGTCTGGAAAACATCTCAGAAAAATGGACCCCAGAAGTCAAGCACTTCTGCCCCAGCGTACCCATTATCTTGATTGGGAATAAGAAGGATCTTCGCAACGATGAGCACACGCGGAGGGAGTTGGCCAAGATGAAGCAGGAGCCCGTGAAACCCGAAGAAGGCAGAGATATGGCCAACAGGATCCGCGCCTTCGGGTACCTGGAGTGTTCCGCAAAGACCAAAGACGGAGTGAGGGAGGTTTTTGTGATGGCCACGAGAGCTGCTCTGCAAGTCCGACGCGGGAAGAAAAAATCTGGGTGCCTTGTCTTGTGAAGTCTCGCTGCAAGCACGCCCTCAGGCGGTTGATTTCCCAGTGCTGTTTATTCATCTTCATGCATGATTCCTGACCTTTTCCATTTATCTCTAATTTACCTCGGATTACAAATCGGTATTTAGAAGCCAACCGTGATTATTACGGATATCCAACCTAACGTCTGACCTGCCAGGGTCCTTCTAACCGCTGCTCTAACAGCCCTCTCTGCACTCCACCTGACACACCAGGCACTAATTCAAGGAATTTCTTAAAGGTCTTGCTTCTTTCTAGAAAGAAGAACTGGCAACTTTTGTGACTGTAACTACTTTACAACTCGCATGTCTTGCCTATCACCTGTCCCCTGTGAAGAACTCTGGTGACTCATTCCCTTTGGAGGTTTCTCTCCTCAGCAGATTTCATTGGCCTGTCTCTGGGGTGGGCACCCAGTTTCTTGAAAATGTCCTCAGCCAGAAAGTCCCAAGTCCATGCAGCTGTGGCAGAGTTAAAGTTCTGTGGTTTCATGTTAGTTACCTTATGGTTATTGTGTGATTAGTGCCACTTAATGTATGTTATCAAAAATAAATATATCTATCCCAGACTATGCGTAGTATTTTTTGTATAGTTGGATATCCTGATACTGATATTTGTCATCTCACAGAAAAGTAAGAAAATGTATTTGGAAATAAAATCAGATGGAAAAATTTTTTAATTATGTATTTATATGACAATATAAATGCATATTTATTCCCCTTTCCATTCACTTGTATAAAAATCAATTATAATAGATAATATTGTTAAAATCATATTGTTGGACTTATAAAAAATGTAATATCGTTGCTGATAACATCCCAAAGGATGTGGGTGAGAACAAAACTGTATTGGACTATGAAACTGACTCCAGATAGCTACTGAAAGTTACAGAGCAAATGAAAAGAACCAGCAATGATAAAAAAGTAAGATTAATATAAAAAAGTAAATACTTGTCCTCTTTTCCTCTCTCAGCTTCTTTAAAAGATATAATTATATAATTTTATAGTAATATATTGTTGAATTTGTACATTTATGGATAAAATATGTATCTTTATAGATATAAAATCATACTACAGAAAGCAATAAAGGGGAATAGAGCTACATAGATATAACATTTCTAGATCTAATGGGATTTAATTAACACAAATATGAAGCTAATTCTCATAAGTCAAGGTGTATATTGTAAGTCCTAGAGCAACCACCAAGGAAACAACCAAAAGAATGTAGTCAGTCATTAATAAAATGGACTGCTGACGGCGTAGCTCAGTGGTAGAGGATGTGCTTAGCATACATGAGACTCTAAATTCAATCCCAAAGCATGCCCAAAATAAAAAGAAGTAAAAAAGGTACATTATGGAGCTGGGGTTGTGACTCAGTGATAGAGCGCTTGCCCAGCATGTGCGAGGCACTGGGTTTGATCCTCAGCACCACATAAAATAAACAAAATAAAGGTATTGGACCCAGCTATAACTAAAAAAAAATTTTTTAAATTAAAAAGGTACATTATGAAATATTTACTTAAATGAAAAAGCATGACAGAGGAATAAAAAGACATGAGACATAAAATAAAAGAAAAATGGCAGGTGTAATTTGGACTATAGTAATAATAATATTAAATGTTAATGGATTAAATAACCCCAACCAAAATGTAGAGATAATCAAACAACATTTTAAAAACCCAATTATATACTGTCAAGTGGGAAAACATTTTTGATTCAAAGATACAAAATGATAATCAAAAATGAAACAAGGACATTACTTCCAATCTTAGAGAGGAAAAAGGATTATAAAGGAATCGTTTAAGCAATTGTTTCAATAAATTAGATAAGTAAGATGAAATGGACAAATTCTTAAAGAAACACAAACTACTAAAATATATTCAAGAAGAAATAGAAAATCTGAATAGACCTATGAGAAGAGAATTAGTAATTAAAAAGTTACCTTCTATGAAATGTCCAGGCACAGCTGTCTTCACTCGTGAATTCTATAAAATGTTTAGCAAAAAATTAACTCCAGTTTTTCGTAAACTATTCCCCTAAAAGGGAAGAGGAAGGAATACTTCTTAACTCTTCCTATGAGGCCAATAAAATCAAAGACACTATAAGAACACTATAAACCGGTATATCACATGAAATAGATGCAGAAATTCTCATCAAAATACCAGCAAGTTGAAAGTAGAAACCTAAAAAGAATTATATGTGATGTTGAAACTGGAATTCATCCTAGTGTTTCAAGGTTTGTTTACCATCTGAAGATATATTATCATAAAATATCATATAAATTGAATAAGCAAAAACTGCATGATGATCTTGAATAATGCAGAAAAAAAGCATTTGACAAATTCATCATAAAAATACTCAATAGGCAGGGCGGGGTGGTGCACACCTGTAATACCAGCAGCTAGGGAGGCTGAAGCAGGAGGATTTCGAGTTCAAAGTCAGTCTCAGCAAAAACAAGGTGCTAAGCAACTCAGTGAGACCGTGTCTCTAAATAAAATACAAAATAGGGCTAGGGTTGTGGCTCAGTGGTTGAGTGTCCCTGAGTTCAATCTCCGGTATAATAATAAAAATAATAATAATAATAATAATAATAATAAAAAACTAGGAATTGAAGGAACTTCATCAGACTGAGAAAAACATCTAAGAAAAACCAATTGCTAGCATCATATTCAATAGAAGACTGGATGCTTTCTCTTAAGATCAGGAATTAAAGAATATCTGTTCTTACCATTTCTATCTAACATGATACTGAAGATTCTAGCCATGACAATTATGTAATAAGATAAAATAAAAGGCATCCAGATTGGAAAGAAAGAGCTAAAAATGGTCTGTCTTTGCAGATGGTATCATATATTAATAGTATGAACCTTGAAAAAATCATAAAGATTAAATGGGTGGGCTGAGGATGTGGCTCAAGCAGTAATGTGCTTGCCTGGCATTTGCAGGGCGCTGGGTTCAATCCTCAGCACCACATAAAAATAAAATAAAGATGTTGTGTCCACTGAAAACTGAAAAGTAAATATTAAAAAATTCTCTCTTTCTTTCTCTCTCTCTCTTTAAAAAAAAAAAAAAGATTAAATGGGATGATTTTTTCAAAAGGACCTGCATGGGACTCAATCAATGATAGCAAACGTTCTAGATTCCAGAGCAGGAATTAACAGAATCATCTACATTAAATTGAAATTTAGGTTGACTTATGAGGACAGAAACTGGACAAGCAGAGATATATGCATGTACGAGACACGTGGGGTTTTTTATTCTGTTTTTCCAGTATTAGGAATTGTAACCAGGGCCTTGCAGATGCAAGGCAAGTGTTCTACCACTGAGCTATATCCCCAGGCCACAGGTGTGAGACACAGGCAGACCGCTTCCTGGCATTGCTATACATGATGAAAATAATCACTGCCTTTTCTAAGATTTTGCCCAACATCTTACTAAGCACATTACATCTAATACTTCTTTGAATTCCCCTAGCTTTATAAAGTAAACAATATTATTATACTTATGTTATAATTGAGAAAACCAAGGCTTAAAGAGACAAAATAACTTTCTAAAAACCTTTCCCAATGTCATGCAATTAGAATTAATAATTAGTCAACTTTGATAAAGCATTTTTAAAAGACTCTTTTTTAAATATTATTTTTTAGTTGTTAATGGGTCTTTATTTTATTTATTTATATGTGGTGCTGAGAATCAAACCCAATATCTCACACATGCTAGGCAAGCACTCTGCCACTGAACCACAACCCCAGACCCTGATAAAACATTTTTATAAACTATTTTTTTATTTTACTAATTTAATCCTTTTTGCAATCCTGTGAGTGAGTGCTATCATAATCCCCATTTGACAGAGGAAGATGAAACCAGTGAATCACAGATTGGTGAGTGGCCAGCTCAGGGTCACAGAGCACTTTGGGGCAATGGCCAGTCTCAGCTCCTCACCATTGTGCTGATCTACTCCTCAAGAACCAGGTGAGCTGAAATCAGAGTCTCCACTCTTGACAGACCACTGCTTCATGGTGGCTAATTTGGGGGGGGGTTATTTGGGTTTGAGAGAAATGGGAGGAAGGGAGAAAAAAATGGACAACTCAAGTGGAAATCACTAGGCTCTTGCTTAGGCTGAAGAGGAAGGATCCCACTGCCACTTCATCTCCCACGTGTGAATGGAGTTTGAGTTTTCCTGACACATGACAATTAAGGTCAATCACCATAGTGTCACATCTCAAGTCTAAGGTACATGCTTTTTCTTATGCTGAAATTAGTATGTGTTTTATGAATGATACATGTTTTTAATGAAGTCGTGCTTCCTTTTACCCAAAAAAATTACCATTAAGTGAATAAAACAATGCAAAATAAAAATTTTAATGGATGCATGAAATGGTATAAATTTATTGGGTTCCATGTAACGTTTGGATAAATGAACATAATGTATGATATTCAAGTCAAGGTAAACCCATCTCCTCAAACATTTGTCAGTTGTGCAGAAAACATTAAAAAATTCTTTGGAGTTTTTTTTTTTTTTAATTAAATTTAGTACATTGTCACTGTGCAATAAAACGACAGAAGTTCTTTCTCGTACCTAACTATAACTGAGTACCCATAGGTCAACCTTTTCCAACCCTCCTTCCTTCTAACTGCCCACACCCAAAATGGTTCTCCAATCCCAGGGACACACACTGTACCCAGGGGTGGAGGTAATAGTAGTCAGAAGAGCCACAAAAGAAGGAAATAAATAAATGCTGGGAAGTCATGTCTTTTCATTTTATTTTTGTTATTTTGAGATATTTCCAACATATCAGAAGGCATTGAAAATAATGTAAAACACTATGTACCCGGAATCCCGCTGGAGAACACAGACACTATAAGACACATTTTGTTCTTATGTGTTTTGACATTCACTTCATTTGTTCAGTGGCCTTTATCTTAATTACATGACAAAAAGTCTGAAGTGACACCTGGACAAGAATTAGAATCAAAAGATCACTTCCTTTGGCTGAAATTCAGATCAGCTGAAATCTTTTTTGTCATTCTTGCTACCAGCTATGACAGGTTTTTATTTTTACTAGCTCAGAAGCAAACAAAGAGTTGGAAAAAAGAGAGAGAGGAAGATTATTTTAAAATCAACATGCAAAACCTTCTAAAAAGCCTCTGACATTTGCCTATGAATATACATTCAAAGAAGTCATCACTATTAATTACCTTTTATTTTTAAAATAGGCTTTTTGTTATTCACTAGAGATATTCAGACAATCATTGACAGTAACATCTATTTTTTGTTTTGTTTTTGTGATACTAGGGTTGAATCAAGGGCCTCACACATGATAAGCTTTTATTCTATTTTGAGGCAAGTTCTTGCTAAGTTGCTGAGGCTGACCTTGAACTTGTGATCCTCCTTCTTCAGCTTCCTGAGTTCCTGGGCTTACAGGTATGCACCATCATGCCCAGTTTAGGCTTTTTGAATCAAGAAGTACCCTGAAAGGACTGATAGGTCACCCAGACCTTGCAGCAGAGAGATGCATGAACTAGCAGCAGAGAGCATTGTTATTTTGCAAATTAAAAACTTCTCAACACTCCACCAGGAAGAATAAATTTTGAGATATAGCCAGTTCTCATTGCAACCTAGTCTGGAAGTTAAAATAATCTTTCAAGCATATGGTTAAAACTCTTATAAAATTATCCTTGTTAGAAACTACTGCAGATTTTGAGCAAAGCATTTGCATTCCAATTTATGAAGACTGGTTGATTTTATCTTGGTAAATATTTCACCAAGATTTTTAAAACAATTTTTCTGTTGAAGAGTGTTTTGCTTCAATAAAGTTGGATGGTTGTCCTTCCCAATGTAAAATTGTTTAACTCTCTAATTTAGTGGGGATATATATATCATGTTTACTTTTTTGAAAAATTATGGATTGGTCACAGTGAATTTTCTTTTAAACCTTTGAATTAGCCCAGAATTATGATTTATCCATTATTATTCTAACAAAATGTAACCTTGGGTACAAGAAAAGAATTTGGAAATAGAACTAACACAATTTCTCCTTAGTTTCCTGGGAAAAATGGAGATTGTGGAGGTTAAATCTTGGGTATATGTTTCACTCTGTGTCATTCACTCAGAACAAAAGTGAAAAATGAAATGGTATATGAGTTTTCTAGGGTTTCCATGACAGATTACCAGAGTCTGGGTTGCTTAAAAAGCAGAAATTATTTTCTTACAGTTCTGGAAGTACAAGATGAAGGGGTCGACAGATTTGTTTTGTCCTGTGGTTGCCATCTCCATATTGTGTTCATGTCATTCGTGTGTCTGGTGTTTCTGTGTCTTAATCACTTCTTATGAGACATCAATCACAGTAGATTATAGCCTACCCTAATGACCTTATTCCACTTTAATTACTTCATAAAATAACTTATCCCCAAACACAGCCACATCCTGTAGTGCTGAGATTGAGACTCCAACATATGAACTTGGAGACATAATTCAGTCCAAAACAATTAAACAAAAAGGACACTTCCAGAGAGAGCCCAGAGTTGAGGCCTCTCATAGCAGCAGGCAGAGGTAGGGCTCTCACACGTGGAGCCCCTATCCTGAAAGTAGCCCTGCTTTAGTTCAACACGATGACTTTTATCTTCATTTTCAATTCTGATTAAATGTGCCGCAGTCTGGCTGGGCACAAAATAACCGAGCCACCACAAAAGCCTTGTAGATTCAAACAGCAGCTCTTTATTCCCGAACTCTCACCCACACTCTACACACACGTTCTGGGAAAATACACTCCACCGGGCTCTGCATACCAAATACTCTCTGAATCCCGCAAGAACTCAAGGAGCGGGCGCCTGAGGCAGCAGGATATGCCCTATTCCCAGCAGGATCCACCCTAAACCCGGATCCACCCTGGTCCTTGAGCAGGGTCACCTTTCAACCAAAACTCTCAAACATTCATGCAATGTCACTGCAAATGACCTGGGTCCAAGGCAAGCCCATTTCCACAATGGAGAGTCCTCCCTCTAAGCAACATGGGGTAGGCTGACAAGGAAATTGCCATGCGTCATTCCTACTTGGCTATGGCTCTCAGCATAAATGTTCACTACTACAGCCCCACCAAAGAATCAATTAAATACTTACAAGAAGAGAAAAAAAAATGTGGATATTCAGCCAAAGAGAAAACATTCACTCTAATTTCTTAGGACTTCCAGGTTTAGTTTCTCTTATACCTTTATCATTTTTAAGGAGGCAGTGGCCTCTGCTGACTATGGAAGCTCTGCTCTGCTAGCAGAGATCAGTTTCAACAACCCCCACAGAAGTCTAAACAACTTCCAAACCACAAGGTGCAATTAGCACAGTGCATGTGACCCTGCGGTCTAGACTGTGTGTGCACGTCACTCCAGAAACGAGCTGAGTCCTGCCCCTTGAGTGAAGAGGTGTGAGGCTCTGCTTTTTGCTTTCACACTCTTTTTTCCAGAAGTGCTCGAACTTCAATCAAACACTTCCAAGCATGGGCACCTCCTTACACATATAAAAATTATATATATATATATATATATATATATATATATATATATATATATATGCTGTCATTTTATTTTCATGTATGCAGATAATGGAATTGTAAACAGAATGCATTAAAGAAAATCATGTTAGAGCAGAGGATGTAGCTCAGTGGTACAGCACTTGCCCAGCATGCTTAAGGGTCTAGGTTCTGGGTTTGAACCCCACCCAGCACCACAAAATAAATAAATTAATTAAATCTAAAAATACAAAAGATAATTTTATGCCTTGAGTATTCCTAACATTCCTAATCTCTATGACTTGACAAGTTATGACTATCAAGTTTCCATGGCTAAGGAATTTCTTGGACAATCTTCACTGTCACAACTGCACAAGCATTCAGTTCTAGGTCAAGTGTGGGAAAGGAGAAGCCCCAGGACAGGACCGTGCTGGGAGCAGTGCCTGTGGCCACAGGAGTCAAGGAGCCACGGGATCCACAGAGAGACCCAAGAGCCACGGGAGCCTCTGGATGGAAGGAAAAAACAATAATATAAAAATAACAATAATGGACACCCGGTGAGCATAATACTAGTTTCCTTCCTTCCTCCCTTCCTTCTCCCCCTCATTCCTTCCTTCCTTCCTCCTTTTTTTTAATCCATTAGTGAGTTTCAGATGTTGTCTAGGAAGACTTGTTTTGTAGTATCTGAAGGATTCTGTGTTCCGGCTGCTTATTTCACTCTCCACCTGTTCTTCACACAGCATGCAATATTACCTGTATGTTCAAGCCTGGTTATTAAAGAATCGTTAGAGATTCTATGCCTGAGAACTTCAAAGAAAGAAGAGGGGAAGATCCTGAGGAAGAGGCTATGGCAAGGGAGGAGCCTCAGGGATCAGACTTCACCAGCACCAGCTCTGTCCCTTTATCCACCAACAGCGAATTTCCAGAGGAGAGCTCTTGCTGGGGGAGGTAGGCTGCAGAACCTCAAGCAATGCAACAGCCAGTGGCTGTTCAAGCCACCGTCACCCCGCAGAGGACGCCACCCTGGAAAAGGTGTGGATGCTGTAGCACTGGACAGAGACTTGTCCACTGCTCAACCCTAGGAGGCCAGGGTTGCCAGTAAAAAAGGGTAAATAGAAATAGGGCTTTGATTATGCTGGATGGAAAGAAACGCACTTGATAAAACCGGCATCTGCAGCTAGTGAAAATGTCTAAATTTTGTAGGAAAATTTTCAAAATAATGAAAATAGACAATATGCGTCCATGAGCTTTTCTTCCAGCTGTGATGAGCTTGATGGGTAAGTTCTTTATATTAAACAAAAGTCTATACAAAGAACAGCCTCATGGCTGACACTGGGGTGTGGCTGAAATAAAGATTGGCTAGACTTATTTCTTTCATCAGATGCCAATTTGTCTTTGCCACAATTGGTCTCAGGTTGGTACAACAGTGTGCTTGCAGATTGTATTAATTGTTGGGTCTTGTAGATTATATTAATTGCTGGATGTATTTTGTTCAGATTAACTGTGATACCAAGAGTGATTTCTTTTTATAAAGAAACAGAATCATTGCTGTTAAATATATATATATATATAGTGATTTACTTATGTATGTGTGTATTATACATGCATGAGCATGTGAATACGTGTGTGGATTGCATGCATGTATGCAAATGTGTTTGCCTGCATTTGTAAATGAGTGTGTTCATTATGTAGGTGGGCATGTGGGCATGTCTATGTTTGGTGGGAGAGGGATGGTAGAATGGTGTATATTCTATTTTGGGGGGAGGTGGATGGATACTGGAGATTGAACCCAGGGGTATTTTACCACTGAGCTACATGCCCAGCCCTTTTACAACTTGTTCATTTTGAAAGTTTGAGGCTGGCCTCAAACTTGCAATCCTCCTGCTTCAGCCTCTGGAATCTCTGGGATTACAGACAATGTGCCACCATGCTGGCTCTATTAGCTCTTGGGATTCTTTAGGAAGTGAAGCCATAAGTTACTTGGGCTACCCTGAATCCGCTGGACTTCTAAGGTCCTGAAGGAAGCGTAGTCTGGCAGTCACAGCCTGGCCTGCGGTTACTACTGGAAACCACAGTGAGGACTTTTTGTCTGCTGAGAAGAATAAAAGCTGTTGAGAATCATTTATGGTCTCTACTTTCTCATTGGAATTTGTTAGCTTATAGGATTTAACAATGCTTCAAATTTGGAGCATTTTTGCTTTGCTAGTGGTGTGCAATGGGAATATTTTTATTTGGTCTTTCAGGTCCAGATGTTCAGTTTCAGATGTCTAGAACATCTATACTAGACATCTATACTGCTGGGCTGGACCAGGGCTGGAGAATAGAACAGAAAAGAAGCATCAGTCTTAAAATACCCCCTGGAGAAAAAAAACACACACACACACACACAAAACACCATGATGAGCGAATGAGCAGGTGCAACTCACACGCATCCAGAGTGGGACAGGCCAACTGGGGTGCCAGGGCACCCACCTTGGAAAAATGGAGAATTGTTGACATTAAAACATTAAAGAGAAAACATTAAACAGCTGATTTCCTCCGACTACAGGCCTGTTTAAAAAAACAAAGACTCCAGGAATGTTCTTCATGCCTTGTTTCTGTGGGGCCTCCTAGAAGAATACACCTCTCACTGTGCCACTGCCCCACACTCACTGACTTCAAAAGAGATGTGACTTTCCTGGCTATTCTCAAGAGGAGGCATGGCTTCCCTAACAGTCCCAAAGGGAGCATGATTTCCTTGATTGTCCCCAAAGAAGGCAGGGATACTCTAGTTGGTGAATTCCTAGAGTGTCATTCACCCTTTCCTCTCTAGTGACAACTGCCTGTCTTCAAAACCTGTAACCCCTTCCTCTGCAATGGAGGCCTACGGCTTGGGCAGTCCAAATAGTTCAAGCAGGCAGGAAGGAGGTGGGAGGAGGAGGCCTGGGGTTACTGCAGAGCCCAGTTGTGGCCTGTATTCCCTATTTTAGGCTTATCAGCTGTAGAGAGAATGTGACTTTGATCATGAGCCTGGTTTCTGCATCTAATTCTCCACTGGCCTGAAACTTGGAGAAGGAACCAAGGTGTTCAGGATTATTGGGAACAAGAGTTTCACTGGACATGGCTAGGATGGGAGCAACAGGAACACCAGCTTGTTCAATTGCATTCGATTTCTGCATCCCTGCATCTACCACCAGTCAAATACTTGCACATATGCTCCAGGGAGACATGATGTCTGTCCCTTCATAGATTTTTTTTTTCTTTTTTAATCACTGAAACTTAGCTAACAATATACCTGGTGGATAGTTGAGGGAAATAAAATCCACATCCGTGAATTTTTTTTCACTCGGTATTGAATACAGGGGTGCTCTACCACTGAGTTATACCCACAGCTTTTTTTCATTTTTAATATGAAACAGGGTCTCACTAAGTTGCTCAGGCTGCCCTCAAACTTGTGGTCTTCCTGCCCCAGCCTCTGGAATTGCTGAGATTATAAGCACCACCACCACTGATGAGTGCATAATTCTAAACTATGGTTTCAACTCCCTCCTCAATAACGTGTTTTTTGTTCTGTCACTGAGGATTGAACCCTGGGGACATTTTAAAATGGAGCTTCCTCCCCAGCCCTTTCTTTGGTTTTTAATTGTGAGACAGAGTCTCGCCAGGTTGCTTAGGCTTTCACGAAGTTGCTGAGGCTAGTGTTGAACTTACAATCCTCCTGCCTCAGCCTCCTGAGCCATTGGAATTACAGGTGTGTACCAATTGCACCCGGCCTCAATAACCTTTTGTGTGTGTGTGTGTGTGTGTACCAGGGATTGAACACAGGGATACTTAACCACTGAGAAATATCCCCAGCCCTTTATTTTTTATTTTTTTTGTTTTGAGCCAGAGTCTTGCTAAGTTGCTGAGGCTGGCTTTGAACTCACTGTTCTCCTGCCTCAGCCTCCTTGAGCCACTGGGATTGCAGGCATGCACTACCGTGCCCCGCTCTCAATAACCCTTTTAACTGCTAACAACAGCAACAACAATAACAACAACAAACTTTGTAACACAAATCCCACTTTCTGCATTAGTGTTCCCTTGGTGAACTCCCAAGGTTATCCATGCTTCTGTAATGACTTCCACTACATTCTAATGTATTGAAGTCTTGGTGGCTTGTCTGCTACTTGACTCTAAGCCACACAGGGGCAGAGGCATGATCCTGGTCTTTGCTTGCTTTTCAGATAGGGTCTTACAAAGAGCACCTGGTGCAAGTTTGTTCAATGAGAGGAGTTTTTACCTCCTGTCAAAGGTATTTAAAGAGCTTAGCATTACTGCTCTGTGCAATCATCCTATAGGGAAATATTCTTTACCACCCAGAAATTATGAATTGCATTTCAGATGAAAGCTTTTGATTAAAACAGGCCTGGCTGGCAAAGGCATCTCATGTCACTGGCTGCAAAGTGTTGCCAGGATGTGAAAATGAGCCAGGTCCCATACGGCTTTCGGATTTCAATAAACATCAATACTCATATGTTTAAAACTGAAGCAAAATCCCTCAAAAGATCTTAAACTGTGTGGAAGTGAAGATGAAAGATACTGCTGATCTGAGAGTTGGCGGGGCACACAGAATTTCTGAACCCTTTGATCAAGGCGGAAATGGGCTGAGAGTCTCACAATGAAAAAAAAATATCATTGTGTTGCTTATGCCGCCAAGATTCTACCTTTATAGATGAGGAAACTGAGGCCAGGGAGGATCTGTGATGGAATCAGTGACTTCACAGCTGACCAGTGGTTGAGTAGAGTCAGAACATAGGTTTCCCTGGCTCCAACTGAGACTGGGCTGAGGGGCCATGTCGATCTCTGCTGGGGACTGAGCCGTGGAGAGAAGCACAAACGGTTTTGAGCACAAGATGCCATGATCAAAATTGTAGAAATAATGGTCTGGAGGTGATGCTTAAGATGAGGCCAAGGGTGGAGAAGCAGAGGAGACAGCTACACTACAGACACCTGGGCCAATAAGAGACCTGTGACCAGGTGACAGCCATTAGCAAATAGCACCGGATGTGTGGGACAGGTTGGCAAACGCAGTGTACCATTTTATAAGAACAACTTCTTTAATCAATTGCTTTCTAAATAAACAACAGATTACTAATGCTTATTCTGCTTTGTTAGCCTTATTTACCATTGGCTCCTGCCATGTTTTCCTTATGAAAAAGAAATAAGATACGATGAAATAAGAGGGATTTTTTTCCAAAAAGGAAAATGTAACCTCTTATATCCACCTCAAAGAAAGAAGCCAAAGGTATATATTCATAAAACAGAGAGTATATATGCTTTGGAACACTAGGCTGTGTGGCTGTGGAAAGACAGAGCTTAGGCAGTGACAGTGGTACCATTCCAAGAGCACACCGTCATTCTATAAGTAGCACAAATCAGAACACTCGTAGCAGCCTGTCCACTTAAAAAAACAGATCAGGTGATATTAGCGTACAGTGATATTTTATCTGCAGTTTCAGTTATTTGTGGTCAGTTTCAGTCTGAACATACTAATATTTGTCTTGACTCAAGAGAAAGAGATCATGTTCATGTGATTTTATTTTTAAACGGGTTTTTGGTATATTGTCCAGGCTGGTCTCAAACTTAATGGGCTCAAGCGATCCTCCTGACTCAGCTTCCCAAGTAGCTGGGTCTACAGGCGTGCACTACCACATGCAGCCACACAATTTTTAATATATTACTGTAATTGTTCTATTTTGCTGTTCATTGTTATTTATAAATTAGGTTTTATCAACAGGATGTATGTATGGGGGAAGAGTACAATATATACGTGGTTTAGTGGCATCCTCTGTGTCAAGCACCATCGAAGCAAACAGCACAGGAGAACTGTACTCAATACCCCTTGCATTCATAAACACACAGACAAATGCCCAGAATGTTCTAGAAAGGAAAAGTAAACAAGCCTTCATTGATCTATATCCATCCACACTGTTGAAATTTTTGCCAAGAATGTATTTATACGATATTTT
Organism: Marmota monax; assembly: GCF_021218885.2. Taxonomy (NCBI): domain Eukaryota; kingdom Metazoa; phylum Chordata; class Mammalia; order Rodentia; family Sciuridae; genus Marmota; species Marmota monax. Next base: position 6,858,226 of record NW_026695198.1, on the reverse strand, counting down.
TTGACAAAAATAAATTTAAAAGCAAGTTACTAAACCAATTATTTTTTCATTAAAAACAAAATCTGTACTAAATTTTATCGGCAAAAGCTCTCATGAGCCAGGCAAAGTGATACACATCTATATTCCCAGTTATTCAGGGATCCTGAGGTGGGAAGATCATTTGAGTTTGAGACCAGCCTGGGAAACATAACAAGACCCCATCTCAAAGGAAAAAATAAACGCTATGATGATAATCTATGAAATATGTGGCTTGGAAAAGTTCAAGATGAACCAGTCCAAGAGACTGTAGCTGGGTGCCTGCTGGTATGGCATAGCACACACCTGTCTAAGAAACCTTTGGTTGTCAGCTCCTTGAGACAGCATGGCCTTACCAGCTAGCTTCAGAAAGGCCCCTGCTAGACCTGATACTGTACACCAGAGACTTGGAGATTCTAAGTTATGGGCTGGGGCTGAGGGTGTGGCTCAGTTGCAGAGCTTTGCACAGCATGCACAACCCCCTGGGTTCCGTCCCCAGCCTTACAAAAACAAACAAAAATCAGTCATGAACCATAGAATTTATTACCCAACTTACCGTACAGTTTAAGCAATAATGTTTGTGTTTGTTTCTTTTCTTAACTTTATATAATAAAAGCTTTCTTTTTATTCAGTTGACCTTAGTACATCAAATAAAATAAGCTTTCCAAGGGCTAGGGGTGTAGCTCAGTGGCAGAACGCTTGCCTAGCATGTGCAAGGCCCCAGGTTTGATCTCTAGTACTGGAAAAAAAAATGAGAGAGAAAAAGAAAAAAAGAAAGAAAAATAAGCTTTCTATAGTAGGTGGGTTTTTCCAACTCAAAGAGCAGTTTAAATGATATTAAAATTTTTCATTGCTTTCCTTTCATTCCTTTATTTTCTTTCTTTCCTTATCAAGAGATCTGAGGTCTTACTGGTCTAATTCTATTTTATTTTTGCTTTGAAGATTACTTGGGCTCAAAAAAAAAAAAAGAGTGATCTGGAAATTAAGTAGTTGATTCTTTTCAAGATTAATTGAGGATTGCCTGGGGGACTCTAATTTTATTGCAAATGTATTATCCCTTAAACTACAGAACAATCACCGACTTACTTGAAGCTGTGGGAATTTTGTTAATATAGATCCAAACTAACACCGAATGTGCCCCCTTTTAAAATGAGAAAATAACCTTCAGCTCCTCTAAAATGTAGAGTTTGGCATTTTACTAAATTTCATAGGGAGAAAATGTAATGAGTCAATAAACCCAATTTGGAGGCTGGTTATTGTCACATAAATTAATTTGCCTGCTAAATGATCGGATTCACATCCACCTTTTTCCCCACCATCTGCCTCACAACAAAGTTGGCATTGTACTCCTTTGAGGATGGACTGTAAAAATGTCATTATTTAAAGGCTTATTATTCACCAAGTCATGTTTAATTCCAATTTCCCTGTGCTTGCAGGCTGACCAGGTAAAGAGCATAATTTGAAATTTTCAAAAATTTTTTTTTCCTATACCAGTGGTAGACATCAGGGCTTTTCTTTTACTGGGCTCTGGTCCAAAGAAGCAATGATGCCCCGTGACCTTGGACTCCCGCTAGCAGACCACTCCCGTTCAGTGGAACCACAGCAGCCACGTTTCCATGGCTGGGTTTTGACTTGTCTCTCCAAACACTTGTGATCTGTGAAATCTCTCCTGACTGTCACACTGAGTGATCCCATCCCATTTCTCTGCACAATCAGGCACCTGGCAGCTCTGCCAAACAGAATGCTGGTTAGGGAGGGGTGGGCAGCCGCCAAATCTCTGCCCTAGCCAAGTCCTAAATGTGACCCTAATGGAATCCAGGGGCCAAGATCATCCTGACCAGGATCTTCATACCAACCTTGTTGGATGGGAGAAGGAGCAATATGTTCAGTAGGGAAAACATGGTCGCTATAGAAGAACTATTTAATGTTTAAAGACTTTTTAAAAATCAGAAACTAAACCGAGAGTCATGAGTAACAATTAAAAAAAAAAAAGACTAAACTATAATGATGCAATTTTTTGTTTTTTTCTTTTTGTGGTTTCATTGGTTCCCCTCCAGCAGTCAGAAGGACATTTGAGACACCAACCCATGCTGCACTGTGTAACTTCGGCCATTTCTGCCTCAATGTAATAATAGGATGTAACTCAAATTTTCTTTTAAATATGTAAAAATGACTTTTACTTAAGATATAGATGATATATAATTGAAAGAAAGGATACTGGGAAATATAGTTGAATCACAGATTTTCACAACTTTATTTTTAATCCAACTGAAAGTTTTGAGGACTTACTATACATTAAATATTCAAAAACAAATTAAAAGGAGAAAGTCCATTCCCACAAGACTCCCTGTCCAGACTCTTAGCAGCTGAGGCAAAAGGACCTATAAAGTTTGAGAACCATCTTGGCACCTTAGGGAGACCCTGTTTCAAAATTAAAAACATAAAAAGGGCTAAGGATGTAGCTCAGTGGTAAAGTGCCCTTGGGTCCAATCCCATTACTACTAATAATAATCCACCTCAGTATATATGAAAATATCATAGCCTGATGTGGTGGTACACACCTGTAATCCCAGCAACTCGGGAGGCTAAAACAGGAGGAGAGAACCTGTCCCAAAATAAAAATTGAAATTAAAAAGAGTTGGGGATATAGCTCAATGGTAAAAAGTACTCCTGGGTTAAATCCCCAGTACCAAAATAAAAAAGAAGATATCATGATAGGTCCACTGGGAGGACAGGTTAAAGGATCATACAGGGCCTCCCAGTGATAGAACAAGAGGTCCCAAACAGGAGGGTCCATAGGAGGAGTAGACATGTGACACTGAAGTCTGCAGCTAATTGCAAAGCGCTAGCCTGTGAGATGACTGGGGGAGCATGCATGAAATAGGAGGAAATTGAGTTTTTAAGCATTTTGAATGTCCTGTGCAAAAACTTTAGAATTTGTCTGGCTGTAAATCCTCAAAGTTTTTTTTTTCTTTTTGCTTTGTTTTGTTTTGCAGTACTGAGTATCGACCCCAGTACCTCATGTATGCTAAGCAGCTGTTTTACCACTGAGCAATATCCCCAGCCCACACTGAAGATTATTAAGCAGGAGAATAGCATGATTGGGTATATGTTTTTGAAAGCTCATTTATCCTTCCTGCATTATAGCAAATGTATTGTGACAGGGGGTTGATATTTGAGGTATGGTGACCAGAGACCAGACTGGAGGCTATTGTGAATAAATCCAAGCAGGAGATTAGGAGGATTGGAATTAGTCAGTGACAATGGGAAGGAAAAGAAGGGGTGAGATGATGATGATGGGTAGGAATGATCCACAGCCATTGGTGAAATTAGGATAAAAGTCTAGGGAAGGGAGATGTCAAAGATGACCCCCAAGTGACTGTAGATGACAATTCAATACAACACGTGGAGCGAATTTCCATTTCCCATGCAAGTTGCGAAAATGCAAAGCAGTGAGAGGCATTGATTTTTCTCTTTACTTGAAGGACAGTTAACTCTGCGGATGAGAAATAATGAGATTATATTCTCCCAACAGCATGGAGACGAAGCAGAAGGAAAATGACAGAAATCTAATCATCAAATATTATTTATTGCTCAGCCATCTGGAGAAGTATTTTGGGAAAGTGGAACAAAAAAATAAATGCCCAAAAGGTGAGGAGGACATAAAGCAAGTGAGTTTGGGTTTTAATTTTTGAATTTGGATTAGAAAGCAATGGAAGAGCTAATAAAACATTAAAGCATGCTGGATTACTCAATTTTCTGTTGCTGTGACAAAATACCTGAGATAATCAACTTAAAGGAGGAAAGGTTTATTTTTGCTCACACTTTCAGTGGCTCTACCACTTCCCAATACAGCCTGGAGACCAAACCTTTAATGCAGGGGGCCTTGGGGGTACATTTCAGCCCCAAATTATATCACAGGCTAATTCTGTCTCTCCTGGATAGCAGTGGGAGGAATCTCAAGGTCAGTTAGGAAAGGGAAATGTTGCCTAGAGTACAGAGGGTCAGGGTCACCCACCTGTATGCGAAATACCTGTTACTCTGTGAGCTTCCTCTCTAAGATCCTGCAACATCTGGCTGCTCTGTGCCCTGGGTCACTGGAGAACAACTGAAAACATGGCACACGCTGAAAGAATACCAAGCCAAACTCCCAGTACTGAGAGTTGTGGGCTGGCGTGGAATTTGTGAGCTTAATTCAGATTGTGGAAACTAACTGTTGTGAGTTGATTTGTATTTCCTCAAACGTCACCTGTTCAAATCCTAACCCCCAGTACCTCGAAATGTGACTGCACTTGGCAATAGGGCCTTTCAAGAGGTAATTAAGTTAAAATGAGGTCATAGGAATGGGCCCTAATCCAATATGACTGATGTCCTTGTAAGAGGAATTTAGGACACAGACACCCACAGAGGAAAGACCATGTGGAGTCACAGGGAGAAGGAGGCCATCTGCAAGCCAAGGAGAGAGGTCTCAGAGGTCAATGCTGCCTACACCTTGATGTCAGACTTCCAGCTTCCAGAAGGAGAGAAAATGAGTATCTGTTGTTTAAGCCACCCAGATTGTAGTACTTTGTTCTGTCAGCCCTAGAAAACAAGCAAAGTAAATAAATAAATCACCCTATAGATTCTTACCTTGAGACATTACAATTTGAACCCACTGATTTTATTCATTCCAAACTGGATAATTTTCAGCTAGTACTTTCACCACTTAATACTGCATAGACTCAACTTTGGGGTTCATTTGCAGAAGGAATTTTGCAAATTACATCACAGCTTCATTGTAGTAGATTAAAGAGGTCCCTCCCAAGCACAAGGCAAAAAAAAAAAAAAAAACCTCTTTCTCTACTGTGTTATTATGGAAACAATCCCAACATCCAAACACAGGTTGAGTAGATTGGGTGCTATTAGAAATGCAATGTATTATAGAGAAATTACACTTACAAACTATCTAATTTGCATACAGAAACCATAATGTCTATTGTAAAATTCTCTGTGAATGATTTACCTGATTGAGTCTACTTAAAAAGATTGCAGTACTAACTCTAGCTTTGCATAACAGTTTAAAAACTTCTATCCTCTACTTTGTTAAAATATTTTGGATTATTTACATATTATGAATGTTAGTGACAATGGTGCAAATTCATCTGAGTTAGTTGCTACTTGATTTTTATTTTATTTACTCAATTTTCACTTTTGTAAAGATCAAAAATATTTGACTCAAAGCTGTCAGTTCAAGAATTCAGGAAACACTTCTAGAAGTTATCATTAAGTTGCACACTGGCTTCATTTAAAATTTGATTCTATTTTAAATGTGTGGAAAAATAAGCATTTTTTTTCCTCTAAAAAAGAGTTCTGAATGTCAAAACACGTTAGGAGTTTTTTTTTTTGTTTGTTTTTTTGTTTGTTTTTTTTTTAAAAGAGAGAGAGAGAGAGAAAGAGAGAGAATTTTTTATATTTATTTTTTAGTTTTCGGTGGACACAACATCTTTGTTTGTATGTGGTGCTGAGGATCGAACCCGGGCCGCACACATGCCAGGCGAGTGCGCTACCGCTTGAGCCACATCCCCAGCCCACCCGTTAGGAGTTTTGGCTCATTTTTAATTTTGGAACAAGTCTAATAATGACTATTTGGGGCTAACATAGAAAACAATTTTTTATTGTTCAGATTTTTTATAGATCAAATCTTTATGTCTCTTAAGTTGTGTTTTCTTATAATTTCTGAATTCCTATCAAATATTTGCCCTATTTTCTTGTTCCAATTATTATTATTACACTTCATGTCAACCTGTTAATTTTCATTCTTCCCTATTTTTTCTATAGAGTAAAAATTATACATCTAACACACCCTTAAACATTATCCTATTATTTTGTAATAATAAAGCAAATGTTTACCACAAAAAAATGGTGATAGAGAATCAGCACCCAAATCCGTGAACATGTATATTTTTCTTCCTGAAAATTGTGATAAATCTGAATACGAGTCAACTCAGAGGAGCTTCCTATTGGAATAAGATTCGTAGTCTTTCAAACAAGATGAAAAAATAAAAGTGAAATGTCAGGGATTAATTTAACATCAGCTAACATGAGAGGATGTGCACATATATACAAATAATCACACATACACACTACACACACACATCACCTACATACCACATATCACATACACATAAACCAGACACTGCATGGAAACACATATATCACAAATACACACACCACATACATATAGCATATACCACATAAAACACCTTCAAACACACACCACACACATAGAGCACATACCACACAAAACACCTTCAAACACACACGCCTCATCTGTTTAACAGAAGTACATTTAGAAAGCTTGAAACAAATGGGTATTTGTCTTAGAGTCAGAGATGCCAGAAGATCTACAGCACATGGATCTCTAGTAGCAATTCTGAACCAGTGTCATTTAAATTGAATTCTCCTAACTCAATTTGATAATAGGATTATGTGGTTGAATACTGTTTGTCACCCAGAAGCAAGCACACTTTGCTATTCCCAGCTGTTCCAATTTGAAAAATACACAGTGTTTCCAAGACCCCTGGCCCTAACTATGTTTATTTTAAAGACTGTGGAAATATCTACTTTGCTATTCAAAATAAAAGAGATACTTGTTCTTTTGTTTGTTTGTTTGTTTGTTTTTGGTAGTACTGGTGATTGAACCCAGGAGCATTGGCATCCAATGGCCTTTTGCATATCCAGAATTCTATATCTGTCTCTGTTGGTTGTACCTTCCTGGGGGGGGGTGGGGCTCTCTGGTCTAACTCCAGAATATGTGTTCAGTTGTACAAACTGGGAACTTCAAGCATCTCACCCACTAGGCTCACCCTTTGAGCAGTCAATTCCATTAACCCCAGATTTCTGCACTTACGTGTGTGCATCTATCCATTGTCCATTGATCTCATTGTGCCACTGAGATACAGCCCCAGATCTTTTTATTTTTCATATGAGACAGGATCTCATTAAGTTGCCCTGGCTGATCTCAAACTTATGATCCTCCTGCCTCAGCCTCCTGAGTCACTGGGATTACAGGTGTGGGCCACAGCTCCTGGAAAAGGAGCTGTATGTATTTGACATACAAATAGCATAAAAAGAACATCTAATGAAAAACAATTTTTAAGAGAATCTAAACCATATTGAAAAAAATCAAAAAAACTAAAGCCAATGATCAACTCAATGCAATATTTTGGTCTCCACCTTTTTATCACTACTTATGATAAACATATATCTCTATATATTTTTGTACTGAGGATTGAATCCGGAGGCACTTCACTACTGAGCTACATCTCTAGCCCCCCCCTTTTTTTAAAATTTTGATACAGGGTCTCACTGAGTTGCTTAGAGCCTTGCTAAATTGCTGAGGCTGGCTTCGAACTTGGCAATCCTCCTGCTCAAGCCTCCCAAGCTGCTAGGATTACAGGTGTGCACAACAGTGTCCATAAACATAAATGAAAAGTGCAATCCACTTTTGGCCCCTTTTGAGCACACTTCAAATAGTATCTTAGTGTCTTATAGTCAAAAGATTATAATATTTTAATGCAGGATGATCATATATGCAAAATCCCAAAGCTATGTTTATAAATATGATAGTAGTCTTCAAAGAGGATGGGAGCATTTTTATCTTTATAGCCTCTCTCTCCCCAACCTCCCAGCACCTAGCATATAGCTGATGCTCAATAAATATTTGCTGAATGACAGGATGGAAAGTTTCTAACACAGTGTGATCAATGACCAGAAAGGCTTTAGACAACTAGAAGATGCCATGAACATACTGTGTCCCTTTCATTCTCTTTATTGGATTCTACTTCATACTTATGGGCAAAGCTAAATATACAGTGGAGGTGTTCTCTGACTTGAGCAGTTATACTCCTTGTCCCCACTGGCAGAATACAATGGAAGCAAAGAGACCGAGGAACAATGGATAGATGCACACACATCAGCACAGAATCCTGTGGTGGAGCTGACTGCTCAAAGCGTGAGTCTTTTGAGTAAGATGCTTGAAGATTCCCAGTTTGTGTGGCTGAACAGTGTGGTGCATTATGGAGAAGACCAGAGAGCCCCTCAGAAAGGCATAACCAATAGAAATAGGTATAGAACCCTGGAAATGTACAAGACCACTGGGTCCCAATGAGACCTACATGGGCAATGGATATTTTCTTTTCTTTTTTTTTTTTTTTTTTTTTGAGAGAGAGAGAGAGAGAGAGAGAGAGAATTTTAATACTTATTTTTTAGTTTTCGGTGGACACAACATCTTTGTTTGTATGTGGTGCTGAGGATCGAACCCTGGCCGCACGCATGCCAGGCGAGCGCCCTACCGCTTGAGCCACATCCCCAGCCCGGCAATGGATATTTTCAAGCCAGAAAAATCACACTTGGGTCCCTTGCCAGCTGGGCCCCCTAAAGCAACTTCTCCTCCTCCTCCCCCTCCTCCCCCCCCTCCCCCTCCCCCTCCCCCTCCCCCTCCTCCTCCCCCCCTCCTCCTTCTTTTTTTTCTGAATCTTCCAAAAATTGAGTTTACTTTCTTTCTTCTGTACATTTCCCTTCCCATAACACACTCCACCTCCCTTCTCTGAAGATTGGCTATGAGACTTTTAATTTCTCCAGTTCCATTTCTCCTCACTGTCTCAGATAAGAGAAACATGGCTTTACATTGTTTTTTGTTTCGTTATATGTTTGTTTTTTTTGTGGTTTTGGTACCGGGGATTGAACCCAGATGTGTTTAACCATTGAGCTACGTCCCCAGCCCTTTTTATTTTTTATTTTGAAACAGAGCCTCGCTCAATTGCTGAGGCTGCTTTTGAACTTGCTGGGATTACAGGAGTGTGTCATCATGCCCAGCTGTATTGCTTTTTTATTCTGCCAAAAGTTGACAAGAAAATAGTGAGTGTGGAAGAAAGTTGCAAAGGCTCAGGAAACCTCCCGAAAATAACTGGCATAGTCCTTATGTGTGCTCAACACTGTTCTAAGCACTTTTTTTTTAACCATGCTATTGCAATAAAACTTGTTTTATTACATTATTACTAGTAATGAAAGTATATTCATTTTAGGAAATTAATCTTTTCTATAGAGTCTTAAAATTTTTCAACACCATATTTCACTAATAAAATTAGAGAATGTGGAAGAGAAACATGCTCTAAATCTCACTTCAGCCATTCATCAAATAGAAAGATTTAAGAACAATACAGCAAGACTGAGAAGAGTTTGCCATCATTTCAACCTTCCACCTTCTCTGAAAAAGAGAAAAAAAAAATGAGACACAAAGATCTATTTCTAAATATTGGGGTTAGAAATATTGTGCTATAACTTCACTGGGCAACAAGCTGGGTGACACATTTCTGAAATCCACTTTAAAATAACAGGGTATTTATGTCTGTTTCTCATATGAATAGGTAGTGAGGCAGAGGCAGGCAGAAACATAGAGGAGGAAAGTTAGTCACATAGGAAACTGTTCTTGCTGTCCTGCTCCTAATCTAGTTGGAGAAATAAAACAACTTGAAGAGGTTATTTGAGACCACTTAATTGAAGACATGCTTAAATATGTATTTTTGGGGGGAGGGGGTGGGTAGAAGAAAACTAAGCACTTTTTATGCATAGCCACATCGACCGACCCTCATAGAAACCCCAATAAGAGGTAATATCACAATTTGTCCTTTTTTTAATAGGGAAAATAATGTTCACAGAGTAGTTATTCCATTACCTTTGATGTAGAAGAAGCCAGATCTTACTTCTCACATCAAACCCTTCTAAAACATCTGGGGATTTCTCTGCCTGGAAATTATTTCTCCTTTGATTCTTGGAGTTCATCACCTACATTCATCACCCCCATCAAACATTCTTTTAGGATCTCATACCCTCTCTGTGTGAAGTAAAGGGAGATGTACTTATGGAGGCATTGTAGGTGTTGTTGTTGTCACCCTATGTAACAATCAGAGAGAGATTCTGCAAAGAAAAATAGGATATTTGGGAATAACCAAGTATTGCTTTAGAAATGCACATGCCCTGGAGAACCATGAATTTTTTCACAGAGGTGGAGGCAAGGGGAAATGTTTAGAGGCAAAATGTTACAAATTCACTTAAGCTGTTTGGACACCGAGTTCATTGGTTTTGGAGAACTGAGGCAGGAGTTGGTGTCAGTTCTCCGTTGGGTGCCATTACTGGGTAAGTGCTCTGTCCACCGTGTCTCCTCTGAATTGCTGCAGACTTAAGAATGCCGAAGGTAAACTGTTACAGAAATCTGTGCATACAGGCAAGATATGCAAGGCATGAGTTGTGTGTACTTTTTTTTTTTTTTAGTTGTGTGTACCTTGAGAAGAAATTTCTTTTAGATCTTTAGAAAGTCCTGGAGAAAGTACTTCTCTCAGAAAGGCACGCGTGACTTTCTGGCTCTAATTTTGTCAGGGTCTGACAACAATGATTTCATCTTGGTATCATCAACTTTCATATTTTATGTACGCTTTCTTATTTAATTCTCATAGAAAATTTAGGAAATGTTTGCCCAAGTCACAGAAGAAGAATTGAGACTTAAACAATTTTCCAATACCTGGAGCTGGCAGGTACCATGGGACTTGATTCTTTGCTATTATATCATTCCATGCCACCTGTCATTTATCAGGCAAGTAGTGCATGATAAATGCTGCTGCTCACAACAAAAGATCTGTAGAGGTGAAGGCAAACAGCCTCTATAAATTCAGAAAATGAAGCCAGTTGCACAGGGGCCAGCATCTAGAAGCTTGGGCTGGGCAGGAAGAGAAATAGAATCCAGGTGTGTACACAGATGTCAGAGTCCTGATTCCCACTGAGCACAGAGAGGGCTCCTTCCCAAATGTGGGCACTGAGTCGAACTGTGTAATGGTTGTGTACAGCTTCCTTTGTTCTCACACCTGCCTCACGGGTAACTTCAATGTGGCCCTCCAGAGGCACCTTTTCTGCATCCCAAGAGGCAAAGGAGGAGAACTAGAATGCAGCTAAGTTTTATCCCTGTGTCCCCTCAAATCCTGCCAGGGATTCCCTCACCCAGCTCTTCTTCATGCAGATGGCTGTATAAGCCCTTCCCTTCACTCTGAGTACACCTTGGTGGTTTCTTATATCCAGACCTCTTCTTTTGAAGGAGCCTTTGAATGAATCTACCCTAAAGATCCTCATGATATCTTCTGATTCCCACTGACCCTTAAGTAATACCCATGTACAACTACAAAACCAGTGTGAGGACTTTTTAAAAACTTTTATTTTTGCTGAGATGGGAATCCAACATAGGGCCTTGTACACACAAAGCATATTCTCTACCACCAAGCGATACTCACAGCCCCGGAACACTATTTTTATCATATTTTCCTGACTTAAGAAAATATAGGAAATTTTTTAAAAGAGAGAAAAATTATAGGAGAAGTATAAGTACTTTCCTATAATTATACCCATATCTATTTAAAATTAATTGTGGTGGGTCTGCAGGGTATCGCTCAGTGGTAGAGCCATGTTTAGCATACACAAAGTCCTGGATTCAATCCCCAGAATGAAAAATAAGTTAATTAATTTAAACAATCAAATTAATTTTTGAATCATTGAAAGAATTCATTTACATGAAATTAAAAGGCCAATAGTTGTCAGGCATGGCTGCACAAGCCTGTAATCCTAGAAACTTGGGAGGAAGAGGCAGGAGAATCCAAGTTTGAAGCCAGTATGAGTAGCCTAGCAAGACTGTCTCAACCTTAAAAGTTAAAAGGACTGGGGATTTGGTGGAGAGCTCCTGGGTTTAATCCCCAGGATTGGTAAAAAAGAAAAGCCAATAGTTCACACCTGCCCTGCCCCTCCTGGGTATTTTCCCCAAAGTCTGCCATATTCAACCATTTTTTAGCTGTTTCCTCAGCATTTACCTTTATGTTTCCCGTTGTAGGCAGAGTCTGCAATGTGTTTGTTGATTTATTTAGACACATTCTACTGGTATCAAGTGTGAAGGACAGGGATTTGGGGCTCTATCCTGGCTGCCCTATTTTCTCCCACTTTTCTTCCCAATGGAATCATCTCTCTCTCTCTCTCTCTCTCTCTCTCTCTCTCTCTCTCACACACACACACACACACACACACACACACATACAGAAGCATCATATCACATTTCCTTATTAAATGTGAGGTGCAAATGCTATTGACAATCAGTAGTTTTTCCACTACAGAGCCAATCAGTGTACTATTTATAGTTGTCTTAGTATCCAAGGGGGTTGGTTCCAGGACCACCTGCAGATACCCAAAACCATGGTTGCCCAAGACCCTATGTATCTAATGCAGCATTTGCACGTAAACTTCATACTTCCTCCCATATACATCAAACCATCTCTAGATGAACTACAATACCTAAGATGATGATGATACTGTGTAAATAGTTGTTATGTTCAGTACAAATGCAATTTTTAATTTCTGAGCATTTTCAATCAAAAATTGTTTGAATCCCTGGATGCAGATCCATGGACACAGCGGACTGAATGTGTACATTTTCTTATCTGTACAGTTTTATTGATTGACTCATCTTTTTCAGTAGCTTTATTTTATATGTCCCTATCACTAGTTCTTCTTACCTTTCACACCGGTGTCACTTAAACACTTCTGAGTACAGTCTAACACACCTTCCACATGCAGTTTAGTTAGTTTCAGATGTTTTCTCCTGGAAGCGCTGATGCTCAGGCTCCAGTGTAATACCTGGCACTGCCACAAGGCGGCCTCCTGGTACCCAGTGTCCCTCCTTCAGTATCACATGGCGCTGTGCTCTGGAACCGGCCTCTCACTGTATTCTGGCACCTGTGCTGGTATTGGAAGAACCACCCTCATTTCAACTGACTTGTGTCATAAGCTTTTGGATAGCTCCCTTGTAGGGAGTTGTCTTTGCTAAACCTTCCCAGGGTAGAATGAATTTTCCCTAGCATTTTGAAGGTATGTCTCCATTGTCTTTTTCAATCCCAGTGCTGATTTTGAGATACATCCGAGCACTCTGATCTTCCTCCCTTTGTCTTAAATATTCACTGTATAGTTTTGCAAACTTTCTAGGCTCTTTTCTTTATTATTCCTTGTCTTTGGGAATCGAGATAGGAAAAGGAGAGGCATTTAACCCCCAAACCAATGTTCTTTGGATATGAAAAAACTACTTCTGCCAGGTGCCCGTGCACGCCTATAACCCCAGCAACTAGGGAGGCTGAGGCAGGAGAACTGCAAGTTCAACATCAGAGATCAGTCTCAACAATTTGGCAAGAACCTGTCTCCAAAAAAATGCCGGGGATGTAGCTCAATGGTAGAGTGCCCATGGATTCAGTCCCCCAATACCAAATTTTTTTTTAATTTATAAAATCAAAATAAACAAATATATATATATATATATATATCTTCCTCATTTATTACTTCTCTTTTCTGATGAAGTTATTTAAGAGACTTGGAATTCATAGACTTTTAAATTTTTGTTAGTTTCTCTGTTTTTAATATTTTTTATCTTTTAATTTTAATTTCTTTTAGTAGGATTTCTATTCCTAATCTTCAACTGAGCTTTCTGTTTGTTTCAGTTCTCACATATTTTATTATCCAGATTTCTTCCTTGTTTTCTATTGGTGTCTTTTTCTTTTCTTTTCTTTTCTTTTTTTTTTTTGTAGTTACACATGACAGTACAGTGATCTTAACATATCATACATTAGAATCAGATGGGATATAATTTCTATTTGTACCTTTTTCATTGCTTCTTGATATTTTTTTCTTGAATAAAACGTCATCTCTTTTCTCTCAGGGTGCCGCAGTCTGGCTGGGCACAAATAACCAGGAGGTCATGAGCCACTTGTAGGTTCAAACAGGAACTACTTTATTGCCAGAACTCAACGAGAACTCCGCGGGAACTCAACATAGCGGGCACCTGAGGTAGCAGGAGCCGTCTTATTGCCGGACAGCAGAGGTTTATATACACAACTGAATACACAGCTTGTTTCAATTTAGCATCATCCAGTTACAGCAATCAGTCATTATCTTAATAATTATACACAGCTTAACTTAATTATCATCTTAATGGCTCGGTGGCGCTACCCCTCAACCACTCCTTCTGGCAAAATGCCAGGCGCCATCTTGACTTGGTTGTGGCTCTCAACATCAGGGTATTAAATTTACTTCTTATTATTTTATTCTAATACTTTTAGAGTCATTTTCCCCATTGAGTTATTTATTATTACTATTACTATTATTATTATTATTATTATTTTCCTTTTTGATCATTGACTTCCTTCAGGTGGCCAGTGATTGTTAGCTGTTAATTCACAACTAAGAATGAGTCACTGGGCCAGTAAGATGGGCTCAAGGTTGATATATGTGTGTGTGTGTGTGTGTGTGTGTGTGTAGATGTAGATGGACACAACACAATGCCTTTATTTCTTTTTTCTTTTTTTAATATTTAATTTTTAGGTGTAGATGGACACAACACAATGCCTTTATTTTTTTATGTGGTACTGAGGATGGAACCCGGTCCGGCCCATGCTAGGCGAGCGCTGTACTGCTGAGCCACAATCCCAGCCTGCCTCTCATTTTCTTCATGGAGGACTCATCTAATCTCCTACCTGGAGGAGATTGCTAGGAGCCAATCAGGAGAGGAGGGTAAATATTCCAGCATTCACTTGCAGAATTCCTCTCAGTTCACTGTCTTCAACTCATCCCTACCCTTTGCTGAGCCTGATGGCTCTAAATTTAAGTGCAATAGTGTTCATTTGTACCAGGGAACATACCTCTAGTGTCCTTGTGGAACAGGAGGGGAGAGGAGAATCCAGCTGTTGCTTTGATTCCAGATGCTCTTCCTTCTTTTGGCCCCAGCCTTCATCCTCACCTGGTATGTGTCTCCTTCTGAGATCTTTCCACGTACCCCCTGGGAACTGGCACTGGCTGCCTCCTCAACATCCTTCACAGCCCTTTTATCCCCAGCAAGCTCTGATCTGGTTCCATCAGCTCTGTGTTTTTATCACTCATCACTCTTTCCTCCTGATGTAAAATAGTCTAGCAATATCCTTTGTTCACTTTGATATGTGGACTCATGCCTTTCTAAATCTTTTGCCTTCCTTTAAACATAGAAGGAACTAAAGAGTACAACTTCATGTGGTAGCAGCGGATCCACACGATATCATATGAGCATTATCCCCCAAAAGCTGTGTGCTTCCATTTCAAACTTTTCCCTTTTATTTCCAAGCAAAAACAAAGACCCTATGAATGGGTCATCTATTCAAATGACTTTTTCTTTTTCATGCAGCACGGAGGATGGAACCCTGGGCTTGACAATGCTGAGCAAGTGCTCTACCTCTGAGCTACATGCTGTCTTCACTGCCATCAGATCAATGCCTGGTTTTTATCGTTCCCTATTCTTTACTATTCAAAAGCATTAGAATTTAATGTGATTCATATAGCCAGGTTTTTCAAAACTTCTTTTCAAAGGGTAAAATAATTACTTTTCCTTTTTTGTTCTATAGAATAGTTTACATTGAGACATTCTTATAGATAGTCTAGATAGGAACAAAACATCCAGAGAAGAAGCTATGCTCAGTGTTATGGTCATCTAGAGAGAGAGGAAGCTATGCTCAGTGTTATGGTTTGGAGATGAGGTATCTCCCAAAACCTCCTAGTTGACACACAGATATTCAGAGGTGAATGATTAGATTATGAGAGCGTGACCTCATCTGCTTGAATGAACTGACTAGGTGGTTGGGTATGGCTGAAGGAGGCGGATCACCAGCAGCAAGCCCTGGAAGAGTTGTTCTTCTCTGCAGCCCTCTCTCCCCCTCTCTCTCATTCTCAGCTACCAGGAGCAGAACAGTTCCCTTCTACCATGATGGTGTCTCAGCTTAGGCCCAGAGCAATGGAGTCAGCCCACTATCAACTCAGACCTCTGACACCATGAGCCCAAAATCCCAAATAATTTTTTTTCTCCTCTAAATTGTTCTTGTCTGGTATTTTGGTCACAGAGGAAAAAAAATTGACTAATATCCTCAGCCAAAGAATAATATTCAATGTTTTGACTGAATGCATAGAAGAGATTCTGTTAAGCTGTCACAAAGGAAAGCCAAAAGCTGACAGTCCTAGTAAATAAAATTTTTGTATTTATATCTGAATAGGAATAGTGCTGCCATTTTCCTAGATAAGGATTTCACTAGGCCCTGAGCTATTAGAGCTGTTTGAAGAGCTATCCACCAAGATGTGCATGGTTTTACTGACACAATGCCTATTAACCTGCTTGAGTGACAGAAAGCTCAAGTTTCCCAAAAGACACCAAAAATTTACCAAGGAATTATGCATCTCTAACTTGAAGTTAACTGGGGGGCAAAAAAAATCCCTAAAACAAAAGCAATTGACCGAACAAAACACAGAACCTGATTTAACTTTTATTTGTGTCCATTTCTTCCACAAAACACAAACTATTTTTAAAAAACAAACAAAAAACTTATCACATAGTAAACATGTACCTGGAGTTAGAGGGCTAAAATTTAGCAAGGCAAAGTGTTTTAGCAAAGCAAGGTGCTTAGATTTTGAGCCTCGATTTTCTTTGTGAAATAAGAATATAAACAATAAGAACCAAATCTTGAGATGATGGAATTAAAACATCCTGAGAAGACTGAGTTTGTAGCTCAGGGGCAGAGCACTTGCCTAGCATGCATGAGACCCTGGTTTCCATCTTCAGTGCTGAATAAAAAATGAAAAAGGAAAAGAACAGCCCTAGAAGCACAAAACTTGTGACACACTGTGAGGGTTAATTTTATGTGTCAACTTGATTAGACTGCAGGGTGCCCAGATATTTGGTTAAACATTATTCTGGGAATTTCTTTGAGGATGTTTTTGGATGAGTTTAACATCTGAATTGGTAGACAGGGCAAAGCAGAGTGTCCTTCCCAATGAGGGTGAGCCTTAAGCAATCAGTTGAAGTCCTGACTAGAAGAAAAGTCTGACGCTCCCCTGAATAAGACAAAACATTACCTCTCCCTGGTTCTACAGCAGAGTCTGGCCTTCATACTCAAACTGGGACACTGGCTCTGCAGATTTTAACCAAGTCTGTTTCCGTAAGTGGACTATTACAAGAAACTTCATGAGTCAATTTTTTTAAAAATAAACCTCTTTCTCAAAAATGCATGTGTATGGGTTGTCTCTCTGAAGGACCCTGAGTAATATCCATGGTTAACAGTATTGCATCTCAATCATTAAGAGCTCCACCACACCAAGGGCTTCTATGGAGGCGCACACATGGGGGAGCTTTGCAAAGCACACATGTCTTGATCCTTCAGTCTCTTGGATGGACTGAGGCATTTGAGATTTAGGGTTCTGAGTTATAGAATACCACCTATAAACTGATACAGAACAACATGACCTAGAAAGTGTGAGGAATTATTAACTCAGAAAATCTAGGAGGACCTATAATGGAACAAAAACTTAAGACTCTTCACTTTTGTCTGCAAAAGTCCAGTGGGTGGCTAAAAGCAAGATTATTGATTTGGTACCTATGCTTCTATTTTGCCTCTATTATTTGTATTCTGAGACACCTTGGATTTCAGGAACAAGGTCTGATCAATAAACATCTTGTGGTGACTTGACGCTAACTGCCCCCACCCACAAGCAATAGCATCTTTCTTATCTGGGACAAGGACCCACCTGACCAATCCTGAGATAATGATGGACAGACCACACCTGATCAAGAGGACCTACTTTGGCAACTGTGAAAAGGCTCCAAACATATAAACCTTCAACCCTTACCCTTTTCTCCTTTATATAAAACTTCAAGGTCATTGTCAGTCTCTGGAAAACAGGTCAAAGGACTTGGGTCCCCTTGTCTTGCAGGTGTGTCTACACTGATTAAAATTCCTTCAGTGATTTTTACCCTTGCCTTTTCTGTTTGGTTTTTGGGATGAGTGACCAGACCTGATCTGTTGGATCTCAGAGTCGGGCCACTGGCCTAGGACTGTGGTAACGTATCTAGTCTTTCCACAGTGCTTGAAACACAGGGAGAATTTTGCTCCTTCATTTAACGAAAAGGCATCAATTAGCTCCTTTGAGGTTGTCTCAATCCTAGGTTCTGGGCAGAAGCCCTTCTCTCATGGGGTTTGCATTATGGTAGAGACAGTAGAGGTGGGGAGCAAACTTGTCAGTGACCAGCAAGTGGAATGGAGGTGGGGGACCAGGGTAGGGCTCACTGGTAACTAACATTTGATCAGAGCTGTTAAGGGTTAGATATGAAGTGTCGCCCCAAAGCCCATGTGTTATGCAGGAATGTTCAGAGGTGAAATGATTATGAGAGCTGTCGCCATCTGATGGATTACCAGTTTTAAAGGACTACTGTACTGGGTAGTAACTGTAGGCAGGTGGGGCGTGCCTGTAGGAAGTAGGTCACTGGAGCATGCCTGTGGGGTTTTTATTTTGTCCTTAGCAAGAGAACAGCACTCTCTGCATTCTCTCTCTCTCTCTCTCTCTCTCTCTCTCTCTCTCTCTCTCCTTCCTACTGCCAACTTAGCTAAGCAATTCCCCTCTACCATGCCGTCCCGCCATAATGGTCACAGCAATGGGGCCAGCTGACAATGAACTGAACTTCTGAAACTGCTAGTTCAAATAAACTCTTCTTCCTCCAACTTGTTCCTGTTGGGTATTTTGGTTACAGCAACAAAAAGATGACTAACTCAAGACTGGAAGAAAAGGGAGAGTCAGTCAGGCAAAGTCGAGAACAGAGGAAACAGCAAATATAAAGGACTTGACGAGGGAAGGAAGATGGGAGGCCAAGATGACCTCCGTAGAGGTGTTGAAGGTGATAATGGTGAGAAGCTGTCCAGGCAGCCATGGGCCTCACTCTGGGAAACCGCAGGTCATCATAAGCACTTTGGGATTTACTCTGAGAATGGGCAGCCTCTCGAGGGTTTTGAGCAGAAGTGTGCTGCTGTATTTTTTAGGTCTCTTGGGCTCCTGATGAATACTAAACCTAAAAAGGAAGGGACAAAAATAGTTAATATAATGCTCATTATTTTATTATCATTAAATTACAAAGAACAATATTTGACACATAGATGAGTAACTGGAATGGAAAAGTCTAAGTGCTTCTCCACTTAGCAGATGGCAGAATCCCCTGGAGGCCCTGGTAAAACACAGATTCCTGGACCCTGCCCCCAGGGCTTCGTCCTTGTCCATCTGGAATGCCGCCCCAGGATGTGAATTTCTAACAAGCTCCAAGGGGATGCTGCTGTTACTGGCCTGTGTCCACACAGAGTAGCCTCGCCTAAGTGATCTGCATGTTATGTTTTCTTAACATCAGTAATAGGAAACTCAAAAAAAAAAAAAAAAAAAAAAGAATTCTTAGTTAGCCAACAGTTATCAGGAGGCAGCTGATATGTGAGTGGTAGTAATATGTAATTGTCAGCAAGCAATAATTGTTGGTAGATAAACATTAACCTATATTTTGATAGTGCTTTACATTTCAGAAGGAATTCATGATTTTATTTGGTTCTACAACGCAGAACAAGAGAGGAAAATGTGTGGCGAGGTAAACCAATCTCCTACAGACACAAAAATCATGAATGAAGGAGCCTGAGCCTGGAGCCAGGTGCTCCAGAGGACAAGCAAGTACATTTTTCCACCAAGCATTAATGCCCTTCTAGAATCATGGAAATGAAGAATAAGGTCACATTGTAACCTAGAAAATTAAAAGCCAACTAAAACTGCTGATAAGGTACTATGACCTTAAATTCAATTTTTTTTTCCTATACAATTTTATTATATTCTCCAAAACAAACAAACAAAATCTCTTAAAATATCTCCTTTAAAGCCAGATACAGTGGTGCCCACCTGTAATCCCAGTGACACCCAGGACGCTGAGGCAGGAAGATTGCAAGTTCAAAGCCAACCACAGTAACTTAGAAAGGCCCTGAGTAACTTAGTAAGACCCTGTCTCAAAATAAACAATAAAAGGAACTGGGGATATAGCTCAGTGGGTGAGCATTTCTGTGTCAGTACCATAAAAAACAAACAAACAACAACAAAAAAACACTTACAGGGCTGGGGATGTAGTTCAATGGTAGAGTGCTTGCCTAAGCCTGCATGAGGATCTGGATTCAATTTCCAGTACCACACACATACACAGCCTCTCAATATATACCCTTTTGTATTTATGCTCATTGAAACAAAATCATGGCAATACCAGATTATTGCTAATCAAAGTAAATCAAAAAGGCATTATACTTGCATAGGACATGGTCATTGTTTAGGTAAGTGGACCCTGCATACTTCCAAAGAGTCGATTACTTCTTTAAGTTGTCTACTACAAACACTAAACTATTCTCATGGCAATTTTTAATTTTTTGTAGGAACAATGTGTTGTAGAAATATCTGCTAAACAAATAAATGAAAGATAAATATCTTACTTTATTGAGTGCTTCGAGATTTGAAGACCACGTTCATTTTTCAAAAATTTGCTGTCACAGCAAGCCTGTTAAAAAAAAGTGTATCTAGGAGTTTTATAGTCATCGTTTTACAGATGAGAAAGCCGAGGCTCAGGAGGGCTGGCAGCCGGTTCTCTGTCACGCAGGAGCCATCTGTCGTTAGACATTCATTATTGTGCGATGGATTTGAGTGTCACCACTTGACGTTGCTTAAGATAATACTGAGATTAAAGCAATTTTCCCTAGAAAATGAATGTTCCTAGAAAATGAATGTGTGTTAGGATTCTCCAGTTATAAGCAACAAGGATGCACTTTTCATAACAAATAGAAAGGCACACACTGCCAGGACCTCAAGTGGTTCCTAGAATTGAAGGGAAATAGCTGATGGAGGCTTCAGGAAGACTGGAACGGTGGGCAGCTCTGAGGTCCAAGCAGCAGGAATGAGTGAACACCTGCTCACCTGGTACAGTGGGTGGGATGGCTAGAGAGCATCCAGTTGGTCTAGGTAGGTCACCAGGGATTGAATGGGAAAGCGGACAACATCTGGGTTTATAGTCCTAGCAAAACTGAGACAGTATGGGGGGGTTAAATCCTATTGTAAAAATGAAGGTGATGTGTCCAGAGGAGGGACAGCCACCTTCGTGGACAAAACAATACTTCCTGGTGCAGAGCCCTGGCTTATTCTTGGTGACACTAAATGCAAAGTAGCCAAAACTAATCTGTGTTATCTTATTGCTAATTAGTAGGAAAATATGGTTTAATAAATGTAGAGTTGGGTAAAATCCCAAAGAAGTTGAAATTTCCAAGCCAACAGGAATAACTGTTTTATAATTGTTGCAGTTTTCTTCCAGAGAATACAGCTATCAGAGCTGAATAGAACGTTAGAAGCTCTGTAATTAATGGTGAATTAGGTTTGATTTTGTATTTAACCAAATTTTGAATGATTGAGGACCTCTGAGTTATACATTCTGAGTTTAAAGGATAGAAACCAGTTGTTTCAGCCTGAAAATTATTTTGTACAAATAAAGCAAGGAAGTAGAATTTGGATTTCTGGTTTATCTCCTTAATCAGAAGTCAAACTGAAAATGCGCTATTATAGAATGACAGGATATAGCTAAAGTCCAGCTAGAGTTTATATACTTAGTTCTACTTCAAATCCAGCTAGAGTTTGTATATTTGTAATACATTTATTAATAAGTACATTTATTTTAGTATATAAATACATTTTAATATTATATATATATAATATTTATACTGGTATGTAGATATTTTAGTTGCTTTCTCCACCAATGCCAAAATTTAATCTCCACTTACATATTCCATCATTTATTCAATAAATATTTGAGAGTGTACTACATGCTAGACTGTGCTAGGTACTAGAATACAAGAAAACAAGGATGAACAGAATCTTGAAGATATCATAATTAAACCAGTATGAATGGAGAACAAACAACACATCTTTTGATTGTCTCTTACATAATGGTACCCCAAATAAACATGACTATTCCCATTGCATAGGAGGGTTGGTACCTAAAGTCTACAGAGCTGAGAGTGGCAATGTTGGAATTCAAACACTGTGCTCCAAAGCTTGTGCTGTTTTAATAAGGTAAGAGGGGCTGCAGTTGTAGCTAAGTGGCAGAGCGCTTGCCTAGCATGTGTGAGGCACTGGGTTTGATCCTCAGCACCATATAAAAATAAATAAATAAATAAATGTATTTAAAAACAAAGAGTTTCAAAATAAAAAAATGTGGGTCAAGCGATAACGTGCTCGCCTGGCATGCGCGGGGTGCTGGGTTCTATCCTTAGTACCACATAAAATAAAGATGTTGTGTCCACCAAAAACTGAAAAATAAATATTAAAAAAAATTCTCTCTTTCTCTCCTCTCTCTCTCTCTCTTTAAAATAAAATAAAATAAAATAATATAAATAAGAGAAGACATTCTTGGAGGAATTGGATGAGCACAGAAGTGCCCAACCTCTGGGAAAGGCTGTAGGGGTTGAACACACAGCAATAGGGCCAAGGAAGAGTGTATGAGTCATTCTTTTGAGAAAGCGACGTTCAACTTGGGTCTTGATGAATATGTACACGGTGCCAAGAAGAGACAAAAAGACATTGCACATAGAAAAAAAGAATTCAGCAAAAAACAGAATAGAGATCTAAAATGAGCAGCATTTTCATGGAATGGTAAATAGCCACATGGTAGGATAGATGCCGTAAGGGCTGCCTAACCATGACACTGAAAAGACAAGGCAGAGCCAGTCCATGAAGGTCACAAAAGCCATTAAGACCAGTTTTCATTCCTTGCTGGCCAGCTTGGCTTTATTGTTTGTGTGTTTTGGTGATACTGAGGACAGAACTCAGGGGTGTTTTACCCCTAAGCTACTGGCCTCAAATTTGGGATCCTCCTGCCTCAGCCTCCCAAGTCACTTTTGGAAGCATAATATGTTTAGATGAGTCCTTTCTAAAAATGAGATCACTGATCATGTGGAAAACAAACAGGAGAATCTGGAGTGAAGCGGAGCAGAGTGAGGATCTGGCAAAGTCGGAGACACTGAAGAGTCAGGAGTGGTTGGAGATGCTAATGAGAAAGAGCGCTTCACATTTGGGTTAAAAGGCGCCTGAGAAAGTGGAGTGGGTAGTAAAGCCATTCATTCTTGGCCTCTCAGGAATATTACGTAAGTAAAGAGCAAAGAATCTTTCTTTTTTTTTTTTTAATAATTATTTTTTAGTTTTCGGCGGACACACATCTTTGTGTGTGGTGCTGAGGATCAAACCTGGGCCGCACGCATGCCAGGCGAGCGCGCTACCTCTTGAGCCACATCCCCAGCCCTGCAAAGCATCTTTCTAATTTTGCTTGTACGATAGACTTAGTATTCTGATAAGACTGAAGGCTGTGACTAAATGTGGCCCTTTTGACAGAAGCTGCAAACTGATGTTTTTATTTTTTCAAGTCAAAGATACAGATTGTAAATCTGAGAAAGGAAATATAAAAACATACACTGGAATTGTTTTAAAATTCAGAATATAAGTGCATGCATTCTCAAAAATCATCAATAATGCACCTAATTTTAGAATCTGAATTCTAATTTTCAGGTATAATTTGGTAGTTTTTAGAAAACATACACATTACAGAATGACGTGTATATATATATATTAATTTTTGTCTTCCCAAGTCATATTTCATTTACAGCCAGTGCAGTGGTACATACACCTTTGTCATCCCAGCAACTTGGGAAGCTGAGGCAAGAGGATTGCAGGTTCCTCAGCGACTTAGAAAGACCCTGTCTCAAAATAAAAAAAAATAAAAAGGACTGGAGATACAGCTCACTGGTAAAGCGCCCAATTCCCAGTACCAAACAAACAAACAAACAAAAACAACTTATTTAATTTAGAGAAAATATAAAACAACCTAATATATTACCCCAAACCTTAGGACAGACTTTACTAAGGAAAGGAAGGCTAAAGGCTCAAATCCTGAGTAACACATTACAGCATCTGGGTCAACAGCAAAAGGAAAACAGGCAATGACATTGAATCACATAGACGTCGAGGAAATATAACACTTGTTGACCATTCGTATTTTTTCTTCTGTTTAGTTCCTTTGCCCATTTATTGATTGAATTATTTGTCTGTTTTTGGTGTTAAGTTTTTTGAGTTCATGTATATTCTGGAGATTAATGCTTTGAAGTGCAGATGGCAAAATTTTCTTCCATTCTGTAGGCTCTCTCTTCATGTTCTGGATTGTTTCCTTTGCTATAAAGAAGCTTTTTTTTTTTTGATACTGTTTGATTTATTAATTCTTGATTTTGCTTCTTGTGATTTAGGAGTCTTGATGAGGAAGTTGGTACCTAAGTTGACATGATGGAGAATTGGGCCTACATTTTCTTCCAGTAAGTGCAGAGTCTCTAGTCAAATTTCTAGGTCCTTGATCTATTTTGAGTTGAGTTTTGTGCAGGGTGAGAGATAGGGGTTTAATTCCATTTTGCTACATATGAATTTCCAGTTTTCCCAGCACCATTTGTTGAAGAGGCTATCTTTCTCCAATGTATGTTTATTGTACCTTTGTCTTGTATGAGATAGCTGTATTTTTGTGGGTTAGTCTGTTATATAGACTTCTTTAAGCTGAAATAAAGGATGCTAAACAGCAACATGATAGCCAAAGAAAATAAAAATCTGTTGGTAAAAACACTGTATTTCTAGTGGCAGGGCACTTTCCTAGCATCAGTGAGGCCCTTTTTCAGTGCCCAGAACTATAATAAATAAATAATAATAATAATAATAACAAATAAAAATAATAATTAATAATAAAGAAAAATAACAGGAAAAAAATCAATGAAATTAGGAGCCAGTTTTTTGAAAAGATAAAATAAACGAGACAAACCCTTAGTTGAGCCAAGAAAAAAATAGAGAAGACTCAAATAATATCAGAAATGAAAGAAGATACATTACAACTGATACCACAAAAGAATCATAATATGTACCAACAAATTGGATAAATTAATAGAAATGTACAACCTACAAATACTAAATCATGAATGAATAGAAAAAAGTCTTAAACAGATCTATAACTAGTATGGTGAACAAATCAGTAATCAAACCCTCCCAATAAAAAAAGCCTAGGTCTGGGTTGTGGCTCTGTGGCAGAGTGCTTGCCTACAACATGTGAGGCTCTGGGTTCTATCCTCAGCACCACATAAAAATAAATAAATAAAGATATTGTATTCATCTACAACTTAAATATATATATATATATATATATATATATATATATATATATATATTTTTTTTTTTTTTTTTTAATCCCAGGACCAGATGACTTCACTGGTGAATTCTACTAAACATTTTTTTAAAAAGAATTAATACCAATAATCTTCAAATTCTCCAAAAAGAAAGAAAGAAAGAAAGAAATCAAGAGAACACTTTACACTTTCAATTCATTTCATGAGACTGATATTACCCTGACACCAAAGCAACACACAGATGCCACAATAAAAGAAAACTACAGGCCAATATCCCTGATACACATAGATGAAAATATTCTCAACAAAATACTAACAAACCTATTCAGCAGCAAAATTAAAAGAATCATACACCATGGTCAAGTGGAATTTATTCCTGGAATGCCAGATGTTTCAATATATGAAAATAAATTAATGTGTTACATCACATCAATAAAGGATTAAAAAAAATCATATGATTGTCTTAATAGATGCAGAAAAAGTGTTTGACACAGAATTCAGTACTCTCATGGAAAAAAAAAATCTCAACAAACCAAGAATAAAAGGGAAATACTGCAACACAATAAAAGTAACATATAAAAAGCCCATAGCTAACATCTTACCCAATAGTGAGAAACTAAACTCTTTTCATTTAATATCTGGAACAAGGCAAGGATGCCACTACTATTTATCATACTACTAGAAGTTCTAGCCAGAGCAATTAGATAAGAAAAAGAAGTAAAAGCACTCAAATTGGAAAGGAAAAAGAAAATTATTGCAGATAGTATACATATTTAGTAAACCTGCAAAAAACTCCATTTAAAAAACTTAAAATTCTTAAGTTCAAGGAGGTAAAAAATGTATATACTGAAAACTATAAAACATTGATGAAAGACATTAAACAAAATAGATATCATGCATTATTTAATTGAAAGACTCAATATTGTTAAAATGTCCTTACAACCCATTAGATCTATGGATCCAATGTGATCTCTATCAAAATCCCCAAACTTATAAACGTGTATATATAGAAAAAAATTCTTAAAATTCATATGGAGGGCTGGGATTGTGGCTCAGAGGTAGAGCGCTCACCTAGAATGTGTGAGGCCCTGGGTTCAATCCTCAGCACCACATAAAAAATAAAATAAAGATATGTGTCCGCCTATAAGTAAAAAATAAATATTTTTTTAAAATTCATATGGAACCTGAAAGAGCCAAATTGATCCCAAGAAAAAAGAACAACACTGTAGGAGTCATACTTCCTGATTTCCTAATATAACATGATGCTATGATCATCAAAACAGGCACAGTGGCACATGTCTGTGTAATTCTAGCCATTCAGGAGGCTGAGGCAGGAAGATCATAAGTTTGAGGCTGGCCTGAGCAATTTAGCAAGTCTCTGTTTCAAAAATAAAAATAAAAAGGGCTGGGGTTCTAGCTCAGTGGTAGTTTGCCCCTGGGTTTAATGCCCGTCCCTACCAAAAGAAAACACAAATCAATAAAAAATGCAGTGTAGTACCTGCATGCTGAGAGACATACAGACCAATGGAATGGCAAACATATCTATGCATTTATAGTAAGTTGATCTTCCATAAGGATGAAACTGATCTTAAAATGGGGAACAAATAGTCTTTTCAACAAGTGATGCTGGGAAAATTGGGTAAGTAACAGAATGAAATTGGATCTTCATCTTACACCACACACAAAAACCAACTCAAAATGGATTGAAAACTTAGCATGTAAGAGCTAAAACATTAGACTCCTACAAAAAAAAATTAGAGAAAAGCTTCATGACATTGGTCCTGGCATTGTTTGTTTGTTTGTTTGTTTGTTTTCCATGAATTAGAACATCAAAAGCACAGGCAATAAAAACAAAAATAAACAAGGAGTACTACATCAAATTAAAAATCTGCATAGCAAAGGTGTGACTGCTAAGGAAATCAGTAAGGAAATTCTTCAAAATTTAAAAATACAATGACCCTGTGATCCAGCAACCCTACTTCTAGGTACACAGTATATACAAAAGCATTAAAATAATTTCCAAAATATATCTGCCCTTCCATATTCATTATGGCATTATTCACAATAGCCAAGAAGTGGAAACAACATAAATACCAATCAAAGAGTGAACAGATACAGGAAATGTGGTATATACAATAGAGTTCACTTCAGTCTTTAACAGGAAATTTTGTGATGTGCAACAACATGAAAGACCTTGAAGACATTGTACTAAGTAAAATAAACCAGATGCAGAAAGATAAGTACTGCATGATTCCACTTATACGAGATATCTAAAACAGTCAAACTCATAAGAAGGACTGGAATATTGGTTATTCAGAGCTGGGGACAGGAGGAACTAGGGAATTATTAATCAACAGGCATAAAGTTTCAGTTAAGAAGTAATAAATAAATATCTCTGTTCCAGAGATATACTGTAGGACACTGTACTTACAGTCAACAATAATACATTTTAGACTTAATATGTGTTAAAAGGATAGATTTCATGTTGAGTGTTTGTACCACAGTAGAACAATTTAAAAAAAAAAAATAACATTTTTCATATCACAAAATGACCAAATATCTCCCTCTCCTGGCTAGTGTAAGTAACTGCTGCTGCTTTATAAATTCACAGTTTAATCCTTGCTTCTCATTTTATAAAAGATATATTAAGCTATTCAGTTATAAAAAAAAAGTCCCCCTGCTTCCTGATATTATCAATCCTCAGCAAAGCCCGCCCCCCCAAAAAAAACCCAAAATCACCTACCTCAACTTTGAATCCTCTAAGAGTTTCTTTCCAAACTCCCTCTTTCTGAAATGTCCATGGATTCCCACAGTTGTTCCTTCTTCCTAGCTGCAACAAACAATGAATCCACCTTCCTCAATTATAAGTGTGTTCTTGGGGGGGGCGAGGGAGGGGGCGTTGGTAGTTCCTCAATATGATGCAGCTTTGTATTTGCTATTAAGTGTGAAAATTGAAAAATAAATTACTTGTATTCATTTTTCATATGATTCAATACATTTTTTGAAGTATAGACTAGTGAATGGAGGTGAAGTATTGAATATTGTAGAAGATGAGACCAGAAACATCACATTTAGAATCAGATTGTCATTTACTGAGAATCACATTGTAGAGGACTATTTACTAGCCACAGGCAGGAAGTTAAGTGACCATGACAGTGGTTGGGGTTTTTTGTTTGTTTGGGATTTTTGTTTTAGTACTGAGAAAAGTCTTTAATGTGAAAACTAGAGACTCTGAGAACTGCAAAGGTCCCGGATTCTCAAGATAGAGAAAAGTGTGTGCATTGAAATCACAAACTGGCAAACTTCAACCAGGCTATTTATAAAGAATCACAGTGTTATCTAGGAAAAATATTATTAAAGAACATTTTAAAAATTTTAAATTATCTTTTATTTTGCTGGAACTTTAAACTTTCTTTCTCTAAAAACCAACAGGGGTGATTAAGTGATATCTTCTATATTAATTAACATATCTACAAAAATGCAGACATTTGTCCTTTGTCTTCTGGATGCCTGCTTGGTGGCTATTTGGCTATCTGTGATATTTAGGCCAGGATTAACATATCTCTGAAGACTCATTGTTACTGGTTATAAAAATATTTTTCAAAATTTTTCTTGATAGTCTCAATTCTTTTGTGCTTCATTGTTAGATCTCATTAGGTTTTTTTTTCCTGTGTTTGATGTAACTGATAATGAGCTTGTTTTAGATGTCAGAGTAACAGCTTTATCATTCTCTTATTTTTAGCTTGTGCTTATGTTGGTGCTGTTATTGTCAGTTTATTATTTCTTTATAGGAATCTTTTAAAATCTGATTCATTTTGTTATGTTTGTTTAGTTAACACTAGATAATGGGGTCTTCAAACCCAATCTAATAATGGGAACTAGGTATTGTGAACTAGACCCAACCAAAATTAAAATATGCTGAAGGGAAATAGAGAGACAGTGGTATTCTATATCCAGATATGGTGGATCCCTCACTATTCTTTAAGTGGCCTTATACCTGTGATGGAATAGTGACCAGTTATCCAAGCTAGAATGGACTGATTAGGTTATGGCTCTCATAATCATTTCACCACTGAATGATCCTGCATTAACAGAAGCTTTGTGGGGGACACTTCATTTCCAAACTGTAACCACCCCTGACCCCACAAAAGTGTGGGAATCACAATTGAATCAGTTTCCTATGTCGGATGCAAGAATGAACATCTGGAAGGAATATACAGAGGCAAAATCCAAATAGTGAGACAGTGTCAACAGACCAGACCTACCCAGATGGGGGCTTTAAAATCTAACAATTCTAGATGTCGAGAAAAATCCAGAAATGGAAGTGAGCCTTTTGGTATCACCCTAGGGCTACGATGACAAAACACCACAGACAGGAGGGCTAAAACAACAAAAGTTTATGTGGTCACAGTTCTGGAGTCTAGTAGTGTAATACCAAGGTGTGGGTAGATTGGTTTTTCCTGAGGCTCCTCCTCCTCCTTCTTCTTTGGTAATGTGTATTAAATTCAGGGGCACTTTACCACAGAGCTACATCCCCAGTCCTTTTTATTTTGAGACAGGGTCTCACTAAGCTGCCAAGGCTGACCTTGAACTTGGTAACCCTCCAGCCTGAGCCTCCAGAGTAGCTTGGATTACAGGTGTGCACCACCACGTCCTGATGTGGCCTCTCATCTTCTCCCTGTGTCTTCACATGGTCTCCCTTCCCTATGTGCATGTTTGTGTTCTAACTTCTCTGCTTATCAGGACACCAAGCTGAATATGGTGTGATGGCACATGCCTATAATCTCAGCTACTCTGGAGACTGAGGCAGAAGGATCACAAGTTCGAGGCCAGCCTCAGCAATTTAGCAAGACCTTGCCTCAAAATAAGAAAAGGACTGGTGATATAGTTCAGTGTAGAGCACCCCTGGGTTCAATCTCCAGTACTGGGAAGGAAGGAAGGAAGAAAAAATAAAGACCCTAGTAATATTGGATTAGGGCTCATCCATATGGCTTCACTTTAACTTAATCATCTCTCTAGCAACCCAATCTCCAAATAGTCACATTCTGAGGCCTGGGGATTAGGACCAACACATGTGTGGGCCGCAGTGCAGTCCATATTATCTAATTTGGAGAAATATTATCCCCACCATATGCAACACTTTCCATTTTCATTCTGAACTCATCATGAAACTTCTAAAGTGAATTTCAACGTTTCCAAGAGGAAGGAGCAGCTCCAACTGGCCTGCCAGAGTACCACCACTGTAAAACAATAGACTGATACTTTGATCCCATTTAGTCTCCGAATCCCTAAATAAATTGATGAAATTATGTTCCTAAAAATGCAAAACTGAAGATGAAACTCTAATGCCCCTGGTCTGTGCTGCTCAAGGGATCACAGGCACACAGAGTCTATCATGAACCCCCTCTTCATAAATCCTCCACCCAGTGTGCAAGGCCACCTACCTGGCCCCCTGCCCACCTGTGTTCCTACCCTTTGCCCCTTGCCAGCCTGTACCCCAGTCCCCTTGTCACTCGCCCACTGTCCCCCTGCCTGCACTCTGCCTCTACCTGCCTGTGCCTACCTGTATTGGCCACATGTGAGGCCAGCCCACACTGGCTCTTCACCACGCTCACTGTAAATCCCATCTGTGACCGCTGTGGACATCAATAAGGCCCTCCTTCAACTGCCCTCTGACATGGAAAAGGTAGAGCAAAGAGAAGGAGAAAGAAGACACAGGGAAGAATAGAGATATCTCTACCCTGGAAGACTGAAGGAACACCTGGGCATGTTGATTAAGAGGCCCATGACCGCCCTTGGGCTAAGGATCTTTCTGCCCTAGAAGAGAAAGGTGGAAGGGACCTGGCACTGGAGTGATCGGACCTGAGTTCAAAATAGGTTCTGCCACGTACTAGCTATAGAAGTTCAAGGAGGTTATTGAACATTCAAACTTGCCCTGGAACTGTGCTGTCCGTCTTGGGGCCACGGATCACAATTGGTTATTCAGCACTTAAAGTGTGGGCTAGTCCAAATAGAGAAGAACCATAACCGTAAAATTCACACAAGATCTCATTAACAATTTTTATGCTGATTACATTGGCTATACTGGGAAAATACGCTCTAATTAATTCTACCTGTTACTTTTACTTTTCTGGCTACCAGAAAATTTAATGTTACATATCTAGCTCACATTTTATTTCTATAGGACTTCACTGATTTACAGCATGAATCGTATGAGCATCTATCCTGGGGCACCCAAAACAATCTGCATTACACTTTTATGTTCTATGGAATTGTTCAGTTCAGCACTTTTCCTAGATGTGAGTGTGTGTGTGTGTGTGTGTGTGTGTGTGTGTGTGTTGTGCCAGGGATGGAACCCAGGGCTTCCTGCATGCTAAACACACACACTTTACACTGAGCCACAGCGCCAGCCTCAATTCTTTGTAAGATTATACAAAGTAGTACTACTAGTTGCATTAGAATAAGCTGGCCTGAGTTTGGGTTTGTAGATCTGCTCTCCATATTTCTAGCTTCTGTGGTGCCCTCAACATGGGAGATGGGCAGTGAACAGAGGCTATATTTGATCTACGGTCAGTTTTGTCATAACAAACGTCTGTTCTTGATCCTCTCCAAAAGCAATATTATGGGCAGGGATATAGTTAAGTGGTAGAGTACTTACCTAGCATGCAAGAAACCCTGTCTTCAGAACCATAGGGGGTGGGGGTAAGAGAAAAAAAGGCAATATTACTTGTATGGCTCTTTCACAGACATCTGCAGACACTTGGGGATTAAATGAAATGCATTCAGAAATTCACATGTTTACAAATACTTGTGCATTTTGACAGCTGCAGCTGTAGACTGGAACAACTGCAGCTGGTGTGGACACAACTGTGAATTATGTCTGCACCATCCAAATCCATGTTGTTTCTGCTTCACAGTTTTCTTGACTGAGTAAGATTACCATTTTTAACATGTCTCTGTGTCCCATCAAAAACATTTTGTGTGATTCCAATACAAATTATCTTCCACTTGGAAGAATTTGCATTATGCTTACTGAGTGCTTCAACACCTTGGAGAATTTTTTCAACTAAAAGTATTATGTGGGGCTGGGGATGGAGTTTAGTAGCCCTTGCCTAGCAAGTGTGAGGCCCTGGCTTTGATCCGCAGTGCTGGGAAAAAAAACAAACAAAAAAAGTATTATGGTCTAAAAGTCAATAGAAAGTATTGATAACTTTGTTAGCTTTAAATGCAAAAAAAATAAAAAATAAAATTGCCTATAGTCCTTTTTTGCTTTCAAAATTAAAAAAAATAGCTACATTGAAAAAATCATATTGCCCATGGTACTTTTTAAAATTGGTTCAAGCATTCAAATATGCAGTAGGCCCTCCATATCTGTCAGTTTTGTGCCCATGACTTCAATAAAACCTTGGATCAAAAATATTTTTAAAAATTATATCTGTACTGAGCATATACAAATGTTTATCTTGTCCTTATTCCTAGCCATGCAGTATAACAACTATTCATATAGTATTTACATCATATAAGGTGTTATAAGTGATCTACATTTAAAGTGTGAGAGGACTGCATAGGTTTTATGCAAATGCTGCACTATTTTATATAAGGAACTTCAGCATCCACAGATTTTGGTGGGGAGTTAGAGAGATGATTGTACACCAAGAATAGTGATCCTGCTCAATTTTAATGATCAAGTGATCCATATAGGGTGGCTTAAGATTTTTATTTAATGCATACAATTCTATGCTATTATTATGCTCTTAGAAAGAATTTGACAAATCATTTTAGTGTAATTAAGTCTATCACTATAAAATGTTAATGTTCTGATCAGTAAATTAATTTTTCAAAACTTATACAATTTAAAACAGTTAAGGGCCCATATTCATCCTCGAAGGTGTTCCAAGTCAGGCAGCCTACCACTCAATCACCTGACCCCAGGAACACTCATACCACATCTGGGCCTTTGGTGATCTAACACTGGACATCTTGGCTCAAGTCTACAGGTAGCTGATGGACTTTTTTTTTTTTTTTTGGTAGGTACTGGGGATGAACCCAGGGATGCTATACCACTGAGTAAATTCCCAGCTCTTTTTATTTTTTATTTTGAAACAGGGTCTTGCTAAGTTGCCCAGGCTGGCATTGAACTTTCGATCTTCCTGCCTCAGCCTCCTGAGTAGCTGGAGGCATTTGTATGTGTGTGGGCAGTTTTACACACACACACATCCTTTCTGCTTCATCAGTCCTCCTCTGACCTCCTAGCCTCCAGGGCTCCTCTGATGTCCCTCTTTCCCTCATATTTCAGCTTCATCTTCAAAGGCTTCAACAATCAGTCTGGGAGTTGTTATACATTGTAACTGTGTTAAAGCAGCCTACAACTAAGAACTGAATTGTTACCATAGAAAATCTCTCACCCAGTTTGCCTTTTCTGAACAACTGTCCTTTCAGGGACTTCGTATTGTGATATGGGACCAAAGGAAGTCTCCTTTTCCTTGAAATGCACCAATTTTCTCAACTTAACCATTTTTATTACTTAGCAATGGTATCTTTCAAGTTAAGAGAACGCTAATTAAATCAAAGCCCTAATGGATAATTTTTAATCATTATTTAACTCCCCAATATATTTTTAAGTGTTAAACAAAATACAAAGTTTAATTAATTAGGTTATGATTATATTAATTACATTAATTTACTAAATTTATTAAGACATCATCAAATACCGAAGATGGAGTAAAAGCGATCATGTTAATGAAAAAGATGACATTGGACTCAGGGAGATTGAAACCAAATTCCTTTACTGTGGATTAGATTTATGTTTTTAACATGGGTGGTCTTTCCAGATATTTATTTGGATTTTATGGTTTAAAATGCAAAACAAAATCTTGTAAGTCAGTAAAAATTCCTCCTGCCTATGATTCTAATAGATGTGGGAATCAGGTAAATTCAGAGGGAAAAAAAAGAGAAAGGCCTAGGTTTCCCTATCTCATTCAGTTTTAGTTTCTCAGCCTGTGCTGTGAAGCCCTGTGCCCATTAACAGCAGCCCCTTCCTGGAAAGACAGTGGTGGAGAGGCCCCCAGCCAGCCTCAGGAACCCAGCAGGCACAGAGCTTCCCCAACAGCTAGTTCCTGGATCAGCAACAGTGTCTGAAAAGGCTCAGAATTTCTGGACCTTTCTACAGCTGTATTCTTTCATGAACCACAACCACAGAAAGCTTATCAGAGATCAAGCTCAACTATTGATATTAAAACAGAGTCCCTGCAGGCTGGGTGTGTAACTCAGTGGTAGAACACTTGCCTAGCATGCACAAGGCCCTGGGTTCCATCCCCAGCACCATAAAAGGAAAAAAAAAAAAAAAATCCTTTGATTTGTGACCTTAGATCTGAGAGCAGTACTGAGTCTCTTTCTAAGAGGAACTAGCCAACCAAGGCACAGGAGCATCAAAATTAATCATAAAAAAAATCACCTGTGCTTGATAGCAATTAATTGACAGAATCAAGTGGCTGAGGCCTTGGCATCATGCTGCCAAGGATTCTATGGTGACCATGATCAAGAATAGCAGGAATAGCTTTTCTAAGTGACCTGGAGTGCTCACAGAAAATGACCAGCTCAGAGGTTTAAACTACCAGACAAGTCACAGTCACAGAACCAAGAAATTTTCCACAGCCTTCCTGAAAGAGCTTCTTATTTCTTGTAGCTGAAAATTATACACAAAACTTAATTGTGAAGGGCTGGGGATGTGGCTCAAGCAGTAGCGCGCTCGCCTGGCATGCGTGTGGCCCGGGTTCGATCCTCAGCACCACATACAAACAAAGATGTTGTGTCCGCCAAAAACTAAAAATTAAATATTAAAATTCTCTCTCTCTCTCTCTCTCTCTCAAAAAAAAAAAAAACTTAATTGTGAAGGTTGCAGAATTTTAATATAAGTTGAGACCGTAGCCTCACCAAGTCCCTTAAATGAAGAATTAGCATTGATTGATAAGGAATGGAATCTGAGATATTTTTGTTTAATTTTTTGATACTGGAGAGTGAGGCCAGAACTACTCCACCACTGAGCTACATTTGCAGCCCTATTTTATTTTGAGACAGGGTCTCACTAACCTGTGGAGGTTGGTCTTGAATGTGCAATCCTCCTGCCTCAGTCTCCCTAGTTGCTGAGATTCCAGGGGATCACCACTGTGCCCGGCTGATCTGAGACTTTTATAGGGAGCATCTGGTTGTCTCAGATAAAGCCAAGACTCCAATTCTCAAGTCACTCTCAAGAATCTGTATGGGAATGAATCCTGATGATGTTAGACCAAGGAGAACTATTATAATTACGGAGCTGAATTAGTTGAAATGGGAGCACTTCCTGGGGTTCCAGATTTAGCTGGGTGCAGTAGCTCAGGCCTGTAATCTCAGTGACTTGGGAGGATGAGGCAGGAGGAATATAGATTCAAGGCCAGCCTGGGTATATTAGTGAGAAGCTGTCTCAAAAATTAAAAAATAAAAAGGGCTGGGAAGTAGTTCAGTGATAGAGTGCCCTGGGTTCAATACCCAGTACACCCTCCCTGCCAAAAAAAGAGAGAAATGTATTAGTGAGTGAACTGATTTTCAAGGGAGCATCCTTAAAATTCTATGTGGCTATTCTATGTGTCCTCCATAGACCAGGTATCACAAAGGAAATGCCACCATTGAAATGAGTTCACTAGCTGGACACAGTGGTTCACACTTGTAATTCCAGCAACTTGGGAGGCTGAAGCAAGAGGATCACAAGTTCCAGATAAGCCTCAGGGATTTAGCAAGACCCTGTCTCAAAATAAAAAAATAAAAGGACTGGGGATGTGGCTCAGTGATAAAGTGCCCTGGTTTCAATCCCTAGTACCAAAGACGGAGAGAGAGATGGACTCCCTGGTTGTGTAACAGTGGTCCACTTCACCTTTGAATATAGCTCTGAGGCTTATTTTTTAAAAAGACCTGTTTTCCTTTCCCTCTTCTCCTTCCCCCTCTCCCTAGCAGGAGATTACTAAGATTACTAAGAGTTATCTATGCTCCACAGGAAGTTGTCTAGGAAGTGAATATCTTCCAAATTAACAAGTGAATCCTAAGGCGTCATCAGGGCACCCTGGGACCCCCTGATAGGGCACACCTGGAAATCTAGCCTTTGAATAGCTCCTTTTAAATCCCCCTATTCTTGCTGATGGGCAGAATCACAGCCTCTGGGACAGGCGTTCCCTGTGCTTCTCCTTTGCTAGCAAAGCAATAAAGCAAATTTTTCCTTTTTTTCAAAACTGTGTCCCATTATTAAACTGGCATTAATTGGCACTGGGGACAAGGACGGAGCTCTTGGTTACAGTTGCAAGTGATATAACAAGATTTCCGAGGTCAACGGGCAGTGCCTAGCTTTCAAAGACAGTAGGGGGCTGGG
The DNA here is from genome assembly GCF_021218885.2 of Marmota monax. NCBI lineage: Eukaryota > Metazoa > Chordata > Mammalia > Rodentia > Sciuridae > Marmota > Marmota monax. Next base: position 6,821,656 of record NW_026695198.1, on the reverse strand, counting down.
GTTGTGGCTCAGTGGTAGAGCACTTGCCTAGCACATGTGCAGGCACTGGGTTTGATCCTCAGCACCTCATAAAAATAAATAAACAGGGGTTGGGAATTTAGCTCAGTGGCAGAGCGCTTGCCTAGCACGCGCAAGGCCCTGGGTTCGGTCCTCAGCCCTGGAAAAAAAGAAAAAAAGGATTAAAAAAGACCAAAAATAAATAAGTAAATAAATAAACAAACAAACAAAATGGCATTGTGTCCATCTATAACTAAAATAATAATAATGATGATGATGATATTGATGATGATGATGATGATAAAATTAAAATAATAATAAAAGAATGTGTACTGTAACTATAATGGACAACAGTTGAAATAGTCACCAAATGTTATGACCCACAGAAATCACTGACAGTGTCTAATTGATCTCAGTGTCCCTACAAAGGAAAGAGCTAGACAGCTTCTAAAATGTTACTTGATCTATAAAACAAGAAAGCCAGAATCTTGACCCATCAGCAAAGGGGAGGTTATGGGCTGGGGATACAGCTCAGTTGGTAAAGTTCTTGTTTCACATGCACAAGGCCCTGGGCTCAATCCCCAGCACCATAAGAAAAAAAAGAAAGAAGGGAGAGTCGTTGTCTTTTTCTTAGCTCCATATTTAAGTCATTCAGACACCTAGTTTATTGACCAAAATGTAAGCAGATGTCCTTAAAGAAGGACCCTATAATACAAATACAAGTGTACACTACCATTCCCATAGTTCATTCCCATAGGGCCCCACAGGGGCCTGTGACCATTTAATGAAGTTACTATGACCTGGAAAAATAGAAATACCCAGGCCTTTAGGGGATCACAAAACATTGGTTCTGAATTGACACTGTCTTTGAGGAGACCTGAATTGCTACAGTGGCATATTGGCAAAAATGGATAAATGACGTTTGGGATCAAGTTTGAATCACAGTGGGCCAAACTCTCTATGAACCAAACTTGTGGTTATTTTCCTACTTTTGCTGAATGTTTAATTAGAATAGGCATATTCATCAAATGGCAGAATACCCATGCTGACATTGTGACCCTGGAAGCAAAGTTCATTATGATGAGAAAGGCCAAGTAGGAGCCCTTGAAACTTTCTTTCTCTCAGGATAGAAAATCAATACATGTTTCAGAAGGAATTGCAGAAATGTGAACCATCATAAAAAAAACTTGAAAAATGTAGTGTTAATAATAAATACATCTCTCTTTAATTTGACTACGCAACATGTGCAGATGATGAATGGCTCTCCGAGATTATTATAAACATAATCAGATAGGGACTGTAACTGCAGTTGCTATTCCTAATGTACTTTCTCCCCCCACCCTGCTCTCCCCCACCAGTATTGGTGAGTGAACAAGAACCTCACATATACTAGGCAAATACTGTACCACTAAACTATACACCCACCCCTTTTTATTTTTTTAGGACAGTTGCTCAAGGCTGACCTTGAACTTATGATCCTCCTGTCTCAGCCTCCTGAGTAGCTTGGTTTATAGGCATGCGCTTCTGCACCCATGTCTTTATGTACTATTAGTACTGAAAAAATTAATATAGTCCCTAATATGCACCTGTTGACTTGAAAAATGCTCCTTTCTCTGTATTAACTAATAAAGATACTTAGAAACAGTTTACCTTTACTGACAGAACAACAATAACCTTCACAGTCTTACATCAGGGGCTCACTCTTGCTCTCCTTTGGAATATGGTTCACAGAGATGTTGATCATCTTGATATTCCATAAAATATCACACTAGTCCACTGCACTGATGACTGCTATGGTCTTAACGTGTCCCCCAAAGTTCATGTGTTAGTAACTTAATGCCCAGTTCAATGTTTGAGAGGTGGGACCTTGAAGAGGTCATGGGGCACAGCCTCACAAATGGATCATTATTACAATAGCAGGAAGAGGGTCATTAACATAAGAGTGGATTTGTTATAAAAATTATTTTGGCACTTTTCCTCCCTCTCTCTCTGCCCTTTCCCCTGTCCCTTCACTCTTTTTCTCTCTCCCTCTCTTTCTCTCTGCCTTCTGCTTAGAAAGATGCAGCAAGAAAGCCCTTGCCAGATGCAAACCTTTCAACTTTGAATTTCCTAGCATCCAAAATTATCCAATCTTAGTTGTTCTATTTTAACAGCACAAAATTTTTCAGGGATCCAACCACAAAACCTTGGAGCACCACTTACTAGCTGTATAACTTCTGGTAAATTCAGTCATCTAAACTCTGATTTCTTCATTCGTAAAAAGTGAGAAAACACTGCTTTAAACTGAGGATTGAGCTGGGTACTGGGAGGCTAAGGCAGGAAGATTGTAAGTTTTGAGTCCAGCCTCAGCAATTCGGTGAGATCCCGTCTCAAAATAAGAAATGAAAAGGGCTAGAATGTAGCTCAGTGGTAGAGCACTCCTAGGTTCCATCTCTAGTACCCAGACAAACAACTGAGGATTAATACAATTCAAATCAAACAAGTTTATTAATGAAAGTCACAATTCAGATGTAAAGAAATAAAACAATATTTTTCTATCATGGAAGTTAGTTAACTAACCACTGAAACAACTATTTCTGTTGATGGTGGAACTAATTTAATTTGGCCAGCCACTGTGATCCGTTATGATGTAACCCCATCATTCCCAGGTAAACTCCAGTGATTGTCCCTTTTCGGGGCTTCCTTTTTCTGTTTTCTTTCTTAGTCTGCATGGTGGCTCCTGGACTCATTGGAAGCTCAGGTAGCAAGATCATACATAGCACCCTGTACTCATGGGCTCCTATGAGGTCTTTCATCCAGCCTGTCTCCAGGTATGTGACTGTCTTTGGTCCCTACTACAAGACAGTGGGCAGACAGCTCCATAATAATGACTCTCAGCGACTAGAGCCACCTTTTTCTCTGCACACATACACACCACCCAACACCCCAAGTCAGACCCTACCTCAGACTTGGTTAAGCTCCCTAGATCCCTGGGTATCCCTGGCCCAGAGCTTTGAGAAGTCAGAAGACTTGAGCCCATTGCCTCGGGACCTCAGCATCCCAGGGTATCTGACCTCCCTCCTCACAGGGAAGGCATGAAGAAAATTCTGCAAACACCTCAAGACACTGTGGACTTGTAGAAAGAGTGAAATGGAAATGCAATGGTTTACTCTTTCCCTCAAGTCACTCTGTACTGTTCAAATATTTTTATTTTTCCTCTTTCTTTTTTTCACCCTGGTATTGGGGGTTGAACTCATGGACATTCTAGAACTGAGCTACATTCCCAGCTGTTATTACTTTTTAAATTTTGAGATAGAAAAGGCGTGCAGTTTGGGAAGATCAAGGCAATTCTCTGCTCCAATAATTGTGGGTTTTATTCACACAAAGATTATTGCAGGTTTATGGTAGATGAGGTTTGCTTCCAATTTATTATACATTATTCTATGAAGCATTTTTCATTATTCCGCATTTGTGTGAAAGATGATGTCTTTAGCAGGCAAGAAACAGAATGTGGCTAGGGAGTTTACCAAAAAACAATTGGTTCGAAGCCATGCTTACTGATGATTATCCTTATTGGAACAGGGACAAAAAAAGAGAACTGGTTATGTATTAGCAAAAATCAAATTGTGATTTAAAAGCATTAATTTGGTTAACCAAATGTATGCGTGTGATTAAAATGCAATATTGCTGTGATTATAATGCAATCAGCAAATTATTAAACTGCAATCAAAATGTAAACAAGTCCTATCTGTCTGCCAGGAGACTCCTCAGCTCATTATTTTAACTGGATCTGTAAACTAGTTTTTAGTAAATAGACTCATATTTCTCAGCTGTCACATTCCATTTTTTTCCCTTTTAATTTGTTAACTGAAAGAAAATATCAAGAGGGACTTTTTTTTTTAATGTAGAAATAAAATATTTAAAAAAAAAAAAACGTAGTGTATCTTTCCAAATGTAATTTTTTTTTAAGAAAGAGAGAGAACTTTTTAATATTTATTTTTTAGTTTTCGGCGGACACAACATCTTTGTTTTTGTATGTGGTGCTGAGGATCGAACCCGGGCTGCACGCATTCCAGGCGAGCATGCTACCGCTTGAGCCACATCCCCAGCCCTCCAAATGTAATTCTTAAAAGTATACACATCAGGTTTTAAATCTGTATAAAAATTGATGTGCTAAAAGGAAAAAAAGATAAAGCAAAACATCTTGCTCACATGTTTAAATCACAAAGATTAAGGAACATGTTAATGTCTAATGAGCTTAACACTATCTTCATGATTGATAAATTAGTTTACAAATTAATTTTAAAATACAACAGTATATAAATGTGCCTTTCCCTCAACACAAACATCTTAAAAATATTTTCAGCAGATGTAGCAATGTTAAGATCTCCAAAATATAACTAGAAAAACAGTTATTTTATTTAAATCATACATGTAAACCAAATTCCTAGCTCTCTTTTTTCTGCCCACATCTTAAAAAACACCTTGGGGCTGGGGATGTAGCTCAGTGGTACAGCACCTGCCTAGTACCCTTAATTGCTAGGTAGAGTGCCTAGTGATTCCAAAAAAAAAAAAAATTAAAAAATACCTTACTGTTTTTGTGATCCTAAATCATATAAGAAGGATATCTAAACTCTAAAATATTTTACCCACCCTATCCCTATGCCCTAAAAGAAAACCTAGAATATTTTCATCAACAATGTCCTCATTTCTATTTCCACTTAACATTAAAGTGCCTATTGTTTAATATGAACCATCCTCTCCAGGCGTCTGAGGCATCCTGTAATCTAAGCTTCAATAAAGCTTTGTTCTTCATTGGGGGAAAAAAAAATCTTGTAAGAAGCTCTGACTGTAACTGTGGTGTTGTAACGTAGGTGGGTTGGGCTGTCTTCAAAAGGCTAAGACACAAAGAGCTCATTTTCATCTAAGCAAAACAGAAAGTCTTGGAATTGTTTCCTTTGACGAGGGTGAGGTCCCACTAGCAATTAGGAATTTGAGGCTTCACTTCCAGACAGCCAGCTTGAGAGCATGCATTGTCCGTCTCACGCCTAGAACACTTCGGAGTCATCTTCAAACTGACCTAGTGGTTAAGGAAATTATAACACCTCGTTTCTATGGTATGTCTTCACCCTTGAAATAACAATCTACTGAGCTAAAGAAAAAAATGGTAAAATATAACTTCCAATTCTCACCTTTTAAACATTCAAACTTATATAAAAAAATCACTGGATAAATATTATTAGGTATTTTACTATCATATTCATGCAAAAGATTTCATGAAGGGCTGAGGGTGTAGCTCAGTGGTAGAGTGCTTGCCTAACATGTGTGAGGCCCTGACTTTTATCCCCAGCACCACACACACACAAAAAAAATAAATTAAAAAATCATGAGTCTACTTTTTTCACATCTGCCTTTTAATTTGTCATATTATTCTGATGTTTTATTCATTCTATAACTTATACATTTGAGTTGTTTCTGCTTGTTAATAATTTATGCCACTGTTTTTATACAAATGTTTTTCCACCTTCAGAATAAATAAGATGAATTGCTTATGCAACAGATAAAATAAAAAAGATTAAAAATCATTATATTAGTAATATTAGCTGGGCACGATGGCACACACCTGTAATCCCAGTCACTCAGGAGGCCAAGGCAGAAGGATTGCAAGTTCAAGACCAGCCTCCACAATTTAGTGAGGCCCTAAGCAACTTAGCAAGGACCTTTCTCAAAACATAAATAAAAGGACCGAGAATGTAGCTCAGTGGTAAAATACCGCATGTTCAATTCCCATTACAAAGAAAAAAAAAATCATATGTTAAAGAAAGAGTTCATCATAAGGACTCAGGAGACTAAAGCTGGAGGATCACAAGTTTAAGGGCAGCCTCAGCAATTCAGCAAAACCTTGTCTCAAAATAAAAAGTAAAGAGGGATAAAGATGTAACATAGTGGTACAATGCCCCTAGGTTCAATTCCTAGTAGTGCAGGGAGAAAAAAAAAAATTAAGAAAATACTATGAAGGCCCTGTGCAGTGGAACATGCCTGTAATCCTAGCCACTTGGGAGGCTGAGGAAGGAGGACTGAAAATTTGAGGGCCAGCCTCAGCAACTTAGTGAGACCCTGTCTCAGAATGAAAAAAGAGGTGGGGATATAGTTCAATGTTAGAGTCAAATCAGCTGGCTGTAATGGCACACACCTGTAATCCCCAGTGCCCCAAAATCATGGAACTCAACACTAAAATAGGCAAATTTTATTCTACATAAGTTATATTTAATAAACATGATTTTAAAAATGATTTTAGCTGGGCATGGTGGTACTTGCTAGAAATCCCAGTGAATCAGAAGGCTTAGGCAGAAGTGTTCCAAGTTCAAGGCCAGTCCAGGTAATTTAGGGAGATCCTGTCTCAAACAACAACTAATAGAGATCAGAGCTGGGGAAGCAGCTCAATAGTAGAGCATTCGCCTAACTTATGTGAAGCCTTGGTTCAATTACCAGCACCAAAGGAAAAATACTGGGGAGGGGGGTTGGGGGGGACAGGAGGAGGGTACTGGGGATTGAACTCAGGAGCACTCAACCACTGTGACACGTCCCCAGCCCTATTTTGTATTTTATTTGGAGACAGGGTCCCTCTGAGTTGGTTAACACCTCGCCATTGTTGAAGCTGGCTTTGAACTCGAGATCCTCCTGTCTCAGGGGTTCAGGATGCTCCTGAGCACAGAATTCCTGTGGACACGAGACACATGGAAGCTCAGAGGAACTCAGAATGAGGACAAGCTGAGCATGTTACATCCAGGACTGACAATTCTGAGAGCCTACATTTTCCATGTGAACCAGAATTTGTTTAGAGCAGAGAGAGAGGTATGCTGAGAAACAAAAACCACAAAGATGACCCATGAAACCTTGTGTTCTTGCCAGTAGGATGATGACGTGGAAGAAACGGAAAGAGACACTCTCTGTCTCCTAGTCCTACCTCATTCATCAGTAAGCCAAGGGCAGGGGACCTTGGCAAAATGTACACACGTGAACTAAAAATAAATGACTCCAGAGGCTAAGGCAAGAGGATCACAAGTTCAGAGCCAGATTTGGCAAGTTTGAGGTTTGTCTGGGCAACTCAGCTAGATCCCGTCTCAAAATTAAAACTATAAAGAGGGTTGGGGATGTAGCTCAGTGGTGAAGTGCCCTGGGTTCAGTCCGCACTACAAAAATAAGAGGAAGAGGAGGAGGAGGAAGAGGAGGAGGAAGCAGTTGTTTTTGTGCAAATGTTCTCACTGTTAAGAATGAAATGTGGTGAGAAAAGCAGGCACATTAAGATTCCTACTTTTCAGTTCTGGTGTAAGTAGGGACCGTCAGAACACTGTATATGTAAACCTGAGTGATTCATTTTTAATTTTTCCTTCTTTCTCCATCTTTTTTTTTAGGCCAGCCTTGGCAATTTAGTGAGATCCTGTTTCACAATAAAAAATACAAAAAAGTGCTGAGGATATAGTCTAGTGATAAAGCACCCCCAAGTTCAATCTCCAGTAACAACCAAATATATATGTATGTTTATATATCAACTTGAATAGTCTCCATACTATTTTAGATATATGCCAATATGTTTGACTTAATTCCATCTCAAGTAATATCAGATTCCAAATTAAGAGCGTTTTCTCTAAATTCGATGGTGGAGAAAATTGGTTTCATAAATAGGACTTAGAATTAGATGGAAATGTCTTGGTTCCGTGTTTCAAGAAAGGCAAGTAATGAGTCTCTAGATCATTAAACTCTTAATTTAGAGTTTCTCTGCCGAAACATTATTATTATTAAATAGTGAAAATATTTTAATGCCAATAATATGCTGTGTAGGTTTGAAAGAAAACAACTCATTTGGGGCCTGGGTATGTGACTAAAATATTTAGTCTGCCTAATTCACCACCTAACGTGTTTATGTGAGCATGTTTGATGAAATAATCAGTAAGAATCTAACTTGTTACATTTTAAATCTCTGAGATTACTGTATGACTCCTATGAAATATGATTTGCCCATTCATATGTGTCTTAATTTCACAAAGAATTTAAGAGTCAAATCAGCTGAGGAGGCTGAGACAGGGGGAGCACAAATTTAAGGCCAGCCTTGGCAACTTAGCAAGACCGCTATCTCAAAATTAAAAGGACTAGCTCTATAGCTCAGGGGTAAAGCACCCCTGGATTCAATCCCAAGGCCTTAAAAAGAAAAAAAAAAGAAAGAAAGGAGAAAGAGAGAGCGAGCGAGCAGACAAGGCTTCTGCCCACCAATGTAGCAGGAAAGACAGGTGGATTACTTTAGGCCCAGTCCTGATATGAGTAAGGACCGTCCGTCTGAGCATCACACATACAATCCTGAGCAATTTCTTTCCTTCTTCTTTTTTTTTTTTTTTTTTGAGTACTGAGAATTGAACCCACTTGTGCTTTACCACTGAGCCACATCCCCAGCCCTATTCTTTTCTTTTGAGACAGGGTCTCATCAAGTTTCTGGGGCTGACCTTGAACTTGTGATCCTCCTGTCTCAGCCTCCTGAGTAGCTGGCTTTAAAGGCATGCACCACCACACCTGCCTATCTGAGCAATTTCAAAATAAGCCAGTTGCTTTCTTAGTTTTTCCCAGAACCAGATGCATAAAAGGGGGCTTTGGCTGGGCATGGTAGTGCACATATGTAATCCCAGCAGCTTGGGAGGCTAGGAGGATCACAAAGTCAAAGCCAATCTCAGCAAGTTAGTGAGGCCCTAAGCAACTTAGTGAGACCCTGTCCCAAAAAATAAATAGGGCTGGGGATGAGGCTCAGTGTAAAGCATCCCTGGTTCAATCCCTGTTACCAAAAATAAATAAAAGGAATGTGTGAGTTGAGAGTTAATTCCAAGAACCTCCATAGAACAAATTTAAAAATAAAATTAAAAACAAAAAAACACCACCGTAGAGGAGTAAGAAGTAAGATAGGAAGAGAAAGAAGTCAAAATGAGTGTGTTATCAAGTGGGTCTTCCTGGGGGTTCCTGAAAGTGAGTACTGTGGCAGCAGGGACACCAGGTGTAGGGTACCAGTGTGCCCCATAGTGACGAAGTGGGTTTCTCAACCTCTCTACATGAGCAGAGACCTTAAGAATACTAAGGTCTGTATTTCATTTGAATTTCACTTGGTTTCTTCCTCCCCCAAAGAAAAAAGCTTTCTACTCCAACTTTCTTCAAGTTTTAGTGCCATGCCTTCTGTTGTGGGGCAGAAAACACACCGAGTCCCAGTTTTGTCCAAATTGAAGAATCTTTATTTAGCCGGCCAGCCAGCGACTTCTCCCTGCAGGACCCATAACTGTCTCTGCAAGGAACAGCCCCAAGCCTGAGCATTTTAGGATATTTAAAGGCAAAAACTACATCTGGATTGACATAGCTGTAAGCAAGCAGGTACAGAAGCTGGACTGGGCAGTCAGCAAGACAATGCAATGGGTACATTGGTATCTCCCACGGGACTTTCCAGGTTGGCATAGCAGCAACCAAGCAGAAGAGAAGTGGGTCAAAATGACCTTAGTTGAGTACAAGTTAGAGAATGGTTACTAACGCCTAGACAATCAATCTCTGACAAGGTACATCACCCAAGAAACATGGAAAACGAAGAACACTTTTACATTGTATAAGAATTGCTGTTTTGTTTTGCCAAGGATGTTATGCTAGGTAACTACTAATGGGTACAGAGGTGGGGCTTTCCCACAGGAGAAGCATTTCTTACATGATGTGGAGTCTCAGGGTAAATGGAGTCTGTTTGGTCATTGCCCATATGGCCTGGCCCATAACATTTCCATTTCTGATTTGGAAGAAAAAGAAAACAGTTTCTTGTGATCCATTTTGCCTCTAATTTTGATTTAACCCAATAAGTGTTAGGACAGAGTATTTTTCATTGCTGTGACAAAATATCTGGGAAAAAAAGAACTTAAAGGAGGAATCATTAATTTTGGCTCATGGATTGAGAGAATTCAGTTTGTGGTTATCTGGTTCCAGTGCTTCTGCACCTGAGGTAAGGCAGAACATCTTGGAGGAGATGAAGGAAGAGTATGGCAGAGCAGAACTGCTTAGCTCACAGCAGCTGGGAAACAGGAAGAGAGAAAAAAGCCAGGGAAAAAGTATAGTCCTCAGGGGCACCCTCCTCCCCTCCCAGAAAAAAACACACTCCCTTCAACTAAGTCTCCTCTCCTCGAGTACTTTTGTTTTTAGTTCTAGGGATTGAATTCAGGGGTGCATGACTACTGACTTATATCCCCAGACCTTCCATCCATTCATTGATTTAGAGACAGGGTCTCATCAAGGTGCTGAGGCTAGCCTCAAACTTGTGATACTCCCGCTTTAGCTTCCCAAATCACTGGGATTTCAGGTGTGCACCACTGTACCCCGGCTCCACTTCCTACAGTTTCTGCCACTTCCCAAGAGTTCATTCAGCTATGGCTGCATCCATGGGTTAATCTACTGATGAAATCAGAGCCCTCGGGATCTAATTACTTCCCCAAAACTCCACCTCTGAACATTGCAGCAGTGAGAGTCAAACTCTCCACACATGAGCCTTTGGGGGATATTCCAGATCCAAAGCATTACAAGGAGGTGCTGGGATCATGTCACAGGAGCACACTGGGGCACTGTAGCCACTATTGAATAAGTTGGAGAAGGCTTCTAAAGAGATGAAAGAAAATCTCTGAAGAAAATCTAAAGAACGAAAATCTCTTTATCATGTATAATTATAATACACCAATAAAATATGTGAGAAAGAAAAGAAAGGAAATAAATGAGCAATAAAGAGATGAATTTTAAAATGGTAATGAGACTTTTTTTTTGGCTTAGCTCTCCAGCCATCTTGGAAGCTGCTGTTAGTTGGGGGTCCTTCAGTATCTAAGGCAGGAAGATGGTGACTGCAAAGAAGATGAAAAGTCTCTGGAGTTGATCAACTCTAGACTCCAGCTTGTAATGAAAAGTGAAAAGCACGTACAAGACGACTCTCAAGATGATCAGACAGGGCAAAGTGAAATAAATTGACCATCCTCACCAACAACTATCCAGCTTTGAGGAAATCTGAAATATGCCATGTTGGCCCAAAACTAGTGTCCATTACTGAAGTGGCAATAACATAGAACTGGGCAGAGCATGTGGAAAATACTACAGAGCATGCACACGGACTATCATGGATCCAGGTGATTCTGATATCATTAGAAGCATGCCAGAACAGACTGGTGAAAAGTAAATCATGCAAAATGTTTAATAAAACTTGCCAGATCTTAATTAAAAATAAATAAACAAACTAAATTGCAACAAAGGCCTAGGTTGTAGCTCAGTGATAGAACATTTGCCCTGAGTTCAATCCCTCTTATTGCAGAAGAAAAAAAATATATATAAATATATATATATATATATCTCAAGATCACTAGACATTGATAAACACATTAAAAGCACTCACCTCTAGGAGTAGGATTTGGGATAAGAAGAGTGGAGTCAGGAAATAAAATGATCGACAATTTAACTCTTAAATCTCTGGACACAAACATGTTACTTCACTAAAAGTAAAGGTAATTTGCCAGGTGTGGTGGAGCATACCTGTAATCCCAGACTCAGGAAGCTGAGGCAGGAGGATTGCAAGTTCAAGGCCATCCTGGGCAACTTGGCAAAACCCTATCTCAAAATAAAAAGGAGTAGGGATGTGGCTCAATGGTACAGCACCCCTGGGTCCAGTCCTCGGGACTACAGAAAAGATAAATTAAAAATAAAAGTAATTTGATTGTAATCTCATAGTGCAATATCTAAATTAATGTGGTTAATTCAGAAGTTTTATTTGCATGATACGCCATAACATGTACATCATTGTTGCCCACGCCTCCTTCTAAAAGAGCGGTTGCACTTTCTGACTGGTAGATAGGCTTTGAAAAGTGTTCTTGCTTCTTTAAAAGGTATTAGAATTATAGTCGATAAAGGCTCATGGCTTTTTAGGGTGTTAAGAGTTTGCTTCAGCTTGGTGCAGTGGTTCATTCTTGTAATCTTAGCAATTCAGGAATCTAAGGCAGGAGGATGGCAAAGTCTCAGCAACTTAATGAAACCTTGGCTCAAAATAAAATAAATATGGCTGGGGATGTTGCTCAGTGATGAAACACTTACCGAACATGTGCAAGGCACAGAGTTTAACCCCCAATACTGAAAAAAAGAAAGCTACTTCAGAGTTTTGTCACACGAGTCTGTGGGCTTGTGTATGCATGCACATGTGTGCATAAGATTTTCCAGTGATTACTAGAAAATAATCAGTATTTTATAAGTCCTTGAAGAACGTTAAGTGCAAATAAACTGAATATTTTTCCCAAGAAATTCTCTGAATGACAGATACATCTTTTTATTTTATTATTTTTTTGATACTGGGGATTGAACCCAGGGGAACTCAAACCCCTAAGCCACACCACCAGCCATATTTTTTGTATTTTATTTAGAGACAAGGTCTCACGGAGTTGCTAAGCACCTCGCCATTGCTGAGGCTGGCTTTGAACTCGCAATGCTCCTGCCTCAGCCTCTAGAGCCGCTGGGATTACAGGCATGCGCCACTGCACCCGGCAGATATGTCTCCTATTGGACATTAGTAATTGAAATGCAAAGGTATCTGTACATCTCTTAACTGTCACAAATAACATACAATCTATCAAAATACTGTTCCATAGGGTATATTACCTTAGACATAGAATGGCAATACTAGACAGTAGTTTCCTAAAGATTTTTCTATGGTGTTGGTGGATTTCCACTGTGTTACCACCTCCCACACTCAGTCCCCTTGATAATCTTTGATGAATATTTTTTAAAGAATTTTTTTCACAACACCTTTATTGTATTTATTTATTTTATTTTTGTGTGGTGCTGAGGATCAAACCCAGCCATGTGCTAGGCAAGCACACATACTAGGCAAGCACTCTACCACTGAGCTATAACCCCAGCTCATCTTTGATGAATATTTTCACAACAGCTGATCAGAGTTGATTAAAACCACATACTAGAATTGTAATGCAAAAAAAAAATACATAAATAAATGAATTTTTTTAAAAAATCTAAAAATAAATAAATTTTAAAAACCCCACATACTATGCAAAACTAAGTGACCTATATAGAAACCAATGGAGTTCACATATTGGCATTGGCTACATTCGCTCTGTTGATAAAACATACACATTGTCTCACTTTGTGCAGCTAGAAGAACTATGTTAAACTACATTTAACTATGTTAAAATCTCTGGTAGATTAAGAAGTATAGGTAGAGGCTGGGGATGTAGCTGAGTGGCAGAGAGATTTTTCTAGCATGCATGAGGCTCTGGATTCCATCCCCAGAACCACCGAGACAAAGGATGAAGTGACATCTACTTTGCAATAAAACTAACAGTTTAGACAAGGAAGAGATTTGCCAACGAAGTCACAAGATAAATATTAGTAAGAGTTAATCATACAGCTCCTTTTAGGAGTGTTCCTTGGACAGCACTTTGGAACACACTCCAAAATATTTTGAAGTGATAATTTTATAAGCACAAGGTACTCTTCATTTATAAGAGTTACGGTTATCCATCTCATATGAAAAAAATGTACAACTATCTGGGTGTGGTGCTGCATGCCTGTAAATGCAGCAAGTCTGAAGTCTGAGGAAGAAAGATGACAAGTTTGAGGCCAGCCTGGGCAAGTTAGTAAGACCCTGCGTCAACATAAAAACTAAAAAGGGCAGGGGATATAGCTCAGTTGTAATGTGCCTCTGGGTTTGATTTCCCCCATACCACAAAAAAATGTACAATGTTTTATTTCATATGATATCAAAACTATGGCATTGCCATAACCTTAAAATTTAGGTTTATAAAATTAATAAGCAACCTCATTTCCTTGAGGCACTATCCCTGAAACTTGCAGCCTATGCCACAAGGTGGCAGTAGGTCTCTTGCTTCAAGGAATCTAACGCCATAGTTCAGATGCAAATTTTTAACAATTTTGTAGAAATGTTGTATGTAAATCCAGTGTATGAGTTCATCAAAGCAGTCAAGTATAATAGATGTGAAGAGTGCATAAGGCAGTCTTATGAGCACGTACTCAGAAAGGGGATTTGTGTCTTTTCAATACCTACCGTGCCCAGAACCTAAGGATGGTCTAACACTAAGTAGCTGCTGAACAAATATTTGTGCACTGGGTGAAGGAAGAATAGAAGCAGCCTTCTAGAAGTGGGTATAATTTGACCTTCTTCTCAATAATCACAACTTTATTCTCAGCACTACCATACTATATTGTGTTCATATACTTTTTTTGTCCCAAAAGTCAAATCCCTCAAAGTATCATTCCACACCCCTCAGGAGAAAATTTACTTTTTTTATCTGTTATATTTATTCATTAATTTATTTTGTGGTACTGGGATGGGAAATCAGGGCCTCACATGGGCAGGGCAAGTGCTGAACCATTGACCTACACTCCCAGCCCCAAAGTCTTATTTTTATTTATTTATTTTAACATTTTTTTAAAGTGTTTTCCTTTTGTGGTGCTGGGAATTAAACTCAGTGCCTTGGGCAAGCTAGGCAAATGCTCTATCATCGAGCTACGTTCCCAGATCTTTTTAATTATTTTGAGACAGGGTCTCCCTAAATTGTCCAGGCTGGCTTAGCACTTTGATCCTCCTGCCTCAGCCCCTCAAGTAGCTGGGATTACAAACATATCTGGGCCACCATCATCCTCCTGCTCATTTACTGGGGATTGATTCCAGGTGTGTCTACCACTAAGCTGCATCTCCAGCTCTTTTTTATTTTGAAACAAACACTCACTAAATTGCTTAGACTAGCCTCAAACATGGGATCCTCCTGCCTCAGCCTACTGAGAAACTTGAATTATAGGTGTGTGCCACCACACTCTGATGTGGGCCATATCTTTTTGGTCATCCTATTGAGAAAATCCTTTATGACTTCTTTTCCTCATATAAATATTATTCTTCTGTCTTATGCTAATGGTTGTGTTCTTTAGTGAATTTTCTCTAATTAAGTGGTGCTTGACTTTTTGAGTTCACATACCTTTGGAACATGATAAGAAGTTCTGCACCGTCTGCCCTTCTAACACAAAGTTTTTTTTTTTTAAAAAAAATAAAACAAAAACAAACAAAACCCCAAAGTCCTAGATAGGTTCACATTCCCCCAAAGACCTTGTATGGAATAAAACTTTATAGAAGTCCTTTGTACCTACTCATTTCTAGATATTTTTTTAAAAACATTTTCAATTGGTACCCCACTAAGAAATAGATCAAACCCACAACTGTCAAATAACAAATTTTATGTAAATTAATGTTTATGTTAGATTTATTTTTTAAATGCATGTAGAAAAATGGAAACAAACAGAAAAGCAAAACTGTTAGCAATTCACTTTTGCCAACAGATTAGAAATCTTTTGAAATATATATACATACAGCACTGGGGGTCAAACCCAGAGACTTGTGCATGCTAGGCAAGTGATCTGGCATGGAGCTCTACCCGCAGTACTGCCTTCTGAAATATAATTTTGGTGATATTGTAACAGTGGTCTACTTTATGCTTTGAATATAACTCCTGCTGTTCCACCACTATGACTTATTTTTAAAAGGGCCATGCTTCCTTCTCGTCCCCTCTCCCTTCCCCATTCTAATCTCTCCTACAAATCTACTATATATATATTTCCTCTGATTTCAGGGGAAACAGGATTACCTTTCTTCCCCATTGTACTCAGAGTTATCTGTCCTTGAGCACATACCCTCCACAGGACCAAAGTAATTCAGACTTCTCGGATGGCAACAGAAGATCTCAGAAATGACTATCACCCAAATTAACAAGTGAATTAATTACAACACTGGACTGAGAACATGTACAATGGACCCTTTGAATCACCTCTGTTTTAGTCAGTGTTTTTGCTACTGTGACTTAAAGACATCACCAGAACAATAGTGGAAGAGGAAGAGTTTATTTGAGGGCTCACAGTTTCAAAGGTTTTAGTCCATAGAAGGTCAGCTCCATTCTTGGGACTCCGGGTGAGGCAGAACATCATGGCAGAAGAGTATGGCAGAGGGATGCAGCTCACACAGTGATTAGGAAGCAGAGAGAGTCTCCAGCCTCCAGGTACAAAATATATACCCCATAGCCACGCCCCCAATGAACCACTTCCTCCAGCCATACCCCACCTGCCTCCAGTTACCACACAGTTAATCCCATCAGGGATTAATTCATTGATTAGGTTCAGGCTATAACCTAATTATTTCTTTGCCAAGCCTTCTTGTATTGTCTCACATGTGAGCTTTTGGGGGACATCATGTCTAAACCATAAAAACCTCTTTAAAAGTCACCTGTTCCCCACGATGAGCAGAATCAGCCTTTGGAACAGAAGTACCCTGTATTTCTCCTTTGCAAGCAAAGCAATAAAACTTCCTTTTTCCTTTTTCACAAAACCATGTCATCATTATTGAAATGGTATCAGGACAAGGACTCAGCTTTTGGTAAGAATATTACATGTATGTTATATACTTTTTCAGTTAATACTCATAAAAAAATACAGTTCTTGATTTAATGGATTGAAGTAACTGCATTAAACTCCCTTAAATATAAACATTTTCTAATTAGGTTATTTTAAATTTTGACATAAAATTTTGAATATATTTTATTACTCTTTGAATGAGTCACAGTATAAGATCATTGAATCCAATATTATGCTTTTTTTAATTTTTTTTAAGATAGAGAGAGAGAGAGAAGGAGAGAGAGAAAATTTTAATATTTATTTTTTAGTTTTTGGCGGACACAACATCTTTGTTTGTATGTGGTGCTGAGGATCGAACCCGGGCCGCACGCATGCCAGGCGAGCGCGCTACCGCTTGAGCCACATCCCCAGCCCCCAATATTATGTTTTTTTTGTGACTTAAAAAATTTTTTTTAGTTGTTGATGGACCTTTATTTTATTTATTTATGTGTGGTGCTGAGAATCAAACCCACTGCCTCACACAAGCTAGGCAAGTGCTCTACCATTGAGCTACAACCCCAGCCCTTTTATGACTTTTTGATACATCCTGACAAATTTTGCCTAAATAAATAAAATAGTTTTTTGTTTTTTATAAATAATTCATGGATGTGTAAAAACATGTGCAATTTTTACTTTACATGTTCTAATATGCACAAGTTTCAGTTATCATGAGTTAGTTAAATAAGCCAGGCATGGTGGTACATATCTGTGATCCCAGAAGCTCAGAGGCTGAGGCAGGAGGATCACAAGTTCAAAGCCAGCCTCAGCAACTTAGTGAGGCCCTAAGTAACTCAGTGAGACCCTGTCTCTAAATAAAATACAAAAAAGGGCTGGGGATATGGCTCAGTGGTTGAGCAGCCCTGAGTTCAATCCCCAGTACCAAAAAAAAAAAAAAAAGAAGAAGAAGAAGAAGCAGCTAGTTAAATAACACTAGTCTAACAGCTCAAATTTCAATTGTCATTGAAGAGCAAGATCTTTGTCCTCCATATCTGGTAGACATGTACTCTTTAAACTCTTAGAATATTTGAAGCAGCAGAAAAGTGTTCATTATTCATGGGGGAGTCCCCTGTTCATACCTAATGGTTTATGCTAGCAAATTGATTCAAGGTGGGTCCATTGGGCCTGTGATATTAGCCTAACCTCATACTGGGTGAAGTTGGAACTGACTTCAACCATGGGTAATCAATCAATCAATAATGACTTTGAAACAAAGTCCAATAAAAACTGGTCATGGAAGCTTGAGAGGCTTCCCTGGTTGTTAATACTCTGAGTGTATTTTCATACATCTGGAATGAAGGTAACATGTCTGGGGTCAATGGAAGCTTTGCATTTGGAATCCTTCCAGAAATATCCAATATATGATGAAATATCATAATTAGCCAATTTACAGATGGACATGCCTGCATAGCTCTGAGAACAGTTGGAAACATAATAAAACTATGTATTTGTATTGAGTTTTTCAGGTTTCTGAGTACTTTTAAGAGCATTCATTGTCTTATTTATCACTGAAAATATTCCTGAGGTTTATCTGCTTCTTAAGGAAGATAGCTGTTCTTCTATGATTTGTGAGTCAGGAAATTCAAGATGGATGGATGGATGAATGGACAGATGCACAAATGGGCAAACAGAACAGTGACAGATTCATGAGATCTTCCTCTTGGAAAGGACCTTCAAGATCATGCCCTTGACAACCTAGTCCATAGTATCTCTGAAAGGTAATGAAGATTGCCCAACATCACAAAGCCAGTTTTATTGGCAAGGTGCCCTGATGCTTAAATTTTCCACTACTCCAAACTGCTATTCCACATATCCGTACAATGGGCTTTGAATACAAAATGATCTACAGGGCATGGTGGCACACGCTTGTAATCCCAGCTACAGCAAGGCTGAGGCAGGAGGATTGAAATTGGAAGCCAGCCTGGGCAATTTAGTGAGACCTTATCTCAAAATAAAAAATTTTTCAAAGGGCTAGAGATATAGCCCAGTGGGAGAGCGCCTCTGGGTCCAATCACCAGTACTGCAAAAATAAATAAATAAATAAATCCTAAAGAAAAAAATCTTTCCTCTGGACAGCCCTGGTAAGAAATCAAAACTCATTCCCATGGATAATTATTCTCCACAAAAGTGGTGTTGAGAGCGCTCAGGGGTGTGTAGGCACTGAGTATGAGCCTTAGCTGTACACCATGGGCAGTTACACAGACAGTGGAGTCAGGTAAGTAAAATTACAGGTTTGGGGTTCATCTAGACCCAAGATTACCTCTTGGCCCATGTCATTACTGACTGGTTTCTTGGCTACTTATCTAATCACTCTGAGATCCATTTTCCTCACCTATGTACTGGGACTTGTAAAAGCAGCATTTGTGTTAAGAAGATGTTGAGAAGACTAACTTTGAAGTTCTGCGTAAGGTATTTGTGTCAAGCACATACAAGTACTTAGGAAATTTTAATTATACTGTATATTTTTGCAGCATATATAGCATTTTCCTAACTTTAGGATTTCTCTGAACCCTTTCACCCCCACCTCAAATCACAGCATTTCTATGTAGCCTATTCCATCCTTGGAAGTCTGACTGTGTGTGTGTGTGTGTGTGTGTGTGTGTTTGGGGGAGGGATACTGGAAATTGAACCCAGGCCTTGCACATGTTAGGCAGGTGCTTTACCACTGAGCTACATCCTATCATTTTTTTTTAATTTTGAGAGAGGATCTTGCTAATTGCTAAGGCTAACCTCAAACTTGAGATCCCTCCTGACTCGACCTCCCCAGTCTCTGAGATTACAGGTGTGCTCCATTGTGCCTGGCAAATAGTCTGTTCATAAACACAATAGAAGGTAAAACTGATTCTCTTCACTTTTGTTAGATAACTGCTGAAGTCTAAACAGTTGCCATGTTTCAGTTGTTGACCAACAATGGAAAAGCAACACAGGGAATTCCTACATTTTCTGTAGAGAAAAACTTACTGAGCCAGGCGTGATGTCACATGTGTGTAATCCCAGCAACTTTGGAGGCTGAAGCAGGAGAATTGCAAGTTCAAGGACAGCCGCAGCAATTTAGCAAGGTTCTAAGCAACTGAGATCCTCTCTCAAAAAATAAATTAATTAATTTAATTAAGTTAAAAGGGGTTGGGATGTGATTCAGTGCTTAAGTGCTCCTGGTTTCAATCCCTGGTGGGAGGGGGGAGAAAAGGGGGTGGAGGGGCAGGGGATGGGTTGGGGGGTATACTAAAACAGTGATTGAAAGACCTGGTATTTGAATGGTATTATTTTACAATCTCCCTAGGTCACTTCTAAGGGAGCAGTTCATCTTCTTCCTAGCCATTCACTGGAGAAAAAGAAGACTGAAGGTCTATAAGAGTTCTGAGATATTCCAAGTACTCACCATTCCTGGTGGGCACTGTTTATTATGAAAGTTATATCAACAGCATATTTTCAACTGTGTGGAAAATAACCAAATTGAAAGAACTGAAAGAACTCTGCTATAAAAAGTGTTACCTAAATGAAGTAGCATGCTTAAAACTTATTTATCCTTTTCTTTTCCCCCCTCTCTCTCTCTCTCTCTCTCTCTCTCTCTCTCTCTCTCTCTCTCTCTCTCTCTCTCTCTCCTCTTTACTTCCTTCCCAATATGTCTTCCTTGGCTTTTTATTTTCTTTTTTTTTCTTTCTCCTCCTTCTTCTCAGTCCTGGGACAGGGTTTTGTTAATTGCTGAGGCTGGCCTCAAATTTGCACTCCTCCTACCTCAGCTTCCTGAGTCACTGAGATTACAGGAGTGCTTCACCACATCCAGCTTCCACTGCTTTTATTTATTTATTTATTTATTTATTTATTTATTTTATTGTTGGTTGTTCAAAACATTACATAGTTCTTGATATATCATCTTTCACACTTTGCTTCAAGTGGGTCAGCTTCCACTGCTTTTAATACCAAAGTTATTTACCTATCAGGAGAGGTGAATTTATATTTAGGAAAAGTTCATATGATTATACCATAATATAGAAATATCTTCTAAGCACTACTACGTACATATTCAACCACATTTAGCAGTTGTAATGTTGTAGCAAGCACCATTTTAGTGTTTCTCAGTTGTTATGAAAACTGAAATCTAAATAGCCTCAAGTTTTCTAATGACTATTTGTGGGCTGAGGATGTAGCTCAGTGGTAGAATGCCTAACTAGTATACTCTAAGGCCCTGAGTTCAATACCTAGCACTGCCAAAAAAGAACAAGAAAAACTTTGTTTATGAGCACTAAGATTTCAAATAATAGAGAAACCATTTGACATAGTGGAAACAATAGTGTATTCAATAATAATTTGAAAACAGGTTATTTTTTTTACCTTGTTACAATGTTCCCAACGTAATGGTTAAACAAATTTTGTATACAAAGTACCAGTACTGTAGGAAGTCAAGTCCCTCATGAAGCAGATTTATTATCATTCAGTCTGCTACTCAGCAACATTCTGAATCTATGGGATGTTTTTCCAAACTCCATCCCTCTCTAACCCTTTATTACGCTTTATTTTTCTTAATAGTGATATCCCCATCTAAAATTTCTGTATTTTTCTCTTTTTTCCCCTCTTTTGGTGCTGCTGATTAAACCTAGTAGTGCTTTTTCACTGAGCTACATACCCAGTCTTGTGTTGGGATGCGGGGTGGCTACTGGGGATTGAACCTAGGAGATGATCTGCCACTGAGCTACATCTCCAGTCCTTTTTTAAATTTTATTTTGAGACAAAGTCTCACTAATTTTCCCAGACTAGCCTTGAACACTGGGATTATAGGTATACACCACTGCACCCAGCCACATCTGAAATATTAAATTGTGTTTATTTATATAACTAATTAGAACAAATTTTAAAAAAGAAAAAAATGGGTTTATTATTTATGTATTCCTTTTCACCTTCGCTATAAAAATCTATACACAGATGTTCTTGTTCTCCACATAGAGAATGGTGCCTAAACATAGTGAACACTCCGTGCATATTTGCTCAGTGAATAAATAAAAGTTAATTTTAAGCTATGAACACAAAATGTTATAACCTTTCTTAGTTCCCAAGTTATGAGGAGATGCAAAAATAAATGAATCATGAACTTGTCACCAGGAAAAAATATGGGGCTGCTCTTCTGGCCTCAAGCAAACCTTTGTCCTCCCTTGGGAATCATTTGTCAAAACTCCTTACCCTTTTCTAGAGAGTTCTGCTTGCAGGGTCAGCTGTTCTGAAACAGAACCATGTGACGTGATCTGCAGAAAGTCTCAGGTTCTAAGAAAAGATTTAATATGAGTTAATTGGTTCAAGCTCAGAGAGAAACAAAGAGAGAGGTATAATTGGCAGCAGTTAACATTTGGTGAAGAGAGTGATAAATTCTATCTAAATGTTTGTGTTATTTTAAAACTCCCTCAAAATTGCATGTTATTTTCAATCCTGATGGTTGGTGACACTTGCCTGGTACAAGCTTAACTGGCTTCCTTCTTCCTTCCGGAGCAGCTGCATGTTGCTACAAGAAACTACAAAGTCAACCTAATGGTTTCACTTTAAATTCATGGTCTGAGCGCGGACATGGACCCTTGGCTGCTGCTCAGGAATCCTACTATCAGAGAAGAGATGCCTCCAAAGAAAGGTCCGCAGAGTTCCCAGAAGGAAGAGGGATCTTGATTCAGGCAGTGGGGTTCTTGGCATATGTGATGAAAAAGAATTTAGGCTTGTACCAGTCAGAGGCATAGACAGAGGTTTATTTAGCAAAGTGGATACACATTCAAGGGAGAATGGGGGCAATCTCGAGAGAGATGCCTTTGGGGTAGATCAAGGAATATGCATTCAAGGGATAAGACAGGCCACCCTGAGAGTGAGAGACATGTTTTGCAGGTTCCCAGGTCTTCTTTTAAAGGAAACCTGGTAAAGGGTGCTATGGACAGTATGTAGGAATCACATCAGTGCAGTGATCTCAGGATGGGTTCTGGTGGTCTGTTCAGTCTCAGGGCCCTTAGGCTGATGTCTCCATTATCTGATCATGATCCAGAAAGTCCCCTAAATCATACCTTTCTCATTGTATCTCTCTTCACTTCATCAATTTATTAGGGGGCTGATTAATACTGCACAGTTAGATTTATGCATTTCTCAGGAATTTGGGTGTTACAGGCCTGGGAGAGAGACCCACTTAGGGAGTGAGGCCTGAAAATGTGAAGAAATAATTCTTTAGGGTGATTTCCTGGCCCTTCCTTTATGTCCTGCCTACCTACTTCTTATTCCTTCTACCTCCCGACTATATTTCTTTAGTAGGAAGGTTCCCACTTTCCTGGGCAAATATTCCAAGCTTTTTTCTTCATTGAATCTTCTCATACTTGTTGGAATCATTGATGAGAAACTCATGTGACTCCATTTTAAAAAATAAATAAATAACAGCAGCTTCTACCTCAAGGCCTGTCCTAGGCAAGGGGGCGTGACCCTTGTCCTTGGAAAGACCCACAGAGCACTCCTAAGCACATACCCACCCTGCTGAGTTGTTTGTCTACAAATAACGGGAGAGATCTGCTGCACTAGGTGTCCCTAACTCAATCAGTCTAGATGAGGACCTATAGCAACCCCTTAGTAACCTCCAATCAGCATGAGACAAGGAAAATACCTGGAACCCAGGTATTTTAAAATGCCAGATGACCCCCAAGTAGTTTATGGTGGTTGATAACATGTTGGGAAACCATGTAGTTTAGCACGTACATCCCTCGTGGCTTAAACCAATCAGTTCAAAGGAATCCCCCTCTTGTACTAACCAATCACTCCTACCCAACTTGTTCCCACCAGTGAATGTGCTAATCAATGTTAAGAGTTGTTGTTTGACTTTCCCGCGTATGGAATGATTTGCTGTGTGATGTTGTGATGCATAGAGTAACCCCTCCCCAAAAACCTATAAAATCTTACTAGAAAAAGGACCAGGACTCACTCCCTGGGACCGCTGCGTCGGGAACAGTTGTGAGTCCAGGCTCGAGCTTGCAATAAAGACTCTTGTGTGATTGCATCAGATTCGGCTCTTGGGGGTCTATTGGGGTCCCACGAATCTGGCATTACAATTGAGACTCCAGAAGCCATGAAATTTGCATCTTTGGGCCATTCTACCACCAATCTGTACAGCAGCCATGCCATCCTCATGGTTCTCCTCATTTTGTTAGAGGACAAGGAATGTTCTCCCCTGTACTGGTTATATGTCCACTCTCCATGCACACCAGGTTCAGATGTTAAAATCCTAATCTGCAGTACCTCAGAATGTGGCCTTATTTAGAGATAGTCTTTCAAGAAGTAAAGTTAAAATGAAGTCATTAGAGTGGGTCCTAATCCTGTATGACTGGTGTCTTCACAGAGAAAGGAAATATGGGGCCCTGAGTATGATCTCTTTAAAGCTGAGGGGATGAGGCCTGACATGAATCCTTCCCTCCAGGGCCTGATAAAAAAACAACTCTGAAGCCACTTCCTATCCAAACAGCCTCCCCTGTCCAGCATTGGGAATTTAACCCAGGGCCTCCTATGCATTAGGCAAGTGCTCTACCACTGAGCTACAACTCCAGTTGTTTTTTTGTTTGTTTGTTTTTAATTTTTGAGATAGGGTCTCATTAAATTGCCCACGCTCTGCTTGAACTTGTAACCCTCCTTCCTCAGCCTCCCCAAGTAGTGAGACCAGAGGTGTATGCTACCATATCCAGCTCTGATGCCACCATGATTTTGGACTTGTAACCTCCAGAACTGTGAGACAATGAAGTCTGTTGTTTAAGCTGCACAGTTTGTCTTACCTTGCTAGGGAAACAATGTAACAGGACAGCTCTTTGGGGGAGTTGTCCTTGGCTGAGTTTTACAAGGGCGTTACCCCTCTCCTTTGCTCAGCATTTTAAATTCTAAAGAGAGACCCAACCTAAGTGGTTGAGATGTTAACTGTTAAATGGTTCTTTGGAGTCACAGAACCCAGAACATCTGATGGCCTTTGCAAAGCCCTCCCCTAGTTATCTGACCACAGGTGGTCCAAGTCCATTGAAATATTCAAGTCACAGAAAAAGAAAGAGGACACTCATACAGTATGACCACTCAGCACCTGACTGCCTGCCCTGCCCCTCCTTTATCTCCCTATAAAAGTCCTTTGGGTCCCTGTGCCCCCCTCCACAAATGCCTTTGTGACAGGAGTCCCCTTTTCTTTTCCATGAGCTTGCATTTCAAATGAAGTCAGCTTCCTTACCTTGGCACCTTGTCTCTTGACTTAATTGACTTGTCACAGGGGTGAGCAGCTGGACCGGTTGGGTAACACTAAAGCACTCCTTGTACCATGGGAAAATCTTGTCACCTTGCTTTGCTGCTCATTCCTACCTTCCCTAGACATTGCCTTCTTCTAACCACTTCTCTCAAGTATCTTGTTGTCTTCTAGATCATTCCTCACCAGTATAGAAACTATCCCTTGATCCTTTGTCCAACCCTCTCAAATCTTCTCCACCTACATGTAACGCCAACTTGGCTTTCTTGATTCTCCTTTCCTCTGAGCACATCTTGTCTGGTTTTAGCCTTGATCACACCAATTCTTGCCAAGCTCACAGACTTCCCTGTAACTCCATACAGTGCAAACTTCTCTGTCCTCATTTTAGGTAACCTCTCAGCAGCAATCAAGCACAGTTGCTTGGTGTTTGGGACACAGCTCTGTGGTACAGAGTATGCTAGCTTGCATCACAAAACCAAACAAACACAAACAAAAACCCCACAGAGTTCCCCCTCCTACAACACACAGTCCCCTCGGCTTCTAGGTCTCCACCCTCCCTTGAGTTTTCCCTCCTACCAGATTGGATTCTCCTTGATCTCCTTTGCTGGCTTTCTTCAGGAGTAGATCCTTGGCACTCCCTTCTCTCTGCACTTTCGTCATAAATGGTTTTGTGGGGGAGCACAGTATCCCACCCCAAATAGATTTCTTTGGCTATTTTGAATTGGTTATTTTCAGAAATTGCAAACTCTGCAGTCATAGGAATGGCTCTGAAAAAAAAAACCTGTTCTTTTGTAAAAGAAATTTGCATTTAGGTACCTCTAAAAAGGAAATGCAAACAAAGCACAGACTCCCTCCTCCTCCTCCTCCTCCTCCTCTTCCTCTCTCCTCCTCCTCTTCCTCTCTCCTCCTCTCTCCTCTTCCTCCTCCTTCTTCTTCTTCCTCTTCTTCTTCTTTTGCTGGTACCCTGAATTGAACCCAGGTGCATTCTATCACTGATTACATCCCCAGCCCTTTTTATTTTGAGACAGGCTCTTGCTAAATTGCCCAGGTTGGCCTCTGTCTTACAATCCTTCTGCCTAAGCCTCCTGAGTTGCTGGAATTTCAGGTATGTACCACTATGAGAAACAGAAAGTCCAGGATGCATTTTCAGAATATAGTATTCAGACTTAATTGGATCCAATTGTAGCTATTTTAATTATAGCCCTTCCCTTTGCCCACCCTAATTTTAAAATAAGCCAATCCCATACATTGTTTCCCTGAGTCCTCCAATTAGGGAGAAGAGCAGCACTGCCTTAGGTATATAAACAGGTGGACTGCCCTCCCAAGTACAACCTTCAGGGAAGTACATGTCTTGGCCACCCAATTTAGAGCGCAGGTGTTTGATTTCTTGTGGCACCTTGATATTTCTACCATCACCACACCCATCTCCTTTTTATTTTTATTTATTTATTGATGTGAGAAAGGGTCTCACTAAGTTGTAAACCTCCTGCCTCCACCTCCCGAGTAGCTGGGACTATGGGCATGCACCAGCTCTGTGTCCTTGTCTAAGCATCTCTGCCCTGTGATGCCCAATGCCTGCCCTCAGACTCTTCAGAGTCCCCACAAGCAAAAAGGTGTCCCCACCAGATGCAGCCTCTGACTTTCCATCCTCCAGAACCATAAGGTGAACAAATCTTTATTCTTTGTAAGTTACCAAGTTTGAGTCTTAAAAAAAAGAAGAAGAAGAAAGAAAGTAAAAAGGAACTTGTGATTTGTGTTTTGTTTTGTTTGGGCTCAGTTTCGCAATTCTCCTACCTCATCTGCCTCCTGGGATTATAGGTGTATGCCACCACTCCTGGCCCAAATCCTAGATTTAAGAGAAACAGCTGTCTCAATCCACACCTTCAAGAAAGTAGAAAAAAAGATACAAGGATCAAGTTTCTAAAGCTCATCTGAGAAGTACAAGCCAGAATGGTACCATAAGGGAAAAATCAAAATGAAGCCAAGAAACATGAGACAATTTATGGTGTGGTGCAAAGCTTCACGATCAGCCGCAAACCACAGGGACACTCTCTCACCCAGTCTGTCCCCATGCAGGACTTTGGAGCAGCCCACAGCAGAGTAAAAGGAAGGGCAAGCCTATTTATCCAGCTCCCACTGCATCCCAGTTCTCATTGTTTCAGGACCACTCTGCAGAGGACTACTAGCTCCCCACTCCTGGGTCTTGTCATTTGTCCGCTCAGTGGCCACTTGAAAAGCTAATGGCCATGCTACTTAACATTTCATCCAAAATGAAAATGGAGGGCAGATCAACAGGAGTGGGAAGAGAAAAAGGAAGGAGTTAGGGGGAGCCGAACCACAGCAAGCCACCTGCAATCTTGGACTTTCTCTATCATTTCCTGGATAGGAGTTCATTCCAACTAAGCTTCAGCACTTTCAGAATGAGCTTCCTTTTATTGTTAGGAAGTTCTAATTATCTGGAGTTCCCATGTGACTCCCTGAAATCATGCTTTTATTTACCATTTATGAACCTTTTACTAAGTGCCAAGCAATGGATACTAGAACATTCTAGATTATTATCTTAAATTTCCCTTACAATAACCCTAGGAGGTTATTATGATTATTCCTAGAACAGAGTCGAGAAAAAAAAAATGCGTAAGTACATCAACTGGCAGGTCCAAGTTTCCATAACTAAGGTGGAGTGAACTGGCATGTGACTCTGAGACACTTGGAAGCTTAACCTCACGGTGTGCCAGACTGTCCTCTTTCACCACTCCGTTGTCAGGATTTTTCCTCTGAGTAAATCAGAAGCTTAGTCTCTCATCAAAATAGAACCCTTCAGGGTCGGGGTGTAGCTCAATGGTAGAGCACTTGCCTGGTAGCATGCTTGAGTCCCTGGGTTTGATCCTGAGCATGGGGGAAGGGGATATATATCCCTTCAAGTACTAGAGACCTATTCTTTTCTTTTCTTTTCTTTCTTTTTCTTTTTTCTTACAGTACTGGGGATGGAGCCCATGGCCTAGGCAAATGCTCTTCCTCTGAATTACACCCCAGCCTTTTTATTTTATTTTGTGACAAGGTCTTACTAAGTTGCATAGGCCAGCCTCAAAATTGCCCTCCCCCTCCTCACCCAAGTAGCTGGGATTTCGGTGTGCACCACTCCACCTGGGATTGTGGCACACTATCTCTGCAATTCCTGGTCCAGCCTCTGTAGTCCTAAAAACTTGCCATCCTCCTATCCTCCTGCCTCCTGGGATTACAAGTGTGTGCCACCATGCTTGGCTATTTCCTACCTTTGAGTGCAAAAGAGAAGAAAAGCAAAAGTTGAAAGACCTAAGCAACCTCATTCTACTGGGGACCTCATTTTGTTCTGAAACTTAACCTCTGACCTACTGCAGTCCTAAAGTCAGGAAAATACTACAGAAAAGCTCTGTGGAAACAGTTCTTGGAGAAAAGCCTCAGATAGTGATTACCTAAGATAGGCCAAGATATCGAAATATCTGAAATTCCAGATGGCTCCCACCTAGGTGTGGTGACCAGTATCTAAACTAGAAGCCCTGCAGCTTGGCACGCACCCCCCTTGCGACATCCTCACGGTTTAAATCAATCAATTTTAAGTGTGTCAACCCCTTGAACTAATCAATAATCCTTTCCAGATTCTTTCCTGCCACTGGATATGCTAATCATGTTTTAGAGTTGTTTTATGATTTTCCCGAGGTGTGTGATGATTTGCTAAGAGATGCTATGATGTATGTGAAGTCCCTGCCTTCCCCAAAGAGTGTATAAAACTGCTGCAAACCCTGGGCTCAGGGCTCTCAGAGTCACCAATTGCTGTGTGTGTGCGGAGGACCGAGCTAGCTTGCAATAAACACCTGTTTGCTGCTTACATGGATCTTGGTCTCTGGTGGTCTTTTGGGGGGTCCCGAATTTGAGCATAACACTATGTTGTAGGATTTGGGGAGAAATTAACAAAATAACAATAGTTTCTGACTCAATTTTGAGGGTCAGAAAATGACTCAGTGTTTTTGATGAGGGATGTTCTTACCATAGCTTCATAACATATAAATAAGCAAGCTTTTCTGTTTTCAGTACTATTGATCAGTAACTTTCATATGAAAACATTTGCCTTATCAGAGTCAACCATCAAACACTTCCCACCATACTTAGTGTCTCTGTCAACCTGTTTTCAGGCAAATCAATGTCAAATATTTCAAAAGGAATGTGAATTTGAAAGTGTCCCCTAGGAAAGACAAATATCTCCCAACACATTAATAAGTATTTAATGAGAAAGGTTCTTAAATGAATATATCTAGGCATCCAGGAAACAACAAATATGCTAGTCCATCTTAAGAATTCACATTTACGTATGACAATAATGCCTTACAGAATTCTATGACAAAAAGTCTCTTTAAATTTTTCTTCCTCCCTCCCTCCCTCCCTCCCTTCCTTCCTTTCCTTCTTTCTTCCATATTGGGGATTGAACCCCGGGGTGCTTTACCACTGAGGGACATCCCCAGTCCTTTTTATTTTCTTTCTTTCTTTTTTTTTTAAAGAGAGAGAGAGAGAGAGAATTTTTTAATATTTATTTGTTTTTTAGTTTCCGGCAGACACAACATCTTTGTTTGTATGTGGTGCTGAGGATCCAACCCGGGCCACACGCATGCCAGGCGAGCGCGCTACCGCTTGAGCCACATCCCCAGCCCCCCTTTTTATTGTCTATTTTGAGACAGTCTCCGGTAAGTTGCCCAGGCTGGCCTTGAACTTGTTTGCCACCCATGCCCAGCAAGATTATTTTTCAGTGAGACATATTAATTAATTTATTTTTTATGGCAAATTAAGACCAGAGACTTTCTCACCTACAAATACTTGAAGCTATTTTTATT
Organism: Marmota monax; assembly: GCF_021218885.2. Classification (NCBI taxonomy): domain Eukaryota; kingdom Metazoa; phylum Chordata; class Mammalia; order Rodentia; family Sciuridae; genus Marmota; species Marmota monax. Next base: position 6,792,100 of record NW_026695198.1, on the reverse strand, counting down.
TTTATTTTTTTAAATCATGGTAAAATATGCCTGGCATAGCATTTACAATCTTACTAATTTTAAACGTACAATGCAGCAGTATTAACTATGTTTACACTGTTGTGCAACCAAACTCCACTTTTAATCATTCCAAACTGAAACTTTGTATTTATTTAAACATTGCCCCATTTTTCCTGTCCTTAGCTCCTGGCAATCACTGTTCTACTTTCTGTCTCTAGGAATTTGACTACTCTTTCGGTGCCTCATATAAATGGAAGCATACAGTATTTTTCCTTTTGTTTCTGACTTATTTCACTTTGCATGATTTCCTCAAGGTTCAACAAACACACCTTTTAAAAATATCTATTCAAAATAAGCCCGGCTTAGGAAACAATAAATACGCTAGTCCATCTTGACTGAGTCCAACTTGATAAGCAGATGCTAATCAATAATGGGGGTGGTGGTGAAGGAACTTTTGGTCAAAGATTTTTGAGAAAGTTCACCTCTGACTGGTGGCTGTATGAGTTTGCTACAGCTGCCATAACAAAGTACAACAGACAATAGAAATTTACATTATAATAATTCTGGAGACTGGAAGTACAAGGCCATGCTATTGGCAGGGTTGGTTTCTTGGAGCCCTCCCTCTCTCTTTGGCTTGTAGACAGCCCTTATTTCTCTGTATCGTCACATGGTCACACATTTCAGTGTGCATCTGTGCCCAAATTTTCTCTTGTTATGAGAGAATGTTAGATTAGGGCCTATCCTAATGATCTCATTAATTCTTTTTTTTTTTTTTTTTTTGAGACAAGGTCTTGCTAAATTGCCCAGGCTGATCTCACACTTGCAATTCTTCTGCCTCAACCTCCTGAGTCACTGGGATTACAGATGTGTGCCACTATAACTCAGTTTATTATTATTATTATTATTATTATTATTATTATTATTATTACTATTATATTGTACTGGGGATGAACCTGAACCCAGGGCCTTCTATAAACTAGATGAGCTATCTACTGCTTAGCTACACCCCAACCCCTGCAGTCCCTCCTATCTTGTCTGAACTTCCCTCTTCCTTAGTAAATGGGCTTCACAGGTTTAGAGAAGGATTTTTTTTTTTTAATGGCTAGGCCTTGACTAAAAAATACTTTGAAGTAGAATTGATGTTGGGTGTATTGGTGCATACCTGTAATCTCAGCTACTTGGGAGGCTGAGGCAGGAAGATCAAAGGTTTAAGTCTAGCCTCAGCAATTTAGCAAGTCCCTATCCCCAAATAAAAAATTAAAAGGTCTGGGTTTGTAACTCAGTGGCAAAACATCCCTGGGTTCAATCCCTGTACCAAGAAAGAAAGAAGGGGGGAGGGAGAAAGAGAAAGAAAGGAGGAAGGAGGGGAGGGGAAGGAAGGGAGGAAGAGAGAGATGAAATGAAATTAAACGAAGCAGGACTGAGATGTACAGTCTCATCCCAGGTTGCTGCTGTTACATCAAGTCAATGTTTTATTTGTCCACTAATTTAGCAGTCATCAATGGAGCCATTGCATGTAGTGCTCTAGATACCGAACCTGCACCAATGAATGAGATAGACCAGCTGCTTGGTCCTGTGCAGTTTTTCTTATGGCGGGTAGACAGCCCGTAGACAAGTAAAGAAAAAGTAATCTCAACAATGGTAAGTGCTGCTGTGGTGTGGGTAAGCGTTCCTTAAAGGCCTGTCTGGTTAAGGTTGGTCCTCAGAGTGACACTATTGGAAGGTGGTGGAGTCGTTAGGAGGTGGGGTCCATTGGTAGATCCTTAGGTCACTGGAGGAGGATGCTTGAAGGGGATGGAGAATCCAGATCCCCTTTGTTATGGTTTAGACTCGGTATCCCCCAAAAGCTCACATGTGAGACAATGCAAGAAGGTTCAGAGGAGAAATGAGTGGGTTATAGCCTTAACCTAATCAGTGAATTAATCCCTGATGGGATTGGTAACTGGAGGCAGCTGGGGTATGGCTGGAGGAGGTGGTTCATTGGGGGGTGGCTATAGGATATACATTTGTGTTTGGCAGGTGGAGACCTCTCTGTCTGCTTTCTGATCACCATGTGAGCTGCTTCTTCTGCCACACTCTTCTTTCCTGTTTTTCCTGCCTCACCTGAGTCCTGAAGAATGGAGTCTGCTGTCTGAGACCTCTGAAACATGAGCCCCTAAATAAACAGTTCCTCCTCTACAATTGTTCTAGTTGGGTCCCTTAGTCACAGCAGTGAAAAAGCCAAAAACACTCTTCTTGTTCTTTTTTGCTTCCCTGCTGGGAGGTGAGTGTTTTCACTCCACCCTGCACTCCCACCACAGTGGGCTGCCTTGCCACAGGCCCAAAGCAACAGGGCCAAACGTGAACTTGAACCTGCAAAACTGTGAGCCAAGATAAACCTCTTCTCCTGATTAATTATCTTGTTTTTGTTTTTGTTTTTTTAATAGCCATGGAAAGCGAACAAAAGTACTATGAAAAACTTTTAAAGAGTGATGGGATATGGGGTTTACTTCATACTGGGTGACTGGGGAAGGCAGCCTGATTAGGTGACCCTCACTAGAAGTCCCTCAATGGAATGGACCCTGAATGGCATGAAGACAACCCAGATACAGACGTTGAGGGCAGAAATGCCTGGGGTTTTTAAAGAACAGAGAAAGTAAGTCCCTGTGGCTGCGAGGCAAGGAGTTCTGGTTGGGGAGGTCTGAGAAGTCTGTTGTTGTTTGTTAGTCACCGGAAATTAAAGCTAGGGGCACTTTACCAATGAGCTACATCCCCGGTCCTTTTAACTTTTTATTTTGAGACAGAATGTCACTAGGTTGCTGAGGTTAGTCTCAAACTCCAGATCCTCTTGCCTCAGCCTTCCAAGTCGCTGAGTTTACAGGTGTGCACCACCACGCCCAACTTGAAAAGCCCTATTAACTGTTCTATGCAGCACCCCAAAGAACCCCAGCTAGTAAGGAGGGGAGGGTTTAGTTCCAGCAGCAGTAGGGATCCAGGCCAAGTGGCCTCATGAGGCAAGGTCCTGGCGAAACCTGGTGGAGCCCTGACAGACATGCACAGTGCACATGACTGTCACACGGCACTGGCTGGAGGCCATCCCCAAGGGAAGCCTCTCTCACACATTTAGCCCAGGGCCTAGCTCTTGGAGAGGAATGTAGTGGTCAACTCATCCCCTTTCTGAGTCCTAAGTTCTGCAATAGCACAATCAGTTTTGTTGTTGTTTAATACTCATGCTTCTTTTCTTTAATCCACTCTTCTCTCTAGACAATATACTCTTCATGCTATGGTAACCTTGCCATTTTCTCTCCCTCCTCTATCCGTAGTTTTCTTCACTGTTTTATGAATTTCCCAATAGACAATGTTGGAATTTGAGAGTCATAGAAAGGAAAAAAACTTGGATGAGCAATTTTTAAGAAAAAATATAACACTGTTTTGTTTTTTAACTGGGGATGAAGCTCAGGCGTGCTTTACCACTGAGCTACATCTGCAGCTCGTTTTTATTTTTTATTTTGAGACAGGGTTTCACTAAACTTCCAAGGCTGGCCTTAAACTTGTCATCCTCCTACCTCAGCCTCCTGAGCTGCTGGGATTATAGGTGTGTACCACTGTGCTAAGTGCCTTCAGGTCTCTCTCTCTCTCTTTGTCTCTGTCTTTTCTGTAGTTCTAGGGATTGAACTCAGGGCCTCACTCATGCCAGGTATGTGGTCTACCACTGATCTATAGCTCAGCCCTCTTTACTTTTTTTTTTTTTAATTATGAGACAGGTTCTAAGATGTCCATGACAGACTTGAACTTGCTATCTTCCTGCCTTCCTACCCAGCTGTCTTGGGTAGCTGGCTGGTATTACAGGCATGTACCATCACCCACAGCACTTTCTGATTGTTTGTTTGTTTGTTTTTAAGGAATCCAGACTGACTTGAATTTATATTATCAACATTGATTTATTTTAGAAAATAGTGATTGAATTTATACTGAGTATTGACTACATAATGAGTTTAGAACTGGGAAGGGGGAGTGAGGTGAGATAAAATGTACATGGGAAGAAGGATGGATTTGGGAAACATGATGAATTTATTTTCTCCCATATAGGCAACTGGAGCTCAAGGAGGCATCAAGGGTGAAAATACAGATTTCCAAGTCAATAAATTCTATTCCATGGAAATCTGGGTTTGGGTTCTTTGTCTCACAATTAGAAGAATGAAATCCATGGACCCAAAGGTGGGAGCAAAGTAACAGAATGTATTAGTGTTAATAGGAGGAAAGAAAGCAGAGCTCCCAAAGGGGAGGGGTCCCAAGAGAGGAATTCTGGAGAGTGGCTTTGTCTGGGGGTTTCTATGGATCTACGGGGTAAAGGGAGGTAGCCCCTACCCAGTCCTGGGGACAGTACTCTTCAGGTGCTTTTTGGTCCCATCTGGTTACCATGCCTGTTTTTGGTGGGACCTGGGTAGCAGGCAGTAGATATCTCACTATCAATTCCTTTTTTTCCTCTCTGCTTACTCAGGAGTTGGCCTGATCTGGAGGCCTGGCTTGTGTCTGTAGTTTCTCAACCCTGTTACTAGAGACCTAACCTTGAAGGAGCCCAAGTTTCCTGCCTGTCCTTTTTAACCCTCTCTTCTGCCTCACTATTTGATTTTAAATAATTATATTAGGCTGAATCTTCTTTTACGAGTTAGAAAGAACCTACTCAGAGGCTAGTAGATATGACATTTCCACAGATTACACTCTACCTCTGGCCAGTTGCTTACATGCAGGCACACAGGTACAGCACTGGATATACAATGTTTTTAATTTGTATCTGTGTGAATTGCTCCTTGGCCTTTTGGCTAAAATCAAGTGCGGTCGGTCTCTGGGAGTCCAACCTGGAACCGTTCTTCCCCTGGGGTGATGATTGTGGCAGTGCAACTAGCTTCAGACACTTCTGTTTCTTTGAGACACTGCTCCCTCCTCCTTTTTCTGGTGTTGGTTTTGGTTTTATTTTGCTATTAATACCTTTGGCCCCAGCCATCTGCCGGATATTTCTCACTCTAGGAAGTGGTTAGACAGGGGTAGATCTGTGGTGTTAGTTGACCTAGAACAAAATCAACTTAGTTGGAAACAAAGAAAAGTGTATTTATTTGGCGCTAATTAGGACTTCAATCTGGGGAAACACAGAGTGAAGCAATCTAGAAAATATACTACAAGGTTTTATAGAACGGAGAGCATATTTATAGCTTTAAACCCCAAGGGGGTTAGAAATGATGTCACTTGTTATCCAGGAATTATAGTTGCCCCGGGCAAAAGTTTTGTTTATTTTATTTATTTAATTTTTTTTTTGAGAGAGAGAGAGAGAATTTTTTTAATATTTATTTAATTTTTTTTAGTTTTTTCGGCGGACACAACATCTTTGTTTGTGTGTGGTGCTGAGGATCGAACCCGGGCTGCACGCATGCCAGGCGAGCGCGCTACCGCCTGAGCCACATCCCCATCCCAAAAAGTTTTGTTTAAAAAACAAAACAAAAAACTATTTTGTAAGAAAGGGATTAGGAGAGGTTTGGTCAGGGTGGTTTGGGGAGAGTCTGTTGTACAGAAGGTCAGCAGAGGTTAACAATGTCTCCAAGGTCAATTTGTAACTTACATCTGGGAGCTGGGGAGACCAGGGTTTGTCTGTTACTTAGTTAGAAGATTCAACTGCCAATGCATCTAGAACCTGGTAAACAATGATTTCCTGACCCTATTTTAAGTGTGGGAACTGACAGTGGAGGGGCGTTGGAGGAAGTACCACAAAAGCGGAGAAAGGAACCTCATCTCAGCCAGGTGAATTCTTTTTTTTTTTTTTCCAATATTGGAAATTGAACCCAGGGTGCTCTATCACTGAGCTACATTGCCATCCCCAGCCTTTTTTATTTTGAAAAAAAGGTGTCTACTAAGCTGTCCAGGCTGACCTTGAACTTGGGATCATTAGCTTCCCACGTAGCTGGGATTACACGCATGTGCCACTGTGACCAACATAATGTCTCATTTAATGTGTGTGTGTGTGTGTGTGTTTTCCTGTGGGATTGAATCCAGGGCCCCTTAAAAACTAAGCAAGTGCCCTACCACTAGCTACATCCCCAGCCCTGAGTTCTTGACTTTTGCAGAGAAAAATTTTCACACCATTTCAGAGACTTATTCGGTAAAAGAAAGCAATAAACTAGGTGCGATGGCACACCTCCGTAATCCAGCAATGCAGGAGGCTAAGGCAATAGGATAGTTCATGACTATCCTCAGTAATTTGACAAGGTCCTTAACAAGTTGAGACTCTGTCTCAAAGTAAAAAAATAAAAAGGGCTGGGGATGTGGGTCAATAGTAAAGTGCCCCTGATTAAATCCCCAGTACACACACACACACACACACACACACAGGAAGGAAAAGAAAGCAAGCAATAAGGCAGCATATGCACTCAGAGGAAGAGTAGGCATTGGAGAGTGAGATTCACCTTTTGAATCTGGGGCTCTTCTTTTAAAGGAAACTTGTGAGGGGTGGGAATGGGAATGCATATGAAGACGACATCAGCCTGGTGACCATGGGTCACAGGACATTGGTGGTGGTCTGGTCTCTCCAGCATCTTCAGGTTGACATTGTCTCCTCCATCTAGCTGATGGTTTACAATGTGCCTACGTCATAGCTTTCTTAAACCACATCTCCCTTTCTTTTATCTAATCTGGAAATATGTGGCCTAGTCTAACAGTGCACTTAAGTTTTAATCAAAATAAGGCAATTTTCATAGATAAGTGAATTTACAGTAACTCCAAGATTCATAGATTTCTCAGAAATTTTGGGAGTGACTGGCCAAGAGGTCTAGGGGATGAATCTGATCAAGGAGCTTTTAGATTTAAAGCTATAGTCTCTTTTTTCTTGCTCTTTTCTCCTTTCTACTTATCTACATTTCTTTTATTCTACCACAGGAACCAATGCTACTCTGTTATTTTTTCTTGACACATTATGCCACATGACAGGTGAAATGTCATGGAAATGCAAGGCAATGTACTTTGGACTACCAAGAGACAGAACTCAGTCACTTATTCCTTCCATCACATAATCCATCTGTAACTTGAAGCACACATCTCTTATCCACTGGGATCCTGATGCCTGATACCAGGAAACATTTTGCTTTTGAATTCTTTCAAGGGGACTGGACATTCAAATGGGCTAACTGAAATGGAAAAGTGGAAAGAGAGCAATATATTTTACAGACAAAATGCATCAAAGTGGGGCTGGGGATGTGGCTCAAGCGGTAGCGCGCTCGCCTGGCATGCGTGCGGCCCAGGTTCGATCCTCAGCACCACATATAAACAAAGATGTTGTGTCCACCAAATAAATAAATAATTAAATATTTTTAAAAAATGCATAAAAGTATTATAACCTCTGAAACTATCTGAAAGTCTTAACATTTAACTATATGTCTGTAAGGAAATTTTAAATTTACTCTTTTCTTGCCAGGTACAGTGGCATACTCGTGTAATCCCAGCAACTTGGGAGACTCAGGCAAGAGGTTCATAAGTTTGAGATCAGCTTTAGCAACTCAGTGAGGCCCTAAGAAACAGCAAGATCCTGTCTCAAAATAAAAAATTAAAAGGGTTGGGGATGTAGCTCAGTGGCTGAACACCCCTGGGTTCAATCCCCAGTACCAATAAGTACATAATTTTACTCTTTTCTCTGTGGAATTTCAATAATTTTAGTCTAAGAAGTAAACCAAACAAGTAACAGATAAGGAAAAAAGAGCATATAGGTTTTAAACATGCCTAAAGCGTGGGAGTATTAGGCTCAAAAATGGGTTATATGGAGCTGTGCATGGTGGTGCATGCCTGTGATCCTAGAGACTCAGAAGTAGGAGGCAGAAGGATCGCAAGTTTGAGGCCAGCCTGAGAAAGTTAGCAAGGCCCGAAGCATCTTAGTGAGACCCTATCTCAAAACAACAACAACAACAACAAAAGTTGGGGGATATGTGATTGAGCAACCCTGGGTTCAATCCCCAATACCAATAAAAAAAGAAAGAAAGAAAAAGAAAGAAAGAAACTATATGGTCGACTCTATTATAGAGTGTTTAAGGAATAAGGCTTGTGTTTTGGGAGCAAAGGGAGGTGGAGTAGTCTGCAGAAGGTTGAAAGGAGGATGTGCACAGGGGGCCAGGGTTGTCTTATGATGTAGATAAAATCTCCAAGGTAACAGTTAACTGTGGTCCTCTCTGTCTAGGCCAGGTGTCAGATCCCCAATGTCTTCTTCCTGTGGAGAAACCCCTCCTAGGAAGAAAGGGATATACATCAGATAGAAATGTCTCTGTCTCCACTTTACCAGAGGAGATGGATGTAAATTTCTCTTACACAAGAACAGTGTTTCGCAAAGGACTTAAAATTAGCATATTACAGTGACTTAGCCACAACAAGTTGAGACTCTGTCTCAAAGTAAAAAAAAATAAATAAAAAGGGCTGGAGATGTGGGTCAATAGTAAAGGGCCCGGTACACACACACACACACACACACACACACACACACACACACATATGAAGGAAAAGAAAAGAAAGCAAGCAATAAGGCAGCGTACGTACTCAGAGGAACTGTAGGCAATTTACAATAGATAAACTTTGGAACCAACCTAGTTGTCCTTCAACAGATGAATGGATAAAGAAAATGTGATATATGTACACAATAGAATATTACTCAGCCTTAAAGAAGAATGAAATTATGGCATTTGCCAGTGAGTGGATGGAATTGGAGAATACCATGCTAAGTGAAATAAACCAATCCCCCAAAACCAAAGACTGAATGTTTTCCCTTTGGACAATGCAGATGTGAATTAACATACAGATGTTAATTCACAATAGGTGGGGGGAGGGGGTTAGGGAAGAATAGAAGTACTTTGGATTAGACAAAGGGGATGAAGGGAAGGGAAGGGGAAATAAGAAAGACAGTAGAATGAACTGGACACTCCTATCCCATGTACATATATGATTACATGATCAATGCAATTTTATATCATGTACAACTAGAAGAATGAGAAGTTATACTCCATATCTGTATAATATGTCAAAATACAGTCTACTGTCTTGTATAACTAATAAGAACAAATAAAAATAATAAAAACAACAACAACAGCAAATAAAGGACATCATGTCAGAGCCATTCCTGTGACTGCAGAGTCTGTAGTTTTTCAGAATTAACCAATTCAAAATAACCAGAGAAATAGAGAAATATATTTGGGATGAATATCATACTCTCCTACATACCTATAATCATTGCGCATTAAATAAAAAAACTTAACACAGAACTTAGAGAAAAGCGGCAAAGTTTCACATTAGACAGCCCCACTCAAGTGGAAAATGAAAATGAAATGTCTGGCTGTTACTTGCGTTGTTTGGGCCGTTCAGCATCCAGAGCAGCCATATGGGGTCAGGAGCCATGTGGAATGTGGTTTTTCTTACCATTAAAGCATTCACCAAGAGGTGGGATCAAAGATCAAGGGTTGCTCCCAGACAGGTGGTAACAGCTGTGGGGACCTTTGAATGAGCTCACACCTCTCATGAAATTCAATGTTTTGGTTCAGAGTAGTTTCCTGAACTGAAGCTGTCTCATCTTCTATAGAAGCCTTTTAAAAAATTATGTGGGGCTGGGGTCCCGGCTCAGGGGTAAAGCGCTTGTCTAGCATGTGTGAGGCACTGGGTTGGATTCTCAGCACCACGTATATATAAATAAAATATAAAGGTCCATTGACAATTTAAATTTTTTTTAAATCATGTTATATTCATGTATAAATATGTCACAATGAATCCCACTATTACATGTAATTGTATACGAATGAAAAGATTTTTAAAAAGATAAATTAACCTCCACTTTACAAAAAAAAAAAGGAATAAATAGAGCTTCCAAATATCCATTGAACTGTTAGTAACAAGAGAAGACCACAGAAAGTTGTGAGGGACCTTAATGGAATAAAACTAGCAACACAGGAGCAAAGTTCTATGTTTACTAAGTTCTGTGTTTACAAACGTCACAACATGAATGTGCTACCAGACAGGAAAATGGGAAGAAACAGGGTAATCCATTAACAGTAATCAACTCTAAGATTGCTCAACACAAATTGCACTGACCTCTACAAACTTGAATCTGAACTTGGCTTATCCTAAATCCACTTTATGTACCATTAATATGAAATTTCTCATGTTTTAAGACAGTATTTGTGGACACTGAAGAGTAATTAAGCAGGAGGAAATTACAATTCAAATATGGGCATCATAATGTTCAATAGTAAATGCTTATTAATTAAAACTGTCATTGGAAATTATTAGCAATAAAATTTTAATAACATATCATGTTAACTGAGTAAAATTAATCTACTAATAAAGTTTAGTATACTGAGTGACCTTACATGAAAAGAATTTAGTTACAAATATATTTATGGCACTGCATATACTTTAAGATTCTAAGAAACTGTTTGAAGTTGGAGAGAGAAACAAGAATAGAGAAAGTAATCTGATTAATGACTCTGGATTTAGCTTGTTCTAAAAGTGTGACTTGAACTATTGCAGGTCGTGACAGTAGCCTCGGCAGATTATGTTGGACTCTCCTGGTGAAATGGGTTTCTACGAATAGGCTTTTCTATATCAAGAAGAAAATCATGAGTCTAGTCCTACAACCTATCCAAATAGAAAGTTAAGATTTAATGAGTGTTTGCAGGTGTGAAAAATAAGGGAATCCAAGTGACTTTAGGAGGTCACAAGGGGAACCATGCTGAGCTAGAACTTGAAAATGAATCTTGGGACAGGTGTCCAGTTAACCTTTAGTAGTGCCAGATTGCCTGCAATAAATTAAATCACTCCACCTCTTCTCCATTTGGAGAAAGCCTGCTTTACAAACAGCTGGGTCAAAACCTTCTCTCTTAAGATGATCGCTACCTCTCTCTCCCCCACCTGCTGGCTCTTTCCTGGCTACCATGACCTGAGCAGCTTTTCTCGGCCATACCTTGTGCTGTGGAGCCGGCCAGCCATGGACGGAATCCTCTGAAACCATAAGCTAAAATCATTCCTCCTCCAAGTTGTTTTTCTCAGACACTGAAAACCCCATGGACAACATAATACTTTTTTCTTTCAACTGTTCAACATATTTTATTTATGGTACGGGGGATTGAACCCCGGGGTTACTTCCCTAGGTTCATCCCTACACCTCCTTACCACTGGACTACATCCCCAGGTTTATTTTCTTTCTTTATTTTTGAGATAGGGGTCTCACTAAGTTGCTGAGGGCCTTGCTATGTTGCTGAGGCTAACCGGGGGGAACTTGCCATCCTCCTGCCTCAGCCTCCTGAATCACTGAGATTACAGGCATGCTCACCATGCCTGGTTTATGAATATATTTTAAAGAACTCAAGAAAAAAGAAAAGTCTGCTCAGCTGGGTGGAGCAGCACAGGCCTGTAATCCCAGTGGCTTGGGAGGCTGAGACAGGAGAATTGCAAGTTCAAGCCTCAGCAACTGTGAGGCACTAAGCAACTCAGTTGTCTCCAAATAAACTACAAAATAAGGCTGCAGATGTGTCTCAGTGGTCGAGTGCCCCTGAGTTCAATCCCTTGGTACTTGTACCATCACTATTAAATGTCTAACAATCCTCTGGTCCCAGGGAGGACAGGCACAGGAGCAGAGCTACACTGGCTCAGCAAGTCCAGCCCAGGTGGCAGAATGAGAAGCTCATCTTCCACAGAGCAGAATATCCAGTATGGCTTTCAGTCAGACCCAAATGTGTTTCCTCTATCCTATTTCCTCAAGAATTTGGAAACCCTTTGGACAATGTCATCCCTCATTAGGCAAATGACAGAGGTGAAGAAGCCAGAATTGAGTGATCCCATGAACACCCAAGGCTGGCAAGCAAAAAAAAAAAAAAAAAAAAAAATCATAACTTTCTTTTTGCCTCCTGCTACGCCCCCCCCCCACAGCCATTGATTATTTGCTGTAGCTCCTCTGCCAAGTTACAGAGAATTTTGATGAGAACTTTGTAATATTCATACCAACAAAACAGTGATTTTTACCTTTGTTCATGAAGGATGTTTTTGCTTTTTTTTTTTTTTGGTGCTGGGGATGGTACCAATGACCTCAGCATGGTGAGCATGTGTTCTCACACTAAGCTTCACTCCCAGCCTATTTTAAAATAAAAATTCAGGCTGGGGTTGTAGCTCAGCAGCAGAGTGCTTGCCTAGCATGCGTTAGGCACTGGGTTTGATTCTCAGCACCACATAAAAATAAATAAAGGCATTCTGTTCACCTACAACTACAAATTTTTTTTTAAAAAAATCCATTACTCTCCAATAGAATACTTTTTGGGAAAATATGTGTGCTTATGTTTCTAAAATCTGGATTATCATCAATGTTTTCTAAATTTGTATGTTCTCTATTAAGGTTTTGATATTATGTCTAGATTTTTTTTCTTTCTTTTTCTTGCAGTACTGGTGACTGAACCCCGGGGTGCTCTACCACTGAGCTATATCCCCAGTCCTTTTTAAAAAGTGAAAACAACCTTTCTTTAAAAATTTCAAAATTTTGTTTTAAGGTATGATGTCTGAGTGGGCATGGAAGTCTTCATTATATACTAAATGTTTCATTTCAGGCATTTATAGTTAGTAGCTTTCTAGGAATTTAGTGAATCCATAGTATATCCAAGCATTTGTGAAATGACTCATTATGTAATATTTTTACTTTTCAATATTTACATATATATGAATATATAAATACATATATATATATAAACGTGTGTACATATATACATTCATATATATTATTGGTTTTTCTTTGCTTTGCAGTAAAAGAGATAAAAGCAAGAGTCTCCAGTGCACTAGGTAAGTGCTCTACCACTGAGCTACATCCCCTGTCCCGTCCAGCAGGACACATCAACGTGGGCAGCGAACCTAGATGGGGAGGAATGAAGGGACAAGAGACATGAAAGGTGACAGCAAGACAGGGGTCTGATCAAGCTGCAAATTTTTATTGTTCACACAGGGGTATTTATATGCTGGGGATGGGGAAGCTCTTTAATCAGCAATTGCTGGATGTGGGTGGTAAAACTGCCAGGTGCAAGATGTCTGATGATCCTGATAACCGCAGGATGTTCCAGGGAGATAGGTAGCTACAGGATGCCTTCCTGGCAGGATGTCTCCCAGGGGGCTGTCAGGCTATTTTTTGAAGGAGAATTTCCTTCTAGTCCCTGACAATCCCCAGATCTTTTTATTTTTTAAATATTATTATTTCATGTTAAAACAGAGTCTCACTAATTTGCTGAGGCTGGCCTCAAACTTGTAATCCTCCTGCCTCAGCCAATCAAGTTGCTGGGATTACAGGTGTGCACCACTGTACCTGGCCAGAGTGTATCTGTCAGCTCAGGCTGCCATAACAAACTACCATAGACTGGTTGGCTTCAAAAATTGAAATTTATTTTCTCAGTTATTTTGTTTTTGTTTTGTAATACTGGGGATCAAACCCAGGGCCTCCCATATGCAAGGCAAGCAATTTACCAGTGACCAATACCTCCAACCCTTATTGTCTCACAGTTTCAAAGCTTGAAATCCAAGGTCAGAGTGTCAACAGGTAGGTTTCTGGTGAGGTCTCTCTTCCTGGCTTATATAGATGGATATTCTGTCCTATGCACTCAACTATATCCTCCCAAACTTCACAGGTTGATTTATCAAAGATTCTATTTCTGAGTTTTTAAAAAATGTAGTAAGTAAGTGATCTTTCAGGAAGCAATCACTTATCTTAGACTTGTGCTTATCTTCATTTTATCTATAAAGCAGGAAACGATTGTTGAGTGTAAAGCTATAGTGAATTCCAGAGATCCAAAGTTTTCTGTCAACAGCTTTAGGCTGGATTGTCTTCACAGTGGATGGGTAAATCCCTGTGATGTGACCGCACAATAAGGATCATCTGCTCTGGGACAACATTTGCATGCTGGTAGGGAGCTGTGTTTACTGGTTACATTTAATTAAGGTATAGGTTCAGCTTCTGTGACCAATCTGTTTTACATTAAATTATAACTTTCCTTCTTGATGTGCTATTTAATGAATAAAATATTTAAACTAGAGTTATGAAATTTTAAATCTATTTATTTATCTTTTGCAGGCAATTTCTTATTTTGATTATCAAATGATAATATCATAAAACATTTCAGAAAAAAAAATTAGCAAAGAGATAACTCTAGCTGGGCGCTATGGCACATGCTTGTAATCCCAAAGGCTTGGGAGGCTGAGGCAGAAAGATCACAAGTTCAAGACCAGCCTCAGCCATTTAGTGAGGGCCTCAGCAACTTAGCAAGACCCTATCTCAAAATAAAATTTTTAAAAAGGGGCTGGGGATGTGGCTCAATGGTAGAATGTTTGCCTAGCATGGGTAAGGCACTGGGTTTGATTCTTGGCGCCACATATAAGTAAATACAATAAAGGTCCATTGACAACTAAAAATATTTAAAAAAATACAACTAACTGGCCAAAATTGTGAAAAACAAGCTCTGGTGGGTAGAGCGGCACCTTGCCTTCTCTCATTTCTGTAGTGTGCTCTGTGGTATCTCAGAGTTTACCTAATGCTTGAGATTTAAAGGAAACATTCCACATCGTGAAGCGGCAGGTACACTGGGAGTAGACAGGGCTGGCCAGACATCATTACTCCCCAGCTTTGAATGTCAGCCATACTGATCTGGTGTTACATTTTTTTTAAATAGCCAGTTATTTATTTAATACTTAGGAAAGTTATGCTGGCTGAAGGAGAAAAAAATAATCACAGAGTTAACAGAAAACTACTATGATTTATTATTTATTTATCTACAATTTAATCATCTGATCATCCAGACACTGGACAAAACACTGCGGATAACAAAATGCGAAGTCAAGTTGGGGGAGACCCCTACTTATAGCTCTCTAGGGACTTCCAAATCTGTGATCCTGGGTGATGGCTCATCCTGGGTTTACCTAACCTGAGCTCTCCCTGGTCGCACTTTCTAGCCTTCTCTCTGCCCACTGGTCTCAGAGCTCTTCCTCAGGTGCACCAAGCATGAGTCTCCTTCAGGACTCTTGCGTTGCTGTTTCCTTAGCTAAAAGATTTATACTCAGATGTTATCCCTGCTCCATGCTCTGCCCAAAAGCTATCTCCTGAGACCTGGTAACAATTTTCCACATTTGGAGAATTCTGGTTCCTACATGGGTCATCTCAGCCTGCTTGCTTCGTGTCTCTCCATAATACTTATCCCTTCTGAAAACATCATAAACCTATTTGCCCACTGATTTACTGTTAATCTCGCCAACTAGAATATGAACTCCATTGAGGGCAGAGATTTTGTTTTATGGATGCCGTGTTCCCATGGATTTAAAATAGTGTCTGGAACCTAGACAATAATCAATAAATATTTGTTTGGGTGAATGAATGAATAAAGACATAATTGTTAGGGAGTGGGGAGATAGACATGCCACAAAAAAATTACCACAAGGAGGCACAAAGTCCAAATCCTTTGGGGGAGGTGGTAAAGAGTGAAGTCTTCCAGACCTGGTGCCAAAGTAGCAGAGGTACTCAAACCTAGACCTTGCCTTCTCTCAGTTTCCTGTCATGTCTTGCTTTCTCCCATGGGACGAACCTAACTGGAAACCTAAGATGAGAGAATTTTGCTAATGCAGATCCCAGACTTCCTGGGCCACAGAACAGGATAGAGAGAAAATTCCAAGGGACAATGAGAAGGTATCCATCACAGGGGAATTATCTTTAGTGGGGAAAAAATGCTTTAATTAGCATTTGAGATATGTGATGAGACTCACAAGTCATGTTCAGTCAACCAAAACCACACATCACTAAATACTTCATATACAGCAGTGAGAGAAGTTTTACTCTGCCCATGGTAAGGGACTGAGGGAAGGATATGAGGACAGAGAAAAGAGAGAAAAGAACCATTGTATATAGTGTACACAGTGTAGCTTCTCCCCTGGAAAGAACCAAGGATGGCCAGTGACTTTGCACATCCTGGCCAGACACATTGTGTGTATGAGTAGGTCATTTATTTATGTTCTTATGGAAACTCATCAGGGAACTAGGTTTCTTATATAGGGCATCTAGGTGGTTCTCAGAGATAGCACCATAGAAACAGAATCATGGAGGCAGAACAGGCCCTGAAATTCCTACAAATCTTTCAGGCTGTTGGTTATTGTGAAACACTGCAAAATTGCTAAGGTTTGCCAAATTCTGCCTAGATTTTGCAGTTCCAAAAAGTGGTGGAATTTGCTTTCCAAGCAATGGTCAAAATATACATGCATGTATATGAAGGGTTGTGGTGGTGGCAGTGCAGAAGTTGGGTTGGAGTGGGAAGAGACCGAGGCAGAGTGAACCCCTCACCTATAGCAAAACCAGTAAGTTTGCCCTTGGATCTTCTTAAATATGTAATATCCCAAATTTAAGTCATAAATGTCATCATTAATAAAATCACTCAGACTCTATGGTTTCACATTTTCTTAGACCTTGTGCTATTTCATTTAAATCTCTGATTTGTTCAACTGCCACTAATCACTTCCTCTGCACATTTTTTTTCTTTTCCTTTTTCTAACTTCAGTTTATTTTGAATAAGGGTAACAACTTCTCTTCTCTCTCCCATACAGTGTGGTACCATGGTTCCTCCAGATCACCTTTCATGCACACTCCTTACCATCTGTTGTTTCTGTGAATTAATTATTCTAACCAGGGAATAATGGTTTCATCTTACTAGTTATAAATTTGTTTAAGAAGCTGGATGCAATAGTGCAGGGCTGTAATCCCAGTGGCTCTGAAGGCTGATTCAAAAGAATCACAAATTTGAGGTCAGCCTCAGGAACTTAGTGAGACCACAGCAACTGAGAGACCCTGTCTCAAAATAAAACAATAAAAAGGGCTAGGGATGTAGCTCAGTGGTAAAGTGTCCCCGGGTTTGATTCCAGTACTCACCCTCACAAAAAATTTTCTTAAATATTCTGTTGTGTTGGAAGACAGAAGACAACATTAAAAATAACAAATTGCATTCTTTTATTTTTTTTAAAGGAAAACAATGTTTATAAAAGCAAATACTGATTTTTTCATTAGTATATTTCTTCTTGTTTTTAGCTAAGATCAAAGTAGAATCCTGGGCTGTAGCATGGTAAACTTGAGCACTTTGAAAAGGCCAGAGATTTCATAATATCATCCACATGATCAAAATTGACTGTATATAACCCCAGTGTCCCACATGCTTATCTGTAAAGACATGACTTAATAGGAATGTTGAGATTTGAAAGGCCATTGTCCTTGGTGAGGACAATAACTTCCTAGAATTCAACAGTTTTGTTTCCTGTAATTTTCATTTTTGGGAAACCCATGAGTTTTATGAAATCTGATGTTTATTTATGGTACTGTTTTTAAGAACTTGTCAGACATGAGCCATTTTCTAATACTCATAAAAGGATACAGGTATTGAAGTGGTACCCCCTTTCTCCACAGAAAAGTATTAACTGCGCTTCTCCAGAAATCTTCACCATGGCTGATTTTAGGACTGTCAGCAAAAGAGTCTCTGCAAAAGAGTTCAATTTAGATGAACTTCATATTTTCCTGTCGCCCTGTTTCACTTGGCCACTGTCTGGGAGGATACCAGCACTCCAGGTCTGGACACCCCTTACTAGTTTTTCACAAACTTATCCAGTATAGTAGTTTGTAGAAATGTGAAAACACGGCCTCTGGCCTTGAGCTGGGCTTCACAGAGATGTCTACATTTTTAAGTTACAAATGGGCCCATGGTAACAGCTGGCAGGGGGAGGAAAGAAAGGGGAGATGAAGCTCTCCCTTCTCAGGTGTTGTCCTTGAAGGGTTAACTTGCCCAGAACAGTGAAAGAAAAAGCTGCTTTTATGTGAACTTCTGCAGACTGTGAACTTCTGAGCCCCTCCCCTTACATGCTGGGTATAAAACTCTGTAACTCCCTGAACTTGGGGTTCAGGGGATTGATTGATTACAGCAAAAGCTGTGCCCTCTGAACCTGGCTGCAGCCAAACAAAACTGTTTCCTGCTATCTTTGGTGCCTTGCCTTGTCTGTCCCTACAACAGTATAAATTAAGCCTTGTATAAAATTCACTTTCAAACACGCTTATCAACATACTTTCATATACTTAAGTATATCCGATGGCTAAAAGAATACTTGTTTTAATATCATGATTTATCATGAATTTTTCCTTATTTTTGGTAGAACTAGTTAAGAAAACACTGTTGAACTTGCTTCCATGATACAGAACAAAGGCATTGAACAGAATGCCCGTGTACAAAATTGGGCATATTCTCATTGCAAAGACATCTTCACACCCAGACAAATGTTATTGTTTTGGAATACATGCATGAGCATGCTTGATCCACTCAGTTATTTCTTGGTAGTTTATAAAGCAATAAAAGAATTAAGGACTTTAAGGGTTTTTGTTGTTGTTTATTTTTATTTTGGTACTGAGGTTTGTACCCAGGGGTGTTGTACCACTGAACTACTGTTATGCTCGAATTCGGGACCCCAAAAGACCACCAGAGACCAAGATCGATGTAAGCAGCAAAGAGGTGTTTACTGTGAGATAGCTGGGTCCTCCAGGCGTGCACACAGCAACTGGGACACTGAGATGCCCCGAGCCCAGGGTTTGCAGCAGTTTTATACACTCTTTGGGGAAGGCAGGAACTTCACATACACCATAGCATCTCTTAGCAAATCATCACACACTGCAGGAAAATCATAAAACCACTCTTAACATTGATTAGCACATTCACTGGCAGGAACAAGTTGGGTAGGGGTGATTGGTTAGTACAAGAGGGGGATTCATTTGAACTGATTGGTTTAAGCCATGAGGGGAGTACATGCTGAACTACATGGTTTCCCAACATGTTATCAACCACCATAAACTACTGGGAGGGTCATCTGGCATCCCAGGTATTTCCCTGTCTCATGCTGATTGGTGGCTGCTAGGGAGTTGCTATGGGTCCCCACCTAGACTGACTGAGTCAGGGACACCTGGTGCAGCAGATCTCTCCTGTTATTTGTAGATAAACAACTCAGCAGGGTGGGTGTGTGCCTAGGAGTGCTCTGTGGGTCTTTCCAAGGACAAATGTCATGCCCCTTCCTTGGACAGTTTGCTCTGAGGTAGAGGCTGGTTTCTCAAGGCCACTTCAGCAATTTAGCAAGATCCTTAAGCATCTAAGCAAGATCTTATCTTAAAATTTAAAAAATAAAAGTAAAAAAGACTGGAGCTGTAGTGAAAAACCAGCCTCTACCTCAGAGTAAAGCCTGTCCAAGGAAGGGGGCGTGACCTTGTCCTTGGAAAGACCCACAGAGCACTCCTAGGCACATACCCATCCTGCTGAGTTGTTTATCTACAAATAACAGGAGAGATCTGCTGCACCAGGTGTCCCTGACTCAGTCAGGCTAGGTGAGGACCCATAGCAACCCCCTAGCAGCCACTAATCAGCATGAGAC
The DNA here is from genome assembly GCF_021218885.2 of Marmota monax. Taxonomy (NCBI): domain Eukaryota; kingdom Metazoa; phylum Chordata; class Mammalia; order Rodentia; family Sciuridae; genus Marmota; species Marmota monax. Next base: position 6,772,651 of record NW_026695198.1, on the reverse strand, counting down.
AGGGAAATACCTGGGATGCCAGATGACCCTCCCAGTAGTTTATGGTGGTTGATAACATGTTGGGAAACCATGTAGTTCAGCACAATCAATTCAAAGGAATCCCCCTCACCCTTACCCAACTTGTTCCTGCCAGTGATTGTGTTAATCATGTTTTAGAGTTGTTTTATGATTTTCCCATGGTGTGTGATGATTTGCTAAGAGATGCTATGATGTATGTGGGGGTCCCTGCCTTCCCCAAAGAGTGTATAAAACTGCTGCAAACCCTGGGCTTGGGGCCTGTCAGCATCACCAGTTGCTGCCTGTGTGCGGGTGGAGGACTGAGCTAGCTCGCAATAAACACCTCTTTGCTGCTTACATTGATTTTGGTCTCTGGTGGTCTTTTGGGGGTCCCGAATTCGAGCATAACAGGCCATGTGACAATGCTTTCTTCACTTCTGCAAATCTGACCTTGATAAATGGTCATAAGTAACATTTGCTGCTGCTATTGTAATTTCCTGAGATGAATTCTAAAAAGCATGAGATGTTCTTTGGTCTTCACATCTTGCCCTGGTGCTCTAGGATGCTTGGAACTTTGTTATATTTTTGTTACAAAATAAAGTCCTCCTCCTTGTTTCCCCAACTAAGAAAGGTAGAATTGCAATTTGAGGTTACTAATGGCAATAAAGATGGCGGCTGTTCCTCTTGCCCAGGCACAAGGCAGCCTCAACAGAAGAGTGACCATGAGTTTACTTAATGAACTGACATATGGCACTCATCATGTGCCTGGCAATTTTCTGAGTGATTTACAAGTAGTGTTGAAGCCAGATTTAAAGATAGGTAGTTAGTATAGTTAGGTAAATCAGGTGCAATATCAAGTAAAATTGAAAATGAAGGCCAAGTTGAGAATGGAGCCCGGGAAAGCAGAGCAGCACTTGGGGAAATTGAAATGTTACTGTTCCCAAGACCCAGAGCCCATTCTAAAGAAATGTTAAAGGAGCAGCTCTGAGCAAACAGGGAGGTGCTAATCAAAAGCTTACCCAGGCCCTTCCTGCCCAGATTACTCCTCTGACCTATCTGCCCCTCACCTTTTGGGTCTCCCCACCTACATTCTATCACTGCGAGATAACAGAACAAAAGACAGGAACTCTGACAGAAATGCAGGAAAGCGAAAGAAGACCTTATGTATAAAAAAAGGGAAGACCTTCCCCCTTCCACGGATTCCACCTATTGGGTCCCCCTCCCCCCCCCAGAAGTCTTTTCTGCTGTCCATAATAAAGCTTCTACTTTCCACTGGAAACTTGCCTCGTTATGCTTCTCTGGTGTTATACTTCAGCATTGGGGAAGCAAGGACTTGTCACCAGTAAACAGCAGTAACAGTGTTCACTTATGGAATCTTTAAGATTAACCTATGAGGTAGTACTATTGTCAGCCCAAGGAAAAATTATTAATAAACATTTTTATTATTACCTCTCCTAATAGTTTTGGACTTCAAATTCTCAGAACTTTGTCACCAAAAACTAACACATCAATAATGAAAAAAAAATTGCACTAGTAAAAGATGAAGAAATTGGGACAGAAGATATAATTCTAAGTAGAAAATAAAAAGAATATTGGAAAAATCTTCTGTCAGGCCAAGTACAGTGGGGTAGACTTATGCTTGAATTCGGGACCCCCAAAAGACCACCAGAGACCAAGATCTATGTAAGCAGCAAAGAGGTGCTTATTTCGAGCTAGCACGGTCCTTCACGTGCACACTGCAACTGGTGATGCTGAGAGGCCCGGAGCCCAGGGTTTGCAGCAGTCTGGTACATTCTTTGGGGAAGGCAAGGACCCCACATACATCATAGCATCTCTTAGCACATACATCATAGCATCTCGTAGCAAATCATCACACATGGTGGGAAAATCAAAATAAAACAACTCTAAAACATGATTAGCACATTCACTGGCTGGTACAAATTGGGATTCCTTTGAACTGATTGGTTTAAGCCACAAGGGGAGTACTTGATGAACTACATGGTTTCCCAACATATTATCAACCACCATAAACTACTGGGAGGGTCATCTGGCATCCCAGGTATTTTTCTAGTCTCATGCTGATTGGTGGCTGCTAGGGGGTTGCCGTGGGTCCCCACCTAGCCTGACTGAGTCAGGGACACCTGGTGCAGCAGATCTCTCCTGTTATTTGTAGATAAACAACTCAGCAGGGTGGGTTTGTGCCTAGGAGTGCTCTAGGCACTCCTAGGGTCATGCCCCCTTCCTTGGACAGGTTTTACTCTGAGGTAGGGGCTGTTTTTTCAATACCTGTAATCCCAGTGACTTGGGATGCTGAGGCAGGAGGATTCACAAGTTTTGAGCCCAGCCTAAGCAACTTTGAGAGATTCTGTCTAAAAATAAATAAATAAATTTTAAAAGAAGGAAATGGGAATGTAGTTCAGTGGTAAAGCACTTGGGTTCAATTCCCGCTACCCACCCCTGCCAAAAAAAAAAAGAGTTAAGAAAATAAAAATTCTTCTGCTGAGAGTCCCTTAGAGCTCTGAAGTAAATTTGGGACACATTAAATGGAAAGGAGTCTTCCTTGTCACATTTGAATAAGAAGTCACACAGGTGCAGTGGTGCATGCCTGTAATCCCAGCAGCTCAGGAGATGGAGGCAGGAGGATCACAAAGTTCCTCATTAATGGCGAGGTTCTTAGTAACTCAGTGAGATCCTATCTCTAACTTAAAAAAGTAAAAATAGGGGCTGGGATGTGGCTCAAGCGGTAGCGCGCTCGCCTGGCATGCGTGCGGCCCGGGTTCGATCCTCAGCACCACATACAAACAAAGATGTTGTGTCCGCCAAATACTAGGAAATAAATATTAAAAAATTCTCTCTCTCTCTACCTCTATCTCTCTCACTCTCTCTTTAAAAAAAAAAAAAAAAAAAAAAAAAAAAGTAAAAATAGAGCTGGGGATGTGGTTCAGTGATCCAGCACCCCTGAGTTTAATCCCCGGTAACTCTGGGAGTTGTCTGAGACTGCAATTCCAAATCTTTGGAGGTAGAGCCCCAGGTGCTCTGTTGGAGGCCATCAGTCCTCCATGCCATACTGACTCTGAGACTCTCTCCACATCTCCAAAGCCCAAAAAACAACAATAATTTTAATTTTCAATAAAAGTAGAAATGTTATTCTTCATGTGCTGAACCTACAATTCACCTTATAGTGGTAGAATATAATTATGATGTTGAAAGTTTCTCTGAATGGTTCTGCATGGGAGATAATTGACCTTCAAATGGACAAAGGGAAGACAGGACATAGCTTATGTGAAAGTACCTCTAAGGAAGACATAGCCTCAAGTGACTAAATTTATGACATCTTTTTACTCTGGATGGATAGAAAAGTGTAATGGTTAATTTGAATTGTCAACTTGATTGGATTAAGAGATGCTGGTGATTAAGAGGCTTCAGAGTATAATATGCATGAGGCTGTGTCTAGGAATGACTGGCATGGGAATAGCCAACTGAAGTGGAGACCCCCCCGCCGCCAAGTGTGGGCAGCACTGTTCAATAGGATGGTGGCTTGCATGGATTAAAAATTGGAGGAACAAGAAATCAGCAGAAGCAAGCTTGATTCTTCCTGAACAGGTTCTTGATTGCTGCTGCAATCATCTGAGGATATCAGACTCTCTCTTCTTCACTCTTCCAAAGCGAACTCTACCAGTGATTCTCCAGGGAGTTTCCAGAAGCCTTCAGTCTCAGACTAGGATAGCACCATGAATCCCTCTAGTTCTGGGGCTTCAGCCTCTTGACCATGCAGCTACTGATTCTTCCAGCTCTCCAGCCACCACCTGTAGACTACCCAGCTTCTGGTTGCATAAGTCAACCTAATAAATCCCCTTTTTATAATCATACTTCCAGTTGATTCTGTTTCTCTAGAGATCCCTGACTAATGCAAAAAGTTTATCTTAAAATAACTTTTTTTTTTGTCATAGAAAATCAAATCTTGGTCTTCATGCATGCTAAACAAATGCACTGCTACTGAGCTATGTTATGCTTGATTTCGGGACCCCCCAAAAGACCACCAGAGACCAAGATCAATGTAAGCAGCAAAGAGGTGTTTATTGCGAGCTAGCTTGGTCCTCTGTGCACACACAGCAACTGGTGACACTGAGAGGCCCAGAGCCCAGGATTTGCAGCAGTTTTATGCACTCTTTGGGGAAGGCAGGGACTTCACATACATCATAGCATCTCTTAGCAAATCATCACACACCACGGGAAAATCATAAAACATGATTAGCACATTCACTGGCGGGAACAAGTTGGGGATTCATTTTAACTGGCTGGTTTAAGCAACGAGAGGAGTACTTGCTAAACTAGGTGGTTTCCCCAACATATTATCAACCACCATAAATTACTGGGAGGGTCATCTGGCATCCCAGGTATTTTCCTGGTCTCACGCTGATTGGTGGTTGCTAGGGCGTTGCTAAGGGTCCCCACCTAGCCTGACTGAGTCAGGGACACCCAGGGCAGCAGATCTCTCCTGTTATTTGTAGATAAACAACTCAGCAGGGTGGGTGTGTGCCTAGGAGTGCTCTGTGGGTCTTTCCAAAGACAAGGGTCACGCCCCTCCCTTGGACAGGTTTTGCTCTGAGGCTGAGGCTGGTTTTTCAAGCTATATACCAGCAGCCCTAAAATCTAAATTTGTGTGTGTGTGTGTGTGTGTTTCTTGATACTAGGAATTTAAACCAGGGGCAATTTATCACTGAACCACATTCCTAATCCTGTTTTAATTTTTTAAAAATTTAAGATAGTGTCTCACTAAATTGCTTACAGCCTCACTAAGTTGCTGAGGCTGGCCTTGAACTTGCCATCCTTCTGTGTCAGCATCCTGAGCTACTGAGATCACAGGTGTGCATCATTGCACCTTGCAATGTGTGGCTTTTTTCTTTTAAATTCTTACTACATCCAAATTTAGTAGAAGAATGGAGTATGCAAGATGTGTGTGGGGTGGGGGGGATTGGCATCTACGAACAGTGAAACATATTACATTTTCACTACCTTTGTTTAAGACTCGTTTTTTTTTTTAAATAGTTGTAGATGTATACCATGCATTATTTTGTTTATTTATTTTTATGTGGTGCTGGGGATCGAACCCAGAGCCTCACACATGCTAGGCAAGTGCTCTACCACTGAGCCACAACCCCAACCCTAAGACTCTTAACTATTTAAAAAAATGAAAAATGACAACTATTACAATTTCATGCGTTAACTAGTACATATGACAGTTGACTGACATTGAAGATGTTATGCTCGAATTCGGGACCCACCAAAGACCACCAGAGACCCAAGATCTATGTAAGCAGCAAAGAGGTGTTTATTGTGAGCTAGCTCAGTCCTCCGCGCACACACAACAACTGGTGATGCTGAGAGGCCCCGAGCCCAGGGTTTGCAGCAGTTTTATACATTCTTTAGAGATGGCAGGGACTTCACATACATCATAGCCTCTTTTAGCAAATCATCGCACACCGCGGGAAAATCAAACAACAACTCTAAAACATGATTAGCACATTCACTGGCAGGAACAAGTTGGGTAGGGGTGATTGGTCAGTACAAAAGGGGTATTTATTTGAACTGATTGGTTTAAGCCAAGAGGGGTGTACCTGCAGAACTACATGGTTTCCCAACACCATAAACTACTGGGAGGGTCATCTGGCATCCCAGGTATTTCCCTGTCTCATGCTGATTGGTGGCTGCTAGGGGGTTGCTATGGGTCCCCACCTAGCCTGACTGAGTCAGGGACACCTGGCGCAGAAGATCTCTCCTGTTATTTGTAGATAAACAACTTAGCAGGGTGGGAATGTGCTTAAGAGTGCTCTGTGGGTCTTTCCAAGGACAAAGGCCATGTCCCTTCCTTGGACAGGTTTTGCTCTGAGATAGAGGCTGGTTTTTCAAAGACAAATTTAGACTGTTAGTATAGATAGATAAATCCAGTCAGGTCAGATCAAGAAGGCCAATTTTGAGTGAGTCTGGTGGAAGATGGTCCCCTGAGGGATTGAAATGTTAATTCCTTCAGAGCCCCTCCTCCACCCTTATCAAGAAACTCCAACCTGTTGCTAAGGTAACCTGTCCCAGGAATTGCCCCTCCCTATAGAAAGCTATAAGGTTGTTAATGTGTCCTGGGCTGCTCCATCCCACCCTTCCCCCTTCAGCCCACCAGTTTTGGCCATCCTACCAAGAATTTGAAAAACCAGCCTCTACCTCAGAGCAAAGCCTATCCAAGGAAGGAACATGACCTTTGTCCTTGGAAAGACCCACAGAGCACTCCTAGGCACATTCCCACTTTGCAAAGTTGTTTATCTACAAATAACTGGAGAGATCTGCTGCACCAGGTGTCCCTGACTCAGTCAGGCTAAGTGGGGACCCATTGCAATCCACTAGCAGCCACCAATCAGCATGAGACAGGGAAATACCTGGGATGTCAGATGACCCTTCCAGTAGTTTATGGTGGTTGATAAAGTATTGGGAAACCTTGTAGTTCAGCAGGTACACCCCTCTTGGCTTAAACCAATCAGTTCAAATGAGTCCCCCTCTTGTAGTAATCAATCACCCCTACCCAACTAGTTCCCGCCAGTGAATGTGCTAATCATGTTTTAGATTTGTTTTATGATTTTCCCGTGGTTTGTGATGATTTGCTAAGAGATGCTATGATGTATGTGAAGTCCCTGCTTTCCCCAAAGAGTGTATAAAACTGCTGCAAACCCTCATCTCCGGGTCTCTCAGCGTCACCAGTTGCTGTGTGTGCATGCGGAGGACCGAGCTAGCTCGCAATAAACACCTCTTTGCTGCTTGCATGGATCTTGGGTCTCTGGTGGTCTTTGGGGGTCCCGAATTCGAATTCGAGCATAACAAATCTACATAAATCTGAGGTGTGAAGGCCACCTCTGTTTGGAATACAATGATACTTTTTATACCAACATTATTTTTTAAATGTAGGCATTAGAGTTAATGCCATACGCAATAGACTGAATGTCTGTATCTCTCTGAACTTCCTATGTTGAAATTCCCATGGATGGTTATTAAGAGGTGGGCGTTTGGGAGGTGATTAGGAAAGCAGAGCTGCCCAGGATGGGATTAGCACCCTTATAAAAAGATCCCCAGAGAGCTTCCTTGTCTCTTCCACTATGTGAAGATGCAGTGAGAAGACATCTATGCATAAAACAGGAAGTGGGCCTCATGGAGGACTGAATCAGCAGGTACCTGATCTCAGACTTCTCAGCCATCCTAACTACGCAAAATGAATTTTCACTGTATATAAGCTATGTATTTCTGTATCCTACGGGTGCTGGGAAACAGATTTGAGATCCCAGCAGAAGAAAGATGTGAGGTGCAGTTGGATAATCGACATGCTTTACTGGAAGTCCCAGGGAGAGATCTAACCATAGCCATCTTATAGCCATCTTGGGCCTGCCCCACACTTTGGTATTCTTTTAGAGCAGCCTGAACACACTAGGGCACCATAGCTATTAGGTACTTAAATCTGTTGCTACCAGAGCTCCTGGGTCAGTAGTGAAATGGGAAGCATGGGCATGCAGGGTGATTTGGACAGTGATAGGGAGAAAGGACACATCTCTTATATGCAGGAGCAAAGGGGGAGTAGCCACAATTAGGGTCAAGAGTACAGAACAGAGATGGGCACAGTGGCACATGCCTGTAACCCCAGCTAGTTGGGAGGCTGAGGCAGGGGGATTACAAATTTGAGATCAGCCTTGTCAACTTAGGAAGACCCTAAGGGCTGGGGATGTAGCTCAGTGGCAAAGCACTTGCCTACTGTGTGTAAGACCCTGAATCACAGATACAAACTAATAAAACAGAACAGAACAGAGGATGGTTCCAGCGCTACAGCAGGTGAATCATCCAATATCCACTCCAGTGCCTTATGAAGGGAGGAATATATATATTTGGAAATAAGGTAGGACCTCTATTTATTTGACTTGTGGGATCTGGAGCCTAAGGACTATTTCTCTTACTGCAATTATTTTTTCCTCGTGGCCTTTGGCTATTGTTGCCTGAGAAAGAATGTGGTGTTTGAAACAGAAAATGGAATATTAGTATTTTTTTAAGATTCAGACCAAGAAACCATTTTTAATAATTACATGTATTTTTAGCAAGTATTTTTAAAAAATGTGTGTGATTGTGTGTGTGTGTGTTGTTGTTGTTGTTGTTGTTTTTGAGACAGAGTCTTGCTATGTCGTCCAGGCTGGTTTTGAAGTATTGTGCTTAAGATATCCTGAGCAGCTGAGACTACAGGCACAGGCCACCATTCCTGTCTATCAATCACTTATTAAGCACAGTCTGTGGTTCACTTAACATTTATTGATGATGTGTTTGACATTATGGTGTGAAAGGTAAGAGAAATGTTTGCCCATGAAGATTCAATTCAGTTAAGAAAGCAAACAAACAATTATGAAAATGGTGAAGAAGTAGTCTTGACTCCAGTTAGAAAAGGTGGTGTACTTTACATGGTAAGTTCAAAGATGGAAATGAATCCACTTGTAGATACATCTGCAATTATAAATAGCTTGATATCATCAGAAGGTTTGGGGGCTATGAATGATAGTGGAGATGTAGGCAGTTGCTCTACCTAGGCTGATCACTGGAATCATCCTCAGAAACTTTTTTTCTTTATTTTATTTGCAAAAACAGGCTGCTGGTTGCAGGATAGTTTGCCAACCTCTTTATAATTCTGAAGACTTTTTTTTAATTTTTTTGGTGTTCTCAGATATGAAATCCAGGACTTTTATGCATTGTAGGTTTATGCTGTACTACTGAGCTACATCCCTACCCCCAGAAACTTTTATAACATTGCAAGGGGTCAGCAAACATGGCCAAGGAGGCAGCTCCAAATGTTTCTCCCTCCATAGGAAAAAAAAAAAAAAATCAACCAGAAATGGTTAGAACCAGCTTTGCTAGAACTGTGGAAAATAGCCCACAAGTGAACACTAAATGAAGGAAAAATGGTAGGAAAGCTTGGTGGCATTTTTATTTGCCCTTGTCATACCTCCTCCCAGGTTGGGGTGGTCTTGAAGATAGCACTCTATGTTCCCAGTGTGGACCCTGATCCCTGGTCTGGAGGGAGTAAAGCAGAGCAGACCTTGTTCGCAAAGAATTGTGCATGTCTGTTCAAACCTGTCTGGGGTATTTGAATTTCTGATACAGAGCAGTTATCAATTTAGAATTTGCAAATGCTGGGAAAGTAGCAAGCATTCCTCAAAACATTGTACAGTGAGCAAACTTTTGTTAGCTTTCCATTACAATAATAATGTACCTCAGATAATTAGCTTTAAAAGGGGAAAGGTTTACTGTGGCTTACAAGTTCAGAATTTCAGTCTATGACCAGTTGGCCTTGTTGCTTTTGGTTGTGGTGAGGCAGCATATCATGGGGAGAATGTGGTAGAGCGACCTGTTCATCTCTTGGTGGCCAGGAAGCAAAAAGAACAAGGAAAGTGCTGGGGTTCCAGCTTCCTTTAAGGGCACCCTGCCAATGACATAACTTCCTGTCAGTAGGCCCCACCTCTTAAAAGGTTACACCACCTCCCAATAGTGCCACAGGGTGGAGATAAGCCTTTAATATGTGGACCTCTGGGGGCAGTTCCAAACCATAGCATCCAACAACTCAGATGCATCTCAAAGGCATTATCCTCAGTGAAAAGAAAGAAGCTAATCTCAAGAGGTGATTTACTGAATGATTCCATTTACAAAATAATTTTTACATAAAAAATATGCAGATGGAAAACAAATTAATGGTTTTCAGCGATTAGGAATGGTAGCAAGGAATGGATATGATTATAAAGGGGTTCCAAAAGAAGGATCTTCATGATGATAGATGAGTCTGTCTTTTTTTTTTTTTTAAAGAGAGAGAGAGAGAATTTTTTTTAATGTTTTTTATTTTTTAGTTCTCGGCAGACACAACATCTCTGTATGTGTTGCTGAGGATCGAACCTGGGCTGCACGCATGCCAGGCGAGCGCGCTACCGCTTGAGCCACATCCCCAGCCCAAAGAGTCTGTCTTGATTATAGTGCTGGTTACAGGAATTTACATGTGATAGAATTATGTACACAGATTGTACCAATGACAAGTTTTTAGTTTTGATGGTGTTTTATAATTATGTATGATATAACTATTGGGGAAAACCAGGTGAACTCTCTCTTCTCTCTTTCCAACTTCCTGTGAATATATAATTATTTCAAAATAAAGAGTGAAAGCTGAATGTGGTGGCGCATGCCTATAATCCCAGTGACTTAGGAGGCTGAGACAAGGGGATTTCAAGTTTGAGGCCAGCTTCAGAAACTTGTCTCAAAATAAAAAAGAAAAAGGTCTGGGAACTTGGCTTAGTGGTAAAGCACCCCTGGCCTCAATCCCCAGTACAGAAAGATCAAAATAAAAAAGCAAAACAAGGGGTTGAGGTTGTGGCTTAGTGGTAGAGAGCTTACCTAGCAGGTGTGAGGCTCTGGGACTGATCCTCAGCACCACATAAAAATAAATAAATAAAATAAAGATATTGTGTCCATCTACAACTAAAAATATTTAAAAACAGTGAAATGTATTCAAATAAAGAAATGATTAGAAATTTTCAAGAGAATTGAAATATACTGAACAAGGAATATTTTTTTCTTACTAATAAAGAAAAAAGCAATCTCTAAAAGAAGAAAGACAACAAATAGTCTTTAATAAAGCAATGATGTATGATATAACTAAATGAAAACCTGGGTTGATTTTAAGAAAAAAAAAGTTAGATATAAGAAAGGAGCATCAGTTTGAACAATTCTTTATTTATTTATTTATTTATTTTAGTTTTTTAGGCGGACACAACATCTTTGTTTGTATGTGGAGCTAAGGATCGAACCCGGGCCGCACGCACGCCAGGCGAGCGCTCTACCACTTGAGCCACATCCCCAGCCCCGAACAATTCTTATTTATTTATTTATTTCTTGACTTGAACAACAGAAATTTGAACATTTCTTCATAAGTGGTAGATTGATTATTTCTGGAGAAGACAACATTTTCATAGCCTTAATAATAAGATTATGTTTTATGGTTTTCAATTTTTTGGGGTGGGGGTACCAGGTATTGAATTCAGGGGCACTGGACCACTGAGTCACACCCCCAGCCCTATTTTGTATTCTATTAGAGACAGGATCTCACTGAATTGCTTAGGGCCTCACTAATTTGCTGAGGCTGGCTTTGAACTTTTGATCCTTCTGCCTTCACCTCCCAGAGCCGCTGGGATTACAGGTGTGTATCACCGTGCCCGGCTGGTTTTCAATTTTTAAGACTTAACTGCTATACTAAAATGTAAGACAGATATGGCTGTAGGACAGAACAAAATGTGGACAACTGTCTGTTGTTTTGACTTAAAATGTATTTTATTTTAAACTGATACATAGTGATTTTTACATTTTTATGGGGAACAGTATGACATTTCAATATGTTTATAAAGTATAATTTTCAGGTCAGTGTAATTGGCATTATCTATCACTTGAAACATTTAGAATTTTATGCTGGGAACTTGGAAAAATCCTCTGGTGCACAGAAGTGAAATCACAGTTTACAAAAGTTGGAAGATAGAAAGGGACAAAGAGGGTGGTGGGGGGTGGGCGGTGCAAGGGAATGAATTTTCAAATTTCAAGTGCAGAGTCAGGAGAGTCTATCTTTGTGAATGTTACTTTTTAAAGATGTTTTGGTGTATGATTTTGGGTGTTATGGTTTGGATGTGAGATGTCCCCCAAAAGCGCATGTGTGAGACAATACAAGAAGGTTTAGGAGAGAGATGATTAGGTTATGAGAGCCTTGACCCAATCAGTGAATTAATCACCTATGGGATTAATTGAGTGGTAATTGAAGGCAGGTAGGGTGTGGCTGGAGGAAGTGAGGTGTGGCTTTGGGGTATATATTTGTATTTGGCAAGTGGAGCTGTCTCTGCTCTCTGATCATCATGTGAGCTGCTTTCCTCCATCATATTCTTCTACCATGTTATTCTGCCTCACCTTGAGCCCCAAGGAATGGAGCCTGCTGCCCATGGATTGAGACCTCTGAAACTATTAGCCCTCACATAATTTTTTTTTCCTTTACAGTCTGAGTCCTTTAGTCACAGCAGTGAAAAAGCTGACAAAATATAAAATTATAAAGGTAAAAAGTAAGAAAATAAAAATACTAATAATACTGTAAAGGGGCATTAAATCTAAATCTTTGAAAAAGTCCAAGTTGATAAAAGCTGATGAATCAATAAATAATGGCATAAGCACCTTGTTAAGATATAAAGAAAGAGCCAGGAGCAGTAGCTACTCAGGAGGCTGAGGCAGGAGGATTACAAGTTCAAGGCCAGCCTCAGTAACTTAGCCAGACCCTCAAAATAAAATAAAAAAATATTTGGGGATAAAATAGCTCTGTGGCAGAGTGCTTTCTTAGCATGCAAGAGACACTGGATTTGATCACCAGTCCCATGGAGGGAAAAATATATAAAAGAGTAATCATAAGAGCTCAAATAAATGATTAAAAATTTTTAAATTAAGCATGGTGGTACATATCTGTATTTACAGTTATTTGGGCTATTTGGGAGGCTGAGGCAGGGGGATTGCAAGTTTGAGATTAGCCATAGCAACTTAGCAAGACCCTGTCTCGAAATAAAAAAGGGTTGAGGGTGTAACTCAGTCATAGGACATATCTGGGTTCAATCCACAACACAATACACACACACACACACACACATGTACTAAATTCAAATGGGTTTATTATATATGTGTGTGTATATATATGTAGATATTTTATATGGTATATATTTAAACAGGTGCTATTACATAAATAAGTACTCTTATTAAGGCTCTGCCCTTAGTACTTACAAAATAACTAGTCCTGGCTTTGAAGGGGTACCTATCTATAAGTCTGGTTTTTAATACAAATGGCATTAGCTGCACAGTATGAGATAAATGAAACCACCACTCTAGAACAACTTCTTTGGCTGCTCATATTTTTATGAATAGTAATGTAGAAAACTTGTAAGTCCTCTTGATACACTAATAAGAATTTTTCATTCAATATTTTATTCTACCATATACAGGTGCAAAAATTTTGTATATGTATTTTCAGCCACTCTCAAGTGTACTTGAGGGTGAGGCCTCTGTCTGATACATGTCCTTGCCTTCTTTATAGCACCTAGTGCTCAATAACTCTTTGGTGCAAGCAATGGTTATTTTTCTCTTGCTGTATTATAATAGTATTTGCTTCTAGTCAGACAATACTTTTCACTAATGAGTTTGCATTGTATGTTGCAGTTTTGATACTGCATATTGAATTCCATACCAGAGAAAAGAGGTTAGGCATTTTTTTTTCACATATGGGTTTCTTAGTTTAGTCTTTAAAAAGTCAACAAATGGTTAATTTTCACAGAAGATATACTAATAAGACCATTAATGCAAGTATATGAGTTAGCTTATGGCTTTTCTTCTTAGCTACTGTGTAAATTCAAAGGTGTCAATGAAAAAATTCACCCCATTAAACAGGCAAGAAAGACTTTATTCAAAACTATCTCAATACTCCCAGTATAGCAGGGGTAGCTGGGGATTTACATGCAATGGGTAGGCAGGGTGAAGGAGTCAGTGGATGGAAAATTACGAAGACAGGCTTGGTTAGGTATTGTTATGGACTGAATGTTTGTGTGTTCTCCCATCTCTTGTCCCAGATACATATGTTGAAGCCTTAATGCCTTAGTTTGGCTGTATTTAAAGTAACAAATTAATTAAATAAGGTCATAATGGTGGGGTTCTGATGCACTGGGGTTAGTTAGTGTCCTTACAAAAAAGAGTCACATTCTGCCTCTCAGCAAAGAGATCCCATGAGCATACAATGAGAAAGCAGATGTGTAAACTATGTGGGAGAGGTCATCAGAAACCATACATTCTGGGCTGGAGTTGCAGCTCAGTGGTAGAGTGCTTGCCTAGCACATGTGAGGCACTGGGTTCTATATCCAGTACCTCATAAAAATAAATAAATGAAATAAAGGCATCCTGATCTCAGACCTCCTGAATTGTAAGAAAATGTCTGTTGTTTAAGCCACTGGCTCTATGGTATTTTATCATGGCAGTCTGAGCAGACTTATCCAACAACGGTGTTGGGATTCTTGCTAACTGAGCTCAGTAGGCCAAGGGTAAGGCCTAGTCAAGAAGAGGGCTAAAAGTAGCTTAATTAAAGTTTGGCCAGTCCCTCCCTCTTAAGGAAAGAAGAGACATTATTTTTTCCTCTGAACAATATAAATTAATTTCTTGCTTGGTTGTTTTATGTTTACTAAGGACAAGCTAAACCATCCTGTTGAGATTTGACAGTAGAAAATTTAAAAAAAAAATTTTTGTAGTTGTAGATGGACAGAATGCCTTTTTCATTTGTTTGTTCTTATGTGGTACTGAGGATCGAACCCAGCACCCCATGCAAGCTAGGCAAGTGCTCTGTCACTAAGCTACAGCCCCAGCCAGACAGTAGAGAAATTTTGCTGAATGGTGCAAGCATATAATGAAGGGCATTTCTATGAAAATAAAAGAAAACCAAAGACAAATAGCTGGATCAGATGATAAACCCCGTTTGAGAGTGCTGATTATGGGCTTGAAATGTTTTCAAAAGATGGAGTAAAGGTGACAGAGGAAATCTAGCTGCAGACCAAGTCCTGGTCTTCAGTTTGAGTGTTTTGGTGATGACAAAGATATCAGAGAGGGTTTGGTAAGATCATCCATGACCATGGTTATTTTGTGAAGCAGGGCATGGCTGATGATGGCGGTCCAGTGAGCATCCCAAGGGACACGAAGTCTGCCTATACATGATCATCTGTGAAAAGTCCTTCAAAATATCTTATTCAGATATCCAGCCTCAGCTCTCAGGGATTTTTTAGATTCAGGGAGAAAGGCCAGGCCAGCTTCAGAACAACTTAGAGACCAGTTAAGAATGTGGGGGGGCTGGAGATGTGGCTCAAGCGGTAGTGCGCTCGCCTGGCATGCGTGCGGCCCGGGTTCGATCCTCAGCACCACATACAAACAAAGATGTTGTGTCCGCCGGAAACTTAAAAAATAAATAAATAAATATTAAAAAAAAAAAGATTAAAAAAAAAAAAAAAAAAGAATGTGGAGAGCCGGGTTTTATTTACTTGTTTTTATGGAACTGGGGATTGAACTTCATACCTAGTAGGCAAGCGCTCTGCCACTGAGCTTCATCCCCAGCACCCTACACCTTCATTTTACAAAAAAAAAATTGAATCAGGATCTTGCTAAATTGTCCAGGTAGGCCTCAAACTTGCAATCTTCCTGCCTCAGCAACCTAAGTAGCAGGAATTACAGGCATGTGACACTCTACCCAGTGACTGACAGGTTTAAGTCAGGAAGGTGTGAGATAGAAAAAAAAATCAGAAATGTTTAGAGAGTTCTAGTCAAATACAAGTAGGAATTGAGAAGAATTTAAAATTTGGCAAGAACTCATAAAATGTGTGAAAGAGTAGAATCCAGTAGAATTTGCAGGGAGGCAGCAGAACCAGGCATGTTACAGAGTTGAAAAATAGCTCATAGACAACAAACAAGAGTAACATCTGACTGGGTGCCATGAAGCACACCTGTAATCCCAGGAGGCTGAGACAGGAGGATTGCAGTTTCAAAGCCATCAAAGCTCGCAACAGCGAGGTGCTAAGCAACTCAGTGAGACCCTGTCTCTAAATGAAATACAAAATAGGACTGGGGATGTGGCTCAGTGGTCGAGTGACCCTGAATTCAATCCCCGGTACCTCTGCCCTGTCCCCCAGCCACCCCCCCAAAAAAAGAGTAACACCTGTTAGCCCACAAGTGTGTGTTTTATATTGAAATGTAAGCTTTCTTTCTACAGCCACAACCAATAATTTTCACAACGGATATGCTAATAGTCCATTAATGCACCTGCAAGAAACACTAAGGGTCTTTATTCCTGGCTACTATTTAAGTTATACAACTGTAAGATAAACATATATGTTTATCTTTTTGGTACTGGGGATTGAACTCAGGGCACTTTATCACTGAACTACATTTTCAGTTCTTCCACCCACCTTTTTGAAAATTTTGAGACAGAGTCTCACTAAGTTGCTAAAGGTCTCACTAAATTGCTGTGGCTTGCCTTAAACTTGTGGTCCTCTGCCTCAACCTCCTCTCTGGGATTGCAGAGTCACTGTCCCCAGCTAGCTAGATATATATTTATAAAGTATGCATTAATGATTTTTAATTTGTTACTGTTAATGTTATTAGACTGAAAGGATCTTGAATCATCTTTTGAATTTTTTCTTGTCT
Source organism: Marmota monax (assembly GCF_021218885.2). NCBI lineage: Eukaryota > Metazoa > Chordata > Mammalia > Rodentia > Sciuridae > Marmota > Marmota monax. Next base: position 6,756,352 of record NW_026695198.1, on the reverse strand, counting down.
GCTGTTGATTCTTTTTAGTGACAAATAAAACTTTAAACTCCTGACTCTATTAAGTTGGTATCTTCATAGAGTTTTTACCAAGACTCTGACTAAGCATGAAGGTAGTTAAGAAGTGAAGGGACATTCCTCTCCATCTAAGAATATGTTTTTCAGTTTCATAATCCCCCAAATAAATAAACTCTTTGGTATTTGGCTTCTTGTTTGAATATCCACCAGAGATTTTGCTCTTATTTTCAGAAAATGGACAATTACTACCCTCTTGCAGATAGAGTGAGCCACTGGAATAGTTCTGGGTAACGAGTTGTGGACAGAAGCATGTATGTCATTTCTAAGCAAGTTTACTTATTTGATAGCATAAGAAAAATGTAAGAGAACCGAGCAAGGGGCACATGTCTATAATCCCAGCTATGTGGGAGGCTGAGGCAGGAGGATGGCAAATTAAAGTCCAGTGGAGGTAATTTGGTGAGACTCTGTCTCAAAATAAAAAGCAGTGAGGATGTAACCCAGTGGTAGAGTGCCCCTGGGTTCAATGCCCAGTCCTGGGTGGGAGGATCCCTAAGCAAAACAAAGAAAAACAATAAAAAAGAAAATGCAAGAGCTCTCTCTGCATCTTTGCAGTTGTGGAAAGCACATATTAATGTGGCACTGTTTGGAATGCTGAACCAATCCAGGGAGCAAAGCTGCCCTAGAATATTATCTGATAAGTAAAAAACTGAAGTTAATTAGTTAAACTAATTCATTTTTGTGTTAGATCATCATAACTAGACGAGGCAGATTGATACAGCTTAATGAATCATTTGTTAGCAAAACTAATTTGTCATCCAAACCTGAGAACTTTTGAGAATGAAAGGGGACTCAATTAATAATTACATCAGAATAGCCAGTTTGTAAACTGGGACTATTCTAAGAAAATCAGGATGGTCACCTTACATACATGGTAAGTATGTATACACAAGTGTTGAGACCTCTGACTACCTGAGAGCTTTCCAAGAATATTTTCTAGTAATTAAAGCCACAGTAGATTACACGAGTGTTAGATCATAAGATAATATAGCTAATGAGGGTAAAAATCTTAGTTTGGAAAGTTTGATGGGCCATCTCAGAGACTTGGAAGGCTGAGGCAGGAGGATCACAAGTTCAAGGACAGTCTCAGTAACTCACTGAGATCTTGTCTCAAAAAATAAAAGGGATATGGGCTGGGGATGTGGCTCAAGCGGTAGCGCGCTCGCCTGGCATGCGTGTGACTCGGGTTCGATCCTCAGTACCACATACAAACAAAGATGTTGTGCCCGCCAAAAAACTAAAAAATAAATGTTAAAAAATTAAAAAAAAAAGGGGGGATATAGTTCAGCAGTACAGTGCTTGCCTAGCTTGTGTGAGGTCTGGGTTCAACAGCCAGAATTGGGATCGGGGGTGATTTGGGCTCTTACATATGATCAAATCATTGAAGAGGCTCTGTTGGTCAGGGGCCAAAGATTGTGAAATGCCCACTATCCCTGTTGTAGGGACAAACGAGGCAAGGCACCGAAGACAGCAGGAAACAGTTTTATTTGGCTGCAGCCAGGTTCAGAGGGTACATACAGCCTTTGCTGTAATCAATCAATCCCCTGAACCCCAAGTTCAGGGAGTTTCAGAGTTTTATACCCAGCATGTAAAGGGAGTGGCTCAGAAGTTCACAGTCTGCAGAAGTTCACATAAAAGCAGCTTTTTCTTTCACTGTTCTGGGCAAGTTAACCCTTCAAGGACAACACCTGAGAAGGGAGAGCTTCATCTCCCCTTTCTTTCCTCCCCCTGCCAGCTGTTACCATGGGCCCATTTGTAACTTATCTTAAAAATGTAGACATCTCTGTGAAGCCCAGCTCAAGGCCAGAGGCCTTGTTTGCACATTTCTACAAACTACTATACTGGATACATTTGTGAAAACTAGTAAGGGGGTGTCCAGCACCTGGAGTGCTGGTATCTTCTCGGCCAGTGGCCAAGTAAAACAGGGTGACACGAAAATAGGAAGTTTATCTACAATGGACTCTTTTTCTGACAGTCCTAAAATCAGCCATGGTGAAGAGGGCTTCTCTGTGGGGAAAGGGGGTGCCACTTCATCCCAAGTGACAAGAATCCTTCACTTCTGGAGATTCTGCTGATTCCATTTTATATCTGGGGCATGAAGAAATGAGGTAAAGCTAGAAACCCAAGATCTGAAGGTCCTGCCTCCCTATGTGAACCAAGCATCCCTCTCCCCTGAGGGTTTATCTCATGCTTGAAGATAGTAGGTCTTCCAGCCCTTTGTCAGAAATAGATTTTGTTGCTCAATGCATTCATAATCCTCTCTTTTATTCTTACTCTGAAGAGGGGATATAGCTCAGTTGGTACAGTGTTTCCCTCACATGTACAAGGTCCTGGGTTCAATCCCTAGCACTACCAAAAAAAAAAAAAAAAAAAAAAAAAAAAAGAAAAAGCGACAAAACAACAGAAAACACAACCTCAAAACTTCACCAAGGTGAGAAATCATAACGCTTGGTTACTTGCTGTTGTGGTATGAATTGATCCATTGATGGGAGGTGGCAGAAGGTGAGGCCTAGTTGGAGGGAGTAGGACATTTAGGGTATACCCTTTAAGGCTATATTGGATCCTGTTCTCTGCTTTTCAGTCACCGTGGAGTGAGCAGTTTTGCTGTTCTGTGTGCTCCCTGCCATGATGTTTTGCATTGCCATGGGCCCAAAGTGATGGGGCCAAGTATGATTAAGTTTCTGAAACCATAAGCCAAAATAAATCTTTCCTCCTTTAAGTTGATTTACCTCAGTTATTTTGTCACAGCAGCAGAAAACTAACGCTAAAGCTGCTAAAACAGATTAAGAGAAAGGGAAAAGGTATGGAATAGAAACATAAACTAATATTGCAGAGATATATCTCAACTTTCAGTCTTTTTAAAATTTTTTCCTTTTTCTTTCTTTCTTTATTTTTTTACATACCTGACAATAGTGGAATGCATTACACTCATCATTACCCATTTACAGCACAATTTTTCTTACCTCTGTATATAAAGTATGTTCATGCCAAATTATACCATTATACATGTACTCCTTTTTTTTGCATTACAATTCTTTTTTTTTTTTAAAGAGAGAGGGAGAGAGAGAGAGAGAGAGAGAGAGAGAGAGAGAGAGAGAGAATTTTAATATTTATTTTTTAGTTTTCGGCGGGCACAACATCTTTGTTTGTATGTGGTGCTGAGGATCGAACCCGGGCCGCACGCATGCCAGGTGAGCGCGCCACCAGTTGAGCCACATCCCCAGCCCCACATTACAATTCTTAATACACATATATACCACAATTTTCATATCTCTGTTCAACTTTCAGTCTTTTAATTAGTAACTGAGGGAAGCTAGGGAAATGAAAGTCCTGCCTTTAAATTTAGCTGTACCTTACCCTGAAGGTCTAAATTGCCTATGAGTAATGGGACATCATTTTTAATTTCTTTGCAAGAATTTTAGCTTGAGGGTTTATTTATTTAATGAAGTGTTTACATAAAAATATTCCTGTGCAGGAAAAAAAAACTCAGTTTATATAAGAAGCATTTTGTCATGAATTCCTTCATCATATGGTCTTTTCAACATGGTATTAGGTGAGTCCTGGGACTAATAGAACACACTGCACTAAAAGGAAAGGAAAGGTTGGGTCACAGAACAATGCAGATGAGAAGGCCCGGGTGACATTATAGAGGTGTAGGCACCCACAGTGCATTTACTGAGGTGACCAAAAAGAGCGGGAGGGTGATTGCCACACATGCTGCTCATGTTACACACTGATTTACGGCCAGTTCTGGCAGCAGAGGCCATGGGGGCAGCGTGATCCAATCACTTGTGCTTTTTGGATTGCGTTTGTCACTTCGCCATGACCTTCAAAGTGAATAACACTGAATACTTTTCCAGAAAGTTTGGGGTTGGCCAACCTCTATAAATATCGCTGGAAAGGATATAGAACTTAAAACACACTGATTTTTCCACTATTTTTGCTAAAAGGAATAACATTAATTAGCCTAAGATTTTGCTTTAGGATTTTTCATTTAAAAGTCTCTGTCCTGCCTTAATGGATTTATTGTCATAACCATTATTATTATTATTATTATTATTATTATTATTATATTTATTCTTTAGTTTTAGGTGGACACAATATCTTTATTTTACATTTATGTGGTGCTGAGGATCGAACCCAGTGCCTTGTGCATGCCAGGCAAGCACTCTACCACTGAGCCACAACCCCAGCCCCCATTTTTAATATTATTTTAGCAAACTATTAAATTTAAATGGAATTTTAAAAACACATTATATGAAGATCAGTTAATTCTGGTCAATTCTTGGTAATTATTGTACTTTTCAATCTCTACAGAACAGGAAGAATCTATAAATCAGAATTATCAGTTCATTGTCTGGTCTTATTACTGTGGATCAAAATCTAACCAGGAAAGATGAGTTTATTGACCAAGGAATTCATCACCTTCATTTCAGAATTCAAATGTCAGTTTAAAAAAAGGAACACTAAGTTTTGTCTCCTTGGTGTCTACTGCATCACCTCAACTGGCCAGTCCACTTTTGGGAAAACACATCACAAATTATCGGTCAGCATTACTCTTTGACATCCCTGTCTCTAAAATGACCATTCTTATCATTTCTGTAATTTGAAAGTTCTTATCAGAATTTCCCATCTTGATTCAAATTTGACTTTTGATAAGAAATACTTCTATGAAGCAACAGCATTTATTTATTTATTTTTTTTTTTGGTGCTGAGGATTGAACCCAGGGCCTTGTGCATGTGAGGCAAGCACTCTACCAACTGAGCTATATCCCAGCCCTGCTACAACATTTTATTTGTACCCTTACTATTATATCCTGAGTAACTTTCTTCCATGCAGTTCTTTTTTTTTAAGAGAGAGAATTTTTTAATATTTATTAAATATTTTTTAGTTTTCTGCAGACACAACATCTTTGTTTGTATGTGGTGCTGAGGATCAAACCCGGGCCGCACGCATGCCAGGCGAGCGCGCTACCACTTGAGCCACCTCCCCAAGCCCTCCATGCAGTTCTTGAAAACAAGTTTATGTGTTATGCTCCAATTCGGGACCCCCAAAAGACCACCAGAGACCAAAATCGATGTAAGTAGCAAAGAGGTGTTTATCGAGAGCTAGCTTGGTCCTCTGTACACACACAGCAACTGGTGATGCTGAGAGGCCCGGAGCCCAGGGTTTGCAGCAGCTTTATACATTCTTTGGAGAAGGCAGGGACTTCACATACATCATAGCATCTCTTAGCAAATCATCACACACCGCGGGAAAATCAAACGACAACTCTAAAACATGATTAGCACATTCACTGGCAGGAACAAGTTGGGTAGGAGTGATTGGTTAGTACAAGAGGGGGATTCATTTGAACTGACTGGTTTAAGCCACGAGGAGAGTACATGCTGAGCTACATGGTTTCCCAACATGTTATCAGCCACCATAAACTACTGGGAGGGTCATCTGGCATCCCAGGTATTTCCCTGTCTCATGCTGATTGGTGGCTGCTAGGGGGTTGCTATGGGTCCCCACCTAGACTGACTGAGTCAGGGACACCCAGCAGCAGATCTCTCCTGTTATTTGTAGATAAACAACTCAGCAGGGTGGGTATGTGCCTAGGAGTGCTCTGTGGGTCTTTCCAAGGACAAAGGTCAGGCCCCCTTCCTTGGACAGGCTTTGCTCTGGGGTAGAGGCTGGCTTTTCATATGAAGACAGGAAATATCTCAGAGATTAATGTAATATCCTTAGCATTATCTAGTGTGTCAGGAAATATTTATTGAAATTAATAGTTTCTTTTAAAATTCGAATTTAAGCTGGGTATGGTGGTGTGTGCCTGTAATCCCAGAAACTAGGAAGGCTGAGACAGGAAGATTTGTAAGTATTCAAGGTCAGTGGGGCCAATTTAGTAAGACTCTGACTTGAAATAAAAAATAAGTAGGGCTGGGGATGTAGCTCGGTGACAACGTACCCCTGTGTTCATTCCCTAGTACTGCAAAAAACAAAAATTAAAGATTACATAAAAATAAAAAATGCATTTATATGTATATATGTATGTTTGTATATATATATGTGTGTGTGTGTGTGTATATATATATATATATATATATATATATATATACACACACAAATATATATATATATATATATATATTTGGCAGTGCTAGGAATTGAACCCAGGAACATGCTAGGGGAGCGCTCTACCCCTGAGCTATATTCCAACCTACTTACTATGGTTTTGATAAATTTAGTTTATAATAAAGAATATCTTCATAGGTTTAAAACCATATAAGAGTAATTATAATTTTAGTTAGAGTCACCATTTTCTTTACTGTAGACAATACATTAGAAATGTTTATTTTTCTACAAAAGCCTATTTTGTTGATATTTTTTTTTAATTTTAAGAATTAGTCTATCCATATTAAATCTACTATATTTTTCAAGTTATAATTAATAACCTGTCTGTAAAATATGAGGGGCTGATCAAATGATTTCTAAAGGTTTCTATTAGTATTCCTTAATTTCATCTTCCATTTTGTATACAGCTCACTAAAATATAGGTTCCAAGAGTGCAGGAGCCTTTTCAGACTTACTACCTGCTGTTTCTCTTAATGTCCAGTATATCCTACAATATAATAAACAATTGTTGAATGAATCCATCAACTATACTTTTGTCCTTCCTTTCCTAAATGCTTATATATTATGGAAATTCTACCCACTATTTTTCAGTGGAGCGACTATCACAAGCAAGCTTTGTGCTCCTGTTAAACTTCTCATAATCTATTTAGACAGAATTGTCAACACAAATTAAATGTGAACACAACTATAAGAAGAGCAATAACAAGATAGTCTAGGCAGGTGATACCAAAGGAAAAGAAGGATTGGCCATCACAAGTTTGAGGTCAGCCTAGGCAACTTAGTGAGACCTATTTAAAAACAAAATAAAAAGGGCTGGGGATGTAGTTCAGTGGTAGAGTGCTTGCCTAGCAAGGGTGAGGCCCTGGGTTCTATCTCTAGCACTATCAAAAGAAAAAGTAGTAGAAGAAAAAAGACTAGTTAATTTGGCCTGTGTAAACTTTGCTAAATGAAGAATAAGAGGTATAGATGATTTTAAGTTTTCTTTGTCTTCTTTATGTCCTCCCTTTTCTCACTCTTCCCTCCTTCCTTCCTTCTTCTTATCAGAAATAAAATACTATATTTATAAAACACAATTCCTATAGTATCTAGGAAGTATGAAATGGGTATATTTCCAGGTTCTTTTTCTATTCTTCACTAGCAAAACACTAATTTTACCAAATTTGAAGGTTATATACCAGTGTAATACTTTTCAAATTCATGAAAAAAACTTGATTAAATGCAATTCTCTGGAAGAGAACTTGGTATAAAAAAAATCTAAAAATGAATCTGAGTCCTGTGTAAAATAAGAGTTTCATCCTTTCTTAAATATTAATTATCTCTAAAAATGGAATGACATTTTCTACTTACTAGGATCTGAATACTCATGCAGAGAAAAATACATAAGAAATTGAAAAAAAAGGAGATATAGAAGGTGAAAATTTCATGGAAATATCTTTTTTTTTTTGGTGGCACTGAGGGTTGAACTCAGGTGCTCTAGCACTGAGCTACATTCTCAGCCCCTCCCACTACGTTTTTTTTTTTTTTTAAATAAATTTTGAGACAGGGTAATGCTAAATTGCCCAGGATGGCCTTCCACTTGCAATCCTCCTGTCTCAGCCTCCCAAGTAGCTGGGATTACAGGTGTGTGCCACCACGTCTGGCTGAAAACAGGATATCTCTTTTTCTTTTTTGCCATTTTTCTTTTCTTTTCTTTTTCTAAAATTTGTATTGTTGGTTGTTCAAAACATTACATAGTTCTTGACATATCATATTTCACACTTTGATTCAAGTGGGTTATGAACTCCCATTTTTTACCCCGGCAGCAGAATACAACAGACACTAGTATGGCAATATGTAAAACAGTGGATGTGTAACTGATGTGATTCTGCAATCTGAAACAGGATATCTTAAATATCATTTTGTCAATAAAATAGCAACTTAATTATTGTTATTATTTTATCAACTATGACATATAGTTAGCTACTTAGAGTAAATCCTTCCCTAAATTGTGATTCTAATGAAAAAAATTTATATTTGATATACTCATTATTCAAATATTTCAATTGTTTAAGATAAAATAAAGTTTTTATGTTTTTCTTTAGTATAATGAATTAGCCAGCTGAAGGGGAAAAAAGCAGATGTATTTTAAAGTAAATTCTTACAAATTGAGAAATGAGACCTAAAACAATCATTTAAATGTCTTTGATACTATAGTGTCAGATGAAGTAATAAGGAGGGACATACATTATGCATATTTATCACATAATGCATATATATTGTGGCTTAAAGTTATTAGAGATTATATTTGAGTTAATTTCCAATTGGATATTGACTGTACAAATTTTATTTATTCATTTTTTTATCTCATTTTAAAAATTTTAATTTGTTATCTATGACAGCAGAATGAATGCATTATAATTCATATTACACATACAGAGCACATTTTTTTATATCGCTGGTTGTACACTCAAATTTTATTTTTAACATTAAACAAGCCAGAATTTCTGAAGTATTCACTTAAGATTAAATGATTTTAGGAAAGTATATTGTCATAATTTATTTTCAGTTGCACATACAATACCTTAGATTTCAATAGTTACTGAATTTAAGCCATTAAAAAAATCTTAAAAATTTTATGCCTTTCAGTTTTTTTCTGTGAATTTTTATTTTTTTATTTTATTTTTTTTTTGGTGGAGGGAAATGGTAGACTACAGCAAATTGTGTATATTTACATTTGTTATGTGTCTTACAATAGTAACATTCTCTTAGATTCCAGGTTGCTTTTTCTAAAGACTTATTGTAAAATAACTTTATAAAAATTTTGTCACAGTTTCTGAAAGTATTAGGGAGTTTCAGATAATAGAGAATAGTTATGAAATGCTTGGAAACTACAGGAGTCTGCTATCAACTTGGGTATTTTGGTTGAGCAGTTTTGGAAGGAAAAAAAAAAACAAAGAACAGCTAAAATAAAGGTTAAGGCCCAGTATAGTAGCTTTGGTGCACAATTTAGGCAATCTTCCAGTGGGGAAAGGACTGCTTGTGCCGTCTTTTCAGTCATATCCACAAACACACACAGCATTTTTACTGAGAACCATGATGGCAGCAATGCAACAAAAACATACTGTGGCCCAAAGGATTAAGAAAGTTTCATAGTGGAAGAAATACTGGAGCAAGTCCATGAACAATGGGTGCATTTTCCTCAGCTATTATAGACATTGGCAATATTTAAAATTAAGCATTTTTGTAAAAGGAAGCCTATTTTCTACCCACTCTCATATGTGTGAATCACGTATTTTATATAAAAATCAAAACCTGACAAGTACAGTTTGTGGTTTGAGTCAATGGTTCTCAATATTTAACATGTATCAGAATCATCGAGAAGGCTTATTAAATTTGTCAGACTGGTCCTAAGAATTTGCACTTCTTGGTTCCTCTGAAATTTGATGTTGCTGGGTCATTAGGGGAGAACTGTCTTGCTCCTTTCCACCATGTGAAGACACAGTAAGAAGCTGCTGTCTATGAACCAGAGTGAGCCCTCACCAGATACCTACATGGTTTTCCAACACATTATCAACCACCATAAACTACTGGGAAGGTCATCTGGCATCCCAGGTATTTCCTTGTCTCATGCATGCTAGGGGTTGCTATGAATCCCCACCTAGTCTTACTGAGTCAGGGACACCCAGAGCAGCAGATTTCTCCAGTTATTTGTAGATAAACAACTTAGCAGGGTGGGAATGTGCCTAGGAGTGCTCTGTGGGTCTTTCCAAGGACAAAGGTCATGTCCCTTCCTTGGACAGGCTTTGCTCTGAGGTAGAGGCTGGTTTTTCAGTTGTAGCAGCCTTAACAGACTAATACAATTATCATCTTCTAAACAAATTAAGTTTTTTTTTTTTTTAAATTCATAAGGAAATGCTGATGTGTTGTTTTGCTTTTCAAATAGAGTAAAATTAAGTACAATGAAAATAATTCTTTCAGAGGAAGTATTTGTTTCACTGGCATTTTTTTTTTTTTTTTTGTGCTGAGGAGTGGGTACAGGTTATGGACCCAACTAAAATAGTACAAGGAAATAAAATTGAAGAATAAACTAGTTCCACATTTAGTAGGATATTAGTTTTGGGTTTTCTCCAAATAGTGCGGATAAAATGAGAGACCCGAGTAACAAACTAGACTTGGCTCTAAAAACCATAGTCAAAACCTATTATATGACACAGGTGTTAGGAAATTACTAAACAATCAAAACAAAACGAAACAACAACAACAACAACAAAAAACAACAAAAGAAAATAACAAAGCCAAAAAGGTGTTAGGAAGGTACTAGATGTTTTAAGGTAATATTGGCAACACATGGAGACTTCCAATTCTCAAGGCCAAATAAAACAGTGAATATCATGTCTATGGGAAATGTGAACTTCTAGGATGATGATAGTAGTTTGTATATGGAACATGGTTCAGTTTAATAAATATTTGTTGAATGCTTTATGCATTTAAATAACAGAGTCTTTCTTATATAACAAGGGTTCTGCCTACACGGAACTCTGAACAGAGTGCCAAACAGCTATACTACACTTTGAGTATTTTCTGCTTAATAATAAAATTGAAGTGACCCAGTATGAAGAATTATTATAGGAAATGTTACCTCTGTGGCCAGGACCAGACTTGCTCTAACAATGGATCAAGAACATTTAAAATTTAAATTACCATTCAACAATGGGTATTAATTTTGTAGCAAACAATGGGTGCAAAGTATTAATATTGTAGCAAACCAGGCTGTGGAGAGAAACAATGGACACATTGGACACATTAAGAATGCACCCACCCTTTATGGGTTACAGGTAAGTAGGAATACACATTCACAAGAATTAATGATATGCAAAAAGTGTTAAATGGAGACACAATCAGAAATCCTCTGCTGGTGGAGGTGGGTGGCACCCTGAGGTATGTGTACCACAGGAAGGTAGAGTTGATAGCTTGATTATTTGTGGTTCAGCTATTCTCATAAGAGTAACACTTGGTTCTTTTTATTAACAAAGTACTTATTACTAGCCTGATTAAAAATGAAATAACAAAAAAAGCAAAAGAGAAAAATGAACTATATCTAACTTTAATTCAGTAGAAATCTAGTTGTGAAAAATTGCTATAGCAGAAGGGAGAAAGAAAATATACGAAGAAATGAAGGCAAGTCAAAACAGATGTTCAGTGATTTTAGCCCTCTTCTTAATTTAGATTACCATTTGTACTCATTTTGTTTATGGTAAGATATTTTCATGTACTAAAATTTCTGCTTGGAATAGCAGAAAACTAATCCTGTAAAACTTGTTATGCGATCCCATCAGTTAGGAGTGCTCTAGGCTCAGGCAAGAGAGCCAAAGATGGGACTAAATGAATCTGTGACCCCTAGCTATACTACAGAAGACAGATGAGCAGAGATTTTTGCACAGTTCAGAGCACTGGATATGCACTCATACCTTAAATTCAAAATGATGTTGAGCTGAATGGTAGGTCATCTTACTAGCAATTTTGTTCTGAAGTTATTTTATGAGTTGAAGCTTTGACCTTACTAGTGTGTTCTTTCACACACTTTGTACACCATCAGTTGGATCAGTTGCCATGGAAAGCAGTAACCTGGGCATCGAGGGTGTTCTAATTCTAATGTACCTTAAGAACCCTATAAGGGTAGTCTTCATTGATAACAAAGCTGAAAATCAATACAATTCAAGCAATGCGTGCTCTAACAGACTAGTGGTTTGGAGGGGAATATACACAGAAAGACTAGTGAACAGAAAAGCGATGTGACACTGGATATTTAGCAGAGAAATGATACCTTTTATGTGTATTATAATCCATTGAAAAACATTATGTGTAGTATGTAGCTTTCCAGGAGTTAGGGTTAGGGTTAGTCTTAAAAAGCACGAATAACATTTTTACTGTTCAGGACCATTAGTGGCAGTGCTTTCCTAGCTTGGTTGATCAATATGCCACTCTATCCCCTTCTCAACTTTCTCTTTCCTCTTGATAACGTGTGGTTAAACACACTAAAAGAAACTCGCTTGACACAATATCTTCAGAGTGTTGAATGCTATGCACACTTGGGATGTTCAAGCGCCCACGCCCATAGCTCCCTCCCAGAGTCAGGCCAAGGTCTCAAGAATCTGCAGGTCCACCTTCAGGAACCGGAGGCGAGGCGCCCACGCCACCCGGGGAGGGCGCGCACGCTCTGGAAGCGCTTACGACCGGCGTGGGGGGCGGGACTTTGGGACGCTAAGTGGACACTCTAAAGTGGCCCAATCATGAGAAAAGCCCTGAGCCCTTAGGATCAATTAGTGAGCACCTTCCAAAAGAGCCGCTCAAAAGTTACCCTGCGGGGTATCGCCCCCGACCCAGGAAAGCCCTTTGAAAATGCTTCAACATCCGGGAAGTCTTGTCCCCGGGAGCGGCGGGGACGTCGAGGTGCCTGTTTCCTCAGGACCTCCACAGCCACTGAACACCGATCACACCACGACCGGAGCGCCCAAATGTGGGAAAGAGGGCGGGGAGGCAGAGGCCTTGATCTCGCGGGATCTCCTCCCACCGCTGTGGTCTCCAGGCCCCAGAGCAGGCCTCGCGTTGTTTGGGGATTGGGGCGGGGCGAGCCCCAGATGGGCGGAGCCAAATGGGGGCGTCCCCAGTCCTTGTTGACTTCGGCCTCCTGACGGAGCGTCAGTCTCTCCTAGGGCTTTCCGCGCATGCCCAACTCTCTGGCGGTACTGGAGGCCGGGACAGTCCGGCTGCCCCCGGCGCAGGTCCGGGCCCCGCCCCTCCCCCCCGGCGGCGGTGGCGGCGGTGGCGGCGGTGTTGTTGTGGTGGTGGCGGCGGCCGGCGGCCTCGGACCTTGCAGAGTCCTAGTGCCTGGCTCCCGCGCCGCTGTGGCCGGCCGGACCGACCGCCGCGCCACAGGTAACGCCGCTGCCCGGAGGCTTGGGGTTTAGGGTTTGGCGTGTGCCGGGTCGTCGGCGGGGGGGCGCGTTGGGAGACAGACCCCAGGGATCTGGGCCGGAAGGTCGGGGATCCAGCACCGGGAGGGCTTGGGGGCCGGACGGGGCCTGGATGTCGGGGTCCCGGACATGGAGGGGCGGGAGGCCGGGGACCCGGGGAAGGCCAGGGTGCCGCGTCCTCGAGCCGGTCCTGCGGCTCTGGCCTGGGCTTGGGGACCGCAGAGACCCGAAGCCGGCGTTGGCAGACCCCTGCGGCCCTTTAGGGCCTCCGCAGACCGACCCGGTGACTTTCTGTTGTTTTGGTTTGGAAGCAAAAGAGTCCAACCTACGTCGGGCTGGGGATGCCTGGGGGCTGGGGAGAGACTCACGGGATTAGAGCAGGCGCTGGCATTTTCCTCCTGACTTTTTGTTGTTGTTGTTGTTTGAGCGTACTACTGTTTGTGGTAAGTGCCGTGCCTGTCGTGTTCCTTGGGACCTTTTTAAACACCGGCGTAGGGAAGACTCAGGAGTAGAACTAAAAGGGAGTGATTTTGCAGATCCATGATTTTCCTTTCAGTTATTATTTTGTTTTCGTATGCCGCTTTTTAAATTCGAGCAATCATAGCAATGTTTTGAACAAATCAGGAGAATTTGGGTAGGGCGGAGTAGGTTTTTAAGAATAGTTTTTTTTTTTTTTTAAATTACAAAGTACTATTGAAAAAAATTAAGTTGCCAAACAATGAAGACCCCATACCTTCTCCTCTGACCCCCAATCCCCGGTATTTACTTTATTACTGGGTAACCAGACTTCGACTGTGTGTAGCCGTTCAGGATTTGTGTGTGTGTGTGTGTGTGTGTGTGTGTGTGTCCCCGCGCGCGCGCATCTGAGGGTTATGCTTTAGAAACAAAATTTGAATCATCTGTAGTATATTGTTTTATTGGCCAACAAAACATCACGAACACCCCTCCATTTTATTAACATGCTTCGTTCTTTTTAAAAACTGCATAACTGTAGTTATTTCTTTATTGTTGAACTTGGTTTACAAATTTTCAGTTATCAGGTACTTTTAAAAGGCCAGTGCTTTGAAACAATAACGTGGTGAAACTTTCAGAATGTACAAGGCCAGATGTGATACTTTCATATGAAATAGGTTGAGTAATATGTTTACAGAAAGCTTAATGGTAAGTTTACATGGGGCTGGATGACTTCATAAAGCAGGTTATTAAAAGAGTTTACATTTTGTTTTTTCGAGTACATTTTCCCAAATAAATTTATATACCGTATGGTCAGATGAAAACATTTATTCCTTGAACATAAAGTAGCCGATTTGTGAAAAAAAAAAAAAAAAAGGTAAAGTGGAAAACCAGTGGCCCAGAGCTTTGTATTGGGGGGTGCCTGGGGAGAAACACCAGGGTTTAAGTATTTCGAAAAGTAAGCCTTAGGGAGTTAAGCTGGAAGTGGAAGTATGGTACTACCTGCTTATTATTAAGACAGAAAGCAAATCCTTGGTGCATTTTGTATTTTTGTGTGCAGAAGAGCTGGAGGCATTGTTGATTTAATTACTAACTTGTATTTTTTAAAGATGCACTGTTGTGTTCATCTTGGTGCTAGTTTCCAGGGAAAACAGAACTGAGAAAATCATAAACAATGGTCTGCATCTAAGCATGTATAGTCTGAAATCTTAGTGTAACTTGTATAGCATTTTTTTGGGGAACTGTGCTTAAAAGGAATCAAAAACATCCATGGCATTTTAGTTCTTGTTTCTGATAATAATAGCTTTCTCTTAATACCAAAATAAGTATCATTTCCCCCATTCTATAGATTAGTAAACAGGCTCTGGGAGATTAAACTTCTTAAGAACCCATTGCTTTTTAAGTAGTGATGTCTGCATATACCCAGGTGTACTTAATTCAAGAACCTGGATTTTTTTGCTCTGCCTTGTCTCCCATTTATGCATATTGCCTTACAAAACTGTTCATCTTAGTTTTCTTTCTTTGAAATGGCAAAATAGAGATGGAGATAATCATGTACATTGAAAATTGTCTAAAGGATACATAGCCAAAAACTAAAACAGTATCTTTTTTTTTTTTTTTTTTAACCTTTATTTTATTTATTTTTATGTGGTGCTGGGGATTGAACCCAGGACCTCAACCCCAGCCCTAAAACAGTATCTTTTTATATGAGGTTTCTGGTGATGTATTATTAAAATATTAAACTTGTTTTTATGTTGTTAACCAAGAAGGTAAGGGATTGTGTTGCGTTAGTCACTGTTCTATGCCATGGTAAATTTATATATCATAAATTGTAGCTCTCACAGCTGTTTATTTTTTACAAAGTTTGATAATCTCATTTCAGTAAGCATTATTTTTATGGATTTAGTTGAACATATAATATGCTGATATACTCAAAAGAACACAAAGAGCTCCCTAAAAAGTCTAGAAAGATTGAAATTGCTTTTTTAATTTTTGGTATTTTAATCTGTTAAAATACATCAATAAGATGTGTGTCATAGTATTTCAGTTTATTTTAGTTTTTTAGCAGATGTGACAATTGTGTAAAGAAGTAGGGAAAATGCTGAAGATAATTAAGTACGTAATATATATTGTAATAAGTATTTGAGAAGAAACCCACAGATATTCAAGATGATAATCAGTCATATTTAAGTGGCATATCTGCTAGTGATATCTCTTAGACAGCTGATGTTGGTTTGTTACTAGGTTTTATAGTTGTATGAGACCAAAATGTTTCAGCCACAGCAAAGTCTCTTTATACTGTGGAACTCTTGCTCTTTGTGTGTATTTTAAAAAATTAAGAGCTATCTTATTGCTGGTGGAAAGAAATTGAAAGTTTATTTTTCAGTTTAACCTCAAAGTCCTTTTGGGGACATATATTCATGAGTAGTCAGAAATAAATCAACTATTTTTGGTCCTATGAATAATACCAAAAAAGCATCAGTGTTGATCTCTAGAGTTTAAAACCCACTGGCCTTTTTTCTTTGTTTGGGAAATGAACACAAAATTTATTAAGTGCCTAGGGCATTGCAGTATTAGACTCCGATTTAAAAACTAATTTGTATAAAATAGCTATTGTGTAATTGCATAAAGACTCTGCTCCGAGGTAGGGTTTTTTTTTTTTTTTTTTTGGTGAGAAACTAGTTAACATAAAAAGAGACACCAAAATGGTGGTGGAAGGGGGAGGATCTGAGAATTGGCTGTCAGAGTAGATAATGGAGAGGGATTTCTACAAAGAGGAGTAATCAGTGGAGTCAGATGTGTGCATGGATATCAGGGAAGATGAGAGCTTGCTTGAGTTACAGTTCTGTGAGCTTCCATATGCTGAAAAAATATCTAATTATAATCATTAGCATGTATTAGCTGTGTCCTGTTAGGGATTGAGTTGGAATAGGTAATACTTCTGTAATCTGTAGGCTCTTGTAAGCCCCTATAATAATCATATTATTATAAGTCAGTTCTTTTTTTTTTTAATATTTATTTTTTAGTTTTCGGCGGACACAACATCTTTGTTTGTATGTGGTGCTGAGGATCGAACCCAGGCCGCACGCATGCCAGGCGAGCACGCTACCTCTTGAGCCACATCCCCAGCCCCTCTCCTTAATAAACTCTTGCTGGCTGTCATTTTATTTTTTTGAATGAATACCTTTGTGTATGTATTCTTTTCCCCTAATTTCCTCAATTATATTAATGAACTTAACATTTTCTTAGTCATCCAGGCTTAAAATCAAAAGACCATTTTTTTTATTTCACATTTTTTATTGGTGCATTATTGTTGTATATGATGGTGGGATTTATTGCTACTCAAAAGGTCATCTTTGATTTTTCACTCTCCTTAGATGTTTTTTTTTTTGTCATTTTATTGTGCTTCCTGATTCTTCTGCCTCCCTTCCATTTTTTCGAGCAATCATGTGCAAATGAGACATTCCTAATCTCTAGGGGGTTTTGCCATACCATTCATCATGCATATTGCTATTAAACTGTTCTACCTGCATCCTTGAACATTATAGTCTCTGCTTGATGACAAAACAAAAATCCTGAAACAGTTATTGGCTGTGTCTTATGTCAGTCGTTGTCTGGGTGCTTTGTTCTCTTTTGGTCATACTAATTTATGTTGGTAGTTTTTATGATCCCCACTTCACAGGTGAAGAGGTGGAGACTTCACCAGCTCAAAGGAATTGCTAATGGGTAGAAGAGCTCAGATTTTATTTTTAAGCATGTCTTTCTTGAAAGGTTTGTGTTCTTGACCACCCTGCCTCTGCCCAAAGGCTATTTTCATCAAAGCTATAATAAAGTTCCAGTTACTCAGCATTGTTTTTCTGCATTAATTGGCCCCAGTCCATTTTGAAACTTAGTTCTTCTTGTGATCAAACTTATTTTTTAACATATGTTCTCTGAAGAATGTAAACTTTAAGTTTTACTTAACTTTTTTGGTTATTTATGCATTTTTATTTCTTGGAATTTTTTCTTATCTCCTCAGTGTAAAAGGTTAGCTCATACATGGTTATTCCCCACTCCTACCTTTCCTGTTTGTGTAGTAGTAAAATCTGTCTTTGTTCTTGTAGCCCTTTAATCTTTGATACTTTCTACTCATAATTTGTTTTTTAGTGTACTAGCAGTTGTAATTGGAGTATAAGTTTCTGGAAAGCAGAAACAATGTGTATCTCTCAGTAGTCTGAGCATCTCCCAGTAGCTGCTCAGAAAATATGGGTAAATGAGTATCGAAATGATCACTGTAAACTGCCCCTTTCTTTGGCATTTAAGTAGTGTTTGGTTTTAGTGCTGAATGTGTCATCCTCTCACTCATCCCCCACCACAAGCTTATTGGAGTTTTGTGTCTATAGTAACCAGGTTTTATTTTTGTGGGCTGTTATATGAATTCTTTATTTTTCACATTGTTAGGTAATTATTATCAATCATTTATTAAAAATATCAGTTTATGGTGGGGCTCAGTGGCACATACCTGTAATCCCAGCG
The DNA here is from genome assembly GCF_021218885.2 of Marmota monax. Classification (NCBI taxonomy): domain Eukaryota; kingdom Metazoa; phylum Chordata; class Mammalia; order Rodentia; family Sciuridae; genus Marmota; species Marmota monax. Next base: position 6,738,250 of record NW_026695198.1, on the reverse strand, counting down.
GCTCTGGAGGTTGAGACAGGAGAATCATGAGTTCAAAGCCAGCCTCAGCAATAGTGAGGCGCTAAGCAACTCAGTGAGACGCTAAGCAACTCAGTGAGACCCTGTCTCTAAATAAAATATAAAATAGGGCTGGGGATGTGGCTCAGTGGTCGAGTGCCCCTGAGTTCAATCCCTAGTTAACTACCCCCCCTCAAATCAAAACTGAACAAAACAAAACAAAACCCAAAACAGTTTATGCATGTGATTTCTTGGTGTTGTATATAAAAATGTGTAAAATTAACATTTTGCGTTTGATTTCTTTTTTATGTTCTTGAGTTGGGCAAGCTTCCTAATGAACTGCAATATTCTCATAAATTGACTTCACAGCTTCTTTTGTGTTTATAGAAATGAAATATGGAATAAAACTATTTTTTACTATGTTGTTTTATTCCTTTTGGTGATATCAGGAAGATCCAACATAGATGACACATCACTTTTAGATTCCTGAAGAACTCATAAAATTTTAGATTTATTTAGATTACCTATAATTGTTAATGGTTATTATGCAGAAGTTAGTTTTTTCTCTTACTTGCCTTTGCAATACATTGTGTTAGTTTAGATACTTAATTCTTGTTTTGCTAATTAAAAATATAATGCTGGTAAGAATCATCAACTTAAAGATAGGTTGGTGATAGTGATGTTTGCTTTTTGGAATGCTAAAATGCATGAACGTAAAGTGAGATTGGTTGTCAAGCTAATCAATTGGTCACTGTCTGCCCTTAACTTAATCACGGTAATCACAAACACTACTTTTAGGTTTTAAGCAAGTTTAAATTATTCTTTGATTTAAAAAATAGACAAATAGTTACATGGTTCAAATTTTAAGTGGTACAGAAATATATAGTTTGAAAATGTCTCTTTCTTGGCCTCCTAATTTTTCTACTTGGAGGCAGCTACACATCTCTGAAATGATAGAAACTATTAATTTATATACATACAAATAAGTGTGAATAAACTTCTTTTTCTTTTCATATAGGTAGAGATGAGGCACACTGCAGATTTTCATTTGCATTTGTTACCTGAAAGTATATCTCTTAAATTCCATGTCAATAGATAAATAACTACTCCATTCTTTTAAAAATACTGGCTGCCTCAAAGTATGGTTTTATATATAAGCACAACTTTTAGATTGTATATTTTATTTAACAATATTTTCTACTAATGGGCATTTAGATTGGTTCCCGATTTAACTATTATAAACTATTGAGGCAACACATTGAAGGAAAAGAAGAAAAAAAAAGTAGGTGATCTTTCTCTGTAGGGAGAATAAAGTTTGAAAGTTGAAATTATTGTGTAGGGGTGAAAAATGTATATTTTTTTCATTGTAAGAATCGAGACCTTAAGAATATGTAGCTGTCTGTTCTGAATATTTTAAATTTGTTTAAATAGACTTTACAATATAATCTTTAATAGTTAAAAGTATGGCTGTGTAGAAATGTGACAAGACAAAAAGTTCTGATGTAATACAGTAAACGGAAGGGGGAAATGTAGCAAAACCTCGTTGTTCAGGTTTGTCTTTGTGTCTGTTTCAGTCATTCCTCAGTATGGGGTAAGACCCTTCTGGAATGAGGGTTTTATGATCTGTCAGACAGGGTAGGACAGAGAATTCCCTTATGACCAGCTTTAACACAGAATGGCAGGGGAAGGTCAAAGTAAAATATAGGTTTTTGCGGTTGACCTGGGAAGAGGAGCTTTAGTTCCTGTGATCCACCTTAACGAAGAGGAATTCTAGTTTCTATGGCCTACCTGGGGAATAAAAGGAATAGGAGAAAGGATCAGAGAAGTTAGAAGATAATTTGCTCTTGAGGCTGTCTGGTTTACTCCAGTTCAAAGTGCTTGTCTTGTAGAAGCATCATTCTTTGCTTTATGTTTTTCTGAGCCCCAACCAATGTTTCTTGGTTACCCCTTTTGTGTGTGTGTGTGTATGTGTGTGGCGCAGGGGGTGGGGGAGCGAGGGAGGTGGAGGGTTGAAACGAGTGATGTTCTGCTAGTGAGCTAGCTACATCCTGAGCCCTCTGCTTTTAAATTAAAAAAAACCAAAAAACAAAAAACTTTTTTTTGGAGACAAGGTCATGTTAAGTTGTTCAAGGTGGCTCTCAACTTGTCATTCTTTGCTTCAACCTTTGAGTAACTGGGATTATAAGCATGTGTTCCTTACCTGGCTTTTGGTTTCTTTTCTGACCTGATTAGTGACCTGGATGGAGAGAAATCTGGGATCATGTGAAGACACCTGTTAGAGTCTGTTGATTCTAAGTGACAGTAGTGATGGGTAGTAGCTTCCATGATCAATTGTCCATTCCACAAGATTCAGCCCTCTATGTATTTAGCAGTTCAGTGCTTAGAAATGATACTGACCTGGAAGGTAGTGTTTGGGACTATGGCCTATGTGATGTTTTGGATGTTCTTTGCCTGTCCATGTGTTGGAAGCTTGGTCTCTTTGTGGAAATATGGGAGGTTCTTAGGTCATAGAGCGACCTCCCCTAGAAAGGCACTAAGTTAGTTTTCATGTGACCCCTTGGTAAGATCTGAAAAGAGGTAATTCTTAAAAAATGTTTATTATTGTGAAGGAGTGATTATAAAAAAGCTGAGCCTGCCCCCACCCCTTTTGACTTCCTGTCTTATGATGTAATTTCTTTTCCTACATGGAATACCATCATTGCCATCTGCCATGATGTGATGAAGCCAAGACAGCCTTCACTGTAAGTGAACTGATGCCAGCACTGTGCAGTTGAATATCCAAAACTGTGGGCTAAATAAACCTTTTTTTTTTTTTTTTTTTTTTAATAAAGTTAGCCTGTCTAAGGTATTTTGTTATAGTAATGAAAATCTAATTCAGCTTGTAATAGTATATATTTAACATGGGAAACGTGTTTGGGGATGAGCTAAAATGCCCGAGTGTCATGTAGAAGAAAATGTCATAGCCTCCAATAAAATATGTTTTATTTTATATGGTCATTACCTTTTTTTTTAGACTTTAAAATTATATGTTCAAAAATGAGATTTAAACTACTGAAATAATTGAAGTTAAACAAATTCCTCCTATAGGGCTTTCCATCTATGTCTTTATGAGTTGCCAGAGTAATGGTTTTTCGGAGTTTGGTGTGACTCCTTTCAGACTTTTATGAATAAACAAAAACCATATATTTGTGCTGTCTTAAGAGCATCAGAATTCTCTTGAAAACAACTGGTAGGAATGATGAAAGTCAGAATCTTATTGAATAAAGAAGTGAATAAAATGATGATGGGATAAAAGTTAAATTAACAGTGAATGTTCTTTGATTCCTTCAGACCAGAGATGCTATAAATACAGAGTATTATTGTGTCAACTGTAATAGCTAGTTAGATGGTTGATTAGGTTATGTGTGTCACTTAAGGTTTCCCAAGCTGTATATTTTTAAAACTAGTAATAGGAGATTTCAGTATTTTCTGATAGGTCTCAAAAAATTAGATTCTAGGTGTTTAGATATTATGCTACTTCTTTTGAGAGTGGTATGTATGTGCTATTGATTTGGTCCAGTGTGACTTAGTTTTTTTTTTTTTTTTAAGTGGTTCTTGTAATTACCCATTTATGAACCACTATGATTCTCTTTTGATCCCTTATATTGTACTAGACAATGTAAACCTAGACAATGTAAATATAGTATCATTTATTTGATTTTGATTTTCCCCCCTATAATAGTGGTAGGAATTCACTGTATAAAAGACCTTAAAGTATGAAGAAGAGTCAGATTATCAGCAGTGTTACCACCCAGTGGTGGTATATCCTTTAATTTAATTGTGTTAATGAAGTCACCAACTTTGAAAAACCTGCCTTTAAGGTCTGCTGCCATATAAGAAATAGATTTGATGATAGAAATATGGAAAATATGGGGCTGCGGTTATAGCTCAATGGTAGAGCACTTGGTTGCGTGTGTGAGGCCCTGATCCTCAGCATCACTTAAAATAAATAAATAAAAATAAAGATATTGTATCTGTCTATAACTTAAAAAACATTAAGAAAAAAATTATGGAAAATGTGAGTGACTGGAATGTTGTAGGTTAGGAAGTTGTGCTTTTAGTAACCCAGGTTGTGATAAAGCCTTAACATATCAGGGAATTTCTGCACATAAACAGAAATGGTGGTTTAATTGTTGGTTATGGAACCCCACTGGTGGATCAATCAATGTACCTCTGTCACTGCCAGTGGATAAATAGTGTAGAACTTTTGTGTGATAAGTATCATTGTATCTTTGTAGTCCATCTTTAAAATACTGAGTGTTGGGGGTATAACTGTGGTAGTCTTGCTTAGTATGCTCAAGGCCCTAGGTTCAATTCCCAATACTGGAAAAAAACAAAAGCAGGGCCTTAAGTTTAGTAGAATGAAATATTTAGAAATGCCACAGCTCAAAAGACAAATGCTAACAGTCTTTGGTTTATAATGAACAATTAGAACAATTGCTTGTTTTATTCCTGTGACACCTGTAAGTGTTTTCACTCTGAATTTTCAATCTTTGTCTTTTTTTTTTTTTTTTTTTTTTTTTTACATTTTATACAGATCATACATGTTTTTTAAGGGTCATTTTCATATGCATGATGACTTTATAAAGAGTTAGATGAGTCTCTGAAGACATCTCATACACTCTCATTCTTTGTCTTTTGATAACTAGAGTAGATTTCTAAAATCCTGGCTCATCTTCAGACTCAAATATAAGAGTGGATTTTGGAACACATAAAGGAAGTCACTGCAATTTTAGTTTTAAGAAAAAGACTGCAGTGTTCTATAGTGACTTAACATGCATTAGAAATCCATCCTGAAAAGTTTCTTTAAATACTTCTAAAACATTTAATGGGAGTGACTTTTCCCTTCAAATAGAGTTATTTGACCTGTTTCTTCTTTCATGAACCAAAGATAACTAGAAATGGATATCGGCAATTATACAGTAATTTATATCTGTATTATACTATATTGTTCTATACTATTGTCTATTTCTGTATTATACTTTTCATGAAACTGATTGGCTTTCAAGGAAAAGAAGGGAAGAAGTCACCAGGCATTTATGGTAGTTGAACAACCTCATTTTTTTATAATGAATAGTAAGCTTGCTTTTTCTTTCAAAAAAAATTTTTTTTTTAGTTGTAGATGGACGCAATGCCTTTATTTATTTTTATGTGGTGCTGAGGATCGAACCCAGTGCTTCACACATGCTGGTAAAGTGCTCCACTACTGAGCTACAACCTCAGCCCAGCTTGCTTTTTCTTGATAATGACTTCTTTTATCACTATTTAGTAATCACTGATTTTATTGTATCTAGCACTTAATAAAATGAATGTAGGCCATACTGAAATCATAAGTCTTGTATTTACACACATACATTTGAACATCTGATGCACAACTTAGAAGGCACCATTTATATAGATAGAGTACAATGTAAATGGCATTCCCTCTATTGCTTCAGGAGAACTCCTGATATTTTTTATTAAGTGGTGGTTTTAGTCAGTTTTTTTCTGCTACTCTGACCAAAACACGGGACAAGAACAATTTTAGAGGAGAAAAAGTTTATTTGGGGCTCACAATTCCAGAGTTTTCAGTCCCTCTGTGGCAGACTCCATTGTTCTGGACCCAAAGTGAGGCAGGACATCATGGCAGAAGGACATGGTGAAGGAAGGCAGCCAGGACACTGTACCAGGAAGCAGAGAGAAAGAGAGAGAGAGAGAGAGAGAGAGAGAGAGGGAGAGAGAGATATCTCCCCTTACCAGATAAGATATATACCCCAAAGGCACACCCTGGGACCCACTTTTAGCCATACATATCCTACCTTCCTACATTTACTACCCAGTTAATTCCTGTCAGGGGATTAACACACTGATTAAGTTAATACTCTCATAAACCGATCGTTTCACCTCTAAATTTCATTGCATTGTTTCATACATTTACTTTTGGGGGACACCTAATATCTAAACCATACAATGATGTTTCCTGGGTTTTTCAGGCAGTATATTGAGACCCTGATATCTTTGATGTTAATATTTTCATGTTGTTAAAGAGGCAAGCGAGTATTATTCCCGTTTTATAGATACATGATTTAAGTCTCAAAATGACATCATTTTTCTGAATCCATTTTGTTTTCTGTAAAATATTGGTGATATTGGACTGAGTGATCTATCTAGTGTTTAAGGACAGTTTTGCTATGAGATATACTGAATCTTCAACCTGTTTTGGTTCCTTGTAGTTACAAAGGCTTGATAAAGTTATTTATTCCTTTTCTTAAATTTCCACCCTTGAAAATAATGCTGAGTACATGAAATTTTTTGAAGATTTAAATGCATTAGTGTACTGAAAACACTCCAAAGCTTTATGTGCAATAAGTGTACAGTTAATGGTAGTTGCATTAATAATCAGTAAAAAAGGCAATGTTCTTTGTGAGTTATCTATTTTTTTCAGAGATTATGAGATCACTTACTTGGCAGCAGAAAGTGAGGATGTAATACATCAGCCATATACATTTAAGCAAAGGCCAAATGTGGATCAACTGGTAACTCATTTATCAATATTGTAAACAGTGAGCTGAAGAACCTAGAATAACAAGGAAAAGGAATTGTTACATTGTCAGGAACAGGCTGAGCCAGATTAGGCTTCCTACAATGTGTATAAAATAAAGGAGATTTTATTCATCTGGTTACACAAAAAAAGAAATGAGAAATTACTAAACTTTGGAGTATTTATACTGTGTCTATGATCCATTAGGTATTTCTTTTTGGGTGGTGCTGGTGATTGAACCTAGGGTGTCACTCATGCCAGGCAAGTGTTCTGGTCAGCCACAGCCCTAGCCCATGAGGTGTTCCTGATGTAGCATTATCACTAATGTTCCTCATAATAACTTTGAACCATCAAGAAATGGTTGAGTGGGAGGGGAAGGGAGGGGGCATGGGGTTAGAAATGATGGTGGAATGTGATGGACATTATTATCCAAAATACATGTATGAAGACACGAATTGGTGTGAATATACTTTATATACAACCAGAGATATGAAAAATTGTGCTCTATATGTGTAATAAGAATTGTAATTCATTCTTCTGTCATAAATTAAAAAAAATTAATTAAAAAAATAAAGAAATGGTTGAATTAGAACCAACATACTATGGAAAGACTTTCATAAGTTGTTTTTTAATCTTTCGAATCTAGAGTTAGTTACCTGTCCATTAATTCCTTTTACTCTTAATGGTGCTTGATTGAAGTTAAAAAAAAAAAAAAAAACCCTAATTTTGAATATGTTTATTATTTGATTTGAATCATAAAATTGAGGTAAGTTGATAGTAAGGTTATTGGTCAGTGGTGAGACAAGTGCTGTGAATTCAGATCTTAATAAATATGTTTGATTCTGGGCCTTTTTCTCATTGTTATTCTAAAGTTTATTTGTAAAGGTCAGTGTCTGTCTGTTTCCTTTCAAACCCTTTGGTGCTTTCAGTTAATAGGGAACATTACTAAAATCAGTCCTGCTCCCAAATATTTGTTTGTGTTTGGGCTACTGTATCTCATTTATTTTAAGTGATACAAAAAAAAAAAATAGCATTTACCTGCAAGGAGAGATGTATTTTAGAAGGTTGTTTCCTTTTGAGGCCATTAAGATTTTAATACATTTAATACATTAACATTTTGAGAATTTTGAATCTGCTATATATGTCCTAGTGGATGCCTACAGCTAAGAAAAGGGTGGATTGGACTGTCTTATACAGGATATTACTCAAGCTGAACTGAATTTTTGTAAACGCTAAATAAATCCGTAGGATAGCTTTCCTCTATCCTAAAAGTAAGTTTAGTAATTAGAATGAGCCAAAAGCAATTTCAAGCTTGAAGTTTATGTTTAAGTACAATTTCTCCCAATGGTGTAAGGTATTAGAAATGCAGAGTTTTTTCTTTTCTTTATTTCTTTATTTTTTTTTTTTGAGAATTTTTTTAATATTTATTTTTTAGTTTTCGGAAGACATAACATCTTTATTTGTATGTGGTGCTGAGGATCGAACCCGGGCCGCACGCATGCCAGGCGAGCGCGCTACCGCTTGAGCCACATCTCCAGCCCGAGTTTTTTCTTTTAAATGAGGAAAATATGATTGCATGGCTTGGTAATTATTATACCAAAAGGTTGATGGTTTATTTGTTGTTTCAGGTTGGTGCTTAAGTTTAAAATTGAGTTTTAGGACTTTCATAATGTTCTTGTACACTCTAGTGTAGTATTTATTTCAGTTAGAGGACTTTAGGCCATTTTAAGAATATAACCATGCATTATGTATAGTGAAGATGAATTCCAAATTTCATCAAGCAATAATAAGAGCATCTTCCTTGCTACCTATCTTTGTAGTATCTTTAGTTCTTCACCTGTGTCCTAAATGAGAAATGGAGATGTAAAGATGAATTTAGTCAGCTAGCATTCTTATTTAAATTGAATTGTGTTTGCTTCCCTATGTAGAGCAGTATTCCTTCCACTCAAGAGTAGAGGGCAAATACAATTTGGGTAGTATGGTAGGTAAATAATGCCCTCTCCTTCTGCCAAGAGGTCCATATTTTAATCACCAGGAACTGAATGTGACCTCATGGCAAAGAGGAATTAAGGTTACAGATGAAATATGGTTGCTAATCAGCTTACTTTAAGGTAGGAAGATTATTGTGGATTATCCTGATGAGCCCAGTGTAATCACAAGGGTCCTTAAAAGTAGAAGGGGGAAGCAAAGTTGACAGAACCAAAGAGAGAGCAGAGTGAGAAGGACCTATTTTTTTTTTTTTTAATATTTTTTAGTTCTCAATGGATCTTTTTATTTTATTTATTCATATGTGGTGCTGAGGATTGAACCCAGGGCCTCACACATGCCAGGCAAGCACTCTACCACTGAGCCACAACTCCAGCCCCAAGAAGGACCTATTTTTACGGCTCTGTATTTGGAGATGGAGGAAAAGGCTAGGAGCCAGAGAAAGCAGAGCCGGACACTGCAGTGCAAGGGAACAGATTCTTCCTGAGAGCCTCCAGAAAGGAACAGTCCTGACATCCTTAATCTTAGCCCAGAAAGACCTATATCAGACATCTGACCTTCAGAACTGTAAGAAATACACTTGGGGTAATTTAATTTGTTAAGGCTGAGATAAAAGGAATATGAGTAAGTATATTGTGACCATTTGGTTATTTAGGGAAATGAATGGTATCCAATATTCTATTAAGTTGGGAAAAGTGGGATCATTTTGAAGTTCATCACAGTAATCTAGGAAAAAATCTTAAGAAAGAATAATGTCAGAAAGGGATTTTCACTAAGGCCAGTGGAAGTAACAAAAGGTGGTTTGAAAGTCAAGGGAGGGCATGTTGAAGGTATTGGTTTCAGGTATACTGCTTGTTTTTTTATTGGGGATTGAATCCAGGGGAGCTCTACCACTGAACTACATCCCCAGCCATTTTTATTTTTTATTTTAAGACAGGGTCTAGCTAAGTTGCTCAGGCTGGCCTTAAACTGTGATCCTCCTGCCTGAGCTTAAGTTGCTGGGATAACAGACATGCACCACAAAGCTCAGCTTCAGATACTCAAAATTTGAAATGATGGTGGGAATCTCCTTCCCTATGAAGTTAGTTTATAAACTTATTAAAACTTAATTGAATGCACAGAAAAATTTGTACTCAAGAGGGTGATGTTTCAAATCAGTAAAGCCTTAAAATCTCAGAGGTGGTATGTTGAGGGAAGAAAGGACAAAGTTAACAGCCATGTAAATAGCTTTTGTGGCAAACCAAAACAGGGGTTCTTATAAATTTTTTTCCAGTGTGGTTGAGAAAGAGCCTAATACTTGAAGAAGTTGTATTTATTGTTCTCAGTAGGACTGTGTCGCCTGAGTTCATTCTAAATATAAGAACACATTTCCATTCTAGGCTCAGGTGTCTCTCGATGACAGTAATGTCATTGGGCAGCACAAATTACAAAAATTTGCTATCTTTAAAAGTAGTTTTTGTTCCTCTAAAACATTACCTTACTGCTTAACACACACCACAATAAAACACATTGTCTTGTGTGACATAAGGCTATCTTTCTGACAGTTACCACTCTTTCATGGTGCTCATTGTATTATATTTTATCACAGTAACAAAGTGTGTGGTTTATTTAGTAACATTTACTGTTGCTTTATTCCAAAATTGTTTTTCTTTTAAATAGGTGGTCTAACAAATTTATTGAATTCTTTAATGCCTGCTTATATATTTGGTTTTCATTCTGTACTCCTACAACCCTGGGTGTACTTTTTTTTCCCCAGAATTTTTTTTTATTTAAATTTTTTCCTTCAACTTGATATGTTACTGACAAGGAACAAAAAATAACGTTTACTGTTTACTATTATTAACCCGTGCATTGCTTTAGGAATTTGGGTTACCATTTCTCTGCTTCTTTGGATTTCTGTTTTTAGCCTGCCTATCATGCCTATATGATGAAATTTAAGGAGTTTGTCAATGGATTTATTTTATTCTTTTCCATGTGTGTTAATAATTAAAGAGGTCTGTAGGGGAGAAACAGGGACACGAAAAAGATCATGTGCTTCAGTTAAGAAACTATTCAAGCTCACTTGCAGTAGATGAAATCCCTGAGGCATCCTCCTTTCTAAGTTTGACTGTAGGGTGAATTTCCAGGGCAAGAACTTAAAGATGGCAGTTTTGGTAGCTGCTGCCTTCAGTGGTCTTAGTCACTGTTGGCATCTGACTTCTTTTAGAATGGATAACTTTTTTAACACAGAAAATCTGTTGACAAGTTTTTAAAAATTTTCCGAGAAGCTAAGATAAACTCCCTTTTACCCCCCAAAAGGAAGGGAGTATTTGTGTAATGTAGTAATTAAAGTCAAATCCAGGGGATCGTGGATGCTTTGGCTTAGCAAAGATCATATTGTATTTTCAATTCATTTTATTGCCCAACCACTGTCTTTATGTCCAGTGGCCTAATTGTTGTTTTTCTGGTGGTGTTCAGGATTCTTTTACTCTGGGTCCAGTGAGGAAAGGGAAATCACACAGTAATGAGAACAGAGAATGTTTAATGTAAAGAATTACTGTCACAGGCTGTTAGCTAGTAAGAAGTAAAGAGAGCTGTAAAAAAATGCTAGTAATTGATGTAAGAGCACCCTGTACCTGTTAGTGCTGTGATTGAGTAACCAAGCAAGCAGCTAGCCCAGGTTTTGAGATACAGGCCTTGTCAGAGAGGGTTTGTCTATGACTCATTGGACAGCAGAGAAATTGTTGATGGAATTTGATAGAAACTCACTCTCTCTGGTACCAGGAAAATCTGTTTTTAGTGGGTATTGTTACTTGTAGCCTTGTAGGGTGAGAGGAAGCTGTGGGCTGTGGTGCAGCACAGGAACCTGGTGCTGGAGAAATCTGCCAAGCAGTGCCTAGACCAGGAAGTAAAATTCTTCTCTCCTGCAGTGTCTCTCTGGTGCCATCTGCTAAGCATTACCCATTAGTTGAAGTTGATACAGAAAATAGAGTAGTTTTTCTTTGTACCTAATCCCTGGTAGAATTTGGGCAACAAACTGCTGTTCTGGGCTTTTCTTAAAGCGTATGTTCATAGATTTTATACCCTTGCCATCCAGAAACTTTTTCTTGGAAGTAAAGTGTTGGTAGATTCCTTTTGTTTTAGAGGCCAGTTCCTGCCTTTGTTGTTCTCATTTAGCTGATTGTAGTCATTCTCCTGCTTCCTGCATCCTCTCACATTTTTAAATCTAAAAAGGAGTCATGGTCCTGGACCAAATTTTGGGATATTTTTTCCCCTTTAACTATAGTGATAAGATTAATGGCTCTTTTTTATACCTTTAAGAAGTATTACATAGTTTCTTTGGCTTATTTTAACATAAGGTTTTTGTTCTTGTTTTATAAATAGTAGACAAAAAGAAAGCAGTCACTTTTCATAGCTTTTATTTTATGAAGTGTTGAAAATTAGCCAAGATACTACAGCCATGAATTCTGTCAGTATGGCTTTCAGTGAGTAGTTTTGTCCAATGAAAGTGTAAACTAGGTAATTTTAGGATTTTCTTCTTTCTAATTATTTTTCTTGACCTGCTTTGCACAAATATTAAATTTTTGTTTGGGTTTATATTCACAGGGAAATTATGGGTGCAGATGCTTTTAAAATTTTATAATGGGGTTTCAAGTGTTGTTAATATAGTGTGACTTTTAAAAAATTTTTTTTTAGTTGTCAATGGACCTTTATTTTATTTATTTATATGTGGCCCTGAGAATTGAACCCAGTGCCTCACACAAGCTAGGAAAGTACTCTGCCACTGAGCCACCACTCCAGCCCCTAGTGTGCCTAGCTCTCATTTTGTTGCTGTAATGTAATGTAACAACCAAGAATTCAGAGGCCAAAAAAAGCTCACCTTATGCTAGCCAGGTTTTATAGGTCAAGGGAATGATTTAGAAAATATTAGTATACATACTCTTAGATTGTTACTCTTAGGTTGTTTTCAGGTTGGCATTCTGAACACATTTTAAAAAATCTCTTGGGCATTTTACCAGTATTTGTGTATTTATAAAACTTTAATATATTTGCTCTTCTCTGAAATGTACTGTTGTTAAACATTGTATAAATAATTCTGAAGAGAATCTTTTTTTTATTTTTATTTTTTTCCTTTAATTTTTATTGTTGGTTGTTCAAAACATTACATAGTTCTTGACATATCATATTTCACACTTTGATTCAAGTGGGTTATGAACTCCTATTTTGCCCCATATACAGTTTGCAGCATCACATCGGTTACACATCCACTGTTTTACATATTGCTATACTAGTGTCTGTTGTATTCTGCTGCCTTTCCTATCCTCTACTGTCCCCCATCCCCTCCCCTCCCATCTTCTCTCTCTATGAAGAGAATCTGTTGCCTCTTTCCTCCTGCTGTGTGTATATATATCTATACATTTTCATGTTAATTAATCTCCCCACTGGCTAGCCTGAGGTCACTGAAATATCAGCTCTTCCAACTTTTTTGGGGACTCTAACATCTCTACTCATTTCTTCTTTGCTTCCTAATTGACAGTGTTATTCAAAACATTGGAAATTACTTACAAGTTTAACTGCTTTATAATTTGATAATACCTTTGTATCAGAAATTTATCTTGTCTATTGTATTCCTAATTAATTTCTCCTGATTTTGAACCCTTGAAGCATTCAGCTTACCATTTTTTCCCCCCACTTCTTTTTTTTCCCCCTTACTTTTTCGAGTGGTATCATTAACTTGTAAGCTCTTTAGTATTGCTTTTCTCTAATGAAATGTGTTCTTTTTACATCTAATTAATTTAGATTTTGCTCTACTGAGAAGTGAACCCAGGGGTGCTGTACCACTGGGCTTTATCTCTAACCTCTTTTAATTTTTTAAAATTTTTAAATTTTTTTTTTTTTTTAATTAAAGACAGGGTCTTATATAAGACACAGTCTTCTGAAGTAGCTTATTCTCTGGCTATGAACTTGTAATTGTCCTGCTTCAGCCTTCTGCTTCACAGGATTATAGACATGTGTTCATTGTCCCCCACTCTTTTCATATTTTTAAATGACTTGGAAACTAAATTGCTCATTTGCAGTGGTCTTGAATAGTCTCTGTTACACAGCATTATGCTAAGTGAAAGAAATAAGCAGGTGAATAGCATTTAAAACTTTAGTTTGAAATAATTTTTTTTTTTTTGGTACTGGGGATTGAACTCATGGGCACTTGACCACTGAGCCACATCCCCAGCCCTATTTTGTATTTAATTTAGAGACAGGGTCTCACTGAGTTGCTTAGTGCCTTGCCTTTGCTGAGGCTGGCTTTGAACATGTGATCCTCCTGCTTCAGCTTCCCAAATTGCTGGGATCATAGGCATGGGCCACCAGGCCTGGCTAAATTTTTTTTTTTTTTTTTGGTAATGGGTATTGAACCCAGGAGTGCTCTACCACTGAGCTATACCCCTTTATTTTTTATTTTGAGACAAGGTCTTGCTAACTTGCTCAGGCTGCCCTCCAACTTGAGATCCTCCAAAGTAACTGAGATTATGTGTGTGTGCCACCATTCCCAGCATATCCGGAGGATATTTTAATCATCCTGGAACAGGAGCTGACAGTATAACTGAAAATGTGTCATTAGTTCCATAGACTGTAGGGCGTAAGGTTAAAATTGACTAGAAAACATTAAAGAAATAGGATATTCTTGGCCCTTTGATTTTTTTTTTTTTTCTTTTTCTTTTTTTTTGGGGGGGGGAGGAGTTACTGGAGATTGAACTTAGGGGCATTTTACCACTGAACTCCATACCCAGCCCTTTTTATTTTTTAGTGAGACAGGGTCTTACTAATTTGCTGAGGCTGACCTCAAACATGGGTTCTTCCTGACTCAGCCTCCTAAGCTGCTGGCATTTTAGGCTCGCGCCATCACATTCGCTAAGCCTACCTTGAAGAGGCTATGGTTCAGTGAGTGGGAAACAGAAGAACAGTTTTGTGGAGAGGTGATACAAGATACACCCAAGGTGTTTAAGAGCATAAAGGGACTAAATTCATCATTGAAACCCTGAACCCTCGTGTGACAGTTTTTGGAGATGGGGCTTCTGAAGAAGTAAGAAAGGTTAAATAAGGTCATAAACCTGGGGCCCTGACCCAATGGTATTATTAGTGTTCTTTTAAGAAGAGACATCAGAGGGCTGGGGATGTGGCTCAAGCGGTAGCACGCTCGCCTGGCATGCGTGCGGCCCAGGTTCGATCCTCAGCACCACATACAAACAAAGATGTTGTGTCCACTGAAAACTAAAAAAATAAATAAATATTAAAAAAAAAAAAAAAAAAAGAAGAGACATCAGAGAGCTCAGTCATGCTTTCAGGTGCATGTGTACAAATGAGGTCAGATGAGGACACAAGATGTTGTTCATTTTCAAGCTAGAAAGGAAGACCTTACCAGAAACTGACCATGCTGGCATCTTAATCTTAGACTTCTAGTTACCAGAACTGTAAGAAAATACATTTATTAAGCCCCCCACCACCCACCAGTTGGTGGTATTTTGTTATGGGAGTCCAAGTAGACTAAGACAGGTTCATGAATATTCTGGAGGTGGGTTTAGAAAAATTTTTCTAGCAGTAAGGGGCTTATTTATGGTAACTGGTTAGCAAAGAATTTCCAGGTAGAGATTTAATACGGATGAAAAGGCATGGAGACATGACAAAGTATGAGAAGGGGAGAAGGGAACACCTGTGAAGGCTATGCTATGTCAAGAGATGTTTGGAGGTGCTTTTGAAATGGTATGCAGGGGGGGCTGGGGATGTGGCTCAAGCGGTAGTGCGCTCGCCTGGCATGCGTGCGGCCCGGGTTCGATCCTCAGCACCACATACAAACAAAGATGTTGTGTCCACTGATAACTAAAAAATAAATATTAAAATTCTCAAAAAAAAAAAAAAAAAAGAAATGGTATGCAGGGTCATATCAGACTATGCATAGTTGGAAATGGGAAAAAGTGGAGCTCAGATATGCATACAGTTGTGTGACTTTGGACATAGACCACAGTTTTAAGCCCAGTTCGGAATTTCTTCCTGAAATGGGTATTGTTTTTTGTTTTGGTTTTCTTTTGTAGCACTGGGTATCAAATGCAAGACCTTGTGCATGGTAGGCAAGCCCTTACCAATGAGCTGTATTTCCCAGCCTTTTTGTAGATATTTTTTGTGAAGAATTAAGAGATTTTTTTTTGAAATGCTTGTTTGTGTACCAGGCATCTAATAATATACCAGTAAAAGGTGGAAAAAATAAGCTGTGTTTGATTCAAAACAAAGGTTGAACTCATTACCCTCTGTTTGTGGAAGTGAATGGGGATTAGTTGTATATTGTATTTATGTGGGGTTTAAAAAGTTGCTTTTTTTGTTTGCTCGTATGTATGTATCTATCTCTGTGGAGGATAAAGCAGGACCTTTGTTGAATGAGGAAGATCTCCAGGAAGATCTGGAGAGAATGGAAAAGCGGGTTACGAGTTTGTTGTAGAGAAGGGAGCGAGAGCTGAATAAAGGCACAGAGATTGCTGGGCATGTTGGCACACACCTGTAATCCCAGCAACTCTTTTGGCTATAGCTGAAGGATCTCAAGTTCAAAGCCCTGTCCCTAACAACTGAGTGAGACCCTGTCTCAAAATAAAAATAACCGAGGATCTAGCTTAGTGGCAAAGCATATCTGGGTTTAATCCCCAGTAGCTCCCCCTCCCGGAAAAAAAAATTGAGGAACATGAATCTTGAGGGGCACCAATCTAAACAGTAGATTTCCTATAGCACTTTACAAAGATGAGAGATTATTACCTTGGTACAGGATCAGGAGTTTGTAAGATTGGGTGAGACAGAAAGAATGAGAGGTTGAGAGAGTCATTAGCTGAAAGCAGTGTTCATGGGATCTATTTGATTTTTGAAGAAAGTGGTATTAGCAAGTGTCAGCCAGTTATGGCCTACAGGACAAACAAACATGGCCTGTTGCTTTTTTTTTATACAGCCTGTGAACTAAGAATGGTAGTTTTGTTTTTTGGTGGTTGGGAAAAAACATCAATATAAAGATATTTTATGATATAAAAATTACTTGGAACTTCAACTTCAGTATCCATAAATGAAATTTTATTGGAATACAGCCATGCGCTTTCATTTACATATGGTCTGTGGCTACTTGTGCCTTAAAGCAGTGGTAAGGTTCAGTAGTTGTGACAGAAAATCTATTGTCTGCAAATTCTAAAATATTTAACATCTGACTTTTTATAGGAAGAATTTACTAATTCTTATGCTAGAATAATAGCAACATTGAATTTAATGATAAGAAAATGAGCAAACTACTAAGATCAGATCAGAGAAGGAAAGTAAGGATTCAGACAGGACAGATGGGTAAGTAGTAGATAAAAGTTGAAGGAGTCAAAATGGTTGCTACTTTTGGGAATTAAATAGCTTGTTTTCTAAACATTGAAGAAGCCCATGAGTTATGGTAAAAGTTGAGCAGAGAAGACTAAGGTAGAGATGCTGGAGTTCCCAATGAAGGTTAGAAGAATTGATATTTCAGAAAAGGAGGTTAGGAGATAATTATTAATAATTAGTAATTAAAAATGCCAAATATGTTTTTGACAAGTGTTTTAAAAAATCATCAATCTTACAAGGCCATGGGGCTGGGGATGTGGCTCAAGCGGTAGTGCGCTCGCCTGGCATGCGTGCGGCCCGGGTTCGATCCTCAGCACCACATACAAACAAAGATGTTGTGTCCTCCAAAAACTAAAAAATAAATATTAAAAAAAATAAAACTTAATAAAAAAAAATCTTACAAGGCCAAACATTCTCTAATTTTGCATATTTGTAATTGCATATTTTAAAACTTAATTTTATGTTTGCTGGTGGTTTTGTAATTATTCTTGCAAATTCCTGTTGATGACCACATCCTCTGGTTTTTTAAAAAAATTATGTTTATTTGTGAATACTCTTATACATTAGGATGATAATAACCTTCTGCTACATGATGTAACTTTTTTCCCAGTTGTATGTATTCTGATATTTTATCATGTGTTTGTTTTATCAGTGTGCTTTGCCAAATGGAATATTTCATTTTTAAGTAGTTCTCAGTCTATCCTTTGTGATTAAATCTTTTGCTTTTTTTTAAACTTAGAATGTCTCTCTGCCTTAAATGAGCTATGTAGTTGTCTCTTTTTCTGGTTATGATTGCTCAGAGGCAGACAGGTGATTGAGCTTTTGTTTTGGTTGCTCAGAGGTAGATGGGTGACTGAACTTTTGAGTAAAATGGTGATTACTCATATATTGTTTGTACTTAGTTTTCTCATAATCTAAACTTCTAGTAATATGTACTTTTCTGGACCTGATTTATATATGACTTCTTATAGACCACTTTAAATCCTTAAAGAACAATGTGTTGGAGATGATAAATTAGAGATGATGGTCATGTACATGGTGTCTGTACTGTAGTCTTCTCTGCTCTTTAACTCTTACCATAATTGTAGGATTTTCAATGTATCGTAAACAGTCTATTCAAAAGAAACAACCATCATGACTTCTAACTCTTGTTAGAATTTTATTTTCTCTTTTTACTTTCAGTCTCTATGTATGTCTTGATGAGTTGAGGTGTGAGGTAAGTTTCTTGCAGTAAACAAATTGTTGGGTCTTTTATAATTTAATCAACTAGTCTGAGTCTTAATTGGAGAATTAAGACTGTGTTACTTTTCCTGTCATTTTGTTGTTTTTCTTCTGATTGTTTAAATAATTATGTTCATTTTCCCCCCTTATTTATCTTAGAGGTTTGATGGTTTATTGAATTAGCAATGTTTGATTCTGTTCTAACTCTCATTTACTTATCTACTCTTCTTTGAGACTTATTCTTGGAAAGAATATTTTTGGTGTGAACTCATTTTTTGTTTATTTTTGACATATCAGTAGAAGAAAACAGATACAGAGCATCTGAAGTGATGAGTAGCCCCCAATTGTACATTTTTACATTGGGATATTCTGTATTTGTATGTTATTCTTTGTGAATTTACAGCCTTTTAAATAAAATAAGCCCCATTTCAAAAGTCTGACCTAGGAAGAACTGAATTTTGGAGGTGCATAAAGTACTGTAACTTTCAAAATAAAGGATTCCAGCTTGACATGCCTCATCTGGTTCTGTGTAGTTTTATATTCTTTTATCACCTCATATCCTATACTTTAAACTGTAACAGAGTTGCTGCCTACTGTTTCTCCACTTTGTGTTCACACTGTTTTGAAGCCAAGAGGAATAGGAAAATTGAAAGGATGAGGGGGAAGGTGGAGACTGCATCTGTGACTAGATATCTCTTAAAACTTGCCAAATACCGAAATGTGTAACATGAATGCTTCAGAAGGAACTTTCTTTAAAGTGTTGAATTGGAAGAGTAGGGGAAGGAGACAATCTTGAATTATTTTGAGACAGTGTCTTATCACCTATCTGATGAGATAAAGATTTGAGAGTTCAGGAAAATACAAAGGAAAAAAAATTCTTTAATTTTTTTGTAGCTCTTTGGTATATTCAAATTTGAATTGGGTACATTCAAATCCAAAGCAGAAAGCTAGATTTTACCCTCACAGTAGTCAACAGTTATTTATTAAAGGTTGCTAAGACTACAATGGATTTTCTTTTTGTTTTCTGTTTTTGTTTTGCTGTGCTGGGGATTGAACCAAGGGTCTCATCCATGCTAGACAAATGCTGTACCGTGCTAGACAAATGCTATACCCCTAGCCCTGACTGAGATGAAGATAAGACATTATTTTTATGTCTTCACTGAATTTATAGTTTGAAATTAAAAGATGTGTGGAACTGAAGAAAACTGTTTAAGACAGTTTTGCTAAACTGTATAACAAGTACTCTGTAAAAGGGAAAAAAAAGTTAGCAAGGGCAAAAGTTAGCTAATGAGAGCATCTGACTAATCCTTTCTTCCAAGATTTCCAGTGAGTACAAAATGACAACTACTCATTATTTAGGCCTTAAATCTAGTTGATCACAGAATATGGCAAGAAATACCACATTGTGCATTTCAGCCAACTTAGGTGTAAATGTGTATATTCTCCCACCTTCTGTATATCCTGTTCTTGGTTTTTCATCTTGTTACCTCTAACTTCAGGATTTGCATTTCTGTTCTTTACTTAATTAGGTGATAATGTCACTAGATTTGAGAACTAGTGCCTTTTATTTCCTCTTTTTGCTTAAAATGAAAGTTTAGAATACTCTATTTTTATCACAGAAGTGAGGTAATGTATTGGACATCTGCATGTCACAAGTTTTATGTGCAGGATATTATTTAATCTTTACAGATTTATAATGTGGCTATTATTCCCATTTTACAGTAAGAAAACTGAAGATCACAGAGTGTTTCTCCTGAGGATGTATAGATAGTAAATAACATGCTTTCCTCTACTTCTTTATTCCTTTCTGAGAGTACTAAAGGGAGACAAAGTAGGAAATGGGAAGATTAAAGGGAAGGAAAGATCAGAATTGATCATCTTACCAGCTAAAAATTAATTTCATTCAACGTTGGTGTTATAGGTTAGGAACCTTTGAGTAAATTCTGTTTAGAAGGCTATCACAGGTTGGAGTTTAGTTGTGGTTCAGTGATGCAAGACATGAGCTATGTTGGGGGTATTTGAACTTTAATGAAAGGAACAATGAAGGGGTATGAAGAATCAGAGCCTGGCAGCAAAGATTGACAAACACAAAGTGAATGACTCCTACATGTAAATTGCTACTAAAAAAAAAAAAATTAAGGTTTGTGTTTATTAAATAGAAAGTTAAGTAGGTGTTTTGGGGAACTTTTGGCAAGTGAGTAGTGAAACAACCTGTTCTTTCATAATTATTTATATTTTATTACATATATCAGCCCTATCCATGAGAAAAAAATTTTACTCTTTGGTCCATGACTCCCACAACAGGAGCTTTCGGATATGAGGAACATTGTTTGTTCATTTCCTCAAATAGTGTTCTTTGGATCACTGGTCTTTTCCCCTTCAGAGCTGGTTGAGCATTGTCCTCACTTGCGGAGAAAGGAGCAGCAAGGAGCACTTGGCTGCTGCTTCCTGGGATCTAGGAGGGAAGGAAAGTGAGTCAGCATTCATTCTGTTCTCCCACTCCATGACATCTGTCTTCCATCTGTCTGCTTCCCACCTCCTTTGACTTGTCAGCACTTACCCTCCACAAGGCATTCTCAAGTCGCCTAAAAGATACCACAATACTGAAGATGGCCTTCAGCAGTTCCTTTCTACATCAAATAGATTTAAGGCACGAATCTAAACTTTGGAAGAATAGCAAGAAATGTTTGAAATATTTCATAAATCATTTCAGGTGTGCATATGTGAATGTGCCTTTTTTTGTATACTCCCCCCCACCCCCCCACACATACATACATACACTAGGGAGAAAATGCCAAGGAATAAAATTGTGTTTTATGGCTAAATATTGAAGACTTCCTTCTCAGGTAGATGAATATTAAGTGCTTACGCTATTTATTCTATTCAGTCTTTTATTCTGCTTTCTGTTTTTTTTCCTCTTTCTCTCAATTTCTTATTTTGCTTTTATTGTTTATTTTAGGAATTGAACAATTTTAAAATTATTTCCTCTCTGGAAGGGAAAATGGCAGGAATAGGTCAGTAAAAATTGTGACCAAAGTAGTATAAATGTTGAGGGAGGACGGGTAACTAAAACTTCACTGGATTCAAATGCAGGTTTGACTGATTCTGAAATATCAGGGAAATTAGAGCCCTGTGGGAATTGATGAGTCATAGAATTAGTATTTTCATTTCACAGGTGAGGGAATAAATGTTCTGGAGATTTGTGCACATCCAATCAGCAGTGTTGTCTGTGGAAGCAAGAAAGAATAGATATTGATGTGTATTTGGCAATTTCCCTTGATCAAGATGGGATTATCCAAGAATTAACAAATTATTTTCAAAATATATATATTTTTTTGTAGTACTGGGCACTGAACCCAGAGACCCTCTAATATTGAGCCAGATCTCTACCCCTTTTCATTTTGAGACAGGGTCTTGCCAAGTTGCTGAGGCTGACCTCAAACTTTCAGTCCTCCTACCTCAGTCTCCCTGAGTAGCTAGAACTACAGACATGTACCATCATACCTGGCTAAAATAGTCACTATAATGCAAACTTTGGTTTACAAGCTCCTCAAGTGTACAGTGATTATAATTTATTCAGAATCCTATTATCTTGCAGTTGAGAGATTTTTACATTCTGGTGTATCCATGTGGAGGAATTTCATGCCTTTGGATTTTGGAAGACTATTTGATGGTATGAAAAAGTGCTTAGGATTTATTAAGTAAAATTCTGAAAAAATATTTACAGTATAATGCAAATGTTGTGTTTAAAAGAAGTATATAGATACTTAGCAAAGCATCTTTATATAGTAATTGGTTCTGTTTGCTGGGTGGTGGCAAACACCTGTAATCACAGTGACTTGGGAGACTGAGGCAGGAGGATCTCAGGTTTGAGATCAGCCTCAGCAACTTACCAAAGCGCTAAGCAACTTAGGGAGGCCCTATCTTAAAAACAAACAAACAAACAAAAAAACCAAAAAACAATAAACAAACAAACAAAAAAAACTGGGGCAATAACTCAGTGGTAAAGTGCCCCTGGGTTCAACCCCCAGTACCAAAAAATTATTTCCATTCTACTTTAGGAATAATGTATATCATGAAATAAGCTGTATTTTTGAAGCTCTGTGGTATATATAATTATATGATAATGTTCTTTTTCTTGATTTTTCTGTTCTAGTCTATCTTACTTGTTAAATATATTTTTATTCCTTAGGAAATTATTCTCTATGTGGGTTTTTTTTTTTTTTTTTTCCTTCAGTGTTGTGCATTGAACCCAGGGGTGCTTTACCACTGAGCTTATGTCCCTGAACTATTCATTTGTTTATTGGATTGGGGGTTGATCACAGGGATGCTCTGCTACTGAGATACATCCCCAGTCCTTTTTATTTTGAGACAAGGTCTCCTTTACTTCCCCTGACTGGCCTCCAACTTGAGGTCCTCTTGCCTCAAGCTACTCCAGAGGCTCTCGAGTAGTTGGGATTGCAAGTGTGCATCATGTTCCCCCTTTCTCCATATGTCTTTATTATGCTGCATGTAGTCTCTACACAGAAGACTTTTATTTTCCCCTTGTCAGTTTTGTTTACATAACTCATGTACACAGTTTAGAAAGATCCACAAACCTGGAAGCCAAAGCTTAATAGCCCATTAAAGCTAAAATGAGTCCCTTATTGTTGGATCCTTTTTTAAAAATTCATTTAGTCACTCCTGTTAGTCTCCAATTCTGATTGGAGAATTTAGTCTATTTAAAGTGATTATTGATGGGTAAGAATTTAGTATTGACATTTACTTATTATTATTATTTTTTTTTGCTTTGTATTTCTCTTCCCATCTTGCTGACTTTCTTAGTGATATATTTCTTTTTTAGTGGTATTCTTTGTTTCCTTCGATATGTTGTATTTTTGTAGTGATATGCTTTGTGTATCTATTAGAGGATTTTTATTTTTATCTTCTGTATATCAGAGGGTTTTTTTGGTGGTTGCCATAAGGCTCAGATAAAACATCTTACAGTTAAGTTGTAAAATCCTAATTTAAGCCAATTCTACGTTGACATCACTAATACACAAAGACTCTGCAGTTTTACTCCTCTTCCTATTTTTTTTTTACTTTTTTATTTTTGTTTGTTATTAGGGATTGAATCCAGCAGTGCTTTACCACTGCTATATCTTCAGCCTTTTTAAAAATTTTTATTTTGAGGCAGGGTCTTGCTAAGTTGCAGAGGCTGACCTCCAACTTGCTGTCCTTCTGCCCTCGTCTCCCAAGTAGCTTGGATTACAGGTATGCACTGTGCTGGACTGTTTAAGATTTAAAAGAAAAATCTTAAAGTCTACCTAGAAGGAAAAATACCCAGCCAGGCACAGTGGCGCATGCCTGTAATCCCAGTGGCTTCGGAGGCTGAGGCAGGTGGATCACAAGTTCGTGGCCTGTCTCATCAATTTAGGAAGACCTTGTCCCAAAATAAAACATAAAAAGGGCTGAGTATGTGGATCAGTGACTAAGAGTGCCCCTGGGTTCAATCCCTGGTCCCCTCTCCTAAAAATACCCAAGAAGAACCAGGAAACTATCAACTCATTATGAAAAAGCCATTGTAAATCAATCAATATGGGATCGAGAGAAGATAGAAAATTTCTTTCTTTTTTTTTTTTTGCTATTGATGTCATGTTTTACATCTGCTTAATTGTATATATGTTAACCATTTGTTTATAGATTATTTAATTTGTTTTTTAACTCTTAGATTCAGTGGTTTACATGCCACCTTTACAACATATGAAGGCTCTGAATTGGATTATATATACCTTTTTTTAAAAAATATATTTTATTAGTCGTTGATGGACCTTTATTTATTTATACGTGGTGCTGAGAATTGAACCCAGTGCCTCACACATGCTAGGCAAGTGCTGTACCACTGAGCTACAACCCCAGCCCCTGATTATATATACCTTTACTATTGAACTTTTACTTTCATGTTATATTGTTACTTGTCTTGTTTCAAGATGAAGGACTATTTTTAGAATTTTACATTCTCTCTCAGCTTTGTCTTAGAATGTTTTTGTCTTTCAAATTTGAAGGGAACTTGTCAGGGCATAGTATTCTTGGTAGGCTTTTTTTTTTTTTAAATCAATCTGAATGTCAGCTTCTCCCTGTAAGCTTATATTTCTGTTGAGAAGTCCACTCATAGCCTTATGGGAGGTCTTTTATATGTGATGAGTTATTTCTTACTGGTTTCATAATTCTCTGTCTTTGACTTGATTTTTTATTATGATGTGTCTTTAGTATTCAATTCTTAATTGCTCTAGAGTAGGATACTTTGAGCATTCTGAATCTGTATGTCCATGTGCTTCCTAAAATTTGGGAAATTTGCAGACACTATTTTTTTTAAGCTTTCTTTAAAATCCTTTCTCTTCCTCTTCAGTTATTCCCGTAATTTGTAATTTTGTATGTTTGTGTCACATAGACCTCTTATATTGTCTTCACTCTTTTTTAGTTATTTTCCATCTTGTTCCTCTAATTGGCTAATTTTTAAATGTACTTTGAGTTTTCTAATTCTCTATGATCACATTTACTATTGAAATTTTCTATTGAAAATTTTTTTTCAATTCTGTCTCGGCTGGTGGGATTCCCACTGGAATCACATTAGAGTGAATTTGGTTGGGTCATGTGGATTGGGCTGGGTCCACAGTGGAGATTATGGTTGATGGACCTATTCCCAGGGTTCTAGTAAGCATGGGTTCTATATGGTCCATTGATGGACTGGACTCCAGGACCCTGATCATGGTGCTGACACTAGGACGGAAGTCTGCTTCATGGCCCTATTACCATGGGTACTGATGGGTATAACTTCCCCTGCGTCTTTGGGTGTGCTCCCATTTGACCACTGGAAAGGGTTTGTGTGCTGGGCACATCGCTCCAGAGTATGACTGAGATGGACTGATACTGATACGTGGCTGTTATAGGTTTGCAGCTGAGACCAAGGTCTTTAAGACGGTCTCCAGGTCATGAATTTATGTGTCTTCCAGTGGGTTCTGGGTGAACAAGCCTATTCTCAGACTGTAGTTTCAAGATTCATATTGTACACAAGTTCAGAGCATCAACCTACAGGGCACTACTTGATGTACTTCCCATTGGGCCTCCAGCAGGTAGGACTGCTCAGTCCATAGTTGAGAGGGGCCAGAATCCAGATCCAGAACCACTTGAAAATATGTTGAGGGACAGATAATGACATGCCTGCCGTAGTGACTTAGATTGTTATGTCCCTTGGCAGGATTCTAGCTGGGGAGAACTCCTTCCAGATCATATCTGGAAGGGACTGAAATTAGGCTTCAGGGCTGATACAGAATCTGCTGTGAACCACTGCTGGTGGGCCAGGTTAATTTTAATTTAATTTCTTAGCAGTTCCCTATATGGGCAAGATTGCTTACAAACTACAGATGAGAGGCATTACAACTAACATTCAGGGCCCTTTTAGGTAGGCACTGCTGCAAGACAGAGTCCAGGCTCCCAGGGTGCTTGTACAGGTGGGCTAACTTTCTAGGCTATGCAGAGGGGGTGGAGCCAAGACAGGGTTTCTTCAGAATCTGCCTTGAAACAGGCTGTAAGCATGACCTTGTGGCACAGATGGCACGAGCCTCCCTCTGTATACTTGTACAAGCAGAAGTAAGCAGAGACCTCAGCTGAGAGGGCTAGAGCCTAGTTACAGGATAACTTTACACTTAACAGTTGTGATCAGTGTTGGTGGGCAGATAACTCTGTCCAGGGCACTAGTGTGTGTGATTCATCTTGAACTCCTTTCGAGATGGCTTTTGGTAGCATTATCAAGGGCAAACTGGGCTGCATCCACGCCTTTTGGAAAATGGAGCCATTTTTGGGTTTGAAACCAGGAGCAGGATGCTAGGATTAGTTTATAAAGCACCATTCTAATTTAAAGGCTTTTAGGGGTTTCCGTTGTTTGCAGGAGGAAGTTTAGCTCAATGTACATGGCCTGCCTGTCTACCTGACTCCTTTTTATTAGACTTGATATGTACTACTTTATATCTATGTACTTTATAGCTCTGCTGTACTATTTGTAGCGTCTTGAGTGGGTGTGTTGCCTCTTGTCTCATTGTCTTTTCACATGCTGTTTCTGCATAACTGAATGCCTTTCTTTCCCTTGTGCCTTTTGTGCTTACCAATGGTTCATTTTCTCTAGCAACATCTTCCAATCCTTCTGTTCTCATCCCCAACATACCTAGATTAGGTGCTCTATAATACTCTTGTATAACTTCATCATAGCTCTTCACTTTTGTTAATTCTAGTGTTAATTAATTGTTAATTCCAGTTCTCCAGATGCAGCCTGGAGTCCTTTGGTTTCCACAAGATCCTTTAAGATCTCTGAGAGGTCAAGTACTGGATTTTCTACTGTAATATCTAAAAACACCTTATGTTTTGAAAAATCAGGATAAAAGCATATTACTCAAAACTTATAACCAGTATAACACAAAGAAGTAGCGATATTAATGATATTCTTACCACAGCTAAATCTCTACTTGTATTTGCACTTAGTGTTATAGTCAATATGCATAGCCATAAACCCTAACATTCATCTTCCTTCATCAAGATTTAGACTCTAGTCACTAATTTGTTTCATGTAAATATACGTCTTATCAGAATTTAAAAGTCCAAACCTGGATGTATCTTTTTCATTAATCTGCTGGGGAAAAATGTATTAGCACTTTCTCATTTACATCCACAGCTTCCTCAGATCACTTGATGCCACTATACCAGCATATTGCCTTCTAGAAAAGTGCTCTGTATGATTACAGCTTTTTGCTTAAAGTCTACATAAATTGCTAAGGGTATCTCTTCAGTATGAAGACTCTTAATACTTCCTGATCATTTTAAAGTATAAACATGTAGTATGAGCCACACTTTCTCATTATGGTCACAGTTATTACCCATATTAAGTGGATGAGCTAATTTACATCAAAGAAATAAGCATTTTAGATTGTAAAGGAGTTCCTCCTACCTTCCAGAGATACATTCCAAGACTCTTGGGAGGAATACATAAAACCTTGGGAAGTGTTGCACCCTGTAATTAAGAATCTCTAAACTGAAAATCTGAAATTGAAAATGCTCCAAAATCTGAAGTTTTTTGAGTGTCAATATAATGCCATAGTGGAAAATTCCACACTTTATGTGATGGGTCTTAGTTAAAAGGTAACTAAAAATACTGTATAAAATTACATGCATATAGTGTATATAAAACATAAATGAATGTTTATGTGTTTGATATATTCAAACTTGGGTCTCGTTAATGAGATATTTCATTATACATATGCAAAGTATTCCAAAATCTGAAACATATGGTTCCAGGTATTTCCGATAAGAATTCTCTACTTGTATCTGCTAATTTTTTTTCCTGTGTATGTATACCTATGATACGCTTTATAAGTTGGGCATAGTAAGAGATTAATAACAATAAGTAATAATACATTGGAACAAGTATAACAATGTACTGTAAAGTTATGTGAATATGGCCTTTTTGTTAAGATATTTGTACTATACTCTTGTGATGTGAGGTGATATATGTAAAGGATGAGATGCAGTGAGGTGAATAACAAAGGCTTTGTTACATAGCCTTATGATAACTAAGATGGTTACTAAGTGAAGGTAGCATATAGAGTGTAGATGTACTAGAGAAAGCAATTATTCACTTCCTGGGTGGGATGGAGCCGGACAGCATGAGATTTCATCATGTTATGATGAAAAACCATGTTGTGAAAACATGGAAAGTGTTCATTTATTTACTTTTCCATTTAATGTTTTCAGACCATTGTTGAGTAGGTAGCTGAAATCAGGGAAAATGAAACCAGAAATCAGGGAAAATGAATCCACAGTTGCAGGGGGACTACTGTATTTTCAGTTTCAGGAAACTTTTCTCATTGATTCCCTCTTGGATATTCTCTCAGCTTTCTATTCAGATTTGCTTATTTGCCTTTTCCTACTAGACTATAGAGAAAGGAGTCTGGCATATCAAGTTTTACACTCTTGTACTGCTTCTTCTTATGTAATGTTTTTTCCCAAGTACTTGGTTTTAGGCATGTTGCTGTAGATCTGAATGAAACAGGTCTTTTAGATACAGGTTATATCATACTTGATGTATCTCTTAAAATGGAAATGGAATTGCTCCTCACCAATATCTCAATCTGATTGACTCTTTTGCCTATAGTAGATATTCTGTTCTGTTTTTTTTTTTTTTTTCCCCCTTACTGGGGATTTAACCTAGGGATGCTTTACCACTGAACTACTCCCCCAACTCCCCCCCCCCCGCCACCTTTTTTTTTTTTTTTTGTTTTGAGACAGGGTCTCACAGAGCTGCTTAAGGCCTTTCTAAATTGCTGAGGCTGGTCTCCAACTTGAGATCCAGCTTCATTTATAGGCATGTGTCACTTGCGCCTGGCTGGTAGATAATTTTCAAAGTGAACTCGTAGGTCTGTAAGAGATCATGAGCATGGAGTTGTGTGTAAATTTTTTGATTTGTTCAGTGTTTAATAGGGAGAGGGTCAGTAAATTTGGTGAGACTGTCAAAAAAAGTTTCATTCCAAAAGAACACTCTCAAAAAAAACCAAACCAAACCAAAACAAAACAAAACAAAACAAAAAAAAAAAAACAAAAACAGAACCTGAAAACAACAAAAAACAAAAATCACTGGCTTACCAGATCTGTTCCAGTGCTGGCAAAAGGCCAAACTGTAGGTAATTTCTCAATCATCATTTGCTCTCTTGATTCAGTCAGTACCAGCTATTTCCTACAGTTCCCTTACTTCTTTAAATGTTCA
This sequence comes from Marmota monax, assembly GCF_021218885.2. NCBI lineage: Eukaryota > Metazoa > Chordata > Mammalia > Rodentia > Sciuridae > Marmota > Marmota monax. The sequence goes on along the minus strand of NW_026695198.1, from coordinate 6,709,331 downwards.
TGCAGTGTATGCTTTTTTTTTTTTTTTTAATAATTTTTATTGTTTAATTTTCTGCAGACACAACATCTTTGTTTGTATGTGGTGCTGAGGATCGAACCCGGGCTGCACGCATGGCAGGCGACTGCGCTACCGCTTGAGCCACATCCCCAGCCCTGCAGTGTATGCTTTTAAGGAAGCCTTTCTTTCTTTTTTTTTTTTTTTTAATATTTATTTTATTTTTTTTTTAGTTTTTGGCGGATACAACATCTTTGTTTGTATGTGGTGCTGAGGATTGAACCCGGGCTGCACGCATGCCAGGCGAGCGCGCTACCGCTTGAGCCACATCCCAGCCCCAGGAAGCCTTTCTTGATCTCTGGTTATAGGTCCCACTTTGGCTTCCTGTGCTTTATAGCACTCCACCCCTTTACATAAGTGATTTCAAGTGAAAGTGACATGTGATTCTTTCTTTGTAGGCTTATTGTAATTTTTAAGTGAGATAATATGCAGGTAATGTTTAGAATAGTGTCTGTTGGTAAGTGGTGGTAGTTTTTGTTTGATTACTTTTGCCTCTGTTTCACCAAGATTGTAAGGTGTGTAATAAATGACAACATTTACTTATTTTGCTGTGATATTTTTGAACAGAATGAAGTTCAGGCGGAACTAAGAAGGGTCAGATTCTTAAGCTCTTGGAATCAACATGGGGGAAATAATTTTTCAAACTAATAAATTGTGCCATTTATAGTATTAGAACTGTATGTTAATTGTGTAATCAGAATTACTCATCCCCAGCCCTATTTTGTATGTATTTGGAAACAGAGTCTCACTGAGTTGTGTAGCATCTCACCATTGCTGAGGCTGCTTTTGAAATCATCATCCTCCTGCCTCAGCCTCCCAAGCTGCTGGGATTACAGGCCTGGCCACAATGCCCGTCTCAGAATTACTCTTTAAAGTCATTTGGCAAGTGCCACACTGGGTATACACAGAAATGTCTCCTAGTCTAGTGTAGCCATTTTATTTTCACTTTGGAAAAAGATGAGTTGAAAGAATTGACTTGTGCTCAGAGGCCATGTCACTTAAAAAAACTTGAAATGCTAGAGTTGCTCTCAGCAACTCTGGGTACTTCAGCTATAAAAAAAAGTTGTTGAAACAATGACATGTTGAAGGAATAGTGGATTAACATCTCTTCATTGCATTACATGCTGCAAAATGTACTCATTGGCCAAGGAGGGTATGATAAGCCCTTGTCGCTTTAAAATTATTATTTTGAGGTTGGAGGTAGGAGTAGAGCCATCCAACTTTTTAAAATTGAGCTTGAATAAATTAAATTTAAATGAAATGTGAGTTTAGTGTTTCCTCTTCCTAGAAAGTTCTTTTTAACCCGTTTTTCCCCATTTCTTTTTTTGTGTGTGTTATCTTTTTTAAAATTCTAATTTGTTATATATGATAGCAGAATGCATTTCAATTCATAGTACACATGTACAGCACAATTTTTCATATGGTTTTAATTTCCCCATTTCTCTTATTGGTGCATTGTAGTTGCACATAAGGGTGTGGTTTGTTGTTATATATTTATACATGCACACAATATCACACTGTCATTTGGCCTATATCATTCCCCAATATTTCCCCTTTCACATTCTTCCTTCCTCACCCCTGGTCCTTTCCTCTGTTCTAATGGTTTCTCTTCTATTTTCATGAGATTCCTCCTTACACCTTTCTTTTCCTTTTTTCTTTGTACTTTCCACATATGAGAGAAACATGACCCTTGACTTTCTGAGTTTGGCTTATTTTGCTTAACATAATGTTCTCAAGTTTCATCCATTTTCTGCAGATGATATTAAACCATTTTTCTTTATGGCTAAATAAAACTCCATTGTGCATATATACCACATTGTCTTTATTTTGAAAAGTTCTTAAAGAGATTGTAGGAAAGAACAAAGGGAACACAGGCAGAGTTAGTGTACTGACAGGCTCACTCAAGGCTCTGATTGGTTTTCTTATCTAAAGCCAAGAGTAAGGGTGTAACCTTGTCAGAGTTGACTGTTATAACTCTTGTTTTGGCCATGAATATTTCATTTCTTACTTTCCTTCTCTCCTGATTTATTCAAAATTAATACATGAATTTAACTATTAATGGTATAAGGTTAAATAGTATATTCAGTGTTATCTATTGAAATTTATTAGTTTATCAAGGTCCACTTACATTTCCACTTTAAATGCTCAGCTTTATCTGTTAAAGATGTTTATTGTGTGTATTGTTTGTATATAGTAGGGATATATATATATATATATATATATATATATATATATATAACATTTGTTTTAATGCTTAGACAAAGTTGTTAGTAAAGTTTGTGGTCTCATTGTTTATTACAACAAGGTTTACTGAACAAAGCACTGTCTTTGTGTGTATACACACAAACGTGTGAGTCTGGCTTTAATTGCATTTTATATTCATAATATTTAATATTTTAAATTCACGTAGTACATTTTGCAGTTACTCTTTCAACTTAAAGATTCAGAACTAAGGCCTGGCAGTGTCCAGATCAGCACTATACAGAGTGGCAGCCGTTGGCCACATGTAGCTATTAAACACTTGAAATATAGCTAGGTTGAGTAATTGAATTTTACATTGCTTTTAATTGAGATGTAGATAGGTAATTGTGACTAGTGGCTGCTATAATGGGCCATAGTACTAGTGACTTCTTTTTCCCCCTTTTTCATTGTACGATGATACATAAGCCACCTTTTGTGGTTTTGTAAGAATTAAGAAAAAATAGTATACTTAAGACACTTAACATTATGCCTGGAGAAGAATATATTCCTGAAAAACGGTAGTTAATTATAATGGCATATATTTAATAAAATGGAGTTATTTTCCTCTTGAATAGTAACTTATTTGTTTTTATTCTTTCCTTCCAGGATCAGTTTATTTTTGGAAATCAAGTGCAGTATTAAAAAGAAAACAAACCACACTACATTATTGGAAACCATTTCTACTGATCTTATTACATTTTTAAATTTATGATTTGATTTGAATATTATCATGGGAGGAGCTGTGAGTGCTGGGGAAGATAATGATGACTTAATTGATAACCTTAAAGAAGCTCAGTATATCCGTACTGAAAGAGTGGAGCAAGCCTTCAGAGCAATTGATCGTGGAGATTACTATTTGGAAGGCTACAGAGACAATGCTTACAAAGACTTAGCCTGGAAGCATGGAAACATACACTTGTCAGCACCTTGCATTTATTCTGAAGTTATGGAAGCATTGAAACTTCAACCAGGATTATCTTTTCTTAACCTGGGAAGTGGAACCGGATATTTAAGTACAATGGTGGGCTTAATTTTAGGTAATTTTATTTTTGTAAAATTCTATTTAAAAAAAGTAAGTTGATTTTGTAGTACTGTTGGTAATTTCCAGGCTTTGTAACTTTGTATACAGTGTGTTGGAATCTGTGTACTCAAAGTAGTTATCTTCTTTACTCAAATTTGGAAACTCAAAGTAGTAGTAATCTTGTCACTCCTAGCCCTGACCCAGGTAGTTTTTGCACAGATCTAGACTTCTGATAGCTCTTGGAACTATTCTCCAACTCTTAGTCATTGTACTTAAAATTGAGCAGTTGGTAGGCAGAAAACTCAAGAATTATTTAGTATACTTCAAGTAAAGTGTTATTTTTACTGGCTTATGAATCTCATTTTAAATGGAAAGAGAATTATGTCAGTTTTTTTGTTGGAGACACAGGAGTATGTGCGATATGGAGGGTGTGGCACTGGTGCACCAAAACTAGAGACTGAAGAAAAACACAGAAAAGGATGTGTTCACTAAGATCTTATCAAACTTACTCCATGTTTGTTGTGCCATGCATTGTTTCTGGTGTGATATAGCGGTGATCAAAAGGGACAAAGATTTCTGCTCTCAAGGAGCATACTGGGTGTTTTAGATGAGTGCTAGACATTGTTAAGGTACTATACATATAGCAACTCACTCAGTATTCCTTATAGTCCTTGTAAGTACATACTGTTATACAGATGAGTAAAGTGAGGCACAAACAGATCAAAAAACGACTTGAAGTCTCTGTTAAGGTGGAATACAGGTGGGAAGAGCATGGATGGAGGAAATTCTGCTACAGAGACATTGTGTTAGATGGAGGATGAACTTGAAGTTTAGTGAGTCATTTAGAACAGCCATCACTTTTATCAAAACATTAAGGTAGAAACATAAAGGCACATATCACTTTTGCTATTGTGGGGAGAGATTAGGAAATGTAAACATCCCTATTTAGCATGATAGGTGTGATAATTGAGGTGTATGCTCAAGTTATAGGAATGAGACTGGTGTAAAATTCATTCTAAAGTGATGAGGCTTCATGGAAAGGTTTTAAATAGAGAATGATGTATCCTCTAGTAGGGTGACTGTCCCAGTGTGGAACTGGAGTCACATTTCGTCACTTTTAAGGCATTTTTTGGGGGGTCTGAAATCCCCTTTTCCTATACACTAACTCCTCTTTTAGTCATGGAATCTGTGAGCTAGTTCATTAAAATAGGTGAGGGAGTACTTTCATTTCTCAACTGGTATAGGTTTTTTTTTTTTTGGGCACTGGAGCACTTAATCACTTAGCCACATCCCCCAGCCCTTTTAATATTTTATTTTGAGACAGGGTCTTGTTAAGTTGCTTAGGGCCTCACTAAGTTCTTGAGGCTGGCCTTGAACTTGTGATCCTCCTGAGTAGCTAGGATTATAGGCATGAGCCATAGCACCTGGCTGGGTTAATTTTTTTTTTTTTTTATGATTAGTGTTATTTTATTCTTGCAAAGATAGATGAAATTACAGAGAATTTGGTATTAGATGATATACTGTAGTCATAAAATGAAAAATACAGATAACTTTAAAAAATAAATAGAAAAAGCATTATTGAAGTAATTGAAACAGACACCCTCAGTAAAGGAAGATCTTGGTTCAAGATTGAAATGATATAGGTATCTCTCAGAGAAATCCTTTAACTTAACAAAATGTAAAATAATTCTACAAATTTCCAGACAATAATTTAAAATTGTAAAGTGATTGAATGTAGTAAAAATACTCTAAAATTACAAAAGCCAATGCCAATTTAGTGACTGGGTTAATTCTTGATGTTTAATTACTGCTCAAGAAGATAGCAAACAAAAGAGAAATTTAGACTTTTATATTTAAATTTGATGGTCTTCCTCATTCTGAGATATGAATTTTTTAGCAGCTTGAAACTTCCACATGTCTATCACTTTCATCACCAGAATATCTAGGGTTTATGACAGTCTCCGAAACAAAAGGAAAGTAGTGGGAGTGAGTAAGGAGAGCTGCCACTATTAAAAATGAAAGTTGCTGACCTTAACCAGTACGTTTCTTGCTCTGGCAACTTTCCAGCTCAAGTTCAGTCCTCATAGCGTGGCTAGCCAGCCTCAGAATTCATGTTTATCCCGTCTTTGACTTCTCCAGTGCCTGCCAATTGGCTCCTGCTGAGTAAGGTCAGTCTAGCCAAAGGAAGGTTAGCAGATGTGTGCGTCATAATTAGCAGCCTTGCTAGCAATGAGGTCTCCTCCTTAGACTCCTTGCTTAGTCCAGTCTCAAAGACATAAGATTCCTGTGGTCAGATGCCCTTGTAGGCAGACCTCAGACTTTATTGTCTTGTCTTTTAATTCATAACCAGAGGGTATTGTGGAAGGAAGTAGACAGCTTGGGTAGATGATCTACAATGTGCTAGGTATTTTCCTCCTGTTATAAAGCTAGAGGGAGTCATGGATCATATATGATCATGACTTCTGGATACTACTCCAAGACCTTTTTGTGTGTGATCCTGCACAGTGAAAACCAAGATTTAATATTCTCCTTTTGATAAAACTATTCATTTAGTGGGAAAGATAAAAATTTTGAAGGAGGCAAGTCAGAACAGTATGTAAATCTTGATTATAGTTTACTTTGATGAAGCTTCTAAGGAAACTTAATTTTTTATCCCCCTCTCCCTTGCCCAGTAGCATTTCATGTGTGTTTTAAGTCAAAGAAGGGAGGGAACATATTCATAAAAATCACTTAGAACTAGGTCCAAAGAAGGATGCAGTGCACACTGTATTATCTGAGTATAGTGAATCAGATTTGGCACCTTTGCTTCACAGTGACCTTATTAACAGACATTTTCTCCTTAACAAGAAACTATAGCACCAGGCTTTTAGCGTTTTTTGGTCTGTCAGTCCCAAAATATGGGTGATAGGATCCATAGGCAAATGGGTCCTACCTGAGGAACCACAACATACTACATACTTTGGAAGAAACCCGGCTGAAGCAGGGAGAGCAGGGCATCTGTGGTTTGGTAACACTATTAGGGAAGATGTCTCCTGGGGAGTTCCCACTTCACTTCAGAGACACACATATAGAGGATCGGCTGTAATCACCTCTTGTTGTTTGTAAGGGGAAGTTTGTTTTTTCTTCAGGAAATTTCTTATGAATAAAGTATGCTTGATGCAGTTATCCATAAATTTAATTTTACCCTGTGCGTGGAGAATGGATCACTTGAACTAGAGTTTCTTATTGAGGCATCTTCTTGCTTTTCAAACTGAAGATAAATTTTTTGTGTTTTGCTCACTTCTCCTTGAGGGTCTTCCCAGGACTAAGAATTTTTATAGTGAATTGAGTTATTTAATTGATTCTCTTCTCAGTACTGTCTTTTCATCCTTTCTTAAGGAATTCTACTGAAAAACCGAGTGCAGGAAAAGAGGCCTTCAAGTACTGTACTTTACCTCTGCTAATCAGGATTCAGTTGAATATTAGAATTATGAAGGCAAGTTATTATAATCTCTTCTGATTCAGGATTATATGGTTCTTCTGTGTTCGGTTTCTTTTTGCTTAGGGATTCATTCCCATTTTTTTTATATAATCCATAATATAATAATTATAGATTCTTTAAAAAAACCTTATATGGCATGCGCTATAACATTCATTCCTAAATTCATTTTTAAAGATCAAATAGTTGACAAGCAGGAAGTATCTTGTCAGCTTGTAAAGACACTTGCAACAGCTGAATTCTCCAAAAGGGCTGATTAGTTAAGCTCTGTGCTGCCATCCTGTTTGGTTTCCCTACTCTGTTTTTTTACCACAGGATGTTAAATAGTCCTTAATCATCTAACCTTTATTACCTTTGACCTCAGGTACTCATGCTTTCTTATCTTCATGTATATGCATGCTCAGACTCCCTTCTCTCTCCCTTTCTGTTTAATAAGGTGTGATTTGCATATCATAAAGTTTACATTTATTGTTTGTGCACAATTCAGTGATTTTTAACAGGTACCTACAAAGTTCCTGTAAACATTATCACAGTCCAATTAGAACACACTTCTTTATTCCAAGAAAAACCCCATGCCCAAGTGATGTACTCCTGACTCTACTCCAGCCCATGGCAACCACATGTATACTTTCTGTCTCCATAGATCAGCATCTTAAGAACCTTTCATATACATCGCATCATAAAATAATGTGGTCTTTTGCATCAGGGTTCTTTCACTTGGCTGTATTTTCAAGTTTTGTACATGCTGTAGCTTGTATGAATTATGGCAGGAAATACTTTTTATAGCAGGAATGTTCTGTTGACTAGATTTACCACATTATGTTTATCCAGGCATCAGTCAATGAATAGTTGAATTACTAGTTTTTGGCTGTTAGGAATAATGTTGCTATGAACATTCAGGTATATATCATTGTTTTCTTTCAACTGGCTGGATTCTTAGGAGTGGAATTACTGGACTATATAGTAAGTTTATTTAACTTTTTAAGAAATAGATAAACTTCTTTCTGTAATGGTTGCGCTGTTTATATTCCCACCAAAGTTGTATGATTGTATGAAGTTCCAGTTTCTAAATATTCTCACTGATAAACGCTGCCCCCCCCCCCCCAACTAGCCCACAGTGATGGGAATTGAACCTGTGAGTTTTATGTGCTAAGTACACAATACCACTGAGCTACATCTCCAGCCCTGTTGTTTATAAATAGCCATAAATGGATGTGAATTGTTATCTCGTTTAGTTACAGTATGCCACAAGCCTAATTAATTATGTAGAGCATCAATTTATATGCTTTTTGGTATTGGGAATTGAACCCAGAGGCTTATTTTTTGGTTTTGTTTTATTTTTTATTTTTTTAATTAATTAATTAATTTTTTTTTTTTTTACTAATTGCTTTTATTTTTTAAATATATTACAGCAGTTACTTTTTTATTTTGAGACAGGCCTCTAACTTGTGATCCTTTTTTATTTTGAGGCTGGCCTCTAACTTGTGATCCTCTTGATTCATCCTTCCAAGTTGCTGAGATTACTGGTGTGTGCCACTGTGCCTAGATCATTTTAATTGGGTTCTTATTATTGAGTTGTAGGTATTCTCTATGTGTTTTGAATGTAAGCCTTTATTAGAAATATGATTTTCAAAGCTTTTCGTAATTGACAAGGCTTTTAAAACACTTCTTTAAAAGTGTTTAGGTCCCTAGTTCTTGGCAAGATAAAACACATTCTGGGAGGTATCAGGGTTCCTTCTAAGGTAAATAGTATTTTCTTTTTTTTTTTTTTTTAAAGAGAGAGTGAGAGAGATAGAGGTAGAGAGAGAGAGAATTTTTTAATATTTATTTTTTAGTATTTGGCGGACACAACATCTTTGTTTGTATGTGGTGCTGAGGATCGAACCCGGGCCACACGCATGCCAGGTGAGCGCGTTACCGCTTGAGCCACATCCCCAGCCCCAAATAGTATTTTCTAAATTGAACTAAACCTCAGTTTTTCCTCTGCTCCCCCCCCCCCTTTTTTTTTCTTTTAATATTTTGTCTTTTTAGGAATTAGTCTTTTTGAAATATGATTTGTTTTGTCCTCTGTGAGCAAAATTATTTTGAAAGCAATGTTTTCTTTAAGGCTAATCACATAAAACTCACTATTGAAACTATTTCTCAGTTCCAGTTAGGCTTCAATGTATCTTTATCCTTATGTCCTGTATTGAGTTCCTACCATTGTTCTATTTTTTAGGACTTTTTTTTTTTTTCCCCTTCTGACTTCTATTGATTGTGGAGTAGAAATAGATCATTATTGTCAACCATCTCCTTCATTGCTGTCACCTCTAAAAATCAATACTTAGGTGATCTCATTTATGGCTAATATTACTGCTTATCATAGAGCAACAATAGTAATGAAAATAACGAATATTAGGAAGTAATACAGGTTTAAGAAATTTTGCAGTGTCCATAGTGATTTCTTCTGGCTGTATTTCTTTATACTATTAGAAAGCATGAGGAAATTCCTTTCATATGAAAAAGTATTTTAGATGGATCTCTGAGCATCTTGTGCTTATCTTTAGGGATTAAGCTTTTCCCAGCCTAGATCATCTGTATAGCAAATGCAGTCAGTTCTTATTATTATTTGCAGAATCAGTCTTGGAGAATTTGTCTATTTGTTAAAAATTATTTATAATCCCTAAATTAATACAGCACTTACACAATTATTTGCAGGTTTGTGTAGAGTACCAAAAAACTTGAATTACTTGCTGTATGTTTTCCTAAGGGGTAGGACAAGCCTTAGCTCTCTCTGCCTTTGTGTCTCAGCTGTTATCCAGAAATAAGCAAAAGATGGTGACCCTAGGGGCCAGGACAGTGAAACAATTTCTGCACTGGAGACAATTGACAAGGCTTGAAACTCAAATCTGATGTCAGTTCCTGGGACTTGTTTTCATTTTTGTACAGTAAGAAAAACAGACCACCAGGTTGAATTTTTAAGATTTGATACTGTAATTTATTTGAGATATGTCTGTAGTGTGCATTACATATTTTCCCTAGAAACAGTGGTTCAGTGTTTGCTAGTCAGTATTTGTTGGCTTTATAGAACATTACTACAAATAATGAGAATTGGCTGTATATTACTTTCAGACAATTATTAAACTTTTCTGAACTTTGTTTCCTTATGTGTTAAATAATTTGTGAATCTCTATCTTTCAGTATAGGAACTGGCACCTATGGAATTATCTCATCTCTGTGATACAGTCTAACCTAGGCCTGGTTGGATGTTGGTCAGAATGCTTCAGAGCCAGAGATTGATCCATTGTTAGCAGGGTGGCTTAGCCTTTTTATTGGAGTTTTTGATCCTCTGTGGAACCTGCCTTTGCATTTGTTAGGGTTTAGCTCTGGCAGGGTCAGCCCATGGGCCCTCCCACTCCCTTGGCCTTCAAGGATTTTTTTTCTTTGGATTTAAAATCTCCTTGTGTTGCCTTTGTAAATGGTTTCTTTGTCCTTTTTTGGAATCTATTTTGGCTTTAGTCTGCAGTAAAGAATGGATCTTTCTTTTGTCTTCAAGTAATCTCTGTATGCGGAGGAGTCACAGATTTCTAGCCCCAAGGTGTGTCTGCTAAGCTCTGGAATTGGGTCTTTTGAGCTGTACTCAAATCTGAATACTTAAGTGGGCAGAATGCCTACATCATATTTCTTCTTAAGTGGGCACAAGGCTTCTTTGAGCCTATCCTCAAGTCAATTCTTTTACTGTCATCTACACAAGACAAAAATTTGAATACACTCTGTTTCTTGGTGAAAGTATTTTTTCTCCTTTCAAATTACTCAAGGCAGAAACTTGAATGTCAGTTTTCTTTGTTTAATTTTATTCGTGCTCATTTGCAGGGCTCACAAATCCAAAATAATCAACAAGAATACTTTGTAATATTTTCCTTCTCTCTCTCTTCCTTTCTTCTATCTTATCTGGTTGCCTCCCCAATTCTACAGTAACTTTATAAAGCCCCAAGGACACCTCGATTTTTCATAATACACATTGGATGTTTATAGTGATGGTAGTTGGCATAAAGTCAGAGGAAAAAATTCTTTAGAAATAGAAGAAAAATGTTAATTGCATTCTATAAGGTTATCCAACAGATTGATAACAATATATTATATATATATATATATATATATATATATATATGTATAAAATTTTTTTTTTTTTTTGGTACTGGGGATTGCACTCAACCACTGAGCAACAGCTCTATTTTGTATTTTTATTTAGAGGCAGTATCTCATTGAGTTGCTTAGTGCCTTGCCATTGCTGAGGCTGGCTTTGAACTCATGATCTTCCTGTCTCAGCCTCCTGAGTTGCTGGGATTACAGGCGTGTGCTGCTGTGCCTGGCTAATAAATTAATTTAAAATGTATTTATCTCTAAGATTTATGTTTGTGGAATGCCTTATTCTCTAGTATCAGATATAATACTGTTGACATACAGTGCTTTTGATATACATACTATTTTGCCATTATGCTTTAAGAAATCAAAGCATGAAGAATAAGCCTTTTATACTTTGTTAATAGTGTTTGCCTCCATCTTAGTTGCAAACCTTTTGTTTTTTGTGACCATAGCTAAATTTACCTATTTTCTTCATGTTTTAGAGAAACATTTATTATTCTAGACCCTGTGTCAGCTTCAGAGGATACAGCAGTACATAATATATGTCCCTTTACCATTAAATTGTATGCGATGTTTAAGAACTAGTAATAGAAACATAGTGTTGCTCTACTGGCTGTTCTTCATTTAGTTCTGTAAATATTTATTGAGCATTTTTATAAATCAATCATATTCTGGCCCTGGATATCTTTAGGTACTTTAGAGATAAATATTCAGTGAAATAAAAGAGCCAATGAAAATGATTTCTGGGAAAAATGAGATCTGAAGCTGTTCAACTTAGCTTTTTAAATGACATTATATTAAAATTGAACAGATTTTATTTCAGTTTCCTGAATCTGCTTTGGTGGAAACTTAATCTGATTGTAATGTTCCAGTATACATGTGAGATCTAGTCATGGTTGCTCTGGACATTTGTATTTGAATATATTAGCCCTTTGAGTAGAAATATGTAAATGAACTGTCTGTTCTTGTTACTTTTGACATATGAAACATAAATTTACCTAGGGCCTTTGGTCCATTTTCAGTAACTCTTTAAAATCAATATTTTCAATCTGGTGTAAACATGTTTGAAAGGAAGTAGCACTTGGATATCCATTGACAGAGAGAAGCCTGAGGGTTGGAACATATTTCTGGTAAGTTCTGGGACTTATTTCCTACTCCTATAGAGCAGAGAACAAGTCTCTAATCCTGTTAGCATCAGAGTAGTTAAGAGGGTAGTAAAAGTTAACGGTGTTCATCTTAATGTTCTTTTTTTCAGTATTACACAGAAACCACAAGAAACATTTCAGCAAGTGTTATTACATTAGAACAATTAATCATGTTAATTATATAGTTAATTAGATATTAAGTATCTAGTAACTGAGACTTTTGCTGATTCTGTTTTCTCCCCTTTCCTGTATCTACCTTTGGACTATTTTGTGTCTGCATTATACTTCATGGAAAGAATGAAACCTACTCTTGTCCACATTTTACTTGTTACTATCTCAGAATACTTCTAGTTACTTATAAAATTATTTATAAAAAGTATTTAGTTACTATAATAAAGTGTCATTGTAATTTAATGAAAGATATTTTTACACATACATTTTCATCTCATTGACTTTTTTACTAGTTTCATAGAAACCAAATAACTGATTCACCTACTCCCCCTTGTGGTAAATATTTAGAGTTAGCCAAAATGCTTTTACTTGTAGTTATTAACTATCAATACTGTTTTTACCAATGAGAACTGAAATTTAAATAATTTAAAACACATTTTAAGGCTCATTTAGATTGGACTTTTTATGATAATTAGGTTGTGGTTCATGCTGAATGCTGTTTACATTTAGAATTATGTGCATGCGCCTCTCTGAGTAGGATGCAGGCATTTACAGTTTGAATCTGTCTTTTTAATTTATAATTAAAGTAGATATGTAAGTAGATTACATAATTCTCAGGTTATTCTGATATGCAGTCAGGGTTGAGAACCACTTGTGTAAGTTATGATCTTCTATAACTAATTCTGTATGTAAGAATGTGCATCATAATATCTAACAATAGTTTGTCATCTGTCTTGTACTTTCTAGTATATGAAGCACTTTCACATAATCTATACAGTTTTCCTTCCCAAGGATCCCTTTTGTTTAGTAACAACCAGTCTTCAGATAGTAACTAACTAGTTTTAGATTGTATAGCAGTTAAAAGGGAGAACCAGGATTAGTAATCCAGATATCTTGACCTTAAATCCTGCCTTTCTCACCTTATCACAGTCTGCAACTGAACTGATAAATTTTGAATTATTTCATCTTTAGAGTTATTTTCTGGTTATGTTTTAGGGAGTAATTTTTGCTTGTGACTGTGTTCTATGAATCGGCTTTCTACGAAATACTTAACAGTGTGGTGACTTCATACAAACAGTGTAAAGCTCCTAGTTGGGGTTTCCTTGATCTCTGTCAGAGAGCTTTCCTTCTATCCATACTGAGTTGTCAAACTATTGGACATCATGTGAGATTAATATAGATGTAAATAAGAATATAGACAATTTATACCTAAACTTAATATATATTGACTTTTATGAGATATAAGCTTTGGTTATTGACTAATTGAATAAATAAGCTAGATTAGATTGAATTACTACCAAAGAAGTCACCTATATCTTATATTAGAATTTTATTATTTATCATTGCTCATAATAAATGAGCTTTTGTCAGCCTTGATCATTTCTAATAGGATACATAAATATTTCTTATTTGTTTTAATAAACTATTTTCTTTAATGTTTAGCTGTTAAAGATAATAGTCAACCATTAGCATTTTCCTTTTTAAAATATGTTAGAGAAACTAAGACTTATTATTTCATAGACTTTTCTATGAAGTTATATTCAATGTAATGAATATAAATAACATTGGAATCTATTGAATACAAAGTCAAATTTATACCTCATCTGGCTTGTTTTATACATCTTCTTGAGTACTGTTTCATTTTTTCTTTTGACAGTTTGTACCTTTCTATTATATAAATATGAAAGTATTATTTGTTTATTTTATTAGAACATTTATGGTCTTATTTTTTCATTATTTCACTAGCCCATTGTTTATTGAAAATCCTATTGCATATGATTAAAGCACACTAACAACAAAATCATGTAATGATGAAAATGTTCCTTTTACCCTAGACCTCTCAATCCTCTTTCTCAAAAGCAGCTATAAATGTTTTTTTTTTTTTGTTGTTGTTGTTGTTTGTTTGTTTTCTGTCTCATATTTTCTGGTTGTTCTATTTAATAGAGATGTCAAATATAAGTTGTAATAATCAACATCACGCTATAGTTTTATGGTAACATTTTATGTGTTCTAGTTGTATATCAATTTCTAAATAAATATTGTGACATTGCTATTTAAGTTCTGCTTTTTTAAAAATGATTTTTGTATTTTAAATTTATTTTCAATATATTAATGTTTTCAGATTATTAGGTAATGATAATAAAAGCTATGGCTCCATGTTGCTTTAAAATTAAGAAATGCCATCTATTAAAAATAATGGTGTTTTTTTATTCTAGCTTTTTTTTTTAAAAAAAAACCAAATGGTGTTTAAGCTAGATTTTGACAGTATATTCTACATGTATATTTTCATTGTTATTGAAATTATTTTTATCATTAACCATCTTGTGTTAAGGCAATATGAAAAGCAAATTATGTGAAAAAACATTAAGAAATTAAACTTTAAGCCTTAATTCTGAAAGTTGCCACTTTGTTTTTAGACAGTAAACAGATAGCAGAACAGAGACCAGTGACATCTGTGACGATAGCCTGTCTAGTTCCTTTTGACCTAGAACTCTGAAATTTGGACTCCATCTGTTAATAAGGCAGTGTGGAATATGGAATGAAAGCCTTGATTTTTCAGATTCTTAGCCCCTTTGTTACTTGAACTTACTTGTGCATTGTGCCTTATAGGAAACAAAATGCCAGCAATTTCAACCTTTTAAATTGATTTCTTAACTATAGTTCTGATCTTTATATATATAATTGGTTAACTAGTATAACTAGATTCTTAATGGACAGTGAAAATATGTCTCTGTTAACATTTTACATTTAGTGGATTATCTTTAAAGGGTAAATGAGTTATTAGAGTCATTTTACAAAACAGTATTTTCTATACTGTATTCATATTGTGAAAGTAATTATAGTTTGAGCTTTTTTTTTAAATGAGGAAAACTGTTTTTTTCCTAACATTCTATGTTTTGATCTCTATGAAAATTCAAGTTCTCAAAACATTCAGATCCTATGTTAAGTTTTGTATGTACTTTTCTAAGTTTAATCAGACACTTTTTTAAAATGAAATTTTGTTTTCCTCAGATTGTCTATAATAATAGTAAGGAATTATATCAGGTCTTGAAATGATTTTGCACTTATGTTTTAGTTTCTGGATAAAGGCTACTTATAGTTTATAATAAGGAAACAAAAATGCAAAACATTTAAGATTGCTTCAGTCACTTCACTTCTAAAAATATGAAAAGACTGCAAAGAAGTTAATTCTCTTTGTTGAGTTCTTTTTGATTTAATCTACCTAACTCAATATTTTTCAAGTGAAATCAGTTCTTAAAAAAATAACACTAATAGAAAATGACAGCAACATAGTAGGTGAAAGCATTATCCTTATCTGATTTTGGCTGAAGATTGCAATTGAACATTTTGGTTAAATTTGTATAGTTTGTGTATTTCCTAAATTACAAACCAATTTATCTTGTACCCTTTTAACATCCAAGCATACTAATTTATGAGTTTTTCCCCCCTGTGGTCAGTAGAAATTTAAATTTTTTTTTTTTAAAGAAAGGAGAGAGAGAGAGAGAGAGAGAATTTTTTTTTTTTAATATTTATTTTTCAGTTCTCAGCAGACACAACATCTTTGTTTGTATGTGGTGCTGAGGATCGAACCCGGGCCGCACGCATGGCAGGCGAGCGCGCTACCGCTTGAGCCACATCCCCAGCCCTAGAAATTTAAATTGAATTCTTAACTATATAGTTCTATCTATAGGCACTGTTGTTTTTAGTGGCACTAAGAAGATACTTCCAGTTACATACTTCTTAAAAATACAGGAAATAAGTGAAACACACATTACTAGAAGCCCAATCTCAAAAAATGTTGACTGGAAAATACGATCGATTCAGTTGCAGAAGTTAAACTAGCATAACTAGATGTGGTCATGTGTTATTTATATATACAATAGTCTTAGGAAACAGTCCTTATATTCTCAGTGTGCTTGTACCAGAGTGAGGAATCAACATCATCTGGAGTTGGGGACTGAGAAAGCCCTCCCTCCTTTCTCGCTCTTCTCCTGGGAGGATATTCCATCCAGGATCATGTGAAAAGGAAATATCAAATGAGAAGTGTGAAGTTTGTGGGAACACTGGGACTCACAGAGCTCTGTGGAGAGTACCTGATGGCCACGTTCTGCTAGACAGTGGGAGCTCCAAAAGGCAGAGAATGTAGTGTTGGCCCTGGAGGAATTTAGCATTTATCTGCTGGGAGTGGGATGCTCTGAAGCACTTATATTTTATTTATGTCATCCTGTGGTTTCAAGCTATCCTAGAATCATCAAATTTGAGCAAATGATAAGTGAAAGTATTGGTAAAGAACTTAAACTTCATATGAATATATCATGATTCTTTTGACATTAGTGACCTACTGGATAAACGACTCTCTTTGGAGACTTGTAGGTTTCAATTTTATGCACCATAGTTGTTTTTTTTTTGCAGAAAACTCAGGTGAATTGTTTTTTCCTTTTTTATATTAAAGTAATAATTAGGTTTCCATTAAACTTTCATATCTGTAGCTAGCAAGTATTTGCATATTCTAGCCCTCTTTAAACGCTCCTGTGCTAAATAAATGAGCATAAATTAAAAGAGCTCTGTAAGGGCATATTATTAATATTTTTTATAAAAATGCTGCTACGATTGCAGGTCCTTTTGGAATAAATCATGGGATTGAGCTTCATTCAGATGTGGTGGAATATGCCAAGGAAAAACTGGAGAGCTTCATCAAAAATAGTGATAGCTTTGATAAGTAAGTATTCATATCTGCAGTTTTGGTTTGAAAGCACTTGAATAAATAGATATGTATAATATGTCTAGAACACTATAGATTAATATTGATCCTAACTTTCTCAGTTAAATGAAGCAAAATCAGTTATAAATGAGGAAAAAATTAGGAAAGTTGCTTTATGCTATCATTGTTCCATGTAATTCTACAGTAAATTATATATAAATAGCATTTATTTAGTAATTTTGTGTTCCTCTCATTTTGTTAGTAATATTCCATTGATTAAACATCATACAAGTATTTTTTGGAAATTAAAAATAAAGATGCTTGTGTTTATAGTACTCTTATTGAACTGGTTTTGAAAATTTTGGTAGTAATTTAATGGTTCTATCTAATTTGATTTGTAACATAAAGTTGGTACCTGTCAGCATACAAAGGGACTTTGTTTTAAATATTTAGTTATTTTATGATATATCCAGAAAAAATTATCACTGAAATACATTGATAAATATCTTATGGTAGGATTGTATGTAAGAAAAATATTATTTTTGTTTTTGGTACTGGAGATTGAACCCAGAGGAGCTTTACTACCTATCTACTTTCCCAGTACGTTTTAAAAAAGTGTTTTTGAGACAAAGCCTTGCTAAATTGCAAAGGCTGGCCTTGAATATGTAATTCTTCAGCCTTAGCCTCCTAAATCCCTGGGATTACAGGTGTGTGCCATTGTTCCTGGCTGAAAGTTTTTTATGGAAACATTGTTTTAAAGAAATATTGCATGGAATTTGGTCCTTGAGCTGGCAGAGAACATTGAGCTGGTGTATAATCTTACTAGAAATCTGCCTTGACAATACTATGGACCAGGGGCTCTTAGCTGAAATCTGTGAGCTGTGAAATTATGTAAATTTGGAGGACTTTCATGTCTCTCATTTTTCTTTATAACTTGTCATATTTTCAGAAAGAAAGCCTTAAAAGGATAGAAAATGTAAGCTTAGATCATAGTCACTTTTGTAACAAAGTTTATGTAACATTCAGAGTTCTATCTGTGCTTGTTGGGAGTGGACCCTCATCTTCAGCCCTTGGTGGTGACAATCAATGTGAGAAACTTAGGGGAATCTGGATCATAACTGGGGGCTTTTCTCTAGAGAGATTTGGCTTGGAAGATAGTGCTAAGAGACCAGCCAAGAAGACCCTGTGAATATCTTCAGGAGCGTGTCTTTTCCTTTTCCTTTCTTTCTTTGCCCTTCTTCCCCTGGTGCTTTTATTCCCCCTTGCCAATGCTGGTTTGTCCCTTTCTCGCAAATGACACTTGAACTCATTGCTAATGTCCTGCAGTGAAATCCTCAGTGCTTCGAGGGAGGGTAAGGTCTTAGGCCTACCTAGATATGATTATAACTGGGTTGGTTATTAAAGACCTCAGTTCTGAATGCTTGGGAGAGTTGGGGAGTGCTCAGGTTTCTTTCTTTCTTTTTTTTTTTTAATATAATTAATTCAATAGATTAAGCCATTGGAATTTTCTGTATCAATTTGCCAAAGAGGATATCTTCTCTTATTTATAATTATCTATAAATAATTAACATTTAATTTGCATTTTCAGTGATTTGCAATTGCTTACTGTATTGGTTCATATTTTATTTCCAAGAAAAAAACACTTGACAGAGATAAAAGTTTTTAACCCAAGTTATTTGATTAGAAATTAGGATTCAACTTTAGTATCTTTTGTGTTTTTATCATTTCTGTCTTATGATTTCTAGCAATGGTAAGTGCTTAAGATGTGGACAATGATTATTTTTTATATAGTTTTTAGAACTATAGAATTTTTTGAATTTATTTAATTCCTCATTTGTTTTGATGTTAATATAAATGTATGGCTTTCTGAAGACATTTGAATTTAAAATGTATAAAAGTAATGGTTGTAAAAACATTTAAGGTTTCTTGTAGGGTCTGTTAGTTATTAATAAATTTCATCTCTTAATAAAGACAATTCAATTTTGGATCATTAATTAGGTAGAACAGACTTAAATAAGTATCTTAAATTACTGAAGCAACTCAAGTTTATTGCTGATAAGTGGGTATTGTTCTGGGAAACAGTAAAACATGATGATTTTAAAATTTTTCTATCTTGATGTAATTTAAATATTAATCTGTAACACTTAAATTTGAAAACTGTATATTTGTCTCAATTAAAGAACTTTTAAAAAGTTGTTTTCATACAGTTGTAAAATCATCAGATTTCAGTGAACTTGTCTTTCTTGAGTTTCATTTTGTTGCTACTAGGTTACACAGGTCTGTTATTCATAAAATGGTAATTCATAAAATGCAATGATATGACTGGTCTAAATGTTTCTCTGTCATTTTATCTTACTGTTTTTAAATAACTAACCCTTATGATACACTTGTATCTAAAGTGTTACATATTTATTTTTGAAACAAATTCTTATATTAATAAGCTAGTTTGAAGAAGACAGTTCAGGAAATTTTATTATCCTGATTTTTTTTTTTTTTTTTTTTTGGTGCTGGGGACTGAACTTGGGGCCTTGTGTTTTCTAGGCAAGCACTCTGCCACTGAGCCACATCCCTAGCACTTATTTCAAGTGCTAAGTTTCAAGCAGTGTTCTGTAATATTACTGTTACATATTTCAGATTATAAGTGTCATATACATAAAGTGTCATACATATGAAAATGTTTCATTTTATGTAAAGTAGTGAATAGTTGGAAGTTAATCAAAGTTCATAGGTTGTTCAGTGGGTTTGTTTTAAAGTTTCTTTTATATAATTTTGTTTTGGTAACAAATTATAAAAGTATGCTTTTCACTTTTTTTTTAGTTGGCAAAAGAGGGATATTGTTTTCTTTCTGTTTGTTTTTTAATTAATTATTTTTAAAAATTAGGTATATATGATAGCAGAATGCATTTTGATTGATTGTACACAGTTACAGTACAATTTTATATTTCCATGGTTGTATATGATGTAGTGTTACACCATATGTGCAGTCACACATGTACCTGGGTAATGATGTCCATCTCATTCCTCCATCTTTTCTGACCCCATACCCCCTGCCTACCCAACTCTCCTTTGCCCAAAGTTCCTCTATTTCTCCTATGCCTCCCCCCTCCCTGTCATAGATCAGCTTTTTGTTTTAACGATTCCTTTAAAATTTTTTTATGTTTGAGGATAGTATTTATTTTTAGTAAATTTTCTACTTATTTTCAATTTTAAAAATATATGTGTAGGGCTGTGTCTGTGGCTTAGCCGTACAGTCCTCGCTTAGCATGTGCAAGGCCCTGGGTTTGATCCTAAGTAACATGTAGAAACGAATGAATGAAATAAAGGTATTGTGTCCAACTACAACTAAAAAATAAATACTATAAAAAAAAGTCTGTGTAAAGTAGTATTAAAAATCCCCTTTCCAAGCAATGTCATTGTATTTTAATTGTTTATGGGTCATAAAAAATATACATTTTAATTAATAAAATATGAAGTAGGAAAATTAATTACTAATTATGTATCCCTTAGTATCAGATTATCCTTGATTATGTTTCACATGGAGAAAATGAATAGCTAAAACCTAGTACTCTTCTGTATTTATCTGTTGGTTTGATTTATTTTTTTTTTTTTTGTTTAAATCAGTCCCTTTTTCAAAAGTATTGTCATGTTACTTAAGATTTAAACTACACTTTTAAAGCTTTCTTTTTCTTTTTTCTTTTTCTTAATTTTTAATTTATTTTTTAAAAATAAATTACAGTGGAATGCATTACAATTCTTACTACACATAGAACACAGTCTTTCATATCTCTGGTTTTATATAAATTGTGTTCACACCAATTCGTGTCTTCATACATGTACTATGGATAATGATGTCCATCACTTAAAGGTTTCTTACACAAATTTATTGGAGTTCAGAGTGAACTCCATAATATAATGGAGGGCTGGAGGAAATCTATAAGTAAATTAGCTTTAGAATATATGATGGTAGTTGACCTTGTAAGAAATATAAATATGTGGCTTTTGTTTGTTTTGGTATTAGGGATTTGTCTTTTTGTTTTGTTTTTGGTGCTGTGGATGGAACCCAGGGGCATGCTACCACTGAGCTACATCCCTACCCCTTTTCTTATTTTTTACTTTGCAACAGCATCTCACTAAATTGCCCAAGCTGGTCTTGAACTTTGGATATTCCTGTCTTAGCCTTCCCAGTTGCTGAGATTTATAGACACGCATCACCATGCCTGCAAATACTTTTTTGTGTGTAATAAAGCTTGGATCCTATGTTATAAAAATGGTATTTCTTCTTTAGATACAAGAATATTTATTGTAGTACATGTCTTTTAAACTTCCTATGTCTTATGTCATCAGCAAATTAATGGGGTGGATACTCTGAATTTACTGTACGTAAAGATGGAAGAACGGGGATCTTTTATCCTTTGATACCTATAGTATTCCCAAACTAACTGAAATTCCCTTTTAAAACACTCTGATTTCAGGGGTCTTCTAAAATATTTGCAAACTTTTTCTGCAAATGTCCAGATATTAAATCTTCTAGGCTTCCTGGGTGAAAAGGTTTTTGTTGCAACCACTGATTTTGTGGGGAAGAAGCAGTCATAGTCACCAAGAAAATGAGTGGAACTGGAGATGTTCTAGTAACTATAAAAACAAGCTGTAGATGGGAGTTGGCCTGCTGTCCACAGTTCGCTGACCTCTGTAATGGTTTTGACATTCTTAAAAACATGCTTTTTTAAAAAAACTCACCCTGATCTAAACAAGTCTTTGGTTCTAACTTGCCTAGGATTTAGAAGCCTTGAAGTCTCTGGCTTTTCTGAGGGAAGGTGGCCACTGGAGAAAATAATTTTATATGACTCAGTATTTGTGCATGTACAGTAAGTGATCTCCCCAACTATTGTTACTTAGGATAATATTTTAGTTAAAGGATCCTAAATTGTAAACATTCACTATGCAAATATTTTATAAATGGTTTGGTGATTAGTAAAACATTTATTGATAGCTGCACATGTGTATTTAATATGTATGCATCTATGTAGTTGATTGGGTTCCCTAGAACTCATAGTTCAGAGAGTGCCATGTCCTTATAAGGCAGTTGGTCAGTAGATCCTGTTATCCTCTTCTCTCCAAGGTGGTTGTAATTATGATTTTGGAAATACTGTAGTAACAGTAGCCAAATGAATGCAATATGATTTGAATTATTGAGGATTTTCATTCCACATGAATAGAGGACCATTGTTTCTATATTGTCCAGATAAATGAGTCATGAGTAATAGAAATAGTAATGAGGTGATAAAGAAATAGTACCTAATATTCATTGTCTACTCACTAAAATACCATTAGCCATTCTACATTCTTTCCCTATAATCTTGGAGACAGTGTGAGTATCCACATTTCTCAGATGAAAAAACTGAGGATTAGCTAGAGAGCCTGTAACCTGAGTCAGCAAGTCTTTAAACTTAGTTCTGGTTTGGCTCTGATCATGTAAACATCTGTTTATTCTAATCTTTCTTCCTAGAAGTTAGTTGCTATCAATGAATTACAGTATAACAACTTAGCCCATTATGGCATTTGAAGGAGAATTTTTACTTTTTATACTATTATTTCCTTCAGATTAGAATTAAGGAATGTTCTTGAAGTGGTTAAATGCACACCTTGCTCATTAATGATATTTTGGCATGATTTTATTGGTGAGCAGAAGTGGAAAAGGCAATGCACTCCTCATCTTTTATACTTTTTGAAAGATTTAATTGAAGTGTAGTAATATCTTATATCCTAATTTCAAGTTATAGGTTCATTTTCCATGTGATTTGCATTTGAAAATTAAATCTTTTTATATTGTGAACTTCTATCACTAGAGTGGTCCACTACTACATCTTTAAGAGAATTATGGCAAACCTTTTTGCTAGATATGATTCATTATACATTCAGTTTTATTTCACAACATTACTGAGATGTTTGTCCATTTTGATATTATGATATTCAGAATTAGTCTAATGAAAATAGTTATAAATTTTAATACATTTTAAAAATCATGACAAACATTCAGATGTTGGAATAGAATCCTTGAAAATAATTGTCAGGGCTATCAGTTACATATATTAACCTCCACTAGAAATGGCTTGGGAAAAGTTTTATGACTTAAAATAAGTCGCGTCTCCCCCACCCCCTCCTGCCCCGCCATACCTGGAATTGAACCCAGAGGTACTTCACCACTGAGCCACATCCCCAGTTGCTTTTTTTTTTTTTAAGTTTTTAAAAATTAGAGACAGGCTCTAACTGAGTTGCTTAGGGCTTCAGTAAATTATTGAGGCTGTCTTCAAACTCGTGATCCTCCTGCCTCAGTTTCTAAAGCTGCTGGGATTACAGGCGTGTACCACTGTACTGGCTAAAAAAACATTTTTAAGGAGAGGAATTATTAAAATATGTGAAGTCTCACCTGTATATTACTCTTACCTGTTGCATTTCCTAGAAAATACTTAGAGATTGGCTTTGATCCTACAGATTTCTCTAGTGCTTTATTCAATGAAAAATCACTGTGTTCACTGTCAACACTTTGCTTTGTGAAATGTTTGAGTTATTCTGAAATGAGTTTGATGCAGTTGGAAGGGAAATCACTTGAAAAGGTAAAGTCTTTATTTTGCTTTATTTTAATAGCTTAATTATTGATTTTAAGAGTATTTAAATGGTATAAGTATTTGGAGATCCAGACTTTTGACAGTTCCCTTGTTTTTTTTGCCCCCTGATAGAAAGGTCTGAAGTTTTGTATTGTTTTAACAAAGTAGGCATAGATCTGAAAACTCAAAATGTGTATTTTAACAAATGTTTTAAGAAAAAGATTTTGTAATTCATTTAGCAAGTTGTTTTGGATGAGGTATGAGAACAAGGTAGGATTCTTTTCCCGTGTCCTTGAAATTTCTTTATTCCATTGGAATAATTGTCTAAAATTTCAATGACAGTATCCTGTGGCACCTGGTAAACCAGGTGTGCAAATTGTCAGCCCCCACTTCACAGTGTATTGAAGGGGAATGTTGTTTTTTCTACTCTCAGTCAGCTCCTAGACCTAGACTATCCGTCTAAGAGGGAAGCTACAGGGCAAGGCTAGGTCACCCTGATCTCCTAGCAGCTTATCAAAAGAATTATATGGGCAAGTTGGCAAGGTCCCTGCTGTGAACGAAATCATCTGTTCATCTCAAGATGAAGATATTTCAACATGCACCTGTAAAGAAAACCACTGCTAAGGTAAGTGTTTAGAATCCTGGTCTTATTTTGGGCAACTGTTCATGTTCTAAACCAAGATACT
Source organism: Marmota monax (assembly GCF_021218885.2). Lineage (NCBI taxonomy): Eukaryota > Metazoa > Chordata > Mammalia > Rodentia > Sciuridae > Marmota > Marmota monax. Next base: position 6,685,103 of record NW_026695198.1, on the reverse strand, counting down.
GTGTGTGTTCTATATTTTCCCATAAATGGTTTTTAGTGTACATCTTAATAAGAATATGGCAAATATATTTCCTTCTGCATAAGAGAGTCTAAAAAATCGGGCGCCTTTTCGCACGCCTATAATCCCAGTGACTCCTGTGATCCCTGTGGCTTGGGAGGCGAAGGCAAGGAGGATTGCAAGTTCAAAGCCAGCCTTAGCAATGGTGAGGTGCCAAGCAACTCAGTGATACCCTGTTTTTAAATAAAAATACAAAAATAGGGCTGGGGATGTGCCTCAGTGGTCCAAATTCCCGGTACCAAAAATGAGTCTGAAAAACAATCTATTGATTTTCAGGTTTAAATCAATAGATGATTATAAAGCCTAGAGCAAATGAACTTGTGGCTATTACACATATTTCAGGACAGTTAAATTCTTTTTTCTTTTCTGTATACAGATACATTTTTGGTAGTGTAATTTAGGAGTATGAATCCTAAATAATCTCTGAGAAATTTTGCTTTGAAAATTTTCTAAAAATAATAAAACGATTGCCAATTTTCATTTTACTTATTAACATAAAATTACAATGTACTTTTTTTTTATGTGTGTGATAGTAGGGATCAAACCCAGGGCCTTGTGCAAGTGCTCTACTGCTGAGCTACATCCCTAGCTCCTTATTATATACTTTTAATTCAAGTAAAAATTAGAAAAAGAATTCATGAATCATTCTTTGATTACAAAGTAATTAGAACCACACGAGTTAACATTTTCGTAAATTCCTTTTTTATTTCCTTCTCAGATTTCATTTTAGATGTGATTGATGTAAACAGGTGGAATTTGGATTTTATATTTTATTATTTTAAAATTTGATTTACATATGTAAATTTATAAACACAATAGTACCATTTGGTAATAAACTGAGAACTTCTGAGAACTTCTTGCTATAATCTTCTAGAGTTTATAGAAATTGTATTTGTTGTTTAAAATATGTCCTTTGCCTTTATAAGTTTGTAGAAATTTAGGTAAGATAGCTTTTGGAAGATAGTCAAAACCTAAGGAAGACAAATGTTCTTGTTTTCCTTCTCTCCTTGGAAGACTCTCTAGGAGTTATAATTTACTCTGTTAGAGATAACATCTATGAATCAAGTAGTTCAACATAAATATAAATGATCTATAAAGGTTTATCTGAAATATTTTAATTATAGATTTTTGAAAAAAATCAGCAATATAATTTTGTTCATTCTATAATCAGATTGGTATTAGTCTATTTAATGAAATGCTGTTTATAATAATAACCCATAATATTAGTATCAGAATTTAAGATTCTCAACATTTAAGTTTTTCAACTATTTAAGATTCTTTACCTAGTCAGAAATACTAAAGAATCTCTATAAATTATTAAAAAAGTTAATCCATAAACCATGGGCAGGTTTTCAGAAAAACATAACAATGCAATTTGAAAACTTTTGTTCTTAAAATTAATTGTGAAAGAGTCATATATGATGGGTAAAAAGCTGTAGTTAGAAGTATAATAAATAATCCCCGATAAAACACTTTCTCTCGTAGACATTTTTCTTATAGTACTAAATTGATAGTGGTACAGTTTTCTTGTGGGTTTGGCATATGGGTTCTCTTATGTTCTATATGTTTTTGGTGCCAACATTTTCTTCCAATTTTATATGTGTTTTTCAATTTTTATGATTTTTGCATCTAGAAATAGTCAGTTTTTGGGGGAATATTGTCTTAAGTTCAAGTTTTCAAGATTGAGTGTTCTGGTAAAGAAAATATGCTAAGTAGAAGTGTAAAGACTGCATGCAATTGTTAGTATACAAGTATATCATTAGTATTAGTAGAAATTTACTAGAGATTTGTTTGTTCTCTGCAGTGACCCTTTGATTGAAGTAGATATACTTTTTCTGATCTCCATCAGAAGGGAAAACATTTGTTTATAAGAATAGTAAGGGTGGCTTATTCGAGATCTTTAGAAAGCTCCCCTGCCCCATGCCTTTCAGTTATATGATATTTATTTATTAAAGGCAAAGGTTTATATTGTTCTTTACTATTTAAATTTTGTGTTTTTGGCATGTTAGGAAAAAATCATGTCTTCTATAACATGAAATTGCAGTTATTATAGTAAGAAATTTAGTAAAACATGAGCCATTCTATTACTGTAGAGTGCGATAGGCATATACTTTTCCTGTAACTTTATTTTCTAAGCAAATTCCCCTTCTAGCCTTGAGATTTTCGTGATTGTCATATTTAACTTAACAAATTGGGTTCATATTCAAAGTTGGTAAGTTAAAAAGTTTAAGAGCATTCATGTTTATTCTATGGTTTACTTATTTAGTAAGTAAATCTTATCTCCTTAATAGGAGATAGAGATAAAAGTACCTTCAGAAATATTCAAAGAGGTAGCAGGAAAATACGGAAAATGTTTCAAAGGGAAGAGTGCATTAATTGGATAAAGTATTTGAGGCACTTGTTTACCTGTAATAAGTAGAAGGGTAGTTTTTTAGTTTTTTTTTTTTTTTAATGTGACTAACAAAACAAATACACACTAAATATAAAACATAAAAATACAAAGTAACTATTGAGATATTTGAGGTTTTTTTTTTTTTTAACTCATCTGAATTTTATACTTACTTCACTTTGGACTAGCCCTATTTTAAGAGCTACTGTGTTTTCATGTGGCTAGTAACTACCATCTTGGATAGTGTAGCTCTAGATTGTTCTTTCTGAACATCTTTCGTGGCTTATAATAATTTCTCAGGGAACCTTTATTACATCCCCAGATCTGTCAGTTTCCTTTCATCTTCAGTCTTAAGGAATCTTTTTCCTTTCCTTTAAAGTATTTATCACAGTTGTAATTTATACTTTTATGAATTTGGATGTGGGCTTGAGTATATTTCCGATTGTATTCCCAGTCAACACCCACAACTGAATCTCAGTAAACAGTATTTGGCTGAAGGAACTATGCAATTACTGCTGTTAGGTAACTTGACCAGTCATGTTTGATTTTAAAATCAGGCACTAAATTCTTTTAAAAACGTTTTTCTGTGATGAGGCTATGTAAGATATCACCAAGGGAGAAGTGATTTTACTTGTAATTTGTTTACCTGTAATGGTGTTTTCCTTGGTAATAACAGTTCTGTAACTACCTTGTATTTTAACTAGAAGGGACTTTTTAAAACTATAAATATTATTTTAATGTTTTTAGTTATAGATGGACAGAATACCTTTATCTTGTTTATTTAGTTTTATGTAGTGCTGGGGGTTGAACTCAGGGCCTCACACATGCTAGGCAAGTGCTCTTCCACTGAGCTACCACCCCAGCTCCTATAATTATATTTTTGACTTGATTTAACAAATATGATGTTTAATAACTTATAATTTTTTGATTGTTTAAATTCCCTGTTCACCTTTATCCTGAAAATTGTTTGATGTAAAATATTAAAAATTTAAAGCATTTAAAATGAATTTTATAAGTATGAAAATTTTTAGATAGAATTTATTAAATAACTTTTTAAAAGAAAAGAATGCTACACATTTGATAAAAAAATAAAACTCTGGTTCATAGTGTCTAATTACTTAAAAGCAAAAAATTATATTTTGGCCATATTTTAAAAAAACAGTTAAGAGATTGCTATATATAGTCTCATATAAGAGAGAAATTAAATGTGATCCCCAATCTAGATAGATTTCATTGTGAAACTGATACTTGGCCTGTATCTTCAAAGAATAGTAAGCATTTATTAAAGAAAGAAGGACAGGGATGGGCTTTTAAGTTAAAGGAACAGTACATGTACAGATACACGGTTTCAAAACACTTCATGTAATGTTTCTCATAAAAAATTAAAAGCAAATAATTCAATCTGGCTGCAGAATATTATGTACAGGTTGGGGAGAGCTAGGGAATGAGTCCAAAGGGGCAATTTGTTGTAGAATCATGGTATTAATCTCTTTTTTGTTGCTGTATCAGAATACCTGAGTCTGATTACTTAATAAAGAAAGAGGGTTATTTTGGATCATGGTTTTAGAGGCTGAAAGTCTAAGCGCATGCAGCAACATTTGGTGGGGGCCTCATGATGCGGTATAACATGGCAGCTGGTGGGAACTTATTTGAGAGAGGTTAGCAGTATATCTGGAAGAGGCCAAACAGTGGGGTGACTCCACTTTCTAACAACTTATTTAGTACTTTGACAGCTAACTTACCCCAATGAGATGGGCAATTTTCCTTTCTGAGGGTGTTTTCTAATGATTTCCTCCTAGATCCTACCTCTTTAAGAGTTCACTACCTCCCAGCATTGTCAAACTGATGACCAAGTTTCTAGCTCATGAACTTTTGGGGGACACATTCTCACCATATCCAAACCATAGCAATCATCAAGATGTCACATGCTATGCCTGGAGGGTTGAACTTATTCTGTGTAGGAAGAAGGAAAATGATAGAAAACAGACCTGCAAAATTGAGCAGTGAGGTCGTTGTTATAGTAAAAGAAATAATGGGACATGGACTAGCTTAGTGTAAGGATTTAGAGATGAGAGAGTAGATATACACTGATTACCCAACCTTCCAACTTAAACTCTTCCCCTTACCCTGTCTACCAGGTATAAAGGATATTAAGGACAGCACATAATTCTGGTAAACTTTTCTTTAAATGTGTTTATAATGTGTATTTTAGTGAATTTTTAAGGAAACTTATTGTAATTATCAGCAGACATGATATGTATTACAAAGTAAAAGTCACTGTGATTTAAGCTAGTGTCATTTTTTACTGCATGCCAAAGATTTTAATGTAAATTATTTCATTTTCAAAAATAGGTTGATTTTGCTGTATGGTCATATTGACTATAATCAACTAAAAAGGATAAGAATTAGTTTTAAAAGTTTACATACCTTATTGGCTTATTAGGGTTTTAATTTATGTCGTATGTTAGTCTTTTCAGTTTTTATCAGAATTTAAGAGATAAAGTAGAAGTCCAGTTAGAATAGTTTGTAAAAGCCTAAGTCTGTTTACCATGAACCAACACTGTAACCAGGAACAAGTGGCCTGGAGGAACTTCTTTGTTGCTTAGGGAGATTCTAGGGGCCAAAGCAGCAGAAGGAAAACAGTGTTCATTTCACTCTCAGTCCAGTTTTGTAATGTTGCTCAGCCAATTTTTATTAGAAAACCTCCTAAATCCTAGTGGTTCCAAGGGATTATGATCAGGACATTGGTCTGTCTGTGTCTGTCTCCAGATCTCTCTTGCTCTCTTTTTTTTTGTGGTTCTGGCGATCAAACCCAGGCTACATCCCCAGCCCTTGATATCTTTTCTTGACAAAGTTCTGTCACTGTCACCTCCAGCAAAAAGGTCAAACGAAGATGAATACTTATATAAGCCCTTTTCATTTCCATCGGCCCCTGAAGATTTTTGGAAAACATGGTCTAAAGTTGAGCCTTTTCTCATCTGTTGACTCTTATGATTCTTATGCTCCATCATTTTGGCGGTATCACAAAATTGGTGTTGTGATGGGCTTTGCATTATATTCATTGTTTAAGCTTTAACTGGGGTTTCAGTATGGCTAAAAATAGGCTAATGTTTTGAAAACCTGTACCATGAATAACTGATGAGAAAACAACATACTTAACCAATGCTAGCTTCATAAATCTACTTAAATCAAATTTTATAATCAACCATTTTTATATATATATATATATATATATATATATATATATATATATATATATATATATATAGAGAGAGAGAGAGAGAGAGAGAGAGAGTGTTAATTTTGGTAACTTCACTATTTCAAAAGACTAAATTATGGTAATTTTTAAATTAATGTTTTGTTTAAATGAATTAAAATATATTTGTTTTTTCATGCAGATTTGAGTTCTGTGAACCTGCATTTGTGGTTGGTAATTGCCTCCAGATAGCATCTGACAGTCATCAGTATGATCGAATTTATTGTGGAGCTGGAGTTCAGAAAGACCATGAAAATTACATGAAAATATTACTAAAAGTTGGAGGCATACTAGTTATGCCTATAGAGGATCAGGTAACTTCCACTGTCCTTTTGCTTAGTGTCACAGCAAACAAGTTAGTTGAAGATGAGGAGGTGTTCCTTGGTGAAAGTGAAAAATACATTTTACTTTTTAAAAAAGTACTCTTCACAGGTCTATGTGTATAGAAAAAACTTGAAACAGACTCTAAATTATTTAGGCAGAGTAGATGTAGAAAAAAATTCTGATTGTTGTTAGAGGAGACAGTGGTGCTTGTGCTCCTCCACTCTTGTGTGGCATTCAGCAAGCTGCTCCCTTCTTTGGTTCCCCACCTGGAAAGTGTTGAGTTGAGTGTGATGACCTGGACAAGCTGTCCAGCATCCATCCTTCATAAGTTCTTTGAACATATTGAAAAGAAGTCCTGTTTATGCTTGGTTTGAGCTATTTAACATCTTTAATAGTGAGTTTTAAAATCTTCATTTAGTACTATCTAGACTCATTTGAAAATATTCTTTAGCTATTTATGAACATTATTGAATTTATCTTTTCTTGCCTTGGTTTGGAATTATGAAGTACAATAAATGTATGAAGTACAAATTTATTCAGAAAGAAGGACCTTTTTTTTTTTTTAAATTTTGTACTGGGTTGAACCCAGGGATGCATAACCACTGAGTCACATCTGCAGTCTTTTTTTTTTTTTTTGAGACAGTGCTGCTGAGGCTAGGCTTGAATTCATGATCCTCCTTGCCTCAGCCTCTTGAGTCTGGGATTACAAACATGTGTTACCATGCCTGATAAAGAGGACCCTTGAAAATCACATTACCTTTAATGTTTTATAAAAATTCATTTCAAAGAAATATGATCTTTTATATTCATAGTAACCTAAATCTGAGCTGCTTAAAACACTTTGCAGTTTCTATAGTAGAGGTAAATTATCTGAGATAACCGAGACCTAGCATGACAGAGTTTATATATCATAGGAGTCCCTTGACATCACAATATGTCATTTACACCATTACCATGCACTGTGCTCTGGAGCATATTGTTAGTGATTGTAAAGGCAGAGTATTAAAAGTATTAGTAAAAACATTCCTGGAAAAATACTACTTGAATACTTCCAAGGTTTAGACTTTCAGTTAAATAATCTTTTCCCCCCATTTTTCTTTAATGTCTTCCAACATTTAAAATATTTCCTGCTTGGTGTGGTGGCGCATGCATACCTGTAATCCCAGCAGCTTGGGGGGCTGGGGTAGGAGGATCACGAATTCAAAGGCAGCCTCAGCAAAAGTGAGGCGCTAAGCAACTCAGTAAGCTCCTATCTTAAATAAAATACAAAATGAGTTTGGAAATTTGACTCAGTGGCCAAGTGCCCCTGAGTTCAATCACTGGTACCCTGCCCTCCCCCCATTTTCTTATCAATATTTTATTAAACATTTGTGCTATAAAATTTTACAAATACCAAATACAGTAATGGGCTCTTTTTTATAATGAGTTGAAGATACTAGTTCAACTTGAACAAATTACATGCTGAACTATTTTTTTTTTCCCTAGGACTGTTGATGGTTATTTGCTGAGTTGGTAAAACTCCTAGTCATTTTGTGATTGTGTTTACTTGTGAAATATCAAGCCAGGGTTAGAATTAGATTCTAATTCAATAGCATCACGGAAAAGCCTGAAGTCAACTTGTTGGTACAGTTACAAAATATAGTTTTGTTAAAATGCTTTAGCCAAATGACTGATTCTATGAGATATATATTTTGGGAGGTAATATCATGTATAGATTATGGTACCACTAGAAGATATCAGACTTAACTATAACATGCAGACTCACCTGGCCATGTTTGGATATCCCATTTGGATTGAACTATTTATCTCAAACAGCAAATGTTTTTAATTCCTTTTATATTAATTTATGATTCCTAAATGGAAGTAATGTAGTTGCATTTAACTATAAATATAGTTCTCACTGGCAATTATTCCTTTAAAACAAAAATTTGACTGTAAAGTGATCACATTACCAGAATTAAGCAATTATCTTTTTTTTTTATTCCTCTAAATAGTTAACACAGATTATGCGAACTGGACAAAATACTTGGGAAAGTAAAAATATTCTTGCTGTTTCATTTGCTCCACTTGTACAACCGAGTAAGAATGATAATGGCAAACCAGATTCTGTGGGACTCCGTAAGTAGATCTTTGAACTTTCTCACTGAATTGTCACTTAATAGTGTTAACTCATACACTTGGGATTTAATAGACTATATAATTATAAAGAATGAGTTAAATGTGCTATAATGTGTTCAGTGGACTTACTTACCATTTAAAAAAATTAAAGCCCCTACCTTGTGCAGGACATTGTGAATTGCTTTCACAGGAACATGGAAAGGGGGCAGGTCAAACCAAATGTGAACTTATTAATTATAGCTTGTGCTAGAAAGCAACTGGTTGTGAGGAAGAGTATCCACTTTAGGTGTGGTGGTAAGGAAAACCTTTCTGCTGAGGCAACATCTGATTATAACTGGAAAAGAGACTGCCATGTCAAGACTTAGTAGCAGCATTTTCTCTACAGAAAGACAAAAGACTTCAGGAAAAAAAAAAGCTTGAAGGTTCCCACTCCAGGAATAAGGTCCAGGGTGATGGAAATTCATTGGTTGGGCTGTGGAGGATGGATTATCATTGGGGAAATAGAGGAAACAGGCCAGTTTCAAGTCTTTTCTCATATCTAAGGAGAAAGCTGGATATGGTGTGGCTATTCTTTGAAGGCAGAAAAGTAGTAGACTGTGTGGGAAGTATGGGTGGGGGAAAAAGGAATCAGTTTTCCCTTGCCGTTAACTGAGTAATTCCATTACTGTTTGAAAGACTGGAGTGACATAATTTGGAAGTAGATGTAGAAGGAAAAGACATTTTCTTTTGGCCACCTATTAGGTTGGGGTGCCTGTTAGCATAAAATTGGGGTGTCAGTCACATGGGTGCAAACCTACTGTACAACAGAAGCATGAATTGAAAATCTTCAACAAAAACATGGCATTTTAAGCTATAGTTCAATGAAAATGGTTGAGAATGGTTGACTTCATAAGGGGAGAAAAGAGTTACAGAAGAGCTGTTAGAATTGGATCTATGATTCACCAAATTTAGAGATAAAACAGGAAGACAAATTAGTGAAGGGGAGAGACCAGAGAGGTAGGGGGACTAGGTTATACAGGATGTCAAAGATTAAGAAAGAAAAATTTAAAAATGGAGGGAATGCTCACCTTTCTGTAGCTAATACCATCTTGAGAAAGGAGAGTAGCATTAGTTTGGCATATATCATGGTTTTGTTAACAGCTAAGTAAAATCCTTTACCAAAAATGAACTTATTGATTTAGTTTGCTTTTATTTCATAGGAATCTGGCTTTATATTTTGTTTTCAATATATTTGTTTTTACTTTCTTTTGAGCTGTATGACTTAGGGACCTTTTAAGATGGTCTCTTAAAAAATTATATGGGGTAATATTAGTAAAGTGCTTGTCTCAGAGCCTGGTATGTAAAAATTGCTTAATAAAAAGTGATGTGGGATTTTGAGAAGATCAGTAAATTATACCTGTTTTTCCCTGTCCCAAGTTTTTACCAATAGAGAAATGATAGGGATTGAGATGTCAGCTTTGTTAGCAAGAAAACTTACTGGAAGGAAAAAGCTAGGTCTGTACCTTTAAGTTAGACAGGCTCACCCACCCAGTTAAGAGTTGGCACTGGCCATACTCCTACCATCGGAGTCTACACTTTAAATACGTACATGAGCAGAAACCAATTAGTGTGTGAAGCCTGGAGGAGCACCAGAGTCTCACGTGGTCAGCTGACTCTGTGCTGTTACTTTGATTTCATCTAGAATGAGATAAGCACTCAGTTCTAAAAAAAATTTTTGAAATGGTCATGATTTAGAAAATGTTCTCAACCATTTTTTTTTTTTTTTAAATGCTTGTTGGTTGAAGTCAGCCAAACTCTGAAAGTCAGGAGTTGTATGTTTTCTCTCATAAGTGGAAGCTAGAAAGGATAAAGAAAAGTTGGTGGAGGGATCTCCTAAAAATCCAAGGGATATCAGTGGAGCAGAGGAAAGGGATCAGGGGGAGGGAAGAAGAATGGGAAAGGGAAATACTGGGGAATAATATTGACCACAGTATATTGTTACAGCATGTGCATATATAAATATGTAGTAATCCTATTATGTATAATTATAATGCAAAGTTATAATTATAATGGAATTATATGCTTATTGATATTATATATTTTGGCTACTTATAGAAAATCCTTGAATTAAATTCTGCAAAAAATTCACATAAAATAGGAAGATTAAAAATAAGAATAATTTTTAAAAAAAGCTTATTAAAAGGGAGACTTATTCTGTTAGAAGTGTAAAGTTACTGAGCTATGTTAAATATAAGCTTCTTTCTAGTCTAGTCAAAGAGGGTACATGCTGGATGTATCCTGGGACTAGGAAAGTACCATCTAGCAGGAGAAACAGATGGCTGCCTGCACTTGTAACTGTTTACATTATGATCATTCCATAAAGTCTACTTTTAGTAGACCCAACATATTTACTATAGATAATATTATGTTGTAGTTATTAAGTACCTAATTAATTTTTTTTCTAAAAGCAGGAATAATAACACAGTAAAACTGTTTTCTACTATTTTTAAAACAGTTGATTAGTGACTAATTTATCATAACCAGATGGAAAATAATAAAAGTAGTGAAAAAATTCTCTGACACAGTTTGATTTTGACAGTGGCCTTACCTTAAGCAGCATGCATAGCACATATAAGCATAATACCTCTAGAGTCCCCTGTGGATTTTGTATAATAGCTATATTTCACTTTGTAACTGATACTGTCAAAAGAGTCAGAATTTTATCTATAGTCATTTCCTTTTTTTTTTAATGTGACAGTCTTCCAAGTTTGGTTTCTGTTAAAGAAGTTTTAATTATAAATGTAATTTTATAGTAATATAATTTAAGAATGACATGCTGTGAAAGGAGCAATTTTCAGTCAGTCATGGTGGTAAATACCTATAATCCCAGTGACTCAGGAGGCTAAGGCAGGAGGATCACAAGTTTGAGGCCAACTTCAGCAACTTAACAAGGTCCTCAGCAACTTAGTGAGACCCTGTCTCAAAAAAGGAGTGAGGCTATTGCTCATTGGTAAAGTACCCCTGGGTTAAATCCTTACCAAAAAGAAGAAGCAATTTCCATTCCCCCACATTTTAAGGGTGTCAACACAAATAACCTAAGTAGCTGATGAGACTATTATTGGTTGGGTTGAGTATTTATAATGTGAATTGTAAAATAGAAATAAATTCAGGATAAAACTGAGTGTGGATGGCTAAATTTTTAAAAAATCCATTATACCTCTGAAATACTTACAGATGAAATAAATATGTCTAAATATTATCACAATAATCTGGGGAGGGAATGGTAAGAGTATGAGGGTGTTGATGTGATGATAATAGTCATGAGGGAGAATTGGTGAAACTGAGAGCCAGGTGTACAGGAGTTTATCATACTGACTCTTCCCGTACGTATTTGAAGTTTTTGTAATAAAAAGGAAAAAAGTAATCAGTTATCAACAGCAATTTATAAAATTGAGTTAGGAACTCTGTGATTTATTTTATCAGAATACTGTAACTTCATTAAGGACCAACTGGACTCAACATAGAAAAAGGTTCAGACCTGAGTTTAGTGACTTAATATACTTAGAAGTCCTAAAATAGCATTTATATGAGCTCCATTTAAAAGTTCTTTTGAATAACATAAATACATTTAGGTAATTATCAGTCCTACCTATAGTAATATAGGTAGTAATATATAGTCCTACCTATAGTAAAAACATTTAGGTAATTCTCAGTGCTACCTATAGTCCTATGAATAGTAATATTCACAAAATGAAAAAGGTTGAAAATCACTATTTGCCAAAATTTTGTAGGATGTATGGAGATTAAGAACATTCTTTCTAATTAGGGGACATTCTATTAATTATAGGGAATTAAAATCTACAAAAAAAAAGTTAAATCCTATGCTGAATGTTTCTTAGAGCAATAAAATTGTTTATGTTGAATAGCTTATTAGAATGGAGTTGCAATTTTTACTCTGGTCCAGTAATTGTTATTCAACTTAGAAGTCATATTTGTTTCTGTGCTTTTATTTGTGTGTATGTGCAGATGAAATTCTAAAAATAAGGACATGTTATTTAAAGTTCATGGACAGAAGAGACTTTATAAATTGTGGAACTGTATAACATTGAGCTATATACATTCTTTAATAGGTCAAGCCAAAAACATCAGTTTTATGTGGTTCAACCCAAATAAAATGTTCCTTCCAATCTTTGTTGATAAATGAAAGTGAAAGTCCTGACCCCTAAGTTACTGTAAAACCTATGTTGAGCCTCCATTTTGGGGAAAAAATGGCGCTTAAATGTGTAGGTTAGAGATAACCTTAACTGTTAGTTTGAAGTGAAGGCTTTATACTTAAAATAAATTTTTATATCACAGGATTAGTATTGTTTGGTCTGTCATTCCTATCTCATAACTAGAAGCATTATAAACAAGGGAGTGTTAAGAAATAGAGGACATGGGGGATATTCAGATAGGTCTGACCAAGAATTACCTCAATGTTTTATGTTATTCAAATGAGCTCATGTTAAAGCCACCAAATTCAAGCCTGAACCTTTTTCTATGTTGAGTCCAGTTGGTCCTTAATGAAGTTACAGTATTCTGATAGTTTAGGATGGAAAGATTCTTCTCTGGATAGCAGACATTGTTGGCAGTGGAAGGAAATTATTTTGTTGTTGACAGAGAATACAGTAATGAGAGAAGTTTGAAAACAGACAGATGAGAAGGTTAATACAATTTCTATTTCATAGGTTCTTTATAATTTTAAAAACTTTAAAAAAAACAGATTTATTCTCTACCCTCTCTCCTTTTGCAGAATGCTCTCGTCTCAGGCCTCTCCTCTCCTCTTTGTGTATCCTTCCCATGTACTTTCCTCCAGCTCTTGGTCTTTGCATTTCAACCTGGGCTGCTGATTCCCATATTGCTGTCTCCAACACTGGTGTTGTACCTAAGCCTCAGGGTCAGGATCTGCTTTTAGTTAGAAATCATAAGAGTTTTCAGTCAACACCCACATTTGGGCCCCACCTCAGTCACTTAGGACCTTGAGCAAATTGTGTAACCTCTTATTATTAAGTGAGTTCTTACATAAAAACATTATAAGTGGTCACTAGTATGACATGGTAGTTATCATGATTCTTGAAATCTCCATTTTGGGAAAGAAATAGACACCTTAGGTTTAACACAAATAGAACACACTTTTTCATTTTCTTCTTTTCATCCTGTTTGCCCCTCTGATTTTGTCATGCTAGTAATATCACCAGTTTCTGCCCAGTTGCTCAGGCCATGTTTTAGTTGATGCTCCTCCCCTGTCGTCTCTGACAACCAATCTCTATCTCTATCCTATCTTCAAAATACATCTGAAATTTATCCATTTCCATTTCTTTCCAACTCTGCTGCTACTGGTCTGTCAGTGTTTGGTCATGTATGTTGATTACCCAAGTGTTCTAGCAGACATCCTGCTCCAAACTTCCATCTCTCAGACTCACCCTGTACTAGTAGACCAATTTTTTTTTTTTTGATTGAATTCCAAACCTCATCTACAGTAGCCTCCTTTCAGTCCTTCAACCTACTATGCTCATGTACCTATTAGGTCTTTGCTATTTACATGGCTATTCCTCATCTCTTTAAGATCCTGGCTCAGACATAACCTCCCCAAGTGAGACCATCATGACCACTTGGTCAAACGTAACCATTCCCCTAAGTAACTTTATATTATATGATTGCTGCCCCCCACCAAATTATGTGGTGTTCCCCTTTCTCTGCTGCAATTGTTTTCTATTTACCTATCTCCTCCCCATCTATGTAAGCACCACAAATGCCAGGACTTTTCTTGTCTAAGTCACTCACTGTGTCTAGAGGAGTTCTTAAGTTTTGGCCTATAGTTTAACAAATATATATTGAGTGAATATTGAATAACAGTCAACAATTGTAGAAGGGTAGCAAAGCAGGCTGATTTTACACATTTTAACATAAAAGGAATGACCACATTCACAAAACTAGGCAGTGGCAGAAGCAGGATTTGAACTCGGATTCGTTTATGTTTTTTCAATCTCCATTCCATATAGTAGTGGGCAGGTCCAGACCAGTTTCCAGCTGAATATGCTCAATGTGATGCTTTGGAATTATTTGCATTTCAGGTTTCATAGAGGGTTGGAAAAAGAGCTAAAGAGAGGTTTATAATGGACAGTAGGTGTGTGCTACAAGATCTTGGAATTACCTTTTAAAGTCTCGTATCACAAAGTTCAATTAAAAAAAAATTCTTATTTACTACTTCACAGTGTATCTGATAGATGATAGAATGTAAATCTGACCACTGTGGTTAGTGAGAAAAACAGGAAGTACATTGTGATCCCTGGGCAGGGTGACACGCTATGCAGGACCCAAAACCTACAGGTCCTTGAGGAGAACATGGGAAGCTGACAGTTATAATTCCTCTCTTCTGGAGCTCACAGGTTAAGGGAAAGATGGCAATATCTAAAATAGGCAGAATTTTAGACTTTAGAACCAAAAAGTTCAGAAAAAGGGTGTCCAGAAAAGAGTACCAAGAATGAAGAGATAATGAAAGTAAATGGTTTGTAATGCTGCTGAAATGAACAGGATTATGATTTTTTAATTTTTTTTTTTTTTATAAAATGGAATTTGGTGGGGGGAAGTCGTCAGATTTATACTCTATCAGACACACTGTGAAGTAGTAAATAAGAATTTTTTTTTAAATTGAACTTTGTGGTAAGAGACTTTAAAGGGTAATTCAAAGATCTTGTAGCACATACCTCTACTACCCATTATAAACTTCTCTTTAGCTCTTTTTCCAACTCTCTATGAAACCTGAAATACAAATAATTCCAAAGCATCACACTGAGCATGTTCAGCTAGAAACTGATTTACACTACTGGTCTGGACCTGCCCACTACTATATGAAATGGAGGTTGAAACAACGTAAATGAATCCGAGTTCAAATCCTGCTTCTGCCACTGTCTAGTTTTGGTGGATGGACCCAGTATCTTTATTTATTTATTTATTATGTGGTGCTGAGGATTGAACCCAGTGCCTCACACATGTGAGGCAAGTGCTCTAGAGCTACAACCCCATCCCCAGGATTATGTTTTCCCAGCCCCAGGATTATGTTTTATTTATTTTTAGACTTTGGAGAAGGATCCTTGGTAATAGTTTTGTTTCCATAAGGTTGGAAAGTAGGAGACACCAGTTTCAAGTGGGGCATAGAAAATTTATTTCTCTAAAGTACTGGGAACAGGCTAAAATATTCATTCTCTAGAAGAGTATGTGTACTAAGGGAGATAGGAGTGAAGCAGACATGAGATTGTACCAACTGTATGACGTAAAAATCAGTAACTTAAAAACTGTCTGTGGTGTTTGAGCTGCTAATGTTATTCACAGCATAACATCTACTTGCCATGGAGTAGGTCTACTTGGTGATTCACAGAAGGTAGAAGCTTATGTGAGTGTGATAGCTTTACAGTACAGACAGAGGCAACTATTCAAATGCTGCTTTTGAGTTTTGTGACCAGTTGGTCCTTTTCATGTGATACAAATGTCACCATGGGTAAAGTCTCTTTCCTGTTCTTGTCACTTTATCACTTTGTTCTCACTTACCCTGTTTCTAACCTTTTGTTTATCCTTTCAGAGGACCTTTATGTATACACATGGCAACACCACATACCCTCATGCTTTTAACCTCTCTCCATTGCCACTTTCCTTGTACCTAGAATGTAATACGTACCCCAAAACTCAGTTTTAATAGTTTTTGCTTTTTTTAAAATTTGCTAGAAAAATGTGTTTTATGTAGAAATTAACAAATGTATAATGTTTTCTTTTTTGTGCTTTTTGTTTGTTTTTAGCTCCCTGTGCTGTCAGGAATCTACAGGACTTGGCTCGTATTTACATTCGGCGCACACTTAGAAATTTCATAAATGATGAGATACAGGCCAAGGGGATTCCTCAAAGGGCTCCACCTAAGAGGAAAAGAAAGCGAGTTAAACAGAGAATCAACACTTATGTGTTTGTGGGTAATCAGCTCATTCCTCAGCCTTTAGACAGTGAGGAGGATGAAAAAATGGAAGAAGATAACAAAGAAGAGGATGAGAAAGATCATAATGAAGCCATGAAGCCAGAGGAGCCACCACAGAATTTACTGAGGGAAAAAATCATGAAGCTGCCCCTCCCTGAGTCTTTGAAAGCTTACTTGACATATTTTAGAGACAAATAACTTATATCAAAAAGAATGCCTACTGATGATTCCTTTAGTCTTGAAAATGTAGTGTTTATTAGGAGTTAAAAGAAAGAGAATTATTTGTTTCATCAGAGTGAATCATAGTGGAAAAAAATATAACTTGTTTCTCTTAGTAACAAAGATGATGTATTCAGTGATGAAAAAGAAACTCTTTTATAAAAATCTATTTTTCTTTAAATCTTGGGAAAATGCTGTTTTAACTCAGTGATTTCAAAGAGGAATGCAGCAATAGTCAAGACTTTGTGTAATATAAGTCCTTTTCTGATTCCCTACAGATTTGTAGAGGTGAGGGTTAGATTTAATTTTATATAAGTAATTGTTAAGCATATATAATCTGATTTGAATTGCAGTTGTTTGCATTTCCTCTATGAAAACTTTCTTATCTAATAAGGAAATCAAATGCTTTGTAGGCCTATTTACCTTACTTTTGTTGCAATCACTGTTGCTGAGTTGCTGTAGATATGTTCCGGGCAATATATGAGTGCAATAATAATACAAGATATTGAGTAATTTAGCTTTAAAAAACCCACAAATTTCATGAAATTTTACAGCCCTGCAGCTTTTACTTTTGAATTTATTGCCAAAAGACATGGGGAAAATACCTGCTTCTCTTATAGAGATTTTAAGAGCACAGCAAGTGAATATTAAAGTAGAAAGTATATACTTAATACAACTCAATTTGTATGGACCCTTTACATTTTCAGTATTTAAAAATAACGAGGTTATCTTAACTCAGAATTTTCAAAGGTAGTATATTTAGGATTGTTTTTCTGTAGTTCACTGTACAAAGTATTTGGTTTAAAAAAAAAATCTATCATCCTCTCTGACTATAATAGCATAGAGAAAAGAGTGAATAAGTAAGCACGAGTGATCACCACTTTCTCAGATAGCTCCGAATAGCAGGGCCAGAGCAGATGTGGTCAGCTGATGCACTTTAGCAAATGGGACTTCTAGCCTATCTGTATATTTAACTTTACAAGATAGGGATAAACTTGCCTATATTTGCTTTGGATCTTTCTAGTGTAAGAAATATTCACAGAACTTGTATGTAGACACATTTGTGTTAAAAATCTGGTTCAGAATCATAGTGTAATCTTTGGGACCTACACCATGTGCATTCAACTTCTTCCCATATTTTTCTGTTTCTTTGGTAAAATTATATATTCATTTTTGCTTAATGTTGCATACTTAAGCTACATAGTGTATCAGTGACAAAACAGGTAATTAATGCCGTTATTAGGATTTTTTTTTCCTATTAAGGCTCAGAAACACTCATTCCTTGTTAAAATGTACAATGTAATATATTTACTACTTAGTGTTAACATGGATCATGTATTTTTTAAAGGGAAAAATTTGAAATTGCCATTTATTACCACCAGCATCATATTAAAACAGTTGCTCAGATTTTCTTATGGAAACTCAAATCATTGTATAGTGAAAGACTGTTATCTCTTTACTAAGATTCAAATATTGTTTTCAAAAATCTTAGCTGTAGTAATTCCACATATCTAAAACACTTGTTTGGGGTGGGTACCTAACTCAGTGGTGGACCCCTTGACTAGCATGTGTGAAGCCCTGGGTTCTGTGCTCAGAACCACAAAAACAATAACAAGCAATTGTTTGAAATGATCTAGACACAAAATTGCCCCCAATCATTTTAGTAATGTGAAAGAAAATTTCTTGGAAGGTATTCGTTTTATACTCATGGCTGGGAAATGGAATGGGGGACTCTAAATTTTTTCTTAGATAATTATTAAACTTTTATTAAGAAATTCCCCATCTCATTTCTAAGAAAAAGAATCAGTTTTATGCTTTTGTTATCTGTTACAAATATTCATTTAATTCTTGAGTTGTTTCAGAAGTTTAATCATGAATTCCTGGTACCCACATATTTTTATCTAGAAAACCTAGGAAGAGTTTTCATCTTGTCTAATTCCCTACTCCCATTTTTTAAAAAAATTGTTATTTGAGCTGGTGCCAGATGCGTAAAAATACACATTTTTTTTTGTTGTTGTTGTTGTTGATGCTCTTACCCATTTGGTAAAATTTTTGTTAAGGATATATTTGAAGATGGACATTTTCATATTGTCTTTCATTCTGTTGACCTTAGCAAAATGTATAGTAGATTTTCATGATCACTGCTTATTTTTTTGGTCATTGAACTGTATCTTTTGTGTTCTTAAATGCATTTATTTTACAGGTATGACTTTTATCGTTGACTTTAAATAAAGAGGCAGAAATAAAATATGAAAATTCAAGTGAGAGCCTTCTTATCTATTATGCAAATATATTGGAATAAGAATATTTTGGGTTTGTGTTTTTAATGAATTCATATTTACTTGATTATAGAAAATTATGCTTTTATCAGTAGAGAAGTAGCAAATGAAGATGAAATAGAAAATGAATGTGATGGGGAATATCATGGAATTTTATAGATAAATGAGGCATTTGATTTTGCAAATGAGAAAGTAGGCCTAGAGTGGTGGCATGTTTTGCTAGTTATATAGCTAGTTGGAGAAAGGGCTTGAAATAGTATTCAGCATTAGCGAAATCCCAAGAATCTGGCAATGATACCATAACTACTGAGAAGCTAATTTAAATCTGTACTGCTTACTGGTTGATACATGTGGTTCTGATATTAATGAAAAAAACTAAAATAGCATACATAGTGATTACAATAAAATACAAAAAGCATATTGATTTCTAGCTGTTTGAGATAATAAAATTGAAACAAAGCCTGTTGAATCATTGGAAGACTTGGAAAGTCATTTTAAATAAAAAATCACATATAATTAAGCATCATTTTCTAGTGGCCTGGCATTTCTTTCTTTCTTTTTAAAAAACTTATGAATTTAGATGATCTCAATATACCTGTGGATGTAGGTGAATTATGGTTTATGGTGGTCCGTGTTTGAACATCTTTGTTCAAACTTCTTTGTGCCTATTGCCAGCTCTGAAGGATGTAGTTTTTTTTTGGTTGTGGGTGGCAGGGTAACAGGGATTAAACTCAAGGGCACTCAACCCACTGAGCCATATACCCAGCCCTATTTTGTATTGTATTTAGAGACAGGGTCTCACTGAGTTTCTTAGCACCTCGCTTTTGCTTTGGCTGGCTTTGAACTCTATCCTCCTGCCTCTGCCTCCCAAGCTGCTGGGTTTACAGGCGTGAGCCACCATGTTCAGCTAAAGATGTAGTTTTATAAAAATTATTTTAATAAAATACTCATGTATATAAAGTCTTTTTATAAAATACATGTAAAGTACCAGGAATAAGTTCAGTGTAGGTGCATGTGTACATACTGTAAGGTTGGACTATTAGCATAACCAACGTCTGTGTGCCCCTTCCCAATCTCAATCCCTCCCTTCTCAGGGATTAAATGAGATTTATCCCTCAGGGTAACTCTGTTTTTTCTGACCTTGCTTTTTGCTGTTATTTTGCCACTGGCTTGTATTTACACAACCTATATATTATTTGGCTTCATATGTGGCTATATTCATACTGTATGTATATATTCTTCTGTGGCTCTCTTATTCACTCCTTGCTACTTTTCTGAGGTTAATTTATGTTGTATGCAGTTGTGTTACACTAACAGTTCATAATTTATTCTTTGATGGACATTTTTTTGTTCCTGCAAATAGTTTACTATGAACATTCTACATGTATAGTGGCTGTGGGAGTTTTTTCTTAGATTGTACATCTAGGGATAGAATTACTACTAGATTATAGAACATACTTATATTCACTTTTACCCAGATGGTACAGATTTGTTTTCCAAAATAATGAACAATGTATGTTCTATCCAGCTATGTTTAGATTTTTTGGTTATACCACATCCTCACCTATATACACTTATAATTTTTTGCCTGTTGAGTAGTGTGAAATATCTTACAGGGACTTTGTTACTTATTAGGTAATGAGTTTTTATTTTTTAAATAATTTCAAGTATTGTTTTGATTTTAGGTTTCCTTTCTGAAAAAGGAAAACTTTGTCAGTCAAGTCTTATACGTTTTTTTCATGGGTAGTTTCTTTTTAAAGACTAACTTATAGGAGTTCTATTTGTAGCCTTGGTATTATTCCATTGTCAGTTATGTGTGTTGGAAATATGGTTTATTCTGAGCCAAATACGAGTGACCATGGACTCAAGTTACCCTGAATGGCATGTACCACTGTGGAAGAGGTTATGTGATTTATGATAATCACAGAATCAAAGTCATAAATCAGTGCATTTGGTGATCAAGTGTGGGAGCATCAGGTAGGTGGGCTTATGGCAAGGGGGGATCTCTCTTCTGTAGGTTTCAGATGTTACACTGTCTTAGCTTTAGGCCTGCTGCAGGCTAGAGGTCTGCTAAGCTTAGTGACACATTCTGAGAAGTTACATAATAGTCATCAGAAGGTTACACCTGATGCAGAAGTGAAGGTAAGTGGCTATCAAAGGGTCTGAGAAAGGCTGAGATAATAGTCTCTCAAGTTACGACATTACCTGTGTCTGCAGCGTTCTGCTTAGGCAGGGTCAAGTAGTCTGCAGGAGCTTTTAATAGACATGCAGCTTTTTCAGAGAACTTCATTTTACAGTTCCCCCTGTTGGTGCCATTTTCAGTTTTAAGTTTCAAATTCATCTTTTACACCTTCAATACAAAGATCGTGAAAATATTATATATTTTCTTGCAGAAGTTTTTATGATTTTTTTTCCTTTCACATTTGAATCCACAATATACCTGGGATATTGATCTTTGGTCAGAAATATGGTCCAGTTTGATTATTATTTTTTTCACTTGTTTGATCAATTGTTTCATGACCAATTTTTAAAGACTTTTTCCTCTCCTGTGATCTACAGTGGTAACTTGATCACAAATTAAGTTTTCATGTATTTGTGCTCGTATATAGCTTTCTTTTTTATTTTATTAGTTTATATATCCCTCTGCTAAACCACACAGTTTTATTTACTATAGATTTACCCTAATTCTTGATATACTAAGCTAAGTCTCTTCAACTTATGTTCCAGGCATTTCTCGGTTATTCTTGAACCAGTAGACTTTCATGTAATTTTATGAACAGCTTTTCAGATTACACATATACACAACATTTTTGGGATTACCTTGGAATAATATTGAATTTAAAGGTCAGATTGTGCCCCTCTTGCCAAGCTTATGATATGAATACATGAATATGGTATTCCTTTGGGGTCTTAGAGCCAAGGCTCTAAGGTCTGTCGTCTTTTGTTAGGTTTATTGCTATTCTTGTGTTCTGTTTATTAAAATGGTATTTTAGA
Organism: Marmota monax; assembly: GCF_021218885.2. Taxonomy (NCBI): domain Eukaryota; kingdom Metazoa; phylum Chordata; class Mammalia; order Rodentia; family Sciuridae; genus Marmota; species Marmota monax. The sequence goes on along the minus strand of NW_026695198.1, from coordinate 6,663,486 downwards.
CTTTTTATTGATTTTTGTACAATATTTATATCCTTGTCTCGTGACTTTTCTAGGTTTTCTACACAGAGACTCATATCTTTAAATTTTAGACAGTTTTGTGTTGTTTTTTTTTGGGGGGGCGGATTTTTTATTTTACCTGATGTGTTTGGGACTTTCAGGACAGTGCTAAATAGATGTCTTAAACAAGAACAACCTTATTTCTTGTTTTATTAACCTTATGGTAATTTTTTAATATAAATGGCTTGATGGGTCTAAAAATGTACTTCAATTTTTCAGTGTCATTTTTTTGTCGTGGTTTTTGTTTTTTTGTGGTGCTGGTGATCAAACCCTCAACTTCATGCATGCCAGGCAAACACTCCACTACTGAGCCACATACCCAGCCCACTGTCATGTTCTATTAATGTCAATTGAGTGCATTTTTAAATTGTATTGTTCAAATCTAATATGACTTAAGTACGTTTTTGTGCGTGTGCCTACTTGGCATAGCAAAATGATACCTAGTACACTATTTTATTTTCAGCTTTTGTTGTTGCTTATGTTTTAGATGATGTTTCATATAAACAAGAGATAGCTGAATTTCTTAAAAATTTATTTGTACAATCTTACTTGATGCTTTCTATTGACATTCACTTTAAATATCACTATCAAATGAATTATTGAGCTATATGCCTACTATATTTCTTTTCTATATTCTTTGGATTATTATTTCTTCATTTTTTTTCTATTTTTATTTTGAAGTTATACTTTCCCTCCTGCTATTAGTGATTACACAACATTTTAATGCATTCACTTAATTTAATCACCTTAAATAATAGGACACTAACTCTGAGGTCATCACCTCAAAATGATGTGCTGGCATGTTTTACTTCTAAAATGTGAAGCTGTATAGCATACCATTGCTACTGTTTATCTAACCAATGTTAGATTAGATATACTCCCATTTGCACCTGTTTTTGCTCATTATTTCTTCCCTCCTCTTAGACCATCCTAATTTCCTTTTCCCAAGGTATGACCTTTTGAGTTTCTGTTAGCAAAGGACTATGGTTGCAAACTCTTAGTTTTGTCTGACAGAAAAAAAAATCATTTAAAAACTATGTCCATTGTTTAAGATTTTAGATTGGCAGCATTTCCTCTAAAGGATTTGTGATTTCTCTATATTTTGTCTTCCACTGTAGTTATTAAGTCAACTGATGGTCTTTCCTTTTTGGGGTCATCTGTCATGTGTATCTGCTTTAAAGATGTCTTAACATTCTTGTCTTTGCATCGTTAATCCTTTGTAGTTTCATATAATGTGCCTGCGTGTGAATCTTTTCATTTTTCCTACCTGCTATTTACATGTCTTGTAGCTGTGTTGAGTTGTTCTCTTTTGTCAATTCTGGAGATTCTTGGCTACCTTTTTTCCCCCTTACAAATACTATCTTGACATTTCCTCTCTGCGTTGAATTTTAGATCATTTCTTCAGATATATTCATGGATCATCAGTTCTCTTTTATGTATTTATGTATTTTTGGCATGAGGGATTGAACCCAGGGCCACTTTACCAGTAAGCCATATCCCTAACCTTTTTTTATTTTTTATTTTAAGAGAGAGTCTCACTAGGTTGCTTAGGGCCTCACCAAGTTGTCTGAATTTGTAATCCTCCTGCCTCAGCTTCCTGGATCCCTGGGATTATGATTGTGTACACAATACCTGGCACCAATTCTCTTTTAAGGTTGTTTGAAATTTGCTGGTAAACCCTTTAAGTGAGTTTTACTATCTGTTTTGTTTTCTAGTTCTGCTTTTTTTTAAAGATCAGCTGGGTTGTTTTTATTAATGTGTTCAGTTCTCTAAATGATACCAGTCAGGAATTGGTCTTCATTCCCCTGGTTTTGAAGATTAAACACCCAAGAAACGCATAGAAAGTAAGTTTCATTTAAAAAGAGAGAAATGCAGGGATAGCAGACTTCTTTGGAGAGAAGAGGGCCCAGAGGTGGTTGCACTCAGGAATGAGTGTGTCTTGCTCTTTTATAGACTCCCAAACCTCCCACCTTTTCTTCTCTGTACTTGTCTAAGACCAGAAGGAGCAGCTTGGGGTAATCCTTAGCAATTCCTTGTGCAGGGAAAAGGTTAGCTATTAGCAACTCATTCTCTTTTCTTTGATAACCAGCCCTCCTCTTCTCAACCCCCATCATTCATTACCTACATTGACTGCCAGACCTTCAGCTGCTTGCCTCAGTCTGTTGAGAAATGTGATATTTCCTGTCCACCCAGGACAGAAGGCCTGCAGGCAGATTGCTTTTTGGCAAAGTAAGCATGTGGGGAGTCAGTACAATAGGCTCATTTCATTGGATTATCCTCTTCATCTCATGTACCCACCATCCTCATCTATTTGTCTCCTTACGTAAACATATGGAACTTAATTATTTTGTATTCCTTGTGTGATTCCAGGTGTAAATTCTGCTCATGATGTTTCCATGGTTAGCACTTACAACTTTTGTAGTTTGTGGGTTTTGACTGAGTTTGTGTTGTACAGCTTTGACCATGGGACTCTTTACATTCTTAGTTAGGTCTTCTGGACCACTCAGGTGGAGTGGATGATCTAGAACTGCACTAGAAGGCTACTTTGGAGTTATGACAGCTCCAGGGAGATTTTACTTGCTGCCTCCCCACTGTCAAGCCTTGAAATAGGCAGTTTTTCTTGTGTTGTCAGGGTGAGTAGGTGGGTGGGCAAGGCCAAGGGTGGGAAGTGTTCCCAGTTTATTTTTAAGATAGAGCTCTGGGGCTATACAGATTTTTCCAGGTGAGACTCCCTGCTTAGTAGAGGGGTTTCTATCCTAGTACCTCTCCTATTCCAGTCCCAAAGTTAATTTCACTTAGTTATGCAAATAACCTCAAACTGAACCAGCCTTCAGTGTTTACTTAGCCTTATGGGCTTCCCATTTCACTTCATTTTTGGACTTTTGTAAACACCTTGCTAACTAAATCATGACACATAAATGCATTTTCAAAAACGTGTTAAATATTTTATCTAACACATTTAGTTGTTTTTGGTGAGAGTTGTCCTAAGGTACTATCTGAAGGGCCATGTAATGGTGTGATGCTTGTTCTTACCCTTCCGAAGCCCTGTACTCAAAGTCAGTAATCAGTGTTCTTTTCCCCCCAGTTCAATGTTAACATAGGCTTCTAAATTAGAAAGATTTTAATCTATCCTTCTGGAAGAAGACCTTTTGAGTACAGATAATGTTTATTATATTTTTGAGCTGAAATTGTAAGGCACTAACCTGCCATCTGGTTCACATTTTCCAAATCCAACACTGACAAGTAGTAATTGTTCTCGTAGTAATTGTATGAGTACAGTTGAAAGGAATTTGCTTTTTTAAAAAATTTTTGATATACTTTGACAATAAAACACATGAAAAATGCCAAGCATACTTAAGGTTTATTTAAAAGTCATCCTGTTCACATAGATTAGTTTGGTTCTTTCAGTCTTTTTGTATTTTAAGCCCCCAAACATCACACATGTAGATGTGAACATTTTGCCAAAAGAGGGCAGTATTCACCTACAGTAGAATGTACACAGCCTGAAAAGACTATTGTGGAAGGATGCATTTATTTTTTCCTCTTAAAACTGATAAGACTCGACAGAACTCTGCATTTACTATATTGGATTCCCAGTCTGATCACCTGGGTTTGACCATACAAGTTTTAATTTGTATTTCTATTCTTAAAAAGAGATTTGTTGGAAAACTTTAATTCTTTAAAGATAAAATCAAATCAAGACTCCCCCCACTCCTTTTTAATATCTGCTTAACAGAATGCCCAGAGTATAAGTGTTTAACTATCAATCCTGTTCTTCCAGACATCCTCAAAGAGGGGCCCACTCACTTCCTGGAAATGCATGACAATGACAAGCCATTCTCCAGCCAGCACCTGCACTACTTTACATAGTTACACGTTTGTCCACCAGTTGTCTGTATACAAGATCATGGTTTCAAACATACAATTTTAAACATTAAATATTGAAGAAATCTGAAGTAGGCAGTTTGAATCTTACGTGAGTGAAATGTGTTGGGTTTAGGGGTAGAATATAGAAAAAGGAGGGAAACCATGTTTTTCAGAGCACTGTTTGCAGTAAGGTAGGAATTCGTGCACCTAGATCAACTCATTAGAACTGCCTGCCCTTTTAGGATTTGGTAATGTTATCAGATAAAAAGAAGGAAAACTGTTCTGCCTGGATTCAATAAATAATTAATCAACTTGAACTTCAAAAGTACAGCTAGGGGCTAAGAGGCTGGGGCTTACATAAAAAATGCAGTGGAAGCAACTTTGGAAAAGTTTTTATTTGCATCACACTGCCTACAGAGCCTCTTGCACTCACAAGTCCCCCTTGTCCTTGGGAGTCTGATTTCTGCTTAGAGCCGCCCCCTGCCTTCAGCGTCGTAATGTGATCTCTTTCCTTCTGGATTGGCCAGGGGGTGCCTCTTCCCTGGGAGCTGCTTTCAGGCACTGCTCCCAAGCCTGGTTTAGCCCAGCCCCGACTATCCCCACCACCACTGCTATTGCTGCCGCAGCTGCTGCTGTCCAGCCGCGGATGGAGCAATGGAGCCCAGACTCCTCTGCTGGACCACTTGCTTCCTCCTGGCCAGCTGGTGTCTGCCGGTGCTGCCCTGCCCCAGCCGGTGCCTTTGCTTTAAGAGCACCATCCGCTGCATGCACTTGATGCTGGATCACATTCCTCAGGTACCACAGCAGACCACGGTCCTGTAAGTTCACACAGATCTCCCCAAGCCCTGTTCAGCCATGCTCTATTGCTTCTTGGCTGGACTGAGTGTAACTCCTTTTAATTTAGGATTTCTGATACTCTCCCTGCTCGCTTACTTGGAAGAGTCCCCCCCCCCCACTTAACAAATAACTTCCTAGTTCTGCTCTGTTAGACTTTTAAATTGTGAGACATGATGAGTTGGCGTGGATACAGTTCTCTTAACATCTTCAAGAACTTAACCACTGAGAATTCTCATATTTCTTTTTCCTTCCTCTCCAAAGGGTTCTCTCAATTGATTCCTTTTCATCATCATCTCCTAAATCTTTGGGACTCTTAATTGGATGTCCGTCCCATTTGGAAAGAATGAATTTAACTTCAAGAATGTAGTTCCATTTGATTATGTGGTTTGCTCTCTGCTTCCTAGGAGTGTGATGTCCTCACTTCCAGTACTTTATCACTATCTGCCCCAAACAGTTCTGCAAATGGTCCAGCATAGCTCTCAATGCTTAGTAGACTTGCTGAGCAGCTACAAGACTAATTTAGCATTTAGTATTTAGGAGGCATTGTAGAATGGTAGAATAAACCAGAATTTAGGAGTCAAACAAATCTGAATTCAAATCCTATCTCATTGTTATTAATATTGGGATAAGAGCAGTATAATTGATACTTAGGTTAAATATATCTATGAAAGAATTAGTAGAGCAAATCTCTTTCAAGCTTTATGTTACAAGAAGGGGAGGGGATGCTGAAAGACCATGCAATTCCAAGGGCTTTCCTTGGGCAAAGATGAAGTTTTTGTGATTGCATCATGTCTGTGGAAGACCGAACAGCTGTCAGAGTTTTCAAGTTTGTTCTTGGGCAGAGGGAAATAGCTCCTGGAATTTGGAGATATTAATGTTTAATATCATCACTCTAAATTTTTCTGTCCTAATCATGAAATAATTCTTAATAATGAAAAGTCCAAGTTGCATAGAAAATTGCATGTATGATTCATAGATCTTTATTATTGCAAAACATTTTTTTTTGGTTAATCTTATATGCATGCAAATATGAAGTAAGTCTTAACTGTAAAAATAGCAAGACATTCTCAAGCCTAGGGCCACTGCATATGGCTGTGTAGACAGCTCTAGAGGTGCCTTTAAATGCAGAACCATTCATTTGTCATTTTGTATCCACAGCTTTCTGGCAGATAGCAGTAAAGCCTTAGAGAAAGGGCAACTTGTCTATTCAACCAACATGACATTAAATAAAATGCTAACTAAGTAAGGTCCAGTCTCTATCTAAAGTGTACTCCCTAGGTGTTTCAAAGAGCAGCACCCACTAGGTACTTCCAAAGGCGATTAACTGTAAAGACATCAGTTAGAGGAAGCCTGCTACCATGTGAAAAAGAAAGCTTAGACTCTGAGCCAGTTATCCTCTGTCTACAGTCATTCCTACCAAGTGTGTGGTCTTGTGCAAGTTGTCCACATTTCTGTCTCAGCTTCTGAAACTGTGAAATGGGGATTCAGATTGTGTTCACCTGTTATTTTGTGATTTTGGGGTTGGGGTTGGGGGAGTACTGGAAATTGAATTCAGGTTTGAACTCAGAAGTACTCGACCACTGAGCCACATCCCCAGGCCTATTTTGTATTTTATTTAGAGACAGGGTCTCACTGAGCTGCTTAGTGCCTTGCTTTTGCTGAGGCTGGCTTTGAACTCGCGATCCTCTTGCCTCAGCCTCCCCAGCGGCTGGGATTACAGGCATGAGCCACCGTGCCTGGCACCTGTCAGTTACTTTGAAGATTAAATGAGTTAGTGCATTTTAAATACTTGGGAAATTGTCTAGCCCTGTTAAGCACTGTGAAGTTTTAGTTGCTATTATCATATCTACAATTAAAGACAGGAGTTATAAACTCAAAGACCTCCAAGAACCTGGCTGGTTAATTTGAGGGGTGTAGGGTGAATGAAAAACTGCTGTGTGAGTAGAATGAGGGAGAATTATTGGCCTCAAGCTTGAGTGCATGGAGACAGTTGGGAGCATGGAAGACAGTGACGAAGGCAGTCTGGTCATATTTTTTCAAGAAAATATGGATGTCAAAAATAAAATTCTCGCCAGGTGTGGAGACAACTGTAATCCCAACTACTAAAGAGGCTGAGGTCAGAGGATTGCAAGTTTGATTCCAGGCTAGGCAACTTAGTGAGACCCTGTCTCAAAGGGATAGGGACGTAGCTCAGCGGTAAAACTGACCCTGGGGTTTAATCCCCAGTACAAAACAAAACAAAACAAACAAAAGAACTAAAACCAGAAGAAGAAGAAAGGAAAGAAGGGAGGGCAAAACTCCTAGCTTTTAAATATTAGTAGCAAATAAATTTTTAAAAAGTGAAAGGCAAAAATACCCAAGTTCACAAATGCTTTTAGCTGAAGGCCTTCAGTTTGTGACTGCTATTAAAAAATGGTGCAAAAGCTGAGAAATGAACGTAAAGCCAATATAAATTGGTGTCCTGCTCCTTTGGGGCTAAAAATCTTTGATATACAATTATATTTTTATGTAAGCAATTTCATGAAGGACCACTACTGATCTCGTTAAGAAAAGATTTGTGAAAAAGCAAAGCCAGTCAACCTTTGAAAGCTAAGGTGAATGAATGCTGGCTGAATTTTTCCTAATAGAAGCATCAATAGTTTCTGTTAAACCACACTTCAATTTATATGTATTGTCACTCTAACATAAAAAAAACAATGCAAATAACATATTTAGCACTGCGAATGGCCAAAGTGGTTAGTAAATACTAGTTAGTAGTATTGCTATAGTTTTCTTGATTTTCTTCATCTTTAAATGTTTTTACAGTTTTAACTTGAGTACAGAAGATATTTTCCTCATCCATAGACAAGAAAACTTAAATGTTTTTAAAGATTATGATGATCAAGATTATAAGTTCAGAAAGATACAAAACTATCCCCTTAATTGTAATTTGATTCCATCTTATGTTAGTCAACTTTTCATCTCTGTGACAAAAATACCTGAAAAAAAACACAAGGAGGAAAGATTTCTTTTGGCTCATGGTTTCAGAAGCTACAGTCCATGGTCAGCTAACTCCATTGCCCTGGGCCTGATGTGAGGCAGAGCATCATGGCGGAAGGGCAAGGTGGAGGAAAGTGTCATCTCATGGCAGCAGGCAGATGGTGGGGGAGTGGGGGGGCTGGGCACAAGATATACCCTTCTAGGACACACTCCCAGTGACTATGTCCTCCATTGAGGCCTTACATCCTATAGTTTCCACCACCTCTCAATAGTCTACTCGATTATGAACCCATGAAGGTGTTACTCCATCAGTGAGGTCAAAGCCTTATCTAATCACTTCTGCAAAGTCTCACCTGAGCATTGCTGCACTGGGGACCAAACCTTTGCAGGGACATTTGAGATTCAAACTATAACACATCTATAAAGATGGCATTGTATATTCCAAACTAATATCCCTTACTGTACAGGAGACAACCATTTAGAAAATCTCAATCTTTTTTTTTTTTTTAGAGAGAGAGAATTTTTTAAAATATTTATTCTTTTTTAGTCTTTGGTGGACACAACATCCTTGTTTGTATGTGGTGCTGAGGATCAAACCTGGGCCGCATGCATGCCAGGCTAGCGCGCTACCGCTTGAACCATGTCCCCAGCCCCAAAATCTCAATCTTCATACTATAAATTTCAGTATAGAAAAATCTTTTAGAATAATAATTTGCAAACTATAAATTTCTAAAAATGAGCACAACATTTTAAGGGAGACTGTTCATTAATCAGAAGCAGTATTGTTTGATTGGCTTTAGTTGATTCCACTTTATCCTCAGGCCATTAGGTTGTACTTTCCAAATCTTAATTACCAGTCAAGAAATGTGATATTTTCACTAACCAACATATGGAATCAATTCCATATCCAATACCTAATGCCCAATGGGGAGTGGTTAAAATGTGGTACACATAATCAATGGAACATTATTAAACCATAAAAAGAAAATAAAGTCCTGTCATTTTAGGAAATGTGGATGGAACTAGGGGATGTTATGCTGAGTGAAATAAGGCACAAAAAGATAAATGTCGAACCTACAAAACTGTTCACTTCTTTGTTGAACCTACAAAAATTGATCTCATAGCAGTAGAGATATACCTGGAAGAGTATACCTCTCAGAGTAGAGAGCAGAATAGTGGTCACTAGAGGCTAGGAAAAGTAGAGGGCGGAGAGGAGAGGGAGGTTGGATCAGTATACCAAAATACAGTGCCATAGGATGAAGAAGTCCTAATGTTATACTTCACAACAATTCATTGTGTATTTTACAAAGAACTAGAGAAGAAAAGTTTAAAGATTTTCAACATAACAAATGATAAATGAATGTTTAAGGAAAGGAAATGCTAATTACCCTAATCTGATCATTACACAATGTACATACACTGAATGATTTCAGTGTACCCCATAAATATGTACCATTAAAACTCCTTTTAAAAAATAAAGACATGAGATGTTCTTAGGATTCCCAGGAGTGGGAAGATGCAGAGGCAGATGTGTTCTGTCACTACAAAATGGAACATACTTTGAAAACCATATTGAGCACATTAGAAAAATGTATAAGCTTAGGGCTGTTTTAATGACTGAGGATTTGAAGATTTCCCCCAAAATTCTTAAAAACAAGTATGGGGTACAGTGGTCGTGTGCTTGCCTAGCATGTGCAGGGCCCTGGGTTCAGTCCCCAGCACTGCCAAACAACAACAATAAAAAAAAACAAAGCAAAACAAAAAACAAAACTACGTTGAACATAGAATCCTAATCATTGAAGTGAAGGCATTTTCTTTATGTAGAAAGCATGCCTTGCCCTCAAAACTCAGGGAAAGATGGGGGTGGGGAATGGAAAATGACTTAAACTCAGATATGAAAGAATGGATTTGGCTGATAGAATTTTCATCTTGTTCAGGAAGGATTTATTCAGTTCTTTTAGCTAGACTTTTGTTTTTTTTCATCTAACTCTCTGAGGTTACTTTGACCTTTGAAACAAAATTTTTCATAATTTTTTATAACTGATGTCACTTACTGGCTTTGAGCGATCCCTCCACAGTAGTGAACAGGGATGAATTCTCTGGACCTGCCCCCAATCTGGTGTTATTGAAATGAAGGTCGACAGGACCCAGATGAGCTCTGTCCAAACTGAAATGTACTCAGTGGTACCTTTGGTACCGGTTAGGGAGAGAAATGGAACTAAAAGTTGGGCCTCTTTCACTATGAAGCTTTCTCCGTAGTAAGTCAGGATAGATTAACAACTACAGCAAACAACCCCACCCTCTGGGCGACCACCAGTAACCCCACTGCTCTTAGGCCTCAGGCCTGTGCAGTACTGGGAGGTGGGCTGGGGGAGGCCCCAAGGAAGCTGGATAAGGGTTGATGGAGCCCAAGCAGGATTGCGGGTGAGGGGAAGGCAGGCAGGTCGAGGGGTGGAGGCCGGGGCCTAGTGGCACTGCTGGATGTCATCCTGATAGAAGCAAATGTACAGAATTCTACACTTGGGAGGTTGCTGATGCCAGGCTCCATGTTAGTGGTCCTGGGATTTCCTATGACCTTACATGGTATGAGCTGATGAAATTATTAGAATATGACAGAGTTTCCTACACTAAACTTCATTTCCGTCCTCATTGTAGAGTCTATAAGTGAGGTGAGTGAAGCACTATGGGAATAACAGCTTTGGCTGTAATAGGAGGCAGCAAAACTGGTCCCGTTCTAGTTGAGGAACTACTACACACGTGGAAAGGCAAAGAGACTGGTGTGAGAAGAACCTCTTCTGTTTTGCATTTATGGAGTAGCATCTCCTTTGTCAAGTAGATTGGTAATGCTGAGAGCAAAATTAAGTGACAAAAGAGAAGGAATGAAATTGTAGAGAGAATTTGTTCAATTTCCCCCCGGGGGCATCCTGTGTAGGAGGTAGGGGCTCAGAGGTACGCTCAGTTGGGAGACACTTGAAGAGATGCAGTCATCAGGGAGAAGGGTGTATGTTAATTAAGTCAAAGGGAAGAAGTCTGATTTCCTGGGGGAGGGGAGTTAGAATGAGAAAAGGCCATTCTCTCTGATATGCAGATGCTAGCACACAATAAGGAGGTGGGGGGTGTCAACATACTTTATATACAACCAGAGATATGACAAATTGTGCTGTATACATGTAATAAGAATTGTAATGCATTACGCTGTCATTTTTTTAAATCAATAAATAAAAAAGAATAGTACTTTGGATTAGACAAAGGGGAATGAAGGGAAGGGTGAGAGAATGGGAAAAGGAAAGATAGTAGAGTGAATGGAACACAACTTTCCTATGCTCATATATGAATACACCACCAGTGAAACTCCACATCATGTACAACTACAAGAATGGGGTCCTAATTAGGATAAATCATACTTCATGGATGTATAATATGTCAAAATACATTCTACTGTCATAGGCTGGAACTCTGGTAAGCTCTGCAGGAAAGGAAAAAAAAGAAGAAAGAAAGAAAAAAAAAAGCACAAAAGAGCCCGGACTGATAGTCCGGCCTTCAGCCGTGCACTGCACAACTCCCAATTGTGTAGTCATGCCACGTGGTGAGCCTGGGGAAGAAAGAAGGAGAAAACAGAGAATATAGAAACCGAGAAGAAGGAGGAGTACTAGGAAAGAGAATTCTCTGTCTTTCAAAAGACAGGAGAGGTGATCAAATCTGGCAGAAGTTGGTGTAGCAGAGTGCAAATTTTGCCTCCAAGACATTGGAACAGAAGGAGAGGGTCAAAGGGATTTTGTTTATTTTTTTAAATGGAGAGAGGTGGTTCTTTGTTGTAGGAAAAGGAATGAAAATAGTGTAGGAAGAGGGAGGATATAAGGGAAGAGCGATGAGTAGGGTTTTTATTGGACTTCTCAGTTAAAAAGGGAACTGCCAGTAAAACATGTGTATATTACACAAGTTAACTGGGATCCCAGAGTCTCCCTGGGTCAGGCAGGCTGCAGACCTCCTGACTCAGTGGACAGATGGGAGACCTCCTGCCAGCAGGGAGCCAAGACATCTGGAGGCCATTGTGGCTGCAGCAGATGGCCTTCCCCAGGCCAAGAGGAGGCCGATGCAAGGCAGAGAGAAACCAGCAATATGAAGAACAGCAGATGTTCAACCACTTGATGTTTTTTGATTTTTTTTCCTTCTGTAACAATGGTATCTTTCACAAATAATTTTAACACGTTTTGTTTTACTTAATGAAATGTTAAATTAGTTGCTGATGGTGATTCAGGTTTGAATGATCTAAATGTTTATTAAAAAAAAAATGAATAGGTACCAGTATGACTAAACCATCCTGGTGAGTTCCTTACTTAGTGCATATATGTTCCTTTCTGCTCTGAAGTCCAGGGCCTGCTTCTCAGGACATATGGGAGAGATGTGTCACACAATCCTCTGGCTATTGCATAAAGATGACCATGTCTGACCAAAGTTGAAATCACAGGACACTTTCCACATTCAAAAGGAAAGCATTTATTTATTTGAGGTGGGTCCTGCTGTGTTACCCAGGTGGACCTTGAACTCCAGACTCAAGCAATCCTCCTGCCTCACCCTACCAAGTAGCTGGGACTATATACAGGTGTGTGCCCCTATGTCTGACTAACAAAAACTTTAAATGTGCCTTTCTTTCAGGCAATAGATGAACCATGAGAAATGACAAAGGTTTTACTGTCAAACTCTAGACTCTGCCATGAAAAGCTCATATATTTAAAACAAAAGTTTTATATTTAAAACCTACCTTGTTCTCCTGTTCCTGGTTGGTTTGAATAATTTTGTCGATGCTCCCATGCTTCATCTAAGTAGAAAAACAAAAACAAAAAATGAAATAACCCAAATTACAAACTATGTGATTTTTTGGATTTTGTTTGGATTAAAAAAAAAAACTTAAATATGGTTTCAGTGAAAAATACTATAAAAAAATTCTCAAGTCTGCTAACTTCTTTTTTCTTAAACTAACAGAACCCAAAGTCCTCATTTAACCTCAAGTGCTGCAGAATGCTAGTGGTTAGATACATAATAGACATCTGTAATATTGTGTGCAAATGACTTCCAAGAGGAAAGATGTCTAATCCCTTCCTTTCTTCTTCCCTCCTTCCCTCCCTCCTCCCCTCCCTCCCTTCCTTCCTTCCCTTCCTTCCTTCCTCAATGCTAAGGATTAGATGCAGGGTTTCTGGAATGCTAGGCAAGTGTTGTCCCTCTGAGCTAAACCCCTAGCCGTAGGGTATAGATCCTAAGATTCATCTACTCATCGTCAGAAGTGTGAGCCCCATGCTTAGTGAGATGAGGCCGTGGCCTACATGCATTGCAAAAAAACCCTAGAGGTCGCCCAAAGATAGACTTCCCAAAGTTTACTAATTCATGGCATTTGCCATGAGCTGCCTTTGAGTTATATCAAATAAGACTCCTATGAAAAAAACCCATTTCCTCTGACAGGAATATGGTCTTCTTGCCAATTAAATAGGATGACTTCATCACCTTATTAAATGAGCACCTACCAGAGTCTTGCCTCTGATACAATTAGAACATGAGTGGATTATGTTTTGTTTTTGGTGCTGGGTATTGAACCCAGGAACACCTTATCACTGACCTACATCCCCAGTCCTTTTTAAAATTTAATTTGAGACAGGGTCTTGCTCAGTTGTGCAGGCTGGATTTAAACTTGTGATGCTCCTGCCTCAGTCTCCCAAGGAGCCAAGATTATAGGTGTGGAGACTATAGGCACGCATCCCCCCTCCCCAGCCCAGTGTGGATTGTGTCTTATTAAGTCACAGTAGTAAATCTGGGGACACAGTGCTGCTCTTCCTGCCTGAGATGCATCCACACCCAACTTCCTGAACTCAGCCCCTCCTGCTTGTGCTACAGAGGTCAGCTCTGAGTCCACCTCAAAGAAGATTCCTCCATTTTTTTGCTCATTCCCAGTCTTCATGAAATGCCCTCCGGTTTTACCTGAATCATGGAACATGCCATGTGGAATAAGTATTATTAACCTGTCTTCCTGACATACCGACTGTGAAGATAGACAGCATCTTTTATCTGTACCCTTAGGGCTTGTCCCCAGAAGATGTTAACTACAGAAACGAACCCTTTGGCACAGTGAGGGGTGCTGAAGGTGTCACACCTTGGACAGTTTTATGTAGAATTCCACTCTGGAGCTGCAGGCCACTATGTCTAGCAGTGGGGACTCTCGGGACAGAAACAATGTTGATTGTGACTCTGACCTACTGCTTCACCACCCATGTGGAGGATCACTCTCCTGGAAAGGGCGTGTGGTGTGGCTGAGGAAAATAGTTCCCCAAACAAAAGTCCCTGGGGAGAATGAGGCAAGGGAGGAAACAGATTTAGAGGCCAAAATTCTGACAGACAGACATAAATTTTTTTGTGGTGATGTATGTTGATGCTTAACCCTGAAATGCTGTGAGGGGTCGGGTGTGGGTAGGAGACATTGATGCAGATCTCTGTTTCTCTGCTTGGTGCCTTGGTTTCAACCTGGGGTAGACAGACTGTGAAATGGTTTGACCTGGATCAAGACACCTTCCTTCCTAGAACTGTTTCCTTTCTGGCTTACCCTGCCCTGTTACAGAGACAGATTTTTGCCACGGACTTTATTTTGGCCATCTCTAAAGTTGAGCACAGTTGGAAAGCAGTTGCAATGTGGAGAATTTACTTTTAAAATATTCCAAGTTGGCTAAATACAGCCACCAAATGGGGATTATAATACAGTCCCTGGGGGGAATCCTTGACGTTCTCACAGTACTGTCCCAAGGAAATGGTACCATTTATCATTATCCTTTTAAACTTACCAATATTAGTTCTAGTAATATTTGTTTTATTTACTCACGCCTTACATTTTCTCATTAAAGACATCAAGTGTCTGGGCTGGATTGTAGCTTCGTGGAAGAGAGCTTGCCTGGCATGTGTGAGGCACTGGGTTCGATTCTTGGCACCACATATAAATAAATAAAATTAAGGTCCATCAACAACTAAAAAATATTAAAAAAAAAGATATCAAGTGTCTGATTGCTGTTTTCAGTTAAGGGCAAAGGTAAAAATCAATGTTTCCCATCTACTTTTTAAAATATTATTTTCTCTTTTTGTACTTGTTTTATTTTTGATCATATTTTCTCTGAATCATTGTCTATCTGAATCCTAGCCCATGTACATTATTATATTAAGAATGGAACTTATACGAAGAAATCTTCAAGACTGAGATGTACCTCAGGGGTAGAGTGCTTGCTCAGCATGTGTGTGGTCCTGGGATCGATCCCCAGTACCATAGAGGAAGGAAGGAGGGAAGGAAGGCAGGCAGGCAGGCATTATAGGTCATTATTAGGCACTGAT
Organism: Marmota monax; assembly: GCF_021218885.2. Taxonomy (NCBI): domain Eukaryota; kingdom Metazoa; phylum Chordata; class Mammalia; order Rodentia; family Sciuridae; genus Marmota; species Marmota monax. Next base: position 6,648,384 of record NW_026695198.1, on the reverse strand, counting down.
GGATTTTACGTATGCTATTGAATGTCCATTTGCCATTATCTAGTACAATGTTGTGCAAAACTTCTTATGTACCTTTTTGGACTTTTTTCCTCTGATGGATTTGAAAAAACGAGATTTGGCCAGGGTAGTAGAGAGTCACCTGACTGACGCTATCATGGATACACTTGGTTTCCGCAGTCCCTAGCCGCTCCCTCAGTTTAAGAAGGGCTTTTTGTTTTATAACCTTCAAGTTCTGAGCAGTTGTAGTTGTTCTGTACAGGGCACAATCCTGAAGGATCCCGTGTCGTGTCTGTGAGGCTTGGATGGCACCTCCCATAGTCCTGGCCAATTTGGACCACACAGTTGTGAATATGATTCTAATCACGCTTAGAATAAATTCCAACAAAGGCATATGACTGTTCTGGCCCCAGAGCCACCACTATATTTTAGCAAGCTGCTTGGTGTAGTGGAAAGAGGAAATTCTTCCAAGTTCTTACTGACCATAATACAGTTCCTAGTTTTCTTAGCCATGAACATCATAGTTCTGAACAAAGTTTCATACCAGTGGAAACCATGGCTTGTACATTGTGCATGTTTTTCAATGTCTAGCTTGCACTTATCAGAAATCTGAGATGAAGGGAGACTCAGGAAAATTCTCCCTTCATTTTTCCATTGGGAGGTATGTTTGGGAAACAAGGAGAAATCTTTTTAAGATTTAGAAATTAGATTAAGAAATCTTAATCTAATTAAATCTTAATCTTTGTTTTTGTGTATGCACAGCTGAAAGAGTGTAGAATTTTAGTTTTTTAAAATAAAAGAGAGTCCTTGGAGAAGTACAATATAGCAGTCTAGAAAGGATCAGGAAACTCTGGAGATCTAGAAGGAACCCAGAAGGGGCAGGGCGCAAACTGGGAAAGGAAACCACTTTTGAGCTCCAATCTCTTGGGAGAGGAGTGAAACCAGCCTTAATATCGGGAGAGAGTGGATTGCAGACAAATAGAGCAATTCCCCAGACAGTCCGTGAAGAAACTGGTTTCCTGCTGGCAAGGGGGGGGGGTCTGTTTAACATCTGAGCACACAGACCTCAATCTGAGATTTGAGACAAGTATATACAAACCTATTTTAAAAGGTTAGGTCCTTCTGCTCTGTATTTCAGTGCTCTATTTCAGAGCATATGTACTTGCTCCTTGACAGCTTTAATCAGCGTTTATATTTACTTACTTAATCTTTCCCCCTGACATTATAAACTCTGCAAAGTAAGGGATCATTCTCTCTTAGTTAACACTGTATCCTCAGGTCATCGGAGAATCGGGAACATAGGAGGTACTCAGTAAGCATTTTTCAGGTGAAGGAACTTTCAACATTTCCATTAATAATGCGGCAATGGTGGTACATGCCTGTAATCTTAGCTACTGGGGAAGATGAAGCAGGAGGATCATGGGTTTGAGGTCAACTTGGACAACATAAGTGACACTATGTCTAAAAAAAAAGTGACAACAGCAAGCCTATCTTGTGTGCATGTCAGTTGACTAAATGTAGAAAGACATCTGCATATAGATCCTCAGCAGTTTTTACAACCCCCTGGAAAGCACATATTATCTTTAACATTTTACAGATTCAGCTTTGCATCTGCCACCTGCTCCTCTGCTGGGAAAGAGCAGGGTCTTTCCTTCTAACAACAGAACAAGGAGGTAAGATGGGTTTTGTGTTTATTTGTTTTTTTAAATATTTATTTTTTTAGTTGTAGTTGAACACAATGCCTTTAATTTATTCATTTATTTTTATGTGGCGCTGAGGATTAAACCCAGGGCCTCGAATGTGCTAGGCGAGCGCTCTACCACTGAGCCACAACCCCAGGCCCGTTATTTTGTTCTAGTTCTGGGGATTGAACCCAAGGGCCCAACAGTGAGCTACAATCCCCAACCCTTTTTAAGATTTTTTTTAAAATTTTGAGGCAGGGATTGGCTAAGATGCCCAGGCTGGCCTCCTACTGCCAATCGTCCTGCCCCAGCCTCCCGAGTCACTGGGATGGCAGTCGACATTTGCCACAGGAGAGCTGGGCTTTGGGGTAGGGGAGTTGGCCTGTTTGGTTGGAGGGGTCCTGAGGTCCCCTCAGGAGTATGAATGGCAGGAAGGAGCAGTGTTTCCAAAGTCGGGGCTGAGCTGGATCCCGAGGCAAAAACAAGCAAGACTGGTACTTTTAAGGCAGGCAGAAGCAGATGAGGAGAGAGGGGAGGCAGGAACCTCCTTTCCAACAGGCAGGAGGGGGTGCTCTATGGACTTAGCAGACGCAGCACTACCTTAGTAATTAATGACCTTGCGATCTTGCCCCCAGGGGCTGAGAGCCAGGTGAGAGGTGGTATGATGTAAGGGATACCCCTGAGGTTCAAGGTCTTCAAGGTGGTGGTGGTACAGAGCAAAGCCCATCTGGTGCTCTCCAGGGACCACACCCAGGCTCTATTTCTCCTGGGAGCCCTCAGAAAGATGCTGTCCCACCCATTTCCTGGCACCTGCCACTGCCACCTGTCCAAGCCACCCAATCTCACCTCTTCCCTGCACTAGCTTTCCGGTGGCCCCTGAAAACCCATTTTCCACACAGCAGCAGGAGGAAGGCTTTCTTCCAGGTGCTGCTCCCACCCCACCCAAGGCTGGGTCCACTTGGAATTCATCACCCACCACCACCCACCAGCCTTCTTCCCTTTCCTCCCTCAGTCCCTGGTCTGCAAGTCCTTGTCCTTCCAGTAAGCCCTAAGCCATGACATCTAGGATGGTGTCTAACAGAGTAGACCCTTAACCATTGTTTGATGAGTGGATAAAGAAACAAAGAATCCTGGAATCTATTTGCCTCAAAAAAAAAAAAAAAATAATAGTGCTCCTCAATTTCTCTGGGATGTGAGGAGAGCAAATAAGAAAAGGGTGCTCAGGAACCATACTTGGAAAAGAAAGCCTGGCTGGCTTGCTTACTTGTTTATTGCATTGCAAAGCCTTATCCGTGCTAGGCAAATGCTCTCCTGCTGAGCTGCATCCCTAGCCTTCTTCTTTATCTTGAAACATGGTAGAACTCTCCACTACAGTAATAGTACATGAGATAGGAATGCAAAGGGAAATGTTATAATTAATTCAATGGTTCCTTGAATCTCCATAGTTTGGGATCTAAGGCAAGCTTTACCCCCAAATCACTTAGCGGTAGACAAAATACCACACTTGTAGCCGGAACCATGGGTGCACAAATCCCAGTGATTCAGGAGGGCGAGGCAAGAGGATTGCAAGTTGAGACCAGACTGGGCAATTTAGTGAGAGTCTGTCTCAAAATAAAAATATAAAAGGACTGGGAATGTAGCTCAGTGGTAAAGCACCCCTGGGTTTGATCCCCAGTACTGGTGGTGGTGGTGAGGATGGCATATTTTTTTTTTTTTTTGAAAGAGAGAGAGAGAGAGAGAATTTCTTAGTATCAATTTTTTAGTTTTCGGTGGACACAACATCTTTATTTTTTTTATTTGTATGTGGTGCTGAGGATCGAACCCAGCGCCCCGCGCATGCCAGGCGAGCACGCTACCGCTTGAGCCACATCCCCAGCCCAAGGATGGCATATTTGATCTTTTTTTTTGTGTGTGTGTGTGTGTGTGTGCCAGGTATTGAACCCAGAGGCACTTTACTTCTGAGCCACATTCCCAGCCCCTTTTTAAATTTTTAATTTTGAGACAGGGTCTGGCTAACTTGCTGAGGCTGGCTTTGACCCTGTGATCCTCCTGCCTCAGCTTCCTGAGCTGCTGGGGTTACAGGCATGTGCCACCACGCCCAGCCACACTTGCTATTTGAATGCAGGTGTGATTGGTAATGAATCTTCTTTGTTTTACTCTTGCCTCTATAAAGTATAAGCGTCTACACTTGATATTTCCTTTTCTTTTTGGTGTGTGTGTTTTGGGGTGGAGCAGGGGGAAGGGGTTACTGGGGATGGAACCCGGGGACACTTAACCACTGAGCCACATCCCCAGCTCTTTTTATTTTTTATTTTGAGAAAGGTCTCACTAAGTTGCTTAGGTCCTAAATAAGTTGCTGAGACTTTGAACTTGGGATCCTCCTGCCTCAGCCTTCCAAATCACTGGGATTATAAGCATCTGCCATTGCGCCCGGCATATTTCTTTTTGATTTTTCTTCAAAACAAAGTGTGCACCCAAATAAATATCTATTAATGAAAATTGACATGAAAGAAAATTTAACTTGTGAGCTGCTCCCATGCCTGTGTCTAATTAAACCGTTGTTTTCTTTTTCTCATACAGTTTACTGCTTTTTCCTTTTAAAATATATGACATTTAATTATCCTAGAAAAATCTCATAGCTTTTAATATATCAGATAAAACATTCGAAAAAGTAAGCATCTACCTTGGGTTGTTCATTTAAATCTTGTTGCATTTTAGATTGATGTTATAAACTTCCCAGAACTGAAAAAAATAGTGAAAAAAATTTTACTACATGTTTTGCAAATAACATTCATTATTGTTCAGGCAATAATAATGTTCTGGAATAACTCAATCTTATGTATGAGAATTAGCCCCAAGGTGCACTTAGACTGGGTAAAGAGAGGCAGACAGATCCAGGATTGCACAGAGTGCAATTTATAGGGGGGACTTACTGTCATAAGCAAGGTCTCAGGTGGTAGCAAAACCAGTTGGGTCCTCATAATTTGGGTTAGAAAGAGATGTGTATTTGTGTGTTAGGACAAAAGTGACTTTATCCTATCTGGAATGTACTTGGTTTAACTTCAGTTGATATTGAAGAGTCAGTTACATCCCTGGAACCAGGGTTTGGTTGTAAAGCTTCACATACTCTCTAGTGGCTTTGTTTATTTATAGTTTCCTGGGAAAATATGCAGGAAAATCTATGATAATTCTGGGAAAATCATGGTGGTTATAATTCAAGATGGCTGCAGACACTCAAGTGGAATCTATACAAATAATAATGGATGTAAGAGTTTATTTTTTAAAAATGCCTTTATCCAAAAATAAGTAAGCCCAAGGTCCTTTTAATTTCCAAATATTTGTTCTTCCTTCTAAACTCTGAACTCCTTTGTATTTGCTTTCTTCTAAAACATACTTCTTGGGTGGATTTCTCTCTCTCTCTCTCTCTCTCTCTTTTTGGTTGTTGATAGACCTTTATTTTAATTATTTACAACGATGCTGAGAATCGAACCCAGTGCCTCACACATGCCAGGCAACTATGCTATCTCTGAGCCACAGCCCTAGTTCCAGATTTATCTTGTAAAGATAAGTCTTTTGCCATTGTGGTCTTGGATGTGTTTTGTGGAAAATCAAGCCCATGTAGGATTGGAGAGAGTGCAAAATAGAAGAAGACAATGATCATTGTTTGTCTTTTTTTTTGTGATGTGGTGTTTAAAATTGTGCATACTTGATATCATGGTGGGTCACAAGTCAGATTGTGTAACTTGTTTTCTTCTGTCCCTTACAAGGTATGTGATGTTGGATAAGTCTTTCAAGACCTGTCTTTTCTCTTAATCAATAAAATGAAGTCTACACCTGCTGACTGTCCACTGTTGCTCATCCTGAAAACTTACATATCCCATTTCACCTTTGTTCATCATTTGTGCCTGTTAAATTCAACATTGTCCTTGCTGGAAAAGAGAAAAACTGAATTTTAGCTCTCTGGCAGAGCGTTCTGAATAAATATTGATGAATGAATGAATAAATGAATGAATGAATGAATAAATAAATAAATATTTTCTAGAAATATCAACATATATATCAATCAAGGATAGGTCTTCAATTTTGAGTGAACAAAAACATCACCATATGAATGACACAAAAACACAGCAGAGACAAATATCAAGTTAGTGTAGAGGAAAAACCGTCTGCTGAGACTCATTGTCCTGTGATGACAGAGTCCCAGGAATTTGTCCTATTGAACAGGGGAGGTAGGAAGGTGTTAAGTGTGGTCACCCTACAAGGATGGTCAGAAAGCACCATGTCCAAAGAAAGAGCATGTAGAAAGAAAAGGGAAGAAGAAGTGCATTAGTGGGTTGTGTTCTCCAGGGGGAAGCAGGAATGGGGCATGGAGACCTTCAGCCTTACAAACCAAACCAGAGCCTGGGACTCTCTTTTCCAGAAAAGCTCCCAGGCCCATGAGATATGGACTGTGAAGAGCAACAGCCAGGAGAAACCAATACTGGAAAGAGACAGCTGAACCCACTCACTCCCTGTCCACAGGACTTTGACACAGTACATGAGAGGAGGGAGCTCAAGATACCAGACTCCTTGCTTTGAAGACATCTGAGGTCAAGTTTGTGGAACAGTAGATACTAGTTATACTCCAGAGGGCTTGAGGCTCAAAATGCATCTTTATCTGTGACATTTGTACTTTTGCTTTCTTCATTTCACACCCAAGGTAGAATAATCACTGTTTCCTTCATTCCAAAGGCTGTTCCACAAATAGTGGAATGGTGGCCTCTGGCCACCACCTCCTCAGCAAGGAACTTTCTTTCACTTTTGCTTCTATTCTCAGCCCCATATTCTGGGTGAGAATAATTTCATCCTTCACTCCAGAGGAGTGAGATTTCCTGATTCTCAAAATTACTAATGTTTTCCCAAATTATTACTGACTTTACATATATGTATTACTAATAGCTATTATATTAATGAAATAATGAACTAACAATAACAACATCCCATTTTATTACTTGAATTATCCTTTAACCCAGGGATTCTCTACCACTGAACCACTTCCCCAGCCCTATTTTGTACTTTAGAGACTGGGTCTCACGGAGTTTCTTAGTGCCTCACTATTGCTGAGGCTGGCTTTGAACTCATGATCCTCCTGCCTCAGCCTCCCAAGTCACTGGGATTACAGGTATGTGCCACCACACCTGGCCCCAGCCCTTTTTATTTTTAATTTTGAGTCAGGGTTTTTCTAAGTTGCTTAGGGCCTTGCCAAAAGGCTGAAGCTGGTCTCAGACTTTCTATCCTTCTGCCTTGACCTCCACAAATTGCTGGGATTACAGGCAGGCAGTATCATGCCTGTGTTGAGTCATGCCTTGAGCATTAATGTTCTCAGTATTATCTTCTGAATCATGCTAGTTACGTCATTCAAGTCCTTTGGCTGCTCCAAACAACCAGCATATGTTGTTTGTAAGAAAACCAAAACAAGGAATTTTGAAGTTAGAGTGAAAACAAGCTTTAGAGAATATTCAGTGGATCAAGTTCATGGTAGAGATAGCTTGTTCCATTTAAAATATTTAATTCTATGAATGGTCTTGAAGAGGAGCCCAAGATTTTCACTGGAGACTATTTACCTGAGAGAAATGTAGGGCCACTGATGTTTGAAAGGCATCTCGGTTCTTCATGTAATTTTTGACCATAGAAACATGGCATTCTGGAACATTAGGTTATTTCAGTAGGAAAATACATATGTGAAGTCATTTTAATTTAACAGTAATATAATTTTTCCTATTATAAAATGGGTTAAATAAGTCATTCTGTTTTTCAGTTGTTTCAGTAAAATTTTGTATTGTTTTTTTCCTACATAGATTATTCTGTGTTCTGAAATTTACAGAGCAGCATTGTAAAGGGGGAACAATGAGAAATGACAACTTCTAGCTGCAGGGAGAAAGTCCTGGGCCTCCTCCTATGTGTACCTCTGATGAACGAGTGTGCAGTTTATTGTGTGTTCAGGCATTCCTTTATCTTTTATTACTAGATGCAAATTGCATTTGTTTCCATACAATATTGATGCGATTAGAAGCGACACTTGTATAAAAAGAAATGAAAGGAGCTAAGAGTCACTGGAAGTGGAGTGCATCAGCCAGGCTATCTGACTGTCATATCTTCTACTTCATGTTTATGAACTGCTGAAAGGCCCTCAGGTTATTTAGCTACTCACAGGGATTCTCACATTGCCTTGATAACAAATGTGAACAAAACGTAAGAAATCCACCAATGAGACACTAGTCTGAGTGTATTATGCTGATTGGGTTAAGGATTCACGAAAAGCATTTTAAAAAGCATAATTTGTTAAGGACAAATGATTAGATTTTTGACTGTTATCACATCCACTTGGGTTTCTTGGTAGTTTTACATGGGCTTTTCACACATTACCAGATACGAAAGCGATGTCGCATGGCTATGCTTTCACAGGAGTTGACGAAGGAAGTAAAATTATTTGTAAATATGCCCATTTCTTTGTTTTTGTTTTGCATTACTGGAGATTGAACCCAGGGGGACTCTACCACTGAGCTACATCTTCTATTTTGAGACAGGCTCTTAATAAATTGCCCAGGCTGTCCTTGAACTTGTGATCCTCCTCTCTTAGCCTCCCCAGTAGCTGGAATTGCAGGTGTATGTCACTGTACCCAGTAAAATAGGTTCTTTCTTGCTTGAAAAAAGAAAAGCTTTTTTTAAAGTTTTTTTTTTTTTAATTGTTTCATAAGACTTTGTAGTTGCTACACTAATGCTATGTTAAGAAGTGGTTTCTGAGCAGTTGTATTATGTCATTTCCTACTCTGTTAACAAATGGCTACTAATATACTTTTGTCTTCCAAATTGATTTTTTTTTTTTTGGAAAGAGAGAAAATATTTAATTGAAGTCTATATGACTACCAGAAGAGATGGACCATCACTACTTCGGGATTTCAAAAATCAAACCACTAGCTGGGTGCGGTGCCGCACACCTATAATCCCAGTGGCTCTGGAGGCTGAGACAGGAAGATTGTGAGTTCAAAGCCAACCTCAGCAAAAGCGAGACACTAAGCAACTCAGTGAGACCCTGTCTCTAAATAAAATAGAAAATAGGGCTGGGGATGTGCTTTAGTGGTCTAGTGCCCTTGAATTCAATCCCCACTACCCCCCCTCCCCACCAAAAAAACAAAAACAAAAACCATCAAACCTCCTAATCTATCTTAGGAACATAATTTTAGCACTATTGACATAAAATGTTTCAATTTCATTTGGCCAATTCCTTTCCAATGAGAATGCTTCTAAACCTTACTGAAACAAATCATTTTATATTGATACTATAACAGGAGCTTGAGTACTGGCTAATTAAGCCAAGTTAGTTCAGAATTCTTATACCCTGTGGAATTTCTCCCTGCTGCATAGAGATTCCCAAAATTCCAATGTGTATTAAATTTCAGTAATGGTTTTCCATTAACTTATCCTCTATCTTATATCAAAATAGTAGGATATTAATTTTATATACTTTATTTTTAGTAATACATGAGTAGGAAAAAAATCAAAGTTGTCAGAATTTTTTTTTTTTTTTTTTTTTTTGCTATTGACTTCATACAGCTGGAGTGAAGTCTGCAAAGTTTTAAAGAAATGATGTGAACATTCTAGAAGGATAAACAAAGGCACATAGCCAAGAAAAGTTATTTAATTTCTGTTCTCTGTTTCTTCCCTGAGGACAACTATTCTGAACCACTTCACTTTCTATTAGTAAAGGCATTAAGTGTTATTGGACTCAGCAACCTAAAGAGATTTTCTGCAATGTCCAGTAGTTACTGGCATTTCAGACTGTGCATACATCAAGGTGAACATAACAAAGCACTTTACTTCATGCTGTTAGACGTGTGCACAGCTACTTGATGCCAGGTTCTGAGGACCAATTGAAATGTCTTAAGAACTCATCTTTTTAAATGGCAAATCATATATGTGAACTGTAATTTTAAGCAAACCTTTTACTGATATACAATATATATTATGTATATTACATATGTATAGATAATATAAATGAAAGTATGTTCCTTATATAGAAGCAGAGTTTGATGATTTCTTACAAACTGAATGCACCTATGTAACCAGCACTCCTATTAGAAACTAAATCATTATCAGTGCATTATCTCAAAAGACCCTCTCTTGTTCTCTGCTTATCAATACACTTACCTCTAAGCATAACCACTACCATAATTTCTAAAGCCATTAACTTTTGCTTGTTTTTTTTTTTTTCTTTCTTGGACCTTGTATAAATAGAGTTATGTAGTGTATTCTTTCCTGTGTCTGGATAAAGCATGATGCTGGTTAGAACATGGCTGTATGCATCTTTTGGTGGATATGGGCATGCTTTTCTTTTGGGTGTAAGATGAATAGTGGACCTGGTGTATCATGGAGTGCTCATATGCTCCATCATATGGAAGTGGTGCTATGCGTTTCATTTAATGTTTGCTTATATTGCCTCAAAATGCCATTCCCAATCTCATTTGTCATGAGAGATTTTCCTAAACTGATAGGGTAATATAAAAAAACCTGCTTTACATATTAAAAGTCCAATTTTTGCTAAAAAAAAAAAAAAAAAAAAAAAAAAAAAAAAAAAAAAAAAAAGAACTCATCTTTTGGCAAAAGAAATTGGAATCAACCTAGTTGGTCTACAACTATACTATGCTAATTTAAAAACTATCCATATATGTATATATTCCTATATATATGGATATCTATATCTATATGTATCTATCTATCTATCTATATTTTAACCCTAGAAGAAGCTATATCAATTGTTATGGTTTGGATCTTACAAGTCCCCTGAAAGCCCAGGTGTTGACAGCTTGGTGGTCAGCTTGAGGCACTATTGGGAGGCATGGAACCTTTAAGAGGAGGGGCCTAGTGGGAGGACTTTAGGTCACTGGGGGTGTACCCTTAAAGAGAATAGTGGGACCTCCAGCTCCTTCCTCTCTCTTTCTTCTTCTTCTTCTTCTTCTTCTTCTTCTTCTTCTTCTTCTTCTTCTTCTTCTTCTCCTTCTCCTTCTCCTTCTCCTTCTTCTTCTTCCGTACCAGGGATTGAACCCAAGAGTGCTCAACCATGCAGCCATATCCCCAACCATTTTTTTTTAAATATTTTCTTTAGAGACAGCGTCTCACTAAGTTGCTTAGTGCTTTGCTGAGTTGCTGAGGCTGGCTTTGAACTCATGATCCTTCTGTCTCAAGCTTCTGAGCTGCTGGGATTATAGGTGTGCACCACCACACCCAGTTCTTCCGCTCTCTTTTTGCTTCCTAACCACCTTGAGGTGAGCAAACCTCCTCCACAATACACTTTTTGTCATGATATACTGTGCAACAACATGCCCAGAGCAATGGGATCAAGTAACCATGGATTCTGAAGCCATGAACCAAAATAATATTTCCTCTTCATAAGTTGATTTTCTCAGTTATTTAGTCATAGTAATGACCATCTGATTAACACACCAATAATTATGCAACACTGTATTTTTAAACTCAAATTGTTTAAAACTATATACATGTCTGTACATTTCCTATTGCTTGTACCATCGGCAACTGCAGACCCAAGAGGGCTGTACCCTTTTTATGAGTCAATTTACTTTATTCATTTTAAAACCTCAATTGACCAGCTTCTTAAGTTGAGTATAGATGTATGCTCTGTGGGGAAATTGTTTGATATACTCAGGACATTCATAAAACATTGAAGTGAAATTTCTGTCCACAGGAAAATGTTATGGGGTAAGGATATGTTATCTCCAGAAGATTGCTGTGTGATCTTTGTCTATTACCTATCTTTTTAGGTAGGTAGCGCATCTTGAAGACATTGCCTAGAAGCTATACCTCATAGACTCATATCCTTCCTTTTATTTAACATACTATAAAGGAGTGAGAATATGCTAGGCAGATCATGCAGCATAACTCAACTCATATGAACAGAGGTTGAGAAGCATCTACCTATAATCTTGTTGGCCAATTTGTTCAACAAATATTTGAATCATCTGTCAATATCCTTTAGTGCGACAATTTATTCAACAAATATTTGACTACTAGGAGACTTGCGTTGTACTAAGAGCAAGGGAGAACATCATTAAGTTCTGTAAGGAGCTGGTAGTTGGTGGAGAACAAGAGTCAACTGTCAAAGGCGGTGTGGTCCTGCAGGAAGGGCGAGAGCAAGTTGTGTCATTAAAGACCAAACAAGCTTGTGTCTTCACAATGTCAGAATCTATTGAATAACAATAAGTTCATAAGCTATACCACTTTCACTGAATCCTTATGGGTCACCTGATAGAAGCAGGACAATCACATGTCCTTTTATTCCATTCCAATCTTAATTTCTAATATGTTAACAGTCAAGTCACACATCCTACTTTACACAAATATATACATAGATCTCACAGATGACAAACCTGCTGAAGAACTTGTTCAGGGCACGGAGTGTTTAACTTATTTTAGGCTGGGGTAGAAGTTTCAGAATGTCAGCTTGGAGTGTCAGCTGGAGATGTCAGCGGGTTGTACACAGTCATCATGGTCAGGAGAAAATTGGGTTGTGCCGAAGCCGGAAGACAGAGAATCAGAGGTCTGGTGCTGTGGCAGTTTTCCTGGTCAAGGTTGTGATGAATGACCAGGTGACAGGTCAGTGTGCCATGCTGTGTCTGGTCTTAGGGTGCTCCTCCTTTATGGGTCTTAGGCGAGGGAGTTATATCTGGTGAGATGGATAAGTTGTGTCTGGGTTCCTGATATGACTGGATATTCATTCACGTGTCCCAGGGCCCCTGATTTAGTTTGATAAGTTAACACAAATAAGTTATTTATCAATTAGTACCTTATTGTGCTAGGCAGATGGTGGTGTTTTACTTGTAAAAACAAGGTAGAGTCATTCTACCTTGGCACTTGTGGTCAAAATGGAGTAACTGATGGTCATCCACTGCTTTACAAAACAGAGTAACTCAGGGTTAGGCGCAGCCTGAAAACTGCTGTTCTCTACATCATGGAGTAACCCACAGCAGGGTACAGTCTGTTCTCCCTAGGGAGAAAGGAATGAGTGCAAAAAAACTTTTATCTAGACAAGTCAGGGCTCAGTTGACTTCTTGGTGGTTCTGAAACACGGCAGCTGATTTTTTTGACCCGCTTCAGCATTGAAGTTAAACCCCTCTCCATGATCTTGCAAGAGCTGTGAATATTCAACCCCAAAGTGAGAGGGAAGCCCTGGGGGCCCAAGGTCCAGCTAATGCTGTTCCTTACTGCAACACTCCCTCCTGATCCCTGGAGCCCTTAGCAAAGGCCAGACCTCAGAATCATGGGTGGGCAATGGTCCTATGAAGCCAGGCTTTCAATCTTCTCATCTGTGATTTTAGACACCAGTGGACAGAGATGAGTCCACTCTGCTGTGTTCTGCTGGACTTCCTGACCCACACATTGTGGGAAGTTGGGCAACAGTTGATAAGTGGAACACATTTGAAGAGGTGATCACCAAGAATGCCCGGGGTGGAGGGAGGTAACCAAGTGAGGGGACAGGAAAGCTGCTCTGGGCAGAAGCGCCTTGCAGAGGCTGGCAGTTAGGGTCATTTTCTGTATGCATGCCTGTTGCTCCCATGTGGCTTTCTTTTTCTTGATCTGGAGTGAATTATGACATTAGTAGATAATATCTAAGTATGGGGATTTAGTAGCAGGAACAAAGAGTTTCTAAGCCCATGTGATCACCAGACAATGGCCCTAGAAGGACCATTCCCATCTTTCCCCTTTGGTAACAATTTCCTTGTCCCTTTTTTTGCTTTGGAGGGAGAGAATCCAAAGGAACATGTTTTATATGAAGATAATTTTTATGCCATAAACAGAAGTGAGATTTTTCCACTCATCCTGGCATGCAAGAGGTCCTAGGGTCGAGTAAAAGAAAATAAATGAGAAGCAGAAAAAAATTGGTAGTGAACCACTATCCAGAGACTAGATACTGTATAACCGGATGCAGAGCCATGGTGAAACTGATGGGCTTCAAGACATTGCAGCATCCCAATGAATTATGAAGATCCAACTGATTGTGACTGTGCAGTCCAAAGCCAAAGGAATCAGAGATCCTTTTGTGATGGCCACAAGCACGCTCATTCTTTAACATGTTTAGAGAACATGTTTGAAAATAGCAAATCAAGGCCATGTGCATGTATGTGCCCCAAGGATTTATGGAAATCTTGCAAAGCATGACTAAGAAGACATTCCCCCACAAAAGGAAGTAATGTTTTAATTTATAGAGGACCTTTTTGCACACCATACATGTCTAATACAAATATTTTATTTAACCTAAGTGCTATAGTTCGAATGTTTGTGTCTCCCCACACCCCCAAATTTATATGTTGAAATCGCTTACCTACAATGTGATGGTTTTATGCAGTGGGACCTTTGTGAAGTGATTAGGTCATGAGGCAGAAACGCTTATAAATGACATTAGAATCCTTATAAAAGAGGCCCCAGAGAGCTCTCTCAGCCTTTTCATTATGTGACTGCACAGTGAGAAGATTTTATAAGCGATCTAGTTTATGACAGTTTGTTGTGGAGCCCAAACTAGGGCAGTATCCACACATCATTTTAAAAGCTTCATCAGTTTAAGATAAACAGGCATGCACACATTCTTCTAGAACAGTGTTTCTTGATGTCAGGTTCTTAGAATCAAAGAAATTTACACATAGGCTCTTTGGTGTCTGAGAATTTTTTTTTCTTCCATTCTCTTTCTCACCTCCCTCCCCCTTCTCTTTCTTTACTCTCTCTCTCTCTCTCTCTTCCTTCCTTCCTTCCTTGATTCTTTCTTTTTTTCTGTGGTGTTGGGGATGGAACCCAGGACCTCATGCATGCCAGGCAAGTGCCTACTACTAAGTTCCACTCCCAGCCCCGTATTATTCTCATTTAACTACGTAAATAGATTCTCAAACTTTATTATGCACAAAAATCATCAGAGAATCTCGTTATAAAGCGTGTTCTTCATCAGTTGGTCTTAGGAGGGCCTGAGATTCTACATTTATAACAAGCTATTGATAGCAATAGGATGAGCCTGGGGACAATGTTTTGAAAGGCCAGGGTTGAGATGCCAGCTTATACCCTACAACTGCCAAATGATGTCACTGTCTGCATTGTGTGTGTGTATGTGTATGTGTGTGTGTGTGTGTGTGTGTGTGTGTGTGAGATCACAGTTGATCCAAATTTCACTGCTGCAATTATGACTGGTAAACACAGAATCAAGACAGCTATTGGGCTGGGGATGTGGCTCAAGCGGTAGCGCTCTCGCCTGGCATGCGTGCAGCCCGGGTTCGATCCTCAGCACCACATACAAACAAAGATGTTGTGTCCGCCGAGAACTAAAAAAAAATAAATATTAAAAAATTCTAAAAATAAGACAGCTATTATTTGCAGCCTTCTGGTTGTCAATGACAAGCATGTTATTAAAGCAGAACAGGTGAAAATTTATTGACATATACATTTGGTGGAGCAGAGCTGGGAGCTCTGTGTCATTGACACTGTCCATCTCTGTTCACCCTTCATTCCTGACCTAACTTCTTTGGGCACATGGCTTTCTCCAGGTAATGGAAGGATGCCATTCATGGCCCCAAGTTCACTGCACTCCTTCATTGCTGGACTCTGTTCTGCCATTTCCATCGGATCTGCTTGATTCCTTCCCTTATTCTTAATGCCAAAGATCCTTATGTCTGGGACTTTGTGACAAGATGTTTGATTTTGATGACAGTTCCCTCTAGGACACTCACAGAGTTTTCCATGTGGATTTCTACTTTACCAGATTGTGATATGTTGTGACCTAAAAATGCTCAGACATTGGTTGATGTGCAGGGAAGAAGGCATGTTTGTATTACGCAGAGCTCGTGTACTGAGGAGAAATTATACCAATAACCACAAAATTTTAATCTTCACCTATGGTCTGACTACAGTATTATCTTTTTCTCTACCCCTCCCATTTTTTACTAGTGGCATCTTAGAATTTTTCCTTCGTTTTTCAAGCGTAAGGGATATCATCTTTTAGAATCATATCAGGACAGTGGCGGGGTGATACCCCTAAAATGGAAAATAAAGTCCAGATGCAGCAAAAACTCGTCGCAACATGAAAGTTCTTCTCAGGTTGTCAGTTTTTTGCATACTTGAAAAATCTCAGAACTGCAAATAGCAAAATTCAGTGTGTTCTTTAACAAGTAAAAGAACATGCTTTTGGAAGCGAATACTTGCAAGAACTGATTCATAAATAAAATATAGCTTCTGGCAGAAATTGAATACCAAAAAGAAGACAGAAGGGCTATTTTCAGAATTATAATTATTGTTCATTTAAAACTGAAGGCACGGGAGGCCTCTGAGCAGAGAACAAGTTGGGTTTTGTAGAATTGCCGTCTTGAGTTTAGATCTTGGTTCTGCCGTTTTCCAGGTCTGACATCTCAGGCAAGATGCTCCATCTCCTAGAGACTGTTTATTCCCTGTGGTAATAGTATCTAACTTGGGAAGTGATAGGAATGAAACAAATAATGAGCAGAAAGTGCCTAAAGAGCTTCTGATCTATAGTAACTGCTCAGTTAGTGAATTGTTCTGATGGGGAGAATCAGGACGTTCAATTGACAGTGTGATGTGATGATTTCAAGGGAGTCAAAGATTAGGGTTGAGGTATATAGCCAGCCACTTAGCAGACCTGGGAGAATGGCCTTGTAGCTGCCCTCCAGAAGCCGACACTTCAGGAGGTTCGTAGTAGTGAACAATTCTTATAAAAGAATACAAGGTCAGACTGGTTTAGTACACTTGTTAATATATCAGTGAGCATTTATTGCAGGTGTTGCGCTTGTGAACATTTGCCAACGTGTGTGTCTGCCATCTCTGGCTCTAGATTTCTGTTCCTTTTGTGTTTTCTCAAAACGCATTGAAGAATAACTTCAGTATGTCTGAGCTGACCTTATGAATCCCGTGTGCTTGGCAATGGCTCAATTTGTGGCATAAAAGTCAAGTCAGGTACTTGGAAACGAGAC
Organism: Marmota monax; assembly: GCF_021218885.2. Taxonomy (NCBI): domain Eukaryota; kingdom Metazoa; phylum Chordata; class Mammalia; order Rodentia; family Sciuridae; genus Marmota; species Marmota monax. Next base: position 6,631,691 of record NW_026695198.1, on the reverse strand, counting down.
TGATCAAATCATGTTATGTGCATCTACGAATATGGCATCAGGAATCCTACTATTATGTGTGATCATAATGCACCAATTAAAAAAATCCAATCAGCAGAAACTTGCGGACAAATTTAAAAAATAAATTCAACCACTTCTTTCTGTTAATAGTTCATATTTTGTTGAGAATTATCCCATTCCAGATGGCATCCCAAGCACTTGACATGTATCAATACTTTTAATTCTCACAATAATCTTACAAGGTAGAAATTAATGTTATCATTATTTCAGGAATGTAGAAGCAGGCTGTGAGAGGTGAAGTGGCTTGCTTACAGGTATTTTACAGTAAATGCTGGGAATCTAGAACTTGTTTTTCCAGTTTGGAAAGAAGCAGTGATACTGTGTGTGTGTGTGTTTCTGAGGATTGAACTCAGGGCTTCATACATAGTAGATAAGTGTCTACTGAGCTAAACCCCCTGCCCAGAAGCAGTGATATTTAACAGAGGGTTTAGAGACTGTCACACCACACACACACACACACACACACACACACACATGAATATAAACTATACCATATATATATATATATATATATATATGTATATATACATATATATATATATATGTATATATACATATATATATATATATATATATGTATATATACATATATATATAGTGGGCACATAGCTATAAGACATTATATAGGAATTTAGTAGTTAATGCATTAAAATGCTCATATATTTATTTTATATATTTATATTATATATTATATATATTTATTTTATTGTGAGAATATTAAAGTTTTGAAACAGGACTTGTGTAAACCTGTAATGAAATACCTTAAGTTGCTACTATAAGGTGTAGAATAGCTGTATTATGGACTTTATATATATGCTTATTACTGGATTAATCAACAATATTAAAACAAGAACAAAACAAAAAGAGAGGTGTGTTGGTCAGCTTTCTGTTACTGTCACAAATACCTGAGATGATCAACTTTACAAATGGAAGGGTTTGTTTGACTCACATTTTGGAGGCTTCAGTGTGTTTGGTTGGCTCTGTTGCTTCCAGGCCTGGGTTGAGGCAAACACATCATGGTGGGGAGCATGCATTGGAGAGAAACCAATCACCTCAAGGTGGTTGTGAAGAGAAGGAGAGACAGGTAGAGGCTAGATTCCCATAATCCCCTTTGAGGTCACACCCAAATGACCTAAGACCTCTCTTACTAGGCTGCCTCTTAAAGGTTCTATCTACAGTCCTGATAGCACTGTGGGCTGGGGACTGTACCGTTAAAACACGGGCCTTTGGGAGCCATTTATCCAAACCATGTTAAGAAAAAAATTATTCTGAAACTTGTATAAATGATAGGGAAGACTTTATTCAGGACTTATCTCTCACACATGGACTTCAAAACAGGACTGTATGATTTGAATGCAGTGAATGAAACAGCATGTTGAGCATTTTTCTTGGTTGATTAATTTCATGATAAAATTAATAAGTTTTATTTATTTATTTTTTTAAAAAATATTTATTTCTTTAGTTTTTTAGGTAGACACAGTATCTTTATTTCACATTTATGTGGTGCTGAGAATCGAACCCAGTGCCTCACGCATGCCAGGCGAGCGCGCTACCACTTGAGCCACATCCCCAGCCCTTAATAAGTTTTACATCCACTGATTTTCTACTTATTCTCCAACTTAGCTTCTCCTCTATTGAGGATACATGATTTCATTAGCTTCATTTTCACTTTTAAGCTGCTGAGTCTTGTTATTGTAGTAGTCAGATCAGCCTGTGAATTTGTGCTTATGGCCTTTGTAAATGATAGATACCAATTAGTAAGCAAGCTACTTAAGTAAATAAGTATTGTATAAACATATGTTCATTGTAATTAACAGGAGAACAGAACCCATTAAAAGCCATATTATTCTTATGTACATATTTAATTTAAGAAGGAATTAAATCACTCCCAAACCAATGATGTAGAATCCTCTTGCTTGAATGAATTCTATGTAAAGTGAGAAACCATAATGTCTTCAAAATACATTATGTATTTTATTCTTGGGTGTAAAAATGTATTATAATATTGAATTAATTTTTCTTGACATTTTATGTAAATGTTATAAGACAATATGGGGGAATTAGTTGCCAAACTTTTCTACCCAAAATTGTAGATTTTTTTGTTTATTACTCTTTAGTTTTGCTAAGATCATATGAGACCAAAGAATTAAAAAGCCACATTGGTATTCTAACAAGAAAAACCAAAGTCCACTTATTTACAGACTTTCAGTTTATCTTTTATAAACCTCTTTGGTGAACTCACATAACCAGAATGTGTACATGGGTTCTTTTAAATGCCTAATCAATCTAAAGTTGTGATTTTTTTTTTAATCTTACCACCTTGGATAATTTAGAAAAGTAGCATCAATAACACTTCTCTGGAAAGCAATAAAGAATTGTCATTTTAAAAGTGTCAGTTAATAAAACATTTTTATTAACTGGTGAGTGCAGTTGAAGTTGAGCTCCTTTTGATCTTATGAACTCCCATTATTGCTGTTAAGTGGGGAAAAAATTCTGATGATCCTCAGAAACAAAGCGGCAGTTAAGTGGAACACAAACCACAGTGTAAAAATTCACTTAAAGTTCTGAATAGTAGAAAATGAAAGAACTCCTGTTGTTTTCATTACCATTAAACAATTAAAATTATAGAGTGCTTAATTGACTTCTTATAAATTATATTATGACAGATTAAAGAAAACAGTCATTTCCAGGTACTATATTGACAGTATGCTGACAATTAGTATTTGATGCTCATTTAAAAATCTCTTCTACTTACTAACCATCTTTTCATTTAATCAATTTACATGTCCCTAAGATTTTCTGAGTAGAAATCCCAGTAGCAATGATAATTTTTAAGCTAGCATTTCATGAAAGAAGAAAAAGTTATAAACCACTTTTTCATACATTTCACATAAAGATTCAGTACAGTGGAATGATCTCGCTTGAGCAACTAGCCATAAAAGTGGACCACGGCCAACAAGGTTAGATTGTATGTTTCTTGGAAGGTCTTTTCAATGTGAAAATTTACAAAGGCTCTGTTTCTGAGCAGAATGTTGAATTTAGTAAATGATAAACAAAAGTAAGTAATCTTGTAAAACTATTGTAATTTGGCTACATCTGACTTTTAATGATGAGTCCCAATACTAAATCAGGCTGTGCTGAGCTTCTTGACTTCCGAGATAGAAAGGTGAACAAACTCTGGAGGGTGATGGGCGGGGGTAACTGTATGGCTAGTCTAGATTTTTGGTGTACTTCCCCAAGTATGTCTAGCATCACACAGAGAGCTTCTTTTAAAGGTCCTCAGAGGAAGCTCAGTAAGGCTGGGCACTCTTCCCCACAAATGCCTTTGTCTGTCTCTGTGGCCAATGGGGTAAACAGGTGCAGAGCTAGGGGGATGTGATGCTTCTTATCACAGACTCTAGAGCCAGGGGGAGGGTTGGAATTCCAGCTCCAGGACTTAGCAGCCTTCATCTCGAAGATGAAAAACTAACTACACAAGTATCGTAAAAATACAGCCATCCCCTCCCTCCCCCTCCATCTATGGACTGACTTCCTGTGGTTTTAGTTACCGCTGGCCTACTGAGGTCCAAAAATATTGAGTGGAAAGTTCTTAAAATAAATACTTCATCAGTTTTAAACTGCATGCTATTCTGAGTATCATGATGAAAGTTTGCACTGTCTCACCCAGGACAAGAATCATCTCTTTGTCTAGGGTCTTCATGCTGTTAATGCTGCCTGGTCACTTAGTAACCATGTGGGTTACCAGATGGACTTTTGCAATATCACAGCGCTGTGAGCAAGTAACCCTCACAGGGTAGCCTAATGTGGCTTCACATTGCCAATGTCATTCACCTCACTTAATCTTATCGCAAAAGCATTGTATCATCTCACATCATTGCAGGAAGAGGGTGAGAAAACTCCATGCAATACAAAATTTTGAGAGAGACACCACATCCACATAATTTTTATTATAGTATACTTTCACAATTATTCTATTCTGTTATTAGTTATTGTTGCTAATCTCTCGATGTGCCTAATTAGGAATTAAACTTTCCTATATGTATATATAGGAAAAAACAATGGGATATACAGCATTTGGGACTCTGTGGTTTCAGGTATCCACTGGTGGTCTGTAACATAGCCCTCATTGATAAAGGGGGGCTACTGGACTTTCTACATGGTTCTTTGCACATTTCAGGCTATATTTTATCTTGAAATTTTAGAGCATCATTGCATTGTCATAAAGTTTAAAGTAGATAAAGTCACCCTTTGGAATGTGTGGAGGATTGGTTGCAGGATCCCCTGTGAATACCCAAATCGGCAAATGCTCAAGTTACAAGAAATGGTGTACTATCTTTTTGTTTTAAAATTCTAATTTGTTATATATGACAGCAGAATGCATTACAATTCGTATTACACATAGAGAGCGCAATTTTTCACATCTCTGGTCGTACACAAAGTGGAGTCACATCCTTCATGTCTTCATACATGTACTCAGGGTAATGATGACCATCTCGTCTCACCATCTTTCTTACCCCTGTGCCCCTTCCTCCCTTTCTTCCCTTTGCCCTACCTAGAGTTCAATTAATCCTCTTATTCTCCCACCCCCCAAATGGCGTACTTTCATGTAACCTATGTGCATTCTCCAGTATACTTTAAATCATTTCTGTATTACTTGCAATACCTAATATAATGTAAATGCTATGCAAATAGTTATTATACTGTATTGTTTATGGAATAATGACAAGAACAGAAAGTTTGCATGTGTTCAAGACAGATACAATTTTATTTTTGAAAATTTCCTAACTGGCTGGTTGAGTCTGAGGGGTGAAACCTGGGGACGTGGAGCAGACTGTATATGTAAGTTACACTAATTGCATTTTTTTTTAAATAGCAGTAAATGCAGTGTCTAATTTCTTTATCTGCTGTTGCTAATAATGGACCAATGTCCTGTCTGTCTTCCAACTTGGCACCTTCCCAGTCTAGCTGGTTCCTCGATCCTCTTGGTTCTGTGGTGACTCTAACCTCATAGCTGTCCCCTCCCCTTTGCCATGTTGTTGCAATTCCATGCTCGGTCTTCAGCTTCCCCCTCCTGTCCACTCTCCACATCGACTTCCCATGGCCCCAGAGTTACCAGGTGGCTCCAGCTTGGAGGCAAAAAAATCATTCCCTGGGTTGTATTCCTTTGCCTCCGCTTGTCTAAGATGACCCCTCCTGAGACATTCCTGGACTCCTCAGGCTGAACTGAGTACTGTGACCTCTGTCATTTCCCACTGCAGCCCAGCTTGCTGATGCCCACAGCAGAGTTCTGCTTGCCCTGTCCAGGGATCCTTTACTCCAGGCTTTCCCACCCACCCTTCAAGTCATTACCAGAATCTTCTTCCTGAAAAAGCAAGTGTGATCCCTACAAACCCACGAGGTCTATGACACCCCATGATCTCTCTAGGAAGCATAGGCATCAGTATTTGACCCTCCATGCAAAAGAGAGAGGGGAGGGTATAGGAGGTTATGAGGTAGGGTGCTCAAAACACCTAGAAGGTTCACCTTGGTTTCCCCTTCCTCCACACTCACAATCTTCCTGTTGTGTCTTGTCACCTCCCTTTTCTGTTTGCCTCCTGACTCACTGCCCCCCACACCATTCCCACCTCCATATTGTTTCTCTGGTCACTTTGACTAGTCCAGTTCTGGTGGGTCTTGCTCTTTTTCTCCCTGTCTCTTTCCCTATCTTTGTGTATCTCTAAGTCTTTGTCTCTCTCCCCGGCTCTCCCTGGTTTCTCTCTCTATCCCCGTCTCACTCTATTTCTCTTTCTGTGTCTCTCTTTCTCTCAGTCTGCATCTCTATCTCCCTCTCCTTGTGTCTCTCTGTCTCTGTCTGTCTTTTCCTGTGTCTCTTTCTTTCCCTCTTCCTGCCTCTGTCTCTCTTGGTTTTTCTCTCTGTCTTCCCTGGAAGTCTAGAATTCCCCTCAAGCTGAGGGACACACTTGCATATTCTTCTTCCTTCACTGTCCTGTCCCCAGGGATGGCTTAGGGCTCTGGTGTCTTGAGAGATAGCTCTTGGTATCTGGTGTCCTTAGAGTACTTTTCATGTGTCCTTACACAGTTCTTGCAAGGATTATGGTCAATAAAATAGATTATTCCAATATTTGTTACATGTTTATTTTCCCACCAAATTATAAGCTCCTGTTGTCATTAGGCAAATGTGTTCTTTTAAAAAATATATTCTCTTAGTTGATCACAATACCTTTTTTTAATTAATTTTTTAAATTTATACATGACAGCGGGATGCATTACAATTCTTATTACACATATAGAGCACAATTTTTCATATCTCTGGTTATATACAAAGTATATTCACACCAATTCTTGTCTTCATACATGTACTTTGGATAAATATGTCCATCACATTCCACCATCATTTCTAACCCCATGCCCCCTCCCTTCCCCTCCCACCCCTCTGCCCTATCTAGAGTTCGTCTATTCCTCCCATACTCTCCCTCCCTACCCCACTATGAATCACACAACACCTTTATTTTATTTATTCATTTTTATGTGGTGCTGAGGATCGAACCCAATGCCTTGAACATGCTAGACATACGCTCTACCCCTGAGCCACAACTTCAGCCCAAGCAAAAGTATTCTTTATAACTGTCCTACTTCAATGACTGACTGTAAATGAGTAGATTAATGCAGTCTCTCTTTTTCAGAATCTGTCATCTTGGATCGCCGTGGGCAGCTTTGTTTCTTTTGAAACTTCCCCTAACATTAGTTCTCTGTGGTATTGAGATTTATCAGGAGCACTGAGTGTTTCTTGGGCTGTTTGATGGATTTGGCTAGACATATTTTTATTTTAGACATAGTTTTGAAAAACCCAAATGTAAGCCTGTGGTTTTACAACACTCTTCACTTATTCTGTTGTTTTTGGCTCCCAGACACGAAACTGATAGCAGTGTGCTATCGAATGTGTCATTGTCCACAAGATTCCAAGATTCTGTTCTCACTGCCGCTGCTGTCCACGTCTGTGATGCTGAAGGGAACAAGCTCTTTCCTTTCGTGGGAAGATGGTGTGGTATGCAACAGTGATTGTTGTTAGATTTTTATGTCTTGTACATACGGAGCCTCCCTAAGACAGCTGCCTGCAGAGCAGCTCCATCTGCCTGACATCAGCCGGATGACACAGCCCAGTGCCTCAGACATCCTGAAACGTATTTTTCTCACTTTACCAGGTTCATTTGCTCCACTTTAATTTGCTGTGATGATACCTGTCTCATTGAAGGCATGAGTGCTCCTTCTGGATTAGAAATATGGTATGACCACCTTAATTTGACTTTATTTATTTATATTTATTGTTTTTTTCATTTTCTATTTTTATTTTTTAATAACTTTAAGTTTTATTTATTTTTAAAAGTCAGGTTTATTGAGGCATAATTTGCATTTCATAAAATTCCCCAATTTAAAAAAGTACTCTTCTAAGCTGAGAGTGGTGGCACATGCCTGTAATCCCCATGACTTGGGAGACTGAGGCAGGAGGTTTGCAGCTTTGAGGGCAACCTCAGTTGCTTTAGACCCAGAATCATTCATGAACATTTGGTGGAATAAATGGAAGGGGGTACATTGAGATTTGAGGTGACTCAACTAAGAAATATGCAGTCGATTCCACAATTCCTGTTTGTCAACCATGGGCATTCTTTTTTAAAAAAATCATAATTATTAGTGCTTATTAATTATAAAAGTAATGGATTTCACTGTGACATTTGCATACATGCAAAATGATATGTATCCTTATTTATTCTGTTTTGGCCTGATGTATAATATCTAAACAGTGATGGTTGTTGGACATGCCAAAATTCTGTATTTTGTAGTTGGTGTGTATATGTTTGTGTGTGCATACATACTGTGTGTGAAAGGTTGACCCAATCTTAGCATTCAAAGGTTCCTTTTTCTTTTCTTCTTTTAATTATTTTGCATTCTGGTCCCGTATTAGTATAACTATCTGAAATTCAGAACTGGGTTTTTACTAGAGACATGAATTTTCTGATGAGTTCTTTTTCTTTTTTCTCAGAAGTTGCACTTGTAAGTTAACTTAAACTTAATGAAGTTAACTTTCTATTATTTATTTTACTTCTAATATAGTAGAAAGGTCACCCAATTTGACGTGAAACTCAGATTGTTATAAAGATTCAATTATCTATGAGCTGTGTGACCATGATCAAGTCAGTTAAAGTCTCTTGGTCAGAGAAAGCACTTTTGTAATGGCAGAGAAATGACTTCCAAAAATCCATTTCTCTATCAAAGCAACAAAAAGAATGCTGGTAAAAATTGACAAAATAAATTTTATTTTCCCCCAGAAATTCATAATTAACCAAAGGCTTGCAATAATTCAAGAAGCATTTATACAATCAAAATGAAGGCCAAGTGCTGGTGCTTATGCCTGTAATTCCAGTAACGTGAGCAAAAATGACCTTATCTGTAAGAATGGTAAGCTCCATGATGTTGTAACTTGATCCATTACTTTTCCTTTCTTTCCAACTCTACAGTTGAGAATTGAGAGCTTCACAAATAAGAAAAACAGGAGCAAAGAAATAACTAAGAGGGTAGAATGTGGTTGGAAAGGCTAAAAAAAAAAAAACCAATCGGTGTCAGTATTTGACCTATCTGGAGACTCCCTGGAAAATTCTTTCATAAGTCTAAGACTTAATCCACAGGGCATTGGTCAAAAACAATCAGCAGCAATTATTTAATGACATAGGTGGCAAGGACAAATAAAAGTGTGGACAAAAGGAAATTAGATGTTTGTAGCAGGCTTTGAAAAGCTCTGACATATTCTCGGTATCTATAAAGTTATGCACATGTGCAGGGAAGGTTTGCAAAGGTTGCCTATAGGTGACCTGGAGGCCCTTTGCAAGAGAGTGAAGGCTAAGGCACAGTAGTGAGCTGCTAGAATGTTGAAGGTGTGCCTCAAACACACACACATATACACACACACACTTGAGCAAAGAGTACGAAACTCATTAGAGATTTATTGGTTCGAGGCATCTAATTAAATCTCTAATTAAGAGCTAACTAAAAAAAAAAAAAAAGAGCTAACTAATAATGAACCAGCTGGGCAATAACCTTAATGGCTTCAAACAACAAATGATATAGATTTTAGAAACTTAATAGAAATAATCAACCAAGCACAGTTGTAGTCCTATTATGCTAGCTATAATCCTAGCTACTTAGGAGGCTGAGGCAGGAGGATTGCAAGTTTGAGGTCAATTTGGGCAACTTAGTGAGACTCCATCTCAAAATAAATAATAAAAAAAAAACTGGGGATGTAGCTAAGTTGGAGAGTTCCCTGAGTTTGATAAAGAAAAATTTCCACAGTTATATTATTTTATGTGAAATGTTTAGTTTTTATAAAGAGGCAGTGGGAGGAAGGAGAAAGGAGAGGATAGGGGAGGAAAGAGAGGCAAAGAAACATGAAAGTACGGTTCTAAAAAGGAGGAGGAAACAAAAATTTAAAGGTTGAACTTCATAGAGGAAGACAATAAATCTCCTGTTATGAATATGTTTAAAGAACCAAAGTCAACCACATCTAAAAAATTTACAGAACAGTATAGGAACACTGCCTTACCAAATAGAGAAAATAGCAATAAAGATAACAATTATTTTATAAAGTAGGTAGAATTTCTGGAGCTGAAACATACAAACAATGAAATGAAGTGTGAACTTGAGGACAAATCAGGGAAAATTATCTAAGTTGACTCGTCTGAAAGACTGAAAGAAAAACAAAAAGGAATTAAGAAAAATAAACAGAGCCTAAAAACTCTGTGAAATACCCTCTATTGGGATACTGACACACACATGATAAGAATCCTTAAAGGAGAAGAAAAGAAAGGGACAGAAAGAATATTTAAAGAAATAATAGATGACAACTTCCAATGCAAACAATTAATATGCACGTTGAACAAACCCAACAATCTCCAAATGGGATAAACTCAAAAAGATCTGCATATAGACACATCATAATCCAGATGTGGAAAGAGACAAGGAATCTTAAAAAAAATGGATTATGTACAAAGGAGCCTCAATAAAAATGAGAGCAAATTTCTCATCAGAAATGAAGGAAATCAAAAGGCAGTGGAATGACATATTCAAGTAATGGAAAGAAAGGAGACCGTCAACCAAGAATTCTCATCTAGTAAAATTATCCTTCAAACATTAAGAAGAAATTAAGACCTTGCTAGATAAACACACTGAGAGGTTTGTCACCACCAAAACTGCTCTGCTCTTCCAGATAGGCTGACAGGACATTTCTTTCAGGCTAAAACAAAATGATGCCAACTAGAACTGAGATCCCTATAAAGAAGTAAAAACCACCATAAAGCATACTGTATAGGCAAAAGTGTGTACATATTTGTTGATAAGACTTTTATTTTTCTCCTGATCTAAAATATAACAGGATGAAACAATTATAAAACCGTGCTGATGAGCTTAGAGATGACGATTATATAACAAAGGTGTAGGAAAGGACAGAGCTAGGATCAAAATTTTGTATATTATTGAAATTAAAGTAATATTATGGACACTAGTTTAAGTCAAGAAGTTAACTGTAATCTGCAAGTTAACCACTAAGAAAATAGCTAAAAAATATAGTAAAAGAATCAACAAAGGAATTAAAAGGGGGTAGCAGAGATTTTGATTTGACAAAAAAGAAGGCAGTTATGATGGAGGAGAGGAAAAAAACATGACATAAGACATATAGAAAACAAAAAGTAAAACTGTAGATGTAAATGCCACCTTATTGTACCTTGTTTATAATATTATTATTATTAATAATAGTGTAAGGTAGGGGCTGGGGCTGTACCTCAGTGGTAGAGCACTTGCCTCTCAAGTGTGAGACCCTGGGTTCGATCCTCAGCACCACATAAAATAAATAAATAAAGTTAAAAAAAAGACTGACTCTTTTTTAAAAAAATCTAATTTATTTTTTTTAATTGTTCAAGACAGACTCTTAAAAAAAAGAATCCTTTTATTTAAAAAAAATAGTGTAAGGTAGGTTAATACCACATCTTGATAATTTTATTAAACGTGGATGGATTAAACACTCAAATCAAAAAGCAGAGATTTGTAGAATGTATAAAAACATGATTCAACAATATGATATTGACAAGGGACATGCTTTGGATACAAAGACATAAACAGGTTAAAAGGAAAATAAAGAAAAAGAAGGCAGTATCCAAGAGATCCCCAGTAGCTGCAATAATATCAGACAAAATAAAATTCATGAAAACTTTTTACTAGAAGCAAAACAGTATATTTTAACATGACAAAGGAGGATAATCCAGCTGGATATGACGGTGCACACCTGTAATCCTAGAGACTAGGGAGGCTGAGTCTGGAGGATTGCAGGTTCAAAGCCAGCCTCAGCAACTTAGTGAGGGCCTAAGCAACTATCGAAACTCTGTCTCAAAATAAAATATAAAAAAGGCTGGGAATGTGACCCATGGATAAGCACCTCTGCCTTCAATCCCCGGTACCAAAAAGATAAAGGGGGGAGGGAATAATTCATTAGGAAGACATAATGATTATATACATACCCAGTAACTGAGTCCTAAAACACATGAAACACTTAAATAAACAATGAGTCAAAGAACAAATCCCATAGCAGTAAGAAAATACTTTGAGATGAACAAAAGAGAGAACCTAACTTAACAATGCTTGTGGGGTTGGAGCTGTCGTCATGGTTAGAGGGACATTTGGAGTTGCCAATGCAACTCCAATATTTACATATTATAATATGTACTATTATAATAATATATGGTATTATATTTAACTATTAAAAAGAGGAAAACTCTTGAATTAATAATGTAAATTTATACTTTAAAAACCAGAATAAAAGAGCAAACTAAATCCACAGTGAGCAGACAAAAGGAAATAAAAAAGCATGGAGCTGAGATAAATAAAATAGAGAGTAGAAAAAAAAAAATAGAGAAAATCAACAAAGCCAAAAGTTGATTTCTTTCAAAAAAAAAATCAACAAAATTGACAAACATTTAGCTAGATTAACCCAAGTATAAATGAGAGAAGAGGCAAATTACTTGAGTCAGGAATGATGGTGGGGAATCATGGTACTGACTCCCTCAAGAACACACATGAAGTCTGAAGGAAGGTTGGTAAGTGACACAAGTCACAAAACACTACATGCTGTGTAATTTCATTAATGTAAATGGCCAAGCCAGACAAACTGTACGGACAGAAAAATATCTTAGTGATGGGCAGAGATAGGAGGAAAGGGGAAATAGGGGATTACTGCTAATGATTATGGAGTTCTTTTTGAGGTTATAAGAAAGTCTGAAATTAGGTCGTGGTCATGGTTGTGCAATGTGTATTTTAAATGGATGAATTTTTGGATGCAAATCTTATGTTAATAAATCTGCTATACTGTTTTTTTTTTTCTCCCTGCCTTCATTTTCTCATTTGAGAAATGAGAGGACTGGAATTGATTATCTCTTTAACTTCTTCCAGCTCATTATATTCAATGAATATATGCCTTTGAAGCCGTGTGGAAATCAAACTTTTAAAAGCAGAACCCTAGCTACTTATTGTTAAATTTCCCTTGTTCTCTGTTAATCCTACACTTTAAGATTCTCTACCCCTAGTTGTTCTTTGATGTATATAAACATGTCAAAGCTTCCAAAGAATGAACAGTAATTTAAAAATTAATGTGTGTGTGTGTGTGTGTGTGTGTATGCAATACATTATGAATGTTAGGTGTAAAATAAATCATTTTTTATAATACTTTTATTTTGTTTATTTATGTTTATATGATGCTGAGGATGGAACCCAGTGCCTCACACATTCTTGGCAAGTGCTCTACCACTGAGCTACAACCCCAGCCCCAAATAAATCATTTTAATCTAGCAAGAGAAGTGTTTTGAATTAGGTGAAATTTTCTGTAATATACTTAATTATTTTTCAATGAGCATTTTTGCAGTACTTTTCCTCGGGTAATAAACTCTGCAAGCACTGAGGTGGGTGCATATATTTTAGATAAAGTAGGTACAGTCATCTCATGTAGAAACAAGAACACTAAAAAAGGCCCATGAGAGCCAGTTGCAATGGCGTATGCTTGTAATCCCAGTTACTCTGGAGGCTGAGGCAATAGGATCACAAATTCAAGGCTTGCCTGAGCAAATTTGTGGGACCCTGTCTCAAAATAAAAAGGAAAAAAGGACTGGGGATGTAGTTCAGTGGTTCAACACCCAGTACACAAAAAAAATTCTGCCAAAAAACTTGAATTTTATTCTTATGTGAATTTTATTCTATGTAGAGCTTTGAATCTTAGTTGCTTTATTGTAAATATATGTAACATATGTGTGTGCATTTAAATATATGTGTGTATGTATACCTGTTTAACTACTGTGTGGCACACTCTTAATATTTAAATTAAATATTGAGAAATTCATGCATGATCTCATTTAATTCTTCAAAGCATCACCTATAATAGAAATCATTCCTTGTCCCATTGTACAGATGAGTGAAAAACCAAAGTCATCAGTTTAGTAAGTGGCAGAAACAGAACTTTTGGTCTCTGGGAAATTTTCTTCATCATACAGTCTCAAAAATGCCCTGAGACCTCTGAGGACTCTGCCATTTGTGAATATCAAGTAATGTCTTAGTAAGGAGCAAGTGAAAACCTTACTTTCCCTTCAGGCTAACAATGAATGTTGACGGCGGACAGGGGATTTGCAGTGAACTAAATCACACACATATTACTGGTCCATACAGACAAAGGGAATTTCAACACTCGTCTAGGATATCGATGCTTGGTCTGAGCCCAGGCCCACCCACTACCAGCACTCTGCCAGTACTTATAGCAGATATTAAATGTTGAAGCTTTCAGATACGACAAATTCATTTTATTAAAAAAAAACCCTGCTTTATAAATGACATGCTATTCAGATTGAAGGTGATCTAAATCTCATTACAATACATTAGCATTACATGGAGTTAGAAAGTTCAAGCACTTTATCACAGAGCGAACTTCTCATTTTAATATATGGGTAAATCAGTGTACATTTGTCTCACAACCTGTGACACATTTCTAAGGGAGGAATTCATTTTGTTTTTGTGCTGTGAAGTGGGAGCTAAACATTATTTGTGTTTAGAACATGTGGTATTTCATCATAGCCTCTTTCTTTTCAAGTTCAGTAAACTATGCTAACGTTATGAGATTATAATGACATTCTTATTCCATCCTACTGGCCTGCCATCTTGTTAAGCTAAATCACCAATTAGTAGCTAGAGTTAGGAAATTAAAATTAAAAATTAACTTATATTTGTGTAAGTACAATCATCCCACTGTGTCCTCTAGGGATTGTTCTAGGACCCCCATAGATACCCAGATCTGCAGATACTCATGTCCCTTACATAAAATGGTATAGAATTTGCATATGCCCATCCTCTTGCATACTTTAATTAATCTAGATCATTTACAATACCTCACCCAAGGTAAATCTATGTAAATAGTTGTTATAATGTATTGTTGAGGGAATAATGACAAGAAATAAAAGATTGAATATGTTCAGCATAAATGCTTTCTTAAAAAAAAAAGATATTTTAAATCTGTAGTTGGTTGAATCCAGGGATGGATTTACAGATCCAGAGGGCTGACTGTATACACTTATACACCATGTTAAGGATGAGAGATTTCCAAATAAATTTTGACAAGGAGTCAAGTTTTGATGGACCTTTAAAATTTTAATGTATCAAAATGTATTTTTATTTATAAAATATGAATAACCAACAAGGTTGAGTTTTAAATTGTTGAAAAATTTGATCTTTTTCCTTTTCCTGGAGAAAAGCAGTCCATGAGTGGGTAGAGAAGTTTCAGATCTAAACTTAAGTCTGAAATGGACCCTCAAGTAGCAACATCTAGGGGGTGTTGATAAGTGGCTGAATTCAGCAGGATTTACTGAGAATTATTAGCCCCCCCCCATGTACATGTGCCTTAGCTAATTCATCTCTGTAATAACCTGTCACTGAGCAAGATATTTCATAGTGCAAGGAAACGGAGACCCGCGTTACATTAAAAGCACAGACGTCTGTCTAGGAATTTGTGGTTGGTAGGGACCTTACCTCTTTTGATGTTCATTCCACTATAATTACCAATATCATTAACAGAACAATATAATTTTGTGCTATTACTGCTGACTTTTTTTCCCTTTCTTGTAAGTTCCTGCAGCATAATAAGCTATTAAAATATGACAAACTAATGAATAGTTATTTCTAGAAGTATTTTTAAATGGAGAATTGATCTGTTAATAATTCTTGCCTATGGAGAATTTTCCAGGCTCCTTCCCTCTCTCCTCCCTCTAATATTTCTTGGGGTTCATATTTTGTACCAGTCTTAGTGCTTCATGGTCCTTTGCCATGGCTCCTAAGCTCAAAACGGGAACTTGGCTAATAAAGAACAAACAGATATACAGCGCAAATTCTGAGATGTCTAGTGTGGGTAACACGGTTCAGTGAGGGCATCTTGGTGATGGGGGAGGATATCAGGGCTAGCCTGACTGAGAAGGCTGCATTTAAATTGAGACCTACTGGGGGATAGTAGAGGATAGGAAAGGCAGCAGAATACAACAGACACTAGTATGGCAATATGTAAATCAGTGGATGTGTAACCGATGTGATTCTGCAATCTGTATATGGGGTAAAAATGGGAGTTCATAACCCACTTGAATCAAAATGTGAAATATGAACTATCTAATGTTTTGAACAACCAACGATAAAAATTAAAAAAAAAATAAATTGACACCTACTGAATTAGGAGGCAGCATCTGAAGAACTTCCAAGGAAAAGGTGTGAAGTCTAAGTCAGGAAAACAGTTGGCACTTACAGAAAAGGAAAGCAGAGCAATGGAGTTGGTTGGAGCTCCATCCAACCAACAGTGGTTGAGGGGAGAGTATCACAGGAACTTGAGAATATGGAGTACCTCCCTCAATCAACCCTGGGCATACAAAAATCCCAGGGGGATTGCTTCTGGGATCCCATGCTGTGTGCCCAGTATCACTAATATCTGATCTTATGGTCCCCTCTATTCAGGATCCAGGAAATGCTTAACACTCTCTTATTTGCTGTTTGTCCTCAAAGCAAAGATGACATTTTTTTTTTTCTAAATGCTGCCAAGGTGTGTGGGTTAAACCCATGGTGACACTGGAGAGGGTCGTTGCCTGGGAGCTCAGGGAGGATCTGAGCTGTGGAAACTGGTGGGCAAGGGGACACACGTATGCATTTACTTGTCAAATTCCTCCATCAAGTAGCAGTAAAACCATCCATATTCTTATAGAATATAATTTTCCAGGATTGCTGAACATGTTTCCTTGCTTCTCTTAAAAAAATAAGCCAAGTTCCAAAAGTACTCAGAAAATAGTATGAAATTTGTGATGGTTGCACATGGTGGCTAAGGAATATTAGACAATTCATATTATTCTTAAAGTCACAATATCGATACATTGACATATATGTACATTCAGCCATAGTAGGTGTGAAGTGTGATATAGATTTTTTCTACTGGTAATTTGATAGATCTTGAATGTGTAGATACAAATAGATTTACTTTTGTGAAACTTTCATATGGTAATTATTTACATAGTTAGTAAAATATTTTAGTTAATTTTAATAAATTTAATGTAAAATTTGATAGATAATAATTTGTATTTGCTTTTAGTTTTTGGAAGTTTAGATTATTTTAAAAGAAAAAAATTTCAAAAAAAAAAAAAACAAAATAAAAGAAAAAAATTTCAATTGCATTTGAAGGGGCTAGGGTTAGATTTGAAGGGGCTAAGGGTATAGCTTAGTGGCACTGCACATGCCTAGTATGTATGAGGCCCTAGGTTTAATCCCCATTACACACAAAAAAAATCTAGCTTTTTTAAAAACATTTAATTTGTATATTTATGAAAATAGATTAAATTTTTATAGTCTTTGGATACACTTGTAATTTTAAAAAAATTCTTTAAATCACTGAGAATAGGTACATGTCAAGATCGACCTACAAATAGAAGACTCATACTCAAAAATAGAGCTGAGAAAAGGAGAAAAAAAAGCAGGAATGAAAATAGAAAACTTCAGAGGCAATCTGCTTGTATTTTAAGTCCTTAAACATTAAAAGAGTAGGCTTTTGTCCAGCATGACCCATATAAAATTTGCATAATTTAATGTGATTTTATATACTTAAAATTTAATTATTGATTAAAATAATAAAAACAAGTTTATTGGACACTGCAATTTATTTATATTTTTCCTAAGGGCCAAAATAATGAAATGAGCAAGAAAATTTTTCTCATGAAATTGGCAATTTGATCCCAGATCCATGAAACTTCATATTCTTTACTAAGCGAAGGTTTGTGAAAGTTACTGATAGTAAGATGAAATCTCTAGTCAGACCCAGACAAAATTAGAGCTGGGAAGTTAGAAAAGGGAAGAACTCACATGTGTTTGTCTGAAATAAGTGGTTTCTCAAGGATTTCTAAAACCACACAAGAAATTATCATTCTATGAGTACCCCAAGCTTTACATGCCTAGCACTCTACTATGTGCAGACAAACAAATTTCATCCGTCACTTCTTTTAAGAATGCAACAATTCAGACAAGATACTCTCACCAGAATCGATGCACAGCAATGGCACCTCCACCAATGAGCTGATGCTAACTCCTGCCCCTGGTCTCTAAGACAAATGAACTTTGCATCCGAACAGCATATGCAAATATTCTTCTCTTTTCCCCTCTCCATTTTTCTCCTTTATTTATTTTTTGCAGTGTTGGGTATTGAACCCAAGGCTCCCACATGCTAGGCAAATGCTCTCCCCGGAGCTACATTCCATCCCTTTTCTTTTTCTCCTCCTGTTCCTCTTCCTCCTCCTAATAAAACCCTTCCTTTCTGTCAACCTCCTTAAATACATGGTTTCCTGTGGCACATGTATTTCCATTGCAACGCTCTCCTTTTCCCAGATAAATATATTATTGTTTTGGAGATCTCTCTCTCTCTCTCTCTCGTTATTTAGTTTGACAGGTTCAAAAACTGATCAAAATAATGAGAACAAATGACAAAAGTATTCACATCAACTTCCTAACTCAGAAGCCACAAATGCAGCTGTGCCAGCTGTTAGATAATAATGGACATTACTTTCCAGATTCAGTCAGTGGGATGAATACAGCCATGGAACTCTGCTGTCTTTTGGAAGCTGACCCTGGACAGTGCCTTTCTATCCTCGTAGTCAGGAGGCTTGCTTGTAGAAAACAATCGGATTCAGATTAATATTGCAATTTTTCATTAGACAAAAAACAAACTGATAGAAACTCACCTTTAAGTTCAAAGATGTGACTACTGTCACATTCTTTATGGCCAATCCTCAATGCCTGTTATGGGTGGTGGAGTTACTTGGGATGGAGGAGTTAGGTTCCTGACTAAGAAAATATAGAAAAAGCCCCCCACTAATTTAAAGAAATGTGCACATAATATAATTATTGAAATTGAAAAAACATAACAATAGTAAAACAATTAGTACTGCTTTACAAAGAGAAGTAACAGCCAATATAAGACATGGATATGATGACGTTCAATATTTAGCCAAACATAAAGATGCTTTTTTTGACATTAGCCATACAATATTAACTGAAAGCAATGGGCAGTTCCTCAGTATAGAAGAGATGACTTTGGAATTTGAGCCCAGTATTACTGAACATATAAGATAGATCTGAAAAATAAAAGAAGTTGAAGTTATCAAATGAAATTATCTTTGTAATGTATAACAAAGTAAAAAATTGCACATAGAATTTTTAGTGAAAAATTTCTAAATTTAAAGATATTTTGTGTGATGTCTCTAAAGTAACATACCTATAAAGTATAAGGAAATTAAAAGTTTAAGGAAAGTATAAGGAAAAGCATATTTGCTGGTTATCATGGTTCATGTACAAATAATTCCGAAACTAACTTCTATAGAAATTATTTTCTTCTGACAATTGTAGACTGAGATACATCTTAACTATAGATTTGAAGAAATACAGTGTCATATAGTTCCTTTTGGTTTTCTATGAAATATTCCAGCAAATACAAATTTGGAAAGAATTAAGAAATATGTGGGTCCAGACATTTTATAAGAAATGGTGAGATTTATCTGGAGGCCGAGAAAGGAGAATTGCAAATTCAAAGCCAGCCTCAGCAACTTAGTGAGACCCTGTCTCAAAATAAAAAATTAAAAGGCCTTGGGCTGTTGCTCAGTGGTTAAGCTCCCTGGATTTAATCCTTGGTACCAAAACCAACCAGCAACCAACCAACCAACCAAACAAGCAACCAACCAACCAAACAAACAAAACCAACCAACCAACCAAATAAACAAGAACAAAAACAAAAAAATAAATAAGAAATGGTAAAATTTTTAATATAAGCAATACTCATTTTTATGCTGTGGCATTTTCTAGGGCCACGATAATTTTTTTTTTCATTTGTAATGTGCCTTATAATTCAAAATGTAAAATTTGTTGTTGTTTTTTTTGGTCTAAATATTACCTAAAAGTAAAGAATGATATTGAAAGTTGCTTCTACCTTAACAGAATAAAGTATCTTCAAATTGAAAATCTAAGAACTACAGTGACTGAAAAAGATGGCCTAATTGGCATGATTCTCAATAGAGCAAAATTATGTGGAAACTCTTAATTGTGAATGCTTAATTACTGATTTTGCTGACCTGAAGGTAAAACATAAATTTTATGAGCAAATACATGAACATTTATTTATTTATTTATTTATTTTTGAGAGAGAGAGAGAGAGAGAGAGAGAGAGAGAGAGAGAGAGAGAGAATTTTAATATTTATTTTTTAGTTATCTTTGTTTGTATGTGGTGCTGAGGATAGAACCCGGGCCGCATGCATGCCAGGCAATTGCGCTACCGCTTGAGCCACATCCCCAGCCCAATACACGGACATTTATGAGTTGTGTTTGCCTCCATTTTCTTACTTATTCAGTCCCACTTGTATATCATCAGAGCATCTCAACTTGGGCACATTCTGGCGCATCGTCCCCATGACTCAACTGTTGTAACTTTTCATCATTTTGATACATACTTATCAAGATAGAAGGGTAGAACGTATTCCATTTAGAAGTTTGGTTTACAACATTTCACCATTTAGATGTATGGTGTGAGGTCAATTTGTATTATGGTTCAGACTCTGGATGTTAGTTATTAGGGGCAAGCCTGAGTGGAGTGTATAGGGAGCAGGGAAGGTTTCCCTTCTCCCTTAGAAGATTTGCTGGAATGAACTGACACATAGATTAAATAGGAGGAAAAATGCACAAACTTATTACATGCATGGAAGCAATTACAAAGTGTAGCTATCCATCAGCACAACATGATTTGGAAACTTCTATTCCCCTTTTCTGAAAGGAAGCAGACTGTGGAATGTGAACAATTTTTAGGGAAATAGTAAATAAATTTTCAGGGGAATTCAGTGGGTTTGGAGAAACATACAATGGCCTAGGTCAAAGTCCTTCAGAACTGTTAGAATAGATAGTGGTTTGTAAATGATACTCATTGGAATATTTAATGGGAACAAAATAGAAGACAATGGTCTGTGACAAAAATCACTCAGGTCTGTTGACAGATCTGTCTTCCTGTGATATAAGATTGAGTTAATGAAAACTCAGGGAAAAGGCCAGAGAGTGTTCTTTTCTTCTTTGGTGGGCTTGGACTTCAGGCAAAGAGATCAAATTGAAGCCTCTTCCAGAACCTGCTGCTAAGTTCCTTGAATTTAAGATAACTGGCATACCAGGATGCCATATCGTGGGGTGGCAGCCCTTTCACTCCTTAGGAAAAACTTTCCATAATTCAGTATCGTGTTCTTTGAGTTCTCTAGGAACTGGTGCAGAGTAAGTGCTTAATAAATGTTTGCTGAATAAATGACTGTGGCCTGATCCTACTTCCCTCAAACACTACTTGTCAAAAATGACTTCTTTCAAAGTCTGGGTGAACTAGCTTCATTCTCAAGAAAGCCTTTCTCAACCAAAAGCCATTGCTCTTCCCTCTGACCTTCTGCAAACAAGACACCAGAAAAACACTGACCATCTCCCAAAGCTCAAGAGAAAAGGACTTGAGACATTTGCTCTGGTAAATTGGCATATTCCAAATATGTACAGGAGGGAGGATGGAAACTAAACAAAAACCTTTGAGAGCTATGTCAGAGCTCTAGGGATCAGGGGTTCAGGGGCTCCAAGGGGAAGGGTTATAGCCAGCAGCTAAAGAAGCAAACTCATGTGGTGGACCAAAGGTGAATTCATTGGTTTAATCAAGTCAAACAAAAGGAATGCATGCCAGTCGGTGGTGGTGAGGGAGTTATTTTGTGGAGCTCAGCTGCTCTACACAGGCTTTGGGGCAGTATCTTTCCGCCTTGCTTATATTTTTTAAATGAATTTTATTGTGCATACTTAAGGTTCACAACATGATGTCATAAGATACGTATATGACAAATAGTTCTTTAAGTGGAACAAATTAACATAGCTATTATCTCATCCAGTGGTATTGTTCCTGCCACCAAATCCTCTAGCCATTAGCCACAGCAGAGACAAAGCTGGAGGCCAGCCAGACACAGAAAGACAAATATCACATGATCTCACTTTTATGTGTAATAATAATAATTTTTAAAAGTTCAAATACCCAGAGACAGAGAATAAAACAGTAGTTACCAGGAGTGGGGGTGGGGATGGGAGAAGGAAATGGAGATCTGAAGGCCTGTGTGCAGTGTGTAGGATGGGCAAGTCCAGTGGTCCAATGGAGAACATGAGGACCACAGGGAGTGAATATGAATATGTGCCATATTCAGCTTTGCTTAGTTAGTTGTAAGTCTGCTTTTGTAATCCCTTTGCCCAGCTTGGGGCACAGGATCAGCTTGTAGCTGCCATAATTTTCTCAGCAAGTTTTACCTTAAGGCATCTTATTTTTTCCCCCATTTGCTTTCTTCCTTTGAAAAGAATTTTGCCAACATTACCACAGATCAATTTCTCTTTGTTCTTTTTTTCCCCTGCTTGCTTCAGGCAAAAAAAAAGGAACCAGATTGCCAATGAACCTTTTAGTGTGAGACGTACAGGTTTGAAGCCTTCATTGAATTATGATTAAAGAATGATTGTGTGATACTGTGGATCAGAATGGAAACATAAAAGATGCTCTTTTTTTTTTTTTAAAAAAAAAAGCAGTTCCAAGTGAAATTTTATCAGTTTATCAACATTCGAAGTACCTTCTCATTTTTCCAACTGCTTGATAGGAATAAAGGGATTCTTACAATTCCTGTGGGTCTTCACTCCTTCTTTAAAGGACATTCTTTAAATATTCTGCCTGGTATTCGTTGCTTCCCACCTGAGAATCAAGTGGTGGTATCTTAAATATGAAAATGAGTGATCACAGTTCAAAAAGCACTTTTATAAAAAAAAGTAGCTTTTTTATTAAAAAAAAAAAACTAGCTAGCCATGATAGCACTTCATGGCTTTGGATAAACTTTAATAGATAATGGAAAGAGGAATTTGATTTCTCTAAAAATTATTCTGTTAGATTTTACATGATCAAGAGAAAGCACTTTGCAGGAGAAATCGGTGCTATGAATAATGATTGTGCTATTCCTTATTTATTGTTGGGTTATGCATGGTCAAATGCTTCATGCTGGGTGGGGCTCATGGCACCGGCTAGAGAACAGTCAAGAGTTGGCAGGCACCACACTGCCTTCCCCCAGAGCGCAGGCAGGCACTCTTATCTTGATCTGAAACACCTCAGCTACCCAGTTTGTAGACACCCCCAGCACCCACACATGGTTCTTTATTCTTTATGAGCAGCCTTTGTAATGTGGAAAATATTCATGGTGAAGAGATATGACCATCAAAATAATTTCCATCTGCAATCAAAGCCAAGGTTTCCCCTCATTGCTAAATGGGATTCCCCAGGGCAACTATAACTTAGTGCTTTATTATTGCATAAATATCACTGAAGGCATGAACAGTAATTTAAAATAAAGTAAACATTCAGAAAACAAACAATGAGGGCAGTGAACTTTAGTGTGAAGACATGGGCCCATCTAAAGAATCCATTTGGCCAGAGATTGTTGGTGGCAGTATCTAGGT
Organism: Marmota monax; assembly: GCF_021218885.2. Lineage (NCBI taxonomy): Eukaryota > Metazoa > Chordata > Mammalia > Rodentia > Sciuridae > Marmota > Marmota monax. The sequence goes on along the minus strand of NW_026695198.1, from coordinate 6,608,510 downwards.
TTGGTTCATGATGCTGGAATAAGCAAACTATAACAACAAAGTAGACTTACTCTGTCTGAATTGCAATATGGAAGCACTGCACTTATTTAAGATAATAAAGAGAGAAAACTGGAGAGAAGATGCAATCATAACTACAAGAATGTAGTAGTTATGACCACATTTATTTTTTTGTTGAGATTATTAGATACTGAGAAGACTAATGAGAAATGAAGGGAGAAGAAGTACCCCAGCTTTTCTCCCTGTAGTTTGTCTTTGTTGAGTCTCGTGTGATCTGAAAGCATGATTGGAGAATTTGATTGTGGATTAGACTAAGTATGCATATTTTTTGATACTAGGGATTGAACCCAGCTGTGCTTAACCACTGAGCCACATCCCCAGTTTTTAAAATATTTTTTATTTTGAGTCAGGGTCTTGCTAAATTGCTGAGGGTCTTGATAAATTGCTGAGGCTAGCTTTGAACTTGTAATCCTCCTGCCTCAGCCTCCCAAGTGGCATGTGAGTACCACCATGCGTGGTTTGACTAAATATTTTAATGCAGATTACTTTTTTCTTATCAGATCTTTGCAATCAGTGTTGACTTGGGGTCATCTAATATATGCTCAGAGAAAACATGAGAGCATATGAGAAAAAAAAGCCAATTCATTTGTTCACATGTCATAGAGAAATAATCCATTGGGAATGGTGGCTGAAATTAAAAAATAATATTTTTTTAGAAAGAAAAAAGTATGTGTAAAGGAATTACTCAGAAAATTAAGATTTAATAGTATTGTGATATGTAGGAATAGTGGCTTTTGTCATTATAAACTGTATTTTATAAATGATTTCAAGCTTTCAAGTAACTGAATCTAGAGCAGATCTGCTTACATATTTAGCATAGTATGCCTGAGGCCTTATGTTACCCAGAACATGTTTATAGGCCCTAGAATGAGATTTCTCAATTTTTCTTGGCACAGTAAGAGAAATGATATTTCTGTTTGAAAAAATCTTTGCAACTGTCCCAACGCACTTTTCCTCTAAAAGATTAAAACATTTTCATTTCATTTTTTTTTTTTTGTAAGCTAACTGGAATTTCCTCTGGATAGAGTTTGCATTTTTTCCCCTGCCATAGCGAAAAGTTGAAAACTGCCAAAGCAATTGCAACTCTTGTTCCCAGTCAAGGAAGAGTTTCTGGTCTGTCCTGCCCACTTATTAGCAAGGACAAATTGAGTATTCCAAGGCCTGCTTTTTAGAAGGTGTCCATGTTGAACAACAAAATTAAACTTTGAGTAGAGAGTGGAATAAAAAGGGACTTTGTTCTCTGTGGGTTCTTTGGCCATCTTTGCTGGGAGGCTGGATCTATGTCATTTAATCCACTTCTGCCTCTTCATTCCTCATGGAACCCTGAGATGATTTAGGAACATAAAAACTGATGTGGTTCACATTTGGGAAGGTATTGAAATGTCCTCCACTTTGCATCATTTGTGTGCTTTCCTCCTTTCTTGTCCGAGCGTTGTGATCAGTATGTCACTTTTGATTGATGAGGTGCTTTGGAAGCAATATTTTATATCATTCTAAACAGGCACTGGGATATTTTTAATATCTGTACAGCATGACCTGTCCTGCCTTGAGAATACATTCTCTGAGAGATGAAGGGGATATAAAGGATGAGAAAAACAGGGAGATGCACATTGGTTATCTGAGTGCAGTATCCTGAATTCATAAATCAAGTTTGCTCTATGTTAGGTATTTATAAAATATTTTAATAACTAAGTCCAATGCACATTTATCCACCACCACATTCCCTGAAGGCAGATCAATTTGCAACATGAGAGCAAACAGGAGATCCTGAAAAAGACCTTGGTTGGGATTTGACCAGGTGATGCCATCTGGCAGAAGTTCCTGACTTCACCGTGTCTCCCTGAGGGTCCCAATTCAATCTGTGCTTTTATTCAGAGATTTTGAAAATGCAACAAATAATATCAGAATCCCTATTGGCGGAGCTCTTGTGAATAGGTTTCTGAGGACATGTCAGGGCATGAAACTTGGTGCCAAGGAAAGTTCCTGCTAACTCAGTGGTGATGCTGTCCTAAGGAAGCCTTGAGGATGCTTGGTGTCTTGCTCGGGTGGCAGTAGGTAGCACTTAGGTTATTCTCCTCTTATGGAAGCTTCATGGCAGCTACCACTGCACTTTTGAAATACCCCACATTGGGGAAGTTGAGGGACATCACGTCTTAACGCCTATTCTGTGAAAGAATTTTTGTTCTGGTGAGTTATGTCACAAGTCCTCCAATACCTAGGAGCATTGGGCACTGACTTGAAGAAGAGGACTTTCAGTATAGTTGACTCCTGTTATCTGTTGGGGAGATTACTTTCAGGATACTCACATATCAAAATTGGTGAATGCTCAAGTCCCCTATCAAAAAGGTGTGTCATTTACCTATTATCTATGCACATGTGCCTGTATACTTTGAATCATCCCTAGATTTCTTAGTATACCTAATACAATGTAAATGCTATGAGAATGGTTGTTATACTGTATTGCTTAGGGAATAATAACAGAAAAGTACATACATGTTTAGTACAGACATAAACATCACAGGCTTAACTACATGGTCCTTGAAGGATCCTCCAGGTGGGCAATGCTCAATGGGTGCTGGGGAGACTGAGGACAAGTGCAATAACAAAAGACTACAGGAGGGCGTCCTGCACATCCCTGCATTCTGTGGATTCAGCTGAGCGCTTAGGGTACGGCAAATTCAACATTTGCTTTTAGAACATTCAGGAATTTTTCTTTTCAACTATTTTTAATCCATGGTTGGTTGGGTCCATGAGTCAGAATTCACAGACGTGGAGGGCCACGTGTAGTTTTAGTTAACTAGCAGGATAGTAAATAAAAGAACGTTATCTCATGCCATTCTGAAGTTGCAGGCAGAGTTAAGAACAGTTCTCACTTAAATGTTATCTGGAGTTTAAAATAATTGTCAGATACACCATGTCCCTCAAATAGATTACTATTTAAATCTTAAACCTTTCCAGAAGATTGTTTTTATGTATATTCTGTACAATAATCTGCAGATTATTCCTTGAAGTGATTTTACCTTCTTGTACTGCATAATGAGTATCAATGAATAATTTAGAGCATAGAGACCAGTGTAATTAATACTGGTATCAAAATGTTTAAAACTACTTTAAAAGAATTCATAATAATTCCTTTGAAACTGCAATTTTTTCCCCAGACTTTTGGTTAAGTGTATCCTATTATTTTCAAACTCGTTAAGTCTTTGAATTTTTAATGAAATCTGAATGAACTTGTAAAAGAGCAAAGTTAGCTTTAAATTAACTGAGGTTCTTAAATAAAATACATTCTGCTTATTTTCAGTGTCCTAATTATGAAAATAAGCACCGTTTTCCCCTAGGCAGTTTTACACAGATTGTTTTGAACTCCTGATGTCTTATTTATTTGTTTGTTTATTTTTCGGTGCTGGGGATTGAACCCACGGTTGCTTTACCACTAAGTGACATACCCAGCTCTTTTTATTTCTATTTTGAGACAAAGTTTCATGAAGTTGCCCAGGGTGGTCAGGAACTTGTTATCCTCTTGCTTCAGCTTCCCACATAGCTGAGATCACAGGTGTGCACCATAATGCTCAAACTGACCAGTGTTTCAAAACCCAGCTGCACATCTGAGGATGCAGGAGGCAAAGACAGACCATGGAAGTTGTCCCTCAAGGAAAGCAGTGCTTTTGGACACGTGGGTGGGCTCATGGTCCATGGTTCAAATTGAGCTGCTCCTCAGTCTGGCGCAATCCCATCTTCCATCTTCCAAGTCCACGTACAGAAAGACAACATCCACTAAGGGCAAACCCCTTTTCATCCTCCCCTTCTAAAATGTGGCCAGAAGAAAGAAACCCAACTTCAGTCTTCCCTTTTTTCAGTATCCTCAAGGAAGCAATCTTCAAAAATGCAGGCAAACATTCCTTTCATATTTACTGTTGCAAACTGACAAGGGTGTGTGTAAATCCCAGTCACAGTTTATCACTTGTCATTTCCTATTTTAGTAGCTACTATTTTGGTAAATGTCCTAGGACTTGAAGAGCCCTTGAGTTAGGAGCCCTTGAGTCCTCCATTCACAAATTATTATGTGAGTTTAATTAAGTCACCTTGTAGATCTTTCTCAATACATTAACCTATCTGTTACTCACAGTGAGATTCTTATACAGCTTCTATTCTTGCCTCTGTTTTTTAGGTGCAGAAACTGAAACACAGGATCCCAGTCTACCAGATTGGGGGTGGAAGCTGAGAACAGACTCCCACTTAGGGGTCTCTGAGAATTAGCTCTTAGCCCTATTCTTAATATTTTGGAAAAATGTGACTTAAACACAAAGTAATTTTTATATTTTTTTCTAAGACCATCTTGAATTCATTAAAACAATGGCCTGGGAACAGACCCAATTTCATTGTCTTCGAAAGACAAAGCTAGTGTGACACCAGTTAACTGTACTTTAACTTGTTTTAAAGTGTCGCTTGTGGGTGTTTCCAGACACCGCCTCAGTTCTGCCATCTCCCTTAGTCCCAGGCTGCTCTTGCATCTGAGGGAGCTTGTGGGCTGCATCTGCTCTCTGCTTTCCTGTGGTTGGCAAGAGTGATATTTGCATTCAATGTTCGGTTCTGGTAACTAGACTTCAATCCTGAACAGCACTAAGATTTGATAAGTTTGAGCGAGAAAAGATGAAACCTCCAATATTCTCTTGAGAGATTACCTTTAGTTTTCTGTCTTTCTAGGATGGAAAAAAAATCTTTTATAAAAATCACTATTATCTGTGAACCTTGTTAGAGATAATAGATTAATTGTGAAACAGTTTATTGGTCCTTGATTTTTACTCACATCTCATATTAATTTCTATTGCCTTACTCATATTTAGATTTAGCTCTTTTAATTAAATTGAAGTAGAACAGTAGAACAAAGCTATAGTTTTAAAATTTGACTTATATAAGCTGGAAATAAGTATTATGCTGTGAAAATAACTTGTTTTTCCAAACTAGAGAACATTTTGTTTTCTATTTTGTATGTTTCTATTATTTTTTTCTTAGATATTTTAACATGTTAGTGTTGGTTCATGCTAACATAGACCAAAAGATGGTTAGATAAAAATTTCAAATTTATTTTTTTAAATTTAATAAATTTTTTTAAAAAATTAATAAATCACTAGTACATGTTTAATAGTATAAATAATCCGTGTACAGCATGATTTCTTCTAGGTGCTTTGTGATCTTGATCAATTGATGAATTTCTGAAGAAAGAAGTTCAATGTTTTTGTTCTATTTTTAGGTGTTAGGGATTTACAGTTGTACGAAATATAATTTCTATTCTATCCTCCTATACTAACTAAAAATTTAGTAGGGCTGAAAATTATGGGCAGATATATTATAGGAGAGCATTTTAAACTCATCATAACTTAAGCAGACATAAACAAGTGTTATGTGGTATACAAGTGAGTTAGTAAGCTTTCTGTCACTGGGACAAAATATCTGAGAAAAAGATTTTAAAGGATGAAAGATTTATTGTAACTCACAGTTTTATAGGTCTCAGTCCATAGCTAGCTAACTCCATTATTTCTGAACCTGTGGTGAGGCAGAACATCATGGTGGAAGAGGGTGAATTAATCTATTGACGAAATCAGAGTCCTGGTGATATGATCATTTCCTAAAAGTCCCACCTCTGAACACTGGTGAACCAGGGACCAAGCCTTTAACATATGAACCTTTGGGGGACATTGTGTGTCCAAATCATAGCAACAACCATGACATAAAAAGAAAAAAAGTCTTCTCTAGAAATGTCCGGGATGTGTCTGAGTTGATGCTCTTTTCTGGGTCATGAATAGGAATTTAGTTTACCAGTTGGGTAAGTTTGGAAAGGGTATAGGAAAATGAAATCACATGCACATTTAAAAAGAAAAGATGAAGGTGTCCGGTGCTTTTCTGCTATAATGAATGGCATCGTTTCTCTAGAGCCTGGGATATTTGGTGGAGAATGGTGGGAAATCTGAAAAAAAAAAGAGTTGTTTCCTAGTCTCACATGGAGGAGGTATTAGATATTCATTGCTGTGACACAATCCCTGAGAAAAACAAGTGAAAGGAGGAAAGATTTACTTTGGCTTGCAGTTTCAAAGGTTTCAGTTCATTGTCAGCTGACTTATTATTTCTGGGCCTGTGGTGAGGCAGAATATCATGGCCAAGGGTGTGGTGGAGTAAAGCTGCTTATCTCATGGTATCTGGGAAGCAGGGAGAGAGAGGGAGGAGAAGGGACTGAGGACAAGATGTGGTCCCCATGGGCATTTCCCCCAAGGTTTCACTCCCTTCAGCTTGGTTTGACCTCTTACTGTTTCCATCACCTCCCAATAATGTCATCAAATTATGACTCCATCAGTGGATTAGTCCACTGATAAGGTTGACACCCTCATGATCCAATTATTTCCTCAACACCCTGCCTCTGAACAGTGCGGCACTGGAAACCAGACCTTCAACACCACCTTTGGGAGACATTCCATACCTGAACTGTAACAGATGAGTTTGGATTTACATTATAGACAAGTGAATCTCCATCATGAGTTTTTTTGGTTTATTAAAAAAATTTCCATATTCGTATATAGCTTTCTGTTTTTCTTGAATTTTTTTGATACCTTTGTTGACTATACAAGCCACACACATCCTCCAATCACAACAAGCAGACATTGCAAGAGTTTATAAAGTATACAGTTTAAGTATCCCTCTCCAGTTCAATAACCTTGCTGCCCTAAGATAAATATTTGTGAGTGTGTGTTGCCCCAGAAATAGTGCCCATGATCCACCACTGCAAATGATGATGCTACAATTTCTCTCATTGTAAAGAAAGTCACCCCAGGCCATTGAGATACTCCTATGGGTCCTAGTAGGAAGCAGGCACAACCCTTTCATTGATCAGACACTGTCTAATATCCTCTGCCTGTTCTAGGTGAAAACAAGGGAGAAAATCAGTTGTTATTAAGTGTCCTTGCAGAAAGCTCAGTAGCTGCAAGCCACCCTTTCTTTTCTCTTTGAAGGGTGGGACTTCTCTGTGATAGTGACTTGGAGAGATTGACAGGGCCTGCAAGGAGAAAAGACTCCCATTTGTTTCTCTGATGATGTCTCTTTAATGTAGGTTCATTCTGATACTATCCCTGGAGAGAGCATTCTTGGAGGTGAGGAGTTTAAAAGTGAACACAGAGATGATGCTTACTTCTCTGGAGATTTCTAGAAATGGGAGTCTTGCTAAAACAGGATTGTGGAATAGTGTGTCTTCAAAGAAAATAATGGCGGTCTTGGTGGTGGGAGGTCATAGCGTATTGCCATATTCTTGAAGGGTGTGGTGGTTGATTTCAGTAGTTCCCATGTTTCTAACTATAAGAATAGAAAGGATAGAGGACAGGACAGAGGTAAGGCAGGGGCATGGATAACCAGCAGGGTTTAAAAGGAGACATGGTGCCAAGAAAGGCACTGTCACCTGTGTGGGGACATTTTGGGGGACATTTCCAAATCCAAACCATAATATACACTCTTGTCCAGGAAATTAGTTTTTTAAACAGTAGGGGAGGATGTAGTTATAGCCAGATCTTTTTGTCACACCTCCTCTGCTTTGGATCATAATGGGGGGAAGAGAAAAAAAAAGCCCATATCAAACAAGTCTAGGCTGTGATGGAGAAGGGGCAGAGTTTTGCATTATTATTATAAGACGTCTTATTATTATAAGAAGATATTTGAAACTGAAGTGAACTCAGTTTTAACAGTAAAAAATAATGTAAAAAGTTAGGGATTCTGACTGAGACAGTAGGGGAGTTGAAAGTTCAAGAGGTCTTTTGAAAACAGTAGTCGGGGCCAAGGGTGAGTGAGTTGGGGAATTGATTTCATACCTTAAGAAACTGAAACTCCTCACATTTCACATGTGCAATATATAAATGGGTCAGCCTTTTGTAGCTTGAGGTTTACACTGAGCAATATTGCACAGTCAAATTTCTGTGTCAGTATAGTTCGTCATTTTTATTGCTGTGAAGTATTCTGTTGAATTGACTGTTATATCATGAGCTACCCCTTCTTGATGGACATTTAAAAAATCATGTATAGTACACACTGCTGCAATAAACAGTTCTGTAGTTATTATTTTGAATAGTTATTGAAATGAAATTTCTAGTTATCAGGGTAAAAGATATTTTAAGTTTTGTTATTTACTACACAGCAACAACAAAAAACCTTGATTCTTGTCAGGCATGGTGGCACACACTTGTAATCCCAGTGACTCGGGAGGCTGAGGCAGGAGGATCGCATGTTCAAAGCCAACCTCAGCAACAGTGAGGCACTAAGCAACTCAGTGACACCCTATCTCTCAATAAAATATATAAAAAGGGCTAGGGATGTGGCTCAGTGGATGAGTGCCCCTGAGGTCAATCCCCAGTACCCCTGCCAAAAAAAATTAAAAACCTCGATTCTTTTGGTCCAGCGCCTATTTCTTGCTTCCTTTTAAATTCATGTCCATCTCTCTAGCAAGCCTTTAAAATAAGAAAATATCTTTATATTCTTTTAAAAAACTAGACAATCAAAAGGAGATATTGCAATAGCTGCCGATTTACTAATCTTCAGACCATTTGATTAAAATGAGAAAGCAAATAGCCATGTTGCTCCTAGGGTCATAAATCAACACTCAGTGTTCCTGAAGTGCAATAGTGACCGATGGGGAGCCCCATGTTCTCTATTAACATCAAGTCAAAACAATCTAAGCAATCCCTCACAAAGCAAGCATCGGTCTGTTCCACAGCCACCTGAAGTGCTCACATGGAACTTAAATCTTCAGCACTCTTGTTTAGATTATAAATCTTCAATGTTGTGGTAATTTTACTAATATTAGAGATGAAGCAAAAAAATTGAAACATGTCTTTATCCATGCATATTATCTCCACTAAGGCACTAGATAAAGGGCAGGCACTTTAAATGCCAATGGTGTGAATGAGAGTTTGAGGAGGCCATGTCACACATTTAGGGGCATTTCAGCCTCCATGGGGGGCTGGTTAATATGCACATTCAGAAGCAGAAGGTCTGGAGGGGATGCTGAGATTGAACAACTTTCTAAGTGGTACCACAGCTGTTGTGATTAAGCAAGGTGATAACTAATAGCAATATTTCTTATATAACTAAAGATGCTAGAAAAAAAGGCTCCCCCAAAACCAATGTCTACAACTAATGCCTGGAACTCATGAATATGTTACCTTATATATAAAAGAAAGAACTTTTCATATGTGACTGAATTAAGGATCTGGAGATGGAGAGATAAGTCTGGAGAATCCAGGTAGGAGTCATTGTGCTTCCTTTCTATAGACATAACCTCCATCTTCTTCTTTCCTGCTCCTCCTATGTCGCGACCCCTTGCCCGCAAGGAAGACGCAACTCAGGAATCTTCTTTCAGCAGTTTATTCAGGCCCTTGATATTTCTTCTTCTCTCTCCCGGATGCCCCTCCCAGCCTTAATAAAGCATCTCAAGCCCCAATGCGAAGCTGCCACGTGGAGCTTTCTCATAGGGTGGTGAAAAACCATGCGCCAACTCTCCCAAATAAGGAGTTGTTTGTCACAGACCACAGCGGAGCCAGCGCCATCTTGTAATGGCGACCATAGTCTGCAGAAACGGCAGAAGCGGCTCACCACAGTTCCCCCTTTCTGTTTTCTTAAAACAATACAGGCGAGAGTAGAGGTCCTATCCCACTGTGCAGAAGTGGCTGCATAGTATGGCTCAGTCCTAAGGAGGGCCCTTCCCCAGATCTGAGGCCATATCAGCCGACGCCTTTTTTCGTGGGGCGGGGCGTGGACGCGTCTAACCCGCATGCAATAGGACATGCTCTCCTTGAGGTCCTCGTCAAGGATCACTCAAGTGCAGTGCCTTGCCTCGCATCCTGTATCGTGACGATGGTGGACGAAGGGGGATAGCTGAGGCTGAACTGTGGCTGTTTATAACGACAAACAAGTTGACAGCACCCTGAAAGAAAGGCACGGACTTCAAGGCGATAGAAAAGCACTAGTGTGGAAACCCATCTGCGTGCAATGGCAGTAAGACCGGCAGAGTGCAAGGGCTTTCCAACACTAAGAGAATACCAAGGAAAGTCATGTCGATCCCAGTGCAATGTTATAATAACTTGGGGTGTAACGACCATGACAAAGGTTTACTGTTTAAGATGCGCAAGCCAGACTTGAGGTGAGTTGCCATTTTCTAAAGCTGCAAGAGCTTGTATGATCATAGCCTTATCGTGAGCACTGCGGGCCTTAAGGCGACAGAGAAACCACAAACAGAGGAACATACGGAAGCAACACATTGCACCAAAAATGCCTACCCCCACCCACTCTTTGAAGAAGGAAAAAGCAGAAGATATCCAATCGGTGAATTGACCCAAAGTCACGGGATCGACACGGGTACTGTTCAAGACAGCTATCTGGGTTAGTTGAGACTGGATCATGTCTTCCGCTGCCATGGACCAATTTCCGGCCAAATATTCGCCAATGATGCGGGAGGCATTCCTGGAATCATTAAATCTGACAGAGGTTATGCATAAATGTGCACGTTGGTCAACACAACCCAAAAGCACCAAGTCAGCCAATTCTTCTACCTGAGCTTGGAGTAAATCTATTCTTTGGTTGGCAGCTAAAATCCATGACAAAATATGTTGATTAATTGTATTTTGGGATTCAAGTATGGTGGAAGTTTGTTGAACAACTTGATTAATGGTGGCAGCAGTTTGTACTTGACTGGCCATGGCCACTCCGGCCGTAACCGCTGCAGCAGCAGACACTGCCACAGCTGTCACTATAGCTGCCGTAATTCCAAAATCTCTGCGGACTCTAAGTAGCTCAACAATGGGGAATTTATCTGGGTCCGCAGTGACTGGGATTGGGACAAAAGTTGGAATTTTCATAACCACTGCTACAGTCCAAGAACCATTCCAACACTCAGATAAGAGACAGGTAACATTAGAACAATCCAGCATCCCCGACGAGGTGTCATTAGCCAAAAGGAGCAAGAACGGGGATTGGACACAGACCATTGCAGGGGGCAATGTGACATTATATAGCAGAGAGTTGAACGAAACAGATGTAAGTCTATTACCTCGTTCACTCTCCCTAACAGTGCCAGAAACATTAGCCAGCCAGCTTTTGGCTCCCAGCAATTGAGCCAATGCAGAAATATCGGCTGAAGCCCCCTTCTCATTGGAAATCAGCCATTGAAACCAGGACCAACCTACTCCTGTAGAGGAGTTGGCACTGTTGTTAAAGTTATAAACATGCCTCTTAAGAGAGGGGGAAAGGGAGAAACCTTTAGCAACTTGATGTTTCTCCCAAGAATGATCCTGACAAGGCGTAAATGTTGGGGGGAAACCAAGATTAGGGGTACAGTAAGGGGAGGCCTTGAAATGAGTGGCATTGTAAGTACTATTAGAAGAAGGAGGCACTGGGATTAGTACCTTGGAGATAATAGCCAAGGTAGTTATGTTTAAAGCAGAGCTATTTGCGGGGGTCCCTGAGCCTGATTGCTTCCCCAAAACTACTTGGCTCAGTACGGCACTGATAATGCTCCCTGAGACCTGACTGGACCGCAATGGGTCCTCCCAGTTAGTCAAATTTTTGGTCTTAAGGCTGATGCAATTAGCGTTTCCAAGGCTGAAACAAAAAACTCCTGTGAGATTAACTTGAGATTGATTAAAAATGCTCTCCATGTCCCCTCTAGGAGAGGCACAGGGAGCAGACATCTCACATGAGGTAGAGAAAAGAGTGGGGAGGACACTAGAATTACCATGAACCGGCATCGGCATTGGCCAAGCCCGTGCCACTGCCCACCACTGCATTGGTGTCGTCTGTGCCATCGGCACCAGCACCAGAACCAGAGCACGCAGCAGAGTGAAGATCCTCATCACGGGATTGCTGTGGTATCTCTTGTTGCTGGTCGGTTGATGTCAAGACTCTTCTTGTCAGGCGTTCAGGGACCCACAACGGTTCCGTGCGATCCTGGGACTAACCCCGCTTTGATCGCGGATCCCACTTATTGGGACTAACCGGTGCACCACCCCTGACTGCTGAAAGTTCTGGTTCCCAGGTTTCGGCACCACTTGTCGCGACCCCTTGCCCGCAAGGAAGACGCAACTCAGGAATCTTCTTTCAGCAGTTTATTTAGGCCCTTGATATTTCTTCTTCTCTCTCCCGGATGCCCCTCCCAGCCTTAATAAAGCATCTCAAGCCCCAATGCGAAGCTGCCACGTGGAGCTTTCTCATAGGGTGGTGAAAAGCCATGCGCCAACTCTCCCAAATAAGGAGTTGTTTGTCACAGACCACAGCGGAGCCAGCGCCATCTTGTAATGGCGACCATAGTCTGCAGAAACGGCAGAAGCGGCTCACCACACTCCTAGAAATTGTGAATCTTTTCTTCACATATTTAATAAAGTCATTTCAAGAATGCTGCATAAATGAAGTTGAGTGTGGTGGTGCACACCTATAATCCTTGTGGCTTGGGAGATTGAGGCAGGAGGATTGCAAATTCAAACCCAGCCTTATCAATTTAGTGAGGCCCTAAGCAACTCAGTGAGACCATAGCTCTAAATAAAATACAAAGAAGGGCTGGGGATGTGCTCAGTGGTTAAGTGCCCCTGGGTTCAATTCTCAGTACCAAAAAAAAAAATGCTGTATAAGTGAATACTATAGATATCATGAATACAGCAACTGTGAACGTTTGTATGCAAGTATTTTTGGGTACATTTATTTTCATTTTTCTACCATAACAAATAGAGCAGTTGAAGAGTCAATGGTAGCTTCCTTTTCAAGATGGTGGAATAGAGGAGGTTGCTTTCTTGGCTGCTCTGTGGAGTGAAACCAAGAAAGCAGACAGAATTTTCTCAGCAAGTGAAGTACTATAAGCCCACAGGGTAGAAACACTACTGCCTCAGATCCATACTGTTAGATGGATATACACACAAACATCATGAAAAAGCAAGGGAATAAATTGCTCCAAACCAACAAAGATACTCCAATAACAGAACTCACAGACACCACAGTGGAAGAAGTGTCAGAGACAGAGTTTAGAATGTTCACAGTTAAACTGATCTGCAAACTAAAGGACAGCATAAGGACTGAAATCAGAGAGAAAATACAAGAATTGAAAGATGACATCAATAAAGAGATAAATATTCTGAAAAAACAAACAACAACCAAGCAGAAATCCTTGAAATGAAGAAACCCAAAAACCAAATTAGAAAATTCAATTGAAAGCATCACCAACAGACTAGATCACTTGGAAGACAGAGTTTCGGTCAATGAAGACAAAATATATAATATTGAAAACAATGTTGACCATGGAGAAAAGATGTTAAGAGATCATGAACTTCCAAGATCAAAACTTCCAAGAAATACAGGATAACCTGAAAAGACCAATTTTAAGATTCAATAGGGCTGGGGATGTGGCTCAAGCGGTAACGCACTAGCCTGGCATGCGTGCGGCCCGGGTTCGATCCTCAGCACCACATACAAAAACAAAGATGTTGTGTCCGCCAAAAACTAAAAAAAAAAAATTCTCTGTTTCTCTCTGAAAAAAAAAGATAAAAAAAATAGAGAGGAAACAGTCTAGAAACAAGTACTAGTGATATAGTTTAGGCCATAAGTGCAATAGGAACATATACTAGTGGATCAATGAAAACTGACAGAGTCAGAAGACTAAAAGAAATAACACCTTTTTGCTGTGGTTTAGAGGTGGGAGGGAAAGGGAGAGAGAAGGGAAATTGCATGGAAATGGAAGGAGACCCTCAGGGTTATACAGTGGAGGGGGTAGAGAGAGAGGAGGGGAGGGGAGGGGAGAGGTGGGGAGGGGTGAGGGTGGAGGATGGGAAAGGCAGCGGAGCACAACAGACACTAGTATGGCAATATGTAAATCAATGGATGTGTAACTGATGTGATTCTGCAATCTGTGTATGGGGTGAAGGTGGGAGTTCATAACCCACTTGAATCAAAGTGTGGAATATGATATGTCAAGAAATTTGTAATGTTTTGAACAACCAACAATAAAAAATTAAAAAAAAAGATTCATTGGGATAGATAAAGGCTCAGAGATACAAATGAAAGGAACACACAATCTTTTCAATGAAGTAGTATTAGAAAATTTCCCTAACCTGCATATATCCTCCAAACAAAAACTGAATAAAGAAGCTATAGAGCTAAAAAATAATATTTTGAACTTAATATCCATTTACAGAATATTTCATCCATCAATGACTGAATACATTTTTTTCTCAGAAGCACCTGGATCTTTCTCTAAAATAGACCATATCTTAGGCCACAAAGCAACTCTTAGAAAATACAAAAAGCAAAAACAAAAACAAAAAAACAGAGATAATACCTTGCATTCTATCAGATCATAATAAAATAAAATTAGAAATTAATGATAAAATAAAAAGAAGTTACTCTAACACCTGGAGACTAATTAATATGCTATTGAATGATGAACAGACAGTAGAAGAAATCAAGGATGAAATAAAAAAATACTTTTTAGAGGTAAATGAGAATAGCAATACAGTATATCAAAGTCTCTGCAACACTATAAAGGTAATTCTAAGAGGAAAGTTCATTGCATTGAGCTCATTTTTTTAAAAGAATAGAAAGCCAACAAATAAATAACCTAACGTTACACCTCAAAGCCGTAAAAAAAATAAAAAAAAGAGCAAATCAACACCAAAAGCAGAAGACAGAAAATAATTAAAATCAGAGCTGAAATCAGTGAAATTGAAACAAAGGAAACAATTCAAGAAATTGATAAAACAGAAAGGTGGTTCTTTGAAAAAATCAATCAATCAATCAAATCAAATTAGTAAAGTTCATGATGAAAAAGGAATTATCACAGATGATAATCAGAACCTATTTTGAAAATTTATACTCTAATAAAATAGAAAATCTTGAAGACATCAACAAATTTCTAGAGATGTACAACCTACCCATGTTGAATCAGGAGGACATAGAAAATTTAAACAGATCAATTTCAAGTGATGAAACTGAAGATGTCAAAAGCCTACAAAGAAAGAAAAGCCCAGGACCAGATAGATTCTCAGCTGAGTTCTACCAGACACTCAAAGAAGAATTAACACCAACCCTTCACAAATTATTCCATGAAATAGAAAAGGAGGGATCCCTTCCAACCTCATTCTATGAAGCTAGTATCACCCTGATGCCCAATTCAGACAAAGCCAAATCAAGGAGAAGAAAACTTCAGACAAATATCCCTGATGAATATAGATGCAAAACCAAAGGAAGAATGAAAGAGAAATCAATAAAGGTTGGCGGTTAGCAGAGAAAAAGAGAGAAAGAGATTCAAGGGAAAGAGATAAGTGAGATAAAAATTGTATGAAATAAAAATTTAAAAAAATTAAAAATGATGTTAATAAAAATAAGAGTATGAGCACAAAAAGATATAATATTTTATTTTATTTTTTATTTGTTTTAATTAGTTACCCATGACAGTACAATGATCTTGACATATCACACATTTGAATCAGATGGGGTATAATTTCTCATTTTTCTGAGTGTACAGGTTGCAGAATCACATTGGTCATACAGAAAAACGATATATTCTAAACATCTTAGACCTCAAAATACGGATCCGTGAAAAATAACTGCCTTCAAAAAATGCTAGGAATGAGCAAAAATAAACAGAAATGAACATGTATAAGTTTTCATGGACCATCATGTCACATTTGAACAGAGAGAAGTAAAAGAAAAAGAAGAAGAAGAAGAAAAAAAAACAGATCTTGATGAAAACTTAGAGAGATTTTTCTGTTGGAGTTCAGAAGATTCTCAGTTTCCCTTCTCAGGTGTGTTCAGTGGGGTTGCTGGGCTGTAAACGAGATCATACAGGGGAGGACTTTTGGGGGTGGGGGGTAGAATTAGGTATGCTTCAAGTTCTTTCTTAAATAGTGACTGGTCTGAAGATTTTTAAATCAGCACCCCTCCTGGGCTGAGCAGGTGCCGGACCATGCTGGGAGACTGTCCCCTAGGAAAAACACCTGGGTTTCACTTATGCAATTGAGGGACCAATCCTTGTTCCCCTCAGTCACTTGTGAACTTCATGTTTTCTAAACTTTTGGGTTCAGACTCTGAACTCAATCAATTCCTACCCTGCCCTTTGGAATTCCTGGTCCGGTGCCTCTCTTCCAGCTGATCTTTCAAGTGTGGATCTGGAGGGGATGGGGTGGGGGTTGGGGGATGACCAGGTGGGTTTCTCTGACCAGTATTCTTCTGTTTATATCCTCCCCATGTTGATTCTCTCCTGGTCACTGAGGCTCACTCTATGTGTTTTGGGTTTGCCAGACCTGTGTTTTAGACCAGGCACAGTTTCCAGGATACTGTTCCCCCAGCTGCCCATCCCCTGCCCTGGAGCTATAATAGTTGCTCCCTTTGTTCTCTCTGGCAGCTGGGAGAGATATGGCTTCTTTCCCACACAAGGATATTCCGCCTTTCAGATTAGTCAGGCAGTGTCTTTGGCTCCTGATTTCTCTGTACTCAGACACCTGTCAGAGCTCCTAAAAATGTGGGTTCCTTTGATTGATGTATCCCTCCACTATTTTATTGCATGGGGGATTATACTGGTAGGTGCTACTGAGGCACCAGCAGTGCTGTGGATTTCTTATTTATTTTGTTCTACCCAACCTTCTGTGTTCCCGATCTGCTTTGAATTTCCAGAATTCTTTCTCGGTGTAAAGTCACCCCTTCTCACCTTGCTGACAAGCTGCATGTCTCATTTCTTGGTTTCATGCTACCAAGCAATGAAGAAAGTGATCTTCTCTGATCCACCGTTTTGAGTTCTCTGTGGGTCATGCAATTTGATCACGTAATATTTTTTCTTTAGTGTATTCATGTGATTGATTTTCTGAATGCTAAATCACTAAATCCCAGCTGATTGCGGAATATGGCTTAATAAACTTTCCTACTACAACAAAATACCTGAGGCAGTTACTTTATAAAGAGAAAAGATTTATTTTGCTCAAAATTGTGGAGGTTCAAATCCAAGATCAGTGGCCCCATTGATTTGGCCTGTAATTAGAGCAGTAGATGGCAATGGTGAGAGCAGTACATGTTGGGCAGAGTGAAGGGTCACATCTTGAGCCAGAAAGGAGAGGGGGTAAAAGTGTCCCACAATCCCTATTCAGGGCATGCCTTCCATAAATACCTTCCATAAGGCCCCCATTTTCAAATCCCTCCCATAGGTAACCTTTTGAAGGCCCACGACACTTTCCAATAGTACTACCATGGGACCAATACTGTTTATAATAGCTCTAAAGAAAATTAAATACTTAGTATATACACCTAACAAAAGGTATATAAGATCTGTGTGCTAAAAATTATAAAATGTTAATTAAAGAAATCAGTGTTTCTAAATATATGGAAAGACAAGCTGTCTTCATGAATTAGAACACTCCACATAATTGTCACTTCTCACATTGAGGTTTAATGCAGTTATTATCAAAATTCATCAAAATTTCTTTTGTAGATATTGAAAAGAACTTCAAAAATATGCATCCACATCACAACAGTATATGATTTATTTCACACTGTGCAAAATTTAGCTTGCTGATATATTGCCAAGAATTTGTTTGTTGGAAGAGTGTGAGATAGTTCTGTGTACTTTGGTTGTACATGACACCAGGGAGGAACTATAATGAGCTGAAAGAATCTTTAGTGAGAATTCGTTTTTTTTTTTTTTTTTTTATGTTTTGCAAATCTTTGAAAATTGCCCCATGACAAGAGATTGAAAACAGTTAATACCTCCCTCTTGGTATGACAGGCAGGACAAATTCACAGATATTGGGTACCTCAGAACAATGATGCCCACGGTGCTCCTTAGTGTTTCCTAGCTAGAAGCTGTGCCTCAACAGTTTAAACTTATCCATGTACTCCAAGGAAATAACTAAGTGTACCAAGCACTGTTTTTTTTTTTTTTTTTTTTGGTAACAGGATAAGACTTGGAAGCAATCTAAATTTCCAATAACAGGGGAGATTGGCTGTATCTTTCATGAACCAAGTAGTATTTGATGTGATCATAAAGCAAATTATTTCCAGACAGAAAAAAATTCATGGTATACTATTGAATAAATTTACAAAAGCT
This sequence comes from Marmota monax, assembly GCF_021218885.2. Classification (NCBI taxonomy): domain Eukaryota; kingdom Metazoa; phylum Chordata; class Mammalia; order Rodentia; family Sciuridae; genus Marmota; species Marmota monax. Next base: position 6,590,350 of record NW_026695198.1, on the reverse strand, counting down.
TATACAACAATACAGACTGGTCAATTGTTAAAAGAATTGTTTTTTTACTCTGGAATAAATTTGTTTGCAGAAGAGTCCCAGTGATAGTACAGAGAGTTTCTGCCTGCACTTTCTCTCGTTTCCTTTAGTGTTAACATCTTACATTAGTATAGTACTTTTGTAAAACGGAGAGATTAGCACTGATACATTACTGGACTCAGACAATGTTTGTTTTCCACCTGTTCCCCCACTAGTGTTCTTTCTCCTTCCCCAGCACCCCATTCTTTATACCACATTGCATTTATTATTTTTGCTTTTTTAAAAGTTTGTGTAGATAGGAAACTATCGGTAAAGTTATAATAAAAATATGAACTGTGATCATAGCAGAGTGGTAGAAGTAAGGGAGATTTTAAAGCATCTTAGTGTGTCTTTCAATTTTTCTGTGTTCCACATATCACATAATTAAAACAAACAAACAAACAAAAAAACTAAAAAACCTGAAGCCTGGAAAAAAGAATTTTTGTGTCTAAGTTCATGAGAGATATTGATCTACAATTTTCTTTTGTGTACTATCTTTTTAAATTTTTTTTTTAGTTGTAGATGGACACAATACCTTTATTTTGTTTATTATTTTTATTATGTGGTGCTGAGGATCGAACCCAGTGCCTCACACATGCTAGGCGAGCGCTCTGCCACTGAGCCCAATCCAGCCCCTTGTGTACTATCTTTATCTAGTTTGTTTCAGGAAATATTTGCTTCATAGAATGAGTTGGAATGTGTTCTCTAGTCTCCTATTTCTTGGAGGAGATTATATAATGTTAGTGCTAGTTGCTTTAAAAATGTTAGAATTCTCCTGTGAAATCATCTGGGCTTGGATATTTCTCCTTTTGGGAATTTCTAAACTACAAATTTGATTTCTATAAGGGTTATAGGACTATTTATATATTTCATTTCAGATAGGTTTTGATAGCTTGTGGTTTTTGAGGAAGTCTTCCAGTACTTTCTTCCTTCCCCCCAGCACTGGGGATATAACCCCAAGGGTGCTTTACCAGTGAACATCATTATTTTTTATTTTGAGACAGAGTCTTGGTAAATTGCTCAGGCTGGCTTTGAATTTGCAGTCTTTCTGCTTCAGTCTTTCAAGCTGCTGGTATTCCAGGCATGCCGCGCTGTACTCAGCTCTATTTGTTTTATATGATCAAATTCATGAGCTTGAAGTTGTTTCTGCTATTCCTGATGGCATCTGAAATAATCCTTAGCCTTATCTGATGTACCCCAGATTTCCTAGGCTTCAAGGCTCTTGTGTACTATCTTTTAAATATTTTTTTAGTTGTAGATGGACACCATGCCTTTATTTTGTTTATTATTTTTATTATGTGGTGCTGAGGATAATAAATGAGTCCAATAATGAGTATCAGTGGAGTTTTTTGTTTTTTTTTTCCCACCCACCTCCCAGAGAAGTAGTTTTCTCACTGTTTGAGTCCCAAGTCACGGAGCTGTGAGAATAGCCACTTCCTGCTAATATACCGTCTTCCAGCTCCTGAAATAACCTTGGATGTTGGGTATGCAATGGTGGTCAAGAGGGTTTCTGTTCCTGCATCCACAGACCTTATTATTCAACATGTTACTTTAAACAAATTTTATATTCATATTCATGTGTAATTTTGCTAAGTTCCTACAATACAAACTCATAAGGAGTTCTAGAACCTGTTATAGTGTCACCTATTTTAGTTTAGGAGGGCCTAGAAAACCTTATCTGAGGAAATGGTACTTGTTGTCAGATTTGAAGAGTAAAGAGCAATTAGCCATGGTGGGTGGCAAGTGCATGTCTTTTGTCAGAGGGAATGGCACGGGTAAGAGTCACATAGGGAGAGAAGTCCAACACATTCTTGAATACAGAAGACTGTTGTTTTAGCTGAGGAGGCAGGTGAGCTGAGCCTGGAGGTGCAGGCTGGCTGGGAGGGGAAGGGTCTCAGAAATCGAATTAAATAATTTCTGATTAAAAAAAAATTATTGTAGTTGGACACAATACCTTTATTTTATTTATTTATTTTTATGTGGTGCTGAGGATCGAACCCAGCACCTCGCACATGCTAGGCGAGTGCTCTACCACTGAGCCCCAGCCTCAGCCCCAATTTTTGATTTTTTTAAAAAAATTTTAAAGGCGATGGGAAGATATTCGTAAAGTTAGGAGATAAGGCCATTAAGCTGTGTCTTTTTAAAGCTCATTTTTTTTTTAAACTGGAACTGGAACCCAGAGGGCTTTACCACTGAGTTACACCCTCAGCATTTTTATTTTGAGACAGTGTCTCACTAAGTTGCTTAGGGTCTTGCTAAATTGCTGAAGCTGACCTTGAACTTGCAATCCTCCTGCCTCCACCTCCATGGTCACTGGGTTTACAGGTGTGTGCTACCCCATTTGTCTTAAAGTTAATTGTTTTTCTAGTGTGGGTGGTATAAGAGGATGCAGTAAAGCCTGTTACAAGGCCCTGTGGGTTCCCGTAGGTTTGGGAGGTATAACCAACCTTGGTGTGTCTGCCTCTATCCTAAATGAAAACTCTGCAGTCAAGTCAGGGTCAAAGTTCTTTGCTGTGGGACAAGAAGATAGAGCACAGAAAGAAAGGGGAGGAGGATAAGACTGAGAATGGTAGACAGGTTCAGGCACCATACTGGCCATGGGAGTTTCATAAGATGGTTGGGGCAGGTGTTAAGCTAGGTGAGTCTTCACATATCTACATGGAGAAAGCATTTCGACAGGAACGCTGAGGCTTATTGTGGCTGGTGAAAGGAAATAGGCAGAAAGAATTGGTGCAAGTGTCTGATCATGGCCTTGGTAGAAAGGTAACTACATCTAATGTGCACAATCTCTAGGCATGGACAAGGCCAGCTGGAGAGGAGGCAGGACCAGAAATGTCCCACTCTGGCTGTGCAGGTGAGAACTGCAAACAGAACAAACACTTTCATGCCAAAGTAGAGGGGGATACTCTTCATGGGGTAAAAGAGGAGAAAATGTAGTGCTTACTCTTTCCTTTATTCCTCATTTGTTGAAGAAATATCCGTGGGCATCTGCAGGATCAAAGTCTGTACTAAATCACTGGCTTATGGAATCAAGTAAGATTGCTTTTTCAATTGTCCACATGGGAGTTTCAGTCTTTAGCAGTGCTCCTCTTAAGTACATATGTTTGTTACAAGAGGAATGGTGAAACAATTAAATGAAGTGGAATAAAATTAAATATTTCTGTATAGCTGAAACTACTATAAGGTTTCAGATTAGAGGACAGATGGTGGTTCCATTATTAGAAAAAGGTTTTTTTTTTGCCATTTTTAAATGAGGGAAGCATGATAAGACAACAAGGGCTTTCATTCAGAAATGAAGGTGTCTTACACTAGAACACTGGGTTGAAAATAAGACTGAAGATGTTGGTGAGAAAATGATGAACCCAGAGTTGCCAAGTCCACAAGAGGAAAAGAAAAATTCAGAGAGGACATTTAAAAAATTAGTTTGAAGCTGGCCACAGTGGTCTATGCCTCTATTTTCAAAGTCTCAGAAAGCTGAGGCAGGAGGATCACAAATCTGAGTTCAACCTGGGCAACTCAGCAAGGCTTGTTTCAAAATAAAAAATAAAAGGTGCTCCCGAGGTACAGCTCAATGGCATAGAGTGGCCCTGGGTTCAATCACCAGTAATGAAAAAAAAAATTTAAAATGTCCAAATTCTTTGTATTATGTCTCTCTCTCTCTCTCTCTCTCTCTCTCTCTCTCTCTCTCTCTCTCTCTCTCTCTCTCTCTTTTAGTGCAAAAAACCAACCAAACAAACAAAACCAAAAACCAAAAAACAAAGTACATGTATAAAGGCATAAGTTGGTGTGAACATACTTTATATACAGAGATATGAAAAATTGTGCTCTATATGTGTAATAAGAATTATTGTAATGCATTCTACTACTGTCGTGTATTAAAAAATAAAATCAATAAAAGATATAAAAAAGGAAGAGCTTTCTTTTTTCTTTTTATAACTTTGTTTTACTTATTTACTTTTATGTGGTGTTGAGGATCCAACCCAGTGCTCACACATGCTGGGCAAGTTCTCTACTACTGAGCCATGACCCCAGCCCCCTCAATTAATTTTTAAAGAACATTTGTTTTTGGTATGTAAAGAAAGTTACTCTTAAAGAAATCCATTTTAAACATTAGAAATGTCAGTGGGAATCTTAAAACTTTATACACAATTAATTCTTAGGAAGATTCTGAATTATTTCCTTCCATTTGTTTTTATTTTGTTTAAAGCTTTCTTGCTTTTGGAAAGCTTTAATTACAGTTAAGATTTTAGCTATGAATATCTGTTGAACAAAATATGAAGGAAATGAGAATCTTAGTATTTACTCTTTATTTGTTCGATAACAACTAGCAATGTGCATATTTAATGCCATACCATTGAATATTCAATGCTATGTGGCCTGCTGTTTTATGGACTAATCTATATTCCGCAGTGTTTTGGTTTAGATATGAGGTGTCCCCCAAAAGCTCCTATATGAATGCAGGAATGTTTGCAGGAGAAATGATTGGATTGTAGGAGCTCTAACCCAATTAGTTTATCTTAGACTGAATGAATGGGGTGGTAACCATATAAAGGTTATGACTAGAGAAGAGGGGTCATTGTAGCAAGCCCTGGAAGGATGCATCTTCCCTGTGACAATTTCCCCCTACTGTTCCTCTCTGTCTCTGATTTCTGATCCTGGCATGAGCTGAGTAGCTTTTCTCTTCTGGGCCCTTCTTCTGTGATATGCTACCCCACCCTGGGTCCAAAGCAATGGAGTCAGTCATCTAAGGATAGAGATGTCTGAAAGTGTGAGCCCCATAGAAAACTTTATCTCTTAGAGTTTGTTCTGTTGGGGTATTTTGGTCATAGTGATGCAAAAGCTGACTAAAAAGGAAATTGGTACTGAGAAGTGGGGTCATTGCTGTGTCTAACCTGCCCAGGTGGTTCAGAAGCCTTTGGAGCTCACTGGTGGAAGGAATGTTGGAAAGTTTAGAGACGCAAGCTAGAAAAGCTTTAGAATGTTGTAAATAGAGTTTAATGGCAAGAAGACCAGAAATCCAATAGGAATGTGCTCATGTGGTTTCACAGGGAAATGAGGACTCTATTGGATAGATAGATTAACATGCTATATTTGACAAAGAACTTGGCTACAGTTTGCCCATGTCTTGGGGTTTTCTATGAGGCTGACTTTAAAGGTGATAGACTAATTAATTCGGCAAAGGAAATTTCAAGACAGCACAGCATTCTGCCAGAGGCAATGGATTTCATTTAGGTATACTGTGAGAACTGGGAGTAGAAAACAGGGCTGAAGAATTTTAAAAACTTGCAGTTTAGCCAGAAAAAAAATGCATGTAAATCTGGTGCCAAGAAAGGTGTGTTTGTTGAAGGTATTAGAGCCCCTATAGAGATGGCAAGTACTTTGCATAGAGACAATAGGAATGATACCTGAAGGGCATCTTAGGAATTCACTAGATCATATTCATTATAGGTTCCAGGGTACAGAAGAGAAAATTACTTTGAGACTCATGGGAATGCCGTGCTTGCACAAGGGAGTCTATGTAATTGTTTCAATATGCTGAGCAGCCTGGCATGGTGACACATGCCTGTAATTCCTGTGGCTTGGGAGGCTCAGACAGGAGGATTGAGAGTTAAAAGCCAGCCTCAGCAATGGAGAGGCACTCTAAGCAGTTCAGTGAGACTCTGTCTCTAAATAAAATACAAAATAGGGCTGGGGATGTGGCTCAGTGGTCAAGTGTCCCTGAGTTCAATCTCTGGTTCCAAAAAAAAAAAAAAAAAGGAAAAGAAAAGAAAACATTCTGAGCTTTGCAGGCACTCAGGAGCTGCTGCAACTGTGATTCCAGGGGTCTCAGGTATTATGTAAGCTGGAAGAAGACCTCTGTATCATCCATATGGTGCTGGTTCTGCAGTAATACATGATACTAAAGTTAAGGGCTCATGGTGGCTTCCATCAAGATTTCAAAGGAAGGCCTGGGTTCAAAGTGTAGCAGGGTTTTGGAGTTCCTGTGAGCTGCCCGAGAGGTAATGTGTGAAACTATGAAGGTGAACCTAAAGCTGAAATGGAGATCCCAGGAATTAAGAGATACCAGTACATGGACTGTCTGCTGAGAAAAGCTGCTGGCTCTGGATAGAGCCAGGTTGAAAGAGAGCCCATGTGTACTATAACCAACAAGGTCAAAGGGTAGAGGCTTCCTAAGCTTTTTGGAAATAACGTCATGCCACCATGTGTCTCAGATGGTACACATTGTGTTCCCAGACCCATTTGTCTGGCTGGATTTTTGTCTTGCTTTGAACCCATTCTTTCTTCCTATGCTCCTTTTCTTTCCTTCTAGAATGAGAATGTTCATTCTGTGCCTGTAGATTGAATATATGAAACTTACTTTTGATTTTTACAGTGGCTCAGAACAAAGATTTTTGTGTCTTATGCAAGACTTCAAACTTGGACTTTTGGGCAGTGTTCAAACTGTTAGGGTTGTGGGACTCTTGGAGATGGACCAAGTGCATTTTGCACTGTGAGATGAACATGAGCCTTTAGGGGCTAGGGATTGGAATTTATAGTTTGGATATGAGGTGTCTCCCAAAGGTTCTTAAATTAATGCAGGAAGATTTAGAGGTGAGATGATTGGATTGTGAGAGCTATCGTCTAATGAGCCCATCTTACTTGGAATGGACTGGGTCACTGAGGCATTCCCTGGAAGGGTGCATCTTCCCTACCATCTCTCTCTTCTCTGTCTCTGCTTTCTGAACCTGCCAGGAGCTGAGCAGCTTTTCTCCCCTGGACTCTTTCCCTGTTCCTTGCAAATGACAACTTTTAAACTTCTCTTAGATTATGTAACTATAAAAATCACAGAAAAAATGTCAGTTGTGTGTGTGTGTGTGTGTGTTTTTCCGAATGTCTAAATTGGTTAAAGAAAGAAGACTTATCTCAAGGACACAAGCATCCATTAAAAACGCAATTCATTAGGGGTTGGGGTTGAGGTTCAGTGGTGGAACGTTTGCCTAGCATGCGTGAGGCACTGGGTTTGATCCCCAGCACCACATTAAAAAACAAACAAACAAATAAAGATATAAAAAAACCCTCGTAATTCATTAATAATTTAAATTGGGAGTTTTTCAGATTTAAAGTGTGGTAGTAGACAAAAAGGAGAAAGATAACATTTTCTGGGAGATCTCTCCACTAGCCTATCCAGAAAATTGTGCCATCCTTATCTTTCTTTTTAGTCTATCCAGCTGAAGAAATTGATTATGACTATTTAATCTTTTATTTTTAATTCATTTTAAAAATTGACATTGTATATGTTTATGGGTTTGTGCATGAGTTTTAGAATCAATATATTTTATTTAATCTATCTAAAAGATTATTATTTGACCATGTAATCCATATAGAATATTAATAAATTATTTAACCTTCCTTTAATTTTCTTATGAAGTCTTCAAAAATCTAGTGTGAATTTTAAGCCTTACAGCATGTTCCAGTTTTGATTGGCCATGCTTCATATGCTCAAAAGCTACATGTGGTTAATATCTTCTATATTGAGTAGCACAGATCCAAACTGTTCACAGTAGGAGACAGTACACTATCTTTTTCATTAAGAACAGTCTTCCCATTTACTAAAGAAGATTTTCCTCATGTATCAGTTGAAAGTGGCACTTTTTGCCTTATGTTTAAAACATTAATTATATTTTTCATTCCCCATGAAACTAGAGAACACCTTTTTATAATCTTACCCATGAGACAATCACTTTGTACACACATTTATTTATGTATACATTGTGTAATGATTAAATCAAGCTAATTAACATATGCATTACCTCACATACTTACTTTTTTGTGTTTGGTAAAGACAAGTAAGAGCTATTCTTAGCAATTTTTAAGTCTACATTATAGTGTTATTAACTGTAGTCACCATGTTGTACAATAGATCTCCTAACTCATTTCCTCTGTTGAACTGAAATTTCGTATCCTTGAACCAGTATCTTACAGTCCCCTGTTCCTGTTATGTTTATTTGAATTCAGTATTCTGAACCTGGGATTCCTAAGAGGTTTCAGTATTCACCTTTTATATTCTCTTACTTCTGCAATTCTAATTTTGCCAACTAATATAATTTTGAGTCTCAGCCATTCTATGCTTGACTTAACACTGTCTCTTAATTTTCCTTGGAGATTCTAAAGAACACAGTAGAAAATACTGTCTCCATTTGATTTATTAAGTGTCAACCTAGAAAAAAACCAGATGGTTTTGTCTGATATTTTTTCCTTACATTTAGGAAGAATATGTGTTTATAATTGCTAGGCAAAATGCCTGATTTTATTATCTAAGTCTTTTATCTCTCTCTCATTAAGATTTAAGATGATAATACAAATATTATGTGTTGATGTTGATGAGCTGTTAATTCTAAAGAGTTAGGATTATTTACTCGACTTTTAGACTTCCTTTTTTTAGTCTCCAAATGTCATAAATAAATTATTTCCACCATTTTGCAAGTACAAAATAACAGTTTATCCACACCCTACTCCAAAGGAATTTAGGGTATAGGAAGAATATTTTCATATATGCCCTCTAATTTTACTTTTTTTTAGTTCTCAGTAATTTATTTATTTGTTAATCTGGCATGTTTTTTCCCCCCCTGGTAATTAATTTTATTAAAAAAAAAAAAAACTAGTTTGTCTCGTTTTTTTTGGTAATTATTCTTCCCTAAAAACTTTTTATAGACTAAAAAAATCACAAAGCCTTAAGTCCTATAGAATTCTGATGGTGAGGAACTGAGAAGGAGCCCATGTTGTTGATCTTCAACATTCCATAATAGGCTGAGGGTGAAGTTTCACGTAACCATGAGAACCACTCTTTGCTGGCATGATGAAACATCATTCCTCATCTTTAAAGACACACTTGAATCAGGGATGTTTGATGTCAACCATGAAATAGGAACTTAAACCCTTTATTAATGTAAAATGAAATATTTCTTTGCTGGTGTGTTACTTAAATTTATTATGAGCTAAGCAAACTTCCTGGTATCCCCTCTATTTTTCTTTATTTATATTTTACTCCACTGTGTTCCTTTCTTATTCACGTTTCTTCCTTTTCTGAAAATGAATCACTAATAAACTAGGCTTCTATTTATGAAAACACCCGGTATGCAAATTTTTTACTTTGTACTAGTTTTCTAGAAACCATATTTATCCAACTGAGCATATCTGAGTTAGGTTTTAACACAGTCTTTCAAATCCAGGTCAAACCGTTGGGCACAAAATAAATGCTCATAGTCTTCACCTGCTTTATAGGGCTCCTTTGGGGTTGGAGAGGAGGAAACAGGAAGGAAAAATGTTATTTGTGTGTGTTCTTCAGAATGCTAGGGAATAAGTTTTATAAACCCAAGAAGGGCCACCCTTTCTTCTTAGCCTTAGCCTCTCAGACTTGAGTTTAAAGCAGTTGTTCCTAAAGTTATGCTCATGCCGTGGATAATCATTGAGTACCTACTATGTGACAGGCACTGTTGCAGAAAAGGCAGGTGAAAGGAACTTAAGACTTTTTTAAGGAGATGGGCTGCTCTAAAAATTGCCACAAGGTATCTTGGGTTTTGTAGTGAACATAGAACAGATTGTTGAAATGCACTTGGGATCATGTCAGTATTTATTTATACATGAATATTAATTATGATCTTTTACTTTTCTATCTTCTTCTATTAGAGGGTTATTCTTTATAGACAGATTATTTATCTTAGTCATCTTTGTGTCCCCAACCTATAGACACTCAATGTTCCACAGTATACAATTATTAAACTGCCCATAGACTTAGGAATTCACTCTATCTTTCCAAAATAAGGTCTACAGTTTACCTAAACTTAGATTATAAAAATAAAACAATGATGGAAACTCATAGAATTTTCTTTAATTAAAATTGGTTTAAAGATCTAGAATGCATGGTGAAGGAAAGAAAATAAATTCAGGAAAGGTTATTTGATGATGCCGACTTTTTGATTAGAATATAATTTAGAGCCAATTTTAGTTCTAAAATTGAGTGGAAAGTAGAGAGTTCCCATGTATCCCAAAGTGTATCCCCTTCCAACCTCCCCCACTATCAATAGCCCTCACCAGGGAGGTTCATTTATTAGAACTGACGAATCTCCAATGTCACATCACTTTTACCCAATGTCCATTGTTCAAATTAGGGTTCATTCAGGGTTGTTCATTGGATGGGTTTTGAATGAGTATCAACCATGACACTATTGTACAAAGTAAGTTTCACTGCTTTGAAAATCATCTGTGCTCTACCTGTTCATTCTCCCTAAGCCCTGGCAACTACTGATCTTTTTATTATCTCTCTCTTTTTTTTTTTTTTTTGCCTGTTCCAGAAGGTAATGTGATTGAATCATACAGGTATGTAGTCTTCTCATTTAGGTTTCTTTCACTTAGTAACATGTATTTGTTTCCTCTATGTCTTTTGGTAGTTCGATGGTTCATTTCTATTTCTGTATTCCATTTTCTTCATGTACAACAAGTTATTTATTCATTCACCTATTGGAAAACATCTTGGTTCCTTCCAGATTTTGTCAGTTTATGAATCAATGTTCTGTAAACATCTGTGTGCAGGTTTTTATGAGGGTGTATGTTTTAAACTCCCTTAGGTAAACATCAAGAAGCATGATTTCTGGCTGTATGGTAAGAGGGTTGAGTTTTCCAAGAAACTGCCAAATTATCCCCAGTGGCTCCACTATTTTGAAGTTCCATCAGCAATGAAAATGAGTTATTGTTATCTAACAACCTCTTCAGCATTTGGTAGTAACAGTGTTTGGAATTTTGGTTATAAAAATTGTGTAGCGGTACATACCATTTTGTATAACAGGTGTACAATAATATCTTTTTGTTTTAATTTGCAATTCCCCTGTGAATGATATTGAGCAGTGTTTCATGTATTTATTTGAGATCTATATATTTTCTTTGATGAAATGTCTTTTCAGGTCTTTTGCCCTTTTTGTTTTGCTTTGTTTTCTTATTGTTGAGTTTTAAATGTTCTTTGTGTATTTTGAATAATTACCCTTTATCAGAAAATGTCTTTTGCCAATGTCCCCCTCACCCACTCTGTGGCTTGTCTTTTCAGTCTCTCCTTAGGGTATTTCACATAGTAGGTTTTAATTTTAGGAGGCCCAGTAGGTCACCTCTTTCATTGATTGTGCCTTCAGTGTTCTATCTAAAAACTCGTCACCAAAGTCATATAGATCATCTGCTTTTACCTTCTAGGAGTTTTATAGGTTCCCATTTTGCATTTAGGTCTATACTCATTTTGAATTCATTTTTGTGGAAAATGTAAGGTGGATTCACATTTGTTTTTGCATGTGGATGTCTAATTTCCACTACTGTTTGTTGAAGACTCTTTTTCTCCATAGTGTTGCCCTTGACTCTATTTATTCATCTCTATTTCTAGTCTCTTTATTTAATTCCATTAGTCTATTTGTCTCTTCTTTTGCCAATACCTTTTTGTCTTGATTATTATAGCTTTATAGTAAGCTTTGATGTCATGTAGGGTCAGTTCTCTGGCATTTTTCTTCTACTTCAGCCCGTGTGTTGGCTATTCCACATCTCTTATCTGTCCATATGAACCTTGGAATCAGTTTGTCAAGAGCTGCAAAATAACTTGATGGAATTTTGGATGGGATTGTACTAAACCTATATATTATTTTGGGAAGAGTTGCTGTCTTGACAATTTTGTGCCTTTCTATTGATGAACATGGACTATCTCTACTTAGTTTTTCTTTGATATTTTTCATCAAGTTTTGTAGTTTTCCTCATGTAGGTCTGATACATATTTTGTTAGACTGATACCTAAATATTTGATTTTGGGGGGTGTGTTCTAGTGTAAATGGTATTGTTTTTCATTTTCTTTATTTCTTTCTTCTTTGCTTTTCACTTCGAATTCTACTTGTTTATTTTGGTACCTGGGAAAGCAATTAATTTACAATTAGTTTTCTTTTGGTGGTTTTCAGTCTCCTTTTCTTTTGGTGTATGACATATATGGGATCACTCACTATTCTTGCCATGGATCAACATTGAAACCAGATTGGCTTTTGAAAACGTGGGATTCCTTCTGCCTTCCACTCAGAGGCATCATGGGAACTTTACAAACCGTATTCTTTTTTTTAAAAAAATATATTTATTTTTCAGTTTTCGGTGGACACAACATCTTTATTTTTTTATGTGGTGCTGAGGATCGAACCCAGTGCCCTGCGCATGCCAGGCGAGCACGTTACCACTTGAGCCACATCCCCAGCCCACAAAGCTTATTCTTTGCCTTATGGAGAATTTCATCTCTCCAACTTTTAAAATGATATGTGAGGCTTTCTATATACCTTATATGGTACTGTGTGAAATTGTCAGTTTTTGTCTTATCAGTAAAAAATTAATCTACTTCATTTTAAGTATGATAAAAAGCACATTAGAAAATAGTTCTTGGATTAGCAGAAACCTAGAGTGTGACTAAAATCAAATATTAGTTGTTTGCACCAGAAAGTATGAATGGATGTATTCTGGGCAAATAAATAAATAACAAGGGCAACCACAAAATTAGTTGGGTAGCATGAAATTGAACTCTATTCCTTAACATGTTTGCATTGTAATAAGAGAGACCACTGCACTTTCTAGGGTAATATGATGCATCTAAAGTATGATTACAAATTTCATTACACTAGATTCTTACTACAAGTCTATATATTTACAAAAAAGTAAAATATATAATTTTTATTTAGAATCTTGAAATTGTTTATAATCTGTGTTTATTTGGGATGAGATGTAGACTTTTAGAAAATAGATGGGGATTTTAAAAGGTTGATAAAGTGATATCAGGAATTTAGTACTATTCTTCCTATCTTTTATTAAGGTATTGGTGTTTATCAAATTAGCTGTGCCACAGATAATGATTTTAGATAAAAATATAAGATCAAATATTACAGAGACACATCTTGCTCTAAATGTGAGTTATGGGCAGTTTGCACAGTGATATATTTTTTGGGGAAAGTACTAGGGATTGAACTCAGGGTTACTAGACCACTGAGTCACACCCCCAGCCCTATTTTGTATTTTACTTATAGGCAGGGGCTCACTGAGTTGGTTAGCACCTCTCCTTTGCTGAGGCTGGCTTTGAACTGGCGATCCTCTTGCCTTAGCCTCCTGAGCTGCTGGGATTACAGTCATGTGCCACTGTGCCTGGCTGCACAGCAATATTCATCTTAAACTAAAGACTTTCTATGATCCAAAAGTAGGACAAAACAAATGTTTTATTTTTGCTGAATGACTCTTTAGAATTTGTTGCTAATGACCTGCCAGAGAATTTAGTATTTTATACATAATAAAAATGTAATAGTTCATATTTAAATTAATATTTATTAAGTAAATTATATGATATGTAAAATAGATTAATATAATTATATTGATAGTCATTAATATTTATTTATTTTTGATACTGGACACTGAACTCAGGGGCAATTTTATCACTTGAGATATATACCCCATTCTTTTTATTTTTATTTTGAGACAAGGTTTTTGTGAGTTGCCCAGGCTGACTTTGAGCTTGTAATCCTCCTGTCTCAGTCTCTAGAGTCTTTGGGATTCCAAGTATATGCCACCATGTCTAGATATAATTATTAATATTTTAATATTCAGTACTTTAAGCAACAGGAAAATTATGAGTTTGAAGAGAAATAAAATTTTAAATTGGGCACTGTGGAGCACACTTGTAATCCCAGTGACTTGGGAGGCTGAAGCTGGAGTACTGCAAGTTCAAGATTACCAGCCTTAGCAATACAGTGAGGACTGAAGCAACTTAGTGAGACCCTGTCTCAAAATAAAAAATAAAAAGGGCTGGGATGTGGCTCAGCAGTTAAATGCTTCTGGGTGCAATCTCTAGTACAAAAAAAAAAAAAAAGAGAGAGAGAGAGAGAGAATGAGATTTTACTTTTTTATTCTTTTCTCCCTTTTTACTTACTCTGATAAAAGAAAAACTTTAGATGAAATACATTTAATAAAATTTATTTGAGAAAAGAATAATTCATGAATCGGGCAGCATTCAAAACTGGAAGTGGTTTAGAGCTCCTACTCCAGCAGAGTAAGTAGTGAGTTTTAAAGGAGAGAAATCACCTGATTGGCTACAGCTAGGTGTTTGCTTTAACATAGTGTGATGGGAGGTCCCTAGTTACATAACGAAGCAGCTGGTTTGCTTTTTATAATTGACTGATACAAAGGTTGTTTTTTTCTGCTTTTTTTTTTAAAGTCAGTTATAAAAACTGCTTCCAAGTTAACTTTCAGTTTTCTCTGGGTACACAGACAAACTTAGGCTAATGGTGTCTTTCTTATTTGCTTTAACAACTCTATACTTCCCCCCCAAATCCTTGGATTTTATATTTTTTGTGAGCTGTTCTGCAATAACAGATAACGGTAAATTGTCACAAAGAGAAATGTTTATATTGTATTTTGATTAGTGAGATTGTTTAATATTCACTTGTTTTAATATTGAATATTTTAACATTCATTCACTTTGTTATAGTGGGTTATGGTACAAATATATGGATTCCTACTGTTTACTAGTATCATGGAATGGTTTTAGTGTATTTTTACTTTGTTCAGTTTTAGTTTATTCAGTTGCAAAATGATCTATGAATTTAAAACAACCCTACAAAGCAAAATGCCATTCTTTTTAGTATAAGCCAACAGTATAAGGCATTTGGGGACAGAATTTGGAATTCTCAGGCAAACTCAGTCCTATTCCTAGTCTATGCTAACATTAGTCACCCGTTTTCAAGCATCCACAGAACAATTTCTTTCTTGATGCAAAACATTTCTTCCAATTTATACTATATTGGTACCATCAACTCATTCAAGATGTAGTTAATAGTCTCAAACTTGAAAAGACATGGATCATGGTTGTTGTGTCATCCAATAGTGTGACCAAATTCTGCTTGAACTCCAGGAAATTAGTTAAAAATTTTAGTTAAAAGGATTTAGTTGAAACTGGGTTAAAACTTTGAAGTATTGCCTGGGTCTATAAATCTAGTGCTGCTTTGTAAGTCACTTCAAGTAGAACATTTTTAAAGGGTGACAAGTGAAATTAATCTTTTCAATATAGGCTATTTTTTTTTTCAACATCCTACTTTTCTTTAATGACTCAATGTAATAAAAATGTTGGAGGCTGTCAATTAGATTCCTCAGCTTTGTAAGTGACCTCGAGGTTTATTTATTTCAGGTTAAACATTATGTTGTTTTAAGTATGGTTTAACATTCCATGAATCTTATGCCTTGTAACCCAGACTGTGAATTAAAGACTGGCCCAAGCAAATAGCATAGAATGATGATTAGTAAAAAGGTTTTACAGCAAATGCAAAGCGTTACTTTCATCACTTTCTACCTATCTTTTTACCATCACACCTGCTTTATTCTGGTCCCAGGTGGTTTCCTTAAGTACAAAGAGGCATACTAAGAGTAGGAAGTGAAGGCTATGGTCATGGGCATTTTAATGAATCACATTTCTCTGGAGTTCACTCATCCCTGTGCTGAAGTGATATGTGACCAGGTTAGAGGAGTGCAATGATTTGGGTATGGCTTGTATCCCCAAAATTCAGGTGCTAAAATCTTGTTCTTCGGTGTGGCTGTAAGAGGTGAAGGAACTTTAAAGAAGTGGGACCTGGTAAAAAGTGATAGGGTTTTTAAGAGGAATTAACACTTTTCTTGAAGTAGTACATACTTGTCATTCAGGAAGACCCAAGAGAGTGGGCAACAGTACAACAGTATGCAAGCCTGGCTTCTACCCTGAATCCCTCTTATGCATGAGCAGCTTGCTTCTTTTACATATCCTCCCACCATGATGCCATTACCATAATTCTCTCACCCCACCCGCCAGGCGAGCAAATGTCAGATCCATGCTCTTGAACCTCCGGAATTCTGAGCTGAATAAACTTCATTTCTTTATAAAGTACCCAGCGCAAGGTATTTTGTTACAGACTTGCAAAAAAGAGAAGGAGCAAGACATGAGATCCAGCATGCTGATCCACTCAGTAAGGGTCTTTGGACCCATAGGTGCTTAGAGCTGTCCAATCTCCCCAGGGCCACAGAGATAATGGGACTCAGCCTTGCTGGCCTGGAACTCATGTTAGTGTCAGAAGTGGCTATTAAAGCACTTTACTTGAATAGATTGGAGTTTTTGTAATTTTATCTTTTTGTAATTTTAAGTCACAGAATCAATGTTAGAATTTCAAGAGGTTCAAAATAATTTTAGACAATCCTGGACAGTTAAAACTGAGGCTTGGAGATTGAAGTGATTATGTCAACACTACATCATTCCTGACTGTGTTACTGATTGTGCTGAAACGTAGACACTAATGTCATTTGAATGGCCACTGGTACCACTTAAAGCTAATGAAGCTATGTTTTTAAAACAAAAGCTCAAAGAGTGAATTTATGCTTAGAAGATGGTCTATGTTTAATCTACGTTTGAATATTTGCCTATTGACTACTTAGTTTTGAGTATTTAGTATCCATATTTGCAAAGACCAAAAGATTATAAAGTGTGTTATTAAAGAAAACTGTACTCTATCCCCATCAAAATGTTCTTCAGCTGTCCCATCTCTCCTAGGACTTATAATGCATGCCTGGGAGCAGTTGGCAATACTGATATGATGACAACTTGGCAGTTAATGGGATGTGGCGCTCCAGGAGCCTGAGGTAGAAAGTGTTCCCTCCTTGGTGATAGCATTCAGGGAAGAAAAGGGAACACTTTGACCTTGATTGCATTCTTAAAAACCTTCTATTCTAGAAGCACTAATTTCATTTTGTAGCTAAACTTACTGAAATAAAATAAGAAGTTTTACAGCACATGTTTTTTTTTTTTAATTTTTTATTGTTGGTTGTTCAAAACATTACAAATTTCTTGACATATCATATTCCACACTTTGATTCAAGTGGGTTATGAACTCCCACCTTCACCCCATACACAGATTGCAGAATCACATCAGTTACACATCCATTGATTTACATATTGCCATACTAGTGTCTGTTGTGCTCCGCTGCCTTTCCCATGCTCCACCCTCCCCCCTCCCCACCTCTCCCCTCCCCTCCCCTCCTCTCTCTCTACCCCCTCCACTGTATAACCCTGAGGGTCTCCTTCCATTTCCATGCAATTTCCCTTCTCTCTCCCTTTCCCTCCCACCTCTCATCCCTGTTAAATGTTAATCTTCTTCTCCTGTTCTTCGTCCCTACTCTGATCTTAGTTACTCTCCTTATATCAAAGAAGACATTTGGCATTTGTTTTTTAGGGATTGGCTAGCTTCACTTAGCATAATCTGCTCTAATGCCATCCATTTCCCTGCAAATTCTATGATTTTGTCATTTTTTAATGCAGAGTAATACTCCATTGTGTATAAATGCCAAATTTTTTTTATCCATTCGTCTATTGAAGGGCATCTAGGTTGGTTCCACAGTCTTGCTATTGTGAATTGTACAGCACATGTTTTCAAAACTAATTAGGATTTTCAATCAATGTACTTAATATATTTTCTTCAGTACTACTAAAAAGAATACACTTTTATTTCCAACTCTGGGATTTCTTGACAACGAGAAAGGTAAACACCCTGACATGTCTTCTGTGGCAAATGTGCTATTCTTTCTGTGACCAGTTAGCAAATAAACTGTGAAGAGGATAGTGTTGTTGACCTGTCAACCAGTACTTATGGAAGAAAGGCCTGGACACTGCTGGACCTGTTATGTTTACTGAAAGCCATCAAAGAGACCCTGTCCCCAGGACCATTTGCAAAGCAAAAGGAATACAAAGTAGACATCATACTTTGTGAATTTTTATCTTTTCCTAGGTTATCAATGTGTGGTCCAATACTCTTTTGTTGGGCAGTGGCAGGAGCTGCAGCCAAAATGATCCCCAGGGGAGCCACCAAGACTGTGCAGTGCACACAGTGCACCATATTGTCAAGCTGTGATGTTTGGTAGGTCAGGTGTATTGCGCATATTTTTGACTTGTGATAGTTTTAACTTATTATGCTATAATGAGGATGTGAACCCATTAGAAATTGTGGAGCATCTCTATATGGTTAAATAGAAGACACCAAATACTCAGAAATTACACATAAACAGAGATCATTTCAAGTGTCCAAAGAGTAGGGGTGGAGGTTGTAAGAAGAGTTTGGTCCTGGTTGAGATGAGCAAATAGGGAAAGTTTCATGGAGAAAGAACTGGGCAGAGGGGCAACCAAAAACAAGTCAATTGTAGAGAAAATCAAAGAGATCATAGCATTCACAAGGATAGGGTAGGGAATACATAGGCGATAAAAAAAGATTGATGAGAAAGCTATGAGCTCTTAGATGAAAGTTTTTTTTGTTTTTTAAGTCTCATGTGGTCTAAACCGTCATCTGCAGGGCTGGTATGAGACCATAGAAAACCTATCATTCGTCCCTAGCTACTGTGCACTTTGCTAGCCGTGACAATTATGTTTCATTTGCCTGGAAATGCTATTTTCACAGCAGCTCTGGGCTGGTACCTGCTCCCGAAGGTCGGACACGCCCTCTGCAGGTGAACACAATGTGAGGCTTTCTTGAGAATGGTGTCTTTTTGAGACAGGCATTTCCCTTGACTTCTGCAATGACATCATGAGCTCTTTGTTAGCTAAATTACATAATAGTTATCTTTGTTGCAGCAGGCACCATTCTGTGGTGGGAGAGTATAATGGAAAGCAGTCTGCACACATGTGCAACTGCACCTGCTCTCCTAGCAGACATTTTGCAACTAGGTGGAGAGCTCCATCATCCAGGAGTGAGCCAAGAGAGGGCCATCTAATTCGTGCTTCTGTCTTCTCTTTTCTGCACCCCTGGCTACATTCGGTTCCATTATTGAACCCCTCCATCTCATCTCCTCTCTCCCTTCACCTTGCTATTATATGTTCAGGGACTAATCTCTCGCTTGTGTTATTCCAAGGGACTCCTACCAACTTAATTTTTTCCTGAACTATTCCTTTAGTTATTGGCAAAAGTAAACTTTCTGTGACAATAAGTCTGATCGTGCCTCTTTCCTGTTTATTTCCAGCTTTGTGACCCCTGAGATATCTGCCTTGGCTCCCTCTCTCTCTCTCTCTCTCCTTCAGAGCAAAGCTATGCTGGGGCCATGGTGGGACAGCTTTGGGAAAGATTTGCCCTGGCATCATGAGCATCTGTGCCTGGGATGCCAAGTCCTTTTGTTGTATTTGGCAATATGGAACATTTGTTCTTATCTTACATCCACGGCTGGTAGTGTGAAATTACTTAAGGCCAGAGGGGCGCTGGCAGTAAGAACGAAAAGTACCATGACAAATTTTCTACTATTTGTATTTGTACCCTATTCTGTTGTAAGGGTGTTGCTTGATGTCTTAAATGTTTCACCCAAATAACCAGCTGCTAAGTAAAAAAATATACTCAATTTTCAATAGTTGATGATTAATTTATCTTGAATTTAGGATTGTTTAAGTGAGAGTTCATCTATATTCTGCTCACAAAATAGCCACAACACTTTTAAAATACCAAGGGAGCACATTTAAAATTTTGGTTAATAAGAATAAGCACAATGCTATGTATAAATTCTCAAAGAAATCATGTGTTTATTTACATGTGATTTGCATAAAAACATGATTGTGCCCCAAAAGACTGATTTATAAATAGGGTTTTATAAGCAACAGCTGTCAGTAAGGCTAGGAAACTAGAGATGAATGAAAATCTTCCATTTAAAAAAAAAGAGACATTTTCAGAAAATAATAAAAAAGTACTGAGTATTAAATATAACCTATTAAGAATAAAAAAAGAAAATAAGTGTTATACATACAAATTGACTTGTAAGAAAAAAATGCTTCTTTGTAAGTATTCCTCCTAAATTCAGATAAAGCTTACCTTGTAGTGTGTGTGCCTTTTAACAGTACAAGGTAAGTTCAGGGTCCTATAGAAATAAAAACGGCTTTTAAAGTTATAAAGTCATGGAGGAGCTCATCATGGATAATTCATGTAAGACTATCCAAAGACATTTACAAAGAAGTAGAAATGTTCAGTCCTTGGCGTCTGGTGAGTTGTCGCGATGACAACTGTGAAGTGAGATACCTCAAGCAGATGTGTCTGTCAGTTTCATAGCACTTGAAAGAGGATCACGGCACATTTTTTTCAGAAGAATTCTTTCAAAGAATATAACAAAAACAAATGTGACGGGTGAGCAAGGGCAATACATGAAGAGCCAAGTAAAGATAAATGCTTACATTTTAGCTAGAGTTGGTATTCGTTCCTGTGGGTGGCTGCCATCATTTTTGAAAAGAAAAAAGCATGTAGTTGAGTTAGAGATGTTGGTACTCTTCCAACCTAGTCACTTACACAGAGGAGAGCCCTCCCTGGGTCCAGGGCCAAAAAGATGCAGGTCCTTGCACTCTCCCCAGCTCACCCATTCCCAGGCCCTGGGTGTCAGGTGGGGACCTCCTTCCAAGTAACTGTGGTGTTGGGTCTGCCTGGGACAATCCCAGGCTCTGCTTCTCTTCCCATGACCTGGCCACTCGATGCTCCTGTTCTGCCCAAAGCCTGTCCTTTTTCCTCAGTCAGTGACAACAAAAGAAGCTCATTTAAAAGAATGGGTGACTGTGCACTGCTTTCTCTTGCTTAGAGAAATTAGCCGTTTATAGTAATAATCTCGCTCAAAGGAGAAGAGTTTAAGAGGAACTATGCTCAGAATGACTCTCCCTTTGACTTCCGATGACAGTAAGATTTTGGAAATCCCTCTTACAATTGGCAAGGGACAGGAGGCAGACTTTGCTGGTGGCATATCCGATATCTGTCCCCCTTTCCGGTTTTCAGCACAATCCTTCAGGGTGACACTGTGCCTGATCAAAAATGCTCAACTTTTTCTCCATCTCCTGCCTTTGTCGGGACCTGAAAGTGCTGGCCAACGAGGCCTCTCCTGGGTATACTTAGAGTGTTGTTTCCTCTCATTCTCTCCTCTTAGTGCAGCAGCCTTGTGACAACAGGTTATGTACACTATCAGGCGTAACCTGACAGCGTATGCCCCCAGCCTAGTGGCAGTTTTCATTTCCCTCTGAGCTTCTCAGAGACTGTGACCTGGGAACCGGCATCACCCCAGAATGTGGGATGCGTTGGAGAGAAAAATACTTAAAAAAAAAATTACAAGGTTCATGGCTGAGGCCCCCTACTACAAAAGACATTTCCAAGATGAATTACACAAATTACCTTAATATAAATTGTCCTTGACAGAGAGTCATCAGATATGGGGTTCCTATAAAACGGGAGAAAACTGCACTTTTATGGATGGTCATGCAGCAGTGTGATTGGGGGACAAAAAGGTATGACCTCATGGTCATAAACGGGGGAAACATGGCAAGGTCTGTGTTGCGGTTTGAGTGTGTTCCCCAAAGTTCACATGTTGGAAATGGAATTCCCAATGCAATAGTGTTGAGAGGTAGGACCTTTAAGCAGTGATCAGGTTACAAGGGCTCTGCTTTAATGAACAGATTCATATTACTATCATGGCAGGGGGGTTGTTATCTCCAGGTTGGGTTTGTCATAAAAGCAAATTTGGCTCCCTCTCCACCCCATTCTCTTGATCTTCTGCCTTACACATGAGAGGATGCAGCATGAAGGCCCTCGCCTGACTACAACTCCTTGATCTTCATTTCCCAGCCTCCAGAACTGTGATAAATCAATGACTTAGTCTGTTGTATTTTGTTATAGCTGCATCAAAATGTACCGAGACAGCCTGTTTGTTCAGATTCTTCTAGTTTATTGTGTCTTCATTCCTTTCCTCTATGTCTTTTCTTTCCTCCTGTATAGGGTACCTGAAGATCTCAGGTCTTACTTCCGGGAAAGGTCAGGTGAGGTTTATGGCTCACTTAACCAGAGTTAGTATTCGTTGGTGATGAAGGGCAAGGGGATTTCTAGCTCCTATGACTTACTTCAGGAGATAGAGCAGAAATTCAGAGAGGTCCTCTTTGTGTTTCTGCAGTTTTCTCAATTTCCTTCAGCTTAAAATTTGTGGTCTGCCGAGGTACCGAATTTTGGTGCAGCATTTCTTGTGCCCTATCAGATGTTAACACTAGTGAAAACCCCCGTAACTAACTGGGCATGAGAGCCAGTGGATAGGGTCAGCCAGGTGTACAGTTCTGAGATGCATTTAGGAGGCTCCCCAGAAGTTTCTTTGCAGATCATTATGATGGTGGCGGATTGGAGAAAGCATCCTTAGCCTGGCATTTCCTCCTTTCCAATTTACCTCATTCCTCAGACATTCCTGGGGTCACCTGGCATTGACACAATTACAAGAAGTCATGGAAACATAGATCAAGTGCATCTTTTTATCTATCAATCTATTTATTTATTATTATTACTTCATTTTTTCATGTAAATAAAGTTTATCATCATCTTATTACTAATTTCTCCTCTTGTTTTCAGCAAGGGGCATCTTTTTTAAAAGGAGAGACTGATTCTGTTGGTAGGATTCTGATAAAGGAAACAAACAGAAAAATCATTTTCATCATGACAAATATGAAGGCTACAAGCTGAAGATGAGAAAGTAAAAAGTTTGACAGCTATAATCTCCTCCCTGGATAGATCCCCTGTCTTCCTGTAGGGATCTATCTATCTATCTATCTATCTTTGAGCCTGATTTGGATTTTCTATTATTTGTAGTAAAAATAATTCATAATTGACACAGTATAAAAATGTTTTGGAATTACAATTCTTGAGGTATTGATTAAAATCTTGCTTAAAATAAAATCCTGCATTTCTTCTCCATGTGTGCTGAAGGAGCCCGAAGGAGCTCACTATACTTTCCTTGATGATTTCAGGAACTGCAGGTGCGATAGTTTTCTACCTGCCCTTGGCTCTGCCCAGTGTTTTTCTCCTACTGTTTCCTTACTTTCCCATAACACCATTTCTTTTCTACAATAAAAAATAATGGCACACATTCATAGTTTTTACTGTTCTTAAGATTTCAAAAATGTCTTTTATTTTCATAAGTCCTTTTCCTAACTAAAGATGTGGTTGACTTTTCTTTATTTAGCTTTGTTTTGCAGCAAGATTTCAGTCATTTGCAAAAATGCACAGCATATTCCAGATGAGGTGGTACATGCCTGTAATTCCAGTGGCTTGGGAGGCTGAGGCAGGAGAGTTGCAAGTTCCAAGCCAGCCTCAGCAATTTAGCAAGGCCCTAAGCAACTTGGCAAGACACTTTCTCAAAATGAAAAATAAAAAGAGCTGGGGATGTGGTTCAGTGGTTAAGCACACCTGGCTTCAATTCCTGGCACAAAAATAAACAAATAAATAAATCCAACCAAACAGAACACTAACCAAATAAACAAAAACCCTCAAAACAAAACAAAACAAATGGTCAGAATAAAAAGAAATTAGATAAGTACATCTCAGTGTAACTATTTTGTCTGATTGAGACTTATTCCCTTTTTGTGGACTCAGGAAGAGGAAAAAAAAGTTCTTTTTTTTTTTTGCATCTGAGCACTTGAATATGTGTTTGTTTTAGGACTTTGTCTTTTTTGAAAGGTGTAGCAATGTAGCTAAAATTGCAGTGGCCTCAAGGTACAGCTGTCAAGAATAATCTACCAAAAGGGAATTGCTTCATTAAACATAAAACTTTCCTTTGTTCATTAGGATCTTGCCAGATGGGAATTCAGTGTTTTTAAGGCAGGCACCTACGTGGAATTTTGTGTCTGACATTGATGAATGACTGTCTGCACCCTGAGATGGAGGTCTTCCTATAGGGCTTCAGTGAATGCCAGTCCAGGGTGGGAGGATAGGTTTTGTTCATATGGAAATGAGGAGGCCTCAGCCTGTCTGTGGTTGAGCAACCACAATAGAGGTACAGTAACTTCCTGTACCTGACATGGGCCACAGGCCTTGTAGGTGAACATTGAGGAATGGGAGATCAGCTATGATTCAAGTCACACTACTTTCACAAGTTACCTGGTTCTGCTACCTCTTGCATCCAGGAGCTTGATTAGAAACCCTGCCAGTGTGTCCTTCATAAGTATTACTTTTAAGATAAGAGTCCTTAAGAGTCCCTTTTATGGCAAATGCTGTGCTAAGTATTTCTCATTGTTGTGTCCCAGGAAGTTGGTCAGGTAGCTATTTATGACATGTCACTAAACAACAGAGGAGGATACATTCTGAGAAATGCATTGTTAACTAATTCCATCATTGTGCAAACATCATAGAGGGTGCTTACCTTAACTGAGGTTGTATAGCCTACTATACACCCAGGTTATGTGGTGTAGACTGTTGCTCCTACACTATAGACCTACACAGCAGGTTACTGTACTGGATACTATGGGCAATTGTAACACAACGGTATTTGTGTATCTAAATTCATCTAAGCATAGAAAGGTACAGTAAAATATGATATAAAAGATAAAGATTATTTATACCAGCATCATAATAAACACATGAGTAAGGCATTGTACCATGACACTGGGTGATAGGAAATTCTCAGATGCATTATAATCTTATGGGACCATTGCTGTATGTGTGGTCTGTCATTCCCTGAAAAATTATTATGAAATGCATGCCTATATATTTAAAGGGAAGTCAATAATTTTTCTTGGTCATTTAGTAAATGGCACAACTGAAATTCATATTTGTCTGACTCAAAAGCCATTTTTTTTTTCACTTTTTGCTAGTGTTTACTGTATAATTAAAACTGTTTGGTGGAGTCAGTCAGAGATGGGTTCAAATTCCCTCCTTGGGCAAGTAACTCAACCCCTCACCTTCTCTGTTTTATCAATCAAGAAAGCAGCTGTATCTCATTGTGGTTTTGATTTTTATTTCCCTGATGATTAGTATTTTGAGTATATTTTTGTGTTCTTTTTCCCATTTGTGTGTCTCCTTGGAGAAATGTCTATTTAAATCTTTTGCCCATTTTAATTTTTGGAGTTATTTGTGGTTAATAATATTGTATTGTGTGCTTAAAAGTCTGTTACGAGGTTGGATCTCATGTTAAGTGTTCTTATCACTACCATTACCGCCTCCCACAATCCTAAAATAACAAAACAACAAAACAGCTATGAAATAATACTTACCTCCATATTTACCCAGGCAAAGAACTTTGTATAGTGCTTAGCACATGATAACTATTGATACACTTGGGCCCTTATTGCTGTCACAGATAATGGTGCATTTACCCATATCACCTGTGCTCATTTACTGCTAGAAAGTTTTGAGCCTTGTTCTTGCCTGTGTCCACATTTTTCTTTCTTTCTTGTTTTTTTTTGTTTGCACTCATTTTGAAATATATGAAGATGTCTTTTATTTTATGTATTGCATTAAGCTAACTTACATTCCTTATGCAATAATGGAGGATGTAAAATAGATACCTACAAATAGACCTTTCTCAGGGAATGAGTATCAGGCCATATTTGAACACATGGGAATGTCTTTTCTCCACTGATCAGTTCATAATCTCATGGGCTTTGATAACAGGTGAACCCTTGAGGTATTGCATATTCACAGATATTGTCTATATCTTAGAACTATGGCCCAGAATCCATATATGCCTGTTGAATCATGGGTCATATTTGAAATAGGTGAAGGAGTTAGGACTGGATTGTTTTATTAGGAGGTGGGGAATCAGGGGTCAATTTAACTCATGTTTATGGTTGGGTAGTAGAAGAGGATGAGGCTTAAGGGATAAGGCAGGAGTGTGTAGGGATAAGACAAACTATAAGAGAGATGAAACCCCATCCATCGGCTGTTCTGCTTGCTTAAATTAATCTTCACAGCACCTTTGTCAAATTGTGAAGCAATGGTTCAGCTGAATAAAAAAAAATAGCTGCTTTTATAAAGTGATTTCTGTGATCTAGGAACTGGGTGTTATATATTAGTATACTGTATATTCCTGATATGCATAACAATATTTGTTAAGTGTGTTGATTTTTGTTAGAAGATGAAATTGAAACTCATAAAACAAGTACTTTTTCTGAGATCTACAAGCGTATTAAGCCATGCTCCTTTCTAATATTCTTTATAAAGTCTAATTTTTTAAGGTTTTTAATTTTATTTTCAATTTGTTCTATGGAAAAATAACTTGAAATGCACCAAAATTCAACTTTCAAAGCTAAACTTTTATTCTCTGGTGACATTAATACTAATATATGGCACAAAACATGTGGTTAAAAGTATCTAAGGAAATGGTTTATTCTAATCAGGAGGTCATTTCTGAGTTCCTGGTTGAATTCATGTTCTTAGAGTTGATAGTTGAAAGTAGAGCCATCTACGCTACTGTTCACGTCATGTCTATTTACACTTAGACAAATCCATCCACTGATTTGCTGCTGTTTCTATGAGATGCTATATAATTACAGAAATGCAAGTTTTTTAGTGAGAATAAACCACGGAACCTAGACGGATTTGCTTTTTGGTGGCTCTCTCATACTTACCTTAAAACACATAAGCAACACCCCTATCCCTGAAATTAGATTTCCTGACTTCAAATTTAGCTCTCCCACTTACCTACCATGTGACCTTGGGCAAGTCATTTAACATCTCTTGGCATAGTTTCCCCACCAGAAAAATAGAGGTAATAATATTAACACCTACCTTAAGGGTAACAAATGCGTATTAAATGAGATAACACAGGTAAAATGTTTAGAGTTGTGCTTGGAATTTTGTATGTCCTCAATAAGTCATGGTTATTATCATTACCTTATGCCATGGAACTGGTTGAAGAGCAAATATTAATAAATAAATGTTGGCAGAAACCACACTTCCAAACAGATATTGATAAAGCACAACATTGTCTTGCTTTCTCATTCCAATCTGGGATTAAGACAGACATATTTCGTATTATAAAGGCTCCTTTATGCAAAAGTCAACAGCAGATTTTCTGCCACGTTTAGTACTAGTGGCTGAGCAGAGGATTCAGAGACTATTAACAATAACAGTATTCATAATAATAAGGCAAATAAATTTAGGCTGCCACAAATTCTTTCTGGACTAAGTGAATGGCTTAGAAGATAATGAGGAAATGTGTGTGTGTGTGTGTGTGTGTGTGTGTGTATTCAGGTATGTATGTGTGTGTATGAAAGTGAAATCAGATGTCTGTATCTAGGCATAGAAGAAAGAAATCACATTCATTAGTTCCTTCTGTATAGAAGTGATTAATAAGCATATTAACTTTAATAAAACCAACTCTTCTTTTATTAAGTGATAAGGAAAACATTGGCTAAGCCACTGGCAGCTGTTCAGAAAATCAAAGATTTGCATATTGTGAATACTGGTACCATCTTAAGATTTCTGTTTATTCAGAGATTGTGAAAATAGGAAAGATTAGCCAAAGAAAATGTTTGCCAATACTCAAATGAAAAAAAATGCTAACTTGGCTCCTTTTTAGTGGACTAAACAATTCTATAAATTAGTTCAACCTGAAAAGTTATGATATTATTCAAGGATAGTGCTGACGTCTGATTTAGAAGGCCTGTGGAGTTCTTGGGTGACTTGGGATTGGTCCCTCCTTTCCCCATTATTAGACACAAAATGTCAGACTAATCTGTAAGTCCCTCAATGTTTTAATTCCCTCATTCATAAATTTAGAAAACAATGATCCTTTGGTGTTTTTTTTCCTGGGGTTGGGTATTATTCTTCTCCTTTATTTTGTGTGAATAAATTAGGAAACCCTCTCCTTTGTTTTGTAAAGCAAACTTCCTAGAAAGTTATTTCTTTTATTACTACCAAAAAAATGCCCCATTTTGAGATAATTCATGTGAAAACTTTTTAATTTATAGTTATTTTAATATCACTAAAAACCTAATCATGTATTTTATAGAAGCAGAATAAGGTGGCACCCATAAAGAAAAGCAGATGTCCTAGTCAATCCATTTGAAAAAAAGTTTGTCAAAAACAAAATGATATGGAAAAAAATAAGTGTGAATGACATAAGAAGAAGAAAAACAAACCTCACAAATGGCACTGTCCACCGACTCAGAGAATTGCATGTGGCAACAAGAGTGGAGTGGAGAGGGACCAGAGATCACAGCAGGATAGTACCAAATAAATAAAAATAACCAGGGTTGACTTGGTTTTCAAAAACAAAGTATCACTAAGTTTATTGACATTACTGATATAAGATAGAAATATCTGGGAAAGATTTCCTCCTTTATAGTCAAGGAAGGTTAAATTTTTATCATGCTGTCATACTGCATTTAGTATTCATCTTTCAAACAATGAGTAGGCCGTGGTGATGCACACCTGTAATCCCAGCTGCTCAGGAGGCTGAGGTAGGAAGATCGTGAGTTCAAAGCCAGCCTCAGCAAAAATGAGGCCCTGAGCAACCCAGTGAGACCTAAATTAAAAAAAATACAAAATAGGGCTGGGAATGTGGCTCAGTGGTCCAGTGTCCCTGAGTTCAATCCCCAGTACCCTCCCCTGCAAAAAAAAAAAAAAAAAGAGGACAATGAGACTTCACAAAAATTGAAGAAAATGGCAAAAAATGCTGGTCTTATGATATCTGACCACACAGTAGAAACTTGGAAGGGGCTTTACTGTTTGCTCCTGGAGAGGATGGATGTGTTTCTTTATTATACCTAGGATTTATTTCTTGGTGGAAGGCAGAACATTAACATCTCATTGGTGCTCTTTGTTTCCTTGAAAAAGGATAATAGCAGATTTTGAATTTGTGAGTTGGAAAACAGTGCATAACATCAGAGCAAAGGTATCTGAATTGAAATATTTAATTAATTTGTTCGTTCAGAATTTTTTTTTAGTTTGCAAAATGGTATGATGGAACAAATATATTACCATCTTTCTTCCCCCTCTGGTCAGTTGTTTTCCCTTCTAAACTATTATATTCTTTTCTGGACTATTCTCTCTTGAATCATTCTGTGAACATTTTAGTCCTTCTTGGTTTTCAAATGCTCTTGGAGTAGTATTATTGTGGTAGGAGCTCAATTTTTAACAGTCTCAATATTTAAACTTGAACAATTTCCTTAATATTATGCTCAAAATAATTTTCCCCTTGAGCCATTAAAAAAAAAAAGAAAAAGAAAACACAGATAGCTTTCCAGAATGACTGAAGTATCTATTTATTATAGATATATTTAGTTGGTCTACCATCTACTGGTAATAGAATGCTATTTGAGAATTCCCCAGCACTATGTATAGAATGAAGATGGTGGGAAATAGCATTTCAGTATGACTCAATCAGTGAAATGATTCTTGGACTCATTAACAGTGCAGTGTAGTCAACGATAAGCAATCATTCCATGCAGCCAAAGAGAGAATTTGGATGTGTAAACTAAGTATGGTCATATTTGTTAAATCAAAATGTAAGGCCTAGTGGATAACATTTTATAAAATTCGACCAATTTAAGCAATAGTCATTAGGAATGACTTAATTTTACCACATACAATTTTCTAATCTTAACAAGGGATTGAAATCAATGTACTACCTCTTTCAAATAGCTTTATAAAGCATTTTGAAGTAATGCAGAATACTGGATCTTGTTACTTTTGTAATTTTGTTAATTTAAAAGCTCCATCCAAACAATATACACTTTTATTTTATGTGTTTTGCAAATATAACCATGTAAAGAATTAAGTGATACAGAAAAAAAGGTAAATTTATTTTTATAGTTCTCTTTTACTCTAATTAACCAAGTGACTATTTTGCGTGTATCTTACACCTAATGTATCTTGGGAATAATTTTTACCCTAATTAAGATAAATGCCCAACAGTGGTAAATTCAGATTGTTGTTAATCAACTCTTCTTATACTACAGATGATTTCTCAGAAAAGTGTATTTATCTTCATGATGAGTAGTTTATTTATTCATTGATTTTTTTCCTACTTAAATTACAAAAGGTTACAGCCTCTTTGGACTAAACAGGTCTTTGGCACATCAGTTTACACTTAATGAATCTTTCATGGTTAAACAATTGGTCTTCAGTATGTATATGACCATACAGGTGTGAGTCCTTGGCCACACCTGAATGTGACAGGAGGCTGCTGTCTCAAGGAGAGGGTGAAAGGTATTTAATTTCTTTCTCAAGTGTCCTCGTTGGAATGCCAAGTTATATCATCATTACAGTTAGCCAGCTGCTGCTTCTGATAAGAATGCCTGGGAATTTAAAGTTCTTTTATTAAAAAGGGACAGGCGTATCAAACTTGAGATAAGAATACCTTGTGGCACTATCTGTTTCAGGTGAAACTTTTTATGTATTTAGCCTTAGGGTAGCTCTGCCTTTGCATAGCTGCAAGTTGGTATTATAAATACTTTCTAAAGTTTGTCTAACAAGATTTTCGAAAGATAAGGGATGTGTGCTCACTTAAGGTAATGTTTTTCATGTTAAGTCATTAAATTCCAGACAGATTTAAACCACAAGTATTAGTTAAGCAGAAATTTTATTCACTCGCATTTTAGGGGAAAGATAAAAATGACTAAAATTAACTCGCAGAAAAGGATTTAATTATAGTCAGTACTTTTTCAGCCTACCATACTTTTTATTTTGTTGTTTATTGTTGCAAAATGAAAATGCTGAGATCCTGCAAAACTGTAAATAACAAAGAACTGTCATATTTTATTATCCATGAATCACATGGCATTAGAAAAATTTCCAAAATAGAATTTGGAAAGGAATATTTTAATAGCTAGGAACTCAATAAAACAGATTATACAGTTTCTTCAGCATTTTTGCATAATCTAGATTTGTCTATAAAACTTGCCATAAAATGTAAAAACTTTTTTGCACTGTAGGAACTGAAGTCCTTTTTCCTGTAAGAACAACTTGTCTGTCTCCATTAACTTCCATACATGCAATCAAAGTTTAAACACTGATTCAAGGGATGACTTTTAAATGGGTAACTCTGTTCCAGACATCATCCCAGGTGCAGTGAATTAAAGAGAATTTTTTTTTTCCCTCTCAGAGGCTTACATTTCCTAGGGGAGGAAGACAAAATAAAGTAGAAAAGCAATGAAGAAGCCTATAGTTAGTATTTTAGATGGTTATAAATGATGCTTAAGGAAGGAAATAGGAGTAGGGTAAAGGTAGTCAGGTGTGTCTAAGAAAAATTATGCATCCACAAGTAGTTCTGTTGACTAAACAGGAGATAATTTGTATTTCACCAATACATATGCTGTATTCTCAAAGAAACAGTGTTCTTTCTTGAGCAGTGTAGAAGACAAAGAACTGTAGAACACAAAGAACCTTAATCAAACAAAATCATTTAACAAAGCAAATCAGCAAAAGTAATCATAGAATGAATCTCGAACTCATAGCTCTCTGGGGCCATAGCATGTTTTAGGTTTTTTTTTCTTTCATTTTTCTGGAGCTTCATGACCCACTGTTAACCATAATACATATCTGTAATTCATATAATCTGGAAACAGTGTATTGGATATTTGAAAAAGAAAGTAAACTCTCAGTATAAAAAAATGATACCTATGTGAAATAATAGTTAATGTGGTAATTCATTTGAGTTAGCCATTTTGCAAGGCATACGTTTATCAAAACATCATGTTTGACACCATAATATAGGTAATTTTTGTCAGTTAAATAAATAAAAATTTAAGAATGAGACAATTTCATATTCACCTGAAATGAAAGTAGAAAGCTTTTTGCTACTACACAAATTTTATCAATTTAAAATTGATAAATTTTCTTACTTAGAATTTCAGCACAGGATGGAGGAGGGGGCATTATAAAAATCATCTACTTCCCAGAAGACATATGTTAAAAACAAACAAACAAATGAAACACTAAGTTGTGTCTAGCATCAAAATTTTAATGCTCAAAAGTAGCTTTGCTAAAGCAAAGTTCAAACAATAGAATTCACTTAATAAAGCAAAGGCTATTATATGAATAAGCAAAAAAATTACATCTTGTGTATTAAGCACAACTTTCATTTGTAAAGCAAAGCTGTCCATAGCATAACAACATTCTGACTTGGGTTCACGCAGAGCCTTTATTTCAGAAAAGGATGATAAATGAACCAAATAAGGCAAATATTTAAGCACAAACTCTGGTTGCTTAAGTCATTTGTCTCTCTTAGATTCAAGCTCGTGAATTGTTTAGATTTCAGTTGTGACCACAGTTCTCACTGTGGAAACATTGTCCACTTTACACAGAATTGCTAATCTACTCCTTTACAATTTGAGAAATTGCAAGTGTCAGTTCTACAACTTTCAGTTTCTAGTATGTTTTAAAGAACATTCAATTATTCTTTCTCCAAGTCTTTATTGATTTGATACAAATATTCTCTGCAGTGGAGCTCACATATGGAAAATAAGATAGTTTCTCCCCTCCAGGTGTTCCTAATCGAGTTGAGACAAGAGGTACTGCGATAAGTATGTTCACAGAAGCAGGGAGAAAGGACTAGGGGAGCCCAGAGGCAGAGATATTTAATTCTGCCAGGTTTTCCAGCAAGATCACATGGCCACATAATACATGCTTGTGATGGAAATGGAGTTTCTGCAAAATAGGACTTGAGCATGACTGTCAAGAGCTATAAAGAAAATGTATTATGTTTCTTTATAAAATATTAGAAATTTAGTAAACAAGCAAACACCCTAAATCCCGAGCTTCCTTTCCTTTATAGCCCCTCTCGCTTGCCTGTGCTCTGTGATACCGCATCCTGACCCATGGTCTTATAAGACGGGCTGTGCAGAATCAGTTATTCTCTGGAGTCTCAGAGCATCTCACCGTGGGTGACTGCAGAGAGATGAGTACAGCAGCCAAAGATGAAAATCCAGGAATCAGGAGACGAATTATTTATATTTCATTTTTTTCAAAGTTAAAATGCCTTGATTGCATCCTCTGGTTAAAAAAAAAAAAAAGCAATACAGGTAGAGTACCTCATGAAATTCTTGGGACCAGAAGTATTTCAGATTTCAGTGTTTTTCAGATTTTGGAATACCTACCTTTACATAATGAGATATCTTGGGGACATGATCTAAATCTAAACAAGAAATGCATTCATGTATCATAGCTACCTGCTATAGAGTGGATCTGAAAGGCCATCTGAAGACCCCTGTCTTAGAAGCATGGTCCCTGACCTGTGGTGCTGTGGGGAAGCAATGGAATACTCAGAGGTAGAAGGTCATAGGTCTTGGGTGTGTACCCTTAAAGGGTGGGACCCTCCAATTGTGGAACCCTGGGACCTTTTAATTTTCCTTCTTTGCTTCCCTGCTGCCCTGGGGTGAGCAGCTCCCTCTGCCACTTTCTTTCACCATGATGTGCTGCCCCATCATAGACCCCAAAGAAATTTCTTAAAAATAGAATTGTTGGGCCAAAAGATATCCAAAATTTAAAAGCAAATTTTGCAAGATTGACTTCCTGCTGGCCAACTGAATATAGACTGAAACCTCCAAAGCGGTCAGACAAAACAAGCTTCTTTCTTCTTGGGGATGGGATCTCAGGAAAACCAAAGGGAGATCAGTAGAGTAGAGGAAAGGGACCAGGAGAAATGAGGAGGGGAGGGAAAGGGGCGACAGCAGGGAATGATATTAGCCAATTATATAAGAATAAATAACAATATTGTGTGCATGTACAAATATACAACAACAAATTCCACCATGATGTACAATTGAAATGCACCAATAAAAAACATGAAGCAGGGCACGGTGGACCAAGCCTGTAATCCCAGTGCCCCAGGGAAAGTGAGACAGGAGGGAAGCTGAGACAGGAGGATGGTGAGTTCAAAGCCAGCCTCAGCAACGGTGAGGCACTAAGCAACTCAGTGAGATCCTGTCTCTAAATAAAATACAAACTAGGGCTGGGGATGTGGCTCAGTGGTTGTGTGCCTCTGAGTTGAATCCCCAGTACCAAAAAAGAAAAGAAATCAAACAATTTTTTTTAAAAAAAACACTTCATTATTAAGTCATTATCTCAAGTATTTTGTTATAGTAATGCAGTTTAACACAATACCCTATACATGCAGCCTGAAGGTAATTTTGAACAATATTTTTAGTGCACGTATGTTTGAATTACAACCTGCTACATGAAGTCAGTGTGAAAATTTCTACTTGTGGTGTTATGTTAGCACTTAAAAAGTTTTAGACTTTGGAGGATTTTGGCTTTTGGCTTTTTTATTTGGGATGCGCAACCTTTATATGGTTATTATAATAATGCCTGTGAAATAATAAAAACTTTAGCATCAAAATTATCCATAGTTCTAAACCTCAGAGAGAATTGTTGTTACATTTGGAGTCTATTCTTCTGGACTAGTTCTATGCAGAGATATTTGTATATTCACTGAAATTTCATTCATGTTATGTCATTACAACAACTTTGTATTAATATAATCAATTTTGTTTAATATGATTCTACCAATGGTATTTTTATTACAATATATTGTGAATATTTCATGTGCATAAATATATACATACATATTTATATTTAAATACATGGATACCCTCATCATTTTAATGACTACCATAATGGATCTCTCTCTTCTTGGTGGAAGTTTTGCAATTTTCTCATTAAAAATAGCACTATGATGTGTTTGCATGCTTGTGCTCCTGTCTGGTTAGTTTCTTAGGATAAATTCTTAAAAATGGAATTGTTGGGCCAAAAGACATCCAAAATTTATAAGTAAATTTTGCAAGATTGACTTCCTGCTGGCATTAATAATCAAATTTACTAATTCTTACCAATATAACTGGTCCAATTTGATGCTTAATAATTTAATTTGCATTTATTTGATTATTAATGAGGCTTAACACACTTTATACATTTATTGGCCATTTGACTTACTTCCCCTTCCTCCATAGTGCTCCCCTTTCCTCCCTTCTTTCCTTTCTTTCTTCCTTTCACCAGGGAATCTCTACCACCGAACTATATCCCCAGCCCTTTTATAAAATTTTGAGACAAGGTCTCACTAAGTTTGGGAGCCTGGGACAGGAGGATCGTGAGTTCAAAGCCAGGCAAGGTACTAAGCAACTCAGTGAGACCCTGTCTCTAAATATATTACAAAAAAGGGTTGGGAATGTGAACTCAATGGTTGAGTTCAATCCCTGGTACAACCACTGTCCTCCTCCCACTCCCCCGAAAAAGACTCCCAGGCTGGCCTTGAACTTGTAATTGTCCTGCTGTGGACTCCAGAGTAGTTGGGGTTACACTACTGTGCCACTCTGCCTGGTCAAAGTGTTCCATCTTCACCCCTGATTAGTTTTTTGCCTTTTGCCTAAATGCCGGAATACCCTGATGTCTCATCTCAGGTCACCCTCTCTGCTCCCACTACCCATCCATCTAATTACTGTGTCTGGTTGCACAGCCTTAAATATCACTCGGATGCCATTGGCTCCCAAATTTACCACTCATGCTCTGACTTTCTCAAATTCTACTACCCACTTGAAACTGCCGCACCAAGCTGGCATCCTGTGCAAGACGGATTCAGCAATTATTTCCCATTAGTTTTGTTTAATTCAGACTGAAACCAAGGTCTTCCCTCACTTCAACACTTTTTTCTATTATGTTTTTTGAACACTCTTTCCCAAAGACTGTTGTCTTCTGCAAGGATTCTAATTAATCCCCTCCAGGGCCTCCATTCTTCTTCTTCCATATCTAGGGTCTTTCGGATTACTTTGATATCTTTGTTCTTTTTATTTTACTACAAGCTTGCATTCCATATTACTGATCTACTTTTTTGCAGTGGCAATTCGGTTCTTTACAATTTCCTATGCAGTTTTAATTTCACAAGAGTTTTGTTTCCTTAAATTTTTTTCTTCTCTGTTAGTCTGCTCTCTATTTCTGTCTTCTTGCTTTACTCCATTTTCTTTTCCCCTCCACCATATAATCTTACACTATGTGGTTCTTGAAGATAAGAGAAGAAAATAGCACACAGAGTGGAGCTTCACGGAGCCAGTTGTCTCATTGACAGGCCAGCTCTGGGGCACCTCCTTCTAGCTCCAGGGAAATGTGAGCACCTTTTTCTGTGCTCCGGTCATCCCATGTGATAACAATCATGGTGCTCATCTTTCTCCGATTTACCTGTTTTCTCCCTTTGAATCTTGAGAGGCAAGAATTTTCTCTTATTTGACATGTGTTCTTGAAAGCTAGTATAGGAGACTGGCACAAAGTGGGCCTTTGAGGAAAAACCATTGACTTAATAAATATACAAATGAG
The DNA here is from genome assembly GCF_021218885.2 of Marmota monax. NCBI lineage: Eukaryota > Metazoa > Chordata > Mammalia > Rodentia > Sciuridae > Marmota > Marmota monax. Next base: position 6,554,195 of record NW_026695198.1, on the reverse strand, counting down.
TTACTATCATGAAGGTCTTAGTTTGTGTGTGTGTGTGTATGTTTGTTTGTTTTTTTTTTCTATAAAAGCTACTTGTTGGCCTTGGTTATACAAAACAGGTCAAGAACTGTCTGAATGGGGTTGGAACACATGGAATACACATAGAGTGGAATATTATTCAGGCTTAAATAAGAAAGAAATCCTGTCATTTACAGCAGCTTCAACAGACCTGGAAGACAGTGTGTTAAGGGAAGTAAGCCAGTCTCAGAAGGACAAACACTGCAGGGTTCCCCTTACATGAAGTATCTAGCATAGTGAAAGTTATAGAAACAGAGACAGTAGCAGGGTGGTGTCCAGGGGTTGGGGGGTGGAGAATATGGGCAATTGCTGTTCAATGGGTATGAAGTTTCAGTTTTTGCAAGACAAATAAGTTCTAGAGATTTTCTTTACCACACAGTGTCTAGTTAACAATATGGTATTGTACACCTTAAAATATGTTAACCCAAAGGACTTAAAAACAGCATACTACAGGGACGCTGCCACATCAGTGTTTATAGCAACACAATTCACAATAGCCAAACTGTAGAACCAATCTAGATGCCCTTCAGTAGATGAATGAATAAAGAAACTGTGGTATATATACAAAATGGAATATTACTCAGCAATAAAAGAGAATAAAATTATGGTTCTTGCAGGTAAATGGATGAGTTGGAGAATATCATGCTAAGCCAAGTAAGCCAACCCCCCAGAAAACCAAAGGTTGAATGTTTTTTTTCTGATAAGTGGAGGCTAATCTATAATGGGGGAGGGCATGGGATGAATGGAGGAACTTTGGTTAGGCAAAGGTGGGGGAGGAGAAAGTAGGGGGAATGGGGATAGGAAAGGTGGTGAAATGAGACGGACATCACTACCCTAGGTACATGTATGATTGCACAAATGGTGAGACCCTACTTTGTGTACAGCCAGAGAAGTGAAAATTGGTTCACTATTTGTGTACAATGAATTGAAGAGCATTCTGTTGTCATATATAACTGATTAGAACAAATAAAAAAAAAACATGTTATGAGAACACTCATGTTAAATGTCTTTCCCACAAACTAAACAAACAAAAACCACAAAAAGAACACAAAATTTGTAGGTGAATGATATATTTAGTGCATTGATTGTACTATCATGGATGGACGAATATGTCCAAGTTCACTAAATACTTATGACATAATATATGAGTTATTTTTTTGGTACATCAACTAGTCCTCAGTAAAACTGAAAACATTTTCTGCTCAAAGGTTTTTTTTTTTTTTTAAAGCAGATTTTCTGTATTTGAAGGATACCAGTCTAAATTTAAATCTTCTCACATGATGAACTTATTGACATGCATCTTCCTCCAGTGATGAAGGGAGATAATGCAAAACAAACTTTTGGAAATATCAGAGAAGCTTAGTTCTACAGGAAGTAGGAGGGACACATAACAGATTATTAAAATAGCTTATTTAATACATTTATTTATGAAGACTAGTTTAAATTTTAGGCTATCACAAGCAATCAAACAGTCTATATAGATTCAAGAATGGTCCAATTCTCCTTCAAAATACTACATAAAATAGAACTTGCCAGAAAATAAGACTTAATCTTGAAAGAGCAATCCATGGTGAGACCTGATGATGGCATTTCAATGCTTCGTCATTACATACCCAGTGCAAAAGCAGTGTAAAAATATGTCTGATAGTTTTTTTTTTTTTTAATTCAGAAATACATGAGTTTGTAAAAACCAACTTCAGGCAACAGAAGTAGGAGGACTCTCACACTGAATTCTGATTTGTTGATGGCATTTATTTCAAATTCTTGACAAACGTAGCCTTTTCTTAAGGGAGGCTTTGAAGCTCCAACATTTAAGAAAATGGTCTCTTTAGTTTGCTTCTCTGTAGTTCAGAATTTAAAGGCTATTGTCCCTTCATTTGCATAATGAGAATACTATTCCCATAAAAATAATAGTTAAAAGGATGTAATCCTTTTTTCATGTGGGGCAACCACTGATAGAACTGGAGGATGTTATGCTAAGTGAAGTTAAGCCAGGCATAGAAAGACAAATAACTCACAGCTCACTCAGATGTTGAATCTAGACAAATTGATCTCATGCAAGTGGAGAGTGTAATGGTGGATAGCAGAGGCTGGGGGCCACAGCAGGAGGAGAATGGGGAAAGGTTGATCAATGGGCACTAATTTAGAGTTAGATAGGAGCAAAAAGTGCTCTTGCACAGAGGGATGACTAGAATGTTTTTTTCCTTAATAAATAGATAAGAGTTTCATACTGCTTTGTTCTGGAAATATTAGGGAAAAAAAGCGCAAAAGCTCTAAAGTAACTGTCCAATAAAATGTTTTAGTATTACATAAATTAAAACAATTTTCACAAGAGGGTTTTACAATCATGGTTCATTTAATCTACTAAATTTTATTTATTTAATTATTTATTTATTGTATGGGTGCATCATAAATTTATTGATTGATTTATTTTTTATTTGCTACCAGAGATTGAACCCAGGAGTGCTTACCCACTGAGCCACATCCCCAGCCCTTTTCTTATTTTTTATTTTGAGATAGGCTCTTGCTAAATTGCTTAGAGCCTTGCTAAGTTGCTGAGGCTGGCTTTGCCTCAGCCTCCTGAGTCGCTGGAATTATAGGTGTGTGCCACTGTGCCTGGCTGGTGTGTTATAATTATAAATAGCAATGGAATTTGTTGTCACATATTTGTACGTGCATGTGATATACCACAAAGTTTGATCAATTTTGTTCCCCAGTAAAATTGCTTATTATTTCAAAATATACACTAGAATTAATAAGATCATGAGTTGAACAAACTCAATTAAATTGAAAATCCTATAGAAAATGATTCTGGGGGGGCACTAGAAGTTTTAGGATGAGGTGCTACTTGTTGCTTTGAGATCTTGAGTAGCTCAGTGGGGCTGGAGTTAGGGCTGGGTTCAGTGCTTTTATCAAGCATATCAAAAACAGGTGTTTTAGAGAAACACTGGAGTTAATTGGAATTACCAGTGTACAAATTTTGTCAAAGAAAGGGTAGAAGACCAAAACAAAAACCACGTTATGAGCTGTTTTTCTTTTTTTTTGCAAAGGTAGGAATTATGCTGGTTCCTTTGAAAAACAACAACAACAAACTGAGCAGATAAATTAATGATCAACACTCTCCATAAATAAAGAACATGTAATTATAGGGAAAATTTTCAGAAGTGTTTGCTTTGACGGTATTTTGTGCATAACTGTTAATGAGAATCTGCACTATCTCCTTTGATACGAAAAGAGCCTCAAATTGAAGAACCTTTGTTGTACTATTAAATTATACCTATGGCGAATAAGTTTGATTAATGTATTCAATTTAAGTTACTTAGAAGGTTGAAAATTAAAAGAAATGCCCTGAGAGCTAAAAGATTAATGGCAAAATGCCATGTGTTCAGCAGATTTGTGCACAGCGTACCCGGTGCTAGATGTGCATTGAACCTTCCTTGATTAATGAAGAGCTCTGTTAATAGCGGCAGTGGATAGCATAAAAGAGAACGTTTCCAAAAAAGATTATTCTGAAAATCGAGGAACTGTCTTGGTAAGAATGAGCTAATGAAAGATATGAAGCTACGTAGGTCAACCCTTTGTCATTGTGACCAAAGTGATAAGAACAGCTTAGAAGAGGGAGACTTTTTTTGGGCTCATGGTTTCAGTGGTTCAGTCCATGGTTGGCCAACTTCATTGCTCTGAGCCCAAGGCAAGGTGTCATGGTAGAAGAGTGTGGCAGAGGAAGACTGCTCAGCTCATGGCAACCCGGGAGTAGAGAAAGAGTGACAAGAGCCAGGGACAAGATGTAGTCCAAGGGCATGCCCCCAGTGACCCACATCCTCTAGGCATGCCCCACCTGCCTACAGTTACTACCCAGAAGTTCCTTCAAGTTATTAATCCATTAAATGAATTAATTCATTGATGAGTGTATAGCTCTCATAATCTAATCATCTTACTTCAGAACACTGCCTACCATGTGAGCTTTTAGGGGGACATTAAATACCCAAACCATAATAGGAGTATACCTGAATATTCAGATTCTAGGATCTCTCATTGTGTTCAGCTGGATTATACTGACATAGAAAACAAGAGCAAGAAAGTTTCATTTTGCTGCTTCATTTTAATATATTTCTGGACTGGTAGGATGCATTCGATAATGACTGAACAAGTGAGTACTGTTTTTTGAAACTCTGATATTCGAAGTACAGTTCAGAAACATGATAATAATTCATGTTGGTCTCTGAAATGAGGCTATTTTTATTCAATCTTCCTATCATTCTTACGGGATAGGTGCTATTATTATATTCATTTGAAAGATGGCAATACTGAGGTAAGCAAGTTTAAGTACCTTGTCTAATGTTAAAGATGGTGAAACCACAGGATTAAAATTCAGGCCCATTGACTTTCTAATCACTATGCTAAAATATTTCAAAGTAGTTGTTTGGATAAATGTAGGGCATGAGTTGATTCTGACCTATAAGTTCTAGTGAAATCTGGAACATCTTTTTTTTGCATGGTTATGAACATGGATTTAAAATAATTTCTTATTTTTCCTTTACTATATTCTAATAGCTTATTTCTAAAATCTCGACCATTATTCTCATTCAATTCTTTCCCTAAATTTCCCAGAGCTCCTATGAGCAAGGGTCACATTTCCCAGTCAGCTCTGGGTCAGAATCTTCTGGCAGTTATTTAAGCCGCAGAGTCAATGCCAATCAGCACAGTCATTCTGAAGTCTGTCTGAGAGTCAGTCTTTCTTCATTCAGCTTCTTATAGGAGACAGGTGGATAAAATAACAGGCTATGGCATTGCAATATTAGATCTGTTATGCAAATGACTACACTCTGCTTGAAAAATTGGAGGAAAATGCAGAATAAATGGTTCTTTAAGTGGGCCAGGATAGGACATATGCATTTCCTAGTAATATAAACACAGGTGGGTATCCTTTATTCTTCATCAATATTCTTCCATGCATCAATACAGTATTTTTGCTTTTCAATGATTAACAAAACCTAAGTTGGCTAATGGGGGGGCTTTGGCATCAGGGGGTAGTTTAAGTCCCCAGGTGACTCTACTGGGCATCCTGGCTGAGAGGCCTTGTCTTAGATTCTATTCCCCATCTAAGAACCATTGGATTTGGTTCCAAACAATTAAAAGGATTGCATTCTTATATTTGAAAAATCTTGTCCTTGACTTTTAATCAAGATGTAATAGGGTACCTCAAAATTCCTTGATCGAAAAAACAATTAGACATTCAAACAGAGTTGAAATTTGTTTTGCTAGAATTAGAAAAGTTTAGTGGAAAAGAGAATCATCACTAATGTAAATCAATTATGTTGGTAATCTGTTTAATTACCACCATGTCGAGTGTGTTGTGAAATATATGACTGCAGAGGTGTTACTAATTTCTTTAATTAGCCACCAAGGACTAATAGTGAAGAGGATTGCTTAGTACTGGCAATATGGAATGGAAGAAGGAGTGTCAGTTTTTGGCCTAAAAGTTAAGCCTTGGAATTTCTAGTTCATCTTCCTCTAAAACAAGGGGGAAATTGACAACAATACAATAATGCATTGAATGTGTTCTGGAATGATAGTCACCACAAATTATTCAAAGCAACATCTGAAGACCTACTGAATATGAAAGAGGAGTTTATAATGCAGACTGGATGAAGGAGACCAGTGACTTGCTGTGTGAAATTCACCTGCATTCATGAATTTTAATATTATTCTCCCCTGCAATATAAATATAACATTATCTAAACACAGTAAAGATTAAAATGGTCTCTGTAAGTATATGTGAAGTACTGATAACTATATTTCTAACAATAATGCATGTAACATATTATCTTATGAAGAATGTTTTCCTGAATATACTTGTAATTCATATAATTTTGAAAAAAAATGTTCAGTGTTAGGAAGTTTTCTATGGGAAACTCATCTGGATAGTAATCATTTGGAAGGCACACATTGTATTAAAATTTCTCTCTCTCTCTCTCTCTCTCTCTCTCTCTATATATATATATATATATATATATATATATATATATATACACACACACATATATCCATACTTATTCAATGGCCCTTTCTATTTTATTAGTTTTGAGTATATTCTTCCATGCATCAAAAATCTAAAGAATTTTCTTCATATTCAACTTTTTTCACACATGCATCTATTAAAGTTTGTTGGCTTCTGCTTTGAAACAGCAACAATACAATAAGCAAAGACTGTTTCAAAGAAGAATTTGTGTGTGTGTGTGTGCGCGTGCACGCATATGTGTGTGTGTGTATATGTGTGTGTGTGCATATGTGTGTTTTCTGTCAGCACAGAGAAGGCCATGAATCCTGAGTCATGTCCAGGGAGGAGCAGGATTCTGTAACCTCTTCTGTCCAAGAGTCCCTTTTACTTGTAGGATTGTCATAGTTAGTGTGAGTTCCATAATAAAGACACAGATGAGGTGATTTAAATGACAGAAAGTTATTGCACACAGTTCTGGAGACTGGAAGTCTGAGATCAGGTACCAGCAGAGCCAGGTTCTAGGCAAGGCCCTGTCTCTGGTTTGCAGATGGCCACCTTTCACTCTGTGCTCATGTGGTGGACATAGAGTACTTGGCATCTCTTCTTAGAAAGACACGGGTTCATGGGATCAGGCTCCACACTAAGACCTCAGCTAACCTTAATCATCTCCTTAGAGGTCCTCTCTCCAATACAGTCATGTGGGAGTGCATGGCTTCTGTATATGCATTTTGGAGGGTCATAATTTATTTCACAGCAATGAGGGTCTTATCTCTGATTTACGGTGAGCCCAGCATTATTTTCACTGCTGTAGCAAGCATACAATGCCAAGAACTATAGTAGATCACAGGGAAATAAAAAGCATGATACTTATTTTAGGCAATGTCATGTCTGAATTTGTACCTTTGTGCTGTATGATAAGAAATTGGGAGCTGAAGTTTTATTCACCTCTAAATGTACTTCTTTGTATCAAACCTGATCCCTGAGGAAACTGCACAAAGCTGGTTGTCCAAACCACTAGCCTGTGAAGGATACTAAGTAAGAGGCAAGGGAGCATGGAGCTGGAGATCAAATAACCTTCCAATTATCAGACTCCTGGGCACTCAGTCCTTGAAGCCTTCCAGCCTCTGTGTTCAGTTGGTTTCAGATTTACCTTGGCTTTTTCTGGCAGAAGAAAGCTCATGTTTCCTTGAATAACAAGTCAAATTATTTAATGTGAAAGTGAAGGGGAATCCAATATACGACATTTTACAAATGGCTGCCAATGTTCACTTTAGGAAGCAACCTATACATGATGGTCTCTGAGGATCTCGCTCATCCAACATACTCATTATATAACCAAATAACACCCAAACCAAAGCAGTGACACCAAACATAAGGCAAGACATGGTGTGTGTGTGTGTGTGTGTGTATGAGATGGCCCTAGAATGTACTACCCTATCATGTCCTTTGGATATAATTGATAATAATAATGATAAAGTGGGAAACTAACATGTGCCAATGTCTATGCTAAATGGACAATTTCAATTATTTCTTATAAAAATTCAGTGATAGTGGTAAATGGGAAACAAAATGCGGCAACTGATAGAAAATGATGGAAAATGAGGCATTTATTTTCTCTTCATTTTTTTCCCCCTGAGGTACTAGGGATTAAACCCATGGGTGCTCTACCACTGTGCTACATCCCCAGCCCTTTTTGTTTCTTATTTTGAGGCAGAATTTTGCTAAGTTTCTGAGGCTAGTCTCAAACTTGTTATCTTCCTGCCTCAGCTTCCTTAATTGCTGGGATTATAAGCATGCACCTCTATTCCTGGCTCCTTTCATTTTTAAGAAAAAAAATTTTTTTGACAAATGTGATGGTAAAGGAAATTAGTGAGAACATGAAGATGATGCTATACTTAGTGTGAACCAGGGAACCACACTGTATGCAGATGTCAGCACAGGCTCTCCTGATGCAGTCTCTGAAGTCAGCAGCCCTTAAATTCCATTACTATTACTTATAATAAATATGGTCATGGCTGGGCATAGTGGTGCACACCTGTAATCACAGTTTCCCAGGAAGGCCCAAATAGGAGGATTTCGAGTTCAAGGCCCCACTGGCCACTTAGTGAGTCCCTGTCTCAAAGTGAAAAAAAAAAAAAAGGACTAGGGATGTAGTTCAACATCCCTGGATTCAATTCCCAATATCAAAAAGAAAAGAAAAGAAAAATGATAAACATGGTTAAGCGAATGTCCTCAACTGCCTCACTCAACATTCAGAGAAGCTCTGAAACTACTTGAATAGAATCACAATGCCTGATTTATGTTTCAATATTCCATATCCTGAAAAAGAGAATAGAAGTGTTTTAAAAATAACTTGTACATCAAAGATATACTTTAAACACAATGTATCATATAAAATTATGAGATTTAGAAGCACATAGATTTTACAAAATTTTAGGTCAAAAAATGCCCCAAGGACAGTTCGTTCTAATGTCAATGCTTGTTTGTTGAATTTAAATAAAATATAATACTGCTGTGCTACTTTACAGATGGGAGAACCAGAGAACAGAGAGTTAAGTGCCTAATGTCACATAGCTCACTGAGAGAACGGATTGGATTCTCACTATCCCCTTCAAGAGCACACCCTCAATGACCAGAATGTCTGTCACTAGGCCCCCACTTCCCACCACCTCCCAATAGTGTCAATCTGGGACCAGGTCTCTAACACATGGGCCTTTGGGGAACATTCAAGATCCAAACTATCTGGTAATATACACCATACACCGTGATGATAGTTGTTGACAATAAAATATGTTCTTTTATGCCATTTATAGCCCAGGAATATTAAGAGGCTGAATTGAAGAGATGGTAGCCCTGGCTTCAAATTCTTTCATGAGTATTAAAGGTTGAGAAGAGAACTTAAATCTTTTCTTATCTTGGTGAAGGGAGGATAAGAATAAAGAGCAGAAAACCAGTGATGGCATAAAATTAAAATCAATACCTTGTCATTAATCCTAATCAAATGATAGTTATAGATTACAGTCTCGATCTGGAACCCACAAATTTTTGGTATATTTTTTACTATATTGACTTTAACTAGTGTTTTTGGCCAACTTGACTGTTTCCTTTTTTGGACTGCTCTCCTATAGTATATGAAAAAGATTTTCTTAAGTCTGCAATTTTTATGACATTTATTTTAAAGTTAGAATTAATGTAAATAACACCAGCTACTTTTAGTATGTTGGAATCACTGGGTAATTTTGAAATGGATAAAGGGTCTTGTATAAATTAGGTGTAAGCCTAGAAAATTTGCCTGAAAATAAATTTGTAACTTTTCTACCAGAATAATAAAAGTCACAAAATTGTGACTTCTGATGTGAATCTAATTTATATATATATAAAATTTGTAGAGTGTATTTAACTATTGTATTTTTTTGTGGTGCTAGGAATTGAACCCATAGGCAAGTGCTCTATAACTGAGCTATACCTTTATTCCTTTACTATTGTATTTTTGTGTCATTTTTTTTTGCATTTCAATCTGAATAAGCTGAGAAAAACTCATGCAACTCCACTACAGTCTATTTTCCATGGGGAAGATAAGAACATTCTTTTTCTTTGTTAAGGCAAAGAGGATTTTTGGTGGGAGAAAGCTGACCATTTTAGACCAGGATCTACCACACTAGTGAGTTATGGTTTAATCATAGTAAACAAATTAGTTCATTTTAACTTGAAACCTTAGAATCATTGTGTTTCATGAAGTTGGGAAGAGGTATTCATCTGGTGAGTCCCTCCCTCTGTGTTTTCTATTGCTTTTTCCCTGGGTTTCCTTTGGGCTATGCTCTAAAAAAAAATTGCCCACTCCTTATTCTCCTAGCTCTTATTTATAAAAATTTTGATTTGTTACTAAATATTCAAATATAATGATGTGTCATTTGATGATGAAGATACAATCTGAGGAGTGCATTACTGGGTGATTTTGGCCTTGTGTGAATATCACATAGTGCACTAACACAAACCTTGGTAGTGTGGCCTACTATGTGATCCTTGAAAATGGAGCAGAGACATCAAACACAATGTCCCTGAGAAGCCCTTTCCATTCCTAAAACTCTAGCCAAGTGGAGGGGACAATGAAAACAGGCCCAGACCAGAAAGTTGGAAAGGTGTTATCTGACAGAACACTGACTCCCTATGTGCACACTGGAAACTAGGCAAGCAAGTGTTTTTTGTAAGAAATATTCTTTTATGTACGTCTGCCAATGGCAGCTATTCTTTAGAATTCTGGTCGTACAAAGAAGGAAGAGAACTGAGAAGGTCAATGCATATGTAGCAGAAGCTATGAAAACCCTAGCTCAATAGTAACAGGACAAGAATGCTACCTGTCTTAATGGCCATCACTGAACTCTGTTAGTCTACATTTCAATCAGATCTATGTCTCTGGTGTTTTATTTGGTCTCTTGGCAACCTACCCGACTGCTTGAGTATTGCCAGACAATGGATAGGACCCCTATCACACATCTTGATTATACAATACAGCCTATTGCTCCTAGGCTACAAATCTGCATAGTATGTTACTGTACTGAATATTGTAAAAAATTACAACACAGTGGTAAGTATTTGTGTATTTAAATCTTCTAAATCATAGAAAAGGTACAGTAAGACTACTAGGTGATAGGAATTTTCAGTCTCATTATAACATGGGACCACTGTTGTATATAAAGTCTATTGTCAATCAGAACATCCTTTTGTGGTGAATGACTGCTCATGTTGAGGATATTTGGTACCTGAGGCAAAAATGTTTTATTTTCTTATTGAATTTTCTCGTTTAAGACTTAATTCTTCCACATCCTTTATTCCCTCATAAACTTAACCACTGCAAATTCCCATGTGAATCAGATACTGAAATGATTCCCTTTCAGAATAGTTTAATATCTGTCATACACAAAGTTTTCTTTTTGTGTTTTTTGAAAAGATACATTTAAGTACAAAAAAAAATAATTAAAGTAAAAGGTATTAAATATTTTTTCATACTCATCGGCCAAATCCCTGCAGATTTGTAACATTTTATGCGTTGACAGAAAGAACTGAACTATGGAAGTTATTCAGGCACTGCTGTTCAAGAGGTGGGGTCTGGCAGGAGGTTTTATGTCATTGTGGGACCCTGGTCTGTTCTTCTTTTCTGGCCATGAGGTGAGGGTCTTGCTCCACTACACAATACCTGCCAAGATGTGCTTCCTCATTGCAGGCCCCAAAGCAACAGGACCAACCAGTCGTTGAACTGAAACCTCTAAAAGCTGAGTCAAAATCTTTTCTCTTTAGAACTTGATTGTCTCTGGTTTTTGATACAGTAATAGAAAATGATGACTGTACCCAGGAGTTTGGCTTATATTTAAAACTGACTGTGTCTGCTTTGGCCTTGGATACTTGTGGCTATTTTGATTCTACTCATGATCAAATTCAAATTTGGATGGTAAATCCAATGGAGACGAAAGTTGAAAGAGTGGTTTGGATCAAGTTGGGCTATGGCGATGTTATAGTTTGGAATAAAAAATGTCTCCCAAAGAGTTCATGTGTTAGTCAATGTAGCAATGTTCAGAGGTGAAAAGAATGGATTGATCATTTGGATAGACAGAGTATTGGTTGATAACTATAGGCAGAGATGGCTAGAGGAAGTAGGTCACTGGGGACATGCACAGGTGGACTATATCTTGCCCTTGGCCCTTCTTTCTAGCAACCATAAGCTGAGTAGCTTTCTTCCTCATTCCCTTCCGCCATGATGTTCTGCCTCACCTCAGGCCCAGAGCAATGGAGTCAGCCAACCATGGATTGATCCTCTGAAGCCATGAACCTCAACTAAACCTTTCCTCCTCTGAGTTGTTCTTGTCAGGTCTTTTGGTCTCAGTGACAACCAGCTGACTAACACAGGGGATTTTAAATGCATCCTTTGAAACTCTACTTATGGATGTAAGTATAGTTGCCTTTATCCCTCTACTAGCCTGTGCCAAAGAATTGCATGTGGGGAGGAAGACATATTGTCTTGAAATCGTTCAGTGATATTAATCAGTTGTGCCTTTGTTTTGATGACTTTTGATGACCTTCCTTAGATGGTTTTTCTCAACTTTATTTTATATTTAGAAAATTTTTTTCCATTTTACCTTAAGTCAAGCCAACTTGCAAATACTTAACTCCAATGAGTAGCTATTTTCTTCAGAAGGGCAATGCTTTTTTACCATGTTTGAGATTAGCCCATCTCATTTGATAACCCAAACGCAGTTATGCTAGTTGGGTCTTTGCAGAAGGGAAAAACATAAATAAAAAGCTGACTTTTATTATCAGAGAGGTTAGGAGGATGTGACTTCTTCTATTATTTCTCTATTACTTCTCAGAGTCTGATATAATCTTTTATTAGACTTTCTTCACCAGCTGTTTGGAAGGAAATTAAATGGGCAGTCTATGAGCCCCAAGGAAGCATCTTTGCTGTGTTAAACCTAGGTGGATGCTTATATTTATCAGAGATTTTAAAATCTAAATGTGTGCTAGGTTAGTATGGTGTACAATGCGCCTCAGTGGAACATCATTCTTTTAAGATTTCATGGAATCAATCTCCACTTTATTTATTTCCTTTGATCAGTAAAATGAAAGGTGCTAGTAGGTAACTTTCTACATAGTTCACCGACATTTTGTTTTTCTTATAAATATAATCATGTTCTTTCTATCTTGTTTTACTTTAGCATTAGGGCTTACTGGGAGTGGGAAATTAAGCTGCTTATTAGAAAAATATTCAGATAAAAGCCTTTTAATATATCACTGCTCTAGGTATAATACTAACTGCTTCAATTCATAAAGCTAACTGGTTTTCTGATAACAAACCAGCCCCTTCCTCAGAAAAGGTAAACTAATGACTCAAATGAGGAAAGAAAGATTAGCCAGGCATTGAGTTGATCAAAAGAAAAGCTATGGAATGCAACTCACAAATATGCAAAGCTCTCCAGTGGATTCATGTATTAATTTCTTCCTAAAATGAAGTAAAAGATCTGATGACTGAGATGGTCATAAATTGGAACTGAATGCAAAGACTTGAAAGAAATCATGAAGAACCCAAAGTCCAGTTGTGTTGATATTACCCAGGTGGTTAAGCTTCCTGATGCAGTCTGTGGCTCTTGTATTTCATTAGATGTCACTGTAAGCTTGCTGTCGTTCCCATCCTTGACTTATAGCTGGGCTCTGATTCCCTAACAGCATACCAGGAGACACGCTGTGGTCAATCCAGATGCAAGGTGCTGAATCTACAATATACAAAAACATCTTGTCTCTTCATCAGGGATGAAGATGGTTCTCATCCTGGAGTGTAATGCTTCCTGGCTTTCTAGCAATGAGAATAAAAGTTAACTTTTTAAATTAGATGATTCTTTTGGAAAACGTGTCCTCCTTCATTTTGGAAACATTAGTTCACCCAAGAATGATTTTCTGACTTCAGTTTGGCTAGTGTTTGACTTCATTTTGAACCAGTAGTGACCTGATCAGATGTATTTATGGTGCTGTATCACCGTTCTTTTCATATTTTTAACTGGTGCATTATAATTATATATAGTAGTGTGATTTGTTTTCATATCTGTAATGCACACAGTGTAACAATATAATCCAGTCAATATCATTCCCCAGTATTTCCCTTTCTTCCTCCCTCCACCTATTCCCTTTCCTCTACCACTGTCCCTTGATTTTCATGAATTCATCCCCCCTTCCTGCTGACTTTATTTTTCTTTTTCCTCTCCAGCTTCCATAGATGAGAGAAAACATATGACCCTTGACCTTCTTCTGAGTTTGGCTTATTTCACTTCACATAGTGCTCTCTAGTTCCATCCATTTTCCTGCAAATGACATAATTTCATCTGTCTTTTTGATTGAATAAAACTCCATTGTGTATATGTATCACATTTTCTTTATCCATTCATCCATTAATGGACATCTAGCCATGCCATCACTTGATGGGAACTGCAAATATTAGAATTTTAAATATAGAGGTTAATTAGATAAGAAGATTTATCATGTTGTCATCCTTACCAGAAAACTCAGGGCCACCCAAGATTCCACCCTCTTTCTCTAACGATCCAAAAGTTCTTCTTCTCATTTAACTCAAACCTGCCTGTATAAATTGTCAACTTAGGCCTTTGACCTCACCTCACTTTCCATCCTGTACAATGTTCTGCTTGTCAGTCCTGCAAACAGCCAAAAGAATTCTCTGTCGAAAACACAAATAAGATTGTGCTATTCCCTCAAAACTATGACATGAATTCTAAATACCTGTAAGATAAGGCCACGATCCTTCTGCCTGACTATAAGGCTCCTGTGCTCCTAACTCCATTTCTCTGTACCCCAGGGCCACAAGCGTCCTTCCCTCCCCGGGTGCTTTTGCACCATCTCTTGCCACCCTTATCTGTGGCAGTGCTTGTGTGATGAGATTTGTTACATTAAGAAATATTATGAAAAAGTTGTTAATTGAGCAAAATTTTTCATTCCAAAGGAAAAGGATTTCTATTTTCATTTAGGAAAATGCAGTATAATTTGACAAAAGACTGTATGTATTTTCTCAAACTATAGATTTACTATTTTATGAACAGAAGAAATTATTGAGACCATCAGAACTGTGAACTTCAATATCTGTGATATATATATATATATATATATACATAACCAACACTCTGGAAGTAGACTGAGGGCTGTCAGGCGAGGGCTCATTATCACCCTTAGCATACCTTATTACAGGGACTATTTCTTGAAAGGTGGCTGGGCTATAAATTCCTTGAACACAGGAACTTTAATCTCTATTGATTGTACTTGGGATGTCCTAATTATAATTATTTTCAACCTCATGTAGAAAGCTTGGAAAAGAAAGATAGCAAAACTCAGTCCCACAAAACCAGACATGGTTGCTGCTATGGTATGGATATGAGTTGTGCCCCAGAGTTTCATGTGCTAGAAGCTTGGTTCTCAATGTCAGGTATTGAGAGGTGGTGAACCTTGAAGCATAGGGCCTACTGGAAGGTGATTGGGTCGCGTGGGAACAGTTCCGGCAGAAGTTCAGTTCCCCTGACAGTAGGTTGTCATAAGAATGCAAGCCTGGCTTCTTCACAGTGTCATGCTTCTTCTGTGGCCATGTGATCTCTCTTGTGTGGGATCTTACCAGGTGATATTATCAACCATATTATGACAAAGTCAACCCTCATTAGAGGATGACTTGATTAGGTCACCCTGACCTTGCACATTTCAGCCTCTAAAACTGTGAGCTACTGTACTTTATAAAATATTGTAGTTAACATTTTTCCTATTCCCTGCTAGATTTACCTCTAGTTACATACCATATATAATACAGTTGGGATAATGGCAATAGATACACTTTCTTAAAAAACATTACATCATAATTTTACTATGTTTTATTATTTTTGAGAATATATTTCTAGAAATGGAATTATTGGACCAAAGTGGTTGATGTGTCAGGGCTTCTAAAACATAATGACAAATTGCTTTTAGAGACAGGTGTTAACAATTTTCACTTCCAGCACACAGGTGTTTGGTTTTGTTAACATTTTGGTTACTGTTGAACACTTCATATTATTATTAGTTAACCTTTGGCCATATCATATTATGGTTTAATCACAAGATGAAAAATTATATTTGTATTTCTTTTGTTATTAAGAGAATGGTAGATTTTCTTAAGTCTGGTATTCTTTTGAATTTATTTTATTGTGAAATGTCCCTCTATTGGCCCTTGCTATAGTTTGGTCTGGAACGTCCCCCAAGGTTCTATGTATTAAAGAGTGGTCCTTATCTTTGTGCTAATGGGAAGTTATTAAAGAGGTGGAGCCCAGGAGGAAGTCATGGAGAAGAGTGGGACTTCAAACCCTTGCTGTCTTTCTCTTGGGCATGAGGGGTGTGGTTTTGCTGCACTACATGCTCCCTGCCACAGTGTGTGCCTTAGCACAGGCCCCCCAAACAACAGGGCACTAAAACCTCCAAAACTGTGAGCTAAAATAAGCCTTTTATTTCAATAAGTCAATTATCTCAGGTATTTGGAAAGCTGACTAACCTAGATTGTATTCAAGTTTACACAAGGGTTTTGATGTTTTTCTTATTGATCTATACAACACAAAATATTAAGTGGAATGACCCTTCTAGTAAATGATAATCATTTCTTAGATTGTTTGCTTTCATTTTTTATTTATGATTTGTTTATTTTTAGATATTATATTTTTCAGTGTTACCCATATCTTTTGATGTAATCATTTATCATGTATTCATTTTCTTTGGTTAGAAAGCATTTCACCATCCAAAACTTAGAAATTCTTACATTTTTAGTATATTGTTTTTGGGATTCACTTTTTATCCATCTGGAAATTATTTTGATATTTTGTATAAGGTGAGGACTAAATTTAACGTTTTCCCATTAATTCTTGGAAAATTCTCATGTGCGTAAATCTCCATCATTATAAAAACTATGCTTGTCTCCATCCTTCCTGATTAATGAGTATTAAAAATATTGGTCTCGGAGCCTGATAGCCAAGTGGGATTTATTAAATCAGAGAACCTGAGTGAGGAACAGGAGAAGGACCACTAGTAATTACTGCTATTTTTCTGACTGTTATTTATTGCATGAAGCAATGAATGGCAAAGGCTTCCATGCTTTGGTTACCATATTGGCTCATGGCCATGTGAATAATTCCACACTGGGAACAAAGAGTGGCTGTGGTTCCTTATATTGAATTATCTCCTGGGATAAGGTTGTGCCAAACCATCGCTATGGGCCGTTATCACATTACCAAGTGAGTTCTACAGAATTGTTTAAAAACAAGTTGGACTTGGCTAGAGAGTGATCTATTTCTCACCCCATTGAGAAGAGGAATTGAGGACAGAAATTACATATACTTTTCTCTGACTTATTAAAAAGAATGGAGAGATTGATGGCAGAGGAAGTTAATTTTTTGGCATGCTATCCTTGGAATTTGAAAGATTTTTTGAATTTGTTCAATGGAGAGAATTTCCAAAATTTGTACATGTGACTGTGTGCTAAAATAGGAATATGTTATTCATATTTTTTGTGTGTAATATTAATTCTTTAAACATTTTTTTGCCATTACTTTTAAAAAGTAATGGGAGAGATTAATTCAGCACACAAAAACCACAATATCAAATATACCACTCTATTAGAAAGTACAGAATGGATTAAAGAAGTTGGGAGACAACATGTTTATTTGTGTGTGTGAATAAGGAAGATGAGGGTTTGAAACTTCAAGAACATAGGGCTTGATGAGTGTTTTAAACAGTGCCTGTGTGTATGTATGTGTGTATAAAGGGTGGTGGGGGGGAAGGAACTGAAATTAGGGAGGATGGAGTATATCTCTATATATCTATAAAAAAGTATATCTATATCCTCAAATTCACAGTGGAGGAAGTGAAATGAGCACTGGGCTAGTGACAGAAAAATATTCAATGTATTCACCGAATAAGAGATAGTTGAGTTCCCAGAGAGGCAGAGGTGAACTAAGAGAGTCCATTTGTGTACAGCTAAATCAGTGGCACTTACGGAGATGGTTCCATCCTGTGGGGACTATGATTTTGGTTGCCGAGGGAACAACTCCTGGCATTTGAAGAGTAACAAGCAGCACTGGGGCATTTATCAATAGAGGACTTTCCCCCTATCCTCCACTTTTAAATTTCCCTCCAGGTGTTAGTCTAGGTGAAAAACTTATGAACCTAGAAACCAACTCCAGTTTACATGACAGGATGATAGGATAGGTGGTGAAGAGAACTGTAATACCTACAAGCAGAATAAGACTGGAAGGGAATAAAAGGAGAATTATTTAGATAGATTGGTTTGTATAATTAAAAAAAAAACCCTGACAAATGTCATTTTATTGCTTCACAGGGAATTACCACAAACTTTCTGCGCAATGACAATATCCATTCATGGTCTGTCAGTCTGTCATCTGGGTGTGGCATGGATAGGGTGCTTGCTCAGGATTTCCTTCAGCTGAAATTACTTGTCACCTGGGGCTGCTCTCTCGTCTGAGGTATGGGTCCTCTTGCATGCCCACTCAGGTTGTTGGCAGCATAAACTTCCTTATAGTCATAGGGCTGAGTTCCTGTTCATGGCTGACTGTCATCTGGGACCATTCTTAGCTCTCAGTTGCTACCCACTTTTCTCTATCATGTGATCCTTACCTCTAAAATAGCCATTTGCTACTTTGTGGTCAGCAGGAAAATGTTTCTGTTGTTTCAGATCCTTGGCACTCTCTTTCTCTGACCTCAGACTAAAGGATTCACCAGAATAATTTCCATTTTGATTAAGTCAAAGTCAACTTATAAGTGACCTTAATTATATCAACAAAATCTGTTTTGCATGTAATATAATATAATAATGGTAGTGATGTCCCATTGTAGCCCCAGGTTCTGGCTACACTGAAAGACAGGGAATTATGAGGACATGTATATGGAAGTGGGAATCCTGGGAGTCGTCTTAGAACTCTGCCCTGTACACTGTCTAGAAGCATCTAGAACACTTTGTGTTGAGACCCTTATTTTCATGAGTATGATGGAATAAATACTTAATTCGTAAGTCAAACTTATAAATTCTAGGCTTGAATTTTGCTTTGGACTCAACAGTGGATCTGATGCAAAGAAATTACAAGAGATTTGGAACTGGCACAATCGCTGCTCCTTTCCTGATAGAAATCATGAAGAGGAACAAATGAAGATACATTACAAATGAAGATACATATATTTTAAATGCGGTAGGATACATAAAACTGAACTCTGTTTTAATGTACTGCTCTGTAGGTGAGAAAACAGCAAAGATATTGATGTTGCAGTGACTCTGAACTGCTATTTAAACTGTCTCATTTATCAAGTATAATTTTATTTTTCATGTACTTTTATTTTATTCCATTTGGATGTATTTTACACGTAAGTGGATAAAAGGGAAAGAAGTGGGTTGGGGGTTGTAGCTCAGTGGTAGCGCACTTGCCTAGCACATATGAGGCACTGGGTTCGATCCTCAGCACCACTAATAAGTAAATAAAATAAAGGTATAGTGTCCATCTACACCTAAAAATATATTTAAAAAAAAAGAAGAAAAAAAAAAGTAGTGGAACAGTCGAGTCTAGAATAACAGATTAGAGGGAGAAGAGGAAGGTGAGCCTTGAAAATCGTCATGCTCTCTGCGTGTCTCCTTTTTATGCCTTTGTGATTTGCCTACAATCATTACCACATGTTTTGGAATCTTTTTTCTTATGGTCTTACTAAAGTTCTGTAGTTTGAAAGCATGGTCTAAGAAATACCAGGGGATACTTTTTTGGGGGGTACTGGAGATTGAACTCAGGGATTTTTAACATTAAGTTACATCTCCAGCCCTTTTAAAATTTTTAAAATTTTGAGACGGGGGTCTCACTAGGTTGCTGAGTCTCTCCTAGAATTTCCGATCGCTCTGCCTCAGCTTCCAGGGTCTCTGGGATTTCCAGCTTGTGCACCACCACCACGGCAGGCTGCTTTCTTATAAATTGTATGTAGTTATGGGGGGTTCAGTGTGTTATGTTTACAATGTGTTGTGGTTCAGATATGAGGCATCCTCCAAAAGCTCATCATGTATGAGACAATGCAGGAAAGTTTAGAGGTAAAATGATTGAGTTATGAGAAACTTAATCTAATCAGTGCATTCATCCTGATAGGGATTAGCTGGGTGGTAACTGTGTCTGGAAAAAGTAGGTCACTGGGGGCCTTACCTTGGGATTTATATTTTGTCCCTGTTGAGCAGAGATCTCCCTCTGCTTCCTGATTGTCGTGTCCTGAGCTGCAATTCCTCCACCACACCCTTCCACCAAGATGTTCTGCCTCCTCTTGGGCCCAGAGCTATGGAGTCAGCTGTCTATGGACTGAGACCTTTGAACCATGAGCCCTAAAGTAAACTTTTTCTTCTCTAAAATTGTTCTTGTCAGGTCTTTTGGTCACAGTGGCGAAAAAGCTGACTAGAACACAATGTGTAATGATCAAATCAGGGCCATTTTTCTACCTTTCTTTGTGTTGGAAGTTTTGAATGATTTTCTTCTAGTTCTATGTAAATATATATAATAAATTGCTGTGAGCCATAGCCTCCCACTGTGCTGCAGGAAACAGAGACTTATTCCTCCTGTCCAACTGTATTTAATGAGTGTTTCTATTTTGCTCTTCTAGCTTACTTACTCCATCTTGCTGATTGGGCTTTGCATAGTGTGTTTATTAGTATTTCTGTGGCTTTTTGTTGTTGTTGCTGTTGATCTTGGATGTTTCACTCTAATTTTGTTTATACATTGGCTCCATCATGACTCATCCATAATTTTTGGTACTTGCTATTTGGAGTAAGGGTATTTTCTAGTCTTCATTATTATTGTCTTTTTCTTTCCAGTTTTATGTCAGTTACTTTTAATATTATTTAATTTACTGTGGTAATAAAACTTTAACATGAAATCTATGTTCAATAATTTTTAAGTATCCAATACAGTCTTATTTGTTATAAGGATAATGTTGTCTAGCAGATCTCTGGAATTTTTTTCATCTTGCACAATTGAAACTGTATGCCAGCTTCTGATTTCCTCTTTCCCCCAGATCCTGGAAATATCAGATAAGAAATTAATTTCCAAAATATATAAGGAGCTCCTACAACTCAATAGGAAAGAACTAATAATCTGATTAAAAAATAAACTAACAGCTTAGGTAGAATTTTCTCCAAAGAAGAAACACAAGTGGCCAATAGTCATGTGACAAGATGCCCAATATCACTAACCATAAGGAAAATTTGAATCAAAATCACAATGAGGTGTCCCTCCCCAGCCCTTTACATTTAGGGTTTCTCTAAGTTGGCTACGCTGGTGTCAAACATGATATCCTCTTGCCTGAGTATCCTGATTTGCTGGGATTACAGGCATGCACCACTGTGCCTGGCTTGGATATATTTCTATCACCTATTTATATCTGTCTCTGGATTTCTTATTATCGAAAGTTTGGAGGCAAACAATAATACACACTTCCCCCCCCTAAAGTATCATATTTAGGTTAACCAAGGTGAGCTTGAGCACAGTGGGAGACAAGGCAGGTCAGGGGAATGCAGTGGCACAAGGCTACCACAGATGTGCAGCCCAGCTGTTCAGCACCACACAGGCTAAGGCAGAGCTGTCTGTGCACTGAGAATACATGAACACATACATGCAACTGCTTATTCTTGAGGTGACACGGACACTGCCCCAAAGAGGAGTAATCCCAAAGCCCCTTCAAAAGTGCTTCCACACTAATGGTAGATCAGTTGAAAATTTCGCATAAGCTTCTTGGTATCGTTTTTGGTTCTCTCTTTTTGTCTCTATTTTTAAGACTGAAACCGTGCAATGGTTGACACTAGCTCTCAGTAGCAAAAATACCCAGAAAATGCCAACTTTTTGGCAGTTCTTTTTAAAAACATCTTCCCTGACTACAATTCTTCTTTTTAAGCTCCTTCCTAGATAGCATATATCATATTTAAAATATTCTATTCAGATAAGTTTATTACTTTTTTAAATGTTCGCTGTATAATAGCAGCACCATAGCACTGCTATAAAATACTCTGCTAACTGTATTTAGCCTTGGATTATAAAGATCACTCTCAGAGTTATCTCCAAATAGTATGATTCTATATATTTTTCTTTCTTCTTTGTAGTTTTCCCTGTTTAAAAATATTTTATAATGCATTTATATTAATGTATGCATATAAAACATGTCTTAAATATGATCATAAATGATCTAATAACTTTTAGAATGGTAGAGTTATACTGATTTCCTATTAAAGAGTGTTGTTTTAGATGGTGTCCAGTGCAAACCAGCTCCTCCTGCTTCACCACCCCCCCAAAAAAAAAAAAAAAAGAAAAGCTGGAGCTCACAGACTGTGAGCTGGAAATACAGCATTAACATATTTGGAAAAAAATGCTTCAAGGCTGCGTTAAAGCTGTGATTTCCATT
This sequence comes from Marmota monax, assembly GCF_021218885.2. Classification (NCBI taxonomy): domain Eukaryota; kingdom Metazoa; phylum Chordata; class Mammalia; order Rodentia; family Sciuridae; genus Marmota; species Marmota monax. The sequence goes on along the minus strand of NW_026695198.1, from coordinate 6,532,150 downwards.
TACTAGTTGGGTTACTTTGAAAATGCTTCAGTGCTTTTTTTTTTTTCCTGTTAGTGTTACAACCTTGTAAAACTAGTGGGTTCGTGGCCACATGTTGTGTATTCCCTGAGACTGACTGGGAGGAAGATGGCAGCAGGAACCTAGGGTGGGTTCGTTGGCTGAGTCTGAGGCAACTCAGCAATGCCACTTGAGGTCCCATGGAGTGCTGTCTTGAGGGTCCCAGGGTCCTGACATTTTGTGAGAGGTGAGTAACTGAAATAGCCAAAAGCCAGAGGATGTGTGAAGACTATTCCAAAGAACTTCAAGAATGAATACTACAAGGTACAGATACCCATTTTCAATTCTGTAGGACGGACCAGAAAAGGGAGAGAGAAAACCATGAACGCTCTGGGGAATGAATCTTAAAACTGGAGGAAAAAAAAATAAGAGGTAAAACAGTTATGGAGAGTGTTTTTCCTATGAAGATTTTTGTATAGGATTCAGGTGGTGTTAGGGTCCTGAAATCTTAGGGAGGGGAAGTTTGTTTGGCTTGTGTATTCTGAAGAAATCTATTTCTGTATCCCCATAAAGAGTTTTTGCTGTGGAAAGAAGAAGAGTTTGCTGTATTGAAAGGGTCAGCCCCAAGCATCTTCAGATTCACTTGACATGTTGCACCAGGGTCCTGGGTTGAATCTGCAGTTTCGTCATGCCCTTCTTTCCTTGGGAGTAATAGCATCTCTTACAAAGTCAGCTCTCACATCTGGACCAAGAACTACCAGAGCCAGAGCCAACATGTCCCATTGATGTTTCTGGGCAAATCCAGAAATCCTGGCCTCCTTGGAATCAGGCCTGGAAAAATGGAGAGCTAGGCAATTCCACATTAAAACAGTACCATCTCCTACTGATTAAAATAAATGTGTTTCACGGATTAATTCTCATATTCTCCAATCTTCACACAGTCTTATGAAGCAGATGCAGTTTAACAATGAGAAAACTGCAGCAGGTTCATATCGTGCCCAAGATCACACAGATGCAGGTAGTTATCATAAGTAGAGCATGGAGGCCAGGCTGCAGGGTGCATGCAGTCTCTGTGACCTCACGCCTCTACAGGGCATCAAGGAGGGCATCGTTGGTTAGAGGACAGGCTACCAGTGATGGACTGGCATTTGTTTACCCACTCAGTAAACTTTTTTGTTTGTCACTAGGATTGACTTCATATGTAAATGTAGTGCACATGTAAATATGCATTGTAATCAGCTGTTTTTTTGCTATGACTAAAAGACCCAACAAGAACAATTTTAGAAGGGAAATTTTATTTTGCGGCTCATGGCTTCAGAGGTCTCAGTCCATAGACAGCTTGTTCCATTCCTTGGGGCTTCAGGTGAGGTAGAACATCATGGTGGAAGAATGTGGCAGAGAGAAGCTGCTCACATGATGATCAGGAAGGAGAGAGAGAGGGGTGGGAGGAGACTCCACTCACCAGATACAAAATATAAACCCCACAGACATGCCCCCAATGCCCACCTCCTCCAGCAACCCTACCTGCCTTCAGTTACCACTCAGTTAATCCCCCTGATGGATTAACCAAAACAATATATAAGAAGTTTCTTTCAAACACACAACACACACAATTAAAAATGCCAAGAAAATAATATCACTTACTCTAATAAACTTTCACTTATAAAATCATCAATAGAAGATTCATGTATCCCATTAGGTAGACTCTTTATGGGCAAACCACTCATGATGAAGATTTTGGATAAAGTCAAGGAACAGCTTAAGTATAAAGTCCCACCCAGTCTTCTGTTTTTTTTATGATATTTTTATTGATGTATTATAATTTTACATAATAGTGGGATTCATTATTGTGTATTTGTACATGCACACAATATAATAATATAATTTGGTCAATAACATTCTCCAGTCTTTCCTCATTCCCATCTCTCCTCCCTCCTCCTGGTGCCTTTTTAGTCTTCTGGTTTTTAAAGAAGGCAATCCTCTTTCATGACCTAGGAACCTCCACTGACTCATGTACACCATACACAGGGACCACACAGCCATTTGTAGCTGGTGAAGTCTTTTGTGTCTGCATAGTGCCTCTTGACCATGGATAAAGTGGAGTCATAGCATTAAGTCATAAGCACAAGTCTGGAGCCTTTGATACTCCATCTTAACCACCGGAAGGGAAATCATCAAAGCTTATCATGAAAGATGAGAAAGTGAATACTTTCAAGCATAAGTCAAAGTAAGTGATGGGAATAGAGGTAGCCTGTGAATTTTATAGTGTATTATTCATATACAAATTTCAGGGAACGATAACTGAGAATTAAATGGAGCAATTCTTTGTAGCTAATGGACATCTGTGTCCCCGGAGAAAGTTATTAGTATATCAACAGGGACAACTGTCGACCTTTTGGTTAGGCATTCTGACTTTGCTCAAGTTGTCCTGCCAGGATGAATAACTGTGGTTTGTTCTTAGCTCCCTAAAGGTGATGCATATTCATGAAATGGGCACTTGTCAGGCAATCATTCTGTGCAATGAAAGGGAATTCTATTACCAGGCTTTGAAGTCTATCAAAGTGCACACAACACTGCACCACATGCTAAATGTCTCTCTCCAGAAGCCAAGGCCTGGAGCCCTAATGCAAAGCCAAATGTCTGGTCCCTGACTTCTCAGGAATGACCATGTTAAATAAGTAAAATAAATGCAAGGGACCCAAGTATGGGCATAAAGTAACACTACTTTATCTACATTAGAAGATACAATTTATTGAGTACATTGAACCAGTCATTTTATACCAATTAATTCATTTTCTCCATCTTTGTGAAATAGCAAATTCTATTCCTATTTTCAGATAAGATGTTAAGTAATTTGTTCCATGTTGAACAAGACACATGATTCTGAAGAAGAGTGTTCAAGGTGATCTGTATGCACTATAATATCTTTCAGAATCCCTTTTTGTAGATGAGGACACCGAGGATAGTGGATTTATACAAATTGTCTGATGCCACAATACCAGAAGGTGTGAGACATGGATTTTTCACAAGGTCTCCATGTCCAATGTGTGTGTGCTCTTTTCACTATTATAGCCTGTTTTTCAGGCTCCAAAATAAAGAGGATGCATGGTCTAGCCTAAAGGAACTGTCCAAGTAAAAGGTAGAAGTTAATCAGATGCTCATGATGGCAGAGGAGGCATAGTGTGAGACCCCTTCCTCGGCATTACCTCAATCATCATGTCATTCCATGCACTCACTTTCTTGTAAAGAGTCACTTACATGGTCTTTCTCTAAACCAGATATTTGGAAGGGCTTGTCTTCAAAGATTTCTATTTTCCTCACCGTTTCCCCAGAATTCAGAACTATGCCAAGGTACATGGTAGGTATGAAATGAATGTTGTTAGATTGAATTTGGTTTTGTGTACCCCAAACAAACTAGCTACAATAAGACGTAACAGTTAGATAGCATTATCAAATTCTATATTTTTATAATATTAAATTCTACATGATTTCTACATAATATCTTCATGACAGAGGGATACGCAAAAATATACAGTCCCCAATTTACAATGATTTGAATTACAATTATTTGACTTTATGATGTTACAAGACTGAGATGTACTTTGAATTTTGAATTTTTCCTGAACTGGTGGTCTGCTGTATGTCTAATCCTCTGTCATGACGTTGGGCATCAGAAGCGAGCTGCAGTTCCAGGCAGCCACAGAATAAGCAAAACAACTTAAACATAAGTGCACTGTGTTGCTATTTAAGTATATTCAATGTATTTAGGTATATTCAATGCAATTTTGATTTATGATACTTTCTACTTACAGTGGGTTTATCTGAAAGTACCCTATTGTAAGTCGAGGAGCCTGTGCAGTTATTGCCTAAATGCGTAAGTAATGCCCTACAAATATAATAAGCTCATGCTAGGCTTTAAGCCTTTCAGTGATCATTGTTGAAGAAATGAGTCTGAGGACTGATTATGTCAAGACACTCAAGAAAATAATTCTCTACATGAAATGCCAAGTTGAAGCTCTAAGCAGAAATGATGAAGTTCTCTGATGGATATCAGAATGTGGAGCAGAGAGGTGTGAAATTCATTTTGGTTTAAGCACTATTCTATCCTGCAGTTAAATGTGTCTTGGCATTTTCTTACTAAATTCTTAATAAAGGAATTACAGTTTACAAATGAGGAATAGCTCTGCATTGGTGATGGGGAGATGGCAGATGAGTAGGTTTGTGGAGAACATGAGGAGGTGGTGTAAAGAGTGATTCTCATTCTCTGTGATTGAGACAGTGGGGCTGCTATTTGGTGCATGGTGAATTGTAGTGTAGTAAGAGCAGGAGTGAGGGGCTGGGGGTGTAGCTTATTAGAGCACTCACCTAGCATGTGCAGAGGTCCTGGGTATGATCCCTAGCAACACACATATAAGCAGCAGAGACTTTTGGAGAACTGCCACAGGTTTCGTATTCCTCCCTCTTCCCAAGAAGTACAACAGCTTGTCTCTAAACAAATGCTCAAAGAGTACACAATTATGCTAAGGAGATCCAAGTTCTCCTTTCTTCCTTCATGATGTTCTATGGGCAGTGTGCCTTCTTCTCTGTCTTATTGTACTCATTTGAATTAAGGGGTTTTATGAGCTATGTCTATGGTCTCGGTTCTATGATTTGAAATTCTCCTATGTCTATCTTTCCATTCAGCATATTCTCCATAAGTTCACCAGGGCCTATCTGATGAAGGACCTAATTCCTAGTACAGGTGTAAGTTTTATGAGAGCTATCCTTTAGGTTTGTTTATTTGCTTAATTTTTTTTTGCAGTAGTGCAAATTGAATCTAGGGCCTCAGGCAATCTAGGCAAGTGCTCTACCACCAACCACCCCGAGCTATCCCAAGGTTCAATCCAGCATCAAATACTCAAGTAGTTAGGAAACTTTAAGTTCTATATCAACTGTGACTGTGGAATGATAAATTAGTGCACTCTTAGAAAACGGAAATAATATATTTAAATCCCATTTTATTTTGGGCACAGATTTTATGTTAAGTAGTAACAGATATTTATTTAGAATTTGAAACCAACATTACACATTAATTTTTAGGCCAATATTTCCCAAACAAAAGCCATCTGTTTTAGAATTAAATATCGACTGTTATGGTTTAGATATGAGGAGCCCCCCAAAATCTCATGTGTGAAACAATGAAAGAAAATTTAGAAGTGAAATGATTTGGTTATCAGAGGGGTAATCCAATCAGTGCATTAATCTCGTGATAGGGATTAACTGCGTGGTAACTGTAGGCTGGTAGGGTGTGTATGGAGGTGGGGTCAATAGGGATGTGGCCTTAGAGTTTATATTTTGTCCATGATGAGGGAAGTACTCTCTTTCCTTTTTTTCTTCTTTCTTTTCTTCCTTCCTTCCTTCCATCCTCTCTCTCTCTCTGTCTCTCTCTCTCTCCCCCTCTCCATCTCTCTGCTCTCCTTTACCACACTTTTTGCCTTGATGTCCTACCTTACATTGAACCCTGAGGAATGGAGGTAGCCATCTATGGACCGAGATCTATGAAACCCAAATAAACTTTTCCTCCTCTAAAATTGTTCTTTTCAGGTCTTTTGGTTGCAGCAAACAAAAAGTTGACTAAAATATTGACTTGATTATTTCAAGACTTTACTCATGCACTTACTTATTTTTAACTCTTTAACACATTAATACCAGAGTTGGTGGTCCTACTATATACCAAAAACATAGTTCAAAATCATGTGGGTTTTTTTTTTTTTTTTTTTTTTGTCATTGTACAGGGGATTGAGCCAAGTGATTTCCAACACTTTTTATTTTGAGAGTTTTGCTAAATTGCCCCAATTGGCCTTGAAAACTTGCAATCTTCCTGGATCAGTCTCCTAAATAGCTGGGATTACAAACATGGACCATGGTGCCCTGCTCAAGATCATGATTTATAAACTGGCTGTCAGATACCTCTCGGATACTTCTGGATTCTGTTATTCTAAGCACCGGAACTGCTGGCTCAGTTTGTGTGTCTTTTAGATTTTAACTAGGTTATCCTTCTCTTATCCCCTTCAAACAACTTGACAAATTTCTCTTTTTTCTCCCGAATGGAATGGTCTAATAATCCCCCCTCCCTCATCAGCTTTAAGAAGCAGAGAATAATGACTTGGCTGAATTCAAGGAATGTATGTAGTCTATTACACAGATTATCTGTTTGTATGGAAGAATAATCAGGAGATCAAGTACTAATGAGCAAAGAGGTATGCAGGGCAACACAAAGTTCCCAACAATGGAAAGTCACTCAGCTGTTCAGCGCCAGAAATGCTTACCCAGTATTTTCCTCCAATTCATCACCATAACAAACAGGAAAAGTAATTAGAAACAAAGCAAAGGCTCTGGCAGCTGGCTCTCATCTTCTCAATTAGAGCTGCAAGTAAACAAAGTGTTTGGATCCTTCAGCTGCCACAAGTGTAACTGCTCTGGATTAAGGATTCTGTTAAAGGAATACCCCTGTGCTCTCTCTAGTTACTTCTTCAAATGACCAATCTCAGTAACCAATTCCCATCTGAAATTCTACTCTGAGCCCCTAGCTGTTTCCTTATTTCCTGATGCCTGAAAAAACTTGAGATTACTTGTTGATTTTGTCTCACTCTCTTTTGTTCATCAAAGAATATTTATTATGTGGCCAAGGGATGTATGACAATAAGCCAGGTAATATGCAGCAGTGAGGCAGAATAAGAAAATAAGTCTGTCCTAATAGTTTTAAAGACTAATTTAGATTAGAGGAGGTAGAGGCATTTGGCAAGAAATGCATTTCCCTACCTGGTTTAGTGATTTTCAACCAGGTGGGAGTCTTATTGATTCTGGATGGGAAACGGGTCAGTATCTGTAACAGGAATGAGAGTGGCAGGACAAGTGGTCAAAGTCAATTCCATCCTGAGAGAACCACAGAAGAAATACACTGGGTCAGACAGCAAAGGACCAGGACAGGTCAAAGAATGAGTTTGGAAGACACAAGCAGCAAATTCATAGAAGGTAAAAATAACATCACTAATAAGGCCAACTGTAATGTGAATAATGCTATATTTGTTGAGGATTTAATTACTTATACCTATTTAATGATCTTAACCCTGTTTATGGAGGAAGAAAGGCTTAAAACTTTTGGTAACTTGCCCAAACAACAGAGATTACTGAATGTTATGCAAAGAGTGATTGGAGAAAAATTATGAGAAATGTAAAGGGATTAAGGGCCTAAATAAGTGACTTTTAGAAAATCTTCCATATTGACCAAAGTGGAGCTGCCGTTTAGTAGTACACTGTAGACAGGAACAACAGTATTCTACTGGATACATGACTAGAGTTTATAAGAGCAAGTAAGTTCCAAGCCTGTGAAATGAATGCTTGAATGAAGGGCTATTAGAGAATAAATGGTCATTAATGGTTCAAATCTAGCTCTCAGTTGCCTAACAACTTACCCTGAGAAAAGGCCTCCAGGTTTTGAGTTTTTACTTTTGCGGTCCATTTGGGAGAAAAAAAAATGAAATTTGTTCATAATCTAAGGCAATACAGCAGAGCTGCAAAGTAAATACTTTGGAATGAAACAAATCTGGATGTGAAATCTGGCTTTGCTATTTACTACCTGAGCAAGTTGGTAGGACTTGGGCAAGTTATTCATTTGCCTCATACATTAAATAGGGGAAGTACAGCCAAATTCCTGACATTTAGGTCCATGTTTCTTCAGTATAGCAAAAGGCTCCCATATCTATTCCAAGCACCATTTTGAATTCCACAGGAAAGAAAGAACCACACTAAATTCATGATATAACTCATCTCAATGTGCTACTTTTCCTAGAGAATGTACCATTCAGGAATAGTCGCTTAGGTTAAGTCAAGAATGACCAAAAAAAAAAAAAAAAACCCTGACTCTAAGGTTATTCGAAGGAAGCTATCTGTAAGAAGTTTCTCTTTGTAAAGTCAAGCCTTCCAGTTATTTCAAGGGTCCTCCTTTATGTTCCATTTAAGACAGCCAATTTGCCATTATTTTCTTTAGGTTTCAGTTAACTAGCGTTGAGGGAGTCAACTCCCGGGGCTATTCAGTTTTAGTCACTGAACCCATCTCCACACCAGTCAGCCTGCGTTTCATGCATCACTGGACAGAATCACAAGGCTGCAATGTGATCTTTTTTGTCTTTTTAGGGGACATAAAAGAGTTGCCTTTTCAGCAGCAATAAGGGGAAAACAGGCAATGACTTAACTCCTGCTCTCAGGATGGAGAAAATAGCAGAAAAATATATGTAATTCAGAGGCATTGAATATACTTTGTAAATTTCAAAGAGATGAAAGGTTTTCTCTCTCTCTCTCTCTCTCTCTCGCTTTCGCTCTCGCTCTCTTTAAGTGAAATGGTTGAAAATTATTAAAAGCAAGAAAGTTTCAGGTCCATTAATTTATTGTAGCTTCAGGATTTGGGCCTTGTTGTTTTAACCGATGCATTTAATAATAATTTCTGTCGTTCTCAAGAGATTGCTTGAAGACATTTATGTGGCAGCTGTGATCTGTTGGCATGAACTATTTAAAAATGGAAAAAGTTATACCTTATCCACACACCTATATGAATCTAAACTTTTAAATTTAAAATCTGCTAGAGAGCTGGAGTCTTTTTGTACATCATCTATGTATCTTTATATTCCTGGGCTTCTCATTAATCCAGCTTTTTGCATTGAGGTGGTCTTAGATTATTTGCATTAAAAGGATTGCAAAAGCTCAAAACATCTTCTGCTTGATTTTTCTTTATAATATACCATTTAGGTCAGCATGTATCCTTTGTAAATTATCTGCAGTCATGGTTGCTGCTTGCTTGCCAAGGCCATTCATTTTATTGGACAACCCTGATTTAGAAACCTAATATGTTTATTAGGCTGAAATCGGTCTCCTTATAACTGATCTTTTCTGTTGACTTTAGGGAGGAACCTATAAACATATTTTTGATTATAATAACATTATTCAAATATGTAAAAGAAACATTTGTTCATCAAAGAAACTTTGGAAAGTATAACAAAGAAGAAAAAACAAAGCAAACTCATCTATATTTTTACTTTGCAGAAATACTATTGGCATTTAATATGTTTTCTTATAAGTTTTCCATGTGTGCTTGTAAATACATTCAGCTGCAAAACTGAAATAATACTGGCTTTATACACTGTTTTCAGAACTATGTCTTATGTTGTGAAATTTCCTCACATCATTAAATATTTTTCCAAAGTTTTGTTCCCCCTGTCCCCCATTAAACCCAGAGCCTTGAGTATACTAGGCAATCACTGTATTATTGGTCTACAAATGCAGCCCCAAACTATGTTTTTTAAGTAGTAGCCCCAATTTTGATATGTCATAATTTACAATTAGCTCCTTGCATCCACATGTTCCACATCCTTTGATTGAACCAACTGCAGATTGAAAATACTTGGAAAAAAATTTGCATCTGTACTTAACATGTATAGACTTTTACTCTTATTCTTTATTATTATTATTCCTTATATAATGACAACTATTTACATTTCATTATTATTCTAAGTAATGTAGAGATGATTTAAAGTATAAGGGAGGATTGTGTAAGTTATTTTCATATACTACACCATTTTTTATAAGGGACTTGAGCACCCTTGGGTTTTAGTATCTGCAGGGGTCCTGAGACCAATCCTCCACAAATATTGAGAAATGCCTATATTTACCATTCTCTTCATTTGTTGGTCATTTAGTTCAGATAAATATATGTACATAAAACTTAAAATTTGTACCCTACAAACGTGTGTGATTCTACGAATGGTGCGACTCTACTTCATGTACAACCAGAGAAGTGAAAAATTGTGCTCCATTTGTGTACTATGAATCAAAGTGCATTCTGCTGGGCTGGGGATGTGGCTCAAGCGGTTGCGCGCTCGCCTGGCATGCGTGTGGCCCGGGTTCGATCCTCAGCACCACATACAAACAAAGATGTTGTGCCCGCCGATAACTAAAAAAAAAAAAAATATTAAAATTCTCTCTCTACCTCTCTCTCTAAAAAAAAAAGTGCATTCTGCTGTCATGTGAAATTAATTAAAACAAACAAATAAATAAAGTTTAAAAACCTTAAAATTTGTGTTCCAAGTATTTGAAAAGCATGTGTATGTATGTGCCAAGTCTTTTCAGAGTTAAATATCCATCAGTAGTTTATTTCTTCTCTATTGTGTTCTCTGCCTTTTACCTTAATCTCTTTCTTCTTAATTTAATTTGTTTGCTTGTACCTTTCACCCACAATATTTTGGTTGGTATGTGAGCATTCAGACCAAATCAGAAATATATATTTTCCCAGAATTGATGAATGCTCCATAGTCTAATAATGCAAAGTAATATTTCATTTGTTTGTTTTATTGACTAATGCCAGCTAAAACTATACTTAATTATTTTTGTTTACAGAACTTCACAGAGTACTTGGTATATAGTCCTTGGTAGACACTAATTAAAATTAAAAAAAATATTTTCTTTATCCTAGACTTAATATAATTTGTATTTATTCATCTTATATTTAAATTTGTGTTATTATTGCAAGAACCACTTAGAATATGACTATGCTAGACAGCATATGACCTTTTCTGCAAAGCTTTGTGTTATTTGCACATTTAACATGTCTTTCTCTACTGCTCTCTGTTTTGTTAATAAGGTATTGAGCCAGACAGAAATGAAGCCACAGATTCCAGCAGCCTTAGAGAAATCTCCTTCTAGTTTGAAATCAATCCATATACCTGTGGCTATTGACAAGCTTTTGACCAAACTTACACCTGGTTCTTGTGAGATGATTCATTTAAAACCACCTGTATTAAGTTTCCTCCTCCTCCTCCTCCTCCTCCTCCTCCTCCTCCTTTTATTTCTGGGGAATTGCTATCTTTCATTTCCTGCTTTCCAGTGCTAGTGTTTCATATATTTTATCTGCTTTTTTATTGTTTCAAATGGGAGGGTAAATGTAGTTTTGTCTTGATTATCCCATGTTGGACAGAATAGAACTGCACTTTGGATATTAATCTTTTTGTCACATAGTAAGAGTGGAATCTTGGTCTTTAGTTACATAATTTTCACAAGAACACTGGTATTCATTCTAGTTATCTTTATTTTCTATATGAAACATTTAGTTCATTTACAGAAATACTGATATATTTTGATTTATTTTTGTCTTCTGGTTTCTATTTTTTTTTTACCTTTTTATATTTTCTTTATTTTTAAAAATAATCTTTCTTTCTTAAATTCATTTGTATTGATTGCTTGCTTCTCTTCTCAGTTTTCCTTCTGGTAGTTTGGAACTTAATTTCAGTTCTACATTTAGTGGTTATGCTAAAAGTTTTAGCATGTATTTGTATATATGTATACACTTAAACTATAGGAGTCTATATAAAATCAATATTTTCATCATCTTCTCAAAGAAGGACTTCAACAACATTAATTCTAACAGTTCCATCTGAATATATATTCCATTTATCATTTATTTTAATTCTCTTTTTACAATTCACATAGGGATTATTTTTAAATTTATGCCATCAATATATAGTTACATTTTCTCACTTTACAAATTTTTTGCTTTTTATTTATTCTTACAAATAGATTTTAGCATTTATCTTCTGGGGAAAAGCTCTGAGCTTTTATTTTTCTATCTAGAGTACTGACCTTCAGATAGAAATAGCCATGCCTACAGAAGTACACAGACAGACTGCTCCAATAAATGACCCTGGTGGTACTTTTCAGCATCGTATGCCTCTTGAGAAATTTTTATTGCACCTGTTTTTCAGAACTGCTGTCCTGACCCTTCAGACTAGATCTATACCCCCCACCCAGTGCCTGCCCTGTCCTTGATGGGTATTTATTTATATCTTCTTATCCACCTAAATTGCCCTACTTTTTCTGTAAGACAGAGTGTTTTCTGGTTCCTCTTTAAAGAGTTGACAAAATAAAAAACAAAATGAAACAAAACAAAAAGGAACTTGATTAAGATTTACACATAGAGTGAAGAGATCCATGATAGCTCTTTTATATTTCTTTTACATAATAATAACTTGGATGCATCTATTCATCCTCAAGTGTCTCTAGCTCTCTTGCACGAAGGTGAGCATTAGTGAGAGAGGAAGGATATAGGAAGGAAGTGGGAGTGTATCATTCTGGTACTCTGGTGGTAAAGTTGCGGTCTGAAATGAACATGAGCTGCCTGTATTCCTTCAGAGTCTGGGCCTGAAAAACTGAGATTTACAGAAATTAGGGATAAAGAAGAAGGGAATATGGAATTTGGAATATGCATAGACTACTCAGTGAATGCATTCTTTATGGAAAGAAAATATTGATAATAATAATTATTCACTTAGCATAACTGATGATAATTTTATATTTCATTATTAGGTTTACCAGGGATGTCACTCAGGGCAGCTCATCATTTCCCTGATGGGGACATTTCAGCAGGCAGAGACTAAAGAGATTGGCTTCTGATTAACAACAACTTAAAAAAAATACAACTTTTTTTTGATGCATAACAATTTTACATAATAGTGGGATTCATTGTGGCAAATTCATATATAATTTGATTTAATTTCATTCTCTAGTATCTCCTCTTGTCCCTCCCTCTGACCCCTTTCCCTTATTACACTGTTGTCCCTTCTATTTTCACGAGATCCCCACCCCCCATTTTCTCTCTGATTTCCACATCTAAGAGGAAACATATGACCCTTAACTTTCTGAGTCTGGTTTATTTTGCTTAACATAATCCTCTGCAGTTCTATCTATTTTCCTACAAATGACATAATTTTGTTCTTCTCTATGGCTGAGTAGAATTTTTATGTATATATGCTACAAACTCTAATATATATCTTACATTTTTCTTTATCCATTCATCTGCTTAAAGACACTTAGGCTAGCTCCATAACTTGGCTGTTGCAAATTGTGCTGCTATGAATATGGGTATGCGTGTGTCCCCATAGTATGTGGACTTTAATTCTTTCGGATAAATGTCAAGGAGTGATATACCTGGATCATAGGGTGGTTCCATTTCTAATCCTTTGAGGAGACTCCATTCGATTTCCATAGCACTTGTATTAATTTGCATCTGCACCATCAATGTAGAAAAGTTCCTTTTTCCCTGTATCCTTATACTTACGTGTATCCTTGAGGATTGCCACTCAAACTAGAGTGAGAAGAAATCTCAGTGTGGTTTTGATTTGCATTTCCCTGATGGAGAAATGTGTTGAACAGAAATTAAAAAGGCTGTGTTTTCTTTAATGTATGTTCTTGGCACATCTGTCAGGGAAAGCTAGGCTAAATTTAATTTTGCTCAGTATGGTCATTTGACTCTTGATAGTTATTTTCTAATCTTTGGTAAATGAAATTAGGAATTTACTCTTTTACATGTGTGTGTGGTGTATGTGGTAAGATCCTGCCAACCTGGCAGATATTTGTTGGTTATTTGCATTTCTTTTGAGAAACGTCTTTTTAGTTCATTTGTCCATTTATTGATAGGGTTATTTTTATTTGTTTTATTTTCTTCTTTGGTGTTAAGGGTTTTTTTTAATGTATTCTGGATATTAATCCTGTGCTAGAAGGCTATCTGGAAAATATTTTCTCCTATTCTGAAGGTTCTCTCTTTATGTTATTGTTTCCTATGCTGTGTGAAGCTTTTTAATTTGATGCTATACTCTTTATTAATTCTTGGTATTATTTCCTGATTTCTATTCGTCCTATTGAATAAGTTGAGCCTGAGCTTATATGTTGAAGCGTTGATCTTTTGTTTTCTTCTACTCATGCAAAGTTTCTGGTCTAGATGCAAAATCTTTGAGCAATCTACAGTTGAATTTTATACAGGGTTAGGGAAAGAAATCTAGTTTTATTCTTCTGTTGGTATATAGATACCATCTAATATATGGATATCTAGTTTTCCCAGCACCATTTGTTTAAAAGGCTGTCTTTTCTTTAATGTATGTTCTTGATATTTCTGTCAAGGATCAGGTGTCTGTTTTAGTATGGGTTTTATAACAGCAGATCTTAATATAGAATCCAGTGGTCTTTTTACTGCATCATACTTTATCAGCAATGAACAATTTAAAATAAGAAATTGGAGATACTGTTTTTCATGTCTGTCTTCCAACCAAAGTAAAACGTCTTCACAATGGTCTTATTTTATTGTTTACAAGTGCATTGGTTGAATTAATGATGGCATGCGCATTCTATGTTCTTAAGATGTTCATGGACGTATCATAATTTTTCTACAAAAGTGTGAAAATGTCATTTTATAAACGTATAATCTCACCCATTGGAATAGTATGACTTTGTTTTGGATTCTGAGGTTCAGGCTAAATTTAATTCTGCCCATTTTACTCTTGATAGTTATTTCTAATCTTTGGTAAATGAAATCAGGAATTTCATTTTTTACATGTGTATGTGGTGTATGTGGTAAGACCCTGCCAATCAGTAGCTTCCATGAAACCCCAAATGTACCCCTGAAAATTCTGACCAGCTTTCTCCTGATCAAGAGATTAAAGGATGCCAGAAATTATAAATTGGCTAAGAAGCTGGAAGTGCTTCCAGACCTAAGCAAGCAATTACAGTCATTCCGCCATTCCAGTCATACAATAAAACTGCTGACTAGAAACTACAATGACTTGTGCAGTGTTCTTTTGCTCATTATAAAAACATTTCCTCTGAAAATAGGTCATTGCAGAACAATTTTTTTTCTCTTTTTAGTTACTAGACACAAACAATAATGCGCTCTAATGGAAAATCACTTTAATCAAAGTCAGAAGATCTGAAATCTCCTGTGATGAAGAAGATGAGATTCACAGGTCACAGATAATTTTGTGAACTTTTCTGGGCCATGCTTTCTCATTTTTTAAAAAAATCTGAACTGAAAAACATGATTAACAAAATTACCTACATAATATTATAAGTACTGTTTTTTTGGTTAACCTGAAGGGTAAAAATTATTTTTAATGTATTCACTCAGTGTTATTCATTAATTCAATTATTTATCATACAATTTCTGAGTGACTTTGCTGTGCAAGCTATTGTATTATTTATTTCAAAATTATATCTACTTTAATTAATTAATATTTATTTTCTTATAGAAGGAAGATAAATAGAGTAGAGGAAGGGGTTTGGGAAGAAGGGAGGAGGGGAAGATCTGGGGAAGTACTGTGAATGAAATCTACCAAATTTTGCTATGCTTGTGTACAGATATATCACAGTGAAATTTATATATTTATACATACACAAACATATGTATATAAATATATAATATGCACTAATTTAAATAATAATAACAATAAAGAAGGGAGATCAGTACAGTAGAGCAAATGGATCAGGGGGAAGGAGGGAAAGAAGGAAAAGGAAGGCAAGAGGGAATGACATTCATCAAATTATGCATGTATAATGAATATGGCATAATGAATCTCATCATTATAATTTTACTGCACCAAACAAAAAATAAGAAAATATTTATTTTCTTCTTGGAAGAGCCTACACCCATACCTCCCTCTCTCCCTCCATCCATTCCTCATCTATCTTTTATCAGTAAATATGTATTAATCACTATTGCTTGTGAGTCTTTAGAAGTTCATGGACTTTCTAATAAGGTAACATTTCTACATTACCTGGATGATTTGATTAAAAAATATATACAAATCTTTAACTCATCTATCAATTAAAAGAAGAATGATTTTTGGAATAGAAGATAATAGTATTTAATGTGTTATTTAAAATTTTAATGAGTTTTGTAATGGTAGTGATATCAGAATTTATATTAAATTGAAATATGAGGAATTTTGTGTGATGTGAATTGTGATTGTGTACTCTGATCTGATGTGTAACACCAGAACTCATATAAATCTATACTAACAAGTTATGATGCTATTTAAAGAAATGGGTTGAGCAAACTTCTTCCCATAAGAGAGCTCTCCTTCCTTCAGCCTGTTGGATTATAACAGTGACCAATTCATTAGAAATAAGTGATCTATTATGGTAAATACTGGATGATAGTAATAATATTCACCAAAATACCCAGCTAGTTGTTTCTTCATTTAAATTGCTACAGTGTTATTAATCTTGGCAGAAGACTACCTCTCCTGTAAAATTAAAAATGGGAAAGTTGTATGATTCTTTATTCTGCTGCTTAGCTACATTGTAGATAAATTTGTTCCTCACCTGGTGTTTCATTCAGAATAATTTTTAGGCATTGAATTCAGATCAAATTAGATTTGTAAGATTGTTTATGACCTTTAAAACAATTTTTTTTTTTTGCCTTGGAATGAGCAAACATGTAATATAACTGCATGCTAGAGGCCAGTTCTAGACATGCCACTAGTACAAATGGATTTAGAAAAAGCAGCCCCTGCCTTCCATCTGTTTTTAGGAAGAGGAAATGGTACTTTCAAAGAGTTCTACTGAAAATATCCCTTACCTCTGAGAGTCACATTGTTGGCATATTGATTTTGATTTGCTCACTTATTCTACAATTTAGTGAGGTCATAGACATTTATTTAGTGTCTGTGGCTCTTCAGATAAGATATATATTTTCTTCTTGGAAGATCCCAAATCCCTCTCTTCTTCCTTCCTTCCTTCCATTCATCCATCTATCCATCTTTTGTGAGTAAGTGTGTATTAATCACTGTTGTATGCAAAAACATTTAAAATTTTGTTGACTTTCTGTCCAGGTAACATTTCTAAAGTTGATCTCACTGTAGAATAAATTATAGTACAAAAATACTGTCATAGGAAACTATACATAAAAAATAGCAGATTGATTAAAACAATAAAAGAAAAGAAAGAAGGCAACCATTTTTTTTTCTGTAATGTGAATGCACTTTGTGTGGTTTTCGCTGTGGGTATTTAGTAAAGAAAAAGTAAGGGGTGGGGGAAAATCATTCTGTTTTTTAAGAAATGGTGTATTTCCTCAGAACTACAAAAATGTAGTGTATTTCTTCTTTTGTCTCTTAGTGGCCATGCTTAGTGCCTGGTACCCAAGCTGGGAGCCCTAGTGCATGGTGCTTATAGAATAGCAGCCAATGCAGGGGCAGCCACACTGGGTCACAGTCAAGCTTTCTTGTCAGGTTAAAGGCTTTATAAAAGGCATCATCACTGAGCAGAATTTTTGAAGGTGAGTGGATATTTCTAGCATAGAATGGGGGGAGTAATTCTAAAAAAAAAAGGACAGTAGATAAGACATGAAAGTATGCATTGAAAACAAAGGGTGTCACAACTGTTGACCTGTGTAAGGAAGGGACGTGGAGGAAGTTAGGACAGGTTTCACACACCACATAAGCAGCTCTGATTGGGCTCTCTTAGCAATAGAGTGTCATGGGAGGATTTAAAAATAAACCAACAAAGCAAAATTATTTGCTTTCCTAAAGAAAGCTCTCACAGCTGTATGCCAGAGGGATGAGGGGCATAGGTTAGCCAGTTCCGTGGTGACGATGTGGGCATAGGACCTGTCAGGGGAAGGTGCAGGGGACGTAGAGGTTGCCTTGGCTATATGGGCTCAGGAGGAGGGAGTAGCTCCCAGGTTTCTGATTTTGTGTCTAAGTGGATAATAGGAAAATGGGAAAGAGGAGGATTTTTCTGGACTTTGGGAGAAATTGAGGTACCTTGTATGGTGCCTCATCTATTAGATCAAATGGATGAATGAACATCAGGCATGGAAGATGTGGTAAATATGTCAATCTAAAAAAATACAAAGATTCTCCAAAAAATACTTTTGTTAATTTGTGACTAGCAGAATATTGGAATAGCAGACACTGCAATGGGAATACTCAAACCATAGTAAACTGTGTGTATATTCAAATTGATTGAAGCAAGGGAAATTTGTTAAGGCAAAAATGAGGAGGATTGCATCAGATATTTTGTGACAACAATCCTTGGCCACAGTGATTAATAATAGGAGTCATGTTCTTCTGAGGTTGCATAGATAGTTGCTGGGCAATTGTTCTCACAGAAGTAATGTGCATCTAAGGTTGTGGTGGCTTTTGTGCATATTTGTGGTCCTGCCAGTCTTTTGTGATAGTTAATATCAGGCAATCACACATGAGAACCTTTCCTTTATAACCTCTCAACTTCATTTATTATTGGTTAGGCTTGACAAAAGTAACTCCATTTTGATTCTAGGAGAATGGTAGAATTTTGTTATGTTTACCTATGTACATGAATGTATGAATCTCTCCCTTCATTGTATGCACATATATATAGGTATGTATGTATAGATAAGTATATATATATATATATATATATATATACACACACACACATACATACATTTATACTACCTTAGAATTCTTGAAATACTTTTTATTCACTTTTATATAGTTACTTGAAAGTCAAAAAATTTCTTATGAAGGTCAAGGAAGGAGAGAAAGGGGCCCAAGGCAGAGACTGCAGGATAGTAACATTGTAGAGATAGTCCTAAGAACATGATTTAGAAAAGAAATTGGAAATAGACTGTTTATAGAGACAGCAGAAGAGCAAGAGGAACTTGAGGAGGAAGGCAGCAAAATACCACCGAAAGGACAAGCACAATAACCACCAGATTCACTGAGTGTCTATCCAGAGTGGACATGCAACCTAGACCAGGGCCACGTGCATGAAGCAGGAAAGGAGGAAGCTGGCTTGCAATGTGTTGAAGAAGGAATGCAACTGAAGTGTGAGATGTGGAAATTGACTTATCTTAAAAATAAGTTTAGGAACTGTTTTCTTTTTCAGTTGTTTTTATTGGAACACAGATAATGTCATAAAAGATAAAGCAAAAATATATTAAATAATTTACTAAAATTTTGTTGGATGAAGATATGTTTCCCAAAAAAGGATATAGCATAGCTGACAAAGTTTAGACTATTGCAAAATCTAATGTCTCTGTTCCCTTGTGTAACTCCAGGAATGAAGTGGTGAATGTATAGACAGATGATTCCCAGCAGTTGGCAAACAGGATACATTTCCCAACACTTGGGTAGGTCTGGTGCCTGACACTCAGGCACTGAACTTCAAGTGACAGTGACCTGACCTGTTAGTCTCATTTCTGTTAACTGGGTGTTTCTTTTCTTTCTCACAGTTGATTTTGAATTGGAAGAAAGTATATTTTGAATTTTCATCAGACAGCATGTTTTTGCTAACGTGTTTTTTTTTTCCCCTTTACTGATATAACTGTATGTTGCTGAACTGAAACTGGTTCTGTATTTGCTTTAGATTTCTAGTATTTCCTTTTTTGATTTCCAGTATTTTAAATTTTTTCCAGTTACAAATCATAGGTGGTTCATTCTATTTTTATTGTTCTTATTATTTTGGTTTAATACTCAGGATCGACAGTAATGCTAAGGATACAAATTTTCCATTGTGTACATAAAGGTAGTGAGACAACCTCTCTGATTAGGCAAAGATACGGTAACTGGACGATGACAATGTAGTATTTAAAATGTTCTAATAGCAGAATATATGTTGATACTCGCAATGTTTTGACTACTGGTACACATTAGACACTATCCCATCAACTTTGCATGCCTTAGGACATTTAATACTGAGTTTCATTATCCTAGTTTTATGATGAGGAGCCTCTGAGACAGTCACACAGCTGGGAGTGGCCAAGTGTGACACAATCAAGTATGTGTCCCGGCTCTGAAGTCTGCTTTTCTAACCACTATGCTACACTGCCTGTCATTTCAAAGGCCTGAGGGGAGCACAGGGGAATTTCCAGAGAGTGGCTGATGGGGACTGCTTCTCTGTGCAACTGAAGGATGGATGTGGAGGCTCATCAATAGCATTCCAGTAGTTTTGAACATCAGGAAGCACCCAAACAGATGGTGTCCCAGCTCTTCTTTCTTCTGATCTTCTTTAAGCATGCTCTCAAGGTTTTGTGGCATCTTTGACACCTCGATCCCTGTGAGAGAAGCAGAAGAAAGGAAATGGCCTTCTAGGAGAAGAACAACGTGTGTATACATGTAGGGCTGTAGAACAGTGTGGCTAGGGACTGATGAAAAGTTCCACCTGATGGGGCTGGGAGAGAACCAGGGAATGCCAGGGTATGGAGTTGAATAAGAGCTATGCAAACTGGCTCAGCTCTATTCATAACAGGGGCATCAGGGGATCTAGGAGGACATCTCATGCCTGACAAGCCCCAGATCACCAGATAAATGGTCAAAGACCAGATGGTGGGGTGATGTTTCTGACTCCCCCAGAACAAAGTAGCAATCTAGTGATAGGAAACAGGAAGGACAATCAGGATAAATATAGGACAAGATAAGAATATAACCAAGTCTGATCTCAGTGACTCTGTAAGATTCTTTCTACTTTCAGACGATGTTTATTGGGTCACGTGCAAATAGGCCTGCCTTGTCTAGTGGGATTGCTGATGCTGATACTGACCTGTCCTCCCTCCCAGGCATAGGAGCATTCTGAAGAGCCACACAGAAACCCAGAGAGAGCATACAAGAGTGAAAACTATTGCATAGTAGAATACTGAACCTGATACTATGGATTATGTTAAATAATTACTTTCAAAGGCTAAATATTATTATTTTGAAAAACATTTTCAGAAGGAATGACAAAGTTAGGAATGTCTTAACATTCAACAGGCTATGGCACTTTGGTTTTATATGAAAATCCACTTAGAGCATCTTATTACCAAATAAAAGACACGATTTGGTGTAATATGATGTTTCACTACCTTTAAGTGAAGCTTTGCTATTGGCTCCTATTTTCACATGCAATGGATGGTGACTCATAGTCAGCCTGTGGCCTCACACTGTGACATTCAGGACAAATTAAGCCACCTCATCTCCCTTGAAATCATTTCTCTGACTTGGAAGACAACTACCATTTAGTGACACCTGCTGGAAGGACCAAATATGCAGAGGATGAAAATATCTGGAACAGACTGTCAAGGTTTTTGCAGTTTGCTCTGGGTTTCCACGAACAGGTATATTGTCCAGAATTATAACACTCTTTTTACATTAAGGTCCTTCGAATTACGTGAATAATGCAGCTGTATCCTTGCATTAAGTACTGACTTACCTTGGATAGGTTAATATCTTCCATTAACTGTGTCACTATTAGCTCCTTTGTGGAAACAAATAATGTTAATTTTAACCAGGTAATCCATGAAAGAGAAGGGATTTAGCACGGAGCTCTCACTGTTCTGCCTGAGAATAGCAGGAATTTTCTTTTACATAATGAGGTGGAAAGTGTGTTCATGTGAGGATTAGGAGACATGTTTTCGGAAGCAGCCTCTGGACCTCAGTGGCTGATGGTGAATGTACTTGTCATCCTGAGATTTCAGTTTTCTCACAGTGTGTTGGAGGTCAGTGGGACACTGGAGGCAGGGCCTGCTTTGTGAGCAGACGTCCTAGAGGGTTGTTCTCCGCGGCCACTTGTTTTACTTTTAGGGAAATGAGATATTCTGGGTCTTAGTTTTTCAGCTCTGAAATCAGCATACTAACACTTGCCTTGAAACAGTAGTGTTCATTTTCAGCTTGGCTGGATATGCGAGTTTGTTGTAGTTCTCTCCCTTCCCCTTGACTTTTTTTCTTCCTTTTCCATATGTAAAATCAGAGGTTGGAGGAACTGGACTGTAAACTGGTTTCTTTTTAAAAAGTTCAGGCCTATGGATTTGGTTCAGTGGTAGAGCATGCACTTAGTATGCATGAGGCTCTGGGTTCCACAGATAAATAAATAAAAATAACAAAATGTTCAAGTTTTTTAAGTTTATAAAAGTATTGGTCCTCTTTTTTTTTGTTTTTAAAGAAAAAGCTGGGTGTGGTAGCTCACACCTGTAAATCAGCAGCTCAGAAGACTGAGGCAGGAGGATTGCAAGTTCAGAGCCAGCCTTAGCAACTTAGCGAGGCCTTAAGCAACTTAATGAAATCGTGTCTCTAAATAAAATATTTATAAAAAGGGCTTGGGGATGTGGCTCAGTGGTTAAACCTCTCTTGATCCAATCCCCAGTACCAAAAATAAAATAAAATGGAAAAGAAAAAAAAAAACAAAACTAGGACATTAAAGACAAGTACATATTTTAGATTTTATGTGTGTATGTTGTCTATTATCTTCTAATTTTAACTCTCTAGGGCACCTGACCGTGCTCAGTGCTTTAAGACCCATAAAGTAATCGATTCCCTGATCCCAGGGATTTTGTGAACAAGCACTCAGCAGAGAGAGCCTCAGTTCTGCTTAATCTAATCCACAAGCTTGAGAGGGGATGAAATGGTTTCTAAAAAATAGCGTGGATCTGGGAGGGGAATTTCATTGAGGAGAAAAATGAAAAAGCTTGATGATGGAAGAACAGTTGTAAAGTTGTTCTAGTATCGTCTTTGAAACCTTTATAATATTCTTATGTTTGTAAAAGCACTTTAGCCATTGTTGTAGATATGTAGCTAAACATCAATATGTACAAAAACAGAAAAAAAAATAAGTTAGCCCACAACCATATGTACCAAACCAACCCTGGCAAAGTTCCCACAGGGTCTGGCTTCCTTTCTTGGACTCCTACAGGGTTGGCTCTGTGTAGACTTGGTTAGAACAATGACTACATACCAGGGACCAGGGTGTGTGTGTGTGTGTGTGTGTGTGTGTGTGTACATGCAGGCAGAGAGATTTAAGCCAACAGACCTACGTACACAGAGGAGCTGATGTTCCAGTTCAAGTTCAAGATTACTCTGGAGTCAGAATTTCCTTGCAGGACCTCAGTCTTTTTCTTTTAAGGCTTTCAACTGATTGTTTAAAGCCCATTCCCATTATAGAGGGTAATCTGCTTCATTCAAAGTCAGTTTATTTGAATGTTAATAACATTGAGAGGAAAGCAACACAAAACCTTTGGCACAGCGGCTAGATGGGTATTTGCCCCAAACTGGGTACAAAGGGTACCGTGGCACAGCATATAGGGACTATGCAATGAGAAAGCAGGACAGCAGCTGAGTGAGGGGCAGCAGTGGGTCATGGGGATCATTGAGAGCTAGGTCAGAGTGACCACCTGAGGGCTGGACTAAGGCAGCAGTCTACCTCGCGCTCTGAAGCCAGTGATGGCCCTGTGGCTGCCAGGAGTGTGCAGATGTGAGCTCCTTACAAATGAAAGGATGACCCCTGCTCTCGGGAGTCATCTTGCTTCCTTCTGCCCTTTGAAGAGTTCATGGAGTGAAGCAAATGGCGTACATTTCTTTCCACAATTGTGTGTTTTTGCCATTACAGTGACTTAATCGTATCCCCACCTTCAACAGGAATGCTTTCGGCTCAAGAATGAATCTGCTTGATCTTTATTTCATGAAGATAGGCTTTCTGCCTGAATGACTATTTCTCGGTTGTATGAGAAACAACTAGCAAATGCAAACAGAGAAACAGCCTGTTAAGACAGGTGCTGAGAGCTCCAGTTTATTTGTTTTGCTCTTTCAGTATGAGATTTTTTTTTTTTTTTCCTAAAATGGCCAGTATTTTATTCCAAACAAACCTGAGACTGTCTTTAACCCCGGACATGATTAGGAGGTTTGCAGCATGGTAGGACCAGCTCTGTGGACTGGGTATGAGATTTAGACTTGTCATTTTTTTCTCTTAGTGAAATTATGCATCGGGTCCCAGACTAGGCCTAGCTAGCAAATATTCTAAGGGGATCACAGTCATCTTACAACTGAAACTGGACTGCACCATCCATGCCACACACATCATTGAATGTAATCTTAAAAATGGCTTCTGCAATTGTTGTGTGAATTAGTTCCAGGCAATTGTATATTTTTTTGTATGTTAAATGTCAGTTTATTTAGTATAAACATAAAATGTGGTCTAAATGTTACGCTAAAAGGTGGCATTTATAAAACATGCTAAGAACCTCAGGATCTAGACAAGGCCAGGACCTCCCTCTCTTTGTGTCTTGCTCTGGACATTTTTGCCCATGAATGGCTTGTGGATTCCTATAGCCCTGTCTGGCATGCACTGTTACTGAAAGGGACCACATGGCATGAACTTGAGCTGCACTAATTCCTTTGGGGATAGTCCACCTACTCTCTGTCCATGTTTCTTTTTAACTCCCAGTCTGTTATAGGAATCATTTAAAATCCTTTTAGCCTGAGAATCTTCTGGTTTGAGTTCAAGCTAAAAACCTATCTCTTATTGGTTAGAGACACTGATTCCAAATTACTTACTATGAAGAACACATAATATTTCCTTCTCAGTTTTTTTCAGTTTGGATTAGAGGAGGGAAGGGGAGACAGGCAAACACATCATCTAATTTTTGTTTTACCATTCCAAATAAACTCTCTGGTTTCACTGGCACTCTGAGTTCCGGTGAAAAATGGGTGGAATGAAGCTTGTATTATCATGAATATTCAACAATATTATATCTATAGAAATTGAAGCAATTGTGAAGGATATATAATAATTCAAATTTCACTCTGCATTAGGTCAGATTTCCAATGCTATACCTAAATACCTGAGGGTATTTTGGCTCATATTACAAGGTTGAAAGGTTTATTTTGGCTCACTGTTTCAGTCCATGATTGCTTGGCCTTGTGGCTGTGGGCCTGTGGGAAGCAGAACATCATGGTGGGGGAGTGCACAGTGGGGCAAAGCTGCTCACTTCATGGCAGCCAGGAAGTAAAGAGAGAAAGAGGAAGGAGCTGGGGTCCCAATATCACCTTTAAGAACAGGCCCCCATGATCTAACTTGCTTTCATCAGGCCCCACCTCTTGACTATTCCATCACAATTGGTGACCAAGCCTTTCATATAAGTACCTTTGGGGGACAGGTAAGGTCCTAACTATAGCAGAATCTAAATGTGTAATGAGTGAAAATGTAATACTAAACTTTAGGCTAAGGGAAGTTTTATGGAAACAACACATTTTTGTAAAAGTCAAATTGCTAGTGACCTAGCTTGATCAAGAGAGAGGCAATCTGTCTGGGAAAAATAAATTGCATTCTGGGGTAAAATTTACACAGAAATCAGCACGATGCAAATTTTATGGTCATTTGAATTCAGATGATCTAATTTGGGGTTTAATAATATAAGGATGAATTTACCGTCTTATAGGTAACAAATTATACAATGCCCTGTATATTTTAAAATGAAATAGTTAAAACGATGAGGGGAGGCCTTTCCCTAGAATTCCAGTTTACTGCACTTGACTGTAAAATTTTGTGTGACACTAATATCCAGAGTATACAAAGAACTCAAAAAATTAGACAATAAGAGAACAAACAACCCAATCAACAAATGGGCCAAGGACCTGAACAGACACTTCTCAGAGGAGGACATACAATCAATCAACAAGTACATGAAAAAATGCTCACCATCTCTAGCTGTCAGAGAAATGCAAATCAAAACCACCCTAAGATACCATCTCACTCCAGTTAGATTGGCAGCCATTATGAAGTCAAACAACAACAAGTGCTGGCGAGGATGTGGGGAAAAGGGTACACTTGTACATTGCTGGTGGGACTGCAAATTGGTGCAGCCAATTTGGAAAGCAGTATGGAGATTTCTTGGAAAGCTGGGAATGGAGCCTCCATTTGACCCAGCTATTCCCCTTCTCGGTCTATTCCCTAAAGACCTAAAAAGAGCATGCTACAGGGACACTGCTACATCGATGTTCATAGCAGCACAATTCACAATAGCAAGACTATGGAACCAATCTAGATGCCCTTCAATAGATGAATGGATAAAAAAATGTGGCATTTCTACACAATGGAGTATTACTCTGCATTAAAAAATGACAAAATCATAGAATTTACAGGGAAATGGATGGCATTAGAGCAGATTATGCTAAGTGAAGCTAGCCAATCCCTAAAAAACAAATGCCAAATGTCTTCTTTGATATAAGGAGAGTAAGTAAGAACAGAGTAGGGTCGAAGAGCATGAGAAGAAGATTAACATTAAACATGGATGAGAGGTGGGAGGGAAAGGGAGAGAGAAGGGAAATTGCATGGAAATGGAAGGAGACCCTCAGAGTTATACAAAAGTACATACAAGAGGAAGTGAGGGGAAAGGGAAAAATAATACAAGGGGGACAAATGAATGTCAGTAGAGGGGGCAGAGAGAGAAGAGGGGAGGGGAGGGGAGGGGAGGGGAGGGGGGATAGTAGAGGATAGGAAAGGCAGCAGAACACAACAGACACTAGTATGGCAATATGTAAATCAATGGATGTGTAACCGATGTGATTCTGCAATCTGTATATGGGGTAAAAATGGGAGCTCATAACCCACTTGAATCAAAGTGTGAAATATGATATATCAAGAACTATGTAATGTTTTGAACAGCCAACAATAAAAAATTAAAAAAAAAAAAGTTAAATAAATAAAT
Organism: Marmota monax; assembly: GCF_021218885.2. Taxonomy (NCBI): domain Eukaryota; kingdom Metazoa; phylum Chordata; class Mammalia; order Rodentia; family Sciuridae; genus Marmota; species Marmota monax. Next base: position 6,505,863 of record NW_026695198.1, on the reverse strand, counting down.
TCTGAGATTATTTGCAACAAATGAAAAAAAAATTTTGTGTGACAGAATATTGCCAGTTAAAGAAGACAAGTATTAATATATTCATTGGGTGCATTTGAATACGCCTTATTGGAATTTATGGGAAACAAAATATCCGTGTTTCTAACTTTGCTTCTCAGGCAGAGATTCCCTCAGTGCACATCAGAGGTGAGAAAAGGTCATGGCCACAGTTCATGGACCATGCTTCTCACAGTCCACTGAACAACCCTTGGGATCACAGAGACCTCACTACAGCACGACTTTACAAAGATATTTTGTATTTGTGTCAGGGGAACTTATTTTTGCACACTTGTGAAGAAGTACAAGTAAGGAATTCTGATAATAGGAATAACACTTTGACTTTCATATCAATCCAGTGGCAAGTTTAAATTTATAATTTGGTGATTAGTTCAAGCATGGTTTTGCATTATTTTCAATTAATTAAATTACTGTTATAATGTATTCAGATGAGAATACATTTGCAATTGACATCATGTTGTAAAATGGAAGATATGCACACCCTATGCTAACAATCTCAGTTTTGAATATATGCCATAGAGAAAGATTTTTTTTTATATGCACCAGGAGATATGCATGCTTGCTTTGTTGCACTGTTGCTTTTAAACAGTGTTGCAAAAATCAGGGAAAAATCAGAATGTCTGACCCTATGAGAACATACGAAGGTATAGTGGTCCATCTGCATTGTGAAGTACTATCAAGTATTTAGGAATAAACATTCGGGCTTTAGTGCGAAGACAAGGAATAATAAAGAAATGATATAGTGAGAAGGGAGAAGGGAAACGTTGACAACCATGTAAAGTTAGATGAATTTTTTGTAAATTTAAATCCACTTAATATTTTATACTTACCCACATATTATATTTTCATATTTATATATGCATATATTTGTTATGGTTTGAATATGAATTGTCTGCCCCAAAGCTCATGTTTAAAAAGCATGATCCCCAATGCAATGAGGTTCAGAGGTGGGGCTTTTAAGTAATGATTATAGCATGAGAGTTATAACCTCATCTGTTACAGCTCATTTAATGGATTAATAATTTGAATGGACTACAGGGTGGTAACTCTAGGCAGATACTGCAGAAAGTAGGGCACTGGGGTTGTGGCCTTGGGGATAATATCTATCCTTGGTCTGCTGTTCCCTTCTTTTTCTGTGCTTTCTGGTTGCTATGAGCTAAGAATCTTTCCTTCTCCACACTCTTCTACTATAATGTTCTGCCTCACCTCAGTCCAAGATCAATGGAGTCAGTTGACCATGGACTGAATCTTTCAAAATGTGGTCCCCAAATAAACATTGCCTCTTTTTAATTGTTCTTGTGAGGTATCTTGTTTATAGTGACAAAAATCTAACATATTTTATCTTATTATTATGATTTAGATATGAGATGTCCCCCCAAAACTCATATGTGAGACAATGTAAAAAAGCTTAAGGGTAAAATGATTGGGTTATGAGAGCCTTAACTTAATCAGTATTTTGATCCACTTGAATGGATTAACTGTGTGGTAACTGCAGACAGTCTTTACTTCCTTGTGCCATGTTCTGAGTTGTTTTTTTTTTTTTTTAACCACATTCTTCCACATTTTTCTGCCATTATGTCCTGCCACACCTTGGGCCTGGAGGAATGGAATTGGCCAAGTATGCACTGAGACTCTGAAACTCTGAACACCAGAGAAGCTTTTCCTCCTCTAAAACGGTTCTTATTGCATCTTTTGGCCACAGCAGCAAAAGGCTGATTGAGACCTTTTTATATGCATATGTATATATATTTGGAGAGAGGTGTCTAACTTACAAATGCCTTGTATTTGGAGAGGGGAGGCCGACATATTTCATGTAACAGCCATATCAACACTCACAAGGTCCCCAACTTGCCTTGCATGGTCTTGTATTTCCCAAGGAAGAAACAATGCATGTAGAGAGAAACCACCCTCAGCTGGTTGGCCTCAGTCACCCTAATCACAGCAGGCAGAGGCACATGACTGACATTTCCACCATAATCAGTGGAATTAGGGCAGGTGGTTCTCTCACTGACAGAAGGGTCCAGGCAGACCAGTAATGAGGCTCATCATATGAGTATGATATTTGTGTGTTCCTTACAGATGCTATATGCTCTAGTGTTGTAATAATTCACTTGTTAATCCTCCCTGGAGCATCCATGCTCAGTTACAAAGACCATGCTCTGCTTATCTTCGTAATTCCAGTACTGAACAGGTGGCACCTAAGTGACACTTGAAAATTCTTAGGCTGACTAAAGCAGTGTTTTCATTGCTGAACAAAAATACTGGTATGGAGAATTAATTACCTCTCAAACTACAGCCATGTGTCAGTTATTGATGGGGGTATATTCTAAGAAATGTGCCATTAGGTAATTTTGCTGTGGGGTGAATATTGCAGTGGGTGCTTAAACGAAGGCAGCTGTAATGTCCGTAGGTGACAGAGTCATATGTATATTCTGTCATCAGCTGAAATGTTGTCATGCTGTTTCTGTAATTATCCTGTTGACTTACTTTCAAATTCCTTAGAAGACCATTGTATTGGGCTGGAGGTGTAGCTTAGTGGTAGAGCACATGCCTAGCATATGTGAGGCCCTGGGTTCCATCCTCAGCACCTCATAAAAATAAATAAATAAAATGGGGGTATTGTGTCCAACTACAACTAAAAAATAAACTATATATATATATATATATATATATATATATATATATATAATGAAGGCCATTGTATTCCTGGGCTATGTAGAAAAATTAACTAATTAATAACTGACTAAATTCAATCAACAGTGCTCTGTTGAGTTGATATGTGATCTTTAATATATGAATGTTATTTACCAAACCAAATATAGTCAATTTGCATATTTCTGTATATAGTATATATTTTAGCATCAAATATTATCTAAAGCAAATGGCATTCTGCATCTTGACAGGTCTCTAATGACATTTTTTTCTGACATTTTTGAACTAGCATAGAGCACCAGATATGAATAATCTGGTGTAAACAATGTACATATCTAATGATTAATGGGTGATGTGCACTAATCTTGTTTTAATTGTGTTTAAATTTAGTGCTGTATGTTTGGTTATAAAAAGAAATAGACTTCTAGAAATAATGACAGAATAGAAGTCAACATATTGTAATTTTCTTCCCCTTTTTATGTTCCTAGAGACTTGAGGTTTAACAGAATAAGAGAAATTCCAGGGAGTGCCTTCAAGAAACTCAAGAATCTGAACACTCTGTGAGTACTTATTGCTAATCTGTGGGGTTCCTAAAATTACGACCTACTTGGTTTGCAATTTACCATGAAAAGTCATTTTAAAAATAAAGAACAGTCTATAGAAGAATGAAATCTAGTTAGGGGACTTGTAACCAGCAAAATTCAGTTGCTTTTTTCCACAGCCAATATTTTTCTTTACTTCTGAACTTGGAAGATATTCCTCTTTATCTGTTATTTATGTTTAACTTGCTTAGAAAAGTTTCTCAAAATGAAGAAACTGAGAGAAAGAGTGATTATATACCTTGTCTGTGGGTCCCCTGGCAAAAAAGCCATAGAATGGAATTAAGACTCATGACTTCCTGAGTCCAAAGCCCATTCTCTCTCCAGTATACTGCTGTATTTTATTTGCAATATCACAAGACCCCTATAAAATCACCAAAAATGACAATTTTATGGCTAAGCACTGATAAAAATTTCCAGCATTTAAAAACTTACATTTTATTTATGGAACAGCTATCCGTTATCTCTTTTGTATTTAGCAGTTTGTGGGCTTTGGATTCAGACTCAAATGTACCTGAATCTACTGTGCTGTAGCTGATAGTCTGTCCTTGTGGAGTAGTCAGTAAACAAAACCCCAACTGTGTGGTGGCGGGATTGTAAATTAGTACAAACATTTAATCAATAAAAGAGTTTCCTCAAAAGACTAGGCATGGAGCCACCATCAGACCTAACTATATCAATCCTCAGTATTTCATCCAAAAGAATTAAAGTCACTATACTATAGAAATATAGGTATACCCACATATATAACAGCATAATTCACAATAGTCAAGTTATGGAGCCAGCCTTATTGTCTGTTAACAGATGAATAGAATAAGAAAATGTGTTGTATATACACAATGGATAAAAAAGAACAAAATTATGTCATTTGTAGGAAAATGGATGGAACTTGAGAGCATTATGTTAAGCAAAATAAGCCAAACTCAGAAAGTCAAGAGTCATATAATTTCTCTCATATATGGAAGACAGAAAAAGAAAAAGGTAGGGCAGTATCTCATAAACATAAAAGGGGGACCAGTAAAGGAAGGGGTTAGGGTTAGGGTTAGGGGAAGGGAGGAAAAGAGGGAAAGGGGAGGTACTGGGAATGAAAATGGTCAAATTGTATTATGTTCATGTATGAATTTGCCATGATGAATCTCACTATTCTGTATATATAACACACCAATAAAAGTTTTTAATAAGCCAAGTCATAGTACATAACTAATTTTAAAAAAGTATGGTAAATGCAGTGCTTTGAACAATGATGACAGGAGGCTTAAAAGTATTAAGAGTGCTCAGTGTTTAAAATCATTGATTTTAACCCCCAGAGAGAATACACTAAAAGTTAAGAATATCCAGTGTGGCTAATCCCATGTGAGTTCATTTGTCTTCTTGTCATAATATTCTCATAACAGAGTTAGCAATCTTATCAACATGGTTCGACTTCTCACCATATTCTGGCCAACTTATCCTTTCTAACTTTAGAGCTGAGATCATGACTTTACTTGTACTTTTCCTAACTGGTTCCTTTCCAATAAAAGATGCCTGTATATACACATTTTATCATCATGTCTTCGGTTGGGAGGATATAAGAGTATAACAAAGTAGGGACTGCAGGATATATATATATATATATATATATATATATATATATATTTTTTTTTTTTTTTTTTTTTTAATAAGCAAGCAATTCTTGAACATTATGCACAAAAGTTTAAAAGTTTCTTGGAGTGCTTGTGGACATGCTTCTCCCTCTTTAGCAGAGATCTGATTTAGTGCCTCTTGGGGGACAGCATGATTGAAGCCTTCTACCACTGTCTACTGAAACATGTAGATGATAAATAAGTATCATATTTATTTATGAAATTGCTAATATTACCAAAGTTTATTAATAATGTTATTTAATCTCTTCATTTGAGATAGTTGACACTTAAAAATATTTTTTTTTCTGAGAATAATAAAAAACTGATGATTTCTATTGCAGTTAGGCTATTGTGGAATTATAATGTGTAACATTAGTGATTAGTGAATAATCCAACTCTTCATTTGGAAGAAACTATGCTTATAATTAATTTTTGCTTAACTATTTTAATTCCAAAACCATAATAAAATGATTTAGTAATTAGTGTGAATGAAAAACCTTGTTTTCTGCTAGTTGTTTTACACACATTATCTCCATTTTCTGCTACTATGTTCTGTGGTAGGTGTTATTATTTATAAAGAGATGAAGAGACTGAGGCTCATGACTAATGTAATTTACCCAAGTTCATCCAACTCAAGGGGCAGGCAGTGGTCACCCATAGTTTGATCAGTGAACTTTTGGACTGTGTAGTTTGTGGTGACAGAATTCAGGAAAGCTATTTCCTTGGAGTAATTGATGGTAGATCACCTAAATAGTAAAGTGTATGTGTATGTGTGTGTGTGTGTGTGTGTGTGTAAGTGAGAGAAGGAAGGATGGGGGGAGGAGAGGAAGTTCGAGGTGGGAGGAATTGTTCTCTTCAGAAAATGAGCTAAGAGATGAGACATTGAAAATTCCCGAAACTCCAGTTAAGAGAAGACCCAAGGGTCTTTACTAACTTATTGTAAGGGAAAAAGTAAATATGGGTCAAAATTTTAAAAATAGAGTGAAACATTTCATGTAAGAATATGAAAAAATCTTCACCATATGGCTCTGATACCAATATAGCAATATTAAGTGTTCCCATGTTTCTGGGCTGCCTTTGTACCACATTGCATAGATGTTCCTTTGTTCTCATGTGGTTTAAAACAAATGCCAACCACATTGGTCCTGTGTTATAAAAGGAAAGGTTTTCCTCAGGAACAGTTGGCATTTTGTATTAAACCCAGAGCTTGTTAAGAGGTTTATTAAAAAAAAAACCCTGGAAATGTTATGTATTATCAAAGTCTATGAACTACAGGGTAAGCTCAAGGATCTGTTAACTAAACACTCCAGATTTTGCCCCCAAAGTGCAGACAAGTGAGACCTGGCAGAACTTGGTGACTCACCATGATGTGTCTGCCTTCCAGTTTCTGGGTGAAACTGATAAGAGTAATATGGTTGGGAAGCAGACTGGAATTTCATGGTGGACCATTCAATTATGTTTATGAAAAAGATGCTTTCTGGCCCAAGGTAGTCCAAGTTCACGTTGAATGTTTTCTGCCACAGATGTGGAAATAACTAAGGGTAAGAGATCCTGGTTTCTTTTGGTGGGCAATAATATTTGAAACCAGAATCTGAATCATTAAATATGTAACTGTATACACACACATACACACACTCACACATACAATCATGTATTTATATTGATGCCTCCAGATCAATTCTAATGTCACATGGTTTTCCTCCCTCTAATTTTTCCCCCCATTCCATATTCACATCTTTTTGGAATCCGACAGTAGAATGTATTTACTTATTTAGTATTTTATAGAATGCTCAAAATAGTTTCAGAACTATTTTACACCAAGCATGACATCACAACAAGTGTACTAAATTAAGTGGAAAATAGCTGTGCGAGTCTTGTTTTCTTGTGTGTCAGGGAGAATGCAGTCAAAATGCTGTATTTAAATTACTCAAATTAATCTTTTCATTCCTCTGAGTTTATCTATTTGCTACATAATTAGATTTGTTTTCCTTTACATTGATTTTCAGGATTTGTTTTTATCTTGTTTGATACATGGTTCGTCCTCCATTTCCATTAATTCTGTATCTCTGGATTCCACCAATCATGGATCAAAACTATTTGGACAAACAAATCACATTTGTACTGAACATGAACAGACTGTTTTTTCTAATTATGATTGCCTAAACAGTACAGTGTAAGAACTACTTATGGGGCATTTATATTGTATTTGCTATATAAGTAAATTAGAAATGATTTAAAGTCTATAGGAGGATGTACATAGGTTATATGTAAACACGACACAACTTTATATAAGGCACTTATGTAGTAACAGATTTTAGTATGTACAAAGTCCTAGAAAAAAATTGCCTATGGATACTGAGGAATGACTTTAATATTGATGCAAAATTCAGAAATATATATAAAAAAAGACACATGAAATCTTATTACTAACCTTATCACATTGGTAACCTTAGGTATAAGTATCCCATTAAAATTTAATATCCATTTTTATGATTTTTTTCTTTTGATATGTTTATATGTATACATGTATTTGATATATATTCATATATAAAAACTATATATATATATATATATATATATATATATATATATTTCTTATTGCAGCTTCTTTTTTGCACAAAGGTGACATATTTTACTTTTTATTACTTAATGACATCTCCTGGACCTCATTCCGTTAATAGTTCACAGTCTTTACAGAAATATTTAAATGGCACCATTGTATGCAGTTGTGCGAGTTCTTCATGGATATTAAAGTTCTCCCCAACTTTTTTGTTCCTACTAAATATTATTCATAATTAAATATCAAATTAACTTGTTCACATATTATCTTCTACTTGAAGGTAAATTTTTAGGAGTGAGGTTGGTAGATTAATGGTTCAATGCTTATACCATTTGTTGAATGTTCCTAATGCTTCCTATAGCAGGACAATTGACACTGTCACCAACAATGCATACGGATGTCTATTTCACTATAGACTTGCCCAGGCAATGGTCACCAAGTTTTTAAATTTGATGATTTTTTTTTTTTGCTGATCTAATAGGTATGAAATGATATTTCAGTTTAGTTTTAATTTTCATTCTCACATCTGAGTTAAATAAATTTTTTATGTTTAAAGGCCTTTTGTTTACTTTTTCCTGTGACCTGCCTGTTCATGCCCATTGTCCAGTTTTATATCAGGAGTTGACAATATCTTTATTTTTAACTCTTTATATTTATTTAGCCTTTTCCTGCAATGTGTGGAATAAATATGTCAATTTTTAATTTGTCTTTCCTGAAGATATTCTGTTGTTTATAGTACTAAAGTTTTAGTTTTTAAATTTTTCAGTAGTTAAATTTATGCATACTGGGGCTGGAGGTGTAGCTCAGTGGGATAGAGCTCATCTAAAATGTGCAAAGCCCTGCATTCCATCCCCAGCATCATAAATAAAAATTACCTCCTTTCCTTTTTATGCTTTTAATTTTTGAGCCATAATTATAAAGCCTTTCCTTGACCTGAATTCATAAAAGAATATACCAGATTTCCTTTTAACAGCTGTATGGTTTCAGAATTTTTACATTTAGATCTCAGATCTATTCAGTTTCTTCAGTGCTTCTTGTATAAATCCAATTTTATCATTTCTCCAAGTGCCCAGCCCTGGTTATACCACCGTTTATTTCAAAAGTTCACTGATTTAATGTCACTTTTATTACATACTAGATTTTCATATGTAGTTGAGCTAATTTTCAACTTTCCCTTCTTTTGTACTAATAGACTATTTTTAGAACAATCTCTGACTTACAGAAAAATTGAGCTGCTAGAACAGAGTTCCTATCTGTTCCCCTCCCTTGGCCTCACACAGCTTTTTCTATTACACATGTCTTACATTAGTATGGACCATTTATCACAGTTAATGAAATAATGCTGATATCTAATTACTGACTAAAGCACATCATTTACTCAGACTTTCTTACTTTTCACCCATGATTTTTTTTTTTCTGTTCCAGGATCCCATCTAGAGCCCCACGTTACATTTAGTTGTCATGTTTCTTTAAATTCCTTTTGGCTGTGACAGTATTTTTAGAATTTTCCTGTGTTTGATGACCTTGGGAATTTTGAGGAGCACTGGACAAGTAGGTCATAGGATGTCTCTGTTATATATAGTGCTGTTAAATCACATATCGAGTTTTTTTTTTCTTGTGGTTTCTTGCTAGTGTACACAATGCAATCAATTTTTGTATATTGGTGTTGTATTCAGTGATCTTGTTAAATAAATATTAGTTATAATTCTTTGCTTATAGATCTTTTGGATTTTATGTGTACATAACTATGCCCTTTGGGAAAAAAAGTTTTTCTTGTCAATCCTTATGTATCCCTCAGGGGACAGCGTCTTGGTTTCTTCATATTAGCTGATTTTTTGAAAAGGTTGATTTGAGAATATAGTGGCATCCAATGAAGTAGTGATTGATTTGTGACAAACTACTGACAACTGATCATTCTGTCTTTACTCCTACATGATTATGAAGTAAATGAATTATTCTTTCTTTTGTTGCTCCACAGTTAACCTCATCACTAGTTGCTAATAGACTAATTTTTTCTCCACAAATTTGGCACTGCAGCATAAATTCCATTCAGCTTCCCCAAAATGCAGGAATTTTTCTGCCTATTGACCTAATTTGATGCTAGATGTGGTTCTCATAATGCAATTTCCCATAACAATTGGGTCAGAGTACCAATGGCAGTAGTAGACAATTGGAAAACAGTCACAGAAAGGTAACCAGGGAGGGAACACTCTCTTTCATCTTAGGATGGTCTCTTCCTAATGAATTTTTCTTCCTCATAGTCCTACAAAAGGAAATTACAGCACCAGCTGAATTAAGGGGTCTTGATGTCTATCATTCAAGTCTTTGGTCATGGCAGAAATATTTAGTGGTGACTAGAGGGCTAGTGGAAAAAGATCCAGGCAGATCAGAGAAAGCTCCCAGTTAGTAAATAGCTGACTCCAAGATCTATGTGTAGAATTTTCAATTTTATTTATCCATAGATTTACATGATCACATTTTGAATACTATTCTCAATCTCTTGACTCAGTCACTATTTTGCTTTACATAAGGGAGTAGCTTTTGTAATACAGTATTCCTGTGGAAGGAATTCAAAGGTCACTAACTGGATTTTCATTTTCAAAAGAATATTTTAGCTGTTAAATATTTAGTCAAAAATTTAAAAATAGAAATGAAATGCTCTATTCTGCATAATTATTAGGCACCAATAAAAATAAAATAAAAAAGTTAAAAAACTAAATTGGTGAAAAGAAATCAATAACAACAACATATACAATATCACAGTACTAAATATATTACTTAGTAAAAAATTTGAAAAAATTTAAACACTATTTATTATTTATCATATACATGTTATATGTGAAATATTATGGCAAAAGCTTTACAATGACTAAATATATGGCCTTGGGTAAATTATTTACTTCTGGGATCATAGTTTCTTCATTGATAGGGCTCAGGGATTATGTCTTCTCTAAGCATTAGAAATTCAGTTATTTCTAACAGAAAAAAAAAGATATGGCAACAGGGAAAATTTATAAGGAATATTGTTAAATTTATAGGTTAAAACATAGAACATATTTCAAGATTTCAAGTCCCATCCCAGGCATAATGCCATTGGCAAATTCCCCTGTTTCATGTAATAGGTTGCTTTCAGGTAAATGGGAAGAAATGATTATACCAATGCTGGATGTTAGGGTTTGGATGTGAGGTGTCCCCCAAAAACTCACATGTGAGACAATGCAAGAAGGTTCAGAGGAGAAATGATTGGGTTGTAAGAGTCTTAACCCAATCAATGATTTTATCCCTAGATGGGAATTAACTGAGTGGTAACTAAAATGGTAGGGTGTGGTTGGAGGAGGTGGGAACTGGGGTGTGGGGTATATATTTTGTACCTGGAGAGTGGAGACTCTCTTTCTGCTTTCTGATTACCATATAAGCTGCTCCCCTCCACCACACTCTCCCACCATGATGTTCAGGCTCACCTCTAGTGCTGTGGAATGGAGCTGGCCTTCTAGGGACTGAGACCTCTGAAACTGTGAACCCTCAAATAAACTTTTCCTCCCCTAAAATTGTTCTGGCCAGATTCTTTAGTCACAGCAGCGAAATAACTGACTAAAACACTGGGCTCTGTCTTGTCACTTCAACTACTGGCTGCCATGTTGTTTTACTTCAGTGTACCTTGTCTGAAGAATTGAACACACAATTCTCATCCAAAGAGCTTTCTTTTTTCTACAGGATTGTTTGGGGGCATAGGCATTTTGCTGACATTTTTTTATTTAAAAATTCTTCAAAAATTGTAGATTAGATGGTTGAACTTATATTAATTGTTTTCTATATTATTAATTATTCCTCACTTTTGCATCCTAGCTACCAGAAGAAAAAGAAAGCCACAGCATATAAGTAGGAAGAGTTTGTTCATACCAAGGTGTGTCAGCCCTGACTTGAATTTGGAATCCTTACTCATTCATAATTTTAAAATTATATATTATTAAATGTGATTTTTGACATACTAATTTTTATGCATAATAAAACATTTTTAAAAAACACATGAAGTCACTATAACAATAAAAGTATAAGCATAATGATAGCTTTGGAATCATCTCCCTGGGTGACAGTTCTAGCTCTGTTTTTTATTAGCTGTGTGATGCAAGTTTCTGTACTTATAAAAGAGGGTAATCCTAGTTCATGGAATTAACACAATGATTAAACAAAATAATACATGTAAAACACAGTGTATGGAATTTAAAAAATGTATATTAGTTTTTTAGGGATGCTGTAAAGTGTTACTAAAATCTTGAGGTTTTAAATCAAGGGGAAATTTAGTTCATTTTCCCATAAGTTGATGAGGTTATTATTCTATTTTCATTGATGTTAAATTTTCTGAGTTTTTAAAGAATATTTTCTGATTAATCCTCTGTCAGAAAAGAAGCTGACAAAGATTTTTCTCCCATATCTGTAGCTCACTTTTCACTCTCTTGTTTACTTTGCTCTGCAGAAGCTCTTCAATTTGATGTCACACCATTTATTGATTCTTGGTTTATTTCTTGAGCTTTAGGAGTTTATTAAGGAAGTCAATGCCTGCATCTAAATGTTGTGTGTTGGTGCAATATGTTATTTGTGCATGTATGAATGCAATGGACTCCATCATTATGCATAATTATAATGCACCAATGAAAACCTAATAAAAATGTATAATAAAATAAATAAAAATAAATTTTCTCACAGTTCTAGGGGCCAGAAGTCTGAACTGAAGGTGTTGGGAGGGCTGCAGCCCTCCTGGAGGCTCTGGGGGAGCTATTATTTGCTTCTTTTAGCATCTGGTAGCCACTGGCACTGCTTGGTGTTGCTTTCCTGTGGGACCATATAACTCCCATGTCTGCTTCAATGTTCCTCCTCAAACTGCCTGCTCCTCTGTGACTATGTGATCTCTTTCTGTCTCTCTCTTATAAAGACACATAGGATTGGATTTAGGGACCCCTTAGATAACACAAGATAACCTCCTACCATGAGGTCCTTAATTTAATCACATCCCTGAAGGTTCTGTTTCCCTTATCAGATAACATTTACAGATTCCAGTAATTAGGATCTGGATACCCATTATTCAGCCTACTAAAGAAAGGTAAATGCTTATTATTATTATTATTATTATTATTTATTAGTGATAGTAGAAATTATCTAATGGTATCATAAAAGTAGTTGTATTATAAAAGTAGCATATATTTAAAGATACTCTAATTCAGAGTTGCAAAAGGAAGAATAATATATATAAAAGACTTTGGACTTTGGAAATTAACACTATAAAAGGAAACATTATATGAAGCCTAAGATATCGTGCCATCTAAGAGTCAAATATTAAATATTTTTAGAGTGCTGCTCTTGATATAAAAAAAATAGTCAAAAAAAGGTGAAAGAAAGAGAACTCATATTGTGGAGTTGCTGTTCTATGTCTAGTAGGATCTAATATATAACAATAAATAATAATAAAAATAAATGAAATCATATTATGGAGAACACTGTTCCGAGTGCTTTTCATCTGTTTAGTCGTTTAATAAACCCTATGAAGCACTCCCATGATCCCTATTTTATAGCTGAGGAATTTGTAGACGAGAAGCTGGCTAACTTGGTAAATGCTGCAGTGAGTTTCCGTGGTAGAGCCTAACCTGAATCCAGGTTCTCTGGCTTCAGAGTGTGTGCTCCCAGCCACTTCTTCATCCCACTCCTCATATGCAATAGTCTCCATGTAACTTGGAGAGATTTTACCTTCTGCATCTATAAAATGATGACTATAATATTTTTCTACATTACACAGATAAAGAACTACTCTGTTTTTTCTAAAAGACTTGCAAACAGTTTAGTTGATCACAAACTAGGTTTGTGGGAGCTCCAGAAACAAAATGGTAAAATTTTTTATTAGTGTGACTATAATCCCTCATCTTCCCTGACAAATTCCTATTACTGTTTTTCCTTCAGTCACCTCCTTGGCCCAACTACTGTCAAGAATTGGCAATTTTGTACTAGATAAAAATAGAGGTATCTAGGGTGGGCTTCAGGGGAATATGGCTCATAAAAACCCTATGCAAAGCCCTTCTCTAATAAGCATGACCAAATATTTCTTAGCTTTAAGGCAGGAACTTAATACTTGGGCAGGAAGTTCTCCTTAGAGTCTCATTTGTCTTGGTCTTAATTTATGCTACTCTGAATTTAGAGACCCTGATTATAGCAGGAGGCCTCCTCATAATTCCAAAAAGGAAGTTCCAAAATGGTGAAAAGACCCATGAACATGCAATTCTCTTAAAAGTTTATTACATAATTTTTACAATGAATCCATGTTTTCAAATGTGCCAGCATTAATATATTACCTATCTTCCCACCTGCTATTCTTAGAGAACTGTCTTAGGTGCCCTGGATCATAGTCCTTCCCTTCCAAAGCCCTGGCAGACTCTTGAGATGGTTTTCTATCTGTCTGAGGTGTTTCCTATCTGTCATCAATACGGCCTTTTCTATTGTACCTTTCACACAAAGAGGTATTCTATAATCTCTGTATTATTAAGAAATACACTTCTCTCACCCCATAGGTCTCTCTTCCTAGCCACCGGCTATTACTCTGCTCTCCTCTAGATATGCATGAGCTTTCTTTCCTTTCTCTCTCAAACCTACTCCAGTCAGTTTGCAACACTTCTGCACCATTTGCTTTTTGTTGGTGTTTGTGTGTGGTAGGGCTGGGGATGTAGCTCAGTGGTAGAGTGCTTGCCTAGCACACATGAGGTCCTGGGTTTGATCACTAGCACAGTAAGTAATCAATCAAAAACCCCACAACCAAAAAACAACAAGAGCAACAACAATACTCTCTTCAAGGTAACCAGTGTCCATAGGGAAAGTAGCCATTCTTCCATGTTTATCCCACTTGACTGATCAGTGATATTTGACACAGGTGGTCAATCCCTTGCTTTTGACATACTTTTCTTTAACTGAGTTCTGAGCTACCATTGGTATCAGTCAGAAGCTTAAACAACAATATTCTTACCATCTGGGAGGCTGGAAGATTAGAATCAAGGGGTAGGCAAGTTTGGCCTCTTCTGAAGCCTCTCTCCTTGGCTTGCAGATGGATTTTTTTTTCTACTGTGTGTGCACACATCCTGGTGCCCTTTCCTCTTCTGTTAAAAACACCAGTCCCAGCGAGGTCCTCACATGTATTAAGGTGACTGGATTAGTCCCCTTAATCAAATTAATGGTTCATACTTAATTACCTCTTCAAACACTCTATCTCCAAAATCTCCAAATATAGTCTTATGTGGGGTTGGAGCTTCAGCGTAGGAATTTTGTGGAGGGTGGTGGGAAAGTTATAATTTATTTCCATATCACCCCTCTTTCCTTAATTTCTGGCTCCTCTTGTTTCCCTTGCCTGGATTTCTCTTCTCTTCCTAGGTTTAAAGCTGCCTCAAGGCTCAGTCAGTATTCAGCCCTCTGTATTATTAAGAAGTATACTTCCATATGTATATGCTTATCTATGCTGACTTTTGATGTGAGAATAACCAGTCCCCTTGGACTCTGTTTCTCACTATGACTTCTTTGAGCTTTGATGTTATTTCACTGTGTAAGAGCCAATGGGGGTCTTGCATTAAGTACGTTTGAAATCAAACTTTTGATTTATATTTTTAACCAAAATGTTCTTATATTATAAGTTCCTTCATATCAGCCTATAGTACTTTTTATCCTGTCAGTTACTTGGCCTATAACTTCAGAGTTATTCTTATCTTTCCCTTTACCTCACACCTACATCTATAAGTTTAGTTCATTCTATATTCAAATACAGAGGTCCCCCCTTTCCCTCCAAAAAGAAGGGGGCATCAATTTGGCTCGGGCAGGTTCTTTTTTTAAATATATATATATATATATATATATATAATATATATATTTAGTTGTAGATGGTCGCAACACCTTCCTTCCTTCCTTCCTTCCTTCCTTCCTTCCTTCCTTCCTGAGGATAAAACCCAGTGCCTCATTCATGCCAGGCACGTGCTCTACTATCACTAAGCCACAACTCCAGCCCTAGGGCAAATTCTTAATGCTTGCCACAGAGAAGAATTCTAGGAAACATTAGAAGGTGAGGCACAAGCAGAGATTTATTTAAGACCAGCAAAGGTGTGGCACCTCAACACAGAGTGTGAGATCCCCTTACAGGGAAAGACACAGTGTGGTTTTCAAATCCATGCTTATTTTTACATTTTCAGTTTAGAATGAACAAACAAGCAAACAGGTGGGGATTGAAATAGCACAGTCGCCATAGTACACACAAATATTTCTGGCCCAATAGTTCAGATCATTTCCCTGTCTATGGGTACCCAGGTTTTAAATCACTTTTCTCTCTACATGAACCCAGTGGTTACCAATAAACAAACTTATTACATATAGTCTTGCCACAATAATGGCTCTGCAGTTTATAAGTTACTTATTTATAAAAGAATTTTAAGAGTTTTTATTTTCCCACAAGATTCCAAAATTTTTAAATTTATTTTTCCTTTTTCTCCCACTCACCTATCTCAGTTTCACTTTCCACAGTTTCAATTACCCACAGTCAACCATGGTCCAAAAATATTAAGTCAAAATTCCAGATATAAATAATTCCTAAGTTTTACATCACACCTCTGAGCACTGTGACGAAATCTTGAAATGTCATACTCCAGGCTACTTTGTCCAGAGTATCTACACAGTATACACTATCCATCCATCAGTCACTAGGATTATATAAAGTTTGGTATTATCTGTGGTTTCAGACATTCACAGGGGATATTGGAATGTACCCTGAATGGATCATTATATATTTCAAATCAGATCTGTTGACTGTCTTATCAGTTGGCTTCATTTTTTTTTTTTTTTTTTTAATGTAGAACCACAGTTTAAGGGGCTGAGGCTGTAGCTCAGTGGTAAAGTGCTTGCCTTGCATATGTGAGGCACTGGGTTCAATCCTCAGCACCACATAAAAATAAATAAAGATACTGTGTGTTCATCTATGACTAAATAAATATTTAAAAAAGAACCACAGTTTAACCATATACTTAACTATAACTAATTAAGCAAAATGATAGCTGGTTAAGAACTATTTCTGGATGTGTTTGTGTGGGTGTTTCAGGAAGAGATTAGCATCTGAATTGGTGGACTTGAGTAAAGCAGTTGACCTACTCACTGATGATAGGAACATAGTTGGCTAATGCAGATAGCTTGAAATTGTTAAAGAATTATGAATAAATTGAAGGATCATACACAAATAGTTAAAAATAGCTAATTGCATATTAAATCTTACTTATTTTTTCCAAGTATATTAACCACTAGGGACTTTTTCAAACTTACCCAGAATCATTGGAAGCAAATCATGAAGAAATTTAGTGTGTTAAAACTCCTACATGTATAATCAGCTTATGATTTTAGATATGGTTCATGATTTATTCTTTTCATGAAAATATGCCATTATTATTATAAAAATCAAATGTATTAGTTCAAATAGATATGCTTTGTTGATTCTGAGGAACTTATTAAATGTGATTTTGTAAGTTTGTTAATCTCTATTGTGAGAAAATATAGATTCAAAATATGTGTCACAAGGCCACCCCATGACAAAAAGCTTAAGTTGTTTAGTGGACATGGCCTGAATGATAACAGCTTTTATTCTTTCTGCCATTGCTCACCATTTAATTTCTTTTTGGTGGTGATGGTGGGGTCATGGGCATTGAACCCAGAGGTACTTTACCACTAAGCTACATCCCCAACCCTTTATTTTCTATTTATTTATTTATTTATTTATTTTTATTTTATTTTGAGACAAGGTCTCCCTAAGTTGCTGAGAGTCTTGTTAAGTTTCCAGGCTGACCTCAAACTTGCAATCCTCCTGTCTCAGCCTTCTGAGCCACTGGGATTACAGGTGTGCACCATTGCATCCAACACCATTCAACTTTTTGATAACCAAAATTGCCTCTGCAGTTCATAATGACAAAGTGATTGCCTTTTACATGAAGTTTTATTTATATTTGCTGGGTTTACTGATTTGAGTATTTATACTGGACATTTCTCAAAATAGAAATTGCCTCTTTGGTACATAAGGAAAATCTGGCTTTTATAATATTTACTTTTCTTTCTTTTTTTTTTTTTTTGCATGGGCTACTTTCAACATTTGTCAGTATCACTGAAAACACATTTATCTGGTGATATCCAGCAAAAACTGAAGATGGAAAGCTGGAAAGTTTGTTTGGAGGTTCTGAGCAGAGTATTTATCCATCTGGGGAAAATATTGAGAGAAGATAAGGGAAACAGTGGTTTTGTGAAGAATGCACATAAAAAAGTGAAGAGAGAAGGGTCTCTGCTGGTGAGCCAAAATGGGAATCTCAATACCATGGACTGCGGGCTATTGCTACCTTCATACCCTATTTAATGAAGGAGGTTTCAGAAAATGAATCGAGGTACAGCATAGTTTGCTAAATATACCAGAGCAATAGTTTTTATAACCATGAACTGGAAAGAATAAAAAAATCACTGAAGATTATCTTGAATTGCATATTTTCATAGATAGGTAGCTACAGACACATGGGTAGGGAGGAAACTATTAGAAGAGTGGCTGGTGTTCAGTAAGTACAATTTAAGTGTTCTTTTTTAAAATATTATCCAAAGTAAATTTAAAATATTGTCTCATTAATTTAGGTAATTTGATGATGGTGATTAGCACATTTTTAGTGTAAAAAGTAAAACTATATTTAAAATCAAATTTTCTTTTAGGTTTTCAGAGGTATTGCTTCCTGTTAAGGTTTGGATCTAAAATGTCCCCTGAAGTCTCATGTTTTCAAAGGTAGGGCTTTGGGGAAGTGATTGGATCATGGAGGCTTTGACCTTATCAATGAATTAATTCATTGATGGCTGAATAGACTGGAGAGATTTATCTTCTCTCTGGCTCCTTCCCGTCTCTCTCTGCCTCTCAGCTGCTGTGATCTGAGCCCTTGCAGCATGATGTTCTGCTTCACCTTAGGCCCAGAGCAATGGAGCCAGCTGACCGTGAACTGGAACTTCTGTGACTATAAGACCAAAGAAATCTTTTCTTCTCTAAGTTGTTCTTGTCGGGCATTTTGGTCACAAGGATGAAAAGCTAAGTAACTTCATGACAGAAATTTGGCTGTAAAAGACCTTATTTCTGGCTCACTACAATGAAATCCTAATCTGCTCATTATTTTGGGAAAGCTCAAAGACTACAGAATATGCAAAGAAAAACCTTTAAATCCTTTTTTTTTTTTTACCTTTTGTTTTTTACCTTTAAACCTTTGATTAGTTGTTTAGCAAGTCTGATTATAGGGAAGAAGAGAGCAATAGAATTCCAGATCACGATTTCTTCCCTCAGGGTATTAAAAAAATCTATTTTCAATAAATATTTTAAAGAGAGGCAATTATTTTGCTTTGGCTAGGAAATTATGTCAATGCTGTTTTTTTTTTTTTTAATTTTTTCCCTTTTTTCTTTTGTGTGACTATAACTTGCAACTTTGTTCTTTCCAACTTATCAACTTTGTTTTTCTTTTCGGAATTCTAATCATGTGCTACCATGTTCTGATCAGAATTTTTACTTTTCTTTTTGTTATCCTTCCAGACCCACTTCATGAAATTTGGAGCCTGACATTTTCATTCTAAAAAAATAGATTTTTCTCTATCAGAAATTATTGTGCTGCCTTTCCTATCCTCAGGCAGCAGAATACAACAGACACTAGTATGGCAATATGTAAATCAATGGATGTGTAACCGATGTGATCCTGCAATCTGTATACGGGGTAAAAATGGGAGTTCATAACCCACTTGAATCAAAGTGTGAAATATGATATATCAAGAACTATGTAATGTTTTGAACAACCAACAATAAAAATTAAAAAAAAAGAAATTATTGTTTTTATATTTTATACTGATTTTCACTTTAAGTGACTCTCTAAGGAGTCCATACAGGTGGTTGTAAAATGACTGAGTTAGTGTGATTTGGCTTCTTGGAATTAGCTTTAGGATTAATCTAATATTTGTGTTTATAAATATTTGATGGGGATGGTGTTTAGAAGTCACATAGGTGCTACGTAATTTATGAGAGTAATATTTTAACATCACATGTCATTTTTTCCCCCTATGGATACACGATCCTTAACTTGTTTTGTCTTTTCTAAAAATTCTAACAATTTCTGATAGAGCAGGCTTTATCGCTGGAAACAGAAGTTAAGCAAATTATGTAAGCACAGTAACCTGGAACTTGTGTATCTAACCAAAGGAAATGTTCTTTTTCTACCGTGTAGCTGCATTCTTGGGTACCTTTGGTAATTTTTCAGCTTTCTATTGACTATATTTTATTATCTTTATATCTCCCAGAATTCAAGGTTGTCTTAAACATGGAAAGCAACTTTTCATGATAATTACTTAAAGAATTAAATAATTTAAACCCATTATTTAATTATTCATTAAACTTTATTTTTTTTTCACGTTTTAAAAAATATTTATTTTTTAGTTGTAGTTGGACCTAATATCTTTATCTTATTTATCCATTTTTATGTGATGCTGGGGATCTGCCGCAGTCTGGCTGGGCACAAATCACGAGCCACTGAAGCAGGAACAAACTTTATTTTTAAACTGCAGGAAAACACTTCACACAGCTCCCGGGGAATCCTCCCGAACGCGCCAGGAGGCTTGTCCAGGAACCCCCAGCCGGAAATATCTCTCCCGGAAATCCCTCCTCCTGCACTTCCCCAACCAATGGGAACTCTCGGGGAATCCCCGGAAATCCCCATGAGAACTCCAAAATAGTGCGAGAACTCAAAAGTTGCGGCAGAGGCGGATAGTAATGCCTCGCCTGTCAATCAATACTGTTGGCAAAATGCCAGGGGCCATACAGACTCGGCCGTGGCTCTCAGCAGGGATCAAACCCAGGGCCCTGCACATGTTACATGAGCATTCCACCGCTGAGTCACAACCCCAGCCCCACTTACTTTTTAACCCAGGCCTTCAATCTTAGAGAGGTTGCTACATGTAGGAAGATTGCCAAAACCTTTTCCAATGCGCTAAAACTGTAATACATGGCTCAGTATGATGAGGTCCTAAACATATCTGTTTTTTTTTTTTAATTTTTTATTGTTGGTTGTTCAAAACATTACAAATTTCTTGATATATAATATTTCACACTTTGATTCAAGTGGATTATGATTTAAATAGTCTTATTGATTAAACAAAAGTTAATGGATATAATGATGATAATCAAATATAAATGAGCTGGGCATGGTGGTGCACGCCTGTAATCCCAGCTGATCGGGAGGCTGAGGCAGGAGGATCATGAGTTCAAAGCCAGCCTCAGCAATAGTGAGGCACTAACCAACTCAGTGAGACCTGTCTCTAAATAAAATACAATATAGGGCTGGGAGTGTGGCTCAGTGGTCTAGTGCCCCTGAGTTCAAATCCTAGTCTGTGTGGTGTGTGTGTGTGTGTGTGTGTGTGTGTGTGTATGACTGCTTTATCTTGACTGACTGCAGATTTGGGTTTGAAACAATCCCTCAGCTGTGACTTTCCAACTAGTAACTCTAGAGCCCTTTTATTTCCTGGGTCAAATCTGATTTTTGGGGGAGGAGGATACTAGGGATTGAATCAGGGACACTCAACCACTGAGCCACATCCCCAGCCCTATTTTGTATTTTACTTAGAGACAGGATCTCACCAAGTTGCTTAGCTCCTCGCTTTTGCTGAGGCTGGCTTTGAACTCAAGATCCTCTGTCTCCACCTCTGGAGCTGCTGGAATTACAGGCATGGGCCACTGCACAGGCTTCCAGATCTGATTTTAATAATGCTGAGTCCACTATGAGAAAAGCAAAATTTATATGTATCGGAAAGACATAATAAGGTAGAAGGAGCTTCTAATCACCACTTTTCATTTGACTTTTTTAATGTTGGCAATTATATTTATACTCTTTATTGTTGTGTGTGATAGTTTGTTTTAGAATATACTATTTCTGGGGCTGAGATGTAGCTCAGTGGTAGAGCACTTGCCTACCATCTGTAAGGCCCTGGGTTTGATTTCCAACATCACAAAAAGAGACAAAGAAGCAAAAATAAATAAAAGAAGAAAGAAAGAAAAATACTATTTCTATTCAGCAGAGCCATAGCAGCCTGTATGAACCAAAGTACCAATTTCTATGGTGTAACATAAAATGATCAGGTCAAGAATACCATTTTCAGTAGAAATGTGAAAATGCTACATTCAAAGCAATGTTACCAAAACAATTTTTGGTAATAAATACTTCCCTCATGGCTCAAGTGGGAAAAAACAAACAAAAAAGGATCTGACTTACTGTATTTTCTCTCCATTTTTGGGTCAGATTCATTTTTTCCTTAAGGCCCGGGTCCAGCAGGTGCCCCAAGAGGCAAACCCTGAATTGCTAAGTGTGGACAGCAGTTCTCCTTCACACAGCGTCTGGGGTTATAGGATCTTCAGACTCATTTCTGGCTAACTTTATTCTTCTGGGATTAACAGCATTCTGGCAAAGAAAAGGGAAATATTCTACCTGTGTGGATTTATCTTAATTGCTAGCTTCAAATACTGTAAGCATACTCTGTGCAGATTTTTTTTTTTTTCAAAAGGGGAAAGGAAGAAAAAAAATGTGTAAGAACCAAAGAAATACAACCACAGGGTGGGGCATGTGTCATTCACCATTTAAAGAGCACTTATGACCTCTTAGTGAGCCCTAAGTCTGCTGGGTGCTGTGAACCATCCCAGTGAAAGAGAAAATGTCGTCTATCACCTTCTGTATCAGGGGAGGAGGGCAGATTACATGATTAAATACTGATGTTAATTACTTGCCAAATAAACATAGGCATACACAGTGAGACCCGCGCGCGCACACACACGTATGCACAAATACACAGTTTACAGAATGAGGGCAAAACAGCCTGTAACAATAAGAAGAACAGCTTATTGAACACTTCTGCAAATTCTTGTAAATGCTTTGCATAAATTTTAATCTTTTAACAGTCCTTGCTGTGCTATTACAATTCCCTGGGGACACAGAGGTACTACAAAGTTGGGCGACAATAGACTTGTTCAGAGGAGAAGCTAGGCATCACATGCAAGTAAGCTGGGCCCTGAGTCCTTACTTTCTCTCTGCCTTGGAGAATAACTTTCTCCAGCTCCAGGGTGGAGCCTTTTGGTCCTAGAAGATATGGCTAGGGAGGGAGGACAAGGGAGAGTGCTTTAAGTAGTAAAGTTTCACAAATATAGCACAATAATAACTGATAATTGACATTTCAAACCAGGAAAAGTCAGAAATCTTTTACCTCTTATTAAAGAAATAAGAGAAAGTTTCTATTGAGCAGAGCAAGTTTTGAATAGGCACATATCAGGGGTTAGGCAACAATCTCCTTTTATCTCCCCAGGAGGATGGGGATGTTAAAGTGCCCTCGCTCCTTAGAGTTTGCTTTCTGTTTGGCGATTAGATGAGCTGAGTTTGGTGAGACAGAGGCAGAGGGTTCTGGCTCAGGTTCTTTTAGAGCACTGAGACTTGGTTTTGTCTTTATGAATTATTAGAAACAATTTAGAACAATTAACTCATTTTGTAGAGAACTGAAGCCCAGATGGGCTATGTATTGACCACTGAGCAGGATAGCCAGGATGGAAACCTGGTTCCCTAAGTCCTCATTCAGAACTGTTTCTACTGACACTTGTTCCTCTCGCTATTCATGGTTATTATCTTAATTGTTATGTGGTCACTTTTTATTATGCTTTTACGTCCTGAGTGTTACCATGTTATAATGATAATAATAATATCATTTCAGGTGATCTGACATTACCACAAGATTAAAACACAGATTGTTATTGCTATATTGCTGGGCATTTCATAATTTGAAACTACAGAAAATACCCCTTTGGACTAACTTTCTATCGTAGCATAACAAATATAGCGGCTCATTACAAAGCTCATTTGTTTGCTCAGAGCTCTGTGGACCTGAAGTCTGGCAGGCTCTTATTAGGGTGTCTGTGCCTGGGCTGCTACCTGGAAGCCCTGGGGAGGCATCTGCCTCCAGGTTGGTTCAGGTTTTTGGCAGGCGTCAGTTTCTGCAGTTCTACAGAGACTCCTGCTCCCTTCCTGGCTAGTGTTGAGGGTGATTCTTATCTGCTGCAGGCCTTGCTATGGTCCTGGTAGTTTTCCCTTTATCTTGAAAGCCAGTCAAGGCCCACCAAATCCTTCTTAAGCTCTGAGTCTCTCTGACTGCCCCTTCTGCCAGAAGTAGAGAAAACTCTCTTCTTATATTAAAATTTCCTGGGATTCTATCAGGACTACCCAGAAAAAAATCTCTTTGATTAAGTAGTTTGATTAAAGTATGTGTTAATTTTTATGTATGCAAGGTATCATAGTCATGTGCAGGATATCTCATTCTATTCAAAATCCCATCCTTGTGGAATAAATCCTGGAATGGGGCATCTTAGAATTCTGCCTCCTGTATTCTCCAAAGTTGAATCTGGGGCACTAATTTATTCATTTTATACAGGCACCCACTAACGCACACACAGAGACTTTTGCAATATCATTTTTATATGATGTGCTCTATTTTTCTCAACAAGATTTTAACTGCACCAGCACAGGTAGGCAATTAGTAACATCTTTTTAAATGCTCTATAGTTTTAGACTATCAAGTTTTGCTATTTTTCACTTACATTATACACAATATGTGTTTGTTTAGTATTGTAAAGCAATCAAACATTGTTCTAAAACCTATAGATTAGTAGCAAGTTTGTGAGGTGTGCATATTTGGAATATATCCTCATGCTTAGAAGTAGAGAAAATTTGTATATAATATTAATATAATCCATTTGAATATAGATGTACTTGATGTATGTTCCTGCCAATTTTTTGAAAGGTGAAGTTAGCAAGGTAGCAAAGTACTTTCAAAAATTTTCACAGCATATTGGTAATATATGGAAAGTATAACTCATAAATCAGTCTATTACTAAACTCTTAAAGTGGTCAACTATATTGCCATTCAGCAATCTAATTTCCATTTCTTTTGCAGCTTACCAAAAGAACAATATATTTTCCTGAGGAAATACACAAAAGTAATTTTTTCAATTGCAAGAAGAAACTATTTGTGTGACTATAAATGGCTGAGTTGTAAGAAAGTCTCAACTGGAAATATGCAGATACCATGGTTACCCAATGCGTGTGGCTTTTGTAATATATGGAATTACAAGAAAATAGAAACAGGAAAGACAATAAGAGAAATGCCATAGAGTACCTACAATACCTCTAGAAATAAATTATACTGTTGTGAATTTAAAACATTCTTTATTTTCCACCTGAAAAATATTGAGAGTTTTTAACTCCTGTAGGAGTAGAGGTTATTTGTGAAAACTTCCTTGGAGATATCTATAAAAAATTGACTCTACGCCATCATGTCTTTAGCTATTACTTTCAGTTCCATGACAGATTTTATTAAAAGTTTTCATTGTGTGCAGAACTTTGTATTTAAGTGTTCCCTTAAAAATGCAAATAGATTTTCAAATCAAAATCTGATCATATTACGGATCATATGTTCCAGACTATACTTCCTTGTTCTGAATCATTTTCTGAAACACGCAAGAAATACTCGAGTATTTTCCCAGGTAAAAAAATGCTAGAACCTAATAGAAGAAAAAGTAGGCCCAAATCTCCATCATGTCAGATTAGGCCCCAAATTTCTTAATAAAACTCCTTGTAGCTCAAGAATTAAAACCCAAAATCAATAAATGGGATGGATTTAAGCTGAAAAGCTTCTTCTCAGCAAAATAAACCATCAGTGAGGTGGATAGAGAGCCTACAGAGTGGGAGCAAATCTTTACTACAAGCACATCAGATAGGGAACTAATCTCTAGGATATATAAAACACTCAAAAACCTTAACACCAAAAAACCCCAAATAACCCAATCAATAAATGGGCGAAGGAACCGAACAGACACTTCTCAGAAGGTGATGCAATCAATCAACAAATATATGAAAAAATGTTCAACATCTCTAGCAATTAGAGAAATGCAAATCCAAACGACTCTAAGATTTCATCTCACTCCAGTCAGAAAGGCAGCTATTAAGAACTCAAACAACAGTAAGTGTTGGTGCAGATGTGGGGGAAAAGGCACACTTATACATTGCTGGTGGGACTGCAAATTGGTGCAGCCAAACTGGAAAGCAGTATGGAGATTCCTTGGAAAGCTGGGAATGGAATCACCATTTTGACCCAGCTATTTCACTGCTTGGTCTATACCCAAAGGACTTAAAAACAGCATACTACAGGGACACAGCCATATCAATGTTTATGGCAGCACAATTCACAATAGCTAAATTATGGAACCAACCTAGATGCCCTTCAGTAGATGAATGGATAGGGAAACTTTGGTATATATACACAATGGAACATTACTCAGCATTAAAAGATAATAAAATCTTGGCATTTGCAGGTAAATGGATGGAGTTGGAGAATATAATGCTAAGTGAAGCAAGCCAATTCCCCCAAATCAAAGGCCAAATGTTTTCTTTGATATGAGGGTGAAGATGCATAATGGCGATTATGTGTGGGGCGTGGGGCATGGGAGGAACAGAGGAACTTTAAATAGAGCAAAGGGGAGGGAGAGGACAGGAGAGGGCAAGAGGGTAGGAATGATGGTGGAATGAGTTAGACATCCTTACCCTAAATACATGTGTAAGACACAAATGGTGTGAAAATATTTTGTGTACAACCAGTGTCTTGAAAATTTGTGCTCTGTAGTATAATATGAAATGAATTGCATTCAGCCATCATGTATAAAAAATCAGAATTAAAAAAAAAAGAAAATTTTTAGTACTTTGAATAAGAACCACCAACATCCTTTGTGTAAACGTTAAGGTCTAGATTTGTTTAGGGAAAGGTATTATTATTTTTCTCTCTCTCTGCAGGCAAGGGAGTTAGTCCTGGGTCTGGAATTGAAACTTGAGTCTGCATGAGTCCAGAGCACCAAATTTTAACCCCTGTACTCTGCTGTCTTTTTTGGAATGACCAGTTCCCATATGGAGCAGCAGCTTCCTGATTTCAGATTTTTCTCTCTCTAGATCTGCTCTTCCCTGGAGGAGGCTGTAGGCACTGACCTTTAACAGATGTCTTCCCATCAGGATGTGCATCTTCAGGAGATGTCAGTAGAGAACTCACTTCTTAGTGAACTGAGCAAAAGGAACTAAAATATTAGCAGTTGGCCATATTTGGAAATTACTGTACCCTTTACTTTAAAGGAGGATAGATAAGATTTTCCAAAGAAATGCAGTAGCAATTCTGGGGTATTTGGTTCTACAATTATAGCTTCATCTCAATTCTGCCCCTCGTCGATCTATCAGGCACGTTTTATTCAAAACCTTTCCTGTTTAGTTTACTGAAGTCTAGGGAAAGGGACTTTCTCCTAAATACCAACACCTGCTGACTTCCAGGTTGTAAGCCCTCACCTTTGGACTTTGCTTTGTTTGTGTTTCCTATTTCTGGCCCATTCTCTGCTTTGGTAATCGCTGGTGTCTTTGCCCTTTAGCTTCAGACCTGCTGTTGCCATGTGGAGAGCCCGGGTGATTGGCAGCTTGTGTAGAGAGACAGCACCTGGGGCTCAGAAGACCATTTTTGTTGCACAATGACTCAACAGGCAGTCGCAACTTGGCAGCCAAAAAGAAGCAGGGAATTTCAAAATGGTGGAGTTTTATTCAAAAATCATTTCGTAACTACTTAGTCATCTTTATATTTGAATGTGGCTGTTAATGGAAGACTCATGTGCATGTGTATGTGAATATATGTATGCATGTTCCACTAGAGTCAGAAGGAAATGGACAATTTTTGAAATCTCCTTGCTTTCTTTTCCCTTTCCATTTTCAGTAGGAGATATGATCTGGGAGGTATCTCTTCAGCAGATGAATCATTTATGCCTTTAAACTAGTGTGCTCGTTTCATGTAAAATGAATGCCTACTTGTGTAGGAGTGGCTATAGACATCTCTGCCCCTCTTAGTCCTTAATTTGGATATTCCACTGGGTCTAGGAATCAAATTAACACAAGCCAGATTAGTGGATAAAAAATATGTAAGCTTTATTAATTTTTTATAAATACATGGGGGATATTCACAAGAGATGAAGATCCAAAGGAATGGTCAAAGCAGGAAACTCTTATACTTTTTTTAGACAAAGAATGATAAACATTGTAAAGAAATGACAAGGCAAAGGGTTCTGGGTTAGGGGTAGTAAATTCCTGGGGCATTAGTATGAGATATGTTGTGTAAACCTAGTGGAAGAGTAGGGTTATTTCAGGTAGTTTATATGGATCAATTTCAGTATCAATTTGAAGTCACTGGTTATTTTCTTGTGTTGGTACTGGGAAGGGGTCTATCTCCCAGGAATTTTTAATAGCTTGTACAGGTGAGAGAATAGTTAAGATAGCCCTTTCACAATGCTCCTTCTCATATGCCTACATCTCAAAAGTATTTATGTCAAAGAGGCATATTTTAGGGAGATATAGGTTTTCTTTACTTGCTACTGTTGTCTTATACTGAAAAGTTGAATATTAGCAATGAAACCTAAAACAAAGTCTCAGCACTTAGAGGGTGCAGTCTTACTAACATTTCGTACATTTCCATTCATATTTATTGATCTAGAAGTTGTTATATTTTCAGTTCTATTTCTTTTAGTTTCCCAGCCACTATGTGGCATGTGTGAAAATGAAATGGAAATACAGCATTCTTTTTGGTATTGCTGTTTCCAGTAGCAGCTAGAGAATGAAGAAACGTCCATTTAACAGAAAAGTTTCATCTTGGAAGAATGTAATTCTGATTTTGAAGTTAACTAAAACAGATCAACAGAATGATTGTATGTTCTATTTGCCCTGTTTTTTTTTTTTTTTTGGTGGTGGGGGGGTACCTACTGTTAATCTTTTGCAAATTAAAATGACCAAATATACAGTATCATAAATCATTTGATTTCAAAAACTAAGTAACTTCAAATTAATCTGCTTTTGAGTTTTATGTGCATTTATTTAATTTAAAAGACTGACGGAGATAGGGATGGCCTTTGGCCAACTGTCAAACTGGCGAATTATGCATTTGATTTATTCCTCTCAAGCTTCCCCAGGGATTCTGTGTTAAAGGTCCAATTTCCTTGCCCTTCTCAAAGCCTCTTTTCCTCTCAGATATTATATATAAGTATATTTGGTCCTCAGTATCCATGGTCTCTGCATCCCGTGTATTTAACTAGATGCTGATGGAAAATATGAAAAACAAAACAAAACAACTGTACTGAACATTTACAGACTTTTACTTCTAGTCATTATTCCCTAAACAATATAGAATAACAATTATTTACATCGTATCGAGTATAATCAGTAATTTAGAGATGACTAAAATATATGGAAGGATATGCATAGGTTATATGCAAATACTATCTCATTTAATATAAGGAATTTGAGTAGATTTTGGTATCCCTGGGGGTCCTGGAACCATTCTCTCATGCATACTGGGGAATGATTATATATACATAGATATTAATATAGATCTGAATACAAATATGTGTGTATTTTTCTATAGAAATATTTTTATTATTTTAGTTTTTTATCTCCAAGAAGTACCATTTTGAAGAGAATTTGTAGGGGAAGTACACCTTCAATGGTTCCAGAGGGAGTTTGGGGATCACCCCACATGCATAACTCTCTCCTCTCTTCTATGTGCAGCTGCTCTAACACAAGCATCTTAGAAAAGTTCCAGAAAACATCTGTGCAGATTTTTTGAGTGCATGATTTCCTGGTTTTTTTTTTTTGTTGTTGTTGTTGTTGATTTTATTTTTTTGAATGTGAGACTCAGAATGTGTTGCCTGCTTGAGCCTCAGATTGTGCAAACACATTAAAAGGTACAACATAATAACCTACCTTAATTTCTCCAGGTAAATTCAGTTCAGACATAGGCTAAACCCCATCTGCTGAATGCTACCATGTGTGGATTGCAGATGATCTTTGTAGGTTGGCATGCAGCAGCCTTTGATTTGATAGTGAATGGCAGTCTGTGGACAGAGTCCCTGACAGGGTGAAAAAGGGCAGAGACTCTTATACAGACACTCCCATGAAGGCATCATGTTCACATTGCTACAGTGATGGCTGTTTCATACTGCCATTATAATGATGCCATAAATTTTCTGATGAGCTAAAACATGAAGGAACAGAGGATTGATCTGAAAGTCATATGGAGAATTTCCATCTATAAAATTATATCTTCACTTTATTGTGGGTTATAAATGTGGTATCCCAGTGACTGTTCATCCCTGTTAAAATATGTTATAAGGAGGTTGTTATAACTAATTCCTAAAATCTGTCAATGACTCAAACTTAGAAGGGAGCCTGGCAAAAATCTCACATAGGAGAAATTAATTCAAACTGAATGCCTGTTTCTAGCTGCAAGTTCATCTCACAGCTAAGTCTATATAGGAATTTGTGACTCCATTTCTGTACTTTCTCCTCCATTCTTTTTCCAGATTTACTGAGACTGGATTCTCTACATTGATTATGCTAAAGGAAATAATTCCTGATCAATTCTGAAATATACATTTCAAGAGACAACACGATCCAGTCTTTCATTATAGAACAGTTTTATGCCCACCATACTTAGAGCAGATGAAATCAGTTGCAGATAATTTGTCTATTTACTATTTTATGTGATAGGCATAGAGAAGTTGGCAAAAAGAATAAGACAGTTTCTTCTTATGTTAACTGAACAGAGGCAAAAAAGTTATAAGGTGTTTTTTTTTAATAGTAAAAATGAATTCACTTGCAGTCTAAAAAATATAAATAAGAAGGAAGAAAGAGCACAGATATACTATTTTTTTAAAGAGAGAGAGAGAGAGAGAGAATTTTTTAATATTTATTTTTCAGTTTTCTGTGGACACAACATCTTTATTTTATTTTATGTGGTGTTGAGGATCGACCCAGCACCCCACGCATGCCAGGCAAGTGTGTTACCGCTTGAGCTACATCCCCAGCCCACAGCTGTACTATTTCATGTTATTCTGTTAATGGGGATTTGTACAATGTACAACATAGAGATTAATTTGAAAGTCTCAAAGAAGAAAACCACTAAGCACATCTGATTTAGGTCACTGAAAAAGTTGTGAAAATATGCATTTGAGTTTCAGCTAACAGTATTAAGTAAGCTTTTTGAAGTTCAACTATGAAATGAAATTAGGAATATATAAAAATCAACTAAGTGATTTTATTCAAAGATGACCAATAATGAGAGAAATTTAAATCATTTATTTAGATGTTTATGTCTGTCATCTTCTACTTTAAAATTTCCATCTTGAGAACATTTCTCTTACCAAAAAGTTATTTCCAGATTGTCTTGCTCTCTGAGGAGCCCCATATGTAGTTACTTTTGGGGGATATATATAAGTTCTTCTCGGATTTTTGTGCTATATCATGTTTTTTAAGTACAGGCAGATCATTCTCATTTCCATAAAACTTGTACATAAGAAAAATGTGAAAAATTCTAAAACTAGTTTTTAAAATAATTTGAGTGAATCTACAAGTTGACATTTATGATAGAATGATCTGATCAAAATAATTGCTGGAATAACAGAATAGAAATTATAACAATGATTGGTTGGTGCTGAGTATTCTATTCCTTTTAGATTTTCTGATTCTCGAAAGAGACAGTCAATTCTTTAAATTTTAATATTTTAATAGACATATTAATTGTACACATCTGGAGGCACAATATGATGCTTTGACACATGTATGCAATGCATAATCATCAAATCAGGGTAATTAGCATATATAGTACCTGTAGCATTTATCATTTCTTTTGGAGTGAAAACATTCAAAATCCTCTCTTCTAGCTATTTTGAAATATTCAATACAACATTGCTAACCTTAGTCACCCTACTGTGCAATAGAACACTGGAACTTATTCTTCTTGTCTAATTACAGGCTGCTTGAAAATCACTTTTCACTCAATCCACAGGCAGTGAAGAAAACAGAAAAGTGTTGTGACTGCAGAGGGGTTATGCTGAGTCCAGAGGCACTGAAAATCACTCCCTGCTCCTCAGGGTCTTTTTTCCACAACTGGAGAGCCAGAGCAGAAGGGGTTGGGGCAATTAATACTATGCAAATTGAATAATTTGGATGGTGCTTAGATTGAGACCAGACCAAATGACTATAATGGTCTCCTAGTTGAAGCACTTGCTCCCCTAATCAATGACTAATGCTGCTAGCTATTGAAGCAATGTTGAGTGAGGCAAATAAGACTCTGGCTTCTAGAAGTTTGCATTTTAGTGGGTGATACTGACAAATAAGCAATAAGTACAAACTACATAGACGGTGAAATAAATACAGATCATTATTAATTCTACGAAGAAAATAGAAACAGGGAAAGTCTGAGAGGGTGACATTTTAGTTCAAGTATGTCTGTGAGGAGTTGCTAAATCTTATAATGTGTGTATAACTGCGTTATCTCTTATTGGACTTCTTAGTAGCATCCAATACTAATGACCACTCCAGCCTGGAGACACTTTTTTTCTTTTTCTTTGCAAGTTTGTCTTTCTCCTCCTGCTCCTTAACCCTAGCATTACCCTGAGTCATCCCTTCCTCTTTTTCTAAGATCTCAGGGGTATCTCATGTTCTTTCCTCTCTGCAGATACTGTCTGTATACCAGTTTATACTCCGATTTATGTCTCTAGACCTTATCTTAGTCTCAAGACCTGAACCACTGTACTTATATTTTGTTTCTTGTGAGCCCCTCAGATATGTTCCCTCCCAAACTGAACTGATGACCAGCCCCAATTAAACATCTCCCTTTCTTCCTGGCCATATTTTATTTCTTAGTGGATGTTGATTTGACTCTCTGGAAATTCAGACCTGAAATCTGGGACTAATCTTTGTCCTCATGTTCAATTGCTTGTCAACTATGACTGATTTCAGCTCTGATCTTTCAGATCATTTTTCTTCCTACCTAGGGTATTAATTTGGGTCCTTGCCAAGCCTCCCTTAGCTGAGTGCATTGACCTCGTATGTCAGTTTCCCTGGGTCCTTACAGAAACAGCACACCAATTGGGCATTCTGAAGAGAGCTTAGTTAAGGCACTATTATGAAGGTTGGAACATGGTGTAAAGAAACACTAGGAAAAAATGCAATATCTGAGGCATCTTGGTTCATGGACAGGGTGGCTCCTAAACGACAGAAATTTATTTCTCCATGCTGAAGGCTAGAAGTTCAAGAACAG
Organism: Marmota monax; assembly: GCF_021218885.2. NCBI lineage: Eukaryota > Metazoa > Chordata > Mammalia > Rodentia > Sciuridae > Marmota > Marmota monax. Next base: position 6,473,122 of record NW_026695198.1, on the reverse strand, counting down.
GTGCCAGTATGGCCAGATCCTGGTCAGGGCTCTCTTCCGGATTGCAAATGCTGACTTCTCTGTCATCCCACATGGCAGATTGGGAAGGGATATCACTGGTCGCTTTTTTGAAGGCACTGATCTCATCATGAGGGCTCCACTTTCCTGACCTGATCACCTCCCAAGGTCCCCACCTCCTAAGATCAATCTCCTGGGGCATTAGGGTTTCAACACTGAAATCCCAATACAGACCACAGCACTATGCCTGGTAGATTTTACCACCCTTAAAGGGGCAAAGAGGGAGAGCAAAGACCAGGTAGAGACACAAAGGTGCAGAGTTGTGTGGAGGAAGATGCTCAGTAAGAACTGAACTTCAGCTGGAGGCAGTCAGCTATTTGTAAATACGAGGGAAGGGAGCCAGTGAGTAGATACCTTAATTTCTCTTACATTTTCCTCTTTGGCATCCCAGTACTGCTCCCCATTGCCTGAAGCCAACTGAAATCAGAGGACAGAGGAACCACCATTTCAGGCCCCAGAGGACAGTTCAGGGCAGGTCAAGGAGGAGTGCATCCCAGGAGCAAATAAATTCTCTAACATGCTTTCTCAAGTTCTAGCCACTTTTTACTGTCTTCCTTTATCTGCTTTGAATCTAAACAAACAAAACAAACACCACCACCATTTTTGTCCTCTTAATTGATATTTGTGAATGCCATTTTTCCATTGGCTAAAAGGTGTTAATGAATCTCCAGCTTTCAGTACAAGAAGGAGCATTTCTACAGGGCATCCGAGGTCCTTCATAACCTACCTCTCTTTGTTCCTTTAACTTTATCCATCTAATTTCCTTCTTAGATTTTTAAGCTTTTTGAGGGCAGATTTGTCATATAACTTTGAGAACTGCCAGACACACAAATAAGTATCAGCTATATTTAAACATTTATTATAAAATATTCAAGACCCCTTAAGAGGTCTAAAGCAATATAGTGAACATCCATGTAATCACCAACCCAGTTAGGAAACAAGCTAATAATAAACCTAATTTCCTTCTTTTCCTACCACGAAGGTAATTTCTATACTTAAATTCCTTTTTTTTTTCATTCCTATATATTTATTTATGTTTCTAATATGGGTAGTATGTATTCCTAAATAACTTATGTTTTGCATGTTTAAAATTTTTATTGTGATGCCACACATATTGCTGATACTATTAATCATAATAATTTGAGTGAACAGATGAATATATCCAAACAATTTTTCTTTACTACTAGCTCCAAAACTCAAGGTGGTATGAAGAATTCTAAGATGATTCCCAATAACCTACCTAAGGGGACTTCCCTTGAGTATAGGCAGGGTCTTTGTGTGAGATAGGATATCACTTATATTAGTAATATTACATATATCCATTCATCACTCACTCATTTATACTCACAGTGAAAATACGTGTGCAATCACTTACACTAATAGCAAAGGCAAAAGGATTTTGCATATTTAATGAAGGTCCTTAATCAGTTGCCTTTGAGCCATTTAAAAGGGAGATTCTCCCATGGAGGCTTGGCCTAAGCAGTTGAGTTTTTGTGGGGATGGTAATTAGCAGACATGCTCTTTCTAGCTTGGAAGAAACAGCATGCTGTGAACTGTCTACAGAGAAAGGTGGTTTCTAAGGAGGGTCTCAGTGCTTCAACTGCATTCTGAATTCTGACAACAGCCTGAATGAGTTTGGAGGAGGATAATGAGCTCTAGTTGAGATGCCTTGATTTCAGAAGACTCATGTGTAGACCCCTGGGCCAAGGAAACTGAAATAATAAAGTGATGTTGTTTTAAGCAGCTGAATTGATGGCCATTTATTTGTTTTCTAATTACTTTAGAGTATGTCCTTTATTAAACATCTTCCAGGAATATCTTGAAAAGATGAGGAAAAACGTCTATATATTAACAATAATAGTCTATTATTTATTATTGTTGTTGAATACTATTAGGATCATAATAGCAAACATTTAATTTTTAATTGTTACTTTAAATTTTATTTATAATATTTATTTATACTATTAGAAAGAAAATATTTGCATGCCCAAGGCTGGGTACCATGTCAATGGAACTTAAAAACATTTTTTTTAAGTGCTAAAGACGAATTTATTGACTAAAAGCAATAGTGTTTAGCTTTGGAGAAAGAAATGACTGATGTTCAATCAAAATATATCAGAGGAAACAAATATGGGAACAAGTACTTATTTTACCCTTGGTCGTTTTTTTTAACTTGAAGGGGAATAGACCTTTTGAGAGGTCTACAAAGAGAAATAGACCTTACATTTGCCTTAGGGTATGAAGCAAGAAATGTTGACAAACTTCTCAACTTGAATGTCAGGGTTGGTGGCACAAATAATGGAAAAATGGTATAATATCTTCTATAAAGAATATATTTTAGAGGTAGGCATTTATTTATGAGACTCATATATAAATTCATTTATGGACTATACTTATTGGTATTTACTATTAATGGGCAGTAAATGGAAGGGAAATTTTGCTCACTTCTGTGCTTTATAATATAATATAGTTTTTAAATGTGTTTATACTTGTTAACTCTCAGATATTTGAATACAAATTTAAAAACATTTTAATCCAATGTAGAATCTGGGTGCCAGAGACTGTTGGGATATAGTAGAGCTGCTTGAGAGTTCTTCTCATGAGGACCAACAGGTGTAATTTGTATTTAGGGCAATCATCCCAAGGAACAAAAACTTTGGAAAAACTTTCAAAATCTTTATTTTAAAATATTTTGATTCAGCAGGGTGTGGTGGCACAGGCCTGTAATTCCAATGGCTAGGGAGGCTGAGGCAGGAGGATTGTGAATTCAAAGCCAGCCTCAGCAAAAAGCTAAGCTACTCAGTGAGACCCTGTCTCTAAATAAAATACAAAATAGGGCTGGGGATGTGGCTCAGTGGTTGAGTATTCCCGAATTCAGTCTCTGGTACCTGTAGGGGTTTTGTATTTGGGATTGGGGTTCCTGATGAATTCATGGCTGTGGCATGTTTGGTGCTTGGGAAAGTTTTTGTGTAAAGGCATAGGATGCCTGGTTGTTATGGTAATGCCCTCCATGTTAGAGTCTTATCAGCTTTGACTTTAATCTTAGGTATACAATTTCTGGGAATAAAGGAGCTTGCTTGCTTGATAACTACAATGTTTCATCAAGTTCCAGTGCTCCTGGAGCTGCCTGCCTAACAGTAACTTCAGACAATGGACCTTCTTGAGAGTTGCACAAAGCTTCTAACATTGCATATTGTAACTGTGAAATGTAACTCCAGAATAAGCAACCTTACTGATACTGTAAACAATAATCTCCTTATGGTACTAATGACCTAATTTAAACTTGGACAAAGAGCCACTCTGCCACCTTCCCTGCCTCTGCATCTTGGGGAAATATATATATATAAAATCTCCAATTTAAATTATTGTGCTCATTCCTGGTGGCTAGAAGTGAGTTTAAAAAATGCCAATACCCTGTTACCTTGATACTTATGCTCCTTAGGCAAATACTGACAAATAGATAAAGCAGGACTTTCAGGATATGGTACATGCCACCCATGCTCTCCCCAAGGCCCTTCACAGGCCAGACCACAGCCATTGCCCAGGTGTGATGGTGGTTATCTGGTGATGCTGGAAGCCTCTCTCTTCCCATGAGGAAGCGGTTGAAATAAAAGCTGCCATCTGGAGGAATTTCTTCTGGGAACTGAACATACGATTTTGTACCTCTTTTCCCTCTAACTGTCCCTGGATTTTCCCGTTGCTCCCATGTCATTCTTGCCCATAGGGTGACCTTTCTACCTGAACTTACTGCCCGTGGCATGTCTCACCCAGTGACTCCACTTGCTTCTGTCACCAGGTGGGCCCATTCTGGCTTGATTCCTGGGAGCTACCTACTTCTAACCTCTGGATTCTTCCTGCGTTACTCTTTTCCTTCTTTCAGATACTCTCGCCAGCCCTAATATTTAATCTGTAAGAGTTGAAATGGTAAGTTATTTCAACACCCAAATACAGCCTGTGAGTACTGTATGTCCCCTTCTTATTAGAATCTCCTCCCGGATATTTGAAAACTGAGGAGTCGAGAAACTGGAGACTATGACTGGGATCCTTCTGTGAGCTCAAGGCTCTAGGGTGGTGGTTCTTAGAAAGATGTGGCCCCCTCACCTTCATAGGGAATATTTGGAATAGTTCGTCACCTGTTGGTAGAGCCTAGGAATGTTGCTAACCAGCCCACAATTCTCAGAACAGCACCTCTCCCAACGTGGAATTACCTGGCTTCAGATGTCAATGACACTGAGATCTAGGAGACACTATCATCAACTGCACTTCCTGATGTATCCTCCCCAGGGGAAACTTATTTCCAGGTAGTTCCCCCGCCATAATCCTCATCCTCTATAAATAACCACTTGACTTCCTTCTCGCCTTCCATTTTCACAGAAATTATCTTCTTTTAATTCCAAATCAAGTGGGGCCATCCAGATCAGTTTTTATTAATGCTTTCTCCTTGCCAATCAATGGGGAAAAAGCTCAAACCTCAAAATATAATGTAATCAAGAAGATTTTTTCCAGGATTCTACCAAATGACTAGGAGTTATTCAATAGCATTTCTGGCAGTGAAACAATCTGTCTCTTAAGTGTGTCATCCATCCTTACAGAACCATGAAAGCCTTAAAGACAACTTTATAATAACAAGGGGTGACTCTCAGGATGAGATCTCTAGAGCTCTCAGGTTCATCCTGGTAGAACTGGGAGAAGGTCAGGGGACCTGACCAGAGAGCACTTCATCAATTCATCAATTGACTATTTTGGTATTCAAGAGTTATATAGAAGATGAAGTTCAATGCAGAGAAGAAAATCAATTTTATTGTGTCCCACTTAGTCCTCACTTTCACTATTAATATCTTATAGGAAAAGGAAACTTGGAAGTTAGCAAAAGGGGTCCCAAGAAGATGATCCACATAACATAGCAACATGCCCCCTTGGGGCATCACTCTCTCTTTTTCTCCCCTGCCCTCTAGCTTTTCCCTTCCACTTTCTCCCCCTCCTCCTGCTCCTCCCACTCCTTCCCCCACCCCTTCTCCCCCTCATCCCTCCCCCTCCTCTTTTCTCCCCACTTTCCTTCCTTCCTCTTATTACACATCCCTAACACCTTTCATGCACAGGGTCAAGGTTCTGGTTCCGACAAGGAGTTCAACACTTTCAAAATAAATTTTGATAAACTGGACATCCCAGGACAGCAAAACCCAGTGAGAGGAAGATGGAGAGCAGCTGCTCGTTGGCTGTAGCTTTTCTGGACAATGAACAGAGATTCTTTCCATGCTTCCTCCCGTTCTTGCTGGGCTTATGGGTTGGCTCTTGATAGATTCCACCTGGCCTGGTTGCTTCTCCTCCTCTTTAATTTCTGAGACTATGTGGTCAGTCTTGGTGACAATTCAGTGAGAACCATTCCAGCCTTTGAGGGTTCTGTTCAGGCTGTCAGAGCCTTGCAGAAGCACTGTCATTGAGGCTGTAGCTGATTCATTTATTTATTCTCTAAGGCATAAATTCTGTTCACCCCCTGGTATGGCTGTCAAAAGCATGCTTCTCACCTCCAATAGAATTTGGAAAGATCCTGTGGTAGTTTTACAGCTTAGACATCATGGGGTTATAGAAAGACAGAGCTGCAAACAGTAGCTCTTCCTCCATCATTTTTTTCTTATTTATTTATTTATTGTTTATATATGACAGTGGAATGCATTACAATTCTTATTACAGATATATAGCACAATTTTCATATCTCTGGTTGGATACACAGAATATTCACACCAATTCGTGTCTTCATACCTATACTTTGGGTAATAAGGATCATCACATTCCACCATCATCAATAACACCCTCCCTCCCTGTCCAATCCTTCTGCCCTATCTAGAGTTCATCCATTCCTCCCATGCTCCTGCTCCCTATCCCACTATGAATCACCCTCCTTATATCAAAGAAAACATTCGGCATTTGTTTTTTGGAGGATTGGCTAACTTCACTTAGCATTATCTTCTCTAACTCCATCCATTTACCTGCAAATGCCATGATTTTATTCTCTTTTATTGCTGAGAAATATTCCATTGTGTATATATGCCACAATTTTTTTTTCCATTCATCTATTGAAGGGCATCTAGTTGTCTCCAGAATTGTGACTTGTGCCGCTATAAACATTGATGTGGCTGTGTCCCTGTAGTATGCTTCCTCCATCTTTGTCAGCAGTCCCTCCTGTCCCCAAAAGTTGCTTGGCACCCTTGTGGGTCTTGGTGGGGGCCTCAGAAGACCTGGTGCAGTTTTTTCAGGTGCCCAGAAGAGGTGGCCAAAGTGGTGGTGGCAAGGTGGGCTTCAAGCAGCCAAGGGGATGCTGAGTGCAGCCTGGAACCATCACCATGTCATTTATTGAGCTGAGCAGCCTTTGTGGGCAGAGGATGCTCTCAACAGTATAGTGATTACCCAGAATTTTTCATCTTCTGGCTGCAGTGAAGTAGAAAGTTGATTGAGAATCAGGGCAATTGCTGCCAATCCAAGAGCCAAAAATAACTGGACTTTATGTCCCCTTTGCTTTGACCATTAGGGATTGCAGGCTCTTAAAAGAAATAAGAACATATTCATTGCTTCTATTTGAGTGAATTAACTCTCACAGAATTAACTCTGGTGCTTGTCCACTAGAAAGCTTGCGATGTGAATGGACAGTCATCGGATGGGCTCAGGAAGAAGCTCCTAGCTGCCTCCCCTCCCCATTTCCTAAAAGCTTCTAGCTGTCCAGTCATATACAGAAGGCTGGGAGATTATAGAGTTTGTCATTCAATGAAACATTTGTCTTTAGCATGTCCTGTTAAAGATATGGATCAAGCAGTTCAAATTCTACAGTATACCCAAGTATGTTAGTTTATGAAAAAGAAAATCTCTTATGGGGAGGCTGCCAGTGACTCCCCAGGGGTCTTTTTTCCTGCCCAGAAGGGTATAAGCCACCAGAGAAAATAAGTCAGAAATAGTGAAGAACAAAAGACTCAGAGCCAGAAAGAGTTTTGAAGCAGAGTACCTGATAGATTCAGCCCACACAGGAGCTGGAGCTGGATAATTAGAAAATGGCTCCAGTGGTTGCTTTAAGGGGGTACATCAAAGGCTGGTATAAGGTTTCAGGAATGGAGTCTTGCTTCACGATATCTTGGCAGTCAGAAGGTTGATGGGCATCTTGGCAGGTTACACCCATCTCTGAGAGGCTGTGTGACTACAGCAGGTCACCCCATCTCCAGTGCTGTGTGGGACCAGGCAGAGCTGAACAGGGCTCACAACGTGTCTGGGTGATCTTGGCCACAGGAAATTTCCACTGGAAGTTCCCAGACACCAGATTCTCCTCTTCACTGGCTGCGATGCTGATGTAATCCACACATAGCCCATGGATGGCTCTTGACAATCCCTAATACAGACATTTTGGTAAATGGCATGCAGAGGGGAGGTGAGTTCTTCCTGAGGTGTAACAGGACATTTTTTTCAGGAGCAAAGATTTTGTAGAAGGTTATGGAGGAATGTTAGGAAAAACAAAACCGCAGTCCAGAGATGTCTATTGAACACTTGAAATATAGTTAGTCTGAATTGATGTGTTCTTGTTTCATACACTCAGACCACAAAACATGTGAAAATAAAAGCGTAAGTATTTAACTTTTTATATTAAATACACCCTAGAAAGATAATAATTTAGGTATACTGGGTTAGATAAATATATGTTATTCAAGTCAATTTCACCTCGTTCTTTTTACTTTTTAAATGTGGCTACTAGAAAATTAGATATAGATACATGGCTGTATTTTGTGCTCAAATTATATTTCTATTGGTCAGAGTGACAATAGATGTAAAAGACTCGTTTTATCTTGTTAAACACTCTGTTCCTTTAAGTTTGAGTTTGATTTTTATACAGTATTATTTTCAATAGTGGCAAGTGCATATAAATGTTTATTGTATTTTATTTTTCTTGAACTATACAAAGACCAGAAAGATGATCTCTCATCTGTTCACCATCCCAGGGGAACACACCCATTCACACTTGTTAGCAGGCAGTCTCTGAGAGGTGCAGGTTCACTTCCTTAAAAGTGAGCCAGATTGGTTGTACACACTTGAAATCCCAGGAGGCTGAGGCAGGAGGATTGAGGCCAGCCTGGGAAACTTGGAGGGACCCTAACTCAAAATTTAAAAAAAATTAAAATGGCTGGGGATGTGACTCAGTGGTGAAATGTCATTGGGTTTAATCCCCACTACCACGAACATATAAAAACAAAATCAGAACACAACGAAACAAAACCTCCTCCTCCCCAAAAAGTAACCCCCCAAAACCAAACCAACCAACCAAACAAGCCAATCCCCAAAAAAACAAATGCTGAAAGTTTTCTCTGATATAAGGGGGTTGACTCATAGTGGGATTGGGAGGGAGAGCATGGGAGGATTAGATTAATTCTAGATAGGGAAGAGGGATGGGAGGGAAAGGGAGGGGGCAAGGGATTAGCAAGGATGGTGGAATGTGATGGTCATCATTATACAAAGTACATGTATGAAGACTTGAATTGGGTGTCAACATACCTTATATACAAACAGAAATATGAAAAATTGTGGTATATTTGTGTATAAAGAATTGTAATGCAAAAAAAGTACATGTACAAATTGATGTGAACATACTTTATATACCGAGATACAAAAAATTGTGCTCTATATGTGTAATAAAGATTGTAATGCATTCCACTGTTGTCGTGTATTTAAAAAAAATAAAATCAATTTAAAAAAAGGGAAAATAAGATAACAAAAACACTGCCATGAGAAACAGATGCACATGTCATGAGCCTCAGTATTATAAAAATCAATTTTTAAAATTAGTTTCATTATCATAAAAAATTTTGAAACAAAGTGAGACAGTTAAGGTTAAATAAATTTTAAGGTTTCTTTAGGTCTAAAATTCTGTGAGGCTCTATGCTACAAGATTACTTCACCCCCTTATCTCAGGTATAGTTAGTTATCTGTCGGTTCAGTATCCTCAGATTCAACCCACCTCGAATGGGAAATATTCTAAAAAATAATTTTGTCTGTACTGAACATATACATTTCTTGTCATTATTCCTAAACAGTATAACAACTATTTACATGATGTTTACATTGTATTAGGTATAAGAAGTCATGTAGAGAAGAGCTAAAATATATGGACAGATATGTGTAGGTTATATGCAAAGGTTACATCATAATTAGGAAGATAATTTGAGCAATCTTTGATTTTGGTAGCAGTGTGGAGTTCTAGAACCAATCCTATGTGGATACCAAGTGCTGGATATGAGTAGTTTAACAAGAAGAGAACTTGATTGTTAAATGTTAGTCATAATTTACCAACATATAGTTTTTGTGATTTTTTTTTTAGAAGGATCATCTAACATTAGTTTTTCTTTTAACATTTAAAAAAACATTTTAAAATTGATAGGATTCATTACTAAACATATATTTAAGAGTCCTATCTTTGACTTTGGATTTTACAATGTATTTAGCAGATTGATATTATCCTGTTTATATGACTTTCTCGTTTTCTTTTTAAAAGATTAATATTTACATTAATATTTTAATGTGTATATCTGTATGTATTTCACATGTTTTCACATATCTTTCTTTTTTTGTATTAGGTAAAGCATTATAATCATAACTTTTGGAAAACAAATAGTCACATGGCCAAATATGGAAGAAAGGACAGAAAAGTTGAGAAGCAATCTGACCTAATTAATATTTCAGCAGATCTATGAAACTATTCTTTCAGTTTTATAATTTCACTTTCTTACTCATCCAAATTATATTTAATTATTTTTCTAGATGCACATAGATGATGAGAGAAAGTTACTGTCTTTGACTAGTGTATGTTCTCATCTCTATCATACTTACATCCTAGAAAAAAATTGTATTTTATGTGGTATAAAGAAAGTACATAAGAAAATGCAAAAATTATAGGTGTTTTCTCCTTTATGATAGCTCCTCTTAATTTTTTTGACTTTATGGTAGAATAAAAGCCATGCATTCAGTAGAAACTGTATTTGAAGTTTTGAATTTTGCTCTTCCTCCAGGTAGTGATATGTAATATGCTCTGGTGATGCTGAGCACTGCAACCAGCTGCAGCTCACAGTCAGCCACGTAACTGCATGGTCACCTCATATAAAACAAAACCTTGGTTTTGGATGAGGTTGCCCAACTATCTGCTAATGCCAGTGTTCTGAGTGTTTGTAAGGTAGGCTAGGAGAAGCGATGACGTTTGTAGTTTAGGTGTGTTTAATGCATTTTTTACTTACAATATTTCCAATTTATTACAGGTTGATAGGGACATAACCATGGTAAGCCAAGAAGCATCCATAATCCTTATCTGATCATGGACAATTTATAAACGTTTACCTGTTCTATCTAAAGTTTGGGAGACATTTACCAAAATTAAGTAATTATTTCTGAGTAGAGGTGCTTTTAAATTTTCCTTGTGCATATTTATATTTTAAAAATTGCTACATAAATAATCCATGCTAATTATAGAAAACTTAGGAAGATAGAAAACAATTAGAATCAAATGATAGCATCACAGTTGCACTAAAATGGAAGTTGTGTGAGGATGCCTATTTTTAGTACTGTACCAGCTAAGAGGTGGAGGTGTTTGTGCATTGGGAGATGACACAATAGCTGTCATATATATGTATGCATGTTTGTATATATCCATGTATATTGTATCTAGATTGGGAATGGTAAAAAACTTGAAATTGTGATGTTTTAACATAAAGATCAAAAACTTTTTAAAACCTAAAATCAGAGGTAAAATTTAAGTATTAATAATGGATTTTAGGAACTGAATGTTTATTTACTTATTTTGCAATGGTGTGCCTTAAATACCAGGCCTTATGCATTCCAGGCAAGTGGTCCACAATGAGCTCCTCCCCCTCTCCTAGAATTGAATAATTTAATAAACTAATTTTAACATAATTTGAGGGGTAGGTTTTTTACACTGTTCTAATATGTTGACTATATTATAAGAAATGCAACCCTTCATTGGCTTAGGCATAGAAATAAATACACCCTCCATTTAGTTACTGCTCATGATAGTAATTATTTGTGGTAAGAGGAATCATGAGCATGCGGCCACTATTTATCCATCCGTACCCTGCTTCCTGGTTTAATAACACACTTGCCTGGCAAATTCTTTTCTTTACTCCTACTTACTTCCCTTTTAAAGCATCTAGTTTGTAACTTTCATAATTATTAAGGATGAAAGTCTAAAAGAGTACCTATTATCACCATTATTTCAAAGTACATTTTAAGAGGGTCATCAAGTCTTATTGGGTATAAGATAGAAATGAGGTATCATTATGGGAAATACTATGTTTGGCATGGGAGATAACTTCATGATTCAAATACTCACAGTCAACTAAGAAGTGGTTAGAAACAATAAATAAGCGAAGTAAAGAAAGTTACAAAACTAATGTTCAAAATTCAATATCTCTCCTGTATTAAAAAAATAATCAGCTAGGAAATATGTTGTAATAAAAGATTTGCTTTAAATTGGGAATCCAGAAGATGAAATAGCATGAGCAAATTTAGTAAAACATACATTTCGGTGTTCGTTTTGGGAAAAAAAAATAGTTCTAGTACATATTATAAGCTAAAGCTAAATTTTTTGTGTACCAAGAATTCTTGACAAATCAAGAAAGGCAAGCAATGGAATAGAAATATGGAACCAAAGATGTGTTCAGTTAATTTACTGACGAAAAAATAAATGGCCATTAACATAAAATTTCAGGATAAGTATATCGTTCTTTTGCTTCAGTCTTAGATAGTCATTACTGACTTTGGCCATGAATCTCTTACTTTGTTACAATGCAAATAACACAGGAATCATAGATAATGCTTATTGAAAGTTTTGTATTCTGTTTACTTCAGGAAACATGGAAATGAAATGCACAACCTCTCCATGTTAAGGGTAGCTGAACCCCATTTGGGGGGAGTTCAAAAGATAAGGAGGACAGTGAACTTGTTGGATTTTTAAAAGAATTTGTCCCTCAGAAAGATTTCACATGTATACCTGCATTTCCTTTTGAGGAATATGCATGAAGTGAAAAGCTGATAAAGTCACTAGATAATAAATTTGTGTTCTGTAAATGAAAATGAGCCAGTTCCTTTGCTTTACTTCCCACCATTTCGAACTGCAAATGATTTATATGGTGCCTAAAATAATATAAATATTTTTCTGTGGTATTGGCAATGATAAATTATCCAGAGATAGTCATTACTGACTTTGGCCATGAATCTCTTACTTGGTAACAATGCAAATAACTCAGGAGTCATAGATAATGCTTATTGAAAGTTTTATATTCTGTTTACTTCAGAACACACGGAAATGAAATGCACAACCTCTCCATGTTGAGGGTAGCTGAACCCCATTTATGGAGAATGTCCACATGAAAAGCAAGCACAGTCATACCATGCAAAAAATAGATCAACATTAGCACCACTTACCAAAAAATCAAACACATATATGCACACAACAAAAAACAAAAACCTGTTTCATTTGTATGTAGTTATAAAGATTATACTTTCATAGTAAATCTTGGCATTATCCCAAGTAGATATTGCATGTGAGATGCAAACAAGTTCTATTTTACTTGTTTCTCCTATTGAGGGTTTATTGTTTATTTATTTAAAAAATTTTCATTAATGTGCATTAATTATAGATCTGTATTGATTTCTTTGGGATCAGCTGCTAGAGAGTTATTATGTTCTTTCAGAAGCATCTTATTACCTTGATTTTTTCATATTTCTTATTCTCCTGTGTTGAGATTTGTGCATCAAGTGGATCAGGTGTCTCTACAACTTTTGTGGAGTAGCCTGATCCACCATAGGGACCACCACACCCATTAAAGGACTAGCCACATAGTGAATACACACTCTGTTTGGAACACAGAGTGGGTCTTTCCAATTCTGCCACTGTATGCACTGTGTTCAAAGTCATTAATCACAGCCAGAGAAGCTACAGGGGGACAGCACTATGTTACCCAGCTGGAATTAGAGCCAACTGGGCATAACAAATCAACACCCAAGACACATCCTTGGGAGAAAGCCTTCATGAATTGTATTTGGCCACCCCCATTCACATGTACCCAAGGGTAGGGAACAGACAGCCAAGGGTTGTCAGGGTCCTCTCACCATGTCACTGTGGCAAGGCAGGAGTGGAAAATAAAGTGCACCTTCCTCATCTTGTTAGTAACAGGCACTTGAGTGCAGCACAGTGAGGAGGGGCAGCTGGAACCCTGTGGGTACCTGCCTTTGGTCCCAGCACTGGTGTGAGTCCACATGTGCCTGGTCACACCTGTTCTCAGGGGGCAAGGACCTGCTCCTGGTTCTCAATGGGGGTATCCTCTGTTCTCTGTGTTCTACCTACCCCTCATCCCTACAGTGCAGGCACCCTGGGCTTATATCACAGTCACTCTGCTTAGGACAACACGTGTGTCTGGTATATCCAATATGTGATATTGGATTCTTGAGGAAGATACCCTTGAAACCATAATAGCAGAATGTGTGTGGAGTCTCAGAGATGGGGTGTGCAGGGTTTCTGATCCCTAGAACAATTCAAACAACAGTAGGTCCCTTCTCAAGATGGCTCCTGGCTGTAGCACCCTAGGTGTTCTTAGGAGATGATGTGAGATTCTTTCCCAAAGCAAGACAGCTGTGCAGATTTCGGGTTACTTATCTAATTAGGCTCTAAGCTTGTAGGGATGGTATAACTTACAATAAAACACTTTTATTTTTCCTAATAGCCACATTATTTTTTCCCCAAAATATTTCCAAAAGCACAGTCTACATTTGTACAGTATGAAATATATGAATGTGCATGCTACAGGAAGGCACTCAGTGTTTCAGCAAAAATAAATAAATAGATAGATAGATAGATAGATAGATAAATAATACAATGAGCTAATGCAGGTGATACAGTGACTCATTGGTCTAATGCTGGTTCCTCTTTTCTCCAAGGGCTTGATCATCTGAGTAATCAGCTGTCTTTAGAAATTACTTTTCTTTATTTCTTCAATAAAAAATGTAACATTTTTCTTGTAGGAAATTTTGTTTGCTTCTTTTTTCCCCCTCCTTGGCATTGTAGGCAATATTAGGTGTATTAGTCAGCATTCTCTAGAGGAACAGAATCAACAGGAAGTAAAATTATAAAAAGGGATTTATCTTTTTTGCTTCTGCAACCAGAAGCTGGATAGTCCACAATGGCTGGAGAGCTAGAAGAACCAGTAGCTGCACAGTCCAAGAGGCGGAAGTCCCAGAATAAGAGGGATCAAAGGTGCTACCCTAGTCCGAGACTGAAGGCTTCTGCAGAATCACTGGCAGAGTCTACTTTGGAGGGGTGAAGAAGTGCGAGTCCGATATCCTCAGATGATCTAGCAGCAGTCAGGAACCTGTTCAAGAAGAATGGAGCTTGCATCTACTGCTTCTTCCTTGCTAATCATTCCTAGACACACCCTCATTGACACTCCCTTAAGCCTCTTAGTAATTGGCTACTCTTAATCCAATCAAGTTGGCATTTCAAATTATCCATTACATAGAATATAGAGCACAGCTACAAATTTACTGAGCTTGTGTTGATTTTTGGTGACAGGGCATTAGGTATTGTTTTATGTCCTGAATTTCTGTAGATTCACTCATAAATTTCAATTGCATTTTATTTATGAAAAAATAAAAGAAAAATAATAGAAATGATAGTTTCTATAATTACTTAATCAAAACACTGCTAGGTGAAGAATCCATCCATTAAAATTATAATACAGATATTTTGATGGAAAACACGGTGCTTTGAATAAAGTTTGACAAGAAATATGTGTTGGTGATTGGAGAATACATTCAACTGTGAACCACTGTAATGGATTTGGATTTTTGTTAACAATAAAAACATTTTCAAAAAACCTTCAAATTAAATTGTTTGATCTCATATTTTAGGTTACTCATATTCACAGTGAATTATAATGTTAAGTTGTATGTTTTACTTTTGCCATAATTTAGATAAGTACATAAGAATATGTGGAAACATAGATTTCTCACACATTTTATATATTAAAGAAAGATTAATTGCAATACATAGTATCTTTTCCTTCTCTTGGTTGTGGTTTTGGTCATAGATGACCAAAAGCATCTTTAAAAAAATTTTAATTGTAGATGGATACAGTACCTTTATTTTGTTTAGTTTTTTAATGTGGTGCTGGGCGCTCTACCACTGAGCCACAATCCTAGCCCCTAAAGCATCTTCTGTATAAAACAAATTGACTTCTTTCTCTTAAATACCACATCCTTGGGAAAATTAAGAAACTAGTCCCTCAAATTGTTTCCTGTGGTCGGTGGTTCATATGAGATTGAGATTACATATATTGATCACATTATACACATCCCAGCAGAAGTGTAAATTACATGCACACACATATTTTATTCTATGTGCATTAGAATAATCATTCTCTAAGTAACAACATTTCTGTGGTGGTTGTTTTGGGATCTAAAGGAAAGTGTATGAATTGATTTGGAACAATAAAATGAGAGTGTGTACAGAGAGAGTAATTAAATGAGAGATTCTCTTAGGACAACACATGTGTCTGGTATTAATCATATATTAACTAGCTATGTTGATTTCAGCCTGCTTAAAAATTTCCTGCGCACATGGTGGACTATAAATTTTATTGGATCCTTGGCTAAGGAGTATCCATGACAATTGGCATTATCTCTGGCTGGCATCACTTCTAATGCTGTAGATTTATTGTTCTGCCTCCCCAGTGGCCAGAAGAACTCTAGGCAGTCTGTCACAAATGGTGAAGAGTGGCTTGGGTAACATCACTGGGAGTCACATAGTGGCTTCAGATACTATTTGGGGTACTTAGCAGTGAAGCCTGTGGTGAACAGGTTAGGAACAGATAAGACTGGAGATTTGTGGGCTTCCTGTGGCATTGTATGTAATGACTAAAATGATCACTTGGCTGAAGCACTTCCGTTTTCCTAATCAGTCACACACACACAGAGAAAAAACAAAAAAAAAAAATCATCATACACTAAAAGTGAGCCCTCCAGCATTTGATTCTAGCCATAGCTGTTAAGAAGCTTTGGGGGTTTTTGATATTAGAAGACCTTCAGAGATAAGTGTACTAAGCCAGTTAGCACACATTTAGACATGCCACCACAATTTAAATTTGAAAGAAATTTTAAGTGTATTTATCCAAAAATATGATTTTCATTTGCCAGAGTACTCTTTTCAAAGCTTTCAAAGGTACAGAAAGGTGATTTTCTGTAACTTGGTTTACTGTTCAAATCCAATTTAGTTCTGCCACCTGTTATTTTTCTCCTTGGATTTTTTTTTTAGAAGTCATTTTTAGAGCCTTTGATATTACTATATAAGAGCCTCACATCCTATGGTGTAATTGACTCTGGGTTTGATAGTTCAACAAATACACAATGAGAGTCCATTGTGTGCCAAAAGCTGTAATGTTTATTTTTCCAAGGAAGCTGCTTCAACCTAAGTGTTTGCAGCTCTCCATCTGTTAGTTTAGGAATTTGTCCCTTTGTTACTGTGACAATATTGATAATTTCTCTTTTAGATGATAGGCTTCAGGAGATGGAGAATTTTGCCTTTGGGTTTTTGATGCTCTTCTAGTGATATTTTGGGGATAACTTATTATATTTTTGAATAGATTAATATAGCCTTTCTAAATAGAAAATTAAAATTTCCAAATTTAGCGAACCATGTCACCATGTTAGTAAATATTTTTCTACTGTGCAGAGCATTACACTTAAAAGTGGAACGGTTAAAATGTTTGCAGAATCAGCTTCTCATTGTGGAATTGTTTGTTTGTTTTCTTTTTAGTCTTCTGAACAACAATCAAATCAGAAAGATTTCCAGAACTGCTTTTGAAGGACTTGAAAATTTGCTGCATCTGTAAGTTCTAAGAAAAACCAACAATGGCTTCTTTTGTTGACTGATTATTTTTGCCTTCTTGATTATTTTAACCTAAGCAATTCTTTACCTTCCTGAGAAGTACTGGCAACCTTGAAACAGAACTGTTAAATGAACATTTCTAAGGACAGCAAAGTGTTTCTTTCAATAGATCGTGCATCTGAGGACATTTGAATATTAATGCACATTTCTATCCTTCCACCCTTGACACGCAATTCTAAATTGGAGAAAAATAAAAACAAAGTTTAATCAATACTTCACACTTATATCTAATTAATCAATGATTATAAAAAATCCACAAATCTGAAAGGAACTTTATGTTAATAATTCAGTCATCTAAGACCTTTTGAGGCTGGTGAACACATTACAAGTAGGAATGTTAATCAACTTG
The DNA here is from genome assembly GCF_021218885.2 of Marmota monax. Lineage (NCBI taxonomy): Eukaryota > Metazoa > Chordata > Mammalia > Rodentia > Sciuridae > Marmota > Marmota monax. The sequence goes on along the minus strand of NW_026695198.1, from coordinate 6,455,738 downwards.
GGTAGGAGAGAAATTTTGAAAAAAAAAAAACAGCTTATAAATATGACCATTGACAATTATCAAGCTTTTGATGTATTATTATTGATAAATGAATAAAAAACACTTAAAATGATTGCTTAAGTCAGAAACCAATGCATGTTGATGAAATGAATGTTGGATGGTGGAGAATGGATAGGCTTATGTGGGAGGCTGAAGAAAGTAAGCACAGGGACACTGGTTTCAGGTAGGAGTGAGTCCTGCAACTTCCTTTTTAAAAAATGTTAAAGACAACTGGAGGTAAAGCTTAGTAGTAGAGCACTTGCTTGGCATGTGCCAGGCCCTGGGTTTGATCAGTAGCACTACCAAAAAAAAGTATTAAGGAGGTAACTAACATTTTTACACAAAAAATGTCTACTTGTAGATCCATTAAGCAATTGGTTTAAAAAGTGATAGTAATTCTTTTAAAAAGAAAATGCTGTCCTACTTTTGCTCTAATTTACATATCTGTTGCACTTTGCTGAAATGGAATTTCAATTATACACCAACCCAAGAGCTTTATAGCTTTCTTGTTTTGAGATGCCCCAGCCCTAACACACAGGTCTCCCATAACTCTTTCCATTAATCCACCATAATGTCTTGATTTGCTGCCCTAATCTTGCACAGCCAATCTAACATGATCTGCAGGTGCATGCCACTTTTGATCTCTACCAAGCTTTTAGACCAGTGCTGTAAAAAGTCTGCTCTTTGTTTGTGAAGAATCTTGACTTTCTCCCTGTTTTTCATCTTGATCCTGGCCTGTGGTTCTCTACTTACGGGCATGTCAAAAGTAACTCCCTACAGTGATAAAAGTAGTAGACTAAACAAAACAAAAAAACCCTATGACTTTGTACATAATGGTTTAGAACAAATTTCATTATTAGTGCTAATACTAAATGTGGAAATTTAGTTAAATTATAGCTGTTAGTAGGAAGTTAATATTGGATAAAATGCTCATTGTTGCTGATGTTGGATCAATTATAAGCACAAGAGTACCATATGATCTGGATGAAAATAAGAAGAGCATTTCATAAAACTTCTATTCAATGTTATGACAAGCTAAACATTGCTTTTTAAGTGAAAGATAAGTCTTTGGGCTTCTGGAAGGTAAATGACTTATGAAAAGGTGAGGATAATTTATAAATGTGTATGATGTGGGTGATGAACACTTTCCCATGGCCACTGACGTGCGTCTTTCCATGTTTTCACTAACATTGCCAAGTGAGCATTGCTTCTCAAACTGGAGAAGTTCCCAGACAGAGGGCTGTAGGCAAGAAGACCCACTCAATGTACATGGTACCTGCAAATTCATCTTCTACATTTCCTTTTGCATTTTAACCTCAATCCCTTATTATTTTATTTCTTCGAACACAATAAGCACACACACACTACCTCTTCAACCTGTGCACAGGATGCTAATTATTTTCTGCTTGGCTATATTACCAGGCATAATGTCACTGTACTCTCAGTGACTTAGGAGAGGGAGGCAGGAGTATTACAAGTTTGAGGCCAGCCTAGGCAACTTAGCAAGACTCTGTTTCAAAATAAAAATTAGAAAGGGCTAGTGATGTAGCTGAGTAATAGAGTATCCCTGGAGTAAATCCCCAGTACCATAAATACATAAATAAATAAATTCAGCATTTTCCCTTAGTTAAATCTCAGTTTTAATATCACGTCCTTTAGGAGTCCCTTTAAGTCAGTTAACATTTTTTTTTCCTCTCTCAGGGTGTCTTGTGTATTTCATTTATTACATACATTATACAAGGGCTGGGGATGTGGCTCAAGCGGTAGCGTGCTCGCCTGGCATGTGCGCGGCCCTGGGTTCGATCCTCAGCACCACATACAAACAAAGATGTTGTGTCTGCCAAAAACTAAAAAATAAATATTAAAAAATTCTCTCTCTCTCTCTAAAAAAATTAAAAAAAAAATTAAAAATAAAAAATACATTATACAAGTTCATTTTTCTTACCTATTTGTTACCTTGTTTATTTTTGGATTTCCCCACTGGATTCTGTAAAGACAAATGGCCCTGTGGCCATACTTCTTTCCATTTATTTGCCATTTTATTCCAGCATCTAGAACTAGTGTCTAGAACAGAGTGACTGCTCACAAAAGATTTGTTAAACAGATGTATGAACATAAGGTGCTCAGTAAATGCTTGATATTTGATTGATTAAGCCTCTTGGCTATGATGTGTTAATTAATCTTATGAGAGACGAATGATAACGCTATTATATGCCTTGGATTTTTCAACAACCTGTGTATTTATCCATTATTTATAGTGTGCCATTTCCCAAGGATTTCTAGTGTTATATTACATAAAATAGTTATAATGTTTTCATACTGAGGAGCTCAATTTTCATTAGACTTTATATACCAAAGAACTTCAGTTTTACCTTGCCAAACATAAAGGCTAGAATATTTTTTTTTCTCTAAGACAAAAGCATTGCTAAACTCATGTGAAATTGTAGCGAGTTTTGTCCAAAACATATCACTGATTCCCTTGGGCAAAAACAAATAGAAGTATCCTAGGACAAATTTTGCTTTCAGATTCACACAAGAAAGTACAATTGTTTGAGAATATCCTTGGGAACTGTGGTTCATTTAAGGTTAGCTGAATCTTAAAGCCAAGATATATTGTAGAAGTGGGAGCAAAATATCCCTATTCTTCGATTCAGCAGACCAGTTATCTCTTAATAGCATTGTCAGTATTCATTATTGTGAGTTAATCTAAGGATAGACTCCAAAATAAAACTTCTTGTTAAGAAGCATCTTGGTGTCCCAATAATAAGGATCTTATTATTTATCAGCATTGATAATTGAAGAGGTTTTTAAAAAGAATTATTTGTAGGGGGAAAACCCTGGCGTGTTTCTGCGGGTTTGAGATGAATTGAGCATCATTTATTAGTATTACAAAAAGCGAAATGTATCCCACTTTCAAATCTGTGATTCTGTGTCTGGCTATGGTCCCCATTTCCTAAATTTGGTTTTGTTCTTTGAGTTACAGTTTCTTCCTTCCAACGCAGCCCCTGGACATCTTTGTCCTCATGAACTCTCACTCCTGAATGCTACACCCTATCCACAAGTTCACCTTCTTAAATCATTGTCTTGATGTGTCACTTGCAATTGTGTACTCAGCCTTTTCCATCTTTTGTGATTTGGGTGGGAGGGGGCACTGGAGATTGAACTCAGGGGCACTCGACCACTGAGCCACATCCCTAGCCCTGTTTTTTAGTTTATTTAGATACAGGGTCTCGCTGAGTTGGTTAGTGCCTCGATTTTGCTGAGGCTGACTTTGAATTTGGGATCCTCCTGTCTCAGCCTCTCAAGCTGCTGGAATTACAGGTATGTGATACTACACCTGGTGCTTTTGTGAATGTATTTGAACTCTGTCTCATTTCTTTTGCAACGTATAGATTTTTAAAAAAAAAATAATTTTTTTTTTGTTTGTTTAAACTACTGAGCAAGAAAATGTCATTGAAGAATCTGATCTTAAATGATGTAACTTTGAGGGACTCAGCTCTCACCATTTTTGGCTATACTCACTGCCTGAGTTTAATGACAGTCTTACAAACCGAGTGAAATTTGCATACGGTTTCTTGTTCATTATGTCAGCATAATGAACCTCTGCAGGATTTAGTGGCTTAAAACAAGGAAGAGTTTTATTTTTTCATGCTTGATTCAGGGTGGTCTGGGCGGTTCTGGTCTGCTGTGGTTCAGACCTTGGGTTTAGAATGGCATCACTCACATGCCGCAATTCCACAGTTATCAGCTGGGAGGGCTTTTTCTTCTTTCTCTGGCCAGCTAGATTGTGCTTGTTCACACAGTGATCTGTCTCTAATAAAAGCCAGGGATGAGTGCTTTTCAAGCCTGGCTTTTGCTGTTTTTTAGTGTCCCATTTGGTCAATCATGCCACATGGCCCAAATCTAATTCCAGCACAGGAAGATCTTGATGAGTGAAGCAGCAAAATCATCTCATAAAATGTTATAAATCAGGGCTGGGGAAATTTGTGGCCCAAAGTGCAATTGACCACTTTAACATGAGGAGTAGAGTTTTCTAAGAGTTGAGATTCAGATTGCAATCACAATCAAGCCCACTCTGGCTCTGTCACCAGGATGGACTTTTCTGATGGGTACAGTAGTTGCTCAAAGGGAGAAGAGGCCTGGCCTCTTCTGGGAGACACAAGGGGTGGAGGGCAGGTTAGATTTGATGGAAGGAGCAACACTTTTACTTAATTTTGAAAGGCTGTATGAGAAGAGGTAAGAAATGGTCTTCTATGATTTGGTAATGGGCAGTATCTTCAGTGGCTGGATGGAGCATTGATGAGAGATGAGACTGGTGAGTTTAATATGCGAAATAATAGGGGTGAATGGTTTCAATGCCTGGCTGCCTGCCTTCCTGTTTATAACTCTTTCTTTCTTCTAATCATGCCAAATTAGCTTCTATTCTTACTGCTCCAATAAAAGTGCTTCAACAACGGCCACTCATGTTATTAGACATATTGAACATTTAACATTTAACATTTAACCCTGCCCCATGGTGTCTCTTGTTGGCCACACCCCCCTCTTGATTCCTATGGTGCTCTTGATTTTCCTTTTCCTGGTAAGGCTGCTCAAATTCCTTCATCCCGGGCTCTCTCCTGTACTTTGCCTCTCTATTGGTGAGCGTATCTGCTTCCATGGTATCAGTCATTATCCAAATGTTGCTACCTCTTAAATCTTTATTTCCGGCCCAGATTGTTTTTATATTTCCACACATACACCTATTTCTTTACTCAGTATTTCTACTGACATGTTCCACAGAATCCTTAAATTGACATGACAAATATTTGTCATGTCTTTAATTTTCCCCTTCAAACCCACTCCTGATTTCCCCTTCAAACATGATGCTTCTTATTTGGGGAAATGTTTGCAGATTCACACAGCCATCTGAACTAAATTTCTACATTGGCCTCCTCCCGTTTCCTTTACCACGGTATCTAGTTATTTTTCCATCCTGTGGGTTCCGTGTTAACATTATTCCATATCTCCCCTCTCTATTTATCTCAATTTGGCTGCCTTACCTTCAATCCTCATTATCCATCTTCCCTACTGTTAACAAAACCTTTTATCTCCATCCATGTTTTTCCTCTTCTAAATCTCCAAAAGGTATTCAGTCATCTTTTAAAAACAAAAATTCAATCATGCCACTCTTCTCAGAGTTCTTCAGTGGCTCCCCAATTGTTTTGGGGATGAAGTAGAAATACTGTCTATATCCACGTTAAGATTCAACTTCACTTTATATCTTTAGGCTTCTTGACAATAACCTCCCCACACTCCAAGCTCTGAAGTTCCTGATGTGTGGCGTTTGATATCCTATTGAATTTCTACCTTGGGATGCTCCCGTGGTTACTGGATTTTGCTGGGGCACTTTGTTTTCCTGGGAATCCTTTTGGCTCCCTCTGATACTCAGATCATCTCACAGGTCACATGGGCACTAATAATGTATATCGTCTCTAACTGCACAACACACCTGTGTGGCTTTACAGATGGGAAAGGTGAAAGAGTCATTATTAACTTCACCAAGGACACTGGAAACTTTTGAAGAACAAATCTGGGGAAAAATGGGACCAAGGAGTGGGGATGGGGGGGAAGGCGGTAACACTTGTCTCCTACCCTTTCTTGGGAGACAGTGCCTTGACTTTGAGTGGAGAGGTCTAGTCCACTCAGTAGGCTCATCTACTAAGAGGTGGAGCTGCATCAAACTATCATAACTCAATGAGATTAAGAACATCACCCACTTTCATTGTGTCCTTTTGATGGTCATCTGAATCCCAAATAGATTTGAGGTCAGGGAAACAATATGCTGACTACCTGAGAAGAACAGTTCAATCTTCAAAGGACGTATCACTGCTTAATTCATTGATTTATCAAACTAGTTTTTTTTTTTTTAAATGATTTTAACTAGGGTGGATCAATTTCCAAAAGAAGAAAAGATACTTTGGTGCTCTGACTAAAACTATTTCCTAGGCTAAGCTGAGTAATCGAGATAATGTCCTTTGGGAGATCCTCTTTGGGCTAGTCATTTCACCTCCCTATGCGGTATTTGTCTTTTCTCTCCATGCTTGCAACATGCTTGCAAAAATCCATTTCAGCATTACTTTATTTTATTTATAACTTTATATTCCTGACATATAAGTACTTTGTAAGCATTGTTTGCCTAGGAATTTCATCCAATTTGTCTGTTTGTTCGTCACTTCACCCGATAATTCAACAATCTATTTGATAGCTGTAAATTTACTCATCCATATATTTACCTATCTATTCATCCTCTCAACAATCATGTAGCAAATAACTACCATGCCAGATACTGTACTAGACCCTGGGTGTATTGTGGTAAGCAAAAAGATTTGACTGATTCTCACAGAATCTAGGGACTTAAACAGCAGAGAGGCAGTATTTGTTCATGTTCCTGCCTTAATATGTTAATAGAAGATTATCAATAGAAGTAATGAATCAATGATGTCCAATGGAGTTTAGAAAGATTGAGGAGGGGAGAGGAGTCATTACACAGAGATACAAAGGACCATAAAAGACTATTGTGAACAACTATATACCAACAAGATTATAGAATAATAACAATTGAGGAGATTGACAAAGAACATTCTAGAAATTGAGGAATTTACGGCTGAATTTTACCAAACACTTACAGAAAGGATATCAATCCTTCTCAAATCTTTGAAAAAAAAGTTTTAGTTATAAAACTAAAACTATTGAAGAGGAGGGGGATATTTCCAAACTTGTTTTACAAAGCTGTCTTACCCTGATACTAAAGTCAGACAAGGATATAATAAGAAAACTACAGGACAATATTCCTGATGAAGATGGGGATTTCTATTTGGCTCAGACTCTTTGATGCCTAGTTTTTTTTTTTTTTTTTTTGCTCTCATGAATCTCCCACAAAGATAACTTCACTTTTTCTGATGAATATGTATTTATGAATCTGTTTGGTGATACAAGCTCAACCTTGCAAATGGTTGGGGTCACCGATATGGCCGCCTGAGACAAAATGATTCAAGAACCACAGAAATTCTTTTTCTCCAGAGATTTCCCCTTCACTCTTTCCTCCTTCCTGACTTTTCTTTGATTTCAGAAGGCCAGAGACGCAACCACAGCTGTCTCTCACCCACTCAACAGGGGAGGATCCCTAGTGAGAGAATCCTTTGCAGGTTTCCAAAGAGGGAGAGAGGAATGGATTCAGCCTTGCTTTGAGTTGTATATTTGCTGATTAGGCAAAAAAAACTTCAAAGTTTGCCTTCCATTATAAATCTTTTTGATGAAGTATTCACATCCTCCAGGAAACTTTTCCAGGTTTTCCCAATGGGGAAGTGCTGGTTACATTTGAAACATCATTTCTCTTTTTTAAAATCTCTCGGATTTCAATATTTAACTTTGTCATATAGCAATCAATTCTTCTCTATTACAAAATGATAAGCTACTTGTTATCAAGGAATATCTTAACTATTTTCATGTGCATATATATTTTATTTATTTTTAATTATTAATAAGAATTTTTAGGCATATATATTTTAAATCTGTAGTCTGATTGGCTTTGTTAGAACATGATATATGAAAGTTTGGTGGACGTATGTGTGGAACAAATTATCCTTATATGTTAAAATAAACTGAATTGACCTTGGTGGTTTCGAGAATAGAATATGGGCTTTAAAAAGTTACAGGCATGATGAGTTCAGTTAAGCTACTCACTTATTCCATCTTCATTCATTTAACAAACTTTTTAAATTAAACTTTTTATTATGATAATAAATTAGTATGTAGTCATAAGAAAGAATAAACAGGATATAACATCTAATTTTTTTCTGCATTTCCCACCAGTGGTAAATGTTATAAAACTATTATCCAATAAAAGACCAGGATATTTGCACTGATATAATCAATATATAAAAAACATTTCTATTACCCCAGATTCCTCATGTTGCCCTTTTATAGTTGAAACCACTTCCCTCTGCCTTACTCCCTTTTTAAGCCTTGGCAACCACTAAACTATTCTTTATTTCCAAAATTTTGTTATTTTAAAAATGTTATGCCAATATAAATATGCAATATATAACTTTTGGGGATTGCCTTTTCCCATGCATAATAATTCTTAGGAAACTCATCCAAGTTGTAAAATATCAATAGCTTATTACTTTTATTGCTGAACAGTATTTTATGGTAAGAATATACTACAGAATATACACAGTTTGGCCATTTGCCTACTGAGGGGCATCTGGATTATTTCTATTTTCTGATAATAAAAATATGTGTACATGTTTTTACATAAACAATACTTTTAAATTTTTTAAAAATTTGCTCTAATTAGTTATACATGAAAGTAGAATGCATTTTGACATCATACATAAATGGTTACATAATTCTATATCTTCTGGTTGTACATGTCCTTTAGAGATGGGAAAGACGAAATCATGTAATCATATGTGCATATCGGGTAATAATGTCCAATTTATTCCTACCCCCATAGCCCCTTATTGTATAAGGGGGTAATCCAAAATACCTCTACTCTTCCCCTTGCCAGCTTATTGTGAATTAGCATCTGCATGTCAGAGAAAACCTTTGGCCTTTGGTTCTTCTGGGTTGGCTTCTTTCACTTATCGTGATATTCTCCAGTTCCATCCATTTATTGGCAAGTACAATAATTTCATTCTTCTGTAAGGCTGAGTAGTATTTCATCATGTATATATACCACAATTTCTTTATCTGTTCATCTGTTGAAGGGTACTTAGATTGGTTCCACAGATTAGCTATTGTAAATTGAGCTGCTACAAACATTGAGGTGGCTGTATCACTGTAGTATGCTGATTTTAAGTCTTTGGGGTATAAACCTAGGAGTGGGATGACTGGGTCAAATAGTGGTTCCATTCCAAGTTATATGAGGAATCTCCATACTGCTTTCCACAGTGGTTGCACCAATTTGCAGTCCCACCAACAATGTATGAGTCTATCTTTTTCCCCACATCCTCCTCAACATTTATTGTTACTTGTAGTCTGGATAATTGCCATACTGACTGGAGTGAGATAGAGTACCAGTGTAGTTTTGATTTGTGTTTCTCTAATCATTAGTGATGTTGAAGATGTTGAACATTTTTTCATATATTTGTTGATTGATTGTATTTCTTCTTCTGTGAAGTTATCTGTTCAGATCCTTAGCCCAATTATTGATTGGGTTATTTGTTTTTTGGGTGTTAAGTTTTTTGAGTTCTTTATATATCCTGGAGATTCATGCTCTATGTGAGTTACATGTGGTAAAGATTTTCTCGCATTCTGTAGGCTCTCTCTTCATGAACATAACTTTTTATTCTGTTGAATAAATGTCTGGAAAAACAATTACTATTGAGGCAGGAGATAGATTACTTATAGGCAGATAGAAATTGGGACTATGAGAAAGGGGTCCCACACTCCAGATTGAAACCCTAGGCTTTTTATTTTTGGCTGCCTGACTGGAAAGTCCCACTCATGCTTGTGTACCCATGCCCTAACATTAGTCAACCTCAAACAAGCAGTTATTTTGTTAAGGAACAAGAATGGGATGAACTCAGGTCAACAAAGACATTAAACCATCCTATTATGGGAATAAGAAATTAAACTTGTACATTTTCAGTTGTATCAGAAAAAGAGAACAATAAAGACTTTTCAATTATAGGTTAATTCAGTAGAGAATTTAAAACCCCTAGAATATAGACACCTATTGGCATCCCTCTCTTGTGATCCCCTCTTTGGGATCTTTGGGAGCTTTGCTTTCTATTGCTCTAATAAATCTTGTTATTTTGCTTTCTGTCACCATTATGTTAAGGATTTCATTCTTTGAGTTTGCAAGACAAAACCCCCACCCATCCATGTTCTGTATTACACTAGGTTATGTGGTGGTTTCATGTTTAATTTTTGAAGAAACTAACAAACTTTCTGGAGTAGCCATGCCATTTTATTTTCCCAACCAGTATCACTGGTTAAGTTTCTTTGCAACTTTGCAAGCATTTTTCACTGTCACTATTTTTTTTTTTAAATTTTCATAGTGATGTCTCATTACAGTTCTAATTTGTATTTTCCTAATGATTAATGACGTTGAATGTCTTTCATGTGCCTGTTTACTCTCTATATATCTTCATCTGTTCATGTCTGTTTAGGTCTTTAGAGCATTTTCTAATTAGATAGTGGGATTTTTGTTTTGTTTTTATTTTTGTTTGTTTTGGTACTGTTAAATTTTGAGATTTTATGTACATAGAGGTGAGTCCTTGTTCAGATATGAATTTCTAGAATATTTCTTTGTTAGATGTTTAGTTTTTAAGAGGTTAAGGGTATAGCTCAGTTGGTAGAGTGTTTGCCTCAAGTGCAGAAGGCCCTGGGTTCAATCCCTAGCCCTGCACTCCCCATATCTGTGGTTTTCAAACAAATACTTTTTCAACTGGGTCTTTTTGAAGGATAAACATTTTAATATTGATGAAGTCCAGTTTATCAAATTATCCCTCCATATATTGTGCTTTTGGCGTCAAGTCTTACAATACTTAGTTTAGTGGTAGATTTTCCAAAAAGATTTATAGTTCTGCATATTGTACTTAATTCTGTGATCCACTTAGAGTAATTTTAATATAAGATTAGACTTAGGTCAAGGCTCGCTCTTTTCCCCTGCACTGTTTTTTCTTTGTTGAAAGGCTTTCTTTTCTCCACTGAATTGCTTTTACATCTTTCTGAGTAATAAGTTGACCATATTCTATGAGTCTATCTCAGAGCTGTCTTTTATTCTATTTACCTATATGTTTACTGCCGCAGTCTGGCTGGGCACAAAATCACCAGCCACTCACAGCCTTGTAGATTAAAATAGCAAGTCTTTATTCCCGACCTCTCACAGGCACTCTACACGCACGTTCTGGGGAAAATTTACCAGCACTTTACATCCCAAATACTCTCTCAATCCCGCGAGAACTCAACTGGAACTGAAGGAGCTGGTGGGTGCCTGAGGCAGCAGGATACGCCCTATTCCCAGCAGGAATCACCTTAAATCTGGAACCGCCCTAAACCCGATCCGCCCTAAACCCGGATCCGCCCTGGTCCTTGAGCAGGGTCACCTTACTCAAACTTCATGCAATGTCACTGCAAATGACCTGCGTCCAAGGCAAGCCCATTTCCACAATGGAGAGTCCTTCCCTCTAAGCAACATGGGGTAGGCTGACAAGGAAATTGCCATGTGTCATACCTACTTAGCTATGGCTCTCAGCAGTTTATCCTTTGATACACAGTCTTGATTACTGTAGCTCTATAATATGCCCTAAAGCCAGTAAACAGCTTCTTTTTGTTTTATTATTTTCTTTTTTCAAAGTTGTTTTAAGTATTCTAGCTCCTTTAACCTTTTATTAAAATATGGAGTAGTCTTTTCTATACCTACAAAAGTCTTGCTTGGATTTTAATAGAATTTCTTAAAATTTGTATATCAACTTGCAGTTGAATGACCAATTTATTCCTTGTGATTTCTAATTCATGAATAAATGTCTTTTCACTTTTTTTAATCAGCATTTTTTAGTTTTTAGAACAAATATCCTCTACAGTTTTTGATAGGTTTGTACCTAGGCATTTCATCATTTAAGTGATTGAAGAGTATAATAATATTTTATTTTTTTAAGTGATTGAAAAGAGTTTAATATTATTTATTTTAGTGCTCACATATCCATTGCCAGAAACTAGTAGTACAATTGAGTTTTGTATTCTCTTGTATACTGTGATCTTGCATATTCATTTTTTAATTCTAGAAGAAATTTTTTTTTGGTGAATTATTTAGAATTTTCTACGTAATCATGTGGAAACAGGAACTTTTTTCTGTCTCTCTTTATAATCTGTATATATTTTTTCTGACATTTTTTCATTGACTGGATTTTCAGTCATTGTGTTTAATAAAGTGGTGAGAACAGATACTAATGTCTTGTTCCTGGTCCAGGCAAGATGATTCAGTTATGAGCCATGACATAAAAGATTAGATGATTTTTGTATAAGATTAGATGATTTTTTTTTTAAATTTTTTATTGTGGGTTGTTCAAAACATTACAAATTTCTTGACATATCATATTCCACACTTTGATTCAAGTGGGTTATGAACTCCCACCTTCACCCCATACACAGATTGCAGATTCACATCTCACTCCAGTAAGATTGGCAGCCATTAGGAAGTCAAACAACAACAAGTGCTGGCGAGGATGTGGGGAAAAGGGTACACTTGTACATTACTGGTGGGACTGCAGATTGGTGCAGCCAATTTGGAAAGCAGTATGGAGATTTCTTGGAAAGCTGGGAATGGAGCCACCATTTGACCCAGATGATTTTGTTTTTGATCAAACTCTTAACTAGGAACCTGAGAAAGCAACCCAGTAATCCTATTTTCTTAGAGTTTTTATCATAAATGAGCATAGACTTTGACCAAGTTCCTTTTCATTGATTTCTGTGACCAGGTGACTTTTCTTCTTGAGTCTGTTCAATACAGAATACAGTGAATTTTATGGATTAATTATTGAATATTGAACCACTCTTCTATCCATGGAATAAACAACACTAGATTATGGATTTTTTGCTCTTCCTTTTCTAGGGCTTTGAGATGAAGTGTGAGCTCATTTATTTGTTGGTTTTTCCTTTTTTTCAGGAATGACCTCCAAGCGATGAATTTCCCTCTTAAAACTGCTTTCATTGTGTCCCATAGATTCCGATATGTTGTGTCTGTATTTTCATTTATCTCTAAGAATTTTTTGATTTCTTCCTTTATGTCTTCTGTAACCCATTGATCATTCAGTAACATATTGTTCATTTTCCATGTGATGTAGGATTTTTCCTTCCGTCTTTTATCATTGATTTCCAGTTTCATTCCATTATGATCAGATAAAATGCATGGTATTATCTCCACCCCGGTATATTTACTGAGGGTTGCCCTATGGCATAATATATGGTCTATTTTTGAGGAGGATCCATGTGCTGCTGAGAAAAAAGTATATCCACTTGATGATGGTTGATATATTCTATATATGTCAGTTAAGTCTAGGTTGTTGATTGTGATATTGAGTTCTATAGTTTCTTTATTCAGCTTTTGTTTGTAGGATCTGTCCAATTGTGAGAGAGGTGTGTTGAAGTCACCCATAATTATTGTGTTGTGGTCTATTTGATTCTTGAACTTGAGGAGAATTTGTTTTATGAACGTCACAGCACCATTATTTGGTGCATAAATATTGATAATTGTTATGTCTTGTTGGTGAATGGTTCCTTTTAACAGTATATAATGTCCTTCCTTATCCCTTTTGATTAATTTAGTCTTGAAGTCAATTTTATTCGATATGAGGATGGCCACCCCTGCTTGCTTACGAGGACCGTGTGCATGGTATATTTTTTCCCAACCTTTCACCTTCAGCCTGTGTATGTCTTTTCCAATCAGATGTGTCTCCTGGAGGCAGCATATTGTTGGATTTGTTTTTTTAATCCATGTTACCAGCCTATGTCGCTTTATTGGGGAGTTTAAGCCATTAATGTTTAGAGTTACTATTGATATATGGTTTGTACTTCCAGCCATGTTTGATTATTTATCTTCTTCTTTTTTTTTTTTTTAATTTAGTTTGTTTCTCCATGGTTAGCTTTCCCCCCGCGCTCTGTCTTTATAGAGGCACTTCCCACTGATGGTTTTGGTTATTGTTTTTCATTTCTTCCTCGTGCAGTGTTTTGCTCAAGATGCTTTGCAATGCTGGTTTTCTGGCTGCAAATTCTTTTAGCTTTTGTTTATCATGAAAGATTCTTATTTCGTTATCGTACCTGAAGCTTAATTTTGCTGGATACAGAATTCTTGGTTGGCATCCATTGTCTTTCAGTGTTTGAAATACGTTGTTCCAGGATCTTCTCGCTTTCAGCGTCTGTGATGAAAAATCCGTTGTTAACCTTATTGGTTTACCCCTGAATGTAATCTGCCTCCTTTCTCTTGTAGCTTTTAGTATTTTCTCTTTGTTCTGTATATTGGATATCTTCATAACAATGTGTCTTGGCGTTGGTCTACTGTGATTTTGTGTGCTCGGTGTCCTGTATGCATCTACAATTTGTATATCCGTTTCCTTTTTTATTTCTGGAAAGTTTTCTGTAATTATTTCTTTCAGCAGGTTACTCATTCCTTTGGTTTGAATCTCTGTACCTTCTTCTATCCCGATGACTCGTAGGTTTGGTTTCTTTATGTTATCCCATATCTCTTGGATGTTTTTCTCGTGGTTTTTAACCAGCCTTTCTGAGTTGGCTAGGCTCTTTTCAAGATGATATATTTTGTCTTCATTATCTGATGTTCTGGCTTCTACTTGCTCCACTCTGTTGGTGATACTCTCAATTGAGTTTTTAATTTGGTTTATCGTTTCCTTCATTTCTAGAATTATTGTTTGGTTTTTTTTAATAATCTCAATCTCCTGATAAAGATGCTTAACTTCTTCTTTTATCTGTCTATGTAATTCATTTTCAAAGTGTTCTTTCACTGTTTGGATTTGCTGTCTCGTATCTTCTTTAAGGTTCCATTCCATCTGTCTAAGGTATTCCTTGAGTTCTTTATATGACCATTTTTCTGCTGACTCTAGGTCCTCCTGAATATTTAGGCTGTCCTTCATTGTTTGTACTCCTTTACTTCCTTGCTTTTTTATGCTGATCATGTTACTTCTTGTTCTGTTTGACTGCTGAGTTTCTGTTTACTCTTATAAATTTATTTGATGCTTGAGAGGAAAGATATTAGAAGGGAAGGGAAGAAGTCACTAAAGAGAATGAGAGTAGGCAGGTAGAATTCAAGGAAGGGGGAATAAGAAAATTGAAAAGAAATGAAAAGACAAAAGAAACACGAATAACAAAGATTAGATAATAAAGAAAGAAAGAAAAGATGAAAAAAAAATTTTTAACAAAAATAATAGTGATAATAAAAAATGAAAATTAAAATTAAAAAAATAATAATAATAAAATAAAAAAAATTTAAAAAAAATAGAAACATTGAAAAAAAATTAAAGAACAACAACAAATAAAAATTGAAAATGAAAGAAAAAGAAGAAAAAAAAAAGAAAAAGAAAAGAAAAAAAATGATAATAATAATAATAATAATAATAAATGCAGTCCTAGAGTTCTATTAACTTCTCTTCCAGTAGGTGGAGCTGTGCCCACTGGGCCAAGCTTCTCCTCTCAATAGGTGGGAACCATTCACTGTGCAGCAGCTCTTTCTCCTAGATTGGGCGGGTCTCCAATCCTGAGTGTCTAGGGCCTTGTCTTGTGTTTCCTAAAGCCAGGCCGTGCTCACCTGTGGCGCTCACCACAATACTGGCTACACGCCAGGTCTGCTGCTCCTGGGAGCCCTGTTTTCATGAACACCTGGGCTCACTCTCCCTGTTTGCCTCCCTCAGACCCTAAGTTTGTAGAGCTTGGGGCTGAGATCCCCCAGCGAATTTGCTTGCCCTCCTGTAGCCACGCCCCCGGTAGCTGGTGCAAGAGACCTCAGTTGTCAGCACTGGTGGGAGCGGTAGCCGGGAGTTCCGCGCCGCGAGTCCCGCGTCACTCCTGATTCCCTCGGTCTGGTTATTGCGTTCACAGGAGAGCTGGGAGTGGCCCTTAAGGTTTCCCTGCTGTGTGGAGAGAGATGACTAGGGGATTACACACCTGTCGCGCTGGTTTCAATGCAGTTATCTCCTCCGCCCGTGACGCCATTTCTCTGCCATGGTGATATCCCATGCAAATGGTGACCGTTTGTTCCCTTTGCCGAGTGACCAATGCAACGGGTGGGTCCTGACTGTCTCTCCCAATCCCCGTTTCAGTCCTGTGGCCACTGCCTATGAAGGCTCGGTTGGCTTTTACCTCTGTAAGTTCCTAAGGGCCGGCCAATTATTTCAGTGGGATCGTTAGTGCTGAGTCACACGAAGCAGGCGAACCGGAGCTTAATTGCCTCCGATTCGGGCTCTGTGTGTGTGTTCTGAGGGGCCCAGCCTGTACACCCCAGATCCACGTCAGCTCAGCATTGCCTAGTGATCCTGAGCAAACAGCATTTAGACAGTTTACGGCTCCCTATGCCCGCGCAGTTGAAGATGTCGGAGACTTGATCTCTCTGCGCCTGCCACCATGTTACATCTCCTCAATGATTTTCATGTTGCCCTTACAGCTTCCTGGTATAAGCAAGTTCTTGGGATTATACAAACTGCTGCTTCTGTTTCCAGTCCAGATTTCTAGAAATGAAACCCTGCCGCCGTCGCCTCCGTCTCTGGGCCGCGCTGACGAGCTCCGCGCTTGTCTGCGACCGTAGCAGAGCCGCCCTGGCCTCCGCAGCTCTTCAGCCCGGTGCCCGGCCCCAGGGGCCCAAGCGGCTGGCGCCGCGGCTCTCCGTCCCCCTCCTCCGGAGCACGGGTCCCCTGGCAGGGGGGTGCAGAACGACCCCAGAGCAGGCTCTGCCCGAAGGTGCAGCGGCGAACAGGCCACCGAGACGCTTGAGGCTGCAGTCCAGCCTTCGGAGGACAGGGCTCGGCACGCAGCCCAGCTCCAACCTCTAGGTGCGGCTGCCGGACAGTGTATACAGAGCCATCAAGACAGCTAGCAGAAAGCAAATGGCGGCTCCCGCGGAGTGGATTTTCGGCACAGAAACCACAGCCCCGCCAACAATCCCAATCCACAAACTCTCCCTGTATAAAAAATATTCAAAAAAAAAAAAAAAGAAAAGAAAAAAAAAAAAAGGCGGGGCGCACTGAGCTTTCTTTGCCTCGGGTACTTACAATCCACTGCTGATTACACATTCAGCTTCTCCACCCGGAGCCAAGCAGATAGGAGCAAAGCGCCCGTGGCTCTGAGCAGCCAAGCGTCTCTTTTTCGATTTCTTTGTTCTTCCTGCTCCTTGGCAAAGTGGTCCACTACAGATTAACGGTGAAAGGAGCTTTAACAGACTGTGCGAAATCTCTATTAAAGCCTCTGCTTTGAGCACCACGCTCAGCACTTCAGCAACCCCCGTACGCAGCGGCCATCTTTCGGATCCCGCAATATTAACCCCCTAGATTATGGATTTTTAAAAAGATTGCTCAAATATGTTAGAGAATTGTTGAGAATTTGCTTATTTATAGGGGCTTTTGGTCTGATACCTTTTTTTTTTCCCTACTGTTTCTCAGTTTTGGTTTAAAGTTGATGCTAACTTCACAGTGAATTGAGAAGTGTTCCTCTTCATCTTTTCTTGGAAGAGAGTGTATAGATGATAAATTCTTTAGATGTTTGGTGGAGTTCATCATAACTTAACATCGGTCAGGGATTTATTTTCCAAGAGGGTCTAAATTATGAATTCAATTTCCTTAATAGTTGTAGGACTGTTCACATTATCTACTTCATAGTGGGTTAGTTGAGGTAGTGTTTTTTAAGTATGTGATCCATTTCATCTAAGCTGTCAAATTTATGTGTGCACAATTGTTTGTTATACTTTGATGGCTGTGTGATCCGTAGTCTATTTCCCCACTTTCATTTCTCATTGATTTTTTGTGTCTACTCTTTTGTTTTGTGTCACTCTTGCTTGAGGTTTTACAGTTTTATTACTACTTTCAAAGAATCAGCTTTTTGTTGGTTCCATGATTTCTCTATTTTTTAATGTTTTTTTTTTAATTTTATTGATTTGTGCTCACTTTTATTGTTCTTTCTTTTTTCTTCGAATTTGTTTTGCTCCTTCATTCTAATTTTTTTGAGGTGATTGCTTTGGTTAGTGGTTTGAGAGTTTTTCCTCTTTCATAGTATATGTCACATGATAAATTTGACTCTCTGTACTATTTTATCTATATGCTGCAAATTTTGACACATTGTATTTTCACTTTCATGCTGTTCAAGGTATATTGTTTAATTTTTTCAAATTTTTCCTTTTACTCATGAAGTATGTAATTTGATTTCCAGGTGCTTATATATTTTCTGTCTTTCTGCTATTGATTCCATTGTGTTCAGAAAGTACACTCTATGGTTTCAATCCTTTCACACTGATGAAGATTGTTTTTGGCCTAGGATGTGCTCTACCCTGGAATGTGATCTGTGAATGTGACTCCAAAAGGATATGGATTCTAAGTTTTGGGCATGGAGTGTTGTATGAGTTTCAGCTAGGTTCTGTTTTTTAATGATATAATTGAGTTTTTCATATCCTAGCTGATTTTCTTCCTAGCTATTTTATCAATAAGTAGAAATGGGTATTAAAGTATCTATCATTGTAGATATATGCATTTCTATTGTCAGCTCTGTCACTTTTTGCGTCACAGATTTTGATGTTTTGTTGTTTTTTTTTTTGCATACATTTAGGATTGTTATGTTTTCTTGTTGGACTGACCTTTTGACCATTATATAATTTTCTTTTTTGTCTCTAGTAATTACCTTTGATCTGAAGCCTACTTTATCTGACATTAACACAACCAACCTGTTTTCTTTTGATTGGTGCTTGTGTGATCCAACTTCTCTTGTACTTTTACTTTCAATTTGATTATTCCATCTTACTTGAAGTCAGTTTCTTATAGATAGCACATAGGTGGGCCACTTCATTCTGCAAATTTCTCTTTTAATTGTTTAGACCATTTCTATTTAGTGTAATTGTTGATACATTAGGCTCAAGTCTCACACTTTAATTTTTGTTTTCTGTTCTATTTTTCTTTTCTATGATTTTCTTTCTGGTGTCTTCTTGTTTTCCTTTTATTCTATAGTGTTTTGTATTTTGTCTTTTCATAGTTTTGGTTGCAGTTGCTCTGCATTTTATATATTTACATGTAGCTTATCACATTCTAATGTACTCATTTTACTTGCTTGCATTAAACATAGAAATCTTACCTTTCTTGAAGTCCCTTAATACTCCCATAGTTACTACATAATTATCTTAAATATTTTCTCTACATGCTTTGAAAACTACATCAGATGATGATATTATTTTTGCTTCAACCATCAGCCATAATTTAGGAAGCTGAAGAGAAAAGGTACAATTTATCCCTAATTTTGGTTTTTTTCACTATTCTTTCTTTTTGTTTCATGTTTGTTTTATCATTTTCTTTCTGTTTAGAAAACTCTCTTTAATATAGCTCTAAAGTTGATAATTCTCCTAATTTTCATTCTTTTGAGAATATCTTGATCAACCTGTCATTTCAGAAGAATATTTTAGCTTACTTATATAGAATTCTGGATTCATTATTTTTTTTTTTCTGTAAACACTTGAAAGAGGTGCAACTCCTTCTACCTCTGTTATTCCTGATGAAACAAAGAGTTTGTAAATTTCGAACGTCTTGGGCTGGGGTTGTGGCTCAGTGGTAGAGCACTCACCTAGCATGTGGGAGGCACTGGGTTCCATCCTCAGCACCACAAAAATGAAAAAATAAAAGAAAGGTATTAAAAATTTTTTGAATGTCTTTCTCATATGTACTTCTTGACAAGAAGAAAGAACTAATAATCACAACTCTAGTGTGTGATGAATTTTTTTTAAAAAGTGGCAAATTATATGTAACATAATATGTGCCATTTTAACATTTGTTAAATGGACTATTCAGTGACATTTAGTGCATTTATAAAATAATGGTGACCAGTATCCATTTCCAGAACTTTCTCATCATTCCAAACAGAAACTGTACCCTTTAAATAATACTTCCACATTTCCCATTCTCCTGACTCTCGTAACCTCTGCTCTACTTTCTGTCTTCATGAATTTGCCAATTCTAGGTATGTTAATAACTGGAATAATTTACCATTTATCTGGCTTATTTCAATTCACATAATGTCCTTAAGGCTTATCAATGTTGTAATATGTAACAATTTTATTCCTTTATATAGCTGAATAAAATTCCATTGTATTGCTACAACACAGCTTGCTTAATCATTCATCCATCTATGGACGTTTGGATTTTTTCCACCATTAGGCTATTATGAAAATGCTACTGTAAATATGGGTTTGCAAGTATCTGAGTCCTTGTTTTCAATTCTTCTGGGCATACAATAGAAATAAAATTGCAAAATGTATTGTTATGCTATCATTTACTCATTGATTCATTAATTTATTTACTCATTCACTTATTTAACACATTACTTGGTAATCATTTATTTGCCAAACATTGATTTGATATTAATGTTCTATATCTTACTTATTTACATAGTGTTTTATGGAACATTTCTATAGGTGTCTCATGGAATTTTCACAATCATCCTATGACTTGATGTGTTAATACCCCAACTACACAAATAAAGAGTTGTATTTTTATAAGCTTAATTTTATGGGAGTTCCATAACTAAGTCCAGATTCATACTTCCATACAGTTTTGAGCCCAATACTCTTACAGGTGACAACCTGGAAATATTTAAAGTTTAAATTATCATGTGAAGAGATGTTCTAAAAATATATTCTTATAACCCCAGAATCTTTTCCATAAGAAAGAATCTTGCAGATTATGTATAAACCATCTTCTATGGTGTTTGTTAACTTAAATCTGAATTTTTACAGTTGGAAACAATTACTCTGGAAATGACATTGTCAGAGATGCACATAATTTAATGCATAAATATTTAGTGAAACATACTGATACAAATTTTTATCAATTTGTTGGTTTTTCATACATACATATTATCTAAAAACAATTTTTGGATTCTGTGATTATGTTTCTTAGCTGAATGACCTTCTTCTTGGATCCTCTTTTCTGACAGTAATATAAAACTTTAGTTCCAAAATGAATAAATGTTAAATCAAAAGTGATTATTTAAGTTTTTGGCATTGATTGTTGTAGAACAGAAATAAATTTGTAATTGGGAGACCACATTCTAATCTCAAGTGAAAATATTTCTAGAATATTTAATACATTTTAATAAATAGAATTTTATTTTGATTGGATTAAGTTATTTGGGTTTAAATTTTTTCAGAAAAAAAGGAATGAGATAAAGGATGATTTGATTTTTATTAATTAATTTATTTTAATTAGGTATATCTGACAGCAGAATGCATTTTGATTCATTGTACACAATTGCAGCACAACTTTACATTTCTATGGTTGTACACAATGTAGTGTCACACCATTTGTGCAATCATAAATGTACCTAGGGTAATGATATCAATCTCAGTCCACTATCTTTCCTGCCCCCATGAACCCTCCATTCCCTCCCTCCCCTTTGCCAAAAGTTTCTTCATTTTTCCCATTCCTTCCCCCTCCCTGTTAAGGATCAGCATCCACTTATCAGAAAGAATATTCGGCCTTTGGTTTTTTGGGATTGGCTTTACTTCACTTAGCATGATCTTCTCCAACTCCATCCATTTACCTGCAAATGCCATAATTTTATTCTCTTTTAATGCTGAGTAATATTCTATTGTGTAAATATGCCACAGTTTCTTTATCCATTCATCTATTGAAGGGAATCTAGGTTGCTTCCACAGTTTAGCTATCGTGAATTGAGCTGCTATGAACATTGATGTGGCTGCATTACTATAGTATGCTGATTTTAAGTCCTTTGGGTATAGACTGAGCAGTGGGATAGCTGGGTCAAATGATACTTTCTGTCCAAGTTTTATTAGGAATCTCCATACTGCTTTCTAGATTGGTTGCACCAATTTGCAGTCCCACCAGCAATGTATGAGTGTGCCTTTTCTTCCACATTCTCGCCAACATTTATTGTTGTCTGTATTCTTGATAACTGCCGTTCTGACTGATGTGAGATAAAATTTAGAGTAATTTTGATTTGCATTTCTCTGCTGGTTGGAGGGGGTCCTGGGATGATGTAAATTTTAATCATTCTTTATCTATTATCGTTTGGACTTTTGAAAAGTATTGAATTATTATATCTCGAAATAATGTAGGACACAGGTTTAGGCCATAAGAGAAACTTTAGTTTCCCCCCAAAATATGAAAACAGAAGTAAAGTGAGTATAAATTTTCCCATTTAAGAAGTATTGCATTTGTATAATTTGTTTTAGTTATTATTGGCATAATGATTTTCAATTTATTGGATTTTCAGTAAAAATTTCATGTTGCTCATTTGCAGTTGTTTTGAATTTTATATCTACTTCTCTAAGCCTCATGAATTCTAGCTTGATTATTAGAATTACCAAATGAGTAAAATATAATGTTATTTTTTTGTATAAATATATATTAATGGCAGGGAAAGGAATGGGAGATAATTTCTTCAGGTGGCAATTTTTAAACATAAAAACAATTCAGATTTGGTGAGTTTTTAGGTTGCTGAAATCTTTATTGGGAAGAATTCAGAGATGAGGAGGATGAAGAGGCAACAACTGAAGAAAAATCGGAGATTTTTTTCCTTTTCATTTTACAAAATACAATGTCAGTTTAGGTTCTCATTGTTATAACCAATCAAAACACACAAAGTACTGGGGTCGGCATCAATATCATAGAATGCTGGTCTATGAGCAAGATCGACCCAATGGCTCAATAAATTTCAGTAAGAGCCCAGTTCATCTGCATTCCTCATTCTGGCCTTCCGGCAGGTTCCCTTCATCTACCTGGTGGACTCTGGAAGTTTCATGTCTCTTCCTCAAGTTAGCAAAACTTTTTTGCCAGATTGTTCACACTGCTCATCTGTAGAAGAGGATGGGTTTCTTCTGAGAGCTCATGAAGAAGACAAATGAAACATTTTTAATATATGAGAAATCAAGCAAATGTCCCCTGTGTTTCACGGGCTCATATCCTTCCTGGAGCCAATCCCTGTGAGAAGAAGACTGAAACCTCTAGGCTACCTTGAAGCTGGCTGTAAACAAGTCATTAAGAAATGGGAGGTCTTGCCACCAAAGGTGCCCTGAGGCTTTGCAGGGCTGCTGATTGAAGGAGGTAGCTGATGCTGGGCAGTAAAAGAAAATACAAAGAGAAACAACAACAACAAAAAAACAAAACCATGCTGCTTTTCTGCAGAACAGCTGAATGGACGACTTCCTGGCCAAACATGGTAACTCCACTTTTTTCTTTGTGTGAAATTTTCTCAAGTCAGTCACTTTGGAGGGATTTTGTTGGCCACATGACGTTTTATTGAAAAGAAACATGGCTTTATAGAATTTAATTAGCCGTGAGCTTTTCTGGAATATTAATTAGATCTTAGACTAATACTTTTTCACTGAATAAGGTCATCTTTGACCTTGGCATGTGTGGCTGCTGGCTGGCTCAGCAATGCACTCTGGGCCTCTCACTGCATGTAATCTGGTGCTCCCACTGGGCCTGCTTGGCTGCTGCTGCCTGCTGCCTTGGGACCCGCTGTATGATTAGGTCACAGTCTTCAAATGAGCAGACATATTCCTCAGATCTGTGGTCTTCATGGCCACACATTTATGGAGATTCTGAAGGGCAGTGGAGTCTACTGCCAGGCACAGCATGACCTCCGTGAGGACAAGCCATTACTGCTCCACCAAGAAGTTCCCACAGGAATGACTAATCTGGACCCCGAGGCTGGATTGAAACCCACAGAGCATTCTACAAGCATTCTCCCCTGGATGGGGTAAATTTCAGTGCACTTCTCTGTTTTTTTCAGTATTACTGGATTGAAGAACTGCTGCTTCTTATTAGGAAGTTCATTTCACTTCCTTTTACTCCTCACTTCATGCTCAAAGCACTGAGGATATCAAGTGGAATATATTGAAATAGACTTCATGTACTTTGTATCATTTCTGTGTTAATTTTTAAAATTCTCTCATAACCCTATTGAGTGTTTTTTAAACTAAATTAGCATGGCTTGAATGAACTGCCCTATTCCTGTGGAAGCCACATACAAGAAAGTGAAATTACTTATTACACACCATCCAACCAAGGTAATCTTTTAAAAAACACATTTTTAAATTTGTTCTAACTAGTTGTACAGAACAGTAGAATGCATTTTGACACATCATACATAAATGGAGTATAACTTCTCATCTCTTGTTGTACATGATGTAGAATAACACAGGTCATATAATCATATATGCACATGGGGTAATAGTGTCCAATTCATTCTACTATAATTCCTACCCTAATGCCCCCTCCCCTCCCTTAATTCCCCTCTGTCTAATCCAAAATACCTCTACTCTTCCCTCCCGCCTTATTGTGAATTAGCATCTGGATATCAGAGAAAACATTTGGCCGTTGGTTCTTTGGGAATGGCTTATTTTGCTTGGCATAATATTCTCCAGTTCTATCCATTTACCTGCAAATGCCATAGTTTCATTTTTCTTTGATGCTGAGTAATATTCTATTGTGTATATATACCACAGTTTCTTTATCCATTCATCTGTTGAAGGGCACCTAGGTTGGTTTCATAATTTAGCTATTGTGAATTGAGCTGTTGTAAACATTGATGTGACCGCATCACTGTAGTATGCTGATTTTGGGTATAAACCTAGGAGTGGAATGACTGGGTCAAATGGTGGTTCCATTCTAAGTTTTCTGAGGAATCTCCAGACTGTTTTTCATAGTTTCATTGTAATCTTAAATGCATTCATAGAGGAACTGAAGTATGGGAAAAAAAAAAAAGAAGTATGGTATTACCACAATAGAGTATGTGGTACAATTTATGATGCTAATGTTGTAGAGAAAGAAGGCATCCATGTTCTCGATTGGCCTTTTGATGATGGTACACCATTGTCCAACCAGATTTGGAGATGTCATGGCCTAAAAATGTGGCTGTGCTTCAAAGATTCTAATCATCCTAGAAAGAACTGCTGCATTCAATAAAACTAGGGCACCTGATGTTATTGCCTTGAAATTTGAAACTTGAGGCAGGACCTAATTTGTCATGCATTATTATGCAACATGTTTGTGTGGTGAATAAGTTGATGAAGCTCCCCCAGGAGTCCTGGAAAGCAGTTTTACCAGGTCACAAGCTTTACAGAATTTCAACCTCTGTGTTTGGGTTATCATCAACATGTTCGGTCACTTAGCAAAACATTATTGATGTTTGCATTTAAAATGTGCTTCTCATTTGTACCAATTGACCTTTCCTGAAATAATGTGATATTGAGTTAATGTATTTAAATCTATTTCCATACCAGAATCTTATTAGCATATTAAAAAATTGAGAAACAAGGTGCCAAAATACCTATCACAAAACTTGTATATTTGAGTATCATAAAAAAAAACCCAAATTTTAAGAACTAAGAATACTCTAGACCTTTACTCCTTCATTCATTTCAAATACTGTAGGACCTGTATAGTTATTTGCCTGCTCACTTTATGTTTACATTCCCCCCCTTTCATACTAGTACACATCAAGTTTTTTTTTTAATAATTTAAAAAATTTTCATGATGTCTTAGGGTGATTCCAATGTCTTTCTATGAATCTTATTTTATGCCAATATGGGAAATCTATTTGAAAATTTAAGTTGGCACAGAAGCACATGTCTTTACTGTTTGTACTTTGAGGTGCCACTTAATAGGGAGGGCTTAAACAAGAATCAGAGGGAGCTTTAAACATTTTTAGTAAAATATTGCCTTTGTCTCATGCTGAACATGTAGAATGGGACTTTTAGTCTAGCAACTATTTTTTAAAAGGTGGAGATGCTTTGTTATTGTAACTAAAAAAATTTCTTAATCATAAAATGTCTCAAATTCTTGTAATTTTTTTTACCCATAATTATCAGAAGTTTTTTTTATCAACTCATTTTTTGTTTGAAATGTGATTTTTTTCCCTTCTCTTGCCGATTTCTTGCACATTTTATGTGCTTTGTTATTGGGATGCTTGACAATTTTGGTTTTTTTTGTTATGTAATTGATAAAATGGTGATGTGTATTAATGTTAGTTCAACCATGTATTTATACTTCTTGGGAATCTGTTGTTAAGTCATGTGGGGGAAATAATTTGTGAGTGTTTAGCAGTTTGTGAAAATGTAATGTGAGTGCTTAAACATCTAAATAACTAATGAAATGCAAAATAATAAATAAATAAGATCATCTTCTGTTTAACATGTTTAAAATATTTAATGGCTTGAAAAGATTGTGGTTAATAAATATAATAATAAAATCAATCTCATAATATAATTCAATAGTCCCAAATGCTTAGAGTAAATGTTAGCTTTAGATAATATTTTTACATCTTGGAAGAAATCTCTAATACTTTCTGAAAGGTTAATAAAAATCAATATTAAATTATATTGCTTTTAAGTAAAGAAAAAGTTTGTTTTCATAGATTGTCTTTATAAAGACACATACAATTTTCATATTTGCTGAAAAGCATGTTTGTATATATCCCCGTAATGCAACATAAAATCTTTGAAAGAAGAAAAAATATGTATTATTTTAGTTATTATAATTCTAATCTGTTTTATTTTTCCACAAATTTTAATTTGAAAAAAATTTTAAGCACACAGAAAAAAGTAAACATCTGCATAACTATCATCTAAAGTGAAACTCTAAGAATCATAATTAATTGGAAATGTCTATATTTGCTTTGTATATTTTATGTATGACACATTTTTACTGAGGCATGTGAAATAAGTTGCAGATGACTGAAAGACAAGTGATCCATCAATAGTGAAAAAAATATTTACCCCCAATTCTGTTATATGGTATGTTATGTCTACTTTTCATTGAAAAATTGTAATACAGTGAAGAAGCAAGCAAAGCAAAACAAAACAAAACAAAAGCCAGTTCAGCAATATAAGGCTGGCATCATAACCTGACCCAAATTTGGCAGAGATTTTGCAATTAGGGCCCAGAGATTTAACATAACTATGATTAATAAAGGGATTAATGAAAAAGTGGACAATATGCAAAAACAGTGAATAATGTAAGCAGAGAAATTGGAATTATAAGGAAGAACCAAAGTAAATACTGGAGTCTGGGAGCAAAGCACTTACTTAGTATGTATGAGGCACTAGATTTGATCCCCAGTATTGAAAAAGTAAAAAAAAAAAAGCAAATGCTAGATATAAAACAAACAAACAAACAAACAAACAAACACAAAAAGAAAAACCACTGTAACAGAAATGAAGAATGTCTTTGATGGACTCACCACTGACTAGAAATACCAAAGAAAGAATGCATAATCTTGATGATATGACAATGGAAACCTCCTGAACTGAAATGTAAAGAGAAAAAAAGTTTTAGAAAAAGTGAAAGAGAAAATTCAAGAAATTTAGGATAATAACAAATGGTGTAATATACAGGCAATGTAAATACTAGAAGGAAAAGAAAATGAGAAAGGAATAGAATAAACATTTGAAGTAATAGTAGCTAATTTTTTTTCAAAAATAATATAAACAGAAAATAGAGAGCCAAAAAGCTCAGAGAGCACCAACCCATATATATTGCAAAAAATGACATCCAGTCATATCATATTCAAATTGTAGAAAGCCAAAAACAAAGGCAAACTCTTGAAAGACAGACTTGATAAATCCCCTTCCTCAACAAGAGTGAAAGAATCGAAGGCACATGGAGCAGGTTCTTAAACCATAGTGGAATTAAAACAGACATAATAACTGAAAGACAGATAGAAGAGCCTAGAATATTTGTAGATTAAGCAACATATTTATAAGTAACACACAGATCAGAGAAGCAGCCTCAGGAGAAATTAGAAAAAATATTTTGAACTGAGTGAAAGTAAAAACAAAACTTGTCAAAAATTTCAGAATGCAGTGAAAGCATCATTTAGAAATACGTTTCCAGGGGCTGGGGATGTGGCTCAAGCAGTAGCGCGCTCGCCTGGCGTGCGTGCGGCCCGGGTTCGATCCTCAGCACCACATACAAACAAAGATGTTGTGTCTGCCGAAAACTAAAAAATAAATATTAAAATTCTCTCTCTCTCTTTAAAAAAAAAAAGAAATACATTTCCAGTATTGAATGACGTATATCACAAAGGAAGAGGGTATAAAATCAATGATCTAGGCTTCCACCTAGGAAGATAAGAGCAGGAAGAGCACAACTAAGGCAAATAGAAGGTGGAATGTGATGGGCTTCATTATCCAAAGTACATGTATGAAAACACGAATTGGTGTCAACATACTTTTTATATACAAACAGAGATATGAAAAATTGTGCTGTATATGTATAATAAGAAAAAAAAGAAATAATTTTTTAAAAACCCCAGAAAATTCAATAAAGTGAGAACAGAAAATAGGGAGTTTTACAAAACCAAAAACTGATTCTTAGAAAAGATGAATAAAGATGATAAAATTCCATCATTAGCCAGGCTAATGAAGAAAAAGAGAGAGAATATACAAATTACCAATATCACAAATGAAATGGGGTCATCCCTACTCAACTACAGTCATTAAAAAGATAATAAAACAGTATTATTAACAGCTATGCCCATAAATTTGATCATCTAGACAAAATAGACTGATTTCTTAAAAGGCACAATCTATGAAGTTGCACAAGATGCAACAGTCTGATTAGGACCATGTCTATTAAACAAATTGAATCAATAAATAATAACCTTCCCAAAGCAGACCCAGATGGTTCCACTGGATAGTTGAAAAAAAAAGTGCTACCAATTCTCTACAGTTTCTTTCAGAAAAATAGAAGAAGGAAAATACTTTCCAACTAATTCTCTGAGGTCAGCATCATCCTAATACCAAAACCAAAGATATTGCAAGAAACAATAACAATATTGTTTTTGAACAATATTTCTTATGAACAAAAGTACAAGAATCCTCAATAAAATATTCGCTAATCCAACCGAACAGCATACAGAAAGAATTATAAACTCCAACCAAGTAATTTTTTTCACCAGGTATGTCAGGGTAGTTCAGCATTTGAAAATCAACATAGCCAGGTACAGTGATACCCACCTGTAATCCCAGTTACTCAGGAGTCTGAGGCAGGAATACTGCAAGTTCAAGGTCAATCTGGGAAATTTAGCAAGACTCTGTCTCAAAATACAAAATGTAAAGGGTTGGCGATATGCCTCAGTGATAGAATGCCATTGGTTTCAACCTTCATTACTGCAAAATAAAAACCCCAATGAGTCAACCAGCCAATAAAACAAACAAAAAAAAGGTATCAATGTAACCCATAACATCAACACCCAAGAGTAGAAACGTCTTAGGATTATATCAGGAGGTGCATATAAAGGACTTGACAAAAACTAACATCTGTTTATGACAGAAAACTCTGAGCAAACTAGGAAGAGAGAGAACATTCTTAATTACATAAAAAACATCTATCAACAAACTTCTATGATTGACATTATATTTAATGGTGGGAAATTAGTTGCTTTTCCACTAGGGTGAGGAATAAGGAAAGAAAGCCCTCTTTCTCCATCAACATTCACTATCATACCAGAGGCCCTAGCTAATCAAATAAGGGGACAATAGATGAAATGAAGCTGTCTTTGCAGATGATGTGATCAGTTATCCAGAGAAGACCAGATAATGGTCCAAGAAAAAAAAAAAAAAAACCTTGCTAGAACTAATAAGTAATTACCAACAGCTTGATATTGGCACCAAAATAGACAAGGAGACTAACGGTACAGAACAGAAACAAACCCACATAAATACAGATATCTTATACTAGACAAGGCACCATGGACATATACTGGAGAAAGATAGCCTTTTCAACAAATGGTGGTGAGAAAACTGGAAATCCATATGTAGCATATGGATTTAAACCTAGCATATGAAATTAAACCTCTGTCTCTCATTCTGCACAAAAAACAACTCAAAGTGGAGTAGAGACTTAGGCATTAGAACAGAGACCCTCTGCCTAAGAGAAGAAAAAGTAGGACCAAATCTCCACCATGTTGGCATAGGGACTGACTTCCTTAACTAGACACCTAAAGCACAAGAAGCAAAATTAAGAATCAATAAATGGATGGGATCAAACTAAAAAGCTTCTTCTCAGCAAAGGAAATAATATTGTGAAGAGAAAATCTACAGAATGGGAGAAAATCTTTACCACATGTACCTCAGATAGAGCACTAATCTCCAGGACATATAAAGAACTCAAAAAACTTAACACTAATAAAACAAATAACCCAATCAATAAATGGGCTAAGGAAATGAGCAAATACTTCACAGAAGAAGAAATATAATCATTCAACAAACATGAAAATAATGTTTATCATTGATAGTGATTATAGAAATGCAAATCAAAACTACTCTTAATATTTCATCTCACTCCAGTCAGAATGACAATTATCAAGAATACAAGTAACAAAAGTGTTGGCCAGGATGTGGGGGGAAAGATACACTCACACATTACTGGTGGGACTGAAAATTGGTGCAACTACCAAGGAAAGAAGTCTGGAGATTCCTCAGAAAACTTGGATGGAACCAACATTTGACCCAGTCATTCCTCTCCTAGGTTTATACCCAAAGACCTAAAATCAGCATACTACAGGGACACAGCCACCTCAATGTTTATAGCAGCTCAATTCACAATAGCTAAACTATGGAACCAACCTAGGTGCCCTTCAACAGATGAATGGTTAAAGAAAATGTGGTACAGATACACAATAGAATTTTGCTCAGACTTAAAGAAGAATGAAATTATGGCATTTGCTGGTAAATGGATGGAGTTGGAGAATATCATGCTAAGTGAAATAAGCCAAACCCCAAAACCAAGCTGAATGTTTTGTCTGATAAGCAGATGCTAATCCATAATGTGGGTGGGGAGTAGGGAAGAATGATGGAATTTTGGGTTGTGCAGATGGGAATGAGGAGAGGGGATGGGGTGTGGGGATGGGAAGGATAGTGGAACGAGATGGACATTATTACCGTGTATACATGTATGATTACACTACTGGTGTTACTCTGCACCATGTTCAGCCAGAGGAATGAGAAGTTGTGCTCCATTTGTGTACAGTCTGTCAAAATGCATTCTACTGTCAGGTATAACTAATTAGAACAAATTAAAATAAGTAATTACAGCAAGATCTGCCAAGATCCTAGGTTAATACACTAAAGCTAATTGTATATTAGTATACATTGTATATTAGTATATATTAAAAATACACTAAAGTTAATTGCTTCTATATGTACAGAATTTCACCAATGGTTTTAACATCCATTAAAAATATTGCTTTTATATTATGTTGCAAAATTATGATTTTTCAAATTTTATCACTTTCTACATTTATTAGCTGTCAGTCTACTGAAAAGAAGAATTTTTTAAAATTCCCTGCCATATGTTTCTCTTTCTCTTTTATCTCTATGGACTCATAGAACATGAAATATTCTACGCATTATAATCAGATACCTCATCATTCATTCTGATTCTCCAGTAGCCCCAACTTAGCCAGTAGAAGACCCTTCAGCCTTTGTCTTTTTGACATGATCCCATTAGACTTTGAGTGCATTTTGTTAAACAATATAATAGTTTTTTTTTGGACTTAGAAGCAGATATTTCTTCAAAGATCTTAATTTCTTTTAATGAAAAATATTAGCTTGAAATAAAATATGAATAGTGGGTATTCTTATTACACTGCGAAGTTATCAACTAAGTTCTTCTAGAGAATAGACATGAGACCTTTTTTTTAATTTTATGTACTTAGACATCATTCTTTCATGACTTCCCTATTCTGAATTAACAACAACATATATTTCACATTTTCAAGTTCTTTTGTGTTTTCATTTTCACACATATTATCATTTTATCTATAAATATATATGATTCATTTTCACATTGTTATTATTTTTTGTTCTGCATGAGCTTTTGAGGTATAAAGTTAAGTTATTCTTCAATGCATTTTAAAATATTATTAAAGTGAACATGACCCCATCTAAGACTGAGTAAGATGTACAAGTTTCTGCTGCTTACTGTGCATATTTTCCCATGCAAACATGAATACACAGTAAACACAAGAATATAAAATGGAATGTCTGATAGGTGTGACTACGTCAGTTTACATATTAAGTAGTGTAAAATATAATTTTATTTTCTTATAACCCATTTCCTATTTTGAACTTCATTTCACATGATGATAGAAAATTATTGTTTCAAGTCCAGTTTGGGTAAATTTATCATTTGGAATAGTCAATACAGATTCTTCTTTTCTTCTATTCAATCTAGGCTGCTGTTAGGGACTGATTGTTGATGGCCGCTCATCCCTCTCCCCAAGTTAATATGTTGAAGCTCTACCCCCAACGTGATGGTATTTAGGATTGGTATCTTTGAGAAGTGATTAGATTTACATAAGTTCATGAGGGTGAGTGCCACGCTGCAGGTAGTACTCTCTTAAAAACTGACACCAGAGCTTGTTTTCTTTCTGCCATGTGAAGTCACAGCAAAAAGGTGGCCCTCTGGAAGACAGGAAAAGAGCCCTCACCAGAAGACTGAACCCTGCCAGAATTGATCATGGCTTCCCAGCCTCTGAAGTATGAGAAAATAAATTTATTATTTAAATAATACAGTCTGTAATATTTTATTATAGTAATCTGAGCTAAGATGCTTCCATGATGCTTCATGAGACATCTAACTGCTGCAATGGAGATATTAGATTTTCTCATTCTGTGAGGTGGAGCACGATTCTACGGAGTCCTTAAGTGTGTTCATGTAAAGGTGCTGGCCTTTTGTGAGATCAGAGCAGTTTCTTTTTGGCCACAGTGTTTTAAGTGCCAAATAACCCTCTACTGTGATATATCTTTATTACAACTTCAATTCACTTCCAGGTCCCATGACTCTTGGTGATATATACATCCACTACCAGGCACTGGAAAGACATTTGTCTCTTTCCAGTCACACTGAAGAACTTAGGGACATATTAGGGCAACTGTTGCCTTGGTGCTCCTTGTAGCTATAGGCAGCTCTATTTCCCCATGGTAGATTGGGAACCAATCTGTAGCATGTGACAGCTTCCAGAGCAACCTTCAGGAAACAGGGGCACAGATATCCTCTGTTCTCAGATCCATCCTCTATTCTGAGTTTTTATCATTCTTTCCTTGGGACTAATTCTGTGGTTGGTTGGAAAAGTTTAGGTTTTTCTTTTCATTGCTCTTTTCTATATAAGAGTCCTTGGCCCATGTATTAGCCAGCTTTTGTATCACTGTGATAAAAACACCTTCTTTTCTAAGAGCAACTTAGAGAAGGGAAAGTTTATTTGGAACTCATGGTTTCAGAGGTCTCAGTTCATAGATGGCTGACTTCATTGCTTTGGGCCCAAGGAGAGGCAGCTCTTCGTGGGGAAGGGTCCAGCTCCTGTGGGGTCAGAAAGCAGAGGGAGGAGGCACTGCAGGGTGTATTAACCTTTCCAGGACATGCCTCCAGGGACAGACTTTCAGACATGTCCCAACTGCCTACAGTAACCACCCAATCAGTCCATTTAAACTAGGCTGAATTACGACTCTCATAATCCAATCATTGAGCCTCTAATACCCTGTATTATCACAGGAGTGTTTGGGGGACACTTCATATCTAAACCATAACAGTCCAATAGCCCATTAGTTTTTTTTTTTAATATCCATTGGAAGAATGGAGAGAAAAAGTTAATTTACCAAGCATTTCTCAAAAATTTCAATGTCTAACCAAGATTATTACTTTTTGAGACTGAATACCCCCAATTTTGATGTTTGTTTTCTGTGGCTATTTTCTGTGTCTAACTATTGTTGTAGCTAAAATATTACATGTTTAATTGTCTGGGCTTAGGGAAAGAATCATGCATGGAGTTAAAAAAATAAATTGGTTAACAAATTCTAGTTATGGTCAAAATCAAATGACAAAATATTTCATACATTTTAATGAAAATGAATACAAAACAGAAATTTTTTAAAGTAACATTAGTTCCCAAGGTAAAGAGAATATAGATGAATTTATTTTTCAGATTTACACATTTTATAAATAAATTTGTACTCATTGTAAAAATATATAAGTAATAGATTAATGCATAATTATTTTCAAAAATTTTGAAAATTTAGAAAAGTACAAAAAGGATAGTGAAATTATGCTAAACTTTATACTTGTCACCTCTGTATATATTTTTATCTTTATTTAAACCCATATGTTTTATATAATTATGATTAAATTCTCTATACTTTAAATTTATTTAAAAATTACAGTTGTGGTGAAAACCACAAGCATTAATATAGTATCTTACCATTTCTAAATGTACAATTCAGTTGTATTTAGTATGTTTACCTTGTGGTGCAGTCTGAAGAATTTTTTTGTCTTACAAAACTGAATATTTATTGAGGAATAACTCCAGTTTCCTTTTTCTTTATTCCTTGGCAATCACCATTCTACTTTCTGTCATCATGAGTTTACTCTAGACACCTCAAATAAGTGACATCCTACAGTGTTTGTTCCCTTCTGACTGGCACATTTCACTAACTATAATATCTTTGAAATTCATCCATATTATAGCATTTTCTTCCTTTTTTATGGCTGGATAATTTTCTGTTGCATGTATATATCACACTTTTTTTCCTCATGCATTCGTCCATGAATGGATACTTGGGTTGCTTCTATTTCTTAGCCATGTGATTTTTGTTGGTGTGAACAGGGGTGTGTAAATATCCCTTTGTGATCCTGCCTTCAAGTTTTTTTTTTGATTTATAATCAGAAGTGCAATAATTGTATCATTTGAATTCTATTTTATATTTTTAAGAAACATCCAGACTCTATAGAGGCTTCATTACTTTACATTCCTAACCTAAAGGATTCCTATTTCTCTCTGTACTTGCCAACACTTGCTATTTTGATTTTTTTTTCTATTTCCACATTTTTATATTGGTGCATTCTAGTTATACATAATGACTGGATTTGTTGTTACATATTCATACACGCACAAAACATACATTATCATTTGACCACTATCACTCCTAACACTTCCCTATGTCCACCCTTTCTCCCATCCTTAGTCTCTTTCTTCTAGTGATCTCTGTTTAATTTTCCTCATATCTCTGCCCTTCCAACTTTCTTTTTCTTTTTTCTCTCTAGATTCCACATATGAGATAAAACATATGACCCTTGACCTTCTGAGTTTGGTTCATTTCATTTAACATAATAATCTCAAGTTCCATCCATTTTCCTGCAAATGACATGATTTCATTCTTCTTTATGGCTGAATAAAGCTCCATTGTGTATGTATATCACATTTTTTTTATCTCTTTATCCATTGATAGACACTTAGGCTGGTGCCATAGTTTGGTTATTGTGAATTGTGCTTCCATAAACATGGGCGTGCATGCATCACCATAGTATGATGACTTTTAAGTCTTTAGGACAAATACTGAGGTATGGTATAGCTAGGCCACATGGTGGTTCCATGTCTAGTCTTTTGAGGAAACTTCATGGTGATTTCCATAGTGGTTATACAAATTTACCATCCCACTAACAGTATAAAAGTGTCCCTTTCTCTCCACATCATCTCCAACATTTATCACTGTTTGCATTCTTGATGACTGTCATTCTGACTGGTATGAAGTAAAATATTAGTGTGGTTTTGATTTGCCCTTTCCTAATTGCTGATGATGTTGAAGATTTTTTCATATATTTATTGGTCATTTTTATTTTTTATTTTGAGAATTGTCTTCTTGTATTCTTCCAAATGAATTATAAAACTGTTTCTACTAAATCCATGAAGAATATTATTGACATTTTGATGGAGGATTGCTTTGGATCTGTATATTGCTTTTGGTAGTAAGGCCATTTTAACAATATTAGTTCTTCCTATGCTCATGGGAGGTTTTGCCATCTTCTGAGGTCTTTCTTTCTCCAATGCGCTATAGTTTTCATTGTAGAGGTCTTTCACCTCCATGGTTAGATTTATTAGTAGGTTTTTTTAAGGCTATTGTGAATAGGATATTTTTCCTGATCTCTTTCTCAGCAGATATATTATTGGTATATAGGAAAGGTATTGATTTTTGTCATGTTGATTTTGTAACCTGCTACTTTGTTAAATTTATTTGCTCTTCAAGACTTTTGATGGACTTTTTCTGATTTTCTAAGTATAGCATCATATCATCTGAAGATAATGATAATTTGTCTTCCTTTCTCATTTTTGTCTCTTTATTTACTTTTCTTGCCTAGTTGCTCTAGAATTTTTAGCACTATATTAAATAGAAGTGATGAGAGTGGATATCCTTGTCCTATTCTAGACTTGAAAAGAAATGTTTTCAGTGTTTCCCCATTTACAATGAGATTGGCTTTGCATTTTTCAGATATAGCCTTTATGATGTTGAGGTAGGTTCCTTTTATCCATATTTCTATCCATAATTTCTTCAGTGTTTTTATTATGAATGAGTCCTGTATTTTGTCAAAGGCCTTCTCTGCATCTATTGGGATGACTAAATGATTTATATTCTTAATTCTATTTATGTGATAATTACTTTTCTAATTTGTGTATGTTAAACCATCCCTGAATCTGTGGGATAAAAATCTTTGTCATGATGTACAATCTTCTTAATATGTTGTTGAACATAATTTGCTAATATTTTATTGAGGATTTTTGCACCTAGGTTCATCAAGGATATTGTTCTGGAATTTTCTTTCCTTGATGTATCCTTGTCTGGTTTTGATATAAGTGTGATACTGACTTCATAGAACAAATTTGGAAGTGTTCCATCCCTTTCTATTTCATGGAATAATTTGAGGTGTATTGGCATTAGTTCTTCATTAAAGATCTGCTAGAATTCAGCTGAGAATCCATTTGTTCCTGGGCTTTTCTTTATTGAAAGATTTTTTTTTAACTGCTTCCAACATTTTTTAAAAATGTACTAGTCTGTTTAAGTTTTCAAATCCTCTTGATTCAATCTTGGCAGATTATATGTGTCTACAAATGTATCAATTTCTTCTAAATTTTTCAATTTATTGGAATATCAATTTTCAAAATAGTCCTTAATGGTCCACTGGATTTCTATAATGTCTCTAGTGATTTATCCTTTTTCATTTCTAATTTTATTAATTTTGATTTTCTCTTTTCTTCTGGTCAGCCTCAGAGTTTGTCAATAGTGTTTATATTTTCAAAGAATCAACTATCTGTTTCACTGATCCTTTGTATTTTTTAATTCTCAATTTCATTGATTTCAACTCTGATTTTACTTATTTCTTTCCTTCTACTGGTTTTAGTAGTGGTTTGTTTTTCTTTTTCAAGGAATTTGACATGTATCATTAGTTTGTTTATTTGGGATCTTCCTGATTTTCTTATGTAGGAACTCATAGCTATGAACCATTCAAATTGTATTTCAATTTCCATCCTTTCACTTTTAAACCATGGTGGCTGTCTTTGCATGTAAAGTGTGTCTCTTGCAAACAACACATAGTTAGGTCTTGTTTTTTCATCTATCCTGCTAGCTTATATCTTTTAATTGAAGAATTAAGTCCATTTACATTTAATGTTATTATAGAGAAATGTTTAGTAATTCTTGCCATTTTGATTTATTTATCATGTTTAGTTTGGTCCTGTTTCTCATTTGCTTAGCTAGTCACTCATTTGTGAACTCTGGGGCTTGGTTTTTATTTCTTCTCTGTGAAGTATTTCTTTAGGTAAATTTTGTTATGCCAGGCTTAGAAGGTGTGAATTCTTAGTTTCTGCTTATTTTGGAAGGTTTTTATTTTTTCTTTGATTTTGATGGATAGCTTTTCTGGAGATAACAATCTTGGTAGATAGTTATTTTCCTTCAGGAGTTGGAACATATCATTCCAAGTCCTCCTGCCTTACAGAGTTCGTACTAAAAAATCACAAGTGATTTTGGTTGATTTGCCTTGAAATGTGACCTGATTTTTTTTATCTTGAGGCTTTTAAGATTCTATCCTTGTTTTATATGTTAGGCATTTTAATTATATCATGGAGAGGTTCTTTTTGATTTGTCTATTTGCGGGCTTTGAATGCTTCCTGTATCTGTATGTTCATCTCATTCTGTACTGCCTTCCTTAATTCATTTAGTTGTTTTTCTGTGTTATTTTGGCCATTTTTTAAAACCATTCTTTTGAATTATTTACTGGTATTTCATCCATTTAAATAATTTTAGCATTGGCTGATGGTGAATTTTGAACATTAGGAGGTGTCATGTCCCCTTGTTTTTTTTCATTTTTCTTGTATTTCTGTGTATTATTCATCTCTTGAGAGGGATTTTTCTTCCACTCTTACATGTGGGTCTTTTTAGACCCAACTTTTACTTGCCAAAATGTCCTATGGTGTTCTAGATTGAGACCCCTCATAGGTGTCATATTCACAGACTTTGGTTAATTCTCTCCATTTTTCTGTAGTAGCTGATGTCCATGAGTGGACCTAAGAGCTTACCCCTCTATGTTTCTGCCTGGGGCCTGGTAGTTAGTTTGGAATTTTGTCTTTTTATTCTTCGTATTAAAGTACAGTTGAAGATTGAGTGTTGCTACTTTATGTGTGGAGCAAGGTGCTCTGTCCTTTAAGTTTAGTTCAGCAACAGAGTTTCTACCTTCTGAACTAAAAGTGTCCCTGTAA
The DNA here is from genome assembly GCF_021218885.2 of Marmota monax. Lineage (NCBI taxonomy): Eukaryota > Metazoa > Chordata > Mammalia > Rodentia > Sciuridae > Marmota > Marmota monax. The sequence goes on along the minus strand of NW_026695198.1, from coordinate 6,417,413 downwards.
GTTCCCAACCTCACAGAATGGGGGAAATAAACAATACCAACAACTGATGCAAACATTATATAGCATTAAAATAAATATCTGCTTTCTACTATGGGATCTACAATGTTAATTACCACAGGGAAAAAAAAAACAGAAATTGCCAACAGCAATAAACAATAACCATAAGGTAGATCTGGCATTAAAGCAAACAATAGGTGTCAAATATATTATCTACAGCAGTAATAATTGCAACTGCATTAATGGTGGAGACAGGAATTAGATAAACCAATTAGTTCTAAAATATGGTAAAAACACAGTTAATTAAGAGAAAAGAAAATATGATAGGGTGGTAGAAGAGAGTTTACCATCTCAAAAAGTGAACAGAGAGAATGCAAAAGAGATGCAGCAGGTGAAGGTTGTACGAAAAAAGGAGAAAAAAATAGGAAAAATAGTAAATGGAGAGAGAAGAACAAGAGAATTTGGCTATTAGTGTGAGAAGAAAGGACAGAAAGAGAAATAAGAGAAACAAAGAAAAACAAAACAACAAAACCAAAATAAACCAAAATCCCAACCCTCAAAAGAAGAAGATGGAAAAATAACTACATTAAAACTCCTAAAATTGAGGAAAAAATATGCATACCCTTTATATATATTCATGCACCAATCACCACAGCAAGGAACAAGAAGAAGAAGGAGGAGGAGGAGGAGGAGGAGGAGGAGAAAAGGAGGAAGAGATTCTTAGTGAAAAATGAAGAAATCGTCTCCACTGAGGTGGTCAAAATAGTAAATGAGAATGGATTTCAATGCCTATGTCCAACTATCTTTTCCATTCTTTCTTGAGTGTTATAATTTGGATGTGAGGTGTCCCCCAAAAGATCACTTGTGTGAGACAATGCATGAAGATTTGGAGGAGAAATGATCGCATCACAGCCTTAACCTAATCAGTGGATTAATTTCTGATGGGATTAACTGAGTGGTAACTGGAGGTAGATGGGGAGTGGCTAGAGGAAGTGGCTCATTGGGGGCGTGGCTATGAGGTATATATTTGTATCTGGCAAGTGGAGTCTCTCCCTCCCTCTCCTCTCCCCTCTCTTCCCCCTTCCCTCCCCTCTCCTCCCTCTTCCCCTCTCATCATCATCATGTGAGCTGTTTCCCTCCCCCACACTCATCCTCCATGATATCCTGCCTCACCTGGAGCCCCATGGAATGAAGCCAACATTCTATGGACTAAGACCACTGAAACTCTGAGCTCTTAAATAAAATTTTCTTCCTCATACAATTATGCTGGTTGGGTCCTTTAGTCACAGCAGTGAAATAGCTGACTAAACATTGGGCTATGTACTGGGGGAGAGAAAAAGGGGGAGAAACTGAGCAAGGGATGGAGGTTGTAAACCCCTTCCTCTGTTTGTGTTGCTCACTGAGCTGCCAGTCAGAATGACCTAAGACTGAACTGGTTGAAATAGCTTTCAGCTTCCCTTCTCACCAGTATCAGGTAGCATGGAATGGGAAGGACTGTCAGTTGGAGTTTGTCTGCACACATCAGATCAATGCACTCCCAGGGTGGGTCTGCTGCAGAATTCTGGTGGATGGAACTTGGGTCTAATCAGGCCTCAGGGGCTTTGTTGGGTGGGGTCTGCTCTGGAGAAATTGGATCAGTGCACCTTAGGGCACCCCTTGGGCCTGGCAGTTGCCAATATCTGTCCGGAGAGCCTTCCAAGAATTCTATTCACAGGGGAGGGGGCAGGAGGGCCAATCTTCCACCTCACTGCCCATAAGCACAGCCTTCCCAGGTTTAGCCCCTGACTGTATTCACAACTCCCTCTTCAGATTCCTGACCCTCTTCAACTGGTCATGTGAGATGTCATACTCAAAAGAAAAGCAACTTGGATTTCCCTTCCTTTTTTCTGTGTCACATTCTACAGAGCTGCATGGTAGACACTTGCTGGGACTCTATGGTAGTGTTTTCTCCTCTCTTCTCTCTCCCACAGCTGCAGCTGCAGTGTGGCCTCCCCCAGATGGCCCACCTCAGTTCTTCACTGCCTGTTGAGAAATGCAAAGTGCTTTTAAACACCAATTCATAGTGCAACGTCTGGATCAACTAAGTTCAGCCTTTTTTTCTGATTGCATGTTTTTCTGTACCAAATCTGCCCATAGTGCTTCTCGGTGTGTTATCCCCTCTCACTGTGGTGAACCAGGGCTGCTACTGCTATTGCTGGTACAACCCACTTGGCTCCAATGTACTCTTTCTTCTTTGTTCAATGTACCCAAATTTCTGAGTCAGTAAAATACTCTGACTGTCCAGTAGTAAATTTTAGTGAAGTCCCTCTTTCTCCCACCTTGCTAAGATGCAATATTCCTGCTGCTTGGATCCCAAGCTATGGAGCAAAGAAGGATGCAGACTTCCTCTCTTGTTTTGCTTTTCTTAAAAAATGTAACCATCCTGGTGGGTGAGGTGATATCGAATTGTGATTTTCATTTGCATTTCAATGCAATTTACAATCTGCTTGAAATAACATTGTTCTAGAAAATTCTATTATCATTTTTGTGACTTTGGGTCTTAGCTGGATTTGTCAAAGAAAATCAGAGCTAGATAGAAGTTAAAATTGTGAAGGCATATTTTATTTGAGATTATTGCCATAGGGAAAGAGAGACCTGAGGGTAGAAAAGGCTGCATTCCATATATACCAGGAGATTTATAAGCCAAGGAGAAGAATATCAGTGGGTAGAAAATTGCTGAGAGGAGACAGAATTTTGGGAGTATTTCTGTCTAGCTGAACCAACCAACCTAACAGGATTCCTGCTGAAGGCAGGCCAGACTGACCAGATATCAGTCATGGGGCAGTGAAGAATTATGATAAATAATTATGATCAAATATTGAGGTGGTCAGATGGTGAGGGTGGAAAATTCTTGCTAAACTACCTTTGCAGAGTTATTTTTTAAAAATGAATTCTATAAGGAAATGTACACATTGGCATAGGAGAAGAAACTTGATTAAGTTTGGCAGAGCTAAGAATCTTTGATCTTTCATAGTATCAAATAATACCATGGGAAAAAATCTCCAGTTAGACATAAATCCACATTAGTCACTCTACTCTGATAAACTTCTTGGGATTCTAACCTCTGGGAAGAGACATCAGATTGGAATTTCCAAAGCTTCACCGAACAGTTTTTTTTTTTTTTTTTTTTAAGAAGCATTCCTTTCATTTTCAGCCAGAATGGTGATTTCTATGCCATCTAAGTCAATCAGGACTGCAGTGTACTATAGTAGAATCACCCACCCAAGAGCATTGGATTTGTGGGTAGGATGTGGAAAGGGCTTTTCAACCAAACAGCAGGCAAAGGCCATCCACAGTACACAAAGGCACATTCTAAAAGCACTTGGAGGAAAGATTCAGAAATTCTGATTGCCTCAAACCCAGACGGGCACATGGCGTACAAATGACCCAGGATTTCATTTTGTGATAATCTCAAAGATCATAGAGATGAAATAACTTTGTAATCCTGTGGTTGAATCCAAACAACATAGAAAGTCCTCACATGTCACATACATGGCTTCCATCATATATTTGCCTAAGCTTAGTTCTACATCATATTTGTAAATCTGCAATATGCTTTCCTGTGGATTTTCAGTGCCAGTCACAGGAGGACCAAAATATATCTTATGGATCTGTTAAGATGTTTTTTTATCCCATTAAGATGATTCATATGGTGATATTTGCCAGCTTTGCAAAAAATATAACTCTCAAGTGAATATATTCAGTTTCACAGAGTAGATTTTTAAAATTGTTTATAGTCAAACTTTTTTCATAGAAAAGTTGCTACTCAGTAACATATGATCTCTTAGTCAGAATTTCTTCATGGTCACTTTAAATTTCTTAATATTTTGGACCAAGGAGACCTTTGAGAATTCGATGAGAGCCTTGGCATTTTCTTACCAAATTAAAATATTTAAATGAAACCACAGTTTTCCATATTTTCTTTAGGGAATCAGTGAACACCCCCCCCCCCACACACACACGCACGGTCCTTAGATCCAATGACTTTAGTTTAAAACTGTTGATCCAAACCATATGATATATGTACAAATTTTTCAGTTTAAAGTGATTTTATATTTGTATTTTTCAGGTACCTGTACAAGAATGAAATTAATGAACTAGATAAGCAAACGTTTAAAGGACTCGTATCCTTGGAACAGCTGTAAGTAATAGAAATGTTCTAATTGAATCACTGGTGGTTATGGTTCAACTAGAAAACATTTTAAAATGCAATCGTGTGACAGTTGAACAATTATTTCAAGCTTTGTCATGAAGTTTGAATGCCTGAATATTCAGTCATCACTTGGATAAAAATCAGAACATATGATTGAGTTGGCCTGAAGGCAGGGAAATAGACAACTCAGTTAGGATCTCAACTTCTACATTTATTTGTTGCAGGACTTTGGGAAAGTTACTTTCCCTAAGCCTCTGTTTCTGAATCTCTGAAATGCAGATATTTCTGCTGTGATTTGATTAAGCTTAGCATGCAAACAGACAAGTTTATGACTTGCCACAAAATAGTCATTTTGCAAAAGTTATAGTTGTCCTTTTACTTAATTTATGAAATAAGTTCCAAATTTTAACTGATGTAGTAATGCCAAGAACATGAGATACAACTTCTCATTTTACAGATGATATAATCAAATCCAATGTTAATTAAATGACTTGCCCCAAATTAAAAGTCTGTGACATGATTACAACTCAGACTTGACTTCTACCTTAGGGCACTTTTCAGCATTTGATGTCTCATATAAACCTCACATTCACCTGTCAGAATTTCAATGTGAAATATGAATTCATCAATATAAAAAAGTTATATTATCTACTCACAGTGCTATTGAACTGCAACTTGATGTTTTATTCAGAGATTTCTCTCAGTTGTACGTGTATGCAATACAGATTCTAATTAGACATTTGAAGAGATTTCCCCCCACTGATGACAAGTGGTGGATATTTTTTAAACTCAGGTATGTAGAATGTGTCCTAGTTTTAGTTGTTAGTAAATTCCTTTGTATCAGAAGTGTTTGACTCCCAACTTTGTTTTCATTTTCATTGTGGTTTCTTAATTTCAAAAACCTATTTGCAATCATTTCTCTAATAAACATGCTTAGTGACATTTGAATTTCTTTTTCTTAGAAAGCCAAAGTGTTAGACTGCAGTATTAAAATATGATCAACCATTGAAATATATATATATTTTTAAATTATCATTGCTTTTACTTTCTTTTATTAATTTTATTTTACATGATTAGCAAGCTATCCCCATAATAAAGGGTATTTCTTCATCTTTTCCTTAAAAATTGTGTAATGTTTCAAGTAATTTTTTTGCTGTGTTGCAGAATCCTCACACAAAGCAAATGTAAATTCTTTTTATAAAAAAAATTATTTATTTGTTCTAATTTGTTATACATGATAGCAAAATATATTTCAATTCATAGTACACATATGGAGTACAATTTTTTTATTTCTCTGGTTGTACACAAAGTAGAGTCACACTATTCCTGTCTTCACACATGTACCTAGGGTAATGATGATCACCTCATTCCACCCTATTTCCTACACCCAATGGCCCTCCCTTTTACTTCTTCCCCTTTGCCCTATCCAAAGTTCCCCCGTTCCTCCCATGTCCCCTCACCCACGCACATTATGGATCAGAATCTACTTATCAGAGAAAATATTTAACCTTTGGGTTTTTTTTTTTTTGGATTGGCTTACTTCACTTAGCATAATATTCTCCGACTCCATCCATTTACCTGCAAATGCCAGAATTTTATTCTTTTTTAATGCTGAATAATATTCCATTGTGTGTGTGTGTGTGTATAATAGTTTCTTTATCCATTCATCTATTGAATGGCATCTAGGTTGGTTTCATAATTTAGTTATTGTGAATTGTGATGCTATAAACATTGAGGAGGCTGTGTCCCTGTACTATGCTGTTTTTAAGTCCTTTGAGTATAAACCTAGGATTGGGATAGCTGGGTCAAATGGTGATTCTTTCTATTCCAAGTTTTCTAAGAAATCTCCATACTGTTTTCCATATTGGTTGCACCAATTTGCAGTACCACCAACAATGTATGACTGTACCTTTCCCCCCACATACTTGCCAACACTTATTGTTGCCTATATTCTTAATAACTGTCATTCTGACTGGAGTGAGATGAAATTATACAGTAGTTTTGATTTACATTTCTCTAATTGCTAGAGATGCTCAACATTTTTTCATATATTTGTTGATCAATTGTATATAATCTTCTAAGAAGGGTCTGCTCAGTTCCTTAGCCCATTTATTCACTGGGTTATTTGTTTTCTTAGTGTTAAGTATTTTGAGTTCTTTTTATATCCTAGATATTAGTGCTCTATCTGATGTGTGAGTGGTAAAAATTTGCTCCCATTCTGTAGGCTCTCTCTTCACCTCACTGATTGTTTCTTTTGCTGAGAAGAAGGTTTTAGTTTGATTCCATCCCATTTATTGATGCTTGATTTTATTCCTTGCACTATAGAAGTCTTGTTAAGGAAGTTGAGGACTAATCTGATATGATGAAGATTTGGGCCTACTATTTCTTCTATTATGTGCAGGGTCTCTGGTTTAATTCCTAGGTTCTTGATCCACTCAGAGTTGAGTTTTGTGCATGGTGAGAGATAGGGGCTTAATTTCATTTTGTTGCATATGGATTTCCAGTTTCCCCAGCACCATTTGTTGAAGAGGCTATCTTTTCTCCAGTATTTGTTTTTGGCGCTTTTGTCTAGTATGAGATAACTGTATTTATGTGGGTTTGTCTTTGTATCTTCTATTCTGTACCATTGGTCTACAGTCTATTTTGGTACCAATACCATGCTGTTTTTGTTACTATTGCTCTGTAGGATAATTTAAGATCTGGTATAGTGATACCACCTGCTTCACGCTTCTTTCTAAGGATTGCTTTGACTATTCTGGTCTCTTATTTTACCAGATGAATTTCGGGATTGCTTTTTCAATTTCTATGAGGAATGTCATTGGGATTTTGATTGGAATTTCATTAAATCTGAATAGTGCTTTTGGTAGTATGGTCATTTTGACAATATGAATTCTGCCTATCCAAGAACAAGGGAGATCTTTCCATCTTCTAAGGTCTTCTTCAATTTCTTTCTTTAGCATTTTGTAGTTTTCATTATAGAGGTATTTCACCTCTTTTGTTAAGTTGATTCCCATGTATTTTATTTTTATTTTTTGATGCTATTGTAAATGGGATAGTTTTCCTAGTTTCTCTTTCAGAGGATTTGTCATTGATGTACAGAAATACCTTTGATTTATGGGTGTTGATTTTGTATCCTGCTACTTTGATGAATTCATTTATTAGTTCTAGAAGTTTTCTGGTGAAATTTTTCAGATCCTCTAAGTATAGAATCATGACATTGGCAAATAGTAATAGTTTGAGTCTTTATTTTCCTATCTATATCCCTTTAATTTCTTTCATCTGCCTAATGCTCTGGCTAGGGTTTCATATACTATGTTAAAAAGAAGTTGTGAAAGAGGGCATCTCTGTCTTGTTCCAGTTTTTAGAAGGAATGCTTTCATTTTTTCTCCATTTAGAATGATGTTGGCCTTGCGCATAGATAGCTTTTATCATGTTGAGATATGTTCCTATTATCTCTAGTTTTCCTAGTGTTTTGAACATGAAGGGGTGCTGTATTTTTTTTAATGCTTTTTCTGCATTTATCGAGATGATCATATGACTCTTATCTTTAAGTCTATTGATGTGATGAATTACATTTATTGATTTCCATAAGTTGAACTAACCTTCATCCCTGGAATTAACCATACTTGATTGTAGTTCACTATCTTTTTGATATGTTTCTGTATTCAATCTGTCAGAATTTTATTGAGAATTTTTGCATCTATGTTCATTAGAGATATTGATCTGAAATTTTCTTTGATGTGTCTTTGCCTGGTTTTGGAATCAGGGTGATATTGGCTTCATAGAATGAGTTTGGAAGTGCTCCCTCTTTTTCTATTTCCTGAATTAAATTGAAGAGTATTGATATTAGCTCTTCTTAAAGGTCTTGTAGAACTCAGCTGTGTATCCATCTGTTCCTGGGCTTTTCTTGGTTGGTAGGCTTCTGATGGCATCTTCTATGTCATCACTTCATATTGGTCTGTTTAAATTGTATATATCAACCTGATTCAATCTGGGCAAATCATATGACTTAAGAAATTTGTTGTTGCCTTCAATGTCTTCTATTTTATTGGAGTATAAGTTTTCAAAATAATTTCTAATTATCCTCTGTATTTCTGCAGTGTCTTTTGTGATATTACCTTTTTCATCATGTATGTTAGTAATTTGAGTTTTCTCTCTCCTCTTTGTTAGCATAACTGAGTCTGTCAAATTTTATTTATTTTTTCAAAGAACCAACTTTTTGTTTTGTCAATTTTTTCAGTTTTCTTTTGTTTCAATTTCATTGATGGTCAGCTCTGATTTTAATTATTTCCTGTCTTCTACTATTTTTGATGTTGGTTTGTTCTTCTTTCTCTGGGGTTTAGAGATGTAATGTTAGGTCATTTATTTGTTGTCCTTTTCTTCTTTTAAGGAATAAACTCCACTCAATGAACTTTCCTCTTAATACTGCCTTCATAGTGTTCCAGAAATTTCAGTATGTTGTATCAGTGTTCTCATTTACCTCTAAGAATTTTTTAATATCCTCTTTGATGTCTTCTGCAATAATTCAATAGCTTATTATTTAGTCTCCAGGTGTTGAAGTAGTTTTTATTTTTTATTTATCATTGATTTCTAATTTCATTCCATTATGATCTGATAAAATGCTAGGTAGTATCTCTAATTTTTTGTATTTGCTAAGAGTTGCTTTGTGACATATATGGTCTATTTTAGAGAAAAATCCATGTGCTATTGGAGAGAAAGTGTATCCACTCATTGATGGATAAAATATTCTAAATATGCCTATTTAGTCCAAGTTATTGATTGTATTATTGAGTTCTATAGTTTCTTTGTTTAACTTTCGTTTGGAAGATCTATCCAGTGGTGAAAGAGGTGTGTTAAAGTTACCCAATATTATTATGTCATGTTCTATTTGACTCTTGAACTTGAGAAGAGCTTGTTTGATGAACGTAGATGCTCCATTATTTGGGGCATATATATTTATAATTGTATGTCTTGTTGATGTATGGTTCCCTTAAGCAGAATAAAATATCATTCTTTATCCCTTTTGATTTACTTTGGCGTAAAGTCTACTTTATATGATATGAGGATGGAGAAACCTGCTTGTTTCCGCAGTCCATGTGAGTGGTATGTTTTTTCCCAACCCTTCACCTTCAGTCTGTGGATGTCTTTTCCTATGAGATGAATCTCTTGAAGATAGCATATTGTTTGGTCTTTTTTAAAAATCCAATCTGCCAGTTTATGTCTTTTGATTCTGAGTTTAAGCCATTAACATTCAGGGTTATTATTGAGACATGATTTTGTATTCCCAGTCATTTTTGTTTATTTTTGATATTTTACTTGACTTGGTTTCTTCTTTGATTGGTTTTCCTTTAGTGCAATACCTCTCTTTGCTTATTTTCATTGTTGTTTTTCATTTTCTCCTCATGGAATATTTTGCCAAGGATTTTCCATAATGCAGGCTTTCTAGTTGTAAATTATTTTAATTTTTCTTTATCACAGAAGGCTTTTGTTTCACCATCAAATCTAAAGCTTAATTTTGCTTGATATGATTCTTGGTTGGCATCCATTTTCTTTCAGAGCTTGGTATATGTTATTCCAGGATCTTCTAACTTTAGGATCTGTTAATATTGATCTCCTCCAATACAAAACATATACAACCTTAAATTAAATAGTGGCTATTAAGATATTTATGGTTTTGTGACAATATACAGAAATGTTGAGTTCAATTATTATGTACAAAATGAACAGCAGGTTTGCAAAAGGGTCTACAGTTTCTGATGGTGGACAAAGAGAGAACTGGGGGTGGGAGGTAGGATGAGAAGTTAAGAAGGTAGGAGATGAGGATATAGAGTTACTAGAACTTAGAAAGCATGAAAGAGGAATCTAAAGAAGTTGGCTAATAGTAGGTGAAAAGAGAGAATGTGATTTGGAGAGACAAGTAAATGGGAAGAAAATAGAGAACAACAACAACAACAACAAAAAACAAACATAAAAGTTAAGAAAATAAAAAAATATAAAAATAGGAAATAAAAGAATATACAACACAACTGTAATATACTATTCAGACATCCTAGTTCTCAGTAGCCTAATCCATGAAAAGTACTTGGTTTCACAAATGTAGGGGATGTGAGGGTGGGAGAAGAGAGAGAGAGAAAAGAAAAAAGAAAAAAAGAGAGAAAAGAAACAAAAATCCCAAAGGAAAATTAAAGGATTATTTCTGTTGGAGTTCAGTATCTTTCCTGCTTCTCTTCTCATCCAATAGGTGGAGTTGTCTGTTGTTTGCTGGTATCTCCACCCTCGGGATGGTGAAGGTTATTAGGGTGGGAGGGTTGGTCTTGGGTGCAGTACTTCTGGAGGAGGGGCATAGCACTTGCTGTCCTGATGGGAGACTGCATCCCAAGGATCTCCTTTGGGGGGCCTGCTCGTGAGATGTGGGAGCCTGGTCTTATATCGCCTGTAGAGTTCATAATTCCCGGTCTCTAATTTAGTCTCTAAACTCACTTACCCCCACCCTTTCTACTTCCTAGTAGGAATCTCTCTCTCCAGTGGTCTTGTGCGCTGTGCCCTGGGGCCTGCACACCTATTGCAGAGGGCTGTTTTGTATCAGGCAGATCAGGACAAGGTTTTGCAAGCTAGGGACTGTCCATGTAGTTGTAAGCACTGTACTGGGTTAGTGGCTGCAGGGGAAAGGGGGAATTGGGGGACTATAAGTACCTTGATATTGCTTCTAGGTCCCAGCTGGTGTCCCAAGCTGGGAGTTGCTCCAACTAAAAATGGCAATTGTGGTAGCAAGGATAACCCAAGTTAGCCACAAAAGTATCCCAAAATGGAGGTGGCTACTTTCAGAGATGGGGTGTTGGGTCGGGCTGGGTAGTGGTGTTGGGCAGTGTGTTCAGAGATGCAGCTCTGTGGTATGCAGTATTGTGGCTGGCAGCAGTCTCCAGACCCTCTTCAGTGACCCCAGGTGCAGGCAACTGTAGCAGTGGTTGCATTGTACCAAGATGGAGGCCCCTGGGAGAGCCCCACGCTGGTAGATGGGTGTCCACACAGGAGTGGTGGCTGGGGTTCCTGTGTGGGCACTAATGCTAGGGGTCCTGCTCAGCATGGTGACTGGGGTCCTGTGTGGACATGGCAGTTGGGATTCCTGCAAGGGAGCAGCTGTTGAGGGTCCTCTAATTACTCGAAGAGAAATAATATTCCCACCACTTGAATCCCAGGCCACAGAGTGACACAGAACGCAGCCTCCCTCTAGCCTGCCCTCTTGCATCACTAAATGTAAATTCTTTAACAACAAGGATAATGAACAAAATCCTTATCAATGTGAAAAGTGTTGTATTTTATTTTCATCAAATATATATGCATGAGTGATTTATAAAATTAGTATATGAAAAGTTCTTATGCCCATTTAAAGAGCACAGAATTTTCATTAATAAATGCTTTATATTTTGATAGCAATGGTCTTACTAATGTCAAGTAATGCTCATGAGTAAAGCATTTCTGCTTTCTGTTTTTAAGCACAATTCCATGCTCTTGTGAATTCCTATTCAAAAGGGATTTTTGGTACCCCAAATGAAATATATAATCCTTGAAATTTTTCATAATTCTAATCATAGCTCCACAATGCAATTTTACTTTAGTTTATCTCCACAAAACTACAGTGAAACTTGAGATGTCTGAGATTTTTATTCTTTAAGATTTATTCACATTGCCTTTATTTTAAGGATTCTATTTTACCTAATCATTTTTGGCTTAGATTGCTTTTTAAGGAAGGCAGGGATACATATTAGATGTGTGCAGCAGACTTGACAGTTGTAGGGAGTAGCAAGGCCAATTGTGCTACTGACAAGATCATTCACAATCAGCATGAAAATACACTTCCCGATTTTCCTATAGTCTTCAGGAGACAGCCTTTGATCCTAAAACATGAGGGCACGAAGTGAGGAAGGGATATTAAAGAAAGATTTGTAAATTTAATTCTTTTTTTTTTTTGATCTTTTTTGTCAATTGAAAATTTGACAAGCTACATTCTTTTTCAAGGATAAGTATTGTCTCTGTTGCATGAGATTATTTTCTGTGTGTTTGGCTATATGAACAGAATTTCTTTTAATATGTTAACAAAGTCAGAGACTAAAACAAAAAGTGATTTTATGCATCTATTAGGCTTAGTTATTTCTAAGAAAAACTTGCTTGTGTACTAATTACAGAAGGGTAATAGGTGGTGTAGGGAGGGGACATTATCTCTGTGAGAATTATAACCATGGATTTTTATGTAAGAAAATAAAATTATCCCATTTTAGAAGCATGTAATAAAGTGAATATACTTGTGACTATATAATGAATTTTGCCAGATGTAAACACCTTTTGCTAAGGTGTAATTCTCTCAAATCATACCTATCTTGCTAACCTAACAGCAGAAGAACACAATTTTTTTTTTCAAGTGAAAAAGGACCATTCACCAAGACAGACCATATTCTGGGAAATGAAAGAAATCTCAATAAATTTAAAAGGACTGAAATAACATGTATTTTAAAATCAAAATATAGGCTAGAAAACAAAAATAGAAAATTATCATGAAAATTCCCAAATATTTAGACCTAATAAGTAATTGATGTGTCAAAGAAATCATAGGAAAAATGTTTTAAACTGATTAAAAATGAAAACACAATATATTGAAATTTGGGGTGATGTATCTGAAGTAGTACTTAGATAAAATTTATAAAATTAAATATTTAAATTTGAAAAGAATAATAATCTCAAATTACTGATGCAAGCTTCTACTTTAAAAATCTAGCTGGGTGTGATGGTCCACACTTGTAATCCCAGTGGCTCTGGAGGCTGAAGCAGGAGGATCGTGAGATCATAAACCAGTCTCAGCAACTTAGCCACATACTTAGGTACTCAGCCAGACTTTTTCTCTAATAAAATATTTTTAAAAAAGGGCTGGGGATGTGGTTCAGTGGTTAAGCATCCCAGGGGTTCAATTCACAGTTCAAAAAAAAAAAGGGGGGAGGTAGATAAAACAGGGAAACTTGTATTCACAGTGGCAGAAGAAATAAAATATTAGAGATGGGAATTTCAATCAAAGATCCAGAAGACAGAACGCCAACAGAGAAAAGTCTAGAATGCAAGATTGGACCCTGAGTAGAGCAGTAACATTGATAAAGCTTATGCCAAACTATTAGAACAAAAAGGAGAAAACACAAATGACCCGAGTCAAGAATGAGTGGAGGAGCACATCACTATAGATATTACAGATAGTAAATAGACATAAAGGAAATATCATGAACATTGTCATGACAATACATTTAGTAACAATATCATGAAAAGAATTATGAAAGGTACAACTTATGTAAAGTTCATTCAAGAACAAAAAGATAAAAGGTAAAACAGTTTCAGTTAAAAACAAAACTCTAGGCCCAGATGTATTCACTAATGAATTATAGAAGACCTTGAAGGAACAAATAAATTTAATTCTGTACAAATTCTTTCAGAAAATAACGAAGGGACTCTTTCCAACTCATTTTGCAAGTTGGAACTTATTTTATGGCACCAAAGTCAGACAAAAGCTTTATGAGAAAAGAAAACAACAGGCTTATATCTGTAGTAAATTTAATGCAAAATTCCTTAATCAAATATTAGAAAATTGAGGTCAGTAATGTATGAAAGGGATAATGAATGTATTTAAAAATATATATATAATCCATTGTATTTACAGATTAAAGACAAAAGATCATTTGAGCATCTCCATATCTATAGAAAAAGCATTTGGCAAAGTTTCTTATTCATTCATGATAAAAACTTTCTGCAAAGTAAGAATATATAGGCGCTTTCTCAGCCTGATAATAGTTATCTAGGAAAGGTTCATGGCTGTCTTCACACACAACGTTGAAAGGCTGACGAACAAAGAAAATGTGTCTGCTCATACGACTTCCACTAACATTTTACTAGAGATTCTCAATTACTGTATTAAGAAAAGGAAAAGAAGTGGAAGATATTCAGATGGAGAAAAAACTCTGGGTCTGATTCATCCTGGGGAATAATTCCTCTCTCTCTGTGGGTCCATGAAACTAGAAAACAGGTTACCTGCTATCAAAAATAACAATTATAGATATTTTCATTCTAAATGGGAGAAAATGAAAGAATAAAGAACCATCCGTTCCAAGCAAATTCAAGACTTCATGGGGAAAATTACAATAGGTTTCACAGCTTACGTTGCAAGCTTGTTACTCTACCCTCTGTGCCCAAGACCCTGCCCTCACAGTCAGTCTTCCTTTCTTGAAGAGAAAATGCTTTTAGTGAAGTAGCTTTGTTTGGTTGCCTGTAGAATTTTGGAAGTCCAAAAAGAATTTTATTTTTTAAAATTATTATCACTTTGTTGTGTCTCTACTCCTTTCAGCTCAAACTGTCAGTGTTTTGCAAAAATGACATTTTCACAAGCCTTGTGGGTCTCCACTGCCTATGTTGAGGATTCACATCATTAGAGAAGATGTGCCACAAGATAAGAAGGCATTCCATAGCCCCTTTATGGAAAATTTCTAGTTTCTACTGAGATGGTTAAGTGAATCATGGGCACATCCTTAAGCTCTTCAGAAGAATGATGCCATTGGCCTTCTCTTCAGAGCAACTTTCCTGGCCAGTGCATCTCTTGTTATTGTCATCTTTTGGAATATGAATGAGGTGAGGATTATTCAAGTCAAATGTAGATTCTTTTTAGCTTAACAGCACCTTCCTCAATTGTTAGAGTCTGTAAACAAGTCAGGATGGCGCCTGGCATTTTGCCAGAGAAAAGTTAGAATCTGTAAACAAGTCTGGATGGCGCCTGGCAAAATGCCAGAGGGAGTGGTTTGTGAAGTAACACCAGCGAGCCATTAAGTGTGGAGATTCCTTATTCGTTGACTGATGTATCTAGTTTATGCTAATTTAGATAAGCTGTGTAAAATGTATAAATACCTCTGTTGTCCTACAATAAAGGGCTCCCACTCCTGCTGTGTCAACGTACACAAGTTGTTCGTCACCCCCCCCCCCCCCCCCCCGGTTATTTTGCCCAGCCAGCCGGGCAGTGGCACTCAATTTGCCTCTTTCCGCCCACATTTGGCTGTAAGTACAAGAAACCAGGCCACCAGTTCAACACATTACTTGGAAATATTCTCAGCCAAATATCCGAGATTGTTGTTTACAAGTTCTGATAACCACAGAACTGGAAAACACAATTCAGTTCAGCTTTATGTCAATATATAGCAAAGATGACCTTTCTTCCAATTTCTAATAATATATTCCCGTTTCCTTCTCCGGAAGTTACTCCATATTTCAATCGCATTGTTTATAATGATATGAATTCCCAAAAACAATAGAAGGTATTCTACCATGTTCCTTACTTCTTTCAGAGCCTTCACTAGTAGTCTTTTAACATTCATATTTCTTCTAAAAGTACACTGAAGGCAGTCTATACTTTTCCTATCATGCATCATAAAATTTTACCAATTCTATCCATTATCCAATAGAAAAGCCACTTTAACAATTTTAGATATTTGTTATAGCAGCATCTAATTTCCCAATACAAAAATTTGTATTTTGGCTTGTATGGTTTTCACAATCATAAAGCTTTCTCTGCTTGCATCCTGTCTCTATCTCTTTGAACACTGAGAATTATCAAATCAAAGACAATCTAATAAATGAAAAAACACAATCTTGTTTTGTTGCATATGCTTTCCAAATTGATCCATAGCTTCCATGTAATTCCCACCAGAATCTCAGAAGGTTTTGGGGGATATGAGTGGAGGAATAGTTAGAAATCAACAAGTTAAAACATATGACTGCAAACATTTTTTGAAATGAAAAATGAAGGATGGAGACATTTCACTCTCTAATTTCAAGATAACTTCAAATCTGAAAAAAACAATCAAGACTGGTATTTCCATAAGGTTAGATACATAGATCCATGGAACTAAATATAGTGCTCAGAAATAGACTTATACATAGACATTGAAGTGCTACTTTGACAAATGTATCAGGAACATTCAATGGGTAATGGATAGTCTTAGCAAATAATACTGCTCTAATAATTGAATATACATATGCAAAAATTTTTTAAAAGAATCCTATTTGTATTTCACATTTTATACAAAAATTAACTCAAAATAGACCTTACACCTAAATGGAAGAGCTGACAGTGTGATACTTCTAGAAGACAAGGTAAGAAAATGTGCTTGTGACCTTATGTCAGCCAAAGATAGTTTGGATAAGACACAAAAAGCATGAAACCTAAAAAGAAAATATTTTTAAAAGAAATTGATAAGTGAAAAAAACAGGCATTTAAAATACGCTACCAAGAAAATAAGACCAGCTACAGGCTGGGCCAAAAACAAAAAACAAAAAAACTTGAACCTGCTGATGGACTTCAGTCTAGTATATAAAAGGGACTTCCAGAGGCTGGGGATATAGTTCAGTTGGAAGTGTGCTTGCACAAGGACCTGGGTTTGATCCCCAGAACCACAAACAAACAAAAAGGGGCATCTACAATTCAACAATAAGAAAAATAAGTTAATTTGAAAATGTGCAAAATGTTTGAACAAGACATTTTGTCAAAGAATAAATATGATTGTCAATAAGCATAAGGAAAGATACTCACTTCTGTTAGTGGTTAGAGAAATGCAAGTCACAGCCACCATAAAACACTGATTGTGCATCTCTTAGTGTGGCATAAACAGACTGAACCTGTCAAATGTTGGGGAAGCTGTGGAGCAATTGGAACTATCTCATGCATTTCCTGGTAGTGATTAAAAATGGTACACAGTTAGCTTGAAAAATTCTTTGGCTATTTCTTCAAAAGTTAAACATGAAGAAGAGGCCATAGCTATTCTACTTGTAACTACTTACCTCCAAAGAGACAAAAACGTATTTCCTCAGAAAGACTACTCCTCAACTAATGATAGCACCTTTATTCGTAACAAACTGGGAACAGCCCAATGGTCTCCATCAACTGAAGAATGGATAAGTAATTTTAGAACATGTAAATAAATATAATACTATTCAACAACAAATAGGGACAGATTACTGACACTCACTACAACTTGGATACATTTCAGATGCATTAAATTTAACAAAAAGATCCAGATAAGTCAGTTTCCATATGGTCTTATTACATGTATATGACATTGTGGGAAAGGTAAAATTATAACCCCAGAAAGCTGATCACTAGTATCCTAGGGCTAGTACTGGGAGGATAGGATTGACTGTAAGGGTCATGAAAGCATGAAAATGCTTTACATCATGATTGTATACATTTGTCACACAATGACTACATTTATCACAACTAATTTATTTGCCTACTTAAAATTGGTGGAATGCTATTTACACATAATAGAGGACAAATAACTACCTCACAATTTAGCAATTGTACAAATTTACTCTTATTCCTGCTTTTGATTGCCAAACCTACTTATACTGACTTATAGTATGTCTTCAGATCAGATAATAAAATGTCTTTAATTTTAGTTTCTTTAACATTTTTTTACGACCTCATATATATTTTAGAATTAGCTTATTTCTAATCATATTCCCACTTTAAAAATGCCCTCTGAATTCTGATGGAATTATATTAAAGAAATGTGTCATTTTGTTGGAACTTCTGTCATTAAATATACTATAAACTTACTCAAACTAGAGGGAATAAAATGGGTTAACTTTGGGTAGAATTATACCAAATAAGAAATTTTTATTACTTAAATAGTTTGGGTAGAATCAAAATCTATTTCAGACTGGAAATAACCTCCTGGATACCTTGGATAACTGTTGTGCCTTTCCTAGGAGCTGAAGGACTTGAGGGCAGGTGTGTGGTCATCAGAGGTGGCAACTTGACCTTGTTTTTGAGAATCAGTAAAAGTCTATTATTTAGCACCTTTATAGTAATAGTTCTGTTCTTGCATTATTTATTCACTTTTAGGGGGAGGCACTGGGGATTGAACCCAGGACCTTGTGTATGCAAGGCAAGTGCTCAACTACATCCTCAGTCTCATTCTTGATTTATTTAATTTTGTCTTCCAACTGGCTTTGTGACAAGTTTAAGATGATATTGTATTACTATTTTCTCATCAAATGTTATTTAGTGTTGACTCCTGAGAGAATCCCATCCTGGGAATAGGATTGGCTGCATGCCAGGATGGGTGGAAGAGTGTGGCCATTCCAATCCATACCATTCTTTCTTCACTGACCTGTGAATTTAATCCTAGTGGGACTTCTTTAGGGGCACTACATGAAAAGAATAGGGTTTAAGGGCATTTCTCTCTCTTCTTGCACAATTGCAGATAAAATCTGTATGCTGTGAAGAGTAATCCTGACTTTGAAAATGCTCAAGTTTGTTCTTTAACAGGAAGTAGATGTTAAAATCAAAAGTTCTCTGATATCCTTTGGAGCTCTCTAAAATTTCCTATGAAAAGACCCAGACACTCACACTGAGAAATAGGCCAGAGGGGGTGGAATTGAGTGTCCCTCATGTCCCCTATTGCTTGCACCAAGGTGCTTGCAACTGGCTGGGATCGGTGGGACATAGGGGGCTCACATTTGACTTCAAACACTGCTGTTGTTGAATGGCTGGAGAACAGAATAACAGTTATAGTTCTGCATGTATTTTGAAGTGATTCTGTAAACAACAACTGCTGCCAATTAATATAAGATTTTTGGATTGAATTTTCTTTCTACTTTATGTTTTAAGAGGAGAGGTGATAGATTAGTCAAAACTTTTATTTCTGTCATAATGGTGTTCAGTAGTGTCCTGAACCAGAGGCTGTCTGGATTGGCAGCATGATAACATCACTCAGGAGCTCATAAAAATAGCACTGCCTGCCCACCCTCACAGTAAATCAGACTCTCAGGAGGAGGGTGTTGACGTTGGTGGTTTCTTTTATGGGAGATTCTAATGTGCAATTGGAGTTAAAAATGATTTTCTTTACCTTAAAGGTTTTACATGCCTTAGAGATACTATCTGATTCTTATCTGGGATTTATATTTCCTTTTCTGCCCAACACCCACCCCTAACAACCATCTTCCATAGTTTATAAGTCCTATTATCTAAAGTTTATCTTTATCTGGCATAAAAGCTATGCTAGGTACCAGTCATATATGCCCATTAGGTTTTGGCTTTAAATGGATTCTTATAAACATTGAGTTTAAGTATCTAAGAGACAGAAACCATGAAAATGTCATCTTCTTAATGTATTTTTCTACACCTGGAAGCACTGGTGTGGCCAAAACCCCTTTCTCGTACATGTGCATTTGTTCTTGACGTAATTGCATGAAAGCTGCTGGGGATCCAGACTCCTCCAGCTCTGTTTACTGGTTTAGGAAGGATTCATTTTTGTCCAACATGAGCCTTTGAAAATCAGATGTTATGATACATTTCAAGAAAGAATTTTAAAAAGCTTAAAGAATAAATGCATTTATGCTTTTTAAAAGACCTGGGATACTTAACCAACTTCTTGTTGATATTATTCTGGGTACCATCCTTCCTTCGGTGCTCTGGATTTATCATATACTATTCCTTGGGGCTCTTCTCCTTTGCCTTTTTCTCTCCTCTCCTTTGTGACCCACTTCCTTTTAGATACACTCAAATTTTTCTTACCATGAAAGCCAGTTTTTGAGCCAGCATTCCCATTTAGCTACTCTTCTCTTCCCTCCCTTTATGTATATCATGAAGCATACATTCTATTTTAAGTGATATGAAACTCAAAGTGGTTTCAGCAAAGACAGGGAAATGATAATCTATATTTATACAGAGTCATACCCGTCCTGAACAGGTTTTCCTCTCCATTTCTTGGTCCTATATCCTTGGTGTTAGTTTTATTCTCAGACATTATAATGGTACAAAAAAAAGTACTTCACCTTCAACCTCCTTATATTTTCCAATTTGTTCTTATTAAGAAAAACCTGATACTCAAAGCTAGGAAAATGTCAAGAGTTGAGAGTCTTTGGCCTTGACTGGACTCACTTGTGTGGTCAGATACACACTAATGACCCTATCACAGTGACTAGGAGTCTAAATCCTCTGGTTAGTCTGAACTCAATTACTGGCTCCATCCTCGAAAAGCTGGAGTTAGCTTTTACACAGACCATAGGAGCTGAAAATCTAGTAACGGTTGCACTCACAAGGGCAGATGCAGGACAGCAAGGCAGCAAAAAGCTCTACCTTCCTTGTGAGATCTTGAGGCACTGTTACGATTTGCAAATGAAGCATCCCCCCAAAACTCATGAGATAATACAGTAGTATTCAGAGATGGAATGATTAGATTATGAGAGCTATAACCTCATCAGTAGATTAATCCATGTGATGAATTAATAACTTGAAAGTATGTATTATGTGGTTAAGTGAAGGCAGGTAGGGTGAGGTTGGAAGAATTCGGTCATTGAGGGTTTGCTTTGGGGATTTATTTATCCCTGCCCCCTAGATCTCTCTCTTTGCTTCCTGGCTACCATGAGGTGAGAAACTTTCCCTTCACCGTGCCCTTCCACTTTGATGTTCTGCCTCCCTTTTGTCCCTGAGCTATGGAGTTGACAGACCATATAGAGAGACCTCTGAAAATGATCACCACGTAATAAATTTCTCCTCCTTGAAATTGTTCTTGTGAGGTATTTTGATCACAGTGACAAAAATCTAATGAATACAGGTACTAAGTATTTATTTATTTATTTTTAAGGAAGGAAGAGAAGAAATAAGGGAGGAAGGACGAAAAGGAGAAAAGAGAAGTCCACATCGATGCTTGTCAATCTTTCATAAGCATATGAATCACTTGGTGATAACAAGTTCCTTGGTATCTGCAGAGGATATGTTTCAGGAGCTCCTGCAGATACCAAATCCAAGGATGCTTATGTCATCTGTATATAATGGCATGAAATGGTGTAGTAGTTGCATAAAACCTATGTACATCCTCTCATATACTTTAAATCACTTAATTACTTATAATACCTAATACAATGTAAATTCTATGTAAATAATTCTTATATTGTGTTGTCTAGGCAATAAGGAGAAGGAACAAAAGTCCATACCTCTTAGGTACTGATGTGGCATTTTTGGGGGAATATTTTTGTTCTGTGCTTGGCTGAATCTCTGAATTCACAGAACCTGACTGTACTTTTTAAAATGAAGATTCTGATTCATAAGTTCTAGCATGGGGCCAAATTTCTGCTCTCCAATCAATCCATGGCTAGAGCAGTGGTCCAGAGACCACACTTTGAATTAGAAATTGCCTAAAGTTTCTATATTCTACTTACATCTTTTCCATTGAGCCTAGTTTTTTTTTTTTTTTTGCACCAATGACTAACCAAAGTAGAATTTAAAAACCAAAAAAATCAAGATGCTACCTCCATTCATGCTCAAATAGCGCAGGAGTAATAACACCACACGCCTGTGTCAGACTTTGTGGTGAATGAACACATGATGCCATTTCATCCTCTAGTAACTGTGAGGCAAGTATTGCTCTCATGAAAGGTAAAAAAGAAGAGTGTCAGAGTTTAATAGCCTTGTGCATCACTGCATATTTAGCAAATGGTAGAGGGAAATAAAAATTAAGGTCTTTTCCTTCCTGAGGTTTGGGTCTTCATGAGCATATCACTGTTTAATACTGTGAAATGAGAAACTTTGCCATTTTGTCCGTCTTTTACATTTTTACTCAGGTTGATTCTCAAGTGGTAATAGCAAAAGATATTTAGACATTTTTAACTGACTGCTATCAAGTCACCTTAAGAGGAGTTCTGTCAACAGGACAAGACTTGGTGGGTTGATCTGCATTCTGCACCTTTTGCAGATCAGATCTCAAGGTCTCAATCATCGGTGCACATGACGAGGCTCAAAATCTAAAGCAAAGATTTGTAATGTATTGTAGCCAAATTCAGTCAAAAGAAGTTAGATTCAAAATATCAAATGGTTTTACAGACACTAAACAGTTAAACAAGAAACTGCACTCTAAGGAATGTTCTTGTTGAAACTCTTTACCATTACTTTATATTATAATTCTCTAGAACACTTTTTTTTTTCTTTGACAGTGCTTTGGATCAATCCCACTTCTAGACAAGCACTACTCTGCTGAGCCACACCCTCAGCCCTCTTCAGCATTACATTAAGATGTTAAGATTGGAGTTTGGCAATGGCTGACTCCTGTTTCTGTATTCCACGCTGAGTGTCTTCCACTAGGGTCTGCATTGACCAGGAATGCATCCTTCCCATCTCTCACCTCCAAGTCTCTGCAGAGGCTCTTCCGTCTTCCTGGAATCTCATCCCTTTCTTCTTTCCCTGACTGAAGTCCTTCTCGCCCATATGTGTGTTGTACATTAGGGCTGTGTCCTGAAAGAAACAGCAGAAAAATCACCTCAAGGTTTCTACTACTCATCCTCTCTGTTGGCCCAGCAGAGCCTTGTGTTCATACCCTCTTGCTATAGAGTGACCTGTCTGCCCCCAGGAACCAGCCACAGATCTGCCACCAGCAGGGTCAGGAGTTGCTGTACCATGCTGTTCTCCACAGCTGTTCCTCATGTGGCCCCCAGGAGCTGATGGCTGACAGACAGGTTATCCACACTTCTTTAATGTATACCGCGGAGGAAAAACAGAATAAATGAAGGGAAGAAAACACTACTTAGAGACAGTGGAGAAACTACAGTCATCACTGGTCTAGGATGCACGTCCCATTCTGATGAGCAAAAACCACGGGAATCCCTCTAGTGGACTGGTTAAGCAAGGGGCACATCTATAGGCTCTGGCTAACCTACTTCTTGGGGCATTTGTTGGGAAATGGTTCCCACTGTGGGCTGGGAAGTTTTAGCTGGATGCCCCCTTCTGTTGATGTCAGTTTGGAGACTGAGGGATTACTTTAAGATTTAAAAATCACAGACTGGGCTGGGATTGTGGCTCAGTGGCAGAGAGCTCGCCTAGCACGGGCGCTACCCGGGTTCAATTCTCAGCACCACATAAAAATAAAGGCACTGTGTTGTGTCCATCTAGAAAAAGATTCTCTCTCTCTCTCTTAAAAAAAAATCACAGGCTATAACTTTCCCTATTTAGACTTTTTTATGAATTAGTTTATTACTTCATTCATTCATTCTATGCGCATTCAAAATATTGAGCGTCTGATTTTTGCTGGGCATTTTCTAGGCACTGGAAATCATTGGTGAACACGAAAGAATGTCTAAGACTCATTCTGTGTACTTTCTACAGAGAAGGAAAACAGAACCATGGAATGCATGGAGTAGCGAGGAGATGTTTGTGGTAGTGCTGGGGAATGTGTGAAGGTGAGGTGTGATGTTACATGGGGTGAGGGGAAGCTCCAAGAAGAATAAAAACCTAAAGGGAGAGAGGGAAGGGGGTCTTAGGCATTGCCTCCCTGGACAGAGGGCAAGTGCGAAGGCCCTGAAGTAGGAAATCATTAGGAGGGCTGTGTAGTCGAGTATGTTCCTAGGTGAGCGCAGAACAACAGACACCTGCGTCATGGTGGGCAGTTCACGCAGACCTGGTGGCACCTTTGGCTCTACTGAGAGCAAGAGAAGAACAATATTGGGGATTGTGAGTTGAGCAATGACAGGTGTGATAAAATCATTCTGGGTTTTTTGATCTACCTAGTAGGAAGAAGGAAAGAAGTCTAGAGGCTAGGAAGAAACAGAAGGAGAGTGTTTCTATTCTAGACAGAGGTTGAAGGTAAAGTAGATAGGATATCCTGGAGAACGGGAATCATAGAGCAAGAGAAAAAGAGAAGAGGGGTCCTAAAATTTTTGGTCTAGACAACTGGTTCTCAATAGGGGGTTTGGGGATTTTGCCCCTCCAAGGGTCATTTGACAATGGTTGGAGCAGTTTTGGTTGTATAGCTGGGGCAGAGTGGACGCTATATGCGTCTTGTGCATGGAGCTGAGGAAGCTGGTAAACCTCCTAGAAAGCAAGGGGCATGCCACCCCCAGCACAGCAAAGAATTAGCAAACTCAAAGTATCAATAGCACATGGCCTAGAAGAAGTTTTAATTTACCTAGATGTGGAAGAAAGCAAGAGCTATATCTGGGGGCAAGAGATCAGGAATTCAGTGGGGACGCATTCAACTGGAAGTGGCTATCAGATGCTCAAGGGAGATACAGAAAGGTGTCGGGCGTATGCTTCAAGAGTTCACCGTCGAAGCCTAGTTTGGAGATCAATATTTATGAGGAAGTCACCATTTCTATGGGTAAGATTTACATTCAAAAGATGAACGAGCTGAGAAGAGATGTAGTGTGTGATTCCTAAATCATCCGGATATTGAAGATGGAAGGAAAGAGAAGACCACAGTAAAAAAAAAAAAAAAAAAAAAAAGACTTGAAAATCCAAGCAGCTCATGAGAATCTAGAGAAGAGGTTCTAGAGAAGAGGTGGGAAAAGTAATCCTAATGAGGGAGGATGAAGACATCTGCAGTGGGGACAGAGAAGGAGTATATGGAGTAAAGAAAATAGAAGATACAGCAGTGGATGCTTAGTGGGTAGGCCGGTGGAGAGAGGCACTTGGTTATCTAGATGAATAATGTTATTTCTGAATGAAGAAGCCAGAGAAACTCATTGGAAGAGACTCTTTCTGCCATTCTGAGTTAGAGGTGTCTCCAGGACTCCCGGCCAGAGATGTCTAGAGGGCAGAAGGAAATGCAAGTCTGACCTGGAAGAATAGATTGGAAATTTATCAGCATAGAGCTGGTGGTAGTCCACAGAGGTTTTTATGGTAACCCTTACTTGCACCAATCTCTTTAAATGCTAATTCAAGTCTAAGTGCCATTAACATCATATACTGGGAAAAATGTCATAAAAAGATATGTGGTACATTTGGAAACAGAGCCTGAGTGACAGATATAGAAGAGGAAGGAGGAGGTTGGATGGAGAGACATTAATATGGATATTCATAGTGTTTATCCCAGAAATAGAAATTTTCCTTAACTGCTTGCTCATTTTTTTTTCTCCTAGACTTATCTATAATCACAGATACCATCTGTCACCAAAAAACTTTAGACACTACTAGATTAACAGGACAAATTTCCTTAACACAATGATCCTGAAGCTTGTCTCACAAAATGATAAAATGCCCCAAAGATTCAGCTGCTGAGTGATCACTCAGCAGATCCCTCAGGTTTAGTTAGTTCTGATACACGCTGGTATGCCGTTTCTCTCCTGCAGGTGGCACTGTTAACTCACAGTACCATCCTGGCCCCATCAGCGGCCACTGAGGTTAGGATTTCATTCATGGATCTGTCCTAATGTATACAGGCCTCTTGTGACCAATGCATGCATGTTGGGAGGATTCTGAGGACAGATGATAGTAAAATTAGGGCTACAATGATATTTTGGTGACTATCTGATTTTTGGCAAGAGAAAAAAATCTATGTGCAATAAAATTTCAGGCGCAGGCATATCTGGATTTCTATCAAAATCCTTCCTCCAACACAGAGCTGTATAAACTAGTGTGCCCTTTTACATACAGCACAGTATTCTGGTTTGGTTTTCCTGTTTCTTATTTGCCACAAATCTGTCTGACCGGGTTTGTGTTTTTAAGCCAATCTATTGGAGGGTTTAAAATCACTCATTAGTTTGCATATTTTACCAGGTAATGTGGTTGTGCACTGGCCTTGTGGTGTACTGTTGATACTTTCTGGCTTTTTTGGTAGTCTGTGAGTGTTCTGCTAAGAGGACAGATATTCTGAAAGAGGACAACAAGGAATCATTGATTTTATGGTTGTGTTTTTAATTTTGTCTAGCATTTGGGATCAGGCTGATACTTACTGCTGGATCTTGATTTCCATTATGTAAAAAGGGCTCCATATTTAGAACATATTTGTTGACTGAAATGGTTGAGTGAATGGAAAGTTATATTAGGTTGGATACATATTGCTGAGCCCGTGTAATATACAGAGAAAAGCAGAAAAAGGGGCAGCCATAAAATGATACATGGGACAATTACTGGGTGGTTGGAAATTTGGAGTTATTTTTTTTTTAATTTTTTATTGTTGGTTATTCAAAACATTACATAGTTCTTGATATATCATATTTCACCCTTTGATTCAAGTGGGTTATGAGCTCCCATTTTTACCCCATATACAGATTGCAGAATCACATCAGTTACACATCCATTGATTTACATAGTATGGCAATATGTAAATCAATGGAGTTATTTTTTAACATACTTTTTCTGCATTGTTTGAATTTTCCTCAAGCAATGCATCAATTTTAACAGCTTTGGGGATACATCATTTACATATCATAAAATCCACCCATTACAACATTATGCAATTTTTATGAAAATGATAATGTCATTAAAATTTTGGAAGGTCAGACAAAATATACAACAACTTCATAGAGCTTTCTTTGGCTTTTCCCACTGTGAGGAAAGTGATAACTATGGAGACTTTTCAAAGTTTTTTTTTTTTTTTTTTGAAGAAGGTGACATAAACTCAACCAGTAATATTTAAGAATTGAAAAGCAGCGTTTGCTTTCCAATTGTTCCTCCTTCTTTTAGCTCTCTGCCCTCTGGGACTGCACCTCATCAGGCGCAGTTCAACACACCTTTGTTTCAATAAGGAAGGTGAGCGATTCAACAATTTTAGTGTTTTCTGACTTGGCCTGGAACTTTTGCATTTCTAACCTTAAACTTGTTCTAAGATTCAGAAAGTCTCAAGATTGCAGTATCGGGTTGGAAAAGTCCCAAGAGCAATTTCCTATGAAATTGCACTGTTTCCATTTCAGGAGAGAGAAAGAATAGAATTTTGATGATTTCTCGTGCTGTAACTAGGCGCAAACAAAAAGCAAAAGAAGCATCTTACTAACACATCTAGACCGCTCAACGGATCTCTTCTGAAAGACAAGTGAAGAATTTGTTGGGAAAAAATTTATTTTACATTAATGGTTTTATTTTTTCAGTTCCTGATGACATCCAAAAGAAAACCCAGGGTTATATATTTATGTGGTATCCTGGACTCCATATTAAGTGAGGAGATTTGCTTAAATGTGAGAGTTCAAACAGCTCAGAGAAAAAGATTCAGGGAGTGTTTTGTAAAAGCTTGGGTTGTACCAGTTTCCATGCATTGCCCTAATAGAGAAAAACCAAGCTGTTGATCCAATTGCCCATAATATACTAACTATTTAAGCATATTATTTCCTAGTTCTAAAATCTGCTTCTTGGCAAGGGCTTTAACTTTTATTTTGTTTTGCTGGTATTTGTTATGTGTCTATTATGAGCTTTGCAGTTATCTATTTTCATTACAAGAAAATATAGCTTTTCAGAGGATTAAAACAAAGTTCATGTATAGGAGAGTATTTAGCAACATATAATAATATGACTATATTTAAAACAAGGTTATACCTCAATTGCTATAGTTCCCATCATGATAAATTGGGAGTCATGCACAACCTAGGTGACATATACCTATGATGACAGATAATAGATTTGTCAAGTTGGCACCACGCCTATAATTATGTGTGCCTTATCCTGCAGCAAATACCCCTGAATATCTCAATTATGTGTTTAAAACATTTATTGAAAAGTTGAGCTCGTGAAGTTCAGGCATGAGACTTTTATTTTCTACATTGCCCTCTTTAAGCATTCTTGGAGATTTTCCTTTTTAGCCCTGATTTCATCTTTTGAAGATCAGAGAATTTCCCAATTTGTTTTAGGAATTAAAAAAAATTAGCCCAGTCTAGTTCTATTTTGAATCAATTAAAGTTTTCCTTCTACTGTTTGGGCTGTTCTCTGGGCCTGACCTGTATGAAGGTACAGGGTTGCATCTGTCCACCTTAAAATAGGAGGTTAAATGCCTCCTTGGTGACATCTGTTGAGGTGTACAGGTGGGAGAAGGGGACTGTTTGTGGATATTACATTCCTGGGATAACGTGAGCTTCTGTTTTTATAGAAGCATGTTATACTGAGCTACATGGACATGCCATTATTGTGTCTAATTCTTCACTTTGTATTTTATTCTTAGTTAATAAAATTCATAACCAGATAAATTAACTGACTTTCTGAAAGTCAGATGACAAGTTAATGGCAGAACAAAGCTAGAACCCAGATTTTTAGATCATGAGCCAACTATTTTCCTGTATTCCTCAAATGCTTGATCATTATTGATGGCCTACCCAAAATGTGTACAGGGAAAATTATATTTTTAAAATATGTTTATAATTGCTACTATCAAAATCAGAATGAGTAAAAAATAGAAAAGAATAAATATTTCAGGTGCTTTAGAACTTTCTATCACATGGAGGAATTTAAATGTCTGTCATGCATAAATCTTAATGTCTTGATTAAATATTTTGTATAACATTTCTCTAGACACATTCTAAATATTTAACTGTGTTCCTCTTATATGTGTCTATCTCAAACTGCAGAATGCATAGTAGGCCATAATGAATATATATGATGTAAATTATCACTAAAAGAATCTTTTTCTTATGGTGAAGCTTGGTAGCATAAAAAAAAAATACCACTGCTCTAGGTCATTCCATCTCTAGATATTTTTGTATTTCCCACCAAGAAAAAAAAAACTATTAAGTGAGAAGAGATTACTATTGCATATAATGCCAATTACAATAGAAGAAATGAATGTCCATTTTCAGTGAATAATGGACTTATCTGTGGGTTTGTTTTAGTTTTCTGCACTCCATTATATTTTTCTCAATGAGTTCTTTAACATCAGAACTCTGCTTGCCTATGTCTCTGTTAAGAGAATCAACATTTCATTTATATTCATACTCATTTCACATCAGTTGACAGACTGGACATAAGGATTGTCAAAACAGGGACCCTGAAGAAGGAATAAAAAATACCTTTATATAAATTTGCTAAACATTTTTCTTATCTTTGCTTTTCTTTTACTTAAACATGTCATTTAGGATAGATGACTTCTTCCCATTGTATTATCAATCCATAATCAAGCTTCAATCAACTTTCTTAGTTCTGAAGTTCATATCATATCATCATTATCAATATTATTTTAAAGAGATTAATAATAAGAAAAATAAAAGATTATATTTTATTTCATTAACTTTTTGTCTGAAGTTCTTCTTTATGTAGATTCTGTGGTTTTCTGTTGCAGGTATGTGAATCTCAGGTCCTTCATTTTCCTGGAAATACTTGTCTTTTTAGATTCGGGGATAGTGGTTTGTCTCGAGACCTCAGTTGTCTGATAGGTCCAGGAAAGATTGCTGATTTTCATTTTCTTGAGTTTGTTTATATTAGAAAGACAGGAACCCTGGCTTTCAATCTCTTTGGAAGGCTTAGTAAAAAGCCCCTTTGTTCTTCCATTTTCCTCTTCATTTCTTTTGTTAATTCCTTTTTAGGGGGTGTGGGGAATTGAACCCAGGGCCTTGTGCCTGCAAGGCAAGCACTCTACCAACTGAGCTATATCCCCAGCCCTAGTTAATTCTTGATTATTCTTGAACTTAAATATTAGTTTTATATCAGCCTTCATTCTATAAATTCAATCCATATTTTATATCTTACTTTATTTGTCCTATAATATTAGAGTTAAATTTGCAAATGACAATTTTTTTGGCCTGTATTAATTCTCATCCACTCAGAATAAGAAGAATCAAATCTTATTTCAATATTTCTCCTTTCTTAGTGGCCAAATCAATGTCCTATTCCAAGATTACTAGTTCCATTTTTAAAAAAAATTCTCACTACAATTTTGGAGTCATATTTTATTTCCCTTCTACTCTGTCTTCACCCTCTGTACCTCTTTTCAATAAGTGACATCTGCAGTTGCCACCTGTTCCTGTCTAACCTATTCTTTGTATCTGGGTCAGACTTACCCTTAGCTGCTTTCCATCTCCATATACAGTTGCTCCATGATGCTGGACAGCGATGATACAAAATTCCCTCCTTTCTCATTCTTGGGATACTATGTAGCCTAACTTATCAGTCACTTTCTACTTCCATAGTGCACATAGCCTCTAGGAAGGTTAGGTGCTTTTTTACTTTTTCCTGCTATGATTTATGCTGTTTTCCTACCACTCACCTCTTTCTTATGTTCCCTTCTCTGTAAGAGTTCCTCAAGACACAGTCAAGATGACAATCATATCTTTTATTATCCAAAGCACATGTATGAAGACATGAATTGGTGTGAATATACTTTGTATACAACCAGAGATATGAAAAATTGTGCTCTGTATGTGTAATAAGAATTGTAATGCATTCCACTATCTCATATAAATTTAAAAAATTAATAAATAATAATAATACTAATAATAATAAAAGATGACAATCATATCTTTCCTGATAACTTCAGCCCACAAGATCTCTGTTATTATTGGGCCAGTTAAAACTCCAAGCTTTATCCCACAGTTTGAAATATATGTTGTCTTATACAGTGACTGTTTCATGGGCACAGGTCTTGTTTCTCCCAGGTATTCTGCTCACTGAGAATAGGGACATGGATAAACTCTGGACCAAGGACCACTGGCATCTGCCCAGCTGTAACTTCAGGATGACTCTCAAGGCAAATTGAAAATGCAGGGTTGGCATCCATCTGTGGCAGGTGACCCCCCAGAGAAGCACTTTTTCTTTGCGTAGAGATTTGGCCATATATTTCTTATTTGCACCCAACAGGGATCCATGTGTTCAAGAAAGCTGATGAGGAAAACAAAACAAGATACACTGTGAAGTCAGGGAAGAATGCTGTTAAGAGATAGTCCCCTTAAAGAGGCTTATTGGAGACACAGCCTTGCCATTACACAAAGATAAATTGAGGAACTAACTACAAGAAACAGAAGCAATCTGTTAAAGTCAACATTAATCAAAACCCCAATTACATTTCTTTTGATTTTACACCCAAGGATAAAGGAGTAGAGTGGAGAACAAAACAACTCTTTGTCTTTAGCTATTAATTTAGAAGATATATATATATATATATATATATATATATATATATATATATATTCATTAATAAATTATTGATTAGATGCTGATCTTCATAAACTGGAAGCAACTGTTGTAGTATACCAGGGTGCAATTAATCTCAGCTTTTCCTCTGAAGCTAGTTGAAAGCTTGTCACCAGTTAGGAAAAAGAACAAGTTCATATGAAATTGTTCCCTGATAAAACACATCAGAAGCAATTACACATACAATAGTGTTATCACTCATCTTTGATGTGTCATATAAAGCTAATATGATGAATTTCTATTTTGCACTAGCATTTTAGAAATAAATCCACAGCTCTGGGAAAGGAATCAGACCAATCTTTAGAACCCTGGAACAAGCCATAGTCCATTCTATCTAAAATAGAAAATGATTTTACCGTATTATTGATTAATTCAGTTTTCTCTCTCTATGTACATGTGTGTTGTGTGTGTGTGTGTTTGTGTGTGTGTATCAGCTGTTGTTTTTTTAATTTAATTTTATTAATCCCATACCTTGGGATAAAGATGCATATGCAGAGTACAATTTCCAGGTTGTTTCCTGATGAGTGAGACTATAAATATTCCAAATATGCATGACCTTCTTTTTTTTCCCTTCCCTAAATCCTTAAAGAAAAGGATCAATGCATTTGGTTACATTAAATTTCAAGACTTTTAGAATGGTGATATAAAAGAAAGGTCACCATTACTAGAGTGAAAAAAGTAGATACCATTTGGAAGGTGACATTCACAACAGGGTTAACTAACAAAGAATTCTTATACAGGTAAACACACCTCTGTGTATGTGTATTCTGTATTGCCCTGTAACAAATTAGCTTAACACTTAGAAACTTTTGACCGTATACATTTATGTCATTGCCATTTCTGTGGGTCAGGAATCTGAATGTGACTTCGCTGGGTCCGCTGCTTCAAGGTCTCTCAAAGATTGGGTAGATACTTCTACCTCCTAAGCTCACTCATCTGATTGTTGGCTGGGTTCATTTCTTGTGGGCTGCTGGATTGAGGCCTCGGCTGTTGGTTTCAGACTTGTTTGAGTATAATAAAAATACTTTTTACCGTATATCATTATCATTTATTCAGAAAGTACTTTCATATATTTTAGTGAATTGTGGTATGGCAAGAGATTATATTTTGTTACTATGAAGAGATGGTCTTTTTACTAGAACATCATATAAGTATCACCTGGAGAATTGGTGAAAGGTACCAATTTCAGAGTCCACCCAGACCTATTAAATCAGAATTTCTCAGAGTGGGTATCTGACATCCAAGTTTTTTAAAAAGAAAATGCTCTCTAGGCAATTATAATGTTCAACCAGTATTGAGAATCAGTGATGAAGTTTACTTTGAATTGAAATGAATCCTTAAAATTGCTATATTTATTTGTTTTTTTGAATTTTTTCTTCAAAGAGAGTAGAGGGCAGAATATGCTAAAACAAAATAAAAAGTGGGTAATTAAAACTTTTTGATAACCAAGATTAATAATAAATAGGAGATAACAGTATTAAAGTCTATGGCTTTGATAATTTCTAATTCTTTTCTCTGTCAGGATTTGGTATTGAAGTAGGGCGTGGAGGCATTTTAACTCTTTTTAGGGCACCGAGAATCTATTTAATGCACGGTTTTACAGCTTAATCGATCCCTAGTGTCAGGAAACAGTTAAAATAGCTCTGACAGGATTTTATTGCCAAGGAGTGAATTATGATATAGCCAATGGCAAGAGCAGATTGTATGACTTGAGGCAAGTTATATCAATTCCCTGTATTTCTCATCTCATTCTAGCAAATGCAAATAATATGGTACTCTCTAGGAAATGCCAATATTTTAAAACTAATTTCATTTAGGAATATATTGGGGTAGAATGTCAATTTAAAGTAAAATGAAGAGTTGTGAAAAGATTCTAATTTATTTATCATGGTGAATTTTCTGACTATCGATCCTTTTACTTTGAAGGAGAAATATAAATGAAAGTATATTCTTGGAAAAACTGTCAAAGGCAAGATTCTCACAGAGGCTCAAACTAAGTGCCAGTTTATCTGCTCCATGGGCCCAATGAAAATGAACTTCTCTCTAGAGTTGACTCGAACTCAAATTCTTTATCAAGAGCAGCTATGTTGTATTTTCACAATCGAGTTCTGCTTTACACCTGGCCTATTTTACATCATTTGAATAGAAGGAATATAACATATTTCTTTGATTTAAATTATGTGATACAGCTATTCATCTCAGAAGGATCTTTGTACATGCAAAATTTGCTTTTCAAAATTGTATAACTTCATTTTGAAAGAAGCTTTAATGACATCCTTTCAGAGACAGAAGCATAGAGAAAGAAAATCCACCCAAATCTGAAGCTATATCCTCTCTATTGTTTTATTATTAAAAAAGTATGTCTTATTATACCTCCAGTTATGATCCCAAATTGAAGTTCCACATTTCAATGGCTTAAAAAGTTACTTAGAAGATTTTTAAAAAACTGCTATGTCTTTGTGAGTATGAGAACTTGAACCAGGTGAGTACTTTAAAATTTCATGAACTTCAAAATGCAGAAAAGAAGGAAAACCTAATGTAAATATGATCTTAAAGTGATCATAGTTATTAAGTGATAGAACTGAGTTTTATATGTTTATGAACAATATTTTATTCATTCTCATTCAACCTCCAAAAGATTTTTTTTTTTCACTTATGGGTGGTTGGGATGATAGAGAGTCCACCCACTACAGTAGGAGGCTGTTCTCTGTATAAATACTAGGCTAAGTCTGCAAGGGAAGAAAAGGGTTGTGCAATGGAAAGGTGAAGAACATATCTTCCTTACAACTTCCAAGATTTTTAGCCATGGGCAGGGAAGATAAACACTAATGAAACACCTGAAACATGGTTGAATGTTCAATGGAAATGAAGATGAGGAGCAGGAGATACTGGTTGTCCTGATACTGGTTGTTTCCTTTCTGAGTCAGCTCCCTGGGCTCACAGACAAGTCCACAGCACTGACCGCATTATCTCCACTCCTCCCCAGCCCTCAGGCTTTCCCTGGAAATTGAATTGATATGCAGACATCTCATTTCCTATGTCTGCCTGTGTGTCTAGAGATCAATTCCTACTTGTCCTTCAAAGCACTAATCAAATATTCTGCATTCTGCAAAAATACTTCCTAATCTCTCATTCCTCATGGACTGGTTCTATAATCTCATGTCTTTTTAGTAGAACTCCCTCACTACATTTTATTTACTTACAGCCTTTCTTTATGACCAGCCT
Organism: Marmota monax; assembly: GCF_021218885.2. Taxonomy (NCBI): domain Eukaryota; kingdom Metazoa; phylum Chordata; class Mammalia; order Rodentia; family Sciuridae; genus Marmota; species Marmota monax. Next base: position 6,383,106 of record NW_026695198.1, on the reverse strand, counting down.
ATAAACTCCTAGAGCATAGAGACATGTCTCTTTTATATGAGAATTACCAGTTCCTGGCATCACAGCATACACTTAGCTAAGTGCCCAATGAACGTGTTTTGGATGAGTGTGTGAATAAAACAATAACTGAATAAAAATACAATTATGTCTGGGATGAAGGCAAAGTTTAGAGAAATCAGACAGAATGTTATTTGGGTTGTAAAGGAGTGTGCAGAAAATTTTCAGGTGGAGAACTGAGTGAGATACCTCATACATAAAACAATAACATGAGAAAAACTACAAGAGAGATTAATCTGGTTGAACTAAGGTATAGGAGTGATACGAGAGCTGAATGTTTGAGAGAGTATTTTGAAAACGTAGCTTATTAAATTGCAGAGCCTCAAGAATTTGTCTGTAGATTTAGTTTTAGAGGCCCTGCGTTAGAATCAGGTTGTGGAGAATACTGCAGGTACACATTAGGTTGGGCCATTCAAGTTTTTAGTCAAGCAAATGGCATTTATATTTGTAAAAAGAATTTTCGTTGCAAAATGGGGGAAGCATTAGAACAGAGGAAGACTGGAGATGGAGAACCAGGTCAGAGGCAGTGTGGAAAAGTGTTCTGAGACAATATGGAGGCATAGGAAAAGGCATTGCGGTGGGCTGGAGTAGACTGAGTGCTTCATCACCACAGCCCAGAAAGTTGGCTCCATTCACTCCGTGAGCTTCTGAGATGGCCAGAAATCTAAAAGAAACAACCTTCCTTCCTTCCTTCCTCCCATGCATTCTTCCATTCAACTGCTGCCGAGGACTGCTTTATACCAGACACTGTTCTGCAACCTACAACTCTGGGTTTTAACATCTTGTTTGGGAAAAACAGAAAACCAAAAAAAAAACATAACTACAATGTTTTTTTTTAAGTGGAAGCTACAGCTGAGGAATGCTCCCCAGTGAAGTGCCAGCCAAAATACAAACATTTCAAAGAAGCCAATAAGGAACATTTATCTACTTGGAGAGTAAAATATCGGGGAGATGAGAGTTAGGATCGGTTTCTGAAAAAGTCTTTTCTGGAAAGAGCTGTGTCATAATCTCTTTGTCTCTGTGGTGAAGGATGAATGGGATTCCCTCCCAACTCTAGGGTAAGTGGCCACTTCCAAAGTGTTTCTTGCAGTTTTGAGGAAAGGACGGACTGGGGTCTCCTACCTGGATGACCTAGTGGGTGTGGTCTGAGGAAGCTGACTAGCTACATTGGTGCCACACTTTAAAAGAAACAAAACAGTGTGTGGATTGGTGACCTGGAATTTATTAGGTGTAAGATGGTGAAACAATGAAAGGAGTAGTAGTATTTGGTTTGCATATTTAAAGGATCACTCACTTACCTGGGGAATAGACTGGCAGCACATTGGGAGGAGTGTAACTTACGATGATCCAGGTGAGAGATGGTGGTGGCTAGGTCTATTAGGGTATTGGTGGAGGTGATGAAACATGGTCAGATCATCTTTATATTTGGAAAAAGGTGATTGCAAGATTCCCTGATAGGTTGGCTATGGAATGTGAGAGAATGAAGAGCTAAAAATAACTCCTATATATTTAGAAGGACGGGACTTCCACCAGCTGAGATAAGGCAAGTGAGGACAAGGAGGCATTGGAGAGGTTCACCTGGTGTTTGCTTGGGCTGAGTTTGAGATGTCTACTAGACATTAAGGTTTCAAGCACATATTTTCTCATATGGAACTGGAGTTCCCAAGGGAAGTTGTAGGAATTTGAGAAATAAATTAAAGAATTTTCAGTGTATAAATATCATTAAAAGCCATGACACTGAATGAAATCACTTGTGGAGTGAGAGTTAAAAAAGAGAAAAAAAGAGAAATAAGAAATAAATCCATAGAACCTCAATTATTACAAGTCAGACAGTTAAGGAGGGACAAGAAAAAGAGATTGGTCACCCAAAACAGTGTCAGATTGAACCAAAGGCCAGTTGCCTCTCCTGGGATCTCTGTCTCGGACCCAGAACTTCACAGCATGATGCTCCAGATAGGCTGCTGTCCCCCAACTTTCAACTACCACCCAGGAAGCATTAGAATCTGCACGTTCCTTGTGGATCTCCCATCTGATCTCCTTTGGCTGTGACCTTGAAGAGCTTTGCAACTCACTGGGCAGCATGTTCCATAGCTTCAGGATTTTCCTTGAATGCTCCTACCCATTTCTTTCTTTAGCTGGTGCCAAGCTCTGTTCCTTCAGCCCTGAGGTCCTAACATCTCTGAGGGGTGAAGCTTGGCTGGGGTGAGGGTGCAGCCTTCTCTTGTTGTCACACTGCTGTTTCACTATCTATTATGATTTGAGGACCGTTTCCCTTATTTTATGCATTTCTTTTCCTGAGATAATGTCATGGTGTTGCTTCAGACCAAAGTTCCTCAAAGTGTGTTTCTCCAAAGCCCATGTTATGAAATAGGAATTTCACACATAGCAGCAATGGTTTAAAGGGAATAAAGAAAGAGGACATGGGCTTAAGTTCAAAGGAATCTTTTCTTCAGTACAATTTGTTTCTAAATTATCAATGTGGGGATATATCTTTTTTTCCCATTTTGCCAAGATTGTGTTTAATGAGGCTTGGGACTCTCCACAGAGCCCCACAGGGCTTTAGACTGTTTCCTGGATTCAACTTGAGGTATTTGAATCAGCCTTTTCACTGCTATGGCCAAAAGATCTGCAAGAACAATTAGAGGAGGAAAAGTTTACTTGGGAGCTCATGGTTTCAGAGGTCTTAGTCCATAGGTGGCTGGCTTCATTGCTCAGGACCCAAGGTGAGGCAGAACATCAGGGCAGAAGTGTGTGGCAGAAGAAAGCATCTGGGGAGGAAGGAGAGAGGGAGGGTGCTCCCCTCACCACAGACAAAATTTAAACTCCGAGGGCCCACCCTCGTTGACCTAGCTCCTCCAGTTACCCCCCAGCTAATCCCTAGCAGGGGATTAATGCTTGCATAACCCAATTATTTCACCTCTAGATTTTCTTGCATTGTTTCAAACATGAGTTTTTTTGGGGACACCTCACAGAACCATAATATGGGGTGATACCGTGTATGTGTGCAATGGATATATACAAGTGAGTGTTATTTATCTGATATATTGAATGATTGAAGACTCAGAAGCCCAAATTAATTTTGGTTTTACCTTTCTTTGTCAGAGCACTATATTAGAAGAAATTTGGATTGTACCATTTTAAATGGTACCTGAAAGACTGGTATATTACAAATAATTACATCAAAAATGGCTCAATTTTCAAATCATGTGCATTTTCATAGTATAGTATCATATCTACCTAACAGTCTTAAATATTTTTGCATTTGAAAACCTTCATCCAGTGATGAAGTAACTGTACAGTTTTATGCTAAATATGAAATAAATGTTATAAAAGTAAGAAACAAGGATTATAATCTGTCAACTTTTCTGACTAAAACAATTGAGTCTTCTTTGCAATTTTATTCATTAGCTATTTAATACAACTATCATGATGGTTTTGTCTTTATGTCTTTTCCTATCTTGTTAGCCTCTGAATGTTAAAAGTTGTAAACTATTAGTTTATTTATTATGCTTCTAGCTGAGATAGAAGCAATTTATTCTTAATGCAATATGCCCAAGATTTCAAGCACTAACAAACTTCCCCGATGAGGAATAGAGCTCTGTGTTCTTCAATTATTGTTAGCTGGTCTATTCATGGTTGACAGTCCTCCTGTAATCTGTATATGGCTTAAATCCAGAAAAGAAATATAAAATAGAACCATAGTTATGGGCATAGAGAAAAACAATATTCATTTACGGGCAGCTTTGTTCAAAGCCATTTCTAGTTTTCTCTGAGATGTAAATCCCCAGGTGGCAATCAACCATGTCCGAAAATTGGATTTATGGGTTCAATTGAGGGAATGTTTCAGCCCAGAACATTTAGAGAACTATGGAATTTTAGAGTTGGTAAGGATCTTGTGGAACGAACTTAAATATGACTTTTACATTGTATGCTACTGGTGAATGTGAGTTTCTGAAGCCAACTTAAAAATAAGGGGAGGTACACATATGTGCATACAAATTATAATCCATAGTGTGTTGTTCTCTCTTATTATTTTGAAAAATATATTTACAGTAAATCTTAACATTTTGTGTATCTAGTGACTTATACTAGTTTTGTGTATTTTTCATTAGAGCCTCATTCTGTTTCTTAGAACCTTTGGTTATTGATGTAGTAATCTGATGCCGTGCTTATTTTAAGTCAAAAAAGAAGGCACTGGAGGCATATTGATGTTGAAGCTCAAGGTATTTCTGACTTAGTGTGACTCAGTTCCCCACACACTCATATGTAGGCCTCCACTTTCACCCTCAGATTTGTCCCAACTCAGTTTTGGAAGAGCAACTTCCACAAGGGGAGCAGAAATAAATCTCCATTGCCTGTTTGGCTTGCAGGTAAGGCACAGGCCAGGGATCTCCAACACTGGTCTCTTGTCCTTCCCTTTTCTTACTACTTCCCACCCTCTGGGTCTTCTTGCAGCTACTGTCATCCCTTATGCCAACGCCCAGCCTTGAAGTGCACAGCTACCTTTGGACAGGAGCCCACTCCCGACATTAGGCAGCAGTCACAGCTCTTTAACCCTGGTGTCATTTGTTAACCTCTTTAGTATCCAGATTCTTAATTCACCTGCTAGAGTCATGTTCAGTATGAGCAGCATCTCAACTTCCTGATGCTTATATAAAATTGATTACATTTACATGAGGAGTCTAGAGGCTGAGGGACAAGGTAAATCACTATATACCATGTAGAAATGGTCTCTTGCGAAATGCATCTTTCTCCTTAGGATCTGTCCTGCATATTTCCCTTTCTGTATACTACTCTCACAAACAAATTGTTATGGTTCGGATCTGGAACATCCTTGAAAAGTTTTTGATCTGAAAGCATCATCCTCAGTGCAACAAGGTTCAGAGGTGGGGTTTCAGGCAATGATTAGAGCTCTAATCTTATCAGTAGATAAGATTAGAGTGACAGCTGAGTGGATTACTAGGTGGTAAGTTCAGGCAGGAGACGTGAGGCTGGAGGAAGTAGGTCTATATCTATTGGACTGTATCTGTCCCTGGCCTCTTTCCCTCTCTGCTTTCTGGCTGCCATGAGCTGAGAAGCCTTCTTCCACTGCATCCTTCCACCATGATGTTCTGTTTGCCTCAGGCCCTGAGCAATGGCATCACTGATCATGAACTGAGATCTCTGAAACCGTGAGCACAATATCAACTTTTTCTTCCTATGAGTTGTTCTTGTCTGATATTTTGGTCACAACGGCTAACACAGAAATCTATGCATTATGAACAAGATAGGGTGTAGTGTAACGTTTTCTCCTTTTGGGTCTTTTTTGTCTGACTTCTGTCTATGCCATCTTACTTCTTAGAAATTCCCTGGAACATGTTTTACTAGGTTTGTATTTTAGCTTGGTCTTCACATAAGCAGGTGGTTTAGTCTTTACACTTCTTTAGCATATTTCCTCCTCTACTGAATCTAACTTGGTTGCTCCATTTTCCACAGTGTGAACTTTGATATCTCTCTATGATGTTGCTTTTACCTGAATACGCAATACTTTTTTTCCATTTTCAAAGTTTTAATAGATGTATAAATTGTGGCAACTCCCCATCTGGGAGATTTTTATGGAAATGGTCTCAGAAGGAGCCATCTGACCCGATGAATATTGTCCCCTGTCACAATGTCATAAAATTATGGTGCATGAAGGAAATGTAAGATCATATAATTATTCCCTTGGTTTTAAGTTAAACTAAAGTCTTTAAGTAAGTAAGCTGGCTAGGTGGTGGGGTGTATTAGAGCTCAAGAAATTAGAAGACATATCACCAATATAGTATATTGGAGAGAGGGGATATTTATTTATTCTCTTTCTTGTGTTTTTCTAATTTTTCCCCCTCAAGCATAGTGTATCCTTGGTAGGAAATTATCAGGTTCTGTTCTTTTTATTCTGGACATTTCTCCCTTTACCCTGGCACATTCTTAGTGGTAGCAGGGAGTAAATTTGGCTAGCTAATAATGATTGATATTCTGAGACCAAGGTGGCTTTGTGGTGACCCATGGTGATGGCCAGCCAGTCATGCTCTCTTACCCTTTCTGTTTATAATAGCCTACAGCCAGGGTATGCTGAATAGTCCTGGGCATGTCTGCAAATAAGCTTCAGAAGGAGGATCTGATTATTTAGATTTGGAAGCAGGCATAAGACACCCCTTTTTGGCCTTAGCACTAAATCAAATTGCCCATTTCAGTTTTTCAGAAACCCTGCATGGGAAGTCAGAAAGTGCTGGTGTATGTACATTACCTCTCAGGGGGCTCTTAGCCCCATGTGTGCAGTTAGTCCCCTAGCACCGGGAGGAAACGAGTGTGGGGGCAGACCTTGGGCAAAACATCTCTGCCTCAGTTCCTGCCTGAACTTTTAAACCACATGGCATTTCTCATCTTTTCTTCCCTGTACTTATAGTCAAATGTCTGGATATCTGTCATGTTTCAGGAAGGTGCTGGGTATTTCTCATATATGTCAACCACCCTCAAATCAAGCAACATTAACGCCAGCATCACAGAGTGAGTGAGAGGTCTAGTGAGTGCAGACTTCCTTGTGCCCTGTTGCTTCATCCTGTCAAAGGCCGACGGGACCCTTCTCTGCATTTTCTCTTAGGATTGTCCCCATGTCATAGGATGCCTGTGGCTTCTTCATCCAAGACCCTCATTTCTTCATTTCTTGACCTCTATAGGAACCTCATAATTGATTCATCCGTTGCTTTATTCAATTGTGTTACCTCTGCATAGATACTGCCCTTAAATTTCAGCATTTATGGTGTCAATGCTCTGAACCTTAAATCTTTAATTGCTCCTAAAAACCCATAGAAGCAAACTCCTACTTCTTAGCATTCATGGGCAATCGTAGAACCATTTATAACTACCTTTCAGATTACAACTATCTTGCAGATTTCTCTTTTTCCCTTTTCCCCATCCACATATGAAGAAAAAAAATGCATTTTTCTTCACTGTTACATTCATTTATATTGGATATATTGCTCCCCAATTCCTACCGCTCTTTGTTCATTTGATTGTTGAACATCTCTCTGTTCTTGAAGGATCATTTCTAATGCCAATTTCTTCACAAAGATTTTATGTTTTTTTTCTTTTTTTAAATTTTCTTTTTGCTTCATTTTTTCCAGCACTTGATGATTCTCTGCTTCTTATGGTATTTATCTTTTTAAATCTTTTAGGGACTTTATGTAATTTCCAAGCTAATCGATTCTCTTTTTGTCTTCCCAGCACCAAATGCAGTCCCTCCCTCCCTATCTTACTTTCTTTCAACTAAATGCATTTTAATAGAAAACAAAATACAAAATAAGTCTTCTGAAAACAGAAATATTTAACCCTTTTCCAACACCAGAACTTGCTTTACCTTCCATATAGCTGTATACAGCAGGTCCACTGAGAGGCTCAGGGCCTGACAGGGTGGACCACCGTGGGAGGAAGACTCAGGCTACCTCAACAAGTGCTCCTTTGAAGACACAATGTCTTGTGAATTATTTCAAATTATCTTTTATCATAATCTTTCTTTATTCTGTGCTGGGGACTGAACCCAGCCAGGGCCTCGCACCTTATCTTTTCAGGGAAGAGAATTACTAACAAAAGAGCTTGCTGGGGGAGTTGTAGGTGGGCTGGCTGCCACAGGTACTCCTGATGTCCCACATGCACACCGAGTGGTCCATGAAGGCAAAGGCAACCAAACCACTGTCCTGGCTGAAGGTGAGACTGGTGATGCTGTCCGTGAAGCATCTCATCTCTTGGAAAAGGGACAAGGATGTAAAATCAGCATACTACAGGGACACAGCCACATCAATGTTTATAGCAGCACAATTCACAATAGCTAAACTGTGGAACCAACCTAGATGCCCTTCACTAGTTGAATGGATAAGAAAAATGTGGCACATATACACAATGGAATATCACTCAGCAATAAAAAGAGAATAAAATCATGGCGTTAAAATCATGACAGCGTTAGAGAAGATAATGCTAAGTGAAGTTAGGCAATCTCCCCCAAACCAAAGGCTGAATGTTTTCTCTGATATAAGGAGGCTGATTCATAGAGGTGTAGGGAGGGGGGGGCATGGGAGGAATTAGACAAACTCTGGATAGGGCAGAGGGGCCAGAAGGGAAGGGAGGAAACATGGGGTTAGAAACGGTGGTGGAATGTGATGATCATTATTATCCAAAGTACATGTATGAAGACACAAATTGGTGTGAATATACTTTGTAAACAACTGGAGATATGAAAAATTGTGCTCTATATGTGTAATAAGAATTGTAGTGCATTCTGCTGTCATATATAAATTATAAAAAATTGTATTAAGAAAAAAAGAAAGAAAGAAAAGGGTCCTAGAAGCCAAGTCCCACAGCCTCAACCTCTGGACCTTGCCAGTGGAGTCTAAGTACTTCCCTTTGGGAGAGGAGGAAGGCCCCTGTGGCCAGAGATGGCTGTCTTCTCAGTGGAACCTGTGTTCAAGTAGATGGAGTCAGGGTGGAACTTGACAGAGTCCCCGTCTGTCAGATGTCCTGTGTGTATCCTCAGTGGGTACGTTTGATCCAGCCACCACAGCCTGGTGGTGAGGTCTTGGGACCCACTGGCAAAGAAGAAGCTGTACGGCTTAAGTTCAGGTCCCATGCGGGGTAGGCGTGTCCCTGGATTAGCACGATGTTGCTGAAACTGCCCAGGTATCAGATGGACATGTCTTCAGAGCATGGACATGTCTCCATCCACGAGAAACCTCATGCTGTACACTAGTCTGCAGCGTCTTCAGGTCTTTGCCCCATGCTATCGTCCTCGGAGTCCTCCTCCTCCAGAGTGTCACCAACCAGGCGGTTGGGCTACGTGTCCACCTGTTGACTTTAACTTCTTGGGCTGCCAACTCCAGAGCTTGACGAGGGAGTTCTCAAACTCAGCAGCAGGCAGCTTGCTGTCGGGGGAGACCTCCACGGTGCTGAGCAGCGGCTCTGGGTTGGGGAAGCCATGGAAGCAGATGGTGATGAGGGAGGGAGGACAGCCCTTCACACGCTCAACGTCTGTTCTCTTGTCCAGCTGCACGTCCAGGTGGCTGTGGATGGTGATCACCCTGCACAGGGCACTGTTGCTGTCACTCTGGAGGTAGTGCAAAAGGTAGCTGTCGCTGTCCCCCCTGGAGACGGACCACATAGTTGTTGTCCAGGGTGTCTGCGTGCTCAGCAGCTGCTGGAAGACATCGTTCTGATGGTCATTTTACAGGACCATCCGTGGAAACTTTCCCCCATGTTTTCAGGACTGTTCTGAGCCAGGTTGTTAGGGAGGTAGATGAAGAGGGCGCAGAAGAGGGGCATCACTTCATGGCGGTGCCAGCAATCAGAATCAGTGAGAAAAGTCCACAGTCTTCCAAACTGCACTTCATACTGCTCAGGTTCTGACCGGCAAGAGGCTACATAGACACTGTGTGGGCTCAACGAGGTTCTGAGCGGACTGAGAGGTTGGCCACCATCTCCTACGCACTCTGGGTCAGCCGCAGGCCTTGCTTTAGCAGACCACTGGAGTCCACGGACGGCTGGCGTTAGAGTAGCAGGAGCTGCTCCGTGCGCATGCGTTTCATGACCTCCCACCTCTGAGCCCTAGAGGTCTGCGAGGCTGCCCATTTCCGAGGCCAAGCGCTGCCCAGCACACAGCCACCTCCCATGGCGCAGGGGGAAAATGCAGCACTTCCTGTGAGTCTTCACTCAATAGAAATGTTGTAGTCGTCCTGTAGCATAAAACATCTGGCTTTAGGAGAATTGTGGGATTTTTTTTATAGCGTGCAGACTCTATCTTGCAGAACATTCTGGCCTCTACTCCACTCTAGCAAACTGTTCCCGTCTTGATACTTGGCACCTACTTATGCTTTGAAGCTACCCCAGTGCTCGAATCACCCATTTAAAGACTTCATCCAATCCGCCTCCAGATCTCCTGTGCTTCCCTAGGTTAAGTCTCAGACTTCCCTTCATGTGACAATTCGGTTATACCACGGATTTACCCATTTCTTTCAGATTTAAGGCATTCTGAGTGTAGCTGCTATAGTTTGGATCTGTAATGTCCCCCCAAGTCCCATGTGTTAAAGGCTTGGTTTCCATCTGGCCACTCTCTGGAGATGGTGGAACCTCTGAGAGGTCGGGCCTAGTTGGATGTCCCCAGGCCATTCAGGGTGTGTCCTAGAAGGGGATTGTGGGATGAGTGTCCCCAGCCATGAAGTGAGCAGTCTGCTCCACACGGCGATGTGCTGCTGCCTTACCACAGGCCCTAAAACCAAGAGACTAACTAACCATGGATGGAATGCCTAGAACTATGGACCAAATAAACCTTTCCTGTTTTTAAGTTGATTATCTCAGGTGATTTGTCACAATAATGGAAAGTTGACTAGCACATTGTCTTATAAAGTTAGTCTTTTGTTTTCATGGGTTCTGCATCCATGAATTCAATCAAATCTGGGTCAGAAATGGTGCCTGTAGTGGATACATAGACTTTTTATCTTGTCATTATTCTCTAAACAGCACTGTATAATAACCATTTGTGTAGTGGATATATTAGGTATTATAAGTAATGTAGAGGTGATTTGGAATCTACAAGAACATGTTCATAGGCTTTATACAAACACTATTTTGTAGAAGGGATTTCAAAACCTGTGGATTTTGATATCTGCAGGGACCCTAGAACGAAACTCTTGTTTAAATTATTACTTACCCCAGCATGTCCTAATCTATGCTTCTTTTGTCCTTCAAAATCAAATATGAATTAACCTCAATTTCTGTTTCTTTACTTCTACCTTCTACTTCATGGTGTTGGAGAGAACCATAAAATCTCATGTTTTGAATCAACAAATCCATCTCCAATCTGAGATAGGTTCTCAAATAATCCAATTTTTCTGAATTTAATGTTAGGTGGGAGGAGATGTAGGAGAGTGTGGTATTCCAGAGCTGGAAAAAATGAGTTTCTCAGTGGGATCAATACCAATGGGTCAATAGTGGGTAAAATGAAAACTTGACCATGGCTCAGTAATGATAATGGAGTGAGGAGAGCTCCCTCTCTTACTCACTCTTCTGGTCCTTTTCAGTGTTCCTCTTTCCTTAGACCAACAGTTCCCCCCTTCTTCTTGGGTGACCTTGTCTTCTACTTTTCTGAAATTCTGTGCTATGTTCTCTTGAGAGTTATCTTGTAATAGCCTTGCAGTATAGGTATAATTTAGGTTTCCGGATTTTTATCCATGAGTTTTCATGAGTGCCTTCTTCTTGCCAGATTTAGGAGTTGGGGTGTATCATTAAACTAAACATTTTTTTTATTGGTTGTTCAAAACATTAAACTAAGCATTTAAGTTCTCTGCCCTGGAGAAAGTTGCATTTTAGCAGGGAAGGCAAGCATTAAAATTAATAAACAGATAAGCACATTACATGGAATTATGCAAGTCTATGACAAAGATTTAAAAATGTACAAGAAGGGTAAGGAAGGGTGTTGAGAAGTGCCAGGAAGGGGAGATGAGGCTGTGATTTGAAATAGGAAGGGAGGATCAGAGGACCTCATTGAGCAGGTGGCGTTTGAGCAAACCCTTGATGCGGGGAGGGAAGTAAGTATTTGTGTGCCTGTGGGAAGGACATTGCAGCAGAGAAGATGTCATTACAAGCACCTCACATCAGAGGTGTGCTTGGCCTGGTTGATTATAGGAGCAGTTTTCCTTTATTTGCATGTAATCTATATATATCGTCTGTAATACTCTAAATCATCTCTAGCTTACTTATTCCTAAGAGTAAATGCTTTATAAATAGTCACTTTACTATATGGTTTGGGGAACAATGACCAAAAAAAGTCTGTATATATTCAGTGCAGACACAATTGTTCCAAATATTTTTCATCTGTGGTTGGCTGAATCCATAGAAGTAGAACCCACAAATATGTCAATTGTGTGTGTGTGTGTGTGTGTGTGTGTATACATAATATATTATATATATATATATATATATATATATATATATATATATATATATATATATATAAAAAATATATATATTATATATACACATAAAATCTGGCAATTAAAAGAAAGTGAATATTTTTAAATGAAGAAGGTAAAGGAATCAGAGTGATCATTTAAAAACCTGTCAGATTAGTAGTATCATCTATTCTAAATTATACCCCATTTGATTCAAATGTATGATATGTCAAGACCATTGTATCGTCATGAACAACTAATAAAAAAATAAATTGAAATAAAAAAATAAACACCCTCCCGTGTTCACTCAGAACAAAAAACCATCGATTCCAATGATGCAGATGGGATCCGTTCTGAGCCACAAGATCCTGTGCCAACTGGATCTCTTGGTCACATCAGTGACCAAACTGCTTCTTAATAGGCCAGGCCAGGCACACCCCTGATGTGAGGTGCTTGTAATGACATCTTCTCTGCTGCAATGTCCTTCCCACAGGTATACAAATACTTACTTCCCTCCCCTGATCAAGGTTTTGCTAAACGCCATCTGCTCAATGAGGTCCTCTGATCCTGCCTTCCTATTTCAAATCACAGCCTCATCTCCCCTTCCTGGCACTTCTCAACACCCTTCTGTACTCTTCTTGTATATTTTTAAATCTTTGCCATAGACTTGCATAATTCCATGTAATGTGCTTATCTCTTTATTAATTTTAATGCTTGCCTTCCCTGCTAGAATGCAACTTTCTCCAGGGCAGAGAACTTGAGTACTTATTGATTTTACTATCTGTGGGTGTCCTGAAACCATTCCTCTTTTGGGTATAGCTATCTTTATGATGCATGACATTTATGTTGATATATAAATAACATTATGGAATGTCTAATTCAAGCTAATTAACAAATGCATTACTTCTCATCTTTATTTAAACTATGTTGACAGTAGCTTGTGGCAAGGCAAGGATGTGGACAAGAGGGTTTTGTTGTAATCTAGGCCAGAGATCGTGCCTTGGGAGGCATGGGTATTGGACCAGTGGAGATTCTGGCTCTATTTTGAAGCTAACCACCTGGATTTGGGATGCTGGAGAAAGATAGAGGTCAAGGATGTTACCACACTTTCTGGCCTAAACAGCTCCCAGGAAGTGATGTCATCAGCTGAGAAGTAGCAACTGTGGATAAAATGGGTTATCAGAATTCCAGATTTGCATCCGGTTAAGTCTGAGATGTCTTATTGACAGCTGAGTGGATATGTGAGTGAGGCAGTGGGGATGGGGGTCCAGAACATGTAGTCTGGGCTAGACATGCAACTGGGTGTCATTTGCATCTGAAAGTGTTCAGAGTTCTGCTGCTAGGTGGCACTGAGTGTGGATAGAAAGGGGGGCTGAGGACTCACCTCTGGGCATTCCGATAGAAGATGTTGGTCAAAAGAGAAGGAAGCAGCAAAGGGATCTGAAGTGCACTGACTACTCAGGAGAGGATCTAAAAAGTTTGGTATCTTGGAAACCGGCGAAGAAGGTCTATCGAGGAGGAGGGAGTTACCAACTGGGTCAAATGCTGTTGAAAAGTCAGGTAAGGAAAGGGCTGAACACTGGATACCAGCTTCAACAGTGATGATAAAAGTGAGCTGAGCTTCTTGTCTTGCTTTCCATAGTCACAATGTAAAATATGCTCCTCTGTCCTTATTTCATACAGTCTCTTGCATTTCACACTTGCCTTTGCTTTTGACTTTAGGGAGAAAACTGAGGGCAAATGCTAATAGACATCTTACTGACTTGCCTTGTGACCAGATCATCATGATGGGTTGATGTCTATTTTCTTGTTGTTTGTCACAGCCTGTCTTTGGTACACTTTCCTTCTTCTTTTTCATAGTGATATTTTCCAATATCTATTATCTTTTATAACCAGGAATTGAACTCAAAGGCACTTAACTACTGAGCCACATCCTCAGCCTTTTAGCCCTTTTTATTTTTTATTTTATTTTATTTTTTAAAAAAAATTTGAGACAGAGGCTTGCTAAGTTGCTTAGGGCCTTGCTTTGTTGCTGAGGCTGGCTTTGAACCTTGATCTTCCTGCCTCAGCCTCCTGAGCTACTGGGATTACCGGCATGCACCCTGGTGCCTGGCTCCAATAATGTTTTGATTCCTTTCAATCATTTTGATTCTCTACATAGTCTTCCTCAATTTTCTTCCATGAATTTGCCCCTCTTTTTATCTAGCATGCCTCTAGTTGATTTCTAATGTCTTGTTTTTCCTGGGCTCTGCAGTGTCATTCTTCCACTCTTGCAGCCTACAGTCTGCTACATCCAGCAGCCATTGTCATTACCACTCCTCACTGCTTAAAAAATAAATGAGGCTCTAGCTTGGCATTTCTCACCCTCAGCACCGTTGACATTTTGGGCTTGGTAAAGTTCTGGGGGCTTGGCATATGCATCAAGCAGTATCTTTCGTCACCACCTAGTAGAGGCCAGTTGTACCCCCACCTCCAGTTGTGACAATTCACAGTATCTCTAGACATTGGCCCAAATCATCTCCGGGCAGAGTTATGCTTGGTTGAATACACTTGCAAACCACTGCTGTAGCTTGTCTCTCTCCAGCTAACTTACAATCCTTTATTCAAGTTGCTGCAAGCAATGTTTATAAAATGCAAATTTTATTAAGAAATTATTTTTCTTTAAGTCTTATACTGGGTCTTGATATCTTTTTTTTCCCCCCAGTATCAGGGATTGAACTCAGGGGCACCCAGCCACTGAGCCACATCCCCAGCCCTGTTTTGTATTTTATTTAGAGACAAGGGTCTCACTGAGTTGCTTAGTGCCTCACTTTTGCTGAGGCTGGTTTGAACTCCTGCCTCAACCTCCTGAGCTTCTGGGATTACAGGAGTGTCTTGATATCTTGAAGGGACAGTTCATACTTCCTTGTTGAGTACCTAGGAAAAGTGTGATATGGCCCAAAACTCTGCAGACACCTGTGCGACTGTCCTATCTGGCTACTTACCGTTCCATAAATGAGCCTTGCATTTTAATGCCTCTGTGCTTCCCAGGTATTTGTCTTCCCACTTTCAAAACCATCTTTTCTCTTTTGCTCCTAGGTAAGTAGAGGTTGTCCAGAAAAAAATAGCTAAAGAATCTTTTTTTTTTTTTTTTTTTGTATAGCCTTTCCTTATCTTTAAATTCTTGGATCACTCCTGGCATTTCTTGCATATTATTAGCATGATACATACCCTGCTACTCTGTGGCCATTGATTTCTTGTCTTTTACCTCTTACCTGAGTGTAATCTCTGAGAAGGTCAAGGATCTTGTCTTACACTTGTGAGGCACTCAATAAATGCTTATTAATATTTTAATATACTAAAGGATCACATAGGAGTAAAGCTACTCCTGACATGAGCAACCCACTAAATACAGAATGGAGAAATAACCTTTTGAAATGAACTTAAATGGGTAAGAAAACATTTTGAACATTAGACTTCTCAAAAGAAATAAAATAGCAGAAGAGGTTCAGAGGTGGCAAATTCCTTTAGAGGGTGATTAGGTTCATGAAGGTGGAGGGAAGTCACAGATTGGCACTAAATCCTGGAAAGCCTTGAATTCCAGTTGAAGACAGTGGGAAGATATTAAGATCCCTTTAAAAGGAGTTGGTGCTGTGTTTTTTTAGGAAAAACTATCTAATAGAATCTAATATGATCCAATACAGATTATATTAGAAGGAAGAGACTGAAATTAGATGGACTACTTACAGTTATTAGTTTAGGCAAAAACAAATAGAATCTGAGCTAAGATAGCAAGAAATCACTATC
Organism: Marmota monax; assembly: GCF_021218885.2. Classification (NCBI taxonomy): domain Eukaryota; kingdom Metazoa; phylum Chordata; class Mammalia; order Rodentia; family Sciuridae; genus Marmota; species Marmota monax. The sequence continues at coordinate 6,367,312 of NW_026695198.1, read as the reverse complement.
AGACTATGTGTAAACTTAGAAATAAGATTTTTTTTTTCTACAACTGTCTAATTTAGTATTGAAATAACTTCTTGATAAGTGAAGCTTGTGCAATATGATTTTTAACTGGCTTTAATTCTTGAGGAATAGATATAATCCTCTGTATAATTGATTTTAGAATATGAGAATAAATATGAACCTTTGTACAGTAGATTTTAGCATACATTGTTATTGACTTCAGCATAGCATGCAAATCAGATACTAGAAAGCTATTCTCTTGAACTTAATGGATTATGGTAACTCAGTTCTTTTTTTTTTTTTCCTTTAGAACAGGTTAAAAAAATTTACTGTGTCTGAAACAAAGATCTCCATTCAGATGCTTAATTAATTCCTAAACTGCATGAATAATTCGTTTGGTCTAACAAATCATTCTTACTTGATATTGTGTAATGAAGCTAAAAAGTACACACTTTTATCTCATCTGACTTTTGAGGGGAGTTGGAGTGATGCATCTGACATGTACAAATGATCTGGTGGCTGTAAAAGTAGGGCAGAAAGATCTTTGTCAGTTGTCACCCTGGTACTTCTCTGTAGGATCTGTCTTCTGTGTTAGAATTGTCGAGGTCTTATTTAAACCTCAACTTCATGCTGCAGAAACATGAAGTCAGCTCATGCTTTACATACCCATGGACACATGTGAAATTACATATACAGACACACAGAGACACAGATTTACAGCACTTAAGTCAGCCTCCTCCTACAAATGCTTTTGCTTTTTTTCCTCATGGTCTCCAGGTTTTTGAGGAAGTAAAAAGTAGCTACATTTTACAAAAAGGTCGGGAACATTGAACTTACATTCTTTTTGGATTGTGCAGTTAGATACAGATAAATATAGTGTTCTCCTCATCTCGGCTGTCACTTTGGAGCGTGGTTGCCAAGGTGATCCTCTGGCACAGTGGATTTGTTTTTGTGTGACTGGGTGAGCTTGTGCTGAAAGCCAAAACAATACTGGAAACTCCTCACCCTGGGAATCATTCTCTCTGTGTTACTTTTGTTGTCCTTCTCTGACGACATGTTCTTGCTCTCTATGTTTTGGAGGGCTTAGGAAGATTTTTTTTTTTTTGTCATTATTTTGGTGGCCTATTATATGGGGTGGTTGTGTAGGTAAACATCTGCTCAGGTAGGAGCTGTCAGTCATGTTGGTGATGCTCACATGTGTGATCCTAAAACAACCCTTTGGAATGAGAAGAATTTCCTTTGAGAAACCCCTAGGAAAATTTGCTAGATGTCTTATAGGTTCATTAGTGCCTGATGATTTTGTAAGTTCTTAGGAGATGCAACAAGACATACATAGTGATAGACCTCACAACCGTCGGGCTTGTGTTGAAGTTTGCCACGGCTCTTCCTCAAGGAAAGTGTTGCCCTTATAGAATGTTGAGCCAATATTAATTATAAAAGCTTTAGTTAGGGTTTGAACCCCCATCCTATGTTTTATAGCATAGAATGCGATTGGAGGTCAGTGTCTCAGCTGTGTACATGCAAAGGCAATGCTTATGCAAAACTACTGGCCATTCATTCATTCTTTCAGTGATCAAGTGTATGTCGAATGTCTACCTGTCAAGTCCTGTGCCAGGAAATGGGATATGGAAATTAGCTTCAACTCGATATGGTTTCTGTACCCATGGTCCTTGGAGTCTAGCTATGGAAGATAGACATGAATTGAATTATGACTCAAAAAAATATAAAACCGCAGCAGTGCTGTGCCGTGAGAGCCTGTGACAGGGGACTCAACAAGGAGACAGGGAAGGTTTCTCGGAGGGAAGCACACATTTGAATCCATAGTGAAATAGGAGTTCAGCAGGCAAAATGAGGGGACAAGGGTTTCCAGACTGAGCAGATAAATGTGCAAAGAACCCTGTGGGCAAGGGTATGGCAAGGACAAGATCAAGGGATGGCAAGAGTGCTGGGGTTGTGTTGGTGAAGGAGAACAGGTACAGGGGAGGGGGGGCAAATTTCAGATGAGACCAGGCAGGCAAGGATTGGGGTTCTGTTAAAGAACTCTACTCTTATGGAAGTTGAAAGCTATGTAAGATTCTTAAGAAAAGTTTCTGTAAGGGAGAGAGCAGATGGGAGTAGGTACATTAGTTGCATGGTTCTTGCATTGCAGTATCTGAGAGTATAGTTTGCTTTAGCGTGAAAATAGTGGCTGAAAGGAGAATGGAATAAATTCAAGAGATATTTCAGAGGCAACACCCAAGGAATTTGGAGTTGGATAGGATACAGGGAGTAAGGGAAAGGAGGGTCAACACTGACTTTCTGACTTGTGCAGATACATGGTGACACTGTTAATGGACGCTAGAAGCGATGGAAGGCAGTAAGCATGGCAGAGGAGGAGCATGGTTTGGATTTCAGGCATGTTGAATTTGATGCACCTTTGGAACATCAAGAAGATATTTAGGAAGTCTGGAGTATACAAATCTAGATCCTAGAGGTAAATCCAGGCTGGAGATATAATTTGTAAGCCTTCTGAATAGAAATAATAATTGAAACTGTGGGTGTATGTGAAATCATCTAGGGAGGTTATGTATGAATGAACATGAAATAATAATGGCAGTAACTTTTTGCCTTCTGTGTGTGAAGAGATAGCTTCTGTCCATTTATCTCAAAATTTTTCTAAGTGATTGAAACAGATTTAATATTCTTACAAGCAATCACTCACATTTATCTACCTTCAATGGATGTCCAAAAGTGTCAGGATTATCAACAACCTAGCAAAAAATAAGGTTGTAGAAGAATATAGAATTGCTGTATTATCAAGGCCCAATAGAGAGAGGAAATCAAAGTTAAATCTCTCTTTATTTGACCAGGCTAAAGCCATCACATAAATCAAACAAACCTAACTTAAAGTATCCTACTGCTTTGAATTGGTTTAGAAGTTAAAAAAAAATTACTTTTGAAAAAAATTGTCAGGAAATTTGTCAAATCTCATGGGAAAAAAAAAGCTGTTTAAAGATGCCTGCACTATAATCAAACAGAACTCTCCAGGTTGTCTTATTTCCCTGCAAAGAAAAAATATCTACTTTTGTGCATTTTTCACATTCATTAGTAGCGAATTCAAAAACCAGCTGCTTATCCTACTGAGTATTAGATTGAAGTCCAGGAGAAATCATCCAACCTGTAGGGCTTCCCGGGTGAGACTGGAATTGAGGGGATTTGTTCTAAGGAAGCATTGGTGGAATGGGGAATAAATGGGGCACTGTGATTAGTACAGTCTCAGTGGGTACATTCAGAAAAAAGAAGTTTTGCATATCTTAAGAATTTCTAAATATAAATTGCTACTTTTAAACTATTTTAATGCAAAATCAATATTTATCAGTGACTTTAATTACTGTGGAGTACAAATTTTAAATTCTACTGACTATAAAAGATAGTTATATAATTCAATCCTTAACATCATAGTATCTTTGATAATGGATAAACTTTTGCATGCTATTTAAACCCTTGGCCTGCCTCTTCATCCTGATTTTAATTGTCTGGGCATATCAGATATACTACCCATAGAAAGCAGTTTTTGTTCTTGTTCTAGTAACCCAGACATCTGTGCAGATTATGGGGGATGCACATTGGTCAATGATGGCAGGAAGGCTACTACCAGTTGAAAATATTCATCATAAACTTAAATTTTCTTTTTGATTAAAATTGCAATATGAAATACATTGCTCAAAAGAAGCATAAAACGATAGAAAGGAAAATGAATGTCTAGCTAATTTCTATGCTAGAATATTCACTTGTAAAATCTTTGGGTTGGCAATATATAGTTGGCTAAACCACAGACCTAGCTTGAAACTTCTTTTCTTGGGGCCTGTTAGGTTACTGGAATGTGATGCTTTCCTCTAGTTAAAAACTCCACATCTTACAGAAACGCTAATGTAGGCAAACTGTGAGGCAGCCTCTAAGAGTGTTTGAAATCATGGGTTTTGCTAGATATGTGACTTGGATTTTCCCTTGATTAGCTCTTAACTCTTTTTGTGGAGGATTTTTTTCCATACTTGAGAAAGATGTCACTCCTGGAATTGTTATATCAGGTTTCAATAGGTTATAGATGCATATCTTGCATGTCAGCTGAGATTGTGTGAAGCTACTCTTGTACCAGTGACGGAGACTGTTATGTCCAGGTGTTAAGAGAAACATCTGCCCAAACTGGGTCTTGGTCCCAGAATTTCTAAGCTGTGCAATATGGAGCAAATTAATTCATCTCACTGTACCATATTTTCCCCAATGAAACAATGGGGATCTTCATAGAACTTTCACTGTAATTTTGAAGATTTAAAAAATGATTAAGTACATTTAAAACACTTGTATATATGTTTTCTATTGTTACTGTTATTTTATTTACTTCATGTAAAATTCAAAGCCTTTATCTGCACCTATTCATATTCATCAATAGATATCTATTTACACCCTATATTATTGAGCATGTGTAACAAATTCAGAAGGTTGAAATCCAATGATACAATGCATTCTGTTTGGAAGGAAAAATTCTACACTAGATTTCTCTCCAAATCTTTCTATGCTGCAGTCACAAAAGTTTCTCTCTTTGCCTTCTTTCCTTCAGCACCCAAACATCACCCCTAACACCTTCCCCATAGTTTCTTTAATTTTTTCCTTTACTGTGTGTTGGACCAATTACAAAAGATAATAATTTTGTAGGGGACAGTGTGTGTGTGTGTGTGTGTGTGTGTGTGATGTGTGAATGTGCTTATGCATGTATATATATCAAAAGAAACAAAGATAAAGTTGTGTTGTGAAAATACCAAGGCAACTATCACAGTGTCACCAGTGTAGCACTTATAATGAACAAGAACCTTGAGAGGAATGCATGGCATCACCAGCCAGGGAGACAACTTTCAGAGAGCAGGAGGGTGCAACACTGATTTTAGGACTGAATCTGAAACAGTTTGCAATTATCATTCCTTTTCATCTACATCCTTTTTATTCTAATTATTAAGCTTTTCTATAGGTATGGCGGGTAGTCTTTCTATCATAATTCTTTTATAAAAAGCCTAGGAAGAGAATTATTCCTTTTTTAAAAAAAGCTTTCTAAATTTCTTCTTTCAAAAATATTCCTGCAATTAAATAAATGTTATATGCAATTATAACCGTAAGTCTTCTCCATTTATTCGTGTCTTTACTTCAAGTCAAATAACTTCCCATTGACAAAGTCAAGGGCCATTTACTGTGTCCTCCCACATGGACATAATGTCCTCTTCCTGATTCAGTATGAAACTTTTTGTTCCTTTGTATGGTATCTAAGGTACTTCCTGCAGGCAAGTCACTATAGACTGCTGTGTATTACTGTTTATTTCACAAGATGGTTTATGAAAACTGTGTTCAGAAATCAGGTGCAGCCTGTGCATTTACATTTTTTGAGAGGAGGATGTGGCCGCATCCATAGATCCTGCTTTTAGCAAGATTTACTTGGCCAGAGGTCTTCTCAGCCCTCTGATTTGGAAGCATGCATCTCCATTTTATCACAGAATTTTGGGGAGAAATGCAAACATTTTTGTCATCAGAAATCCTGCTTTAAGAGAGGTTTTTCTGAAACAACAGCTTTGGGAAAACCTGCCGGACCAATTGCATAGAGGAAGACTGAAAAGGCCTCATTTTAAAGAACCTCCCTTTAACCCTTTAGAGGTACTTGGCTTCTGCTTCACATATTCAGTTTATACAACAAATTGGACTGCCCTGGGGATCAGGACATGTTGCTGTAAGCTTAAGATACAGTCTTTACCTTTGTGTTATAAAGCAGTTACTGTAAGACATTTTCTAATCTAAAGTCAATGGAGAAAAAGATGATCAAGGCTCATTCCTCCTCCAATGTGATAATTAATTCATTTCTAATGACGCCAGGTGTTACCTAACAGAATTTTGGTCAACAACTGACCACAGTTAGGAAGGTGGTCCCATAAGGTCATATTGGAGCTAAAACATTCCTATTGTCTAGTGACAAAACAGCCAGTGTAATATCATAGTGCATCATATTACACATTTGTAGTGATACTTGTGTGAATAGACTTCTTGTGTTTCTAGTATATCAAAATATTCTGTACATTACCTAATACTTGGTAAGGATAATAAATGACTATTTCATTTATTTATCTTACCATACTTTAAACTGTTATTTTGCAATGTACACCTTCTACTTATAGAAAAAGTGTTTACTCTCAATCAGTACGTCATGTTATGCCAGCAGCCACCACATGCACCTGGTGTTCACTGTCTATTGGTTGCATGGAGAGGCCATGTAGAGCAATGACCTGCACATCTAGGTTTGAGTAAGTGTACTCTCATTTTTACACAGTGACAAAATTGCTTAATAATGCATTGTCCAGAGTATTTTCCTATTGCTAAGTAACTCATTCCTGGATCAATCACATTACTTCAAATATACTTATTTACCTCCTCCAGATAGCAAAAATTTCCTTATTATGAAATGCAAAAAAAGTGCATGGTCACTTGTTATGTGTGTATTAATGGTTACAATCTTGATTGTTATTCTAGCTTCACTTGCTTGCATTTTTTTTCAGTAAGAAGAAAAGTAATTTCACCAACTACTCAGCATCTTTGTATTCAGGACACTCCATGAAAAAGGAGTGGTATCTGGCTTCTCTGGATGGGCTTCAGTTTTTCTTTTGGAACATCAGGCTTTTAGACTCACAGCTATGAAGAGCAAGGAGACTTAAGTTCTTGTATCTGATGTATGGTGTTTGGGTCCAACGAAATTTAAAAAAATTCATTTTAAGCTCTTGTTTATTCCATAAACATTTTATTTTACTAAATAGTACAAGGAATAACTAACTTGGTTTTGTGCATTGCAGGTATATCCATTTCAACCAATTAGAAACACTACATCCAGAGACCTTTGAAGACCTTCTGAAATTAGAGCGACTGTAAGTGCTAACCCTTTAGATGTGTTTATGTTCTGCTTTGCATATTCTGTTTATACAACAGCTTGGATTGTCATGGGGATCAGAACATTTTGCTGTAAGCTTAGGAAACACCCTTATAAAACAGAGTTACTGTAAGACCTCCCATAGTTTGAAATCTATGAAGAGGTGAATAACCCAAATAAAAACAGGATAAAAGAGATGATTGGCTACTTCATAAACGGGGTTAAGCCACGGGGTTAAAGCTGTTGTGGAACCTACTACAATGGAACATACATATCTCCTATGAGCTGTAATAGGAACTCCACTTCTAGTTATACACTGCTGTGGACTGAATGCATAGTCCAAAATTTCATGTATTGCAAATTTAATCCCCAAATTTATATGTTAATGGGGTTTTAAAATGGGGCCTTTGGGGTAATAATAAGGATCAGATGAAGTCATAATGGTGGCACCCCCTGATGACAATAGTGACTTTGTAAGAAGAGAAAGAGAGCTGAGCTAGCATGCTCTTGCCCTCCTACTATGATGCCCTCTGTCACGTTGTCATGTGGTGAGAAGGCCCTCACCAGATGTGGAACAGGTACTGATGCCCTGTCCTTGACTTTCCACCTTCCAAAACCCCGATCCAAATAGGCTTCTATTCTTTATTATTACACGGTCTCAAATAATATATTATAGCAACAGATAAGAGCTAAGAGATTCACAACTGAAATGCACATATGTGTGCACCAGAATATGTGTTCTCCACATTAGAATAAATCCAAGTCTCCAACAATAAGAGAATAGTGAAAAACACATTGTGAGTTTATAAAATAGAAAATCATAAAACAACACTGATGAACCTCAGAAAAATCTGAGAAGAAACAACCCGAACACTGAAATTACATAGCTTTATTTTATTCTTAAAAGAAATTTATATGCACATAGCAGGAATATGTGTAGTATTTAAAAGTTAAATGGTGGTAAACTTTGGTGAACAGAAGGTGGCTGGGAATGGTGAAGGAAGTTTCTGTGATTCTGACAATGTTTTTTTCCTCATTTTTCCTGGGCAGTCATCACACACCTGTGTTCACTTTGGGGACACACGTTGTGCTCTATTATCATGGCATCTGCACTTTTCTAGAAGACTGAATTTTCAACAAAACTTATATAGACAAACAATGACAAACCAAAAGGACACTGGTACAGTCTCCTTTTGTCTTATCTATTTATCAGGTGAAGACACATTACCACTTCAGTTTCTCTAAGACCTTTAATTAACAAATTTATTGTCTTCAGCTTAAGGTACATTTTTTTTTTTTTTACTGCAAGCAATTTTAATACAAAATGTGTCTTGTTTTTAAACAGTTCATTGGTAGAACTTCAGTTTCTGCCTCAATTAAGACCAATTGAGATAATCACACAGCAACATGGTCGGAGCTATAAGAGGAACAGCAGCTAAAAAACAGACTGCCCCTCTTTGTGGTCACTTGGTCAATTGACTTTATTACACATACAAAAAAAGACAGAAGCAGACAGGACTGGTGAACGAGTGTGCTGCTGAGCTCTGTCAGAGAATGAGCAAGTGTTTGTCTGAGGCCCACATTTTCAGAATAGGCTCGTGGAATTCATTTTTCAGTTTGTGGGAAGTTGATCGACCATTTGAATAAATAGCAAAAAATGCCAGATAAACAAATCTGTAAATCACAATGCGACCAAGGATTCTCCTTCACCAAAGGTCTGGGTCCTGGTGAGTACAGGAGTAATTGATGGCAAGGCTGAATAATTACGAATCAGTTTAAAACCCTAATGTTCTGACATTTTATGAACAGTTACATTTACCCCTGAATTCTCTTTTTTTTTTTTGAAATAAAAAATGTAAGATTTTATAGATTAAGTTAATCATTAATCTGTTTTCCTAAAAAAAGAATGAATTAGGAATTTATAAGCTTCAACAATGATGCTCTTATGCATAAAATAGTAAGAAATAGTAAAATTAAAAAGGTAAGGGCTAGTCAGCCACTTTCCAATACAGTTACTCCAAACCAGGTTGCCTCTAGAAGTATAGAGGTCATAACACATGGAATCACACTGTTTGGCTTTGTTTGCTATTTTGCAAGGTCTGTGGTGATGGATAGGTAACTGGGTAGGAGAGCGAATGGTACTCTTCCAGTAATGTGTATGTTCAAGAGGTCCTGTGTGTGACAACCATGGCGTTCAACACATGTCATGGTTAAGATTTACAGTTACAATAACTCAAAACTTCAAAAGAACTGGGGCACCAGATTAAATTGGGGGGGGGGGAATTTTGCTGATGAAAGAGCATTGCTTTTCGAAGATATACCAGAGCATCTATTAAGACTCTCACAAGCCCACCTATTATGCTGCCAAGATGGGAAGGGAGTGTTGTCCTACCTGAGTAGATGTGGAATTCCTGAAAGGCCCTGTAGTGACAGCAGTCTCATTTTCACAGAAGAGACTGCTTATCCTGGGATCCATGAATAAGCTCAGAGGGACAGGAAAGTGATCAACTCTTTTTATCTTTTGTTTTCCTTTCTATTATTTAGATAAGTATACATCTATTTATCTTATCCTAGAGATGCAGCCATGTGCTATCAAATCAGAGTTCAATAGAGCCTATGGAAAAACATTCCCTAGCTCGACCCTCTTTCCAAAGGCTGCCTCATTTAGCCATTTCTCTTTTATATTATTCATGACTGTCAAGATAATATCCCTAGGTCTTTGCTTCTTTACTTTTCAATCGCACATTTTATTAATTGATTCCTACCTGGAGAGATGAGGATTACCTTATTGTCTTATCCCCAAATATGATATATATAATATGTATATATTTAGTTTGGCCCATAGTTGAACTTCTAATTCTTGCACTGATTATTTTGGTAGCCTCTCTTGATTTTCCTTTTAAATTTTTTAGATGACTAATTTTATCTTCTTTCTGTCATTTTTCTTCCTTTTCCACATGTGCTTTCTGTTAAATTTATTATTATTATTATTATTTTGAGATTTAAATATTTAGCATGTTTATCCTATCTGCAACTATAATTAAACTTCCTCTTGTTGACCATACATCATCTCTAAAAATTAAAAAATAAATACATGTATTCACTGTACATTATATATACATATATTACGTACACGCACACATATACATTTTAACTAATGTATTAAAGAATCAGGAACTTTGCTATGATTTCATTTCTAAATATAAATATCACAAATATGACTGCTTCAAAAATACCTTTCTTTACAAAAGGAAAATTAATTTTCTATTCTCACATGTTTTAAAGTATTTAATGTTCATTGTGCTTGCTTCAGATTAGGACTATAATTTTTTTAACAGATTTTTGCTTTCCTTGAACATTCTAATTATATTAATTAATATGTTTTAAAATACATTATGTGCCTTTGCAAAATCTTTACATTTTTTTTTATACTGCCAAATTATACAAACCACACAGTCTCCTTTTTCTACCAAAGATCCCAGTCTTCTAATTTGAACTGCCTTTTCTCTAAATAATGTCACCAACCTGACATTTTTCAGCCTATTCACCATGGTTTGAGCCCATGGTTTCTAGTATTAGTTCTTCTTTTTTCTCGGTTTACTTCTTTATTCTGCTGGTGTACATACTTAAGTAATTTTGTATGAAAGGCTAAGGGGAAAGCACTGATTATCCTTAATACTTGGAGATATGTGGGTTCTTTCTTCATACTTAATTGACAATTTATCTGGTGTAAAATTTTAAGTTCAAGAATGGCTTCCTCTGGTCACAGTTTTCAACTGTTCTATTTCTTCCAGTTGGTTATGTTTTATTTATTCTATAGAAAATAAGTTTATTGTGCAAGGAGTTTCAAAAGTTTTCTCTTCATTTTTTTTGTATTTTGAAATTTTATATATTTGAATCAAAGAAAGATTTTTTTCAGTTATTGGGCTAGGTATTTCATATGTTCTTTCAATTGTAGACTCAAGTTCATTTACAGTTTTAAGAGCTTCTCTTTATATATTTGACTAGTTTTCTTCTTCATTCTTTTTGTCTCTTCTCTTAGGAGCTTCTTAAATAAATATTAGACTCTCTGGGTTTCTATATCTTTTATCTTTCATTTCATAATGTTGATTAAATTGTCATTTGGCTTCATAATCTGACATAAGTTCTTAATTTCGTAACCAAATTTTAATGGCATTTTAATCATATTGTAATTCAAAAGAGCTCTTTCCTGTTTCCTACTTATTCCTGTTCCATGGCATCTCACTCTTGTTTTGTAGGTCTACTATATATTCAGATCTCTGAGCCTATTAATCATAATCAGTTCTGTTACTATTTTAAAAATTCTTTGGATTTATTTTTTCTTCCTAGGGTTAGTTTCATTTTATTTGTTTGTTTGTTTATTTATTTCTCTCCTGATTAACCTCTTGTGATGCTTAGTTCTTTATTAACACTAGAAAATATTGGCCAGGTAAGGTGAGTTTCTACCTGTCTCTAGGTAGGTCTGTTTGTTTCTTTTTTTTTTTTTTTATTGGTTGTTCAAAACATTACAAAGCTCTTGACATATCATATTTCATACATTAGATTCAAGTGGGTTATGGAACTCCCATTTTTACCCCAAATACAGATTGCAGAATCACATCGGTTACACATCCACATTTTTACATGATGCCATATTAGTGTCTGTTGTATTCTGCTGCCTTTCCTATCCTCTGCTATCCCCCCTCCCCTCCCCGGTCTGTTTGTTTCTTACACAATTTCCCCTTTGGTGGGAATTTTAGTTTGGTCAACTGGGTGAAAAATGGTAGATTTATCTCTTCATCTTCCTAAAATGTTAGAATGAAGAAGGATTTCTCTTGAGTTCTAACTCTTACACAGAATTCATTTCTTCTATTTGTTCAATTTCCTTAGAGAAGGAAAAAAAATCTCTCTCTCTCTCTCTCTCTCTCTCTCTCTCTCTCTCTCTCTCTCACACACACACACACACACACACACATATCACACATATATTTTTCCTCTAGGAAGTTGGTGTCCTATAAAGGGTGGTAGTGTCTGAGTAACTGTACTTCTCCATTCATGTGTTTAATGATTCTCTGTGTTTTCAATCCCTCTTCTCATTCTTGTCTTTCTGCCCCAACGCCTTAGTGTCTCTGGATCAAAACAATTACATTGGTCCTGCCTCATAGTATTCTCTGGGCTGGAGCTTTGCCTATTTCATTTATCAACACTGTCCCAGAAATATTATTCCCAGAATTTGCTGAAATATCTTATCTGGGGTTACTATCTACATTTGTATTCTGATTATTTATGGGTTTATTTATTTGTATTGACCCTCCTCCTGACTATTACCAAAGTAGAGTCTTGAAAGATCTGAGGCAAATTTGTATATCTAGTTCACAATTTGAACCAGAATTCTTTTCCTTATAATCTTGAAATATGTTTGCTGAATGATTTATAAATACTAAAATTAAATTATTTTATTAAAACCTCAATCCACCTCTTGTTGCATGCATATATATCAGTGCCTAACACTTGTATGGGAACGTTCTTTTCAATAGAGATGCCACATCCATACCAAATTTTTTTTCTACAATAGATAAGCCTTATCTTGAAACATGACACACTATTATTCTATTGCCAAACAAAAGCATTTACACACATCTTATGGATCCATGTTGAACTGTTTTTTTAGAGTTTGATACATAAGCAGAAAATTAAAGTAGTATATTAAAGTATGTCAAAAATTACAGAATTTTGACTTTTTGGACTAATAATTCATGATAAGTATTACAGAATATTATAACAATATCATTTATTTCTGATCACCATTTTCAAATTTTATATTGGTATGGCTGTGGACACTGTTGGCAAAGATAGTCCCTTGTGTTTCTCTTTCATGTACCCATTAACAATACCAATCAGTACTTTATATTTTCCAGTCATCTTTAAGAGTCTTCATTGATTCAACTTTTAAAAAAGCATAAAAAGTACATGAAAAGGAAGTAAAGCCTGGGTATTTTGTACCCAGAAAGAGCTCACATGACTCTTGAGTACACACTCCAATGAACACATGGCTTGAGGATCTTTAGTGCCATCATGGGTATGGAGACAGCCAGAGTGGAAAATGTTTTCTTTATTAAATAAGTATTCTCCTCACGAAAGTCAGGTCCTTTCTAAGAATATTTCTCAAGTAAGAACTGAACAGGAAGTTTTCTCTACTTTTTAGAAATTTTCTGGATTTTTTTTGTGGGATCTATCTTGGAACATTAACTTAAACCTCAGACAGATTTGCTTTCTCTTTTTTAGAATATTAATGGGGAAAACTTATTCATCACTTGGCTTTTTTTGATGACATATATGGTTTCATTACAGGAAAGAAAGATCTTCGTAATAAATTCTCTATGGCAGATACTGCTAAAATATGTATTTTTTTTGACAAAGCATTTTTGACAGAAGACATTCATAGCAAATAGCTGTATAACATTTTCAATACAAGAAGTGCTTTTTAGGTTATTGTTGGGAATAAAGTAATCAAACACTCAAAGTGATTATATAAGCAGGCTTTAACAAATACCCTTCAGAACTGTTTTGATTAACTTCAGGGAACTTGAAAAGAAGAAAGCAGGAAAAAGAAAGAAAGAAAAGAAAAGAAAAGAAAAGAAAGAAAGAAAGAGCATTCGTTTTTGTGCCCTTAAAAAATAGGACTGTTGAGACAATACTACTATTTTTAGTATTAAAACTGATATAATATTCTTGGAGAAAAATAATGATACTTGTTATAAAAATTCTTATTTTATAGATAAAGAAACTGAAGCTTAGATAAATTAATCTGCTTGGGAAGAAAGAGTTACAAAACAAATCCCAAGAGGAATAATCCTTTATTTGGAAATTATAATATGTATGACATAAACTAAATATTGAAAAATATTAATTTGGATAACTAGTCATGACTTGTATAATATTTAGAAAAAAGTTCAACAGTGATTTTTCAATATTTACATACCTTGCTTCAAGTCTCTGTGATGATGGAAATGTTTTGCTTTTCTTCTGATTCGCTTGTTAAACAATTATTTCTGGTCTGCTTGGCTTTGAAAATAGATAAAATTTTTCAATCTGTGATTACTGACGCAATTTTCAGACTTTTATACATATTTGTAGAGGCCTTTTTTTACTATTATTGTCACATAGACCTACTCTACTTGTAAAATAAGGAAACGATACAGATTAGCAAAAATAAATTATGTAAATTGTAAGTTTATGTAAATTACCCTCAACTGTAATATTCTACAAGCTATTTCTCTACCATGAAACTGATCCAATATTGCTTGGAATAAAGAAATGGCATAGGGATTAGGGCTTGTGGTAGAAAAAGAATTACAACATGACATCAATTGTTAAATGAAAAAAAAAATCAGTGTCACTTGTTAAAGTGACAGAAGACTTTATTTAAGTGAGGCCATGGTCATAGACACAGGGACCATTGCAATGGGGTCTTGCATAAAGGAGATAGATTGAGCTCAACTCTAAGTAGAGCATGAACAAAAGAAAATTTATAGGCAAGGAACAGAGTGGGAGCCACTGGATGGAAAAAGAGGAAACATCAGGAGCAAGGAGAATTTTGGCTACTCTGACCTAACAGGATTTGTGCTTAAGGAGCATATGGTGATCAGACCTTACTTGAGAGAGAGTGGAGGATGAAAAATTTGATCTTGTGTCACAGGTAGGGGTTCTGCTTAAACTGACTTAGCAGAGTTCTTGCTAAATTGAACAATGCAGAGCTGGATATGCATCTGAAAGTCAGATCTAGTTGATGTAGAAGTCTAGGGAGTCCCGGGGCAGCTTACTTAAGGAGAGGGTGTATTTGACCATCTTTATATTACAATTTCTTCTGTAGTCACTGATTCTGAATTTGGTGAATTGGGCAGGGCATGTAAAGATGAGTATAAGATATCCATATAGGAATATTCAGAGGAAACTATTTCCTTTGCAGATGCATCAATGGAAATTCAAATTTCCAGAACCAAAAGAGTTTGACCCCAGTTTATTCCTTATTACTTTTACCCCTAACCTGTAAAATAGCCAAGATAAGTCCAAAAACATAGCACAGATAAGAAAGTGTGCCCCAGTGACCTCATTTAACTTTGAGATAAGGACACTAGGTTGGGAGTAGGCTGGAGATGACTAATTGCTAAAATTTTCTAGATATGATGTGATTTGTTTCCTTTAGTCTCTCGAGAAATGGTATGCATTTTTGCTCTATTTTGCAAGGAACAGTTCCCACCCTCCACCCTGTTCATATATGTGATATTTGTTGAATATGCATTTAATGGTCATCTTGACCACATGGGCTCTAGCTGGTTTCTTCTATAACCATAAACTTTCTAGTCCTGGGAAGAGGTGCTGTGGTAAAGACAGAATGAAGGAAGCTCAAACCACTGCAGGACTGTCTAGGTGTAAAGAGAGAAAAGAATACTGCAGCCTAGGTCTCCTCTACTTCCAGCCATCCTTACCACCTCTCAAGGGCACAGGAGCCTGGGACGTGCATTCCTCTGCAATACTGCCCTGGGTGTCAGTATGTGGGCATGATTTGAGAGCTAATATGTGAATGACTGTCTGAGCCAACAAGCTCTGCCACACCAAATGGGCCTCTCATTAAGCAAAACTATGGTTGGCCAGGAAGCTGAAACACAGGCCAAGTGCTGGCATCAACAGGATCTACTTAGTCATGGATCATTTGCAGACGTCTGCTATCATATATTTTTTATTGTGCCATCCATTTGTTATTAAAAATTTAATTGGCAAAAATATATTGCATATATTCAATTTGTACAATGTGATGATTTAATAAGCATATACATTGTTTACTGAAAATGAAACATTTTTTATTTACCTTGATTTCTTGCATGCTTAGATATTTATTTTTATGAATTTCTCTTTAACATCCGTAAACAAAGTAACAGATTCAAAAGACCACAGATGAAAAAATACATGTATAATGGTGTATACTTAAGAAGAAATGATTACATAATTGACATTTTGTTTTCTGTTTGTTCTTTCTCATTGGAATATTTTTTAAAAAGTACTGGAACTGCAGAATGAAATTGACCAAATCATGCTATGTGCATGTATGAATATATCACGGTGAATCCCACTTTTATGTATAACTTTTAATGCGGTAATTTAAAAAATAAATTGAAGGAAGATCAGTAAAGTAGAGGGAAGGAGGTCAAGGAGAGGGAGGAGGGGGAAAAAAGGGGAAGTACTAAGAAATGAAATGAAGAAAATTATGGTATATTCACTGGTGAATATGTCTCAATGAACCCCTCTACTAAGTGTAACTATAATGCACTAATAGAATATAATGCACTAATAAAAATATCAAAATATAATGCACTAATAAAAAATTTTAAAAATTGATTTCACAATTAGGTTAAACAGAAAAAAAAAAAAGCAGCAATGTTTTGTTTCCCAGGCTTATTGTTACGATGTGGTGACTGAAACTTATCTTTTATTTTTTCAGATTTTTGCATAACAACAAATTATCTACAATCCCAGCTGGGAGCTTTTCTCATCTGGATTCATTAAAAAGACTGTAAGTAAGAGCAAACCCATGAAAACAACAACAAAAAAAAACTTGTAATTTTCTCGGAAATAAATAAATCCTAAACAACGATCAGCTTTGCTTCCTTCTGCTGTGAAAGATCACTGCAATTCCATTGTATTAAGGAGAAAATGGTTGTTTTTTTTTTGAACTGCAGAGTGAAAGAAGACCCAGATAGTCTACTGAGCTTTCATGTATTCCCTTAGAAGTGACATTCAAAAGGAATATTGAAGATAGAATTTTCCTCACTGGTCAATTTCCTTGCTGGTCAAATTGAAAGACTCTGAAGACTTTTCTTTTCCTTTAAGTTTTTATTAAAAAAAAAAAAGAGAGAGAGAGATGTGAGATATACCATAGACAGTCCATGAGGCTTCGTTTTCCCTTGTTGCACATAGAGTTATCAGTCCAGGGCATTTACTCCCACATTAAATAGAATGAGACAAAATTCCCAATCCAATAAGTATATACATTGTTTACTGAAAATGAAACATTTTTTATTTACCTTGATTTCTTGCATGCTTAGATATTTATTTTTATGAATTTCTCTTTAACATCCGTAAACAAAGTAACAGATTCAAAAGACCACAGATGAAAAAATACATGTATAATGGTGTATACTTAAGAAGAAATGATTACATAATTGACATTTTGTTTTCTGTTTGTTCTTTCTCATTGGAATATTTTTTAAAAAGTACTGGAACTGCAGAATGAAATTGACCAAATCATGCTATGTGCATGTATGAATATATCACGGTGAATCCCACTTTTATGTATAACTTTTAATGCGGTAATTTAAAAAATAAATTGAAGGAAGATCAGTAAAGTAGAGGGAAGGAGACAAAATTCCCCACTCCAGAGGCTTTCCTGCTCCTGTCTGTCTTCCACTTCGCCTCACTTTCTACCTTCCCATGTGAACCACTTTTCTGCCCTGTCTCTTCACCCTCCTCTGTGTGTACTTTTGCACTGCTAATGTTTTATTTTTGTTATTTTGTTCCTTCAGTACACAGATGTAAGTTCTAGTGATGGGGTGAAGGACAGACTCGACTCACTGCTCCCCAGATACCAGCTGGTGAGCACATAGTGGAAAATTCACGCTCTCAGTTACCTTCCTTGGAGGCCAGTTTTGTGGCAGTGGCTCTTCTGATATGGTGTGCCTTGATACAAGTTCATGAGTAAAGGGGATGCTAAGATTAAGTAAAAAATCAGAACCTGAAGGAACATAAATTTTCATTTGATTCCAGTCTAGAAACAATTCTTGTAATCTTTGCACTTAAAGAATAATTAATAATCAAGAGGACAGTGCATCCACTCCTACCTCATTTCTTCAAGTCCATACTGCTGATGATATCCTTGGCACTTCTCATAGCAGACACACACACACACAATGCTGCCTCATCATTCTTGGGCTGTGTCCTTTGTGTTCAAACCCACAAAAGGCCTTGATTGATGACTCTCTTTATTTTGGTAAATGTTTTCCTACTTGTCAGAACTGGTTGTATCACAAGCATTTGGAATAACACACTTATTTATTCTTGCTTTTTAATCGTGTGTGGGAAATGCAAAATACCAAGACATTTTGTAACATTGATAGGATGCTTCATTTTGGGGGTGGGAGAAAATTGTGTTTTATTTTTAACTTGCCATTTTTCCCTTTGTTAGATTTGTGATATCACTTACAGTTAGAGTCACTGTCATATATTTGCAATTATAATGCCTCTTGTCTACATAGGTTTCTACCTGAGTCTCATTCTTGGCTTCTAAGATGCTCAGAAAGTCTTGAAGTGCTAAATCCCTTAGCTTTTCTTAATACCTTCCTATTATTCTTTCTTAGTAGCGGCTTTTCTGTTCCAATTTCTTGCATTTTTTTTTAAAGATTGCATTCACTCCATTGCTGGAACATATGTGCAAAAGTAAATGTTAGTAAGAAAGTGGCTGAGGGAGACCCTACTTGTTAACAGGGGTGTACCAGTATTTTACATACTTGCACTGTATTTATTTAAAATGTTTTAAAGTAATTTTTGTTAGTATGTCATGTTGATGATCTACTTTTATGAATAGGAAACTGACATACAGATGATCTGAGAAAATTGCTCCAGGATTCACAAGATCCTGATCATTCTGAGACAAGGTGAACACTAGCACCTAGTTATCCCAATTCCTCAAATGTGTGTCCTACCCAGACTATGATTTAGATGAGAAAAACAGAATCAGGAGAGTGATGGGCACTTAATAAATGAGCTATACATACTAACAAATAAATTCCACTTTCAACAATGAAGTTCATCAACAACTGGGGAATGTCAATCACCAGTAGTGCCGGGATGGGAGTTGGGGGGTGTCCCTTAGCGAAACCAGCAAGAGTCATATTTGACAATCATGACTTCATCCTGGGTTTGACCTAGTGGAAGTCCCCTGACATTGGCCCCTCCGTCTATATTTCACAATGTTTCTTACAGGCATACTGTAAACATTGATAGAATGCCTCAAAAGTGTTTTGAGATCTTTAAGTATGAGCAATTATGTAAGTACAAGTGATATATTATTGTGTTTTCAAGCAGAAAATATTAATATACTGGGCACCTTTTTACCTTTGAAATTGTCCACTGAATAGTGGCTATGCCAAGTGAATAATTATTTTAGTGTTGTGATCCTTGATTGAATACTGTCAGGAGGAAATTATGTTTTATTATTCTTGGTGTAATATTTGATGGAAGGACACTTTCAAAATGTAAAGTAATAAAATGGTGATGATTTTAACAGTATATTACAGCACTTAGTGTAGTCTAATATAGGTTAGTAAGAACCATCTTTCTCATTAATTTATTCTATAGATTTTTTTTCAAATTGAAAATGTTACCATAAATTAAGGCACAGCATTTCAAAAAAAAAATGCTTTTTAATTATAAGTTTGTAAATACTCTATTTACAAAGGGTCTCCCCAAAAGATTAGCATAGAAAAGTATAGTTCTAGTACTCTATTAAATATTTTCTAAGTATAAAAGGAGTTTTTAAACTGGTAAATGAAAATATACATATGGTGGTTTCACTTATTTTTTGGTTTCAGTTTATGGATGAATATCTTAACTGAAGTGGACAGTAATATAAGAAGATACTAAATCCTGAGCTCAGTTGTTACAAAAACACGCAGATATAAGGATACCTAAGAAGTGTGATCATTGACTAGTGGAGAGTCACTAAGTCAGCAGTGATGACTTCTGAGAATGGGACATTCTGGAATGTTAAGGTCCTATGCCTGTGATGCTCCCAAAGGATTTATATCAACATCCTTGCTGTGTTCAACTCAGAGCAATGTCATGTTGATATTGAAAGTAAAGGCATACTCTTTAATATATGATGGTAGACTACCTTTAATAAAATTACCAGAAATTAAACTTGAAATACACATGTGCACTTTGGACACAATAATGCTGAAATAGATGCTTTTTAATGGAGCAGCTGATAAAATAAATCGGTTGGTAACAAGGAACAACCAAGGACACTAAACCAACAGTGCATCCTTGAATAAGGGCTGGTCTAATATTTTACCCATACTATACTCTGGACAAGGCTGAAAACATTCTCTATTATAGCCACAGCTTTATTTTCTCAGTTTTGTTTGAAGTCTTGTTGGAAATATTAGGCAAATAATAGCTGTACCATTAATTTTTCAGTGAGTGTGAAATTTTTCCCCTGACTTTAGCATTTTAAAACTACTGAATAGCTATTTTTTCAGTGTACTATAATAAAATTTAAATAAATATAAATTTAAGTAAATATAAATTTAAATAAATATAACAATCTTAGGAACCAATCATCTATAGTACATTCCGCAGAGCTGTCATTATATTAAGTTTCCCTTAAATTCATTAAAATGAAGACATATATTTTTAAAAATATTCTAAATTCTAAATCTAGAAAATATCATGGTTTTTTATTTCAGGTTTGTTTGTTCCAGTAACTTTATATTAATGCAAATTCCTAAATTAATACTAGGTGATCTTTTATTCAATTTTCATACTGATTCCTGTAGATTTCATTTTTGTTTGTTTTCCCACGTTTTTAAACAACTTTTTGTACATGTGTAATCCTGATTAAAAGTTATTAAAAAATCAATATTTTCTATTCTGCTTCAGTCTTGTAGAACACATCCTTATGATAGAGATATTCAGCCTCATAACAGGCCTCCTCCCTGTCCTAAATACATTCATATTATCCTTATTTCACTAGAGTTTTCTTTCATTGAGTGACCTGATTACTTCCATAGGAGGAGGTAAGAATTCCTTTTAGACAAATTCCCTTTTTAATTTTTGGGAAGGAATAAAAGGAGAATTTATCATATCTGGGTTTACATCTTATTCTACATCTTTTGAAAAGAATGAAGATGTATATAATAAATCTCTTTGGCTACCTATCAATTTTATTTCCTGAGTAAAACATGCTAGAAAGGATTAAAAAATATGGAAAACTTGACAAAAGTGAGAAACTTGTGTGTCTAGGTGAAGAAATGTCACAAAATGTTCAGTTTCTGTCCTTTAGAGAATACATGCTTATCCATGCAGATGCTAAGGAGGTTTACAAAAGAAAAGAAGGCCAGGTATCTGGCGCATGCTGGTATTTCCAGCAACTCCAGAGACTGAGGCAGGAGAATCTCAAGTTCCAGGCCAGTTTAAGCAACTTAGTGAGACTGGCTCAAAATTAAACAAAACAAAACAAAAAAACAAAACAGGACTGGTGATATGGCTCAATACTAGAGCACCCCTGGGTTCTATCCCCACTACCCGCACCCCCCCCACACACACACACACAAAAGGAGTCACCTGGGCAGCTGCATTAATCTTACACAAAAATACATTGATAAGCCTCCTTTGAGCCAATGGAGCCTCTAATATTTAAGTAATCTCCATGAAAAAGTTGAAATATCACCATCAAGTCATAGTCTTTGCTCTTTATCATAGAAACAAACTCTAACATTTCAGTACTTTTCTTAATTTTCTCTAAAACAAATAATTACATTTTATCCCAAAATTAATAATTTGTAATCAATATATTGTATGTAATGTGGAAGTTGCATTTCAAGTCTTAACATGGATTTGTGTGATATATGCAATTAAGTAAGCAATTCTTTTTCATCCTTATTTTTATGGAGACATAATATTTGTATATCTTTATGGGTGCAGTAAAATTCTATATATGTGGACAGTGCATTGGTAATGATCAAACCAGGATAATAAACACTTCCATTTCCTCAAACGTTAATCATTTCTTTGTGCGGGGAATTTTTGTTAAGTAAGCAATTCTTAAAATGTGTTTGTTGGTAACTAGAGATCCTAGAGTCGAGACATGAGTGATATGATAAATTAGAGAAAATTAAATATTTTCACATGAAAGATTCATCGTAGAAATTAATGGTCACTTTTAACAGTTATAATTCTTGCCTGCATGCACAGGCGTCTGGATTCCAATGCTCTGGTTTGTGACTGTGATTTAAAGTGGCTGGGGGAACTTTTACAAGGCTATATCCAGAATGGCCAAACTCAGGCCGCTGCTACATGTGACCACCCCCAAGGACTTCATGGGCGCCCGGTTGCGTCAGTAACAGTGGAGGAATTTAATTGCGGTACGTAACTTTCTCTGAGTATTTAAAAAAAAAATTATTTTCATTGTCCTTATCCTGCAGAGGTTAGTAAATGATGTTGCACTTGCAAGGGCACATTATCAAACATGTTTAGAAGGGATTTGGTTGAAAGGATTTCCAATTTCCTTTGCATCATCTACACTTTTATTTAAAGAAGTTGTGGTATTAGAAACTAAGGTTTGGGAGAGACCCTGGGGATCACTTAATTCCAGAAACAAAATACAGAGAAGTAGTGTCCAGCCCCAAACTCTCCATCGCACTTCAGTATCACTTAGTGCTGAGCATGAATAATTTCTGTTTTTTAACTTTATATCAAATAGTTGCTAATATTCATTGCTAAAAATATCCTTCGATAAATGCACATGAGACCGTGAATATGACTGAAGTGAAAATAAGAATCAGTTTTACTATCTCTCTGTAAATTTTTTAATAATGTAAATCTTGGATTTAATAAGCATATTTTTATAGTCAGATAACCTTAATAAAATAATCATGCTTTATTTAAAGAACTGATTATTGTTGCTTAGTATATCATTTAATTTTCATTTAAAGCTTAGATATAATTATTTTAAAAGTTTCTATATTTCTGTATCCATCCCTACATATAGCTTTAAATGAAAATAAATTAATACATATGTACATAAATACTTATATGCCAGTGTGGGGGAGAAGAGGGGAGAGGAGAATTTAGCTTCTTGTAAATTCATGCAGATGATTTACTTACAGTAGAAATTTGCTTTCTAATATCCTTTCACTGAAAAGTCATTTTAAAAAGTCTCTAAACAGATAATTTGAAAAATCAAATTGATATAATTTAATTCTGTCAAATTGAGAAGAAAAATGACTTTGTCTTTGTGGCCAAGTAATTCTCACATTGGTCACAACTTTACTACCATTTGTATTTCACATCGATACTGTTTTGTGTGGATCACAAAGTATCTTCACCCAGGTCTCAACTTTCATTTTTCTCTCTCTGTTCTGTTTTGTTTGGAAAAATCTTTTTTTAAAAACTTATTTGCTTACATCATTGTTCTGCACATAATCCTTCTATAGCTGCCTACCTCAAAATAAAGCACAGCATCCTTCCAAGGTCACATTTCCGTTTTGCGCCCCAGGTTGTCCTCTGCAACCTCCATCCGTTCTCCTCTTCCCTTACCGGGTGGTGTTGCTGCTATGACATGCTTTACATTTTTGAAAATCCTAAAGCCTTTACTCCACGCAAGGATTGTCCACATGCTGTTTTCTTTTTCTTACACTATTCTTTTTCCACCTCTTCGTCTTCTTATAGTCCTCTCCTAAGTATTAGTTACTTGGGAAGGCTCTACTCAATCTCCTTTCCACTCACCTATCTGTGCTTACAGGTAGGTAGGTCAAATTCCTTCTCATAATCTGTGAAAGTGTCCCTTGTTCTGCAGTTTAGCATCGATCACAGTTGATTATCTGTACTTTTTGATGTTTGATTAATTTTAATTGCTTCAATGAAAACATAAACATGCAGGTTCAAATGCCTTCTCTGCTTTGATCATGATTACATCACTGGTTTGGCACTTGATGCTGAATTATTCCTTAAAATTAATACTCAAATGTGTCAAGTCAAAAGGGTCAAGCCAAGTCATAGATCATATGGACTTAAACAAAGTAGGTAAGATTACTCAAGATCTGTGCAATGTAATAATAGGAATGATCATTATTGAGAAGAAATCTCAAATAATTCACTTACAAAAGGAAGAATTTTGTCATTTAGAAAGATTTGAATCTCTAAACTTATGGTAAAATTCAGGTAAAGTCTTAAGTAAGACTATTTAAGATTACCATAAAAAGTCAATATTCCTTTTTTACACTGTTCTCTGTAGTTTAAATCTAATAATATTGAATTCTTTAAAAAAAAATCAATCACTTCACTTTCTTATTGAAATGATTCAAATATTCCCATGTTTTTCCACTTAATTCTTATTACTTGAGGATGGTATCATTTATTTATATTTATAAATAATTTTGCTTAGATTTGAGATCTAGATGCATAAATTCTTATAAACTATTTTAAACACTCAGATAGCTAATGCCTTGGGATAGTGCTTACAAAATTGCAAACTCAGTTCAGGTACTTGGTTTGAAAAATTGATCCATAAAAATCAAAACTTTTTCCATAAATGTGATTGTATTGAACTATACATAAATAAGACTGTGTTTTACCTCTATAAAAATACAGGTAAATTTCCTTAAATTACTTTTATGTAGTAACTCTTAAACTTCTAAGGTTGAAATCAAATATATGTCTAATAAGTAAAGTGGTATGTGTATTACTTGGTTACTTGGTTAATGCAGTTTGATCTGTAAAACTTAAATATAGAAAGAAAATTATGGCAGTATTTTCACAACAATAATTTAGAATACTATAATTAAAATACTAATGATTTTTTTGTTGTTGTTGCAGAAAGTCCCCGAATTACTTTTGAGCCCCAAGATGTGGAGGTAACCTCAGGAAATACTGTCTACTTCACCTGCCGAGCTGAAGGAAACCCCAAGCCTAAGATTACATGGATACATAACAAGTAAATACTGAGTGTGGGCATGTGTTGTAATTCTATGTTCAATTTCAGTAATCTCTTATCTTACTTCAAATAATTTATTTGGAGAAGAAATTAGTAAAATTATAAGAATTTGTTAGAGATAACAGTATCTTTTAATTCTTATTTTTTTGACTTGGTTAAGCGATCTGGGGGACTTTTCCTTAAAAATTTTATTTTTCTAGGCATCAAAAATTTTGGAATTGACTACAATAATTTTGTATTATTTCTAGAAGGAATTATTGGGATTAACAACCAACTATTTGTTTTAAATCAAAATACAATTTGATATTGTCTCATCTAAATTATTTTAGTTACAAAATATTTCATATTGACAGTTCAAGTTTTCTATAGTAAATCAGGATAGGTTTATGTAAGTGAATTAGTAATAAAGGCTATGCAAGATTATTTAAAATACTAGTCATTGATTTAATTCTCATTATACTGTTTGATAAAACACAAAACTGGAAGTCTTAAGACCTAATGAATAAAAAATTATATAGCAATAACAAAATTTTTTTTAAAGTTAAAATAAAATGCTATAAGGAATATTTAGTTAACATAAATACATAAATGATAAAATTGCATTAAAGTTCTTGGACTTAATAGTATCATTAATTATGTTATTGATAACTAGCAAGGTTTTTGTGTATGTCTTCTGTCATGAGTAAAATAAACTCTGAATTTTTATGTATTTTTGTTTGAAATATGCTGAGAGATATTATAAATATTGTGTTTAGTTTTGATTTCTAATTTGAATGAGAATCTCAGATCAGGTTGCTAAAATGTGTTTTTAACCCTTGAAGAAACTAACAAGAGTAGGTTAAAAATAACTTGCATGGATGGTAATTGCTAGTACTATTAAACTGAGAATGTAGCCCAGGAGGAAGACTCAATTGATAGAAGACTTCAATTTATTTCCATTTTGAAATTGTTCAAGGGCACTTGAGAAAGAGAAATTGCTGCTTGTTATGTCTTAAAACTGCTTGCTCTGACTTTTTTCTTAGTTTAAATTTAGAAATATATGTTCAAAGTTATAAAGCTACTGAGGAGTATTTTGAAAGGAATAAGTAAAAAAGTTATATTGCCTAATAAAATTCATAAAGTTTTCAAATAAAGTGACTAAAGAAGCCAAGGGATTCAAAAGGAAAGAAATATATCTAAAAAGAAGGAATGAAATGATGGGAAGATGAAGAATAGGTTGAAATTCCTGTTAAAATTTTAACCAATTTATACAGAAAAGTTAAAGACAAAAGGGAAGAGTTTATGACAAGACTATTTTTAATTAACAAGTCTCATCTTACTATTTGTTAACAATTTTTAAGTAAAATAATATTTATCCTGAATATGGATAAAGTAGAGCATAGCAAATAATTTGAAACTGGGCTGGGGCTGTAAGTCAGTGGTACAGAACTTGCCTCGCATGCATGATGCCTTGGGTTCCATCCTCAGCACCATGTATAAATAAATAAATAAATAAATGATATGCATGTATGAAAATATCACAATGAATCCTATTAATATGTATAACTAATAGTCTAATAAAAATAAGTTAAAATAAAAAATATATAAATAAAATAAAAATCTTAAAAAAATAATTTGAAACAGACATTTGTTTAATGTGAACCAGGCTTAAAAAAATACTACAAACTTCATAGAAGCTACTTTTGGATCCATTTCTTATGACTATCCTTTTCTTCTCTTTTGGAAATAACAGCAGGAGACTTTAGAGCATTTAAAGAAGGTTAAGAACTGATTAGACACAGCCATATGTAGAATTAGAGTACTAGAAGGTAGACCTGTGGATGTAAACTAGATTTCAGAAGGGTTTGTTGCCTTCTGAGACATGGACCCCATTCAAGTATTCAGTGTGCATCCAGTAGGAATTCAAAAATGAGAGGTTAGATAGATGAGCCAGAGACAATGGGAGAAGGGGTAATACCTGCAAATTTTCTAGAAGTGAAAAACATTATGAAATTTCAGATTGAGAATTGTGTAAATTCTCAAGTAGGATTTATAAAAAAAATTTCTACATGACAAATTATGATCAAAACATTGAAAATCAGATAATTTTTTTCATCCAAGGTAATTTGCAAATTACTTTAAAATATTGAGCAGTTACACTTGCACCAATCTTTACATCAGACCTAAGGCAATGAAATATACTGAGGGTTATTAAGGAAGAGAATTAATTTTCTTCAGCTTTATATCCAACTAAGTTATCTAGTAAGGTAAAATGAAAACATTTTTAAGCAATGAATAATGGTGTAATGACAGTGCCAGAGATTGAATTTGGAATCTCTTGCCTGCACATTGTACCACTGAGCTACATCTCCAGACCAAAAAGCAGTTTTCAACTTACTGATGAATATGAATAAACTGAGATTGTTTAATAAAGCACTGAACAAATTTAAAATAAGGAATGAGTAAAATGTTAGATGATATTAATTGAAGACTTGTAAGGAGGAAAATATATAATTAATTAACTTTGCATGCCTCATTTTGGGGATGAAGACTCACATCTACTTTAAGATTTTTTTTTTTTAAGTCAAGAATGCCAGTTAAAACCTAACAAGAAATACCAACAAATAGAAAGGTTCTTCCATAGTAGGGAATGAAAGAAGGTACTTAAAGAAAACTGGATCAGTTTAACACAAGAGAAAGAGGGACAGTATTACAAAGACAGGGAAAAGTCTGGGGAAAGAAAAGACATAAAATAACTCATTGAAAATATTTTTAAAGAATTAGTGAAAACAATAAATAGATTATTAAAGGACATTGTAAAGTTGGATTTAAAAACCCAACTATATGCTACTTATAATATATATAACACTGAGCAGCATAAGGCTGAAAAACAAGTATAATAAATAATATATTAATCAAGATTTACATGATATAGCAATATTAATAAAACTAAGATGAGCTTTAAGGCAGTAGTGTAATTATGTATCATTTTAGATCAGATAAAATACATAATTCAACTGAATGTAAGTTCCATGATCTTTTCATACCTAATAAAATAACTATCAAAAATAAAACGTAATTGAGAGAAGCACAGGGATAAATGGGCACACTCCCAACTGTGGTAAGAAATTATAATATTACCTTTTAAAAATATTAAGACCAAGAATTAGAATTTGAAGGTATATGTAAACATAGTTAATAACACTGATGATGATGATATGATGATGAGGGTGTATGATGAAAAGCTAAACTGTGCTACATTTCAACCAACTGTGGAATATTTACCAACATCAACCACATATGAGAATGCAAAATATCAAATCATAGCAAAAAATCAATTTCATAATGATCTTGACTTAGTTGATTTTCTGTTGCTAATAACACAATACCAGAGTCCAGGTAAGTTATTTAAAGAGAGATTTAATTTGGCTCATGGTTCAAGGTTGAGAGGCCACACCTAACGACAGTCTTCTTGCTGGCAGAGTCCTGACACAGTGCAGGGTATCACATGGTGAGAGACAGGGAAAACAGGAGAGCCTGAGCCAAACCAGTTCTTAGAATAGACACACTAGAGATTTTGTCTCAGATCCACTCCTAAATTAATCCGTTAACCAACCCTTAATCACATGAATGGATTATTGCATTCATGAGTGTGGAGCCCTAATCACCTCTTAAAGGTCTCACTTGGTCCAACCTCTTAATGTTGCATAGTGAGGATTACATTTTAACAGGAGTTTTGGAGAGCGCAAACTATATTCAAACCAAAGCAGATACATTTATCAAGGTAATTTTGGAAACTTTTCAGGCTTCCCAGGAGAAAAGTAAAATGATTGCCAGCACTCAGCAACAGCTCTCCATACAAAGTTTTTAAATAATTGCTTAAGTGAGCAATTATTTCTCCTTCAAAGAGGAGGGGAAGCACTCCAGTGACTGGATAAAGGATGAGTCCTGGTACAAAACTAAAAACAAATATAGACTAGGTTCAGGAAGAAGGGTAGACCTTCTTATATAATAAAAATTTTTTTTCATTTTTTCTTTTTGGTGCTGGGGATCAAACCCAGGGCCTTGTGCATGCAAGGCAAGCACTCTAACAACTGAGCTCTATCCCCAGCCCCTAGAGTAAAGATTTTTATCTCAAGGAGAATTAGAACAAAAGACTGAAAAATAACCAGAAAGTTAATGACTTTGGCTTTCAGTTGACAAATTCTGAGAGTCACTTGAAGATGTAGAACAAGACAGTGACATGATGAAAGAGGTCTTTAAACCAGCTATTTTTTCCTTAATGAGAATCCAGACCATGGAAATTCTAAGCCATTCTAAAGAAATGTAAATTCTGTCATGTATATGATTATGACATTTCCAGCAGATTACATGCAAACATTGCAACTGTATCCTTACTTATGGTTGATGATAGCTTTGTATGTGGTAGATATTTTTAATTGGTATGATGATAAAATTCCATTTTTATATTTCTGGCACACGGAACTAGTTACACATGTTTCTTAGAAAGCACTTAATAAATGAACTACTTTAATAAAGGTTAGGGTTAATTATTAGAGGTAATTCATTGCAGCTAAGAATTAACTTTAACAAAAGTTATTGCTACTTCATATTTAAGTCAAATGTGTTTATTTACACATTTTTAAGGAAAAAAATCTAAGTATATTTTACTTATATACACCTTTGTGGGTTTTTGCATCATTGTATTTTGTTTTACATACAGTTGCTATATACAGCTTGCATAAAACTGACAAAGTGAAAGGAATATATTGAACCATGAAGGCTTATTTTGATTTTTTTCAAGCAACATCATGATTTAAGAGCAAACAAGTTTTATGAGTATAATGAAGACGACATGAACAAATACGGAAAT
Organism: Marmota monax; assembly: GCF_021218885.2. Lineage (NCBI taxonomy): Eukaryota > Metazoa > Chordata > Mammalia > Rodentia > Sciuridae > Marmota > Marmota monax. The sequence continues at coordinate 6,337,762 of NW_026695198.1, read as the reverse complement.
AACCAGGAAAAGAAATGATGCATCTTAAATTTATGGATGTGATGTGCTGCTGCCCATTTTATATCATTTTTTATCATAATGAATCTTGGTGAATTCATTGCCTAGACATACTCTAGATATCATGAACACATCCTGTAGTCTTTGATATTTCGTGGTACAGAGGTTTATAAAAAAATTTCAGAAAACTAGATATCTTTTGAGAAATGCAATTTCATCCATTCTTGGCATACTCCTTTCAAACAGTCTTAATTTGATTCAATGTTAGATAATCTTAGAATTACATTCAAAATAATTAAGTTTAATGATATGTGATCCTTTGGAGTTTTCACATTTAAAAAAAAATGTACTTCCTGATGTTTATACCACATTATCAATATCGAGAAGCTTTGGCAGCTTATAGTTATAAGGAAATCCAGTACCAGGATCTACTTTCTTTGCTTGTGCCTTACATTGCAAAGTCATTCAAAAGCATCGTTTTCCCCAAAGCTCTTGAAAAAAGTTCTCACTGACTTTTTTTTTTTTTCACATTGGGCTTTTCTCACTGGATACTTGAACACATTGCCTGTCATCTCTCTTCCGTTACAACCTAAATAATAAATGTGAAATATGGTCATTGTCTGCTTCTTTCTTATCTTTATGACAAAAATTATTGAATAAGGATTATTTCTTAGTCTTTTTAACGTGCTTTATTCTTTTTGCATATGCCAGAATTCCTTGAGTGTTGGCACAGTTTAAAATTAGTGAACAAATATTTACCTGGCCCTCACTGGTTTTGTAAAGCTAACAAATTAAAGGGAGAGCAATAGAAATTCTTCAAATGAATATTTTCCTTCAGGAAGGGTGTTTCTATACCGTAGATGCTTAATAAATGCTTATTGAGTGATAAATGATGGAGGTGGTAGATCTTATTTTTTCTTTCTTCCTTTTTTTTACAACTAATACATTGTTTGAGCATACTTGCATATACTTTCTCATACATAATCATTAAATATTTTTAAAGAAAAAATAAACTTGATCAGAAAGGATATTCTGTAAAAATTTCTGACATGTTTAGGTGTCAGTATCTTTTTATTTATTGATTAAAAAAATCCCCAAATACTTGCTATCCCCCTGCCCCCTCCCTTTTCCTCCCACTCCTCTGCCCTATCTAGAGTTCTTCTATTCCTCCCATGCTCCCCCTCCCACCCCACTATGAATCAGCCTTCTTGGAGGGGGCAGGGGGTTAGCAAGGATGGTGGAATGTGATAGACATCATTATCCAAAGTACATGTATGAAGACACAAATTGGTGTCAACATACTTTATATACAACCAGAGATATGAAAAATTGTGCTATATATGTGTAATAAGAATTGTAATGAATTCTGCTGTCATTTTTTTAAGTCAATAAAATAAAAAAAGAAAACATCATGCAAAGTAAAAGAAGTCAAAAACAAAGGACCACAAATTGTATGATTATATTCACATGAAATATCCAGACAGACAAAATGTAGATTAGTGGTTGTCTAGTGTTGAAGGGAGAGGCAAATTATGAGAAAATGCCCAAGGGGTACAAAATTTCCTTTCAAGGTGATGAAAATGCTCTGAAATTGTGGTATATGGTTGTACAACTTTCTTAAGATACTAAAATTCACTGAACTGTAAATTTTAAATGGCATATGAATTGTATAGAATGTGAATTATATCTCAATAAAGCTGTTTTTAAAAATTATTTTTAAAAACCCCAAATCATTCCCTTGCTTTGATTATTAGTGCAATATGATGTTACATGTCTGAACCTACTTGTACTCAATGGATTATCCATTTAATTGATAAATAAATAATAGGCATTTTCCTAGTATATAAAAAATGATCCCTTTTAATTCATAAGGCCTAATAACTAAGAACTTGTAAGTACCATGTGCTTAGTTAATGCTTAGTCATATAATTATACTGGGCTTTGAGCCATGTTGATTTGAATACAGACATTTCTTTTACAATTTACAAAATATGGAAGGAGAGCCGATGACTCACTGGGAAGATGTAAAAGCTTACATATCACCATCTGATGATGATCCTTCTTCTTCTTCTTTTTTTTTTTTTTAAATAGTAATTCAGGGGTGTTAAACTGTGCTGAAGTAATCTTCATACAGGAGAGATTGTAGCAGTGTCTAAATTTACCCTGCTCAGGAAGGAAGGGCATTTAAATTTTCTTTCCTTCTATTATGGATTAACTCACAGTCTGTAGTCAGTGTATTATTTCAAGATGAAAAAGAGAAAATGGAATTTAAAATAAAATTATTTGAATTATCAAGGTTGTAAAAATAAATCAGCTAATCAGAATTCATGAAACATGTTCTATATTCCATCTTATTAGAAGTTTGATAGAGTTAAATATGAATGGAATTAAGTAATAAATATATATAATATATTTCCAGCAATTCACTGGATCTTGAGGATGACACCCGTCTTAACATGTTTGATGATGGGACACTCATGATCCGGAACACCAGAGAGTCAGACCAAGGCATCTATCAGTGTATGGCCAGGAACTCTGCTGGGGAAGCCAAGACACAGAATGCCATGCTCAGATACCACAGTCTTCCGGGTAAAACTTTATTTTCTGATTGAACTTCATACAAATGCATTAGGTATCTAAAGTTATTTGCACTGAAAAATGGCCTTGGATTACTTCTTTAAAGTAGGTAATGCTTCAAAGTGAAACAATTGTCACTGATTTTTTTTGTACATTTTTTAGAGAAATTTTTTCCTTGAAGTTAGCTCTATTTTATTTATTTACTTTTAATTATATAATCAATTATTATTATTATTTTAAATATTTTTTAGTTATAGATGGACACAATATCTTTATTTCATTTTTTTATGTGGTGCTGAGGATCAAACCCAGTGCTTCATGAATGCAAGGAGAATGCTCTCCCTCTGAGCCACAATCCCATCCCCTATTACTATTATTTTTGATGGTGCTGGTGATTGAACCTAGGTAGGGCTTTGTGCGTTCCAGGTATGTACTCTATCACTGATCTGTACTTGTAGCCCTCAAAGTTTTTTTTTTTTTTTTTTAAGTTACTTCCTTAGTTCTGTTATTTTCCAGTTTATCACAGATGTGATTCCAAGATTTTCCAATTAGCCTTTCAATTACCGATCTAGCTTTCCAACATCTTGAGGCAGATTGAACCAATTGCTCCCAGGCAGGAAAATCATCCTCTTTAGAAAGTCTTTGTCCTTTATCCATCACGAATTCATTACAAATGTTTATTGAATGCCCACTGAGCTATTGTTGAAGATTTCACACCCCTTCAACTACCCAGAAGCTTTGCTCTGCCATAATTTCAATGGCATATATAAATCAGACACAGTGACTAAGACAGATTTTTATTAGTATCATTTTGTGATGGTAGAAATGCATCATCTTTCCCCTTTCTGAGCCTGTAGTCTATTAGGCAATAGCCATATTTCAACCAAGTTTTACGATGTCAGGAGAGGGATGGAAGCATAAAGGACAGTTCTCTACCAGTAAACATTTAAAACCCAGCACTTGGGAAGGGCTTTCTGATTTGCAGCATTGACTAATACCTAAGGTATAAATAATCCTTCCATGGCCAATTTCTTGTTACCAACATGGCATGACTGAAGGTGGAGTTGGGAGGAGATGTGCAGTAGGCACCATGAAGCAATGTTTCCACCACAGAGACATTCATAGACATAAATCACCTTAGAACCACAGAAAATAGGAAAATAGAGTCAAATAAGTAGAAATAATGAATGCCAGAATTTGTGAACTTCGATGTTAATGACACTTATTCAATTGTATGTTTACATAATTTAACTTTTAATAAAGGGCTAGGCTTAACAACCAGCTTGCAGAATATTCAAAATTTAACAGCTGCTTCTCAAGAGCCAGCTCTGGTATACCCCCTGAGATTTTAGTCAGGAAAAGGAGCAGTATATGAAGAATTTGAGATCACTGGGGGTTATTGATAATATCAAGAGACAGCAAACAGGAGCAAACAGGATGAAGGGAGAGAGAGGGGGTCCCTTGGAGCAGGCTTGGCGAGTCACGTTCATTTGAGATGTCCCCAGCAGCAGGGACATCTAAGTAGACAGCGAGGACAAGTAAAAGATAGTTAGATAAGTAGAGTTGAAACATTATTTTGGAAGGAAGTATGATGTAAGGGGAGACAGAGCAGGATGCATCCAAGAGACGGAAATCCTTGATACTTCCGGAGTCGAGCCAAAATCACTGATTTGGGGAGGTGTAAGGCAGGTCAGATCATTCAGGTTGATCACGACGGTGTAGTAAGAGTGGTCAAAATTAGATTTTTCTTCTAGTAAAATATTTCTGGTAGCAGTCTGGAGAAAAAACAGGATGATGTGGTATAATGAGAAAGTGGGTTGGCTGCAGCCACGAAGCAGGACATTGTTGGTAGAGACACAGATCAGATCATGACAGAGCAAATGGAGAAAATTCACTGAATGTGCCTGACGGGGGTGGGGGTGGGGTGGGGGGGGTGGGTGGAAACACAGTTGAGTTGGAAATTGATCAACTATGGGGATTCCTTTCATGGTTTCTAAATAACTTCTAATTGACAGCTCTGGTAGCTCATTCCAAACCACCATCTCTTTCCTTCTTTGACTTTGGGGACATCACTTCCTCTTGATCCTTTCCTGACATTTTCATTCTTCTTTCTCCTTAAATGTCATGTTCCCCATAGCCCTCCCCTTCCCTCTCTTCCTCAAGTTTGGCCTGGTCACATTGCTTCTTCCTCCATTTGAGATCTCTTTCAATTTTAAAAGAATTCTTCAGCGTTCAACTTTAATAATTAAAACTTATAAATCTATTGTTGCTGTTTTTCCTGAGATTTGAAACACTATCATTCCTGCTCACCTTCACATGTAATCTTTACATCCCACCAAACAGATTTGCCTGCATAAACCTCTTCCTTTCTGTTTGCTCTCTCTCTCAGGATATTTAATGTCCCTCAACAACCTCAGAGCCATCCTCTGTTGCTGTCTTTTTGTTTTTTAGGTGTCTTAAAGTATACTTTGAATATGGGTCAGATCAGAGCTTCCTTCCCATGTCCACTGTCACAGACTTGCTTCAAAAATATTTCTCTTTTAAAATATTTTTGTTAGTTCATCAGGGTTATACATAAAAGTGGGGTTTATTTTGACATGATCCTATGTGCATGGAGTATCACTGGTTCCATTTCAGTCCCTGGTTCTTCCTATTGGAATGATGACAATAGTTTTCCCTAGACAGTGCTTCTCCACTGTCAGCATGTTCTATGGCACTTTGCACCCAACTTTGATAAAATAATATCATTACTATACTGTAGTTGATTTATTTTTTCCTCTGTCCTCTGACTATAACATACAAGAAAAGGAAGGTATCTTGTGCATCTTTATATTTTACTAACACCTAAAATTTTACTGATATATTTAAGACATTCAGATTACCAAAATTGAATTAAATCTTGGTTATTAAATTAGATTAATTCAGCTTATTCCTATTCTCCAGGGTATGTTTATCTCAGAAGTCGATGAGCCCCTCAATCCGAAACTTTATCATTAGGCATTTTTAATAACTTAGTCTTTATTTTATGCTTGAGATTCCCATAAAAGATGTAATTTTTAAGCATTAGTAAGAGTGGAATATGTATATGGAAGTCTAGATTCTATGGTTTTTTTTATAAATCTATTTGAAATACACTTAGCTTGAAAGTAAACCAAAACTTGACATGGCTTAAACATACCGTGCGAGTGTGTATGTGTGTGTGTGTGTGTGTAGGTGCATTGTTTGCCACGAGTAGTGTAGAGGTAATCTGTACAGAGGGCCCCAGTACCCTAGCAAACCAATGATATTTTTTTCTACTGTTCAATCCTTTTTACATAGACCTCTTTTCCTCCTCCCTTATAATTGCCACTTCTTAGTTGCATGGCAACTTCCCATAATCCAAACTCATGCCTGAATTCCAGGTAACAGGAGGTAGAGCGATGACTACCTAGTCTTAGCCCTTTTATTTGGGAAGGAAACTCTCTTTCCAGTGACAAGTACCTGGATCTTGCTGGGAGAACTGTATTTAAAAGCATGTGAGTGTTTTTAAATTGGAACACTTGGACATTTAGCCCCTAAAGAATAGGTATTCAGTGAGCACATTGCAGCATCTACAATACAAGAGGTTGTTTTAAAAAATATGTATTTATGTAAAATCAACATTTAATTTATTTTAGATTTAATTCTTTGATAACTGTGAGTAAGGGCATTTTGAAGGCAATAGTGATACCGCCAGTTATCAGTGATGAGTTCTACTCCTCACATGTTGAAGTATAACATTAGAGAAGCACGCTCAGGCAAACATATAGAGCACAGTTTATTTAGAAAGGGATAACATACTGCTTTCCAAATTGGCTGCACCAATTTGCAGTCCCACCAGCAGTGTAGGAGTGTACCTTTTTCCCCTGCATCCTCGCCAGCACTTGTTGTTTGTCTTTGTAATGGCTGTCACTCTTACTGGAGTGAGATGGTATCTTAGCGTAGTTTTAATTTGCATTTCTCTGATTGCTGGAGATGATGAGAATTTTTTCATGACCCTCATCATTATACAAAATACATGTATGAAGATGTGAATTTGGTGTCAGCATACCTTATATACAACCAGAGACATGATAAATTGTGGTATAAAGGTGTATTGAGAATTGTAATGCAAAAATAAATAAACAAATAAACAAACAAATAAATAATAAAATGTATTTATCCAAAAAAAAGGGGGGGGGGGGGTAACAGACTTCTCCCTAGGAGGAAGAAAGGGGCCATAGCTGGTATCCTGGTATCCGAAGGAGCAAGGCAAATTGGCCTCCTTGATCCGACTTGACTCTATTTACCTATCTATAATGACTGCCTGTCTGATTCTGGCTTCAATGGTAGTTTTAAACCACAATGCAAAATAGATAATAAATAAATAAACCTTCCTAATTGTTACTACTTATATTTTGTTTTGTCTTCCTCTTACCCTTAGCCAAGCCTAGCTTTGTAATCCAGCCCCAGGACACGGAGGTTTTAATTGGCACCAGCACAACTTTGGAATGCATGGCCACAGGCCACCCACACCCCCATATAACTTGGACCAGGGACAATGGAGAGGCACTGGATGGATCCAGGCACATAGAAACCTCCAGTGGACTCCACTTGCAGAGCATCACCCTGAGGGATCATGGCGGATTCACCTGTCACGCCAACAATAGTCAAGGCTCTGTTCACGCCACAGCCAACATCATTGTACAAGGTATGGGAGCAGGAGGTCCTGCTTGAAATGGTCCTTCTGTCACATATGGAAAATTGTTTTTCAACTTGAAAAGTAATATCATGTATGTCAGCAGAGAGAGATTTTTTTATTTGCCTTTTATTTTCTTGACATAATAGAATCTTCAAAACTAATCTGCTTCATGTTAAAAGTTGGGCATTTTTTCAACTTAAGTCTTTATCCAAATGCCAGAATCAGGCATTGGTAATAAAAGAGATGAAGTCATTAATCTGGCAGCAAACTGTCAAAAAATATTTGTGTTTCAGAATATTTTACAGATAAAGGGAAGACACTCCAGCCACGAAAGTGAAAGGCTATGCCCCAGGTTCACAGTCATTTACCAAGCTGTCTACTCAACATAGCCTGAGAATATGCTCAGGGCTTTAGCAGGTAGCGACAGCAGTGACAGTGCCATTCTGAACCCCGAGAATAAGCTACGTGTGGGTGATTATGTTGTAAAAAAGAAATGCTTTTCGGTTGTTTTTCTGTTCTTAACCTGGAGCTGCCCCTTCCTTTCCATATTCGTTGTTGTGGTTGTGTGTGTGTGTGTTTGCACATGTGCAATCCTCCTGTTGGTTTAGAGATTTCATAAACAGTGGAATTCATGTTTTTAAAGAGATGCCACAAGTCCTATTCTGTCCTATCCAAAACAGTTTTCTATTATATCATAAGAGTCTAAAAATTCACAACGATCCATTTTAAGGATCTCAGGGAGTATGCATATTTTAATTGAGTTAGGCGGTTTCATTAATTTCAGATTTGCATAAGATGTTACCTATCAAAACCTCTGATCTGAAAAAACGCAGAGCAAAGACAGTCTAAAATATGGACTGTCTAGTGCAGTTCTAGTACAGTTCTAGAGTTGAGGGAACTTCAGGATGGTGAATCCTGGCTGCATTGAGACTAATATTTTCTTCTAAAGGTGCAGAACTTCACCCAGCCTGGGTTTCCTACATTCAGTGAAAGTTTTCTGAATTGAATCAATTCCTTCAGTTAGAAATAGATCAATCATTTCTTGTTTCCATTGACATGTCTAAAGAAAAAATTGTGTTGTCCTGTAGAAATGCTAATATTATGAAAACACCTTTCTTGTTCTAGAAATAAATTATAGAAATGAAATTTTTCTCCTTGTAGTCTTTGGCAACTTCAGGTGAGGTGGGTAGGGGGAATTACTTTTAAAGGACCCAAACATTATTTTTATATTTGTTTCAATGCATTGGGATTGAAAAATGCTTTAAAAGAAATAGTGTGTGGTTTCTGTTTTGGATCCGTGATTTTATGTTTTAAGTCTTAGTTTTTTAGAAACCCAGTGTCTAGTCAAACATTTGCATTTTAACAGTCTCTTTTATTTCACACTATGTTAGTCTCTGCTTCCCAGCTTCTTGCAAGTGGTTCCTATTCTTTCTGTTTGATCATCTGCATCAATTGATATTTAGCTAAACTCTGACAACATTTACAGTCCTGCTCTTTTTGGATACCACAAAACGCTAATCATTTCTTCTTACTGGTCAGTTTGCACTGAGATTGCCATCTCCTTGTCCTTTGTCACTTGCAACTGTATTCTTGTGCCACTTGTGGGTCTGTGTATCAAGATTTTCAATTAGTCTTAAAATGGTCCATTAATCATTTATACATTTATGAAAGAGGCTTCTTTATTTGCCTAGAGCATAAATATTTTAGATGTTACCCTTTTGGGGTTATTTTAATGGGTATTCTATCAGTTTTCTCTAGTTCTTTTAATGTTCAGTTATGCTGAATCACAGATATCATAGTTACCCATCGGTAAACACCTCCTTCCCTCAAATGGCTGGAATGAATGACAAATAAACTTAAAAAAAAAATCTAGAAAGCTTCATTTAAAAGGCATGAATCACAACATGGAGGCTTAGGTGAAAAGATCTATGTCCTTAACAGTGTAAACAGAAATGCTTTTCATGTGGCATTACGGTCATGAGTAACCTGCAACGTGGGGCAGGGTTGTAATAAAAATAGAAAGGTCCTCCATCACCACGTGTGCTGGTTTAGCATCGGCAGTGGGATTCATTGGGCAATAGTTTTAAATAAAAGCTCAAAAAGGTCAACCTTAATTCCTCCAGGCTTCACTGCCTACCTTTGTAATAATGTTCAGGGTTTTTTGATTGTCTTCCCCACCAGATTGAAATTTCTTCTTTGATCTAGGCAGTTGGTCATTTAGTATAAGGGACAAATGTAAATTGCTTGTTTACTTAAATTTTGCCTGTTGTTTGCTAGCGTGCAGAATCTTGGGACTTATTTTTATTTTTATTCATTTATTTTTGGTACCTGGGATTGAACCCCAAGGTACTGAGATACATGCCCAGACCTTTTTATTTGTACTTTGAGACAGGGTCTTGATAAGTTGTTGAGGCTGGTCTTGAACTTGTGATCCTCCAGCTTCAGCCTCCTGATTTGCTGGGACCACAGGTATGCACCATCATGCCTGAGTTTATTATTATTATTATTATTGCAATTTTAATGATGGTGTAGTGGCACCACCCTGCCCCCATGGAAAATCTTAATTAAGCTTCTCCAGAGACCCCCCACTCCCAAAATAACTGTTCTTAGACTATCAACAAGAATTTCTGCAGCAGAGTTTTCAGGCTGGAGGTGTACTACAGAGGCAGGATGTGATAAGAAAGACCAATCCAAGGCCTCCACAGAGGCCTTTGTATTTCAATAGACAATAGTCAGGTCCTTTGGAGCCAGCAGGCTGGAGGAAGGCAAGGAGAACTCTCCAGATCCTGGGTGCTGATTCTTGCAGAGAGTGTCCTTGATTGTATATCCACGTCGGGATTCCACTGTTCTGGAAAAAACTGCTTTTGTGTGGGCTGCTGCAGATTGTGAGCCTCTGAGCCCCGCCCCTACACGTTGGGTATAAAGTTTTGAAACTTTCTAAACTCAGGGTTAAGAGGCATGATTTGATGGAGGTGGAAAAACCCCCTTTTTGAACCTGGCTGCACACAGCCTTTATAAACATGCTTCCTTCTATTCCTCCGGGTCCAGCCTTGTCTGTCCCACTATAAGAGCACATGAAGTAATACAATATTTTTTGCCCAGACCTGGCTAACTAAATTTTAATTATTACTAAACAACTGAAATCAAATTTCCCAACTTAGAACACTGGGTAGATTTTTTAATTTTTTTTGTCTTAACTACCACCTACTTTTATTACATACTTCTTTTACTGTGTCATGAATTCAAGTTTTAATGTAGAAATATTTTTGTTCTTTTTAAGCCATTCCTGGTAATTTCAGGAGTTAGTGTAATGTTCTGGAAAGAACATCAGTCTGGGGGTTGAGCGACCTAGATTCTAACAGTCTCTGCCACTTACTGGTTCTGACTGAGAGAAATTCAATTCAAACTCCTCTAGTCTGAATTTCTTTATCTGTGGACTGAGGAGCTTGACACTGCTTGTCTGTAGGCTGTTTTCTAGAAGTCAATTACAAATAGCTTTCAGGCATTCCTGAGGGTCTTCATGCTTATGTGTAATTAATCTTATAATATGGTATTCAGTCTAGCACCTTAATTAGAATTTATGAGGACCTTTAAAAAAATCTTTATTATCTGCACATAATATGAAACTTGCAACAAATATGCTTTGTCAAATGGTATTTACTTCATCGTGTTTGTTGTATTCGCTGATGGCAGGCAGGAACAAGGGGTACTGGGATTATGCCTGTCATCTGGGAAAGAGTTTTTGAAATTGTCACCACTCAGATATTATTGAGGGTTATGGGTCTTTCTTAAATGGCCACACTGATTTCTTTTTCATAGTAAAGTATTGTGAACAGAATCCCTTTCTACAAATGGTGTATGCAGCTATTAGCTATTCATTATTTATATAAAAGCATTATAAACATTTTGAATATTTGGGACTATAAATTTTGACATAAATGGCACTTTTTCAAAAGCATGATTTTATGTGTTTGCAGGAGCATCTCTCCATAGAACATATTTTTTCTTCTGAAATAAATAGAGCAATTTGATTTTAATTTTATTCTATACGTGAACATTTGGAGAGAACCATTTTGTTAACAATTCAAATATGAACTGTAGCTTTAAATATGTCTATTTCAGCTAGTAAAAGATAAGCAGGAAGATCTAGTGATATGAAGCAGCTTCCATAAGACTAAGAAATGGTCCTGATACCGCTGGTTATCGGTGACAGTTCTGCTCCCTCACATGTTGAAGTTGGAACATTAGAGAAGCAGCCCAGGCAAGCAGATACGGCAGGGTTTATTTAAAAAGGGGTAACAGACTTACCCCAGGAGGGAGAAGAGGGCCATAGCTGGTATCCTGGTATTCAAGAAGCAAGGTGTTCTGCCCTATTTATATGTCCTAGGCTTCCTTTATTCTCCTGCCCTCTTTCCCTTTCTCCCTACAGTGTATGTGACTAGGCCCAGGAGTGCTCAGTGGGATGGCCAAATGGTGGGAAACAGGTGGGCTGAAGGGGGAAGGGCAGGATGGAGCAGCCAAGGACACATTAATTATCAACTTTAATAACTCCCTGTAGGAGGGAGGGCAATTCCTGGGACTGGTTACCTTGGCAACAGGTGGGAGCAGGGAGAGGTTCTTGATAAGGGTGGAGGAAGGCTCTGAAGGAATTACCATTTGAATCCTTCAGGGGACAGTCTCCAACTTGCTTGACTCACTCAAAATTGACCTCCTTGAGCTGACCTGACTTGATTTACCTATCTGTACTGACTGCCTGTCTCATTCTGGCTTCAGTCCATATTGGTTATTTCTGTTTTTTTTTTTTTTTTTTTTTTTGGTTTCCTTGCAAGCAGGCACAAACATATGCAAACACTTCTCTGTTTTCAATATCCTTGCTGATAAATCATTGGGAATGTCATGAAAGGAGTTCCCAGAGAAGGGGGTCCTCGACTCAGGATATGTGGGATCCTTGGAATTTGTGACAGAAATAAATTTCAGCATGCACCAGTCAGCTGAGACACAGACAGTTTTATTAAGAAAGCAGATACATTTTTAAGAGTTCGATATCTCACAGGAGAGACATCACTTGGGGCAGAGTAAGAAACACATTACCGGAGAATGCTGGCCATCTTGAGAGTGAGTTTTGGGGCTAAAGCAAAGAATATGCTTCAAGGGAGAATGAAGTCTATCTCCAGAGGAAGAAAGACCCACCCATTGGTGTGTGGCATTTATATTTATAAAAGGACAGTTGGTAGGGGCTGAACTAGAGTCAGGACAGAATGTAACACAATTTTGCACAGTTTTCTCTTTGCTTGCACTTTTGTACATTGTTTCTTTTGCAGGAAAGCACATAAACCAAGGGTACAGGCAAAGGAAAAGGTCTGGGTTGCTGAAGAATGCTTATTTTGCATTTTAAAGGTTCTTGGGTGTTTACTGTTTTCCAGGTGTTGGGCTCCTGGGGACTTCTCTTTTGAAACTCAGTCTCTCTTTTTCTCTATCCTCAAGTTGCTATCTCAAAACTAATTCTAATTACAAAACATATTTCAACTTTTAAACATATTTTCTTTCTTCTCGAGTTGTTATTAAAATGTTCCAAAATGATTTGTGATTTTAGTGGCCTCTTTTGTCTTCAGCTCCACCACAATTTATAAGAAGCCCCATGGACCAGGTGGTGTTGGAGGAGCATGCTGTAGAACTTCTTTGTGAAGCTGAAGGCCGCCCACCACCAGTTATCCTCTGGACCAAAGCAGGTATTAGCACTTCCATAAATGATTGTGGGAAGAAATGAGTACCTTCTCTTTCTGGAAAGTACAAAAAATAGTTTAATTATCACAAGTACATTGTGGACATCTAAACAGCACACTTTAAGTACAACACTATCTTAAATTTTCTGATGTTTTAAGTTTTGGTATTTGAATGTATGGCCTTCCTGAAATCATACTTTTACTCTGGGACATAGATTCTAGACTTTAAAAATAAAATTATTGGAAAGTTTAGTGTTTTTTTTTTTTAAAAAAAAATACCAAAAGCTAGCCTGCAAAATGTTAGAGATTTCTTTTGAATTAATCTTCAACTTGAATCCAAAAATTCTTTTAGTACAAAATGAAATCAGAAATGAAACAAAATGCTAAATGGAGCTCCAACTTATTAAACTTAAATGAAACTTTCAGAATAGAGCTGCTGTTCTTGAAGTGTGAGTAGCCTGGGTACAGGGCCTGGCAGGCAGGGTTCAGCCTCCCATCCAGAGGGACCAGGTACTCTTCAGGAACCTGAGAACATTGTACAACAAGATGCACAGTGTGCTGGATGAGAGATTGACCAAGACTCTCTGGGCTTGGAAATCTTAGCTTCTACATTAGTTAAAGTGCTAGGTTAAATTCAAAATATGTCTATGCATTTCGAAATTTTTGGATTAAAATTTCTGCTCTGTTCTTGCTCTGGGACTTGGAGAAGTAGACAACAGTGCTTACAAGGTGGACTTTGGAGCCCTAAAGCCTAGATTCATCTCTACTCCCTCATTTACTAGTTGCATGAATTTAGCAAGTAAATTAACCATTGTTTATTAGCGTACTCTCAACTATGTGCTGGGGGTGATGAAATGTACTACATCATCAGACGGTTGTAAGAATTCATCTGACTATGCTTAAAATTTTAGATATTTGGAACAAGTAGCTGCCAACCTGTGTGCACACTCAATAAAGTTAGCTATTGCTTTTTCTAACTGTAACAAGACTTCAGTAAGTTTTTACTGAAATAGTTGAGAATGACAACCCTATTTAATTGCTAGTGACCATGAGGAATAAAGTGTTGAGAAGGATCCAGAAGCTCAGTGTAAGCTCAAAGGTAAGAAGTACAGTGGTGGCTTGGGGTGTGGCTCTGAGGGTTATCAGCAGGAGTGTCACAAAAATACCACATTTGGTATGCTGCCTAAGCATTTTAAGTATTCTTTTCCCATAATCCTTTTATATTCTCAATATTGTATACATTTGATGAACCAATGTTAGAGAGGTATTTGAAAATTATATTAGTATTCAGACTCGTTCTGAAATTTCCATTCTAATTGTGGTTAAAACTGAGGAGTCAAGCAGGTAGGTGAGGGGATTCATAAAGAGGCCAAGCTATTTTCCTGGTGGGAGATGATAAATCCTTGCAATACAGTGATACTGCCTGCAGATTATCGGTGACGAGTTCTCCTCCCCCACATGTTGAAGTTTGAACATTAGAGAAGCAGCTGAGGCAAGCATAAAAGCAGGGTTTATTTAAAAAGGGGTAACATAGACTTCTCCCAGGATGGAGAAGGGGGCTATACCTGGTATCCCCAGAAGCAAGGTGTTCTGCCCTATTTATAAGTCCTAGGCTTCCTTTATTTCCTGCCCTCTTCCCCTCATCTTTCTCCCTACAGTGTATGTGACTAGGCCCAGGAGTGCTCGGTGGGATGGCCAAAAGGTGGGAAACAGGTGGGCTGAAGGGGGAAGGGCAGGATGGAGCAGCCAAGGACACACTAATTAACAACTTTAATAACTCCCTGTAGAAGGGAGGGACAATTCCTGGGACTGGTTACCTTGGCAACAGGTTCTTCATAAGGGTGGAGGAAGGGCTCTGAAGGAATTAACATTTGAATCCTTCAGGGGACAGTCTCCAACTTGCTGGACTCACTCAAAATTGGCCTCCTTGAATCTGACCTGACTCAATTTACCTATTTATACTGACTGCCTAATTCTGGCTTCAACGGTGGCGGAGGTTGGGGGAGGTCAGGACAAGGCTCATGCCATATTTTGGGGAATGTGATACAGAAAGGAGCCATCCTAGTTCACACCCCAAGGATTTCCTGAAAGAAGGATCTCAGCCTTTATTAGGACAGTCATGCAGTTCTGGCCTTTCGCTCCTTGAGTCATACAAATGCAATACGGAGTACTTGCTTTTCCTCTTTGCAGGAAGACGGCTCCCTGTGGAAGGCCGACATACAGTTCTTTCCTCTGGCACTCTGAGAATTGACCGTGTAGCACAACACGATGAAGGTCAATATGAATGCCAAGCAGTCAGTCCACTGGGGGTGAGAAAGGTGTCTGTCCACCTGACCGTAAAGCCCAAAGGTAATAAGTGCCAAGATTCATTTTCACATCCTAAAGAGATTCTCTCTTCCCATGTTTTCAAAACACCCAGCAGAAACCCCATTACTTAAACAATTTTTTTTTTTTTTAGGATCTAAGAAATCAATAATTTCATACTTTTCTTCTTCTGTAGAACTTCTCTTTCTACATTAAAATTTTATTTTTATTAATAGTAATTGCAATCATGTTTTCTTTAAAAGTCATTTCATGGGGCTGAGGTTGTTGGCTCACATATATATAGACTAATTTACATTTTCTGCACTCTTCGTATCTTGATATAATTTCCTAAGTTTCTCTACAAGTCCTGCATAATTTGTTTTGATGTAGTGGTTCTAAATTCAGAGGTAACACACATTTAGATAAGAACATATGATAAGTAGAAACAAAGTTTAGCCCTATATAGCAATGTAAGCATAAGAAGAAACATGAGTAGTGCCAAACTGTTCACAATAAACATGAACACATGAGTATATCAAGTTACTACTATGTATTGATGTATTGTCTATTATTAATTATTTTACCCCTCTATTTTAGACATTAAATGCTTTTTTTTTTTTTTTTTTTTGGTACTAGGATTGAACCCAGAGGTACTTAGCCACTGAACCACATCTCCAACCCACATTTTTTTTTTCTGAGACAGTCTCATTAAGTTGCTTAGGACCTCCCTAAGTTGCTGAGACTTGACTTTGAACTTTTGATCCTCCTGCCCTCACTTCCTGAGCTGCTGGTATTATAGGAGTGCAACACCACGCCCAGCTTAAATGTTCATTTTTAAATGAAATTGAGATGAAAGGAGAAGTTAGCATTGGCATCCCAATGTGCAAATAGCAACTCAAATGAGTGGGAGGCTTTGAAATACAATTATGGAAAGATGAAGGGATATGAAATGCCTCTGGCAAACCCATTTCTGTCTAAGAGTAAATATCGAAAACTGCTCTGAAGAATATTCCAAACTGGTTTTGAACTGATTTTCAACTAAAGACCATCCACCAGAAGTTTTTGGATCAATGTTTGAAAAAAATGGAAGTGATATTAAATGAACAAATATTAATCAAATAAGATATAATATGCAGATGCATATTGATTGACATATTGATATTGATATCGATTTACAATGATTGATCTTCCTTTTGCCCCATTTTCACATCTTTCAGTTGTCCGTCTCCTGTCAGCCTTCACATCTCAATATGGAAGCCACTGATCTTCGCTAAGGAGGTTTCTTCCACTCTCTGAGGTGTCCCTGTTGAATTGAGCATTAGAGTATACCATTTAGTCTAACCAAATACTGCTAGAATATGCCATTTATTAATCTAATTAGAGTATATCATCGGACACATATAGAAGTATTTGATACATCCATCAAATATCCATAGCCCAGAAAATATTATGAGCAATATTCATGAATGTGGAAGTAAACAAACAAGTATTTTAAAGAATAGAGGTATAAGTGTTGTAGCAGATTATGTGAAGGGTATGAATAGCAAGGCCCAAGTGGAAGGAAGTCGTTTGAACAGTTGGTTGTATTAGACCTGGAATAGGTCTTGATTTCATGCTACGTAACTATTGAGTCTTGATCAGATCCATGTTTTAGAATATAAGTAAACCCAAAGTGAACAGGAAAGGTTCTAGTGAAGAAACCCTAGAAACTAGTAAGAAACTAGTCACTTGACCTGAACTGGGATCACAACAGTGGGAAGAGTGAGTGAATTCAAGAAAAAATTATGACAGATGGAACCATTTTATCTATGAGATTATAAAGAGCATTTTTTCCCTTCTTTCCTTCTTTTTTAAAAATATTTTTTACTTGTAGATGGACCTTTATTTATTTAATTATTCATTTATTTTTAAGTGGTGCTGAGGATCAAACCCAGTGCCTCACTCATGCTAGGCAAGTGCTCTACCACTGAGCCACAACCCCAGTCCTTTTGCCTTCTTTTCCAATCCCTGAAGCAATTTAAATATATCGGACTGTGATGAAGGATCCAATAAAGATTGCCGGGGGAGCAAAACAAATGCATCAGGAGATGCCATTTAGAGAAAGTGGTGGAAGTGACTGTAAGGACTTGATATTTGAGCAGAGACTTGGGTGAAGTAAGATTTAACATGTTTGCTAAGGGATGAATAGAGTTTAGTCCAAAGATTGTACGAGGAAACACATCACAGATGGAAGCAAAAAAGAGTGACATCTTTGAGAAGAGACAGAATATCGTATGTTTCAAAGTCCTGGGAAAAGAGCAGTGTTTCTGTAATTTAGTGAGCAAAGGAGAGAGTGTCTCTGGATGAGTCTGGGGATGTGGGTAAAAGAAGGATGGGTTATTCAAGAAAAAATTAAGAGAAGTAGATACCACTGATGCCTTAGAGACAGGGGCTGAAATTAGGCACTCAAAGTCTGCTAGCTTCTGTTCCTAGAATTTGGGGCAAAACCAAGCATTTATTTTTAGACATGCTTGGTATAAATCTATTTTCCAGTGAAGATATTGAATTATCAGTGGGGAATAGAAATCTGTATTTCAAAATAGAGGCCTTGGCTAGAATGTACGTGTGGGAATCACTGCAATTGGGTAATGTTTAAAAAATTGGCAGAGAAGGAGGAGAGATTGAAGAAGTGGAGCCCTAAGTAATTTCCTGTCTTGAGAGCTGAATAAAGGAGGAAATGTCAAATCCTGCACAAGAGGGAGAAGTGGTCATAGAAGTGTGAAGAAGTCAAGTCATGACATATAAGCCCTGAGAAATGTTCAGGAAAGCTCTGTGGATGGCTCATCACGGGTAAGAGAGTGCAAACGGATACAAATGGGCAAAATCCTTTTGTGAGGTGCAAGTTATCCGAGCAGTTAGCAAGAACCCAGGCTGCATAAATTATAGTTAATTAGAATGGGGCTTCTGGCCGTCAAAGGAATAGAATCTCTGAAAAATTCTGTTATAAAATTTAAAAAAAATATTTCCTACATTAAAAAATGTGATTTATTATACTGCATAACTAGGCTGGCAGAAAGTAAGTTGAAGTTATTTCAACCAAAAAGAAATTTAAAAAAAAAAAGTTGGCTGATCCAAAATCAGAATGTTGAGAAGTATATGTGCACAAAAGGAAAGGTGACACAAATAGGCCATTGCCTGTCATGACTGCAGCATAGACAGGGAGATTTGGAGGAGTGGCAAGGTGGTGAATGCAAACGGTCACAGCCTTCTGAACGAGGCAGGGGAGCTAGTGTGGACAACAGAGGGCTCACAAGAGAAGCTAACACAGACCCATATGGAGAAAAGCATTATGTTTAGGACTTGAATTTGCCTAAGATTGAGTACATCAAATCAACAAAGGGTACGACACACCCAAGAGAATAAACAATGCAAACATAAGAATGAGTAATGAGTAATTTTATCAATAAATAGATAAGCTTAAGGATTTTAGGAATTAGAATAAAAAGATCTGTTATAATGACATCTGAAACATTTAAGAAAATAAAATTTATCATAAAAATGAGGAGACAGAGGCTGGGGATGTGGCTCAAGTGATAGCGCGCTCGTCTGGCATGCGTGCGGCCCAGGTTCGATCCTCAGCACCACATACAAACAAAGATGTTGTGTCCACTGATAACTAAAAAATAAATATTAAAATTCTCTCTCTCTCTCTTAAAAAAAAATGAGGAGACAACTGGAAAGTAACAAACATGAAAGAGTTAAGATAACACAAGTTTTCTCAATAAAAGACAACATCATGAAAAAAATTTTAAATATATGTTAAGTAGCAAATTAGGCATGCTTAAGGGGAAAAATATCAGTGAACTAGATTGAAAGTGTAAGATATACAAACAAACTGAAAACACACAGAGGACAGAAATGGATGTTCTCAGTCTCAAGATAGTAGAAAGGGAAGGTAAACAATGTTGGAGAGCTTTTAGCCAACATAACTAGAACCAAGAAAACATAAATCCAGGCTAGGATGAAGCAGTATAGATTAAGCAGAATAAATGACATATTGCTAAATATAAATAATTTACATTGCTGTCAGCAGCAATAGGTGTCAGACGATGTTGGAACCAAGTCTTCAAAGTGTTTCAAGAAAAGTAACTGTAAATTTAGAATTGTAAAAGTATCAAATCTTCCAACAATAGGAATTAAGGACATTATGAGAAAAAAGTTCTGAATGATCTCAACAGAAAATATCTAACAGAACTTATAGACATTACTAGGTTAATGGAGGATTGATTATCATCAGATGCAGAGAAAAGTTTGATTAAATTTGCCATCTCTTCATTGTTTAGAAAAAATATATTAGCAATATAAAAGTGAACAAATAAAAACTCTTTTTATGAAAAAAGAGACCATAGGAAAGGATGCTTTTCAAGGTGAAATGTTAAAAATATTCCCTTTAAACTTAGAAAGTAGACTGTATTTGTCTAATGTTATAAGGGAAGATCTTAGCCTGTACAAAAGGGCAAGAAATAACAGCAAATCTTAGAAATTTAGAAGGAATACAAACATTTTATTACTTATATGTAATAGAACTTTTTCTTATACACAATCCAAAAGTAGCTACAGATATACTATAAAATAGGGGTTGAGTAAGATTATTAAATCTAATGTCAAGTACAAACTGTTTTCTATTCTATGTGCCAGTGACAAGCAGGATGCTTAATTTTATTATAAAAAATGATACTCCTTAAAATAGCAAGAAAGTGTAAGTTAGTTAAAAATAAATCTAACAAAAGATGTGCAAGAACCATGTGGAAAAAGGATAAAATGTCAGTACAAGAAATTGAAGAAGACAGACTTACTATTGCAAAAAATGTTAATTTTTCCAATATTAATTTATAGCTCAATGCAATTCCAGATAAAATCCTAAAAGAGTTCTTGGTGGGAGATGAAGGGATGATTCTAAAATGCAGATGAAAAAAGAAAGATCCAAGAATAACTAAGATTATTATATATCTATTAGAAATTACATATTTTACTACTGGCCCAGAGATGACTAGACCAATTGAGCAGACGTCAATTCAATTGATGGCAGCAGTGGTGTTGTGCATGACTATAGAAACTAGGTATCCTCAGTGAATTGTTCTGGTTGTTCACAGGGAAGACAAAAGTATGTCCTTACTCCACCCTATATCCCCAAATCAATTCCAGATTAAAAAATGACTCTAAAATCTAAAACAGATATTTAACTCTTTTTGAATAACAACTAAAATTTATCTGCAAAACAAATTATAACCCTCTTAGCATAAAAGAAAAGATTAATGTTCAGACCTTTGATTCATAAGTCACAAAGAGAAGATTTTGGCAACATATTTAACTAACAAGTGTTCTTTGATATCTGAAATATACAAAGAACTCCCTAAATCAGTAAGAATATAAATTAAGGAAAAAAAATTTAAAAATGAGCAAAGATAGTACAATTTAGGAAAAAAATGTTAATTTTCTATACTTTCAGGGGAATAATGTAGATGTATAAGGTGAAATTCTTTTTAATTTTAAAGGGAACCTTTCATCTTGAAAAATGCCCTTTCTTACAGTTTTTATGTTTTGGGGGAGGGCTATTGGGGAGTGAATCCAAGGGCTCTTAACTACTGAGCCACATCCCCAGCCCCTTTTTGTATTTTATTTAGAGACAGGGTTACACTGAGTTATCTAGGGCCTTGCTAAATTGCTGAAGCTGGCTTTGATCTTGAAATCCTCCCGTCTCAGCCTCCTGAGCTTCTGGGATTACACACCTAGCTATTTCCTAAAGTTTTTTTTTTTTTTTTTTTTTGCAGAAAAGACTTAGAAGTCTACATGAAGTCAAATAAGGAAATGAAAGGGCAGTAGAGAAAAGAGTTCTGCTCTAGGGTGTGGAATTAGATATTTCCAAGATATTATAAGCAGTGGCACAGTCCATGGTAATGAGAAGCTGTGTGACAGGAGGTCAAAGTGGCTGGAGATAAAGGAAGTCAAATAATGAGGCTAGGATGTGAGGTTTAGATGCGTGAAGTTCCTGGCTGAATCAGTTTCCCTGGGATCCTTAAGCAATGTGCACTGTTGTTGAATATTATTTCCACGTATGTTCATGTCATTGATTAATTTTATTTAAACCTTTAATTTTGAGATAATTGTGCAATGACATTCAATAGCAAGAAATAACACAAAAGATCCCATTTGTCCTTTTCTAGCAGTGACATCTTTCAAAACAATATCACAACCAGGATATTGACATCAGTATATCAAGATACAGTTTCTCTCCCTGCAAGAATCGCCTATGTTGTCCTTCTCAAAACCACACCCCTCTCCCTCCCATTTTCTTGCCGTCTCACATTTCTCACCTCCCAAAACCCTGACAAGTACCAATGTGTTCTCCAATTCTATAATTTTGTCGTTTCAAGAATTTTATGTGAGCTGGGTGCAGTGGTGCATGCAGCAGCAACTTCGGAGGCTGAAACGGGAGGATTACAAGTTGAAAGCCAGCCTCAGCAGCTTAGGGAAGCCCTAAGCAATTTAATGAGTCTCTGTCTCAAAATAAAAAAATAAAAGGAGGTAGGGAAGTGGCTTAATGGTTAAGTACACCTGTATTCGATTCCTGGTACCAAAAAGAAAAAAAAGAAAAAGAAAAGAATTTTATATAAACAAAATCATAGAGTACATAATCTTTTTGGATTAGCTCTTTACTTAGCATAATTATCTAGAAGTTCATTCAGAATGCATATATATATCAGTATTTTGTCCTTTGTGTTGTTCTGTAGTAGAACTCCAAGGCATGGATAATTTGCTATTTGTTTTATCATTCACTTGTTGAAGGACATCTGGGTTGTTTCCAGCTTTGGGCTATCATAAGTAAAAGTGCTGTAAAGATCCATGTACAGGTTTTTATGTGAATTTAAATTTTTAATATCTCAGGGATAGGTGCCTAAGAGAGCAATTGCTGTATTATTTGGTAGTTGGCATGTTTACATTTTTAAAAATAAATTCAAAATCCTTTGCAGAATGGCTATACTATTTTATAACCTCACCCGTGGTATGTAATCTAATTTCTTTACATCCTTGCCAATGACTTCTGTTCCTGTTATATATAATATATATATATATATATATATATATATATATATATATATATATATATATTTTAGTCATTTTGATAGGTATGCAATAATACCTCATTATGGCTTTAATTTGCATTTCTACAATGTCTAATGATGTTAAGAACCTTTTCACGCACGGATTTGCTATCTGTATATCCTCCTTGGTACAATGATACGTCTTTGGCCCATTTTCTGTTTGAACTGTTTTTTTTTTTTCCCTAAACAATTGGCTTTTTAGGTTCCTTCATATATTTTATATACTAACCCTTTGTTGTATATGTGTTTTGCAAAATATTTCTTCTCCTTCCCTAAGTTGTCTTTTAGTTTTCAACCTGGTCTTTTACTAATAAAAATTTTAATTTTCATGTAGTTTTCTTTGATGGATCTCACTTTTTATACAGAGTCAAAACTTTGGCCTATTATAAAAGTTTTCTCCTGTGTTTTCTTTTTTAACTTTCATAGTTAAAACAATTTATGTTTTATTGTTAATTGTGAGTTAATTTTGTATAAAGTGTGAGACTGTTTAGTGAGTCAAGATTCATTTTTCTGCCTGGGATTATTCAGTTGCTCCCGCACATTTGTTGAAAGGCTTTCATTGAATTGCTCTCGCACCTCTGTCAGAATGAACTGGGCTTGTGTGGATCTTGCTCTGCTCCATTAATGTGTGGGTCTGTGTCCATCTTCTCAGTACCACACACTTTAATTACTATAGCTTGTTGTTCTGTTTTTAAATCCAGTAGAGTGATTCTTCTCACTTTATTCTTCTTTGACAAAATTATTTAGTTTCCTTTGCACTTCTAAATAAATTTTAGAGTAATCGTGTCTATATCTATAAAAAATTCTCTTGCTTGGATTTTAATGGAAATTGCATATCAATTTGTGAAGAAATGGCATCTTTACTGTCTTGAGACTTCCAACTCATGAATACATTGTTTAGCTTTTCTTTCATTTCTTATATCATCCTTCTGTGGTCTTCCACACATGATTGTTCTGCTTGATTGAAACCTAAGCATCACATTTTTGGGGTTTCCTTTTGCTGTACTGGGGATTGAATCTGTGGGTGCTCTACCACTCACCTACATGCTCAGTCTTTTTTGTATTTTTTTAACTGTGAGACAGCATCTTGCTAAGTTGCTGAGGCTGACCTGTAACTTGTGGTCCTTCTGTCTCAGTCTTCTGAGTCTAAGAGATTACAGGCCTGTGCCATCCACACCTGGCGCATACCATGTTTTTGAGCAATTCTGAATGATACTGTTTTTAAAAATTTTTGTGTTTGTGTGTTCATTTATTGAGTCCACAAATATGATTCATTGATTTT
The DNA here is from genome assembly GCF_021218885.2 of Marmota monax. Classification (NCBI taxonomy): domain Eukaryota; kingdom Metazoa; phylum Chordata; class Mammalia; order Rodentia; family Sciuridae; genus Marmota; species Marmota monax. The sequence goes on along the minus strand of NW_026695198.1, from coordinate 6,314,038 downwards.
CCATTTATGTTGTATTCTGTGACCTTGCCAAACTCACTCTAGAATACTTTTGATATTTCTTAGATTTTTTTTTACATGGATAAAAGTATCATCTGAAACAGAGTTCTATTTCTTCTTATCCTATTCCTTTGCTTTCCTTGTCCTTTACTTGCTATAATGCACTAGACTTTTCAGTTCTAAGTTGGATCAGAGTGGAGAGAGCACATGCCCCTGCCTTATTCCCCATCTGAAGGGAAGGTATCCCCTCACTACTTACTGCAGGATTATTTTTCAAGCTGTGTAGGTTCTCCTGTATTTCTGTTTTTCTGAAAGCTTTTTCTTATTCTTTTTTTTTTTTTGGTATCAGGAATTGAACCCAGGGGCATTTAACCACTGAGCCACATCCCCAGCCTTTTTTAATTTTTCTTTTGAGACAGGGTCTTGCCAAATGGCTCAGGGGCTCATTGAGTTGCTGAGGCTGGTTTTGAACTGACAATTCTCCTGCCTCAGCCTCTGGAGCTGCTGGGATTATAGGCACGCATCACCGTAGCTGGCTCTGAAAGCTTTTTCTAAACCATGAGTGAGTTGAATACAGTCAAACACATTTTATGTATTGATTGATATCCTGTGGTTTTTATTCTTTAGCTGTTAAAATGGCAAGTTATATAGGTAAATCGACTGATTTCAAATATTGAATCAGCATTGTGTCGCAGGATTAAACCTTAATTGGCCATGGTGTATAAACCTTTTAATATTGATGAATTCTATTTACCAATACTTTGTTGATGATTTCTGTGTACATGTTCATGAGAGGTATTGGTCTGTAGTTCTTTTGTTTGCTGCTGTTGTTGTTTGGTACTGTCTCTATCTGATTTGGATGTTAGGGTCGGCCTCCTACAGTGAGTCAAAAAGTATTGCCTTCCTTTCTATTTTATGCAAGGAATCATATAGAGTCGTCATAATATATTTTAAAATCATTTAGTAGAATTCTCTAGCAAAATGATTTTCATTCTTTCCTTGAGATTCCTTTTTTGAGGGAAGGTTTTTCCCCATATTTTTACTGCTGCATTATAGTTGTCAATAATGGTGGGACTTATTGTTATTTATTCAGACATGCACACAACATAACAATAAAATTTGGCCAAAATCATCCCCCCCCATTTCCCTATTTCTTCCCTCTTCTGGTCCTTTACTGATCTTCCTTCAATTTTCATGAGATTCCTCCACCCCCACTCACCTTTCTTTTCCTTTTTCCTCTATAGTTCCATATATGAGAGAAAATATATGACCCTTGACTTTCTGAGTTTGGCTTATAATATAGTGATCTGAAGTTCCATCCATTTTCCTGCAAGTGACATAATTTCATTTTTCTTTATGGCTGAATAAGACTCTATTGTGTACATATACTACATTTTGTTTATCCATTTATCCATTTTTGATGGACAGCAGTTTGGCTATTATGAATTATACTGTTATAAACATGGAGATCTCTCTCTCTCTCTCTCTCTCTATATATATATATATATATATATATTTATATATATTATATATATATTATGTTGACTTTAATATTTTAGGATTAATACCAAGGCGTGCTATATGATGGTTCTCATGCCTAGTCATCTGAGGAAACTCCATACTGATTTCCATAGTGTTTGTACTAATTTACCATGCCTCCAACAGGGTAAAGTGTCCCTTTTTCTCCACATCCTCTTCAGCATTTATCGTTGCTTGCATTCTTGATGATTGCCATTTCTGACTGGAGTGAGATGAAATCTCAGCGTAATTTTTGATTTTCATTTTTGGGGGAGGAGGAGTTTTTAAAGATTGTAAATCCAATTTCCTTGCTCATTGTGGGAGCTATTTTAATCATCTAGTTCCTATTAATTGAGTTGAGACGGTCTGTGCTTTCTGAGGGAAAAAGATTTCTACTTTGAAAAGGCATCCTTTTACATTAGCCAGAAATAAAATTTGATGTTAACTGTTGGGCTGGGGATGTGGCTCAAGCGGTAATGCGCTCGCCTGGCATGCGCGGGCCGCTGGGTTGGATCCTCAGAACCACATAAAAATAAAAGATGATGTTTCCACGGAAAACTAAAAAATAAATATTGAAAAAAAAAGCTTGTTCTCTCTCTCTCTCTCTTTAAAAAAAAAATGATGTTAACTGTATAGCTTGCCTTTAGGCTTACCAAAAGATATTGAGAAAGAATAATGAAAACCCTTGCACCCACTCCTCAGCTGAAGAAATAAAGCATTGTGAATATGGTTGACACTTGTGTGCTTTCCTCTTCTTTTATTCCTGCTCTGTCCTCTGTCCTAATTATCACCAGCCTGAGTTTGGTGTTTATTATTCTCCTAGATGACCAAGTAAATTGACTTTTTAAAACTAATGTGGACAACCAATTTAGCATTTATATTTATACTGTTTGATGGGGTTGGCACATATTGACTAAAATGATAGCGACAGGATGTTATCTTGGCTCATTCCTACAGCTCTCCCAGTGTTTACTCGACTTCCTCAGGATGCAAAGGTAGATGTTGGGAAGAATATAAACATTTCATGTCATGCTCAAGGAGAACCACAGCCTATAATTACTTGGAATAAGGTAAGATCTCAACTAAAGCTTCTGTAATATCAAAAACATCGACAGGTGTATTGACCCACTGAAACCCAGACGATGATTCTCATATGGATTTATTACTGTTGTGATTTTTGCTAGCAGGCAATACTTTTCATGCTGTAGCAGGTTTATTTCTTGATTCTTCTTTTTTTAAGTGACTGAATCTGATTTTGGCTCAAGGTTTTGATAAAAATTTTGTCCTTCCTCATTTGCTTGGTGATAAAAACTTCATAAGCATAACTAAATTCCTTGAAGAAAAAATCACTTTGCCATGTATAAATTAAGAGTTTTCGTGGCTAGCGAGAAACCATCATAAATTAATAACTCAGAAATGCATTAAAACTAGGTCGTTAGCTGAAAACAAGAAAGGAATAAAAAAACCTGATATTAAAGGGACATGTCAAAAAAAAAGTACTTCTAAAGGTTGAAAACCTGAATGGCTTTAAAGAAATAATAGGTCTTTATTTATATATCTTATTTCTTTTGGTTCTTTGAGCTATAGTCTTTCAACACAATTGCTTCTTCCATTTTAAGTTTTCCATCACAATGAAATGATTGGTCTCAGATTTCAATGTTCTTAACAAAATCAATGAATGTGCACACACTTGAATGACAGGTTTTATGGAAAAGTGTGACAAAATGTGAAATTTGTGAAAGATCACAGAACTGTGTTTACTAAAACCACTTAGTTTATTTTTGTTTGTATCATATGGCAACAAAGCCACCTATTTTTGCTAGTTCTCTTCTTTTGTACTGTAGCCGAGCATCGTGTGAGGTTCTTTATGAAGAGTAAGTTCGGTGCCTCCAATTGAGCTTGTGTCCTCTCACATAGTCTTGAGTATTGTTTTGTGAGCCAGAAATCTCACTATGTTCCCTGGCCTGGGAATATAGCAACACCTCTGCCTCAGCCTCCTGGTAGCTGGGTCTCCAGGCATGTGCCACTATGCCAGTGTAAACTCTTTTTTTATTTAATACTATCTATCCAAATGCTTTAATACTAACAGAAGAACTGTGGAAAATATATATTTTTTGGCAGTATAAAGCCTTATCTGACATTCTACTAAATGCTTCATTATCTAACTATACCAGCAAAATATCTCAAAGTCCACCTTTTGGAAGGTAGGTTCTAATCACGTATTGATGGGGTGCTACTGTATGCCAGTCATTTTACATATACTATCCCATTTCATTTTCATAACAATCTTCCTCAGTTCAAAAGTTTGGAAAGGGTACGAGTTAGGATACCTTTCAAATAAGTAGATAAGGGATTTATTGGAAAGCTATCTGATTGCTCATGCTCTAAGCAAAAAGCACAGAGCTGGGAGTTCTGGTACTAAGTGAGAAGAAGGGAGGGGAAAAGAGTGAATTTGGAAAGAAGATGCAATGGTGGTCCAGCCAAAAGAAGGGAAGGGGAAAGACTACCGGGGCCCCGCACCTAGGCATCTGATCTCCTCAGATGTGGCCCGTGTATGATCTCTTTCCAGCTGCTCTTCCATCAAGTAGGTCCTGTCCTCTCTTCTACTTCCTGTCACTGCCTAGCCTGAGTTACCATCTGCCTGTCACCTTGGACTTGTTTCCTAGCATTGTCCCAAGATAGCTGCACAAATCTGAAAACATATAAGACATTCTCAGACTCTAACCTTTATGGTTACTCTCTGGCCCATTGGCCATTACTGGAGTAAGAATTCTTTAAAAAAAAAAAATCTCTCTTGTCTTTAGTTTCATGAGAGTCTTTTGGAGAGGGGCAAGATAATGGTATCTCTATTACAATCTCTGAAAGCCATTTTTTTTCTTTTTAAAATTAACATCATAATGATGATGGACATTTAAAAATAAAATTCCTTATCTTATTTTTTTGGGTACTCAAATCACTGAACCACATCCCCAGCCTATTTTGTATTTTATTTAGAGACAAGGTCTCACTGAGTTGCTTAGCACCTTGATTTTGCTGAGGCTGGCTTTGAACTCATGATCCTCCTGCCTCAGCCTCCTGAGCTGTTGGGATTATAGGAATGTGCTACCACATCTGGCAATAAATTCTTAATAATTAGTAGAGAATGCACTTTAATAGTAGTTTATATAAAATTAGTTACTTGTATCTTCTTAAAGTATATTTTTTGAACTGGGAAATACAGTTATCTATATACCAGTGTAGCTATACAAAATGTGTCTAGGGAAGTCAAAAATAAGGAAACATTTTGATGTTTTCAGGTGGTGGATTTTTGAGCATTTTTCTCCTTAAAATCTTGTTCTTATTTTTATTGTCAGAATTGTCTTTTAGAAGTAAGCAGGTTGTTAATACTTTGCTTACATCCATCTATTGAGTGATGGTTTTAAGAAAATCACATGCTAAATAATACACTACTGAACTTATGAGTGTCATATTTATTTTAATTAGAAGACAAAACAGCACTTCTTGGGAATCTCTTTCTTTCTTCTCTTTGTTCGATTTATTTGATACCTCCTATAGTGCTTGATACATGGCAGGCACTCAGTAGATATTTGTTGAACAAATGCAGACTACATCGAATGAAGTGTAAATATTTACTTTTTAAGGACCCACGCTTTCTCCCAATGACAACCCTTTTTTACTTGGTAGGCAGGTATACAGATTACTGAGAGTGGTAAATTCCATATTGACAGTGGAGGCACACTGACCATCTACGACGCAGGCCAGGCTGACCAAGGAAGATACGAATGTCTGGCTCGGAATTCATTTGGCCTTGTTGTGGCAAACATGTTTCTTACAGTCACTGGTAGGTATTTAGAGATCCATTTATAACAACCAAATAAATGTGTTTGAACAGCTTCTTGTAATCCTGGTTCATCTTATTACTCGTGTTCCTTTTTGCATTCTTTCTACCCAAATGTGTTAAAAATCAAATTAAAGCTATCTTATTATTTTAAAGTTTAAACTCTGTTAGTGAATATGAAACAAAAACCATTATGCCAAAGGAACATAACCAGCAGGGATTTGCCAATGTGTCTCATGTTATCTTGGAAGTTGGCAATTATAGAATGTAAGATGTACTCATTGCCAAAATGTGGAGCGAAAGATTGAAGCATAACACAGAATTTAATGTGTTTGTTACTCTGGCCTAGTATATCCTAGATTAAAATAAAAAGTTAACCAAATGGCTAAGTAAGCTTTGCTACCATCATATGTCTGGAAGCATTTATTACTGGCCAAAACAAGTGGTATTGCTTTCTGCATTTTGTCATCAGCCTGGTTAAATAGGCTTGCCATAACCTTTTGCTGGTTGATTTTATATCATGTTTTAAAAAAATTGCTTGTTATAGCTTTATAAAAAAAAAATAAAATACCCCCCTTTCATTGGTTCAGTTCAAATTGGAAGTGAGAGAGAACACTTGTAGGCTAATTTGAGTGCAGGAAACTGGAGGCTCAGATGTGGTTATGCAAATGGAAACAAACTGTGATGAAGGGGTTTGGAATGTTCTCTGCAAAGAGGAAGCAATGCAGAGAAACACGGCATGTCTTCTTGTAGGAGCTGACATCCAAGTTTTTTTCTTTCTTTGAAAGTGGGTTTAGGAACTTTTCCTGTACTGAAAAATAGTGGTTAAAATAAAAACTTCAGTTATAAGTTGCTACAGTGCTGTTTTGGGCTTTGTCAATCATTCAATTTCCTTATAAATGGGCCAATTTCATAAATATGGTTTTGCATTTATTTCCCTCTTTTTTTCCTAGCCCTTATGGGTGTACAAGAGAGATTGGGTAACCTTTCATTCTAAATATAAGCCTGATTAAAAAGAGATTATCAAATCCTATCCTTAAATATGTTTCTATTTTTCTATTAAATCAGTAGTCTCATATCCTTCCACTAAAATATTCTTTTGAGATATTAAATTTCTGAGCATTTCATCTGTCTGAATACTGTATGCAAAACATATATTTTCATTAGTGACACATTAGTTTTCATGAATTTATTATATTGTATGGTAAAAATGTACTAACTATAGAATATTATTTTGAAAATTGTAAAAAATGTAATTTAGTAACCAAAAACCATTTAGTCTAACAGAGAAAGAAATTCTTTATTGTTTATAGTTTCTGAATGCTACAAAATCTTAGTCTCACTCTGATGTTATTCTCTATGAGTTCATGTTTTTCCTGATTTAAAATCTTTGGAAGTTGTATTTCTTATGAATTTATGGAGTTTTCTTTCTGCTCTTCAACTATTTACGAGACCCGAAAAAAGAATGTCCTTGAGGTATTTTGGAAAAGAGCCATCGTAGCATTTAAAGTAACATTGCTATCTTCACAGATGTTAGAAATCTATCCATTAAACAAACAAACATTTTTCTGTATCTGTCTCTGTTTTGCTTCATCACACATACAAAAGACTCTAATTGTAGTGAAAAAGCATTTTAGAATCTCTAAAATAAGAATTGCAGTTAATTGACAGAAATTTAACTAAGCATCATTTAATATATTTATAGTTACATATGCATATTTCATATAACTATCATTTAATATATAATACATATTTTAATTTATATAATAATATATATAATTATCCATGATTTATGTAAAATGATGGTTAATTAGAACATCATTTAATATGTACATATACTTTATATATGTACATGTGTATGTGTGTTTCAGTCAGTTTTTCACACTGTGATCAAAAGAAATAACAAGAACAATTTTAGGGAAGGGATAGTTTATCTGGGGCTCATGATTTCAGAGGTCTCAGTCCATAGATGGTTGGCTCCTTTGCTCTGGGCCCAAGGTGTGGCAGAACATCATGGTAGAAGAGTATGGTAGAGGAAAGCAGCTTAGGACATGGTCACCAAGGACAAATATACATCCTGAAAGCACAACCCAAAGATCCACCTCCTCTAGCCACACCTACCTGCCTATGGCTACCACCAAGCTAATACCTATCAGGGGATTAATACATTGATCAAGTTAAAACTCTTATAACCCAATCCCTTCACCTTTAAACTTTCTTGCATTTTCTCACACATAAGCTTTTAGGGAACAAATATCTAAACCATACACACACATACACACACACACACAGTAAATTATTTAGATTAAAATGTGTTAATTAATCTATCAGATTTTAAAACAGCAATAAGTAACAATCATCAATATTCTGTTCTACTATGCAAAAAATTTAAAAAAATTAAAAACCCAGAAAATCAGGTTATAGGAGTATAATAACACAATACAAAAGAAGTCGTTGTAACAATATATATGTATATATTTTGCTCTGGGGACATATATATGAGGGAAAATTAATTTGGGTCTGCTTTTCATAACACATAAATTTCATGATAGTATTCTTTTATATATAGGGAAGACATGATAAAATAATATAAATTTAAATTTTAATAAATTTAAGACAAGGAGTATGTGTTTGCTTACAAAATCCAAATTAGGCTGGGGGTGATGACACATACCTGTAATATCAGTGTCTTGGGAGGCTGAGGCAGGAGGATCACAAGGTCAAAGCTAGTCTCAGAAACTTAGCAAGGCCTGGAACAACTTAGGGTGTCCCTGTCTCTAAATAAAAAACATTAAAAAGGGCTGGGAATGTGGTTCAGTATTTAAGGGCACTTGGGTTCAATCCCTTGTACAAAAAACAAAACAAATAAACCCCCAATTATCAAAAGAAGGGAAACATATAACATAGAATATACTGATAAAGCATTTTATAGCTTAGACCCTCTCATTTGTAATGAAAAGGAAAAATGCATGCATTGTAGATTTGTCCAGTCTTGCTTCCCCCACTTAACAGTTATGAAATGCTGGAACTCTGCTGTGTAAAAAGTGATACAGAGTATCACATGTTTTGAGTTTCTATTCAAGATTGGGGAAAATAGCCATAAGAAGTAATCCCAAATGATAAAAAGTACACATTCTAGACATTATTTATAAAATGTGAATGTTACAGACTGATGTCCACAGCAAGGTATTTATTAATTGTTTTATGATACTGGAGCTTGAACCAATGGCCTTATGCTTGCTAAACAAGCACTCTATGCTGAGCTATATACCCCCATCCCTTTTTAAATTTATTTTATTTTTTATTTTGAGATAGTGTCCCACTAAGTGGCTGAGGCTGTTATTGATTCTGAGCCTCTTGTAGTTGAGTTACAGGCGTATGCTACCAAGACCATAGTAGGGCATTTATGATAGCAAACAAACAAAAAACAGAGAGGGAAAGTTTCCATGGTTGAAATTTTTCAGGAAATTCATTTTTCCCCTTAAGATTTAATAGTTTTTTAAAAAATATTTATTATTTGTGTATTATGTATGTATTATTAGTTTTAGGTGGATATATTAGTTTGTTTTTATGTGGTGCTAAGGATCAAACCCAGTGCCTCATGCATGCTAGGTGAGCATTCTACCACTGAGCCACCACCCCAGCCCCAAGATTTAATAGTTTTTTTTAGAAATAATTTAAACAGATTTGGGTAACCTGTAAAGCTAATACGGTATTTTCTAGAACCTTGTTGTTTAGGATGTCCTCAGATACTTATACTGGCAAATATTATTGTGTCGGCACACTTCTTTTTCTTTGCCTAGATAATATTTGGCATCTGAGTGCTACTCATTTTATTTTAGACCCAAAGGAAAAAAAAAAAAGTCTTCTGTTCAAGAGCAATTTACTTTAACATCTCCTTTCTTTTTTTTTTTTTTTTTTTTTTTTTTTTTAATTTTTTTTTATTGGTTGTTCAAAACATTATAAAGCTCTTCACATATCATATTTCATACATTAGATTCAAGTTGGTTATGAACTCCCAATTTTACCCCAAATACAGATTGCAGAATCACATCGGTTACACATCCACATTTTTACATAATGCCCTATTAGTAACTGTTGTATTCTGCTACCTTTCCTATCCTCTACCATCCCCCCTCCCTCCCCTCCCATCTTCTCTCTCTACCCCATCCACTGTAATTCATATCTCTCCTTGTTTATTTTCCCATTCCCCTCACAACCTCTTATATGTAATTTTGTATAACAATGAGGGTCTCCCTCCATTACCATGCAATTTCCCTTTTCTCTCCCTTTCCATCCCACCTCATGTATCTGTTTAATGTTAATCTTTTCTTCCTGCTCTTCCTCCCTGCTCTGTTCTTAGTTGCTCTCCTTATATCAAAGAAGACATTTGGTATTTGTTTTTTAGGGATTGGCTAGCTTCACTAAGCATAATCTGCTCTAGTGCCATCCATTTCCCTGCAAATTCTATGATTTTGTCATTTTTTAGTGCTGCGTAATACTCCATGGTGTATAAATGCCACATTTTTTTTATCCATTCATCTATTGAAGGGCATCTGGGTTGGTTCCACAGTCTAGCAATTGTGAATTGTGCTGCTATGAACATCGATGTAGCAGTATCCCTGTAGTACGCTCTTTTAAGGTCTTCAGGGAAAAGTCCAAGAAGGGCAATAGCTGGGTCAAATGGTGGTTCCATTCCCAGCTTTCCCAGGAGTCTCCATACTGTTTTCCAGATTGGCCGCACCAGTTTGCAGTCCCACCAGCAATGTACAAGAGTACCCTTTTCCCCACATCCTCTCCAGCACTTGTTGTTGTTTGACTTCATAATGGCTGCCAATCTTACTGGAGTGAGATGGTATCTTAGGGTGGTTTTGATTTGCATTTCTCTGACTGCTAGAGATGGTGAGCATTTTTTCATGTACTTGTTGATTGATTGTATGTCCTCCTCTGAGAAGTGTCTGTTCAGGTCTTTGGCCCATTTGTTGATTGGGTTATTTGTTTTCTTATTGTTTAATTTTTTGAGTTCTTTGTATACTCTGGATATTAGGGCTCTATCTGAAGTGTGAGGAGTAAAAATTTGTTCCCATGATGTAGGCTCCCTATTTACCTCTTTTATTGTTTCTCTTGCTGAGAGAAAACTTTTCAGTTTAAGTAAGTCCCATTTGTTGATTTTTGTTATCAACTTTTGTGCTATGGGTGTCCTATTAAGGAATTTGGAGCCCGACCCTACAATATGTAGATCGGAGCCAACTTTTTCTTCTATCAGACGCAGAGTCTCTGATTTGATATCTAGCTCCTTGATCCACTTTGAGTTAACTTTTGTGCATGGCGAGAGGAGGGGATTCAGTTTCATTTTGTTGCATATGGATTTCCAGTTTTCCCAGCACCATTTGTTGAAGATGCTATCCTCCCTCCATTGCATGCTTTTAGCTCCTTTATCAAATATAAGATAGTTGTAGCTTTGTGGATTAGTCTCTGTGTCCTCTATTCTGTACCATTGGTCCACCCTCCTGTTTTGGTACCAGTACCATGCTGTTTTTGTTACTATTGCTCTGTAATATAGTTTTAAGTCTGGTATCGCTATACCGCCTGATTCACACTTCCTGCTTAGAATTGCTTTTGCTATTCTGGGTCTTTTATTTTTCCATATGAATTTCATGATTGCTTTATCCATTTCTACAAGAAATGCCGTTGGGATTTTGATTGGCATTGCATTAAACCTATAGAGAACTTTTGGTAATATCGCCATTTTGATGATGTTAGTTCTGCCTATCCATGAACAGGGTATATTTTTCCATCTTCTAAGATCTTCTTCTACTTCTCTTTTTAGGGTTTTGTAGTTTTCATTATATAAATCTTTCACCTCTCTTGTTAGGTTGATTCCCAAGTATTTTATTTTTTTTGAGGATATTGTGAATGGAGTGTTTTTCCTCATTTCCGTTTCAGAAGTTTTGTCGCTGATATACAGAAATGCCTTTGATTTATGCGTGTTGATTTTATATCCTGCCACTTTGCTGAATTCATTTATTAGTTCTAGTAGTTTTTTTGTAGACCCTTTTGGGTCTTCTAGGTATAGAATCATGTCATCTGCAAATAGTGATAATTTAAGTTCTTCCTTTCCTATTTTTATGCCTTTAATTTCTTTCGTCTGTCTAATTGCTCTGGCCAGTGTTTCGAGAACTATATTGAATAGAAGTGGTGATAGAGGGCATCCCTGTCTTGTTCCAGATTTTAGGGGGAATGCCTTCAATTTTTCTCCATTGAGAATGATGCTAGCCTGAGGCTTAGCGTAGATAGCTTTTACAATGTCGAGGTAAGTTCCTGTTATCCCTAGTTTTTCTAATGTTTTGAACATAAAGGGATGCTGTACTTTGTCGAATGCTTTTTCTGCGTCTATTGAGATGATCATATGGTTCTTATTTTTAAGTCTATTGATGTGGTGAATAACATTTATTGATTTCCGTATATTGAACCATCCTTGCATCCCAGGGATGAATCCAACTTGATCATGGTGCACAATTTTTTTGATGTGCCTTTGTATCCGGTTCGCCAGAATTTTATTGAGGATTTTTGCATCTATGTTCATCAGAGATATTGGTCTGTAGTTTTCTTTCTTTGAGGTGTCTTTGTCTGGTTTCGGAATCAGGGTGATGTTGGCCTCATAGAATGAATTTGGCAGAGCTCCTTCTTTTTCTATTTCCTGAAATAACTTGAAAAGTATTGGTATTAATTCTTCCTTAAAGGTTTTGTAAAACTCCGCTGTATACCCATCCGGTCCTGGGCTTTTCTTGGTTGGAAGTCTTTTGATTGCTTCTTCTATTTCATCTATTGTTATTGGTCTGTTTAAGTTGTGAGTATCCTCCTGACTCAGTCTGGGCAAATCATATGACTTAAGGAATTTATCAATGTCTTCACTATCTTCTATTTTATTGGAATATAGGTTTTCAAAATAATTTCTAATTGTCTTCTGTATTTCTGTAGTGTCTGTTGTGATATTGCCTTTTTCATCCCGTATGTTAGTGATTTGAGTTCTCTCTCTTCTTCTCTTCGTTAGCATGGCTAAGGGTCTGTCGATCTTATTTATTTTTTCAAAGAACCAACTTTTAGTTTTGTTAATTTTTTCAATAGTTTCTTTTGTTTCAATTTCATTGATTTCCGCTCTGATTTTAATTATTTCTTGCCTTCTGCTACATTTGCTGTTGTTTTGCTCTTCCTTTTCTAGGGCTTTGAGATGAAGTGTGAGCTCATTTATTTGTTGGTTTTTCCTTTTTTTGAGGAATGACCTCCAAGCGATGAATTTCCCTCTTAAAACTGCTTTCATTGTGTCCCATAGATTCCGATATGTTGTGTCTGTATTTTCATTTATCTCTAAGAATTTTTTGATTTCTTCCTTTATGTCTTCTGTAACCCATTGATCATTCAGTAACATATTGTTCATTTTCCATGTGATGTAGGATTTTTCCTTCCGTCTTTTATCATTGATTTCCAGTTTCATTCCATTATGATCAGATAAAATGCATGGTATTATCTCCACCCCTGTATATTTACTGAGGGTTGCCCTATGGCATAATATATGGTCTATTTTTGAGGAGGATCCATGTGCTGCTGAGAAAAAAGTATATCCACTTGATGATGGTTGATATATTCTATATATGTCAGTTAAGTCTAGGTTGTTGATTGTGATATTGAGTTCTATAGTTTCTTTATTCAGCTTTTGTTTGGAGGATCTGTCCAATTGTGAGAGAGGTGTGTTGAAGTCACCCATAATTATTGTGTTGTGGTCTATTTGATTCTTGAACTTGAGGAGAATTTGTTTTATGAACGTCGCAGCACCATTATTTGGTGCATAAATATTGATAATTGTTATGTCTTGTTGGTAAATGGTTCCTTTTAACAGTATATAATGTCCTTCCTTATCCCTTTTGATTAATTTAGTCTTGAAGTCAATTTTATTCGATATGAGGATGGCCACCCCTGCTTGCTTACGAGGACCGTGTGCATGGTATATTTTTTCCCAACCTTTCACCTTCAGCCTGTGTATGTCTTTTCCAATCAGATGTGTCTCCTGGAGGCAGCATATTGTTGGATTTGTTTTTTTAATCCATGTTACCAGCCTATGTCGCTTTATTGGAGAGTTTAAGCCATTAATGTTTAGAGTTACTATTGATATATGGTTTGTACTTCCAGCCATGTTTGATTATTTATCTTCTTTTTTTTTTTTTTTTAATTTAGTTTGTTTCTCCATGGTTAGCTTTCCCCCCGCCCTCTGTCTTTATAGAGGCACTTCCCACTGATGGTTTTGGTTATTGTTTTTCATTTCTTCCTCGTGTAGTGTTTTGCTCAAGATGCTTTGCAATGCTGGTTTTCTGGCTGCAAATTCTTTTAGCTTTTGTTTATCATGAAAGATTTTTATTTCGTTATCGTACCTGAAGCTTAATTTTGCTGGATACAGAATTCTTGGTTGGCATCCATTGTCTTTCAGTGTTTGAAATACGTTGTTCCAGGATCTTCTCGCTTTCAGCGTCTGTGATGAAAAATCCGTTGTTAACCTTATTGGTTTACCCCTGAATGTAATCTGCCTCCTTTCTCTTGTAGCTTTTAGTATTTTCTCTTTGTTCTGTATATTGGATATCTTCATAACAATGTGTCTTGGCGTTGGTCTACTGTGATTTTGTGTGCTCGGTGTCCTGTATGCATCTACAATTTGTATATCCGTTTCCTTTTTTATTTCTGGAAAGTTTTCTGTAATTATTTCTTTCAGCAGGTTACTCATTCCCTTGGTTTGAATCTCTGTACCTTCTTCTATCCCGATGACTCGTAGGTTTGGTTTCTTTATGTTATCCCATATCTCTTGGATGTTTTTCTCGTGGTTTTTAACCAGCCTTTCTGAGTTGGCTAGGCTCTTTTCAAGATGATATATTTTGTCTTCATTATCTGATGTTCTGGCTTCTACTTGCTCCACTCTGTTAGTGATACTCTCAATTGAGTTTTTAATTTGGTTTATCGTTTCCTTCATTTCTAGAATTATTGTTTGGTTTTTTTTTATAATCTCAATCTCCTGATAAAGATGCTTAACTTCTTCTTTTATCTGTCTATGTAATTCATTTTCAAAGTGTTCTTTCACTGTTTGGATTTGCTGTCTCGTATCTTCTTTAAGGTTCCATTCCATCTGTCTAAGGTATTCCTTGAGTTCTTTATATGACCATTTTTCTGCTGACTCTAGGTCCTCCTGAATATTTAGGCTGTCCTTCATTGTTTGTACTCCTTTTCTTCCTTGCTTTTTTATGCTGCTCATGTTACTTCTTGTTCTGTTTGACTGCTGAGTTACTGTTTACTCTTATAGATTTATTTGATGCTTGAGAGGAAAGATATTAGAAGGGAAGGGAAGAAGTCACTAAAGAGAATGAGAGTAGGCAGGTAGAATTCAAGGAAGGGGGAATAAGAAGATTGAAAAGAAATGAAAAGACAAAAGAAACAAGAATAACAAAGATTAGATAATAAAGAAAGAAAGAAAAGACGGAAAAAAAAATTTTAACAAAAATAATAGTGATAATAAAAAATGAAAATTAAAATTAAAAAAAAATAATAATAAAATTAAAAAAATTAAAAAAAATAGAAACATTGAAAAAAAATTAAAGAACAACAACAAATAAAAATTGAAAATGAAAGAAAAAGAAGAAAGAAAAAAAAAGAAAAAGAAAAGAAAAAAAAATGATAATAATAATAATAATAAATGCAGTCCTAGAGTTCTATTAACTTCTCTTCCAGTAGGTGGAGCTGTGCCCACTGGGCCAAGCTTCTCCTGTCAATAGGTGGGAACCATTCACTGTGCAGCAGCTCTTTCTCCTAGACTGGGCGGGTCTCCAATCCTGAGTGTCTAGGGCCTTGTCTTGTGTTTCCTCAAGCCAGGCCGTGCTCACCTGTGGCGCTCACCACAATACTGTCTACACGCCAGGTCTGCTGCTCCTGGGAGCCCTGTTTTCATGAACACCTGGGCTCACTCTCCCTGTTTGCCTCCCTCAGACCCTAAGTTTGTAGAGCTTGGGGCTGAGATCCCCCAGCGAATTTGCTTGCCCTCCTGTAGCCACGCCCCCGGTAGCTGGTGCAAGAGACCTCAGTTGTCAGCACTGGTGGGAGCGGTAGCCGGGAGTTCCGCGCCGCGAGTCCTGCGCCACTCCTGGTTCCCTCGGTCTGGTTATTGCGTTCACAGGAGAGCTGGGAGTGGCCCTTAAGGTTTCCCCCGCTGTGTGGAGAGAGATGGCTAGGGGATTACACACCTGTCGCGCTGGTTTCACTGCAGTTATCTCCTCCGCCCATGACGCCATTTCTCTGCCATGGTGATATCCCATGCAAATGGTGACCGTTTGTTCCCTTTGCCGGATGACCAATGCAACGGGTGGGTCCTGACTGTCTCTCCCAATCCCCGTTTCAGTCCTGTGGCCACTGCCTATGAAGGCTCGGTTGGCTTTTACCTCTGTAAGTTCCTAAGGGCCGGCCAATTATTTCAGCGGGATCGTTAGTGCTGAGTCACACGAAGCAGGCGAACCGGAGCTTAATTGCCTCCGATTCGGGCTCTGTGTGTGTGTTCTGAGGGGCCCAGCCTGTACACCCCAGATCCACGTCAGCTCAGCATTGCCTAGTGATCCTGAGCAAACAGCATTTAGACAGTTTACGGCTCCCTATGCCCTCACAGTTGAAGATGTCAGAGACTTGATCTCTCTGCGCCTGCCACCATGTTACATCTCCTCAGTAATATTCATGTTGCCCTTACAGCTTCCTGGTATAAGCAAGTTCTTGGGATTATACAAACTGCTGCTTCTGTTTCCAGTCCAGATTTCTAGAAATGAAACTCTGGGCCGCGCTGACAAGCGTCCGCGCTTGTCTGCGACCGTAGCAGAGCCGCCCTGGCAAGCGTCCGCGCTTGTCTGCGCCCGTAGCAGAGCCGCCCTGGCCTCCGCAGCTCTTCAGCCCGGTGCCAGGCCCCAGGGGCCCAAGCGGCTGCCGCCGCGGCTCTCCGTCCCCCTCCTCCGGAGCACGGGTCCCCTGGCAGGGGGGTGCAGAACGACCCCAGAGCAGGCTCTGCCCGAAGGTGCAGCGGCGAACAGGCCACAGAGACGCTCGAGGCTGCAGTCCAGCCTTCGGAGGACAGGGCTCGGCACGCAGCCCAGCTGCAACCTCTAGGTGCGGCTGCCGGACAGTGTATACGGAGCCATCAAGACAGCAAACAGAAAGCAAATGGCGGCTCCCGCGGAGTGGATTTTCGGCACAGAAACCACAGCCCCGCCAGCAATCCCAATCCACAAACTCTCCCTGTATAAAAAATATTCAAAAAAAAAAAAAAAAAAAAAAAGGCGGGGCGCACTGAGCTTTCTTTGCCTCGGGTACTTACAATCCACTGCTGATTGCACATTCAGCTTCTCCGCCCGGAGCGAAGTGAAAGAGGAAGCAGATGGGAGCAAAGCGCCCGCGGCTCTGAGCAGCCAAGCGTCTCTTTTTCGATTTCTTTGTTCTTCCTGCTCCTTGGCAAAGTGGTCCACTACAGATTAACGGTGAAAGGAGCTTTAACAGACTGTGCGAAATCTCTATTAAAGCCGCTGCTTTGAGCACCACGCTCAGCACTTCAGCAACCCCCGTACGCAGCGGCCACCTTCCTTAACATCTCCTTTCTAAATCGGCATAATGACATACTTAGTCAAACTGACAGCAAAGACATTTATATTGAACATTGAAAGTGTGAGATGGTGGGAGTAAGTTATCAGACTTTCCTGATCTCAGGCACTTCTTCACCCATAACTGGGATTCATTTTCTTATTTTTTAAAAAAGGTAGAATTGTCACTTCTCGAGTCCTTTTTGATTCATTATTTCTGTTTCTCAAGTAGACTAAAATGTACAATAGTAATAAAGAGGTAGTTTACAGTATATCTACACAATAGAATTCTTACTCATATAATAAATGTTAATTAAAATATTTATTAGTGAAAAATGCAAAGGTTAAACTGAGTTTATTAAATGAAAAATTTGGAGCACAAGTAAATAACATGCAAACTGTTCTAAATTATATAAAAATAAATTTAAATTTAAGCAATGCTGTCATCTCTGAAATTTTGGTTTTCGTACCTTAATTGTCTATGGTACATTTTCTATTGATGGACCCACAGTCCCTCCCTCTCCTTTCATCCCTCATTTTCTTCACATCTCTTGATTATCAATTTTAGTCACCATTAGTGTGAGCAGTAAGACTGAGGAGCTCCTCCTGATTTCTTCTCCTTTCTGTCCTTTAACCCAGCTACCATGTCTTCCACTTTTTCCTTCCAATATTTGCATCTTTCTTTTTTCTTTTTTTAAATTTTGCAGTGGGGATTGAACCCAGGGCCTTGTGCATGCTAGGTAAACTCTTTACCATGAGCTACTTCCCCAGCTCTACTTCTCTTCTTTGCATGGTTTCTTCCTTAATAGCTCTTCCTCTCACCATTTCTTCTCTTTCTTTCTTTCAATTTTTTGTATTTAAGTTGAACCCAGGAGTGCTTAACTACTGAATCCCAGTCTCAGCCCAGTTTATTTTTTATTTAGAGACAGGGTCTCTCTAAGCTGCTTAGGGCCTTGATAAGTTACTGAGGTTGGCTTTGAACTTGTGATCCTCCTGCCTCAGGTTTCCTAGCCACTGGGATTACAGGCATGTGACACCACTCCTGGCCATCCTATCACCATTTCTAATTTAGACTTTTGTTTTCACTCTCTAATTGGTCTTCCTACCTATGATATTTTCTACTGCAATTAAATCCTTAATTCAGTCACTTATTGTTGAACTAAATTGAATAAGGATTTAAGGTTACCTTAGTTGACTTTTAGTCTGTGGAACCCTTTCTATAAAGTTAATTTAAAGTTAATTACATGAGCTTTATAACTCATAAAGATATCACCAATAAAATAACATTTACCATTTTTGGGCATTTTATCTTATATTCCAATGCTATTTACTAATTAACTTTTTTGATTTTTGTGGATTATAGTTATTTTTTAAAGCTCTGAATGACTAATTCACTGACCATTTCATACTTAAATCCCAACTTTTTTCATTATGTAGAGAAATTCTCTTTTTATAAGCCACTGAAGGTGTTGCATAGTAAAGAGTGGACTTAAAGTTATCAGGTATCAGAAATACTAGCTATATGCATTCAAGCATGTTAATGAAGTGAAATTGAGAATTGAATCATTTAAAATTACTATTTTACTCTACTTGTTAGTTCACATATTAATTAAGAGGTACACGACAATCTTGTTTTCCTGTCCAAACTTTTACAATGGATGAGGAAATATTTCTGTGAACACCATTATCTGGCTAGTATCCATACACATACATTTTATAAAACTTTTAACCAAAATCATTTTCTATATATTTTATATAGAAAGCCTATAAAGAAAGCACATTTATATCCTCAGGTTAGCCACATGTTTCTCAAAATTTTAGCATTAAATTTCAACAGCAGTAAGTTGCATTTCCAGATTTTCAATGTTGTAGTGTTTGAACAGTTTTTTTTTTTTTAGAAATTATAAGGAAAACAGACAATCAAAATAAAAGTCATAATCCAAACACAAAAACATTAAAAATCAGTAGATGGTACCTTTCCTTTTGCAGGGGAGATCTCCAAGGTGGTGAACCTGTCTGCATGTTTAACGATGCAGTGACGGGCAGCGCAGTTAGGGCTGCTGAAAGAGAATGATTTTGCTCAGGCAGTAGATTCACATTAATATCAATTAACGTGCTGTGCAAGTACCTCTCTGGTTTCTAGGACAGCCCTCACAATATTGGGGTTATTCTTTTAGGGGAAGGAAGATCAAGTGTGATAAGGTATATTTTAGTTAAGATAGTTGCATTACCTGGCTAGTTTTCTCCCCAGTGGAGAAGGAAAATATAAAAAGTACTTATAAACCTCACTGGCAATTGTAAAAAAAAAAAAAAATGGCCTTTATTGAGAACTAGGCATTTTGGAGTGAGATTGACTGAGTTTGACTGCAGAAGCTGTCCCTCTTCTAGGTTCAGTCCCCAAATCACCCCAAACCAGGCTTTTGGTGTGTGGATACAAGAGTAGTGAGTGACTGTGCGACCAGCTCCCCTTTCCTGAAAGGACTCAGTTTTACCATTTGATTTTACCATCGGTGGGGATGATAGAGTCTCAGAGGTTACAAGGATAAGATCGAAAGTTAGATGCTCATTTAACAACTTCAAACATGTATTTCATACGTCTACCAAGGTCTTTTCCTCAAGTGCATTAAGCCTGAGATTTAACAAAGAAAAATGATCCAATTCTCCCTCTACCTTTCCAAAATTTTTCTTTTTTTTTTTAATACATGACAATAGTGGAATGCATTACATTCATTATTACCCATATACAGCACAATTTTTGTAACTCTGTATATAAAGTATGCTCACGCCAAATTATGCCATTATACGTGTACTCTTTTTTTTGCATTACAATTCTTAATACACATATATACCACAAAATTTTTCATAAAATGATGTAGAATGTTCTCAAAATTTTCTGATCATTCCATTTTTTTAAGCCCTGAATTGAGGGCGTTTCAGAGCCAACTAACATACTAACAGCATTGATTGATTCTAATGTGGCCCCAACAAACTGCTTTGCATAACACAGTGCTGTTCTTGAGAAAATTTATGGACATATATTTTTTTAATTTGTACCAAATTAAATAAACACTGAAATAAAATGAATAATTAAAAAACACATGGTTTTAGGGTTCAATGGGTTTACCATATGATGTTTTAAAAAGTCATAATTAAAATTACATAAAAATGAGAAAGTGTTTTGCTAAGAATGTTTTTGTGTGAACATAATACATATTTAATGTACTTTTAAGAATCATGAACAAACAACTTGATGTGTTTTTCTATTTGTGCACTTAAGAATTTAATTATTTCATAATAATATATAATACATAATATAAATACATAATAATAGTTACATATTATGTCACCTTTATTGTTATTTTTTTAATTCTACTTATTAGTTGGTATTTTGTTAAGATTGAGAAATACTAACCAAATTGACAGATGATAGGATTACACATTATCAACTCATGATAATAAATAGATTCTTTTTACAGGTTTTAAAGCACCTTATATTTGCATTAGGATGTGTAGTATGGGAAGAACTTTTAGAAGTATGATATTCACACTGATAACCTCCTAAGCCCTGTACATAATTTATGCTGAGGAAATTTTATTATTTCCCCTTTATGGGTGAGTTAAGAGATGAACATGAACATTGTATAATCCCTTATGCTTATAAATTTTATACAACTATATAGCAAAATGATTTTATAAATAGAATAAAAGCAAACTTAACAATCAAATAAAATTTAGATTGTTAAATAATGTTTTTCTGAAATTTATATGTCATCTCCTCAAGTTCTGTTGGCTACAGTAAACAGTTTTGTCTTCTCACTACTGCTATGTCATATGTGAAAACTCAATCCCAGCGCACAGTTTTTCTTACTTTCAAATCTAAGAATACCTTTGGGAGTGTATTTATCCTCAGCTGCAGAGTACCAAAGATAATACTTGTCATGAATAGAAGCACATCTATGTTGGCCTGCTTTTTGTTGCTGTGACAAAATGCTTGGGGAAAAAAAAAACTTAGAGGAGGAAAGGTTCATGGTCAGCTGGTTGCGTTGTTGTAGGCATGTAATGAGGCAAAAACAGCATGGCTGAAGAAAGCTGTTTTACCTTGGCAGCGAGGAGCAGAGAGAGACTTTGGAGGACATTCCAGATCCAAACCATATAATAATATAATTAATGCTACTTCTACCCTGAGTTCTCAAAGGGAAGGACTGAAAAGGAAATGAAGAGAAAAAAAAAAATCTTGATTATATAATCAAGTCAGCCTCTATGCTACCAGAGGTTGATTTGATTGATCTTGGTTGCTTTATTTACAAGTAAAAGTCACAATTAAGTAGACTTGTTCTTTTTAAAGCTTGTTTAATTATTTTTAACACATATTAAGTGTCCATGTTAATGGGTAAAGTGTGAAATTTCCATACATACATACAGCATGCACTGATCAAATCATTCCTCCCAACCCCCTTGACCCTTCTCAAACTCTAGTAATCACTATTTTGTTTTGTCAACATTTTTTTTTTAGCTTCCACATATAAGAGAAAAAATATGCAGTACCTGTCTTTTTGTGACTGGCTTATTTCACTTAAACATAATGTCCTTCAGTTGCATCTCTTTCACTGCAAATGACAGGATTTTATTTTTTATGGCAGAATAATACCCCACTATCTATTTAAAAAAATTTTTTTTTGGTAATTGTAGATGGACACAATGCCTTTATTTTATTTATTTTTATGTGGTGCTAAAGATTGAACCCAGTGCCGCACACATACTAGGCAAGTGCTCTGCCACTGAGCTACAGCTACAGCCCCCACTATCTGTATATACCACATTTAAAAATAATCCATTAATCTGTTGGGGGCACCTAGGTCAACTTCATATCTTTGCTGTTGTCAAATAATGCAACCATAAACATTAGCATGCAGTCATCTCTTTGATATGCTCATTTCATTTCCTCTGGATCTATATTCAGAAGTGGTATTACTGGATCATATGGTAGTTCCATTTATTTTTTGAGAAATCTCCATATTTTTCTCCAGTGTGGCTGTACTAATTTATAGTCCTACCAAGAGTGTTTTACACTTTGTTTTTCTCCAATCTTTGTCAACATATATTTTTTTTTGTTTCACTTATGATAGAATAAGCTTGTTTTTGCTTTTTAAAAAAATCAGATTTATGTAACTATATAGATTATATTTAGTTTTCTTATAACTATTGTAATTGATTAATTAATTAAATGCACTCATTTCCTTTCATATCTGTATCCTACACCATCCTGCCTACTATATAGGTAACAACCATAAAGCATTTAACTACTGCATATTTTAACTCAATCAATTATGGAGATATATGTTATAGTTTACATTAGCTTACATTAAGCATTCTTTTTGGCACTCATTGGTGTCTACATACAGTGAATTCAAAGTGAACCGTGATATTTCATGTAATATTCCCTATCATATACCCACTACATTCTTCTTGCCCACATTTCTGTAGCTGTACAATATATTTTCCTAAATTCCTTCCATGCAAAGTTGCAATGAACGTTCTCATAACGACCCTTATAGATTTGAATTATAATTTCTCTGGACATATGTTTGGGCCTGGAATTGGTGTAGGAAAGGGTGTATGCACAGATAAGTTTTACTAATTACAAACAAAAAAAGTCTCAATAAAATCTCTAAAATAGAGGTGTCTGTTCTACAGAATCACCAGTAGCCTGAGGATTTCTATGTACACGCTCCTGTCAAAATGCAGTGCTAACAAGTTCTAAAATTTTTTTCTAGTGTAAGAATAAAATGTTAATTAATTGACACTTTAAAGTTAATTTTTATGTTTACATATAGTATATCCTTAACTTTTGGGGCTTTCCTCTTTTATAACTTGCTTGTATGTACTTTTTTTTCTTAGTGTACTATAAGATTTCCTTGTATGAAATGGAATATTAATTCTGTGTTAGATTTAGACTTTACAAATACTATCAACCATTGTGTCCTTTGTTTAATTTTATTTGTTCATGTTTTTCTTCTAAAAGAAATGTTTAATTTCATGTCATTGAGCTAACCAGTTCTTGTCTTTCTCTCTTTCTCTCTCTCTTTTTTTTCCATTTGTCTTTACCTCATACATTGTTGGTCCAGGGTTAATTTCTTCTTTTTTTTTTCCAGACTTAGAAAAGACAATGGTGACTATCTAGATTCTCAATATTGTGGTAATCCCAAAATGTCAGAATTGGACTCACAGTATAGCCATCTGCTCATAGCCACTGCACATAATCTAGTTCACCAAGAATGGCTTTCAGCAGAATGCTTGATTTGATTGTCCTCCTTTATAATATCTCTGTATCACTGGCATTTTTTTTCTTAAAGTAGTTTTGTGTTAGTAGTCTTCTTAAGACAACTAAATCAATCTAGTGTGTATACATAGTCAAAATACAAGACTTTTCTTACATGCAGAAGTAGAATGCTTATAGACTCATTCCTTTCAAAATATATGAGCCTAAATATGTATAATACACACATGTATAGAGAGATAGACACATGCAATACTTTCATATTATAGTACAAACTTGAGTTTAGGCTTATATTAGTTACTGTATTATACATTCCTTTTGCTAATATGTAGAATATATACCTTTATATTACTATTTAAACTTTTCATCTCTTATTTTCCCTTGATGATATCATTTTCAAACTCAAGTTTTGAAGTATCTTTACTTTGGATGTCAATATTTAACAGTGTTAAAAAGTTGCTTTAATTGTATCATTTAAATTTTTATTTTACTTTTAATATTTCAAAAATGAACTAAATATTATGGATTTGCTAGATTATTTCTCTTATATGAGTTAAATCTTCATAATCATTTTCATTTAGTACTTATTCCTTTAAGATAAGCCTCTTAAACCATCATTGACAGAAGATTCAATATGTTCAACTCTAAGTGAACAACTTCCTTTGTGGTATTCAGCTTTTTCAGAATTCTCACATGTTGGCGAACTGTAGAAACAGCAAGGATTATTTTTACTGAAGAGTTCAGTACTTGCTTTAAGAAACCTCTATGGGGATTTGATGCTATGTACTTTGTTTTAATGTTTAACATTAAAGCAAGGTGGTTGAAGAGATAGCTGTTTCAGACCTTCCCTAAGATGACAAATTGCTAGCAAGCGTGGATCCCATTTGAATTGATGTTGTAAAAAAAGAAAATATTTCACACAGCTTTACTGTATTTTGGAATGCTTTAATTTCCTGAATAACATTGTTATTGTTAGTGGAGACTTTTCTTCAAGGATAATCACCTACTTCTCTGCAATGAACATTATCCTATAGATATTGTATACCGTTTTTATTGGCTTAAAAGTTTTCATTTCAAAAATGTAATGCCATTTATAGCATATCATTCCTAACTTCAAGGTCTGTTTGATCTTTTTAATCATGGAATTGATTTTCAAAGCAATACAGGTTAAACAAGCTGGCGATGACTTTGTTGAATCATCTATTCTTGACGCTGTACAGAGGGTTGACAGTGCAATTAACTCCACACGAAGACATTTGTTTTCACAGTAAGAATTAATATTATTTTGATTGCAAAAATTGTTTTCATTTCTGTTCTACCCGGTTTTTATAATTTCCGTATATTATAACAGGTAGGATGTGTAAGATTGCCAGAATGCTTTTAGTTCTTGTGTATGTGCCACCCTCTGTTCTAGCCATCAATTTTTGATTCAGACTCCAAGAGAAGGAAATTTTTCCCATGGAGTAAAAATGGCATTAATTTATGCCACAGATCCATTCTAACAGTCTGACAAAAGATGTCAAGACAAAAAAATCTGGTATGTCTGCATTCACTAGATAATACCAGACCACTGCTCCTATGGCCTGTGGATTGAGAGTGATTTTCAAGATGAACACACTCAGTCAGATGCTGGTACCCCACAGGTAAAAACTTGGTTAAGAAAATTGGCATTTTGCTTCATTTTAATTGAACTGGAAAGAGTTTAGATTTCTGAAACTTTTCAATCCCATAAATTACTTTGTGTTAGCAACACTGAAATATGGTTAATACATTAACATTTTTTAAGAAAAAAAAATGAGTATTGTTTTCATAATCATAGTATACATACAGTATTTTTAGTTGTTGATCAAAAAGGGACAGTTTAAAATCCCTTAATCAGGTACCACTCAAACTCCTTGCATATCCACAAACAATATGGCTTATGGTCACAGACTCCTGTTTGAAAGCCATCCTGCCCATTTATATTTCTATTATCATTCCTCATCTGTTACTTTGTGTCTGGGTAATCTTGGGCAAGTGACCTGACATCTTTGTATCTCACGTTTTTTGCCTGTAAAATTGTGAAGTCAATAGGATCTGCTGTAGGAGTGTGCTTGCTTGTGTGCTTCAGTAGGAGTACTGAAAAAATACAGATAAAATGCTTCAACATTACCTGGTACACACAGAGTGCTTAATTAAAGTGAGTTATTAGTATCATTACTATTATTCTATGATCTCAAGTTGTTATGATTCAAGACAGCAGAGGATGAGATGTGCCTTGGTTGACCAAATCTCTAAAACAGTTTGCTTTGTAATCTTAGGGAAACTTTAATTGCACTTTTAATTTATTTCATTTCTTCAAATGTGCATAAACCACTATTGTATGCTGGTCAGCAGGCTTGATACTTGGGATACAAAGATGAATAGGGCATTGTGTGGGTGAGCTTTCTGTCATTACGAGAGAATACCGAAATAAAAGGAGAAAAGGTTTATTTTGGCTTATGGTTTCATTCCATGGTTGCTTGACCCTGTCATTTTAGGCCTGTGGAAAAGCTGAGTATCACTGGTGGGTGCACATAGTAAAGAAAATCTGCTTACCTCATGATGGCTGGGAAATGAAAGAGAAAGAGGAAAGGGTCCCAGTACACCCTTCAAGGTCATACCTCAATGACCTAACTTCCTCCCATTAGGCACCACTTCCTAAAATGTCTACCACTTCCCAGTAGTGTCATTAGGTGGGGATCAAGCCTTCAACACGTGAGGGTTTCAGCGACATTTAAGATCAGAATCATAACAGGCACCATTTCATCCCTAACCCAGTTCTTTCTTTAGTAGGGAAGACAACATGTCAGCAATTTAAGTACATCTTGCTGAGTACATAACAAATATCTGAAGGGATACAGAAGTAATAGAGAAGATGGATTGATAGCTTGTCAGAGCCATTAGGGAGACTGTACCAACAGAGTGATGCCTGAGCAGGATTCTAAAGGCAAGGGGGAACTTTCAGACAGTTACATTTGGGGAAGGAGAAGACAGCAATTACCAAGATCCAAAAACTGAGAACGTGGTTCACTGTTTCAAAAGGTTTATTGAGTACCCTGGAACTCACACATGGACTTCTTACGTTTATTACTACCACCACAGATGTTGCTTTTTATCAAGAGATATTGTTTAAATCATTAATTTATTTAAAATATAGTTATTGAGCTCAGCACTGTAACCAGCACTTAGGATTCAGTGGTTAAAAAAGAAAAATAATCTACAGCTAGCCTGCAAAGTTCATATTCTAGTGGTGGATATTTTATTCTTCTTTAAATTTGGCAAAAATCTTCTTAAGTGCCCAGCCTATGGGAGCATCACAAAGTCTATAGTTTTGCCTTCCAAAGAGACATGTGTTTTGTCATTTGCAGAAAACCTCACACTCCCAGTGATCTGCTGGCTCAATTTCGTTACCCAAGTGACCCATTTACTGTGGAGACAGCAAGAGCAGGGGAAATTTTTGAGCACACACTGCAGCTGATCCGGGACCGTGTGAAGCAGGGGCTGACTGTTGATCTGGAAGGCAGAGGTCAGTGTGGAACCCGTCTGTTCTAAGCATACTCTCCACAGCACAGCACAACTGGACATCACTTTGGCAATGAATGTGAACTTTCCTCTCCAGAACATCGTATGACTTCAAAATTAATTTACTTACCACTTTAAGTAAATGCAGATGTTCCTCATGAGAACTATAATTCAAAAGTAAGGATGATAAATACATATGCAAACTTGTCTCGACGTTTGCCAATTATTTATATTGGACAAATATAGGGGAACCATTTGGTGTGAACTTTTCAAATCCAAATGATATTACATTTTATTTAGAGAAATATTTTAGTTCCTTTCACTTATTATGGTGATTACCTAAATCATTCCGTAAATTTATCTAAAATTGCTTCCATCATTTGTAACTTTGATATCACACCCCCCCTTTTTTTCTATTTTAAAGTTCTCTTGTATTTTTTTTTACAAAACAGACACCTACTTTGTAAATGTCAAATGAGGTAGTATAAAATGCTTTCAGATTTTCCAAGTGTTTCTCTTTAAAATGAAACAAATGAACATGATACTTGGCTGTACACTATTTGCATTGAGTGTAGCAGCAACTCATATAGGACTATCCGTTCTCTACTTTCTTCAGAAAATAAATGGGACACGGGGCAAAAGGTCCATTTGTGTTCATGCCTCAACCCCTGGGTCTTCTGAGCAATCACTGCAAAGTACAATTGCTTGTGCTTAGTCTTCCATGTTTGTCTTGGGTTTTCAAAACTTCCCTAACCAACATGTCCAGTGAAATCTTCATATCAGGGCTTTAGTTAAATATATGATTACTTGAGTTTGAATCACACCAGGTATCAGTTAGCTCTGTCCCTATCTTCAAAAAAGCCAATTCTGTTTCCGCAGCCACAAATAAAGGTGAGGCCCACAGTTATTTAGCCATCTTAGAGTTTGTCTATTCAATTATCTCTAGTAGAAGAAGAAATAACATTAGGAATAATATACTCTAAATTTGTAGCTAGAAGATTAGAAACAATAAAATAAGTTTTTGTTTTGTTTTGTTTTTTGTATGTGTGTGTGGTGCTGGGGATTGAGCCCAGGACCTTGTGCATGGGAGACACACACTGCCAACTGAGCAGGATCGCCAGCTCCAAGATTTATTTGGTTGATTCTAATAGTCAGCCATTGTTCATAAGATAGACATTACTGAAGTAATTCTAATTTTTGGAATTATCTTTGTTGTGTATCTATTTCCCAA
This sequence comes from Marmota monax, assembly GCF_021218885.2. Classification (NCBI taxonomy): domain Eukaryota; kingdom Metazoa; phylum Chordata; class Mammalia; order Rodentia; family Sciuridae; genus Marmota; species Marmota monax. The sequence goes on along the minus strand of NW_026695198.1, from coordinate 6,285,986 downwards.
TCCTTAGTCCTATAGTGTTTAGTTGTGAGCTGACTCTTGTTACAAGTAGGAAAGACTTCTACACACCCCGGGGTGGGGGGTTTCAACTGCACTTAGTTCCAAGTTCTCTGTTCCCTTTTCCTGCGCTACTCTCATTGAGGTCACTGCTTGGGTTTCAGAATTCCGCTACAATGATTTGGTTTCCCCGCGCTACCTTGGCCTCATCGCCAATCTGTCCGGTTGCACAGCCCACAGACGTCTGCCTAACTGCTCTGACCTGTGCTTTCATCAGAAGTACCGGACCCACGACGGAACGTGCAACAACCTGCAGCACCCGACGTGGGGCGCGTCCCTGACAGCCTTGGTGCGCGTCCTGCAGCCTGCCTATGAGAATGGCTTCAATTCGCCCCGTGGGGCTGGCCGCCACAATGGGGACGGCCGCTCTCCGCTCCCGCTGCCGAGGCTGGTTTCCACCGTGTTGGCTGGCACAGCGGCGGTCACTCCAGACCACAGGTACACACACATGCTTATGCAGTGGGGACAGTTTTTGGACCACGACTTGGATCATACAGTGCCTGCACTGAGCACCGCCCGCTTTTCGGATGGGCAGCCTTGCAGCTCCGCCTGCACGAATGACCCTCCTTGCTTCCCTATTGCCATTCCGCCAGAGGATCCCAGGGGAGCCCAAGCACCCTGCATGTTCTTTACACGCTCCAGCCCCGTGTGTGGCAGCGGCACAACCTCTTTGATGATGAATTCAGTCTATGCACGAGAGCAGATCAACCAGCTCACAGCCTACATTGATGCTTCCAATGTTTACGGGAGCTCAGAGCAGGAATCCCAGGTTCTCAGAGCCCTTTCTGCACCCAAGGGACTGCTGAGGACGGGCTTACCTTGGTCCTCTTCTGGCAAGCACTTACTGCCCTTTTCTTCAGGCCCACCCACCGAATGCACTAGAGGTGAACGAGACAGCCACAGTAGCCCCTGTTTCCTGGCGGGGGACCACAGGGCTAATGAGCAGCTGGCTCTGACGGCTATGCACACCTTGTGGTTCCGGGAACACAACAGGGTGGCCACAGAACTATCAGCCCTAAACCCCCACTGGGATGGAGACACCCTTTATCAGGAAGCCAGGAAGATTGTGGGTGCGGAACTGCAGCACATCACCTACAGCCACTGGCTGCCCAAGATTCTTGGGGACCCTGGCATGAAGATGCTGAGGGAGTACCAGGGGTATGATCCCAACGTGAATGCTGGGATCATTAACTCTTTTGCCACTGCAGCCTTTAGATTTGGCCACACATTAATCAATCCTATTCTTTACCGATTGAATGATACCTTCGGTGAAATTCCCGAAGGCCACCTTCCACTCCACAAAGCTTTCTTTTCCCCATCCAGAATACTCGAGGAAGGTGGGATAGATCCACTCCTTCGGGGGCTATTTGGAGTAGCCACTAAATTGCGGGTGCCCTCGCAACTTCTCAACCTTGAATTGACAGAGAAGTTGTTCTCCACCGCCCATTCTGTGGCCCTGGATTTGGCTGCCACCAACATTCAAAGGGGCCGGGATCATGGTATCCCTCCATATGTTGACTACAGAGTTTTCTGTAATTTGACTTCTGTTGAAAACTTTGAGGATCTTCAGAATGAAATTAAAGATTTGGAGATAATACAAAAATTGAAAAAGTAAGTACACAAATGTTGCCTGGATTTTAAAAGTTTTGGGAGAGGTAGAAGAGTTGAAGGGCATTTTGTGCAGGTGGAATTGGGTTTCCCGGGGATGTCATTGCCAAACCATTAGTTAATTGTGGAAAAAATGTAATTTTAAAGATAGGATTCTCCAGAGACTGAATTACTCTTTTTTGTTTCTTCACATATCCACTGCCTTTGTAAATGCAAATATTGCTGCCTGTCATTAATTAGAGAGTACATCTTAATTATGAGAGGGGAGGAGGGCAAGTCTACAGTTCATTCATGTTCTGTAGTAATCCAAGCAAGACAATTTGGTTGATAAAAGGCCATAGAATTTGATGTAAATTGGCCCATTACATAGACCTTCATAGCAAAGTAGAAAAAAATGAAAGCAAATTATTATTATTATTTTTGTCAAAATCAAATCATTCTAAGTGTATTGTTACAATATAAGTTGGGTCTTTTTTTTACTGTATCCTTTGTGTCTTTCAGAAAAGTAAATTTTTTTTTTGTACATGATTCAAATTTTCTTTGAAGTTCCAAGTTTTAAATAGTCCAGAAAATAGCTTTAGCTGTTCCTCAAACACCCCATCTTTTTGTCCCTTAAAATACGGTAAATAAATAAATGTTTCATCAAGAATCTTTGTTGATAGGCTAAATAGAGACTAATATTTACTAGTAGGTTAGGATATATTAATGTGAAATCTTTCAGATATTTTGAAAATTGTGTTATGTAGCTAATTATCAATTTTAGGACCTTTTTGCATGGTTAGGGATTTAGATACGTTAATGTCACTAGAGCTTGTACATATGTGGAATCTCAAACTGAAAATGTGTCACATATTTAAAGCACATCCAAGTATCATTCAGGTTGAATTTGCAAGTTTCTAATTAGAAAGGACATTGAGTTTGGATTCACAGAGAACTGGTTTAAATCTCTGTACTCGTTAGTATCGAGGGCTTGTGGAAAGCATTTAAACAGTTTTTGAATCTCAGGATAAAATGAGAAAACAGTGGCTCCTTCTTATATTTGTTTAAGTATTAAATTATATAAAATACTGCAAATACCTAGTCCAGTTTCATCAAAGGCAATCAGTAAATGATATCGGTAGACATTTTATTCTAACGGTATCATGTCAGCTGTCAGGATCATTATTGCAGTGCACATGAGCTGAGATCCAGGCCTGTGCTTGGTGCTGGCAAGAGATGAAGGTACCAGCATCCTTGCAGGGGAGAGCCTGACAGCATGCTGCAGATGCCGCCTGTTGTGATCAGCGGGCAAGGGCTTGATAGGGGTGGGAAATAAATGCTACGAGAACATAAAGCTGAGAAATGGAAGGTATGGGGAAGGTTCACAGCAAGCTACTCATAAAAGATGCTATTTGATCTGGTCTTGGAATTTTCTGAGCCTCAGATGGTAGATGAAGTGGGAAGAGTGGGCAATCTCTGGAAGGGGAGCTCAGAACTGGAAAAGAGAATGGGAAGGAACAGGGGATTGGTTTTGCTGATTCTGGTACTGGGGTTGGAAACTGGAGCCTCACACATGGTAGACATGCCCCTGGCCGCTGAGTTGCATCCCTAACCCATAGAAGAAATGTTGTTTTTCTTTTTCATTTTTTTTTTACTGGGGATTAAGCCCAGGGCCTCATCCCATTGGGGATACTTTGTTTTTTTTCTCAGGACTGTAGATTAAATTCGTCAGTGCTCTACCACTGACCTACATCCCCAGCCTCCTCCCCAGCCCACCCCACCTTCTTTTTTTGAGACAGGGTCTTGCCAAATTGCCGAGGTTGACCTCCAATTTGCGATCTCCTGCCTCAACCTTGGAGTAGCTGGGATAAAAGGCTGTGCCACTGCAACTAGCACAGCTCCTTTCTGCAACCCATTTGAACCTAAGCAGCCAGACATTATCCTTGCCTTGGGGAATGTATGAGACAGGTGAACTCTGTGCCAGCTGAAGCAGAGCACCACTTATCAGCATGAATGGGTTTCTCCAGTTCAGGAGGGGTAGCCATTCTGCCTTCCCATAGGCTGCCTGTGGCCCCTGTCTTTCCCCCTTTATTTTAGTCAGCCTTTTCACCCCTGTGACCAAAAAGACCTGATGATAACAATTAGAGGAGGAAAAGTTCATTTGGGGGTTCATGATCTCAGAGATGTTCGTCTGTAGATGGCAGACTCTGTTGCTCTGGGCCCAAGGTGAGACAGGACATCATGGCAGAAGGGTGTAGTGGAGGAAAGCGGCTAAGGCCATAGTGACAGGAAGCAGAGAGAGATTCTCCTTACCAAGGCCAAAGTATAAACCCAAAGCACATGCCCATTGACACTACCCCCAACCCTGTTTAGCTATACCCAACCTGCCTACAGTTAACACCCAGTTAATCCCTATCAGAGGATTAATGCACTGATTAGGTTAAAACTCTCATAATGTACTCGTTTCACCACTAAATTTTCTTTTTTTTCCTTTTTTTTTAATAATTTCTTTTTTTTTATTGGTTGTTCAAAAAATTACAAAGCTCATGACATATCATCTTTCATACATTTGATTCAAGTGGGTTATGAACTCCCATTTTTAACCCAAATACAGATTGCAGAATCACATCGGTTACACATCCACATTTTTACATATTGCCATACTAGTGACTGTTGTATTCTGTTACCTTTCCTATCCCCCCTCCCCTCCCCTCCCATCTTCCCTCTCTACTCCATCTGCTGTTATTCATTTGTCTCCCTTGTTTTTTTTTCTCCCCTTTCCCCTCACAAACTCTTATATGTAATTTTGTGTAACAATGAGGGTCTCCTTCCATTTCCATACAATTTCCCTTCTCTCTCCCTTTCCCTCCCACCACTCGTCTCTGTTTAATGTTAGTCTTTTCCTCATGCTCTTCCTCCCTGCTCTGTTCTTAGTTGTTCTCCTTATATCAAAGAAGACATTTGGCATTTGTTTTTTAAGGATTGGCTAATTCACTTAGCATAATCTGCTCTAATGCCATCCATTTCCCTGCAAATTCCATGATTTTGTCATTTTTTAGTGCTGCGTAATACTCCATTGTGTATAAATGCCACATTTTTTTTTTATCCATTCATCTATTGAAGGGCATCTAGGTTGATTCCACAGTCTAGCAATTGTGAATTGTGCTGCTATGATCATTGATGTGGCAGTATCCCTATAGTATGCTCTTTTAAGGTCCTCAGGGAATAGACCGAGAAGGGCGATAGCTGGGTCAAATGGTGGTTCCATTCCCAGCTTTCCCAGGAATCTCCATACTGCTTTCCATATTGGCCGCACCAATTTGCAGTCCCACCAGCAATGTACAAGAGTACCCTTTTCCCCACATCCTCTCCAGCACTTGTTGTTGTTTGACTTCATAATGGCTGCCAATCTTACTGGAGTGAGATGGTATCTTAGGGTGGTTTTGATTTGCATTTCTCTGACTGCTAGAGATGGTGAGCATTTTTTCATGTACTTGTTGATTGATTGTATGTCCTCCTCTGAGAAGTGTCTGTTCAGGTCCTTGGCCCATTTGTTGATTGGGTTATTTGTTATCTTATTGTTTAATTTTTTGAGTTCTTTGTATATTCTGGATATTAGGGCTCTATCTGAAGTGTGAGGAGTAAAAATTTGTTCCCAGGATGTAGGTTCCCTATTTACCTCTCTTATTGTTTCTCTTGCTGAGAAAAAAAACTTTTTAGTTTAAGTAAGTCCCATTTGTTTATTCTTGTTGTTAACTCTTGTGCTATGGGTGTCCTATTAAGGAATTTGGAGCCCGACCCCACAATATGTAGATCGGAGCCAACTTTTTCTTCTATCAGGCGCAGAGTCTCTGATTTGATATCAAGCTCTTTGATCCATTTTGAGTTAACTTTTGTCCATGGCAAGAGAAAGGGGTTCAGCTTCATTTTGTTTCATATGGATTTCCAGTTTTCCCAGCACCATTTGTTGAAGATGCTATCCTTCCTCCATTGCATGCTTTTAGCCCCTTTATCAAATATAAGAAAGTTGTAATTTTGTGGAGTGGTCTCTGTGTCCTCTATTCTGTACCAATGGTCCACCTGCCTGTTTTGGTACCAGTACCATGCTGTTTTTGTTACTATTGCTCTGTAGTACAGTTTGAAATCTGGTATCGCTATACCTCCGGATTCACACTTCCTGCTTAGAATTGCTTTTGCTATTCTGGGTCTTTTGTTTTTCCATATGAATTTCATGATTGCTTTATCCATTTCTACAAGAAATGCCATTGGGATTTTGATTGGCATTGCATTGAACCTGTAGAGAACTTTGGGTAATATCGCCATTTTGATGATGTTGGTTCTGCCTATCCATGAACAGGGTACATTTTTCCATCTTCTAAGATCTTCTTCTATCTCGCTCTTTAGTTTCTGTAGTTTTCATTGTATAAATCTTTCACCTCTTTTGTTAGGTTGATTCCCAAGTATTTTATTTTTTTTGAGGATATTGTGAATGGGGTGGTTTTCCTCATTTCCATTTCAGAAGTTTGGTTGCTGATATAGAGGAATACCTTTGATTTATGCGTGTTGATTTTATATCCTTCCACTTTGCTGAATTCATTTATTAGTTCTAGTAGTTTCTTTGTAGACCCTTTTGGGTCTGTTAGATATATTATCATATCATCTGCAAATAGTGATAATTTAAGTTCTTCTTTTCCTATTTTTATGCCTTTAATTTCTTTCGTCTGTCTAATTGCTCTGGCTAGTATTTCAAGAACTAAATTGAATAGAAGTGGTGATAGAGGGCATCCCTGTCTTGTTCCAGATTTTAGAGGGAATGCCTTCAGTTTTTCTCCATTTAGAATGATGCTAGCCTGAGGCTTAGCATATATAGCTTTTACAATGTTGAGGTAAGTTCCTGTTATCCCTAGTTTTTCTAGTGTTTTGAACATAAAGGGATGCTGTACTTTGTCGAATGCTTTTTCTGCATCTATCGAGATGATCATACGGTTCTTATCTTTAAGTCTATTGATGTGGTGAATAACATTTATTGATTTCCGTATATTGAACCAGCCTTGCATCCCAGGGATGAATCCTACTTTATCATGGTGCACAATTTTTTTGATGTGCTTTTGTATTCGATTCGCCAGGATTTTATTGAGAATTTTTGCATCTAAGTTCATTAGAGATATTGGTCTGTAGTTTTCTTTCTTTGAGGTGTCTTTGTCTGGTTTCGGGATCAGGGTGATGTTGGCCTCATAGAATGAATTTGGAAGAGCTCCTTCTTTTTCTATTTCTTGAAATAGCTTGAAAAGTATTGGTATTAATTCTTCTTTGAAGGTTTTGTAAAACTCCGCTGTATACCCATCAGGTCCACTGCTTTTCTTGGTTGGTAGTCTTTTGATGGCTTCTTCTATTTCTTCCTTTGTTATTGGTCTGTTTAAATTGTTTGTGTCTTCCTGACTCAATCTGGGCAGATCATATGACTTACGAAATTTATCAATATCTTCACTATCTTCTATTTTATTAGAATATAGGGTTTCAAAATACTTTCTAATTATCTTTTGTATTTCTGTAGTGTCTGTTGTGATATTGCCTTTTTCATCCCGTATGTTAGTAATTTGAGTTTTCTCTCTTCTTTTCTTCCTTAGCATGGCTAAGGGTCTGTCGATCTTATTTATTTTTTCAAAGAACCAACTTTTGGTTTTATCAATTTTTTCAATGTTTTTTTTTTTTGTTTCAATTTCGTTGATTTCCGCTCTGATTTTAATTATTTCTTGTCTTCTGCTACATTTGCTGTTGTTTTGCTCTTCCTTTTCTAGGGTTTTGAGATGTAGTGTGAGTTCATTTATTTGTTGGTTTTTTCTTTTTTTGAGGAATGAACTCCAGGAAATGAATTTCCCTCTTAAAACTGCTTTCATTGTGTCCCATAGATTCCGGTATGTTGTGTCTGTATTGTCGTTTATCTCTAAGAATTTTTTGATTTCCTCCTTTATGTCTTCTGTAACCCTTTGATCATTCAGTAACATATTGTTTATTTTCCAGGTGATGCAGGATTTTTCCTTCCTTCTTTTATCATTGATTTCCAGTTTCATTCCATTATGATCAGATATGTTGCATGGTATTATCTCCACACCTTTATATTTACTAAGAGTTGCCCTATGGCATAATATATGATCTATCTTTGAGTAAGATCCATGTGCTGCTGAGAAAAACGTGTATCCACTTGATGATGGTTGATATATTCTATATATGTCGGTTAAGTCTAGGTTATTGATTGTGTTATTGAGTTCTATAGTTTCTTTATTCAGCTTTTGTCTGGAGGATCTGTCTAATGGCGAGAGCCGTGTGTTGAAGTCACCCATAATTATTGTGTGGTGGTCTATTTGACTCTTGAACTTGAGGAGAGTTTGTTTTATGAACATTGCCGCACCATTGTTTGGTGCATACAAATTGATAATTGTTATGTCTTGTTGGTGGATGGTTCCTTTTCACAGGATATAGTGTCCTTCTTTATCCCTTTTGATTAACTTAGGTTTGAAGTTGATTTTATTCGATATGAGTATGGCCACTCCTGCTTGCTTCCGAGGGCCATGTGAGTGGTATGATTTTTCCCAACCTTTCACCTTCAGTCTGTGTATGTCTTTTCCTATCATATGAGTCTCCTGAAGGCAGCATATTGTTGGATTTGTTTTTTTTAATCCAGGTTACTAGCCTATGTCTCTTGATTGGTGAATTTAAGCCATTAACATTTAAGGTTACAATTGAAATATGGTTTGTATTCCAGTCATGTTTATTTATTTATTTATTTTAGTTTGGCTAGTTTTTCCTCTTTGGTTATTTTTCTCCCCCTTTACTGAGATACCTCCCACTGTTAGTTTTGGGTGCTATTTTTCAATTCCTCTTCTTGTAGTATTTTGCTCAAAATGCTTTGCAGTGCTGGTTTTCTGGCTGCAAATTCTTTTAGCTTTTGTTTATCATGAAATATTTTAATTTCATTGTCAAATCTGAAGCTTAATTTTGCTGGATACAGTATTCTTGGTTGGAATCCATTATTTTTCAGCGTTTGAAATACGTTGTTCCAGGATCTTCTTGCTTTCAAAGTCTGTGATGAAAAATCAGCCGTTAACCTAATTGGTTTACCCCGGAGTGTAATCTGCCTCCTTTCTCTCGTAGCTTTTAATATTCTCTCCTTGTTCTGTATGTTGGATATCTTCATAATTATGTGTCTTGGAGTTGGTCTATTACGGGTTTGAATGTTTGGGGTCCTATAAGCTTCTAGGATTTGGCAATCCATTCCATCTTTCATCTCTGGGAAGTTTTCTAGGATTATTTCATTTAATAGGTTGTCCATTCCTTTGGTTTGGACCTCTATACCTTCTTCTATCCCAATGACTCTCAAGTTTGGTTTTTTTATGACATCCCATATCTATTGGATAGATTGCTCGTGAGTTTTAAGCATCCTTTCTGTGTTGACTATATTCTTTTCAAGTTGATAAACTTTGTCTTCATTATCTGATGTTCTGACTTCTACTTGATCTAGTCTATTTGTGATATTCTCGTTTGAGTTTTTAATTTGGTTTATGGTTTCCTGCATTTCTAGGATTTCTGTTTGATTTTCTTTTTTTAAATCTCTATCTCCTGGTAGAGCTCGTTCTTTGCCATTTGGATTTGTTTATTTATTTCGTTTTCAAAATATACTTTCAATGCTTGGACTTGCTGTCTCATGTCTTCTCTAAGATTCCTTTCCATCTGAGTTAGGTATGCCTTGAGTTCTTTTTCTGTCCATTTTTCTGATGCCTCTAGGTCCTCCTGTAGATTTAAGTTGTCCTGCATTGTTTGTAATCCTTTTTTCCCTTGTTTTTTCATGTTGTTCACGTTACTTTCCAGCTCTGTTTGACTGCTGTGTTTTTGCTTTCTCCTATAAATATGTTTTGGCTTTGTATATCTGTGTTGTCTCTCCTTTGTGGTGGGAGACTATGCCTAGAGATGTTGGGCTTTATTGTACTTTAAAGCTGATTCATTCAATTTATAAAAGGCTTCGGATTCTGTATGCATATAGTGATTTGTTGTTTGTTCTTAGGACTTTATGTTTAGGTTAGGTGATATGAAGGTATAAGGGTTAGTATGTCTTGGCTACTTTAGAAGATTGCTCTACTGAAGGGGGATACTAACAGTCGATTGGATCAGGGTGTTGGTAGTAGCTAGGTATTTAGGAGCACTATAGACAGCCTCGAAACATTCACCTATTTGCATTTAGACAATTACACGTAATGGAAGACGTAATGCTTGGGATGAAAGTTGGGGGGTAGGGGAAGGAAGGTGCTTTTAAAAAGAAAGAAGGAGGGGGAGATAGATAGAATAGAGGAGAATGGAATGAACGATAAAACTTGAAAAGGGAAAGAAAGAAGGGAAAGGGGAGATATAAAATAAAATAAAATAAAATAAGAAATAAAATTAGGTCTTAGAGATCCATTTTCTTCTCTTCCAGTAGGCGGAGCTGTGCCTTCCGAGCTGAGCTTCTGCCCTCTATGTGTCGACAGCAATCCCTGTAAGGTGGCTCCTGGGAGCCTCTCAATCCTGTTAGTCCAGAGCCTTTTCACTTCTCCGGCCCCTCCTCCCCTTCTTCCTGCCAGCCAGCCAGGTCCTGCTCACCTGCTAAAGTGGATTCCGCTGGGAAGGAATCTCGTTGGCCGAACTCTGATGATGTCACCTCTCTGCTATGGCAGGCCCCAGGCTCCTTGCCGGAGTGTCCGAAGGGAGGGGTGGGACTGGCTTGTCTCTGGTCTGACTCAATCTCTGATTTTAGTTCCTGGTTCGCTATTTCATAAAGGCTTGGTTAGAGTCCCTTCACATCACCTGCTGAGCCGGGCAGGTGGCAGCCGTTCACAGAGCCGGGCGGGCGGGGGCCGTTCACAGATCCGGGCTGGCGGGGGCCGTTCGGACATTCGCCGCAATGGACTGGCGGTGGCCGTTTGGCAGCAGCCGGCGGGACTGGACCTCTGCGCCGTGTGGCCGAGATTCACTCGTCTTGGGCAAACTTTCACCTCCAATAAACTTACTAATTCCTGGCAGGTCTCCTTTCAGCGGAATTTTGCTAGAAGTTTCTCAGCAGGAAGAATCTAGGCGTATTAATGCGTCTCTCTGATCCCGTTAATGCGGAAGTACTGAAAGTGCTGCCTCCCCGCTGGCCGCCATGTTGGGTCCCCACTAAATTTTCTTACATTGTCTCACACATAAGCTTTTGGGGGGACATCTAGTATCTAAACCATAAAACCCTTTGACTCATAGCATGTTTGTAAAATGCCCATTTTAGACTCGTTTTACTGTGAGCACAAAATAATTACATTGGAATTGTTTTTAATAGCCCGATCTTCCAGCTCTGGGATTGTAAATTCTCAGGAGATGACTGTGCTGGTGAAGAGGGTCTGGCTTTCAATATCCTAATTTACATAGTTATTTCTTTATTCTCTCCTGTTACTTTTTTTTTCCTTTTGTATTAATTGACAAATGTACTTTTAGGAGTTTGTTTTGAAATGACTTTGGTCAGTTTGGGAAGTAGGTAGAACATTTGTGAATTGGCAAAATAAATACTGACATGTGGCATTAAAAGCTTTGTATTCTGTAGGAGTGATTTTAATTGCACATATCTGCAAGCACATGTTGCTTGTGTATGCAAGACAAAAAAGTGTTGTTTTTTTTTTTTTAATTGTTGATACTTTGCACATGGATTTGCTGCCAAGAGTTCTAACCTGTTTTGGCATAACTATGCCCACACTGAATCTTTCAGGATTACAAGGTTGTTCTAATAGGTGAAAAAGAATTTCCCATGTAGGCAATGGTGTGAAGATAGATTCCTTTTATATGTTTATTTAATTAACCAGCACATGTCAGTTGTACAATGGGCAATTTATTTGCAGCAATTTTTTACTTTATTTCTTCTAAAACATTGAATGTAGTTTTCACAGAATTTAAGTTATCTACATTTTTAACAAATACTTCACTACTTTACAAGTTATTTAATTAAATGACATAATTGAAGTTCCAGATATAGTTGTGATGAGCAAGTTTGTAAACTCTATGGCGTATGAACTGACAGTTCAAGAGGAGGAGACTGGTGCTTTGGGAGGTGTCAGTCCTTAGTTATCAGGAGGGGACTGCACTGGTCAAAGAGAATTTTCATGAAAGGTGTTGTTTAAAATAGCTAGACACAGGTGGTTTACTGTAGAATTCTGTAATAATTAAAAATTATTAAGATAAGGAGCTGGGGTTGTGGCTCAGTGATAGAGCGCTTGCCTCGCATGTGTGAGGCACCAAGTTCAATTTTCAGCACTACATATAAACAAATGAATAAAATAAAGGTCCATCAACATCTATCTAAAAATATATTTAAAAAAATTATTAGGATAAGCTGAAGGGTAATAGATGATACTATAAATTTCAGAGAAATCTGACAGAGTAATCAGTGGTAATAGCAAGATTTCTCAATGTGTCCAATGACCTGGGCTCTTTCTGTTCAAATTAATTTGCATGATATTAGATGAATTAAATGGATTTTCTTGTTTCTTCCTTCCTAAACTGAGGATGTTTCACTAAAAAATCCCTAAGGTCCTTATAAATCTAAGCATTCTAAGGTAATTATGTAATTATTTAGGTAATTATGTAACAGTGGTCCACTTTATACTTCGAATATAACCCTTCCTGCTCTGCCACTGCAAGGTATTTTTAAAATGGACATGTTTCTTTCTCTTCCTCTCTCCCTCTTCCTCCCTAATCTTTGCCTTTTCCTAATCTCTGGGGAAATAGGATTACCTTTCTATCCCATCCAAGGCAGAGTTATCTGTCTTGAGTACACACCCACCACTGGAACAAAGTAATCCAGATTTGGGGGATGGTACCAGAAGATCTCAGAAATGATTATCTCCCAAATTAACAAGTGAATTACAACTCCAACAGAGAACAGGTGGAATGTAGCCTTTGAGTCACCTTCTTTAAAAACCTCCTGCTCCTGCTGATGGGCAGAATCACAGGCTTTGGGACAGGAGTCCCCTGTGTTTCTCCTTTGCTAGCAAAGTAATAAACATTCTTTTTCCCTTTCTCCAAACCATGTCCTCATTATTGGATTGACATTGGGTTCAATGACTGAGCTTTTGGCAACAATTACTTGCAGAGTGATGGATTAAAATGATATTTAAAAAGATACTCTTTCAATAATAAATTGTAATCCACAACTAATAATATCTGAATGTTCCAGGAACATTTCCCCCGACCTTAAGGGTCTACAGAGCTAATGGTTTCCTTTACTTCACTTAATTTTAAAGCCTTCTGTAAATTTGTCACCCAGAAGTAAAATCTATTTTTTCTTGTCACCTTCGATCAGGACCTTCACATTGGATCTCTTTGATATTTTTAAAGTCAGAGCAACACATGGAAGTCTGTGCTAAATCTTTTCTCAAATGACCATCTGGGTCTGGCCAGAGCAGCGTGTCATCTGTCACCCGAATGTCACATGGGAATGGCTTTGTGATCATCCTTCAGTGAGGCTGGCCGTGTTCTGGAGGTTCACCTGAAAGAGCTCACGGCACAGGACAGGGGACTCACCGACCTCAGAAGGATTTCTTCAATAAGATGCCATGTGTCTTAGTCCATTTTGGCTGCTATAACAAAATTATATGAGACTGGGTAATTTTATAAAAAGCATGTTGCTGAAAGCTCAGTCCTTGTCCCTGATGCCAATCCCATGAGGACATAATTTTGAGAAAAAAGGAAAAGAATGTTTATTGCTTTTCTAGCAAAGGAGAAACACAGGGGACTCCTGTCCCAAAGCCTGTGATTCTGCCCATCAGCAGGAGCAGGAGGTTTTTAAAGAAGATGACTCAAAGGCTACATTCCACCTGTTCTCTGTTGGAGTTGTAATTCACTTGTTAATTTGGGAGATAATCATTTCTGAGATCTTCTGGTACCATCCCCAAAGTCTGGATTACTTTGTTCCAGTGGTGGGTGTGTACTCAAGACAGATAGCTCTGCCTTGGATAGGGAAGAAAGGTAATCCTGTTTCCCCTGAGATTAGGAAAGGGGAGAGATTAGGGAGGAGTAGGGGGAGATAAAGATTAAGAAACATGTCTATTTTAAAAATAAGTTGCAGTGGCAGAGCAGCAAGGGTTATATTCAAAGCATAAAGTGGACCGCTGTTATAAGCAGACCTTTAAACTGGGCATGTTGGCACAGGCCTGTAATCTCAGCAGCTTGGGAGACTGAGGCAGGAATATCTCAAGATTGAGACCACCCTGGGTGAGACCTTGTCTCAAAAAAAAAAAAAAAGAAAAAAAAAATCAGGTCTTTATTTTTTCTTTCGTGGCACTGGAGGCTGGGAGTCCAAGACCAAGGTTCTGGCATTTTGAGTGTCTAGTGAGGGGTCTCTGCTTCCAAGACAAACCTGAATAGTGTGCCCCATGGAGCAGAAGGGATGGAAAAGCATAAGGGGAAAACACTGAGTGGAGACTCTTCTCATTCATTGATCCCAGTGATCACCTCCTAAAGGGCTCACTTCCAAATATCAACACACTGGGGACTAAGTTTCAACATATGAATGGGGGGGTGGGTGGGCGGAGAGCTCCTTCTGTCTACAGCAGCAGTAGAAACTCAGTCCTCAAGGGAAGTGGCAGTTTTCTGAGAAAGCCCACCCTAGCTGTAAGAATGATGACAGAGGTCATTTGTGATGTAAGAAATGAAGGGTGGAGGGCAGGCCCAGAGCCTGTGTGATTAACTAGGAAGGAAAAAGCTGTGGGATTTGTACCCAGGAGACAAATCCTAGAATCAGTATGTGACTCAAGATGTCGAGACGTATTAGGGAAGTGACAACTGTGTCTTTAAAGAAGATGACAACAGAGGAGTCATAAGAGGCAGGTGAGAACAGTGTGGGATCCCTTGAGTTTACTCTCCTCAGTTCACCTTTCCTGGGTCCAAAGACCCTTGCAGTTTATTAAATGTGCAAGCCTTTTAGCTCCTTCAGTACCAAAAGCTCAAGGAATTTTTTTTTTTTTGGTCAGGAGTGGTTTATTTTTTAAAGAGTTCATTTTATTAAGAGACTGTGTGAAAAGGAATTATTATCTTTTTATAGGATTATTCTTGCTCTCAAGAATCATACTGTTTCTTTTTATTTTTTTTTCCAAAGCATATAATGAGCAGAATGTGAAGATTAATTATCCACTGAGTGGTGAACATAAATTTTGAAACAGAGGCTATGTTTAAAGCTCCTTTCAAATCCTCCTTTGAAAATATGTATGATTTTTTTTGAAGATGTGTACTTTAGGTTTTGAATAAGCACAAGTTTATCTGTCACCTTTTATCATAAGAATGTGTAGCTGCCTCATCTTTTAAGAAAAATGGTCCACCATTTACCAGATCAGTAGTTTATATTTAGCACATATATCTATCTTATAACTGCTTCATTTTATAACATTAAAAATAAAAACAAGCAGACAAAAAAAAAATTCTTAAGTTTCTTCACGCTTTCCATCTAAGGTTTCCAAAAGGTTAAAGTTTGCAAGAATATCTTCGTCACAATTTAGGTCACTCCCCTCTGTGTTCCTGTGATCCTCCCTGTGGGTGAGGTCTTCCTTTCTTAGGATTCCTGACTCTGTTTTCCTCCTAAGAGTTTCCTCACTTTCATATTCATACTTGTCTTCGGGTACCACATTCATCAACATCATCCCTTCGCCTTTATTGAATATTTGGTATGCACAGATACACATTGGTTGCTGTCTAATGGTGATTTTCAACCATTTCATTTGAGAGCTGAATTCTACAAGTCTGACACAAGATGTAAAACTTCCTTTAGAAAAATAAAATGTTTTAAATAAAATTTAAAAAAAATACAACACAGACAAAACACCAACCATTCTGTTTATATTTTCAAAGGACTCACAAGTACCTGGAAGTCACCATAGACATTGTTCTTCCATTAATTCGTGTTGATTTAATACCGTGTTGATCTGATGCCCCTACATCCCCTGAACATCTCAGGCATAGGAAGGAAGCGGCCTGAGACGGGGATCACACCACATACCACCTAATAGATGCTCCCTTTAGCCAAACAAGCAGGTCCCACATTTGAAATTAACATTGTTCCCAGTCAAGGAACCATCATTGTCCTCTCTCCTTTTTGGAGTGAATGGTTTTGTTCTAAGTTACAGAAGGATACTGGACTGGATAAAGATAGCTGGGCTTCACAAAGATCCATCTCTCTGCTCTTCTTGTCTCTGTAGCTTTCTGTTAAAGCCTTCCTTTTTAATTTTTTATTCTTGATTTTAGACACAGGGCTCTGAGATTTTTTTTCTCACAGCTCCAAGTTCACATCCTTCATGTCATAGCTAGCACAAGAATTTTTATCCTATTGTTTTCATATATTTTTATAATATTATAAGTATACCATATTTGTTGCCGGTTTTTCATTACTGTGACAAAAATACCTGACAAGAACTTAGGGGAAGAAAAATTCATTTGGGTTCATGGTTTTAGAGGATTCAGTCTATGATTAGCTGGCTTCGAGTCAGAACATCATGGTGTAAGCCAGTAGCAGAGGAAAGTTGCTTTGTTCATGGGATCTGGGAAGGAAGAAGGGAGGAGAAAAAACAGAAAGAGAGTTAGGGGATGGAGAGAAGATACACCCTTGTAGGTCATGCTCCCAGTGATCTACTTCTTCCAACTATGTCCCACCTCCCAATAGTGCATTAGCCTATCAGTGGATTAGTCCATTGATGAGGTCAGTGCCCTCACAAACCAATCATTGCCTAAAATCTCCACCTCTGAACCTTGCTGCCTTGAGGGACATACTTTATATACCTGAAATTTGGGAGAACATTCCAGATCCAAGCCATAGCATATTCAATTATACCAGATCATATTATTTAAATCTAAGTGTCACTTTTAAAGTATTTCCACTCTTGGTCATCATCATTCTATCATATTTCTGCCTTTCTAGAGAACATACTAATTGAGTGACAGGGTTCCAAGAGTATGTTCTCCTTGATTGCAGACAACTTGACAATTTTATTTTTAAATCTCTAGAGCTCATCCCAGGGCCTAGTGCAAATCAGCAGCTCACTGGATGATAGATATTTCATTAGGGAAGTGTGACCAAGCTATATGAGGATCATTTTAGTCCCCTAAGGTCCTTGATTTAAAAACTATTCTTAGTTCCAAACCCCTGACCAGATAGTTTTTTTTTATATGAAAACAGTTTTTATACTTATTCATACCAATTTAATTTTCATCAAATATTTATTGACCTCAATTAACTATGATATATTATAACTTTGTATAAAGTGAAAAGTTACAACAGAGAAAACCACATATGTTTGATTATTGCATTACTTTATCCCCATTCAAAAACAATAAAAAGAACACACACATATGGAGACACACACATACACCCTCCCCCCCCCCCCCACACACACTTATACACCCCAATCAAAATTCATTCAGTTAACTCTGTAGCCCTGCAACTCAGAAGATACAATGTTATGCTTGAGTTTGGGACCCCCAAAAGACCACCAGAGACCAAGATCGATGTAAGCAGCAAAGAGGCGTTTATTGTGAGCTAGCTTGGTCCTCTGTGTGCGCACACAGTAATTGGTGATGCTGAGAAGCCACAAGCCCAGGGTTTGCAGCAGTTTTATACACTCTTTGGGGAAGGCAAGGACTTTACATACATCATAGCATTTCTTAGCAAATCATCACACACCACGGGCAAATCAAACAACAACTCTTAACATTGATTAGCACATTCACTGGCGGGTAGGGGTGATTGGTTAGTACAAAAGGGGGATTCGTTTGAACTGATTGGTTTAAGCCACGAGGGGAGTATGTGCTGAGCTACATGGTTTCCCTACATATTATCAACCACCATAAACTACTGGAGGGTCATCTGGCATCCCAGGTATTTTCCCTGTCTCATGCTAATTGGTGGTTGCTAGGGGGTCCTCACCTAGCCTAACTGAGTCAGGGACACCTGGCTCCACAGATCTCTCCTGTTATTTGTAGATAAACAACTCAGCAGGATGGGAATGTGCCTAGGAGTGCTCTGTGGGTCTTTCCAAGGACAAGGGTCACATCCCCTTCCCTGGACAGGCTTTGCTCTGAGGTAGAGGCTGGTTTCTCAAAAATAGAGTCACATCAGTTTCTCAACACATGACTCAGCAAATGAAGTAACAGGATCAACTAAAAATCAGGTTTTTAGTTATCTTTAAAAGTTCAGTTCTTAGAAGGTAACCTATCCTATTCATTTAGCAAAACCAGAATAGAAATAATTGCTTCAACACTTTAAAGCATGACATTTAACATTAAATATAGATTTTATAGTGGTTTTAGTACATAGAATGTATAATAAAGTTTAATATACCTTATGAATATATATATATATATATATATATATATATATATATATAAAACCATTAAACACAAAATGTATATTCTTTGATATTTTTATACATGTATTTTTAAAAACTAATTTTTATATATGCATTATAATTATACACAGTAGTGGGATTTATTTTGACATATTTTGTATATGCATATAACATAATTTGGTCAGTTTTATTCTCCAGTACCTCATAGGTATATTCTTAACTTTGAGAATCTTCCTTTTCCACAATCCAGCTGCGCCTTTGAAAAAAAAAATGGATGCTATACTGTGTTTGTTGTTATAATAACTGAAGATGTCATCACCAATATGTCATCAAAATTTAATACAGAAGTTAAAATACTATAACTCAGTTGTTCATGGTGTGGTGGGGGCAAAAGGACAGTCAGTATAGACAATGAGGGATTGCATCAGGAAGATGGGGGGCTGATTCAAAGGAAATAAAATGATGAGACCTCCAGAGCACTTCCCCCTACTCTAACCTGTTGCCAAGGTCACCTGCCTCCAGGGAACTGTTCCTTCCTACAAGGAGTTGTTAATGAGTTCCCCCTGGGCAGCTCTCTTGCAGCCTTTCTGGGTAGATTCTCTCCAGGCTTTTGGTCACTGGTCACTTTGGCAGGATAAGAGGAGGAAAGGGCAAGGACACCTCCACTCCCTTGGGCACCAACTTTGGAGCCCCTCCCCCTCTGTTCTATCATTTAAATAAACTTTTTGCACTTGCCTTGACATTACTCAGGTGTTCAGTCTTCAACACTGGGCGGATGAGACTCAGATCCTGATTCTCAACACTGGTATCTGTGATTGTATACAGTATGGATGGAATCATAACAAATGCTTTATAGGAAACCTTATGTTGAACAAAATAAATGCTTAATTTCAGTGTTACAGTCTGTTTATGGACAAAAAAGCACACTTCTAGTTGCAACTTAATGGCACTTTGTCTTTAAATCACCCAAATCTGACTAAACTAAAATTAAAATTTTAACCAATGTTTTGTGGAAAACATAACATGCAATACAATACTCACATTTTAAATGAATAATT
Organism: Marmota monax; assembly: GCF_021218885.2. NCBI lineage: Eukaryota > Metazoa > Chordata > Mammalia > Rodentia > Sciuridae > Marmota > Marmota monax. The sequence continues at coordinate 6,266,902 of NW_026695198.1, read as the reverse complement.
TGATTACTTTGAGCAATTTTTGTACCTCTGTGTTAGTTATTACAGTAAAGGAAAGAGTATTTTCATCTCTCCAGAAACTTACTGCATGGTCCTTGTGTTACCGGAAGCTCAGTCCTTGTCCCGGTGCCGGTGCCAATCCAATAACAAGGGAATGATTTTGAGAAAAAAGGAAAAAGAAGTTTTATTGCTTTGCCAGCAAAGGAGAAACACAGAGTATTCCTGTCCCAGGGACTGGATTCTATTCATTAGGGAGAGCAGGGGGCTTTTAAAGAGGTGATTTAAAGGCGAAACCCCACGTGTTCTCTGTCTAGAGTTGTAAATAGCTTGTTAATTTGGGAGATGTCATTTTTTAGATCTTCTGGTGCCATTCTCAAAGTTGCAATTACTTGGATCCTGTCTGTGGTGGGTGTGTACACAAGGACAGATAATTCTGCCTAGGATGGGGAAGAAAGAGGAAGAGATTAGAGAGGGGAAGAAGAAGAGAAAGAAACATGTCCATTTTAAAAAAAGTCAGTCACAGTGACAGAGCAGCAAGGGTTTGCAGTCATTCTTCCAACCTCAGTAACCATAGGTAGGATTTCTGTCACTTTTTTTAATTGATTATGAGTACTCTTTTTTTGTAGGAATAGACAAACATTTGTTTATTCATTTACCTGAGGAGGCCATTTAGACTGTTGCCAGTTTTTATATATTTCTTGAAGGAAAAGTGAGAAATGAGATATGGGAAAGCAAGAAATGAAAGACAAGACCAGGCCAAGATACACAGGAGAGTTTATTTGTCAGAGGTGACAAATGAAGGTCATCTCTCTATAGGAGAGAGAGGCAAAACAGGCTTGAGTTCTGGGAGTTCTTTGGAGGAAGCTCAGGAATCAGAGCTGGGTGGGTCATAATTCAGGCAGTTAAGGGTTGGGTTGGTACCTTTCTCAGAAATGCTCTTGGGTGGAAAAGCGAAACTTTTTCCTTAAAATGACCATCCAGATGCTAAGCAAGGACCTTATATTTCTAAATAACTTTGCCACCAATATTCATATGCAAGTCTTTTTGAGGATCTAAGTTTCCATCTCCTTTGCATAAAAACATAGCAGTGTAATTTCTAGGTCACTTGGTAACTCTGTTAATCTTTATAAGAAACTGCCAGATTGTTACCTGAAGTGGTTGTGATAGTATCCACTTCTGTTGTCAATGTAGAAGAATTTATTTTTACTTCATCTTTTCTTCTGTCTGTTCTTCAGGCTGGAAAGTCGCTAGTGATCTTTTTTTTTTTTTTTTTTTTTAAGTTCTTCTGTCATCTTCCACCTCCTCTTACATACATCAAGTGAAATTTTCATTTCAGTTATTGTACAAGTAGTTCTAGAATTTACATTCTTATGGCTCCTGATTCTTTTTTGAAATTTACTTAAACGTTAGCTCAACAAGATTGTGTCTCCTTTAATTCTTTGAAATGCATTTATAATAGCTGCTTTAATGTTCTTTTCTGATAAGTTCAACTTCACAGACATCATTGTCAGGGTCGATTACTATTACTGTTGACCACTTATTTTCTCAAGTGTAGATCCTTTTTTTGCTGGTTGTTTCTTTTCCTGTCTGGTAATTTCTAAACATGTTATCAATGACTGTGACTCCACCTTGCATTTGCATAGGCTTTTTGCTTCTTTTGGGTGGAGATGCAGAAAGCTTAAGGTGTTCCCTAAACTCTGCTGACACTGTAACCAAAAGCTCCATCCGTCTCCTTGACACCAATCCAATAACGAAGACAAGACCTTGAGAAACAGGAAAATATTTTATTTCTTTGTTAGCAAAGGAGAAACAATGGACATGATATGCTCGAGTTCGGGACCGCTAAAAGACCACCAGAGACCAAGATCGATGTAAGCAGCAAAGAGGTGTTTATTGCGAGCTAGCTTGGTCTTCTGCATACACAGCAACTGATGACGCTGAGAGGCCCCAAGCCCAGGGTTTGCAGCAGTTTTATACACTCTTTGGGGAAGGCAGGGACTTCACACACATCATAGCATCTCTTAGCAAATCATCACACACCACGGGAAAATCATAAAACAACTCTAAAACATGATTAGCACATTCACTGGTGGGAACAAGTTGGGTAGGGGTGATTGGTTAGTACAAGAGGGGGATTGGTTTGAACTGATTGGTTTAAGCCATGAGGGGAGTACTTGCTGAACTACATGGTTTCCCAACATGTTATCAACCACCATAAACTACTGGGGGCTCATCTGGCATCCCAGATATTTTCCCTGTCTCATGCTGATTGGTGGTTGCTAGGGAGTTGCTATGGGTCCTTACCTAGTCTAACTGAGTCAAGGACACCTGGCGCCACAGATCTCTCCTGTTATTTACAGACAAACAACTCAACAGGATGGGTATGTGCCTAGGAGTGCTCTGTGGGTTTTTCCAAGCACAAGGGTCACGCCCCCTTCCTTGGACAGGCTTTGCTCTGAGGTAGAGGGTGGTTTCTCAAAAATGGAGTCACGTCAGTTTCTCAATTGCTTTGCTAGCAAAGGAGAAACAATGGACACCTGTCCAGAGCCTGTGATTCTGCCCATCAGGGGGAACAGGGTGTTTTTAAAAGTTCATTGAGTAAAAAGAAGATCAGGGAGAAGTTCAGGGGAAAAATCAGGGAAAAGAAGATCAGGGAGGAGAACGATAGGGAAAAGGTTGGGAAAAAGAAAAAACAAGTAAATCTAAAAGTGACAAGGGACACAGTCAAAGCATCAAGTGAACTCCTTTTACAATACCATGTGGCCCAACTTCCAAACTCTGATTTGTATATAGACCCTGGATGGGCTTGGTTTTAGGCTCTGTTACCTAACCAAAAGCAATGGGTTCTTCCTTTGAAGAATCAAAGCTGATGAACACAACCAGGAGGTAAGAGTGCAGAGACGTTTATTACTTGCAGCAAATAAGGAACACAGTGGCAATCATTCTAATGCAGTGCCTCCACAGCAAACAAAGCAAAGGGATTTTATTGAGGAAACTCATGTATATTCATGCAGGACAGATTCACTGTCATAAGTAGAGGCAGATACACTCTTGAGTATGCTCAGTCCGACATCATACCTTGGCATCATCACATGTTCTAAAAATGGTGTGAAGAATCACCCGTGAGTAGAGAATTTATTTAGTATTAGAATGAACAAAGTTCACTTCTAGGTCACTTGAAAGGGTAGAGAAAGATGGCTCTGCAAGTTTAGCTGCCTAGAGTTCACCTCTAGGTCACCTTGTAAATTTCTCTGGCTGCTTTGTTTGAAACAAAAGGCAACTTTATTTTCCTGTGATTCACTTTTCTCCTGAAAATAGAAGGGAGATCAGTAGAGTAGAAGTGGGGAGCAATAAGAGAGGGAGGAGGGGAGGAAACTGGGCAGAACTGGGGAATGAAGTTGACCAAATTTTGCTATGTGCGTGCATGAATATATCACAGTGCATTCCAATTTTATATATAACTATAATGCACCAATTAAAAAATAAATAAATAAGGAAGACCAGTAGAGAAGTGAATGGGGATTAGTGGGAAGGAGGAGGGAACAGGAAGAGGAAGTACCGGGGATTGAAATGGAGCAAACTATTATATGCATATATGAGTATGACAAAATGAACTTCACTGTTATGTATAACTAGGTGCTAATAATAATAATAATAACAATAATAATACAACTTTAGAGGTGTGCTTGTATTTAAAGAGGCCATAGCTTTTTTCCCCTGTGAGTTGAGGACATTGTACCTCATCATATTGGCTTGAGTGGCTAATAGTTTGAGTGGGTTTTATCCTTGTAAGGATAGAACTTACTCCAAGATTTGGTGTGTTGCTCTCTGACTGGCTCTCTGGGGTGTCACTGAGGTGTTAAAGTGGTCTTCCAGTTGTGATTCACCTCCCTATAACATTGATCTCTAGGAGCCTTAGTTAATCCTTCCTGCTCTTGTGCCTACCTGGCCAGCCCTTCCCAAGGAAGATGAGGCTCACCCACTGCAGGCCCTGTCTCCTGTTTTCAGCTCTTCAACTGCCCTGAACTCCAACAAGGATCATTTCCCCTTACCCAGGTTCCTCCATCTTACTTCATCCCATCCAGTGGAAGGACTAGTCTCCTTCCAGTTGCACCATAGAAAGAAACAGAATCTAATATTTATTTCAATTAAATCTGTTTTTTTTTTCTGTTTTATGATTTTAGCATGTGTAGCATTGTTTAAATAAAAGCATCTACAGTAATTCAACCTATATTTTAGGCTTCTGCCTACTTACACCTGGAAGTCTGCAGCAGCTTTCTCTGTAGCCTTCTGCAATACTTCCCTTCTTCCATACAGAATTAGATTTGTGCAAAGCGAAAATGAGATATGTCATTTCTCTACTTAAAAACATCATAGGATCTTTTTCTAGTTAGATCACACAAAAAATCCTGTGCTTAGGAACAAATTCTTTTGGGTTCTGGTCCTAATGAGAATGTTCAGCCATATTTCTTGTTCTTTCCAACCCAAACTCAACACTTCCTTTGCTTTAAGGGTGCTGAGGTTCCCTTTTTCTGAGAATCCATTCTTCCTGGAATGCCTTTGCAAAAGCTCTGGCTGAAAATCATTTCTCTGTTTTGCTACTTGGCACATGCCTATTCCATCTTCCAAATCTGGGATATTTTTTCCCTTAGTAATCTTGTAGCATTTTGTACTTATTTGGATGAAAATACAGGCAACTTTGTCTGTTTATATGCTTAAGCTCATGAATAAACTGAGCATTCTGAAAGGAAATAGCATGTCTTCTTAAACTGTCTCTCATGCATGTCTAGTAATGCCTGGTTGTTAATAGATATTTGCTAAACAGGTAGAAGGATTAATGCATGGATTTCTTAAGTTTTTTGTTTTATTTGATTTTTGAGATATTTTAATTTCTGTGGCCTCAGATTAGGACTTTAAAATATTAAATAATTTGTATTTTTTATCTCTCGAAACAGGAAATAAACAACTACAAAAATCTTCAAAAGTATAACTTGGTTGAGAATGGAATAATAATACAAACATGGAACTGATTTGAAACCCATTTCTAGTTGAAAAACTAAAATCAGATATTTTGGCAGGGCTTATTGCTTATTGTTTCATATTTCAGAGAATCTTGCTGTTCAAGAGCAGCCCCCAGTAGATAATCACTGCAGGCAGCACTAAACCAAAATATGTTATTAACCCAATTCTTTTTTTAACATTTACTATTTTTAACAAATTTGATTAATATGCAATAATTTTACATATTTATGGGCTACAATATGAAATTTCAACATGTTTACAACATATATTGATTGAATTGGATAATTAGAATTTCCATTTCCTTGGGCTTACAGAATTAGGGCTCCTCTCTTCCAGTTCTTCATAAAATCAATAAAAAGTTTTTGTGAATTTCTGCCATTCCATTGCACTGTGGAACATTGGAACTTATTCTTCCTGTCTAACTGGTTACCATTATCCAAGTTCCCTTTACCTTCTCTCCTCTCCCTCTTCTCTGTCTCTAGTAATCATTCTCCTACATACAGATCCACTTTTTTTAGCATCCACATATTAATAAAAGACATAAGATCATATCTAAGATAATATAATGGAAGATTGTGTCATGTTCTTGGGGCTTGTGTCTTTGCAGGAGAGGATTTCAAGCAAGACAGGAGACTTAGTAAAAGTATAGCAAAGTTTATTAGAAGAGAAAGAATAGGTGGAAAAGCACCCTCCAGAGAGCTAGCAGACCTTCTCAAAGAGGGAGAGCAACAACTCACTTGTGTCGCTTTTATTGGGGCCGGAGGGAGATTGTTAGAAGGTCCCATCCAAGTGTCACCTCTCAGCTCTGAATGGACAGACTACAGTAAGCTGTAGGGCAACTCATTTTACAGAATTTGTGGTTAGTGGTTTCATTTTAATCATTCCACTGTCCTTGGCCTATAAATCTCTGGTCTGTATTGTTTGTGCAGGGTCTTATTTAAGGTGTCTTATCCATTAGGCCCTTTTGAGCAAATATATCCTTGCCCTTTGGTTCTTATCACCTGATTTTATCTATCTTCCTTCTGTTGTAAGAGGAATAGTTTATAAGGCTGAGATCAGGCAAGGGTCCAGAAATAGCTATCTCATCAGACCCTGCAATTGCACCAAGGCAGGACTTGATTAACAAATTTGTTCTGTACCAAGTATTTTCAGAAACTCCTCACCCACTGCTCATGTCTAATTGCTAAGTAACAATATAAGTATCAGACCCCATATATAAGGGCACATACTTGACAGATATGTAAAGATCACCATGGAGCAGTATGGTAGAAGCGTCCATCAACATGTCTAAGAATGAAGTGTGACAAACTGTGATCAAGTCCTTATTTTCCTTCTATGAGGAGAAAAATAGAAAAATCTCATCATAGCTTTTGTGGGGAAACTGGTCCTATTAGTTCTATATTATGTTTGAATATCTTCACTAATGTATAAATAAATGGTTTACTGATCAATTTTTTAGTCCAGATTCAAGTTTCCATGTAGTAGAGAGTCTCTCATGTTATTGTCGGGGGAGACATATGGAGACACGGGCAGCTCTGCTTTTCTGGTTGGGAAGGTCTCTGGGGACAGTGGGTCATCTGAGTCCCTGTGAGGAACCACCCAGAATCACACACGCAATGCCTCTGCAGTGTTGCCAGTGGGTGTCTCACACGGACATGTTCTGAAAGGGGAAAACCTGCAGCTTTGCCATCTTGATCACAAATCATACATGAATAACTCCTGCAGTCAAATTCTCCCTGTCAGTCTCTCCTTTTTTCTCTGAGCCGTAGGTGGTCTTGCTGAAACAGATTTCCCTGCCAGTGGCCCTGTTTATTGCCAATCTATAGAACACATTTATTTCTCCGCCAAGTGGAGCTGAGATCCATTAGTGTCAGTACCTGTAGCAAGAGAGGCCCAGGTAGCCATAAATTAGCTACAATCTTCAATAATCTTCCCTTAGAAAACCCAAAAAAAGGAGCAGTGGGTAGCTGTGGAATTGTCTTGTGACAGTTCCATTACCTGGTGGCATTATGCAGTGGATTAAAGGGTGGCAGGTTAACTGCCCTGAAAGTAAATTGAAGTTAAGTGTGGGTCTCATTAGGAAGTAATAGATTTTTTTAAGTTTTGCAAAGATCTTTTTTTTTTCTCTCTGCTGAAATGAAGAGAGAGAGAGAGAGGAGAGGAAAGAAAGCAAGACAGAACAACAGCCACTTACTGTCTCCAATGCTTCTGTCCTCATTCTGTTGTCTTCTACTGTTCATTTCTCTTCAGTTACTGTGTGGCATTGACACTCCTTTTTGAAACCCAATTATATTAATACTTTTAATTCTTCAGCATCTTCTTTTCCATAGTTTCCCCCTTTTTAAAAAAATATTAGATGCATACTTTAAAAATTTTGCTCCTTTCTGTAGTTTCAAAATTTTAATCCCCTTTTTTTTGGATGTACTTATTTTATAGTATACCTATTTTGTTGTATTTCCTCATCCAGTGGCTTTTCTGTTTGTACCAAAGGCCTTGATATGTCAATTCCACGGATCACTAAGCCACTGTCCACTATTGTAAACCAAGATTTGGAGGGAGGGGGCAGCCTAGATGAAGTACATGCTGTTCCTGTAGGTGGATGATCTCTAGTGTGACTTACTAGGGTGACTTTACAGAATTTGCACAGTCACAGGGGGACTGTTCATGGATGGTCCTTGCTCAGCATCTGGAGCAGAGTCTTCACAGTCAGGGAGGACCTGAAGCTCCAATGACACATCATTTAGAAACACAGGACTGTGTGAATGCATTACATGTTCTTTTTAGGGGCTTGGAGGAGCCCTGCAGTTTAGGGATCTAAAGAGTTCTTGTCGTTTGCTTCATAGTAAATTTGTCCATGGGTAAATGGAGGTACCCATCAAGGATACTTTTTCCTTGTCTGAACACATCTCTCTCAGGGTTGTTGACTTAACTGTATATTTGTAACATGTGAGGCAGACAGTTGGTCAACTTGTTGTTGTTATAACTAAATGCCAGAGGGAAATTAACTTTATATTAAAAAAGAGGTTTATTTAAGTCATAGTTTCAGAGGCTCAAAGTCCTGGTGCTGGCCCCCGTTTAGTTCTGGTGAGGATCTTCTTGACTGAATCCCATCATGGTGGGTATGTATGTAACAGGAGGGATCCCATTTCAGACAGGAAATCAGAGGGGGAGACTCAGACTTTTATGACAACTCACTCAGCTATGGGCTTTTGTAACAGCTTGTTCTCCTAAGAACTTACTCCAAGAGACCAGTATTCTCTTCCCAAGGTGGTGTCCCCAGTGACCTTAGAACCTTCCACTAAACCTTTCCTCCTGAATTTTCCATCAGCTCCCACATCATGACACTGGAGACCTAGCTCCCAACACATGAACCTTTGGAGAAACACACTTAAGTCACATCCAAGCCATAGAATGACCATTACATTTGTTTGTTTGGGAAAATCCCTGTTTACACCTGAAGTTCCTTCAAAGTGAATCAATACACGCTCAAGTGGGAGAAGCAGGATTGCTTCCTTGGCTCCTTGACAAGGACTTTCAGGCCTGTGTGATGACAGGTCTAGGGTCAGGTAGTTCAGGGTACGTTAGAGAGTAAAGGACAGCACTGTGACTGCTAAAAGCTAACGTGAATGCCCTTCAAGCTGAGGTGTCACTCAAATACAAGGTTTGAGTGTGGGTCAGTCACTGTTCTTACAGTTTTATTGTTATACAGCCAGACACATTTATTTACATATTGTCTGTGGCCACTTACTTCTTGCCATACAGTGTTGAATTATTGCAACAAACACTATATGCCTTAAAAAGCCAAAACCATTTGCTATTTGTCCTTTATGAACAGGCTGCTGATGTCTTCTCTCACAGAATAAAAGCACAACTGAAGAATGATATTCTTTGATGAAGTTTTCTAATTTATCTTGTCCAGGGAACGATATTGTTCATCTTTGGGGTTATCATTTTCTCACCTCAAAATGAGACACATCAAAACTATCTGAGTGGATGTTGTTTTCTTATTAACTTTTTCGATTTTACAGATGGGATAGCTTTAACCTAAGATTAATAATACTTCTTTATAATTGGTTGATGTTCATTGCACAAAAAGAAATGTTCTGGGATGTGCATTTTCTCTCATTAAGACAATTTAACAATGAGTTTCATGGGCTTTTGTGTGCTGCAAAATGAATAAAATAGTTTGAGGTGTATCTTTTCCATATGCCATGGCACATTAACACCTTTTAGTCCATTGTGAAGTGGATGTTAACTTTCCCAAGGATACACAGTTTGCAAGTGGAGAATGCAAATTTTAACCTGAGTCTCATAGATGATTCCAAAGTTTGTGAATTTAGCCACCGTAATTGCTTCCTATGACTGCTGTAACAAGTTACCATAAAGTAGATTCCTTAAACCAATATGGATTTATTATCTTATAGTTCTAGATATCAGAAGTCTGATGCACTTATTGCTGGGCTAAAATCAGGCCTCCATCCTCTTCCAAAGCCTTCAAGGTAGCATTCATTTCTTTGACTTTTCAACTTCTAGAGGCTGCCAATGCTCCTTGGCTAATGGCCACCTCCTTCTTACTCTTCTCCCTCATTTTTCTACTTTTTAGGAACTCTTGTAAATATATTAGGCCCATCCAGATAGTCCACAGCAATACTTTCATCTTAATATGCTTTACCTACTCACATCTACAGTGGTTGTTTTGTCATTCAAGGTAACATTACAAGTTCCAGGGGTTAGGCAGTGAACATCTTTGGAGGGTGGGGTGGGGTTCACAGCCACCATGCAAAACTCACCATTGTCAAGTCTGGTTTTGGTTTTATATTGTTGCAGTTATACCACAAAAGAATATTGGAGAAACAATCTTAGTACACAGAATACTGGCATGAGAGCTCCGGTACCAAACCATGGGTTTCACATGTACTGTGTAACCTTTTGTTATCTTTCCTAGTCTCATATTTCTCATACTTAAAGTTAGAATAATTATATAAGTATCTCATCTGTTTACGGAGAAGATGAATTTTGTTGTTGTTATTGTTGCAATACTGGGGATGGAAATGAGGGGCACCTATCTCTGTGCAGGTTACAATTCACTCATTTTCCTTTTGCAGAATCATGACATTTGCAGGAAAAGTGTATTTCCAGAATGGAAACACAGAGGACAGCCTTTAAATTACATAGTAATTTAGGTGTAGCTAAATATTTTCTTTTAGTCATGAAATGTCATTGGTATACTCTCTAATTTTCTCTTTATATTAAAATTGTTGAGGAGTTTTGACATTAATTTTTTATGATTATAAATAAAACTTCTCCTAACTTCACAATGGATAGAACTCTGTTGCCACTGCTGAAACTCTGTGCTTTGTATCTCTAATTAGGTCAGCTTGTCATCTCATTAAACAAAAAGAAATCCTAACAGAACTTGAATCCATATATTTTTTTTTTTTGCTTTTTGCCTGGAATTGAGGAAAGCAGTTGTGATTATATGTTTAAGTACATGAAAAAAGCAATAATAACTATTATTGTGCAAAATTTGTGGAATATATGAAAAGCTTTTTAAGGTATTTGTAAAGCACAATGAAGATATCTGTGAAATAATATTAATACTTGTCACTCATAATAAATATGAAGAAAGTGGAGAATATTTAAAGATGCACTGAAAATAGTGGGTTCATAGGAATTAACTGACCCATATACTCATGTTCATTTTAACAATGGATGATACTTTATAACCATTTTTAAGTAGAAGAGAACTCTCTTCTTCCTCATCCTCCTCCTTCTCCTCCTCTTTCTTTTTGACATGGCTTCTACGTCAATGAAATTATTAGCTTCTTTGCTATTTTTAATTACCCAAAGTGATATTTGCAAATGGGATTAAAATATATAAACATAATGCACAATATATTATATTCAAACTTTGTTTTTCCTGCCTGTTCTATTATTGGAATAAGGGACATAAAAGCAGCTTTAAAAAGAGAATGATGTGCTTTTGAAAGCATTTGACTAATAGCCTCCTTCCAGTGACAGTTTGACACCAAGAGAATTTCTTGGCAAGTAATCAATTTCGTAGAGTAAGCCTCCCTTTTTTTTTGCCCCTAAAAATACTTACCAGCTATTGAATAAAAACTAAAAATATAAAGAATTATTTTAAACAGAAACAAGCTCAAAAGGAAGGGCAGTTCTTACATGCCAGAAAGGATAAGGAGACTAAAAGTCAAGTAGGAATCAGGAGGAAGTGCTCTCTTGGCTCAGGAGTTATTATACTGTACCTCAGGCACACTCTTGGTCTTAGGGATGGAGAGGTGTGTTTTAATACCCACGTAAGGTAAGGAGACATGGCCTCCAGCCTTCTGTAGGCACCACTCCCTGAAAAATGCCTACCTCATTTCTGTAAGGGAGAAAGGGAACTAGAAAACCTGTTCGCTTCAGGAAAGAGGAAGAGACTCTTGACTAAACATTAGGAACTAAGGTTAGGATGAAAGAGGAAACTTTCTGGGAGTTTCCTTTAAAAATGGAATATTTTTTTCTTCTTTCTAGAGATGTGACATGTTTTCTTGTCAATAACACCAAACACTGTATGGAACTTAAAGCGGCAGATAATGAGTAAATTTGTCCTCCACCTCCTTCTCATGTTGAGCTAAACCAGTGCCATACCATCTTGTCAGGAGAGATTCTCACAGAAAGAAGAAACTGTATAGTCCCTTAGTTCTCCAACAGAAAACCCAACAAATGGCTTATATAGATTTTAAACAAATGTGTACAAGCACACTTAACATACGGTTACAGCAGGATAGCTTTAGTCTGTTTCTGACAACAAAGCACACATTCATTGGTGCTCAGAGAAACAGGTACAACCAATATATAAAGAATTTTTGTCTTCTCAGCACTAACAACTAAAAAGTACACACGTGTGATACTTTGATCTTTTTTCTTAATTTATTGTGGTATATTCATAGGATATATTCATAGGTATATTCATAGGATAGTTTGGTCAGATTCATTCCACCATTTTCCCCTTGTCCTGTCTCTCCTCATTTTCTCTTCAATCCCTTTTCTCTAGTCCAATGACATGTTTTCTATTTTCATGAGATTCTTCACCTTCACTTTTCCCCCCTTCCACATATGAGAGAAAACATTTAACCATTGACTTTCTGGGTCTGGCTTTATTTCACTAAACGTAATCTTCTGCAGTTCTATCCATTTGCGAGCAAATGCCATGATTTCATTTTTCTTCATGGCTGAGTAAAGCTCCATTGTATATAATTACATGACTTTTTTTTTTTAACTTTGTTGACAAGCATCTGGATTGGTCTCATAACTTGGCTATTATGAATGGCACTGCTGTAATCATTGATGAGATTGTATCCCTATGGTACACTGACTTTAGGAAGTGGGATAGCTGGGTGATATGGTGGTTCTATTCTTTTTTCCTTTTGTTTTATTTATTTGTTTTTCTAGATATATATGACAATAGAGAGTATATTTTGACATATTATACATTCATAGAATAAGTATAACTTGTTCTAATTAGGATCCCATTATTGTGGTTATACATGATGTGGAGTTATATTGGTTGTATATTCATCTATAAGGATAGGAAAGATATGTCTGGTTCATTTTATTGTTTTTCTATTCCCATCTCCTTACCCTTCCCTTCATTCCCTTTTGTATAGTCCACTGAACTTCTAATCTTCCCTTCCCTTGTTGTGGATGAGAATCTACCTACCAGAGAGGACATTCTGCATTTGGTCTTTGGGGACTGGCTTATTCCACATGGCATGATCATCTCCAGTTCCATCCACTTACCAGCAAATGTCATAATTTCATTCTTCTTTATGGCTGAGTAATATTGCATTGTGAGTGTGTGTTTGTGTGTGTGTATGTGTGTGTGTGTACATTTTCTTTAAAGCAAATAACCCAATCAATAAATGGGCTAAGGGATTGAACAGGCATTTCACAGAAGAAGAAACATAAATGGTCAAAAATGTATGAAAGAATGTTCAACATCTATAGAAATAAGAGAAATGCAAATTAAAATACACTGAGATTACATCTTACCCCAGTCAGAATGGCAATTATCAAGAATACAAATAATAATAAATATTGGTGAGGATGTGGGGAAAAAGGTACATACATTGCTGGTGGGACTGCAAATTGGTGTGACCACTCTGGAAAGCAATATGGAGATTCCTCGGATAATTTGGAATGGAACCACCATTTGACCCAGCTATCCCACTCCTCAGTTTATATCCAAAGGACTTAAAATCAGCATACTACAGTGATGCAACTGCACAACGCTTACAAGCACCTCAATTCACAATAGCTAAAATATGGAACCAACCTAGGTGCTTTTCAACAGATGAATGGGTAAAGAAAATGGAACCCACCAAGGTGTCCATTCCTATTTTTTTGAGATATCCCTATACTGCTTTTCAGAGTGGTTGTAATAATTTGCAGTTCTACCAACGATGTATGAGCATACCTTCCATTCAACATCCTCGTCAGCATTTATTATTATTTGTATTCTTGATATTTGCCTTTCTGACTAGAGTGAGATAAAGCCTCAATGTAGTTTTGATTTTCATTTTTCTGATTGCTAGAGATGTTGAACATTTTTTTTCATATATTTCTTGACCATTTATATTTCTTCTTTTAAGAAGTGTCTGTTTAGTTCTTTTGTCCATTTATTATTTGGGTTATTTCAGTTTTTGATGTTAAATTTTTAAGTCCTTTATATGTTATGGATATTAATTCCCTGTTTGAGGAGCAGGTGGCAAAGATCTCCCATTCTGTAGGCTTTGTGGCAGTTTTAATCCAAGCCTATACTACATGAGAGGAATTTGAATTTTCTCAACACCATGGTGCCGAGAAAGACAAGATGATAAATTATCATGAAAAACTAAATCCCCTGAAACTCTAGAAAACAGCAAATGAGTAATCACCATCCAGACAACTTCCACAAGCCAGTGTGGACAGACAGGCCCAGCAGGACAAAGAAAACACCCTCATCCTCATACACACAATTTAGAATTCACTTTAGGAAATAAAGTGCCACCAGATAGTGATGAGAATGAATGAAAAGCATTAAACTAAACTAAAATAAAACAGAATCTAGGGATGCTGAAATAATTCAAGAAACTATAAAATAAGCAGACTTAGCATAATTGTATAGGTGAAAGAATGAACGAACAAAACCTCTTTAAAGAAGGAAAGATAAAAATTACAGATAATTTGAAAAACTAAATTTTAAGACATGATCTATAGAGTTCAAATTGAAATCTATAGATATTGTAAAGTTCAAATTAAAATCTCTATAAATATTTTATCCAGTTATATAAGTATAACTGGATAAAGGATGATGTTTTGTGGGAACTAGAAGATAAATTTGAGTAAACTGGGCTGGGGCTAGAGCTCAGTGGTGGTGCACTTGCCTGGCATGTGTGAGGCACTGGGTTCGATTCTCAGCACCACATATAAATAAATAAATAAATAAATAAATAAATAAATAAATAAAGGCCTATTAACATCTAAGAATTTTTTTTTTAAATTGAGTGAACTGGAAGATAAATTTGTAGAAATAATTCAGCTTATAGTATAGACAGATGGAAAGAATGCCTAAGGGAGGTTAAGAGGCATAAAGACTGAAAACCAAGTTTTTACAGAAGTTCCAAGAGGAGCAACACAGGAGTGGAAGGTATTTAGACAGAGCACCAAACCAAAGTTATTTTGCAGTTTTGAAAATATGAATAAGATTTATAAGTCAAGTATTAACAGTTAAGATTAAAGTGGCCAATAAAAATAAAATGTTTATAACTTAGCTGGCCTGTAGAAAAAACATCTATATAGCTATCCAACTAGCAGTTACCCCCTGACCTAACTTTCTGTTGTGGTTGGGATCCGGAATGATCCTCAAAGGCTTGTGTGTTGAAGGCTTGGCCTTAGTGTAGAAATGTACCTAGGTTGGGGCTTTGGGGAAGTGATTGGATCATGAGGGCTCTAAAGCCACCAGTGGATTAATCCATTGATAGATTCATAATTTGATGGCATGATTGTGAGGTAGTGGAAAGTCGAAGAGATGGGGCATAGTTGGAGAAGGTGGATCACTAGGGGTGTGGATTGGAAGGACATATCTTTACCCAAGCTCCTCTCTCTCTCTCTGTTTCCTAGTTGTCATGAAGTAAGCATGACATACTTTCCTCTGTCATATGTTAAGTAATTTTACATGATTTGTAAATATGGTGTCTAATAACATTGTCCCACATAGTATTCCTTTTTTCTTTGATTTATTTTTCTGTCTTTTTGATTATGGTATGAGGGGAAATTCTCCATTTTAGGGACTGCATGTTTTTAACACCTAATATTTGTCAATCAACATTTTAATCAAAATGAGAACACAGACTCTGAAATGTCAAAGGGTTGCAGTATGTAGGCAGAATTTGATAAAACTGTTTTTGCAAAAAAATATTTTATCCTGATCATGAAAAATATACAAACAAACAAACAAACAAATAAAAAAAACCCCCAAAAACAAATTTATGATTTAGGTCTACTATTGAGGTTAAGAAAAGAAAGGATTTAATTGTTAATTGTTGCCATGCTGTCAATGTTTATAATGGTCAGCTTTCCATTACTATAACAAATACCTGAGGCAAATCAACTTAAAGATAGAAAGGTTTATTTCTGATCACAGTTTTGAAAGTTTCATTCCATGGTTGCTTGGTCCTGTTGCTTTGTGTCCTGTGGTGAGGCAGCACATCACTGTGAAAGCATGTAGTCGAGACATGTACTGTTTACCTCATACCCATCAAAAAGCAAAGAGAGAAAGGTGGGGCTGGGGTCCCAATATCTCCCTCAAGGGTACACCTTTAGTGATCTGTCTTCTTCTCACCATGCCCAATCACTTAAAGACTCCACCATCACCAAATAGCCTCATGTTCTGGGGACCACACCTTTAACACATGGCTTTTGGAGGATATTCAAGATTAAAACTATGGAAATATCCAGACGTTATTTTTATTACATGTTTCATGTTTAGATGCTTGTTAAGATTTGCCCATGGATTTCTGATGGCTATGAGTTTGTTTCTTTCCCTATGTGAATGTCTGCCCTAGTCTCTATGATTGCTTGTAGGTATCTCTGTCTTGCTATTGATGCCTCTGCCTTTGTTGATACTGTTTTTATTTTTCAGTTTCTTCCTTTTGTTTTTCCTGGTTATCTGTCCTCTCTTTCCCTTTTTCTCTGTAACTGATCATAAGATAGAGCTTAAGTGATTAATTTTATTTTTAGACATAATTGTAGAGTTCTATATTTTGTACTCTGCTTTTGGAAATTTGATGACTATTACATTTTTAGTTCTGCGTAAAATATGTAAAATAGCTTAGCTTATTTTCCTCCTGTAAAAATGGCAGCAGAAAGAGAAGTTCTTCCTCGTACAAAAGCAAAAATTGGGTAGTCTTTTATATCCATTAAAGAATTTAAAAAGTCACTTGATTCCCTTTCTCCATTTATTTACTTTTCGGTGCCATTTCTGTTACAGGGCTAATGTTTCTTAACATTTATATATATCTCTCTAAAAATGCCTAAAATTTTAATTGTAGAAATTTGAAAGAAGAAAAAAATAGTCTCCTTAAAAATCTTTGAATAAAAATTGAGTTCTGAGACAAGCTCTCAGTGAAAGGTATTCTGAAGAACCCTCCTTCTCAAAAAAAAAAAAAAAAAAACCAAAACAACAAGAAAACAATTTTCTTTCTGATGTTTTCAGAGACCATAAATTAATCATAAAGTTATTTTGTACTGTGTTTCTGAACTGACTAATCATGCTGGATGTTCTCATTGTTTTAATTTCATTGGTGTGAAATGCCATTTACTTTTCTCCTAAGAAAGCAGCCATCCTGAGGCAAAAGAAATTTTATTTTGTGTGAGAATACACAAGGACATTTTGCTTTTTTGAAGGACATGTTTCAAATGTATTTTTCTCTCTGAAAAAAAGCCACTAAATGATCATATTCATTCTGAAAACTCAGGAGTGTCTCAGAAAGCTTTTCTGCAAGGACACTTTATCACAAAGCACCATTCCTCCATGTTTATGGGAATGGCTTTTATTTGTTTCATTAAGATCATGCATTGCTGCATTATCTGCCTTTCATTCTCTGAATCAGGTAAGCATGCATATCTCCCCAAAATGCCATATGGATATCTGTCCTCCTGTCTCTGTGAATGATCCAGCTGAATGAAAGTTATTATTATCCATCCTTCTAAAGCCGTCTTTAAGTCAAACTGTGGTTATGAAATTAGATATAGATTGACATTGTAGTCTTTGTGGCAAGGAATAGCTCATTTCAAGGTCTGCAAATATTTTCTTTCAACTCTCTGTACATAAAAATAGCAACAAAAACATTTCTTTTCTCTCCCTCTCTTTTTAAACATAACTTGTCTCCTTTTGTTCTTATTGTTCCACCTGTAATCTAAAAGGTGGGATACTAAATCAAACACAGCTCAATGTTTTATTATCAGAACCAGGAGATTCTTTATGTCAATGGTGTTCATTCTTGCTTTGAAACAGGGCTCTCTATACTATATGCATTCAGAGCAGTTAAGGTTAAAGTTACCAGGCCTCCATGATGGTTTTTGTTTTCAAAAGAAAGGGGGTTTTACTATCAGAAATGCCATCTCGGGTTGTATAACTCTACCTTCATAACCATGCTGCCTCACACCAGATTACTAGTTTTAAATACGGAACAAATGTTTAATATTAGGTTTGGGGAGGATAGTTTTCAAGTGCAATGACATGGTATTAATGCAGAAGCTATTTCTTTATTCTTACTAATGACTAATTTTAAGCAAGAAAGAAGTGATACAATGTTTATAATGGAAAAAAGTTTTTTTTTTTAAATTGACATTCTTATGACTAATGCAGATGAATTGATAAGAAATGCTCTGAGAGTTTATCGATCTCAAACTTTCCTCTAAGGAGACTGGAGTTGATTTGAAAAACCAAACATAGGGCATACACAATTAATAAGTTACTAAATATAAGGCTTGTAATAAAGCTCATTGAAAGGCTCCCTACATTTCTTAGAGATGATATGGTGAGCCATGGTAAAAGCAATATGCAGTAACAGGAATAAGAATGGTTAATGTTTAACTGAATTATTTAAGAGATGGGAAACATCAATACCAAGTGACTGAAGTTAACAAAACCATGATTATGCTATCTGAGAAAATTCAGTGTTCTAGTATCTAAAACCTCCATTTACCATTTCTTTTCTTAACACTTACAATTCACAGACATGAACTTAATTTAGTTTTCTGGTTTCCTTTATCTATTATTTCTCATATTCTGTATAATTTGATTTTAACCAGAGTTAAACTACATTTGTTTTTCTTTTCTTTTTCTTTTTTTATATCAGGGATTGAATTCAGGGGTACTCAGCCATGGAGCTACATCCCCAGCCCTATTTTGTATTTTATTTAGAGACAGGGTCTCACTGAGTTGTTTAGCGCCTTGCAGTTGCTGAGGCTGGCTTTGAACGTGATCTTCCTGCCTCAGCCTCCCAAGCCACTGGGATTACCAGCATGCACCACCATCCTGGGCTAACATTTGATTTCAACTCTCTATAAATTAAAAATAGCAACAAAAGCCTCTCTTTTTAACATAGTTCAACCATGTTTACTCTTATTAATTCACTGGTAGTAGACTAGGTGAGAAACTAAGTCTAAACACAGCTTAATGTTTCATTATCAGAGCCAGAAGACTTGTTATGTTAATGGTTTTCATACTTGCTTTGGACAGGGACCTCCATCCAATGTTATATGCATTAGGGGCAGTTATTTTGAGGATCAAAGTATATTCTAAAAAATTAATTCAGAAGGTATGTGGGAAATCCCTCTAGTTCCTGTTCAATTTAGCAGTGAGTCTTAAATTCCTTTAAAAAATTAAATATGTTACAAATTAATTTAAGGATAACTTCAAAGATAAACTCAAATTGTATTAACTATAAGCAAGTGAGAGGAATGGGATAATGGTAGTATGTTGGCAGGAAAATTGTTTTAAAATTAGAAGTGAATTTAGCTTGAAATTATGGGAATTAATAATTATGTCAGTTTCCTAGTGCTGTCATAGCAAAGTACTGCAAACTGGGTGTCTTATACCAACAGAAATTTGTTATTCCATAGTTCTGAAGCCCAAAATCAGGGTATTGGCAGGGCTGTGTTTCCTCTGGAACCGAAAGGGGAGAATCCTTTGCTCCTTCTAGTTTCTGGTAGAGGGCAACAGCCCTTGGCTTGCAGCTGGGGTACTTCAGTCTCTGCCTATGTCATCAAATGACCCCTTCACTGTGTGTCTGTGTCTACATTGTCCTCTTCTTTATAGGGACACCAGTCATATTGGATTTGAGTCCACCCCAGTGACAGCATCTTAACTTGATCACATCTATATAAAGTGTCTTTCCAAATGATAAGACCTCAATGATAGGTACTAAGGATTACTGATTTGACATATTTGGGGGGACATAATTCAGCTCATAACAATAATTAAACTAAATGTTTCATGAAACCAAACAGACTTTTACTTATTTCAATGGAAATGACAGATTAAATCAGAGCTGTAAGAGAAACAAATTGACTTGGCAAAATACTCTAGGTAGCTTAAGTTTAATTGGAAACAAAACTTTTCAAAATATGCTTTTGAAACACGTTATTCACCTTATACCTGGTACTCCATATATAAATATAATCTGAACAGTTCCAAAGGCCCTGGAGTCTCTCAAAGAATATGAAAAGAGGAACACTATTTAACCGGCTTCTCGAGGTCAGTAACATTTTGACTTGAAGATAAACAATGTCAATATGAAGAAGGAAACTTTATAAGAAAAAAAGGTCAATATAAATTTAGATAAATTTTTTTTTAAAAAACATTGGAAATCCAAGTTAAGCAATATGTATCTATATTACCCACATTTATATATAACAAATGATATGTTTAACTTTTAGCAACACTTATTATCATTGTTGAGCTCTTAGTAATAAGTGTGATATCAGACAAGAGTATACAAAAAGACTGGTGGAATAGACCAGAAGTGAGTGAGAAAAGGTGCTCATATTTGGAAATATCATATTTGAAAGAGCTGCTAGACATAGTGAGAAATCCGAACATGTCAATAAGTGATACAACAATAATTGGCTCTCTTTCCAGGGACAAAAAAAAAAAGAGTGGTTTATTTGTTTGTTTGTTTGTTTTCTGGTGCTGCAGATTGAACCCAGGGCCTTATGCAAACAAGTGCATGCAAGGCAAGCACTCTATCAACTGAGCTATAACCCTAGCCCATAAAAAAGAGTATTAATTCTTATCTCATATCATATGAAAATCAGTTCTGGGTAAGGAAAGAAATTTTAAGTAAGATATAAAACATAATAACCATAAAAATTTATAACTTGACTGTAGAATTAAAGAATTTATTTTGTATCAAAACCCAACATAAATGAGAGTGACCAAAAACAGCACGAATATGGAGTAAATACATTTGGACATAAAAAAGTATTAGCATCCAGAATATATATTTATAGAGTTCCTGATAGTAAGAAAGAAAACTATGCCCCCATTAAAAATGGATAGGAAGTGTAAATAGGCACTTTTACATAAGAAAATAGTTGAAAATTAGACTCCCAATCAATATGTAGAAGGTGCTCAATCACATAATTAACTTGAAAAATGCAAAATCTAAATAAAACATAATTTCATAGCCATTGATTAACAAATATTTAAAAAGTCATATTTTCAGGTTATACCTAGGAAAATGATTTTCTCTTGATTTTAAATCTTTCAACACAGCCTCCTCCTCCAAAACTATAAGATCAGCAAAGAGGGTGCACAAAAAATAACACACAACCTGTGCCTTCAGAATTAGCAGAGACAGAAGCCTGTGAATTCCAAAATAACTGTGTTTAAAAATACTCAGCAATATGCAACAGAACTGCCCATGAACTCTACATCCCCTGCAACTCTAGAGCTTTCAGGGAGTGGGTACTTTAAAAATCTTCAAGGACAAAGAAAAGGGGAAGAGAACTTAGATGAAAAAAATTCCTCTAGAAGGAAAAGTTCAACACCAAGTACCATTTTGTCAAAAGTAACTGTGGAAACCAGAAGTTCACAGCGCCCGCTACAAATCTCAAAAGTGTCCAGCGATAGCATTTACTTATTAAAGAGGAAGTGAGTAGAGAAAAGATAGTGACCTCTTCTGATCTGAAAGCAGAATGAAGTGAAATTACAGATGCTATGGGGGAAAAAAAAGAAAGAAAACATTTCAATTCCTACTTCACTGCACCACTAACATTGCCATTAAAAATGTTGTACATCACCACAGTGATTGAAGAATAAGCTATCGAATGAGAAATTCATTTTACAAATATTTCAGAATGAAAAGAGGTCAGACAAATGTTAAATAAAGGCATGCAACAATAAAACATAAATGCAATTTGCCAGGATTCAGGGGACTTAAGGAGGAGTGGCATTGGTGAAAGAAGAGGCAGGTTGCAAGTGAGGAGCAGCCTCTAGAAAAAATCTGCTGCCCCTAGAGGGGCTTTTATTTTTATATCTTTTTTACAGGCTTTTTTTTTTTTTTCCAGGTGGTTAATGGATAGCCTCAAAGTCTGAAACTTCTTTGATTTACATGATTTTCAAGAGTTACAATCTTAGTTCTGACATATATTGATTACCTAAGATATTAAGTACATTGTTTAAAATATTTTTCTATAACCTTAGCCAATCATGATTAAGCTTTTATATTTTCACCTCAATCACTAGGTGCTAGGTTACATGTCTCTGGACCTATTATTAACTTCTAACTTTAAGCATACCTATAATTATTTCATTAATCTTTAACTTTAAAGCATACCTCTGATTATTGGTAAGCTTTCTTACTTCTAAAGTTCCAGTAAAACACACGTGAAATAGTGAAAGCTTATTACTTAAAAAGCCGACTATTCTGAAGTGCCTCTAAAATATATCTATATTAATTTTACATTATTCTATTTTTAATTTCCAAGGTAATATCCTTTTTTCCTATGAACTATTTTAACTGCTTTCTTAAAGAGTTTCCATGATCCTCAGTCAAAGCACACCAATTCTTATATCTTTGTAATCTTTAACTAAAGGGCAGGCTCTGCACCTCAACCCATTTGCCATTAATATTAATTATGTGTTTTCCATTCTCATCATAAATTCCTGTGTAAGGCAAAGGAGGGTCTGTTGGTGGGGGGAATGTATGTTGTATACAGGTTGTGGCTTTAGAATGGGGAGGTGGGGTGGGGAGCTTAGTGTAAGTTGTTAAGCTTTTCTCAGGAACCTAGATTTGCAATCTTTTTTTTCCTATGAATTTCTTGAGGAATAACACTATTGTTTGTATCTTGAGAGATATTGAAACACACCTCGTGGCATTTCTCAATTGTATTTTTAGTAGGATACAATTCTAGGAATTTTCCTGCAATCTCAGGCAATATATACTTTTATCATTGATTGACATATGCCCTATTATCCATATCATGAATATCATAAACAAAACACTTAACACATTCCTCATGGTTCTGGTTTCCAGATGGGTCTGCCCCACCACAGCATCCCCAATGCTGCGACCCTGTCAGACATTGGGTGCAGGAACGCCTTCACCAGCAAATGTAAATATTTTCAGAGGAAAAATCTTCCAGAAAAAACTGAAACATTGGGAAAGAACAATTTCACATTAAAACTTGAATTAAATAAGCACTTCAGCATTCAAACGAGTGCTTGGAAATATAAAAAAGCACCTGTTGTCAGAAATTAAGAAACCAAATGTAAGATAAAGGGAGAGAAAGAGAAGAGAAAGATGGAAAGATGAAACTAAGAAGGAGAAGGAGGGTGAGGAAGGGAAAGGGGAGGAGAAAAGGGGGAGGATATTAGAGTCTAACTAAAAAAAAAAAAAGATAAAGACTAAATTAAGTTGTGCCAAAGGATAAGAGAGTCACTTTGCCAGGAAATAGATTACAGAGAATTTCTATATGACTATTGTGGAAATGTGAATTTTTCATCCACTTTGGATAGCATTTTGGCATTATTTATGAAAATTAAAAGAATGCACAAGGATGTGTATTACAGAAAAATTCTATATGCTCATTATAAAAGTATGAATTGCACATCCATTTTGGACAGCATTTTGACCTTATGTCTTACAATTGAAGGTGTACTCTGCAGCCATCTTCTCTGGCTCTTAACATCAGTATCTCCAAAGCAGATATCTACAGACCACTGCCCGTTCACCAAATCTAACCGACTGACTGATTTTGTGAAGCTGTATTGGAACACAGTTGTGTCCCTTTTTTTCTGTGTTGTTTATGGCTGCTTTTCTGCAAAATGGAGGAGTAGTTGCAACTAGACCAATTGTCCCACAAAGCTGAAAACATTTACTCTCTGGACCTCTATGGTAAAAGAAAATACCAGTGCTTAGCCTAGAGATACTCTTACACATTTGAAGAAACATGTGAGAATGTTCATAGCACTTAAACTGAAAACTTCACAGTATTCATTACCAGTAGAGCAGAAAACTAAATTGGAATAGTTTTCGGTAAGGAACTATTTAATATACAGTTGCGAAAATGAAGGAGGTACAGAGGTGTGCGACAACACAATTGCACCTCTGACTAATTTACTGAGTTAAAAAAGAAAAAAAGGAAGCAAGGGCACCATATTTTTATTTGTGCCAAGTTTAAAGCATGCAAAGTTAAACCGTATGCAGTGTAGTGAGTCGTTGCTTGCAGTAAAAAAGATAAAGCAAAGCAAAAAGCAGACTAACTTTGTATCATGTTTATTGTTTGGAGACAGGGAATACAATTTAATCAAGGTGGCTTCTACTTGGAGTGCAGGACATTGCTCATATTTTACCCAATCAGTAAATGGGCAAAGGAACTGAACAGGCTCTTCACAGAAGGAGAAATACAAATAGTCCAAAAAAAAAAAGAGAGAGAAAATGTTCAACATCTCTAGCAATTAAAGAAATGCAAACTAAAACTATCTCACTCCAGTCAGAATGGCAATTATCAAGAATACAAGTAACAATAAATGTTGGGGAGGATGTGGGGAAAGACGTACACTCATACATTGCTAGTGGGACTGCAAACTGGTGCAACCACTGTAGAAAACAGTGTGGAGATTCCTTAGAAAACTTGGAATGGAAACACCATTTGACTCAGTTACCCCACTCATTGGTTTATACCCAAAGGATTTAAAATCATTCTACTACAGTGATGCAACCACATCAATTTTTTGGTTATGTGCCCAAGCCCATTTGGGTTATTATTACTATTTGCATTGAGTAATTCTTGTTTGTCTATTTGTTATTTAGTTTTAAAAATGGCTCCAAATTCTAGATCAAGTGATCATTGACTTTTTAACAGGACAATTTATTTAATGCTTATGATTTCATCATATAAGTATAATAATAATGAAAAAATATATTATTATAATAACCTTATAATAATACCTAATAATGATCACACTAATATGTTATTATATAGAATGTATACTATATATTATTTATAATTATATTTATAAATATTATATACTATTATACATTCTATATAATGTATTATAATAACTATAGTGAGAATAACATTTTAATGTATTTATTATTATAGTAAATATGATAATTATGATCCACAAAATATTTTTCACTCTGAGTTTTTGACATATCTATTATATACACTAAGATGGAAACTTTTCATAGTTAAGTGTTTTTATTTTCCACTGCCTCTGAAAGAATTAGTTGTATATATTGACATATATGGATATACATACAACTATGTAAAATACATTTACATTTCATTGTTTGACGAGATAATTTTGAAGAATGTCACAACGAGTGATTTTTGGTGTTAAATTCTGTTGGTTAGATCACAGCTCTGCTTCCTGTCTGTCAGTTGGGTGATTCCTGCATGCCTTTTTTCACCTTAGTGTTTTTATGTGTAAAATGGTAATAATAATGATATTTTCCTTTCCATTTTGTGTGACTGAACTAAAAGTAAGGTTTAGTAGTCATTCATGTAAGGACTACTTCCAATGTGTGCTATCTGCCTGTGTCATTCCAGGTTGTACAGCACCCCAGGTGACATTGATTTATGGCCCGCCCTGATGGTTGAAGACCTGATTCCTGGTACGAGAGTGGGACCGACACTTATGTGCCTCTTTGTTACCCAGTTTCAGCGGCTAAGAGATGGAGATAGGTGAAGAATTATCTGTTATGCTTATCAAAATTGTTTTCTTGCTCCCAAATATATGTGTAAAATAATATTATTGTGTGATTCCATATTTTCTATGATTTCAAATTTATTAAATATAATAAATAAAAGGTAGGTACGGTCTCAAAACTTTTCTGACCACTGATAATACCAGATGGCATTTCTTTTGTAAATCTTTGTAAGAAGAAAAGAAATAGAATGTCTTGGAAGGGCACAGAAGTCAGTGGTTGAGAGGATGCATGTTAGAATTACTATTGAGCAATACTCCTTATAACTGTTTAACTTTGGGCAACACCTGACTCTATTCCAGGCTCCTCATCTGGAAAGTGTGTGTGACTATAGTGCCTGTTCTGCAGTACCCCCGCATCCTTAAATGATATTGAGAGGGCAGAGGTTGATAGCAGTTCTGAGCCTCCTCCTTCCAGTCTCATGGAAGGAGAATTATTGGCCAGCCTCTTTGTAAAATCATACAACGAGGGCATTGAGTGGAGAGATAACTGGAGACTCTTCTCTAAAATTTCCTGATTTCTCTAAAGTATTTATAGAAAATAACTTGAATTTATGAGATTATGGAAGAAAGCTGACTGGAGAATGTAAGTTAGTCAGGCAATTTCTGTTATCATCGTAAGACTCAATATAAAAGCTAAGAAATCCAAACCTACTAAGCAGCTCCCCTGAATGCTCGTGTATCACTCTTCTGACACTTGGAACCAAATATGTTTCAAGACATGGTATCTTCTGATTCATTAAGACAGTTTAATAGTAAGATTTAGGATTTTTGTGAATTGGTTTAATAATTCAACTTTTTGTATTATTACAGAAATGATGTATATAAAGCTTGAAACATAGCCTAGACTTTAATTAAATTTACCCTAAAAATTATTCTTAACATTTTTCTTCCAAATTTTTTCCACTTAAGGGTGATATCACAAAAAAAGTAGCAAAAGATTTAATTCCCTTAATTATTATACATTGGAAAATATTAATAGTATATTTTATTGAATTAGTTTTTGTAAATTATTTTTAATGCTCTGTATTTCTTGCCTTATGTAGTTTGGCATAAGATGTTCAGTTGGCATTAATTTAAAAACATACATTGGCATTAGTTTAAAAATATATATAATCAAACATTGGAAAAGTCTGGGAAACTGCCAATATTTGGGTAAGTTGTCTTCCCTAAGTGTATTAGTTTGCTGGATTTTCTGTAACAAAGTACCACAAGTCTGAAATTTAAAACTCAGGTCAAGGATTGGCAGTGTTGGTTCTTACTAGGGCCTTTCATCCCAGGTTGCAAATACCTGTCTCTCTGTATTTTTACATCTCTCCACACTGGGTTAGGACCCACCTATATAAACTAGTTTTACTTCAGTTCCTTCTTTAGAGAGGTCTTGTCTCCAAATATTGTCATCTTTCAAAATACCTGGGCTTAGTACTTTAACATGAATTTTGATGGATACTCAATTGAGTGGGCAATGTCTTTTCACCTACTATCTTAATTTACTGTTGTACACCAGTATGAAAAAAGCACACGTGGCATTAGTATTTAAATATTTATTGAATGAACAAATACAAGACTCACTGTATCAATCCACTTTTAAATTACATCCTTTCATTTAAAATTGGATCCATTATTCTAATTAGTTGGTAAATAGAACCAAAGGGTATGTGTGGAATTTAAAAACTTATATTTACTTTTTAGGCAAACACATTTATCTTAAGTTTCTTGGAAAATTTCTAAGGCCAGTTCATAAAGTTTAAATTTAAAAAAATGTTTTTTTTTCTTAAATAAGAATTCTATAAGACTTTGAATCACCTTATAAAACTTGAGTTTGAGATTGATAATTCAGAAGAGTATAGGGTTGATCAGCTTTATAAATATTTGAAAGAATTAAAAGTATATTTAGTTGGAGCACAAACACGATCTTAGATCTGCTTTGTATTTTTTTCTTTTTTTTTTTTTTTTGTGGAGCAAAGGCTCACTGTGGATGTTGGACATGCACCTGAGTGACCCGTGAAATTGTGTCTTTTCTGTTAACTACCAGGTTCTGGTATGAAAACCCTGGAGTTTTTACCCCTGCACAACTCACTCAGCTGAAACAGGTGTCACTGGGCCGTGTGCTTTGCGACAATGGTGACAACATTCAGCAGGTTCAGCCGGATGTCTTTGTGAAGGCGGAATACCCACAGGGCTACCTGAGTTGTGGTGAGATCCCAAAGATGGATTTGCGAATGTGGCAAGACTGCTGGGAAGGTCAGTAATGACATGTGCACATATCATGCTTTCAGAGCCAAAGAAACTCCCTGTGTTCTCTCACGTCTCTTCTATTGATCTTCCTCTCACTCCTTTATTTATTTATTTTTGATTGGTACATTTATATATGTGCACAACAAGCTATTGCTTATTTCATTCTATATTTCTACCCCTTTACCTTCTTTCCTCCCTCCTTCTTCGTCTTTTCCATCTACTTTACTGATTTATCTCCTTTCCAATCTCATTTCCTGCCACCTTCTTTCCCTTATTTTGCTAGAGCTTCTAATATGAGAGAAAACATTTGGCTCTTGATTTTCTGAGTCTAGCTTATTTTACTTAGCATAATTTTTCTCCATTTACCAGCAAATGCCTTTATTTTATTTTTCTTTATGGCTGAGTAAAACTCCATTGTGCATATA
The DNA here is from genome assembly GCF_021218885.2 of Marmota monax. Lineage (NCBI taxonomy): Eukaryota > Metazoa > Chordata > Mammalia > Rodentia > Sciuridae > Marmota > Marmota monax. Next base: position 6,238,957 of record NW_026695198.1, on the reverse strand, counting down.
TACCACAATTTCTTGATCTATTCATTTGCCGGTGGACATCTGGGTTGGTTCCATAATATGACAATTATGAATTGTTAGCCTGCTAATTGTGGTGGCTATATTGCTATAGTATGCTCATTTTTGTTCTTTTAGACAAATACTGAGTAGAATCCTGGGTCCATATGGTCATTCCATTTCTAGTTTTTTGAGGAATCTACATATTACTTTCTATAGTGGTTGTAATTAATTTGCAGTCCCACCAATAATGTCTGAATATATCCTTTTCCCCACATCCTATCCAGCATTTATTATTGTTTGTATTCTTGATAATTACCATTCTTATTGGGTAGAGATGAAATCTCAGGGTAGTTTTGATTTGCATACCCCTGATTGCTAGAGATATCGAACACTTAAAAAATATATTTGTTAGCCATTTGCATTTCCTCTTTTGAGAAGTTTGTATTTGACCTAGTTGAAGTTTCATTGACCTATTTGTTAATTGGATTATTTGTTTTGGGGCATAGAGTTTTTGAATTTTTTATATATTCTGGATTTTAATTCTCTGCCAGAGGAGTGGCTGGCAAGACATTTCCACCCCCATTCTGTAGGATCTCTCTTCACTCTTTTGATTATTTCCTTTCATGTGCAGAAGCTTTTTAGTTTGATGATATTTCACTTATTGGTTCTTGGTTTCATTTTTTGAGCTTCAGGGGTTTTGCTGAGGATGTCATTGCTTGAAACCATATGATGGAGTGCTGACCCTATATTTTCCTCTAACAGTTGCAAGCTTTCTGGTCTAATTCCTGAGTCTTTGATCCATATGATTTGATTTTTGTGCAGGGTGAGAGATAAGGATTTAATTTCATATCTAATTTCTTTCTTCTAAATATGGATATCCTTGATAATTGTCCTTCTGACTAGAGTGAGATGGAATCTTTGCATTTCTCTAACTGCTAGAGATGTTGAAAATTTGTTCATATATTTGTTGACCAATTGTTTCTCTTTTTTTTGTGAAGTGCTTGTTCAATTCCTTTGCCCATTTATTAACTGGGTATTTTTTGTTTTTGTTTTTGTTATTTGGTGTTAAGTTTTTTGAGTTCTTTATATATCCTGCAGATTAATGCTCTGAGGTGCAGATGCCAAAGATTTTCTCTTCCAGTCAGAAATGCAATAATCAAGAATACAAGTAACAATAAACGATGGTGAGGATGTGGGGGAAATGTACACTCATACATTGCCGGTGGGCCTGCAAATAGTGCAACCAGTCTGGAAAGTAGTATGGAGACTCCATAGAAAACTTGGAATGGAATCTCCATTTGATCCAGTCATCCCACTCCTCGGTTTAGACCTAAAGGACTTAAAATCATCATACTACAGTGACACAGCCATATCAATGTTTATAGAAGCTCAATTCAGAATAGCTAAACTATGGAACCCAGTCTAGGTGACCTTCAACAGATAAATGTATAAAAATTGTGGTATATATACATAATGAAAATATTACTCAGCCATAAAGAGAAATGAAATTATGGCATTTGCTGGTTAATTGATGGAACTGGAGAATATCATGCTACATAAATAAGCCAATCCCCACCCCCAAATGCCAAATGTTCTCTCTGATATGCTGATGCTAATACATCACAATAAGTGGTGGTGGGGGCATAAGAAGTACTTTGGATTAGACAAAGGGGAATGAAGGGAAAAGGGGGAATGAGAAAGATAGCAGAATGAATCAGACATTATGTTCCTATGTACATATATGAATACATAGCCAATGTAATTCCTCGTCATGTACAACCAGAAGAATGGGAAGTTATATTCCATATATGTATAATATCTCAAAATACATTCTACTATCATGTGTAACTAATAACAACAAAATTTAAAAATTTCTGAATGATTAAAAAAATACAATAAATGTGGATAACCAGATTTCTGCATTTTTAGCACCTTTACTAAGAATCATATGCTGTAAGTATTTGAGCTTGTCTTGAAGTCTTCTATTTTATTGGTCTTCAAGTATATTTTGATGTCATAGCATGCTGTTTTTGTTACTATAGCTAGCTAGAATAATTTTAGATTGGGTTTATGATGCTTCCTGCATCAGTTTTTAAAATTGTCTTGGCTATTCTAGTTTTCTTATTTTTTCAGATGAATTTAAGGTCTGATTTTTCTAGTTCCATGAAGAATGTAATTGTTATTTTGATGGGGATTGCATTGAATTTGTATATTGCTTTTGGTAGTATGGTCATTTTGATTATATTAATTCTGCTTATCCAAGAATATGGGAGACCTTTCTATTTTCTGAGATCTTCTTCAATTTCTTTCTTTTTTTTTTTTTTAATTTTTTATTGTGGGTTGTTCAAAACATTACAAATTTCTTGACATATCATATTCCACACTTTGATTCAAGTGGGTTATGAACTCCCACCTTCACCCCATACACAGATTGCAGAATCACATCAGTTACACATCCATTGATTTACAAATTGCCATACTAGTGTCTGTTGTGCTCCGCTGCCTTTCCCATCCTCCACCCTCCCCCCTCCCCACCTCTCCCCTCCCCTCCCCTCCTCTTTCTCTACCCCCTCCACTGTATAACCCTGAGGGTCTCCTTCCATTACCGTGCAATTTCCCTTCTCTCTCCCTTTCCCTCCCACCTCTCATCCCTGTTAAATGTTAATATTCTTCTCCTGCTCTTCATCCCTACTCTGTTCTTAGTTACTTTCCTTATATCAAAGAAGACATTTGGCATTTGTTTTTAGGGATTGGCTAGCTTCACTTAGCATAATCTGCTCTAATGCCATCCATTTCCCTGTAAATTCTATGATTTTGTCATTTTTTAATGCAGAGTAATACTCCATTGTGTATAAATGCCACATTTTTTTTATCCATTCATCTATTGAAGGGCATCTAGGTTGGTTCCACAGTCTTGCTATTGTGAACTGTGCTGCTATGAACATCGATGTAGCAGTGTCCCTGTAGCATGCTCTTTTTAGGTCTTTAGGGAATAGACCAAGAAGGGGAATAGCTGGGTCAAATGGTGGCTCCATTCCCAGCTTTCCAAGAAATCTCCATACTGCTTTCCAAATTGGCTGCACCAATCTGCAGTCCCACCAGCAATGTACAAGTGTACCCTTTTCCCCACATCCTCACCAGCACTTGTTGTTGTTTGACTTCCTAATGGCTGCCAATCTTACTGGAGTGAGATGGTATCTTAGGGTGGTTTTGATTTGCATTTCTCTGACAGCTAGAGATGTTGAGCATTTTTTCATGTACTTGTTGATTGACTGTATGTCCTCCTCTGAGAAGTGTCTGTTCAGGTCCTTGGCCCATTTGTTGATTGGGTTGTTTGTTCTCTTATTGTCTAATTTTTTGAGTTCTTTGTATACTCTGGATATTAGGGCTCTATCTGAAGTGTGAGGAGTAAAGATTTGTTCCCAGGATGTAGGCTCCCTATTTACCTTTCTTATTGTTTCTTTTGCTGAGAAAAAACTTTTTAGTTTGAGTAAGTCCCATTTGTTGATTCTAGTTATTAACTTTTGTGCTATGGGTGTCCTATTGAGGAATTTGGAGCCCGACCCCACAGTATGTAGATCGTAGCCAACTTTTTCTTCTATCAGACGGCACGTCTCTGATTTGATATCAAGCTCCTTGATCCATTTTGAATTCACTTTTGTGCATGGCGAGAGAAAGGGATTCAGTTTCATTTTGTTGCATATGGATTTCCAGTTTTCCCAGCACCATTTGTTGAAGATGCTATCCTTCCTCCATTGCATGCTTTTAGCCCCTTTATCAAATATAAAATAGTTGTAGTTTTGTGGATTGGTTTCTGTGTCCTCTATTCTGTACCATTGGTCCACCTGCCTGTTTTGGTACCAGTACCATGCTGTTTTTGTTACTATTGCTCTGTAGTATAGTTTGAAGTCTGGTATCGCTATACCGCCTGATTCACACTTCCTGCTTAGCATTGTTTTTGCTATTCTGGGTCTTTTATTTTTCCATATGAATTTCATGATTGCTTTCTCTATTTCTACAAGAAATGCCATTGGGATTTTGATTGGCATTGCATTAAACCTATAGAGAACTTTTGGTAATATCGCCATTTTGATGATGTTAGTTCTGCCTATCCATGAACAGGGTATATTTTTCCATCTTCTAAGATCTTCTTCTATTTCTCTCTTTAGGGTTCTGTAGTTTTCATTGTATAAGTCTTTCACCTCTTTTGTTAGGTTGACTCCCAAGTATTTTATTTTTTTTGAAGATATTTTGAATGGAGTGGTTGTCCTCATTTCCATTTCAGAGGATTTGTCGCTGATATACAGGAATGCCTTTGATTTATGCGTGTTGATTTTAAATCCTGCCACTTTGCTGAATTCATTTATTAGCTCTAATAGTTTCTTTGTAGAGCCTTTTGGGTCTGCTAGGTATAGAATCATATCATCTGCAAATAGTGATAATTTAAGTTCTTCTTTTCCTATTTTTATGCCTTTAATTTCTTTCGTCTGTCTAATTGCTCTGGCCAGTGTTTTGAGAACTATGTTGAAGAGAAGTGGAGAGAGAGGGCATCCCTGTCTTGTTCCAGATTTTAGAGGGAATGCCTTCAGTTTTTCTCCATTCAGAATGATACTAGCCTGAGGCTTAGCATAGATTGCTTTTACAATATTGAGGTATGTTCCTGTTATCCCTAGTTTTTCTAGAGTTTTGAACATAAAGGGATGCTGTACTTTGTCGAATGCTTTTTCCGCATCTATCGAGATGATCATATGGTTCTTATTTTTAAGTCTATTGATGTGGTGAATAACATTTATTGATTTCCGTATATTGAACCAGCCTTGCATCCCAGGGATGAATCCTACTTGATCATGGTGTACAATTTTTTTGATATGTTTTTGTATCCGATTCGCCAGAATTTTATTGAGGATTTTTGCATCTAGGTTCATTAGAGATATTGGTCTGTAGTTTTCTTTCTTTGAAGTGTCTTTGTCTGGTTTAGGTATCAGGGTGATGTTGGCCTCATAGAATGAATTTGGAAGTTCTCCCTCCTTTTCTATTTCCTGAAGTAGCTTGAAAAGTATTGGTATTAGTTCTTCTTTAAAGGTTTTGTAAAATTCTGCTGTATACCCATCCGGACCTGGGCTTTTCTTAGTTGGTAGTCTTTTTATGGTTTCTTCTATTTCCTCAATTGATATTGGTCTGTTTAGGTTTTCTATATCCTCCTGACTCAATCTGGGCAGATCATATGACTTAAGAAATTTATCTATGCCTTCACTATCTTCTAGTTTATTGGAGTATAAGGATTCAAAATAATTTTTGATTATCTTCTGTATTTCTGAAGTGTCTGTTGTGATATTGCCTTTTTCATCCCGTATGCTAGTAATTTGAGTTCTCTCTCTTCTTCTCTTCGCTAGCATGGCTAAGGGTCTGTCGATTTTGTTTATTTTTTCAAAGAACCAACTTTTAGTTTTGTCAATTTTTTCAATTGTTTCTTTTGTTTCGATTTCATTAATTTCAGCTCTGATTTTAATTATTTCTTGCCTTCTACTTCTTTTGCTGTTGTTTTGCTCTTCTTTTTCAAGGATTTTGAGATGAAGTATGAGATCATTTATTTGTTGGTTTTTTCTTTTTTTAAGGAATGAACTCCAAGCAATGAATTTTCCTCTTAGAACTGCTTTCAATGTGTCCCATAGATTCCGATATGTTGTTTCTGTGTTTTCATTTATCTCTAAGAATTTTTTAATTTCCTCCTTGATGTCTTCTATAACCCATTGATCATTCAGTAACCTATTGTTCATTCTCCAAGTGATGTATGCTTTTTCCTTCCTTCTTTTATCGTTGATTTTCAGTTTCATTCCATTATGATCCGATAAGATGCATGGTATTATGTCTACTCCTTTATATTGTCTAAGAGTTGCCCTGTGACATAATATATGATCTATTTTTGAGAAGGATCCGTGTGCTGCTGAGAAAAAAGTGTAACTGCTTGATGTTGGGTGGTATACTCTATATATGTCAATTAGGTCTAGGTTATTAATAGTGTTATTGAGTTCTATAGTTTCCTTATTCAACTTTTGTTTGGAAGATCTGTCCAGTGGCAAGAGAGGTGTGTTGAAGTCTCCCATGATTATGGTGTGGTGGTCTATTAGACTCTTGAACTTGAGAAGAGTTCGTTTGACGAACATAGCTGCACCATTGTTTGGGGCATAAATATTTATGATTGTTATGTCTTGTTGGTGTATGGTTCCCTTAAGCAGTATGTAGTGTCCCTCTTTATCTCTTTTGATTAACTTTGGCTTGAAATCTATTTTATTTGATATAAGTATGGACACGCCTGCTTGTTTCCGAAGTCCATATGAGTGATATGATTTTTCCCAACCTTTCACCTTCAGCCTATGTATGTCTTTTCCTATCAAATGCGTCTCCTGTAGGCAGCATATTGTTGGGTCTTGTTTTGTGATCCATTCTACTAGCCTGTGTCTCTTAATTGGTGAGTTTAAGCCATTAACATTTAGGGTTATTATTGAGATATGGGTTGTTCTTCCAGCCATATTTGTTTATTTCTGTTACTAAACATGGTTTGTTTTCCTCTTTGATTATTTCCCCCCCCCCTTTACTGTCCTACCTCCCACTGTTGGTTTTCATTGTTATTTTCCATTTCCTCTTCCTGTAATGCTTTGGCGAGGATGTTTTGAAGAGATGGTTTTCTAGCTGCGAATTCTTTAAACTTTTGTTTATCGTGGAAGGTTTTAATTTCATCCTCCATCCTGAAGCTTAATTTCGCTGGATACACAATTCTTGGTTGGAACCCATTTTCTTTCAGTGTTTGAAATATGTTATTCCAGGATCTTCTAGCTTTCAGAGTCTGTGTGGAAAGATCAGCTGTTATCCTGATTGGCTTGCCCCTAAATGTAATCTGCTTCCTTTCTCTTGTAGCTTTTAAAATTCTCTCCTTATTCTGTATGTTGGGCATCTTCATTATAATGTGTCTAGGTGTGGATCTCTTATGATTTTGCACATTCGGCGTCCTGTAGGCTTCTAGGATTTGGGATTCTGTCTCATTCTTCAAGTCTGGGAAGTTTTCTTGTATTATTTCATTGAATAGATTGCGCATTCCTTTGGTTTGGAGCTCTGTACCTTCCTGTATCCCAATGACTCTTAAGTTTGGTCTCTTAATGTTATCCCATATTTCTTGGATGTTCTGCTCATGGTTTCTTAACAGTCTTGCTGAGTTGTCTATGTTCTTTTCCAGTTGAAATACTTTGTCTTCATTGTCTGATGTTCTATCTTCTAAGTGTTCTACTCTGCTGGTAGTATTCTCCATTGAGTTTTTAAGTTGGTTTATTGCTTCCTGCATTTCTAGGATTTCTGATTGCTTGTTTTTTATAACCTCTATCTCCCTGTATAGTTGATCCTTTGCTTCCTGGATTTGTTTGCGTAATTCGTTGTCAAAGTGATCTTTCATTGTCTGATTTTGCTGTTTAATGTCTTCCTTGATACTCCAGATCATCTGAAGCATGTATATCCTGAATTCTTTATCTGACATTCCATCTGCTGCAGCTGTTACCTCTTCTAAAGTTGCGTTGACCTGCATTGCTTGTGGTCCTTTCTTTCCTTGTCTTTTCATACTGCTTGCGTATCTTTCCTGTAGGTGCGGGCGGCGGCTCTGCTCTCTCCTTATTCCAAATGGGGTGTCGTGGCTACCATGCCAGCAGGTCACTGGGCCTGTTCTGGGAGCTGGCGGCGGCTCTGTTCTGCCCCTACTCCAATTGGGGTGACGAGTGTACCACGCCGGCAGGCCACCGGGCCTGATCTGCTGGTTGGTTGCAGGTTTGCCTACCCTGCAGGCGCGGGCGGCGGCTCTACTCTGCCCCTACTTCAAATGGGGTGACGTGTCAGTCGTACCGGCAGGCCACTGGGCCTGTCCCGCTGGTCGGTCGCAGATCTGCCCACCTTTCGGGCACGGGTGGAGGCTCTGCTCTGCCCCTACTCCAATTGGGGTGTCGTGACTACCCCGCCTGCAGGACGCTGGGCCTGTTCCTGGCAAGGGAGGCGACTCTGCTCTGTCACTACTCCAATTAGGGTGGTGTTTGTACCACGCCGGCAGGCTCCTGGGCCTGATCCGCCGGTCTGTTGTAGGTCTGCCTACCTTGAAGGCGCGGGCGTCGGATCTGCCCTACCCCTCCTACCACGCCTGCGGACCCCTGGGCCTGATCTGCAGGTTGATCACTGGTCTGCTCACCCTGCCGGCACGGGTGGCGGTTCCGCTCCGCCCCCACTCCAATTGGGGTCACGTGACCACCACACCGGCAGGGCCTGATCCTGGCATGGGAGAAGGATCTGCTCTGCCCCTACTCCAGTTGGGGTGACGTGTGTACCACACTGGCAGGCCACTGGGCCTGACCCGCCAGGCTGTCACAGGTCTGTTTACCTTGCAAGCGCGAAGGGCGGCTCTGCCCTGCCCCTCCTACCACGCCCATGTACTACTGGGTCGTGGGTCTGCCCACCTGGCGGGTGTGGGTGGCGGCTCCGCTCCGCCCCCTCTCCAATTGGGGTCACGTGGTCACCACGCTGGCGAGCCGCTGGGCCTGCTCCGGGGGCTGGCGGCGGCCCGGCTCCTCCCCTCTGGCTCGAGGACAAATTGAGGAGACTCGGGTGACTGAGCCTCACCCCGCTTACCAGGAGACCAACTGCTTATGTCACCGCTGGTATTGATGAAGATCTCTCCTCTACCGCTTTCTGCTGACATCAGATCTCTGCCATGTTGGTATCCTATGCGAATGGCAGCATTTTGTTCCCCTTGCTGGGCAACCCAAGCAACGGGTGAGTCCTGACCGGCCCTCAGCAGGACCCGGACCGAGACGCAGTTTCCGCGGGCTCCTAGCCCCGGTCCAGGGAAGTTCCGGGAGCCGGAACTCGGCCGCTCCGTGCTCGGTGTAAGCTCCTATAAGTGTAAGCTCCAAGAAGCAGTCCCCGCGGGCTCAGTTCCGGGAGCCGGAATTCGGCTGCTTAGTGCTTGGTGTTTGCTCTGATAGTAGCAGGGTCCAAGAAGCAGCCTCCGCAGGCTCCGCAGCCCTGAGCCAGGGCGGTTCCGGGACGGTTCCGGGAGCCGGAACTCGGCCGCCCCGCGCTCGGTGTTCACTCCGATAAGATCAGATTCTAAGAAGCACCCAGGCGCTGAACCCTAGCAATCTGTCTGCAAGCCGCAGGCGAATTGCAGGCTGAAATTACCTGTTCTATGGCTGAATGAGCTGCGGTCAGTCAAAAACAGGTATGGTGACGTCAGTTTACCAACTTGGTGGCTGCTGGCCTCCTCTGTGGTCTGACCGGTGTGGAGAACCAAGATGGACCGCTTCCTTCCCCCGTCTCGAACCCAGAATTCAGCCCTGAGTGCGGTGCTTGCGCGGCTGGCAGAAACTGCAGCGCTGTAACCCTGCGTTTCTATCCCAGCGCGCGTTGCATACTCTAGCCGCGGGGCGGTTTGCTGAATAAGCAGTGTTACCCTCCGTGTGACAAACCTCTCGCGTTTGAGTCCCCGTAGCAGATCCTCGTGCGATGGAAATCCTTCCTCCAGGTTCCGGCGCACCCCACTATTGCTGGAAATTCCTAACAAGATTTCCTTTAGCCGTCCTGACTTGTCATACTCCCACACAGTGAAGCAGCACACGGGGGTAATGCACTCCGCCATCTTCCTTCCTCCAATTTCTTTCTTGAGTGTTCTATAGCTTTCATTGTTTGGTTCTTTCAATTTCCTGATTAAATTAATTACCAGATATTTTATTTTATTTTTTAAATATTTTATTTTATTTTTATTGTGAAGGGGATGGTTTTTTTCTGATTTCTTTCTCAGGCAAATTGTTGTTGAAGTATAGAAAAGCTACTTTGTACTTATGTATGTGGAGCATGTATAATAAATATTTTCACTCTAAATTATGTTGTATAACTTTTTTTTTTGGCTAGACAATATATATTGTATACATTCTACCTGTTTTTCTTTTTCTAAGGCCTTGAAATGGAGCATAAGTTTATTTATTTGGGGTCTCTCTATATTTTTAATGTATGCATTCAATGCAATAAATTTTCATCTTAGTATTACTTGCATATTGTCCCAGAGATATTTGTATGTTATATCTTTGCTTTCATTTGTTTATAAGAATTTCTTGTTTTTTTTCTCTCATTTCTACTTTGATCCATTTTTAGTTTTAAGAGATTATTGTTTAACCTCCATGTGTTTGTGTGGTTTCTATTATTTTTCTTGTTGTTGATTTCTAGTTTCATTTCACTATGATCTGTCACAAGGCATGGATCATATCTTTTTTTTTTTTTTGTATTTTCTTAGACTTACATTGTGACCTGGATTGTGGTCTATTTTGGAGAAGGTTAAATGAGGTGCTGAGAAGTTCGTACATTCAGCTGTTTTGGGGTAAAATATTCTGTAGATGTCTATTAATTCCATTTGACTTATAGTAATATTTAGGTTGGATATATCTTTATTTATTTTATGCTTTGTTGACCTGTCTTGATGATAAGGGTGTGTTGAAATCTCCCAGTATTATTGTATTGGGGTTTATCTGGAATTTAATGTCAAGGAGTATTTTTTTTAATGTATTTGGGTACCTTGACATCTAGGGCATATATATTAGCTATCGTTATTTCTTCTTGTTGAATTGTTTCCTAAACCAGGATGTAATGGCTCTCTTTGTCTCTTTGGACTAATTTTTGCTTGAAATCAGCTTTGTCAAATATGAGAATGGCTACCTTAGCCTGTTTTTGTAGTTCATTTGCATGGAGTACTTTTTCCAGCCTTTTACATTCAGTCCATGAATGCACTTACCTGAGATGAATCTTTTGCAAACAGCATATAGATATAGTTGAATCTTGTTTTTTGATAAATTTTTCTAATCTATGTCTTAATTGAAGAATTGAGACCACTTATATTCAGTGTTATTATGGATATATGTTTGTGGTTTGCTGCTATTTGATTTTTTTGTTGTTGTATTTAATCCTGCCTTGGTTCTCATTTAGATGATTGGTCATTGCTTGATTTTCATTTACTTGGGGGTTTTGGATTCTCTTATTGAGATATTCTGTGTGCAATTTATCTTTGAGTATTCCTTGTAGTGCCAGCTTATTTGTTTTATATCTTTTAGTTTATCATTGTCATGGAAGGTTTTTAATTCCCCATCAAATATGAAAGAGAGCTGTTCTGGGTACAGCAATCTTGGTTGGCAATTGTTTTCTTTTAGAGTTTGAAAAATGTTATTCCGTGCCTTCCTTGGTTTTATGGTCTGAGTACAGAAATCTGAAGTGAGTCTATTTGGTTTGCCTCCAAATGTGACTTGTTGTTTCTCTCTTGCAGCTTTTAATGTTCTTCCTTATTTTTTATGTTGGGCATTTTGATTATGTTGTGCCTTGGAGAACTTCTCATCTGGTTAGATCTATATGAGGTCTTGTTCACCTGTAAGTGGGTGTATAATTTTTTTGTCCAATTCATAAAAAATTTTTTAGTGCTTATTTCAGTTTTTTTTAGTTTGAGGCTTTCTGGGAATTATTCATTTGTTTGTTTGTAAATTTTTGCTGGCTGCAGGGAGGGGGGATCCCTTTCTCCCACCTAGTCTGTTGGTGGTTGCCTCAGTCACAGGCAGTAGCTGCTTTTCACTCAGGGAGTGCAGAGGGGTGAGCTGCTCCAATGCTCAGATTACTGTCCCCTAAGGAGCTCTAAGGCCAGGGTGCCCTGATCATAAAGTAGGTCCAGGTCTTCTTACCCTAGAGGACCTCTGAGAGGGGACTATTCTTTCCTATGAGGAGCTCTGGAGGGCAGTTCTCCAGTGAGAAGCTTAGGGGCAGGTGCAGTGCCAGGCCTTCAGGGGACATGGAAACATTTAGGGGACATTTAGGCTGCCTTCAGGGGATATCTAGGCAGGAGCTGTGGTACTCTTTTCCTGGGGAGCCCAATGGCTGGTTTCACTGTCTAAGAGTGCTTTCCAGAGGCGAGGGGAGCCAGTCCTAGATTTGTTTTCAACAAGCCACCTCCCCCACCAAGTCCTCTGAGTCCACTGAAGTCAGCCTCTGTAATCCACAGGTTTCTCCAAGTCAATTTTTCTTCTCCTTCCCCCCCATCCTCCTTCCCGCTTCTCCCTTCTTCTTCTTTTAAAGTAAGCTGTTTATCCGTGGATGGCACCTTCTCCTTTGCATGTCTGTGCTTCCCCTCCTTAGGCCATTATTTTTATGAAACTTAATAATCTACAGATTTTAATATTGACAATAGTTGTGAGATCAGTCCCTCAAGGATTCAGAAGAGTACTTTGTAGGTAGAAGAAGGTATAAGTCTAGAAAACTATATGTTTTTTTTTGTCTCATTTAACTATAGTTCTATGGGTTTGTGTGGGTAATGAAATTGAGGAGAAACTTGGGGTGATAAAAGTTGTACTTATTATTTCCTGTAGCATTCATCCCATTCTTGGATAAAACCTTTATATTTCTACTCTTTTACCCATAATTAAAAATTTTCTCTTCACTGAAACTGGAAATGATTCTAAAATGGGATGCCTTTTTTTTAATGCCCTAATATGTTGCATGATGCCTTCTATTTAGGCTTGTTTCATACCTTGTACACATTTTCCCAAGTCATTCTGTTCAAAAATAATTAATTACTTTATTTGTTGTTCAGTGTTTAATGAATGTCTTAACAATGGAACTGTAAATACTGAGGTATATATGTAAAGTATAAATATGTCAAAATTTATGCAGCCATACTTTACATATATACCTCAGTATTTACAGTTCCATTGTCTAATTTTTATAGAATTCCAAAAGCAAATTTGCTGAGTTAAGGGATATATGTTTTTAAATTAAGAAATGTCAGATTTATTTCTGAAAAGGCAAACTTTACAGTTCCATGAACAATTATGTGAGTACCCATCTACTCCTTCACTTCTTCACCGGTAATTGGTATTACAGCTTTATTTTTGATAGTCTAGCGAGTGAAATATCCTCAAGTAAATAATGTTATCAAATTCACCACTGTGTAAAATACTACAACAGATATTTTTTTATGCTCAAAAATACTTTTCTTTCTGAAAAGTTAGGGCCATCTTACTTGTACAGGATTTCTGGACAGTGGTCATCTTTCTCACTGTTTGCACATGTTCCTTTTCTCGTATCTAGATTTTTACACTGAAGTTGGAAGGCTAGGTGCCAACCTGGTGCCAATCTGGATCATCCTCCTTCTACACTTTTCAATTTAGTTTCTTAGTTCCAGCAGTGTTTTGGTTTGGGATATCGAGTATTCCCTGGAAAGCTCATGTGTTCGGCAATCAGCAATTTTTAGAGATGGAATTGTTAGATTGTGAGAGATGTGACCTCATCAGTGGCCGAATTCATTTGATGGGTTAACAACCTGAATGCATTACTGGGGGCTAACTGTAGGCAGATGGGGCATGGCTGGAGGGTGTAGGTTACTGAGGGGATGGGTTCTGGTCCCAGGCTCCTCTCTCTCTGCTCCTCAGCTGCCATGAGCTGAGCAACGTTCCTCTACCATGTCCTTCCACCATGATGTTCTGCCTCACCTTAGGCCCAGATCAAAGGTCTCAGCCGACCATGGACTGAGATCTCTGAAACCACAGCCCAAAATAAACTTTCCTTCTCTGTGTTGTTCTTTTCAGATATTTTGGTCGCAGCCATGGAAAGCTGAATAACACAAACATCATCTGTTCGTTCAAGCTTTGGGAAGTCGTTCTCTGCACATCTGCAATGCCTTACTTTATTATTTCAGCGAAACGTTTTTCTGTCTCCTCTGTCCCATGGGGCATACCTCATTGTCCTCTCTCTGGCTGTTCTGGATCCTTTAATGAGTAGCTGCTGTTCCTCTCTTGGATCACAGGAATTTGCCTCAGGCTGTGGAGTGGGTTACCTGCATGGCAGAAATGTAGTAGGTTGAGAGGCTCACCTGGTTAAGTGAGGGTAGGAAGGCATCCCACCTGTTCAGTCCTTTCTTGGTAGACACCAAGAAAGGGTAGACTCTTTCAGAACAACTTCAGAAATATGAAAATCAAGTCCTTGCAGAGGCTAGTCATCCTGAGTCCTCAGCTCCTGTTGACATGGCTCCTCAGGGGCTATGGCCTTAACAGGAGGATTTTCTGCTTGTTTTTCCTCAGGGCCTCAGTGATTCTATCTTTCCCCACAGACTGTGGCTGCCATGTTTCTGTGCAGCTTTCCAGGCTAGAAGGCTAGCCACTGGAGCTGAGATCAGAGAGGGAGGCCCATCTTCAAGTGCTCATCTTTGGGGTGCTGTATTCCCCCAATACTGGTGAGCTCCAGATCTGGTTGCTCCTGTGTTGAGGATCTCTTTGCGGAGACCAGGCTGAAACCTTTCTTCTTGCCTTTTACTGAGCTACAATATGATCAAGGGTCTACACTCTTTGCGAGAAATAGAGTACTCGAGCTCTCTTGTATGACAGCAGTAACCAGCTTGTCTGGTTGTTGAAGGTCATGGAAGTTCCTGTTTAATCATTTCATGCACATGGTTCTGTAGGCTAAAAATGTACTGAGGCAAGCTGTGAGAAAACCAGTTTTGATCTGAAGCTAAGGGAGGAACTGGAATTCAGTAATGAAACACTGGTTTCTTTGAAGATGGAAAGAGGTTTTATATAAATCCACAGGAGTTTCATAAGGGAAAAGCAAAACTGGTATTAACTGTGTACTGTCATCTGTCCCTGCTCTATATTCTAGTATAGGAAGAAAGAAGATGTAAATCCCATGAACTTTCAGTCATGTTTTCTAGGAGTCTGTTTCATACCTTGTTCAAAGACAAGTTATCAGGATTTTTAATCTTTCACTAAAATCAAACTTATGACAAGTTTCCATGTGGTCATTTTTCTCCTTGTGAAGAAACATGAAATGATTCTCAGTTCTCCTTTGATATGACATTGTATTTACCCCCTAAAGAGGGTTTTTTTTCCAGTGACTCTTCATTTGCACTAAATAGACATTATTCTGACTCTTCATACTTTTAATGGTACATGATTTAAACTTTCTCTACTAGTATAATTTTTCATATTCATTGTTTTCTTGGAATCAATATCTTTATTAAAGTGTGATATTCAGAAGGTAGCTTAGCTAGCAAGGGGCATTATAGAAGTAGAACTAAGTTGTATAGTCTGATATATCCCCTTCCTATACAAAGATAAACCCACAGGCCCTCTGTTAAAAAAGAAACATTCAGTTAGTCTCCAAAAATTCTTTAAAATCTCCCAACCCCAGGTATTCTATTTGTTCCATTCCGCTAGTGAAAACATCTTTTTTTTTTTTTTGTGACTTGTGGGTTTATTTCTTTGCCCATAGAATTTTGACACACAGATTTAAACTATTTAATGTCATCTGTCTCTGATTCTATGAATATGAACAAATTGTATCTAAATGTAAATGAACAAGTGCAAATGCATCTAATAGCAAATCAGATCTTTTCTACTAGGATGCCTTCAAAGACCATTTCTAGGTATTATAATTCTGTATAATTTCATTGTATTCAGACCACACAGAAGCACACTGGAAGCCATCCTTGAAATCTGGTAATTTGTAACAGGCACTACTATCAGTGGTGCAAGAAAATGTGGAAAAATGGTAGAGGCAGGACTGGAGCTCTGTTATGCTAATTCCATACACAAACTTGCACGATAAATGGATGCCCATGGTACAAGTTATGTGGGAGAAAACTGGAGAACTTATATAGTAGTCCTTTCATATAGCATTCTGGAAGGATGAATGCAAGTAGGGTAAAGAAACAACATTCTGATTCAAATCATGAGAGATTTTGGTCAAAGATGATTTAACCTGTTGTCCATGAGGAAGTTTTATTTTTCTGAGTTCATGAGGAAATGTTTTTCAATTGACAGTGTTTCTACATGGTTATGTCAAAGCAATTGACAAATTGTTATAAAGGGGCTGGGGTTGTGGCTCAGAGGTAGAGCGCTGGCCTAACATGCGTGAGGCATTGGGTTCGATCTTCAGCACCACATAAATATAAAATAAAGATATTTTGTGTCCACCTATAACTAAAAAATAATTTAAAAAATGTTATAAAGTATACCTAAGCTGTCAGGCAGTTGGTGGATAAATACCAGATGAAGAAGTTGCATGATTTTAAGTTATTATTCTCTTAGCCAGCAAAAAAAGTAATAATTCACTGTAATAGATATGTACTAGGAAAGAGCAAATGCCCAGTGAAAATATGAAAACAAAACAAAACCAAACTGAGGAATGAAGGGAAAATCTGACCATCTCTTTTTCAAACTATTGATTGATTTGATTTAAGTTTAAGGGAAACCTTGTGGGGCAAATGCTAACTATGTAATTATCAAAAGACATCAGAAGTCACGACTGGAAGGACATATGATAAGAAATACAGTAAGGAAGCCAAGAATCATACTTTACCAACATGTAAAACAAAAAAATCACATTTTCGTTTTGAGATTTAATATTTTATATCACTTAACAGTTTACAAAATATAAAGCATTCACATTACATTCCTAGGTTCTTTTCCTTTCTTAGTTTATTTACAGGTTTTTTTGAACTGGAGATGAGACTTGAGATCATTTGATCAAAAGACAAAACAGAATAAAACAAATCCAATTTTCCTTTTAAGATTTAGAAGAAAAAGTTGAAAAGATTTATGTGACTTTCCTTCCCTTAATTATTAGCAGAGGGAGGCAGAAGGTGTAGCTCCGTGGTACAGGACTTCCCTATTATGACGAGTCCCTGTGATTGATCTCCACACACACACACACACACTTAGCAGAGCTAGAGGTAGTACTCAGTTTCTCCAATTTCAAGTCTGCTCTTTTTTTAAATCCCATCATGTAATCTCACAACTAGCTTTCCTTCCCTTCTATTTTCTATAACTTCTTTGAAGTGTCTTTTACCTGTAGCAAATTTAGTAACTCTTCTTTTGCTGGATGACCTTCCTTTTAGAATCTTTGGATAACACATTACAAATGTAAGTATCTTGACATTTTAACATTAATTATATCTCATTTTCAGTATCAGCTAATCAATAAATTAATTGTCTGCATGATATAGCAGAGCCTTATGGATGCAATTACACCATATTCACAAGTCCTTTTTATTAAATTGGTTTACTTTAGCAAACTCTGTAATTGGCATACTTGCTTGTGTCATAAACCAAATAAATCAAAACTTTTAGAGATAAAATTAACTCTGAGTACAGCATAAAACATTTCCTTGTATAGCAAGCAGAAAATGATTTGTTCTTCATTTACTTTAGGAATGAAAACTTACATCTAATGCAGGTGGTGTGTTGCCTAAGACAAGGCAAGGGATGTGCTAACACACTCTGCCACTCAATTAAATAAAACTTCCTTCAAATAAAACAATTTCCCAAAGAGTCAACAGATGTATATTTTCTATTAGGATTTATGAGACCATCTGGTCTTGTAACTTCCAGCTGCATACTTTGCATTAAGTTTTGTCTTTAAAGCATCAAGTAATTTTAAATACAGTATATTTTATGTACAAATGTAAATATATTTAGGTTTACTCATGACTTTCTTTCAAATAAATTGTGCTTATGTTTGTAAACTAATGAAATTTTAATTTCTTCCATAAGAGACTAATTTTATTACCATAATATTTCATGATACTATGGCTGTTTCATGCTTAACTAATAAAATGCCTTCAAAGTATTGCTAAAGAAGTAAGATTTCAGGAACTCCTGTAAAGCTCTAATGAACCAATTAACTTGCACCATGTTCTCAGGTTTGTCTTTGAAAGTTGTTGCTATTTTTAATAGGACACCATAAGGACATCTGTATTCTCCTTGGTTCTTCTAGCACATAACATGAAAAGCTTGTTGAAATCAAGGTGAGAACAAACATCACAGCAGGAGAAAGGGCACTAACTAGTTCTGAAAAATATGGAACAGAATGCATTCAAAAGTGAGATAGTTAATGAATCAAACTCTATTGATAATATCACCTTTACATAGAGTAGAAAGCATTCCTTTGAAAATATGGTTCTCATAAGTTCTGAGGATAAGTTATCATCCAAACACAGCATTTTGCATTTACTTACAATCAATCCCAGGAGAAAACTTTTCAGTACCAGAAGGAGGTAATTCATAAGCCAGGTTTTCTTAAGGTGTTTAAGATAGGAAATAGCTTCAAATATTAGAAATTTTATTTTTCTGTCAGATATGTGCCTCTTTAATAAATTTAAAATTATCATTGTACTTAGAATTATTTATATTGTCTAAGCATCAACATGGATAATAATATTTAGCTTCAAAAATGTTCGTATGAGATGTAAAATATCCAGTAAAAAAAGGATGAATGCTCTGAATATCACTATAGGAAACCAAAAATGCAGAAACATGTTTGTTATTCAGCTTTTCATAGCTGTGACCAAAATACCTGACAAGAAAATTCAGAGGGAAAAAAAAATTTTAGTCCATGTTTTTTTCAGAGTTCTCAGTGCATAGTTGGCCAACTTTATTGCTCTGGACCTGACAGGAAGCAGAACATTATGTCAGAAGGGCAAGGTGGATAAAAACTACTGAGTGTATAGCAGCCAGGAAGCAGAGAGAGAATGGGAGAGAGAGAGAGAGAGAGAGAGAGAGAGAGAGAGAGAGAGAGAGAGAGTGAGAGAGCGTGCAAGGGAAGGACCAGGTACAGATATAGTCCAGGCCATCCTCCAAGTGACCTAGTTCCCCCAGCCACCCCACCTTCCTATAATTACCACCCAGTAATCCAGTCAAACTGTTAATCTACCATATGGATTAATCCACCAATGAGGTTACAGATCTCATAATCCAATCTTCTCACCTCTGAATATTGCTGCATTTTTTAACACATGAGCTACAAAGGGACATATTTAGATCTAAACCATAGCATAAAGGAAACGTTAAAAAGATAAATAAATAAAGGAAGCTATGAATGCCCAGATGCTGCTGAGATTTGAATACATTTAGACAAGTCATTCAGAGTTGAAGATGAATAGATGTGTGTAAAAGCAACTTTTAACTTTTTACTATTGACAAGAAATATATATAAGCAAAATATTAGAAATGATCAAATAGAAAAAAAAACATGTCAAAGTATGTCAGGCACAAGAATAGAAACAGGAGTGGTGCTCACAATATTAAGGAAAGTTGAATTTAAGATGAAAAGCATTAACTGAGACAAGCAGATTTTTTTTTTCATGACATTTTTGAAGTAGGTTTACGTGCATTCAGGATACTTTAACAACATTTTTTTGAATATCATTAGTAGGGTCAATTTATGAGAGAGGTATCTAATGTTGGGCTCTATAAACAAATAATGATGATATGCTAATTTATAGGAACACTGAAATTCTTAAGAGGAAACCCCATATTAACCATAATCTTTTACTGCAGTTCAACAGATCTAAAATTTAATAGCCAAATATAAAACAAAAATTTTATTTAGAAATTTCAAAATGATTTGACCCGATAAATATTTGGCAAAGAATTCAATGAAAATTAAGTGGAATGTCTAAACAAATATTAGTGACATTCTGTGTCAATATTTATGGAATATAAACACAGAAAATTATAGACTTCGTTATTGAACGCTTTTATTATTTAAAAAAAATGATAAACATAAATTAACAAAACAGGCAACTTAAGATGTTAGAGAAAAGAGAGCTAAATAAATAGAAAAGTCATGGGAAAGTCCTTAAAGAAATACAAGCTAATTGGGACATGGTGACATATACCTGTAATCCCAATTATTCATGAGGATGAGGCAGGGAAGTTGGAGGGAAGCCTGAGCAACTTAGCTTGATTTTGTCTAAAAAAAATAAAGAAAATAGATACAAATTCATGAATTGATGAATAAATCTAGTAGTTCACAAAATAAAGGAAGAAGTAATAAACATATACGTTATTATGTTGGTATATTATATAATACCTATTTAATTTATACAACATAGTAAAATATATAATGATAGAGCCTCTTTACTTTTTAAATATTCCCCAGAATTAGTTTCTAGTGATTTTTAATGTGTCTTTCATCATGTTTATAATATTAGTTCACATATTTCTAAAAATTTAGCCATCATCTCTCACTGCCTATATGAGCTGGTTTCAATCACATGACCACAATCCTGAGGAGCCAGAAATAATTTATACAGAGACTAATAAGAGACATTAAAATGAACCCAAAGATATACAGGTAGATACAAGCCTTAATGGAAAGCAGCTGGAATTCTAGTGGCTGAATTTTTTTAAAATTTATAATGTTCATTTTTTAGTGTTTTTTAGTGCATTATAATTATATATAATAATGGGTTCATTCTGACATTCATAAATGCATATAGCAGTTTTCTCCATTTCAATTCCCAGAACTTCTTTTCCTCTCCTCCACCTTCCCCTGATCCCCATCCTCTACTCTATTGGTCTTTTTTCTATTTATTTATTTAATTTTAATTCATGCATTATAGTTATATATAAAATTGGAATTGTGATATATACATATGTGTGTGTGTGTGTATATATATATATATATATATATATATATATATATATATATATCTCCATCCTCTTTTTTGGGGTGGTTCAGTGGAGTATAATTGTTTCTTTTATACTAAGTCCTTTGTTGTTGGTATCTCCTAGCTTCAGCACATAGGCTCAGTGTAATACAAGTGTTAATTTCAATCACTAATGCCTGGTCTTTTGCTGTAGGACTGATGCAATTATTCACTTTTGTAGAGCTGATGTCACATTGTGGGCTTTTCTGAGCCATCATTTTGCAATGGTTATCTGACTTTATTGTAGAAGTATATGTCCAAAAATGGGATCTGATATCCCCTCTAGTCATTCTTACTTGCAACATAATCATTTGTATCAGTTTTTTTCTCTCCTTTATTCTATGTGTTAAATTATTGTTGATATTTGAGCAGGGTATGTTGTGTGTGGAGGAAGTTGTGTTGTCTTTGTGCTGAGTTGGGAGTGTAGTTCAAGCATGGAATCTCTATCTTGTGAAAATAAGCAGAAAACAAGAAACAATAACAACAATTGTGATCAATATCCAGCATTAGAATCAATGTCTGGTGCCTACTATGGCATTGAAACCATTAATTACTGCAGAAAGAGGAATGGTGGAGTCAGCATTTAACAACAGAAAAAGCAGTGAACTGTGGTGAGCTAGCTCTAGCACTGAAGTATGCAGCAGGTAACTACAACCCCCAGTAAGAAGTAGCCACAATAAAGTGAATGGTAGGGGCAGTGATTATATAAATTAATCTTTAGTCTTAAAGATAGTAAAATTTCAGTTCACTAAGAGGAAGGAAACTGGGGTGGGAAAGTGAAAGAAGGTTTAAAATATTAAAAAGTGAGCACATATGTACTTCTGTGTAGCAGGAGAGGTAACAAGTGGTGTCTATAAAGAAGGAGGAGTAAAAAAACAAATAAAATAATTAAAATGAATAACGAGAGAGAGAGAGAGAATAAGCAAATTTGGTTATTGAAGGGGGGAAGAGAGAAAAGGAGTAATAAGAGAAAGAAAAACAAGAGCCAAAACAAACAAAATGTTAAACAAGAACACATGAATGATAAATGTTGCTCCTCTAAAATCAAAAGCAAGTAAAATAATACACGATTGAGTAAATTTTTAAAAAGTGAAAAAGCAAAAAAAATGTGATAAAAATAATAAAAAAGAATAGGTACAATGCACATATGTATATTTCATTAGCCAATCAACACAGCTACACAACAACACACACACAGAGACTGTATTGTCACAGTGACACACATAAATGCAATCCTTTACACTTAAATTCAAAGGAAAAAGGAGAAAAGTAGAAAAACAAATCTTAATAAAAAATCAAAGAGTCTCTCCATTGACGTGATCAAAATGATTCACAAGAATGGATTTTTGTTCAAAGCCAATACTATACTGTCCATTTTTTGGGTAGGCTATTTAACCCTTGGCGAGGGCTGGAGGTTATTAGAATTTAAATATAAAAATTTTGAAGAGATACAGTTCAAACATTGAAAGTGCATTTGTGTTGTTTAAACCCACTTCATTTGTAGCACATAGTTATCCTGCAGAGTAAAAAAAAAAAAAAAATGAGATGGCAATGAGAGTATGAATACACATCAGTGGTTTTTCTGGGGGACATCTTTTCCTATCAAGACAATTGCGGGAAGTTTAGTGTTGATTCCAATTCAAGTGAATCATCGTCTAAAAATATAAAGTCATAGTAGTCTTGGTTCCTTTTTCAGAACTAGGAATACTTTGCTGTAATGTACATATGCAATATAAAATCACAGGTTTGAATAAACCTATTGTCAAACTCCTGCCGTAACGAATTGTCATTTTATGTGTTTCTTTTAAATTATTCATTCTTTTTCTCTTCTTGCAAGCAAATAAGAAGTGTTCTTATAGTTTAGATCTTAAGTGTCGCCTAAAGATTCATGTATTAAAGGATTGCTTCTCAGTGTGGTACTATTGGAAGGTCATGGACACTTTAAGAGGTGCCCTAGTGGGAGTTCTTCCAATCACTGAGGGATTGCCTTTGAAGGGGATTGTAGGATTCCAGCCTCTTCTGCTTTTTCTCTTCCACTTTCTGACTGTGAGGTGAGTGGGTGTGCACTTCTGCCATGCTGTGTTGCTTTGCTACTAATCCAGAGCTATGGGGTCAACCAATCAAGGACTGAAGCATCCAAAATTGTAAGCCAAAATTAATCTTTTCCCTTTATAAGTTGATTATTTCAGATGTTGTCACAGTGACAGAATGCTGCATAATCCCCCAGATGGGTACCTCATAGTGGGATCTTTGCTGTGACTATACCTCATGATGTGGAAAAGTCTTTGGAATTGGTGCCTTTGGAAATGGTGTTCAAGAGGAAAAGTTTGGAGATGCAAGCTGAAAAAAGACGAGAATTCTCTAAGCTTAACAAGGGATTCCTTGTAAGGGACAGAAGACCCAAATGTGATAGGAATGTTGATAGGCAGTAAAGGTGATGCTGAAGAGGTTTCTGATGGAAATGAGGATTCTACTGGGAACTAGACTAGAAGTCACCTTTGTTACACTGTGGCAAAAAATTTAGATGTGTTTTGCCCATGCCTTAAGATTATGTGAAGCTGAGCTTAAAGGTGATGCTCTAGTTTATGTTGCAGGGGAAATTTCAAGGCAGTATAGCAAGCAGACAGGGGGATGTGTAGTACTGGCCTCTTTTATTTCAATTTATAGGGAGAATTGGGAGCCAAAAAAAGAGCATAGCAGAAATATTGGCAAAAATATTCATTGAGTGTGTACTTTATGCAAGAGCTATGCTAGATACAAAGGATAATTTGATAGGTAGGACTGAGCCTTCTTCTCAACATCTTCTTAGATGAAGGAGAGTAGTATGACAAAGTGTCACAAATTTCCATTTTATGCGCTCTCGGTAGTTCAGGAAAGACTTCGTGGAGGAGCTGGGCATGGTACCTGTTCTCAGATATGACCAAGTAAAGATGGAGCTGGTCTAGTTGCTATGAATTGTGCCTTAGAGAGAAGGCAAGATTCTGCTGCATAAGTAAACCAGGGAAGCAACTTGCTTGATTTAATAAGACCTAGCATAGCTCTAGGTCACCATTCACAGAGCAAAATCACATTCAGGGGCTGTGGAAGTCAAATAAGACTAAATGAGTAGCTAGATACAGGCACACATATATACACATGTACACACACACCATATTATGCTTCTTGAAAATGATCCATGTGGCTGTGTCTTCATCCACATCTCTTCTAGGTATATTGAAACACTCCATGAGTTATATATATGTTGATTAGAAATTTGACAATACTTTTGAGCCAACCTAAACTTACCTTATGTCTTTTTACCTTCAAGCCTAGGCACAGCTATCCAATCATTCAATAACAAATAATGCCACCATTATTTCCCTAGTTGCACAAGCCAGGAATCTAAGAGTTCATCTTGTTAGCTCTGCTTTTCTTTCTGTGCTGTAAGGTAGTACCAGCAGATTGGATGTCTAATTCCAACAGTCTGTATTAAAATCCTGTCCCTTATGTAAAACAGTTGTAGGACTTTGGACAAGTGAATGCAATCTCTCTGTGCTTTGGTTTCCTCAAGTTAACAGTAGAGATAATGACATAGGTTATTGTACAGTGTCAAATAGAACATTCACACAAAGCCTAAGATCAGATCTAGAGCATACATATGTATATATGAGCTCACAGAGAGTATAGCACACACATATTTAAGACCTATATGCATAAGTATAAAACCAAAACATTTACCAAATTAGTATGCTATTTAAATTCAAATGTTGTTCACCTAAGAACTAAGCACTATCAATCAAGGATTCTCTGCAATTTTTGTAGCAACTAGAGATAAATACCAAGGTAAATTAAAAAAAAAAAAAGATGTTCGAAATATAACATCTTAGCTGTCACATTAAAGTAGAGCTGCACTGTTACTGCAGTCCCGTGGATTGGTTCTGATCATGTGTTTCTCTCTATACCTACAATGTTATATACACTAACTCTTTGCTCTTGGGTTTTATGCATATGACCTTGTACATATTCTGTTGGTGCTTTGAAATGAATATATTCTAAAATTGCATCTTTAAAAAATAAATGAGAGATAATAAATGATGACAGTTTATCTGCAGTGCACTTTATCTACATTTTTTCCCATTTGAGGACTTGAAGGGGCAACATTTAGCTTATCTGGAAATGTTTTCCTGTACTGGGAGTATGCTTGTACATTGTTCAAAACCAGGAACCATACTTTATTTTCCCAAGAATACCTCATCTAATACCTTAATGTATATGTTCTCTGTAAATATTTATTGCTCAAACCCATTACTCTTCAGAAATAAAAGCAAAGTTTCATTACATGATTGTAATGTACTTTCTTTAGTTGTATCATATAAAATATTTTACTTACTTTTTTTATCACACAAATCAGCAAATATTTGCACATTTTTGACTATTAATAAAGTATTGGTTGAAGTAACAGAGTAAAAATCATGGGAAACATAAATATATGGGTCCCTTGGTATAATTTTATATCCCTGGGTATAATTTTATCTAGAATATTTTGATTTTGTTGTTAAGAAAAAATAGCAAGATAAACATTTTCAATGGCACACTTTTGCCACAAGTTTTTTACCAGAGCTGCCCAGTCAGTGTTCATTTTCATTGCCACCATTCTGCCCCCTTATTGAATAATTGTTTTATAGATTCATGAAACTCTTTGCTTGTTCTCTTGCTCCATTAAAGTGACTCAGTCTTTGAAATAACCCTATCTTTCTGTTAAAGTTGCATTTACAGGGCTGGGATTGTGGTTTAGCGGTAGAGCGCTTGCCTAGCACGGGTGGGACCTGGGTTCAATTCTCAGCACCACATAAAAATAAAGGCATTGTGTTGTGTCCATCTACAAAAAAAAAAAAAAAAAAATTCTCTCTCTCTCTCTCTCTTTTTAAAAAAATTTTTTTAAAAAGTTGCATTTACAGAAATCTTTCATTCAACGATGGCAAAACAGATAATGATGTGACAATTCATTGTTGCACCTTAGTTTTTCACCTTGCCTTGGTTTTCCTCGGATGAATTGATTTTGGATTTTGCAAAGACAAAGGCTTATTCTACTGAAAACAGAGATACAACAAAACGTAGAAGTGAAAATAAAAAATAACAACAGATGACCAATATGATAGTTACATCATTGCTACCATTTTTGAGTATTTTAATTCTGGTCTATTTTCAATGTCTTCATGACAATGAGCCCATATTTTATTTCATATTTGTGTGAAATTTTATTTTATTTTGCCTAATTTTATAGTGTTTACAGTTTATTGTGTTAACTCAAAATACTATCCTAAATTTGCTATCTATATTTACTTAATAATCTATCATAAGGCATATTCTTCTTGAATTTAATTTATATATGGTAAGTGAAGATTTGTGTTATCCTTACTATTTAATTAGAAATAATTTGCTAATTACCCAGTGCAAAAGACAGTAATCTATTCTTACCTTCCAACTTATACTGCCTAATGTAACATTTTAAATTTGATTACATATTTGGGGGTCTGTTTTTCCCACCAGTTTAAGGCTTTTAAAAAAGTTTTATATAAAATCATTTTACTCTCTGTGAAAATAGATTCCTACAACATTCTTCTTTTTCAAAATATCTTAGTTTCCATTCCATCTGTTTTCAGATGAAACTCTAGTGAGCATTTTTTTAAAATTCACATTTATTTGCAAAATGTTTTTCATATCATGCTTATGTTTTTTATTGTGGTAAAAGCATAGGACAAAATTTACCATCTTACCATTTTGAAGTGTCTATACAGCAATCTTTACTATATGTTCATTAGTGCAATAGAGAGCATTTACAGTGCATATCTCAGTTGGTCATAGATGTGCATGAAACAATTTGAGGAACCTCAAAATTTAATCATCCCACCTACAATGCTTCTGCTCTTTTCCTCATTATGACAAGTCCTTAAAACGTACTGTGTAATCAATGCCCTTGCTACCATTCTGCATCACTTACTCTGTGGCTCCTCTATAGTGTTTGCAGATGGCCTTGTATCCTACCTGTTGCTGTGAAAACAGATTCAGACACTTGCAATCCCAGCTGTCCTGACTGTGGGCCCTCAGCAAAGTTGCATTGACCAGAGGAAAATCTTTCTCGCTGTTGCTCTTGCTCTTGTTCCTTGCTCTCATTTGTGCATGCACACTTTGGCCATTAAAGAAGTAATCTAGATGAGCATCGGACTCCCCATCTCACAAATGCTATTGTGGATACTTATTTCCCCACAGACTGCAGGAGTAGAGGGCAACCTAGAGCATTTGCACCAGAATCTCGAAAGAAACACTCTGCTCAACGCAGCTACTCTGGCAAGAAAAAGGTGGACCTAAGTGATCCGCTTAATAGGTATGTATAGAAATATCTCATTTTTATAGATTACTTATTATAGGCTTCCATTCTGCAACTTATTTTTTTTATAGATACTACAGTTGGCTCGTTTACATGTAATTACGACAAACTATATGAAAAGGCACAAACACAGATGAATTCCATATGTTTGAATTCCATTTCTTCTGGAGCAGTATATCCAGGAAATTTATCTCAGTAAAGTGAAGAAAACTTCATGGCATTGATATTATTTTTGACTCTTTATATCACATCATCAGTGTTGATAATTTTCAAATTTATTTTGAAAATATGCAACAGCAAATCGTAAGAAAGTGGATACTATTTATTGTTCAGTTGATTTTTTGTTCATGAACAGAGTATTGCAAGGAAGGCTTAATTCATGGCCAAGGTAAAATATTTTTTTTTAATTCTTAAAAAATTGGGAAATAATCTTATTCTTTTAAAATCTCTTAGGACTTCTTTCCTTAAATTTATATACTGAGTTAATATGTAGTTATTCCTTTACAGAGTTTCTCTTCCTTATGTACTTGAATACTTGGAAAATAGCAAGTACATTGTACAATGATATGCCTAGTGGTTCTTTTTCGCCAAGTAAACTTTCAATAGGTGCTGGTGTAATTAAATAAAAAGAAACATTGCAATTCACAACTCCATGGACAAGGCAGTTTCTTTTTCTTGCAAGCAACTCTGGGTAGTGTCTGTTTTTCGTGGCTGGCTGCTAGGTGGGATTTTATTCACCTGTTAAATTTAAAATACACTGTTGGGTTCCATTTTCTCTACTGTATGAATTTGTGAAGTGTGTAGAAATGAGAAAGACACAGAGTCTGTCTTTTTGGGTTTAATGTCTAGGAAGACAGGTAGTGTGTGATATGGAGGATGAAGATTTTAGAATCAAGCACACTTAAGTTCGAATACTTTTCCACTGCTTGATAACTATACAAATGATGTCAAATTTCCAGGTCTGTTTCCTCTGCTGTTAAGTGGGCATGTAATACTTACTGTACATGGTTATTGTGTTAACGTGGAATATATATCTAAAGTAACCTAGTACTAATATAGTAATTAGCATAGTATAGTTATTCCATAAAACACAGAATAATAGTAAATGCTGTTATAACATTATATACTAAATATTCTTTTAAAGACAACAATATTATCTCATTGAAGGCATTCATATACAGGTATGAACCTGATCAAAATAACGAGTAACTCAGAACAATGAATGTTAGTTCTAACTGGGGACCTTGGATGGACTATATAGAGGAGATATCTCAAAGAATAAGCTAAGATTCTCATAGAATTTAAGGGAGTTCCTATCATTCCTAGAAAGAACAATGTAAGGAAAGTTAAAGGAAAGGAAAGTGAGAGGTGTGTTTGGAGAATGGTAAGGATAGTGATTAGTGAGTTTGGTATGTTTATGGATGGACAATTTTCTTGGAAGAACACTCTAAAAGAAGATCAAGGCAAAGAGTGGAGAGCCTTAAATCCCAGGATAAGGAAACAAAATTTCCTCCAAGTGTTCCTGGAGCGAATTCTTGCAAGGTATTAGAATATTGACCAGGAGATGCAGCCCCTGTTAGAACCATCGTTAAATAATTAAAGGGTTGGAAAAAAATCACTTGGCCCTTTAATTTGGCATTTTATTGTTTTTTTTTTTAATTGACTCCAGCAGGTGGTGTGTCTCACTAGTGCACTCCAGCAGGTGGTATGTTTCATTAGAAATGAGTGTTGGACTCCCATTTTAGAAGGACAATCCCGTGTCTTATAAGATGTTAATGAGTGTCTGGCTCTTGTGTAATATGGATAATGACATGCATTACCTGCCTTCTGTCCTGGTTCACAGCCATGCCCAGGTTCTACCACAAAGACTTATTCACTTGTTTTAGGATCAATGTTCTTTTCTAATTTCATCTGAACTCTTACGTCTCTGGGTGGCCTTACTAAAATTCTGTTTCTGTGTTTCCTCAATACTCAGCTAAATATTTGTTGGTTTCATTTTTTAGCTTTCTGCCAATCTTATGGGACTTTTACTTTCAGTTCAATATATCATTTTTCAGTTTAGGATAACAAGGTAACAAGAGCTTTCTTTTGTCTTCTAGTGAAAGGGTACCATTGTTAAGGGTACCATTGTTGTTCAGACCAGAGGGGCTCAGATCCCCTTGATCAATATATACAGATCATTTAGGATGCAATTTCACTTTGCTTTCTCTGTGTTCATCTTTCTTGTATTTTTTCTGTCCTTTTATCCTCATTTAAAAAAATTCCATCTTGATTACAATTCAAGACTTCCTTTCAACCCACTATTTAGGAATTAAAAATCAATTCATCTTGATAAATCTTACTATCTTCCCTTAGGATTGAACTCAAGCAATATGCTGAGTTTCATGTTTTCAATACAAAAGTGAAATATAACAACATCCATAATGTCTGTTTTCTTTCTTTCTTCTCCTCCTTCTCCTCCTCCTCCTCTCCCTCCCCACCCTGCTTCTCCTCCTTGCAATAAACTTCCAAAGTAGTCTTTTTTTTTTTTTTTTTTTTTTTTTTGCTTCTGTGCTCTGCCTCCACATTGTCTAAAGCACAAATCTGACCATGTTCAAGACAACCTACTGTTGCCCATGAATGAAAAACAGTCTGCATAGTTCTTAGGAGCCTGAGCATTTTTCTTTTTTTTAAATCCTGATTTGCATCCCATCTGAGCAATTTACCGGTGACACGCTGTGGGCATGTTAACAACCTTCTCGGCTACAGTGTTCTCATCTGAGATGGAGGGCTAAAGTGTCTCCAAGCACTGTTGGGCATGTTGAGTGACAGGACAGGTTCTTCAGCATCAATAATCTTGCCTGGAATAGGGAAGGTGCTTATAGTGACTTGAAACAGGAGGTGGATAAAGGCTTGGTATTCTCTTCACACAGCTCTTCTGACTAGTTCTCAACTCCACCCTCAGGCAGAAGTCATCATCTTATTTATTTATCCATGAAAAAATTTTTGACAATAACAGTGATTTTAATTTTCATTCTATGTGAGTTTTTTTAGTATTTTCTATATTTTTTTCTGATCAAGAATCAACCAGTGGAAACTACTTTTTAAATAAAAGAATCAATTTTTCTTATGAATTTTGATGATTTTTTCTTCTATGCTTTTGTATTGGACATTTTTCTAAAATGAAATATGCAATTTTTATTAAGAGGAACCTATTAAAAAGAATATATTGAAAATATAAATGATTATTATAATTAAAAGTTCATTCTTATGAGTAAAGGTAATCTTTTCTCCCCATTTTTTGTTCAGAGTACAAGTGACTTTTTTCTCATAAGTAACCACATTCTAAAGTAGTATATAATCCTTTCTAGGGACAAAACATTTTTACTACATTTTAAATTTTATTTTAGTGTTGTAAAAATGCTTAAGATGAGAAAATGAGATCTTCCTGTCTACCTTTTTTTCCCCCTAGTACTGGGGACTCTCTATTACTGAGCTATATCCCCAACACTTTTTATTTTGATACAGGGTCTCACCAAGAGACTGGCCTTGAATTTTCAATCCTTCTGCCTCAACCTCCCTAGTAGCTAGGATTACAGGTGTTTGCCCCCACTTCATGCTTAGTCCTCATAAATTTTAAGTATTGCTTGTCTATTTATTTGTTAGTAGAAATTTAAGGTGTTTTAATATCTTTGTTAATGTGAATAAAGGTGCAATGAACCTGGGGGGTACAGTTTCTCTTCAAGATCCTAATTTCACTATTTTTGGAAAAATACCCAGAAGTGAGATTTCTAGAACATATAATAGTGCTATTTTTGAAAACTTTTTAGGAACTTCTGTACTGTTTTCCACACTGGCTACACTATTCTACATTGCCACCAACAGTGTATAATACTCACCAATGATAGTAATTATTATTTTTTTAATATTAGTATCCTAACAGGTATTAGGTGATAGATACGTCATTGTGGTTCTAGAGGACATTATGTTAAGTGAAATAAACCAGTTGCAGAAAGATACTACATGATTCCATTTTCATGAGGTGTTTAAAACAGTCCAATTCACAGAAATAGAGAGTAGAATGGTGATTTCTAGGGTTTCAGGGGAAGAGGAAATGGGGATAATTGCTCAATAGGCTTAGAAGTTCAATTATGCAAGACAATAATTTCTAGAGATTTACTGCATAGCATAGAACTTACAGAAAAAAATATGGCATCATGCTCTTAGAAATACATTAAAAGAGACTGGGATTGTAGCTCAGTGGTACAGCGCTTGCCTAGCACGTGTGAGGCACTGGGTTTGATCTTCAGCACCACATATAAGTAAATAAAAGAAAAGCATCATGTCCATTCACAACTAAAAATTAAAAAAAAAAGATAAGCAGGAATACATTAAGAGGCTAGATCTCATGTTAAATTCTTTTTTTTGTTGTTGGTTCTTTTTAGTTATATATGACAACAGAATCCATTTTGACATAATATAAAGGCATGGAATATACGTTGTTCTATTTCTTCTTGTCCTTCCCTCTCCCTACCCCATGATTCCTTTCTGCTATTGTTCTTTTGGCCACTTACCCATAGTTTTTTTTTTTAAATTAATTTCCTTTGGATGTATACAATGATGAGATTCACTATGGTATATTCATATACATACATAAGGTATTAATCACAAAAGTGAAGGATAAAAGTTAAAATGAGCATGTACAAAAGAACATACAGAGATTTCTGGAGATGATGGATATATTTAGTGCCTTGATTCTAGTATTACAGTGTATACATCATTCAAATGAATTAAATATATAGAGCTTTAAATATTAATTATGCCTCAATAAATGTAAAAATGTAGTGCTATTGACTATAAGTACACTGTTGTTCTTATTAATCCTCTTGATACAGATATTTCTTGCTTGCTTACTGGTATATTCTTTTCCCTGAGAATGTGAGAAACCTAATGGAAGGAAGCCCCTTATCTTCTGTACCTACCTATCTTAGCATAACATGCACCCCACACTTAATCATATAATTTCAAATGCCATACAACATCTGGTCTTGCCCATACCAGCCACTCCATGTTCCCACATTTCATAGTTTGAGTCTTGGCTAGGTCTTCATACATTCACCCAGGTTTCTCTGTGATTAAGTTCCTTTTGATTAGACACTGAGGATTTACAGGAGAGAGCACTATACAAATAAAATGTGTCCAGTAATTTTTATTAATATTATACATCTTATTAATATTATAGTTATTAGCACTTTACACTTGGGCGCCTGCATTGATTTAAACAGCACTATAGTAGGAGCTGGGTTTTGTGGCCACTATTGATTCATGGTGCTGTAGTTCACAGTAGGGAACACAAGAGTTGTCTAATGACCATCATGCTGCTGTTTGTAACTTCTCTTATTTTTCAATGTTTCCCTATTGTAACTTCCCTAACCAATGTTAAGATCTGTAAAATATCTCTGATTTAGAAATTGTTTTTATAAGCTCATAGGATGTATTCTTTTTGGCAAGGCATTTTCTCATTTAACAACAGAAGACGTATTTCAAATAGAACAAAGTGAAATGATTTTGAAAGTCACAATGGCTTCTCAGGCATTAAGTTTTAAAAACTAGAAAATAGTTGAAAACTTGAGACACAGATATCACATCAACTAAATCAAAGCCATAAAAACTGTTTTTTAACAATATGTCATATGCATAGATGTCGGGAACTTTCATTTCTATTTATCAATAAGTTATTTGCTGTGATTTTTGAGGATGTCAGTTAAGCTCTAAGAAACATTGTCAATTCACACAAAAACTTTTTGATTTTTTAAAAATTATCAACAGTACTAAGCTATTTTGTGTCTGGTTTGATATCCGATTTTTGTCATAGTATCCTTATTCTTAATTTAGTTCTTGCCATGAATTTATAATAGAGCAAGGATCTTTCCCACCTGGGTACTGTATAATATGTAATATCTAATTTGTCACAGCTTTTTCAATGTGTAAATTGAAATGAACAATTCATTAGCAAAAGACACACTTTGAGGTTTAAATAATATGTCAAATGTATACGAAATGCAACATGACATTCCCTTGATTTCATAAAAATCCCTATCATTTTAGATAAACTACATAAAGCAGATGTGATACTGGATTATCATTTTATATGCCATTTAATTTTAATTTCAAATTCCAGTCATACCTTTTTCTTTTAGGATTATACAGAACACCAATCACACTGCTTTGTATATTCAAAATGTCAAAGGAATATTTGTTGATGTTTAAAAAACTTCCTGCGACTTTTATTTTCCAACATTTCATTTGTTTCTTAAAACAGGCAACAAGACAGCTTGAACTCGGATGACGATGCTACAATTGTGTTGCTTCTGGCCAAAACAAAGTTTTTCCAGGATTTCAGCAATTTTGCAGCAGAAATTCAGAAAACCATTACAACTCTCAAAGAGCAGGTTTGTTTTCTCTGCCAAGTAACAAGTCCTTGTTGTGTGGACTGGAACAAGTAAACTTAAAAAAAAAATCTGTCTAACATTTTCAAAGTCTTAATGCAATATCAAGATGATAACTACATAGATAAGGAGTCTTGTCATAGTCAGAGCTGCATCAGGGCGAGAAGAGGTAGGGGAAGCCCTCACCACCAAGATGCAGAATGCCTATTCCACCCAATACCAATGTCTTCAATGCACATGAATTTGGGTGGTCAGGAGCCCTGTGTTGTGTTTCTGAATTCTTCACCAGCACATTTCTGAATAATTGAGTTTGGGTGCTCTCTTTATCTCTAGAAAATACAGATAATTTTCAGTGGCACAACATGTTCTTTTCTTATCCATTTTTTTTTTTTTGATGGAGTCAAGGAAGCTTCTAATGATTACTGGTTTTTCTGGCTTTCCTTTTCTTAAAAGTTATTTTTAAATTTCCCATACTCCTCTGCAATTTTGCTTCTTTTCTCAGTTGTTCTGGCTCCTGCTTTGATTTTTCCCTACAGTTTGGAATGAATCAGTAGAGGGATTTGGCTAGTATTAGGAATGGCAATCAAGATGTTTGCATTTAGAAATGCAAGCCTGGTTTCTTTCAAGGCATGGTTCCAAGCTCTCTGTTCCTTAGACATCAACATCAATGTGAGGCATACACTTTTCCTCACACTATCAAAAACCTTGGACGAGTATGTGGTGAGCCCAGGATTTGCTTTTTGGAAGTTCTGTTCTTACTCGTTGTTTTGGCAATACATTTAATCATTCAGACCTACTGTCCTTATCTGAACTTTGAGGGCTATTGTGAGGATCAAATGAAATTACACAGCAGAAGTATCGTAACTGTTCTTTTCTGGAGATGTGTCATTGCCCACTGGGTATGCTCCACCAATAGGCTGGCACTACAGTGCC
This sequence comes from Marmota monax, assembly GCF_021218885.2. Taxonomy (NCBI): domain Eukaryota; kingdom Metazoa; phylum Chordata; class Mammalia; order Rodentia; family Sciuridae; genus Marmota; species Marmota monax. The sequence continues at coordinate 6,204,690 of NW_026695198.1, read as the reverse complement.
AGGTGGGCTGTACCACATTCCACAATGGTGTGTGCACATCAGTGTCCTTCCTCTGATTGCGATGCCCCATTATTGACACATACCCAATGTGAACCTAAGCATAAATCTGAAGGAGGAGAGGCTTTGTTTATAAGAGGGCTAATATAAAATATTGTGGAATGGATGGAGTGGCCTAGGGCTCTGCATTTAGAAATCCTATTTGCAGAGAGTGATTATGTCAGAGAAGAGAGAAGGTAAAATAGAAGGAAGAGTTCTTGGTGTTAGGCTAGAGAAGGTGAGCCTAGTCATTTCAAAATTAGTCTGTCCATCTTTAGCAAACTCTTTTTCTGTAAATTTATTTTATGATTTGCAAACATAGGTAGACTCCATAAGCAACATTTCGGTCCAGTTTGGTCTATATATTGGTGGTGATAATTTTATTTTTCATACATGTAGGGTAGTGACTGAAAGCATTGATACCCAAAGACTGCATTAGATGACCTTTCTCAGTTCTAATAACATTCTGAATTCATACATATCTCTAAATACATCAAAATTGAATGCTTTTACCCTTTAATACTCTGTCTCTTCCTTCCCATTGAAAATTTCTTAATAGTTGAGACTATTTCACTGAGGAATTTTCATTGATGCAAAGTAGTTCATGTCCAAAAATAACCAATTTCTTTGTGTTGGAGCAAAGTTAGCTCTGGATCTGTCAGGAGTCCAAGGTGTGTGACAGGTTAGTCAAGGTTAGAAAAGGGAGTAAGAAGATGCTATGATCTCTAATATGAGTCAGAGGATTACTTGAGTCCTGGCCAGGCAAAACAGATGGGAAGAGGTTACAGTGCTTCACGGTGCCTTGTGCACATTGAATGTCAGAGAGAAATTGTCCATCAGATTGGATATAAATGCGTAAGTAAACATGACATAACACCAGCAGTGAGGAACATTGACTGAAGCCAGAAATCAGCCCAGATCATCCAAAAGGAATTGGGAAAAATAAAGAGCTAAGAGTGGAAAGCAGAGATAAGCTGAGCTAATTTCTTGGGAGGCCCTCAGGTGTAACTACACTGGAGCCAGGCGAGTGCCCAAAGGTGGATGGGAACAATGAAGAGAGACTTTCTGGGGACAAAGGATCTTTTCAGATATAGCAAACTCTTAGGATTTTCAAATTTTGCATGTGCTTCTCATTTCTCATTTGCTGTATAAAGACATGAGTTGTAACAGCCCATGTTGAAAAGCTGGTTGTGAAAGTGAGCATGTCAGATGGAAAAGGGCATTTCTGAATGTGCAGATATGCAACTCTGTGGTTTTTCTATTACTCATTGGAGTGGATGCAATAAGTCCTGTGAAGAATTGTCTTTAAACAAATCTTTGTTTTATAAAAAATAAGCACAGAAATAGGTTTTGATGCAAGAAGTCAGGGAATTCACAACAGCCAGAGGAATAGCTGCTGGATTTGCAGGGCTCACTAGGAAGCCACAGCACATCTCTGAAATCTTTGCTGGATCCTCAAGTTCAGTCCTTGTGTAGGCATCTGCTGACAAATGTGCTTCAGAATCATAATGGCTTTTCCTTCTGAACCTTATATGAATGTCTCTCGTTGGTAGATTCTAACCCAGAACCCCAGAACCATGGAGGGAAGGATTAGCAATGATCCACTGAAATCTGTGGGCACGGTGGGTGCTTATGAAGAAAGCTGACAATAGAAAAACCTCTTTCTAGGGAAGATTATGTGTTTCACTGTGACTTGGTGTTTGGTTAGGTATTGTGAAAGACAAAATGCTTGTTCTGATTGTCAGGTTCTTAAATTTATTTTTGATTGACACCTAAAAGCATACATATTGATGGGCTATAGTGATCATTTAATACATGTATACAATATATAATGATCAAGTAAGTGTAATTAACATTTTTATCTCCTCATTTATCATTTCATTTTCCTCTCTTCTTATTCTTTTAAAGATAAATAATAATTTTAACCTAAATTGATCACAATTATGTATAGAACATATAGATGTTCCTTGATTTATCATGGGGTTATAACCCAATAAATTCATCAGAAGTTCAAAATATCATAAATTGCAAATGTCCAACCTATCAAACATCATAATTCACTGCAGAATATTGTTTCTTTCCTCTTAGAATGCTTGGGCTCACTGGGGAACTGCAGCTCCCTGCCCCTGCTCAGCATCATGAAGGAGGAAGATATCATGTATAGCTAGGCCAGGAAACATCAGAATTTAAAACATGAAGTACAACTTTTGAATGAATATTGTTTGTACTCTATAGTAAAGTAAAAAAAAAATGTAAGTTGAACCTGCATAAGTCAGGGGCCATTGATACACAAATAGATAATGGAGAGAGCTATGGAAATCATTAGGTTGACTACTAAAACTTATTGATCTAATTTAGATCCTTTTTTTAAAATTATGAAAGGCCAATATTAATAATAAGTCCAAGAAAGAAAAGAATGAGACGTATCTCAGAAAATCCAGCCCCATCACATTATTGAACATGTACATGAAGATGAATGAGAAAAAATGAACCTAAGTTATTTCAGAGGCTTTCAAAAAGAGAGTCAGGTAATGTTGTTACTAAAGTGACAATTATAGTAGGTGAAAGTTAAGTTTTAAACGGTTATGAAATCTGTAAGAAACTGAAAAATGTCCAGTGTGGCTGCAGATCATCTGACCAAGAAAGGGAAAAAAAGGCATGAGATGGTTGGGTGGAAGAATTCTAGATGAGACCTCCTAGGACCATGTGGATGATGTTCTCCTGGGCTCCAAGTGAATGAGGGAGCTGTTAGGAGAATTTAGCACTGCTCTGGGTTTGCGTTTAAGGAATGCAATCTGATGTTCCTATGAGAGTTGAACCAAGGAATATAAAAATAGCCTTAATAACCTGCTGTTGTCACCCAGGGGTGTGATGATATATGGATTACACTATGGTGATGATCTTAGAAAAAAGAAAAATGGACACTTTTTGGAGATGTAATTGTTTAGTGGTATAAGCAGGACCTGTTTACTTATGTGTCATTGCAATTCCACCTTAAAGCAAGGCTTCCACTCTAGCTGGGGTTTTTAGGATGAACCTCCTGAGAGTTCTCCTGTGCTATGGACAGAGGACAGTGAACTTCTTATACAAGGAGAGTCCTGAGGTTTGGGGGGCACCTTCCTGAAAGAAGGCCTGGGACAATGAGAATAGTGAATGCACAGTTATTTTAGAAAGAGGAGCCCACCAAGATTTGAAAGAGGCAGTTACCTGAGAATATTTTAAAAGGCAACAAGAGGGTATTTATGCTTGTGAGGTCATCCTGGGATTATCAGGACACTGTAGGAGGCAAAGATACAGGCAGGGAATGATGTTTAGAAGCAGCCATGCTAAATCAAACCCTAATGGTGGGCTGCTCCATGTTTCTTTCCTGTGTCTTCATTGGGCTGCATGTTGACTGTCAGAGAAGACAGTGTTAGAGGGCAATCAAAGAAGACAATTAAGTTCTCCAAGTGCAGTGTACTTAAATTAGATATAAATACCCCAAAGAAACTTTGGGAATTAACAAATACATGGAAATTCAATGAAATGTTACTCATAATAAATCACAAGAGAAATGAGAATATTTTCTGAAGTGAGTGAAAATGAACGCCAAACACAGAAAACAGACGGATGGATGTAGTTAATTCAGTGCTTGTGGGGAAAAAACATTAAAGGAAAAATATCTCTAATCAATAATCTACTATTTTCCATTAAGAAACATAGAAAGAGTGACCTAAACTGAAAACAAACAGAAAGAATTAAATATTGCAGAGTGGATAATAATGAAATAGAAAACCGAAAGTGTAAGAAAGTCAACAGAAACTAAAGCTTATTCTTTGAAAAGATTAACAACAAAGTTGAGATACTTCAGTTAGATTGATAAAGAGAAAATTCAAATTACTTAAATCAGGAACAAAGAAAGAAACATCACTACTGACATAATAAAAAAATGATTTTAACACTGTGAACCATTGTCTATGAACAAATGGAGATAACTTAGATAAAATGCATAAACTCCTATGAAGATGTGAACTACTAACATGAATTTAAGAAGAAATACAAAATATAAATAGACCTAAACAGCAGCTGATTGAATCAGTAAAACAAGAGACAACCAAACAAAACTTCACAAAGAGAAACCTAGACTGAATGAACCCAAATAGCTTCCTTGATGAATTCTTTCAGAAATTTGAACAAGTCTTAGCACCAGTACTTCACAAAGTCTCCCCAACAATGAGAGAGAGAGACAAAGATACTTTGAACTTTTTCTATGAGGCTGACATTATGCAAATACCCAGACCAAAGATATCAGAAAAAATCTACACACTTATACCTCTTATGAAAAAATCCTTGGCAAAATACTAGTCAACTGAATTCAGTGATTTATATGAAGGGTTTTGAACCTTGACTAAGAGGGATTCATCCCAGGAATTCAATACACCTGAAAAATCAATTAATTGAGCATACCATCTTAAGAGAACAAAAGACAAAACACCTAGTAAATTTGGAAAAATCATTTAATAGAATTAAATATCCTTTTGATATAAAAATAAAGGTAGAATAGAAGGGAATTTTTTCAACTTGATAGAAGCTATCTGAAAAAACCTCATGTAACATCATATTTAATGATAAAATATTGAATGTTTTCCTTCTAAAATCAGGAATAAGACAAAGATGTCAATTCTTGCCACTTCTACTCAAGAATGTATTATAGGTTTTAGCCATAGCAATTGGGCAAGAAAATTAAATGAAAGGCATCAAAATTAGAAAGGAAGAAGTAAAATCATCTTGAGTTATAGGTGATATGATCTTGTATGTAGAGAATTCTAAAATGTACCATTTTTATTTACCAATTTGAGTGTTATTATAATAGTTTATTAGACCTAAAAAGCAAGTCTTTTATTATTGCGTGATACAAAGTTAATATACAGAAGCTAATTATATTTTTTTGCACTTGGAATAAGCAACCTGGAAAAAAAATCGAGACATTCCATTTATAATTGCATCAAAGCTAGGAAAATATTCAAGAATAAAACCAACAAAGAACTATAAAACTTTAATTATGCAACTCATAGAATGTAGTGGAAAGAAATTTAAAAAGACCTAAATAAATGAAAAAAACAGCCCATGTTCACTGATTGGAAGACTTACTATTGTTAAGATGTTAATAATCCCCAAGTACTCCCTAAGTGTGGAACACCACAATTACAGGTTAAAGTCCTAACTCCCAGTATACAGAATGTGGATGCATTTGAAGATTGGGCCATTAGAAAAGGTAACTAAGTGAAAAATGAGGCTGTTAGGGTGGGCCCTATTCCAAGTTGGGTGGCAGAGGGGATTAAAGACATAGGACAGATGCTCAAGATGTGCCTACACAGAGGAAAATGTGATAAAATGCACTGTGTCAAGACATGCATGATGAGAAGTGTGCTTTCGCAAGCTGAGGAGAGGCTTCAGAGGAAAGTCACCTGCCTGAACCTTGATCTTGGACTTCTAGACTCTGGAACTTTGAGAACAAATTACTGTCATTTGAACAACCAGCTCTGTAATATCAGTTTACGTCAGTCCTAGAAAATTAACACACCATTTTTTTGCAGAAATGGAAAAATGAATCCAAAGTTCTTATGCGATTACAAGGGACCCCAAAGAGCAAAATTGTTTATGTCCTAAAGTTCTTAGATTTTCTGCCAGTTTCTTCTTCTTTTTTTTTTTTTTTCTTTTTGCATTTCAGTTTGGGAAGTTATTGTTGATGTATCTTCATGTTAAATGATTCTTTCCTTGACCATCCTGGATATGATGGTTAATTTTACATGTCAACCTGACTGAGGCATGGGATGGTCAGATATCTGATTAAAAATTGTTTTTGAGTGTGTTTGTGGGGGTGTTGCTGGAAGAGATTAGCATTTTAACAACCAAGTAAAGCAGATGGGCCTCCCAATATGGGTGAGCACTAACAAATCTGTTGAGTGTGCAAATAACATGCAGAAAAGAAGGATTCGGGAGATTTCTGCAGACTGTTTAAACTGGTACGTGGATCATCTCTTGGTTCTGGTTCTCGGGCTTCAGACCTGGTCTGGAATCTGCACAATTGTTTGTGTGGCTCTCAGGACTTCAAGTCAGATCACTGGCTTTTCTGGATCTCCAACTAATGGGACGTTTCAGTTTTCATAATCGTGGCAGCCAATACATTAAGGTAAATCCTTTATAATAGAGTGATAGGATATGAAACATATACTATTGGTTTTCTTTCTCTAGAGCATCTTGACTTCACATCAAGTCTACCACTGGAGTCGTGTTGGTCGTGGTGTTTTATTATTTCTGGAATTGTCTTCTTATTATTTCTTAGCCCTTCCATCTATGTGCTTATCTTACCAATCTTTTCCTGCATGTTCTCTATTTTTCCCATTTTGGTCCTGAGCATATTAGTCATAGTAAATCCCTGCATGATAATTCCAACATCTGAGTTTGCTTCTGATATTCACTTTAAGTCATACAAAGTCTTTTACTTTCTTTTGATCATGCCTTGTAAGTTTGGTTTAAAGCCAAGCATGATGTCTTGAGTGACAGAACTGCAGTAAATCGACCTTAGCTTTAGATTTGTATGTTGAATAGACGACATGCTGCTCTGTTTAGTGCTTCATGTAGCTTTAGGTGTCATCATTTCTCTAGCATCCTTATTTTTCTTTCCTCTGTTGACTTTGGCCTCCTGAGGCATCCTCTTGCTCATAGCTAGTCTGTGGCTTTCAAGTGTCTCTGCTGTAACACATGGTTATCATAGCTGGGTGTCCTGGCTAGGTGTGGGGGCAGGGGAGTACTATTTTGTCTTCTGGCTAAATCTTGGTTTCTTAATGGACCTGTTTTGGGGGCTGTCACCTTCACAAGTGTTTCTCCAATGCTGTGACTTTCCCCCCTGACTGCATGGTCCCTGTCTGGGCCATTCCTAATCAATTTCATGGAAAAATTGACTTTTAGTTTCTATATTCACCATATGAGCCAGGAAGCCGGAGGATGAATGAAGTGAGTAAGAATTCCCTTCTCTTAGTTTGGACAAGGTATTAGAGCTCTGCCCTGGCAAATCCTTCCTCTTGGCATATAGGTATTTCTTTCTTTATTTTTTATTGGCTGCTCAAAACATTACAATGATCTTGACATATCATATATCATACATTTGATTCAAATGGGGTATGAATTCTTATTTTTACCACATGTACAAATTGCAGGATCACGTTGGTTATACTTCCACATTTATACAAACTGCCATACTAGTGTCTGTTGTATTCTGCTGCCTTTCCTATCCCCTTCTTATCCCCCTCCCCTTCCCTCCCATCATCTCTCTCTACCCCATCTACTGTAACTCATTTTTCTCTCTTTTTTTCCCCCTTTTCCCTCACATCCTCTTATATGTAATTTTGTATAACAATGAGTTTCTTACAGAAAAGGCTCTATGTGTGTTTCACAAAGGATGTTCCTTACCCTCCCCAAGCCATGGCAATGGAAGAACGTTTGTTAGATCCTTTCAATACAACCTCATGAAGTTCCTTTTAATAAAGCCTGTGAATGTGTGGGGCCCCATAAGACAGTAACTTCCAGCATTTTGTCTGGTTCACATGGGTTCTCACTCAGTCTTGAGCAATTTGGCAAAATTACCATTAAGTTGGTTTTACGTTCTCCACAGATAGAGAACAAATAGATTAATTTATTGTTTACTTGATTGTTATATATATAACACCAGCTCACTAGGGTGAATATAGAGACTGGCAACTACAGAGACTGTCAAGTCCATTCTGCAGTGTGGTCCCACAGGCTCAAAACCCAGAAGAATCAGTGCTGCAGACTGGAAGGTTGTCTTCTGGAGAATTCCTTCCTGCTTAGGAAGGCCAAACATTGGCTCCACTCAGGCCTCCAACTCATTGGGTAAGGCCCACTGACATTGCAAAGGGCAGTCTGCTTTACCCAAAGTTCACCAATTTAAATGCTAATCTCATCCACAAACATTCTCTCCACGTTGACACATACATAAAGCTGTCAGTGTTCCTATCAGATTGTGGCTTCAATACTCATCAGTCTGCTCAGTAAGCAGAATGTGGTTGCCATGTCTCTCTTCTTTTAAACATTTTTTTTAATATTTATTTTTTAGTTTTAGGTGGACACATATCTTTATGTGATGCTGAGGATTGAACCCAGTGCCTCGGGCATGCTAGGCGATCACTGTACCACTGAGCCACAATCCCAGCCCTGCCATATCTCTTTTAATTTACTTGTCTTCTAAATTTCAGACAGTCGTTTACCCTCTGATCCTAGTTCTCCAAGAAAAGTCACTGATTTTCAGTTTGTGCAATTTTTCTTGTAAGGATGAGAATAATGCCTCAACCTCCTTGGTTTATTCTTAACTCATTGTTACAGTTTAGATATTAGGATTTCCCCAAAAGCTCATGTGTGAGACAATGTAAAAAAGATTAAAGGTGAAATAATGGTTATGAGAGCCTTAATCTAATCAGTGCATTAATCCACTGACTGGGATTAACCGGGTAGTAACTGTAAGCAGGTAGAGTGTGGCAGGAGGCGATGGGTCATTGGGGGTGTGCCTTTGGGGTATGTATTTTGTCTTTATTGAGTAGAACTCTCTCTCTGCTTCTTGGTGGCCATGTCCTGGGCCACTGTCCTCCTCCCACACTCTTCCTCCCTGATATTCTGCCTTACCTCAGGCACAGAGCTATCGATGGACTGAGACCTCTGAAACTGTGAGACCCAAATAAACTTTTCGTCCACTAATTGTTCTTGTCAGTCTCTTGGTTATAGCAGTGAAAAAGCCGAATAAAACACTCATGATATTTCTGAAAACAGACAGATTTCTTCACTGTTTTATAACAAAGAGATGAGGAACAATGTCCAACCACGGCCTTGCATCTTGTAGGTGTGGGCCTGCAAATTTACAGGCTGTGTTCTCTTGTGAAACATCTGGAGACAGATCTTTTGTGCTCTGAATAAGCATATTGGGCTTTCAAATCTTGAGCCTTAGAGAGAGTGCTTTTGACTTTACAATTCAAGTTTATACACTAAAGGATGCTTCTGTCCTTTCCATCTATCACATTCCACCATCATTTCTAACCCCATGCGCCCTCCCTTACCTTCCCACCCCTCTGCCCTATCTAGAGTTTGTCTATTCCTCCCATGCTCCCCCTCCCTACACCACTATGAATCAGGCTCCTTATTGTCAGAGAAAACATTTGGCATTTGGTTTTTAGGGATTGGCTAACTTCACTTAGCATTATCTCCTCCAACTCCATCCATTTACCTGCAAATGCCATGATTTTATTCTCTCTTATTGCTGAGTAATATTCCATTGGGTATATATATATGCCACTGTTTTTTATCCATTCATCTATTGAAGGGCACCTATGTTGGCTCCCACAGTTAGCTATTGTGGATTGTGCTGCTGTAAACATTGATGTGGCTGTGTCCCTGTACTATGCTGATTTTAAGTCCTTTGGCTATAGACTGAGGAGTGGGATAGCTGGGTCAAAGGGTGGTTCCATTTCTAATTTTCCAAGGAATCTCCATACTGCTTTCCATATTGGCTGCACCAATTTGCAGTGTAATTTGGGAGTTTTAGATGTCCATCAATGGACAAATAGATATAGAAAATGTTCTTTTATACACAATGGAGTTTTATTCAGCCATAAAGAAAAATGAAATTATGTTATTTGTGGAAAAAAATGGATGGAACTGGAAAACATTACGTTAAGTAAAATAAACCAGACCCAGAAACTCAAAGGTCGTATGTTTTTCCTCCAAATATAGTCATGCCCTGATATACTGATGACTTCATTACATACATTTTGTGGGGAACTCAATTCAACCCATGACAATGCAGCCACAGTGCTTTGACAAGTCAATCAATATTCTTGGACTTGGTCTCTCTTAGTTTTGAAAATCATATCATTCCATTGTTCCTAAAAACCTTGTTTAACTAAACATCTTTAATTTTTTCATACGTTATTACTCTTTTGCAATTTATTCTCTAGAATAATATCCTGTTGAATGTCACCATTATTTATGCACCTGATGAAAACTGGATCTTTGGAGCTACTGTGGATTCTTCGTTTTTCCTCTACCCCTGATCCAGCCAAGCACCTCTACCTGCTGAATGTCTCTTGTGACTTTTGCCTTCTCCTTCTTCTCTGGAGCATATTGGTCTCCTTGCCCTTTCCTCTGTTTTCAGTCACAAATCCCACCAGTTGATCCTCTGTATAGCGATAGTAGTGAATATGGTGGTGTTATTTCCTTCTCAGTGGGTAGTCAGTTAACTTACATCAGTTTTAGGATCTGCGTACTCCTCAAGTCTCAGTTCTCACCAAAATTTGCTTGTACTCTCCCCCGCCTCCATCAGTTTTCATTCCTGAAAATACTGACCTGCTTGTGGTCTTGGTGGTTGGACACATAATTTTTCCATTTGTCGGAAGTGGCTTTTCTCTGAAATATTTGTTCTGTAATATTTGTCAGTTTTTTGCAGCTGACATAGTTTTTCTCATGGAAGGCATATTGTAATGTCTGCTCAGGCACTGTAACAAAATACCATGGGCTAAGTGGTGTAAAAAACAGAAATTGATTTCCTTGTATTTCTGGAGTCTAGAAATTCAAGGTCATGGTGCTGACTGTGGCTCTATCCTCTGAGGCCTCGTTTTCCAGCTCACTGATGTTCACCTTCTTACTGCACCTCCACATGGTCTTTCTTCTATGCAGACTCCTAGTGTCTTTTTCTTGTTTTATAAGAACTCTGGTAAAACTGAATTAAAGCCCCACCCTTACAACTAATTTAACCTTAATTATATCATGATAGGCCCCATCTCTGAATATTCATTGCAGGATTAGGACTTCACCCATGAATTTGGAGGGAACTCTTCAGTTCATATATAGGGTCTCCTCTACCTTCCTGGGGTGGGCTTCCCCAAATCCATATAAACCCTCATTATCTAACTGGCTTTTAGCTATTGTGTTGCTATTTCTACCAAATCATAAGCACCTTAAGAGCCTGAGTTTCTTGCTTTCATCCTTAAAACTTAGTGCACGTTTGTTAAATGAATGTAATACAGAACAGCTTAGTAACAAGGAAGAAATAAAATATTGATTTGTTGAATTGTTGTTTCTACTGAGATTTTTCTAAATATGTAACTTCACTTATTTGATGTGAAAATCCCTTTCTTTTAAAAAATGTACTTCTTCAAATCCTAGATCCGTGTTCAACATTCTTCCATGCATAGGAAACTGTTTATCAGTTTAGCTGCTGGATGATTCAAATGTATTAAGTTCTGGGGGAAAATGTGAAAGAGAAATAATGTGGGCTTTGAAGTTTCCTCTGCCTTCTAGGAGTGTGCTTTACAGAGTGGAGCATTTCATCCAGCCATGTTATTTATCAGCTTTGTTGCTCCTACTTGAATTCCCACTTTCCTCTCCTCTTCTTTTCAGATAAACAAGCTGGAGGCACGCCTAAAGCAGGGGGGATGCAGGGATGATAAAGGGACTCACAGGAGAGACCGGGAGCACTGGATGAAAGAAGACTGCATTAACTGTACCTGTGAGGTATGTGCTGCCAGAGGTCTTTCTATCATTTTCCTGCTTTACTTCTTCTTGCCAGCCAATTGAAATGCACCTGAAAAATTCAAAAACAGGGGGAAAAAATTCTTTTTTTTGTGAGTAATTCAGGAATTTAAAAGAAAAAAAAAATTGTACAGTACAGGGGATTGAGGCCAGGGCCGTGAAAATGCTACATAAGCACTCTACCACTGAGTTATGTTCTCAGACTGTTTAAGGCATATTTTTAGGATCAAGAGACTGGTGTAGGATTTTTGAGACTTCTGACTATTTATATAAATGTGGCTATGATCTAATGAAGTGATTGCCAGACAGCATGTAGACCTTTCACATCTTCACTGACAGATGAGGGAGCAGGATCTAGGCAAGTGTAAGTCACTCATCCAAGGTCATACAAGTCAACTGAAGCAGAAGGGGATTTCGAGTCATCTCGTTATTCTCAACTCAGATCACCAAAAACACTGCCCGAAAGAGCTGGTTAGATAATGAGTTCCTATAACAATATAAAAATGATTTATCATAGTATCCACCATTTTTTTCATGCCCTAAATTTGTTGTTTAGTTTGCTTTCTGAATAGAGCTAATTCCCACCAGCCCTCTGGAAATGCATGAACTTCCTTAATGCATATCATGCTGTATAATACCAGAAGTCATGCATTATAGGGTTGTATTTCAGGCCTTGCTTTTCATGCTGCAAATGTGCAGAAAGAAAGGATGAATAGGATACATGTGCAAATATTAGCTCAGACCCTGGGCACTTTTTATCATATTTAGATATTCAGTATTTCATTTCATACTTTTTTTTTTTAACTTTTCAGAGTGGCCAAGTCACATGCATGGTGAAGAATTGTCCCTTGGCTCCATGTCTCAGTCCTGAATTGATGAAAGGAAGCTGTTGTCCAGTGTGCAGAGACCAAAGAATGCCAGCCGATGCCTCCAAGAAACACTAGCCAATATCTGCTCTTGAACCCTGAACAGAGAATTTCTCAGGGAGAGACACTTAGGAGTTCAACTTTTAACCTGGAGTCACATCCTTGATACGGAAACCACTGATTTAAGAACAAGCTAGTTCATTTAAACCTTAAACAAATTGAACATCTTTTATCTTTTCATTTTCTAATGAGCTTTGGAATAATGCAAACCTAAAAAGGGTATAAAGGGCATAGGAATGATTTCATCTTAAGGAAATTTTCTGATTGTAAGCCATAGGTTTTTAAATATAAGGTAGAAAATAAAAGAATATCCTGTAATAATTTTTTAAAAAATATGAGTACTCTGGAAAGTACCCATCAAAATTCAGAGATTTCATCATCTGAAGGAATTTTGGGAGAATGAGTTTTGCATGTGGAGAAAAGAACTATGAAAAATCTGTGACAATGTTGTGATGCTCTTCTCCCCACCCAACTCTTTTCTTAGATCTACATCCTTGGCAGTTGGCAGATTTTGCTGGGGAGGTGCTTGTCTTAACTTTCATTAGTTTCTAACTTCTGAGACATTAGGGAAAAGTCAGTGAAAGAATATCATTATTTTAGGGAGCTTGTCAGTTTTGCATGTGGCTGGAAAATGCAAACTCTATGCGAGAGTGACTTCAAAGCAAAATTTCTCAGTATCTGCCTTTCTCTTACTTGTCATTATTACAAGTCATGAGGTGTCAACATTGAAATATAGCCAAGACTGAAATTCAGGCGCAATATGAATTTACTATCAGAAAAATTGAAAAGTGTTCTTGACTTTTACAAAAGGTGTTCCTATGGAATTCTCCTGATTTTGGTGCTATTACAGCATTTCATACAAAACCCCATGATATTCAGTAAATTATGTGATTTTCATTTACTATTAGAATTGAAAATATGACATAAAATGTGATGTGCACCCATATGTGGGGGTCGGATGCAGTTGTGGGTAGACAGCTTTAAATGAAACTTTGTGCCAAAACTTCACATAGTGTCCTGCCAAGACAGGATCTCAGGGAGATAGCTTTACTGATTTCCAATCACAAAAGAAACTTTTAAAAACAGACATAATTTCCCCAAATTTAGAGTTATTATGCAACCTTCTTCTTGTGGTTTTAGTATCATGAGTGTAGGAAGATGTTTTGGAGTTTGATAAAATGAGTATTATAACTTAAACACATGCACTATCTTTTGCTTTCACATATATATTTGTATGTATATGTATTGGTGCTCGGGATTAAATCCAGGGCTTCACACATGCTAAGCACATGTTTTACCACTGAACTACACCCACAGCTTTATATTTAATGTGTCATTTTTAAAAGTCATATTGCACATGATAAAATTTTCAAATGTTTCCCAAGTTTATATCTATCTCTGCCCTCCATTTCTACAGTTCAAATATGATTACTCTTTTCAGTTTCAGGGTATGTGTATCTGTCTGTGTTGTGCATGTGCATGTTTCCATGTATATATTCTATGAAATACAAGCATTGACAGTGTTTCTTCCTTAGTAATTTCGTTTGTTATAAGTAAATTTAAAACATTGGAAAGCCAAGTGAATTTGTTAACATTTTAATATATGACATTATGCTACAACATCTACTTGAGATAACATTTATTGTTTCTTATGTGTGATGACACTCTTCTGATCTGGGACAAAAGAATTTAGTAGATTTGACATCCTCTACTTTCACAGGAAGGTGTATATAAAGAATGAAAAACATTCCTGGGTTCACTCTTTTTCAGATTTCTTCTAATTTAGAAAAACAAAAGTTTTAAGCCAGGCTGTGTGATTGCATGAGAGGGTTCAAAACTGTCTCCTCTTCAGGAGGACTTTAATTACTTTCCTAGGCCCCCTGCACATAAATGACCATACTGCACATAGAACAGCAGGACATGAAGTTGAAGGGGTACACACTACTTTTATTTGGGATTGGCAGTTGAAAATAGGGCACTTATCTCACAAATAATCTTTAACACTCAGGACAAATAACAGTTTACAAGAAAAATGAGTGTTTCTATTGATTTATTTGTTTTCTAGAACTGCGTTTATGGGTGAGGGCAAAGGTAGGGAAAATGGGTTTTCTGGTAAAGACTTTTAAACCATTTTTAAAAGTTAGGTTTAACTGTGAAGTTAATGTCTATTCACTGAACTGTACTTACTACAACTATCCCAGGACCAATGCCATGTGTATACATTCTAAGCTTCTGTTTCAAATAAAATATAGTTCATTAGTAGGTCAAATCAAGTTCAAGGACAGCTCATATAGAAATCCTTTCTACCATGTTCAGAGAAATATGCAATATTAAAAGCCACATTTAGTTGAATGTCCTCAAAAGTTATTGGCATGGTAGTTTATGAAAAATTACATAAGATCTGTTTTATGAATATACAAAGTGAGAGATGATATAGAGACAAATGATTCTAAAAGCCCATCTTAAATGTAACGTTGTAACTCTACTTTTAGTCCTTGTGTGAGATAATTCGATGACTTTTGATATAAGCACCAGAAATGAGTCAATATTTAAATCTTCATTTCAAGTATAAAATAGGAAAAAAGGGTATGTAATGTTTCTCAACATTATGAGGGCACATATCCTTTTCTATTAATAAACTTTGTAAAAGAATGAGACAGGGTTTCGCTAAGTTGCCCAGGTTGGCTTTGAACTTGTGATATTCCTGCCTCAGTCTCCCAAGTTACTGAGATTACAGGTGTACACCTCCATGCCCAGCTAACTTAAAAAAAATTAATTACACTTTTATTCGTGAGTGGGAAATGTACTATAAACTACTCATTCATTTTTTTTTACCTGGCTACGCATCAGTCATATTTTGGTTAAAGGAGTCTTGAAAAAGCTTAATTCTACGTGCGTGAATATATCTGATATGTTGAGAATAAATGAAGTTTTCTCAAGGAAGAATCTACCAGGATCTTTGTCTACCAAGAATGCATTTAGTGACCTCCGGAGGAGGGGGCATGTGGTGTAGTGCAGAGCCCAGACCTGAGTCTCGAGATCTTAGGATGTTGTTTCTAGAACTAAGAGGAGCTAGAATGAAAATATTTTTCTTATTGAGAATTACTAGTGAATTTTTAATTTGTAGAAATTCTAGTTGTGTTCCGATTTTAGATAAATAACATCAGGATCAACAATTCAAGTCAAGGCCACATAAGCTGAGACAGTTTACTGGAATGAAGCAGTTAACACCATTTAGGGGGAAAAGAGACTAAATTGAATTAGAAGAAAACTTGGGTTTTTAGAGACTTAGAATCTTCCAAAAGTTAAAAGAATCAGGTGTCCCTTTTAAATGAAAGCATATATAAGAGAAATAGCATGATTTTCTGTCAGAGCAGAGGAATACATGATCGACTTGGGAATCTCAGACTTGAGCAAGTGAGTAGGTTTCAGTTTGCTCACAAAATAAAGAAAAACAGTTTATAAAGAGAAAGCATCCACGCTGGATGAACAGGTATCTATGAGGAGAAGATTTTAGAGTCAGAATTGACAAGACAGGCCTGGGACCCACACAGCTATAGAATGATGAACCTGGAGATCCCAGGAATGAACCCAGCAAGAGGAAGAAGACAGGGACCCCACTGGCTCTTGTTAAAACAAAGCCCAGACTGTGGAAGTGCCAGGAACCTTCAGGAGATGTTCCATGTCCTAACTGCCTCAAATTGCTAACAACATGGAGAACTGACGGAACCACAATTCTGCTCTTCATATTTCTAGAAATGCTCAATAAGGATGACAAAAGCATGCAATGTGTAGTTGAACACAAGAGGAATGTGTGCCAATAGAATAAAAGATGAGCCAGGGACAAAATTATGTCAGATGCAGGGTTTAGCAGGTAGGGGATAGTGAATTTATAAAGGGTCATTAAACAAACAAAAAAACCCATAAACTAAGTCACTTCCATAGGATGTCCTTCCCCATGAATGAGGCCTGGAAACTGTGATCTGAGCCCAGAGATGCTGTAAGAAAGTTCTTTATTTAGAACTATTCATGGGAGCGAATCTCTCATAACATGAGGAGGTGTGTAGTCCAAACTGATACTAGCAATGAGGTGAGTGAATCTGCAGCCAAAAAACTAATAAAAATAGTTTCTTATACCAATAAAGAAATCAAAAGCCACATGAAGATACAGGTAATCCTACGGGTTAGTCAAGGATCACAACAAATAAGATTATCAGTATTCCATTTCTAAGAATTTGAGATAATAGAATATTATAAAAGAAACTACAATATTCAAACTTTAAAGTTGCAAAGAGATGAGAGGAGGGAGGGAGCCAGAGTAAAGCAGTCTACAACAAATTTTAAAGAGATGTGAAAAAAAGGAACATCTAAAAAAGAAAATTAAAACCAATAATATATAAGTTGATTCAGGCAGAAGATTTAAATAATATTAAAGAGAATTTTAAAAATGTAACATAGATGTATGAAATATGCAGAATATAAAGTGGTATCACAAAGAAAGAAAATGCTATTACAGTAAAATAATAAATTTCATACTGTTTTTAAATAAGGAAAAACTATTGAGATGAAAATATAACAACAATGTGAGATATTCAGAGTTTAACAATTCTAAAGTCATATTTTTGGTAAGGAAAAGGATCTTACACCATGTCCCAGCATTGTGTGCTCTTTGTGTGCGGTAGCCAAGAACCATCTTGAGAAGGGAGCTATTGTCCAAATTTAGACAACTTTAGGAATCAGAAATAGCTGCATATTTCTGTGACCCTGCTGACATCCTACAACAGGGGCTTGGGGGTAACTAACTCAGAAACTTAATTTGGCCCAGTAGAGTGACATAGATGAAAGTCCAATGGATGCTCTGTACTATTGGAAACAGGTGTGACATGGAAGTGAATGGGGAGTACCACCCTCAAGATCCAAGGGTTCAGTAGTAGACTCCAATACAATAGTAGTGGGGATTTAGTACCCCACTTTTATCAGTATACACACCATCCTAATAAAAAGTCAATAAAGAAACCAGATATGTCAGAAAAATATCAAATGGATTTAACATTTACAGAACATTCAATCCAAAAGTTTCAGAATATACTTTCTTTTAATTATTACATGAAATTCTCTTTAGAAGAAAGCATATATTAGACCACAAAAAAGTCTTAAAAATTAAAAAACATTAATGATATATCCCATATCTTTTTTATTGCAGTAAAATAAAACTATAAGAAAACAAGGAAATTTTAGAAATTGTACCAATGCATGAAAACTGAACAACACAGTTTTGAATAAATAGTGACTCATTAAGGAAGCCGTAAGGGGAATTTAAAAATTCTCAAAACAAGTAAAATGGAAGCACCATATATCAAAACTTGTGGAATGCAGCAAAAGAAGTCCTAAGGGTAAATTTATGACAGTGAATGCTCTATTAACAAAACAGAAGGAGTTCAAATAAACAACCTAATAATGAATGTCATGGACTTAGAAAACCAAGGACAAACCTAAGTAAAGGAAAAGAATAACAAAGATGAGAGCAGAAATAAAATAGAGGCCAAAACCACAAAAGATCAATGAAACAAAGTTCTTTGAAAAAGAAACAAAATCAGCAATTCTTTGGCTAGACCAAGTAGAAGAAAACAGAGAAGGCCAAGATAAAATTAGATGTGGAGAAGATATTACAACCAATTTCACTAAAATAAAAAGGATCATTAGAAGCTATTATGAAAAACTAATGGCAATATCTAGAAGAAATGGACACATTTCTAGACACATATAACCTACAAAAATTGAACTACTAGGGCATACAAAACCTGAATAAATTTATTAACAAGTAATGAAATTCAGTTGATATTAAAAGGTCTCCCCACATGCACCAAAAATATTCCCGATACAAATTGCTTCATTTCTGAATTTTACCAAACTTTTAAAAAGAAGTCTAATTTTTCTCAAGCTATTCAAAAACTAAAAGGGAAGGAACTTTTCCAAACTCATTTTATAATGTTATCATTATCCTGTTACCAAAACCATACAAGGACACAAAACAACAAGAGAACTATAGACCAATCTCCCTGATAAACATAAGTACAAAAATACTAGAAAATCAAATTGATAATATATTAAGAAAATTATTCACATGACCAGGTTGGTTTTATCCCATGGTGGTTCCACATACACAAATGAATAAATATAACACATCACATCAACAGAATGAAAGATAAAAAACATAATAATAATATATGCAAAAAATTTGATAAAATGCAACACCCCTTCCTGAAAAAAGCCTTGAACAAATTAGATATAGAAAGATTATAATTTCATGTAATAAAGACTATATATGACAAATCCACAGCTGGCATCATATAGGATAGGAAAAAGCTGAAAGCATTTCTTCTAAGATCAAGAACAAGAAAAGGGTGCATACTCTCACTGAATATAGCACTAGAATTTTAAGCCAAAGCAATTAGGCAGGAGGAAGAAATAAAAGGCACACAAATAGGAATGGTGGAAGTCAAAATATCTCTGTTTGTAGATGATTTGATTCTATGTATAGAAAAACCTAAAGATTCCAACAAAACCCCATTGAAACTCAGCAATGAATTAAGTAAGGTTGCAGGGCACAATATCATCATATCCAAGTTAATAGCTTTTCTGTACATCAATAATAAATTTTCTGAGAAATAAATCATGAGACAAATCAGGTCTACAGTGTTAATCTCATTAATAATACCTATGAAAAATATCTAAGAATTAGTTTAACCAAAAAAGTAAAATACTTTCTATAATGAGAGTTCAAATCACTGATTTAAGAAGAATCAAAGAAGGCACCAAAAGATGGTAAGACCTCCATGTTTATGGATTGAAAGAGTTATATGATTAAAATATCCGTACTAACCAAAGTGAAGTATAGATTCAACACAATCCCCATCAATTCCTCACAGAATTAGAAAACACAATACAAAATTCTCATGGACACACAAAAGATGCTAAAGATGCAAAGTAATCTTGTTCAAAAATAACTAATCTGGAGGCAGCACAATGTCTGATTAGAAGACATACTATAGAGACATAGTAACCAAAATAAGGTGATATTGTCATAAAAATAGGCACATATACCAATGGAATGGAGAATAGATCCCAGAAATAAACTGATGCATCTCCAGTCAACTTTTCTCAGTAAAGATGCCAAAAACATATATTGGAGAGAGGAAAGCCTCTTTAACAAATGGTGCTGGGAAAATAATATAAAAAAGGTCAAAGACTACAACTTGACCCCTAACTCTCACCTTGTGCAAAAGTCAACTCAAAATGTATCAAAGACCTAAAGTTAAGACTTTAGACTCTGAAAGTATTAGAAGAAAACTTAGGGGAAACAATTCAAGATAGAGGCACCGAAAATTTTCTGTGAAGACTCCCCAAAGCATAGAAAACAAAAGCAAAAAATGACAAATGAGATTGCAATCAACAGAATAACATGACAACCTGCAAAATGGGAGAACACATTTGTCAATGATTCATCTGATAGAGTAGATTAATATTCAGAGTATATGAAGAACTCAAAAAATAATTAACAACCCCAAACCAATGAATCCAATTTAAATATGTACAAATGACCAGAATGATCAAAATAGACATTTCTTAGAAGAGGAAATAAAAGTTGCCAACAAGTGCATGAAAAAAAAAAGATCTAAGATTATCCTTTAAGGGTCTTCCCTCATATGTAGAAACTATAGAGAAAAAAGAAGAAAAAAAGGCGGTAAGGCGTGGGGTGGGGAAATCTGATGAATATAGGAGATCAAGGGAAGGGGGTGGCACAGAATAGGGAAAAGAAAGGGAAGTGTTAGGGAATGAGATTAAGCAAATTTTACTGTTAAATACTATGTAATGTATACTATGTAATGTACAAATATGTAACAATAAATCCCACTGTGATGTATAATGCATAATAAAATGTAAAAAAATTTAGAAAAAAATCATTTCCATATATCAAAACACATAAAAAATATATATACATGTATATATATATATACATGTATATATATATATACATGTATATATATATATATATGCACATAAACATATACAAACACACCCAAATTCACAAATAAGACACAAATAATGCATAATGACACAGGAAAGGAAGCAATAGAAGGACAAAGATATGCCATATATTTACTGAATTTTAAAAGAAACTCACTATGATTTGAATTGTGTGCCTCTCCAAATTCATGTGCTGATGCCTTAACTTTCAAGTCCCTCAGAATGTAACTATATATTAGGAGACAGCATCTTTTTTTTTAAGTTTCTAAAATGCTTATTCTTTTTTTTATAATTTTTATTGTTGGTTGTTCAAAAAATTACATAGTTCTTGATATATCATATTTCACACTTTGATTCAAGTGGGTTATGAACTCCCATTTTTACCCCGTATACAGATTGCAGAATCACATCGGTTACACATCCACTGATTTACATATTGCCATACTAGTGTCTGTTGTATTCTGCTGCCTTTCCTATGCTCTACTATCCCCCCTTCCCTCCCCTCCCCTCCCCTCTTCTCTCTCTACCCCATCTACTGTAATTCATTTCTCCCCCTTGTTTTTTTCCCTTTCCCCTCACTTCCTCTTGTATGTACTTTTGTATAACCCTGAGGGTCTCCTTCCATTTCCATGCAATTTCCCTTCTCTCTCCCTTTCCCTCCCACCTCTCATCCCTGTTTAATGTTAATCTTCTTCTCATGCTCTTCTTCCCTACTCTGTTCTTAGTTACTCTCCTTATATCAAAGAAGACATTTGGCATTTGTTTTTTAGGGATTGGCTAGCTTCACTTAGCATAATCTGCTCTAATGCCATCCATTTCCCTGCAAATTCTATGATTTTGTCATTTTTTAATGCAGAGTAATACTGGAGATAGCATCTTTAAAGAGGTGACTTAAGTTGAAATTGGGTTATCGGGGTGAGTCCTGATCCAAAATTATTAAGGAATTAAATTCTTCGGTGTAGTTTTCTTAATTTACAGACTGTGATGATGATACATTGAGAAACCTAAAGGAGTCAGTGAGGATTGGATTGTTAGAATCACATTTCATCACAATAGCTTTGAGCATATAGCTTTCTGTTTCTGTAATCCCATCTTCACATTTGTGCTTTGTGTTAAAGTCCTTCATGTGCTGTCTATAAAACTGACATTTAGGAATCCTTGAAATTTCCTCTCTTATGGGTTCTTCCCCAAAGCAGTTTATATTTGCATATGTTAAATAAACTTACTTCCAATAAATACATGTCAATAGAAGTAAGCCATGGAAAAGATGCTAATTAGTTTTCATTAAAATAATTTGCATACTATCAAATGTTTTCTGCAATTATAAGAGGAAATTTTTATTGATGGTGTATTCATTAATTTAATCACTTTCTATTTCCAAATGGCAATATATAACTTAACATTCCACCCTGTATTGTGGGAAGGGCTACAATGTAGTATTTTGAAGTTCTAAACAAACATTTTCTTGAACTAACTCAATGCAAATTCATTAATTAGACCAAAAAAATTTGCCTGTTGGAGGTGTTTTATTGTAAAGTAACTTTCTTATAGATGAAAGATTCTAGTGTTCTAGTCACTGCTGGAGATTCCTGTCTGAGCAAAGGGAGGAACATGAAATGAAATATGAGCTAGTTTTGTTTGGAATCACAATGGGGACACATTTTTTTTCTCACACAATTAGCTTCAAGCAATGAGATAGATATTTTTGTTGTTGTTATTTAAAACTGAAATATGTGGGCACTCTGATTTCCAGGAATGGTAAAGGATCTTACAAAGAAGCAATTTACTGAAGCACAGTTTGAAGCCATGTGTCATTATGCTAACAGCTAGGAAATTACAGGATCCAATGTACCATGCTGGCATTGGGATTGCCAAAGGCAGTCAGAGATGGAGTGGCTCTGCTTCCCAAAACCTGCACTGACCTTTAAATAAGAAGTCATGCTGATTCTGAGCCCAAGACAGTGTTCTCAGCACCAAAATGCTCTATAGGCAGTAGCCACAGTGGTAGCTTCAAAACCACCATAATTTGGGGACACCACCCATTAACACTTTCACCATCTTCAGACTTTACTTAGGAAGAGAGTAGCACAGCACAGGAGACCAACCAACCAGAAAAACGTTTTTTCATGGTCATTTAAATAAGGTAACCATGAAGTATCTCAATTGGAAATGCAGAAAAGTGTTGACTTGTGTTGACATAGAACTTACTGAGTTACAGATTTAAGCAAGCTGATTCTCTATTATAGTATGAAGGAACCCTTAGATCCAACAACAACAACAACAACAAATCAGGTGAGCAACAAACATACTGGTAATAAAATCCCACATTACCTGGGGAGTAGAAAGATCAAGACAAATGTAGGGGCGTGTAGGAGTCCAGGGGGCTCTGTACCTGCCCAAATTAGAGAACTCAGTCTAGATGTTGGAGTGTGTTTGACTAGATACTGAAATTTAAACAGAAAATCAAGTCTGTTTTTGAGGTCACTCACTAGCAAATATTAAAAACAGAAGCAAACAAAGGGAATTGGTAACCAATCATGAAGAGCCCAGAATTCAAAGTAAAAAACTTGTGGGGAAAGGCAAGGATATATACGTACAATATATGTGTTTGTGGGTGTTTTGATAAATCCCAGCATTGTCTTGCTAGGTCTATGGAACCTATTTTCATTCTTATATCACATTTATATATTCTTTTATGTAAAAAGAGTTGAGACAGATGTGACAATATCTAAGGCAGAGGGCAAAACCTTAGCATCTATTTTATAATGATATATTTTAAAGTTCTTATCCCTTTAATATATGATTTCAAATAGGAAATAGATTCTAGACTTCTGTAGTAGCAAAACAAAACAAAAATAGCATGATAGATTTTTAATTGTAATAAGCAGTAAAAATTCACCAAGTTTTTCAAAATGCAGTCCTTGCTGTTTAAGGAGCTGACTTAATAATAAATATATTATAACGTTAGTCTAAAACCTAATCAAAAGGCTGACTGTCAGTTTGAATTTAAAGCCCACACTAACACACAAGATCTAACTATACCCTGATAATAGGATACTCATTTTACATACAAAGCCAGGAAAAGTTGAAATAAAAATATGGAGAAGATATATCAAGATAAATTTTGGATCTTTATGAAGAGAGAAACTAGTGTCTGGACTAATAAAGATAAAATATATATTAAAACAAGAAGTTACTAAATGTAAGAGAAATGTTTAATTATATTAAAAGGATGAATTCATAAGGAAGATATCACAATTATAAAGATATATACACCTGAAAGCAACAGCCCTCCAAATATGAAGTAAAACAAATATAATTAAGGAAGAAATAGATAAATTTAACATTAATAGTCAGAGATTACAGTACCTCCTTTTTAATAATGGATAGAATGTCTAAGCAAAATATGAACAAGTTTATGGGAAACTTTGAAAATACTATAAACCAATCAGACCTAATAGACATTAATAAAGCATTCCACCCTCAAACAGAATCATATACATTCTTCTCAAGAGTTCATGGAACATTCTTCAGGATAAATACCATGTGCTCAACCATGAAACAAGCCTCGACAACTTTAAAATGATCGAGATCATACAAATAATTTGTGTTTTTTATTTTTTTGTGAACTTTGATGCACATGTCCCAGCCCCATACCTCAAAGCCTGGGAACCATCATTCTGCTCTTTATTTCTAGGAGTTCTACTTTAAATTCCACCCATAATGGATATGATGCAGTTCTTGTCTTTCTGTGCCTTTCTGTGCCTTTCACTTAACACAGTGTCCTACAGGTTCATCCATGTTGTCACAAATGACAGGATTTTATATATATATATATATATATATATAGATAGATAGATAGATAGATAGATAGTATTCTGTTGTATATTCTGTTCTTTATCCATTAAACTACTGATCAACAATTAGGTTGACTCCCATATCTTGGGTGCAGTGAAAAAGCTGCAATGAATATGAAAGTGTATGCATCTCTTCAACACATTGATTTTTATCTCCTTTGCATAAATTCCTAGTACTGAAATGGCTGGATCAATATGCAGTAGTTCTATTTTAATTTTTTTAAAAAATATTTTGTTGTGGGGCTGGAGATGTAGCTCAAGCGGTAGTGCACTCCCCTGGCATGTGTAGGGTGCTGGGTTCTATCCTCAGCACCACATAAAAATAAAATAATGTTGTGTCCACCAAAAACTAAAAATGAATATTAAAATATTCTCTCTCTCTCTCTCTAAAAAATTGTTGTTGTTGTTAGACCATTATTTAATTTATATATTTATATGTGGTATTGAGAATTGAACTCAGTGCCTTACACATGCCAGTGCACTCTACCACTGAGACACCACCTCAGCCCCTATTTTAAATTTTTTGAGGCGAGTTTTACGGAATTATGTTTTCCTTAATGATCATTAATTCATATTCCCACCAACACTGGGCAAACATTCCATTTTCCCTAAAACTTGTTATTTTTTCATGATAATAGCTATTCCAAAATCTGTGGGTATTGTCTTATGATTTTAATTTTAATTTTTCTACCTATTTGTACTGGTGAGCATCTTTTCATATACTCATTGGACATTTATTTGTATGTCTTCTTTTGAGAATAATCTTTTTAGGTCCCTTCTCCATTCTTACACAGGTTATTTGTTTTCTTACATATTAAGTTGAGTTCTTAATTATATCGAATTACACAATGGATATGAACTCCTAATAAAATGTATGGTTTGAAAATACTTTCTCCGATTATATAGGTTGCCTTTGTACATTATCAATTGCTTCCTTTGATGTGCAGAAGTATTTAATTCAATGAAATCACGTTTTTCTGTTTTTTGCTCTTGCCACCTGTGCTTTTGAGGTCCTATTCAAAAAAATCATTGCCCAGAATAATGTTATGGAACTACATAGTTCTATTTTCTTTTTGTAGCTTAACAGTTTCCATTTATATTTATATAATTAATAAATATTTAATTCGTTATGAGTTGATTTTTGCATCTAATTTAAGATAAGAAGTATCTAATTTCATTCTTCTGCATACAGACATTTAGTTTTTCCATACCTGTTGCAAAGACTGCTCTTTTCTCTTTGTGTTTGATAAGTGCAAGGGTATCTTGGAACAGGAATGGTTAGCTTTCATAGTTTCTGTGGTGAGATATCCTGAGAAATTGCAAATGCCTCTTGGTCAGATCTTTGGAATCAGTCACAATTAACATTGGTTCCTAAGTATCAAAATTATTCTAATAATTGGCGAAGAAATTAATGAAGATATTGGATTCTGTTACATATTCCATGAGGTACAAGTTAAACCAATTATTCTGGGTTTGGGGTATCATTTCATCATATTGAGAAGATTTCTTTGAAAGACATATGTGTATTTCAGATTTTATTATGAAAGAAAGATGCATGTCAGCTGTCTTATTTTGTTTTTCCTCAAAAATGTCAAATGAGCAGATATCACTGTCAACAGGCAGAAAGATTGAATTGAATGCCAAAAAGTAGCAATTGATTTTTATATATAAAAGTGGATTAGTGCTATTGAGCTCTACTTTGTTTGATGTATTATTCATGCCTGGAAGTTATTTATGCTTATATATCATGAAAAAGTGACTGGAAAAAACGTTTAAAAATAACTATTTGACACAATCACATAATTTATGGTGTAATTGAAGCTACTTTTGATGGTGCATCACAACATTTTTTTAATTGTTGATTGAGATGCAATTAAGTATTAAGATTGAAAATTGATTAATCCAAAGTAAAGGTAAAAGCATAGCTATAAAACATTTGCAAATTAGATATAATCTCATCTTAGTACAGGACTACTTTGGAGATATTGTCGACTTAATTCTATACTTCCCAAGAGTGAATATCACAATAAAGCAAGTCACATATGTTTTTAGCTTCTTTATGCATATAAAAGGAATTGTGGGGTGGGGGAGACCAGGGGTTGAACCCAGGGGCACTCAACCACTGAGCCATATCCCCAGCACTATTTTGTATTTTATTTGGAGACAGTATCTCACTGAGTTTCTTGGCATCTTACTGGTTGCTGAGGCTGGCTTTGATCTTGCAATCCTCCTACCTCAGCCTCCCAAGCCCCTGGGATTTTAGGCATGAGCCACCACACCGGGCTAAAAGCTATCTTTATGTGTGTATTAATAAAATTATATCTAAAAAAATCTGCATACTTAATTTAAAAATACTTCAATGCTAAATAATATAGCAATCATCTGAGCTGTTGAAAAAAATGGTGTCATTAAACTTTCTGGAAGTAGGATAGCAGAAATTCAATTTTTAAAAAATATTCAGTATCAGAAAAATGCAATACAATAAATCAAAATAAAATGAAATATCCCTGTAACTACCATATTAGACCCTGGAGATAAATAAATAACACTCTCATCCTGAGGAACACACTGTGGCTTTTCAATGCTCATACCTTTCTGAGAGTACCATACAAGTAATTGCCAAAAATGTGAAGATGATGGAAGGATATAGGTAGAAATAAATGAGATATATTCCCCCTAGCAAGAGTCCCCTTTCTGAAAGGGAAAATAAATGCCTAGAATAATTATCCAGTTGTGGAGAAGTTACTAGTGACACAATTACAATTCTGTAGGTCATAGATGCTTGCGTTCTATTGTTTCTAGATGAGATTTACAGATTCCAAAGTATTTCTCAGATGAATACTTTACGTGAGTGTGCACACACACACACACACACACACAAAATCTCATAGTTTGTTTTCAACAAATACATTTTTACTATGAAACTTTTAAAGTATTAGAATAGTAGAGAATACAATTAAGGTATACCTGTGTGTAATGCAATTTCTGATTTTAGTATATGAATATCTTTACAAAATATCATCAAATTACTCTGCAATGTGGTTGTGCAAATTTAAGGCTCCACTAGAAGAATATGAGATTTTATTTCCCTATGTTTGTCTTTAAGTGTGTGAACATTATTAGGCTTTAAAAATCTTATTGATATCTGATATTCTGCAATTGTAATATTAATTTCTTGAAAAGAGTTAAGTTGAGGGGCTGTGGGGTATAGCTCAGAGGTAGAGCACGTGCTTAGCATGAGCAAGGCCCTGAATTTAACAGTTTTTTATATCTTTATTTTTCATTCATATTTTCTATTTGTTGGTGTGTTACTATTTTGTGTTTTTTTGCCTGTTTTTCAATTAATATGCTTTTAATGGTTATTTTGAAGAAGTCTTTATATATCTTGCATCCTAATTTTTTGTCACATCTGTACATCAGAAACATTTTCACCAGTCTTGACATGGTGATGTATTTGTCATAGTACTTTTTGTAGTACAGAAATTTCAGATTTTAAAATCGTTGATTTTAGTTTTTCCTTCATGATTGCAGTTTCTGATGTTTCAAGAAATCCTACCTAGTCTTGAAGTAACAACATATTCTCAGATTATATTTTTGCAAAACCATGTTCAAGTATTTTTTATTTATGTTAATGTCAAGTTTACTTGTAATTTTCTTTTATATATAAGTCTAAACACATTTTTCAGGAAGAGTAAACAACATTATGCCTTGAAACATTGTTCAACTGTTTTTAGAAGGTGATTAGTTTTTATTTATTTCTTTTTGTGTGTGGTGTCCAGGATTGAACCCAGGGCCTTGTGCATGCAAGGCAAGCACTCTACCAACTGAGCCTCTTGTTCAACGTTTTTAAAGGCATCCTCCACTGCATATGAAGTTTCCTTGTGTTATGGGTTTGTTTCTGGGTTCTCTGCTCTGATTTATTGACCTCTATGTCTGTACTTGTGAGAATTCTATATAGTCTCAGCACTATAGCTTGATAGCAGGTTTCCAAGTTCCAGAGAATTCACTGTTCTCTTTAGGGTTCTTAACTAGTTTCGGTCCTTAGAATTTCCATATGAGTCTGAAATCCACTTCAAAATTTAGAGAAATTTAAAGACATTGGGCCAACATACACACACACACACACACACACACGCACACACACACATTGTGGGGGAGAAATTGCATTGAATTAATGGGTAAATAATTTAAGAAAATGACATTTTATGATATTGATTTTCTATGGTTTGAGTATAAGATATTCCTCAGAAGCTCAGGAGTCAATGCAGGTATGTTCAGAAGTGAAATGATTTGTTTATGAGATTTATAACATAATCAGTGGATGAATCCATCTGATGGATTAATAATTTGAAGAGATTGCTGTACTTGGTGATAACCATAGGTAGGTATTGTATGGCTGGAGAAAGTAGGTCACTTGGGGCATGTCTTTGGGCTTTATACTTTGTCCTTGGCATGCAGACCTCTCTTTTTTCTGTATCTGCTTCTTGGCTGTTGCAAGTTGGACAGTTTTTCTCCACCAGTCCTTCTGCATGAGCAAGGTCCTGAGCTTAATCACCAGCACAAACAAAAAACGTAAAACAGAGTTTATATATATATAATATATTGACTTACATATTTACTTGAGGCCCAGAGGAATGAAGCTAACTGACCATGGACTGTCACCTCTGAAACTAGGAAAAAAAACCAAAAAAACAAACCTTTGATTCTCTAAGTTTTTCTTGTCAAGTATTTTGTTACAACAAGAGAAATCTGACAAACACATTATTATTTTCACATATGAATAAAATGTCTTTCTATTTACTAAAGTCAGTTCTATTGTTTTTCAGTAGTACTACATGTTCCCTTCACAAATATGCTATCTTTTGTTATATTAATTCTTAGAAATATAAAGCTACTGTGGCTTTTATAAAATGGATACTTTAAAAAATATGTTTTATGTATGTTTGTTGTTGACATGTAGAAGTGCAACTGATTTTATATTAATTATAGAGCCAAAAAAACCTCTTTTGAATTCATTAATTAGTCCTGTTAATTTTTATAAATTCTCTTGAATTTGCTAGGCAAACTATCATCGTACATGAGTATTGAAAATTTTGATTCTTTCTATTTACATAAAAGTCTGTATTTTTTCATTACTATCTCCGCTAGTATTTTATTAGTCCACTTTCCATTATCATAACTAATATTTAAGATAAATAGACTCGCAAGAAGAAAAGTTTTATTTTGGCTTATGGTTTCAGTCTTAGTCCATAGTTGGTTGTCACTGTGGCTTCTGGGCCTGGGGTGAGGCAGTACATCAAGGTGGGACATGTGGTGGCACAAAACTGCTCATCTCACGGTGGCTGGGAAACAAAGATAGGAACAATGAAGTTTGATATTTGTTATTAAACTCATTTGACTGTCATAGCAATACCGTGAGGTAGAAAAAGGTAGATATGTCCATTCTGCGGTAGAGAAAACTGAGGTTTAGAAGTATTTAGTGGTGTGTGTATAATGACTCATGATGGCAAAAATAGGAGAACTCAGGACTAGTGACGCCCAGGCCTGAGCTCTTAACCAAACCTCATGCTACTTCCCTAGAGGGTCGCAGGGTGACCACCAACCTGGGCAACGTGTTGTCCACACACTGAATGCAGCAGGGCATGCAGAACCAAGGCGAGACCTTCCTTCTCAGCTGCACAAGACAAGCTCTGCATGACACTAAACATCACCCATCAGAAGGGACATTTTAAAGTGTCACTAGCTTCAAGGTTAGCCATTTCCCCTTGTTGGGAAGTGTGGCGGAGGTCTCAGGCTGTCAAACATGATACCACTATGCATTGGGGAAGGGTTCCTTCTGGATTATTTTTAATAGATGGAAAGATTTGTCACCTTTTCAGTCTCACATTCAGATCTGTTGAAGAACTTTTTTTTTTAACTAAAGTTACAGCAGGCTTTTTATTTATTTATTTATTTAGGTGTAGATGAACACAACACAATGCCTTTATTTTTATGTGGTGCTGAGAATCGAATCCCAGGTCCCGCCCATGCTAGGGAAGAGCTCTACCACTGAGCCACAATCCTAGCTCTCTGTTGAAGAACTTTTAATAAAATCATCAACTTTGTATGTAGCCACTCCACACATCTTATGTAGCTCTATCTTTCAAAAGCTCTAATTAGGAATTTTTTAAAAGTTTGAAAGCAGGGGTGGGTGTCTCCTTAATTCTTTTTTTAAAAATTTTTATTGTTTGTTGTTCAAAACATTACATAGTTCTTGACAAATCATATTTCACACTTTGATTCAAGTGGGTTATGAACTCCCATTTTTACCCCGTACACAGATTGCAGCATCACATCGGTTACACATCCACTGTTTTACATATTGCCATACTAGTGTCTGTTGTATTCTGCTGCCTTTCCTATCCTCTACTATCCCCCCTCCCCTCCCCTCCCCTCCCCTCTTCTCTCTCTACCCCATCTACTGTAATTCATTTCTCCCCCTTGTTTTTTTTTTCCCTCCTTTCCCCTCACTTCCTCTTGTATGTAATTTTGTATAACCCTGAGGGTCTCCTTCCATTTCCATGCAATTTCCCTTCTCTTTCCTTTTCCCTCCCACCTCTCATCCCTGTTTAATGTTAATCTTCTTCTCATGCTCTTCCTCCCAACTCTGTTCTCCTTAATTCTTTATGTAAACTTTATTGTTTGTGATGTTCAGTTTTTAACTAAAAGATGTAAATGCTGCTTTTGTTATTTCATTATATGATTTTTAAATTCAGATATTGAATGCTATATGTATATGTGTGTGTTTACGTGTTTATATCTCTGTGTGTATAGATCCATTAATCTATCTACAGCCACCTCCTCTCTATAACCCTCAGTTTCTAATCGGCTACCCCTCTCTCCCTCTCTGGAGTGGCTGTGAGTTGTCCTATATGCTGATAGCATGGAAATCACTTTTCTTGCTCTTTTCTATGTTCTTTGTTGGAATCACTGTCTGCAATGTGACACACATCCCAGTTTTCTATGACTTGACATTTCCAAGGTGTGTATTTCTATTTCTAGCCCAAACAGAAAACAGAAAAACAAAGCAGAAGATTGAACAGTGTCAGTGCAGAGACTCATCACCTAGATTTATTTTTAGAACACAAAATAACATATACTTTATCCTGAAGAAGACTATTAGAATGTAATTCCTTAACAAATGAAAAATAAACTATGTAAATGAACATAGACAGGTCAAATGATGCACATGGGTTTCTGAAATATTATTAGGAATACAAAATTAAGTATTTATATCAAACATTCAAGTTAATATTTTCTATGAAAATGCTGTTTGCATTTCTATCACAAAAACTCTGGTTCATTAAATGAAGGTTAGAGTAGATAATGACAAAATTGTATCTATATAAAACTAATTACATATGAACTCATAAGCATAATTTCAATATCCGTAAAAGGCAAATAATTAATAAAATTAAAATAAAATATCTTTTGCAGCCCTGATATGGAATGAGTGCAACACTGGGGTCCTCTATAAAGTGGGAATGCTGGGTGGGCTTCAGAAATCTCACAAGAGATTTAACTTGGTGAATGTGCTACCTCCTGGGTTTTTAGATTAATAAAGTAATATTGAAATTGTAGAGTAAGATAGTGTTAATTATTTTAAAAAACCCTGCTTTTTAAATGTCAATTTGTTTTTGTTTTATTTTGCAGCATTGGGGTCAAACCCAGGGCCTTTTGCATTCCAGGCAAGTGCTTTACCACTGAGCTACATCCTCAGCCTCAATGCAAACATTTATTAAAGAATTCAATTATGAACATGTGCCAAATAAAGAAATACCCTATCTTATCTGAGAGAACCTGTTTTCAGTGGTGGCTTCAAAGACGGTGAAAGTCAATATCCCTAAGCTACCCCCAATACATGTATATTACAATGAACTCATGTCTTTCTTTATTGGTACATATCAAAGCTACAGAATGGGTTTCATTGTGATATATTGATACATGCACAAAATATTATTTGATCAATTTCATTCCCCAATAAGTCCCCTTTCCTTCCCCTTTTCCCTCCCCTGTACCCTGTCTTCTCTCTCAATGCTCTCCTTTCTACTTTCTTTATGTCCTTTCTCATTTGTGTGTTTGCTTCCCTTAGATTCCACAGATGAGCGCAAGCACACAATACCTGTCTTCCCGAGTCTCACACATTTCACAAGAGCATGTTTTTGATACACACTTGCTTTTACTGCCCCTTTTTGAACTTTTCCTCCTCATCAATTGGCATGATTAAGCCTTGTCCACTGAGAGATTCTAGAAGCACTCAGCCACAGGATAGAGAGGCAAGAGAAGGCAATTCTGAGAAGCCCTTGCCCTCTGCTTCTGCTTATCGACTATGCGGCTGGGGCATTGGGTGTGTTTCTTAACTTTTTATGTCTCAGTTTTCTCATGTTAAAAAGGGGTGAAAATATTTTGCCTCCTAGAACTGTTGTGAGAAATCATACATTTAAATTGTAAGCACCAACTTGCATATGGCAAAATTGTTACCAAACCCTAGTTTGGAAGCTCATCACACAGAAAAACCAACGTCCAAGATGAGCATTGGAGAGAAACGAAGGCCTTATTCAGTGGCCAAAGAATGGAGAAGAGAGAGTTGGTCAAAAAACAATTTTGCAACTCCAAGGTATTATGGATTTACAGACACAGGACAGGAATGAGGAGGGAGAAGGATGGCTAGTTAAAAGGAAGGATCCGTGTGGCTTTTCTAGGATAGGTGAGATCAGGAAGGTACTCTCTTCACTTATTTCACAGTCTGGTGTTTCCAGTCATAGTAGCTGGTAGATATCTTTAACCTTAGAGGGTGAGAGAGAGAGAAGAAGGGAGGAAGGGAGGGAGGGAGGGAGAGAGAAAGAGAGAGAAATACTGTTGAGTCGAAATGAAGCTTAACCCATGTTAGAATTTTGGACAAAACATTTCTCTAATGATCACCATGTCCAGATGCAGTGCTGAGTATAATCTGAGCCACAGGTTAAGGCAACAAAGGAGATAGATAGGTTGTGATGACAGAGGTGCCAGACCTTTTCATCCCATTCCAGTGGAGAGTCAGTGTTTCAGCAAAAGCAGCCTTCAGGTCCCTGAAGAGTAACCTAGGCAACCATTATCATCAAAACCCACATGTCAGAGGCATTATCTATAGCAAAGCTAGTGTGAGATTACTAACGTATTGCCCAGTGGCGTGACCTCAAAAATTAGTGATTTTTTTTAAAGTTAACTAAGAGCAAGTGAAACTGGAGGGTTTATTTAGGTTTCCCCTTCATAGTAAAATGAACTCTATTAAATATTACTGGATTGAATCCTAAAATATTACTTACTAAGATAATAAACTTAATTTCTACTGTGGTCTCAGAAGAGTCATAGTTGAATTCCCAAGGCTGAGGAGAATGGCTGATTCAGGTGAGAAGGACTCACATCAAAAGAATGGTGACTCTATGCACCAGGTTCTCCAGATTAACAGAACCAATGGGAATCAGTCATGTAATTTTGGAAACTAAAATCTTGTGGATGGTTTACAAGCTAAAGAACCAACAGAGACAATGGTACAGTTCCAGTCGAAGTCCAAAGACTTGTTTGTTTTTAGTCTGAGGGTCAACAGGTTCAAGACCCAGGAAAAAGTAATGTTTCCATTAAAGGCATGAAAAAGCTGATGTTCCTCTTTGAAGACACTCAGGCAGGAGAAATTTCTTTCTACTTGTGGAAGTTCAATCTTTTTGCTCTCTGCATGCCTTCAACAGACTGGATGAAGCCCACCCACCATATGCAATCTGCTTTATTTAGTCTATTGATTTAAATGTTAATCTTATCCCAAAACATCCTCACTCAGAAAAATAACTAAATAGGCATTCCATGACTAAGTTGAACTGACACATAAAATGAACTATCATGGTTCTGAGTAAAGAGGAGATCTAGGGACCGTCAATGTCTAGCTTAAGAGCCTGGAAAGAATCCTCCAAGCTAAATACTGTTCAACTACAATGGATGTGTTGTAATTCTCCTTTAGGTGGTTTGCCTCTACATGAAAAACACTAGAGATATCTGGTGAGAGCCCAGGGTACTGAGGAAAGATATACTAGTATCTTTAATATTTTCTCCATTTTACCATCATTATAGCCTCAGGTGCAACTGCTATATTGATAACAAGTTTTTGATGTAGAACACAGACTAGGTCAGGGACTTTTATCCTCTCCAGAATTTTTAATAATAAATAGGAATGAGTACTTATAAAAATTGCTATAATTTTCTGTTGTATCAGAAATGATATAATTATTATTTTCATAAATGTATTCATTATATTTATAGAAAATAATGCATTCAAATTAGAAGTGATGACACTAATTTCTCAAGACAGAAATTTTACTGATACTCAATCTCCTGAAGCTATGATGTTCATAAATCTGTATCTCAATTGTATACATTAAAATCAAATAAAAAATAAAGCCAAAGTTTTGTTATTTAATCTCTGTATTATTTTACACTTATAGTTAATGTTTGAATTTTAATTTATATATGATGGAACATTCCAAGCAGTTTCAGTTTCTAACCTTTAGAGCTGTCTCCACATGCTTCAGATGTCCCTGTGTTCTCCATACCCTGTGAAGAAGGATTCTTTGAGCCCGTTCACTGGGTGATTATGTAGGGTGTATGAGAACCACACTCAGCATCCTTTTTTTCCAAAGAAGTCTCCCTTTTAGTCTTCAATCTTTCTCTGAAGTCTAGACTTCTTTCCCATTGTGAGGAATGATGAGCTCATGAGAACTTAGCTGGCCTTAGGCTGCCTGTCAGTGTCTGTACCCATTCAGTCTGGAACATCTGGGTCACTGTCAGCATCAAATCACTGAGAAAGTTCTTCTCCTTTAATTCCTATTGAATAAGAGGTGATGTGCTAAAGTATTTGCTTGGGAGACCCAGGTTCCCATTAGCAATACAAATACAAATACAAAAGTAGCAAATGTTCTGCTTGACATTGGCCAAACCTCAAAGTGGGTCTTGCAGATTGACCAGAAGGTTCATGCATCCTTGAGAAGACAGTTCTCAATAAACCAAAGAGAAATTTGTTCTATGCTGTGGTATTGAGATGTTGTGACCACATACCATACTCAGAGAGGTACACAGAAATGTCATATTTTCTTCCAATTCTTTAATACTTTCTTCAAGTTCAGAAAGAAGAAAAACATTTTTTAGTTTTTATTTTATTTTTTGCATCCCAACCAAAAGCAGCTTTGCTCACTTTTTTAGGAGGAGA
Organism: Marmota monax; assembly: GCF_021218885.2. Classification (NCBI taxonomy): domain Eukaryota; kingdom Metazoa; phylum Chordata; class Mammalia; order Rodentia; family Sciuridae; genus Marmota; species Marmota monax. Next base: position 6,168,994 of record NW_026695198.1, on the reverse strand, counting down.
TATTTTAATAAAAGTCAAGTCATATTTGACCACTTAAAATTCTTGAAGGTCTTAAAAGTGCTAGGAATTCATATACCTTTTTCAAAAGTACTGTAACATGAAAAAATGTAACAAAGGCAAGTTAATAAAGAGTTCTAAAAACTTGGAAAAAGTAAACTGATAGTAAGTTTAGTTTCATTACAGAATATATAAATAGATAAATTTCAAACATTTAGGTTTATTTGAAAAATAATGATATAGTATGGGGAGAATCAGCAATTTTAGTTGCAAAAGTGATATTAGCCAAATGTTGGCTACATTTCAAACACAGTTTTTAAAAATACTTTTATAAGAAAGTTTACTTAACATGCTTGACTGTTTCTGAGTATCCATCCAGACTCTCTGAAGAACAATAATAGAGAAAAAAAAAATCTCTCAATGAGAATAATGCTCTACCTACTGGTCTTTGCAAATTCGAAAAGCCTCATTAAAAGCTTATATGCCATATGTAAGTTTCATTCTTAATTATTTTGCACATTATTTTAATCTTTATTGTGTAGTCATTAATTAGAAACTTTGAACTTGGCAGCTGCAACACATGCACCATTAGGACTTTTAACAGCACATTCAATTTTGCTTCTCATGCAAATTAATTGCAAAGTCAGGTACTAGTATGCATTTCCTGAAAGATATAAGAAACACATTGCTTATTCTTGCTTACAGCCAATAAGGAACTTTTAGCACTTTGAAAATTCAACATACTCCAACATATCTTTAGAAATTTGCCATTTAGTGGAACCAAATTTGGCATTTGTTTCTATAGGACCATGTAGAAACCATGACTTACTAAGGTGGTTTCACTGTACCAAGTTTGTTAATTCATTGTGCTTATAACAAAACACATAGTTGCATGTGCATTTTATTATTTATTAATTCATTGAATAATTTATTGAATGATTCATAATATTTAAAATACTATAATATTAAATATCACAATCAATATTTAATCATTAAATAAATATTGCTTAATTTCAAATAAATATTAAATATTAATATAACATTTCAATATTAAAATATTAATGATATTAAAAAATACTGAAAATAATTTTAATACAAAATGACTAATTGTGACTTACTGTATATGAATTGAATGCAACCATTTGAGTTCAATCATTTGTAACTTCAAGTGGTAGATGGTAAGGAAAGTTATTCTACTTTTAAAGAGTTGTTTTCTGTGGAGAGCAGTCTGTGCCCTGCTCTGAGTCACTACATGCTGCATAGAACAGTAGTTCTTAGATTAGGCCTAAACCCACATGACTCAATTTTGTAAAAGAGTAGTTTGCTATAAACTACTCCATGTCAGTTTAAGTGCTGAAGTGGAAAGACTATACACTTTGTTTGTACAGGTAAACAACCACTATCTGCTTAGAATGACCATAAGGCACAAACTGATAAATTAATCATGCTGATCAAAAATGAGTACTAGAGAACTTACTAAATCAATCAGAAGCATGTGGATGCATGGATTTATCAAACTCATACTGGAAAATCCAGGCCATGAACTTATCAAACAAACAAGACTGGTAAGTGAAGCAACCTCCTCACTTGAGTCCCATAAAAGGAAGAGCTCCCCAAGATTGGACACCACAGTACCCTAACCTTATCACCTGGTCACTCTTCATCATGACCTTGCCCAGGAAAATCACCACAGTGACAAACTTCCTCATCTCCCTCATTTGGCTTAAGCAAAGTATGGTTTCCTCTGCATATGATGACCATGCATGGTTCCCTGCAAGCTGACATCTCAGGCTGACACTCCAAGCTGATACTCTGAAACTGCCATCCATGCAGACACCGGTCTGAATTAAGTTCATACACATTGACAACTTGGTGCCTTAAACCAGCCCAGTTCTTTGTCTAGTTTCTAATCTCATCTGACCACTTATAGTGAATCTTTTCATTCATATTTAAATCATGACACCCTAAAGTGTGTGTGTGTGTGTGTGTGTGTGTAAAGTTAGACAGCAGGAAATATTAATAATGCTAGAATATTCAATGAAAAGTGTTGTCTTATTTGGAAGAAAAGAACTGAAATTCTTTGGGACAAAAGACATGAGGAAAAAATGCCATACATACACATTGGAAAATGTATAAAATTGGATGATACAAGCCTTCAAATAAACTTCGATCACCAAAATTACATACAGATAAAATAATGAATATATGGAAATAATCTAATGAATTTGCCCAAAACAAGAATGTAGGTCCTATAATTTTTTTTTCCAATGACAGTGAGACACTATTTCTGATCCTTCTGAGTCTGCCTTGTGACAAACAAGACATCATCGAGAGAATGAAGGCCAAACATGTGTATTCATCTTTGAAGGAAACTGCACGTACAATCTTGGTCTCATTACCAATGTTAATTATCTGACAGTCTGAGCAGGAAGGCCACAGATGTGGAATCCACAGGGCTGTTAATGAGATCTACACATTATTGGTATCTATCTAAAGAGACAGAGGTAAAGTTGCACAGCTGTGCCGATATGCATTTTCTTGAATATCCCCTTCAAAATAAAGAGCAGCAAATTCCCTGGGCCATAAACTTGAACAATCTTCTTTAATATTCTTTGCATTAGCTATCTCCATTGAGGAAGAACTCAGCCCACACATCATGCTGATCTGACCCCAACACCATTCTGAAGTGTCCTGTTGCTAAGTGAAAAATCTGCTACTGTTGTTCTCTATCAGATCAAAGGACACATCATGTCCCCAACACGACTCTTTGATAGTTCCCAGACCAGCATGTTTGTTTACTTCTTTCCTTCAATTCTTGTTACTTCTTTTGGTCACTTGAAAACCTGAAAGCCCCCACCCCCCACTTCTCTTTCTTATTTTATTTTCAGTTCTAACATATAATGAGTTGCCAAGTTCTATAAATTCTATCTTTGAGGTGCTTCTCGAAGTCCTTTTGCTTTTTCTTCTCTGCAGCTAAAGCCTCTATACTTTAATTACTTCTCACTAGACGGTGCAAATAGCCTCCTATCTGGATCACTCTGCATCCAGTTTCTCTGAATTTTAACCTGGCCCAAACACTTATGATAACTTTCATTTGTAGTTTCACTGCTCAGATGCAGGTAATATGAAGCCTGTGTCCAATTGAATGACATCCCTTTGGTGTGGCAGTCTGGGGAGTCTGTCTTCTTTTACTTTGTATATGAAATGACACAGTGAAATCAAACTGTTCCTTGTTCTCTGAATAGTCTCTGGATATACGTGGTTTCACAGTTTTTGCTAGCTATTCTTTCTACCGACATTGACCTAAAATCTGCTTATCTAAACTCTGTACAATTTCCTGGATGTTCAGAGATGTCACATGACAGTGACAATGAACACAACAGCAATCTCAACACCAGCATGTTGACCATGGTCCAGGTGCTCAAATAAACATTTTGCAGTCTTTGGCTCACTTCGCATTGAAAAAAATCACATTGTGGGTGTCATTATCTTTACTCCTTTTTTACAAAAGAAAGCATTTGCTACTTGAAAGTGTTAAAAAATTTTTTTTCTCTAAATTTGATAAAATGTTTATTAAAGTTGGTAATGAAATCTCAGATTTACATAACATTTGCATCCACTTTTGGGGGGCAATACAAACATCAATGTGGCCAAACGTTATTATTTAACTTTTGTATTAATAAGCAAATTAATATTTATAGTGTTCCTGAACAGACTTTAAAAACTTCTTGGCATCTATTTTGTTTTTAAAAGAAAATACTACTTAATAAATATAGCCCTAAAAGATATGCCAAAAAACCTATAAAAAGTGTTAAAAATTTTTTGGAGCTCTTTTAAACGTCTCCTAATACTTATTAAATTCTGCCCAGAGTGCCGTTAATTCTGTAGGTGCTTCATCTTCCTGGCTAACTGGTAAGTTCATTGAGAGAAGAACCAGTCTTATTTTTATGGGCTTTTTATGCAGCTAATGTTTGGCACATACAGTGCTTATCATGTTTGATACACACACCATGAGTCTTCTCATCATAGTGTATAAAACTACAGATAGTTTGACTTATCATTTTTTAAACTTTATAATAGTCCAAAAGTGATATACTTTGAGTAGAAGCCACATTTTGGATTCTGGATTTTGGTCACCTAGGCTAGTGATATGTGATCTGAATCTCAGTTCCCAATCAGCTATAAGATCACTAGGGAAAACAATTCCTGATGTCTAATAGGTTGGACTATTGGTATTAGACAATAAGTATTAAATGCCTTTCCAACTTAAAATGCTTCCAATTTATGATGTATTTCTGAGGATTTACCTCCATCATAAGTCAAGAAGCATCTGTATTCAACCTCCTTTTATCCCAATTTATACCCGACAATATCTTATCCATGTCAAATCTTCATTCCAAGCATCACATTTTCTGTGACATCTTTGATTTCCCTATATACATTTGGCCTTTCTCTCAAACATTATAATTTGATAACTTATGTTTTAGTTATTCATATGCTAGTTTTAATCTATTTTCCCTCCAAACACATCCACTAACCTAAAAGCTTCTTAAATTACTAATCCTGTCTACTTACCTTTTTACCTTCCCCATAATAAACAGTACTACATTTGCATAATATTTGCTAAAATTTATTTTAATTGAAATGAACTATCCAACTTTCTTGTCATGGATATTAATCATAGTAAAAGGCTTAGCTAATGTCATAAAAGACCTCAACACATTAAGACTTAAAGGACAAAGTTCTTTATTTTTCCCCTATGTAAGAATTTGTGATGAATCTTATACATCATTGAGCAGCTCAGAAATCTTTGTTTCACAAAGACATTCACAGACATAGGTTGTCAATGACTTTTCTCTTTGGAATGTGGATTTCTCACAGTCCTTCTGGTTTCTCCAGCCAGTAAGAAAGGAGAAAATAGCAGGGCAGGGTACACTCAAACGACTTTGCACTCAAACGGTAGCATTTGCTACCTCCACTCACCCTGCATTGACTGTGAAGTCACATGGCCATATTTTGCTGTAAAAAGGACTGAGAAATAGAGTCTCCATATAGCCTACATCCCAATTCCAAGCTACGATTCTGCAAATATGAAGGAAAGAACATATTTATGGACAATTAGTGGTATTTGCCCGTTAACCAGACTCACACTTCTTCATATAATAAATCACATGCATTCCTTACTAAAGTAAGGCAATTTGATCACATGCATTCCTTACTAAAGTAAGGCAATTTGAATACAATCATTAAATTTAAAATTTGTGTGTGATGAGAAGAGATAGTTATTATGCTATGATAACTTTCAAATGAAAGGCAAATGACCTGTTTCCCTTACATCCTTTCTTCCACACACATAGATATCTGTGGTGAAAGGCCAGACCATAGTGTAACAACAACAAAGAACAGGAAAGCATGGAAAAACACTAATGATTTAATTTCATAATACCTATTAAATCTTGCTGGTCAGGAATTACACATCTGTTTGGCCCCAACTGTAAGGTCTTTTCAGAGTTAACCTCTCTATTCCTTCCTTGTGTTGAATTCTAGATAAACCCCTCTTCTGTTCTTCTGGGCTCTTGACTTGGTTGCTAGGGGATTTTTCATTGACCTTGATATTTCATTTTATATCTGTGTTGGATGTTGGAAATTATGCATCTTTTAACAACCTATTCCTGGGTGTTGTGGGTTGAATAGTGACCACCCACACCCACACCAATATATATATATATATATATATATATATATATATATATATATATATATATATTATATATATTATATATATGTGTGTGTGTGTGTGTGTGTGTGTGTGTGTTCATGTCCTAATCCTTGGAAACTTTGAATGTAACCTTATTTAGAGAAAGCATTTTACCTATCCAATTAAGGATCTGAGGATGAAATCATCCTGGATCATCAAAGTCCTTAGAAAATGACAACTGTAGTTTTCAGAGACAGAAAAAGAGAAGACATGGATACAGATAAAAAGAAGGTCGAATCAGAAACTAGAGTTATAGACACAGGGTAAGGAGTGACTGGAGCTACCAGAATTCAGAAGAAGCCAGAAGATTCTCCTCTAGAAACTTCACAGGGAGGATGGCCCTGCCTATAGTTTATTTTGGACTTCTGACTTTCAGAACTAAAAGAAAGAATAAATTTCTATTGCTTAAGAACTCGATTTGTAGTTATTACAACATGCATAGAAATTTAATTAACTATGCAAACTTAAAAGCATTAAGATCAGTTTTAGAGTTGAAAAATCCCAGACATTTTCAGTCCTGGTTTATAAGTTTCAAATGTAGCAAAAATTTATAAGGTGTTTCATACTCTGCTATTGCTTCCTCCAGGTGGCACCAGCTACAACTCGGGTAATGCTGTCATTACCCTTGCTAAGCTTCTCGAGTCCTAGTTAAGGCCAAGCCCTTCATGGCTCATGTGCCCACATGGACCCTGAGCTACCCTTCCATTTCTTGGCTTGAATAAGAAGCCACATCAGATAAACCACAAAAGTGCTTCCTTTGTGGCACTATGGGACTGAAAGATGCAACCTACAATTAATGTGCCAAGAGAAAGTCTAGAATAATGGGAAATGGAATGGGAGGAAGCCAGACTGATGGATTCCCTCTCTCTGTCCCTTTTGTGGAGTGTTGTGAAGTATGGTAACAGTCCCTTCCGACAATGAGCTTTCTTTGAAGCTCATCCGGAAGCAATAGGCATCTTTCATTTTTGCTTGCTTTGTTTCTTTTTTCATCACGTTCACCACCCTGGGCTTGCACCTTCCAAAGTAGTATCCACACTTTATTCCTGGCATCAAGCTCTAGGTTCTAGAGGAACTGGTCTCTGTGGTAGGTTTTTGGTCTATTGCCTTCCACTAATTCTATGTGTCAGTAGCCAGTTGAAGTTTTCTTCTGGAATTAGTGACTATGATTGCTTAATTTTATTTCTTCCCTACTCATCTCAAGTCATTCAAATGACTTAATAGTCATTTGAATGTATTTGGTTTAAGGGAGATAAGTCAGAATTTCACATCTTGTTACATAGGTTTCAAAAGTATTTGTTTTTCCCAACTATGTAAGTACCTAATATTTGATATTTGTTGTTTTCCTTCTATTGATGCTTATAATTTGGCTAATCTTAGATTTCTATATTTTCTCTGAAGAATTATTATTTTCAGAGTACATGTTTTCTTCATGGAAATAAAATAGATTATAAATATAGTATATATTTGATATATCTGTATTTCAGTTCTAACTTCTTATATTACTTTGACACATTAATAAACTTGTTAAAATTTCATTTTAATTTTTAAACAATGGTCAAAAACTATACATCCTGTATTATTGAATAAACAATTTTTACAAATATCCACTAAATAAAAGACATTTGGCAAATTTAGAATAAGTAATGGTTTTGTTTTAAAGTCTCATGAGCTATAATAGTTCAACTAGTTTTCAACTAGTAATTAACAACCCAATAAAATTAAGATTAGAAGTAATTTGTATGTGTTCTCCATAAATTTAATTACTAATACTCATCTTAAATCTCTATTAGTTATTCAATTCCAATACAAATAAAGTATTTCCCCAGCCCCCACTAGAAAATGCCATGGTCTGGATATGGCTTGAACATGTCCTCCAAGGGTTTTTGTGTGGAAATTTATTCTCCATTGCAAGTCATTAAGGAGTAGAATATAATAGGACTATGGTGTTTAGATGTGGGCCTTTGGACAGTGATTAGGATTAGATGATGTCATCAGGTTGGAATCCCCATGACTGAATTCTGGTGGTATTTTGAAAAGAGGGAGAGAGACCAAAGGCACCACCCTCAAGCTCCCTATCTCTGCATATGGTATCCTCTGCACCTTGGAACTTTGCCAGTAAGAAGACCATTGCCAGATATAAGCTCACAAACTTCTAGAAATGTGAGCAAAATAAGCATCCTTTTGTTATAAAGTTACCCAGTCTCCTATTTTTCATTCTAATAATGCAAAATGGACTAATAGGAGGAATAAGTACTTATATGAAGTAAAACTAAAGTATGTATGCAAGGAATAATCAGGTTACTGGAAAAGACAAGGCATGAAGATAGCAAGTTATCTCAGATGGAAGAAAGGAAGGCAATCCAACAGGCATTTTGGTAAGAAGGTGATAGAAGAACAGCATGTGAGAGAATGCTCAGTGTGTTGTTTAAAATTCAATAATATAAAACTTTTATGTGGCATAAATGCTGATAAAATCTAGCCAGTTCTTGCAATAGACTTTTTTTAAAAAAAAGTTTGTATTATTTATTCAAAGACTTGAACCCTAAAATTTTCTACAAAGATAGCACTGGAATAGTTAAATTATGTAGAAATTAAAATCTGAAAATCCTATTAATCCTTATTCCAGGAGACCGTTGGTTAGTTTTCAGCTTTTATCAGCTTCTGGGGTTTCTTCATGCCATTTCTCTCTGGCAGGTGCTGATATTTTTCCTCTCTCTTCTCCTGGTAGATATTGTCACTGCTTTTTTCCTCTTCACCTTCAATTTCATTACAGAAGCTTAGCACTCTGGCATGCTTTATGTTTATACGGGTGCAAATATAAAATGTGTCTCATGAATGCCAGAAATGATATAATTTTCTTTTATAAGTTACAATAAAGTTTCATCTATTGCCATTATAACCACTTTAATAAAAGGTGGAAAGAATAGGAAAAGAGACACTTTGGGCACTTCAGCAAATATTCTTTCAGTTCTACCTACTATGTAAAAGTTGCATAATCATTAGTTAGTTATTTTAATATCTGGAAATTGAGAAACCAGCCTCTACCTCAGAGCAAAGCCTGTCCAAGGAAGGAGCATGACCCTTGTCCTTGGAAAGACCCACAGAGCACTCCTAGGCACATACCCACCCTGCTGAGTTGTTTATCTACAAATAACAGGAGAGATCTGCTGTGCCAGGTGTCCCTGACTCAGTCAGGCTAGGTGAGGACCCATAGCAACCCCCTAGCAACCACCAATCAGCATGAGACAGGGAAAATACCTGGGATGACCCTCCCAGTAGTTTATGGTGATTGATAACATGTTGGGAAACCAAGTAGTTCAGCACTACTCCCCTCATGGCTTAAACCAATCAGTTCAAACAAATCCCCCTCTTGTACTAACCAATCACCCTTACTCAACTTGTTCCCACCAGTGAATGTGCTAATCAATGTTAATAGTTGTTTTATGATTTTCCTGCGGTGTGTGATGATTTGCTAAGAGATGCTGTGATGTATATGAAGTCCCTGCCTTCCCCAAAGAATGTATAAAACTGCTGCAAACCCTGGGCTCAGGGCCTCTCAGCGAAACCAGTTGCTGTGTCTGCACGGAGGACTGAGCTAGCTCGCAATAAACACCTCTTTGCTGCTTACATCGATCTTGGTCTCTGGTGGTCTTTTGGGGGTCCCGAATTCGAGCATAACAAAATCAGTTGATGTCTATACTGAATAGCCATGTATTTTTCAAATCACTGTTCTCTTCAGATACAGAGATGAAATAGACAGATGAGGTGTTAGCCCATTTAACTTTATAGAGATATTCAATGAGGCAAATTTATTATCATTTAATTATTTTTCTCCACACCGCACTTATACAAAAGATTGGAGTCTTTATGAAAGTTAAATTAAAATGCTTCAAACACATTTTTTAATATTTTTAAGTTGTTGATGGACCTTTATTTTATTTATTTGTATATGGTGCTGAGAATCAAACCCAGTGCCTCATGCATGCCAGGCAAGCACGCTACCACTGAGCCATAACCCAGCCCCTAAAACACATGGTTTTTAAAGTAAAAAAAAAAACTTAGTCTACAATTTACCAAATAAGGTGATTAAAGGTGGGTTTTATCTATGAGTAATGTAAGTTCTCTGAATTTTGTATTTTCTTGTAATGCTAATTAAATGCTTACTTTGCCAAATTTTTAAAGAAATGTTTTCATCATTGTTTTTTTCTTGATGATAATCATGAAAAATTATTTATTCATTTCTTTTTGACTTCCTAGAAAAGAGGACCTTAATGCGTATCTGAAGTCAGGTTTCATAATTAATGAATTTTTAGGTATGATACAAAAAAGCATGATCTATGAATGAAAGATTTGATAGGCTGGGTTTCCTTAATTTAAGAATTTCTGCTCTGCAGAGCATTGCTAAGATAGTGAAAAGACAAGTCACAGATGGAGGCAAAATGTATGCAAAAACATCTGATATAAGAATGTATAAAGAGCTCTTAAAACTCAACAATAAAAAGATAAACAACTCAACTGAAATTAGACCCAAACCTTAAAATATTTGTCAAAGATACACAGATAACAAATATAGAAAAATATGTTCTACATCATATGTCATCAGGGATATGAAAACTAAAACAAAATTGAGATACCACTGTATGCCTATTAAAAAGGACAAAACAGAGAATACTGGAAAACTCAAGTGTTGATGAGAATGTGAAGCAAAAGGAACTCTCATTAGTGGAGTGGGAATGTAAAATAGTATAGCTACTTTGGAAAGCTATTTGGTTATTGGTTTTAAAAACTTAGCATATTTTAACCATCAGGAGGTTGGATATAATAAAATAAGGAAGGAATTCCCCAGCACCACAGTCAGAGTGGTCCCTTAGTGAGAAAGGAGGGATAAGGGAATTAAAGAAATTCATACTTTTAGGAGGCCTGAGGTGTGTCTTGGTATAGAATGTTTAGAGATCAAGAACATTGCCCAACTAAGTTGAAAGGCACACTGCACAATACCCTTGTGTGGGAAAAAAGCTGTCCTTTCCCCAGCAGCATGTGGAGGACAGAGGAAGGAACAATTTTGCAACTATAGCATGGGAGCTGGCAGCTGGAGTAGCTGATTCCTAGCAAACCCAACCTTGGCCTTGAAATATAGGCTTGGCAAACACAAACTGCATGATATAGAGTGAGTCTAAAGGACAAAGAGAAAAATAAAAAATGATTTACATGGAACAACTGGTGATGGAAACCCACCCACCTCTCCCCCTTCTACTCCAATACAGCTACTTGCAGGACTGGCTGGGAGAGATGGGCCTAGCTAGGAATGCTAGAGGGTGTGGGGCAGGAGAAATTGAGTCTGTGGACTGAACCCAAGACTAGGAAATGTAAAGTAGGTGATGTAGTGGACTAAGGATCTTCCACCATACAAGTGGAACCCAGGGTAGATTCCTGGGGTACAGTCTTCAAGTGTGGACTGGCAATTGCTGGGCCCTGGAGGTGTGCTGATTTAAAATCTTCTGACCAATTGGCACTCAGCAAAGAGCCTGGAGTCCACCTAAGCATAAACCCTGCCTCCAGGAATGACACCTATGGGATTACCTTTCTCACTTCTGAAATCTGAAGAATGGAGCATCATGCTCCAAATGGCTCCACCTAACACTGCTGAGAAGCTGAGAATCTTTTGAATTCCAATGGAAGCAACTCTTAACTTTTTAGTGATTTTTTCTCGCTCTCTTTGCATTTTTTTCCTTTTATTTATTTTTTCTCTGTTTAATTGTGACCTTAATGATTCATGGACATTTATACATATTCACATTTGCTTCTTTTCTCAGTTCTAGCATTTTTTTATTGGTTGTTCAAAACATTACAAAGCTCTTGACATATCATATTTCATACATTAGATTCAAGTGGGTTATGAACTCCCATTTTTACCCCAATTACAGATTGCAGAATCACATCGGTTACACATCCACATTTTTACATGATGCCATATTAGTGACTGCTGTATTCTGCTACCTTTCCTATCCTCTACTATCCCCCTCCCCTCCCCCCCATCTTCTCTCTCTACCCCATCTACTACAATTCATTTCTCTCCTTGTTTTTTTCCCTTTCCCCTCACAACTCTTATATGTAATTTGTGTAACAATGAGGGTCTCCTTCCATTTCCATGCAATTTCCCTTTTCTCTCCCTTTCCCTCCCACCTCATGTCTCTGTTTAATGTTAGTCTTTTCCTCCTGCTCTTCCTCCCTGCTCTGTTCTTAGTTGCTCTCTTTATATCAAAGAAGACATTTGGCATTTGTTTTTTAGGGATTGGCTAGCTTCACTTAGCATAATCTGCTCTAATGCCATCCATTTCCCTGCAAATTCCATGATTTTGTCATTTTTTAGTGCAGAGTAATACTCCATTGTGTATAAATGCCACATTTTTTTTTATCCATTCATCTATTGAAGGGCATCTGGGTTGGTTCCAATTGTGAATTGTGCTGCTATGAACATTGATGTGGCAGTATCCCTGTAGTACGCTCTTTTAAGGTCTTCAGGGAATAGTCCCAGAAGGGCAATAGCTGGGTCAAATGGTGGTTCCATTCCCAGCTTTCCGAGGAATCTCCATACAGCTTTCCAAATTGGCCGCACCACTTTGCAGTCCCACCAGCAATGTATAAGAGTACCCTTTTCCCCACATCCTCGCCAGCACTTGTTGTTTGACTTCAAAATGGCTTCCAATTTTACTGGAGTGAGATGGTATCTTAGGGTGGTTTTGATTTGCATTTCTCTGACTGCTAGAGATGGTGAGCATTTTTTCATGTACTTGTTGATTGATTGTATGTCCTCCTCTGAGAGGTGTCTGTTCAGGTCTTTGGTCCATTTGTTGATTGGGTTATTTGTTATCTTGTTAATTTTTTGAGTACTTTGTATACTCTGGATATTAGGGCTCTATCTGAAGTGTGAGGAGTAAAAATTTGTTCCCAGGATGTAGGCTCCCTATTTACCTCTCTTATTGTTTGTCTTGCTGAGAAAAAAACTTTTTAGTTTGAGTAAGTCCCATTTGTTGATTCTAGTTATTAACTTTTGTGCTATGGGTGTCCTATTAAGGAATTTGGAGCCCGACCCAACAATATGTAGATCGGAGCCAACTTTTTCTTCTATCAGGCGCTGAGTCTCTGATTTGATATCAAGCTCCTTGATCCATTTTGAGTTAACTTTTGTGCATGGTGAGAGAAAGGGATTCAGTTTCGTTTTGTTGCATATGGATTTCCAGTTTTCCCAGCACCATTTGTTGAAGATGCTATCCTTTCTCCATTGCATGCTTTTAGCCCCTTTATCAAATATAAGGTAGTTGTAGTTTTGTGGATTGGTTTCTGTGTCCTCTATTCTGTACCATTGGTCCACCCACCTGTTTTGGTACCAGTACCATGCTGTTTTTGTTACTATTGCTCTGTAGTATAGTTTGAAATCTGGTATCGCTATACCGCCTGACTCACACTTCCTGCTTAGAATTGGTTTTGCTATTCTGGGTCTTTTGTTTTTCCATATGAATTTCATAATTGCTTTACCTATTTCTACAAGAAATGCCCTTGGGATTTTGATCAGCATTGCATTAAACCTATAGAGAACTTTGGTTAATATCGCCATTTTGATGATGTTAGTTCTGCCTATCCATGAACAGGGTATATTTTTCCATCTTCTAAGGTCTTCTTGTATGTCTTTCTTTAGGGTTCTGTAGTTTTCATTGTATAAATCTTTCACCTCTTTTGTTAGGTTGATTCCCAATTATTTTATTTTATTTTTTGAGGATATTGTGAATGGGGTGGTTGTCCTCATTTCCATTTCAGAAGATTTGTCGCTGATATACAGGAATGCCTTTGATTTATGTGTGTTGATTTTATATCCTGCCACTTTGCTGAATTAATTTATTAACTCTAGTAGTTTCTTTGTAGACCCTTTTGGGTCTGTTAGATATAATATCATATCATCCTCAAATAGTGATAATTTAAGTTCTTCTTTTCCTATTTTTATGCCTTTAATTTCTTTCATCTGTCTAATTGCACTGGCCAGTGTTTCGAGAACTATATTGAATAGAAGTGGTGATAGAGGGCATCCTTGTCTTGTTCCAGATTTTAGAGGGAATGCCTTCAGTTTTTCTCCATTCAGAATGATGCTAGCCTGAGGCTTAGCATATATAGCTTTTACAATGTTGAGGTAAGATCCTGTTATCCCTAGTTTTTCTAGTATTTTGAACATAAAGGGATGTTGTACTTTGTCGAATGCTTTTTCTGCATCTATTGAGGTGATCATGTGGTTCTTATCTTTAAGTATATTGATGTGGTGAATAACATTTATTGATTTCCATATATTGAACCAGCCTTGCATCTCAGGGATGAATCCTACTTGACCATGGTGCACTATTTTTTTGATATGCTTTTGTATTCGATTCGCCAGGATTTTATTGAGGATTTTTGCATCTATGTTCATTAGAGATATTGGTCTGTAGTTTTCTTTCTTTGAAGTGTCTTTGTCTGGTTTCAGGATCAGGGTGATGTTGGCCTCATAGAATGAATTTGGAAGATCTCCTTCTTTTTCTATTTCTTGAAATAACTTGAAAAGTATTGGTATTAATTCTTCTTTGAAGGATTTGTAAACCTCCGCTCTATATCCATCCGGCCCAGGGCTTTTCTTGGTTGGTAGTCTTTTGATGGCTTCTTCTATTTCCTCCTTTGTTATTGGTCTGTTTAAATAGTGTGTATCTTCCTGACTCAATCTGGGTAAATCATATGACTTAAGAAATTTATCAATATTTTCACTATCTTCTATTTTATTGGAATATAGGGTTTCAAAATAATTTCTAATTATCTTCTGTATTTCTGTAGTGTCCGTTGTGATATTGCCTTTTTCATCCGGTATGTTGGTAATTTGAGTTCTCTCTCTTCTTCTCTTTGTTAGCATGGCTAAGGGTCTGTCTATCTTATTTATTTTTTCGAAGAATCAACTTTTAGTTTTATCAATTTTTTCAATTTTTTTTTGTTTCAATTTTGTTGATTTCCGCTCTGATTTTAATTATTTCTTGCCTTCTACTACCTTTGCTGTTGTTTTTCTCTTCCTTTTATAGGGTTTTGAGATGAAGTGTGAGTTCATTTATTTGTTTTTTTTTTTTTTTATTGACGAATGAACTCCAGGCAATGAATTTCCCTCTTAAAACTGCTTTCATTGTGTCCCATAGATTCTGATATGTTGTGTCTGTATTTTCATTTATCTCTATGAATTTTTTGATTTCTTCCTTTATGTCTTCTGTAACCCATTGATCATTCAGTAACATATTGTTTATTTTCCAGGTGATACAGGATTTTTCCTTCCTTCTTTTATCATTGATTTCCAGTTTCATTCCATTATGATCAGATATGGTGCATGGTATTATCTCCACACCTTTATATTTACTAAGAGTTGCCCTATGGCATAATATATGGTCTATCTTTGAGAAGGATCCATGTGTTGCTGAGAAGAACGTGTATCCACTTGATGCTGGTTGATATATTCTATATATGTCGGTTAAGTCCAGGTTATTAATTGTGTTATTGAGTTCTATAGTTTCTTTATTCAGCTTTTGTCTGGTGGATCTGTCCAATGGAGAGAGCGGTGTGTTGAAGTCACCGATAATTATTATGTTGTGGTCTATTTGACTCTTGAACTTGAGGAGAGTTTGTTTTATGAACATTGCAGCACCATTGTTTGGTGCATACATATTGATAATTGTTATGTCTTGTTGGTGGATGGTTCCTTTTAACAGTATATAGTGGCCTTCTTTATCCCTTTTGACTAACTTAGGTTTGAAGTTGATTTTATTCGATATGAGGATGGCCACTCCTGCTTGCTTCCGAGGACCGTGTGAGTGATATGATTTTTCCCAGCCTTTCACCTTCAGCCTGTGTATGTCTTTTCCTATCATATGAGTCTCCTGAAGGCAGCATATTGTTGGATCTGTTTTTTTAATCCAGGTTACTAGCCTATGTCTCTTTATTGGTGAATTTAAGCCATTAACATTTAAGGTTACTATTGAAATATGGTTTGTACTTCCAGTCATGTTTATTTGTTTATTTATTTTAGTTTGGCTCGTTTTTCCTTTTTGGTTATATTTTTTGTTCTTCCCTTTACTGAGTTACCTCCCAATGTTAGTTTTGGGTGCTGTTTTTCAATTCCTCTTCTTGTAGTGTTTTGGTCAGAATGCCTTGCAGTGCTGGTTTTCTGGCTGCAAATTCTTTTAACTTTTGTTTATCGTGAAATATTTTAATTTCATTGTCAAATCTGAAGCTTAATTTTGCTGGATACAGTATTCTTGGTTGGAATCCATTATTTTTCAGCGTTTGAAATATGTTGTTCCAGGATCTTCTCGCTTTCAACGTCTGTGATGAAAAATCAGCCGTTAACCTAATTGGTTTACCCTGAATGTAATCTGCCTTCTTTCTCTCGTAGCTTTTAATATTCTCTCCTTGTTCTGTATGTTGGATATCTTCATAATTATGTGTCTTGGAGTTGGTCTATTACGGTTTTGGATGTTTGGGGTCCTGTAGGCTTCCAGGATTTGGCAATCCATTCCATCTGTCATATCTGGGAAGTTTTCTTGGATTATTCCATTCAATAGGTTTTTCATTCCTTTGGTTTGAACCTCTATACCTTCTTCTATCCCGATGACTTTCAAGTTTGGTTTTTTATAACATCCCATATCTCTTGGATAGATTGCTGGTAATTTTTTAGCATCCTTTCTGTGTTGACTATATTCTTTTCAAGTTGATACACTTTGTCTTCATTATCTGATGTTCTGACTTCTATTTGATCTAGTCTATTTGTAATATTCTTGTTTGAGTTTTTAATTTGGTTTATGGTTTCCTGCATTTCTAGGATTACTGTTTGATTTTTTTTAAATCTCTATCTCCTGGTATAACTTGTTCTTTGCCATTTGAATTTGCCTATTTAACTCGTTTTCAAAGTATACTTTCATTGTTTGGACTTGCTGTCTAAAGTCTTCTCTAAGATTCCATTCCATCTGAGTTAGGTATGCCTTGAGTTCTTTCTCTGACCATTTTTCTGAAGCCTCTAGGTCCTCCTGTGAATTTAAGTTGTCCTGCATTGTTTGTAATCCTTTTTTCCCTTGTTTTTTCATGGTGCTCACGTTGCTTTCCAACTCTGTTTGACTGTTGTGTTTCTGTTTTCTTCTTTAAATTTGTTTTGGTTTTTATAGTTCCAATATCTCTCCTTTGTGTTGGGAGACAATGTTTAGAGATGTTGGATTTAATTGTGATTTAAGGTAAATTCATTAGTTTAATTAGAGGCCTACAGAATTTGATGACATATATAGAATTGAGGTTTGAACTTAGGATTTTATGTTGAGGTCGGGCCCTTTGATGGTATGGAGGTTAGTATATGTTAGCTTCTTTGGGGGTTGCTCAAATGCAGGCAGATATTAACAAGAGAATAGACAGGAGTACTTGGGGGTAGTTAAAGGCTTAGGCAGACTATGGACCGATTGGTAGTATTCATCTATTTGCATTTAGTAAGTTGTATGTAATCTGGGTGGTCATGCTTAAGAGGAAAGATGGGGACATGGTAAGGAAGCAAACCAAGAAAGAGAGAGGGACAGAGGAAAGAAAGAGAAGATAATAGAAAAGAAAAGGAAATGATAATAAAAAAATAATAAAATGCAGTAAAATAGAAATTACATTTAAAAAATAATAGTATAACTGTAAAAAAGAAAAAAATTAAAATTAAAAAAAAATTAAAAGAAAAAAGGGACACTGTTTGGCTTCTATTTTCTTCGCTTCCAGGAGGTGGTGCTGTGCCTTCCGGGCCAAGATTTTGCCCTCCAGCTGTAGGAAACAGTCCATGTGAGGCCACTCCCTCCTCCCCCCACTGGTGTCTCTCAAAACCTGTTAGCTTAGGTTAATTCCTGGTTTCTAGTCCCCTGGCTTCTCCTGTCAGCCAGGTCTATCCCCATGTGATACCTCTTGGCAGTTCAAACTACACTCTGTGCCTGCAGTTTCCAGGACGTGGAGCCGTGGCTTTTGGAAACCGGCACCTTATTGTTTTGATTCCTTCACTAGCCCCTCCTCCTAGAGCTGGCGAAACAGGTTTCGTTTTCGCCCCTGGTGGGAGGGAGGAGTTGGGGGTCAGGTGCCTTTGCCTTTCCCCCACGCCTCTACTCACTCTCACTCTGTTAATCATGCCCCCGGAAAGCCGGGGAGATATTTTACTTGATTTCCGCGCTGTATGGAAGATGGTCTTAATGTCACAGACCTGTTCTATCACTGAATGAGCTACGATCAGTCGATAACTGGCGATGGTAATGTCAGCTCTCCAAGATGGTGGCCGCTGGCTTTCTCGGTAGTCTGACTGGTGTGGAGGACCGAACTGGACCACTTCCTTCCCCTGTCTCAAACCCAGAATTCAGCACTGAGCACAGTGAGGGCACAGCTGGCAGGAGCCTGCAGAATCAGCAGCGCTGTATCTCTGCGTTGCTAGCTCGCCGTTTCCTGGCGAGTGCTGCAGTCTCTAGCAGTGGGGCGAGTCGCTGAATAAACAGCTTGACTCGCTCGCGGTTGTGCCCCAGTAACATATTCTTGGGCGATGTATATCCTTCCTCTAGGTTTTGGTGCACCCCAATTTTGCTGGAAATTCCTAACAAGATAGCTTTTGGCTGTTCTAACTCGTCATTCACCCGCACAGTGACGTGGTACACGGGAGTGATGCACTCCATTCGCTGCCATCTTCAGGATTCCTTCTGTCCACTTCTGGCATTTTTAAAGTGAGTTATTTTTAATGGATCTGTATTTTGAGGAGTAGGATGTTTAATTAGTATATTTCAGTTTTGTATATATATATATATTTCTTTTTTCATCTCACCAGTTTCCCTTGATTCTCTTTCTCTCCTCTCTTTTGCTAACAGCAAAATTCTATAATTTTTGACTTCTATCTTCTCTCCTCCTCCCTCATAATTATCACAACCTATATCACTTCTGTCTTCTCTCAGTTCCACATTCAAAACTGTAAACCCTTTACTGTTTTTATTATAGGCAATTATAGATTGTATTATTTGTTTATTATGAAAATAACATTGCAGACATCATTGCAGGAACTATTTGGTTTAATGCTGTATATAGTTTGCATTGTTTATTGCCATTATTTGTCTCTCCTTAAACAGTGAGGCACTGGAAACATTAAGAAACAACATATGTCCACAGGGTAGAAATTCTACTGCCTCAAGAGTCATACTGTTATATGGGTAGACACAAACATCATTAAAAATAAATTGAACAAATCACCCCAAACAAACAAAGATACTCCAATAACAGAATTCATCAACACCACAGTGGAAGAAATGTCACAGAAAGAGTTTAGAATGTACATAGTTAAACTGATCTGTGAGATAAAGGGCCATATAAGGAGTGAAATTAGAGGGAAAACACAAGAAATGATAGATCACTTCAATAAAAAGAGATTCTGAAAAAAAAAACACCATAAAACAGAAATCTTCAAAATGAAGAAACCAATAAGCCAAATTAAAAATCAATGAAAAGCATCACCAACAGACTAGACTACTTGGAAGACAGAATTTTAGGCAATAAAAACCATATATGTATATTTGACTATGGAAAGAAATGCCAAGAGACTAATGAATAGGATGTCTAAGAAATATAGGATAGCCCGAAAAGACCAAATTAAAGCTTTATTCTGATAGATGAAGACTTGGAGATACAAACCAATGGAATGCATAACCTTTTAAATGAAATAATATCAGAAACTATCCCAAACCTTAAAAATGTAATGGAAAATCAAATATAAGATCCTTACCAGGACCCCCAAAAGTTAAATAATTCACAACTGGAACATCTGCACTATAAAATATACTCAATAATATATTTCATGAAGAAGAAATGAAAAATAAAAGTTAAAACCAGAAAAGGGAGAAACTACACTAAAAGAAGAGTCAATCAAATTAAAAACTAATTCAAATTAAAAACCAGAAACATATTGAAATGATGGAGAATAACTCTATAACAACATTGAATATAAATGGCCTAAACTCATCAATCAAAAGGCAAAGACTGGCAGATTGGATTTAAAAACATGACCCAACAATATGCTGTCTCCAAAAGACTTACCTCTTAGGCAAAGACATCCATAGACTGAAGAAAAAAGGATGGGAAATTATATATCACTCACATGGATCATATAACCAAGCAGGGGTTTCTATCCTTCTATCAGATAAAGTAAACTTTAAACTAAAGTTAATCAGAAGGTACAAAAAAGGACATTTTATACTACTCAAGGGAATTATAAATCAATAATACATAATAATCATAAATATTTATGCTTCAAACAATGGAACATCTATGTACATAAAACAAACCCTTCTCAGTTGCAAGAAGCAAGAAGACCACAACACAATAACACTGGTTGACTTTAATATACCCATCTCACCACTGGAAAGATCCTAAATAAAGAAGCTAAACACTAAATAAAGAAGATATAGAACTAAAAAAATACAATTAATAATTTAAATGTAACAGACATATACATAATAATTCATCCATAAATGACTGAATACACTTTTGACTCAGCAGCCCATGGATCCTTATCTAAAATTGATTGTATCTTAGGCCACACAGTAACTCTAAGCAAATACAAAAAAATAGTGAGAGTATCTTGCATTCTATCAGTCTATAATGGAATGAAATTAGAAATCAACAATGAAATAAGAAAAAGAAGCTACTCTAATACCTGGAGACTAAATAATATGCTACTGAATGACCAATGCATAGTAGAAAAAAAATCAAGGATGAAATTTAAAAAGGTACTTAGAGGTAAATGAGAATAGTGTTATAATATATCAAAATCTCTGGGAAACTGTGAAGATAGTGCTAAGAGGAAAGCTCATTTCATTGAGCTCATTCATCAAAAGAGTAGAAAGTCACCAAATAAATAACCTATTATTTCAACTTAAAGCCCTAGAAAAAGAAGAATAAATCAAAACTAAAAGCCATAGAAGACAGAAAATAATTAAAATCAGAGCTGAAATCAATGAAATTGAAACAATCCAAAAAGCTGGCAAAACAAAAATTGGTTCTTTGAAAATGTAAGCAAAATTGATAAACCTTTAGCCAAACTAAAGAGAAAGAGAAAGAAAATTCATATTACTAAAATTCATGATGAAAAAGCAAATATCACAACAGACACTACTGCAATACAAATAATCAGAAACTATTTTGAAAATTTATACTCTAATAAAATAGAAAATATTGAAGTCAATGAGGAAAGGAAATTTCAGACCAATAACTGATATATATATATATATATATGTATATATATATATATATATATATATATATATGTAAAAATTCTTAATAAAATCCTGGAAAATCACATACAAAAACCATATTAAGCTTAAATAAAACATAAAAAATTAAAAAAAATTAAAAGAGGTGTACCATGATCAAGTGGTGTTCATCCCAGGGATGTAAGGTTGGTTCAACATATGGAAATAAATAAATGTAATTCATCACATCACTAGACTCAAAGATAAGAATCACACGATTATCTCAACAGATGCAGATAAAGCATTTGACAAAATACAGCATCATTCATGCTCATAAAGTCTAGGCATAGAAAGAATATTCCAATATTGTAAAGCTCTATTTTTTTTATTGGTTGTTCAAAACATTACAAAGCTCATGACATATCACCTTTCATACATTTGATTCAAGTGGGTTATGAACTCACATTTTTACCCCAAATACAAGTTGCAGAATCACATCGGTTACACATCCACATTTTTACATAATGCCATATTAGTGACTGTTGTATTCTGCTAGCTTTCCTATCCCCTAATATCCCCCTCCCCTTCCCTCCCATCTTCCCTCTCTACCCCATCTGCTGTTATTCAATTCTCTCCCTTGTTTTTTTTCCCCCTTTTCCCTCACAAACTCTTATATGTAATTTTGTGTAACAATGAGGGTCTCCTTCCATTTCCATACAGTTTCCCTTCTCTCTCCCTTTCACTCCCCCCATTCGTCTCTGTTTAATGTTAAACTTTTCCTCATGGTATTCCTCCCTGTTCTGTTCTTAGTTGCTCTCTTTATATCAAAGAAGACATTTGGCATTTGTTTTTTAAGGATTGGCGAGCTTCACTTAGCATAATCTGCTCTAATGCCATCCATTTCCCTGCAAATTCCATGATTTTGTTGCTTTTTAGTGCTGCGTAATACTCCATTGTGTATAAATGCCACATTTTTTTAATCCATTCATCTATTGAAGGGCATCTAGGTTGATTCCACAGTCTAGCTATTGTGACTTGTGCTGCTATGATCATTGATGTGGCAGTATCCCTATAGTATGCTCTTTTAAGGTCCTCAGGGAATAGACCGAGAAGGGCGATAGCTGGGTCAAATGGTGGTTCCATTCCCAGCTTTCCCAGGAATCTCCATACTGCTTTCCATATTGGCCGCACCAATTTGCAGTCCCACCAGCAATGTACAAGTGTACCCTTTTCCCCACATCCTCGCCAGCACTTATTGTTGTTTGACTTCATAATGGCTGCCAATCTTACTGGAGTGAGATGGTATCTTAGGGTGGTTTTGATTTGCATTTCTCTGACTGCTAGAGATGGTGAGCATTTTTTCATGTGCATATTGATTGATTGTATGTCCTCCTCTGAGAAGTGTCTGTTCAGGTCCTTCGCCCATTTGTTGATAGGGTTATTTATTATCTTATTGTTTAATTTTTTGAGTTCTTTGTATATTCTGGATATTAGGGCTCTATTTGAAGTGTGAGGAGTAAAAATTTGTTCCCAGGATGTAGGTTCCCTATTTACCTCTCTTATTGTTTCTCTTGCTGAGAAAAAACTTTTTAGTTTAAGTAAGTCCCATTTGTTTATTCTTGTATTTAACTCTTGGGCTATGGGCGTCCTATTAAGGAATTTGGAGCCCGACCCCACAATATGTAAATTGGAGCCAACTTTTTCTTCTATCAGGCGCAGAGTCTCTGATTTGATATCAAGCTCTTTGATCCATTTTGAATTAACTTTTGTGCATGGCGAGAGAAAGGGGTTCAGCTTCATTTTGTTGCATATGGATTTCCTGTTTTCCCAGCACCATTTGATTTTATTCAATATGAGTATGGCCACTCCTGCTTGCTTCCGAGGGCCATGTGAGTGGTATAATTTTTCCCAATCTTTCACCTTCAGCCTGTGTATGTCTTTTCCTGTCATATGAGTCTCCTGAAGGCAGCATATTGTTGGATTTGTTTTTTTGATCCAGGTTACTAGCTTATGTCTCTTGATTGGTGAGTTTAGGCCATTAACATTTAAGGTTACAATTGAAATATGATTTGTACTTCCAGTCATGTTTATTTATTTATTTATTTTAGTTTGGCTAGTTTTTACTTTTTGGTTATTTTCCTCCCCCTTTACTGAGATACCTCCCGCTGTTGGTTTTGGGTACTATTTTTCCATTCCTCTTCTTGTAGTATGTTGCCCAAAATGCTTTGCAGTGCTGGTTTTCTGGCTGCGAATTCTTTTAGCTTTTGTTTATCGTGAATTTCATTGTCAAATCTGAAGCTTAATTTTGCTGGATACAGTATTCTTGGTTGGAATCCATTATTTTTCAGCGTTTGAAATACATTGTTCCAGGATCTTCTCGCTTTCAAAGTCTGTGATGAAAACTCAGTCGTTAACCTAATTGGTTTACCCCTGAATGTAATCTGCCTCCTTTCTCTCGTAGCTTTTAATATTCTCTGCTTGTTCTGTATGTTGGCTATCTTTATAATTATACGTCTTGGAGTTGGTCTATTACGGTTTTGGATGGTTGGGGTCCTGTAGGCTTCCAGGATTTGGCAATCCATTCCATCTTTCATCTCTGGGAAGTTTTCTAGGATTATTTCATTTAATAAGTTGTCCATTCCTTTGGTTTGAACCTCTGTGCCTTCTTCTATCCCAATGACTCTCAAATTTGTTTTTTTTATGAGATCCCATATCTCTTGGATAGATTGCTCATGAGATTTAAGCATCTTTTCTGTGTTGACTATATTCTTTTCATGTTGATAAACTTTGTCTTCATTATCTGATGTTCTGAATTCTACTTGATCTGGTCTATTTGTAATATTCTCGTTAGAGTTTTTAATCTGGTTTATGGTTTCTTGCATTTCTAGGATTACTGTTTGGTTTTTTTTTAAGATCTCTATCTCCTGGTAAAGCTCGTTCTTTGCAGTTTGAATTTGTTTGTTTAGTTCGTTTTCAAAATATACTTTCAATGCTTGGACTTGCTGTCTCATGTCTTCTCTAATATTCCGTTCCATCTGAGTTAGGTATGCCTTGATTTCTTTCCCTGTCCATGTTTCTGATGCTTCTAGGTCCTCCTGTAGATTTAAGTCATCCTGCATTGTCTGTATTCCTTTTTTCCCTTGTTTTTTCATGTTGTTCACGTTACTTTCCAGCTCTGTTTGACTGCTTTGTAACTGCTTTCTCCTATACATTTGTTTTGGCTTTGTATATCTCTGTTGTCTCTCCTTTGTGGTGGGAGATTATGCCTAGAGTTGTTGGGCTTTATTGTACTTTAAAGCTGATTCATTCAATTTATAAAGGGCTTCCGGATTCTGTATGCATATAGTGATTTGTTGTTTGTTCTTAGGACTTTAGGTTAGGTGCTATGAAGGTATAAGGGTTAGTATGTCTTGGCTACTTTAGAAGGTTGCTCTACTGAAGGGGGATACTAACCGTCGATTGGATCAGGGTGTTGGTAGTAGCTAGGTATTTAGGAGCCCTATAGACGGCCTTGAAACATTCACCTATTTGCATTTAGACAATTACACGTAATGGAAGACGTAATGCTTGGGATGAAAGTTGGGTGGTACGGGAAGGAAGGTGCTTTTAAAAAGAAAGACGGAGAGGGAGATAGATAGAATAGAGGAGAATGGAAAGAACAATAAAACTTGCAAGGGGAAAGAAAGAAGGAAAAGGGGAGAGATAAAATAAAATAAAATAAGAAATAAAATTAGGTCTTAGAGATCCATTTTCTTCTCTTCCCGTAGGCAGAGCTGTGCCCTCTGAGCTGAGTTTTGCCCTCTATGTGTCAACAGCAATCCCTGTAAGGTGGCTCCTGGGAGTCTCTCAATCCTGTTGGTCCAGAGCCATTTCACTTCTATGGCCCCTCCTCCCCTTCCTCCTTCCAGCCAGCCAGGTCCTGTGCACCGGAGGCGGTTCCCCAAGGATCTGGTTACACTTTCAGCCCCACCGCGTGCCCTATTTCCTGAATGACTGAGCACTCTCTCTGTCATTCATCTAAGCCCCAGTGCTATGGAGCTGTGGTCTGGGGGTCAATAGTTTAATTTTTCCGGACCCCTTTGGTGGGCATGCCCTCCGAAGCTGGCGGCTAAGACCTTGGGTGTTGCCACTGGTGGTAATGGGAGTTGGGGGTCGAGGATCCCCTCTGCTTCCCTCAGCCCCTAAAATCACGACCACACCGCTGACGGTAGGAGGACTTGGGGGTCAGGAGTGTCTTCTGTTTCCCTCCGCCCCTACTGTCACGCCCTCTCAGTTGGCGGTTGGGGGAGTTGGGGGTGGGGAGTCTTCTCTGCTTCCCTCTGCCCCTACAGTCACACCCACGTCACTGGCGGTAGGGGGAGTTGGGGGTCGGGAGTCCCTTGGCCCTTACGGTCATGCCCACGGAGAGATTATTAAAGTTTCCCGGTTGTTTGTATCTGATGTGGGTGGGAGTCACACACCTGCTAAAGTAGATTCCGCTGGGAAGGAATCTCGTTGGCCGAACTCTGGTGACTTCCCCTCTCTGCTATGGCGGGCCCCTGGCTCCTTGCTGGAGTGTCTGAAGGGGGGGTGGGACTGGCTTGTCTCTGGTCTGACTCAATCTCTGGTTTTAGTTCCCAGTTCACTATTTCATAAAGGCTTGGTTAGAGTCCCTTCACGTCGCCTCCTGAGCCCGGCAGACGGGGGCGTTTGCCGGGCGGGCGGGGGGGGCCCGTTCACCGTGCGGGCAGGGCCGTTCGCAGAGCCGGGCGGGGGGGGGGGCTGTTCGCCGTGCGGGGGGGGGGCGTTCCCCGGGCCGGGCAGGGCCCTTCACCACGCCAGGCCACCGGGGGCCATTTGCAGAGCCGGGCAGGCGGCGGCCGTTCGGCGGCGGCTGGCGGGACTGGACCTCTGCACCGCATGGCCGAGATTCACTCGTCTGGGACAAACTGTCACCTCTAATAAATTTACTAATTCCTGGCAGGTCTCCTTTCAGCGGAATTTTGCTAGAAGTTTCTCAGCAGGTAGAATCTAGGCGTATTAATGGGTCTCTATGATCCCGTTAATGTGTAGATACTGAAAGTGCTGCCTCCTCGCCGGCTGCCATGTTGGGTCTCTCGATCGGGAA
Source organism: Marmota monax (assembly GCF_021218885.2). NCBI lineage: Eukaryota > Metazoa > Chordata > Mammalia > Rodentia > Sciuridae > Marmota > Marmota monax. Next base: position 6,142,848 of record NW_026695198.1, on the reverse strand, counting down.
ATTTTCTTTCAGTCACTTGGCTCTGGTCCAAGGTCAACACAATCTGCTGGGATTCTAAATAAATCTTCACCATGGCTGATTTTAGGACTGTCAGCAAAAGAGGCTCTGACTTTTTCCAGAAATCTTCTTCATGGCTGATTTTAGAACTGTCAGCAAAGAATCATTTTCTGGCTTTCAGGATGCTTAGTGTTCCCCATATACATATTTTTTTCAGCTCCAGTAAAGCACAGAAACCTTTCACGCTGCCTCCTCCATGCCCGCCACGGCCTGCCCCATTCTTATGCCGTTAGACTGGAGTCCCAAGCCTTCTCCAAGGAAGAGCACTGTTGTCGTAATGCTCTATATATTAAACCTGAGGTCAGCTTTATTGTAAAGGGAGAAAAATATGAGGTAGTCCCTGAAAACTGAAAAAACAAAGGGATGCCCTCTTTTGTTGTTTTTATTCAACATAGTCCTGGATACTCTAACCAGAGCAATTAGAGAGAAGAAAGAAATTAAAGGGATACAAATAGGAAAAAACGAACTCAAACTGTCCCTATTTGCTGACAACACAATTCTATATTTATAAAATTCAAAAAACTTCTCCAGAAAATGTCTAGAGCTCATACATGAATTCAGTAAAGTAGCAGGATATAAAATTAACACCCATAAATCAAGTGCATTCCTGTATGTTAGTGATAAATCAACTGAAAGAGAAATTAGAAAAACTATCCCATTCACAATAGCCTAAAAAAATTTGGGAATCAATCTAACAAAAGAAATGAAACCATTACAATAAAAAGTACAGAACTCTAAGGAAAGAAACTGAAGACCTTAAAAGATGGAAAAAGATTTCTCATATTCTTAGATAGGCAGAATTAATATTTTCAAAATGGCTATACTACCAAAAGTGCTATACAGATTAGTTCAACTCCTATTAAGGTTCCAATGATGTTCTCCATAGAAATAGAAAATCAGTCATAAAATTCAAAAAATCAGTCATGAAATTCATTTGGAAAAATAAGAGACCCAAAATAGCCAAAGCAATCCTCAGCAAGAAAAGTGATGCAGGAGGCATCACAAGTACCAGATCTTATATTATACTACAAAGATACAGTCACAAACACTGCATGGTATTGGCACCAAAACAGACATGAAGACCAATGGAACAGTATAGAAGACACAGAGACAAACCCACTTAAATAGAGTTATCTTATACTAGACAAAGGCACCATGAACATATGTTAGAATAAAGATAGCCTCTTCAACAAATGGTGCTGGGAAAACTGGAAATCCATATGTAACTAAATGAAATCAAACCCCTATCTCTTACCCTGCACAAAACTCAATTCAAGGTGGATCAAGGACCTCGGAATTGGAGCAAACCCTGTACATAATAGAAGAAAAGGTAGACCCAGATTTTTACCATGTTGGCTTAGGACCTGACTTTCTTAACAAGACTCCTAAAGTGCAAGCAGTAAAATCAAGAATCAATAAATGGGATGGAATCAAACTAAAAAAAACTTTTTTTTTTTCACAGCAAAGGAAACAATAAAGATCATGAAGAGAGTGCCTACAGAAAGGGAGAAAATCTTTGCCCCCTGTACCTCAGGTAGAACGCTAATCAGCAAGATATATAAAGGACTCAAAAAACTTAACACCAAAAAAAAAAAAGACAAAAAAAATAACCCAACTTATAAATAAGCAAAGGAACTGGACACTTCACTTCACAGAAGAAAAACTATGATCAGTCAAGAAATATATGAAAAAATGTTCCACATCTCTAGCAATTAGAGGTATGCAAATCAAAACTACACTAAGATTTCATTTCACTCAAGTCAGAATGGCAATTATCAAGAATACAAGTAACAATAAATGTTGGCAAGGAATTGGGGAGAGAGGTACACTCAGACATTGCTGGTGGGACTGCAAATTGGTGCAACCACTCTGGAAAGTAGTATGGTGATTCCTCAGAAACCTTTTGACCCATTTATCCCACTCCTCAGCATACATCCAGAGGACTTAAAATCAGCATACTACACTGATGTACCCACATCAATGTTGGTAGCAGCTTAGTTCACAATAGGTAAGCTATGGAACCAACCTAGGTGCCCTTCAACAGATGAATGGATAAAGAAAATGTAATATATATACATAATGGGATATTACACAACCTTAAAGAAGAATAAAATTATGGCATTTGCTGATAAATGGATGGAACTGACAACTAAAATGCTAAGTGAGATAAGCCAATTCCCAAAACCAAAGACTGAATGTTCTCTGTGGTATTCAGGGTTCAGATGGAGGGAGGAGAGAAGGTTCACTGGATTGGATAGGGGGGAGTGAGAAAAATGAAGGGGATATAAAAATGCGAAAGTCAGTAGAATGGATCACACATAACTTTCCTATGTTCATATATGAATATACAGTGTAATTCAACATTATGTACAACCCCAAAATTCCAAGTTATACTCCACAAATGTATATCAAAATACATTCTACTTTCATGAAAAACTAAAAAGAATAAATAAAAAAAATGAAAATTTGGCATTCTTCAAAAAGTAACAGTAACATCCTAAGTGTTTACTTTTGTTTATTAGCTATTTAGCTGATTCTTATGTATATAGAATAATGCAACATAAAGTATTCTTACAGTTGCATATTTAATATTGTACATATTTCTCAATATAATGAAAATGAGTTATTTTGATATAGATGTATCATAGTGCAGATGGAGTTTATTCCTTTGGAAATTGCAAAAGATATTTTTGGCTTCTTAAAGTTGCTAAATTATTCTTAAGCCAAATATGTAAAACATTCTGTTAAAATCACAGTTCTTACATAAAATAAAAATTTCAAAATGAATTGAGACACATCACAGACTAGCTTGGAGTCTTCTTAAACTCTGACATAAGAAAATATACCAAAAAAGATAGCAAAAAACAAACAAAACAAAATAAAACAAAAAACCAGAAAGAAAATAGGTGATAGTTTGGCAGAAGCCCAGGTAATATTTCCAGGTAACAAAACTTAACATTTATTAACATGAAGAAAGCATAATTTATTTATGTAGATATACATATATATTTTGGTATATATGTTGATATTATACATATGTATACACACATACACAAATATATTCTGTTGAATGCAGAATATATTTTTGTATATATTCTACATATACTTTATAAGTAGATAAAGTAATAGGTATTAGTAGTTTCATTTTTAACACATGGGAACAGATGGCATATATCCAATAACATGTTTTTAACAAATGAAAGTAAGAGAAAAGGGTTTCTATAAAACCTTAAGGTTCCAATCTGGAGACTAGAACCACATTTGAGTGGGGTATGGTGTGCCTGCATTTGTCCTCTCTGCTTGGATCTTCTTTTCATTACCTTTTCCTGTTCCAAGAACAATGTCCTCTCTTCCTCTAGATTATTCATGTAGCCAACTTGGGCACATTCTTTAACCATTTGTGTAAAAATTTAAGTATTTATAAACATTATAGGTTATTGTTTTTTTTATATATTTTAATAATACCAAACTAAAAATACTTTCTCTCATTTTGCTTGTCTTCATTCCTAGAGTAAGATACTTTGTGGAAACCCGGACAAATCATTGATCCAAATTCACTTTTTTGAATAGCGGATACTATGTCTTACTGTTAGAAGTATCAAGGTATCTTTATCAAATCCCCAAATTATGCAAATTCAGTTTGTCTGAAGCTGTGCTAGAGTAAGCATTCTTTTTTATAGGTTCTTAATTTTTTTATATCTAAAGTTGATTCTAGGAGGCAACTGAAGTTTTACTTTTATTTTTGTGAGTATCAAATTTATTCCCCCAATGGCTCTACCTTTCGTGGTAGGGGAACCAGGCAACAGGGTAGATTTTCTCCCTTAACTTGTCACATTGGATGATGCTTCTGACATTTCTGAAGTGGTTTCCAGAGTTGTTCTGGGAAGTTGTTTTCATTCCACCTGCCCCCACTGTAAAATCAGAACAGGAAAAACCTTCATGAGAAGTTTCCATGGGTCAATTCTGGAAGTGGAACATGGTTTTTCCTTTCAGAATTTTTTAGCTAAAATTATTAGCCAAAATTATTAGTTGTAGATATATCTACCTGCAAGAAAAGCCTGGAAATGTAGATTAGTTGTACAATCAGGAAGAATACTATGGTGGTTTTTTGTTTCTCTGCCATAGAGGTTGGAACTCTAAATCCATTTGATTTTTTAATTTTTTTAATCAAGTAAACATAATTATTTTCCATCATTTATTTAAAAATTGCTTCTGTTTCTTTTATCCTGGTGTGTGTGTGTGTGTGTGTGTGTGTGTGTGTGTTTGTGGTGGGGGATGTTCCTGGGCTACCATGATTTAGTCTCTTAGATCTATTACTCACTTCCCTCACTTATTCCCTCATGATTTATATCTTTTTAAAATTTTGCTCTCTGACTTCAAATATTTCTTCCTCATAATAAGTCTCAATTATGACCCAATTTTTCTAATTTATTTACCTTTTCATAGTTTAGTTTGCGTGAAAAACATACCCTAGGGTGATCTTCAATAATTCCTCCCATCTGGTGTTTGTGTCCAGAACGATCCCTCCCCGTTGAATGTGGGCAGGCCTTGGGTCTTATTTCTAAGCAAGAGAAAATGAATGGTGATGGATTTCATGCCTTCTGCTCCTGCTGAAGCAAAATGACATGCTGGAGAGGGCTCATGGCAAGATCCTGGAAGCAGCCAACAGTCAGCAAACAGCTGAGGCCCTCATCTCTACACCTGTGAGGGAATGAAGTTCATGGACAACCTGAATGGTTTGGGAAAGCATCAAATCTCCAGATGAGAAAGGAACCCAGCCAACACATTCGCTGAAGCCTTGTGGACTCAGAGCAAACATAGTATCCAGTTACACCATATCTGTCCTCTTACCCCATGGAAACTGCGAGAAAATAACTTAGTGCTATTTAAGCTGCAGTGTTTCTAGTTGCACAATTATTGGTGCAATTTGCGGGGTGGGGGGGGGGCACTTAGCCCATAGGTTCTTAGACAAGGTGGTGGCAATATTGTAATAGGAATACAGTAGGTATATAAGACAAAGGGCTTCTCATTTCTCATTTATGTCCCTGCTAAAGTCAAGCTATACTTGTGTATTGAGATTCTTAAAGAAAGACTCTTTGTTCTATCCCATTTCTATGTCTTGAGGATACTCAAAGTAACCATCTTGCCTTGTGGGAGTCCAGGATAGCAGAATGGTCAATATTTATCTTCTAGTTTGTAGTCCCAGATATCAGAAAACAAAGATCTCCTTAGGACAAATTTCTTTGCAGTTATCATTATTAAGGTCCCACACAGGTGAATGAACCCACATACAAGTCCTTTCTATTGGAACCCTGATAGAACTGAAAACATCAAACACTGTTATCTCCAGGCCCTAGTAGACATTTAAAGATGCAAGTCCATGCATTTCACAGTATGGTATAGATTAAGTGGACTTATTTTCAAAATTTTTTGTAATTGTAATTGTTAATATTTTGAGTTACACGTTTTTAAAACATAAATTTCAAGTAATAGGTATTATTATAGAATAAACTTAATTAAACAAATAAGCTCAAATAAAATAAAAGCTAACTTTTCTATTATTGTTAATATATTAGTGTATTTCATTGTTATATGTTTGTTATTTAAAATTTTAATAAATTCAGGATCATACCATATAGACCTTAGTTGTTGTTTTTTTCTTCACTTAATAATGTATAGGATAGGGGCTGGGGCTATAGATCAGTGGCAGAGAGCTCACCTAGCAAGTGTGAGGCACTGGGTTTGATCCTCAGCACCACATAAAAAATAAATAAAGATATTGTGTCCATTTACAACTAAAAAAATCATATATAGGATACATTATGACATCTCAGTAAATTTTCTTCTGAATTTATCATTTCATTCACTCCTAGAGTGATGCTTTATTAAATGCATTTCACATTATTTATGTCATTCCAGAGATTTATATTATTATTAACAGTATCACAGCAAATATCTTTGTAATCCAACATCATCACTTGTTGCTTTTTTACTTCAAAAAATTGTTACAGGTGCAATTCCTAACTTACGTGTGAAATTTAAAGAGGAACAAAAAATCTCTGTTGGGTTTAAGTTGGAGGAGTGAGGAGAATGGGAGAGAATGGGATTGGAGAGGCAGGCAGAGGCCAGAGCATGATGCAGGGTCACGCAGGGTCAGAGATTGGACTTTATACTAAGTATCACTAAATCTAAGGAAGCGTTTGAACAAAAGTGTCTGTTATGCATTTGCAAGAGCATTCTGGATGCTTCATGGAGAGCTGCATGTGAAGGCACAAGAGAGTCATCAGGGCAACCTTGCCCCCAAGAAGCCATGGAGAATGGTGGTCAAATTCCAGGTATATTTAGCAAGTCCACTTGCTAAATTGGTTGAATATAGGTATAAGGGGAAGTAACAAATAAAGATGTTGTCTACATTTTTGGCCTCATCTTTCAAGTGCTAGTAGAAGCATTTCTTTAGGAAGGGATGGTCATGACTTGAACCTTTCATTTTGCTTTTGTAAATTGGGACATGATTGGTTAGGTCAATGAAAAATTGAGCAGGTACCACACTGCCTGAAGAAAGGACAGAACTATAGGAATAATTTTTGTGATCATGATATTTAGAGCTATAGCACAGCATGAAATCACACACAAAAACAGAGGGAGCGTGGATTAAAAAGGAAGGAAGGCCAAGGATGGAAGTCTATGGCAATCCAGTTCAACAATTAGATATGGAAAAGGTGAGATAAGGAATGAGATCAAGAAAAGATGTCTAGAGGAGTCGGAGGAAAAGCAAGTGAGTGCATTCTCTCATATGTAGTGGAATTAGTGTTTCTAGCTGAACAGCAAACAGTTCTCAGAGAGGAAATTTGTGGATTTGAGGCTTATTTGCTCTAATCAGTGTGATACTTGAATTAGTGTGAGACAGAGAAGTTATTCATTATGGAAGACAGAAAGTAAATGTTCACCAAAACATTAGGGAAGTGAAATGGTCAGTTAATTCCAAAAGTTTGCCATCATAAAATTCTCATATTATCCCTAATTTACTTTTTCTCAGTATCTCTTTCACAATGAACTAGCTAATGAACTATAAATAAGTATGAGATCAGTATATTATTAATCATCTCAATACATACATAGACAAGGAATCTTAATGAGCTGATTTAAGAGACTCTAAGAAGTGTGTGATTATGTCTTACCTCCTAGAATTTATTGAATTTAAACTGATTTTAGTATAAAGCAGGATTAGAGAAATATTTGACTTAAGGAATTCCTTTTTAAATCCTGAAGGAGCTTAGTGTGAACAAATACATGAGGTTGAAAGTTAGCAGAACATGTAGAGACACTAGAATGAGATGTATGAGATAAATGGTCTGCAACAGTGCAAACAGGATTAGTACTCAAGGTGCACTCAGAACTGTTCTTCTATGCCTTACAAAATAGAAGAATGAAGCTGAAGAAGTTGTTTAAATCCCCTTACATATGTTATGGGGTTTTTCCATATCCCTAGGTGAAGGATGGGGGAAAGTCCATCTTAAATTGTTTGATTAATTTCAGGTGGTTTATTTTTTAAAGCAGTGTTTAGAAAAATCAATAGAAGAATGGATAAAGACAATGTGGTATCTATACACAATGAAGTATTACTCAGCCATAAAGAAGAATGAAATTATGATAATGAATGGAATGGAGATTATCATGCTAAGTGAAATAAATCAGTCTCAAAAATTCAAAGATTGGAGTCCCCTGCACCGAGCTCTGACCCGGCTGCTGGCAGAGAGGCGTGGGAAGAGGTGATGTGATGCTAGGCAGCCTGCAGCTCTGGCCGCGGCAAGCAGGCTGGTCACCTCCTCCCTGGCGGTGATTGCCCTTGGTCTGGAGAAGACAAGGAGCCTCTTGTTGGGCTGTGGGCGGGGCAGGTGCCAGGAGCAGGGGAGGCAGGTAAGCGGGAGCACGGATGGCCCTCGGCCGAAGACCGATGGATCCCTGACCCGCTTTGCCCCGCGCCGCTGAGCGCCCGCCCAACGCCTCAGCCAGAGGCCTGGAGCGTTAAACTGCCCCCAACTCCCGCTCAGCCTCGAGCTGCGGGCAGCAGTTTCTTCCCCTGCACTGTGTCTTCTAGGGACAGGGAAGGAGCTCCTCTGGAGGGACCTCTGCTTCCCCTTCTTTCTCTCCAGCCCAAGCCCTGCGACGCAGGCAGCCAGAAAGCTAGCGTCCCCGCCGCTCTTCCTGAAGCTAGGAAAGGCTTTGAGAGGAAGACTGCTGTTAGAAACCCCAGCCCCTGTCAGCTTGCAAGTCAAGGGTTTTTAATTTGTTCGGACAGTTCTGCCTCGTCCCTGCCTTGGTTTCTTGGCCCATGCTCTTGGGACCCTTTTCTAGAGGAAGGCAATGGCACTTGGACTTTAAGGTGGGGGGAACCCACTTTTTCTATGCCATCTGTGCAAGGCGGTATCAGCCTTCATTATACTGTGTGGCCACTCCGAGGAGAAATGCTGTAGAGGTTGTGGGAGTTTTGAACTTGGAATCTGGAGAGCTGAGTTGAAATCCTACTCTGCCTTTGGTAGTGACTTTAATTCGCGTGTTAAAAACTGGGGTTTCATATACTATGTAAAGTAGAAGACTTAAACGAAATGTTTTGGGAATCCAGTTACACTCCTTTTAAGAGTACACAGGAAGGGAGGGAAGATGGCGGCGAGGGGAGTGCATTACCCCCGTGTGCTGCTTCACTGTGTGGGAGTATGACAAGTCAGGACGGCTAAAGGATATCTTGTTAGGAATTTCCAGCAATAGTGGGGTGCGCCGGAACCTGGAGGAAGGATTTCCATCGCATGAGGATCGGCTACGGGGACTCAAACGCGAGAGGTTTGTCGCACGGAGGGTAACACTGCTTATTCAGCAAATCGCCCCGCGGCTAGAGTCTGCAAGGCGCGCTGGGATAGAGACGCAGGGTTACAGCGCTGCAGTTTCTGCCAGCCGCGCAAGCACCGCACTCAGGGCTGAATTCTGGGTTCGAGACGGGGAAGGAAGCGGTCCATCTCGGTTCTCCACACCGGTCAGACCACAGAGGAGGCCAGCAGCCACCATGTTGGTAAACTGACGTCACCACACCTGTTTTTGACTGACCGCAGCTCATTCAGCCATAGATCAGGTAATTTCAGCCTGCAATTCGCCTGCGGCTTGCAGACAGATTGCTAGGGTTCAGCGCCTGGGGGCTTCTTAAAATCTGATCTTATCGGAGTGAACACGGAGCGCGGGGCGGCCGAGTCCCGGCTCCCGGAACCGTCCCGGAACCGCCCTGGCTCCGGGCTGCGGAGCCTGCGGAGGCTGCTTCTTGGACCCTGCTAATATCAGAGCAAACACGAAACACCAAGAAGCCGAATTCCAGCTCCCGGAACTGAGCCCGCGGGGACTGCTTCTTGGAGCTTACACTTATAGGAGCTTACACCGAGCACGGAGCAGCCGAGTTCCGGCTCCCGGAACCGTCCCGGAACCGCCCTGGTTCAGGGCTGCGGAGCCCGCGGAGGCTGCTTCTTGGACCCTGCTACTATCAGAGCATACACCAAACACTAAGCGGCCGAATTCCGGCTCCCGGAACTGAGCCCGCAGGGGCTGCTTCTTGGAGCCTACACTTATAGGAGCTTACACCGAGCACGGAGCGGCCGAGTTCCGGCTCCCGGAACTTCCCTGGACCGGGGCTAGGAGCCCGCGGAAACTGTGTCTCGGTCCGGGTCCTGCTGAGGGCAGGTCAGGACTCACCCATTGCTTGGGTTGCCTGGCAAGGGGAACGAAATGCTGCCATTCGCATAGGATACCAACATGGCAGAGATCTGATGTCAGCAGAAAGCGGTGGAGGAGAGATCTTCATCAATACCAGCGGTGACATAAGCAGTTGGTCTCCTGGTAAGGGGGGTGAGGCTCAGTCACCCGAGTCTCCTCAATTTGTCCTCGAGCCAGAGGGAAGGAGCCGGGCCGCCGCCAGCCCCCGGAGCAGGCCCAGCGGCTCGCCAGCGTGGTGACCGCGTGACCCCAATTGGAGAGGGGGCGGAGCGGAGCCGCCATCCACACCCGCCAGGTGGGCAGACCCACGACCCAGTAGTACATGGGCGTGGTAGGAGGGGCAGGGCAGAGCCGCCCTTCGCGCTTGCAAGGTAAACAGACCTGTGACAGCCTGGCGGGTCAGGCCCAGTGGCCTGCCAGTGTGGTACACACGTCACCCCAACTGGAGTAGGGGCAGAGCAGATCCTTATCCCACGCCCGGATCAGGCCCTGCCGGTGTGGAGGTCACGTGACCCCAATTGGAGTGGGGGTGGAGCGGAACCGCCACCCGTGCCCGCAGGGTGAGCAGACCAGTGATCAACCTGCAGATCAGGCCCAGGGGTCCGCAGGCGTGGTAGGAGGGGCAGGGCAGATCCGCCGCCCGCGCCTTCAAGGTAGGCAGACCTGCAACAGACCGGCGGATCAGGCCCAGGAGCCTGCCGGCGGGGTACAAACACCACCCTAATTGGAGTAGTGACAGAGCAGAGTCGCCTCCCTTGCCAGGAACAGACCCAGCATCCTGCAGGCGGGGTAGTCACGACACCCCAATTGGAGTAGGGGCAAAGCAGAGCCTCCACTCGTGCCCGAAAGGTGGGCAGATCTGCGACCGACCAGCAGGACAGGCCCAGTGGCCTGCTGGTACGACAGACACGTCACCCCAATTGGAGTAGGGGCAGAACAGAGCCGCCACCAGCTCCCAGAACAGGCCCAGTGACCTGCCGGCGTGGTAGCCACGACACCCCAATTGGAATAAGGAGAGAGCAGAGCCGCCGCCCGCACCTGCAGGAAAGTTACGCAAGCAGTATGAAAAGACAAGGAAAGAAAGGACCACAAGCAATGCAGGTCAACGCAACTTTAGAAGAGGTAACAGCTGCAGCAGATGGAATGTCAGATAAAGAATTCAGGATATACATGCTTCAAATGATCTGGAGTATCAAGGAAGACATTAAACAGCAAAATCAGACAATGAAAGATCACTTCGACAACGAATTACGCAAACAAATCCAGGAAGCAAAGGATCAACTATACAGGGAGATAGAGGTTATAAAAAACAAGCAATCAGAAATCCTAGAAATGCAGGAAGCAATAAACCAACTTAAAAACTCAATGGAGAATACTACCAACAGAGTAGAACACTTAGAAGATAGAACATCAGACAATGAAGACAAAGTATTTCAACTGGAAAAGAACATAGACAGCTCAGCAAGACTGTTAAGAAACCATGAGCAGAACATCCAAGAAATATGGGATAACATTAAGAGACCAAACTTAAGAGTCATTGGGATACAGGAAGGTACAGAGCTCCAAACCAAAGGAATGAGCAGTCTATTCAATGAAATAATACAAGAAAACTTCCCAGACTTGAAGAATGAGACAGAATCCCAAATCCTAGAAGCCTACAGGACGCCGAATGTGCAAAATCATAAGAGATCCACACCTAGACACATTATAATGAAGATGCCCAACATACAGAATAAGGAGAGAATTTTAAAAGCTACAAGAGAAAGGAAGCAGATTACATTTAGGGGCAAGCCAATCAGGATAACAGCTGATCTTTCAACACAGACTCTGAAAGCTAGAAGATCCTGGAATAACATATTTCAAACACTGAAAGATAATGGATTCCAACCAAGAATTGTGTATCCAGCGAAATTAAGCTTCAGGATGGAGAATGAAATTAAAACCTTCCACGATAAACAAAAGTTTAAAGAATTCGCAGCTAGAAAACCATCTCTTCAAAACATCCTAGCCAAAGTATTACAGGAAGAGGAAATGGAAAATAACAATGAAAACCAACAGTGGGAGGTAGGACAGTAAAGGGGGGGGGGAAAACAATCAAAGAGGAAAACAAACAATGTTTAGTAACAGAAATAAACAAATATGGCTGGAAGAACAACCCATATCTCAATAATAACCCTAAATGTTAATGGCTTAAACTCACCAATTAAGAGACACAGGCTAGTAGAATGGATCACAAAACAAGACCCAACAATATGCTGCCTACAGGAGACGCATTTGATAGGAAAAGACATACATAGGCTGAAGGTGAAAGGTTGGGAAAAATCATATCACTCATATGGACTTCGGAAACAAGCAGGCGTGTCCATACTCATATCAAATAAAATAGATTTCAAGCCAAAGTTAATCAAAAGAGATAAAGAGGGACACTACATACTGCTTAAGGGAACCATACACCAACAAGACATAACAATCATAAATATTTATGCCCCAAACAATGGTGCAGCTATGTTCGTCAAACAAACTCTTCTCAAGTTCAAGAGTCTAATAGACCACCACACCATAATCATGGGAGACTTCAACACACCTCTCTCGCCACTGGACAGATCTTCCAAACAAAAGTTGAATAAGGAAACTATAGAACTCAATAACACTATTAATAACCTAGACCTAATTGACATATATAGAGTATACCACCCAACATCAAGCAGTTACACTTTTTTCTCAGCAGCACATGGATCCTTCTCAAAAATAGATCATATATTATGTCACAGGGCAACTCTTAGACAATATAAAGGAGTAGAGATATTACCATGCATCTTATCTGATCATAATGGAATGAAACTGAAAATCAACAATAAAAGAAGGAAGGAAAAAGCATACATCAATTGGAGAATGAACAATAGGTTACTGAATGATCAATGGGTTATAGAAGACATCAAGGAGGAAATTAAAAAATTCTTAGAGATAAATGAAAACACAGACACAACATATCGGAATCTATGGGACACATTGAAAGCAGTTCTAAGAGGAAAATTCATTGCATGGAGTTCATTCCTTAAAAAAAGAAAAAACCAACAAATAAATGATCTCATACTTCATCTCAAAATCCTTGAAAAAGAAGAGCAAAACAACAGCAAAAGAAGTAGAAGGCAAGAAATAATTAAAATCAGAGCTGAAATTAATGAAATCGAAACAAAAGAAACAATTGAAAAAATTGACAAAACTAAAAGTTGGTTCTTTGAAAAAATAAACAAAATCGACAGACCCTTAGCGATGCTAGTGAAGAGAAGAAGAGAGAGAACTCAAATTACTAGCATACGGGATGAAAAAGGCAATATCACAACAGACACTTCAGAAATACAGAAGATAATCAAAAACTATTTTGAATCCTTATACTCCAATAAATTAGAAGATAGTGAAGGCATAGATAAATTTCTTAAGTCATATGATCTGCCCAGATTGAGTCAGGAGGATATAAAAAACCTAAACAGACCAATATCAATTGAGGAGATAGAAGAAACCATCAAAAGACTACCAACTAAGAAAAGCCCAGGTCCCGATGGGTATACAGCAGAATTTTACAAAACCTTTAAAGAAGAACTAATACCAATACTTTTCAAGCTACTTCAGGAAATAGAAAAGGAGGGAGAACTTCCAAATTCATTCTATGAGGCCAACATCACCCTGATACCTAAACCAGACAAAGACACTTCAAAGAAAGAAAACTACAGACCAATATCTCTAATGAACCTAGATGCAAAAATCCTCAATAAAATTCTGGCGAATCGGATACAAAAACATATCAAAAAAATTGTACACCATGATCAAGTAGGATTCATCCCTGGGATGCAAGGCTGGTTCAATATACGGAAATCAATAAATGTTATTCACCACATCAATAGACTTAAAAATAAGAACCATATGATCATCTCGATAGATGCGGAAAAAGCATTTGACAAAGTACAGCATCCCTTTATGTTCAAAACTCTAGAAAAACTAGGGATAACAGGAACATACCTCAATATTGTAAAAGCAATCTATGCTAAGCCTCAGGCTAGCATCATTCTGAATGGAGAAAAACTGAAGGCATTCCCTCTAAAATCTGGAACAAGACAGGGATGCCCTCTCTCTCCACTTCTCTTCAACATAGTTCTCGAAACACTGGCCAGAGCAATTAGACAGACGAAAGAAATTAAAGGCATAAAAATAGGAAAAGAAGAAATTAAATTATCACTATTTGCAGATGATATGATTCCATATCTAGCAGACCCAAAAGGCTCTACAAAGAAACTATTAGAGCTAATAAATGAATTCAGCAAAGTGGCAGGATTTAAAATCAACACGCATAAATCAAAGGCATTCCTGTATATCAGCGACAAATCCTCTGAAATGGAAATGAGGACAACCACTCCATTCAGAATATCTTCAAAAAAAATAAAATACTTGGGAATCAACCTAACAAAAGAGGTGAAAGACTTATACAATGAAAACTACAGAACCCTAAAGAGAGAAATAGAAGAAGATCTTAGAAGATGGAAAAATATACCCTGTTCATGGATAGGCAGAACTAACATCATCAAAATGGCGATATTACCAAAAGTTCTCTATAGGTTTAATGCAATGCCAATCAAAATCCCAATGGCATTTCTTGTAGAAATAGAGAAAGCAATCATGAAATTCATATGGAAAAATAAAAGACCCAGAATAGCAAAAACAATGCTAAGCAGGAAGTGTGAATCAGGCGGTATAGCGATACCAGACTTCAAACTATACTACAGAGCAATAGTAACAAAAACAGCATGGTACTGGTACCAAAACAGGAGGGTGGACCAATGGTACAGAATAGAGGACACAGAAACCAATCCACAAAACTACAACTATCTTATATTTGATAAAGGGGCTAAAAGCATGCAATGGAGGAAGGATAGCATCTTCAACAAATGGTGCTGGGAAAACTGGAAATCCATATGCAACAAAATGAAACTGAATCCCTTTCTCTCGCCATGCACAAAAGTGAATTCAAAATGGATCAAGGAACTTGATATCAAATCAGAGACGCGCCGTCTGATAGAAGAAAAAGTTGGCTACGATCTACAGTCGGTGGGGTCGGGCTCCAAATTCCTCAATAGGACACCCATAGCACAAGAGTTAATAACTAGAATCAACAAATGGGACTTACTCAAACTAAGAAGTTTTTTCTCAGCAAAAGAAACAATAAGAGAGGTAAATAGGGAGCCTACATCCTGGGAACAAATCTTTACTCCTCACACTTCAGATAGAGCCCTAATATCCAGAGTTTACAAAGAACTCAAAAAATTAGACAATAAGAGAACAAACAACCCAATCAACAAATGGGCCAAGGACCTGAACAGACACTTCACAGAGGAGGACATACAGTCAATCAACAAGTACATGAAAAAATGCTCAACATCTCTAGCTGTCAGAGAAATGCAAATCAAAACCACCCTAAGATACCATCTCACTCCAGTAAGATTGGCAGCCATTAGGAAGTCAAACAACAACAAGTGCTGGCGAGGATGTGGGGAAAAGGGGACACTTGTACATTGCTGGTGGGACTGCAGATTGGTGCAGCCAATTTGGAAAGCAGTATGGAGATTTCTTGGAAAGCTGGGAATGGAGCCACCATTTGACCCAGCTATTCCCCTTCTTGGTCTATTCCCTAAAGACCTAAAAAGAGCATGCTACAGGGACACTGCTACATCGATGTTCATAGCAGCACAGTTCACAATAGCAAGACTGTGGAACCAACCTAGATGCCCTTCAATAGACGAATGGATAAAAAAAATGTGGCATTTATACACAATGGAGTATTACTCTGCATTAAAAAATGACAAAATCATAGAATTTACAGGGAAATGGATGGCATTAGAGCAGATTATGCTAAGTGAAGCTAGCCAATCCCTAAAAAACAAATGCCAAATGTCTTCTTTGATATAAGGAAAGTAACTAAGAACAGAGTAGGGACGAAGAACAGGAGAAGAAGATTAACATTTAACAGGGATGAGAGGTGGGAGGGAAAGGGAGAGAGAAGGTAAATTGCACGGTAATGGAAGGAGACCCTCAGGGTTATACAGTGGAGGGGGTAGAGAGAGAGGAGGGGAGGGGAGGGGAGAGGTGGGGAGGGGGGAGGGTGGATGATGGGAAAGGCAGCGGAGCACAACAGACACTAGTATGGCAATTTGTAAATCAATGGATGTGTAACTGATGTGAATCTGCAATCTGTGTATGGGGTGAAGGTGGGAGTTCATAACCCACTAGAATCAAAGTGTGGAATATGATATGTCAAGAAATTTGTAATGTTTTGAACAACCCACAATAAAAAATTAAAAAAAAAAAAATTCAATGATTGAATGTTTTCTCTGATATGAGGAAACTAATCCAAAATAAGAGGCATTGGGGGCAGGGAAAGAGAGGGAGAAAGAGAGGGATGGAGGGAGAAGGAAGAGAGAGAAAGAGAGGGACATAGGGAGGGAGAGAAATGGGGAGTAGGAATCTCATTAAAATAGAGGATAAATCAGTAAACTAAATGAATTGAGAGCATGAAGAGGTTATGGGAAAAGGGAAGAATAGTGAAATGAATCTGATTGAGCTTTTGTCAGACATACATACACAAATACAGCATATATACATTTCATACATCTATGACTATAGCACATTGAATACCAATATCAATTATACCCAAAGATACTAATAGAAAACTAAATAAATTGCAGAAAGATCAGTAAAGGAGAGGGAGGGGATCTGGGGTAAGTGAATTAGATTGAATCAGAGCAAATTATATTCCACACTTTTATGATTATATAAAAATGTATCCTAATGTTTTACATAACTCAAAAGAATTAATAAAGAAGTAAAAAAATCAATGCTCATGTATCTTTCAAATTTGAATAATCCGAAATTTATGTAATCCATGGCATTGATAAGCAGAATTTTATGTATCTCTAATTTTCACCTTGTTTTTTCCTTTAGTTTGAAACTCTGAACCCTCTTATATCACAATAAATCTTAAATTTGGTCTTTTGATGGTGTCCCATAATTCTTGAATATTCTGTTCATGGTTTTTTTTTTACCATATTGACTAAGGTCAACTTTATTTTCAAGATTGTATATTCTGTCTTTATTGTCTGAGGTCCTGTCTTCCAAGTGGTCTAGTCTTTTGGTGATGCTATCTATTGAGTTTTTTAATTGGCTCCTTGTTTCTTTCATTTCAAGGATTTCTGTTTTTTTTTTCAGTATATCCATCCCTTTCTTGAAGTAATCTCTTGCAACCTGTATTTGTTCTCTTATCTCTTTGTTGGAGTGATTGGTTTTTGCCTGTATCTGGTCACATAGGCCATTCTTTAATTCCCATATAATTTTAGTTATGCATGTTCTGAACTCCTTCTCTGACATTTCACCTACTCTGCTATCTATGGATTCTGTTGTTGTAGTATCTTGGTTTGTTTGGGGAACTTTGCTCCCTGTTTTTTTCATGATGTCTGTGTGTCTCCCTCTCTTGCAATGTAGATCTGAGGTATTACAGCTTCTGCCCTATTGTCTTATAGTGTCTCTATAGGTTATCAATACCTCACTTTTAAGGGAGACATCAATATTACAGCACTCAATGTACCCAACGTGCAGCCATATATCAATTAGCTTTTATTTTTACATTTACAGTTTTGTCACTATAATCAGAAATAATGAGTTTGGTTATCTTCTACCATATAGTCAATAGGTTTGCATAATGGTTTACAGTTTCTGATGATGGAAGGGGGAACTGGGGTTGGGTTGGCTGAGATGTTTTTGAGGTAGGATGTGAGAATATGGAGGTATATGACAAGTGAGAGGGTGATCATGAGAAGTTGGATGTTAGTAGGAGAAACAAGAGAGAGGCAACCCCATGCAAGACTCTCTGTCACCTCAGCAACAGGATAAACTGTTAGCACCCCTTGTAGAGAAACCTCTGGGACAGCCAGGCCACAGGGACCTTGGTGATGTCTTACCAGGTCCTTATTGTTGTTCCTTGATAGAAGTGGTGATATCCCAGATTTGTGACCATGGCAGCCTCAAACCTATATGTACCCAGATGTTGGGCTGTGGACCCACGCTTTGGTGAATATAGAACCCCAGGGCAGGGGTGGCTCTTCATGAGGGTATGGGACAGGTGGCTCTTGGGATCTGGGTGGGCAGGCCTCTCCCCACCTTGTTTTTAAATATTGCATTATTCAGCTATTTGTGGCTATGACAAAATACCTGACAGGGACAACTTAGAAGAGTAAAGTTTATTTTGAGCTCATGGTTTCAGAAATTCAGTCCACAGTTGCCTGGTTCCATTGCTCTGAGCCCAAAGTGTGGCAGAACATCATGGCGGAAGGGCATGGTAGAGGAAAGCTGCTCAGCATGTGGCAGTGAGGAAGCAAAGGGAGAGAATGAGGTGCCAGTGACAAGACATAAACCCCAAAGGTACACTCTGAGCTAACCTACTTCCTTAAGCCTCACCCTACTTGCTTAAAGTTACCACCCAGCTCAGTAGTCCCATTAAAACATTATTTCATCAAAAGGATTAATTCACTGATTAGGTTACAGCTCTTAAATTTTGATCATTTAACCTCTCAACATTCCTGCATTGTCTTACAGCTCATGTGAGCTTTTGGGGGGACATCCAAACCATAACATACATATAGATTAGACACATTTGCTTTTGCATATTATTACATTGCAATGATTTTATTGGTATATGAAATTCTCTATTTTATTTTCTCCTGGTAACTTGGTCAAATTTAAGGACCACGTACCTTAAGGCAAACCAGCCCTCAGTTTGGGGGAAAATATAACTGCTTTCATAAAGTGAAAAGCTTCTAAAACATAAGCAGACATGAATGACTCTCAGTCATAATTCCATATTATGAAAAGCCATGCTCTTTGACACACACATAGTAAAATGCTACATCCATCGTGGTGATTGTGAATCTGTTAGATAAAGAAAATGCGTGTCCGATCTTATTTTCTGCCTTTGGTAAACAGCATACGTTCTCGTTCTCTAGTATTATTTGCAGTAGTTTAGAAGTTGATATTTTGTATTAGTGAATGATCGGAAGTATCGATAAATAGGCTCTCTGAATTGATAAAACCTAGAGTTTTGACCATGCTGTTTGATTTAAAAATAATATCCCAAAATTCATCATTTAAATATTACAATCATCTCTTGGTATACATGTGAATCTTGTTGCAGTATTATACTCCAAGAATGCCAAAAGACATGGATAGTTCTTTACAAAAAAATGGCATAGTTTTTGCACATAACCAATGTACATCCTCCTGTATAATCTAAGTCACCTCTAGATTACCATAGTTCCGACTCCAATGTAAAGTCTACATAAATAGTTATTATATTGTATTGTTTAGGGAATAATGATAAGAGAAAAGGTACATTGGTATTATGTACAGATGTCATTTGTTTTAGCATTTTGTATTCACTTTGTTTGAATCCGAAGATATGGAATCTATGGGTATAGAAGGCTGACTTTACTTGTTATTTAATAGTTGACTTATCTAATAATTAATATTGAGCACTTTTTAAAATTTATTGAGTAATGTAATACTTGTGTTTAGCCATGAATAGATAACTGGTTACCAATTTATTAAACGTACAAGTTGCTTTTATGTTGAGTTTTCTCATCGTATACCCATTTGAACTAAATATGGGCTAGGACTACCTTCTTAGGCAAGCTCTGATATATATATATATATATATATATATATATATATATATATATATATATATATATATGATATAAGGATTTCGTGATATCACATTAGTAATGGATTCATGAAAGGTAGAAATAGAAATGACCCACTTGCAGACTTAAAAAATTAGAAATTTTTCTTTTTTCTTGAATTCTGTGTTTGGGAAGTATAGTAAATATTGTGTTAATTTCTATAAAATCCTTATATCAGTCCTCCTCTCTCAAGCAGCTATGCATTTTGAGAGAAACTTGAGCCTTTTTCCTGGTTTAGGATGGACATTGATTATTTTGCCTGAACCAGATTACTCTTATCTCCCTCTACACAATGATTTTTTTGAGGCACTGTAAATTGCTTTAATTTCCTTAGTGGAAAGGATTAATTAGTTCAGGAATGAGCCTTTGGCCAGATGGAAGACATAATGGTGGTTGTGAGGACCATCTGGGGAGTCATGCTTCTAACTCTTAAGAGTAAGTTGCAGGAAGTCAATTCTCTCTTCCTCTGGGCCTTGAACAGATGTGAAACCTGAGGAATAAAAGCAACACACAGAAGAAGAAAGTATAAGAGAACCGCAGAGAACTGTAATAAACTATAGGTCTATTTGAACTACATCTATTTACATATTTTTTTCTGAATCTTAAGGTTTTAAATAAAGTTATTCTAGTAGCTGGAGGATTTTAAATGATCCTTCTTATGGGTTTCTTAAAAGCTGTTTTCTAGTTAAAGTAAAATTATTGTATTGAATGTATATAGAAGGGATATTCAATAAAAATGTGTTTGTGTATATTTAAAGAATGGGCAGCATGAAGAAACTTAAATGCAGCTAGAATGTCTATACTTTATTTGAAGTGCTAAAATATCAATACCAGTAGACTGTGAGAAGGTATATAATGTAGATTTTAATATCCAGTGCAACAACTAAGGAAATTACAAAAGCAATACATTCAAGAAAAACATACATAAATAAAAAATGCAATTCTAAAACGATCAAATAACTCAAAAAGGAAGATTAAAAAGGAGAAACAACTAAAATAAAAACCAGGAGAAATATAAGCAAAAAACAACCACTGTAGTGCTACCATGTCAATAATTACCATCGATGTACATGTCTAAATATATCAACTAAAGATAAAGATTGCCAGAACAAATGAAACAAAAAAACCAACAAAACATATACAACCCTATGCTGGGTTCAACAAATTACTTCAAATATTGTATAGTGAGATGGAGAATAAATGGATAGAAAAATATAACATGAAAACATTAATTTACATGTGTAAATTTAAAATGCGTAAAATCAGATAAAGCCGACTTCACATCAAAGAAAATTACTGGAGACAAAGTGTAGATATATACTGACAAAAGTGGCAATCAACAAAGAAAACATAGTAAAGTTAAGGATGCATGTACCACCAACAAAAAAATGTAAAAAATATGAAGCAAAAATCTACACTATTATTTGATAAACAAACATATGCAAAAATGCTCAACATCTCTAGCGATTGAGAAATGCAAATTAAAACTACGCTGAGATTTCATCTCATTTCAGTCAGAATGGCGATCATCCAGAATATAAGCAATAATAAGTGTTGGTGAGGATGGGGGGAAAAAGGTTCACTC
Source organism: Marmota monax (assembly GCF_021218885.2). Classification (NCBI taxonomy): domain Eukaryota; kingdom Metazoa; phylum Chordata; class Mammalia; order Rodentia; family Sciuridae; genus Marmota; species Marmota monax. The sequence goes on along the minus strand of NW_026695198.1, from coordinate 6,121,674 downwards.
ATAATGTTGCTCATGGGACTGCAAATTGGTACAACTACTTTGTAAAGCAGTATGGTGATTCCTCAGAAAACTTGGAATGGAACCACAATTTGACATAATTATTCTACTCCTAGGTTTATACCCAACTGGCTTAAAATCAGCATACTTCAGTAACACAACCACATCAATGTTCATAGCTGCATTCTTCCAATTAACCTACAGGTCAAAAAGAAGACTCAAAGGAAACAAAATGGTACATAGAACTGAATGAAAATTAATATATTAAAAGATATAATATATTTATCTAATGATGTGTGATTCAGCTGAAGCAGTGTTGAGGGGAAAATTCATAGCATTAAATGTTCATGTTAGAGAAAAATTTTGAATGGGTAATCTAATTTCTCACTTCAATAAACTAGAAAAAAAAACCAAAAGAAATTAAATTCAAAGTGAACAGAATGAAGGAAATATCAATGGTAAAAGCAGAAATGAATAAAACTGAAATATGAATACAATAGAGAAAAATTAATGAAACAAAGGACTACTTCTTTAGGAAAAATAGATGAAATTGAATAAATTCTAACAAGATGGACAAAGAGAAACACAGAGAAGATGAAAATCAATAATATTAGGTCAAAAAATACCCTGGAGGTGTAACTAGGGCTCCTGGAGTCAATAAAAAAAATACAACAAAAACTTCACTCTTAAAAATTTGCCAACTTAGAAGAACTAGGTGATTTCCTAAAAACCCACAATTTACCAATATTCAACCAAGATGAACGAACAAGTTGAATATTTCTTATACTACAAAAGAAAATAGATTGGCAAATTCAACAGTTCTCAGGAAAAAAATATGCCAGGCACAGATGGATTTAATGGGGAATTACAACCCCAAATTAAAGAATTAACCTTAATTTTACAAAATATCTTCCATGAAATAGAATATGATGAAATACTTTCCAATTTATTTCATAAGGCTAGTATTATGCTGTTGTTTTAACTAGACAGAGTACAAGAGAAACATCTCTCAAGAATTTAGACACAAATATCCTCAACAAATACAAACAAATTAAATTTGCAATGTATTTCTACATAATACAATGATATTGGAAGGTACTTTTACTCTTTTTAATAGCTGGAAAATGATGCCAGAGAGCATAAATAACTTGGCCATATGTTTAACTTTGAAACTAATAGAGTTGGGTTTCAATATGGGTTGTCTAAACTCGAAATCTGTGTCCTTAATTAACATCATCATAAAATTTTCAAATTTTCCTTTCTATGTCTGAGACTGGTAGTCTCCAAAAAAACGATTTCTTCATTTTTCTTTAGATATAAAAGCCTAATATTAGTATATATCACTATCCTGCTAAAAAAATTACATTCTTCCTTCAGTGGATGGTCTTGTTACTAAATGATAGCAAATGGTATTTCAGTAAAATATTCTTTGTGATATCAGGGGAGATTTCTTTTTCTGTGCTGGTGGTTGAATCTAGGGTTGATTTACCACTGAGTTACATCCTGAGACTTTTAAAAAAGATTTTATTCTGAGACAGTGTCTCACAAAGTTGCTTAAGGCCTTGCTAAATTGCTGAGGCTAAATTGTGACCTTTCTGACTCAGCCACCTGATTCACTGGAATTACAGGCATGGACCACCATGCTTGGCAAGGGGGGAACATTTCTTGAAGTGATTTAATTTTAATTTGTTCTTTACTTTTTTTTTTTTTGATAGTGCTGAGAATTGAATCCAGTGACTTTGTAGGCAAGCACTCTACTATTGAGCCACATTCCCAGTCCCATTCTTTATTTTCTCTAAGTAATTTAATTTGTTCTTTATCTTCATTCCTCTTTTCTATTTCCTGGAATGTTGATATGGTGACTGGATCCATAGTAACCCTATTGGACTACGAAGTAAATTGAGAATGGCTATTGCATTCCAAGGATGATAGAAGTCAAATTTGGAGCCTGCTTCAAGGATTATAGTGGAGTTTCCATATATATTATTATGTGGCCTATTTTCAAAAATTATTTTAGAAGATAAAGAAATAACTATCTTTTTAAGCTCTAGTTACTTTGGGTTTTCAGATATATGGAGTCGATCATAATCCTAACTCAAACTTCTTCCACATTCTTCTAGTCAATTCTTATACATAATGAAAGCCATCAATATCTAATTTATATTCAGTTATGTGACTGTTAGAAATGTAGACACAATCATTTTGCCATTTACCTACATCCAATTTGACATTCTTACTTGCTGTGAAAAGAATGATGTCTTTTTGAGGTTGTTATTTCACCAATCTATTATCTTTTCACAATTACTTTTAAAGTCTGACATTAATAGATGTTTTTAATTAAAATTCCTTGGAATTGATGCTTGACAGAATTCAGACAAAAATACTTCCTTAGGGCTTCTCACAAAATTTTGGCTTCACCCATAAAGTGGCTTAGCCTGCCGCCGGCCTCTGCAGACTGACTTATGCCTGCCAGCACTCAACAAGCTGAGAGAACAGAGGCTGAACATGTCAGGGAGAACACTGTAGAAACCCATCTTGGGCTAGCGAGAGGTGTCAGAAGACATTAGCATTCTGCACGATTCCTTTGCTACCTCATTATTTTTCTCTCTTTGCAATCATGTTGACTTTTCATTGGTATTTCTTCTTTTTTTCTTTTACTTAATTTTAATTCAATTAGAGGAAAACACTTCAAATAGTTCTTTATATTAATTGCCTGGGGATATTTTCATCAGACTCCATATTTAGAGGAGGGGTACCAAAATAATTTAATGGGGTTACCTTATTAAAATTTGAACCAAACTTTTTAAGATGAACTACATAATACAATGATATGTTTTAGGTGCATAAAAAGTGACATGCTATTTAAAAAACAAACAAACAAGCAACCAAAAATGAGCAAACAAGTAAAGAAGTCAACAGAGAAAGACTCGATGTTAAGTCACAGGGTATAATTTAAGTCGTGTCATCATTGATATGCAATGAATAAATTCTTTTTTTCTATAACTAGATTGAATATTATAAATATTTTCAAATTAAAAAAAAGATTTTCTGGCTCATGAGTCATAAAAGATGCTTATTTATAGTGATATAGATATATAGTAGCACTTCTAAATATCTTAGCATTGCATATCAGTTTTGATAAGGTCTAGACATCAAACATACAGTGCTCAGAAAAAGGGGGGCTTTGGATGATTGAATCTCATATACAAACTTTAGGACAATTTAATTGAATTATGATGTTGTTTACCTTCACATCCACAAATAGTAAGAAAACAAACAAACAAACAAAAAAAAAAAACAAAGCCCAATCATTGGTTCAGACATATATTGGTATGCTAAGGCATGCTTTCGTCTGTTTCCTGGAGTCAGCCAGCTGAGTTCATGAAATACACAGCAGAAGTTGCTTAGGCAACTCATCCATGGGCAGAAAAGTGACACTTTTTGCTCACATCAGAGAAAACCACTGATGTGATAAGAAATGGCGCCTATCATCAGTAGGAAATGAGTGTCGAAAATAGCTGTGGATAAAACTCCTCAGGAAAAGTTTCAACGAGAGAGCATGGCTGGCTGTTGGGACCTCCTTGCCGGGGTGACAAATGGATGTTGACTGAAATAAGCACTTATTCTAAGCTATTTCTTTCTTATCTTGTAACATAAGGACTCTCAGAGAATAATATTGAAAAATCTAAAACAGTAAATTTTGTATTGAACCTAAAAGTCTTTCTTCTGTAAAACACTAATGAACAAACCAACAAACAAATAACAGCCAACAAAAAAATACTCTGACCTGAGCAGGCCACCCACCTGTCACTCCAGGCATCTCACTGGAAAGTGGATTGTGCAACAGAAGCACTTGTCCCTTAAGCAGATAGGCCAGACAAGTCCAAAGATTTGTCTTAATCATGTAGATGACCCTGTCCTTATAAGGACCATGAGGGAAGTAAGGCATGTTTATTGGGTGGAGAAGGTAAGAGTGAAGGGGAAGGAAAGAATGTAGTTATGTAAATTTATATTTTTCCTCTCCCAAAATATTCCTTTCACTTTGCCCAATTCAATGGTCCTTGGCTCATTTGTAAACTCAGGCATACCACAGAAGGCCCTATAATGGCACAGATGACAACAGTCACACCATTACATTTGACATTAAATTGCTGCCTTTAAATTTTCTAAAGGCCCAATATAGTAGGCAATAACTTGATCCTATATACTAATATTCTCAGGGGTAGGGCCAAGGAGATACGTTCCCAATGCTACTGTTATCAAAAGCACAGTGTCAGAGATACACTACCTTGACCATAGATGAGGATATAAATGTAAATGGGTACTAAATAGAAATGGGGAGATCACAGGAGATGGAAGATCTCTCTCACATGAGCCACACTGCCAAGCACAATATGATGATGTATTTCCAGAAGACTGCTTCAGAACAAGAGAATAATACACTTAGCTATTTTTGTCGGATCTAGTGCTGACTAAAGTTCAATCCTGGGTGAAACTTTGGTTTTTATTTTCATTGAAGAGGACTGGGTTACTACTCACCTCTTCTTAGCTCTGCCTGCACTCTCCACCTGGATAGCTGGGCAAGAAGAAATAAAGCAATGTTCCTGTTGATGCATCCGACAGGCAGCTCTCAGTTCATTGCTTATAGGGCACATTTATTGTTATGGTTTGGATCTGGAATGGTCTCTGGAAAACTCACATTTGGTAAGAACTATCCTCAATGGTAAGGTTCTTAGGTGGGGGTTTTAGACAATGCTTAGAGCTCTGATCTCATCAGTGGAGAAATCCATTTGTGGGATCAATCCATTGATAGCTGAATGAACTTTTGGGGAATAACTATAGGCAGCTGTTGTATAGCTAGAGGAAACAGGTCACTGTGGGGGTATATTTGTCCCTGGTCCTTTCCTCTCTCTGCTTTCTACAGGCCACAATCTAAGCAAGTTTCTTCCACAAAACCCTTCCACCATGATGTTCTGTCTCAACTCAGGCCACACGTTATAGAGTAAACTTACTATGACTAAACCTCTGAAATCATGAACTTTCCTCTTCTACGTTGCTGTTTTCAGGTGTTTTGTCACAGTGACGAAAACCTAACTGATACATTTACAATTCTGTAAATAAACATTGTAATCAGGCCCAAAGGGAATATTTATGGGAACAATATGGAAAGCACAAATTATGGTAGCATATCATTGAAGCATGACCTAAATCATTTGTTTTTATATATTTTTATATGGACAACATGTAGTAGGATTTTTTTTTTTTTAAATTCACTCTGGCAGTTTGTCTTTTGATGACTGTGTTTAGTTCTTAGATAGTGAACATGTGATTGCATTAGTCAGCTTTCCATCCCTACTACAAATACCGAAATAATCAATTTATCAAAAGAACATGTTTATTTTGGATCACAGTTTTAAAGATCCCAGTCTATGTTAAGGTGGACCCCTTGCTTTTAGGCCTCTGTGGCAGGGGACGAAGGTAAGGATGTCAGATGGCAATGGCGGGATACCTTCATGGCAGCCTCCAGTGACCTGAAGACCTCCCACTGGCCTGTGTTGTTATCCTCTTGTCACTGTAAACAGACACTTGATAAGAAAACCTTAGAGGAGTAAGGATTTATTTTGGCTCATGGTTTCAGAGAATTCCACTCATGGTTGATAGGCCCTAAGGCAGAAGAAACATCATAGCAGGAGGGACTGTGCAAGATAACTTCTCTGCTCCTGGTAGCTAAGAAGGCTGGGCAAGGGGAGAAGAAGAAGAAGAAGAAAAAGAAGGAGGAGGAGGAGGAGGAGGAGGAGGAGGAGGAGGAGGAGGAGGAGGAGGAGGAGGAAGAGAAGGGGAGGAGAAGGAGTAGAAGGAGGGAAGAAGAGAGAGAAAGAGAAAGAAAGATGAAAGAAAAAAAGAAAGGAAGGAAGGAAGAATGAGAGAAAGAAAGAGAGGGAGGGAGGGAGGGAGGGAGGGAGAGAGAGAGAGAGAGAGAGAGAGAGAGAGAGAGAGAGAGAGAGAGAGAGAGAGAGAGAAGGGCCCAGGTACATACATAGTCCCCAAAGCCATGCCCCTGGGGACCTACTTCTTCTAGTCATATCCCACCTGCCTATTGTTTTCACCACTTTCCAATAAATCTGTTGCAATAATTGGTCATCAATTGTATTAATCCACAGATGAAGTCAGGTCTCTCAGGAGCCCATTATTTCACTTCTAAAAATTACTGCATTTCCTACCACATGAGCTTTTGGGGGCCATTACAGATAAAAAGCCCACCTCATAAAGGTTCCATCACTTCCTAATAATGCCATCCTTGGGACCACATCTTTAACAGATAGCCTTCTAGGGTATATTCAAGCCCAGTAATAGCAGCAATCAACTCATGCAGTTGGATGAATATCTACCATAGTCGTCACTTTTTTGTTTCACTTAGTTTTAGTTCCTTCCTTTGTCCTTCATGTTTTTTTCTGCCCGCTCTGGTTTTAACAAATTACTGTGCATGAACCTATTTTTTATTTTATTTTATTTTTTCCTTTTTTTTAGTGGTTGCCTTCATGTTTTCAATATGCATTTACTAATCACTCAAATTCTCTTTCAAATGACTGTATACCAATCTGTGGATAGTACAGGTGCCTTATTACAAAGTGTGCAATTATTCTCTTCCATCCCTGTAACACTGCTTTGTTTACTTTATGTATCCTTAAACTATAATAATCTTTATTTCTATTATTTTAAGTACTATAGTTTAAATGCCACACCTTATTGCTCTTTTTAAAACAACTTGTTATCAGAGCAATTAATAATATAAAAACAATTTATTATACCTCTTTTTATTTCTTCTTTAATATTTTTATTTTCTTTTTGAATGTAGTGGCTTGAATGTATATATCCCTCTAAAATTCTTATGTTTGCATTTTACCCCCAAGGTGATAACCTCTGATTAATGGGTGGAGCCTTTGGGGAAGTGATTAAGTCATGAGCTATCTGACCTTACAAATGGGTTTAATACCCTTATTTATTTAGATATTTATTTAAATTTTTTTCCACAATACCTTTTTATTTTTTAATACCCTTATTAAAAAAAAAAAAACAACTTCAGAAAATAATCTCACCCCCTTTCCTGTTCCATCATGTGAAAGCACCATTTGTTCCCCCTCTGGAGAACATAAAATCAAGGGATCATATTATCATCAGAGCATGAGCCCTCACTAGATGCTTAATCTGATGATACGTCGATCTTGGACTTCCCAGTCTTCAGAACTATGAGAAATATCTTCCTATTTATAAATGACCCAACCTCAGTTATTTTGTCATAAATACAGATGAATACAATGGAGATTTGAGTTCCTGGCATATTACTTTTCTTCTTTTTGAAGAATTAAAAAAAATTATTACAAGGCAGATCTACTGGCAACAAATTCCCTGAATTTTTGTTTATCTGATAATATCTTCCTATCTCTTTTACATTTGAAAAATAATGTTTAAGAATACAGGAATCCAGTTTGATAGTTTTCTTCTTTCAATAATAAGCATATTATACTCTTTTCTCACTTGCATAGTTTTGAAAAGAAGTTATATGGAACTTTATTCTTGCTCCTTTAGAAGTAGGATGATTTCCCCTCTGGCTTCTTTCAAGATTTGCTCTGATTTTCTGTGGTTTGGATTTGATATGACCAGGTGTAAATTTTATTTTTTTTAAAATTTTTTATTGTTGGTTGTTCAAAACATTACATAGTTCTTGATATATCATATTTCACACTTTGATTCAAGTGAGTTATGAACTCCCATTTTTACCCCATATACAGATTGCAGAATCACATCAGTTACACATCCATTGATTTACATATTGCCATACTAGTGTCTGTTGTGTTCTGCTGCCTTTCCTACACTCTACTATCCCCCTTCCCCTCTCCTCCCCTCCCCTCTTCTCTCTCTACCCCCTCTACTGTCATTCATTTCTCCCCCTTGTATTATTTTTCCCTTTCCCCTCACTTCCTCTTGTATGTACTTTTGTATAACCCTGAGGGTCTCCTTCCATTTCCATGCAATTTCCCTTCTCTCTCCCTTTCCCTCCCACCTCTCATCCCTGTTTAATGTTAATCTTCTTCTCATGCTCTTCGTCCCTACTCTGTTCTTAGTTACTCTCCTTATATCAAAGAAGACATTTGGCATTTGTTTTTTAGGGATTGGCTAGCTTCACTTAGCATAATCTGCTCTAATGCCATCCATTTCCCTGCAAATTCTATGATTTTGTCATTTTTTAATGCAGAGTAATACTCCATTGTGTATAAATGCCACATTTTTTTTATCCATTCCTCTATTGAAGGGCATCTAGGTTGGTTCCACAGTCTTGCTCTTGTGAATTGTGCTGCTATGAACATCGATGTAGCAGTGTCCCTGTAGCATGCTCTTTTTAGGTCTTTAGGGAATAGACCGAGAAGGGGAATAGCTGGGTCAAATGGTGGCTCCATTCCCAGCTTTCCAAGAAATCTCCATACTGCTTTCCAAATTGGCTGCACCAATTTGCAGTCCCACCAGCAATGTACAAGCGTACCCTTTTCCCCACATCCTCGCCAGCACTTGTTGTTGTTTGACTTCATAATGGCTGCCAATCTTACTGGAGTGAGATGGTATCTTAGGGTGGTTTTGATTTGCATTTCTCTGACTGCTAGAGATGGTGAGCATTTTTTCATGTACTTGTTGATTGATTGTATGTCCTCCTCTGAGAAATGTCTGTTCAGGTCCTTGGCCCATTTGTTGATTGGGTTGTTTGTTATCTTATTGTCTAATTTGTTGAGTTCTTTGTATACTCTGGATATTAGGGCTCTATCTGAAGTGTGAGGAGTAAAGATTTGTTCCCAGGATGTAGGCTCCCTATTTACCTCTCTTATTGTTTTTTTCTCTGAGAAAAAAACTTTTTAGTTTGAGTAAGTCCCATTTGTTGATTCTAGTTATTAAATTTTGTGCTATGGGTGTCCTATTGAGGAATTTGGAGCCCGACCCCACAGTATGTAGATCGTAGCCAACTTTTTCTTCTATCAGACGGCGTGTCTCTGACTTGATATCGAGCTCCTTGATCCATTTTGAATTCACTTTTGTGCATGGCGAGAGAAAGGGATTCAGTTTCATTTTGTTGCATATGGATTTCCAGTTTTCCCAGCACCATTTGTTGAAGATGCTATCCTTCCTCCATTGCATGCTTTTAGCCCCTTTATCAAATATAAGATAGTTGTAGTTTTGTGGATTGGTTTCTGTGTCCTCTATTCTGTACCATTGGTCCACCCGCCTGTTTTGGTACCAGTACCATGCTGTTTTTGTTACTATTGCTCTGTAGTATAGTTTGAAGTCTGGTATCGCTATACCGCCTGATTCACACTTCCTGCTTAGCATTGTTTTTGCTATTCTGGGTCTTTTATTTTTCCATATGAATTTCATGATTGCTTTCTCTATTTCTACAAGAAATGCCGTTGGGATTTTGATTGGCATTGCATTAAACCTATAGAGAACTTTTGGTAATATCGCCATTTTGATGATGTTAGTTCTGCCTATCCATGAACAGGGTATATTTTCCCATCTTCTAAGATCTTCTTCTATTTCTCTCTTTAGGGTTCTGTAGTTTTCATTGTATAAGTCTTTCACCTCTTTTGTTAGGTTGATTCCCAAGTATTTTATTTTTTTTGAAGATATTGTGAATGGAGTGGTTGTCCTCATTTCCATTTCAGAGGATTTGTCGCTGATATACAGGAATGCCTTTGATTTATGCGTGTTGATTTTATATCCTGCCACTTTGCTGAATTCATTTATTAGCTCTAATAGTTTCTTTGTAGAGCCTTTTGGGTCTGCTAGGTATAGAATCATGTCACCTGCAAATAGTGATAATTTAAGTTCTTCTTTTCCTATTTTTATGCCTTTAATTTCTTTCGTCTGTCTAATTGCTGTGGCCAGTGTTTCGAGAACTTTGTTGAACAGAAGTGGAGAGAGAGGGCATCCCTGTCTTGTTCCAGATTTTAGAGGGAATGCCTTCAATTTTTCTCCATTCAGAATGATGCTAGCCTGAGGCTTAGCATAGATTGCTTTTACAATATTGAGGTATGTTCCTGTTATGCCTAGTTTTTCTAGAGTTTTGAACATAAAGGGATGCTGTACTTTGTCGAATGCTTTTTCCGCATCTATCGAGATGATCATATGGTTCTTATTTTTAAGTCTATTGATGTGGTGAATAACATTTATTGATTTCCATATATTGAACCAGCCTTGCATCCCAGGGATGAATCCTACTTGATCATGGTGCACAATTTTTTTGATATGTTTTTGTATCCGATTCGCCAGAATTTTATTGAGGATTTTTGCGTCTAGGTTCATTAGAGATATTGGTCTGTAGTTTTCTTTCTTTGAAGTGTCTTTGTCTGGTTTAGGTATCAGGGTGATGTTGGCCTCGTAGAATGAATTTGGAAGTTCTCCCTCTTTTTCTATTTCCTGAAGTAGCTTGAAAAGTATTGGTATTAGTTCCTCTTTAAAGGTTTTGTAAAACTCTGCTGTATACCCATCCGGTCCTGGGCTTTTCTTAGTTGGTAGTCTTTTGATGGTTTCTTCTATTTCCTCAATTGATATTGGTCTGTTTAGGTTGTCTATATCCTCCTGACTCAATCTGGGCAGATCATATGACTTAAGAAATTTATCTATGCCTTCACTATCTTCTAATTTATTGGAGTATAAGGATTCAAAATAATTTTTGATTATCTTCTGTATTTCTGAAGTGTCTGTTGTGATATTGCCTTTTTCATCCCGTATGCTAGTAATTTGAGTTCTCTCTCTTCTTCTCTTCGCTAGCATGGCTAAGGGTCTGTCGATTTTGTTTATTTTTTCAAAGAACCAACTTTTAGTTTTGTCAATTTTTTCAATTGTTTCTTTTGTTTCGATTTCATTAATTTCAGCTCTGATTTTCATTATTTCTTGCCTTCTACTTCTTTTGCTGTTGTTTTGCTCTTCTTTTTCTAGGATTTTGAGATGAAGTATGAGATCATTTATTTGTTGGTTTTTTCTTTTTTTAAGGAATGAACTCCAAGCAATGAATTTTCCTCTTAGAACTGCTTTCAATGTGTCCCATAGATTCCCATATGTTGTGTCTGTGTTTTCATTTATCTCTAAGAATTTTTTAATTTCCTCCTTGATATCTTCTATAACCCATTGATCATTCAGTAACCTATTGTTCATTCTCCAAATGATGTGTTCTTTTTCCTTCCTTCTTTTATCCTTGATTTTCAGTTCCATTCCATTATGATCAGATAGGATGCATGGTATTATCTCTACTCCTTTATATTGTCTAAGAGTTTCCCTGTGACATAATATATGATCTATTTTTGAGAAGGATCCATGTGCTGCTGAGAAAAAAGTGTAACTGCTTGATGTTGGGTGGTATATTCTATATATGTCAATTAAGTCTAGGTTATTAATTGTGTTATTGAGTTCTATAGTTTCCTTATTCAACTTTTGTTTGGAAGATCTGTCCAGTGGTGATAGAGGTGTGTTGAAGTCTCCCATGATTATTGTATGGTGGTCTATTAGACTCTTGAACTTGAGAAGAGTTTATTTGATGAACATAGCTGCACCACTGTTTGGGGCATATATATTTATGATTGTTATGTCTTGTTGGTGTATGGTTCCCTTAAGCAGTATGTAGTGTCCCTCTTTATCCCTTTTGATTAACTTTGGCTTGAAATCTATTTTATTTGATATGAGTATGGACAGTCCTGCTTGTTTCCGAAGTCCATATGAGTGATATGATTTTTCCCAACCTTTCACCTTCAGCCTATGTATGTCTTTCCTATCAAATGCATCTCCTGTAGGCAGCATATTGTTGGGTCTTGTTTTGTGATCCATTCTACTAGCCTGTGTCTCTTAATTGGTGAGTTTAAGCCATTAACATTTAGGGTTATTATTGAGATATGGGTTGTTCTTCCAGCCATATTTGTTTATTTCTGTTACTAAACATGGTTTGTTTTCCTCTTTGATTATTTCCCCCCTTTACTGTCCTACCTCCCACTGTTGGTTTTCATTGTTATTTTCCATTTCCTCTTCCTGTAATGTTTTGCCAGGGATGTTTTGAAGAGATGGTTTTCTAGCTGCAAATTCTTTTAACTTTTGTTTATCGTGGAAGGTTTTAATTTCATCTTCCATCCTGAAGCTTAATTTCGCTGGATACACAATTCTTGGTTGGAACCCATTTTCTTTCAGTGTTTGAAATATGTTATTCCAGGATCTTCTAGCTTTCAGAGTCTGTGTTGAAAGATCAGCTGTTATGCTGATTGGCTTACCCCTAAATGTAATCTGCTTCCTTTCTCTTGTAGCTTTTAAAATTCTCTCCTTATTCTGTATGTTGGGCATCTTCATTATAATGTGTCTAGGTGTGGATCTCTTATGATTTTGCACATTCGGCGTCCTGTAGGCTTCTAGGATTTGGGATTCTGTCTCATTCTTCAAGTCTGGGAAGTTTTCTCATATTATTTCATTGAATAGATTGCTCATTCCTTTGGTTTGGAGTTCTATACCTTCCTGTATCCCAATGACTCTTAAGTTTGGTCTCTTAATGTTATCCCATATTTCTTGGATGTTCTGCTCATGGTTTCTTTTTTTTTTTATTTTTTTTTTTTTTTAATGTTTATTTATTTATTTTAGTTTTCGGCGGACACAACATCTTTGGTTGTATGTGGTGCTGAGGATCGAACCCGGGCCGCACGCATGCCAGGCGAGCGCGCTACCGCTTGAGCCACATCCCCAGCCCCTGCTCATGGTTTCTTAACAGTCTTGCTGAGCTGTCTATGTTCTTTTCAAGTTGAAATACTTTGTCTTCATTGTCTGATGTTCTATCTTCTAAGTGTTCTACTCTGCTGGTAGTATTCTCCATTGAGTTTTTAAGTTGGTTTATTGCTTCCTGCATTTCTAGGATTTCTGTTTGTTTGTTTTTTATAACCTCTATCTCCCTGTATAGTTGATCCTTTGCTTCCTGGATTTGTTTGTGTAATTCATTGTCGAAGTGATCTTTCATTGTCTGATTTTGCTGTCTAATGTCTTCCTTGATACTCCAGATCATCTGAAGCATGTATATCCTGAATTCTTTATCTGACATTCCATCTGCTGCAGCTGTTACCTCTTCTATAGTTGAGTTGACCTGCATTGGTTGTGGTCCTTTCTTTCCTTGACTTTTCATACTGCTTGCGTTTCTTTCTGCTTGGTGAAACTGTTGTGTTTTTGAAAATTTTTCCCCCTATATATTTATATTGCTCTTGTATAGTTGAAAAGTCTCCCTTGCAGGGTCGGGCGGCGGTCTGCCTACCTTGCAGGCACGGGTGGCGGCTCTGCTCTGCCCCTCCTCCAATTGGTGTGAGGTGTCTACCACGCCCGCGGACCCCTGGGCCTGTTCTGGCTGTCGGTCACAGGCCTGCCTACCCTACAGGCGCGGGCGGCAGCTCTGCTCTGCCCCCCCTCCAATTGGTGTGACTTGTCTACCACACCCATAGACCTCTGGGCCTGTTCCGGGCGCTGACGAAGGCTCTGCTCTGCTCCTACTCCAAATGGGGTGACGTGTCTGTCGCACCGGCAGGCCACTGAGCCTGTCCCGCTGGTCGGTCGCAGGTCTGCCCACTTTTCGGGCACGGGTGGCGGCTCTGCTCTGCCCCTACTCCAATTGGGGTGACGTGTGTACCACGCTGGCAGGCCGCTGGGCCTTACCCGCCGGTCTGTCGCAGGTCTGCCTACCTTGCAGGCGCGGGCGACGGCTCTGCCCTGCCCCTCCTACCACGCCCGCGGACCGCTGGGCCTGATCTACAGGTTGGTCGCAGGTCTGCCCACCCTGCGGGCGCTGGTGGCGGCTCCGCTCCACCCCCTTTCCAATTGGGGTCACGCGACCACCATGCCGCCGAGCTGCTGGGCCTGCTCCGGGCGCAGGCGGCGGCCCCGTTCCTCCCCTCTGGCTCAACGACAAAGCGAGAGAGACTCGGGTGTCTGTGACTCACCCTCCCTACCCGGAGACCAACTGTTTATGTCGCCGCTGGTATTGATGAAGTTCTCTCCTCCGCCGCTTTCTGATGACATCAGATCTCTGCCATGTTGGTATCCTATGCGAATGGCAGCATTTCGTTCCCTTTGCCGGGTGACCCAAGCAACGGGTGAGTCCTGACCGGCCCTCACAGGCCCCGTCTCAGTCCTGTTGCCACTGCCCACGAAGGCTGGGTTGGTATTTACCTCCACAGTACTCAGTTTCCGCGGGCTTCTTAGCCCTGGGCCAGAGCAGTACCGGGAACCGGAACTCGGCCGCTCCGTGCTCGGTGTATGCTCTGATAAGAGCAGGCTCCAAGAAGCAGTTTCGGCAGGTTATTTAGCACTGAGCCTGAGTAATTTGTCTGCAAGCCTCAGGCGAATGGCAGCCTGAAATTACCTGTTCTATGGCTGAATGAGCTGTGGTCAGAAGAAAACAGGGATGGTGATGTCAGCTCTCCAAGATGGTGGCCGCTGGCCTCCTCTGTGGTCTGACCGGTGTGGAGAACTGAATTGGACCGCTTCCTTCCCCCGTCTCAAACCCAGAATTCAGCACTTAGTACGGTAATTGCACAGCTGGCAGAAGCCAGCGGAAACTGCAGCGCTGTATCCTTGCGTCGCTATCTCCTCATTTCCCAGCGCGTGCAGCAGACTCTAGCCGCAGGGCGATTTGCTGAATAAGCAGTGTGACCCTCCGTGTGGACAAATCTCTCGCGTTTGAGCCCCCGTAGCCGATCCTCATGCGATGGAAATCCTTCCTCCAGGTTCCGGAGCACCCCACTATTGCTGGAAATTCCTAACAAGATAGCCTTTAGCCGTCCTGACTTGTCATTCTCCCACACTGTGAAGTGGCACACGGGGGCAATGCACTCCCCTCGCCGCCATCTTCCCCTCTCGACTTTTTTTTTTCAGGTGTAAATTTTAACTTGCCTGCACTGAACTTCCAGCTACCTCAGCTTCGTCTTCAGCAGCAGGTTTTGCTCCTGGATCTATGCTCTGATCAATTGTGATTCTCTGTGCATGCTTGTCTGTCTTTCCAATTTTGGGGCAGGGGAGGGGCATTTGATTGACCTGTTTTCTAATAGATCTAAGAAGAGTTGTTATTTTTCAGTTTGTTGTTTTCCCTTTTTATTGGGCTAGGTGTGATAATTTCAGATGCTGTACCGGAAACTATAAGTCATTATACCTTAATTTTTTGCTTTTATTCTTTGTAAATCACACATGGCTAATGTACAACTCTAAGGAATTTATTTAAATGGACTCCTTTCAGAGCAAGTGGGAAGTTAAAATTCTCTCCAAACATCTTTTATCTTATTTTACCTTTTGAAGAGACACATATGGATGACATTTTTTTAAAAAATCTATTTATTTCTTTATTCTAATTAGGTTTATATGACAGCAGAATGCATTTTGATTCATTGTACACAAGTGCAGGACAATCTTTCATTTCTCTGGTTGTACATGATGTAGTGTTGCACTGTATGTGCAGTCATACATTTACCTAGGGTAATGATGTTCATCTCATTCCACTATCTTTCCTGGCCCCATGTCCCCTCTCTTCCTCTCCCTCCCCTTTGCCCAATCACAATATTCAAGTGGGATATTCAAGTGGGTTATGAACTCCCATTGTTACCCTGTATACAGATTGCAGAATCACATCGGTTACACATCCACGTTTTTACATACTGCCATACTAGTGTCTGTTGTATTCTGTTGCCTTTCCTGTCCTCTACTATCCCCCCTCCCCTCCCCTCTCCTCCCATCTTCTCTCTCTACCCCATCTACTGTTAATTCATTTCTCTCCCATGTTTTTTTCCCTTTCCCCTCACTTTGTCTTATATGTAATTTTGTATAACAATGAGGATCTTCTTCCATTTCCATGCAATTTCCCTTCTCTCTCCCTTTCCCTTCCACCTCTCGTCCCTGTTTAATGTTAATCTTTTTCATGCTCTTCCTCCCTGCCCTGTTCTTAGTTGCTCTCCTTATATCAAAGGAGACATTTGGCATTTGTTTTTTAGGGATTGGCTAGCTTCACTTAGCATAATCTGCTCTAATGCCATCCATTTCCCTGCAAATGCCATGATTTTGTCATGGTCTGCCTACCATGCAGGTGGGTGGACAATATTTTTGATAAGTATGTTAGTACTGAATATGTACACACACACACACACACACATACATACGCTAAACTATGATTAATTCAGTCTTCTTTAATTAAAAATGTTTGAATATTTGTAAGGTAAAACATTTATAGATATAAAGCCCAATTTAAAATACTATTTACTTAAATATATATTTAAAACTATAGCTTCATAGGCATTTCTATTACTGATTTTTAAAACCCATAGATTTTAGGACTAAGATTCTTATTAAGTTGGTTGTTGAACTCTAAGGAAGATACTATCAAAGTAAGACCAGAAGGTTAAATTTATCCCATAACATGTTTCATAAATAAAGATTTATTGGATCAAATCCCCCCACTCATAAGTTTACATAGGATTAATGCCTATGTTCCCATTACAGCAGCAAAGCTGAGCAGTGGCCACAGAGCTTGCATGTCTCACAAAGATGACTATGACCTTTACTGTCTCTCTTTACCAAAATAAATAAATAAATAAATAAATAAATAAAACACCCCCGCCAAAACCAAAAATAGAACAAAAGAAAAAGATTAGCAACTCTTAATCCAAGATGGAAGGACAATTTTGAATTTTTCATCATACATATATTTTACAAGTTAAATAAACTATAGAAGTGAATTTGCTTTGTTTTAAGTGTGTGTATTTGGTGTAGGTCATCCATATTTATATGTCTCTAGGGTAGTAATTTAAAAAGGAGAAAATTTTTTATTTATAGAGTTCATTGGAACACTTAAGAATACAGAATCTAGAAATAAAATGAAATATTCTTATGAGTTTGTATTCCACAGTATTTGACTTTTTATGGTGAATTTTATATCTTTATGTCACTTTTGCTACATCTTCTTGTCAGTTATTTTCTTATCCCCACTCACTCCTCTTGACTCTTTGGTGATTTTATCTTCTGGCTTAACACTTCTCTTCAGTTTCTCTCTCTATCATTACTCTTTGTGACTTCAAAGATTGATTGTAGATAATACATTCATTCCATCTCCTTACCCATGAGTTTGGGCAGACAGCACCACTGCCCATTCTCACTTCATACCATTAACCTCAACGCCAACAAAAACTGTGTCACTGCCTCATTTTCTCATTGTTGCTCATATGTCACTATCCTGCTGGGATTTCATGGTGCTTTGGAATGATTTCTCTTTTGCAGACATTATTAACTGCCTCACCTCTTTCTCCTGTCAAGTTTCTATGACAGCAATTCAGACTTCCTCTTGCTCCTTTACTGCCCAAGAACATTGCGGTATAGTGCTGAAGAGTCTTACCCGAGTTCATAATCCCAGGTCTCAAATGGATACCACCAGTGCCCCGAATCCAACCACACGTTCTTGCTATACTTTGTTCTTTTTATAAAATGACTATTAACTTCTGTCCCCTCATTCACACATTTAAATCTAGTCTCCTTTCTCTTTCAGCTGATATCTCTCTTTGTTCATAGATGGAGAAATATAGAGATTATCTGAGACACTTTTCCTTTCTTTTTCATGATCATATCAACAAACTACTGACAACCAGTAGTTTGTTCTCTTTTTCTTGTTGTTAAAATGAATAAAACTTCCCTAGCTTCAATCAAAGGTCTGCCTTTGCTTGAATATTGGATCTCATCTGGTCTACTTCTTAAATACTTAGCTCTTGCCCATATCTCTTCTTTCCCCTGCATGATTAGTCTTTCTACTTTTATTGTTTTAATTCTTGCAGCATAAAAATCACATTTTTCTTAACAAAACAAAACAAAACAAAAGCTGTCACTAAACTCCTTGATTTAACATACTCTTCTAGCTTATGTCTCATCTCTTGACTCCACTTAATAGGAGAACAGGCAATGTGCACTGACTAGAAGGATTTCTTTAGACACTATGTTCTCACATCATAATCTCTCCTCACCTCTCCTTATTCAGGTTGTGACCTTACCTTGGTATTGTCAAACCTGGTGTTCCCATCTCTGTGTTTTCCCCAGCTGATCTGCAACGTTTGGCACGGGTGATCAAGCATTTCCTCTTGAACTCTTTCTTCCTTGGGCTTCTCTGAAAATAAACATTCACCTTTTTCTCCTATGAAATACTTTGTCATCTACTTTTTTTTTTTTTTTTGGTGCCAGTGTGTGGTGCTGGGAATCAAACCCAGGGCCTTGTGCACACGAGGCAAGCACTTTACCAACTGAGCTATGCCCCCAACCCTACTTTCTTTTTCCTTTCTTTTACTTCTTCTTTTCAAAATACGGCTGGGATTTTTCTATTTTTTTTTCTACCTACCTTCCCTATTTTCTCAACTCTTCACTGGTTTTAAATATACCTCTGTGTCAGTGACTCTTAAATATATTCTTTAGCCCTGACTTTTCTCCAACCCCAGACATGAATCAAGCTGTACCTTTGACATCACCATTTGGCTGTTAAATAAGCATTTCATACTGATGCCCCAAATAAAACTCTCACAATCATGTTCCTTAAACTCCAAAATTTTGAGTAATATATCAATAGTAATTGATTTCCCCTTCTACCCTCAGAGTCCAGATTCAATCCATCAGGAAGTCTTATTTATTCTAAGCCTAAAATACACCCTGAGTCCCTGAGTCTGACCATTCTTTACCACCTCCACATTTATTTCCTTAATGGGGTCACCATCACCTGTCACTTGATTAATTTCATCCTTATTTCACTGCCTTTAATTCTAGCTCCTTTAAATCAGGTTTCCACAGAGCAATCAGTGGAGAGATTTCTAAAACTATGACCATGACACACCCGTGCTTAACACTCTCCAATGATTTTTAATCCCAAACATTTATCCTTGCCTAAAAGTGTCTTCACGATCTGGCTGGTAGATATATCTCTGACCTCTCTCTCCTTAATTTACTGTGTTCTGGCCTGCCTGACTCATGTGCAGGCACTTACGTACGTCTTACTTAATCCTCACTCACTAGCTTTTCCTTCCATTTGGACAGATCTCTTCCCACATCTTCACAGAGGTTGCTCATATTTTTTTCCCCCTCTGAAAAGGGATATCCTGACCAACTATTGAAAGATACCGCTCACTTTGTGGCCCATAACCTTACTTAATTCTCTATGTAAGCTCTGATCAGACACTACCGCCCTTAGAATGTGAGCCCCCTGGGATAATGAGTGCTAGGGATTGTGTTCAACAACATGTAAGTTAGTGAGGGACAAAAAGAATCCAATGAGACATCATGGAAATACCTACAAAAACTATGGTTCTACCAGGTGGGAAAAAAGGAAAATCATTGCAGGGCAGAATTTGATGGAAAATAAATTTGTTGAATTCAATCAACAGATGAGGGAATTTTGTCAGTTAGGTTTCAGCTTTACCTGAAAGTAATGTGTAGGCCCTCTAGCCCGTGGTGAGACACGGACCTTTGCTTTTGTGACCATAGACCTTCATTTTCTCCATTTGTTCCTTAGGAACTCAGAACAGCATCTTGAACAAATATCTATAGTTGATATAAAAATACTAAAAATAGAATCTTGATTTGTTTAGCATGATATAATTATGAGTAGACATGCACATGAATATTAATATGCACAAGAACTTGAATTAAAAACTAGAAATTATGAAGAAATCAAACTGATCATTTGAATATTTTTGTTCCTATATGAAGAGATATAGAGATATATACATTTTCAACAACTGTGTGTCTTTAGTATTGGAATATTGAAGATGATTGAAGGAATTTGGTAGATTAGAGGCCTAACAAGTAAATCTTACTTTTTCATTTGATCTGTGTATAGAACTAATTATATTTACACCAATGATTTAAAAGTATCAAGGTGTTTTCACCAAGATTTGAAGTAACTCTGGAATATATCTACTTTATGAGCTTAAGTCATTAGATGCTTAGAATTATTTCAAAATTGGGAACATTTAGTTTGTTAAACACTTAGATATTTAGAAAATTGGATACGTTAAATTTGTGATGTTTATAAGTATCTTAACTAAGTTATAAAAACCTTGTAAATGACTTGATAAGATGTACTGGTTTTGTAAATAAAATACTAATACTTCTAAACTGAAATATCTTAAAATTGTTTTTTATTTGTATTTCAGTATGTTGAATAATAAATGATAATTTCAAAAGAATCTTTTCTATGGATAGTAAAATAAAACATCCAAATTCTAGTTTACAGTGGACATTTGAACAAAGTGAAGGATATGGAGAGGCAGTCCAAAATCTGTACATAAATTTTCACTCCCCTCAACTTTACTGTTATCTTACTGTTATCAAGAAACCTTGTTGATAAGCAAGAAGGTTATCACTTATCTTGTATGTTATATGTATCATACATGCTGAAAAGTACATGAGTACTGTGAGAGATGACTTTTTACTGTGATATGCAATTTACTGGAGAGACATTAATGTCACACCTCACTAAGCAAAAGCTGTCAACACTTAGGTTCCCCAAAACAGCAACAGGAGGTGGCTATAGAATAAGTATGGTAGTACCATATACTACAGTTAATTTATGCAGTTAGAAATTATTCAACAGTGAGAGACAACTTTGCATTTCTCTCAACTGTGAATGTCACCATGTATGATCTGTGTCTGGTTTTGAGTAATGTTTACTTTTTGTAATAGATTTCTATATATTTCATGGTAGCAAAAGATAAAGGACTATTGTCTCTCTATATTTTATGCATTCATAACATTCCTATTTTTTCTTATTTTTGTGATATTTCTAGGCTAGGCAGTAAATCTCCCTCCCACAAAATAAATTTGTAGATAAGTGGTTTACAGAGTTAAAATGTGTGCTGTTCAAGGGTCATCTGCATTACCCAACACTTCCATTTGATCTTTCTGGATAAATTCATGTGAGGGGGCTATGTAAGAAACAGAAGTTGAGTGGTCTATTTTCAAAATACCGCTTTTAGCTTCAAATGTAAAATGGCCTGGGATGTAAGCTGCAGGGGAGAGCAGAATGAAGAGTTACAAGCAGTTAATGTCAGAGTGTAAAAAAATTCACAGCCCCTTGACCAACTGGAGGTGAGAAGAAAGTCCCCTGCCCACCTGACCAACAGAGAAAAACTGTGTACTTGCCAAAAGGCACTCTGTCCAAGGAGAATTTACCACAAGAGAAAACAGGCAGGCAGGGCAACTAAAGGCATATTTCTTTAAATAAACCACTAAGAGATAGCAAAACTTAGGTGAAGTTTGGGAAGATGGTACACCCCATAATACTCAGCCAATGAAGAACTAGGGGAGGGACCTTGTGCGTTCAGGAATAAAATACAGGTTGTATCCACTCTGAGGGTGCCTGCTTGCCCTCAAACTCCCAATCTTGCAAGACAGTCATTAAAGGCTCACTTTTGCTGTTCCTTGTGTCTCTTAGTCCTTCCTTTGGGCTGGGACAGGGGAACATGTTTTCACAGCAGGAGCAAATACTACACTTCCTCTTTTATGGTAGAATATAGAAATTCACACTGGCTTCATGGGGAAACTATACTCCAGGTTACCTTGGGACCTTGTTTCCCATGAATCCTTCCTTGGTACACTGTTTAACCTTCATCTCTCTCCTTTTAGCTGATTCTCCTTGTGTTTCTCCCCAAACTCCTCCCTTCAGCCCTAAAAACAGAAGACATGAGCTTCCCATGCACCCCTGAGCTTTGTGTGCACATCTCACAGCATATTTACTGCCTGATTTTTTATTTAGCTATTTCTTTTCTTTTTATAAATAATTTTTATTGATTTTATTTTTTAAATACAGGACAGTAGAATGCATTACAATTCTTATTAGACATATAGAGCACAATTTTTCATACATTTGTATATAAAGTATGTTCACGCCAATTCATGCCTTTATACATGTACTTTTTTTTGCATTACAATTCTTAATACACATATATACCACAATTTTTCCTATCTCTGTTTGTATATAAAGTATGTTAACCCCCAATTCAAGTCTTCATACATGTACTTTGGATAAGGATGTCCATCACATTCCTCCATCCTTGCTAATCCCCTGCTCCCCCTAGAACCTAAGCACATTATTGATAAAGGTCCCATTTTTCACAATTACAAGCTTTACGACTTGCATATCTTTTAAGTAAATAATAGGTGTTAAGTAAACATTGTTGTGAAATAGCTATACTAAGAAAATAGTCCCTAATGATTGAAACTGAAAAGTTGGATAACATAGACTATTGTGATTAAATAAGTAAGAATATTCTCCTGTGGAGTTCAAATTGATTTTCAGTGGGAAATGGCCAAACAGGTTTATATTTTCAGAAAATACAGCTGAAAGAGCCTACATGAGTTGGAAACCAAATATATATATATATAACATATTATGTATAATATATATAATAAACCATATTTTCAAATTCTAGGACCCCTATGCATTGCCTAGCATCCTCAGTATCCCCAACCCCTTTATAGTCAGACATTGATCAGTGCTATTTACAGGATAAAATCCCCCATCCTTCTTCAGTTGCTGATACTCTCCAGGTGAAGCAGATGGGAATGTCATGGAATGTACAACACCAGGCAATGCAGGCTAAGGGATAGTGAGGTGGGATAAGAGTTGAGAACTTTAGGAAACACAGAGATCCCTCTAAGCTGGAGTACATATATAACTCTCCTGGCATATGTATCTACAGTTAACATACCAATGAGTGGCTGGTCCATAGAAGGAAATAGATATTTTCACAGTGAATGCATCGATGACTGCAATTAAGTTCCAAACTTTATGAGTAAAAGTTATTTATAAAATTCTATGAGCTTTTAAAAGTATTTAGGAAAATACTGAATTAATGTAATCTTCCCTTTGCTTCTCTCTCTACCCACCTACGCCACAGCCAACAAAGCCATATGCATCTTAAAAGTGACGTTTTAAAGCCTTGACCTAAAAAAATGATTATTTTGAAATGTTAGAATGGGAAAGGGTCCTGTAAAGAAAAGATTTTGGAAATAGTCACAGTTGGTCACATGAACAGGTGCCTGCTTTAGTCTAGGTAAAGCATTTAAACAGAGGCATTTATATTGTGTTCATGAATGAATGTGTAACAAAAAACCCCAACATTATGTATAATTATAATGCATCAGTAGAATGTGTGTGTGTGAGTGTGTGTGTTTGTATTTTTAGGAGGCATTATAGAGTCTTCATAGAGGAAGCCCTTGGTTTCTCACTTTAGCACTTCCATATGGAGAAGGGGCCAAGGCACAAAGCAAATGAGAAAATAAGGTTAAGGCACTTTCCATTTATTTTCAATGTATTTCCTTGCAGTTGAATTCCTTTTGGCTACTTTTGCCTTTCGACATATTTGTGCTCGATGAATACTTTTGCAATTTATGAGACTATTTGCAAATGGGAATTTGAAAAAAAAAAAACTTTTCAAGATATGGACACATTTTTGGTAAAATCATCATAAGATCAAATGAAGCTCTAGAACAATCAAAATTATCAAAATGGAATGCAAAACAAAGATGAACTTTATTATATTAAATAATGAATTAATTTAGGTCCTCAAATATATGACAGTTCAAAGGAAAAATAGAATTCTGAAGTTGGATTGCATTTGAGTAGGTCACAGATTTAATCATTTTTAATTTGTAAATGCTTTTAATAATATTATGCAGCAATAATGGAAAACAGGACTGAATAGCCACATTGACATGAGGCTCAACGTGATATTGCTCTCATATCTTGAGCAATTCATTTGCTATGTTGAATCTATGGATACTCAAGTTTTTCATTAAGATTACAAGTGTTTTCTGATTGATCCAGATCAATATATTCCCACAAGTAGCATTAATTTATAAGAGAAAAAAATTAAGAGATACTTTCCAGATTGATTGAATCAGGCTAATACATTATTCATGAAATTTCCAGCTAGTTTTTGTAAATAAAGTAATTTCTAATTAGTAAGTTTGTCAAGAACTTTTCATCCCCAAAACCATGATATTGGAAAATGTGTCATTTAGAAGTGTAGAGAATATTCCAAATTGTTTAAAATATATGTGAAATTTTAAAATAATTGAAATTCAACTTTATTCAAGAATATCAGGTTAAATTTTAACTAACTTATCTATGAACACCAATGCCAAGGGCAAAAGAAAAATTCAAACTTTATATATTACTGGTTCACTGATGCATTGCCATACTTTTCAGTGTTACATAAAACAAGTTATTTGCAAATTTAGTTTTTTAAAAAATTAATTTGGTAGAATAACCCTTTACAACTTCAATATAAAATGTATATTTTAGCACCATGAAGCACACATATTTTACCATGATTCATGTTTCTCTTGGGTTTACTAACTTCCTTTCAAAATTTATATCAAAATGAGAGGTTCACACATGTACCTGGTAATTATGATTTTCCCAGACATACTAAAGAAAACCAATAATAACAAAAAGAAAATAAATAAATACAGAACACATTTATAGCAGATATTTGTTCCATTTCTAATTGTTCAATTCAGTAGTTTGCCTCTATTTATCTTATTTTTCTTGTTTCTAATGTCAGTATAGTAAATGTGGATAGATTGCATTCACCTGTGAATGTACCTTTCTATCCTGGAGACTCTGCTGGCCATGCTTACTAGTAAGGACAAGTTGGGATTCACAAGACTCTCATCTGAAATTGAAGGTCAAAATAGTTAATATAAATATTTACATATTTAAATGATCTTGATTCATCCTAGAAAAATGATTTTCATCCTCAGACAGCCAGATGAGATTTATGAATGCCTGGATTTATGTTTTTATTTGCATATTTCTGTGTGGTTGGTGGAGTTAATCTACACCTTGATTCAGGGAGCCAGACTCCTTCCTTGTCAACCTTACTCAAGGTCAGGCATAAGTATGAGAGGATGGAGACAGTGTCCTATCCATTGTCACAATGGATAAGCAATGGCACTCTCTGAACTTGTTTCTTTGTTTGTAAAATGGAGAAGATAGATTAATTGATTTTCTGACATTAATAATTTATGAGTCTGCAGTCACAGAAAATGTATTATAGAGGGCATCACCTACAGAAAACTTAAGGAAGATGGTTGGCATACATTTTTATATTCTAGAAATTTGGGCTAAGCTTTCTGCTTTCTTTTTAAAATCCTGTTTAACTCTTATGCAGAGACAATGCAAGAAAAGTAAATTGTACATCTAGTAACTTAGATACAAATTAAAATATTCTAAAGTATACCATCAAAGTAAGCATAAATGAATAAAATATTTAGTGATAAAACATGATTAAAATTAGGAAGCATAACAATAAAATAATAAAATATTTTACATTAGAAAAACTACAAAGGAAGATATTATTTGCATTGAAAAGACCCTACATAACATTCATGGAAAACCAGTAATATAAACAAATTCTTTAACATTTTAAAATATGTTTATACTATACTATTAACTAACATAATGTACCAGTAAAGTAGTAGTACCTAAATAGGAAACCAAAAGTGTCTAAATTAATTATCATCACCAAAGTTGCATACAGGATAAATAAATGAGAAATGTAAGTATTCAAAAGGCAAATACATGACTATTATTTGCAAAGGAAGTCATATATATTTAAAAAATTAATATTATATTTAAAAAATTAAAAGAAGAAATAGAAATTTTAGAGAATCTGCAACACAACATTGATCTTAATATTTTGAATAAGTTTTGCAGCTGTTATCTTCAACAGGTCATTTTGGTGAAATGTTACAGTTTAAAATCTGGAAAAATCAAGTTGTCCAAAGTATTCGAAATGACTGATGGATAATGCACAATGAAGAAAGGGATTACATTCACACAACAATTAATTCAATCGATGCATTTCTTAGAGGTAATGAGAATTATTTGGATTAGTTATAAGGCAATGGGGAGCTAGTCTTTAAAAAGAAAATAAGCCACAACTGTTGTGGCTTGGATATGAAGTGTAGCCCAAAAGCTCCTGTGCTGATTGATGTAAGAATGTTTAGGTGTGAAATGATTGGTCTTGTAAAAGCTGTAACCTAATCCATCTATCCTAGTTCAAATAGTCAGTAGTGGGTGGAAAGTATAGGAAGGTGGGCTGTGATTGGAGGAGGTGGATCACTGGGGGAATGCCTTGGTTCATCTTTCCTGTAGCCCCTCTCCCTTCCCCCTTATCCCTCTACCTGCTTCCTGTCTGCCATGGATGGAGCAATTTTCTTCCATTATGTGCTTTCTTCATGATGTTCTGTCTCACCCTGGGATCTGACCAATGGACCCCACTGACTATGGACTAAATGTCTGTAACTATTGGCCAAAATAAAATTTTCCTTCTCTAAGTTGTTCTTGTTGGCTGTTTTGATCACAGCAATGCAAAACTGATTAATGCAGAAATAGAAAAGTAGTAAATGTTGGTAATAATAAAGCGGGGGAAAGCTCAGCAGTCAATATACTATCATAGACAGATATTCATCATTTTTAACATGATTTAGGTGTGATGATATGGGCACATTCTTACAGGATAACAGGGTCAAATTATGTATTCTTTCTAAAAAGAATTTATCTACATCTACAGTTTTAGACATGTCTTTACCCTATTGCTAACTTTCTGTAGAAATATAGTCTAATGAAATAATCAGAGATGGTGACAAAATAAAAAAGACAGTTCTCACTGTTTTTTTATACAGAGAAAAATAATTTTTATTTTTATTAGTAATGAATTTAGTAGCAAAATAAAGATTGAGTGCACTTTCATTGGAGTAAAACAGGTATCTATCTAGAGTTCCACTTCTGGCACATTCAATCTGTGTGATCTTGGACAACTTCCTTAATATCTCTGGGATTCAATTTTCCCCATTGCAAGAGAGTTCTATAAAAGCATTTTTATTATTAAGTGATGCTAGTGCTTACAAAGAAACTCATGAGATTATGTTAAGTAAAAAAGCAAAATACATATCACCCAAGTTCTAACTCTACAATCATTTTTTATGCATATCAATTTGTATATAGAGAGGCATACATTATAAATAAGGCCACAGTGCACATAGTGCTGTGTATCAGTAAGAGAGGGAATTAAGTTCTTAAATTCTTAGATTTTAAAGTCCCTTTCTCTTTATATCTCTTTACTGAGCTTGGGATAAAGTAGATGCCTAATTCCACTAATTGCATCAGAAGTGTCTGTCTTACAATCGTGGAATCAAATCTACCAGGACAAAGGTAGTAATTGGCAACAGCAATTTTAATAGGTAAGTGTCCCAAGCTGCTGGGCATTTTTCCTCATCGCTGACAAATTCCAGGACAGCATTCTAGTTCACCGTGTCATGCCACACTCCTGAGAACTGTATATGAAAAATTCATATACAGTTGTTTTTTCATTATTCAAGTCTCCTATTTAATGCTTCAATCTCCAAGGCTCCAACTCCTTTCCAGGGTCTAGATGCTCTTTCTCTCCTCAGGCTAGTTCATTAATAGATTTGTTTTGTGATGAAGAGAAAGATATTTAGAAGTGGAAGAAAGTAAAATTATAAAAGGCATTAATAAGAAACTGAAATTTGAAAGAAATCTGGAAAAGTTATAAATCACACTAATGATTCTTAAAGAAAGGCAGTGGACAGAAAAAGTCAAATTCCTGTCTTGTAATTCTGTGTAAAATCTAAGCTATAAGTATCTTGAAGAAAACTTACAACTAAGGTCAGACAGTAGAAAAGGAACGAACATAATGTTATCTTTCTAAAAGGATATTCATGTAAAAAGGTACAGAATTAGCACCCTGACAATGAGATAAATACACTCAAAGGACATCAAGAGGAAGGTCAGTGTACTCACACGTTATTTTCATACTAATAGATTTGAAGAGATTGAAGAGCTTCTTTCCAGGAAATTACAATTTGGTAACATCTGTGGTCATATTGATTAAAAGAAAGCATTCATAATTCACTCATTTTATTATTTCAAGCACACCTTTAAAATTCGATTTTTTGTGAGTGACCTGCAAACACAAACATAAGATAAACCAAATAAACAATTTATGCCCAAATAAAGGCTTCTAAGTTAAGTTAAAATGGCTAAAATTCATGTTTCTATCTGACCATTTATCTATTTTCTAGCTATCATCTAGCTATACAAATTTATTTTACAGAAATCATTGAAATTCTGTAACATTATTAGAGTTTAAACATATTGAGATCAAAATCCCAAATCTGGATTTGTAAGAAGCAATTCCATTGGATTGAATACCATGATTTGGCTCTTTCATTCAGTTTTTTTTTTTTTTAAGCACACATTAAGTGGCTTATCCAAAACCCTGGCTGGGTAATGAGAAATGAATGATCAAAAGACAGACACAGCTTAGTTTATGTTCTAAATAAAAAATTTTAACTTATCACAGTATGAATAAGTTCATACTGTGATAAGTTAAAAATAAAAAGAACTGGACCCAACAACAAAGTATTTGGGTAGGAAGAAGCTGCATACTGTATCACTCGATATCCAACCAGGGAACTGAAAACTTCATCAAGTGTATTTATATTCTGCAGGAATCAGGAAGTTGATCAAAATAGTTCAATTGTCACAGGATTCAAAGTAACAGGTGGGCAAATAATGCCAGCGCAAAATTGGAGATAGCGGAAGCAGAAGACTAGGCAATTTAAATAAGCTTATTGAAATCAAATGCCTCATTTCTGTCACAATGACATGATATAAAGAAAGATGCTTCATTCTAGAAACATGTTTCCTCGTTGGCATTCATGTTGTTAACCAGCTGAAAACTATGCTATTATCACAAATATTGGATGGCTGGGATCTATAATTATAGAAAAAGATACAATTTAGATTAGCAAGTTTCATTCTCATACACTAAATACATTTTCAAAATGTCAAAAGCATACAAAATATATTGCTACTGGCAAAAGCCCAAGAATTCAAGACAGACAATGACAGTATCGAAACACAAGCTTGAATGAAAACTACAACTTTTGCTTTTTATTCACAGAGTTGCTGACTTTTTTCTTTAAGCCTTGTCCTGCTTACTTGTATATATGAACCAGTTCATTTGAAATGGATTCTATTCATCATTTTGCAATAATTTTATCATAGTTTTGAGATTTTAAAGTCTGAAGGCAAATTTATGCTCATACAGATGAGGTAGTAGTAATTGTCCCCTTGAATTTAAGGACCTGAAACTGAAAATAATTGTTGAGATTAAGCACTGTAGAGAACCTTGCGCCTTCTTATACTACACAGTGGAGAGTGGAGACTGCTGCAGTTTTGACTAAGTTGAACCCTGACCCTTTTTTTTGTTTGTTTGTTTTAATTAGTTACACATGACAGTACGATGACCTTGACATATCATACATTTGAATCAGATGGGATATAATTTCTAATTTTTCTGAGTGTACAGGTTGCTGAACCATATTGGTCATGCAGTCACATATATACACACAGTAATAATAATGTCTGTTTCATTCTACTATTTATTTGGGTTCCATCCCCTTCCTCTTCATTAGGATATTCTGTTTCCAAATTGTCCCTTCTTCAGTAGCTCTTTCATCTCTGGCTTCTGTTTCTTAAGTCAACAACTATTCTTAAGATGCTACCATTTAGTTAGAAAGATACTAACCACCCAAGAAGCTAAGCAATTAAACTAATGATAATACATGCAAATTTGACATTATTTCTCCATCTAGACTCTTTCTAATGTTTCCATGACTTTGGTCTGCAAAATTCTTAAAAAAAAAAAAAAAAAAAGATAAACTTTGCTCCTTTCCTTCCAATTTCTACTCAATTAACATACAAATTACTAACTCCTTACTTCAAATCTACTCTATCTCCTCTAGGGGACTTTACCACTCAGGAAGCTACCTATGGTGAGATGAGACACGTAATCTTTACTCATAGAATTGGTAATAACAGTTTTCACCTGTTGAGTCTGCAATTAATCAGTGTCTTCCTTGGAAGGTTTACTTAATTCTCTCCACTAGTCAGGTCCCTGCTGGGATGATGAAATCGCATTCATAGGGGCTATTCATATTAGACATAGGCTTATGGAAACAACTGTAAAACAACTCAAAAATCAGAAGGTCCAAATGTGATTTTGAGGATATAATGTTTTTGAGAACAGGGATTGTTTCTTATTTATGCCCAATACTTGCTTATCGAATACATATGGTCACAGGTCACAGAGGATGGAAACAAAAGACCAATTTCCTAAAGAAGAGAACAGGGGCACATTAGGGTGTGGAGTGTGGAGTGTGTTTCTGATTCAAAACTGCAATCTCTGTGAGAGGCAGAGGCCTTGTGACAACCTTTGAATGTGCTGGCTGGTGGGGTCATTGACAGTGTTTTGATTTGTTCATGGATTGGGAACCTTGTGTGGCTGCTTGCATTTGGCAGCCCCTTCATGGGAAATGAAGCCAGAGTGCTCGGCTGTCCACTGTAAGAGGCAGGCACACTGGAAACAGCTTCCTCTTCAGAGCCCAGCATCTCCTTTCATTCCCTGGCATCCCCAAACATACCGTTGGGGGGAAGTAAATGAGAAAACCAAATTAGAATCTTAAGTTGAAGCCTCAGATGATTTCATGGTTATTCTTTAATATTTACCCATGTTGTCAAGTTTGTGATACATCAACACTACAATCCTTCTTACTGACTATATAGCACCCACCAAAGAACAATCCACAACTGAGGCAAATTTCTTAACTTCCACCGCAAAGGCCAAGGATTCAATAAAACAGAAGCACAAAGTTATTTTAGGTACAGGGGAATGGGCTCCACTGGGGGAAAAAAAGTAGCAACATGTTTTAATTTGAATATGGCTTAAATAAATGCATTTGATATATAAAAAATTATAATGAACAATAGAGTAGCAGAATATCTGGTTCCCAGACTTACCATAGTCAAAAATATCTTTATTCTGTATGCTGTAAAGTATGTATTTGAACCTCAATTACAGAGACTTAGAGTGATTAGCTTTTGATTCCATTTGTGCATTTGATAATTTTTCTTACCAAAGAAGAATTAACTGATAAATGCATTCATTTAAAAAATAAAATCATTTCTAGACTTCAATGACCATTTTCTAGGGTCTATAGATGTGGCGCTCTTAGAGTTGGGATCAACTGAACAAGAGGAGACAGAAGCAGTTGGTTGTGGCACTGGGACTCTTAGTAATCTTTTGGACTCCACAATCCTTCTTACTGACTTTACCATGAAATAGGAAAATGATAGAAAGTGAAACGATGTTAGCAATGATGTCTTATTTGTCTATTTTAGTATATATGAATATTTTAATAATATCAATAACATATAGGTGAAGACAACAATCCAATAATATGTTCATAATACCACTTACCTTCTAACTCACTTAAAATTTGTAAGAACTTTAAAGTCAACCAAAAGCTATAATCTACCATATCACTCTGCCCTGTTTTGTGGAATTCTAATTGAAACTGCTCATATGACTTTGGTACCACATTTTCAGCATCCCTAGAGTCTTTACCTATCCAACCTCATACCTGCTCCCAATTTTATTGTTTTCTATTGATGTGATTTGTGCTCATATTTTATAAGAAAATTAAAATATTTCTAAAATATGTCACATTTTATAAGAAAAATAAAATGTCTCTAAAATATGTGACAATATTGTCCCTGAAGAAAGGGGAGCAGTAAGATACCATGTCCCTCAATGTCCCCTTTTTGCTCTGAAAAAAAACTAGCCAAATTAAGAGAACAATGAGAGCAAGCTTGGTCCGGAAAGTACAGATACATATTATCTTGAAAGACACTGTTTTTTGGCTTATGCACCCTGGGAATCAAGGCAAGTTGGCATTATCTGGAGAAAGCTACTTGCTTGCACATGCTCCACTCCTTGGGATGCTGCTCATATAAGCAAACTAAGCAATCTGATGCATTCTTTCTGCAGCCTAAAATAAAATATCCTTTCTGAGTGACGGTGGGCATGGAACCAAGGCCACTGTGTCACTAGTCCAATCAGCTGTCACTGGACAAAACATCATGAGGGAGAGGAGGCATTGTTTGACAAAGCACTATGAGGGTCAGAAATGCTACCAGTTCAGCTTGCAGTTACTGAACTTTTCTGGGAGCAGTCACTGATTTCTTGTAAGGTTTTCCCAATAAATTATATGTATCCCATGCTATCTCTGGGGACTTTCTTTGGCCTGTTTGCAACTTCTCTGTTTTAGTTGTCTGTTTTTCTGCTATGACCAGAAGAACTGATGAACAATTTTAGAGGAGGAAACGTTTATCTTGGGCTTCATGGTTTCAGAGGTTTCAATCCATAAATGCCCAACTCCATTGCTCTGGGTCAGAAGTGAGCAAGAGAGAATGAATATCATGGCAGAAGGGTGTGGCAGCAGAAAGCAGTTTGGCACATCACACCAGGAAACAGAGAGAGAGTGACTGAAGACTAAGGACAAAATACATACGCAAAAGGCATGCTCCTAATGACCCACCTCCTTCAGCCACACCCTACCTGCCTGCAGTTACCACCCAGTTAATCCCTATCAGGGAATTAATGCAGTGATCAGGTCAAGACTCTCATAAGCCAATCCTCTCACCTATAAGCTTTTTTGCATTCTCACACATGAACTTTTGGAATATTTCCTATCTAAGCCATAACACTACCTCATAGTCCTGACACAATTGTCCTGTCTATGTGACAGTGAGTTTTGAAATAGGTTATGTAAAAAATAGTGATGGCACAATGTTTTATGAAAGATAACCACTTTAAATTTTGTAATAAATTTTACTGAAAAATCAAATAGAAATATTTCTTTGGAGGCACTTCTTCAGAAACAGGCCAACTTCTTCATTTTTAAAGAAATTTTGTAATGTTCTCAGAGATTTACAAATTGAGAGAGTTTATCAATATATCTTCATGCATGAGAAAATCAAAGAATGAAATGTTAGGAATTTTATGCATAGTCTAACAGTGGTGATATCATGGTTTAAAAAATTGTAATTACATTTCATAGTGAAATTTTAAGCTGACGCAAAGTTTAGGAAAGCAATTGTCTAATGCCAAAATAAGTTCAGAGCCATGGTTGCCCTTGAAAGTGAAGACAGACTATAGTATATTACAATTCTGTAAATTTATAATTTTGTGGATGTGATATAAGAAACATTTTTTTTTTATTTTCTGTAAGAAACATGCAACATAGAATACTACCTTGCTTCGACTGAGTTGTGGGCTGCTAACCATGGTACTTATTCTGAAGTCAATTAAATATCTTCAATTAGCCACCCCCAGTAGTTTATAATTACCATCTGAGATATTTTGTATTATTCTGATTATAAGTGAGGGCATCTTTGTTATTTAGTAAGTTTTTATACTAAATATGAACTGAACATGGGGAGACATGGGATGCTTTAATCGTATCAATGTGATGGACTACTGGTGCTGGGATACATATTCAGGGAAAGGATGGATGGATATCAAGATATCAGTTCAAAGGCATAAAGGAAGAAGATCATCTGCCTCAGCTGGACACTGAGTTGGAAAATCTTCAGTTGGCCGAGACCGAGGGTCACCATTCACAGGGGTTTGAATGTAAAACAAATACATGGTCCTGAAAACTGAGGCCTTATATATAACACCCAGATGTGATTCGAGCAAGATAATGCCTTTAGGTTTCTGATCAAATAAATCTCAAAACATCTCTGAAATCAGCATTTGAGACAAAAGCATGGAAGTTTCCCATAAACAAACTACCAAATGACTCAAAATCCCAAATCGTATAACACTTGCAGAAACAGTCAGAGATTCAGAGAAAGAAAGATTCAATTCCAATGAGAATGTGATATAAACTACTAAGTTTGTTTGAGTGATTAAAGATATTATATGAAGCCTATCTTCCACAATTTTATATATATATATATATATATAAATCATATCTATATATAAAAATTATATAATATATATAAATATATATATATATATATATATATATATATATATATATATATAGTGGAAGATAGGCTTTATATAAGAAAAATATTGCTTGGATTTTAAGAAAGAACCAAATACATTTTCTAGAAATGAAAACATACCCATTGAAATGAAAAATGCAAAATATAGGTCAAATATATTGCCAAAGTTGAGGAGAGAATAGATGAACTGAAAAATATATCTGAAGAATGATATAGAGTGCAAAACAGGAAACGAAAAGAGGGAAAACTAATTTAAAAGATTAGGAAATGGAGGGTGGAATGGGTCTCCTAAATTAAATCTCATTGGATTTGCAGAAAAGGAGTATAGAGAAAATGTGCATAAACAATTTGGAAGAGATCATACTTAATATATTTCTAGAATAAAAGAAAAATATAGATCTTTCTACTGGAAGTACAGAGTTCCAATTACAGAAGAATAATGAGAAAGTTTTAAAAGCAGTGCCCAAGAAAAAGATTATTTATCTTTAGGAAAAACAAAATGAAATGCAATCTTTTTGTTAGTAAGAGTGGAAGACAAAAGACAGTGCAATATTATATTCAAGAAGTTTGGAAAAATTCATGAGTCGAGGATTGAAACTCAAGCTAAACTCTCCTTTCACAAAGATTTTATATATATTTTCAAATCAATATAAATGAGTATGATGGCCATTATCAGTTTCTTACAGATGAAAATCCTGAAAGAAAAATATAAATATATATATATATATATATATATGTGTATATATGTATATATATATATGTATATATATATATGTATATATATATACACACACACATATATATATATATATATGTATATATATATACACATATATATATATATATATATATATAAAAGCATATTTATTTATACTTTAAAAGGAAACTGAATTTGACATAAAGGTCTGAAGTACAAAAAGAAGCAGTGAACAAAGTTTTAAAAATGCTATAAAATTTTAGAAATCATGGTGGCAATGAAAAATGGTACAACTTCTCCAAAAAAGAGTTTTGTAGTTTTTTTTTTATTGGTTGTTCAAAACATTACAAAGCTCATGACATATCATCTTCCATACATTTGATTCAAGTGGGTTATGAACTCCCATTTTTTACCCCAAATACAAGTTGCAGAATCACAAGTTTTGTAGTTTTTTAAAAAATGTTAAAACATTTACCTCTTCAATGACTTTGCAATCCCACTTCTAATTATTTAACTTAGAGAAATAAAAATTTATGTAAAACCTAAAAATGCTCACTAAAGTGTATAGGAGTATTTGGTATTCTTAAATACCAGAAGTTTGAAATAATACAATTGCCCTTTCTCCCCTGACAGAATATGTAAACTGTGGTACAACCATACATTGTGATACTATTTAACAAAAGAAAAAAAAACAATAAAAACTATTGCTATAGACACAACAACAGATAATCTAAAATATATTATGCCAAGTGAAAGATGTCAATCTCACAAAATTACATATTATATAAATTTGCATTAGAACATTCTGGAAGAGGCAAAATAAGAGAACAGGTCAGTGGTTGTCATCATTCTGAGGTGAAGGGATGTCTGATTACAAAGTGTGGTACAAGCAAGATTTTAGGTGTTAGAATTGCTGCCTCCTGCTTTTGTTGGTTACATAAGTATTTTTTGTATTAAAAATTTATAGGATTTTATTAACGAATTTATACTGAATGTAAATTTAAATACATGTATTTTAATGTAAAATCTAGCAAGCCCTATTTTCTCTAACAGAGTAGAAGAATTAATTATTTAGATTTCTCTCTTAATTAGGAAATTTTGCCTCACAATCAACTGGTACTTGTTAACTTAATTTTAGGATTATACATTTTCAATTTGAAAAAAGATTGAGTAGCAAAAAGAAAGTAGAAAAAAAACAATAAAAACTGTTTTTATGTGGAAGAAATACAAATATGAGGAAATATTTAATTTCTTGAATCAAATGATACATAATACTTTAAATAAACAATTTTTTTCTGTGTATAAGCACAACATGACCAATATAAAGAATTGAGAGTATTAAAATCATCTACAATTTCATTCTCCATGAAAAAATAATCATTGGTTTTATGAAACAAGAACAGCATTAACAATATTAATCATAATCACAATTTGTTTAGAGATCTAAAAAGCAAACTAAAATAGTTGAAAATAATTGCTTATAAAATGCAAAGGCTATAATGATCTTAATGTGTTCTAAGCTTTGTAATATTGCTCAGAAGGTGGATAGAGATGCTGATTACATTTAACTTTGTTAAGTATTAAATTAGGAAAGAATAACTGCTATAAAGAGCAAAACTCAGTGGATTAACTCAACAGAAGTTTTCTTCTAATTGCTGATAGATTCTGAAATTCTGGTATGCAGTCTCCTGGAAGCCCTCATTGTTAACTGGGAACCTTCATGCCCAAGTAGAAACTACATTTGCCCACGCCTCCTTTACCTTCATTTGTGGTCCTTTAGTTTGTAGTCTGGTCAATGATCTATAAGTGACACATTGTGGGATACTTTTAAGAAGTCTCCTGGAAAGATAGAAGGTTATTCTTTTTTACTCCTTCTTTCTTTTTATTATCAGAAACAGACAAAATGGCAAGGTCCCAAACAACCATCTGAATTGTGACATAGAAGTCATTTTCTGTCCATGGAATAATTATGTGGAAGAACATGGACCCGACACCCAGGAGTCACTGAGTCACTTTTCACATGGAAAAGAAATAAACTTCTACCAAGTGTTAGACACAGTTATTTGGTGCTTTTGTTACATGCAGAAGAACTTGATCATAACTGATGGAGTAAATATAGTAAAGGCTCTAATTGAAAAAGTGTTCCTCTGTCTCTCTCAATTCTGTGGAATGGTGGTATGTAAGAGGCAGCTCCTGTAAAGTCACAAACAATAACGTGGAGATTCACATTTTTTTTCTTCAATTTAACATTGCATTTGAAATAATTGGTAATATAGTAAAATAAGAAAAATAAATAAAATAACTATGCTTGGAAGGTAGAAATCATTCTGTCTTTTTATTTTCAGACAACATGATTTTCTGCATAGAAAACACACCAGAACCTTTAAACAAATTGTTAGATTTTTGTAATGTAGTTCAGCCAAGATGCTAGATTTCAAATCAATTTAGAAAAGTAAATTGCTTCCTCATACCAGGAAAGAAGTGACAGAATGTAATTTAATAAAATATAACATATATAAAACTACTTTAAAATTTGTGACCAAGGAGAAAATAAAGAAAGTACAAATATTTTGTAAAGGAAGCAATAAAGAGTCCATATGTTTTAATAGGTGGTAAACTGTGTCTCAATATCACAAAACTGGTATCAATTCCAAAAAGCTACAAAGTCAATGCCATTCCAATCAAAATCTTAATGAGTTTATATCCTTATGGAAAACGACAAATTATTTTAGTTTATAAAAAACCACAATGTGAAAATGAAATGATAACAATATTAAATGCCCATCAATTTTTTAAAATTACTATTTATCTTGAACTAAAATAAGAAATTGAAAAAAGGTATTATAAAACAAAAATAGACATGCTATATAATGGGAAAATCAATTTGCAATAAAGATTCCCTCCAATTTACATTAAAAAATCTGCAATTAATAGAAATCCGGGAAAAATCATATGATGATTATGTTAACCACTTTTCTGCAACAATCATGAAATATCTGAGATAAATAACTTATAAGGAGGAAAGCTTTATTCTGGCTCATAATTTTGAAGTTTCAAAGGTCAGACAAACCCATTGATTTGGGTGTCTAATAGCTAAGCTAGTTGAGAATGGTGGGACAAACTGTTCACCCCATGACCAGGGATAAAGAAGGTAGAGGAAGACACTGAGGTCCCTTAATCCCTTCTGAGTGTACACCTCAGATGACCTAAGAACCTCCCACTAGACTCTACCACATAAGATTTTCACCAACTTCCAATAATGCCACTTAGGCAGAAAGCCTTTAACATGTGGACCTTTGCAGGTTATTTAACACCAAAATTATAATAATAATTATTTTCTGTGAGTGGTAAATGTAAGCTAAATAAATATATTAAAAATCTGCTCAATTTTTCTAGAAATTACAGAAATGCAAAATAATACCACAATGACAAAAATATAAAAGCAATTGATGTTTAAAAAGTAATGTCTGGCAATAATGATAGAACATAATATAATATTATGTTCTATAATATAGAATATAAGACTCATAAGACTAACTGTGCCAGAGGAGAGTAATTGGTACAATAACTTTGGAGAAAAACCTGCTAGAGGCTAAAAAGTTAAAGATATGCTTATATTGTATTGTGATGGATTTTATTCTAAGTATTTCTCTTTAAAAAAAGAAAGAAAGAAAAGAAAAAGAAGGAAAAATGCACTAATTACACATCTATGAAAATAAGAATAAATATTCTCTGTGTATTTATGCAATGAAACACCAGAAGATAATTAAAATTAATCAAGGAGAGCATTAGGTATCAATCCAAAGTATAATGTTTAAAAAACAAAGGAAAATGCAGAACAGGGTGATATTACCTACATTCATTATCCTTGTGATTCTAGTTTCTGAATGAAGGTCAGGGTCTCTCAGAAAGCCTCTGGGACTTTCCTATATTCTTCATTTCCTGTTTGCAAGTCTTTAAAAATTAATTCCGTTTTAGTTACACATAACAGCAGGATTTATTTAAAAATGCATTTAGCTATACTTACAAAGTTCATCTACATTAAGGTACACAATTCAATGAATTTTACTGTAGAGAGTTGTGCAAATATGATCATGATCTAATTTTAGAATATTTTTATTACTCCAAAAATATGCCTGTATCTGTAACAGTTTCTCCACCCTCCTGCCCCACCATATCCTCAAGTCTTTGGCAAACATTAACTAAGTTCCCATCTCTGTAGATATACCTATTTTGGATGCTTCTTGTAAATATTATCATAAGATATGGGAAATTTTTAACTGGTTTGTTTGTCTTAGCATGATTTTTTTAAAGCTAGTTCTGTGTTGCAAACTTTTTTCTTTTCTTTTTTTTTTAAACTTGGAATAATTATACATTCATAGGAGATCACACAGATGGTCCAGAGAGGACCTGTATTCTTTGCCTGCTTCCCCTTGATTAATGTATCTTGCAAAATTAGAGTATAACATCCAAAGAGGAAAACAGATACTGGCTCAATGCTTAAATAAAATGCTAATTCGTTTTACCTCACATGTATATCATGTATCCACCATGAAATCTAGATCCAAAAGTCCTCACAAATAATTCACTCTTGCTACCCATTTGTAGTCACACACTGCAAACATTATCACCATGGTTAACCCCTGGATCTCAAGGCAACCTCTGATCTTTTCTCCATTTCTATGACTGTGTCATGTTGAGAATGTCATGGAAACGGATTCATGTATTATGCAACAATTTGAGACACACATTTTTCACTCAGTATAGTGCCTTTTAGATCCATCCAAGTTGTTGTATTAACAGTTAATTCTTCTAAATTGCTGAATGACAGCCCATAGGAGTACAGTTCTATTTATTCATTCACCTATTGAGTGATTATACAGTGGGGCTAAAAACAAAATAATGACTGTAAACCTGTGATGTACATGTTTCTGGGTACATAAAAGTTTTTATTTCTCTGAGAATATCCAGGAATATAGGTATAGTAAGGAGAGTAAGTGTATACTTATTTCTGTTTCATTTTCAAGCAATTGTAAAATTATTTAACCGAGTGGCTGTATAATTATAAACTCCCACTTGTGAAGTTTGAAAGGCTGATTTTTAATAAATTCTGTCCATAATTTGTTGTATGTGAATTTTAATCTTGCTGTTTTGATATGCAAGCACAGACATCACAGCATAGTCTTAATTTTCACTTCCAAAATAGCTGGTAATGTTTAGTTTCTTTTGTTGTGAATATTTGGCATTTATGTTGTCTGCTGAAGTGAATCACAAAGACCTGTCCATTTTGGATTAAATTATCATTATTATCATTATTATTATCATATGCTACTGTGAGTTTTTTATGTTTTACATACTAGAGTTCTGACAGATAAGTAAGTGATTTGTGCATATTACCTCCCAGCTGGTAGCTTGTCTTTGCATATTAACAGGATCTTTCCCATAGTAAAAGTTTATGTGGCATGCTTTTGTTGTCATGGCTAAGAACCCTTCACCAAAGACAACTGACCACAAATTAACTTATGAACTCTTTTATCCCTGTTTTATTGGTCATGTAACATCTAATAATTCCTCATTAAATTCAAATTTATCCATAAGACTTAATAGCACATTTTTTGTTTTTTCACTACTGTGACAAAATATCTGACAAGAACAATTTTAGAGGAGGAAAATTTATTTGGGGTTCATGGGTTAAGTGGTCTCCATCCATAGATGGCTGGCTCCATTGCTCTCTGTGAGAGGTGTGGCAGAACACCATGGTGGGAGAGTGAGGTAGAGGAGAGTGGATCAGGGCGTGATCACTAGGAATCATAGAGACTCTCACTAAGGACAAAATATATGCCCCCAAAGCATGCCCCTAATAATACTGCTTCTCTTGCCACATCCTACCTGCCTACAGTTACCATCCAGTTAGTCCTCATAAGGGGGATTAGTGTGCTGATTAAGTCAAAACTTTCGTGACTCAGTCATTTCACCTCTAAACTATTTTGCAGTGATTTTTGGAGGGACACCTAATATCTAAATCATAACAATTATACTTAAAAATTATAAAATTTCATTTGATTCTACTTTATGATTTCTACTAATTTATTGACATTCTATAGTTGGTGAAACTTTTTCATCATATTTCACATTAATTCTTTAGACAGGGTTTCTTGTAGTTTTTTGAACTTTTGAAATTTTTGTCTGTTAAATCCAATTTATGAGCTTTTCCAAGGCAGTTTCTAGCATCTACCTATGTTTTTCCTCTTTATGACAAAAATTTCTAGTTTTTTTTGTATGTCCTATTTATTTATTTATTTTTAATAAATGACAGTAGAATCCATTTTGATATATTTATTTATACAATAATAGAATTATATTATTCTAATTAGAATCCTATTCTTGTGGATGTACATGATAATGGGATTTACTGTAGTATATTCATATATAGTATGTAGATTCATTCTACTATTTTTCCTTTTCCTCTTCCTTTCATTCCTATTTTTTTGTGTGTGTGTGTATACGTGTATGTGTGTGTGATACTGGGGATTGCAACCAGGGCCTTATGTATGCAAGATGAGCACTTTACCAACGGAGCTATACCTACGGCCTCATTCATCTGTTTTTAATATACCAAATTTCTACCCTCAATCCCATTGTGTTTTATTTTTTACATATCTGTGAAAACATTCAACCTTTGGCTTTTTGGATCTGGCTTATATCACTTACCATGATGGTCTTCAGATCCATCCATTTACTAGCAAATGTCATAAAGTCATTCTTCTTAATGGCTTAGTAATATTCCATTGTGTAATAAGGGGGTGGAGGCTAGGGAAGACTAGAGGTACTTTGGGTTAGACAGAGGGGAGTGAAGGGAAGGGAGGGGATATGTGGGTAGGAAGGATAGTAGAATGAATCAGACATTATAACTTTATGTGCATATATGGTTACATGACTGGTGTGATTCTACATTGTACACAATTAGAAGAGTGAGAAGTTGTACTCCACTATATACAGTGTGTCAAGAAGCATTCTACTGTCTTGTATAACTAATTTGAATATAAAAGTGTTACTCATCAAGAAAAAAATACTCCATTGTGTATATATACATATTTTCTTTATCCATTCACCTGTTCAAAGGCACATAGTTTGTTTCCAAAGCTATAGTGAATTGAGCTGCTATGAACATCGATGTGGCTGCATCACTGTGAATGCTGATTTTAAGCCCTTTGGGTATAGACTAAATAGTGGGATGACTGGGTCAAATGGTGATTCTATTCCAAGTTTTCTGAGGAATCTCCACACTGCTTTACAGAGCGGTTGCATCTATTTGCAGTTCCACCAGCAATGTATGAGTGTGCCTTTTCCCCACATACTCACCAACATTTATTGTTACTTGTATTCTGGATGATTGCCTTTCTGATTGGAGTGAGATAATATCTCAGTGTAGTTTTCATTTGCATTTATCTGATTGCTAGAGATGCTGAACATTTTTTTTTCATATATTTGTTGACCAAAGCAATCCTTAGGGAGAAAAGCAAAATAGGAGGCATCACAATATCAGCCCTTCAACTATACTACAGAGTTGTAGTAACAAAAACAGTATGGTATTGGCACCAAAAACAGGCAAGACGACCAAAGGAATGAAATAAAAGACATGGAGACTAATTTGTATAAATATAGTTATCTCACATTAGACAAAAGTGCCAAAAACATACACTGAAGAAAAGACAGACTCTTCAAACAAAAGGTGCTGTGAAAACTGTGGTTTGGGCTGGGGATTTGGCTCAAGCGGTAGCATGCTCACCTGGCATGCGCGGGGCGCTGGTTTGGATCCTCAGCACCACATAAAAATAAATAAATAAATAAAGATGTTGTGGGACCCACCGGCAGAAGAGGAGCAGCGGCCTGCTGAGAGGCAGAGCCGCCCCCTCCCCCTGCGCCGGCAAGGTAGAGGGAACTGTGACCACGCACAGAGCAGGCCCAGCGGCCTGCTGAGGGGCAGAGCCGCCCCACACCCCCTGCGCCTGCCAGGTAGGTAGAACTGTGACCACCGACAGAAAAGGCCCAGTGGCCCGCGGTGGGACAGAGGTTCCAATCACTCCTGCAAGGTAGGCAGGCCTGCGACCCACCGGCAGAAGAGGAGCAGTGGCCTGCTGAGAGGCTGAGCCGCCCCCTCCCCCTTCGCCGGCAAGGTAGAGGGAACTGTGACCACCCACAGAATAGGCCCAGTGGCCTGCTGAGGGGCAGAGCCGCCCCCCACCCCCCGCGCCTGCCAGGTAGGCGGAACTGTGACCACTGACAGAAAAGGCCCAGTGGCCCGCGGAGGGGCAGAGCTTCCAATCACTCCTGCAAGGTAGGCGGGCCTGCGACCCACCGGCAGAAGAGGAGCAGCGGCCTGCTGTGAGGCAGAGCCGCCCCCTCCCCCCTGCGCCTGCAAGGTAGACGGAACTGTGACCACCATCAGAACAGGCCAGACCCGCAACCGAGAGACAGAACAGGCCCAGTGGCCTGAGGAAGGGTAGAGCTTCCCCCCCACCGTGCCTGCAAGGTAGGCGGACCTGCGACCCACTGGCAGTACAGCCCCAGAGGCCTGCAGAGGGGCAGTGCCGCTGCCTGCGCCTGCAAAGTAGACAGAACTGCGACCACGGACAGAACAAGCCTAGCGGCCCGCAGAGGGACAGAGCCGCCGCCCGCGCCTGCAAGGTCGGCGGACCTGCTACCGACCGGCAGAGCAGGCCCAGCGGCCTGCCGGCGTGGTAGGCACATTGCCCCAATTGGAGGAGGGGCAGATCCGCCGCCTGCGCCTGCGAGGGAGACTTTGCAACTATACAAGACCAATATAAATATATAGGGGGAAAATTCAATAGCACAACAGTTTCACCAAGTAGAAAGGAACGCGAACAGTATGAAGAGACAAGGAAAGAAAGGACCACAAGCAATGCAGGTCAACTCAACGTTAGAAGAGGTAATAGCTGCAGCAGATGGAATGTCAGATAAAGAATTCAGGATATACATGCTTCAGATGATCTGGAGTCTCAAGGAAGACATCAGACAGCAAAATCAGACAATGAAAGATCACTTCAACAATGAATTACATAAACAAATCCAAGAAGCAAAAGATCAACTATACAGGGAAATAGAGGTTATAAAAAACAAACAAACAGAAATCCTAGAAATGCAGGAAGCAATAAACCAACTTAAAAACTCAATTGAGAATACTACCAGCAGAGTAGAACACTTAGAATACAGAACATCAGACAGTGAAGATAAAGTATTTCAACTTGAAAAGAACATAGACAGCTCAGCAAGACTGTTAAGAAACCATGAGCAGAGCATCCAAGAAATATGGGATAACATCAAGAGACCAAATTTAAGAGTCATTGGGATACAGGAAGGGACAGAGTTTCAAACCAAAGGAATGAGCAATCTATTCAATGAAATAATACGAGAAAACTTCCCAGACTTGAAGAATGAGACAGAACCCCAAATCCTAGAAGCCTACAGGACGCCGAATGTGCAAAATCATAAGAGACCCACACCTAGACACATTATAATGAAGATGCCCAACATACAGAATAAGGAGAGAATTTTAAAAGCTACAAGAGAAAGGAAG
This sequence comes from Marmota monax, assembly GCF_021218885.2. Lineage (NCBI taxonomy): Eukaryota > Metazoa > Chordata > Mammalia > Rodentia > Sciuridae > Marmota > Marmota monax. The sequence goes on along the minus strand of NW_026695198.1, from coordinate 6,077,361 downwards.
CAGATCACATTTAGGGGTAAGCCAATCAGGATAACAGCTGATCTTTCAACACAGACTCTGAAAGCTAGAAGATCCTGGAATAACATATTTCAAACACTGAAAAAAAATGGGTTCCAACAAAGAATTGTGTTTCCAGTGAAATTAAGCTTCAGGATGGAAGATGAAATTAAAACCTTCCACGATAAACAAAAGTTAAAAGAATTTGCAGCTAGAAAACCATCTCTTCAAAACATCCTTGGCAAAACATTACAGGAAGAGGAAATGGAAAATAACAATGAAAACCAACAGTGGGAGGTAGGACACTAAAGGGGGGAAAATAATCAAAGAGGAAAACAAACCATGTTTAGTAACATAAATAAATATGGCTGGAAGAACAACCCATATCTCAATAATAACCCTAAATGTTAATGGCTTAAACTCACCAATCAAGAGACACAGGCTAGTAGAATGGATCACAAAACAAGACCCAACAATATGCTGCCTACAGGAGACGCATTTGATAGGAAAAGACATACATAGGCTGAAGGTGAAAGGTTGGGAAAAATCATATCACTCATATGGACTTCGGAAACAAGCAGGAGTATCCATACTCATATCAAATAAAATAGATTTCAAGCCAAAGTTAATCAAAAGGGATAAAGAGGGACACTACATACTGCTCAAGGGAACCATACACCAACAAGACATAACAATCATAAATATATATGCCCCAAACAATGGTGCAGCTATGTTCATCAAATAAACTCTTCTCAAGTTCAAGAGTCTAATAGACCACCATACAATAATCATGGGAGACTTCAACACACCTCTATCACCACTGGACAGATCTTCCAAACAAAAGTTGAATAAGGAAACTATAGAACTCAATAACACAATTAATAACCTAGACTTAATTGACATATATAGAATATACCACCCAACATCAAGCAGTTACACTTTTTTCTCAGCAGCACATGGATCCTTCTCAAAAATAGATCATATATTATGTCACAGGGAAACTTTAAGACAATATAAAGGAGTAGAGATAATACCATGCATCCTATCAGATCATAATGGAATGGAACTGAAAATCAACGATAAAAGAAGGAAGGAAAAAGAATACATCACTTGGAGAATGAACAATAGGTTACTGAATGATCAATGGGTTATAGAAGACATCAAGGAAGAAATTAAAAAATTCTTAGAGATTAATGAAAACACAGACACAACATGTCAGAATCTATGGGACACATTGAAAGCAGTTCTAAGACGAAAATTCATTGCTTGGAGTTCATTCCTTAAAAAAAGAAAAAACCAACAAATAAATGATCTCATACTTCATCTCAAAATCCTAGAAAAAGAAGAGCAAAACAACAGCAAAAGAAGTAGAAGGCAAGAAATAATGAAAATCAGAGCTGAAATTAATGAAATCGAAAAAAAAGAAACAATTGAAAAATTTGACAAAACTAAAAGTTGGTTCTTTGAAAAAATAAACAAAATCAACAGACCCTTAGCCATGCTAGCGAAGAGAAGAAGAGAGAGAACTCAAATTACTAGCATACGGGATGAAAGAGGCAATATCACAACAGACACTTCAGAAATACAGAAGATAATCAAAAATTATTTTGAATCCTTATACTCCAATAAATTAGAAGATAGTGAAGGCATAGATAAATTTCTTAAGTCATATGATCTGCCCAGATTGAGTCAGGAGGATATAGACAACCTAAACAGACCAATATCAATTGAGGAAATAGAAGAAACCATCAAAAGACTACCAACTAAGAAAAGCCCAGGACCGGATGGGTATACAGCAGAGTTTTACAAAACCTTTAAAGAGGAACTAATACCAATACTTTTCAAGCTACTTCAGGAAATAGAAAAAGAGGGAGAACTTCCAAATTCATTCTACGAGGCCAACATCACCCTGATACCTAAACCAGACAAAGACACTTCAAAGAAAGAAAACTACAGACCAATATCTCTAATGAACCTAGATGCAAAAATCCTCAATAAAATTCTGGCCACTCGGATACAAAAACTTATCAAAAAAATTGTGCACCATGATCAAGTAGGATTCATCCCTGGGATGCAAGGCTGGTTCAATATACGGAAATCAATAAATGTTATTCACCACATCAATAGACTTAAAAATAAGAACCATATGATCATCTCGATAGATGCGGAAAAAGCATTCGACAAAGTACAGCATCCCTTTATGTTCAAAACTCTAGAAAAACTAGGGATAACAGGAACATACCTCAATATTGTAAAAGCAATCTATGCTAAGCCTCAGGCTAGCATCATTCTGAATGGAGAAAAATTGAAGGCATTCCCTCTAAAATCTGGAACAAGACAGGGATGCCCTCTCTCACCACTTCTGTTCAACATAGTTCTCGAAACACTGGCCAGAGCAATTAGACAGACGAAAGAAATTAAAGGCATCAAAATAGGAAAAGAAGAACTTAAATTATCACTATTTGCAGATGACATGATTCTATACCTAGCAGACCCAAAAGGCTCTACAAAGAAACTATTAGAGCTAATAAATGAATTCAGCAAAGTGGCAGGATATAAAGTCAACACGCATAAATCAAAGGCATTCCTGTATATCAGCGACAAATCCTCTGAAGTGGAAATGAGGACAACCACTCCATTCACAATATCTTCAAAAAAAATAAAATACTTGGGAATCAACCTAACAAAAGAGGTGAAAGACTTATACAATGAAAACTACAGAACCCTAAAGAGAGAAATAGAAGAAGATCTTAGAAGATGGAAAAATATACCCTGTTCATGGATAGGCAGAACTAACATCATCAAAATGGCGATATTACCAAAAGTTCTCTATAGGTTTAATGCAATGCCAATCAAAATCCCAACGGCATTTCTTGTAGAAATAGAGAAAGCAATCATGAAATTCATATGGAAAAATAAAAGACCCAGAATAGCAAAAACAATGCTAAGCAGGAAGTGTGAATCAGGCGGTATAGCGATACCAGACTTCAAACTATACTACAGAGCAATAGTAACAAAAACAGCATGGTACTGGTACCAAAACAGGCGGGTGGACCAATGGTACAGAATAGAGGACACAGAAACCAATCCACAAAACTACAACTACCTTATATTTGATAAAGGGCCTAAAAGCATGCAATGGAGGAAGGATAGCATCTTCAACAAATGGTGCTGGGAAAACTGGAAATCCATATGCAACAAAATGAAACTGAATCCCTTTCTCTCGCCATGCACAAAAGTGAATTCAAAATGGATCAAGGAGCTCGATATCAAATCAGAGACACGCCGTCTGATAGAAGAAAAAGTTGGCTACGATCTACATACTGTGGGGTCGGGCTCCAAATTCCTCAATAGGACACCCATAGCACAAAAGTTAATAACTAGAATCAACAAATGGGACTTACTCAAACTAAAAAGTTTTTTCTCAGCAAAAGATCCAATAAGAGAGGTAAATAGAGAGCCTACATCCTGGGAACAAATCTTTACTCCTCACACTTCAGATAGAGCCCTAATATCCAGAGTATACAAAGAACTCAAAAATTAGACAATAAGAGAACAAACAACCCAATCAACAAATGGGCCAAGGACCTGAACAGACACTTCTCAGAGGAGGACATACAATCAATCAACAAGTACATGAAAAAATGCTCACCATCTCTAGCAGTCAGAGAAATGCAAATCATAACCACCCTAAGATACCATCTCACTCCAGTTAGATTGGCAGCCATTATGAAGTCAAACAACAACAAGTGCTGGCGAGGATGTGGGGAAAAGGGTACACTTGTACATTGCTGGTGGGACTGCAAATTGGTGCAGCCAATTTGGAAAGCAGTATGGAGATTTCTTGGAAAGCTGGGAATGGAGCCACCATTTGACCCAGCTATTCCCCTTCTCGGTCTATTCCCTAAAGACCTAAAAAGAGCATGCTACAGGGACACTGCTACATCGATGTTCATAGCAGCACAATTCACAATAGCTAGACTGTGGAACCAACCTAGATGCCCTTCAATGGATGAATGGATAAAAAAAATGTGGCATTTATACACAATGGAGTATTACTCTGCATTAAAAAATGACAAAATGATAGAATTTGCAGGGAAATGGATGGCATTAGAGCAGATTATGCTAAGTGAAGCTAGCCAATCCCTAAAAAACAAATGCCAAATGTCTTCTTTGATATAAGGAGAGTAACTAAGAACAGAGTAGGGTCGAAGAGCATGAGAAGAAGATTAACATTAAACAGGGATGAGAGGTGGGAGGGAAAGGGAGAGAGAAGGGAAAATGCATGGAAATGGAAGGAGACCCTCAGAGTTATACAAAAGTACATACAAGAGGAAGTGAGGGGAAGGGGAAAAATAATATAAGGGGGACAAACGAATGTCAGTAGAGGGGGCAGAGAGAGAAGAGGGGAGGGGAGGGGAGGGGAGGGGAGGGGGGATAGTAGAGGATAGGAAAGGCAGCAGAATACAACAGACACTAGTATGGCAATATGTAAATCAATGGATGTGTAACTGATGTGATTCTGCAATCTGTATATGGGGTAAAAATGGGAGCTCATAACCCACTTGAATCAAATTGTGAAATATGATATATCAAGAACTATGTAATGTTTTGAACAGCCAACAATAAAAAATTAAAAAAAAAGATGTTGTGTCCACCAAAAACTAAAAAATAAATATTAAAAAAAATTCTCTCTCTCTCACTCTCTCTCTCTCTCTCTCTCTCAAAACAAACAAACAAACAAAAAACATATGTGGTAGAATGAAAATTAACCCCCATCTCTCATCCTGCTCAAAATTCAACTTAATGTGGATCAGAGACCTAGGAAATAGACCAGAAGACCTGTACCTGATTGAAGAAAATGTAGTCCCAGCATTCCAACATAATGGCTCAGGAACTGACTTCCTTAACATGACTCTGAAAGTGCAAGATGTAAAATAAAAAAAATTCAATAAATGGGATGGTATCAGACTAAAAAGCTGTTTTACAGCAAAGGAAACATTCAAGAGCATGAAGAGAACACCTACAGAATAGGCTTGCCACCAGCACCTCAGAAAGGGTGTTAATTTCCAGATTACATAAAGAATTGCATACCTTATATTTTTATTTCCAAGAGTGATATCACTGTTTTATTAGTGGGCATGGGGGAGAAGATTGATAACTCTTGAGCATCTCATATTCTTTGTCCAGTTATAGAAAATTTTCCTTATCAGTGAGCTGTGGCAATGGTGATTAGAGCCCCAGTATTTTCAGCCATTCGTGTCTGGGTTGAACTTCTGCCCTGTGAGTGTCAACTGGGTAAGGGAAGGGAACCCTACACCTCTTGGCTGTTTCCCATAATAAAGAATCCTGCAACAGGGAGTGGAGGGTCGGGGATAATAATTACTGCAGTCATGCCCAGATGGGTACTAGCAAGGAGAGGGAAAGGGAGCTCTAATTCTTGATTTCATTGTCTAGGATAAAGAGTCCGTAAAACACACATGGGTGAAGCATGCTGTGGTTTGAATGCTGCAGACTTGATACTCCTAGAGTTAGTAGATGGTCTTTGATAAATGTTCTCAATTTGTTATATGACATAACATCAATTTTCAGAGATTTTAAAATGTCTGTTTCTTTTAACTTTTCCTAGTTGTGTGGTCATTTCATTGTGTAGAGGATTGCAAGTTTCTTAAACAGCCTTCTAGAATCCTGTATGCTTGTGGCTCATTGGTGTAAGCTGTTTGGGACAGTCCCCAATACCACAGTCACATCAAAGGCAGGGATGTTAAGCAGGGGAAGGAAGAAGCAGCAACAGTTGTGGGTGTTCAGCTACTTATTTATTTATTTATTTAAATTAGGTATATATGACAGCAGAATGCATTTTGATTCATTGTACACAATTGCAGCACAACTTTACATTTCTATGGTTGTACACAATGTAGCATCACACTATATGTGCAGTCATACATGTACCTAGGGTAATGATGTCCACCTAGTTTCACCATCTTTCCTGCCCGCCCACACCCTCCCTATCTGGGTGTTCCTTATTTTTTTTTTCTGAAAAAACTACCACTTTCCCAGACTTCCGCATCAAAATTCTGTAAATGTTTTTTTGACCAAAATCGTATTATAGTGTGGTTCATAGCTGCAAAATAATAGTCACATATGGATATTTATTTTTCAATGCTTCAACTTTGTTGCAATTGGCAGTCCAAAGGAAATTACAAATGCTCATTGCCTATTTTCATAAAACATTTTTTTTAATGAAAAACTGGATGGTACATTAGTAGATAGAAGTACAAAAGTTGGGGCTAACTTTTGACATAAAATAAGACAATATATTTTGAATTAGATTACTAATTCAGCAACAATTTCAAGCTTACATATTAACAATAAAGGATGGATGTAATTGTAAAGCTTCACTAATTAATAACATGATTGAAAAAAAAATAATGCTCCTAGTCCTTGTAGCATCTACAGGAAGACCTGATGTTTCTGTGATCCAGATGTTTAGAATGAATTTGTGATTTTTTTTTCCTGTGGCACCATCTGGAGCCTATCACATCAGTTGTTTTCCTGGCAATATATGAAGTTATATCAATAGCTGGATATTCTCTAGTGATTATTTAGCTATTTATAATGGTTTTGGGAACAGACTCATATGCTTTCATTTATTCCTGTATGTCATTTTAATTTATTATAATCTTAGTTAAAAATGTTATTTTTCATACATAAGCAATCTTTTTGGAGTTTAGACTGGAGTCATCCAAATAATACGTTAAGTCATAATCTTGATTAGTGCAAATCATTGTATTTATGTTGCATATTTGTATAGTACACATAAGATCCTAGCAGATACTGAAGGAGATTAAGCTATCTGACAAAACTTTGAAAGATAACTTGTAAAAGTTTTGCAAAAAGGTAAAGAAAAGAAAATATCTAATCCTGTATGAAAAACGATAATGAAAACTTTCCCATTCTGTTATTTGTAGGCTCAAACTGAATCCAACATAGTTGTGTTCTGAGGATAAGATGATGCTCTAAAGATCCTGTGCATCATTTATTCATGGCTTACCTCTGTACTTGACTGCTATGAATTTCTAAAAAGATTTATCTCTTTGCTTCTGACAAGTGTCTGTTTATCAATCATTTGTATCAAAGTAGTTAAGCCAGGAATTTGTGTATAGCTAGATCCAAATCCTGGGATTATATCTCATAGGTAGTATGGAAGTCATAAACCATCCAGGATATCCAGTAGGTTGTCAAGGCTCTGAGATCGAATTTGCTCCTCAGGGTACAAAGAAATAATATGAAGATATATATATATATATTTGATCAGTGCAAATCTAAACTATATATATATATATATATATATATATATATATATATATATATATATGTATATATATATATTTTTACAAAATATTTTAATAATCAGTCTAATCTTTGCAAAATATTTTACAAAATATTTTAATAATCAGTCTAATCTTTGCTTTGCAGTTAAGGTTGATATTTATGGAAAATCATCAGCTTTACCTGCAGAAAAATTTAGATCCATTTGGATGTATCTGTGAACATATGCAGAAGCAAATAGTTAATTGATATTTACAAATGCACATTTGTCTCCAAAAGTTATTATAATTTATATTACGTTCTATTATCTTAGAAATAAGAAAGCAAAAAATTACATTGGGAGTTTCAAATACTACAAAAATTTTGACAGTTAAACATTATATGAAAAAATATGCATTTTAAAAATTGAAAGTATAATGATGGACTTTCCTTCAATAGAAAATTGAAAATAATTAGTTGACCCTCTGTATCACCATGTTCTGCATCTACATGTTCAAACAATTATAGATAAAAAATGATTTTAAAAATTGTATTTAATGAACAAGTACTCTTTTTTGGTCATTATTCTTTATATGATATAGTATAACAAATATTTACATTATATTGTATTAAAATTAATCTAGAGGTGATTTAAAAATATAGTGGAGGATGCCTGTATATTACGTAAAAATATTACATCATTTTAAATAAGGGATTTGGGTATCTGTAGACTTGGGCACTCACAGGGTTCCTGGGTCCAATACCCCCATCCATACCAAGAGACAACTCTGTTTGTTCAATGTGTTCAAGGCTTTCTCATAAAAAAATGATTACTGTGTTTGGCAATTAGCAGTAGGAAATTGTGAAAGATTTATAAAAAAGGACGTGAAATATACTCAGTGGTAGAGCACTTGCCTGGCATGTGTGAGGCCCTGGGTTTAATCCCAAACACTGAACAAACAAACAAACAAAAATATGAATAGAAAATTCTGGATTCTATGAAATTTTTTAATTTAACTGTTTTATAAGAAATCATATTGACTTTAGAATCTAAAGTTTATAGCATCTGAACTAAAAATATGAATCCATGGTTTTCTATGTATAAATTGAAATTAAAGCTAGGTACAGTTTTTCTGGACATCAGGTGGGCTTGACTCTTGTTGCAACATATTTTATTTATACATCATATTTTAAACAGAGTGATAATCATGGACATCTAATGACTGAATGAAGACACTGACTTACAATGATCCTATTAATATTTAGATAGTATGTCTTTAATTTCAGGAAAAACAGATGATAATCTGTTCTGACCAAATGAGTGAACACATCCAAATTTATATGCAAATACCATTGTTTCCTCTGCAAAAAATGTATGTTTATTAAATTCAGAAGAAATGGAGCTGGATTCATTTCCAAGTCTCTTATGGGATTCTATATCATTTTTGGCAAAAGGAAGGCATACCTTTTTAGACTATGACTTGAGGATTTGACTGTAGTCCTGTTATATTGGGTTAATCAATGAGATCCTCTTGGTTCCAGTAAGTTTATTTCTAAAATCATATAATACTTTATTACTCATAGTTTTGGCTTGTTTTTAACAATAGCAATTTTACTCTTATTTTTTGTTCTATAGTTCCGAAAGTGGGATTGTTAGTAGATTCTGAAAACTATGTACCTTAAAAATCCTTAAATATGTTTTCATTCTAATTCACTAAATTTATTTTTTGATATTAAAACCTAGTTTTGGGGTATTATGAAAAAGCTGTCATGAACATCTGTGATAGATTTTTTTTTTTTTTTTTTGCATGAACATTAGTGCATTTCTCTGGGACACATTTCCAGGATGCACATGCTGAGTCGTATGGTAAACATATGCGAAGCAAGCTACCAAATTGTTTTACAGATTTACAGTATCCTTCTGCATTCCCACCAACAATATAGGAATGCTTCAGAGTTTAGGCAGTCTCACCAGCATTTGGCATTGTGACTTGTTTTTTATTTTAGTCATGCTAACAGGTGTTTCATGATACCACTTTGGCTGATAATGTTTAACATCAAGTCCGGTGCTAATGTGCCATTTGTGTAGCCTCTTCAGTGAAATGTTTTATATCCTAGCTCATTTTATAAACAAGGTATTATTTTTCACTCTTCAGTTTTGAGAGTTCTTTATATATTCATAAATGTGATTTGCAAATATTATTTCATAGTCTTTATTGTTTTTTATTCTCTTAACAGAGATTTTCAGAGTTACTGATTTTTTTTTAAACTGGATGAAATTCTACATAACATTATTTTTCATTATATGAATGATGTTTTTGGTGTCAATTCTAAGAATACTTTACTTAACCCTGGATCATTTACCATTCTTTTAAGGTATGTCTATTAGCAACAAATTATGTTTTCCACCATCATGACTTCCCCTTCATTCTGGAAGTAGATTTTGCATAGAATCAGATTCTAGGTTGACAATACTTCTGTTTAATCACTTGAAAGATATTGTGACACTTCCTGTTGGCTGTGAAGTCTTCTAAAGAAAAATCTACTAAAATTCTCATTAAAAAGAAATCTACAACTAAGGTGGCTTCTCTCTCATTTCCTTCAAATTACTTGTCTTCATTTTAGATATTTAAATGTCATGTAGCTTGTTGTAGGTACATTTGATTTTATCCTATTTGATGTTTACTCAGGTTTATATCTTTTGCCAAATACAGGGAATTTTTAGTTATCATTTCTTAAAAGTATTTTCTTAGTCCTCTTTCTTCTCTCCTTGAAACACTTTAATAACATAAATGTTGTATATTTTGTTACAATCCCATGTGTCTCTAAGGTTCAACTTTACTTATTTTGATATATTTTCTCCATTATTCAGGCTGGGTAATTACAATTTTCTGTCCTCCAGTTCACTTTTTCTTTTTCTGGTCCCTCCATCCTAGGCTATGCACATATAGTGAAGCTGTTATTTCAATTATTTTAATTTTTAGGTTATGAAATCTGTTAATTTTTCCGTTTCTTTCCTGAAAATTTTCATTCTTTCACTTGTTTGCAGTGTATAATTATAATTGCTCCAAGAAGCATTTTTATCATGGTTGAATTACAGTCTTTTTCATAATTCTACCTCCTCTATCACCTGGGTATTGTCATCTGTGGATTCTCTTTTTTCGTTCATGTTGAGATCCACCTGGTTCTTGGTATGAGGAGTGTGTTTCTATTGAAATTTGGGCATTTGGGGCATTAGTTTATCAGGCTCTAGTATTCATGTAAACCTTCAATTTTAACTATTTTTCTCTGATGTTGCTCCAGCATGGGAATAGGGAAGACCTTTTTTTATGGCTACAGATAGAAATCCCAATTCCTCACCTGGTCTTCATGGACACATAAGCAGGGCCATTCTTGTTATTGCTGGACAAGGTCAGGAGTTCCAGGTGCCTACTAATCCTTCACTGAAATCTTCTTGACTCTGTTCACACCTGCTTCCCATGAGGCCTCCATTGGCATGCGTGCAAGAGCAGGTACACACACACACACACACACACACATACACACACCCCGACACACACAAAGGTGGGAAGGGATGGTGGCTTCATTACTGCTAGGTGATGGTGATAGCTCTGTGTCTCCTGTGATATCACCCAGCACAGAGGGGAATGGAAGCCTCTTCACTACCAGGAGATGGTGGGGGCTCAATGTACTCATGGGGCCTCCAGGACAACATGGTGGACTGGGTCTAATTAAGGTCTGATGGAGACATTCTCAATTTTTGCATCTCATTTTCTTTGTATTTACTTGCTATTGTTCATTATAAATTATCACAGAATTAGAAGCCTGAGATAACCTACATTCTATTCTCTTATAATTCAGGTGGTCAGCAGTCTGAGATCAATAAATTAGCAGGGCTGTATTCCTTCCAGAAATCAATGGGAAATTATTTCCTTTCCACTCGAACTTTGGAGGCTGCCTGGATCCCTCAACTCATGACCCCTTCCTCTGATCACTTTATATCTTGTTTCCATCAGCATTTCTTTTACTTTTGCCTTTGACCTTCTTCTTCGCTCTTTATAATGACCCTGGGATGACATTGGACTCACCTGGACAATCTAGGATGATCTATCTATCTTAAAATCCTTAATTTAATCACATCTGTAAATTCCTTTCAACATGTAAATATCATTCACATGCGGATGGGACATTTTGAGGGGGTTCAGCTTACCAAATCCAGAGTCAATTCTTAATATCTCCCTCTTTTTCATTTTTCATTCCACTTTAATCACCTTGGTGCAGTTCACCTTTTCTCACATTGACTACTGCCATAGGAGTTTATGTAGAAGCAAGAATTATAAGTTACAAACTGGAAAGTCTTTTACAAAGATGACACTATGGCTGAATTTTAAAAGGAGCCCTCACTTTGTGCACAGTGTTCAAAGAGCATTTTAGTCATGGATGATTACATATACACTGGCTCTTACTTATTTCCTTCCATGTGCAAGGCCTCACTGAGTTTATACACACAGGCAAAACATCTGAAGTGAGCAGACATGTTAAAATATCGGAGACAAGACTTGCATGAATATTTTGTTGGAATATTAAAATGATGTGAAAGTTGAGAGAGAAAGTGACAGTGAAATGCAATTGCTGACAGAAACTAAGAAGGGTCTTCTATGAGAAATAAATTCAATTAAATTCAACCATGGGTCAGACCATCAACTAGGAATTAACTATAGAGAGAATGCACAGAGCACCTGCCTAAATTAGTTCCAAGTTAATAGATTTAATAAGACATTTAATTAAAGCACAATATCCTAAATGAGCCTGAATTGCTGTGTAAAGGTTCTTAAAGAATTTGCCTAAAAATCATTGTAACTAACATTTTTTGTTACCGTGGTGGGTATGGTAGAGAATGTACAAGATACAATCAGGAAAAAGAATTGATTTATTATTACAGAATTATAGTGAAAATCATATATTGACCAAATTCATACAAGCAGATGGGGTAAACACAGTGAATAACCATCACTAAAACAACTTAGAAGATGAAGAAGCAGAAATGAAAATGAGAAGAGTTGAAGATAATTTAGGTATTTTAGCCCTCTCATTTTCAGTAGCATTCTTTCTTAATTTCAGAAAGGTATTTTTTGTTGTTGTTGTTTCAAAGGATATAATTTTATGTTCAGACACTTCTGCAGAAATCAGGAATGGGTCTGATTATATTAATATTATACTGATATGAATTGCCACCTTTTCTGAATTTTACAACAAGATATAGCTATGACATGTTTTAGTGTCAAAATATCAACTCCAGTATCATAGCAGATTTGAAAGGTCAAAGTTCAACTCAGTTTTCTAGATACAACACAAATTGTTGAATCATGGTCTATACTGAGCTAACTAACGTTTTAGAGACCCGAGGTGTTTTTCAAACAAAGAGAAATTTGTTTGCATATGTGGATATTAATGACCTGCTAAGTCTTTGACATAATTAATCAATAAGTACATATAATATGGAGATTTGAATGGTCCATTTGGCATAATAGTTTATGAAGAAAATTTTACCAAATATCTTAGATATTTGAAAACATCTTATAAAACCAGATTTTAGAGTTTTAAACATGTCTGGCTATTGACTAGGTTTAGAAGTGAGTCATTTTTACCTGCTGAGAACTGGCAGGGTAGATTGTTACTGGAACTGAACACTCTTAGGAAACAGTAGCAATTTATGTTCCCTCAGCAGGGCATGTACCCTCCAGCCACACACACACAAAAAGTGGTTTGACTTAGCAGAAGAAATATATTAGCATTTTAATTTAAGAGAACAAACTTGTAATTTCAGTGTTATAATAGAGAAAGTGATAAAAATAATTAATTAAAATCAGATAATCATGTAGGTTTAATATAAACTGTAACCTGATTTGCATATTTCACATATTACAAATTTGATTGATAATTACCTAATTAGTATTATCTTTTTAAAATAATTTTTTTCATAAACCATCCAAATTGGCCCACTGAAAATATTTTAATCACATCATTAAGCAAATTCATGTTTTTTTTTAAACATTGTCAATTTTGCTCTTTTAAAGGGTCAATCATAATTAATAAAACAAACTTACTTAGGGGTACATCAGTAGGTCTTGAACATTCATTTTTACAATCATTGGTTAATTTTCTCAGTCCTTTTATTTTCTGAAGTGATCATTTTTCTGATTTTGATTTGTTTAGAGTTTCTGGTGCTGGGAATTGACTCCAGGGTCACTTACATGCTAAGCAGTGCTGTGTCCCTGAGCTACACTCTCAGACCTCCTTGTGGGTCTTTAATCATCTGAAATTCTCACTAATGTTTATGCATACTTGCCCTCATATTAATAACTGTGTGTGCACTTACTAACCTAAGATAGATATATGCTTTTATCCATGTCTATTGATAAATATAGAGTTTTAAAGCAGTACACTAATTTATTTGGCAAAACATTAATAGGGCATCCTCTGGATATAAATGGATCTCTTGATCTCTCCATCAGTTCACTGACATCAGTTACTTGTCTTCTAATATCATTTCTAGGCCAAAGCCTCTGTTCTCCTTTCCTGAAAACTGTTCCAGATGCTCTGAATCCCCCCACACCCCGCCCCAATCCTTATGCACATATCATACTGTTAAGTCCTTTTTCTATCTACAATTTGGAAAGACCATGCCAATTCTGTTCTTGTTCTAAGTTTCAGTTAAAGAATCATGCAAAATTTTTCCAGTTCAATAAATTTTGACAACATGCATCTCACTTCAAACAGAATACTTATTCTGTTTTAAGTTAATAAAAATTATTAATTTTATTATGTATGATCCATTAAATCTCCAGGAGGTTTATGATATTTGATACAAATATATTAATATTAGTTTAAAAAATCATTTCAATTCTTAATGAATGTATGGATCTATAACTAAAAGTATTTAGCTAAGAACTTATTATTAAAATGGGAAAACACATGAAAGAATGCTGTCAACACCAGCAGTCCTTAGAAAGCTGCATGTCAAGAGCAGAATAAAGTGCCACTTCACATGCACTAAGATCATGACCAAAAAATATAACCAGTAAAAAATAACAAGTTTTGGCAAGAATGTGAAGAAACTAGGACTTGCATATTTTTTAAGTGGAAATTCATCAACCCAACCAAGGAAAACAAACATGATCATTTCAATAAATGCAGAAAAAAATGATAAAATTAAACATTCCCAAGGATAAAAAATGTGAGCAAATTAAAAACTGTGAACAAATTAATTATAGAAGAAAAGTACCTAAATACAAGGAAGGACCTATACGACAAAGTTACTATTAGCATGCTACATGGGGGAAAAGTTGAAAACTTTGCTTCTAATGTCGGGAATAAGAAGGATACTCATTTTACCACTTTTATTTAACATAGTAGTGGGAGCCTTAGAGCAATTAGGTAGGAGAAAAAAAATAAAAGCTATCTAAATTGGAAAAGAGAAAGTCAAATTGTTCTTATATGATGATGATATGACAATGTACAAGAAAAACAATAAAGACTCAGCCAAGAAACTATTGGAATTAATAAACAAATTCAGTAAAGTTAAAGGATACAAAAATCAACTTGTAAAAATCTCTGGAGCTTCTATGCACCAAGAGTGACCTATCTTGAAAATAGAAACTCCTCTATTTTTAATCACTACAAACAAAATAAAATACCTAGAATCACATTTAATCAAAGAGGTGAAAAATATCTACATGAAAGCTATGAAACCTTGAGGAAGGAAATTATAATTTGTTCACCAACACATGGAAAGACATTCCATGTTCATAGATTAGAAGAATTGATGTCGCTAAAACATTTTCCCTTCCCAAAGAAAACTATAGATTTAATGTAGTCCCTATTAAAATTAAATGTTATGTTTCACTGAAATAGAAAGACAGCAATCTTAAAATTAATATAAAGCTACAAAAGTCCTCAAAGAGCCCTAAGCAATTGAGAAAAAAAAGACAAGGTTATCATAATGCACAAATACAAAATGTACAACAGACTGTAATAGCCAAAATTATACTGGGATAAAAATAGACAAATAGACCCATGTAACAAAAAAGAACACATAAATGAACTCATGAATAATTTTCAACAAAGGGTCCAAGAATACACATATGGGAAAGGAAACTCTCTTCAATAAACAGTGCTGGAAAACTAAATGTATGTGCATAGAGAAGTGAGAGTATATTTATATACAAAAATTAACTTCTTCAAGTAGGAAACACTGAAGAAATTTTGTCTGGCATTGGTTTTGGCAAGGGCTTTTTGAATGATATAAACACAGAGAGAAAAAAAATAAGAAAAAAGAGACAAACAGAACTATGTCCAACTCAAAACTGCTTCACAGAAAGAAAATAATGATGGTGAAGAGACAACCTACAGAATGGGAGAAAATATTTGCAAATGTTCCTGCGGCAAGAGATTAATACCCAAAATATGTAAGAAACTCATACAACTTTATAGCAAAAACAACAAATAATCTAACTAAAAATTAGACAAATGGTAAACAGACATTTGTCACAACAAGATACACAAATGGCCTGTAACACAGCTAATCACTCAAAACAGTAAAACCAAAATCACAGTGAGATATTATTTTACCCCAATTAGAAAGGCTAGAATAAAAAAAGACAAAAGATAACAAGTGCTAGTGAGGACATGGATAAAAGGGAAGACTTGCACTCTTTTGCTGAGAATGTGAATTAGTGCAGGCAATCTGCAAAACAGTATGGAGTTTCCCCAAGACATGAAAAAGAAAACTACCATATGATACAGACAAGATTGGGCACATGCAGAGGGGTGTGATTGACGAAGCCTGCCATAATGATCCAGAAATCTCAATACTAGATATTTATCCAAAGGCAATGAAATCAACATATTAAAGAAACATCAGCACTCTCATGTTTATTACAGCACTAGTCACAGCAACAAAGATATTATTCCAAGGTATGGAATCAAGGTATTCAGGAACAGATGAGTAGGTCAAGAAATGTCCTGTCACCTGCAGCAACATGGGTAGATATTATAATGTTAAGTGAAATGTACCAAGTAGAGAAAGACAAATACCACATGGTTTCATTTATACATGGGTTCTAAGAAGAGTGGAGCTCCTAGAACAACTAGGCAAAATAGTTGTTATCAGATGCCAGGAATGGAAAGTAGAGAGGGGGATGTGCAGAGTTTGATTAATGAGTGCAGAGGCATAGCTGTAAGAGAAAAAGTCATTGTTGTTCTATTGTACAAGGGCTGATTATAGCTAATGACATTGTCATACAATTTAAAAAAGCTAGGGGGACTATATTGTAGGTTCTCATTATAAGGAAATGGTAAAAGTTGGAGATGATGGATAAGCCAAGCATCCCCAGTTGATTAACACACTGTACAAACATATTGAAGCATCCACTGTCCCTTATAAAGATGTGCAGTAATTGTGTTAGTACAGAAATTTAAGAGTTTTTAAATGTGACAACAAGTATGGAAAACGTAAGGAGTATCCTCAAAATATTAATCATGGAATTGGGAGTATGGCAACAACTTGATCTAAAAAAGATTAATATAAAGTGGTATGATTTAGATATATATGATGCAATGCAAGAAAGTTCAGAGGTGAAATGATTTATGTTATGGGAACCTTAACCTAATCAGTGCATTAATACAGTGATACGGATTGATTGTAGGTCCGCAGCATATGACTGGAGGAGGTGAGTAGCTGAGGAAGTGCCCTTGAAGTTGATATTTTATCTTGGGTGATGGAAGATCTCTCTCTCTCTCTCTCTCTCTCTCTCTCCCTTCTTGGTGGCCATGTTTTGATATGTTTCCTCTACCACACTCTTCTAACATGACATCCTGCCTCATCTTGGGCCCAGAGCAATGAAGTTGGCCATTAATGGACTGAACCTTCTGAAACTGTGAGCTCCAAATAAACCTTTCCTCCTTTAAAACTGTTCTTGTCAGATATTTTTGTTGTAGCAGTGAAAAAGCTGACTAAGATAGAAAGGATCATAGAAACCCTCAAATATTTGAAAATTAAAGAACAATTCTATATAACATTAAATCAAAGAAGAAATCATAACTGGGATTAATAAATGTTTTGAATGAAAAGAAAATAAAAATATATGTTTTGAAGGCTGCCTAAACAATGCTTAGAGAAAAATATATAACTTTGAAAACTTATTTAGAGAATAAGAGATCTTGAATCAAATCTTTGCTCTCACCTTAGAAAGTAAAGAAAGAGGAACAGTTTAAACCTAAAAAAAAGAAATAAAGAGTAAATAATGAAAATTGGAGCCAAAATCAATGCAATTTAAAGCAGGAAAATGAAATAACTATTAAACAAAATACTGTTTTTTCTTAAAGATCAGCAGAAATAATAAAGTTCTCACCATAAAATAGAGAATAAACAACCAATATTAGAAATAAGAAAGTTATTGATATTATTGTTTTAAGACAGATTAAGTTAATTAGAAAGATATGAATAATTATTCCCCCCCCCCCAGCCAAAATAGATAACTAGGTGAAATAGACTAATTCATTTAAAGACACAAACTACCATAACGCACAAAGGGAAAACAGATAACCTGAATAGTCAGGTTTTCATTTAATAGTATATTCAAGTAATGAATAAATATTTAATACCTCTCCAACAGTGTAGTCACCAGGTCAAGTGAATTCACTGGTATATCATACACAACATTAAGGAAGAAATGATACCAATTCTTTACTACTTTTTCTCCCCAGATTGAAGCAAAGTAAATTTTTCTCTTTCTGTAAGTACAAAATTATGTTACTATCAAAACCAGATAAACACATTAAAAGAAAGGACAATGAGAGACCATGATCTCTCATGAACATAGCTGCAAAACATCATCAACAAAACATTAGTAAATTGATTCCAATAATGAATAAGAAAGATTATACTATCATGACTATGTTGGAGTACAGGTATGTTAGTTTAGAAAACAAATCTGGATAATCCATGAAATAAACAAACTCAAGAATAAACATAATGTCATATCAATTGACACATATCAATTGGGTGGTAATTGTAGGCCCGTAGATAACTTTTGTGTGCTTTAACAAACAAAAGATGTTCTGTCTTACCAGTTCTATTCAAAATAGTGCTGGAATTGCTAAATAGTTGTCTTCATTTACTTTCTTTTTTAAAAATTTTTTATTGTTGGCTGTTCAAAACATTACATAGTTCTTGATATATCATATTTCACACTTTGATTCAAGTGGGTTATGAACTCCCATTTTTACCCCGTATACAGATTGCAGAATCACATCAGTTACACATCCATTGATTTACATGTTGCCATACTAGTGTCTGTTGTATTCTGCTGCCTTTCCTATCCTCTACTATCCCCCCTCCCCTCCCCTCCCCTCCCCTCTTCTCTCTCTACCCCATCTACTGTAATTCATTTCTCCCCCTTGTTTTTTACCCTTTCCCCTCTTGTATGTACTTTTGTATAACCCTGAGGGTCTCCTTCCATTTCCATGCAATTTCCCTTCTCTCTCCCTTTCCCTCCCACCTCTCATCCCTGTTTAATGTTAATCTTCTTCTCATGCTCTTCGTCCCTTTCATTTACTTTCCATTGCTGTAACAAAATACCTGAAATAATCAGCTTCAAAATATGAAAGGCTTGTTTTGTTTAACAGTTTTGGATGTTTCAGTCCATGGTTGGTTGGCTCATTCTGTTTGGATTTGTGATGAGGCAATACATCATGGTTGCAGCATGGGAGAAGAAACTGTGCACCTAATTAGAACTGAGACATTACAGATAGGGAAAGAGGAAGGGCTAGGGACCCAGGGTCCCCCCAGGGGCATGCCCCGAGGGACCTAGCTTTCTTCCACCAGGCATTGCCTGGTTTCTCTACCTCCTGTGGACTGGGGTTGAATCTTTCAGCCCATGGACCTTGGGGGACACTAATTCATTGTAGTAACTGTACTCCTAGGTACTCATGACGGGGAATAAAAACTAATAAACTCAATGGACTGACATAGTCAAGACAGCTGACGGTAATCCTCAAAACTGTTGTGATATTTTATTTTATATTTTTTTTTTAGAGAGAGAGGAGAGAGAGAGAGAGATGGGGAGAGAGAGAGAGAATTTTTTAATATTTATTTATTTTTTAGTTATTGGCGGACACAACATTTTTGTTTGTATGTGGTGCTGAGGATCGAACCCGGGCCGCACGCATGCCAGCGAGCGCGCTACTGCTTGAGCCACATCCCCAGCCCCTGTTGTGATATTTTAAATCACAGAAAGCAATATAAAGGAGGAAAGATAATTTGGGCTCACTCTGTCAGAGGCATCAGTCCATGTTCACTTGGCCCCATTTCTTTGGGCCTAAAGTGAGGCCAAATAGCATAGCATTTTGTGCATGATGGAGCCAAACAGTTCAACTCATGGCAGCCAGAAAGGAGATATAGAGAGACAGATACAGAAACAGACTGAGAGAGCTGGAGTTAGGATATACACTGCAAGGGCATGACCCAGTGACCTATTTGATTGAATAAATACTATACTCCTACAGTTTCTACCACCTCTCAATAATCCATTCAAATATGAACCAGTCAATGGATCAGAGCCTTCATGATCCAATCACTTCCCAAATGACTCTCCTCTGATCATTATGGCATTGGGAACCAAGTGTTCAATATGTGAACCTTTCAGGGACATTGCAGATCTAAATTATGACACAGTTGCAAGGTGTTGCAAAGCAGCCTAGATGGATTCTGAATCAGAAAAAGGACAAGAGGAAAACCTGAAGAAATTTGAATGACAGACAGACTTGAGTTAGTAGTGTAGCAGTGTTAATTGTAACAAATATGTTATACCGATGTAAGGTATTCATTGTGAAGTATTCATGTGAAATGCAGGGATCAAGCTATGTGGGAATTCTCCATATTTCTCAGAATTCTAGAAATCTAAAACTCTTCTAAAAATATTTTTAAAAGAAAGAATCAAAGTGTTGTTTCTCTGATAAAAATAGAAGCATACTTATTTCTGATGTTCAGAAGAGAAATTGACTTAACTTGTGCATTTTTTTCACAAATGTATACAATTTTAAATTAATTTTGTGGATAGTAGCATGAGCTTGTCATGCAATGTAATTTTGTGTTGCTATTGTTCTAAATACCTATGTAATGGTAGGAGGAGTTAGTAACCTTCCCTCCGACAAAGAGATACAGGATATCATATTTGCCTCCTCTTCCCTATTGCCCCAAAGCATCTTAATCTTTTTCTTCTCCAATTGCATTTCTAGTTTTGTTGATTTCTTTTTTTCAATTTTTTGAAACTAGCATCAATCTATTTGGATGAAAAGGTGCATGAATAAATTAAAATGTACAATGGTTATTCTAGTAATTTTTGTCTTCTTTGAAAATCTCCTATTTTTGGACTGTCTTGCCCCCCCTGAACAAACAAACACACAAGTTTTTTTGGCTACTTTAAGATTTGATATCTTGGATCATTTATCATAACATTTTACAAAGGCAAGAAAAATAAAAAGCAAATCATCTTAAAAAAACTCACTTTCAAAACATTTTCATTCTAATAAGAAACAAAGGACATTTAAGTGTTTTGATAATTTTTACCTATACACATAAAGAGAAATCCCCTAATACAAATATATGAGGTCAAGAATAAAAAAATCTTATTTTGGCAAACTATCAACAAGTTCCATGAGTCTAGCATTAAAATTTTTCCTCACATATTTTGATAAGGTTCATGTGTATTGTTTGTTTAAAATAATCCATACTAATACAATAAAGCCAACAAAACATTTCTTTACATTGAGAAATGGGTCTCTCTGCAAAGTCAGCTTTTCAGCCCCTCTAAAATCCAAAGAACACTTTTTTTTGTGCTCCTTCCTAAATGTATTCCATATTTTTTCATCTTAAATGGCAGAGTGACTAGAGTATGCATATGAACTGTGAATCTCATAGGTGTCCTGGTTGTTGCTATAGCTATTAGGATCCCAGAACCAGATGGCCACCACTTACAATATTCCTGGAAAGCTATCAGACTTCAGATGTGTCCCTGTTTAGTTCTAACATCAACCGCAGATCACCCCTGTGATCTGGGTAAGACACCAGGGCTTAAGAAGTTAAATAACACGAATGAGTTGCATCATCAGGAAGTGGGATTTGCCTGACTCCAGCACTCATGCTGTTTTTAATTGAGCATATCACTTTTCAAGAACTTTATTCAGAAAAATATTCATTAACAGGTATATACATACATTCATGCATGAACATGTGTGTGTTCATACACACATAATCAGGGCACAAAATTTGAAAAACATGTTTCTTTCTGATCTTTTTCACAGCTGGTTTTCAGTTCCCCACTTTTTAGAGTTACCTCTGGTGCCATTTATTTAAATCTCAAAATCTTTCTACCCATGTTATATTCAGCTTCATTTAAAAAAAGTAAAAGCGTTTATCTAATTTCCATCCACACTTTATCTTTGTCAACTAACCCAATGTTGTTTTCATAGCATGATTTTTCAGTACAGAGTCTGATCTCAGATGAGGTGTCTATTAGTTACCATGTTCCTTGCACCCCATTGTGGTGAGCCGTGTTTGTAGACCGTTGCCGCCATTACAAGATGGCGCCGGTCTCCGTTGTGGATCTTGGTAAACAACTCCTTATTAGGGAGAGTTGGCGCGCTGTCCCTCAATACCCTATGAGAAAACCCCGCGTGGCAGCTTTGCATTGGACTTGAGTAAGCTTTATTAGGCTGTGTGTGGGGGCATGAGGAGAGAGCGCTGGAGAGAAAACTAGAGTTAAGGCCTGAATAAACCGCTGAAAGAAGAATCTTGTGTCGTGTCTTCCTTGCTGGCGAGGGGGTCGCGGCACCCCATGACTCTCCCAGCTTTGCCTCTGCAGGCTAACACCAGAGATGGTGTGGGACTGAACCTCTGTTGAATTACTGTATCCGTTTGATCTTTACTTAAGCATTTTAAAGATTGTGGTGTTCTCTATTTCCTGATATTGCAGGCATGTGTGGATTTATTTTTTGTCTTTAGTAATTTTAAGACTCACTTGTTTTATTTTGTTGGGAAGAATGATTCCAAGCAATGGCTATTGTTTCTCACCCTGCATGTGCAATTTTTAAAATTTGCATATCTCATTTTTTAGCTTTTATTTTTAATTGGTGCATATAATTATACATATTGAGGCAGTTTTTGAGGCAAATATGTTCTTCTCCACAATGTGAATTAGCTCTTGATATTTCTTTTTTATGCTGTTTTCATTCAAATTTTCTGATGTCCTTGTGGTTTGGACTGAAACCTACTGACTATTAAAGAAATCTCAATGATCTATAATCAGTTTCCATTTTATATTATATTTACCATGTTCATTAATCATGATTAGAAACATATTCCAGTTATTCAAATTTCCATCTGTTCCTAGTATGTATGTTCTAAGACTTTGCTGCTTGGATTGACCAATCTCTTTGATTAGTTCCTTTTTTCAGGACCCTCTCATTTCTAACATATTTTGAGATTAGATCATTTGTTTCATTTTTTTACCTGAGATGAAAACTGTATACGCTTAATTTATTGTAACATAACTTTCTTTTGTCTATTAACGGATATTTCCTGTGTTCCAGGACTTGTATCAAAGCTTTACTACATACATTATCTCATACATTTAATGAAGGCTAACCCTCAGCCACCAGAAATTTTAATGTGGTAAATGTTAGTACTGTAAGTTTAGTACAAAACACTGGGGCACTGATCAGACCCACATATTTTTACAAAATACACATTCTTAACCATTTTGCATGAAGTCTCTTCTTCACTATATACTTTCAGATTTATTTGGTGGCATTCTCTTGACTCAAATAATCTTAACGTGTTGTACCAAAAGAGAAACAAGAACATGAAATAAAAAGTCATACCCTTCTCTAAAGATGACATATACTGGCTCTAGAATATTAACTTGATTACTTATATTTGTTGCTGTGTAAGAATGCTCTTTTATGGTCATGTCTTGGTATATTTATTCATTCTAGTGTTTATAGACATGTATGCTTTCATTTTTTTGTAATTATGAATTATACGAGTATGAACATTTTTTGCCTGTTGCTAGGAATGGAAGTGGTGGGTCATAGCTTTACAAATATGGATGACCAATTTATACTCCCACCAAGCAACATAAGAGAGTTTTAATTATGCTACTTCCTTATTACACTTGGTGCCATCTCTCATTTTTGTTTTAGTCATTCTGGTATGGTTTTAATAATACTTCATTCTAATTTCAATTTTTAATTTCCTGGTATTTGTTTTTCTTTATTGTTCTGGCTGATTTTTAGAGTCATTTATACATTCTGAAGATAAGCCTCTATTAAATATGAATTGAAATTATTCCCTCCAAGTCTGCCTAAATTATTCACCCTCTTAATGACTCGTATCCACTTGTTGAGATACTTATTTTAATAAAGGCATATCACTAACCTTTACTTTTGGATTATTGTTATTTGTGCCCTGTTTAGGAAGTCTTTGATTATTCCAGCATAAATAAGTTTCATGATATATTTTTCTTTTGTCACACAATTGTTGAGGTGGTACCCTATCAAAAAGAATTTTATTGGGGCCATAGTTGTGGAGGTTCAAGAATGCTGGCATCAGCTCACCTCTGGTGTGTTCTTCTTGATGTATGACATCAGAAAGGTGGGACTGTGTGCAGAAGAAGAAAACAGACACCTTATCAAAGTGGAAAGCATATGGGATAGTGCTGCTGTGAAACTACTTAAGCTCATAAAATTCATCTAGTCATGAAAGACTTGACCCACTACGACAATGAAGCATTAAGCCCTTCAAGAGGATGAAACCCCCGTGACCCAATCACCTTTGTGTTAGTCACCTTTCATCACTGTGACCAAAATACCTGATTAGAACAATTTAGAGGAGGAAAAGTTAATTTTGGTTTCGGAGATTAATTTCATGGTTGGCTGATTTTGTTGTTCTGAGACGGAGACGAGACAGAACATTATGGTAGAAGGGGATGGTGGGGAAATATGCTAAGCTCATGACATCTAGGGAAAAGAGAGAGGATCCGGGGTCAAAATGTAATCCCCCAAAGCATGCCCTCAGTTACCTACTTCCTTTAACCATAGTCTACCTCCCTATAGATACCACCCAGTTTGTCCATTCAGATTATTAATTCATCAAATGCATCAGTCCACTGATGAGGTTTTGGCTCTCATAAGCTAATCATTTCACCTCTGAACACTTTTGCATTAACCCATAAACTTATGGCGGGGACACCTCATGTCCAAACCATAACAATGTGTCCCCTGGCCCCACAATTTCATGTCTGTCTCAGAGTGTAAAATTCATTTAGTCCATCTTCAAGAATCCCAAAATCTTAACAGTTCCAGAACTGACCAACACCCCAAGTCCAAATTCTCCTCTGTGACTCAAAGCAAATTCTTTACTGTGAGTCCCGATAAAAACAAAAAAGCAAGTTGCATAAAAGTAGTAAAAGTGAATATTTCTATTCCAAAAAAATGAGGAATAGATATATAGGAAGAAAGGATGGGACCAAAACCCAGCTGGATCAATGTGAGTTCCTGTAGCTCCACGTCCAACATCAGTAACATGGTGGTGAGATGTGGTTTCAAGTGCCTTAGATATCCCCAGCCCTATGGCCTTGCTGTCTCCAGCCCTCATGTCCTCTTCCTTAGCCTGTCTCTGTTCACAGCTAGCAGCCTTTCTTGGCAGATGTTCTGCATTTACAAGAATCCCATAATCTCAGCTCCATTTCACCTTGGTTTCACCTTCACACATCACCCTTGCAGGAGCTCACTACAGAGGTTTCACCTTGATCTCACCTTCACATATCACCCTTGCAGGAGCTCACTGCAGAGAGGCCATACTTCCCTTGGCCCTCAAGGCTTTTCATTAGGTTCTCATTAGAAGCTTCCTGACTCCTTAACTCTAGCATCATGCATTTTTGCAGAACCAATAACACAAGGATAATGCTACAGTCTCCTGGCAGCTCAAGAAGTAGCTTGGAATACAGCGGCCTCTGCGTGTCTGGGCATCTGAACGGTACAATCAGTCTATGCTGGTTTGAATGGAATAACTGGGTGGTAACTGTAGGCAGGTGGGATGTAGTTGGAAGAAGTGGGTAAGTGGGAGGATGCCCTGAAGGATGCATCTTTCCTGTGGCCCCTGCCCCTACTCCCTGCTTCCTGACCATGTTAGGAGCTAAGCACTTCTCTTCCTCTGGGTTCCTCCCTCGTGATGAGTTGCCTCACCATGGACTCAGAGCAATGAGGTTGGTCATCTATGGATGGTCTCATTTAGAGGTCTCAACCTGTAAAATGATGAGACCCAAATAAACTTTTCCTCCTCTAAGTTGTTCTTGGTATTTTTATCATAGTAGCTCATAAATTAGGTAAAATGTGGTGTTAATCTCTTTAACAACCACACCTTCCCTGACATCTGCTTCGCTGGGAAAAAATGCAAAATTTTCTAATCTTCTTCTCTCCTTTCTGCTCCAATTCTCATATTAAAGCTGGCTAAATGACTGAAGGAATACCCATGCCACTGCCTGAATGATGTGCTGCCTTGATATTTTTTCCAACAGATTAATTAGTTCATCATATTTAGATTTGGCCTTACATAAAGTCTCAGGATGTGGGCAAAATGTAGACAAATTCTTTGCCAGGATGTCACATGAATGTTGTCTGATTCATTTCCAAAGAGAGTCCTCATTCCCTTCTAAAACCTCATGCACAGTCTTTATTGTCATAATTTTTATTGGCATTCTGGTCTCCTGAGCTCCCCCAAGTATCAACAATTAAGTTTTGCTTCCAACATTTAAATTGTTCTCCAGGATGCATCTCCAAAACTTTATCAAACTTCTTCCACAAACTACTTCCAAAGGCTTCTGAAACAAGGTCAAGCTAGCCACCGCAATGACCCCACTTCTTGATATTAATTTTGGTAACTAGTCAGATTTTTGTCCTCGTGACCAAAATGCCTGCAAGAACAATTTAGAGAAGGAGAAGTGTATTTGGGGCTCATGTTTTTAGAAATTCAGTACATAGTCAACTGGCTTTACTGCTCTGGGCAGGACATGATGGCAGAAGAGTGTGGCAAAGGAAAGCTATCAGCTCCTGACAGCTAGAGAGCAAAGAGAAAGGGAGAGTGAGGAGTCAAGGACAAGACACAAACCCCAGCTGGGCGCAGTGGCACAGCCTGTAATCCTGGCAGCCTGGGAGGTTGAGACAGGAGAATTGCGAGCTCAAAAGTGAGGCGCTAAGCAACTCAGTGAGACCCTGTCTCTTAAAAAATACAAAATAAGGCTGGGGTTGTGGCTCAGTGGTCAAGGACCCCTGAGTTCAATTCCTGGTACCAAATAATAATAATAATAATAATAATAATAATAATAATACAATCCCCAAAGCCATGCCTCCAGTGACTACATCATCCAGCCATGGCCCAACTACCTATAGTTACTACCCAGTTATTCTATTCAAATTATCAATGCACTGATGAGGTAAAAGCTCTTATAATCTAATCATTTCACCTCTGAACATTCCTGCATTAGCACATAAACTTTTCAAGGGACACCTGGTATCCAAACCATTAACAACCTACCACTAGGACCAGCTTCTTAAAGCTTCCACCACTTCAACACTGCCACATTTCTAGCACATGTGATTTGGGGAAGAAACCATATCCAAAACCCTAATTTGTTTGTTTTAGAAATGTGATCATTTTATGTTTAACAAAAGGTGTATGATCCATTTCTGTGTTACCCTCAGTACATGGAAGGGGATCCCCACAACCCATGTTGATGTGGGACTATATCTTCCTATCAAAAATAAACAGGCATGGAATAAATTCACTTATTATCCTAACCCTGAGATATCATCCCCCACTATGGAGATGAAAGGAGAGAATTCATCTAAATAAATGAAGAGAAATTGTGTAATATTGTTAACTCCAATTGTCTTTTGCAGTAGAAATTAGTAATGGAAAAGTCTGTGATCGATAAGTCTCATGCGTCCATTAAGATGATTTCCTCCAGGGGTGCTAGTCAAATAAGTGTTAGAGGAGAAGTGTGCAAAATTCGTAATCACAGAGAGGATAGGTTTTGATTGTCTTCTCTAATTTATTTATACTATATTTGTATTGGACTCTGGAAAGAAGATATCTTCAAATACATAGAGTTTATATTGATTATTAATTTATTTTATTTCCTCCTTATTTGCAATTTACATGTTAATAAAGATTGCAAAGCCAAGTTGGATGATACTGTAAATTCTCTAAAGAGTTGACTACATTCAATACAACTGTTAGATATTCCCAAAAGAATAAAAAGAGGCATTTCCAGGACAATAGCAATACAAACATTTTTTGAAGCATTTATGTTTAGATATTTATCATGAGATCATTTTCATGTGTTAAACACCAAAAATAGAAACTAAGTTAGCAATGAATGTGATCTACAAGTTTTTAAAAAATTCTTTGCAGGATCCATCTGTATCAATGTGAAACTATGCTTTTTATTCTTTTCAAATTTTTGCTCACTAGAACATCAGTGAAGTTGAAGTAAGGGAGTCTATAAAATAGAAGCAAGTAAATAAGTGTTACACATAGGATGTCCCCACATTCTTAAAAAAAAATGGCCATGTAACTTGCATGTTTTCTCTTCTTTCAGATTTATCAAAAATTTTAAGTTAAAAACACATCAACAATATTTACTCTAGCTCTATTACCCACAATTAAAAAGAGCTCACATAGTTTACCTTAATTAATGCATCAGTTGCATTAATTAATTTTGCTTAACTGATGAGAAATGTGTTTGGTGGAAATCACCTTTATCTATAATTGAGTAAAACAGAGATTAGCAGCTTGTGTGGAGAAAGTCACAATTAAAGGATGAGACTGAAGGATGGGTAGTAATCGAGAACCCCAAATGTCCTCAATGATAAGCTCCATGAGATCCTTGAAAATTCCTGGTCCTGGTTTCTGTCATTATAGTTGACACTTGATCCATATAAACTGAACTAATAAAAGTCAAAAGAGCCCCTGAACTGTCACTTCCTCTCCTCTTTAATAGAGGCTGGGCAACAAGGGGTAAATGCCTAATGAAACAAATGTCATTTTTCTTTGAAGTCACTATTACTGGACAGTACTTATTAACTGTCCCCACTCCAATCCCAGAAAGCGCAGAAAAAAGCACAGGATTACTGTCTTCATCCTTCACAGTTGAATGTCCAGCATTTAGAAAATGTTTTCATGGAGTAATAGGAAAACTCACAACATGCAAAAATATGAAACAACTAAAGATTCTAGTGACTACCACCTTAAGACATTCTATAGGGTAGGGATTATAAATTATTAGATAATCATTGAATTAAATTATTACACTTCAAATTTAGTTATTTAGGTCAAATCAAGTTATTATTTTTAAAATTAAAATGACAACAAGTTGTATGTTGTGGATAGAATCACTAGGAAAGACATTAGTCTCAAAATTCACATAACCTACTGTGTAATTCTAATTGCCAATGGGGATTAAGATTTTCCACAAAATACCAGTTGGAAGCTCCCAGTTTGAAACAATTAACAGGTGAGATTCCTACCTGAGTACCTGACAAGCAATGAGAGTTTCCTGAATACTGTTTTAATTCATTCTTAACTTCTAAACTGTGTTTAGTTTAAACTTGAAACAGAGTAGCTCATTTTTTTTTAGTTGAAGACTTGATTGGAAAGATAAAGAGTAATTGTATCTCTATTTATAATTATAAAATGTATAAAGTATCAACTCTATAAGTGCATATCCAATAGAAAGTGTGCAGGCTAAAGAATATGGCTGAACTGTCTATACTTGATTATGCATCACATATTAATTAATTGATTAACCTTGAATAATTGATTTTTTGTTTTGCTCAGTTGCAGTTTCTCCATATGAAAATATTGATAGCATTATCACTATCTTAGAAAAAACAGTGGAGTAATGATCCCTCAGAGTTCCAATTTGACTCATTTTTGTTATTTTATCTGGGATCTGTGTGTGTGTGGGGGGGGGTTAATAGCCATTCAACACAACTGTACTAAAGCAAGACGGAGTAGACAAACTTCAAGTAGATAAAAACAAAGTACACAAAATGTACATGCTAAAGAAATCAAATTCAGGTAAGGAAGTGTAGCTTTTGACTACTGAGCTTAGAGAGTGACTTAAAGTGGAAATATTTCTCTTTTGTAGAAAAGCAATGTCTCATGTTCG
The DNA here is from genome assembly GCF_021218885.2 of Marmota monax. Lineage (NCBI taxonomy): Eukaryota > Metazoa > Chordata > Mammalia > Rodentia > Sciuridae > Marmota > Marmota monax. The sequence continues at coordinate 6,047,761 of NW_026695198.1, read as the reverse complement.
GTATTCGGATCATCCAATTCAAATGATACATTCTAGTCAACCACAATGGCAGTACCCTCCTTTGTGGAGATGTGTCTGTGCTGCAAACCTTCCCACAGATGACTGTTGCTGAAAGGGCTGTAGCCCTCAAGGTAAAAAGAGAAATCATTCTTTAGGATTGCAGTGTCTTAAGTGAAGTGATATATAACAGCCGTGCTCTGTGTAGAAAGGTCATTGGTATTCCAGATAGCAACATTGCCAGTGCAGGTCATCTTTCATATAGAAAAGATGACATATGCCCTGCATTTCCACAATCTAGAGAAAATGTGGCTTCAAAATCCTTCAAAACAACCGTTCCTCTGGAGTGTAGCCATTCTTCTAAACTGTATGGGAAAGGTTATCATAACATATACCAGTAAAATAAGATTTATGATTTGATTTCAATTTTTAAACCACTCTTTAAAACATAGTATATGCATTTATAAAAGTTTCTCTACCCAAATAAATTTAAACATATTAGGTATTGATATTAGAATAAACATGTGAAGCACAGATTGAGCATCATTAATCAGATTTAATTTTAATTTTAGGGAGGCCAGGCTATGCTGTGCACTTTGGTGTTTGGGACGTAGGATATTTTCAACTTATAGTGGGTATATTTGGAAATAACCCCATCGTGTGTCCAAGAGCATTGGTAGAAAGAAACTTTAACCCTTCACTTTTGTGGTCTCTAAAAGTAATGAACAAGGACATGGAACAACAAATTGGTGCTTGCTTCCTTTAGAAATTTATTTGGGGCAGTGCTGAAGGATCTGAAATGGGGATTGACAACAACAGGAAAATGTCCTAGGAGACACTGACTCAAAGAGATGAAGCACTCAGACCCCCTCCAACACCCGTGGAAGACTGACCAGCTGTGAGGAGGGTGGTTTGCTGACAGCACCCAGCTATTGGATCTTTCAGGACAGACCTCAGCTCTCTCTCTCAGCTCCCATTCAGTTGCTAATGCCTAGAAGCTAGATGCCATGACCATTCCTTTTCCTAAACCACCCATTCCTTTAAATCTGTCATTAAGTTATGGCAGTTTGTTCTCCAGTGTGTAGCCTAAATACTTCCACTGTCCATTTCTTTATACTAGTAGTCCTATTTTGCTTAGATTAGCACAATTAAGTATGAACCAAGTTAAATTGATGCCTCTACAGTCATGTGTGGCTTAATGATGGATGCACTCTGAGAAATACATTGTTAGGTTATTTAATATTATGTAAAAAATATATGTAATGTGGTCCCACAAAACTAGATGATCTAGGTCAACCATTCAATTCAGTCATTCGTTTTCATTATCAAGTATTATGTATTATTCACATTTTGTATATGTTATATTCTTATATGACTAATAACGCAGTAGGTTTATTTATACCAGTATCACTGTAAACAAATGAACAATGCATTGTGTTAGGACCTTAGAATGGCAATGCTGTCACCAGACAATAGGAAAATTGCAGCTTCATGATAATCTTATATGACAATGGTCATATATCCAGGTTTTTCTTTAACAGAAGGTCATTATGTGGCACATGATTGTATTATCCAGGTTATTTCAGATTAGATTAAACTGTATGCTGCAGAAAACTCATGGCTGTAATATGGCTGATTTTTGTCTTATAAGAAAAAGCAGCCAAAGAGAAAATAAAAGGTTAGTATGATGGTTGCATAGTTATCAGGAACCCAGGCTCACATATTCTTTCCTCTGCCATCCTCAATGTATGGTCCTCAAGTCAATATTTATTCCAGGTGACTGTGAGAGCTTCTTCCATCACACTGATATTTCAGACCAAGAGCAATTATGCAAGATAAATAAATAAAAGGGATACATATAGAAAATGAAGAAGTCTATTATTCTTATTTGCTGGTAATACGATCCTCTATTTAGAAGATCCTAAAAGTTCTACCAGTCAATTTATAAAACTAATAAACAAATTCAGAATACAAAGTAGCAGAATACAAAACCAGAATACAAACCAACAATAAATCAGCTGAGAAAGAAATTAGAAAAATAATGACATTCATAATAGCTTTAAAAAAATAAAATACCTAGAAATAATTCTAAATAATAAGGTCAAAGATCTGTATAGGAGAAATTAAAGAACACTGAAAAAAGAAATTGAAGAAACACTAAAAGATGGAAAGATTTCCCATGTTCATGGATAGGAGGAAGTGATATTATTAACATGTCCATATCAACAAAAGTTATCTACAGATTTCATGTGGTTCCCATCAATATACCAATGGTATTCTTCACAGACTAAAAAAAAAATCCTAAAATGTATTTAGAAGAATAAAAGACCCAGAATAGCCAAAGAAATACTGAGCAAAAAATTATCTAGGCAGAAGCATCACAACACCTGTCTTCAAGTTATACTTCATAGTCTAGTAATAAAAACATCAGCTACTGGCATAAAAACAGACAGATTGATGGAACAGGATAGAAGATATAAAGACAAATCCATGAAGCTATAGCCATCTTATTCTTGTCAAATGTGCCAACAGTATGTCTTGGAGAAAAGACACTCTCTTTAGCAAATGGTTCTGGGAAAACTGGATATATGTAGAAGAATAAAATTAGATCTCTATCTCTCACAGTCTGAGTGTTCAAAAGCCAACTCAAGATGGATCAAAGTTTTATGTATAGGACTAGAAACTTTGCCACTGTTAGAAGAAAGCAGAGGGAAACCCTTCAACATTTGTTGTGAAGAGTCATTACAAAAGTAAAACAACACCTATATGCTTCAAAAATATTTCAGGCTTTGAAAAGAAGTGGTGTGCAAGGCCATGCAGCCCAGCTAAAAGAAATATTCTACAGACTTTCCAGAGGTTCCTCACCATCTTCTTTACATATTATTAGCAAATAAATAGAGACATGGTCACCGAAAGAAATCTGAGGAATGTAGGATTTTAGTGAAGCACACATAGTTAATTTAGAAGGAGACCATCTTTCATAGTCAAATGCATGTCCTCATTATCATTCTTCATATATATATTTGTATATACAATATATACATTTACATATATTGTAGAGTAGTTAGAGTGATCTCTTTGTTCTCTTAAACTCTATATTTTAATTTGACTGTATTCGTTTTTAACCTATTGTGCTTTGCTGCTCTGGGAGGCCCTACAGAATATTATCTTTCACTTAATCACTCTGAGGCTTTTTGCCCTTGTCAATTGGCTTTGCCAATTCTCAGGCTTTCTTTGATTTTGATTACCTTGTCAGTTTTTAGGCATACTGGTGTGATATTCAGCAAAATGTCCTTCAATATCAGTTTGTCTAGTGATTTTCTCAAGGTTAGGCTGGGCCTCTTGTTTTTTTTTTTTTGGTTTATTTTCTTTTTTTTTTTTTAATTTTTTATTGTGGGTTGTTCAAAACATTACAAATTTCTTGACATATCATATTCCACACTTTGATTCAAGTGGGTTATGAACTCCCACCTTCACCCCATACACAGATTGCAGATTCACATCAGTTACACATCCATTGATTTACAAATTGCCATACTAGTGTCTGTTGATATAAGGAAAGTAACTAAGAACAGAGTAGGGACAAAGAACAGGAGAAGAAGATTAACATTTAACAGGGATGAGAGGTGGGAGGGAAAGGGAGAGAGAAGGGAAATTGCACGGTAATGGAAGGAGACCCTCAGGGTTATACAGTGGAGGGGGTAGAGAGAGAGGAGGGGAGCGGAGGGGAGAGGTGGGGAGGGGGGAGGGTGGATGATGGGAAAGGCCTCTTGGTTTTGAGCAGGGCAGTAATAAATGTTAAGGGCAATTCTCAACATATCACATCAAAGAGCTTGCTCCCCAAATGATTTTGAAGTTGATAATGATGTGGCTCTTGATTGACTCAGATGTTTTTGGCCAGGTTTCTTCACAGTAAAATTACCTCCTCTACATTACACTGAAGTATTTAGAAGTAAGCACTAAGCACACCCTGTAAGTACAGGATGCTGCAGCTTCTTGTAGAGGGACCATGTATATAAATTATACAAAATTCTTTTGGGGAGATTGTCTCTACATTTCCATGTATTTATTTAGCCACTTACTTATATTGATAGGGACTTATAGATTTTTTTTCATACTTTGGGTGATGATCCAATATTAGTATGTTTATTTCATCACTCAACTGTTTCCAACTTTGGCCACTGGAAGCTCTTTTGCTGAGCTCCAGAACCCCTTTTATCCATTCCTACTATATTGATTTTAGTACTTCCTTACTCTCTAGAATTATCAGATATTCCTGTTCCATCTTGTATAATCCCTGACCTGGTTCTGGAATTGACATTTCTCTAGAGAGTTCAAAATTTTACTTGGAGAATGATAACAGAAATCAAAATATCCCTAGATTTGCTTGCTCTACTGGGATATCATTGTTTCTAGGCTCATTTAGTGCACAAAACTAAGAAATATATGTATGCACACCGACTGTATATATACACACCATATAAATGTACACCATGTATAAACATTATATGTATGTACACCATGTACACTATATGAATATATACATACCATATATACACAGAACATATATATGTATGTATATATTTCCACACCAGGTATACATAGTCACTATACATATATATGTCCATTAGTATCTATATTATGTTAAATGGTTAATACTGATGTCATTGACTTTAATTTAGTACTTTATGATTTATTTTAGGTTCTCCCCTTAGTTATTTTAATGGTGATTGGAGAGGAGCATGGGGGGATTGGAGGAACTTTAGATAGGGCAAAGGGGAAGGAGGGGAAAGAAGGGGATAAGGGGGTAGGAATGATGGTGGATTGAGTTAGACATCATTACCCTAAGTACATGTATAAGACACAAATGGTGTGAAAATACTTTGTGTACAATCAGTGACTTGAAAATTGTGCTCTATATGTGTAATATGAAATGAATTGCATTCTGCCATCATGGATAACAAATTAGAATAAATAAATAATTTAATAAAAAAAGAAAAATAATAGTTTAGGAAGTTTTTGTTCTCTACTTATAACCTTCAAAAACTTTTACCTTAGGATAAAATCCAAACTTATAAATTTTAGGTTCAACTTCTTATACTTTGAATGAGTTATATTTGTTATTTATTTATTTATTTTAGCAATTAGGGATGATTTCTGGAAGAATAAAGACATTATATGTAGCTACTTCTCTCTTTATGTGTGTAATAAAACAACCACAAAATAAAATAAATGCTGTATTCATTTATTGGAACTATCAATTCCAAAGTCAAATACATCTAATTAATATTTAATCAATTAATAACAATGAGTATTTAGTCAACTAGTTTGAATCATATTGCATTAGAATAAAAATAAAGGTATACTAAATTTGGAGTAATACTTCTCCAATACTTGGCCACCACAAAGCATTTAATCATGCTTTCTACAGATAGAAAAGAACAAATTTAAGTAAAATCAAGATAAGTTGTTATACATTGCATGAGATTGTGTTTGTGTGTGTGTTTGTGTCTGCATGTGTGAACACTCATATCAGTAAGTTGTACTCTGTGATTTTTGACACACAAATCTATCAAAAAAAAAAAACAACAGCAAAAGGGAGCTTGAGTAATGAGTAAGGTTTAACATGCTACCTGTTTCTCTACTTAATCTTTATTTAATTTCTAATTCATAATCATCCTCTTAAGAAAAAGGAAAGAGTTTTGAGGGGCTTTGTTAAACAGGATGGGAAGTTCAGACTGGGCTTTGACAACTTCATAAATTTTGAAGGCATTTTTTGTGGGAGATGAATAAACAAATATTCAGAAGTTGAAAGTTTAAAATTTCAGCTGGAAGGGAAGCAAGGATGGGTGTCCTCAGCATCTCTTTATTTCCATTCATGTCTGGAGTATATTTCTTTAAGTTTTGGTTTTAAAAGGACTCAGTTATTTGTTGGTCAAGTTTCTCCAGTTTGTTTTCTTAAAATCAATAAAATCTTTGTCTCAACATTGAAAAAAATGTGACATCTTAGTATTGACATGAGTGATAATATGGATCTAGTACATGAACATATGCCTTTCTGAAGAAAGTTTTAAAAATATTAATAAGTTAAGCATTAGCTTTGCTATTGTCAGAGAACAAATCCATAGAGTGCCAACTTGAACAACTGCCTATCCATTTTCCTGCTAAGAGGGACAGTTGGACAATCATGGTGAGGACTGATCCAAGTTATGTCTTAGATCCTGTTTCCTGACCATCAAGCATACAATCAATCCATAGTTGAAACAGTCTGCTGATTGGCATTAAGGCACTTTCTTGTTGTATCTAGAAATGCAGTCTAATTCTAAAATATAATTTCAGTTTCTACCATGGCCCCTAAAAATATAGCTCAATAAATAAGAAAACCTTTCTCACTTAGTGAAAAGCACCGAACAAGCACTTTTCCTTAAATGACTACCACATGTATGCCAAGAGCTTATTTGTGTTCTCCTATGATTTCATCCAGTCGTATGAGAGTAATCATTTTTCTCCTTTTGTGCAATTTCCACAGTGATAGATTGGTTGGCCAATGGTCATTCTGTCTTTGACTAAATCATAAGATATTTTATTAACTTTGGTACAGGTTATTAAGCTTTTCAGTAATAACATTGTTTCGTTATGATTTGTATTCCTTAAAATGATATTTTCCTAATTTAGGTCTATTGTAAAAGCAAAATTATTGTATTGCTTATTATAAAACACATTTAAAAATTTTTTAAACATTTATTTTTAGTTGTAGGTGAACGCAACACCTTTATTTTACGTTTATGTGATGCTGAGGATCCAACCCAGTGCCTCATGCATGCTCGGCAAGCGCTCTACCTCTGAGCCAGAACCTCAGTCCTATAAAACACACTTTTGATCAAGATCCAGAAAAATCAAAAATTTCAGAAGATGACAATGATGACCAAGTTCGCTCTGGCTTTATGCCATTTTGTGACAAAATTTATTTAAGACAATATAAAGGGAACTAGGGATTTTTTTTGTACCATAATTTTTTTTTAGTTAATTATCATTGTGCTTGCTATTCAGAATTCCCTTTTTTGGAATCCACATACAGTCATAACATTTCAATATTCTCATATGCCAAATTTCATTCCATGAGTCATCTTCTTCATTTACATTTATATTGCTATTATCTGCTTTTGCTTATTTTTGTACTTGGGATGTTAGTGTTTCCTTTTCTACTAATTATCATTCTTTGCTTTAATGAGCCCTTTTTAACCACTGATGCGTGCTAGGGAATTGGTGGTACAGTGAATAATATTTTAATATTGTTCAGTGATGTGTAAATGTGAAAATAGGTTACCCAAGAGAAATGACAGTAAGGTAAATTAAGTTTTGCATGAACTAATTCACTTACTGATTGTGTCTATTACAACTCAGGTACAAAATTAAGTGTGCACCAAAAAAAATACAATAATAAGGAAAAATAACAATGCCATAATTTAAAAATCTTAATTGGTACAAAAATCCATGAATATCAAAATACTAAACTTTCAAGTTGGGATCTACATTACTGATTCATTTTTGCAGTGACTCTAATATGGTTTACAAGTCAATGAAAACCAATCTCTGGGTAAAACTATTCAAAAGACATACCTGCAAGTTGAGAAATGTTTATAAACCAAATTCCTCCACATTTTCTTATGAAACTGTATGAGAAATTGTGAACCACTTAATAGACATTTGGGGATTATGTAGATATTGTATTCTAAGAAAATTTGTTGAGATAAACTGACCAATTTCATACTTTTATTCTCTGAGTAGACAAACATATACTTTGCATGTGTAAATTTTTTAATGATAATATTTGCTCTTAAAATTCCTTCATTGACGAGAGAGATACATATTGACACAAAAGCTATTCCCTGAAGTTCAGTAAAAGATTCTTGAAACTATTTTTTCCCATTCATAAATATAATAGTTTCCAAAACTATATTATTCAAATGCCATGATGATATAAGCAGACTACGTCACTTGCATTATCATATGTAATCATATGAGATAGAGAATTAAACACCTTAGTTTTATTTCAATTCTGTTTTCCTGGAACTTGTCATGGAAAAACAGTACCGTTTTAATGTTATAATGACCTAATCCCTTAACTGTGAAGAAGTGAGTATTATATATTAACTAATTTTGGTCAAAATATGCTTAGCATGTTAAAGAATGTGCAGTAATGAATCATACATTTTAAGTTTCAGCTCTAGGCTTCCGACATCAAAGTCAAAATTTCTTTTAATGGCATATAAAGTGTTTGTGATGTCTGAGCAGATGAAATCAGTCAAGAGATTATGTATGCGACATAACTAGTGTGCCAGGAAAAGAAGAAAAAAAATACAATATGGCCCCCAAAATCCCACTCTATAAAAACACTATAAAAAGCCTGAGACTGTCCAGTCACTCCTTCCATTCTGCACTATGTGACAGGAACACTTGGGCAAATGTCATTGTGATCACACCACAGCACCTTCCCACCTTCAGTTTCCCTTTAAAGGAGCTCTGAGAGCCTTTTAAATATGAGATGTTTGCTTGGTGGTACAAGTTTTGAAATATGAAATGATTTTGAGGAAAAAATAATTCCCTAAAGTGAGGTTTCACAGGAGAAAAAAAAAAGATAGAAAGAAAAGAGCAGGTCTGAGACTATGAACCCAAGGTGGTCTGCTTACCAGCAATTCACTTTTCTGAACAAAGGATTGTCTTTTGTGTTTGAAATAATTTGTAATTTGGTGCGTTCTTCTCCCTTTTAATTGGTTTTAATGTCTCCAAGACACCTCAATCCAAGATTTAACTCAAAAAGCAATTTGCATCATTGATGAACTTGAAAAAAGATCTCAAGGCAAGAAGCATATAATAATGCTAATCGAAGAAAAAATACACTTATGGTCATGTTCCATATATTAACATGTTGAAAGAAAACTGATTTTAAAACTGTTTTAGCAATCAGTCTTGATGATAAGTTGAGCTATTTCATGAGAGATACTTGCCACTGCAAAATAAATACGTAAACAAATAAAGATAAACAGCTTCTCTGTATACAATGAGAAAGACTGAGCTGAAAAGTTCTGGGCTCTTATTTTACTGATTTAATTTTAAAATATTACTACTTATGTGAATACTGTCTGAGAAACATAAATTTGGACTTATTCACATCAGACTTATAGTAACAAAGCTAGAAGGGAGGTTTTTAGCTTTGTGCAAACTACCTGGAAGGAGTAGTTCACTCATAAGTGAATGCAATTCTTTTTTATTAATAGTTTTAAGAATAATTTATTTCATATTTTCAAAAAGAACTAGAAAATTTCAATTCTGTGTAATTTTCTTAGGAGCACAGGAAAAGATAGAAGACTATTCAATTTATTTTCTGTAATTGGAAAAACCTCAAATCCAAAATATGACAATCAGTACACAGATATACAGAGACAAAACTCATTTAAGAATATTAAAGCGAAATTTGTAAATAAAATATCAGAAAATAGATTTAAGCAGCGTATTAAACATCAGTATACCACAACCAAGCAGAGTTCATCTCAGGAAGAGAGAATGCAAATCTTAAAGGGGGCTTTTTAGACATCACATCTGGGAGATTTGGTAGAGGACATATAAGATATGTGTCCCTAATTAGTAAAACAAGGTTATGAAGTGAAGGAATCACTTTAAAATGGATGGGAATATAACTTATCAATGTGTCTCTTGGGGAAGATACAGTACTTGGTGCATTATAAATGACTCTTATTTAGATGGCTGCAAAGCCTGTCTCTCAGTGAAACCAAGCTTTAAATAAAGATGAAAGTAATTGATAATAAGTTTAGGATGGCTTGATAAAATGCACATGGCTGTTAGAAGAAAACCAAACTTCTGTTCATCATTTTGCTGTAGTTCAATGACAAGAAAAGGATGAAGAACTCAGACTTCAGAGTGTAAATGATTAAATAAATGATAATGACAATTACTAATTTTGTATAAAGATTCTAAGTTTTTGTTTATGCCTAAACCCCAGGTTTGGTCTTAATGATGCATTTACATTGTTTACATAACTGTGTGTTAACAAGCTCAACCAGCTTTTCACCCAGCATCATGCAGTGGTGGTATCTTAATTAAATAACATGATATTAAAATAGGAAATTGATATTAATACAGTCCATTGACTTTATTCAAATAGTATCAGTTTTAAGTGCAGTCGTGTGTGTGTATGTGTATGTGTGTGTAGGTGAGAATTTTGTTCTTTGAGATTTTATCACACATGTAGACTGGCGAAAGTACCCATATAGTCAAGCCAGAGAAAATTCTATCACGAGGATTTTTGTGGGACCCTATATAAGCCTACACCTCCATGTTCATACCACCAATCCCTAAAAACCACCAATGCCTTCCTTGGGTCTGTAATCTTGTCATTTTAGTGATGTTTATTAAGTAGAATCCTAAAGTATCTAATCCTTTGAAATTGGTTTTATTCACTTAAAAAAGTTCATCTTATATCTGTTCAAATGTTTGTGTGTATCAATAATTTCTACACCACCAATAATTTTAATCAATTGCACATTTAAAATTTGAAAAAAATTTGCATCTCTAGTGAACATGTAAAGATTTCATTCATTACCATTACTTCCTAAATGATACAGTATAACAACTATTTGTATAACATTTACATTGTATTGTAGGTAATCTTGATATGATTTAAAGTATATTGGAGGATTTGCATGGGGTATATGTACATATTATGCTATTTTATGTAAAAGATTTCATGATATATACACTGTGGTTTCTTTGATTATTCAACTGTTGAAGTGATATGTGTTGTTTGTATGGTTCAGCTGTTAGAAAAAAAGGTCTTGGAAACATTCATGCACAGGACTCTGTGTGGTACATTTTTATTTCTCTGGGATCAATGCCCAGGAGTACAATTGCTAGGTCATATGTTAACCACATGTTTAGCTTTTAAGAAACTTCCAAACTGTTTTCAGAGTAGTTTTACTGTCTTACATTCCTGGCAATGATATATGATCCAGTTTTTCCACATCCAAGTCTGAATCAGATTTTGTCTTTTCTCCCCCAAATTTTAGCCATTGTAATAGGTATGCAGTAATATATTATTATTAATTTTTCTAAGGGTTGATATGCTTAGGTGTTAAGGAGGTGTCTCCTAATGCCTTCATCCCTTTTCTAGTTGGTTATCTTTTCTATTACTGAGTTTGAACATCCTTTGTATATTCTACATCTGAGTTCTTTGTTGGAAATGTGATTTGCAAGTATTTTCTGCCAATCTGTGGCTTGTTTTCTCATTCTCTTAACAAGAGCTTTTATAAAGTAAAATAATAATAATAATAATAATAATAATAATAATAATAATAACAACAACAATAACAACAACAATAATAATTTTGGTAATATAAAATTTAACACATTTCTTTTTAAGAATTGTGCTTTCAGTGATAAGTCTAAAATATCTTCACCAACTCTTAGGTAATTTTCTCATAATTTTTACTTTGAAATTTAATAGGTTTGTTTCTCAAGTTTATGTCTGTGATCCATTTTGAGTTAAGTTTTAATTAAAGTATTAAGTTAATCTGAGGTGGTTTTGTTTTTCTCCTATAGATGCTCAAGTAACATTTGTTAAGAGGCTACCCTCTCCCTATTCAATTGCTTGATTAGTTGCAGATTTGTCAAAACTCTATTAAGCATATTTGTGCAGGTTTATTTCTGCATTCTCTATTTTGTTTCATTGATCAATATGCCCATTTTTTTGGTCAATACTGGAGTATGGTTATTATAGCTGTATATTAAGCCTTAACAGTGATTATGATCAAGTATGATCAAGTAATTACTGTACAGTGGTTATTTCCATATTATTTTCTGTCAAATTGTTTTAACTATGTAAGGTCAAGAATAATGTCTTTTCGTATATTTTAAAATAAGTTTGTCTATGTATGCAATAATACTTTGCTGGGATTTTTTTTTTTTTATACTGGGGGTTGAACCCAGAGACGTTCAAGCCATGAGCCACATCACCAACACTTTTTATTTTATATTTTGAGACAGGGTTTTGCTAAGTTGCTTAGGGCCTGTATAGATTGCTGAGGCTGGCTTTGAACTCAGGATCCTCCTTCCTCAGCCTCCCAAGCCGCTGGGATTGTACTCACATGCCACAGTGCCTGGCCTTTGCTGGGATTTTGATACACATTTTATTAAATCTATAGATAAATTTGGGAAGAATAAAGAATTGATTTGTTTTTGTTTGTTTGTTTGGGGTTCTGCAGATTTAACCCAGAGGTGTTTACCACTGAGCTACACTCCCATCCTTTTTTTTTTTTTTTTTTGAGACAGGGTCTCACTAAGTTGAGTAGGGCCTTGATAAATTACTGAGGCTGGCCTTGGATTTGTGATCCTCCTGTCTCAGCCTCCTGGGGAGCTGGGATTACAGGCCTGAGCCACATTGCCTGGCAAGAATTGACATTTTTATTGAAATCAATATTCATATCAATGAACATAGTTTTTCTCCACGTATTTAGTACTTCTTTCATTTGAATTTTGTAATGGATTCTGTACATTTGTTAAATGTATATCTATTTCAATTTTGTGAATATCTGTGTTAGCATCTTGTTTTTAATTTCTATTTCCATATGTTTTCTGTTATATGGAAATGTGATTGGATTTTTTGTTTGTTTTGGTACCAAGGATTGATTCCAGGGGTGCTGAACCACTGAACCACATCCCCAGCCTTCTTTGTATTTCATTTAGAGACAAAGTTTCACTAAGTTACTTAGGGCTTTGCTAAGTTGCTGAGGCTGACTTTGAGCTCTCATTCCACCTGTCTCAGCCTCCTAAGCCATTGGATTACAGGCATGTGCCACTGAGCCCAGTTGCTATTGAAATTTTAATAAGGCTTTTATTTCAAATAATTGTAAATTCCCAGAAAATGTTGAAGACTGTCCAGAGTTCTCACAAATCTCATATCCAGTTGCATTCATCTTAGATATTTCATACCAATATGGTACATTGGTCACAATCCAAGAACAAAAGTTGTTACATTATTACCATCAAGAATCCATGCTTAATTCAGAATTCCTGAATTTTAACACAATCTCTTTATATATGTTCCAGGATCTCATCCAGGACACTATACTGCATGTAGTTATCATGCCTCCCCAGGCTGTCCAAAACATAACATTCCTTTAGACACTTCCTGCCTCACCTTGACAGGTCTGAGGTCCATTGATTCATGGTGATATAAATAAATAATTTAATAATAAATAATAAAAATAGTGAGAAGACTAGATGATCTTCTATGCAGAGGAATTACAAATAATTTATGTGAATAATTGCATCAGTCATAATATTTACTGTCTGTATTTTTTTGATGCTTTGACATTCATATCCTTGCTCATTCTGAACACACAAATTCCTCCCAGGGTTATCTAATTGCCACAGAAAATAAATAACTTGCCTGAAAGCACACATATGCAAACCAACCACGACACAGCCAACAGCTCCCAATCACTTCCTTAATTTAACTGTGGCACATCAAGCCAATGTTTTCCCAAGTCACTAGTTTCCCTATTTAAATCCAACAGAGACCCGGCACAATCAAGAGTCTATCATAATCATGTAAAGTAGGCAATACTAACTTTGCTTACCCTTCACCTTTTGAATGAAAACCACAATGAGGACTTCTGTCTGTTTCCCTCATGCTCTTTCTGCTTCCTGAATGGTCCTGCCGCTTGTCCATGTGGCACTCTATGGCATGGCATATCCACTTTGGAAACTGAGTAATGGCTCTTCCTGAAAAATGACTGCTTCCATATCTGTTATCTTAGCATATCTGATTAAACAAACCATGGGAACATTTTTAAAAAGCACTGTGTTCTCACGGTGTTTGGATATCAAAACTCAAAATCATACACCTGAGATATATACTTTTATATTTGGTAGTTATACTTCAAAAATATTGGAAATGAATAAACATTTAAAAATCAAATTTAGAAATGTACTCTATTTTTAAAAATATTTTCAAGAAACTATTTGAATATTAACTATTTTCTAAGTCCTGAATCCATTTCTACCAGTGTCAAAGAACATTCTCCAATAACAAAAATATTGAATAAGTAATAGTTGAAAGTGAATTAAACTACAATCTATCTAAATTAGAACTTAAAATGCCATTGCCAAATAACATCAAAACATTAAAATATCCAAAGGAAACCCAATATTCTACTTAGAATTTTTTAGTCATGAAAATACTTCATATTAGATCTTATGAGATACAGTAAGATATTCAAAAGAAGGTAAATCCTTCAATGCTTGTATTTGTTAGAAAGATGAAAATTAATAATGTTTGAATTAATAATTTAGATTAAACATATCAGTGGAAATCCACAATCGAAAAAGAGAAGAGCAAAAATTACTGCAATGGAATTATACTCAATGAAATTATACTCAGAAATTTGTTGAAAAGAAAAATTCAGTAGCAATAGAAATGGAAAGACAACATGGGTAATTTCCCAAAGTATCAACGTTATACACTAAATAGTATTTAAAATACAGGAGATTATTAGAAAAAAAAAATGTTATGCAATCACCTTTGAATTTAGAAAAAGTAATTGGGAAATGTGTCTTCAACAATTAACTTATTACTATAGAAACGAAAGGAAAGACTAATTTTTATTTATTTATATTTTTTGGTACTGGGAATTGAACTCGGGGGTACTCGACCACCAAGCTACACCCCCAGCTCTGTTTTGTATTTTGTTTAGAGACAGGGTCTCACTGAGTTGCTTAGTGCCTCATGGTTGCTGAAGCTGGCTTTGAAATTGTGATCCTCCTGTCTCAGTCTCCCTAGCTGCTGGGATTATAGGTGTTCACCACTCAAAAATAAAAGACACACAATTTTACAAAGTAATTTCTAACAAAAATAAAGGACAAATTATTTCAGATTAGGATTAGGATGTAAATATAGTGTTCCCTAATTCACTTATTTGAAGGTAATACATATTTGAGAACAATAAAAACAAATAAGAATTCATAATCAATAAGAGCCAAATTCACTTATACATATTGATACCATCATTTTAAAGAAAATCATTTAAAAATAAACACAATATTTACATATTAAAACAGAAATCATGAGCAATTGGAATCACATCAATTGGAAACAGATGATACAATATGTTTTTAAAAATCTGTGAGTAATCCATTGCATCACTTATTTCATAAGGAAAACCGATTGATGATATCAGTGCATAAAACAATAACATTACTCATTTTAGAAAGCCCGCAGGAAGCTGTGCTTATTTAAGAAAGATACCATAACATTTTCTGTAAAATTACAAAAGTATGTATCATCTTTTGTTGTTGATATTGTATGGCAGTTCATACTAGCAGGAAAAATTAAAAACAGAAAAAAGATATAAGATTCAAAATGACGAGAAAAAATGATAATTATTAACAGGCAATTGAAAGGTACATGTAAAATTCCACAACATTAACAGACATATTATTTTCATAGATGCCATAACTTATTAAGGTAGCTAAATATAAATTTATAAAACTCAGTCACATTTCTGAATATGACCCTCAATAAGCAAGCAAATAATAAATATGAAAATGTTAAAATGTATATCTTTAAAAATATAAATTAATATAAAAAGTGCAACAAAATATTTACAATTGCTTTATGTAGATAATTTGTCTTTTTGTGTTTGTTGAAATAGTACACAAAAGAAACCTTTAACTGAGATATATGCCATATTCATACATAGAAAACTCAATATCACACACATCCATATCCCCCCCAAAATTTACTAGTTTTAATATTTCTAAAAATAATGTTAGCAAATATTTTTAAATAAATTTACATAGCAATTGTGAAGTATTTTTTTTGAAAAAGTAAATAGTCAAAAATATCCCAAATGATTCTGAAGAAATAGATACAATTATGAATATTGATTGCTCTAGCATAGATAATTTATTGTGGTGATCCAGAATCAGAACTAGATTTATGATGATTTTATTTATTATATGACACATGTAAATTCGGAACAGTGGAGGAAGAATCAACAATTGTGCTGTGACAACTGTCTATTCTTATGAAAAAAGCAAAATATGGATACATTACATCATAACTAAAATAAATTACATTTGTTAAAATTTTAAATGCACAAAGAAACAATTATATAAATCTTTGAATTTCAGAAGAAAATACTTGACAAGAGCTTTATTAGTCTAAGGTATGAGTGTTATCTACTATGTGAGATAAGCAAGAATAATAATACACATGCTTAAAAAAATTATACTGCAGTAAAACTAAAGTTTAATAGTTCTTAAATGATAATACTAAAAAAATCAAAAGAAATGCACCACCACTTTTCTAATAGATGACATGTTCCACATTAATTAATATCAAGATTTTATGACTGATTTCTACTGATAAATAAAGACAAGCAATAGCAAAACAGGCAAATGATAGGAGAAGGCAATGCCTAAGAGAAGATGTCTACTTTACAAAATGTATGAAAATTTCTGAAGGAAATGAAATAAAAATTTACAGTTGGTGTAGAAGACAAGTTTAATACACAAATGCCGCAGTCTGGCTGGGCACAAATGCCGCAGTCTGGCTGGGCACACAATCACGAGCCACCACACAGCTTGTAGATTCAAACAGCAACTCTTTATTCCCGAACTCACACCAGCCGTCTACAATCACGTTCTGGGGAAATCCACGTTCTCTTCCCAAATCCTCCTTCTCTCCCAAATTCACCTCCACTGGGCTTCTATCTCCAAAATATACTGTCTGAATCCCGTGAGAACTCAAGGGGAACTCAGGCAGCAGGATACGCCCTATTCCCAGCAGGAATAATCTTAAACCTTAAACCTGGAACCTAAACTGGGAACGCCCTAAACAAGATTATCTTAAAACCGGGAACACCCTAATCTGCCTTGGTCCTTGAGCAAGGTTAAGTACATTCAATGTCACTGCAACATGGGGTACGCTGGCAAGGAAATTGTCATACTTACTTGGCTAATGGCTCCCAGCATCTCCCCCCTTCTGATTAATTAAACAACAAGCAATGCGGCTTAAGGACCGTGCCTGGTAGGTTGTCCAATTCAACATATGGTTCTTACCCGTCATGGGAAAAACTGACCTTTAGGCGTCAGCCTCCTGTCTTAGGTTGATACCACTGCAATTGAATCATACCCGTCACTGACTACCGGTCCAGCATACAGCCATACTTGTGGATAGGTCTATGCACCAGTGGGGGGGTGAGGTTCTTTGCCTCACCTCTGTTGGCCCCCAAATTTGGCCTTGGTGCCAGTGGGGGAGTGAGGTTAATGTGGCTTATGGACCGTGCCTGGTAGGTTGTCCAATTCAACATATGGTTCTTACCCGTCATCGGAAAACTGACCTTTAGGCGTCAGCCTCCTGTCTTAGGTTGATACCACTGCAATTGGATCATACCCGTCACTGACTACCGGTCCAGCATAAGCCATTGGCCCCCAAATTTTAGACCATCACTAGCAGAAGGGAGGAGGATACAGAAATGCCACGACACCAAGCCAATTGACGGCTCCTTGGGAAAAATTGCATCACTGGTGACACCATCAGCAAAGATATGTCAGCACTACCACAATTAACATGGGGTGCGCTGGCAAGGAAATAAAAATTGCATCACTAGTGACACCATCAGCAAAGATATGCCAGCATTACCACAATTCGCTGCACCAAACGATAGTTACATAGTCCAGGCAAGTTCTGCAAGCAGTTCAAAGCAGAGGAATCTATCAATATGTCCATTTCCTCCCAAAATCCGTTTCCTCCCAAAGTAAGTTGACTCTTTGATTGAGCATTACTTGTTGAGTTCTTCACTGGCACTGGGATGGAGATAGGAATTCTGGCAATGATGCTAAAGAGACATTATCCTGAAAAGAATTATTAAATATAATGAAAAGGAAAGGTGAAAGTAAACAAACAGATCTGTTAACCTACTTTAAAAACAATGCTTAACAGCCTTTTACCTAATTTAAACTAGTAAACAAACAGATCTGTTAACCACCTTTAAAAACAATCCTTAACAGCTGTTTACATAATTTAAATTAAACCATTTAAATCACGTGAATAAAAAAATAATAATAATTCGGATCCATTTTTTCATGAGCGCTCCTCATATAAGAAATATGGACATACGCACATACAGACATACAACACAAAACACAAGAGTGTACACAAACGTACAACACATAATAGTAAAGGCCTTGTAGCTTTACCTGGGTGAAATCTCCATTGCAATGTTTAAAAACTCCACAGTCAAAAAATAAAACTGATCAGAAAAACATTAACCTAGGTTTGTATGAGCTCAAAAAATAAAAATAGAACCTTATGATGTGGAAAAATGCAATAATAAAATAGCTATTGAAAAAAGCATCCTGGTTAATCACTGTCGCAGATGTAAGAATGGCCAAGCTGGAGTTCTGGATATCAGCTGTTATGGATTTGAGTCAAATCATCTTCTTTTCGATCTGTAGAAACTGTTTTAGTTAATCTCTCTGGAATCCAAATGGGCTGCTGTTCTCCCTGTGGAAAAACACAAACAGACCCCCGACTCCAGACAATCACTGGGTCAGGACCTTTCCATTGTCCTGTTAGAATATCTTTCCAAAGTACTTTAGGCTTATGTACATTTTTTGGATACATATGCCTTTCCGCAGCACTAAGTCCTGATGAATCCAAATTTAAAAAGTTTAGAGTAAAAAGCGTTATTTTAAGTTTATCTTTGGGGGATATATACCCCCTTCCAATTCCCTCTTTTTGCTTTAATAAGTATGTTTTAATAGTTTGATGAGCTCTTTCAACTATGCCTTGTCCCTGTGGATTGTATGGGATTCCTGTTATATGAGTAATACCAAATGATGAGCAAAATTGTTTAAAAGAGGTAGAGGTATAGCCAGGACCATTATCGGTTTTTAACTGTTTAGGAACACCCACAGTGGCAAAATTTTGTAAGCAATGAGCTATAACATCTTTAGTTTTTTCTCCGGCATGAAGGGAGCCCATCAAAAATCCAGAAGAAGTATCGACTGTAACGTGTAAATATTTTAATTTTCCAAATTCTGGCAAGTGTGTGACGTCCATCTGCCAAATATGGTTAGGTATCAGTCCTCTAGGATTGACTCCAAGATTAACTTGTGGTAAAAATGTCACACAATTTTGACATTGTTTTATTATATGTCTGGCTTGTTCCTTAGTTATTTTAAAACGCTTTTGTAAAGTATTAGCATTAACATGAAACCTTTTATGAAAATTTGTAGCTTCTTCAAATGTAGAGAAAATATGTATGTCATGTGTAGTTTTATCTGCTAAATCATTGCCTAAACTAAGGGCTCCAGGCAATCCTGTATGTGCCCTAATATGTCCTATAAAGAATGGATCTTTTCTGTCCCAGATTAGACTTTGTATAGTGGAAAACAAAGAGAAAACAGTAGAAGAAGGGGAAATCCTACCAGCATCTTCAAGAGATACTATAGCATTAACTACATACTGACTATCAGAAAATAAATTAAATACAGAATCTTTAAACATCACAAAAGCTTGTAATACTGCATTAAGCTCTACCTTTTGAGCTGATTGTTTGGGTACTAAAAATGTAAAAGTTTGATCAGGGGTAACTACTGCTGCTGTACCATTATTTGACCCATCAGTGAATATATTTGGAGCATTCATGATAGGTGTTTTTCTTGTCATTTTAGGAAAAACTACAGGATGCTTAGACCAAAAAGACAACAAAGGATTAGATGGTAAATGATTATCAAATGAAACATTAGATTTACACATGATTATTGCCCAAGTATTTAACTCATTAGCTAACTCATCAATTTGATCCATAGTATATGGAGTAATAATTTTATTGGGAGAAATTCCAAACACTCCCTTCGCTGCTTTTATTCCTTTGAGTATTAATTGTCCTACAGCCTCAGGATACCTAGTAAGAATAGTGTTAGGAGAATAAGGTAAATGTATCCACAATAATGGACCTTCTTGCCAAAATACTCCTGTAGGAATATTTTTTGTTGGTAGTACAATAAATAATAAAGGCAAACTTATATCAATTCTATCCAAATGTATGTTTTCCATATATGTTTCAATAATTTTTAATGCCTTTCTTGCTTTAGGAGTTAACATGCGGGGTGAATTTGGATCTGATGGACCTTTTAGAATATCAAATAAAGGTCCCAATTCTCCTGTTGGTATACCTAGATAAGGCCTTATCCAATTTATGTCTCCCAATAACTTTTGAAAGTCGTTAAGTGATTTGAGTTGATCTACTCGTATTTGAATTTTTGGTGGACGGACCATGGTTGAGGATAATAGAACTCCTAAATAATTAATTGGAAAATTTAATTGTACTTTATCTATTGCTATCTCTAGATTATAATTTTTTAATAAGTTTGTAAGTGTGGCATAACATTCCAGCAATATGTTTTTATCTTTATGTGCCAATAATACATCATCCATATAGTGAAATATTTGTAGTTCAGGATTTTGATTTCTAAGTGGCTGGATTGCTTTGTTAACATATATTTGACACATAGTTGGACTGTTAGCCATCCCTTGAGGGAGTACTTTCCATTCATATCTCTGATCAGGACCTTCATGATTTAATGCAGGGATAGTAAATGCAAAACGTGGACTATCCTCGGGATGAATTGGAATTGAAAAAAAACAATCTTTAATATCTATAGCTAAAACATGCCAGGTTTTTGGCAAAGCAGACAATTGAGGAATCCCTGATTGAGCAGGTCCCATAACAACCATCTCATTATTAATGGCTCTTAAATCTTGCAACAATCTCCATTTACCAGATTTCTTTTTGATGACAAAAATGGGAGTATTATGGGGAGATATGGAAGGTTGTATATGTCCTTCCGCTAATTGTTGTTTGACCAGATCATGGGCTACTTGTATCTTTTCTTTAGTCAGGGGCCACTGAGGAACCCACACTGGTCTTTCTGATTTCCAAGTAATTTTGATTGTCTCAGTGGCCCTTTCTGAAAATCCAACCCATGTCTGTCTGTTCCTTGATCTATTTGTACTGGTGCTGCTATACCTTGCCCTTGTTTTCCTAATCTTTTTTCTTTCCTAAAGCCTTGTCTAGCTCTAGTAGTGGGCACATTAGGATTGATATTATTTGTTAACGTCAAACCTAATTGATCTAGGACATCTCGTCCCCATAAATTTATAGGAAGATGATCCAATACATATGGCTGTATAGTTCCTTCACATCCTTCAGGATCCTTCCAATCTAATATCATAGAACTTCTATGGGGATTAGTCGCCACTCCTAGGCCTCGAAGCGTTTGAGTGGCTTGTTGTAATGGCCAATGTTTTGGCCATTCTTGACGAGATATGATGCTAAGGTCAGCTCCTGTGTCCAGTAGCCCATTAAACTCATGACCTTGAATATTTAGTTTTAGCATTGGGCGAGAATCTAAATTTAAAGACAACATAGCCCAATCTACACCTGTGGAGCCTAATCCCCTGGAACCTCTTTCTACACTATGACTAGGAAATTTATTATGTAGGCTGGGTATTATTAACAACTGTGCTATTCTATCTCCAGGTGAAATTACTGATATACCTCTTGGAGAACTAGCTATAATTTTTATTTCACCTACATAATCGGGATCAATTACCCCAGGACTTATCATAAGTCCTTTTAATGTAGATGAACTACGTCCCAGTAATAAGCCTACTGTTCCTTGGGGAAGAGGTCCTTTTACTCCTGTGGGAATGATTTGAACTCCCATCTCTGGAGTTAATACTGCTCTGGCAGAGGCACAGATGTCCAACCCTGCGCTCCCTCGGGTTTGTCTGATGAGGGATTTAATGGACAATGTGTCCTGGGCACTACCCTGATGGTGTTGCTGGGATCCTCCACTGCCCCGTATATTTGTGGTTGTGGGCCCCGGAGCATTGGGCCCCCCTGTCCGTTTTTTGGCAATGGAGCCTGATGCCTTTCTCCACGATATCTTGGATAAATACCTGGTCTTTGTCCGTTTTTTGATAAGGGAGTACCTTCTATGGTGGTTTGAGAACGGCATTCATTAGCCCAATGTCTCCCTCTACGGCATCGTGGGCAAATACCCGGTATTCTATTCCTTTGATACCTACTTTTGTTAAACCCTCCTCTTATGGGGCAATTCCTTTTAAAATGTCCTGTTTGTTCACAATCATAGCATGTTTTTGGCCTGGCATCTAAAGCCTGTTGTACTGCAGCTGCCAAGACTTGCCCTTGTTCATTAATATCTCTACATAATTTAATATATGTGTTTAAATCTTCATGTCTCCATGGTCTAATAACCTCTCTGCAGCAACGATTTGCTTGGTCATAAGCCAGTTGTTTTATTAATGGCATTGCTTGTTCTGTATCCCCAAAAATTTTGGCAGCCGTTTGAATTAGCCTATCTACAAAGTCAGCGTAAGGTTCATTAGCTCTCTGTATTACCTTAGATAGCTGACCTTGTAAATCTCCATGTCCTTGTAAAGTCTTCCATGCCCTAACTGCGTCTGCAGCAATTTGTGCATATATAGCAGGATCATATTCAATTTGTTGCCGTTGACCCTCATAAGGTCCTTTTCCTAACAACATATCTAGATTTCTTTGAGGGTAACCGGCTGCTGCATTTCGCCTAGCTGTCTCCGCACAAAATTCCTCATTGGCAACCTTCCATAACAAATATTGTCCTCCATTTAGTACAGATTTACACATGCTAGCCCAATCTGCTGGCGTCATGTCCAAGTTAGTAATGGACTCGACCATGCTTACCGTGAAGGGAGCTTGGGGCCCGTAGGTTGTTACAGCCTCCTTTAACTGCTTCACTGTTTTAAAATCTAAAGCACGGTGAATTCGCTGCCCTCCTGCCTGTTCAAGTACAGGGCATGCTAATCTTTGAGGTCCTGTCTCAGGATCCCATTTATCAACTACGGGGTTTGAGGGCCACTCAGCTGTCTCCATCGGTGGGGCTGTTGGTTGAATTATGCCCTCTTGTGATAAAATGGAGTTAGTAACAGCCTCCTGTTGTGGCCTTTTTCCTAACAACCCCTTTTCCTTTAAATTTTCTTCCTCTGTCTGACTAGCTCGAGAGACCTTCTCTTTTGCTTGATCTAAAATGTCTTTCTCCATGGTCTGAACCTCTAACAATTTACTTAACATCTTTTCGGTTTGTTTTTTACTAATTTCTAATCTACTATAAAGATAACGCAACCCAATAAGATAGCACAAAACAAAGCCGAAACTGAATGAAACAAAAACGGAATAAAAAATCGTTGTATCAATTTTCTCTTCCTCAGGGCCGACAAACTTCAAACCTTTAGTCAACCATTTTTTCCAGTTTGCCTGAGAAATTTCTAGGGATAGGCAGCTTGAAACAAAAACAAGATAAATCAAAACAATAACACATTGTTTTTTGAGTTGGTCACCCATTCTTTCGCTCTTCCTCAGGGGCGAGCAATTTCACTTACCTCCAAGCTTCAGAAGTTCCCCGTACAAGCCACCAAATGCCGCAGTCTGGCTGGGCACAAATGCCGCAGTCTGGCTGGGCACACAATCACGAGCCACCACACAGCTTGTAGATTCAAACAGCAACTCTTTATTCCCGAACTCACACCAGCCGTCTACAATCACGTTCTGGGGAAATCCACGTTCTCTTCCCAAATCCTCCTTCTCTCCCAAATTCACCTCCACTGGGCTTCTATCTCCAAAATATACTGTCTGAATCCCGTGAGAACTCAAGGGGAACTCAGGCAGCAGGATACGCCCTATTCCCAGCAGGAATAATCTTAAACCTTAAACCTGGAACCTAAACTGGGAACGCCCTAAACAAGATTATCTTAAAACCGGGAACACCCTAATCTGCCTTGGTCCTTGAGCAAGGTTAAGTACATTCAATGTCACTGCAACATGGGGTACGCTGGCAAGGAAATTGTCATACTTACTTGGCTAATGGCTCCCAGCACACAAAGTTTACATGTAGGGAGATTGTTACAGAAATGGAAACTCATATACTGCTAATGAAATGTTGCATAGATTTGTTATGAAGTGTTTTTATTTTGTGGTTGTTAGATATTCTGAATGAGGTCTAGTCTGAAGGCCAGGAGGATTAAGATCCAAAATAAGTTAATGTTTCGGTTCAAAGTCTCTTACACTGAAAGAATGCTCTTACTGTAGAAAGTCAGGTTCTTATAGTAGTCAAACCTTCAACGGAGTAGGTGAATTTGTTCATGTTAGGGAGAACAATCTGCTTCACTCTATCTATTGATATAACATTAGACTTAACCCCAAACACCCTTACATACAAACCCAGAATAATGTTTGTTATAATTTGGATCTGAAGTGTCCCTGTAGGTAGTTGGATGGTGGAAATGTGTTGAAAGCCACAGCCAAAGGGACCCCAGCAAACTTCCAGCTGCCAGCTGATTGGCTCCTCTGCGGTGATGCTCATTGGGCTGTTTCCCCGCCCTTTCAGACCACGGAGCTGCTCATTGGGGGACTCTTTTGGCTCGGCCCACAAGACCCAGCCAATGGGCCTCAAGAGTGGGTGTTGAAAGGCTCGCTGGAAGCCGGTGGTGGCAGTTGGGCTTTGAGGGAATTCCTGAAGAGCTAGTGTGGTGTGGTGTGTTCTAAAAATAAAGTTCGTTTGTGCTTGAAAAGTGGCTCATGAATTGTGTCCAGCCAGACTACCGCAGAAATGTACAGGGAAGCATTCCTCTGGTGGGCAAACTCCCAGGGGGTAACAGACACTCTGTTTCCCACGCTTGGAATGCCCAGCAGTTTCTCCTTGAAGCTAGTAAGATAACTATACAGGGGCACTATCTAGTTACTATGGTAATGTCCTTAGAGAAAAAGGCTAGGGTCTTATCAGCCTGGACTTTGAACTCAGTTATCTAGCACCTGGGATGACTGAGGAATTAAAGGAATACTAAATAATAATGTGGTCACAGCATTAATAAGCTAATATAACTTTTGATACAAATAAACCCAGCTGCGTGGAGGAGCCGCCACTTCTTTTCCTGCCTCTGCATCTTGTCTCTGTATCTTCTTTTATTTTCCTTACACTGTTCCCCCAAAACACATGTGGTAAAGAATTGGTCACCAGCCTGAGGCACAATTGGGAGATGATAGAACCTCTGGGATATGAGACCTCGTGAAAAGAAGATAGAATACCAGGGATGTGCTCTGGAAGAGAATATTGGGACCATGGCCTTTTCTCTCTCTGCTTCCTGGCTGCCACGAAGGTGAGCAACTTCTCTACCATGCACTCCCTGGCATGATGTACTGTGCTGGGACAGGCCCAAAGTCCCGATGTGATGACCATGGACTGCAACCTTTGAAACCATAAGTCAAACTATTCTTTTCTGCTGATAAGGTGATTATTTCAGGTATTTTGTCATAGGGATGAAAAGTTAACAATGTTTAACCAAATATCTGGGCACCCAATAGCCCAGTCACCTTGACACATAAAATTAACCACTATAATGAGTGAAAACAAAGTGGACATACACTTTTTGTTTTTCTTTTTTTAATACTCTATAATGAATTAGTTGGAATAATATATTTCCATTGCTTTTGGATTTGAGTGAATTTTATGAGGAGATGAATGGGATGTAGTATATTAAGGAATGGTATAGAACTTGAAGATGCTTAGAACATATGTCCATCTCAAGGCATTCAAATTCAAGCATTTTTACCGCACTATAAAAGTTAAGGAATGTATTTTGTCAGATTACACAAAGTCTACTGATTATATTGTGGTACTTGGAGAAATAAAACCATTTATAATTATTTTCTTTTTTCTCCTTTTATATCTTATTTTTTTGGTATGTTCTATTGCAATATTATATGACACACTAGAATTTATAATAATGATGTATTTGCTACACAGTCTATCCATTATTAATCTAAAGTCACAGTTCAGTTTTTGTTGTATAAACATAAAATTATTTTAATTTTGATATTTAATACTCTGCCATTTCTTTGTATTATCTAATGTAATTATTTGTTCATTCTATTTACAATTTTTGAGTCAGGATATATTACACTTGGTTTTCTTGTATACATCATGTGTGTTTTTTTAAAACAAATTGAGAAATTTTTTTTCCTAATCTAAAATCATGCATTGTGGGCTGGGGATGTGGCTCAAGCGGTAGCGCGCTCGCCTGGCATGCGTGCAGCCCGGGTTCGATCCTCAGCACCACATACAAAGATGCTGTGTCCGCCAAAAACTAAAAAATAAATACTAAAAATTCTCTCTCTCTCTCTCTCTCTCAAAAAAAATAAAATAAAATCATGCATTGTAGATATAATAGATATTAATCCTAACTATGCTATATTTCTTTGTATTATAATTAAGTTTATAATACATATTAATTGTATTTTCCTTTTGAGTTTGTGATCCCTTCTCGTCTTTAGCTCCATTGATGAATGCTCTAATAATTGTTAGACATAGTGAAAATATTACTTTTTGTTCTTTAAATTAGACTAGCAATTCAATTGCTTATCTAAAATAAAAGGAATTTGCAGCTGGTTTATTCTTTATCCATGGTTATTATACATAAAGAAAATTATGTAAATATGAATTTCAATATTGATGAGTTATCACAAAGTGAATTTGAGCATTTAAATCTCAAATCTTCATCCTTCCTCTCCCCAAAGGCCAGGGTTATTCTAATTTCTAAATCTAAAGATTACATTTCTTATTTACCACAGTTAACATAAATGTATTTGTAGAACATTCACCATTTTGCCTCTGGCTTCCTTAGCTTAACATTTTGTTTGTGAGATTCATCCATGTTATTGCTTCTAACAGTAAATAATATATTTTTATGACTATAGCATATTTCATCACACAAATATATTTTTTTCTAAATAGTATTTATTGAATAACAGAATTTATTAACTCTGATTTTAATGTGGCATTTTATCAATCATTTTGTTATGATGGTAACATATTTAATTTGTTAGTAAATATTTCTCAAACCCACATTTATATGCATACTACTGGGGATGGTCATTTTAAGGGTCAACTTGTTTTTGAATGAGACTGACATTTCAGTCAATAGAGTAAACAATACTTCTGTAATGTGGGTGGGATGTAATTAATCAGTTGACAGCCAGCAAGGAACAAAGGGTGATCTCCCAAGTCAGAGAGAATCCTCCTTCTGCTGGTCTTCAAATGGTAATGTCAAATCTTCCTAATTGCACTGCATTTTCTTTATTTGGAACTCAGTGAGGACATGAGCTCTGCAGATTTTGAACTTACCATCACCCAGGATCACATAAACCATTTCCATATAATAAGTCTCTTTACATATTTCTTATTAGTTCTTTATCTTGAGGATTCTAACACATTACCATGCTCTTATTTGAGCAGCTTAATTGCTATGTCTTTGACATTTAGACCTATAGTCTACCTGTAGTTGATTTTTTTCCTCTCACATGAAGTAATGGGCTTCAGAAAGTTATTTAGATATTTTGCATAAATTTATGCAAATAGATAAATTAGCATAAATGATATCATATATAATCTTATAGTTCTAGAAAATTTCTGGAAGAAACACCAGGATCTATTAAAAGTGATTATTCAGGACAGTAAAATGTATACTTTATCAAATATAGGGGATATGAATTTTAACTTTATATGTATCAAGCAGAATATACAGACTTAAAATCTGTCTCTTGCCCAATAGATCTCAAATATCATGATTTTGTAGGGTACCAGAAAAGACTGAGATGAAAAATGCAACAGAAGGAGCCTTTCAGGAAGCCAATGCTATCTTTTCTCTTTCTCATTGTTGTGGCGAAGATAAAAATTATAAAACATTCTTCTTGCTGAGAGTCATTACATCTCTTCTAACATGCCACTTGGATGGCTCTGAAGAACAGCGTGATCCTAAATAGTTACGCTGGCTGTTTTTTTTTTCCCCCAAATAACTTGATACAGAAAATACGTGCTGTGAATAGGCCAAGTAATAAAACCTAAAGGAATTAAAATCTTCTTTTATAAGCCTCCTGTGATTTCCAATAGACAAAACTAATTTAGTCAAGACCAGGTCAGGTTTGATTTGCTTATTTTATGGTATGACACAACATTGAGGGAGTTTTTGAAATAAACCTATAAACACTTACTGTGCCTGATGGACTTTCAAAGCCAATATCTTAATGATTCAAAGCGTAACAGTGAAGATTCTTGCAATATGATCTGAGAATACGAAACCACTTTAGTGCAATACATGTTAACACTTAGCTTGTTCTATGGTGGAAAAGAATGGAATTGTGTAGTAATCTAAAAATGATGGCTGTATCCTTTAGTCTAGCATAATCAAAGTTTAAGTCTTGTAAAGAAAATTTACAATTAATAAGAGAATGAAGAATAAATAAAAATATACATTTTTCACCATATGTATATATGTATGTATATATATATATATATATATATATATATATATATATATATATTCACTTATGTTGTTAAAATGATGCAATTGATCAGGTTGAGTATTAATCTAAAGATGAATTGTGTGAGACAAAAACTTACGGAATTATACTACTACTAGCATTTAGGCAAAATTTAGGGTTTGCTCTGACCCATTATTATAGTTCCACATTTTCCATTCTATATAAAATGATGGGACATAATGGGTTAAGTGGAAGTGAGGTTTATTATTCAGTGACTGAAATTTGGGGTCCTAACTGGGCATGGATCATGGCAATAATTATGAATTTTCTAAATAAGTTGAAATTTCTGATATCTCTAAGTGAGATCAGAGTGCTAAGTAGGATGATGACACTCATTTTCTTTGAAGAAAGAGCACTGGGTGGGTGCCCTTTGTGAGGGTGTAGGTTAGTGTTAGGGATAAGTGACCTGGAGCTGTGGGATATTATTAACTGAGAAGCCTACATGAAGGAAAGCACCTCACTCCAACGTTATCTCTAGGCCCGTGTTCTAACTTGAAGAAGATTTTCTATCATAATTGATTTGTGTTTGCTAAGGAATTTGTGCTTTTCTCTGCTGATGTCTTCAGGAAGTTATTGCAGTCAAAAGGACCTGGCACCAGGGGATTGCATATTTGTGTGATATGGCAGTTCAGTACCAAGAAACGTTTTTATTTCCTCATTTTTTAAATTGGTGCATTATAGTTGTACATATCGACAGGTTTTGCCGTTATATACTCATACGTGCACACAATATAAAAATCTAATTTGGCCAATATCACTCCTCAGAATTTCCCCCCTCCTTCCGTAACCTCTCACCCAAGTTCCTTTTCTCTACTGATCTCCCTTTGATTTTTAGGTGATCTACCTCCACCTTGTCCTTTTTCTTCTCTAGCTTCTGCATGTAAGAGAAAACATAAGACTCTTAACCTTCCAAGTTTGACTTATTTCTCTTAACATGATGGTCCATTCATTTTTCTCCAAATGCCGTAATTTCATTTTTCTATATGGCTGAATAAAATTCCATTGTGCATATGTACCACATTTTCTTTATCCATGCATTTATTGATGGACACCTAGGTTGAGTGCCAAGAAAATTTTATGCATCAAGATTAAGAAGTTGTCCTAGAAGTCTGGGGATGTAGCTCCCTAACAGGTGAGGCCCTGAGATTGAACTTCAGCCATGAAAGATGAATGTAGAGATAGATTAAAAATCACCAATCCTGGGCTGGGGTTGTGGCTCAGCAGTAGAGTGCTCGCCTAGCACGTGCAAGGCCCTGGGTTCCATCCTCAGCGTCACTTAAAAATAAATAAATGAAGGTATTGCCTCCAATTACAACTAAAAAAAATAAATATTAATAAAAATCGTAAATCCTGAGCTGGACCAGATTACATTGTTTCTTTCCCCTATAAACATCTTTTAAACTGAAGTCAAAGGAGCAACTCTCTAGAGAAATAAGTAATGTGAGATCTTTCATGTGTTTTAAGCTGGGTTAGCTAAGAAGATTCTTGGTAGCCTTGTGAAAAGAATCATTTTGCTTGAGAATGAAGCAGACTCCCAGATAAGAAATTGTCCTGAAGAAAGTAGTATGTGTGTCAATTGAATCAATAGTATATCTCTAGGCACGTCATACTCTCATTTTGATTTGACAATAAAGGTAAAAATATTAATGAATATTTTCATGTCTCGAGATACAAGAAAATAAAAATGTGACTCTCAGACATATTGGGCATTAAACAGCAGAAGAGACATTATGACTGCTATTGAGAGAAAGGTAGATTTTCCAACTTCAGGCTGCATAACACAATTAGCAGGTCATAATCTAAGACCTTCATGTCACTATCCACAGAGGTCCAGGTAATGGTATTGGTGGTGGGATTTCCAGACTGAATGGGATCTCACCTTTGAGCCGTGGGCACTGGTGCATCCTAGTGAGGAATCTGATGGATGCTTTAAGACTCTCATAGTAGGCATTACAGAAGGGATCTGAAATAGGAGATCTTACAACATATCTGACCCCCTAGGCATGACGGATGATACAGTGGATAAGAAGCCTGTAAGATTATGTACTAATGAAAGTCAGCCCTGGGTGATGGTAGGATTGGGAGTGGACAGGCACAGAGTTAATGCTGAAGATTCTGTGTATGTTCACTCTTCTAGTTGGTGGACTTCAGAAAAGTGGTTTTCATATATTAGTACATTATTCAAGTGCCATCAAATTTTATTTTCTTTCTAAAAAATCTGAAATAAGCCTTAAACATATTTA
This sequence comes from Marmota monax, assembly GCF_021218885.2. NCBI lineage: Eukaryota > Metazoa > Chordata > Mammalia > Rodentia > Sciuridae > Marmota > Marmota monax. The sequence goes on along the minus strand of NW_026695198.1, from coordinate 6,016,998 downwards.
TTATCAGTATAAACATTTTAAATTATATAATAATCTTTCAAAATATGTCATGCCAACTATAATCTATTTTCTTTTGTTGGTGAAACTTCCACCTAATAACTACAATAGCCAACAGAATACTTTACTCTATTTAGTATTATAGTGAAGATGTAGATCTCTCATCTATCCATCCATCCATCTATGTATCCATCTATTTATCACTTACCTACCTATATTATGAACCCATTGTTTTATGTGTAAATCTTGACACAAACAGTATTTCAAAATCCCATTACACTTTACCTGGGAAAGCAGCTGTTTGTATTATAAAATATATATAGGGAGATACCTCAAGGAAATGAGAAAAATTGGGGAAGAAATACTCCATAAAATACTGCTTTGTGATACCAAGAATGACATGAGTTGGATGACAAAGATTAATACTTTATTTTAGAATTCTGCCATGAATCATGTCTATAGCAATGAAAACTATGGGAGTATTATTTGTTTTTTAAATATGAAATTGAGTTCACTTTCCTTGGATATTACAAATCAGTACTAAAACCAACACAAAATTACCTTTATGTCTCTTTCACCTTATAGTATTCCAGATTTGGACAAAAACTTTGAAAGTTCATTTGCCTGTCTCCTGACTAAAAAAAAGATACTTTTTCAAAGGAAGCTAGGCATATGCCTCAAAGCAAACATGACTTAATTTGTACGGTATGAAACAATATTACAACAGAAGAAATGAGAAGTGGGCTAAAATATGCTATACCTAGAAATCACTGCCTTCCTTTGTTTTAGAGTTATAGTCTTTCTTCCCTTTAACCACTTGTTCTTAAATAAAACATAATTTTAGAAGAAAATTTTCCACTTAATGTCAGAAAGAAAGAATGCTTGCTTGCAAACATGATAATGATACTTTCCTGGGAATTGGTTTTAGCTTACTTAGTCTCAACTAATTATGTCTGTGTGTATGTAGATACATAGATTCAGAGAGAGACAGAGGCAGGGTGAGAGACAAATAAGAAAGATTTATTAATGTGTCACAATATCCATCAAATTTCAGTTTTCCACATAAATGATGAAGGATGATAATACAAAAATCATTTTTATGGCTTTATGGCTTCCATTTGAGTACCATGTGAAAAATTCAGTTCAACAGTGCAGCTTGAGACCATCTTTTCTAAGACTCAAAAAACTGTACTTTATGCAGTTGCCCTCATATTTACCTTTTCCCTGACATTTCTTCCTGCTGAGATTCATTTAAGAAAATACTGGCAAAGACACCGAGATATGGCAGATACTGAATTAATGTTAATCCCCTTAAGTTTTGATATTTTCAATTATAATAGAAAGGGCTGTAAAACCCATTTCCCTTTTATTTCCTCAAGGTTGAAATTACAGGTGTTTGCCAAGACAAAGTTTGTCTGAGGTCCATTAAGGGATTTACATATCTACTCTTTCAAATTAAAGTAACAGAATTTTGAATGCAAATGTCAATCCCTTCTCATCTTTATTCATGTGTTAATAAAAAGCATAAAGCATTTTATCTAGAAAATTGAACTCAGCCTATAAAAATAAACTCTAGTTATTTTATTAGAGACCAAAAATGAAATCTACCTAGTAAATTACAAGTGTATTACTCTTATCATCATAACATCTGATATTTACCATCAGTACCTGTTTGTCATAGTAAGATGGAGCCCTTGAAATTAAAACTATAACTTAATTTTGGTTCTTCTCAATTATTTCAGTTTTTCATTTTTAAATTTATTATTATATTATTGGTAAATGGCTAGGAATATCTGGAGTCAGGCTATCTGAATTCAATCCCCTTGTGAAACCATAGATAATTATTTATTCCATGTGTCAGAAATTTTGATGATAAGAGATATCACATAGGAAGGTTCTGAAAGAGACATGAGATGAGAGGCTAATAAATGTAAGTTATTTATTCTCCTTACACTTAGTGAGTAATGAACATAAATGTTCGCATGATAAATTTCTACTCAAACACAGATTACACAAGTGCACTTCTATTACTTCTAATGTTATTGTTTTGGTCATAACTCATGTTGCCACATTTAGCCAATTCAATGATTGCAAGAGTTAAATATTGCCTATGGAAATTTTTATTGATTTATTTGTTTTATTTATTTTTAAAGACACAGACATATTTACTTAGGCAAGTAAATACACATTCAAGGGACAATGTATGCCATCTCCAGAGGGAGTATTAGCCCCTTGTGGAATTTTTTAATAAGAACATTAAAATAATACTTCAATTTTAAGTAAAACGAATTTAATACTCAAGGTAATTTATTCTTAATGGAAGCCTTTTGTTTATATGCTAGCATGGAGAATATTTGAAAATTTCCCTAGAAAACTGCTTCCACTATTCTGTTTCTTATTTTCTGCTTACCCCATAGTAAAGAAAATGCCTTATATTGTGGACAGAGCTAGGACTATAATGTTGAACCACATGATGTTATAAAAGAGAAAGTTCATGCACAAATTAGAATTTTAAAATGAAGGTGACAAAAATATCATATAAGCCCTCAATGATACTATGTTGCCTCTAATAGCACTGCCAGGACAAATTGTTTAAAATTTAGCAGGAAACCAATTATTATACTGATCAGAAAAAGATACCATAAATATACACAACTGAATTTTATTATATTTTATTTTTACTTTCAATTGATACATAAAAATGACATATTTGTGGTATACCACATGATGTCTAATATGTTATGTTATGCATTTCATAATGTTCAAATTAGGGTAAACCAGGCCCATTGTGGTGGGTGAAACAGGCCTATAATCCTAGCAACCTGGGAAGGTGAGGCAGGAGGAGCACAAGTTGGAGGTCAGCATCTGCAACTTAGTGAGGCCCTAAGTAACTTAGCCAGACCCTGTCTCAAAATAAAAACTAAAAAGGACTTGGGATGTGTTTCAGTAGGAAAGCACCCCTGTGTTCAATCCCTGGCTAAAAAACCAAACTAACCAATCAAACAAACAAAAAAAATCTCAGTACACCTAGTATGGTAAACCTCTATTTTCAAACATTTATCATTTTTGTATGGTGAAAACATTATAAAATCCTTTCTTTTTTTTTTTTTCTTCTAAACAAGCAGTAGTACAGTTACCATTATCTATCAGTACCCTACTGTGCAATCGAAAATCATAACTTTTATTTATTGACTATCTATAAATTAGTCCCCATTAATTGACCTGCCCTAAGCCTCCCTTTCTCTTATCCTCCTCAGATTCTGGAGACTACCATTTTATTTTCAACTTCTAAGAAATCAATGTTTGAATATTCCACATTTGAGTGAGGACATGTGGTACTTGTCTTTCTGTGCCTGGATTATTTCACATAAATGTAATAACCTCAAGTTCCATCCATATTATTGCAAATGATAGGATGTCATATTTTTTATGGCTAAATAGTATTACCTTGTGTATATGTACCACATTTTCATCATTCAGCATTCAAAGTGTGAAAAAAACACATTGAAGAAAGAACAATCCTGTTAAAAAGTGATTATGAGAAAATTTAATATCCATATGCAAAAGAATAAAACTAGATCCTCATCTCTCACCAGCTATAAAAATCAATTTAAAAATGTAATAAATCCTAAAGGAATGACCTCAAACTATGAAAGTACTAGAAGAAAGCAGAGGGTGATAATTCAGGATATTGGAATGGCAAAGGTTTTTGGAGGAGACTCCAAAGCACAAGAAACAAAAGAAACATGGCCAGCTTCTACAGAGGAAAGGAAACAATTATCAAAGCAAGAGACTTTCTACAGAATGGGAGAATTATTTGCAAACTACACCTGACAATGGGTTCATTTTCATTCAGTCCAATAGCAAAATGCACACAGTTCAATAGCAAAATAACCAATAATCTGATTAAAATGGGCAATAAATATAAATAGATATTCTTTCAAGGTATACATACAAATGACTACAAGGCACATAAAAATGCTCAACACTATCAATAATCAGGGAAACGAAAATCAGAATGACAATGAGATATCACCTCACCCATTAAAACTGGTTTTCAGTAGGCAGATTTCCTTCTAGGACCTTGATTTTGTTCCATTGGTCTGTCAGTTCAATTTTTTTGCCTGTGGATCATACTGTTTTAATAAAACATACTTTGTACTATGTTTTGTTTTGTAGTCAAGCAGTGTAATGAACCATGCTTTGCTTTTTTTTCCCTCACAATTTCTTTGGATATTTACAATTTTTTTTTTAGCTCAACCTGAACTTTTTTCTGTTTTGTTTGTTTGTTTGTGCTAATTAGTTATATATAACAGTAGAATGCACTTTGTTACTTCATACATAGATGGAGTATAATTTCCCATTCTTCTGGTTATACATGATGTAGAATCCCACCGGTCATATAGTTATATATGCAGGGTAATAATATCTGATTCATTTTGCTTTCCTTCCTACCCCTTCCCCCTTTCCTTCCCTTCATCCCATATCTACCTAATTTAAAATAACCCTATTCTTCCCTAGCCAACTCCCTTACTGTGAATTAGCATCCACAGATCAGAGAAAATATTCAGCCTCCCCCCCCCCCCCTTGGGATTGGCTTGTTTCACTTAGCATGATAGTTTCATCCATTTACTTGCAAATATCACAATTTATTCATCCATTCATCTGCTGAAGGGCATCTAGGTTGGTTCCACAGTTTAGCTATTGTGAGTTTATGTGGATGTGTCACTGCAATATGCTGATTTTAAATCCTTTGGTATAAACTGACTAGTGGGATAACAGTGTCAAGTGGTGGTTTCATTCCAAGTTTTCTAAGAATCTTCACAGAACTTTCCAAAGTGGTTGCACCAATTTGCATTCTCACCAGCAATGTATGACTGTACCTTTTTACAAACATCCTTGCCAGCATTTTTGTTGCTTATATTCTTGATAATTGCCATTCTTACTGGGATGAGATGAAATCTTAAAGTAGTTTTGATTTGCATTTATTTAATTGCTAGAGATGTGGAACATTTTCTCATATATTTGTTGATCTATTGTATTTCTTCTTCTATGAAGTGTCTGTTTAATTCCTTAGCACATTTTTTATTGGGTTATTTGTGATTTTTTTTTTATGTTGTTTTGAGTACTTTATGTATCCTGGAGATTAATGCTCTATCTAGGGTGCCTTTGGTAAAGATTTTCTCCCATTCTCTAGTCTCTCTCTTCATGTTATTGATTGTTTCCTTTGATAAGAAGAAGTTTTTTAGTTTCAATCCATCGCGTTTATTGATTCTTGACTTGATAGGACAAAGAGAAATAAACTAAGAGATACAAACAGGAACAAAACAACACAAAACAAACAAACAAAAACCCCTCAAACTATTACTATTTGCTGATGACATGATCCTATATTTAGAAGATCCAAAAAATTCCACCAAAAAACTTCCAGAACTCATAAATGGATTCAGAAAGTAGCAGGACATAAAATCAACACCCATAAAGTGAACACATTCCTAAACATCAGTGATGAATCTACTGAAAGAGAAATCACAAAAACTACCCCATTCAAAATAGCCTCAAAAAAACACAAAACTTGGGGATCAATCTAACAAAAGAGGTGAAAGACCTCTACATTGAAAACTACAGAACACTAAAGAAAGAAATTGAAGAAGACCTTAGAAGATGAAAAGACCTCTCATGCTCCTAAATAGGCACAATTAATATTGTCAAAATGGCCACACTATCATAAGATTTATACATATGTAATGCAATTCCTATTAAAATCCCAATTTCACTCTTCACATAACTAGATAAAGTAACTATTAAATTCATTTGGAGGGGCTGGGGTTGTGGCTCAGTGGTAGAGTGCTCGCCTAGTACATGCAAGGCCCTGAGTTCAATCTTCAGTACCATATGAAAATAAATAAGTAAAATAAAGGTATTGTGTCAAACTACAACTAAAAAATAAATATTAAAAAAATCATTTGTAAAAATAAGAGACCCAGAATAGCTAATGCAACCCTTAGCAAGCAGAGTGAAGCAAGTGGCATCACAATACCAGAACTTAAACTATACTATAGAGCCATAGTAACAAAAACTGCATGATATTGTCACCAAAGCAGACACATAGACTAATGGTAGAGAATAGAAGACACAGAGACAAACCCACATGAATACAGTTACTTCATACTAGACAAAGGCGCCAAAAATATTCAGTGGAGAAAAGATAGCCATTTCAACAAATGGCGCTGGGAAAATTGGAAATCCACATGTAACAAAATGAAATTAAACCTCTCTCTCTCACCCTGCATGAAACTCAAAGTGGATCAAAGACTTTGGCACTATAACTGAGACATTGTGCCTAATAGAAGAAAAAGTATGCCCAAATCTTCACCATGTTAGCCTAGGATCTGACTTCCTTAACAAGACTCCACGTGAACTTTAAGGTGGCTTTTTCTAGTTCTGTAAGAAATGTCATTGATATTTTTGGTAGGGATGGTATTGGGTGTGTAGCTTGCTTTGGGTAGTGTGGACATTTTAACAATATTGATGTAAGGGTCCCGCGAAACATTGGAGAAAGAGACCACCAAGTGACCACTCATGCAATTGGCAGAAGGGGATTTATTGAACCAGCATGCTGGGGCTCCGTGCCCACTCAAGAAGGGAAAGCAGCCCAGAGCCCCGAGCAGGGGCTGAGCACTGCTTAAGTACACTTTTTGGGGAGGGCGGAGGGCTTTGTATACATCAGAACAAATCATCATGAGGCGTGGGAAAATTGAACAACAACTCCTAAACATGATTAGTTCATTCATTGGCGGGAACAGGTCAGGCTGGAGTGATAGGTCATTCCTAAGGAGGAGGTTATATTTAAACTGATTGGTCCAGGCCCTGCAATGCCTACGTTCGACCACACAGAGCCCTTATTAAACAACCAAATAGTCAGGGGGAAATGTTTACTGGGCGGTTCTAAGCATTGTCTTAACAGCTACAGAAATTTCAGGTTTTGCAGGTAGCATAGAAACCTAACAATACCTACCTAATCCTTTACATTTTAACTCAGACCTTGCAGCTTAGAAACTTTACAACACCCGGTCTTTTACCCTTTAACTTTTACGCTTTAACTTCAATTTCTTTTACCCTTACATTGATTCTTCTAATCCATGAACACAACATCTTTTTCCATTTTTTGTATCCCCTCCAATTTTTTTTCATCAGTGTTCTGTGCCTTTTATGATAAATTTTTTCCAGTTTGATTAAAGTTATACCTAGGTATTTTTATTTTTTGTAAATACTGTTCAATTATTTTCTTATTTTTTACATAATTTGCTATCACTGAATGATAATGCTATTACTTTTACATTCTACAACTTTTGCTGATTTTGTTATTTCTGATAGTTTTTTTTTTTTTTGGTAGAATCGTTGGTGAAAAATATTTTTAATTTCCTTTGTATTCAATTAATAGTATTTTGTTGTAGTTTTTTTCATCTATGTTCCTTACAGATATTATAATGTGGATTTCTTTTATGTGTGTGTTGTTTGTGTGTTTGTGTGTGTGTATTTGTGTATCCCTTTCTGGTTTAGTTTTAGGGTAATGCTGGCCTTATATAATCAGTTTCAAAGTATCCCCTCCTCTTTGTTGTCATTTTCCAAAAGTGACAATTTGACTTCCTCCTTTCCGATTAGTATGCTCTTTATTTCTTTCTATTACATGATTGCTGTGGCTATTGTTGGCATAATTGTAGCCACCTTCCTTTCCCCACACCCATTTTATGAATACTGTTCTTATTCTGAGGAAACAGAAACTTGCCAGAGGTAAAAACTTACTGATCTAGAGACATGCTGGTCTCTCTGTTCTCTCCTTGAGAGATAAATGACCTGCCCATCTCCGTTCCCAAGAAACAGAAACTTGCCTTCTACAAAATTAGGTGATGATTGCTATACCAGTCTCAAGGGCGAAACCTGACCCTGATGCAGGGCCATGATTCTAGCCTGTAAAAGGTAACACTCAAGAGGGAGCTGTTTCTGCTACTGCTGCTCGCTCTCTTGCTCTCTCTCTGTCCCTTCCTCCCTCCCTCCCTCTCTCCCTCTCTGCAGAGTACCCCTCAGTCCTCTGACAATAATCAGCTTAGTGTCCTAGTTGTGTTTGATCAGTCCAGCTAGGTCTTCAGAACTATGTTGAATAAAAGGTGGAAGTGGGTACCCATGTCTTATTTCTGATCTTAGAAAGGAAGCCTTCTGCTTTTCCCCATTAAGTACGACGTTAATTGTGTGTTTGCTGTACCTGGTCTTTAGCAAATTGATATTTGTTCTTTCCATATGTAATTTGTTCCAATTTTTTATCATGAAGTGATGTTTAATTTTAACAAGTGTATTTTCTGCTTCTATTTAGATGGTCATGTGTCTTTTTTCCTTCATTATTTTGATGCTTTATATCGTATCTATTGATTTGCATTGTTATGATTTACATATGAGGTATTCCCTCCAAAGCTTGTTTATAACACAATCCTAGAGGGTTTAGAGGTGAAATGATTGGGTTCTGAAAGGCTTAAACTAAGCAGTGCCTTAATCCCTTGATAGGGATTAACTGGGTGGTAACTGTAGACTGGTAGGGAATGGCTGGAGGAGGTGGGTCATTGGTGACATGACTTTGGGGTATAATATTTTGTCCCTAGAAAGTGGAGTGTTCTCTCTCTCTCTCTCTCTCTCTCTCTCTATCCTTCCTGGTGCAATGTCCTGAGCTGCTTTTCTCTACCACACTTTTTCACCATGATATATTCCTCACTTCAGGACCTGAGGAATGAAGTTAGCAACTGAGATCTATGGACTGAGACCTCTGAAACTATGAGTGCCAAATAAATTTTTCCTCGTCTAAAATTGTTCTAGTCAGGTCTTTTGGTCACAGCAATGAAAAACTTACTAAAACTCATAGGTTGAACAATTCTTATGTCCCTGGGAGAAATCTCACTTGATCTTGGTGAAAAATATTTTTAATTTCCTTTGTATTCAATTAATAGTATTTTGTTGTAGTTTTTTCATCTATGTTCCTTACAGATATTATAATGTGGATTTCTTTTATGTGTGTGTTGTTTGTGTGTGTGTATTTGTGTATCCCTTTCTGGTTTAGTTTTAGGGTAATGCTGGCCTTATATAATCAGTTTCAAAGAATCCCCTTCTCTTCGTTGTTGTGAAATAATTTAGAAAGAATTGATATTAGTCGATATGGTGAATTTTACTTTAAATATACAATTTTTATTTGGAAGATTGGAGAGCCTTGGTTTTATAGAATAATCATTGGACTTAAGGTCGAAGACATGTGTTCCAAAAATAACCTTGCTGTTTGTTTCAAATTGTTAATTTAGAAAAGTTTTATGTATGTTCCATGTTAGGACTGCAATGTTGCAGCTGATGAGAAATAAGAGAAAGTTGTTCATTAGACAGTCTTCTAGGTCCTGAGCCTAATTTCTTAGGTAGCATCATGCTGAAGTGTCTGGTGTGCTGTAGTTCCTGGTTCTCAGCTTTAAACTTTAAGAAACTTGAAATTATCAATTGCTCCAAATTGGTTGATCTACATATAATTATCTCTTTATGATAAAATTCACAAAAAATCACATCTGATCTGGAAAATGATTTAAAGGAGGAGGAGAAAAAGGAGAAACAATAACAATCTTCAAATTACACTGAATTCCCAGTAAATAAATACTCTTGGGAAGACAAATATATTCAGAAGATGCTTGGTGAGCATGGAATCAGAGGAAAATAAAAGTCTAATAATAACTCAGCATAAAATAAGCCTGGTTTTTATTCGTTATATTCTAGTGTAAATTCACCCAAATTTTTATTAGAAAATTATTATTAAGTTTGATTATTCTTTAACAAATAATAACCTTAATATGAAACATTTTTGAAAACATTTTAAAGAAAATGGTGAATTGGTGATCAGTTCTGTAATTTGAAATGATTAACATGTGTTTACTACAAAGTAACAAATGATCTTATAGCTGATTTTTGCCTGTAGTGTTTGTGGTTTGATTTTAGCACACTAACGTCTGTTTTCACAATTAGTTGTGTTTTGGGAGGACAAAACACAGAAAAGGCTTCCACACTACTTGTACATAAAGTCATCACATAAATCTAGCAAATTGATATGTCCATGACCTTCAGTGAGGTCATAAACTCTATTCTAAAGTCAACCACTCACCGGGTTAAGTAGTTTGGAGCAAGTCACTTAAAAAGTGCTGCATCAGAACATGCCTATGTGCAGTTCAGATATAATGAGAATGTGTAGCAAGTTCACCCATTGTTTGGGACACACATGATAGTAGAAGAGTATCTGGAAAAGAGTTGCTGTAATTTTATATCAAGAATGACAGAAAGATCTTTTGAAAATGAACGAAAACTTGCGTTTCATACCAGAGTGGACTTGTCCATTCCTTGTAGGCATTCCTTCTCACAACTAGAAAGCTGGGGAGGTGCCTGGTGTCCTTGAAGACCTGGGTTCCCTGGGATTTCTTGTAGCCTCCAGCATATAGTAGACAGAGCACCACAGAACCTTCAGCTAAGAGCTGCCAATAGGCACAGGCAAAATCTCATGGAAAAGCCAAAAGACCAGGAAATCATAGGCTAAAAATGGGAAAACCTCTCTGGTAATGCCAGTCCTCCTCCATCCAAACACACAAAGAAATCCATGCTGTGTCACATTCTAATCAAACTTCTGAAATCTAACACACACACACACACACACTCACACACACACACACAAATACCCTCAAAAGTGACTGAGAATAATAATTAATTATTGATGGGGGGAATATTGAGTGAAATCTGACTATTCATATGAATCCATGGAAACCAGAGGAAGAGCCCACCATCTTCATTTATAACAGTTTTATGGGAATATAAATCATGCATACCATTCATCTCACTAATTTCAAATATACAATTTAATGTTTCTTATGATATTTACAGAGCTCTTCCAAAAAATCCAGTGTCTATCATCAGTTCCTCCTGTTCACATTCACACCACACCTCAACAAGAGGCAGCTGCTACTCTGCTTTCTGTCTATAGATCTGTCTAGTCTGGACCTTTCATATGCACAAAATAAAATATTATTTGGTAGTTTTTGACTGGATTTCTTCACTTACCCTAATAGTGTCAAGGTTCAAACATGAAGTATTCTTTCCATATTAAAAAAAATATCATTACTGCATTTTATTATTAAATAATATTCCCTTGTATAGATACATGCATAGTTGGTTTATCCCTTCATGTTGGTCAACAAATTTTTTTTTCTACTTCTTATAAATGATAATTAATGTTGCTATGAATATTTATATACAAAATTTTATGCATACGGATTTTTTCTATTGTTGGAAATACCTAGAATATATCTAGAAATTGAATAGCTAGGTAATAGAATAACTACATCTTTAGCATTTTGAGGATTGCCAACAGGTTCCTCTGTTTTTTTTTTTTTTTTTTTTTTTGGCAAAATACCTTTTAGAATAAAAATGTGTTCAATTATTAATAGCAGATATTTTTATTATGAATGGTAGTGTTTTCCACACTTATATTTATTGAGAAGATTAATAATGTGTTTTTATTTTAATTATTCTGTCCCAAATTAGAAGTATCTTTCTTCTTCAATTTAGTACTATCAGAACTCATTTACACTTATTTTCCATGTTCTTTTCCTAGTATAAATTAACAAAAAAATATGATCAGTTTAATGTATAGGGCCTTTTTATAAAAAAACAGACATTGAAATTGGATCTTGGAGACACATTGTAATTTGATGTAGATTGAAGTCTGATAGCTTCAAGCATTTTACAGTAGCACTTAAAGAACACTAACGTGTCTGCTCCACATATCTATTAGGTGAGTTCAGTGGGATTTCTAACTAAGGCAACTGTGAGAGGAGAGAGGATTCTGCACCTGTCATGGAAATCCGCTGTGTTTGGAAGTGTGAGGGTCTATGAAGCATTTGAATCTCCCAGATCATCAGGACTTTACTTGGAAGGAGCTCTTCTTTATGCATTAGATCTTGAACAGGAGGAATTGATGATCGGGAAGAAATTTCACAAAATTGACAAGTATATTCACAGCAATATTCAGGATCTAACTCTGTTCCTGGTTTTCTTATCTCTTTTCCCTGATGCACATGACACCAGGCAGATATAGAAACTTGTTCATTCCCTGACAATGATTCAAACAAAAAAAAATGGAAATTAGACCTTTCTACATGTAATTATTAACTATATAAGTCAAGGAAACTATCAGGATGGGCTCACCCTACAGTGGTGAGCCCATCCTAATACTCTAGGAAGACACACAATCCACACAATCTTTGGCATCTCATTTTGGGTAACTGTGTCCTACTCGTATTCAGATGTTTTAGTCAGCTTATTTTTTTTTTATTGCTGTGACCAAAATAACTGACAAGAGCAATGTAGGGGAGAAAAAATTTATTTGAGGCTAAATATCCAGAGGTCCCAGTTCATAGATGGTGGACTTCATTGACCTGGGCCTGAGGCGAGGCAGGATCTCACTGCAGAAGTGTGGGGAGGAGAAAAGTAGCTCAGGACACAGCAATCAGGAAGCAGAGAGCTCTCCACTCACCAGGGACAAAATATAAACTCCGATGGCATGCCACTAGTGACCTCCTCCAGCCACTTTCTACCTATCCACTGCTATTGACCTGTTAATCCATATAAGTGGATACACTTTGATACATCATATATAATGGAGTATCAGTTCTCATTCTTCTGGTTATACATGATGTAGCATCACACTGGTTGTGTAGTTATATCTGTAGATAGGATAATAATGACTGATTCATTCTTCTGTCCTTCCTGTTCTCATACCCTCTCCCTTCCCTTCAATCCCTTCTATGGAGAGTAACTCTATTCTTCCTTAGCCACCCACCCCCAATTGTGAATTAGCATTCACATATCAGAGAAAACATTTGGCTTTTGTTTTGGGGGGCTTGGTTTATTCACTTAGCATGACATTCTTCACCTCCATCCATTTATCAGCATTTGCCATAATTTCATTCTTCTTAGAGGCCAAGTAATATTCCATCATACACACACACACACACACACACACATCACATCACATTTTTTAACCTATTCATCTGAAAATATTTTTTGATAGTATGGCTGTTCCCCTGAAATTACTTAGGGGTGGCAGATGTAGGGGCACATTGGAGTTTCTAAAACTTGGTATTTATATGAAAGTCATTCTCCCTTTGGGTGGTACCAGTGAAATAGATGTTCCTTTTTGTTGTGTGTTTTTTTTAATTAAATTATTTATTTATTCTAATTTGTTATACAATATGGTAGAATGCAATTCATTTTATATTACACATATAGAGTACAACTTTTCAAGTCACTGATTGTACACAAAGTATTTTCACACCATTCATGTCTTCATACATGTAGTTAGGGTAATGATGTCTATCTCATTCCACCCTCATTCTTACCCCTTTGCCCCCTCCCTTACCCTTTGCCCTATCTCAAGTTTCTCCATTCCTCCCATGCCCCACCCCCATCACCATTATGAGTCAGAATCTCATATTACAAAAAGCATTCAGCCTTTGGCTTTTGGGGATTGGCTTGCTTCACTTAGCATGATATTCTCCAACTCCATCCATTTACCTGAAAATGCCATGATTTTATTCTCTTTTAATGCTGAGTAATGTTCCATTGTGTATATATACCAAAGTTTTCCTATCCATTCATCTACTGAAGGGCATCTGGGTTGGTTCCACAGTTTAGCTATTGTGAATTGTACTGCTATAAACATTAATGTGGCTATGTCCCTGTGGTATGCTGTTTGTAAGTCCTTTGGTTATAAGCCAAGGAGTGGGATAGCTGGGTCAAATGGTGGTTTCATTCCCAGTTTTCCAAGGAATCTCCATACTGCTTTTCAGATTGGCTGCACCAATTTGCAGTCCCACCAGCAATGTATGAGTGTGCCTTTCCACCCACATTCTCGACAACACTTTTTGTTGTTTGTACTCATAATAGCTGCCATTCTGACTGGAGTGAAATGAAATCTTAGAGTAGTTTTGACTTGTATTTCTTTAATTGTTAGAGATGTTTAACATTTTTTATATTTGTTGATTGATTGTATATCCTCTTCTGAGACCATACTACCAAAAGCACTATACAGATGCAAATCAATCCCAAATCAAAGTCCCAATGACATTCCTCATAGAAATAGGAAAGCAATCATAAAATTCATCTGGAAAAATAAGAGTCCCAGAATAGCTAAAGCAATCCTTAGCAAGAAGAGTGAAGCTGGTGACATCACTATACCAGACCTTAAACTACACTACACAGCTATAGTAACAAAAACAGGATGGTATTGGCACCAAAACAGAATAGAGGACACAGAGACTAACCCATACAACTACAGTTATCTTATATTAGACAAAGGTGCCAAGAACATGCACTGGAGAAAAGATAGCCTCTTCAACAAATGGTGCTAGGAAAACTGGAAATCCATATGCAACAAAATGAAATTAAACCCCTATTTCTCACCATGCACAAAACTCAACTCAAAGTGGATCAAGGACCTAGGAATTAAACCAGAGACCTTGTGCCTAATGGAAGAAAAAAAGTAGGCCCAAATCTCCATCATGTGGAATTGGGCCCCAATTTCCTTAATAAGACTCCTATAGCACAAGTATTAAAATCAAGAATTAAATAAATGAAATGGATTCAAACTAAAAAGCTTCTCAGCAAAAGGAACAATCTGCGAGGTAAATAGGGAGCCTATATAATAGGAGCAAATCTTTACCACAAGCACATCAGATTGAGCAATATTCTCTAGGATATATAAAGGACTTAAACACCTTAACACCAAAAAAAAAAAAATGACCCAATCAATAAATGGGCCAAGGAACTGAACAGACACTTCTAAATGATGTTTTTTGATGTTAAACAGACCTGACATTTTCACTATCAGTAGTAGGTTTTTTATTTGTTCTCTTTTCTACTAAATCAAATTTGTATGTCATCAATGGGTATTAAACATCTACTCAGACCATTTTCTTGTCATATACGTGGATTAAGCAATCTTATGTGTACAGGAAATTTCTTTAAAAAGTAATGAAAATGCTTTCCTCTTAGTGCTGATGATAGAATGTCACTATTCTTCCATGCGTGTCAAAATACCTTGATAATCAATATCTATCAATTTTTAAATAAATATTTGCCTAAACATAATGATATCTTTGGGATAGGACCCAAATCCAAATGCAAAATTCATTTGTTTCATATACATCTTACAGCCCTAGCCCCAAAGCAATTATATATATTCTTAGGGCACCATCATTTTGATTGGTTCTCGTCACATGAGCTCTGATATAGAATTTTCCTTTATGGCATGTCAGCTCCCCCCAAATTTTAGATTTTGGAGAATTTCAGATGTTATATTTTCTACTTAGGGATACTCTTCCTGTATCTGAGCTAGTTGATTGGCAGCTAGTGAGGAGTAGCATTAAATTATGACACTGACATGGCTCCCTGGCTGCTGAGCTGCTACAGCCTGCCCCTGGTCATGCTGAGAAGTCGCAGCAGAGCAAGGGAGCACTGATTGGCTGCCTGGATGGGTTGAAGGCCAAAGTGGCAAGCGTGGCCCATGGCTTCATATAGCCTGCCATTCAGGCAGAGCAGGCCTGAGGCATAGTGGTGCAGGGCAACTGATTCATCACCCCTGCATAGCGTGGCCCATACACCCTACACACTGTGGGGATGTCAGCTGCAGATGCACATCCCCTGCAGTGCTGCAGCCCCATCCTATGACCTTACACTCCTGCTTCCTGACCTGCCAGGACAAAATGAAAGTAGAGAAGACTTGAATGAAAGTTGGGACTCAAGAAAGGACCTGTAGTGTTAGTAATTTTTCAAGCCCTGATTAGCATAACTTTGGATGAGCATAAACCCCTGCCTAGCAAACTCAGGGGGAGAAAACCTGCTATCAGATCCCCTCTTGCACTGCAAGAGTTTTATTCTTGTTTCTAGTCTTCAATAAATCCTGCTTCTACACTGAACTCATCCTTATCTGTGGATTTTATTCTTGAATTCACCAGAGGAACCCTGAAAGAGGTGAGCTCCTGGGGTCTGCTGCAACACTGGCCTCTGCTGCAACCCTGGGGAGCATGGCCAGCTCTTAGGAGCTGCAACACTTCTCGCCTGAAGAGGCCACAATTGTGCAGACCCCATCTGCCAGCAGAAGCAATAAATCAATTTTCATTTCAAAATTCTGATTTCAATATTGTGTAGCTGTGGGTACCAGCAGGAAACTGTGTGTTAAGATGAGGGGCAGAAGACAAGAGTTTGATTTGTGTGGCTCCCCACACTATTGGGCTTGGCTCAGCCTAGTAAGTTGGGCTGGCCATTTTTAGCTGAACTTTATTCTTAATAATTATATGTAGCAATAATTGCATGTGCTTATGTCCTGTCTATGCTAAGAGAAGGATTCATTATCTTGAAATCCTCTGTACATTTTTAAGACTCAGATCCCATAAAGAGCAGAAGTTACATTTTAAAGAATTTGAAAGAAAATACAAAGGTGGCAGACGAAGTTCTGGTAAAAGCACTTAAACTACAAATGTCATCATCGAACAGCAGACAAAGGTGAAAACATATGGCCTTGTGAAAGGAGAATTGACAATTCTCTTAGATTTTCCTAACTGAGTAATTCAAGAAAACTTGATAAACTGAGTAGGTTGAAAAAAAAAAGATGAACATCTGTTAAAGCTCAACATCGTGCTTTGAGCTATCACCTTAAATTCAGATGTTAATGCAGGTATGTGCAGTATTGCTTCATATTGACAAAACTCTTTTTTTGTCTTTGATACTTAAAAATGGCCTCACAAAACACAATGGATATAGGAAATAGTATCATTATTATTTGCAACAAAATGATACTGACCCTAGCTTGCAGTGATGAGACCCAAAACGGAACTGCTATCATCATAGGATAGGATTTATGAGTATTGATCAAATAATCAGTTCCCATGGATTAAAAATATTTTTACATAGGAAAATTCTGAATTTTAGATGAATATAAGTATATTGTAAGTTTCATATACACCTATGGAAAATATTCAAGAAAAGTTACTGTATTTATATTGAACATGTACAGGTATTTTTCTTGTCACGATTCCCTAAATAATGCAGTATAATATCTATTTATATAGCATGTACATTGTATTAGGTATAATAAGCAATTTAGAGATGATTTAAACTACATGACTGATGTCCATAGGTTATATGCAAATAATATACCATTTTATATAAAGAACTTGAGTATCCATGGATTTCTATATTCATAGGAGTCCTTGAACTGATCCTCTGAGAGTAGTAAAGTTGTGTATGTCCTATAGGCAACTGTGTGACCATAAAATTTGTATATCAAAATGTTTCTTATCTAGGTTTCATGACAAGTATGTATTGCCATTGTTTGCTCTAAAAAAGTAATGATACAAGGATGTCTGCAGTTACACATACAGGTATTCTCAGTTACTTGGGAGACTAAGTCAGGATGATCTCAAGTTGAAGGTCACCATGGGAAATTTATCAAGATTGTGTTTCAAAATAAAATAATATTAGAAAAATGACTGGGGTGTGGCTCAATAGTAGAGTGTTTGCCTAGTATGTAGGAGTCCCTTGGGTCAATCACCAGTATTGCAAAACCAAAACAAACAAACAAAAAATAAGCAAAAAATGATTTACATGTAAAGTAATATGATTTACATTTAAAGAATCCTATTATTACTGAGAGATATAATTTAGGTTCTGAAAAAAAATGCTAAATTAGTAATTAGCATCCACAAAGAAGTAACATAACTTACAGGCAGAAACTAGCATGTTACAGGACAGAAAAATATAGAAATTAAGTCCAAAATATCTTGAGTGCAGGTTATCCTCTGTCATTTACTTTTGTTTTTGTGTAATATTTCCCAATCATTATTGTATTCTTCAATTAAATCAAAATTAATAATAATAGCAGTAAATAAAAATAACTAATGATTTAAAAGATCAAAATGTATCAATGTATACAAGTTTTCTAGTTTTACCTTCTAACTAAATGCTGCTCAACATTAATGAGTATCTGCTTATTTTCAGTGAATGAGCATATTTTATTTCTGCTATAGAATATTATAGGCAAGCACTCAAAATGTTAAGATTTAACTCTAAGCCATGATAATAAGCTACACTGTTTCATATATTGCCTATCAAAATAAATATATCAGCAGGTACTGATAACCTACTCTTAAAGTCTTTTACTGTGGCCCACACTTTGCACATCAAGTATAAGGCTCCTTATTGACTTTTTCTATGCCTAATTTAAAAAGCACTATATGACACTGGAGTGGGAAGAGTTCATTGTACTGATACGAATTTTGATTTTTCTAGTGAAAGTGGGAAGTTAAAATGTTGCTTTAACAGAATTCTTGGAATGTTTATTGAATCACTAAATGTATTTTAAACAGTTTTGAATCATATAATTGCATAAATTGAGGAAATAGTAAGAATTTGGAGTTGTTGAGTCATCTCTTTTTCCCCCCAGTTAAAAAGTTGGTGAGGATGTAGGGAAAAAGGCACACTCAAACACTGCTGGTGGGACTGGAAATTGGTGCAACCACTATGGAAAGTGGTATGGAAATTTCTCAGAGAACTTAGAATGGAGCCACCATTCGACCCAGCTATCCCACTCCTCAGTTTAAACCCAAAGGACTTAAAATCAGCATACTATAGTAATAGTAATGCAGCCATGTCAATGTTTATAGCAGCTCAATTCACAATAGCTAAGCTATGGAACCAACCTAGGTGTCCTTCAATAGATGAATACATAAAAAGATGTGATTTATATACTAAATGGAATATTACTCAGTTTTAAAGAATAAAAAAATTACAGCATTTTCCAGTAAATGGATGCAGTTGAAGAATATCATGCTAAATGAAATAAGCCAATCCCCCAAAACCAAAGGCGGAATGTTTTCTCGAATATATGGATGCTAATTCCCAATAAGGTGGGGAGCACTAGAGAAGAATAGCATTACCTTAGATTAGGTAGAGGGAAGTGAAGGAGGGGAGAGGAGGGGATGTGGGGGTAGGAAGGATAGTAGAGTGAAACAGACATTATTACTGTATGTATGTATGTGACTGCATGACCAATATGATTCTGCACCATGTACAACTCAGAAAAATGAGAAATTATATCCCATCTATGTATGATATATCAAAGTGCATGAATGCATTCTACTGTCATGTATAACTAATTAAAACAGATAAAAAATTTTTAAAAAAATGTTTGCTTCCTTGCTATTTGCTATTTTACATGGCCTTCAAATCAGAAATACTGATGACACATCACCAAATGTGATCACTGACAATAGTATATTGCCTGAGATATGAGGAATGGTGAGGGCATTACTCGGAAAGATCAAATTTCTTGAAGACGAAAAAGTCAAGGAAAGGTTCTATTAATTAATACTATAGGGTAGTTAATAGCTGGGGAAAAGTTATTGATTTGAATGAAAGATTCAGAGAAATGTTTTATATTAGTAAATTGTGCTTTTACATATAGATGTCTCTTAAAATACAAAACCACATTTTTTTAAAATTACTGTAAGATAAAAGTAAAACAAAAACTTCTTTTGTGGATTAAGGCCTCAGTTTTATCAAAGCACTTCTCCTATCCATTTGAATATGTATGATAAGCATTTGTTTCATTGACAGGAACTTGAAGTTGCTGGAGTATTCACTTTCATGACAAATGGGAGATAGGTGGAGCACCTCATCCTGTGCAGAATATGAGCATGTGCTTCAGACCTGGACAATTTGCATCCTTTTCTGCAATATTTCACATTGAAGATGGACAGGTTTCCCTCTCATCTGCTTGGATGAGAGGTGTAAGTGCATGAATCTGTTGGTTGGAGCCATCCTTCCCTTTTTGGGAAAAACAACCTACAAATGGAAACAGAGTTGAGAAACAGAGAGAGAGAAAGAGGGAAAAGACTGGCTTTTGTCACCACTGAGTGCCCAGTCCCTAGGCCATGGCTCAGTTATCTCAATCAACAAGCGATCTTTTTGCTAAACAAAATGAAATAAAACAAAAACTTCACATATAATAATGCTGTGAAGAATGTACATACAAAAGCATGAAGATGTATGTGGCATTTGAAAGAAACTTTAGAAATCTATGAGGCATTAAATTTGAGAACAGAAATTGGTGAGAATACAAAAAATTGCACATCAACCTTCAAAAATCAAATTGAGATGAAGAAAAGAGTCAGTCAGTATTATCAAAATCTGAGGCCGTGATGGTACTGGATGTATAACTTTATCATCTTCGTCTCATCTGTTTTGCTAACATAATCATCATGGATATAAAAATATAATTTGGTAGGTTAATTGCATTCATAACTGAATAAAATGGAGTTCAAGTATTTGCAGTGATTTTTCATGGGTACGTTCTAGGAGCTCATGAAAACTCCCCTGTCTTTTCCCCCCGGTCATATGATGAGGGAAATGCTTCCCAGCCAATCGTCTGATCATGACCATCACTATCTACTACCATCTCCTCTTGCCTCTCTTTACAAAGGATGAGAAGCCTCATGATAGCACAATGTTGGAATGTTTCTCTGGACATATCTAAGAAAACCATTATTTTGAAAATAAACTTAAAGGGGAAGTTTGTCCCTGAAGCTTGCCAGACATAATATTTGAATTTACTTTAGATTCAGATTGGATGTTTTGGGTACTTTTTCAAAAAAGACAAAGAAGGGAAAGCCCATTAATACACTATCTGTATACATATAATCTTTAAAAGCAGAATTTTTCACTTGAATACTCTTCAAGTATATCGAAGAACTGATATGGTTTGCATCTGGAAAAGTCTCCTCCAAAGCTCATGCTTTGAAAGCATAATCCCAAATACAGTATGTTACAGAGGGGACTTTTGGGCAGTGATTAAGGCTATAATTTCCTCAGTGGATTAATCCATTTGATGTATTAATAATTTGAATATAGTTCTGAGTGTTAACTGTAGGCAGATGGGGTGTGGCTGGCAGAAGTAAATCACTGAGGATGTGTAGGACTTTTGGTTTTGGATCTTGTCCCTGACTCTTTGCTTCTTCTCTCCCTCCTAGATGTCACCAGCCAAGCAGCTTTACCCCTTCATGCCCTTCCACCATGACATGCTGCCTCGCCTTGGGCCCAGAGCAAGAGTTGGCCAACCATGAACTGAGACTGAAATCGTGAGTCAAAATCAACTTTTACTCCTCTGATTTGTTCTTGATAGGTATTTTCATCACAGTGACAAAAAGCTGACTGTCACAAATACTTTACAAAATAATCATCCTCTCTCCTTTATCAACCAAGAGATTCCAGTGTCCCACAAGGCTGTGAGCTCTCCAACCAAGTTTCCTAATGGAACAAGAGCTTACCCGTATAGTATCACTGCTGTGTTCAGCCAAGTACAAC
The DNA here is from genome assembly GCF_021218885.2 of Marmota monax. NCBI lineage: Eukaryota > Metazoa > Chordata > Mammalia > Rodentia > Sciuridae > Marmota > Marmota monax. The sequence continues at coordinate 5,995,518 of NW_026695198.1, read as the reverse complement.
TTCATGCTTTACAGCTTTTCGGTCCTACTATCGCTTCCAAAAGCCTTATAAGAAAAGATAAAAAAAAAAAAAAACAAAAAACAACAACAACAAAAAAAAAACAACTATTACCATCATTTTATGGAAAGCAATCGAATTTATTTTGATTTTATTTAGACAAGAATCACTTCACTTTAAGACTTCTTCACCTTGAGATGTCTCTCTGCAAAAATAATTAAAGGCTAACAGTAATGTGAATTCCTCTCTTTGTCAAGAGATAGTTTTTAATGTACTATTAAAGATAGATTTATTTTTTCAGTAGTTAATTTGCATTATTTTTAGTAATATGCAAAATATGACTTTAAAAATACTATTTTATGTAGTTGTAGAATCATTTATTGCTAAAGTTGGCTCCAGAACACAAATACAGTCCTGGTGGAGCTTAACGGCATATTTTACCTTGGATCTCTGGTTCATTTTTCCTTGAATCTCCATTACTAGTGTAATTTGGTACATGTTCTGCTCATTCACATGGCTAATGGATGTTGTTATATTCTCGAGTACTGAATGTACAGTTAGTCTCATTTCAGTGGTTATGGATTTCCATTTGTGAGGTAGTTAAAATAATATCCTTGCTTTCCAGAATCACCAGTCAGGTCACAGTTAAGCACTAATGTGAAATCATTTAATGGGGATCCATTCCAATACCTGATTTTTAAAAATATAGGTTTCAATGACATTTTTTTGGCACTCATACACTGTGATTTAAAAACAAAAGCAGTGTTCTAAGAGTAGAGTTGCACTGTCATTGTGCCAGTAATCCCAGTGAAAGACTTAATTTTACAAAAGCAGTCAATAAGTGAAAAAGGCCTGTGGATAATTTTGGATCTCCCTCTTAATTGAGGCTCTTTATATTCTGCTACCGAGGAACCTGGGACACAGACTATTCATCTCTTACAGAACTTCAGGAGACTCAGACCGATTGACTGATAAGCCAAATAAAAAGGAGGATTTTATGTTGGTTTATCTGCCCACACACTACTGAACTTGGGTTGCAGGTTAAAGTCCATTAAATGAAAACTAAGCAGATAATAGAGAAATGTCCATCAGCAGCTGCTTAGATTGGCACTATAACAGCTTTGAAAGAAACTTCTCTGATCTGTGTCCTGTAATCACCACAATAATACATTCAAAATGCAATTTAGTTTATTAAGCTCGTACCATAGGTGTGAGATAGGATGTTTATGGAGCACAGAAAGAAAACAGAAAAGCCTTCCAGATTCTTTGCAATTTAAAATTTCCCAAGGAGGTAGCTTGCCTTTGGAAGCAATTTGACCCAAAATGGGGGCTTCTTTTCTTTCTGAAATGCTGAATAAGATTTTCATATAATTAGAACCAGATGCTTCAATGAACAAAGCTAAGGATTTATGCAACATGTATAATAAATAGAGCTGGTTTTAAAAATAATTTGTACTGTTTTCTTCAATTTGTATGTTGTCTAATAACTTAAAAACTCGATAGAAATCAACTTTACAGTTATTACAGTAGTATTATTTAGTAGCCAATTAGCAGAAATAGCCAATAGAGAATTGTACTATTTTAAAACGAGTTTTAAATTCCCATTTCGGTATGAATATAGATCTTTCATGAATTGATTTCAAAGTGTTTAATTCTTAAGAGTTATCCACTTGTGAAAAGTAATGGAATACAGCCTATTTTCCTTTTCTTCTATTTAACAGATGAACCAATAAGTGTGTTTAAAAGTATACACACGGCTCCTTTCCTTTTGAGTAAATGAAGTGGATTTTTCAGGGAGCAAATCATTATGATCCAATAGGTAGACAAAGCACTTTTGTGCCTAGAGAAATAGCAGAAAAGGAACATTTATAATTTGTTAAGGCAGTGTTTTTAAAAACGTAATTTGTCATCACGGGAAAGTAGTTTCTTATATTTTATTTCCTTTCATGTGAATGTAGTATTATTTTTATCTTACATTACTTATGGGCTTAACAGAATATTTTCTAAATCTATAGGTCTTAATTTGCCTCTGCCAGGGAGACAGTTCTGTGGCCTTTCTCTTTAGAGCCAACACTGAGAGGCCCTGGCTGCTCTTAGTTTTGATGTCTCTTCCTGTCTTTTAATTGGTAGGTTCTAGGAAGATCCCTCTGATCCTGACCCCTGGTGTTTACATCCTATATAGTGCCCTTCTCTTACGCAAGGGTGAGATCAGTGATTTGACTCTAGCTAATAGGAAAATTCCAAGGTGAAAGGACTCTGAAGATGTAATTAAGGACTCCAACCAGCTGATATTATTCAAGTGAGAAGCTGTCTTCCGAGGGCCTGACCTAATCAGGTAAAGGCTCTTAAAGGAGGGACCCGTACTCCTTGAGGTAAAAGCCTCTCCTTCCTGGCTGTAGGAAGTAATTGGAAGATTCAAGAAGCCTGTGCCACAAGTCATTTGTTGGTGGCCTCCAGCCCACAGCCAGCAAAGAGCCGGGGCTCTCAGTCCCACAGTCCCAGGACATGAATTCTATTTCATCGAACAGATTCTTTCCTACTCCATAGACCAGAAGAGGATGCATCCTGACATCAGCTTGATTTCAGCTTTATAAGATGCTAAGGAGAGGGTCCAGGGGAGCGCTACCTGGATGCCTTGGAAGTGTGAGACAGATGGGTTGTGGAGAGCCATTCAATCTGTGGTAATCTGTTACACATCCAGCTGGTGTATTGTTTCTGCCTTGTGGCTGGCCTTAGGCACAATCTGGTTTTTCTTTTTGAGTTTAAAGTCTGCCATCATAACAGGAGACCCAGGAAATATGCTGTTTCTTTCTACTAATTCCTGAGAAAAAGAGTCTCATAGGTGCTGAACTAATCTCTTCCCCTGTATATATTTTTTGTTCAATTTTGGCAGACAATAATTTTCTGCGTTTTGCTACCATCATTGTGATCAATGAAAATCAGCAGTGTCCAACCCTTGCTCTTATCACCAATGAACTCATTGTTTACTGCATTCTAATTAATACATTACAACTTTTCCTTGACTCTCAGAGTAGTTCATTCTAGCTGCAAAATAGATTTTTTTTAACAATGCACACATTGTTTATTTCTTAATAACAAAGCCATTTTTGCTTTGGATTATGCAAAAAACTCTAGATAGTCTTTTTCTTCCAGTTTTAATAGATTTTCTTCTTTGTGAGGTCTTCTAAATATAAGTGTCTGCCTTTAAGATATTTTCAATACCAATTTGTTGTGATGGCTTTTGTTTCATTTCCTAAGGAAAATAAAGCCAATTCTTCATCATCCATTCTTCAAAACATGTTCACACCGAATGAGTGAGATCACCATGAATTTGCCAGATGTTTATAGAGGGTGTTACTGGCTAATGGGATAAAAAAAATCAATGTTAAAACAAGAAAGCAAAAAAAAAGGATGATGGAGACAATCTGATCCTGGATCAAGACAAGGAAAATTACGTTGATAATTTGTGTCTGAATAAGACCACCTCCCGTTCCCTAGGCCCAAGCAGGGATGTGGAGGAACTTGTTTAAGCAACTCCACTGAAGCCAGACTGTCCTCTGCTAGTTCCAGTCCAGTAATAATCTTCCTTTTCTGTTTGCATGGATGTTTCCTTGTGACTATAAATGATGCATGGTGCATTGTTATTTGTGTTTTGTAATTTCCACATATAACTTAATAATCTGTGTAAGAAAACACATTTTCTGGTTCATTTACTTTGACAGAATATAGGTAAAGAACAATAAAGTATGCTCTTTTGTCCTGGTTATCCTGTGACAGAAAAGTCACATGATATTAACCCAATAAGGCTAACATCAAAAGCTTCTGATGATTTCTTGTTTAAGTGCAATAAGTCTTAGAGAGAAGGAAAAAAAAGGAAGTAAAAATGACATCCACTGAAAAGAGATGTTTGCTGTACCTGTCAGGCTTTGTTTGCCCCTCTCCCATTGAACCCTAACAATCAGGCATTAAGTTAGGCATTGTCACTCAGAGCTAAGCAACGACCATTCTGCCCAATTTTAATGTCTTGTCCTTACCTGCAAGTCTCCTTGGTCACAGGAAGTAAATATCTGGTAACTGCTCTATTTTACTTTGCCCCAAATAGATACCGGTTATTGCCACAGGCTTTTTCTATTCTTGCTCAAAGGGCAAACCCAAATCAAGATCTTGGATTTTATCTTTAAAATAAAATCGGTCTCTTTTTGCTTGCTAGCATGAATTCATGCTATTATTAACTGTCATTAATATTTTTCATTTGTTATTATTATTATCAATTTTCCACTGTGGCCTGGTGCACATTCATGTTGATTCTTTTCTAAAGAGAAAACATGGCTAAAGCAGATTAAATCCAAATGTGTATACATATGTATGGATAGGTATGTATAATTCAATATTAAACATTATCCACTTCTCTTTATTAATTCAGATAGTCAAGAGTTTACATATGTGATTATTTAATCTAAAAATCACGTTCATACCTCATATAACAGCTAATATGGCATTTCATTGGGTGATTATTAATTTACTTTTAATCCTGATACTTTCTCTGACAGATGGTATCATTTCCATATAAATTTATTACAAAAGCTTCCTTTGAGGAGTGGGATTTGATTTTCTTCCCAAAGAAATAGACACCCTTAATCTTCCTGCTCTAGAAATATTTAGAAGTTAACTACAATATCATTTCCAGTGAAGCCTACAAGGATAGCCATGTACCAGAACTAGTCTTCAGTAAAAAGGGTGAATGATTAGTAACAGCACAAGTAAAATCTCTCTTACAGTTTTTATTATCCTTTAATGTAAAGTGAATAAGGGAGAAAGAAGGACAGAATCTGAAATGAGGGAAATCAAGGTGAAATGATTTTCATCACATTCTGTGCAGTGATTTTCTGCCCCACCCCTTCCCACCCTTGCTCAGCCTCTCCCCCATGGATGGAGGAGTCAGGTCTATGACTGAGTCATGGATTCATAATAATATTTCACTTTTTGTATTAATATCTCCATTGGCTGTGCTTTACAGAGGCAAATAAAAGCCTTTCTATGAATCTCAACTGATTTCTCCTGAATCTCTTTAATCATCACTTCTTTATAGTGATTATCCTTTCCATCTCAGTATGTTTATACCAACTTTTCATTAGTAAAATAGGACAGGCGTCATTTTCAGAATTAAGTAAGTGTAATTAATTAATAAGGTATCTGTTTTCAATTTTCGTCTGTGGATTCAAAATTTGAATTCTTGTCACTCCAGTTGGAATTATATTGGAGTAACAGGACTCATTTTGGTTCACATCACATCCCACTGAACTCATCTTAACCATCTATTATTAATGATATTTGTGTGCAAATGGTTATTCTTCTGAGTATTTCACTTTAGTTCTTTTTTTAAAATTAATACTGTTAGCATGACTTTCTGCATTCATATGCATAATTCACATCAGAAAACTCCCAGTTATCTAATGTTTATGAAACTAAACTTGCAGAACTTCACAGCAGAACATAGCAGATTAACATGTCAGGCTATTCCATAGATCCAAGTCTGACCACATTAGGTGTCACCTTCAAGATCTGTAAAACTGTTAAATTTCCAAATCAATTTAATGAAAACTGTTACCAATATATTTAATTCAGTGATTCCCATGCTTTTTTAAAATTTATTTTTGTTTTTATTCACGCCTAAATGTCGTACTCCTCCCATGCATTTCTTTTTGAAATATTTTGCTTTTCAGAGTATAATAAGTATTAATCTAAAATGTTTTATTAAGATGTATCATCAACTTTTTGAAAGATTATACAAAGTTTTAAAACTCCATTACTCAGTTCCATAATGATGGAAACAAGAGACTTAATTATTGTATTATCCCAATATGCTCTTTAGTTCTCCTGGAATTAGAGGTCATCATGCCCATTTGACCAAGACTCTTTTTTTGTGAATTCGTGCATACAATTGAGGAAGCCAACAGAGACAGTGATATTGTTTTACCTAAAAGTCCAGTGGAAATCTGCAGTGGAGATGGGTGTATAAATTAGTGTTCTTTAGAGCAATAGAGCCAGTGGGATTGTATACATATTATTATAAAAGGGATTTATCAGGCTGACTTACATCATCAGTAGCCAGATAGTCTTATAATGACCATCTGCATCCTGGAGAGCCCAAAGGACCAGTAGCTGCTCAGTCAAAGAAGCTGGAGTCTCAGAATAAGAGGACCAATCGTGTACCCTCAGTCTAAGAATGAAGGCCTAAAAGATCCCTGGAGAGGGCTGGGGTTGTGGCTTAGCGGTAGAGTGCTCACCTAGCGTGTGTGAGGCCCTAAGTTGGATCTTCAGCACTACATAAAAATGAATAAATAAAATATAGTTGTGTCCAACTACAACTAAAAAATAAATATTAAAAAAAAATCCCTAGAGAATTGCTGGTGAGCATCCACACTAGAGGGGTGCAGAAGGTGGAGTCTCATATCCAGAGACAATGGCAGCAGCAATAGAGACACCCACTGGAGAAGAATGGAACTTGCAGCCACTGCAGCTTCCTGCTTCTTCCACCTTTTATTCTATCTGGACCCCCGGACTATTAAACAGTGCTGTCCACATCTAGGATGGGGTCTCCCCTTGCATGTTGCTGTCCCACATACCAACCATCTAAGGAAATATCCTCATGTACACACCTAGAAATATCTAAATCCTAGTCATCTCTCAATCCAATCAAGTTGACAATTCAGATTAACTATCACAATGGATAACTATTGGGTCCCCTGTTTAGAATCCTGAATATCCTCTGCTCTCATGTGAGGAATGTAGCATTAATACTGTAGTTAGGTGGTCATTTGCACCAATCTGACCTTTACAGGAATAGGAGTGTATTCTCTACATAGCAGTGCCCAAAGGAGAATTGTGAAAATGATCTAGAGTGTGTGTGTGTGTGTGTGCACGCACGCACACACACACACACACACACACACGATTATTAACAGAAAAATAGCAAAAAAAAAACAACAAAGTTTTTTTATTTAAAACTTATACCACAAAAATATGATCAGAAACTCCATCTTTAAAAAACTGATGTTTAAGTGAATTGCAATTAGCTGTAAAATTTAAGACCTCGTATGGTTCTGCCCACCTTCTCTGTTGGAGTCACAATTCCAACTTTTCTCATGAGAATTTTAACATAACAAAGCTTTGCTTCTGTTTATTCAAAAAACCTAATGTCTAATGGAAGGGAAGATTCAATATGCATTTTGTCTATAATTCTTCCTTCAATTTACGTATTTTACTTTCTACTTGCCTTTTGTATTTGGTTAATATGAAAGATTGTTTGTCCTTTTTATTATGTATAAATTCATTTCTTATATTAGTGACCAGGAGTATCTTTTGCCTAAGCAAGACACAGATTGACTTTATATATTTTTGTGTCAGTTAAACATTTAGTTAGCAACTGTACTTATTCGCTTGTACCCTTCATTTTTAAATTAAGCATTTAATTGTACAAGACACTGCATTAGTCTGAAAGGGCTGTCTTAACAGAATACTACAGACCAGGTGGCTTAAACCACAGGCATTTATTTTTCACTATTCAGCAGACTAAAACTCTAAGATCAAGGTGCAAGGCATTTCCAAAGTTCTCTTTTCCTGACTTGCAGATGGCCATATTCTTAATGTCCTCACATGGGGAGGGAAGAAGAGTGAGAGAGACATCTTGTGTTTCTTCTAACTCTTCTTATAAAGATCCTGCCTGGGTTATGACCCCTTTTTATATCCTCATTTAATCTTCATCATCCCTTAAGTGTTCTTATCTCCAAATATAGTTACATTTTGAGGAATCGGTAGATTAGGACTTCAACATATAAATCTTGGAGAGACACAGTTCAATCCATAAGAGATATATAATATATGTCATTTAAAATGTTATAATAATTGAACATTTATATATATATATATATATATATATATATATATATATATATATATATTGGCCATTTTTGTCTCTAATTTTTAGAAATATTTATTTAGATTTATAATGCTCTAATAAGAATATATCACAATAGTACATTTTTCTGATACAACTAATACTTTGATTTCTTATTCTCCTGCCTTTCTTCACCCTGGATATAATTACATTAAATAAAACACAGATACCCAGCTTGATTTTATTTAATAAAAAGTAATTTTTATGTATATATATATGTTCCAAAGAATGGTATGATATATATTTATGATAGGAAATTCATATTGAAACTGGAAGTATTCTTTTATTCATTAAATATGGTAAATCTGATTCCTCCTCACCATCACCATGACTAAGACATTTATTCCCCCAAACACTAACAGTTGATTCTTTCCCCGGGACTTACCTATAGCTGAACAGAGCCCCATTGAACTACTACATGGCTTGCTAAGAGTTTCTGAAAAAATACATAGGTCTGGACTCCTCTCTCCAATTTAAGTCTGAACAGCTAGCTATACCAGATCCATAGCTTCTTGAGACATTTGCCATTAGCCTAGTTGAAGATAAATTCACAATTAAACTTCCCACTCTGTTTACCTCACTTTCTTCACTGCCCAAGAAGTGTTGATCTCAGGATTTCTCCCTGGTGAATGCCCTGATGGAGATCTTCATCTTAGAGCAGGCTTCATAGGGACAAGATCCTTTGGATGGATAACTCAGAAGCTCTTTATTTTGAATGAGACCTAAAGAAGAAAATAGTTCTTCCAAGACCCAGACTATGGTGCACCCAGAACTGTCACATGGAACAAATGACTCATTAACCTTCTCATATTAAAAATACCATGGGGAATCTGAGCAAACCCCAATAGGAAAAGTACACATTTCTTGCTAGAGTATTGAATAAGGTCAAACCATCTACAGAAGCCAATTAAAAAATTGCAGACATTTAAAAAAATTCCATCATGAGTTTTGTTATATCATAACCACCAAGGTATACAATCATTGGGCCCAGCAGTAATCCATATGAAGATGGAAGACATACCTCTTGCATGAGGAATTGACAGGGGCCCGAGGAAGGATAAGATACATTAGCAAGTATCACAGACCCTGTGTATCTCACTCTGTACTGAGACTCTGCCTTGTGATAGGAGCTGGATAGATGAATGGGAAACAACCAAACTTGGTTTGCCAGTCAATCACCTCAGTCACAAACACAGGCCAAAATAGAGAGAGATTAATTTCATCCCTACCCATGGTTTCCCTGAAAGACGATGGGAAATAAAAATCTACCAGAAGACAGTATGGTGTAGCATCCAGTCTGAGTGGAAAGAGAAGTGGAATAATGTAGGGACTTATGTCTATGCATGGTTTGTCTTGACCAAGGATATAGAAGGAGAAAAAATTAGAAAATTGAGCATGGAGAGGCCTGGGAAAGACCAGGTGAATGAATTGCTCAGATAGGCAAAGAATGTGAGGATGTATGTGACCCATGGGATTATCTCAAAAGGGCATTTGTTTTAAGTGAGATGCTCATTTATTAGCAGAAAAGACCAGTATGGAAAGAGTGCCTTGCTTATAGATGTCACTGTTTTCCCTCAGTGCTTATGTGGTTAATTTGCATAGCTTTGCAGGTAGGAATGGAAGCCATGTAGGGTTTCAACAATAGGGACTCTCTCACAAAACAGGTCTGGCTATCAATCCTGTTGACTGAAACCTACTGGACACATGAAAAAAAAAATCTCACACTGTGTGTGATGCTTAATTTTGGTTAGCAACTTGAATGATTAAGGTGAGAATCCCACATGAGTAGATTAGGTGGAATAGGTGACAATGACATTGGAGCATTTAGCAACTCATGATATCCAAGGAGTTCTTGTTATTCTTTTCATGGTATGATTTCCTGATGTTATTGGAAAGGGTCTCCAGCCAACCAGAAGTACTTCATATTTTATCTTTCATCCCATGGGGCACAGGGAATAGTAATTTTCTCTGGGAAAACGTATGATTTTCATTTACATTTGTTTTCTTTCTTTACTTATAACATTTCCACCAGCATTCTTCTCTGTGGACATGCAACATTTTTTTTTTTGCCAGTATGGTATTCCACAATGAAAGTATTTCGCAGATACTATTTGTAACCAAGGAATTTGGTTATAGGGAAAGGAGTGTGAAACGATCCTCACCATTGGATTCTGTTTTTATATTCCTTTCTAAGCTCTGTCTTGATAGACACATGATGCGGATCTTGAAAGGCTCAGTCATGGCACAATCTGAGAGATAGTAGGTGACAGGTCTTATATCCTAGGAAGCAGACCAAGAGGGGGCTTAATGTCTGGTGTACTACTTGGTAAATTTCTTTAGTACTGTTATCTGGGTGGAAAAGAAGGAAGTAAACATAATTAGATAGAGAAAGAAGGAAACCTGTGATTCAGACCTGACAGTCTCAGAAAACGTATGGGGCATCCTGGAGTTGAACTGGGTTGTATTGTTTAATATTAGGCCCCAAAGTCTGGAAATTTACAGCCAATCTCAATCTGTCATTGGATATGGGACACATGGAGAAAGGAAATAATCTTGGGGAAAAGCATCTGTCCAAAGCTTGGGAAGAGTCTCTGGACCTGACTTGTGCAATTGTCTGCTGAAAACATTCCCAACAATGGGACAATAGTCCTTATAGGAAAACTTAGTAGTGGATCTCTATGTCTATTGTCACCTATGCTTCAAATATGGAATATGAGTCTATTGGATATAGTGTTTGCTCTAAACAAACATCTAATATATGGTTCTATTTAAACCTAACTCGAGAACACAAGGGTCCAGAGCCAGTGGTACTGCTGGAGGGATTAATGTCTCACCTTCCAGTCATAAGGGAGATTTTGGTTCCCATCTCATTCTTGAACTTGATGGTTTGGAGGTCCTAGTTCCCCAGGGAAAACCATTTTTACCCAGGAAGGTAGAATAGCACTGGATATTCAGATATTTCTTTAGACTATTTAAGGAGACTGGCAGGAAGGTACCTGTTGGCTCAAATGAGTGGTCCCACTTGGCAGGAGGAAAGAAGGTTGCTTGAATAGATTTGGTCCAAGGGGTTACATGTAAATAGTCAGATGGCCCTTTGTGAGCCTTGGTACTCCTAAGACAAAAAGTAAATGCCAGTGTCTTAATAAAGATTACTGAGGGTTTAGAGTTGCCAGAATTGAACGTTTTAATGCACCACTTATCGTAGGACTCAATTTAATCAAGGTATTGGAAGAAGGTAAGGAATAGCGTGCATGATGGAAGGAAGTCATGATCATAACCTTGGTCTAATGATCTTTTATAGAGGCCAAGTGTGGCAAGTACAGCTATTTTTATATTTACTGTTTTTTTCCTATTTATTTTTTAATATCCTATTAGCATATAAATGGAGTATTATATCATAATTTATGTTCCAAAAACAGGTGTAATGATATTTATATCACATCGTGATAGATGATGGATGTTGATACCTAATAACCATGATTATTAATAATGTTTCTTCAGAGAAACAGAACCAATAGAACATATACAATTAAAATAATGGACTTTATTAGATTTGTTCATAGAATTAGAAGCTGAAAAGTCCCATACTGGCTATGTATAGGCTGGAAAGCCAGAGAAACTGGCAGCTGTTCAGTCCAAGGAACTGGAAGGTTCAGAACCAAAGAGATAAAGGTTGATGATGCAGCCCCACTTCAAAAGCTGAAGGGTGAAATTCTGAAAGCCCCCTGGAGAACCACTGGTGCAAGTCTAGATTCAAAGACTGAAGAATATGGATTCTGATGTCCACAGGGACAGTTGAAGCAAAAATTAAATAAATAAATAAATATAAAAAACCAAACCAAAACAAAAAAACACCATTCCTACTTTAAAAGGGTTGAGTATGTGGGTATGAACTTTCCCTTCTTCCACTCTTTCATCTGGGATTCTAGTCTACTGTATGATGATGCCCACATTCATTGGGCTTACTGCACTCATATCTGAACCCACAGGCCAATGTTCTCTCAAAGTTCCTTCACAAACACACCCAGAATTGTGCTTTATCAAATTTCTAGGCATCTGTCAATCTGCTGACATTAATAACAGAAATCAACCATTGTATCTATATACCTTGTGATTTCCATATATTTAGGATGAGATTTTCTTCATGTGAACAATAGGGAAGAAAGAATACTGAGTGGAGAGAGAGTTGAGTTTTATTAGTTATTCTCCATTTGCCTCCTGCAAACACATTCTCTTTCTTGCTCTGGGAACCACAAAGCTCCACCTGATGTTCACCATAACCAGATCTTTTGCCATCTGGTTTACAATTGAGTGAGATACTAGAAGGTGGAATCAAATAAAGGCCTGGATATTTCTTCCCTGCTTTCTTCCTGCTGTAGTGTCTAATAGTTGCTCCTTCTGATACTTCAGCATAGATTGCTGTTTTCCTTAACCCTAACCACACTCAATACATAGTAGCAACACTTAAACCATCTAGGGTTGGATTCTATTTCCTCCTGGGATAATTATGCATTGTTTGAATTACCAGTGTCCATGTGGTTGAACACAAACCTCTAAAGTATAATCTTTAAGATTGTCGATCTCTTCCCACCCAAGCATCCCCTGGTTTAATTTAAGCCTGGCCATGCTGTTGGTGATTCATCTGAAAATGTCACCATACAAAATAGCCATTACCAACTGTCTGGCTGATTGATTTTTCAAGGTCATCAATATAGGGTTTGGTCAATAGCAGATGAAAAGCACTTCTGAATGAATTTTCTACAACATAAGAAAAACTTGAAAAGGAAGGTCCCATATTGATCATGAAAGGAAGGACAGGAAGTTCTGATGACAAATGCAGGGTGAACAACCCCAGGAAGAAATGCACATTTGTGTTTGTAGTTTAATAGATGAGGAAACAGCTTCCCAGGGCCAAAGTGATGTATGCTGTCCCGCACAGTCAGTGTGAGGTGTAGGATTAGAATCACTGCAGTGCCATTGTGTGGAGAGCCTCACACATCATTCCTGACATTACTCTTTTGTGATAGGTTTTGGGGTCTATTCTGTTATCTCTATTTTCTGATTAAAAATTCAAGGAGTAAAAACCTCCTTGGGTGGTCAGTCTTCCATGGATAAAATTGGATTCCTTGCTTAAATTACACTTTAGATTTCTTTTGAATTTTTGGAATCATATATATTTAGAATTGAAATTTTATATGCCTCTTGCCAACACAAGCCCATATGTGCTCAATAAAAAAATTCTCTCTTGAAAGTACGATGTGCATTTGACAGATTACAGCGATAGAGGGGAGAGAAAATGTAAGACTCTTGCTCTCACCAAGTTATGGCAAGTATGTGGGATTCATACCCTTTTGTGCCATCATTCATTTTTATTAAATGTACTAGCTGCCACCTCAGGCATCTAGCTACTCCTTACAAAGTTATTATTTCTTTACTCTAGGTGACAGGAGATTGATCAAAGCTGCTTGTCGAAATCTAAATAACATCAGTAACATCGGTGAGTTGGTCATGTTATTTTGAACCTGTCCAGAGTATTTCTTCAGAATGAAAGTATATAAATGAAATTTTGAGAAGTAACCCTCAATTGATATTTTCAACCAATATATCATGTTAGTTTAAGATTGAGGATAAAGACTGATAAACCTGTAGTACATGTGGTTTTCTTTTGCAGTCATTTTAGTTAAATAATTATGTACAATATATAATAGCATAGTATGTATTAAACATATATTATTCATCAACCATATGAAAAGATACTTGAAACTTTTTATTCTGTTACAATGGAACATTATAGGACAGATATTTACCGGTGATAAGTTAAAACGTGTATATAACAGGTCTTGCTGCTGACACTATTAAGTGTTGTTGTTGTTTTTTTTAAACATCATGGTAATATGAAAAAATGGGAAATATACCCAAAAAAGTTTGAAGTTTTTAATATTCTAAGTTAATGTCATTAATTAATGAAATAACTAATTGAAAGTATTAATTTCATAATTACTTGTTAAATTCCTTTATTCGTCCCATTAATGTTTTTAGACCACTACTTTGTCTGGGTACCTAAAAGTCAAATAATATCTAAGTTTCTAGAAGAAAACAGGCTCTGTGCCAACTGCTGTATTTAACCTTGAAAGTGTTATTGCAAAATGCTCACTTTACATTTGTTTACTTATAATCTCAATCTGTATTTTCTTGAACATTTGTACTGATGACCTTCTTCCTCATCTATATTTTTTCTTCCGACAAGGGCAAAAATGTGTATTTTGCTACCTAGTGTTAATCATGGCTATGTAGCAATCGTGGATAGTGTACATAGAAGAGGACTACTCCTGATCCCCTGATGCTATCATTTATGGTATGCTTCCATTCTGCCATGGAGGAAGCTCAGTGTCTTATGTGATTTTCACTTAATACTCAAAACTCAACAGGGTAGATTATTGGGGATATCAGTATCTGAGCACAGACATTTCAATTGAAGGGAGTGCTTAAGCCTGATGTTCCACCAACACTGTTCACTGCTGTTCCCTCTGTGATTAGCAACAGAGGCAAAGGCTCCTGCCTGGCTGGAACTCCCTCTGCCCCAGCCTCATGACAATGTGGCAGTGTGACTGATTCCTGAACAAAGGAAAGGAAGAACTCCTATTGCACCCAATATAAAAAGCATATTATCATGGAAGAATCATCTCCCATGATACACAAGTGGCAAGTTATGCTAGCAATGAAATTTGTCTGGGGTCTAGTCTTTGACTTCAGTAGAGTGCTTTTTTGGGGAGAGGTGGGTACAGGGGATTGCACTTAGCGGCACTCAACCACTGAGCCACATTTCCAGCCCTATATTGTATTTTATTTAGAGACAAGGTCTCACTGAGTTGCTTAGTGCCTTGCCATTGCTGAGGCTGGCTTTGAACTCACGATCCTCCTGCCTCAGGCTCCCGAGCTGCTGGGATTACAGGCATGTGTCACCATGCCCAGTGAGTAGGGTGCTCTTTTACTGACAATGTATCTATAATCCCAAGGAAAGTTCAGCCTGACCACTCTCCCAATATTGATGTCTTATTTAAACAGTAATGATAGTTCAATCCCATTAATGATGTATCCAAAAATTATAAAACAAACATCCAAAAATTATAAAACAGTATATTTATTGATATTAATTTTTATTTTCTAAAAAGAAAGTTTTATTTATATAAAAGGCTACAATTTAAGTTACGAAATGTTGGTCTTTTTCCACCAAATGAATTAACAGCATGACACAAATCACTACACAGCATGCAATTATTTGGTAATGAGTTGTAATCATAAGTAATTTCCCAAAGAGTAAATTAAGTATTCATTAGAAAATGTAATCAGTATTAATTCTATTAATTATTTCAATTAAAAGGTGGAAAATGAATCTTTATATGAATCTAGGGATTATTTAGTTTCCCTTTGAAAAGTCTCTTGTTCACTGAACTTTAAAAAATCAAAAATATGAAAATAAGATGAGCATAGGAATACTTATATACATCTGTGTCTACAGTGTGTGAGGACTTAGTGAAGTATTTATGTGTCCATTTTTTTTGTCAGCACTCATGAAATTGTAGAGTCTGCAAAGTTGGTTAATTCTTTCTAGGAACATTGTAAAATCTTTTTCTGTACTGCATAATATGATATAGCTCTCATATTTTAACATTTCAAACCTGTATGATGGGTAACATCCTAATTTTCTCAGTACAGTGATATGACAAAGTCTCCTCCCACAACTACATTAGAGTTACTTTGTCAGGCTCACTTTCCTTTATTCCTCATTATTTATTTTGTATTCTAAGAACCAGGCTCTACCCAAGTTCACAAATACTTTTGGTACTTTTCTACTTCTAAGTCTTAGTTTGTATTTCCTCTTTCTTTCCTTCCTCTGTTTTTTAAATTTATTAATTCACTCAATTTACCAAATTTGTTGATATTACATTTTTTAATCACTGTTAAATTCGTAGTAAATTGACCATTTTAAAGGCATTTAGCATGAGGTTGTGCAACTTCTGCATCTATCTAGTTCCTAAATATTTATACCACCCCTTAGGAGATCCAGGGGCCACTAAACAGCTGTTCTCCATTTCTCCTTCTTTACACTCCACCGATATGAATTTTCACTGTATGAATTCACTACTCTGAATATTTCACAAAAATGGTATGATTGTGTCCTGCTTTCTGTCTGCCTTCTTGCAGTAGCATAAGGGTTTTCTTTTTCACCTTTTTTATTGGTGCCTTATAGCTGTACATACTGATGGGATTTGTTGCTGTTTATCCATACATGCCTACAATACACAATATAGCAATGTATTCAGTCAAAATCACTCCCTCAGCACTTTCTCCCTCTCTCTCTCCACTTCCCACCCCTGGGTCCCTTTCCTCTCCCATTGTTTTTTCATGAGATCCATCTCCATCTGTCTTTCCTTTTTCTCTCTGGTTTCGGCATATGAGAGAAAATATATGACCCTTGACCTTCTAAGTTTGATTTATTTAGCTTAACAGTATGGTCTCCAATCCCATCTATTTTCCTGCAAATTGAAGCTTATCACTTTGTAGCATATGTATTATATGCCTTTTTATAGCTGAAGGATATCTCATTGAATTTATATATAGTAATCTCCTATCAAGTTACCCATTGATAGGTATTTGAGTTGTTTTCACATTTGGCTGTTGTGAATAAGTCCTTCTGTGAAAATAAATGCATGAGTGTGTGTTTGTTTTTTATTTCTTTGGGATATGTTGGATATATACTAAGGAACAGAATGGCTGGGTCATAATTCTATGTTTAACATTTTGAGGAACTACCAACTGATTTTCACAGTGGCTGCATCATTTTATATTCTCACCAGAATGTATGAGGGTTCCAATTTCTCCAAGTTCTTGCCAATCTTTGTTCTTTTCTTTTTTAAAAAAAATTAATTTATTTTGTTGGAGCATTATAATTATAACCTCGATGGGGTCCATTGTAGCATATTTGTACACACACACAACATAATTTGGTCCATCCTAGTACCTTTCCTTTTTCTTCCTTCTTCTCTCCCCCAATATGCTGTCTCAACTCATTTTCCTTTCCTTCCCCTTTCCTTTGTGCTCTCTTTATATCTGATTAGTGACCTAGTGGGAGAGATGTAATATTTCACTGTTTTGATTTGCCCAAGGAGGCATTGGTAGCCTGTATCCTAAGCTTTTGTGCAGATACCAGGAACACTACAAGTCATTCCAGCCCAAGAAGGGGAAGAGGAAATCAAAATAAAGGTCAGAGTCTTTGTCTATTAAGAAACCCTAGTGCTTTTTTTTTTTTTCCAAAAAGTACATTTCTTTAAGATTAAAAAGAAAGGATTAAAGATCTATGTAAAATTTTGATTAGCAGCCCACAAAAAGTACATCATTGTTTTGTTTTAGAAAATAAAACTGTACAAATATTAAAAGAAAAGAAGGATGTATATCAGAGACCCCTGAATACTTCAATAATCTTTGTTTTAAGAACTATGGTCTCCTGAGAACAAACTGCACATTACCCCCCTGGCGTGATCAAGCCATACTAGGGACATGAGTTGCTAAGCCCAAACCAGGATCTCTGACATTGGCTGGAAAAAAAGAGATGGCTGGACTCACAAATGCTCCTACTCTTTATTGCCATAAGTCCCCCCATCCTTTTCTTCATTAAGTGGCCTTCTGGTTAATCTACAATTTTGGATTATATTCCAAAATGCTGAAAAATTGATTCTAAGATTATTTTTGAAGTGAACTTCCCTTTTGTATTATGAAGATATTGTCCTTTGTTGACAAGATTAAAATTTAACCCAAGCTAAACTAATGTTTTGTTCAATTATCCTTCAAGTTAGCTCTTTCTTGGTTTTACCCATCTCAGTAATTGATAGTTCTATTCTTCCTGTTTAATTTATTTTTGTTTTGTCTTATACCTCTATAACTTAATCAAGATCAAGACTCCCACTTAATTCACTGCTATTACCTTATATGTAGAAAATATTGTAAGCTTTCAAAAGTATTTGTGTCATAGATGTCAAATTAAGTTATCTTCTTCCCATAACATTCTACTTGGATTCCCCCAAATGAATAAAACTCTTTTCTTTACATTATCATATTTGTCTCTTCTTGCAACTTGTGTCACAATTTGCCTCATACCATAGTCATTTTATGCATTTCAGTAACTGCAAATTCCTAGAAAATGAGAACAGGTTTTGTTTACCTACCACAGTACTTGGCCAGACATAGATGCTCAAATACTGCTTATGGTTTTAAAATCCCCATATGGATCCTAAAAAGAGCAAATAAGAGTTTTATTTTTAGGAATGTCATGAGTTTGCTTCACTTCGGGAGCATGACGTGGCCTCTGAAGATTATGTCTTTTAGGGGACCCTTTCAAATAAAGCTGTACTACCCAGGACCTTAGTTATCAGTGACTCAGAACTTCCTCGTCTCCTGCCATATAAGGTTTAACTGCGCTACTATATGTATCAGTTTTTGTTGGAGATACCAGCTACATTGTTTGGGTCCAAAAAATTACTGAAAATTATCAGGAGTCTGGGTGAAACGGAGTAAAAATTCATCCCAGGGGTCTTTGATATACATCCTCCTTTTCTTTTTCTATTTATACAATTTTATTTTCTAAAACACAATAATATACTTTTTTGTGGGATGCTAATCAAAATTTTATATTGATCTTTAATCCTTTCTTTTTAGTCTTAAAACAAGGCACTTTTTGAGCAGTAGACTCTGAGAAAAGGTGAATAACAATGACTAGGACAAAAATGTATTTGAGAGATAATCAGAAACAGACATCAAAAACATATTTTTATTTATCATAGTATTAATAATGATAAAAATACGAGTGATCTACCTTTATAGTTGGGCAATTATCAATAATTTGCATATTGTTATATAGAATGAGACATTATAGATTTTTCAAACACCATTAAATAGTACCAAAAAAGTTTTCACTATGTAATGTTAATTAAAAGGAAAAAAATATTACATTGTAAGATCCAAATTTTGTTTAAAAGCTGCCATTTTATAAAACTGATAGAAAATACATCACTAATTTAAATTGCATTTCTGGGTCCTGAGAATATAGAAAACATTGATTTTATAAATTTTCATTGTTATCTAAATAACCCAACATGTGCATTTATTCCACTTTTTTTAGAGAAAATATATTCAAAAAATAAAATATATCAGTTTAGGTTATCAATCTAATTCTAGATATGTCTACATTAAAAGCTTAAAAGCTTCTATAAGCTCATTTTAAGCCTAAAGTTTATTTTAGCGATCTACCAAATATTTTTTCATTATAAAAAGTGTGTTGATTACTGTGCTAGATAATAGAGCTGAGTTTTTGCATGAAATAGACAGACTCTGCACTCAGAATAATGAATCTTTCTTATAACTGCTAAGACCTGGAGCCATATCTGGTCTATTCACCCACTGGACTCACATGATTTAAGGTCAAGGTTATGCCAGTGATAGTTACAGGCTAGGTCCTACAGTTAGTTATTAAAACCAAAATTTGAGACAGAAGTAGATTCTAAAGGTGTGTGAGGTCTGTGTAAGCTTCAGGTCTCTGTAGCCAAGAAAATCTGTTGTAATGTTAGCAATAAAGACAAAGGATGCCTACCCATAGTATCTGCTGTGAGGGTCACAGCCAGCAAAGCCAAGTTCTTCTCTACTACCATTGTGTGGTGTGTTGCAGCTTATAATGGCAGGCTCTCTCCTCCAGTGTTACAGTAGACCCCAGAAAATCACTGTCAGTTTCTTCTTTCTGGATTCTTGTATTAAAAAAATGAAATCCACAGATGAGAAAGAAGAGTGCAGAAGAATAGGATTTATTCATGAGAAAAGAGTGTTTTCGTAGGGTAAAAGGGGACCACATAGGAGTTGCCACTTGGGTCTGCTAGTCTACAGGTTTATGTAGCTCTTGGGTCAACATTATTGCTCCAAATTTATGAGTCAGTCTTTGTAAAAGTGACTCTTGGTTCAAATTTATGCTAATCAGGTTTTAGGAAAATACCAATGTTATTGTTTCAGATTTTTGCTAATCAGGTTTTATAATAGTATCTAAGCTATTGGTTAAAATTCATGTTTATTTGGTCTTTCAAAGTGCCAACACTATTGGATAGCCCAGCAATCTCAATTTGGGTCTGCACAAATAGAAGTGAGAGATTGGTTGAGGACAGCATAGTGGACGTTGAAGAATTAGTGTTGTTGTGTTGTATGAAGCAGGTGTCTACACTGGGCCTGTGCTGGGTCATTGCTGGTTCAACAGGTTGAAATCCCCTGGCTTGCCTTGGCCTTGATTCACCATGCATCAGGCCCAGCACGGTGGGCTTTCTGTGGCCATAGCCCACCATTGCTCCACTGCACCCCCACTCCATCTCTGCTTCTCAGCAGGGATTTGTGGACTGGCAGCATAGGTCAGTGGTTAGGGAGCCATTTCATTATGTCTGACATGTAATGAAGACTCAGTTTTTGTTTTTTTGAATGACATATTTAGCAATATTTTCAAAAACTCAGTGTAAGTTTACAAGATAGTACTTGCCAATGGCCTCTGGAAGATTAGCTGTTATTGTGAGATATGCATAGATAAAACATGTTGCACAAAAATTTCTTAAAGTCCTAATTTTCAGATGTTCTGGCTCTAAAAGAAAATTATAAGCCACAGTAAGAAAGTAAAAAGTTGGCATCTGAAAACTTTTGGCTTACAGTGCTACCAAGAGTCAGCAAAATAGTTTTTAAATATTTTTAAACATAGGTTTTCATGGGAAAATATAATAAAATATATCTTAATAAAATATCAGGAATATGGGATAAACTCTTTTAATTTTGCCTCATTTCTTTAATGTAAGCTTTGGCAGTTACAACAAATTATAAATGGACCCTCAAAACATAAGATGGATATAAAAATAAGCCACAAAGATTTTATAATAAAAAAAACAAATTGGAATTTTTTTTTTGAAGTTAGAATGAAGAAAATAACCTTTTTTTCCTGGTAACTCAATAGGATATACATGTGGCCTTTGGATTTTTAATTTATTTTTCCTTATTTTTTAATTCATTAATAAATTTTGCAATTATGGGGATTGAACCCAGGGGTGTTATACCGTTTAGCTACATCACCAGTCCTTTTTATTTATTTTATTTTGAGTCTAGTTTTCACTAAAGGGCAAAGCATAGCCTGAAATTTGTAATTCTTTCCAAATTGCTGGGATTACAGGCATGCTCCACCATGCCCCACTGGATTTGGGGTCTTATTATTGTTCAGATATATCACAGGCCATTTGTTTTAGATATTAAGAAGCAAAGTTATATATATGGTATTTATTTTAATCTTGAACCCACCTACAATTCAAATCAACATACTGAATATGACTTCAATCTGTTATGAACACAAATCATATCATTTAAACATATCTCAATATTGTTTTTTGTATTTTTAATTGATTTTTTTAAAAAATAAATGACAGCCGAATGCATTACCATTCTTATTACACATATACACCACAATTTTTCATATCTCTGGTTGTATATAAAGTATATTGACACCAATTCATATCTTCATACATGTACTTTGGTAATGATGTCTATCACATTCCACCATCCTTGCTAATCCCCTGCCCCCTCCCTTTCCCTCCCAATCCTCTGCCCTATCTAGAATTTATCTATTCATTCCATGCTCCCCCTCCCTACCCCACTATGAGTCAGCCTCCTTATATTAGAGAAAACTTTTGGCATTTTTTTTTTTTTGGATTGGCTAACTTCACTTAGCATAATCTTTTCCAATGCCATCCATTTACCTGCAAATGCCATGATTTTACTCACTTTTATTGCTGAGTAAAATTCCATTATGTATATATGGCACACTTTTTTTATCCATTCATCCACTAAAGGGCATCTAGGTTGGATCCACAGTTTAGCTATTATGAATTGTGCTACTATAAATATTGATGTGGCTGTTTTCCGGTAGTATGCTGTTTTAAGTCTTTTGGGTATAAACTGAGGAGAGGGATAGCTGGGTCAAATAGTGGTTCCATTCCCAGATTTCCAAGGAATCTCCATACTGCTTTCCATATTGGCTGCACCAATTTGCAGTCCACCAGCAGTTTATGAATGTGCCTTTTCCCCCACATCCTCGCCAACACTTATTGTTGTTTATCTTCATAATAGCTGCCATTATGACTGAAGTGAGATGAAATCTTAGAGTAGTTTTGATTTGCATTTCTCTAATTGCTAGAGATGATGAACATTTTTTCATATATTTGTTGATTGATTATATATCATCTTCTGAGAAGTGTCTGTTCAGGTCCTTGGCCCATTTAGCAAAGTACCAGGATATAAAATCAATACCCATAAATCAAAGGCATTTCTGTACATCAGTGACAAATTCTCTGAGAAGGAAATGAGGGAAATTATCCCATTTACAATAACCTAAAAAAAAACCTAAAAAAAAATTGAGAATCAACTTAAAAAAAAGTGAAAGATCTATAAAATAAAAACTACAGAACCCTAAAGAAAGTAATCAAAGAAGACCTTAGAAAATGGAAAACCTTGCTCTTGAATAGGTAGAATTAATATTATCAAAATGACTATACTTCCAAAAGCACTATACAAATCAATTCTGATCAAAATCCCAATGGCATTCCTCATAGAAATAGAAAAAGCAATCATGAAATTCATCTGGAAAAATAAGAAACTCAGAATAGCTAAAGCAATCCTTAGAAGGAAGAGTGAAGCAGGTAGCATCACTTTACCAGGCCTTAAACTATACTATAGAGCAACAGTAACAAAAATAGCATGGCATTGGCAAAAAAAAAAAAAAAAAAAACTGATAGACCAATAGTACAGAATAGAGGATACAGCGACTAACCCACAAAATTATAATTATCTTTTATTAGACAAAGGTGCCAAAAGCATGCATTGGAGAAAAGATAGCATCTTCAACAAATGGTGCTAGGATAACTGAAAATCCATTTGCAACAAAAAGAAATTAAACTCCTATCTCTCACCATGCACAAAACTTAACTCAAAATGGATCAAGGACCTAGGCATTAAACCAGAGACTCTGCGTCTAATAGAAGAAAAAGTAGGCCCTAATCTCCATCATGTGGGATTAGGCCCCAACTTCCTTAATAAACATATTTCAATATTAATAATAAAATATTAGAATATGTTCTCTATCTTAACTCTTTAGTAGTAATGCCATGAAAGAAGACATGTTTCTCAAGAAGGGTATGAAGAAGTCCCTGAGAGAAGGGGAATTCTGACTCAGGACCAGCACATTTGGGGCACATGTGATGGAAAAGAGATAGAAACTTGTTGATTGCAATGTTAATATTTATAGGAGGTTGGTATTAGGGCCTTAACTAGAGGTGAAGCCATGGTGGAATTTTACAACTTATCACCAGTTTTCCCTTCTGTCATGCATTTCCATCATTTTGCAAGGGTGCAAGCCAAAGGAATGTTATTCAAGGATTATAATTAGTCCTCAGTACTTTCTGTATCTCAGTGGCTCATGTGTGTCTTCTTTAAGACCCATTATATCTCTCTCTTTATCCTAAATCCCTGTCTCAGTATCAGCCAAACCCTAGAAACAACCCACATGTCCTTTAACAGGTGATGATTCAACTAACTATGCTATATTCATATCACAGACTACTAATCTATGATGAGCAGGCACAAAATGTTGACACATGTAACAGCCTAGACAAATTTCCAGATAATTATACTGAGAAAACACATCAAATCCCCAAAGTTATAAACTCTCTGAGTTTATATTCATATGACATCATGAAATAACAAAACATAGAAATGTGAAATTGATTGGCTACTGCTTGTGGAGGACCGTGTCATATGACTATAGCTAAAAATGCACAACCAGAAAGAAAACTAAAAGAAGTCTTCTGTAACTTGATTGTCAATGTCAAAGTTAATGGTGTAGTTTGGTACTGTCTTACAGTTTGTTATACAGTTTACATATGAGGTGTCCCCCAAAAGTTATGCTTGAAACAATACAAGATCACTCAGAAGTGAAATGATTAGGTTATGAGAGTTGTGACCTGATTAGTGAATTAATTCTCTGATTTGTATTAAGTAGGTCATAGCAGTGGTCAGGTAGGGTGTGGCTAGAAAAGGTGTGCCCTTGGGGTTTACATTTTGTCTCTGGTAAGCAGAGTTCTCACTGCTTCCTGATTGCTATTTCCTGAGCTGCCTTCCTTCTATCATAATGTTCTGCCTCACCTTGGGCCCAGAGTGATGAAATTGGTCACTAACCGACTTTGACTTCTGAAACCATGAACACCAAATACACTTTTCCTCCTCTAAAATTGTCCTTGTCAGGTCTTTTGGTCACAATTGGAAAAAGCAGACTAAAACATAAATTGGTACTGAGAAAGGGTGTCACTACCATAACTAACCTGGACTTGTGATTGTTCAGAAGCTGTTGGAGCTTGTTTGTAGGGGAATGATTTTGAAAAGTGTAGAGATGCAAGCTGGGAAAACTTTAGAATGTTATAAATGAAGCCTAATGGGCAATTTTAGTGGAAACTCAGAAGACCAAAATATCAACAGGAATGGGGATAGTAAGACTGTGGTCATGAGGTTTCACAGAAGGAGGATGCTCTTGGAAACTGGAATAAAGGTCATTCATGTTATGCCTTGGAAAAAACATTGTCCACATTTTGCCAGTATCTTGGGACTTTCTCTGAGGCTGAAAAGAGAGGTAATGTAGTAATTAAACCGGTAGAGGAAATTTTGAGGCAGTAGAGCATTCAGGTAGTGGAATGGCTATGGCTGGTAGTTTTGGTCAAGTTTACTGTAATAATCAGGAGCAGAAAGCAGATAAGAAAAATCTGAAAAAAAAAAAAAAAACCCTTGTAGTTTGGCTAAAAAATGGCTTGCACAATTGGGGCTAAGGAAGGTGTGGTTTTTAAAGGGATTACAGCTACTAATAACTTCATGTAGAAATACCTGGAAAATGGCTTGTGGGCATCTCAGGAATTGGCAAGGCCACTCCCATCTCAGACTCAAGGGGGTAATATTTTTATATTTTTGTCCATGGTAAGCACATCTCTTTCTATTTCCTGATTTTTGTGTCCTGAGGTTTTTTTTTTTTTTTTTTTTTTTTTTTTTTACTATATAAAATTGTTTAATCCAGGTAAAATAGGTGGATACAAGGTAAAGTAAGGCATAATTTGAGTTTTTGGGTGTACTATCTCATTTAACCCTTCTACTAAACTATAAAAAATTGTAAACTATAACAATTGCAAACTATAAAAAACCCATAAATCATTACAGAGATTAAAACATAGACTCAGAAGGGATAAAAAACTTGTAACTCATATACTACTGAGTGTGCAGGTATCATTCAAATCAAGAAACCTCAGATATCAATTTTCTCACTGCAAATTCCTAAGGCTAATTATACACAGCAATCCATGGACTATAATGCAGGATTCTTACTTTGGTTATGAACATAGCTGTGTTAGCTGGGTGAGGCACATTTTGTTCCCTTGATTTAATTTGGCTAATGACCTCAGGGGAAGGTGTTGAAAAATGACTGGCAAATCAGCCATGGTTCTCTTATGATGGTTAGCTGTGATAACAACTCCTATATACACTGGAAATTACTGAGTAACAATGAAAGCCATTGCAATGTTTGGACGGGTACATTGTGGCAGAGAGATCCCTGTGAGCAAAGACAAAGAAGTTATGATTTCCCATGGTCTATATTTCTGGAAAACTACAACTCTTACTACCCCTGTTTTAACATCATCACCCCTGGGAGAAATGACTCAGAACTAGTAGGCTATGTGACCACCTTTTCCATAGTGTCCCACTGTAAACAAATGCCTTACCTTGGGGAAAGTTTACTATTTGTCAGATACTTCCCTTAATCCAACAGGGCATTCACTTATTATTATTATTATTATTATTAATGAAGACTAGAACATAAGTATTTTATTTTATTTTGGGGGGGGTTCTTTTTTTCATAGTGTTTATTGGTGTATTATAGTTGTACAGATTTTGGGATTCATTGTTATATACTTGTGCATGCACACAACATAACAATAAAATTGGGGCATTCATTCATTGATATGCTTCCTTTCCCTAGTCCACTGAAAGTCCCCTGAAAGCAAAAAAGTCTACCATTGTTTTCCATTTTTGTGTTCCAAGTTCCCAGTGCCTGGTATATAATGATTTCCCTTTGAAATTTTATTATATTCTACTGAAATTTTAGAAAGTCTGATTATTTAATATTTTTATTTTGGCTATTCTACATCATTGCCTATGGGAGAAATAAAGATACTATCAAGGCAGGAGTTCACAAATGATACAGTCTATTACCACGATAATTTTTCTTAGGTTTGCAGGATATAAAAAAGGGGAGAATAATGTGAACAAACATACCAGGAAGTATACTCTGTAGATGAGGTACATTAACAAAATATTTGAGTTCTAAAATGATTAAAGGTAGTTGCTCAGTTAGGGTGGAAGCAGACCTCCATAGAAAGGAATGTGTGGTTAAGGAAATAAGGAAGGTGTAATTGTAGTGGACCTTTATATGTACAGCTCCCAGAGAAGCTGGCTTGACCACTGTGGAGATCCTTCATGACACAGGTTTCAGCCATGCTTGAGGAGGGTATTGGAGGATGTACTCTTAGAGATCAGCTCCAAGGCTGATGGCCTGAAGCACTTGTATTCAGAGAAATGCAGAGAGAGTACAGTCTTGCTATAGCCCAAGCTTTCAAAGTGTCAAATTTTTGAGTTAATTCACTGCCAAACTTCAAACTGTGTACTTGGCATCATTTCAAAGCTACACAAGAGTCTTGCAATTACAACTCCAACTTTTCCCACTTTATGTAACATGACTTGTTCCTTGGACAACATCTTATTCTTCAGTTCATACATCTTTCAGTTATATCAGATCTAACTTGGAACCATCTGACATTATTCAATGAACTGATAAAGTACTATTAATTAAAAAGCCATTACTAACTCGTGTATCTGAAGAGAAGCACAATCTCCTGGAAAGGTTTGTCCATAGATGTTAAACAAATGAGACCTCATCAAATTGTTGCCTTTATCTTTGAAGTAATGTGAGTACTTTTGCAATTGATCCAGTCTCCTATTATAGTAGTGCTTTAATTCTCCAGGGAATGGCATCACTATCTTGTTAGTCATCAATATCTTAGCAGGAAATTCTAGTTAACTATTTTAACTGGTTAAATTTTTCAAATAAGCATGAATAATTACATGGTCACCCTATAATCACTGTCACAGTAAAGTAATTGTTACATATGACTGTTATTGTGTTATATTTCTAATCTAAAGTGACATCCCTGGGAAAATTCACTGATAAATATTTCATATAAGAATATAAAAAATAAGACATTTCAAGGACAAGACTTAATTCATTAACTGTCAGGAATAAATTTAAACACCTGAAAAATGGTCATGACATTTCCTGACTACTGTCTGAACGTTCATTTATTCATGAATTATTGAACTCACACTTTACAACACTGTTCTGAAACTAGAACAAAAGATATCTGCCCTAACAAAATCTGGGACTTTATAAATGAGAATTTAATACAGTACTAAGAAAGACATTTTAATGACGAGAATGAGTCATTGACTATTGAGAAAATAAATACAATTTCTCATAAAATATTACATTTATTCAATTTAAAATATAAAAAAGATGATAAATCTGATACATGGAAAATGCATATTCTAGAATAAAGATACATTATATTACTAGCAATAATAAAATTTTATTATTAAGCAAATTTAGCAAATGTTCAGAGCCAAAATATAGTAAACAAGTAATGACAGTCTGTTACATTTCAGACAAGATACTTTTAGAAAAGTCTTCTGTAAGTTTCATTTTATCAGCTTGATTCATTGTTGGAAATGTTTTAGTAATGAGATCAGTAAAAGGAAGCAGTTGCCTTATATCCATGAATTTGTGGTATATATTAAGGAATCTCATTTAAGAAAAAAATGGAGTCTACAGGCAACCACTTATTTAAGGGAAGAGAAACAAAGGGCAGGAAGAAACAAAATGAGTAGAATGAAGGATCAAGAAAAAGTGCTACAAAATGAATAAATGAATTGATAAATGTTATGGGAAATGATGTGGATCAGAAATCTTTATTTCGAGGCCACAGAAATGAGTTTAGTACGTGAATAACTTGATCTTCAGCTGTTCTTGCAAGGAAGGGAGAGATTGGCATTTAATGATTGTCAAAAAACAATACTGGTGGAGGAAAAAGTATCCCAGCTGCTTGAAAAAGATGAAAACATACCGTAAAGAGATGGCGGCTTGGGTTCTGATTAAAATCATCCTTGGATGTCTGGAACCAGGCACAGACAGTAAAGGTATAATGATCTCCCTACTTGCTTTGAGAGAGACCGAGTAAATAAGTCGACTGGCTTTATGTGATGTATCCAATTCCATTGACCATTAAATAGTAAAAATGCCTCTGAATTCTAGCAACAGAGGGAATGTGCATTCTGGTTTTGATTACTTACTTGGATTTGGAGGTAGACTGTTATACTGTAATCCTTTAGTGTAAGAGCCTCAAGATTTGTTTGTTCATTATGTTGCACTCTGTGAACAGAGAGGAACTGAAGAACAACAGCTTGAACATGGACTCACCACAAGTAAATGACAGAGGGGAACAGAAAATGAGCTTGCTGATAGCAGGAAATGTCCAGGGAGGGGTGGTGAGTATGTTTCAGGTATAATATCTTTTGCCTGATCCTGACAGTCAGGCAGGGAGGGATCAAAACCATACTATATCAGTACAGACCAACCTGCCTTAAAAAAAAAATCCTTATTGAAGACTGAGCAAGCCTTCTTGTGGATATGCAACAGAACCAAAATTAAAATAGAGGGGTGGATCAGAGGAGATATTTTGAAAAATAAAGCTGAAGAAATAACACAACATGCCTTGAAAATAGCGCATGTTCTGACCAAAGGAGCTCACTGATTCAGTGAAGTCAGTCTACATAGAATTTCTATATACTGGTGGCCAAATGGCCTCACAGAGCGCTGAATGATAAGGAGGGGTTCACTCTAGACTTTCTTCTTGGAAATTTGTGTGTAATGAGTGAAATCAATCAAGGAGTATTTGAGGGCATGAAGGGACCCGGAAAATGCATTTTCTCTTCTAAAATAATTAATTGAAAACATCCTCCTGAGATGAATCCTAAAGAATGATATAAGAATTTCCAGTGACATTAAAAATGGCAACATCCACAGTGAAACTGGACACTGGCATCATTTGCACGCCTTCTTAAGAGTGGGGACTCCTTGCTCCCTGTCTTGAGGTTCATATATGGTGGACAACACCTGTTCCTCAGCTTCATAGCATGGTTTCCACAGGTGGAGGAAACAACCTCATCATTTAACCACTGAAGTTAATTTCAACTAGAGTCCCTTTGCTTCCTTACCTAGAATCCTAGACTTCAAAATTGATAATTTCAGAAAATCAGTTATTCAGAATAGAGAGAGAAAAAGGAGAATCAACAAAACAGTCCAAGAGTAAAACTGTAGCCCCTATGTTTGCTACCCTCGATGTTAGACCCCTTCACTTAAATACACACAATTTATTATAAGTCAATTATCCTTCAATAAGCTCTTATTTTAAAAGATTGTACATGAAAAAATTTTGACCACCAGAATGAGTAGGAAGCTTTTCTTCTGTACTTTTTGAATCAAATGCATGTAACCATGCACACCAGCCCTCATAAGGGATAAGCAGATTCCACTGACATATACCTCAAACCGCAATAAAGATTAAAATTATAGCTTATAATAAAAACAAAATCTGCAAACCTCTCTTCTGCCTGCAATACTCCTAACTGGAAAAGAGGAAGAATCTTTGGAATGAATAGTTTTCTTTCACATGACTACATTGTTAGGTAGGATATTCTCTCCAGCTAGTCTCTGTGGATGGATGAGGAATATTCCTCCAACAACCTCCAGCCTCAGTTTTAGGATTCCCATTTTTTTTTTATTTTTTGGTTCTTAGTTGTATATTCATACAAACTCAGCACCAATTAAAGTGATAAATGTTATGAGATAAGAAGAAACTAACAGAATTCTGTAGAGTAGAATCATGTGCCACACAATGATATTTTGGTAAAAGACTGACCACATATACAATAGTGGTTCCATAAGATTATAGTGGACCTGAAAACTTATAACCTAGTTTTATTGTGGCTGTCATAATGTATAATGCATTATTTACAGTGTTTGCATACTAACATAATCAAACCAGTAACATTGACAATTGGAAAAAAGTACGGCACATATAGTTATGTCTAGTACATATTACTTGATCATAATAATGAATGACTGTTACTGGGTTATGTATTTACTATACTGCAATTTTTTTGGTACATAGATTGAACCCAGTGGTGCTTAACCACTGAGCCACATCCCCAGCCTCTTAATTATTTTTTTATTTTGAGACAGGGTCTACTAAGTTAGACCTGAAGTTGCTGAGGCTGGCTTTGAACTTGTGATCCTCCTTACTCAGCCTCCTGAGCCTCTAGGATTACATGCGTGTGCCACTACACCCTGGCTTATTCTATACTTTTTATTGTTATTTTAAGAACAGAAAGTTTACTAAAAAACAACATGAGATGTTTCTCTGGCAGTGACCTAGTTCATGCTTACTATTTCTGTCTCTTATTTATGTTCATGTCATTTTCTCTTTTGCCTGAGTGAATCTCACATTGTTTTGTTCAACGTGGAAGGAAGAAGAGAAGTATGTAGGCACACACACAGACACACCTCACATATCCTAAGTATATAGTAGGCTACACCATCTAGTTCTGTGTAAATGTACTCTGTGATGCTGGTACAAGGATGAAATTGCCTAATGATGTTTTTCTCCCTGTTGTTAAGTGATATATGATCATAATCTTTTCTGTGAATAAAAAGGTAACCTAATTTTACTATATCAGGTACTACTAAAACCCTGCACCCCTCTAATTCTTTTTAACATACCACGTATTTTACAAAGGCAAACCTATAGGCACAGAAAACAGATACACAGGAGCCTGCCATGGGGAGGTCTCCACTACGCAGGGCAATGGGGAGTATTTTCAGTTGTTCTGTATCTTACATGGATGGTTACTATTTGGGGTAGTAACCAAGTAACCGTCAATTTCTAACTTTACCTACCTGTCTATTTCGAGGTTAATAACCTCTTTTTGGGCGGGTACTTATTGATTCCTATAATATATTTTAAATACATATCTTCCCAATAACTAATTTTAAATCATTTCTTCTTTTTATATACTTAGATGAATGTCAGAAATTATTGAACCTTTGCTTCTTAATGTTAGGAATTATTTTCTCTGGCAATTTTCTTCTGTTTCCAATGAAGTTAAACTTATAGGTAATTGTGTAGAGTCAATATGTTTTTAATAGTAGACAATACCCACAAACATGACATGTATCTTTATTTATCTTCTGCTGGTATATAGAAAAACTTTTGATTATATACCTTATCTAATTTATTAAGCATTTCTATACCTAATTTTCAAAGAAAAGGTGTCTATTTTGTATAATTTAGTTATTATCTATCTTTGTCAATTTAAATACTTTTGTTTGGACAATTCATTGATTTGGAAGACACAGGATTGTTTCTGGTTTCATTTTCCTCCTTTCCTTTCAGTTCCTCTGCAGTATGACATTAGTATTTCAGGGACTCACCACATGGATGATGGAGTGAGGGGTGGTAGTGACTGACCTTGTGTCCTTGGGCAGGTCTTCTGTGTGACCGTTGGATGCTACTCCCAGTCCTGTTGAGTCCAATGGTGACATTGGGTGTTCAACTTGCACTTGAAACTGAAGTGAGTCATAGTCTACCCCAGGAGAGCAGGAACATTCTATTGGTTATTGGTTACTATATTTTTCATCAGCACTTGGAATCCCTAGGTCTTGCTTCATTTGCAGTAGGTTTGGAAGTCTGCTCTCTAACACTTGTACCAGTTAATTCCCTCCCACTGTGGCATCTTAATACAGTCATGCTCCTTAACCATGTTTCCCACTCTCCTTTTGACACTTGTGTGAACTTTTGAATCTTTTCTTTACCCCCTAGGAGTTAAGGACTGGTCCCCTGAGCATGCCAGCACCCTCAGACTTTCTATTGTGCTAACAGGAAATGATAATGAGAAGGCAAAATTTTGAGAAACATTTTATACAATGGCACTTCCAGTCTACTTAAACACTAGTTCTCTTTCACCTCCCCCTGCCAAAGTAGTTTTACTAATAGGAGCTGGAAAACTGGGGTAAAGATGTGAAGCAATGGTTATATCACAATACAGACACTTAAAAAAGGTCAAATAAGTGAGAGAAGAAAACTTCTTTCTGGTAAAGTAAATGCACTTTGCATACTATAAATTTCATTGTTTCCCCTCCAAAGTGTTAGTTCATGGATTCCAGTGCAATAGGGTTGGTTGTATTTCCTTGAAAAATGAATAACCTCCATTTTAGCACTGCAACTGTTGATAGCTGCTGCTGGAGAGAATACTTTCTGATGTTTTATATTTCAATTTCTATTCACTTCTAAAGAACTGACATTCTATTATAACTAAGTACTGGTTTGGGAAAGTTAATTTGTCTTCAAAATTTGCTCACTCTGTAGATACATCAACTCCAGGTTAATAATCAAGGAAATTCGCTGTGTTTCAGAGAAATAACAAACTTATTATTTTCTAAGAAAATCCCCTCCTACTTGTATAGCTTCCATTCAGACAAAATAACTATTTCTTAAAAAAGAAACATGATTAGTGTTTGCACAGGGGTCAGGAGTACTTGTATGCTTTCTTCTCAAGTAGCAAATAATGGTCCTAAATGCAATGAGGTTCTGACCTGGGATCAACCACAAATTTTGGCAGATAGCACTTTTCTTCCAGTAAGTTAACCAACTGTTACAGAGTACCTATATAGTGTGTGTAGGGCTGTATGCTAAGTCCAATAGGGAATAAAGATATCCAAGTCATAGCTCTTTACCTCCTGGAGTAATACGGTTCATTTAAGAAAAAAATAAAAAGCATTTTGATAAAAAAAATAAAAACAAAACTAAAAACTAAGTACTTTCATTAAAACAAAAGAAAGTGAAGTCATCACCTCCTTAAAATTCAAATGAAAAGTGGGCCCCAATGTTCTTCTTACCTTTTCTCCTATTTCTTTCCATGATTGGCGGGAGAGTTGTAACACAAGATTTTAGCCTTACATTCTGTTTGATACCTTCTCCTTCTCGGAGCTCTCTTAGTTGACAAGGCACAACATTCCTTTTCTCTGTCTATAAGATAAGGACTTCCTGGGTGTCTTAATCCTTGGCCTCTTCACTGGAACCACAATAGTATGGGTGATGCAAACAGGAGACATGGCTTAGCCTTGAAAATGTTTCTGAAATATTATTCCCAGTAACATATTCTTATTGCAGGTGGGTGTAGAAAATTTGATTGGGTTTTTTTTTTCCAAGTGACTTTCTTGTTAGATAAAATAATTCCAATGATTACTATAATGCATAATACTGGTGGTAGTTTTAGGGCATTATTTTCTCTTAATTAAATTTCCTTTTTTTGAATACTATGAGATTTTAATTAAGAACAAATGTTGAATTCTTTCAAATGTCACCTGAGGCACAATCAAGCAAATAATGCTTTTTGTTTGTTTGTTTGCTATATTTGTCATTGCAAATTATGCTAATTGCCTTAAAACAAATTTACTCCATTGTTGTATATAATTATCCTAACAAAGTATCATCTTATTTACTAGAATTTTATTCACCAGTTTTGTTGCTATATTGATAAATGTTAGTTTGTTTTTCTTTTCTTTCTTCTTAGTCTATCATTAGAGTTGAGTTCTGTTATTGAAGATATCATAAAAGGCCAGCTTTCTTTACATTGGAATAGAGTTACTTGGGGCTCTTAGGGCAGTGAAGAGTTCACATTTAAAACAAATAATGTGGAAAAAAATATACTTACATCTGTAAATAATTTTTATTTGCAAAATAATGGGAAATTGAATAGGAACTTTCAGTAATCAGAGTTCTAAAAGCATGAGTAGACATTTTGTGGCTAGTTTGTATTGTTAAGAAACAGAATAATTTAAAAAATTAGAAATATTGTTTAATAAATCAAACTTTTGCTTGACTTTTAGATGTTGGAAATAAAAAAAAATCATCAAATAATTTTTATGAAACGTCTCACTTTTTTTATTCATTTCATCATCATGTAAAATTGAAACTATATCCATACTGTCTTATATTGAAAGAAAAAGAAAGTTGTGAGAAAAAGACTAAAATCAAAGGTTAAGGAATAAAATTAGATAATCATTAAAAGAAGAAGTACAAATGGCCAATGCTTATTTTTTTTTTTGCCATCATCTACAAATTTAGTGGTTCCCATAATAACCCTCTCAAAGTTTGGTGAATTGCTAAAATGACTCAAAGTATTTAGGATAGCACTTACTCTATACTACAGAATTATTACAAAGAATGTAACTCAGGAAAAGCCTAATGGGAGAGATGCACAGGGTGAGACATGAAGGAAGCAGGGGTAGAGCTTCCATTTCTTGGGCATCCCACCTTCCCAAACCAGCAGGTGCTCACCAACTCGAAAGCTCCCCACACTCCATTGTGTAAACATCCACAGAGACTTTGATACATAGGCATGACTGACCATTGGAGATTGAACTCTACCTCCAGTCCCCTTCCCAGTATTCAGGACAGGTATTGAGGAAGGTAGAACTGAAATCCAACTGAATAATTTTTCCTCCTTCTTTCTGGTGCCCAGTCCCATCCTGAAGCTCTCTGGGAGGGAGTCCCCAGCCAGGACTTATCTCATTTGTGCAATGGCACCACCTTGGAGAATCCAAAGGTATGAGAGTCTGTGCCTGGAACCTAAGACAAAGAATAAATATGTATTTGATGTTATACCACAATCTATCTCTTTCGTGTTTATTTCAATTTTGCTATTCACTTGTTCCCCTGGTCTCACCACCAATATTTAAAAGTCAACGTAGGACGTCTGGGTAGCATCTCAGATATTGTGACATGGGAGAAACCCTCTGAATAAAGTGCTCCTAGTGGGTACAAATCTTGTTGAAGATGCTCTGGTGAACTCAATGATCTGAGAAATAGGGATAATGTTTGTTTTTCCAACATTCTACTTTCGGTGTTTCCCGATTCCAACAACAGATTTCTTGCACAGTATCTGTTAGTTATTCATTGTCTTCTCTTTGAAGATCTTCCTTGCTTCTTCAGAGCTTATGATATTGTTGTTGTTGGACCATAAACACCCTTAGTTGTTGCTGTTCCTTTTCTTATAGCTGTGAGCCACCTATTGGGACGGGAAATGCTAGTTATTCAACTTCATAATCTGTTCCTAAATAAAGCATGGTTACATTATCCAATCCTGGAAAAGTTTGTACTCTTCATCTCATCCGTAAATGAAATAGATGAACTGTGAAAGGAGAGAGCCCCTTTGGGCATTAAAATGTCAAAATAAGAAACTTGGTGTTGTTGCAATACCTGTACAGGCAGGACCTAAAAGTGTATAAAATCATGATGAGACAGATCCAAGTTCTGAAACTGAGTCTCTAGCACTAGAATGACCTAACTTGGACTTCCCATTCTATGTAAGAAATAAACCCATAAAGTGCTGGCCTTTTTATTCAGATATTTGACCAAAAGCAATATAATACACTGCAAAACTGTGTGCAGAGAACTGCTCACATTTCATTAGAGTGATTTGCTGTTTGTTTCCTCCTGTGTGTTCTTAAGCACCTGATAGAAGAGCTTATGGATATTTATCTTTGCATGCCTGTAACTATATTTGCTGAGTGTATGAATCTATAATTATTTTTTTTTCTTTGGGGGATTTTCTTGTTATAATTCTTCCTGTCAAACCAAGTTTCTCTCTTTCTGTAAAACTTATCTCAGCACTTATATCCTCCCTGAAGCATTGCCCTGCATAAGCACAAGCTCATTCATGTATTCCCACACTATCATATTTGTAACACTTCCTTATGGAATTTTTATAAAAACCCACATTTTTACTGTTATAAAGCTTGCATTCATTGAGGTATTCCTGTGTTTTCAGCTCAGCTCACCAAATTACAGAAGTAGACCACGATTATGGAGAAGCAATCAGAGCCAGTGGGGGGGAAAAATGTCATGAATTCATTCAACAAATATTTAACAATTATGAAGAAAACAGGTATGGCTTGCTCTCAAAAGATTTACTTTTCAATTGATCATACAAATATTAAACAGCTAATCTCTACAGAAATAGATATCCAGTGTGAGTTCACGCAAGGTCTCCTCAGGGAAGTATTTGACCTAAAGTGCAGAAAGGAAGTTAAGGAGTTATGATGGCATGGATCCCAGGCTGCCAATCTCTACAGCCCACCTACTCTACTGGTTCCTGTCTAGCAGAGCCGTGGAGTGGCAGCCCAGGTGGATTGGAGCCTGGTGGAAAGCACCACCCAGTTGCTGACAGCCAAAGCCAGCTGAACTGTTACTCTTGGTGGACAGGCCTGGGCACAGTACAGAAGCCTGCTGCAGGAGCTCATTCCATGCAGCACTGCAGCATAGACCCTCCAAGGACCTTAACCTCCTGCTTCCTGACCTGCACAAGGAAAGGAAAGTGGGGCAGATCTGAATGGAATCTGGGACTCAAGAGTTGAACAGTTGTGTGAATACAGTTCCAAACCCTAATTAGAATCAATTTGGACGAATAACGTTAGTACTTTTCCAATCCCTCATTAGGATTATTCTGAACCAATAGCATTGGTACTTTTATCAAATGCAAATCAGCATAAGTTTGGACCAATCGCAATGAACCAAATGCTATATGAACCCCTCAACTAGCACACTTGGCAGGAGAAAGCCTGCTTCTATCAGTTCTTCTCTTGCACTGCAAGAGTTCTGTTCCTGTCTATATTCTTCAATAAATCTGACTCAAATCTCGCTCATCTTGGTCTGAGGATTTCGTTCTTTGAATTTGTGAGACAAGAATCCAGAATAAAGAAGAAATTGATGATGGGTTCCTGGGGTCTGCTGCAGCAATAGCTTAGTATTAAGAGCTACAGCCTTCTCTGCTGCAGAGTCCTGTAAACTTATGCAGATGCCACCCACCAGCAAGAGCAGAGAAACTACAGTCTCACCTGCCAGCAGAAGCAGGGAATTGAATTTCCTCTGTAACCTTCAGTTTCAATAAATGGGAGAAACATCATTTAAGGAAAAAATGCATATATTATATAGTTTGAATCTGTAACATCCCCTAATTGCCTATGTGTTGAAGGGCTGGTTCCTAGATTGAGGTACTACTAGGAGCTAATGAATTATTTAAGACTTAAGTCATTGGCCTATGTCCTTGGAGAGAGTAATGGGGCAACAACCCCTCACTTCTCTCTCTCTCTCTCTCTCTCTCACTCTCTCTCTCTCTCTCTCAATATCTCTCTCTTGGCTTCCAGCTACCACTAGATGAACAGTCTTTCTCTACTACACACTCTTACCATGATATAGGGTGTCACACAGATGCAAAAAGAAAATGGAGCCTAGTGCTCATGAACTGCAATCTCTGAAATCATAGGCTAAAATAAACCTTCCTCCTTATAAGTTTGTTTATCTCAGGTACTTTGTTACAGTGACAGAATGCTGACTAACAAAATAACCAAAGACTTAGGAAAAAGTATATAGTATCTTTGAGAGGCAAGGGGTTATATAACATGATGCCAGTCATATCATAGCAAGGCATCTTCCTTTATCCTGAAACAAAAGAGGTATTTCCATGTCATATCAGTGGAGTGGAAGATGAAAGAAGGGAGAGAAAAATAAGGACATCTCATCAGATTTGCTTTTAAAATGATCATTAGGCTACATTTCAAGAAAGGGGTGGATGAGGATGATAAGACTAGATACTATGTGAAAACTATAATACTATTTTTACCATTCAGAGATTTCTGGATTTTTCTGTAGAGAGTATTTTCTGTAGAGAGTATTTAAGTATTTTCTGAAGCTAAAAGTCTCAAGAGAATGGAGTGAGAAGGCCATTAGTTCAGATTTGGGATAGTGGGATTTTCAGTGTTTATGTAACAACTGCAGGAAAAACTGTAGTCAACAGTATTTTGAAAATGAATTTGAGTAGGATGTGAGGTCTTTGTATATTAACTAATTGACAGTAAACTATAAGGTCATTTAATTTTACCATTCATTAGAAAGCCTATGAGTTTCCCTAGTCATTAATATTCTCCTGCATCATCATTTCCTACCGTCAACTCCCTTGGCTCCCCTAAGCTGGAAATAGATTGCATACTTTAAGCACTTGTCCTAATTCCTCAAACTGATTTTTCTTTGTATATTAGTTATGAAAGTCTAAGTCCCACAAAAATTTGTTACAAACTTGTCAAATAAGATGCAATAATATTCAAACACATGGAATGATTTCTTGATTACAAATGGCAACTGCAGTGGTGGTCATTCTTTGTTTCAAGGATTCAGGATGACATAGTTCTGTTTTCTTCCATGGGCTTCTAAGTCTAAACCCCTCAGTGACTATCTCCACTCCAAGAACTAGGAACTAGGAAACATGAATTAATTCAGAGAAACATGAATGGAAAGTTTTCATGAGCCAAGTGTAGAAGGGATCCACATTGTATCTCCTTATTACTTTTGATTGAGCTCAGTTACAAGACCACACTGAAGTACATGGGTTCAGTCTGGGTGAACACAGAAATATAGTGATGTTAAAAATGAAATCAGAATTTTATTTTGTTGCATATGGATTTCCAGTTTTCCCAGCACCATTTATTGAACAGGCTATCTTTTCTCCAATGCATGTTTTTGGCACCTTTGTCTAATATAAGATAATTATAATTTTGTGGCTTAGTCTCTGTGTCCTCTATTCTGTACCGTTGGTCTACCAGTCTGTTTTGGTGCCAATATGGAAAGCAGTATGGAAATTCCTTGGAAAACTTGGAATGGAACCCCCATTTGACCCAGCTATCCCTTTTCTTGGTCTGTACCCAAAGGACTTAAAAACAGCATGCTACAGGGACACAGCCACATCGATGTTTATAGCAGCACAATTCACAATAGCTAAACTGTGGAACCAACCTAGATGTCCTTCAGTAGATGAATGGATAAAAAAATGTGGCATATATACTCAATGGAATATTACTCAGCAATAAAAGAGAATAAAATCATAGCATTTGCAGGTACATGGTTGGAGTTAGAGAAGATAATGCTAAGTGAAACTTCAAAAAAGTCTCAAAAAAACAAATACTGAATGTTTTCTCTGATATAAGGAGATTGATTCATAGTGGGATAGGGAGGGGTAGCATGGGAAGAATAGAAGAACTCTAGATAGAGCAGAGTGGTGGGAGGGAATGGAGGGGTCAGGGGGTTAGAAATGATGGTGGAATGTGATGGACATCACTATCCAAAATACGTGTATGAAGACACGAATTCGTGTGAATATACTTTATTTACAACCAGAGATATGAAAAATTGTGCTGTATATATGTAACAAGAATTGTAATGCATTCCGCTGTCATTTATTTTTTAAAAAATCAATTAAAAATTTTAAAAAATAAAATTAAAAATGAAATCAAAAGTATCAAGGTAACAAAAAATAGAAATGTTGAAGAACTGTCCCAGTTCAGAGGAGACAAAAAGTCATGACCAGTAAAGGCAATGTGTGACCCTGAACTAGAAAAAGGACATTAGCCAAACAAGTGGAGAATATGAATAAGGTCTGTAGATTAGATATTAGTAAATCAATATTAATTTCCTGATTTAAGTGATTAGACTATGGTTGTGTAAGTTAATATTTTTAAAGGCTCAGTGTATCTATAAATCTTAGCATACTCTGCAATATTTTGCATGTGAAATTGTTTCAAAATGACAAATTTTAAAGAGAAAAAATGGGCCTCATAGACTCATAGGGACTTGAAGAAGATGAAAGAAAAAAATTTGCAGTTTGCAAGGAATTAAGGAGAAGTATATTAAGAGTAAATGAAAGCCACTTCTATTAGGATAAGAAGTTTTCATAGCACATTTTTAGAATTTACCCTTTCAGAGTTGGAGTATATTTTCTTAAACTTTCTATTGCATAACAGTGTACTCATTACTCTTCACTTCTGTGTAACAGGCTTTAGATTATGAAATGTAACACAATCTTATTTTTAGCTGATGTTCTCCTAAAAAGCAGAATTGGAGACAAGGGCTTTTATGCAGATAGTTTAATTTAAAAACACATCCTAGTGAATAAAACTGTGGGGGATCTGGAAGGGTAAAATAAGAAAGGAAAGGAAATAACATAATTGAAAATTAAGTTGGCATGATTATAACAAAATCAAGCTTGGTCATTCTGGGGAGCCCATGAGATTCTGGTGAGAACAATCTGTTGTACACATAGGAGAGATTTGTCTGCCACACCTGCTTCCACTAGCCAAGATTTCCCAAGGGTGTTAATAGTCTCACATTTCCAGATTTGTACGTGTACTTAACTGGCTCAGTTAATGCTGTTAGGTGCCCTATGTGGCACAAATTTCCAGAACAGAAAAAAATATATATAGTAAGTTCAAGACATATTCCATCATGTATATATACCATATTTTCTTTATCTATTCATCTTTTGAAGGGCATCTAGGTTGGTTCCATAGTTAAGCTATGTGATCTGTGGATGCCGACTCATAATGGAGGGGGAGGGTCTAAGGAAGAATGGAGGAACTTTGGATTAGGCAGAGAGGAGTGAGGGGAGCCATGGGAGTGTGGGAGTGAGAAGGATGGTGGAATAAGACATACATTATTACCCTCAGTACCTGTATGAATGCATGAACGGTGTAAGACTGCATGGTGTACAGCCAGAGAAATGAGAAGTGGTGCTCCATTTGTGTACAATGAGTTGAAATTCGTTCTGCTGCCATGTATAACTAATTATTACAAATTAAAAAAAAATTAAAAAGACGTAAGTTTCCAGACTCTATGAATGCTCAACTGGTTCCTGTAACATTTGACCAAGTGGACAGGGTACAGTAAATGCTAAACACAGTCCACCCCTTGCACTTTGAATCTGCTTGTGATCTTCATTAGGTAAGTCAGGACTGTCAATAAATCTGTGAGGTGGTAGTTGATCACAATTGCCTCAGAAGCCAACATAGTTTACAGATCTTGCAAGTATAACTGGTTGAAGGTTGTAAATTGTGTTAATAATATCCATTTCTACTATCCATTTTGGGTTTTTCTAATCCTTGCCCAAGTAGTGAAGAACACAAGGGATAGGAGTCATTAGTTGCTTTTTCCATTACTGGGACAGAATTATGGGTCCATTGGACACACAAGCACAAAGAGATAAATCTGTGAAGAGTCTAGGTTATAAATTTATTCCTTTTTGTCTCCATATGTAGTCACATGCCTTGATCCTCCCCA
Organism: Marmota monax; assembly: GCF_021218885.2. Lineage (NCBI taxonomy): Eukaryota > Metazoa > Chordata > Mammalia > Rodentia > Sciuridae > Marmota > Marmota monax. The sequence goes on along the minus strand of NW_026695198.1, from coordinate 5,954,076 downwards.
TAATGAGTGTCAATTAACCCTGCCAATATAGTAATTTCATTCATTGTTTGTTGGATAACCAACATGGGAACTCCAAATTATCAGGGCAAGTCACAGCTTTGTACTTAGTAAACTCCTCACTGTTTATCTGTAGGAAAGTACTGATTCACATAGTACAAACCCTTTCCTAATCCAGAATAACTACAAACAAATGAAGTAAGAATCCCTCCTTTGTATTACTGGCATTAGTACTGATGGGAAGAAATGCTGATTCTTCTTATTAAGTCTTGGTGTCAAAATATACGTATTTTAGATCTTGTAGATACTGCATACTATTCAGTTTTGGGTTAATCAAACATTCTAAATCCTGTAGAACAGCACCCCATGCCTTAGCTGATACTTTAACTGATCATTTAATAAACTACTCTACCTTCTCTTTCTACTAGTCTGACTGTTCCAATCAATGACATACCTGAAAGGAACTGTGGGCCTCTTAATTAAATACCCATTGTCATTCTTTCATGATAAATAGTCCCTTGGTTTGAGGAGATATCATTATGTACTCAGATGGTGGTGTTGGCAGACTTATTTTGAGAAGGGAAGGCAAGACTATTTCTAGAGTGTGTGTCAGTTTTAATAAAGACAAATTTCTACTCCCTTCAAGGTGGAAAAGATTAAATGTAATCAATTATAATCAATGTGCTACTAAGAAGCTCACTCATCTTTTTAAGGAATGTGCAGTTTCAAGGGCTTACTGTTGGTTTCTGTTGAGGGTTTCTCTTTTAAAAGTAGTAGCATTTAGACTGACCTCCGTTAGATGGAGTCCATACTTTAGAACTAGCAATGGGCTCCATTCTGTCCTCATGACCACTCTATTGGAAAGGCTATTGTGCAGGTATGGAAAAGCCACTCTAATCCTTCAGGTCGAGTCATCCTGACTGACTATTCTGTGCTTCCTCTGCACTTTGATTTGGCACACTGGTGAATGGGGCCAATCTTTTTTGCTCCTGTATATTCTGGTAAATGACTTCGGCTTCCTTTGGCAAAAGATTGGAGCAGTATTTATTGTGTATACATGAGTGGCTTTTAAGATCTTTTCCCAAGTGAAATTGCCTGGCTTTTTTATTTTAGGTCTTTGGTCAGAATAATGGTTCAGATTTTAAAAACTGGGGAAAGAATTGCACTTTACCATTCTTATGGCTCAATTTATTCTTTTGCTTTTAAGCCATTGTTATTTTTCTCTGGTTAAGTCAAGTAATACCCTGTTTGGATTTACATTTATTTTGTCCCTTGTTGTCACAGTAAAAACACATAAAAATTGGATAGACTCAAACAACAGAAATTTATTTCTCTCAGTTCTAGACTATAGGAAGTCCACGATCAAGGTGCCGACATATTTGGTGTCTGACCAAGGTCATACATGGTGCTTTCTTGTTGGGTCCACGCATGATGAAAGAAACTAAGTAGCTTTGTGTTATCTTTTTAAAAAGCACTAATGCTAATCATGAGGACTTCTACAACTAAACATAACAGATTTTCCTTTTGGGGAAGGCAAAGCCAATAAGCATAACCAAGAAATAAAGGAGTAGAGAGCAGCAAGTAAGGAAAGGACTGGAATTATCTGCAAAGTGACATTCTCCCCAAACAAATAAATAATATAATATAGAGAAGCACATGTAGGGGCAGGTAAATATTCCTAAGTTTGCTCAGATAAGGTCATAAACTATATCTTCTAAAAGAAAAGTGGGTGGACACATTTCTGAATATGTCTAGGTCAAGGTCATAAGACACATGTTGAAATGGAAGATGGCAGGCTGACATGGCTCTCGGCAGAGACTTTAGTATTATAACCAGCAAAGTTTATTCTAAGTGACCTAAAAGAATGAGTCAGAGTGAGTCTTTAACCTTGGATGGTTCCTCATTAATTTCTCTAAATTTCATTACCTGAAACAAAGAGAAGGAACAGCTTTGAAGGTGCATCGACAATAGAAAGAACCATCAGCTTTCTCTCTGTAAGTATAGGAGTTTGCCTGTAAAGTTGCCTGCCTTGCTTAGTAGCTGCCACGCCCTTATGATGATGTAATCATCTTCGAAAGTCCCAATTGCTAATACCATAACTGTAATATAAGGATTTTAGTGTGCAGATTTGGGTGTGGGGTGGACACAAAAGTAAGGGGACAAATACATGAGGATGGTGGGAACATGGGGAGAAGAGAATAATTCTGTAAAATGAACCGATTGTACCAACTCCCCAAGTGCTTTCTTGGCCAAAAAGCAATCTGTCTGCAGCCCTGCCTGGCCTGAGAAGACAGGAAATCTCATATTCCTCAAGAAACTGAGGCAAGGGGTATAAGACCTGGCAGTCGGTGTAGGTAATGAATGATGTGGGTCAAGAGAGAGCATGATGTGGCTGGTTATCACTGAGTTGCTAACAGCTAACCTCAGGGATCATAGTTCCCAGTTCAATGGGTTGCTAACACCTCCAGGGATCATACTTCCCAACACAAGTGATTACCCTCTGTGCTCCTGCCTCTTCCTACATGGAGAAGAAAGAGAAGGCGGAGGTTCTGGAGTCTATAAAAGAGCAAGACACACTCAACTTGCACCCAGCTCTGGGCCCCCTTCTCTCTGGAGAAGTCTGCTACCTTTGTTTCTGTCTCTTTCTTAAATAAATCTTGCTTTATACACTTGCCTGTTGTTTCTTAGGTGTTTAGTCTTCAGTACTGGGGGAACGGAGACCTGTTCCTGATCTCCAAAACTGACGTCACAAACATTCAGTCCATATCATCTGTATCATTTGAATTTTAATTATATCCATCTTATCTCTGTGCTCTATGGAATATTATCATGTCCCTAATGTCCCCACATCATTCAAGCACTCTCCAGTGCTTAAACCATTGCTTCATTTATAATTTGTATCTCATTATTATCAACCACTGATCAGACTTTAGTGACTGTAATGTTGTTACACATTGAGAAATTAACAAAGTTTTGATTTCATATGCAATATGATTAAATTGTCTTCTGTGTGATAAGTGGGGTCATTCCAGAATCCTACTTGTGGGGACTTCATCCAAAAGTATCAATATGATTGGCTGAGTTTTCTCCAAATGCACAGCTGGATAAAAGGGATTGTTAGGAAGTAATATATGTAGTAAAGGAAATTAAGTAAAGGAAATATAATTGAGATCAAAAAGATCAGAAACTCATAAAGTGAGAAATCCAATGCAAGAGTATACATGAAGTTAATAACAATTGTGGACAATTGGGGATTACCATAGTGAGGGATTCTGAAAAAAAACAACAAACAAACAAAACAAACAATACATGTTATACCTCATAACATTTTTTTATGAAATGAAAGTACCAATAATTGGTTAAAGTGATAGGGGATATTGACTACCTTGCATTTATACATTTGCATAATTTTCAGAATACCTTAAAGTATAGTTATACCATGTGGCAGCTGCAGAGAATATCCAGGCAGAAGAACAGAAAAACAGAGTCAAAGTACTGTAGAAAATAGAAGACATGCAAAGGTCCACATTATGGCTGTGGCTAAAGCAAAACTTTGTGTAAGAAGATATGATTTGAAGCATAGAGGTCACCTTAAAATATCATTATTCCGGGGCTAGGGTTGTAACTCAGTGGTAGAGTGCTTGTCTAGCATGCATGAAGCACTGGGCTCCATTCTCAGCATCACATAAAAATAAATAAATAAAATAAAAATATTGTGTTCGTCTACACCTAAAAAAAAATTTTTAAAAACCATCATTATTACATAATTCCTTCCTGGGTTCCCATCTGTTCACTACTATTCCCAAAGATTAGCACTGTTTTTGTTTCTAACAAATTATTTTTGCCAGTTTTTGAACTTTTTTATAAATAGGTATACATATATTTTAGTAGGTTTTTCATGAAATTTTCAATGTAGTTGTACCATTTTCCTCACTAGTAGTTGTGTATGAGGATTCTATTACTTCTTTTTTTTAAATCTACTCTTATATAATCAGACATTTTAACTCTCACTGTTCTCATAGGTGTCTCATAAAATGCAACTAAGATGCTAGTTTGCATTTCCCAGATAGCTAATGCAATTCAGTACACTCTAATATGTTTGTTGACTTTTTGGAAATCTCTGTTATGAAGTAACTTCAATTTTTTGCCTATATTTCCACAGTACTATTTTTTCTCTATATTGATTTATAAAATTTTATAAATGTAATTATTTGTTGCCACATACTCTGAAATTGGTCACCCGTAGATTTATTTTTATTGTCCATTTTTCTCCCATGTTTGTTTTATCTCTCTCGTCACTTTCTCTTAATGACTGCTAAGAATTTTATATGAATAACCAAAGAATCTAGGGATGATATTCTCTTTTTTTTTCCATATAGGATATAATCTATACTCTAGCAGTTTGGGCAGAAAACAGAAAGCCAGATCACCTCAGATGTATTTGAGATTGAACTGAGTCAGTCTTGTTGATAGTCTTTATAAGTTACAGTCTATCTCTATTCATCCAGACTCTTCCTGTTTATTACAATAGAAGAGCTGATTGGGAACCTGAGATGATTGCTAGATACTTCCTTTTGGGGGATCCAATATTTCATTTTCTTTGCTAAACTTATAATATTGCCAACAATTTTACTCTGGTTTACAGTTCCTTTTCTGGTTTGCTTCTTATTCTCCTTCACTAAATAAATCATTGACATGTTTTTCACTATATAGATAATGGACAGGAGGCACTAAATATTGCTTTCATGTCTGTGCACATCTCCAATCTTCAGATCTTGACCCCTTACTTCCTGGTGGTTTCTACTCTGTGAGATTTCTCAAAGTTTGTTGGCTTGTCTTCCTCTGAGCATCTGCCCTCCGACTTCTTAATATTTTCCTTAACCAAAAATAAGTCAATACATATGGGAAAATAGGACTTACATAAATTTACACTCTCCTGAATAAGCTTCCCTTTATTTCAGGATCTAAACTTTTAATTTTTGAATATAATTGAAGTTCTGTCATTTCTTCAAATAATCTTTGGTATTTTACTTACCTTTTCTAATAGTTCTCAATGAGAGCATTCATGCATGCCAAGCTTCTCTATCAAGGGCAGCCATTAGTGAAGTTTTCAAACACATAATCTTGGTTTCATTTTTGTTTGTTTGTTATGTATTCGAACAATTTTCTCTAGTAATGTTTCCTGTTTTTCTCTCACCTCTATTTTAAATGTCTTTTTCTGGACCAAAACTTTTACCCTCTAGCTATAAACGTTCTTACTTTTCTGTTAACCCAGTGGAGAAAAACAAATCAACAAAAAAAAGAACTTTTCACCTCGAATTACACTGGAAACCGGCTCTGTTTCTCCCCTAAGGAAAGTTTATATATATAAAAAGGCTTAATATCTCATATCTCCATTTTCTTATACCAAAATGCCTTATTAAACTTCTATCTCTAAAGTTTATCTTCCAGGCCACAGTCCACTTACGCAGTAAACAACAACAAAACAAAAACAAAACAAAAATCTACTCTAAATTCCATGAATGTTTCAATTCAATTCAAAAACTTTTTCTTCATGAAGCAATTACTTTTGACAACACCTCATCTTTCTTTCTTAAGTTGGAAATGGCTAAATTTTTGGTTCTGAACTTTTCCTTCTCTTAACATCTGTGGTGGCTATTTATTGTACTTTTCACATTTTTTTTAAATATTCCTTGTTATGCTTATGTGTTTAATGCTGTATTTTCTAACACCAGTCCATTGCTCTGCTTATTTTTTTTTATGCTTTCTTTTGGAAACTTGATATTTTCCTTTGATTTAAGTTACTGTCAAAATGCTGGATGACATGAAGACATGGATTTTTATACCAAGCTTTGATTATTGCCTTGATAACTGTTTATGGCTTAGATATTTGATTTTCCCCAAAAGCTCATGTGAAGAGAGTTTAGAGGTAAAATCATTGGGTTATGAGAGTCTTAACCTTAAATACATCAATCCCCAGATAGTGATTAACTAGGTGGTAATTGCGGACATGTTAGGGTGTGGCTACAGGATGTAAGCTCCTGGGGTCTGGCCTTTGGGGTTTATATTTGGTTTCAGGTGAGTGAAACTAACTTTCTCTACTTCCTGCTGTGAAGTACTTACTGAGACTCTCTCCTCCATCACATTCTTCTGCCATAATATCATGCCTCACCTCGGGCCCTGAGGAATGGAGTCAGCCATCTATAAACAGAGACCTCTGAAACTGTGAGCCCCACAACAAACTTTTCCTCCTATAAAATTGTTCTTGTCAGATCTTTTGGTCACAGTGAGAAACCAGCCTCTACCTCAGAGCAAAGCCTGTCCAAGGAAGGGACATGACCTTTGTCCTTGGAAAGACCCACAGAGCACTCCTAGGCACATACCCACCCTGCTGAGTTGTTTATCTACAAATAACAGGAGAGATCTGCAGCACCAGGTGTCCCTGACTCAGTCAGTCTAGGTGGGGACCCATAGCAACCCCCTAGCAACCACCAATCAGCATGAGACAGGGAAATACTTGGGATGCCAAATGACCTTCCCAGTAGTTTATGGTGGTTGATAACATGTTGGGAAACCATGTAGTTCAGCACGAACACCCCTCATGGCTTAAACCAATCAGTTCAAATGAATCCCCCTCTTGTAGTAACCAATCACCTCTACTCAATTTGTTCCCGCCAGTGAATGTGCTAATCATGTTTTAGAGTTGTTTTATGATTTTCCCGCCATGTGTGATGATTTGCTAAGAGATGCTATGATGTATGTGAAGTCCCTGCCTTCTCCAAAGAGTGTAGAAAACTGCTGCAAACCCTGGGCTCTGGGCCTCTCAGTGTCACCAGTTGCTGTGTGTGCGCAGAGGACCGAGCTAGCTCGCAATAAACACCTCTTTGCTGTTTACATTGATCTTGGTCTCTGATGGTCTTTTGGGGGTCCCGAATTCAGAGCATAACAATAGCAGTGAAAAAGTTGAGTACAACGATAATGGTCGTCAAGAATAAGGATTCCATAGTCATGCTTAAATATGGTCTCTTCCTTGTTATCTAGTGTTTGATTAAACCCAGATAAATTAATCAATCTAAGTAAAATGAGCACAATAATAAAGAAATTCTTAGGATATTTGTGGACATTGCCTACATATTGAACTGATTTATGGCTTATTTAGAGTCCCTGACAAACACATTCTTCAGCTCATCCTAAATCAGCATAAGACCGATAAGAACAGACCTTTAACTCATCCATAAATTGAGGTCAATGTATTTTGAAAGATATTATAATATTTAAATGATTTCATTAATGTAAATTATCTTGAACAATGCCCAGTAGTTATGGAGGCTTTTGTTGTTAACACTGTAGTTATTTTCTATCATGAATATTACTACTAATATTACTATTATTTGGTAGGCACAATGAAGGTACAAGAAACAGTGAAGAATCTTTTGATATGTAAGTTAACTGTGTATCAATCTTACAGAGCATAACAGTTAATAATGTAAAAATTTCCACTTAAGCAAATAGTTGCTGAATATTATTCTAACATTATGTGGTTAGAATTAATGTTCCTAGCTAGAGTTGTAACAGTTTCATTAACTTTAGGCATGAAAAGGGTTTTGAGAGGATTTTTGTTAGATGTTCTTCAAATATTTTGGAGTCCAAAGATGTAGTTCAAAGTCTAAGCAATGTTTGCCTTTAGTAACACCTTTTTTATTTACTTAGTATCTTTTTCTGAAGCTTTAAAAAATTTTATATATGTAAACTTACAGTGGAAGGATGAGAGAGAATGATTAGATATAAGCAATATACCCATAATCTCATCACATAAATTATTTCAACATATAAGTATATTTATCTCTGTATTTTCATAGACACTGAACTTGCAATTTGTCTCCATCTTGATATAATTTTATTTTTGTATGATTTTGAAATTTAATAAGAAGTAGCATTTGAGGAGAGACTTAAAAATATCTCAGCATGTTTATAGATTATTTGCATGTTAAATGGGAATACTTCATGAGAAATTGTTCTCTTACTTTATATGTCCTATTTTGAAAAGGGTTATCAATATTTACATTAATTTCAGAGGACACTTCATTTAAGTGATTGGCTGGGGTTCTGAATCCTAAAACAGAAGCTTAACAGAGTAAATCACACAGTTTATAACAAATTAGGGGTTTTGTTGATAACCATTTTTAGCTGCCAATTCCTTCTTTTGTTGAGAAATGCACAATCCTTTGGCATTACTTTATTATTGAGTGTTATTAAAGGAATAACTTTCCTTGTTTTTCTATATCATTGATCCTCGATAGAAGCAGAAAAAGAAACGTAACAGTATCCTTTTAGTTTTGTTCTTTTGTTTTCTCAAGTTGAAACAAACTTGTCTTGGTTCAAAATAGTAGTTTTTATACTCATATCTGAGTTACTTTTTTTTTTTTTAACAAAAGACTACAATTTTTCTTCTCAACATTTAATTTTTCTACACTTTTAATGGGTATAATACAAAGAACTGCATTATCTTTCTCACTATTATTTTCATTATTAAAATATATGTTTAGTGTAATAAATTTATAATTATATTACAGAAAGTAACAAGGCAATTATAGAAGATTCAGAGGATCTATGTAAAGACAGAGGACTAATAGATTTTACAAAATATTCCATAAAGAAGCTATTAAAGAAAAACTTGTTTTGTATACTAAATACTTACAATATAATTTTTCCATGTCTTTTTGCTGGATACTTTAGGCATTATAACACATTTTTGTACTTACGTACCTATATAAAATGTTACATTCTTTGCTTATAAAAACAATGTTATTGTAGAAAAAATTAGTAAACATTGGCATATACTGGCTAACAAAATCCCATATGTAGATCATTAGACCTTGTGTTAGCTTTTTGTGGCTGTGACCAAAGTACCTGACAAGAACTATTTAAAAGGGAAAAGTTTATTTTGGCTTAAAGTTTCAAAAGTTCAGTCCATGGCTGACTGGCTGATTCCACTGCTCTGGACCCTAGGTATGGCAGAACACCCTGATGGAAGTGCTTTACTCATATAGACCAGAAAGTGGGGTTGAGGTGGAGGGTGACATTCAGGCTCAGGGAGGGTGCACCATTACAGGGCACACTACACTCCCAGTGACCTACTGCCTCCAGTTACCACTCAGTTACCTTCAAAGTAGGATGGACTAATCAAGTTACCATCTTATGATCTAATCATTTCATCTCTGAATATTCCTGTGTTAACACAGAAGCTTTGGGGGAACACTTCATATCCAAACCATGACAGGTGTATGATAAGAAATTGGTTTTGAGACGTGCCAGTGTTTAACTTTGATGATGACGGGATTTTTTTCCCCCCAGTTTCAGAATTATTGAGTAGGGGCTCAGACTTGAAAGAAATTTGATATGGTACATAGGTTATTTTTAGCTCTTTATAACTTCACTTTTAATATCTGTATTATTCTTGGAAACCTAAGAGATGGCATAGACACAGACAGTTCACCAGATACTGGTGAGGCTATGTTAGTTTTCGTATAGTTCGTGGAAACTGGATATATAAATTACCCACATTAAAAGAAATGTGATCCCAGCAGTTGGAGAGGCTAAGACAGAAGGATCCTGAGTTCAAAGCCAGTCTCAGCAAGAGTCGACCTACTGAGCAACTCGGTGAGACCCTGTCTCTAAATAAAATACAAAATAGAGCTGGGGAGGTAGTTCAGTGCCCCTGAGTTCAATCTCTGGTCCCCTCCAAAAATAAAATGAATAAAAAAAATAACCCCTGTCAATATTTATATACTACTTTTGTGTAGAAATATGTTTTCATTTCATGGGGCATATATACATGTAGAGTAACTGGATCATATGATAATCTATTTCTAAGAGTTTGTGAAATTGTCAAAGTGTTTTCCATGTGACCAACATTGTCAGTTGCCACAAGCAATGCAAAAGTGTTCCAATTTTCCCTTATGATAGCTAATACAACCTGAGATTTTGGCTATTTCGGTTCCATGGGCATGGATTAAAATCTGGATTTGATCTGCATTGTCCCATGACTAATGAAGTGCACCATTTTTCATGTGTTTATTGGTTATTGGCTTATCTTCTTTAGGGAACTCTCTATATGCTCATTTAAAAAATCATGTCATCTTTTATTGTTGATTTATAAGTTTTTTTTTAAACATTTTCAGGATATAAATGCCATGTCAAATATTTGCTTGGTAAATATTTACTCTCATCTTATGGGTTTGTGTCATTTGATTATATTGGCACAAATATTAAAAAAAACCTTACAATAAATGTAAGGGTATATTTCTGTTCTCTTAAATATATTCCATCGATCTACATTTTTTTATGTTTCTACTACTTTTTTTATTTACTGATAGGAAATATTAATCTTCCTGAGTTGTTCTTTTATAAAAATTATTTTGGCTATTTTGAACAATTGGAACTTCTATGTGAATTTCAGTATCAGTTTTTCAATCTCTGCTAAAAATGGGCTGGGTTTTTGAGAAAGGTCTTACTGAATCTATAGACTACTTTGTGAAGTATTGTCATCTTAACAATATTATATTTTCTGTTTCATTAATGATGATAATACATTTCGTTTTTTAGATTTCCTTTTTCCAACAATTTTTTTACAGTTTTCAATATAAAACCCTTTCGGTTCTTATGTTCAGTTTATTTTTATATCATGTTATTCTTTTTGATGCTACTGTAAAACCTTTTAATAAAGACTTAATGGTAATATGGATTTAATTTCTTTTTATAAATCCAATCTATGTCTTCTTTTTTATTTTTTAGAGCATTTGGATTTAAAGTAATTAGTGGTATGATTAGATTATATCGACCTTTTTTGCGATTATTTTTCTGTCTTTAATTCATTTTCCCCTCTCTTACTAATTTTTCTGATTTAACTGAATTGTATTATGTGATTGAATTTTATAGTCCCTTTATTTGTAATTTATGTTTTTTTCTTATTTTTATTTTGTCATTTTTAATTAATCTAAACATACTTTCAAATCATATATATATATATATATATATATATATATATATATATATATATATATATCAATGCAATGTCTTACAAATAAAGATCCACAGTCCTTTCCTTGTATAATTTTTAGGGGTTACCTCAATTATGCATGTTACAATGATATTGCCTTATAAGTATTTCAGTTTTCTCTGGTTTGGTGAATAGTAAGAAAAATATAGTCTATTGTTTACTTGCTTTGATTCTTCGTTGATATTCTTTCTTTATTTAGATCAAAGTAGAACATATTATTTTTATTTTCCTAAATATATCTTTTTTATTTATGGTCATATCTTCTGGGAATAAATTTCCTTACTTTTTGTTTTTCCCTCTGGGTACCTTTCATGGTCTTTCTCTTTGTTTTGGTTTTCTTCAGTTTGAATATGACATGCCGAGGAGTAGACTTTTTTCTTTTTTCTTTTTTAGTACTGAGAATTGAACTCAAATCCTTTCTTCTGGTAGGCAATTGCTCTACCACCGAGCTGCTTTCCAAACTCTGGTTTTTGATATTTATCTTGTTTAGTGAACTTCCAAACTCTATGATCAGGTCTGTGTCATTAATTTTAGAAAATTATTATCCATCATTATTTCAAAGACGCTTCCTCTCTATTCTTTATTTCTTCTCCTTCTGGTATTCTAATTGTAAATAAACACTTTTGAGTTTTGAGTTCCATAATTTTTGTAGTTCTTGGATATCCACCCACACAACCCAATTCCTTCTTTTCTTTGTATTTCAGTGGGGACATTTCTAACCATCTATCTTCAAGTTTACATGGATTCTTTCTTTGACTCTTGAGCCCATCAAATAAATTCTTCATTTCACTTATAGTTCTTTTCATGATCTCTACTATTCCTACTCTTTCTTAGAGTTTTCACTCTTCTGCTAGCATTTCCCCTCTATTCTTGAATATTGTCTACTTTTTAGATGAAAGCCTTTACAGTTATTTTACATTTCTTTGGTAAAAATTCAACACATATGTCTTGTCTGTTTCTGATGTGTGCTTTTTTTTTTCCTTCAGACTCTATGTTTTCCAACATTATGGCATGACTTTCATTGTTTCAAAGAATACAACATGTTAAAGAATTATAATTATTAAATAATTTATAAATCATAATTATAAATTATGCCACTTGATAGGAGTTGAAGTGAAGGGTCGTTTAATGTAAATATTTATCCTAACATGGCTAGGATTTGAGTTTTTTTGTTCTATTTTTTAATGTTTGCTGTTGCTATTGTTGCTATCTGTGCTACTGGCTTCAAACTCCTCTGTTACTATTTTTTTGTGTCTCCCCTCTTAACTTTGGGTTTTCATAATATTCCTCCTTTTTGATGTAGTTCTTACCTTGCAGCTCTCTCAGTTTTAACCACTGTTATTGTGTAGGACCTCTTTGGCCTTTTCTGTAAATTCTTTCCTTCATATATTTCCTCCTTACATGAGACAATCAGGCTACCTACAGTGGTTAGAGAAATGCCTTCCCCACGTGGGAAAAGGCCTTTCCACGATATTTCTTCTATGGGACAGTCCTTTTATTGTGATCTGCTCTCTGGATAAATTCAGAAAGATTGCTCTTCCTCTCCCCTTCCATAGGCACACTGTGATCACAATGACACACTGGTGAGTTCCTGGAAGTCAGAATCCCATGAAAGTGTGTCAGGCTCCCTAAGACTGTGTCCCCAGAATTGTTTCCCTCCCATACCAGCTCACATTCAATACCTCATGGCTCATCGAAATTAGTTGCAAGTGTTTTTTATCAGTTTGCAGTCAGGTTGAATGGATCTGGGTGTCCATATCAATCTGGATGCTTCTCTGTCTTCAGATTTCAGGATGTTGTTGTTTTCCTCTCTTTCAGGTCTCTGGCTCAATAAATTGTCTGCATTGCACTTTGTTCTTTTGTTGTTGTTAAGGTCACAGCAGTGCCACCTTTTAAACTCTTTACATTAGAACTTAGTATCACATATTTCATTCCAATTTTCTGTTCCTTTGAATAAATGTTTTGTCTCAGTTTATTGTCTTAGTTATTGTCTTGGGGATTTTTATTAGCACTTTAATGTAAAACAATATATGTAGTTTTTAATTAAGGTGGTGCTTATTTATTTATACTGCCAGTTAACCATAAAAAAATGAAATCCTGTCATTGCAACATGGATAAGTGAGGAGATCATTATGTTAAGTGATATAAATCAAGCATAGAAAGGCCAGTAACACAAGTTCTCACGTATCTGTGGAATAGAGGGGAGTTGGTTTCATGGCAGATGAAGTTTGAGTGGTGGTTTCTGTAGGCTGGGAGTGGAGGAGAATGTGGAAAGGTTGACCAATGGGTGCTGGGTCATACTGGATGGGAGGTTGTGTTGTGCTACTGCAGAGTAGGGTGACTATAGGTAAAGGTAGTGTACTACAAGAAGGGGAGTTTGACTGTATTCACATAGGAAGATGATAAATATTTGAGAACACTACATTTCTCAAATATTTATGACACAGTGATACCTGTGTGAAGACATCACATTGTATCCCATTAAGATCTTTAATTTTCACGCTTTTGCATATTAGTTTACACATACATTAAAAACAAAAAATGAAAAATATTCATAAATACAGACTTTTCATAAATGAGGAAAACCAAATTGGTGCTTCAAAATTAATGAAGGGATTATGAAGATGTTAATAAAGTCATGATCAAAATTTGAAATTTGTAATTTATTCCCTTTAATATCAATTATTTACAATCTATCATAAATGTGCCAAACTCAGCTAGAATCTGAGAATAATGGCAAATAAAGGTTCATGTCTTAAAGTTTTACTAGTTTTGATAAGAGTTACCCACCTCATTTATACTTAAATTATTTATTTTCTTATTTTCTCGACAGGTATGGAATTTATACTTAGCACTTGAAGATAATTACATGCAAATGTTTAATACATATTCAGATATATAATATTCTTTGAGTCTTATGTTAACCTGTAACTTTACTTTCTTTTACAATACGAAAGATAGCTTTTAATGTTAACTTCTTTTCAGTTCCCATGTTATGTTTTCCGGTAGTCTATTTTTAAAACTACACATACATACACAATTGCTGGCATTACTGAAATTATTTTCAGCACTTTTTAATACTTCATACATGCTTTCCTGATATTTTACTCATCATTTTTTCTCTGGGCTGAATTTTCTTTTGCTTTATTATCTCTCTAGGTAATGGTTCATTTCATGAAGTTCTCCAACTTGCAAAGCTTTTTTGCTCTTTCAGATAAAAAGCCTTCATTTTACTCTCACTTTTGAGTATAGTTTGGCATAGAATATAGACATACAATTTTAAATAGATAGTAATTTTTCCCTTCACATTTTGAAGTGTTACTGTATGGTCTTAAGCCATTTTATCAAATCTGAAACAACTGTTATTATCCTGATAGTTTTCCTTTTGTAGTACTTAATGTTTATATTTTTCAAATTCTGCACTTTTGCTCTCTTATTTTTCAGGAGCCTGAGAGTCTGACTTGCAGAGATGGTGGATATTAGATTTCATTACTCATTCCACAGCCTTGAATTAAAGATTGGATTTATTTATATCCATGATAGCAAGTTGGAGAATGATATATGAAGGCCCACATTTCTGCCTGTACACCTGTTTGGGAATGTTTCTAGAGTTCTATTTTATGTTGCACGTCTTCAAATATAATGAAGTCACATAAGCTATCCCTAAGATCTCTAGTCTAACTTCTTCACAGAAATCCCAAGTCATTTGTGTGTGACTGTGTGTGCATAAAATGGCTGTATGACAGCAGGCATCAGTGAAGTTTTGATGGCCTCGTGTGACAATCACACACTTAACAATAATTTTTACTTAAAATTCTATGCATACTTTATAAACATTTCAGAATCAGGAAATTTGTATTTCTAAATCTCTAGGATAATTTTACTGGACTTCCTGACATAAATCTTTGACTATGCTGACTTTCTTCTGTTTCTTGGAGATAAATAAATCTAGTAAGAATCATCACCTACAGTGCACATCATTTCTTCCAGTCAATCCGAACTGATTTGATGTTTTTGTCCCCCAGTGGGGCTGCCTTGTATTTGCCTAAGTATGCATTTTTGTTTCATTTATAATTTATCCTGATCATTATTTGGGACCGTTTTTCAATCTGAAGGGTTCATGTCTTAGTTTTTGGAAACAGTCCTGGAAATATGCATTAAATTTTGCTGCTTCACCATGTTTTCTATTTTTTGTTTCCTAGAAGCCATTAAATGCTTGCTAGAATTTTCAATCTGTTCAATTTTTAAAAATTTCTCTTCTATAGTTCCTAATTTGTATTCCATAATATTCAGCCGTATTTTCAAAACCCTATTATTAGGGAAACAGGGGCCTGTACACTAATATGTTTTAGGAACTTTCAAAGTCTAATGTGTAATTTTAATTTTATTCTGTACTTTTTAAATTTCTACAATATCTAATTGGTTGTTTTTGTATCTGATTTTCTTGTTTTATATTTGCTCTTTTTCATAAGTTTCTGATATTTTTGGTGGATTTTATTTTTTTTTCTTTTTCTTTGGGAGAATCTTGAACATATTAAGTGAAGCAGCCTTTTTTAGAGGCTTGACTTTATCTGCGTTTTGAAAGGTATTCTCTGCCTACTTGTGGGATGTGATGATTGTCTATTGCAGAAAGAGGTTTTTTTATATCTCTTCTTTTAAGAGAAATATTGAAATATAATTGGCATTTTAATAGCATTTCTACTGTGCTTTTTTCTGTATATTAAATGTCTTTCAATCATTGATACTACATGAGGTGAAAATGGTAGTACACATCTAGGTACAAGAATATTTTCTATGAATAAACTTATTCCTCATTAAAACAACATGAGGCAGACACTATTATTAATCTTGTTTTATAAATAGGGTATTTCAGGAAGGGAAAGCTTGATTTAAACATCAAGGACACTTCATACTAGGTGAGGAATAAAAACCTAGGCAACGCTCTTAATGACAAAGAAATTAGAAACAAGGACAAGTCTTTGGGTGATAGGCTCAGATATGTATCTCCTTTGTATATGTGATATTTTGAGTATGATACTCAAAATTAAGTCGTTCAGCAGAGTGTTGCAGCTCTAGATTGAAGAGCATGAATCATGTAATAGTCACTATATCATAAAGTGTTAATGCATTTCATAGTTTCCATGAAACAATCTAGGTATATGTTCTACACAGTTATGTTATTGTACCTAGAAAACTCCTTGTATAAAACAGTGCATTTGGAGGCTGGGGATGTGGCTCAAGCGGTAGCACACTTGCCTGACATGCGTGCAGCCCAGGTTCGATCCTCAGCACCACATACAAGCAAAGATAGTGTGTCTGCCAAAAACTAAAAAAATAAATATTAAAAAAAATTAAAAACAAAACAAACAAACAAAAAACAGTGCATTTGTAAAGTGATTTAAAATTTATAAATATTAAAAAAAATTAAAAACAAAACAAACAAACAAAAAACAGTGCATTTGTAAAGTGATTTAAAATTTATCTTTGCCTTTAAGAAGTTTTCTGGTATTGACATTGTTTGACAGCCAACATTTATCTCTGGTGCCCACATCTCTGCTGTACCCTATGTGTTGGAGAACACTTTTGTCATCTGTTTATGGAGACAAGTCCTTTTTTGATGAGCAGAAGATTATATTTTGAATGAGGTTTGATTTATCATTCATTTAATTTTATAAGTATATTTTTGTGTGTACTCTTTAAGAGATAATACCTGGCCCCATGTTTACACAGTTTTTTTCATGTTTTCTTGTAAGGATTTCATAGCTTTAAACCAATGTTTGAAAGCAGGCAACCTTTAAAATCAGTGTGTAGACTTCACATGCATACCTTAACAAGCCCAATATTGGAAAATTTACTTAGAAACACCACTGTCAAAGGGTTTTTAATTAAAAAAATAAATTGGTAAACTATTCAATATACAAATTCACACTAAAGTTTTAATGTTTTTTACCTATTTTTGAACTGAGGTTTTTTTTTTTTTTTGTTTTTGTTGTTTTGGGTATTAAACCCAGGGGCACTCAAACACTGAGCCACATCCTCAGCCCCTTTTTATATTTTATTTAGAAACAGGGTCTCACTAAGTTGCTTAGGGGCTAGGTAAATTGCTGAGGCTGGCTTTGAACTTGTTATCCTCTTGTCTCAGCCTCCCTAGCCACTGGGATTACAGGTATGTACCACTGTGCCTGGCTGGCTTGAGATTTTTGTATTAAGGTCTTAAAAAATGTTGAGTGTTTATTGCAGACTTTCTGTCTCAATGTCTCTTCAGCACGGAAGATATTTTAAGGTGTTTGAATCTTCTTCAAATCATTAATTATAGCACGAGAGGAAAGATCTTCAGAAAACTCATGCAGATCTCTTCAACATCTCATGCTCCCAGACAAATATTTTTAACATAACACTATTAAGTCTCAGAGATACTCTGCATTGACTGTAACATGATAGTAAGATCAATAGCAAAACAAGCTAGTAAGTTGATAGGAATTATATAATGCTGCATTTAAATTGAGACCATAAGATCATCTGATGACCTCTTTTGGGTTCAAGCACAAAATTTGAAGATTTTTGTCTTCTATTCTTTTTGACCTACTCCCATTTCAACCAAATTAAAAGTGCTGAAAATGGCATCATGTCCCAGAACATTGTTGTTTTTTAAAATCAGAGCTCCATGACATTTCCCTACATCCTGCCATACAAATTTCTGTTCCTACAACAAGCAACACAATTAAAAAATACTCCCTTATATTCTCATTCTCTCCCTTCCACCACCACTCTATTTCTCTCTCCTTCCTGTTTTGCTCTCTAGTGACATATTAGAAATACCGTTTCAAGACTAATGGTCAGGAAGCATATTTAAATCAAAACTCCAGTTATATAATCAAAGTTCATTACTTCCCACAAAAGGGAGGAATGTGGCCAACAGTGCAAAGTTTCCTTTAAAATTACGAACAATTTTTCACTCGTTTGCCTTCAACTCTAATAAGTACATGGCACTCCTATTTTTTTTTTAAATCACTAACTTAAAATATACCTTCCAAGGAATAGATTTGCATTGGAGAAATATAGAACACTCCTGCTGACTGAAATACACTTAATATGATTCCCTGCTGAATTTCTGTAAATTTCACAAATCTTTCATAGAGGCCTGAGGAAAATTATATTTTCAGCCACGTTCACTGTTTAGGTAGAGATATTTAGAAAATTCAGGTCATCTTTATTCTTTTTTTCCCTATGAATTAAGAGAAAGTTTCCATCTCTGTTTTCTCCCCAAATGACACAGGTGGAATCTCATAAGCTAGCAGATTAAAACCTATGTGCCAGACTATTATTATGTCACACTTTGATTTCAAGCACATTTATAGGGCGGCTGTCCTTTAATATATATTATTCACTCCCTGAAACTCATTTTTTTCACTTCTATCAAAACTAGAGAGTTTATGTTCTGTATAGAGCAATATGTAAAAAGCAGAGCACAACATAGTGACTGTGTTAACAGCTTATTACAAGGAGTATGGTGATAAAGATGTATGCACAAGTCTCAGAGGGTGCATTCAATGCCTTAGACTGTAGGTTTTGCTAAATAAACTTAGACCAAGTTTTTAATAAAGAAGTGTCCTGGTTGTACTCCAAATGCTGTTGCTCATACAGTCACAGGCTGTTTAATAATCTTGTCCTTCTATTTGTGTAGAAAAGAGAATGTTTTCTTTTAGTAATTGGTAGTTGAAAAGCAAAGCCATTTGCTTCTGGACCTATAATACAGTGTTTATTAAATTATATGATCTTTCCTTTTTTTAAAAAAATTTTGTGTTGACATGGACATAATATCGCTGTTTTGTTTACTTAGTTTTTTTTTTTTTATGTGGTGCTGGGGATAGAACCCAATACCTCATGCATGCTAGACAAGTGCTCTACCACTGAACCACAACCCCAGCCCTCATACGATTTTTCTAATCCTTGGTTTCTAATGCTCTGGACAAGTAGGTTCAGACATGGAAGCAATGGAGGTTGGCTCCACATTTGTCTTTGAATTAATGCATTTCATCAACCATTTCTCCTCAAGAGAGTTGGGCTACAAATAACTCAAATCATGGTAACTCTTCACAGAGGCTGTTGATGAACACTTTTTAGTTGCCTTGTTTCCTGCCTTATGAATGGATTTGATGTCTGGAACTGCAACTGTCTTTATGATCAAGACGTAGGGTGAAGCAGGAGCTTGGTCACACCAGTATTTGGATCAGTTTTATTTCCAGACTTCTTGTTTTGGAGTTAATAAATGATCTCATTGTTTAAGTCAAAATGAATTGAAAATATCTTTTCTTTACACTCAAGGATATCTGCCCCTGAGGTGTTAGTTAAACACCCTATTGAAATTAACATTGGAATTTCTACTCTTAAAAAAATAATAAATTACTTTTTTATAAAAATGTTTTCAGATGTAATATTTATTTCCCAACATATAAAATATAGGAGCTACAAAAAAAATCAGAATTGAACTTACAGATAGGGTCCTGTATTCACCTCTAATTTATGTATGGTACTTGTATTTTTATAAATTCATATAACTTAAAATGTCTTCCGAAGAATATATTTGCATAGGAGAAAGCCATAAAATATAGAGCACTCCTGCTGATTGAAACACACTTAAGTGGTCCCCTGCTGCATTTATGTAAATTCTGCAGATCTTTCAGAGACACCTGAGGGAAGTTATATTTTCAGCTGTGTTCACTATTCAGGGAAAGGTAGGTAGGTGAAGTTCAAAGTTCAGGTTAGTCTTTTTTTCCCCTGCGAATTAAAAATAATAGTTTATTCAATGTTTGCTCCTCTATCAAGACAGCTAGAAATCTCTTTAGGCAGTTGTAACATCTTACACCCCCATTTTCCCCAATGATTCAATAATTGTTTGAATATATGAATTATAATATATATATATATATATATATATATATACATCATTGAATAAAAATAAGGATGTGTCTGAACATATACCTTCAGATATATTGAAAGTGGCTCATTATGACTTGGTTGTGAAGCATTTTATTTGCACTACTGAAGGCAACCTTTCTTTCCATCTTCTCTAAGCACAGCCACATGGAAAGGCTAAGAAGATGGAAAGAAAGGTTGCCTTCATAATGCAAATAAAATGCAGCATGAGTGTTCACAGTGAAGAAAGTGTTCTGTAGCAGACATCATCTGAATATGACATTCACAATTCCACCTCCCTTTGTTTCTTTCAACAGTAGTTTGAGAATTATTTTCTGAAGGGAAAACTATCCTTATCTTTTCTGTAAACATTTGATTTTTAAGGTTATTAACATTTCCTGATTATTAGAGCATCATTTTCCATTAATATATAACGGGACTATTAACATTTATTCTCCTGGCATTAAATCCAGTTTCAGAAGTGAAACAACCTGACAACACTTTGGACATTTGTTTTTGGGGAAAACTACCTTCATCCAGATTTTGCCATATATTTGCAAGGGGAAAACAGAGTCACTAAGATGATGAGTGCCTTTGCTTGACGTTTTTAATTTCCTTGTGATCTTAAAGGTAGAGTCAAATTATTATGTACATTTAACTATAGAAATTTCATTATTATAAATAATTCTGTTTTGATTTTAAAAGACTTTCATACATATGTTTTGCATTTCCTTTACATATTTTATCTCATATTGTAAAATGCCAGGCATCATGTCTGTTATTCACATCCTGACTTCACAATTATCACCCTGTCATCAAGTCTAAAGTCCCAAGTGGTACCAACTGTGCTTACAGGAAGACAGAAGTTGATATTGACTTTAGATGAGCAGATAAAATGCTACACTACCAAGTCAATATCAACCATATTCAATGCATTGTAAGTACACATTTGTCTCCCCTTATCCAAAATGGCTATGTCTTAACCCCCATAGATGGCTGAAAACATGGGTAGTATTGGACTTTAAATATACTATATTTTATATTGATGTGATGCTTCTGCCTCTCAGTGTGCAGCATTTTTATTTCTTAGACTGAGTGCAACCACCCTATCTCAATTCTAGTAATGCAAGCCTAAAGTTATCATTCACTGGAGTGAAACTGTGAAGCCACCCCTATTGCCAGTCTTTGAAGTTAATCTTTAAATTAACCAAAGGATGTACCTATGGAACTTTTGATAAATAAATATAAATACAAACTTATGCTAAAGTTTATCTTATAAATTAAACATGGTAAGATATTACCAATAGTTAACTAATAATAAAACAGAGAAAGTAGAAAACTATACTGTAATAAAAGATTTTTAAACCCTATGACTTATTTATTTCTGCAATGTTCTATTTAATATTTTCTGACCACGGTTGGCTGTAACTAAAACTGTTAAAAAATAAAACTATGAGTAAGATAGAGTACGA
Organism: Marmota monax; assembly: GCF_021218885.2. Classification (NCBI taxonomy): domain Eukaryota; kingdom Metazoa; phylum Chordata; class Mammalia; order Rodentia; family Sciuridae; genus Marmota; species Marmota monax. The sequence goes on along the minus strand of NW_026695198.1, from coordinate 5,932,632 downwards.
TATATGTTTAAACACTCTCTCAGCTCCACCAATCAAGTTCTGAACCCTTAAGAAGGTGTTGTAACTTGTGATAGTCAAGCCAAAGTGACTCCATTTTGTTTTGTAACTCCATTTTCTAAAACAACCATGCCAAGGAGAAGGGTCATGACCAGGGCAAGATGTTCTTTTCCCTTTTGCTATAGAAACCTTTAAGAATATGGAACTACCTAAAGGGGCATTGTTTCTGTAACTAGGGTAGCAGGGCTCTGTTTTTGTAACTGGGGTAAATGGGCTGACTGTGATTGGCTAAGCATCCCGCCTCCGGACTGCACTCTCCCGCTTCTGTAACCTGGCTGGCTTGCATTAGCTGAAGCCCCAAATGTCCCTTTCCTGGTTTTCAGGCTTATAAGGAGTGCCCTTGCAATTGTTCGGGGCTAATCAGGGGAAGAGCTTTATGTTCTGCTCAGTCGCCACCGGTGTGCTTCAATAAAGGCTTGATTTGATCGTATGTGAGTGGTCTGGAAGTCAGTTTATAAAACCCCAGGACAGTGCTTTAATTATAACAACTATTGTATTAAAATCCTTGCTTTAAAAATCAATTTATTCACATAACTGATTAATTTTAAATGAAATAAAAACAAGTTGTGTGTCTTCTTTCTAAAACGCACTAACAAGAAATGCCTAATGGAGGGAAGGAAGATGGCGGCGAGGGGAGTGCATTGCCCCCGTGTGCTGCTTCACTGTGTGGGAGTATGACAAGTCAGGACGGCTAAAGGCTATCTTGTTAGGAATTTCCAGCAATAGTGGGGTGCTCTGGAACCTGGAGGAAGGATTTCCATCGCACGAGGATCGGCTACGGGGACTCAAACGCGAGAGGTTTGTCGCACGGAGGGTAACACTGCTTATTCAGCAAACCACCCCGCGGCTAGAGTCTGCAGCGCGCGCTGGGAAACGAGGAGATAGCGACGCAGGGATACAGCGCTGCAGTTTCTGCCAGCCGTGCAAGCACCGTACTCAGGGCTGAATTCTGGGTTCGAGATGGGGGAAGGAAGCGGTCCATCTAGGTTCTCCACACCGGTCAGACCACAGAGGAGGCCAGCAGCCACCACGTTGGAAAGCTGACGTCACCTTCCCTGTTTTCGACTGACCGCAGCTCATTCAGCCATAGAACAGGTAATTTCAGGCTGCAATTCGCCTGCGGCTTGCAGACAGATTGCTAGGGTTCAGTGCCTGGGTGCTTCTTAGAACCTGATCTTATCAGAGCGAACACCGAGCGCGGGGCGGCCGAGTTCCGGCTCCCGGAACCGTCCCGGAACCGCCCTGGCCCAGGGCTGCGGAGCCTGCGGAGGCTGCTTCTTGGACCCTGCTCCTATCAGAGCATACACCAAGCACTAAGCGGCCGAATTCCGGCTCCCGGAACTGAGCCCGCGGGGACTGCTTCTTGGAGCTTACACTTATAGGAGCTTACACCGAGCACGGAGCGGCCGAGTTCCGGCTCCCAGAACATCCCTGGCCCGGGGCTAGGAGCCCGCGGAAACTGCTTCTAGGTCCGGGTCCTGCTGAGGGCCGGTCAGGACTCACCCTTTGCTTTGGTTGCCCGGCAAGGGGAACGAAATGCTGCCATTCGCATAGGATACCAACATGGCAGAGATCTGATGTCATCAGAAAGCAGCGGAGGAGAGAACTTCATCAATACCAGCGGCGACATAAACAGTTGGTCTCCTGGTAGTGGGGGTGAGGCACAGACACCCGAGTCTCCTCAATTTGTCATCTAGCCAGAGGGGAGGAGCCGGGCCGCCGCCAGCGCCCGGAGCAGGCCCAGTGGCTCGCCAGCGTGGTGACCGCGTGACCCCAATTGGAGAGGGGGCAGAGCGGAGCCGCCACCCGCACCCGCAAGGTGGGCAGACCCGCGACCCAGTGGTACATGGGCGTGGTAGGAGGGGCAGGGCAGAGCCGCCATTCGCGCTTGCAAGGTAAACAGACGTGTGACAGCCTGGCGGGTCAGGCCCAGTGGCCTGCCAGTGTGGTACACACGTCACCCCAACTGGAGTAGGGGCAGAGAAGATCCTTCTCCCATGCCTGGATCAGGCCCTGCCGGTGTGGTGGTCACGTGACCCCAATTGGAGGGGGGGCGGAGCGGAACCGCCACCCGTGCCCGCAGGGTGAGCAGACCTGTGACCAACCTACAGATCAGGCCCAGGGGTCCGCAGGCATGGTAGGAGGGGCAGGGCAGATCCGCCGCCCGCGCCTCCAAGGTAGGCAGACCTGCAACAGACCGGCGGATCAGGCCCAGGAGCCTGCCGGCGTGGTACACACACCACCCTAATTGGAGTAGGGGCAGAGCAGAGTCGCCGCCCGTGCCAGGAACAGGCCCAGCGTCCTGCAGGCGGGGTAGTCACGACACCCCAATTGGAGTAGGGGCAGAGCAGAGCCTCCACCCGTGCCCGAAAGGTGGGCAGATCTGCGACCGACCAGCGGGACAGGCCCAGTGGCCTGCCGGTACGACAGACACACGTCACCCCATTTGGAGTAGGGGCAGAGTAGAGCCACCGCCCGCGCCTGCAGGGTAGGCAAACCTGCAACCGACCGGCGGATCAGGCCCGGTGGCCTGCCGGCGTGGTACACTCGTCACCCCAATTGGAGTAGGGGCAGAACAGAGCCGACGCCAGCGCCCAGAACAGGCCCAGTGACCTGCCGGCGTGGTAGCCACGACACCCCAATTGGAATAAGGAGAGAGCAGAGCCGCCGCCCACGCCTGCAGGAAAGATACACAAGCAGTATGAAAAAACAATGAAAGAAAGGACCACAAGCAATGCAGGTCAATGCAACTTTAGAAGAGGTAACAGCTGCAGCAGATGGAATGTCAGATAAAGAATTCAGGACATACATGCTTCAGATGATCTGGAGTATCAAGGAAGACATTAAACAGCAAAATCAGACAATGAAAGATCACTTCGACAATGAATTACGCAAACAAATCCAGGAAGCAAAGGATCAACTATACAGGGAGATAGAGATTATAAAAAACAAACAAACAGAAATCCTAGAAATGCAGGAAGCAATAAACCAACTTAAAAACTCAATGGAGAATACTACCAGCAGAGTAGAACACTTAGAAGATAGAACATCAGACAATGAAGACAAAGTATTTCAACTGGAAAAGAACATAGACAGCTCAGCAAGACTGTTAAGAAACCATGAGCAGAACATCCAAGAAATATGGGATAACATTAAGAGACCAAACTTAAGAGTCATTGGGATACAGGAAGGTACAGAGCTCCAAACCAAAGGAATGAGCAGCCTATTCAATGAAATAATACGAGAAAACTTCCCAGACTTGAAGAATGTGACAGAATCCCAAATTCTAGAAGCCTACAGGACGCCGAATGTGCAAAATCATAAGAGATCCACACCTAGACACATTATAATGAAGATGCCCAACATACAGAATAAGGAGAGAATTTTAAAAGCTACAAGAGAAAGGAAGCAGATTACATTTAGGGGTAAGCCAATCAGGATAACAGCTGATCTTTCAACACAGACTCTGAAAGCTAGAAGATCCTGGAATAACATATTTCAAACACTGAAAGAAAATGGGTTCCAACCAAGAATTGTGTATCCAGCGAAATTAAGCTTCAGGATGGAAGATGAAATTAAAACCTTCCACGATAAACAAAAGTTAAAAGAATTTGCAGCTAGAAAACCATCTCTTCAAAGCATCCTCGCCAAAGCATTATAGGAAGAGGAAATGGAAAATAACAATGAAAACCAACAGTAGGAGGTAGGACAGTAAAGGGGGGGGGAATAATCAAAGAGGAAAACAAACCATGTTTAGTAACAGAAATAAACAAATATGGCTGGAAGAACAACCCATATCTCAATAATAACCCTAAATGTTAATGGCTTAAACTCACCAATTAAGAGACACAGGCTAGTAGAATGGATCACAAAACAAGACCCAACAATATGCTGCCTACAGGAGACGCATTTGATAGGAAAAGACATACATAGGCTGAAGGTGAAAGGTTGGGAAAAATCATTTCACTCATATGGACTTCGAAAACAAGCAGGAGTGTCCATATTCATATCAAATAAAATAGATTTCAAGCCAAAGTTAATCAAAAGGGATAAAGAGGGACACTACATACTGCTTAAGGGAACCATACACCAACAAGACATAACAATCATAAATATTTATGCCCCAAACAATGGTGCAGCTGTGTTCCTCAAACAAACTCTTCTCAAGTTCAAGAGTCTAATAGACCACCATACCATAATCATGGGAGACTTCAACACACCTCTCTCGCCACTGGACAGATCTTCCAAACAAAAGTTGAATAAGGAAACTATAGAACTCAATAACACTATTAATAACCTAGACCTAATTGACATATATAGAATATACCACCCAACATCAAGCAGTTACACTTTTTTCTCAGCAGCACATGGATCCTTCTCAAAAATAGATCATATATTATGTCACAGGGCAACTCTTAGACAATATAAAGGAGTACAGATAATACCATGCATCTTATCTGATCATAATGGAATGAAACTGAAAATCAACGATAAAAGAAGGAAGGAAAAAGCATACATCACTTGGAGAATGAACAATAGGTTACTGAATGATCAATGGGTTATAGAAGACATCAAGGAGGAAATTAAAAAATTCTTAGAGATAAATGAAAACACAGACACAACATATCGGAATCTATGGGACACATTGAAAGCAGTTCTAAGAGGAAAATTCATTGCTTGGAGTTCATTCCTTAAAAAAAGAAAAAACCAACAAATAAATGATCTCATACTTCATCTCAAAATCCTAGAAAAAGAAGAGCAAAACAACAGCAAAAGAAGTAGAAGGCAAGAAATAATTAAAATCAGAGCTGAAATTAATGAAATCGAAACAAAAGAAACAATTGAAAAAATCGACAAAACTAAAAGTTGGTTCTTTGAAAAAATAAACAAAATCGACAGACCCTTAGCGATGCTAGCGAAGAGAAGAAGAGAGAGAACTCAAATTACTAGCATACGGGATGAAAAAGGCAATATCACAACAGACACTTCAGAAATACAGAAGATAATCAAAAACTATTTTGAATCCTTATACTCCAATAAATTAGAAGATAGTGAAGGCATAGATAAATTTCTTAAGTCATATGATCTGCCCAGATTGAGTCAGGAGGATATAGAAAACCTAAACAGACCAATATCAATTGAGGAAATAGAAGAAACCATAAAAAGACTACCAACTAAGAAAAGCCCAGGACCGGATGGGTATACAGCAGAATTTTACAAAACCTTTAAAGAAGAACTAATACCAATACTTTTCAAGCTACTTCAGGAAATAGAAAAGGAGGGAGAACTTCCAAATTCATTCTATGAGGCCAACATCACCCTGATACCTAAACCAGACAAAGACACTTCAAAGAAAGAAAACTACAGACCAATATCTCTAATGAACCTAGATGCAAAAAATAAAATTCTGGCGAATCGGATACAAAAACATATCAAAAAAATTGTATACCATGATCAAGTAGGATTCATCCCTGGGATGCAAGGCTGGTTCAATATACGGAAATCAATAAATGTTATTCACCACATCAATAGACTTAAAAATAAGAACCATATGATCATCTCGATAGATGCGGAAAAAGCATTCGACAAAGTACAGCATCCCTTTATGTTCAAAACTCTAGAAAAACTAGGGATAACAGGAACATACCTCAATATTGTAAAAGCAATCTATGCTAAGCCTCAGGCTAGCATCATTCTGAATGGAGAAAAACTGAAGGCATTCCCTCTAAAATCTGGAACAAGACAGGGATGCCCTCTCTCTCCACTTCTGTTCAACATAGATCTCGAAACACTGGCCAGAGCAACTGGACAGACGAAAGAAATTAAAGGCATAAAAATAGGAAAAGAAGAACTTAAATTATCACTATTTGCAGATGATATGATTCTATACCTAGCAGACCCAAAAGGCTCTACAAAGAAACTATTAGAGCTAATAAATGAATTCAGCAAAGTGGCAGGATATAAAATCAACACGCATAAATCAAAGGCATTCCTGTATATCAGCAACAAATCCTCTGAAATGGAAGTGAGGACAACCACTCCATTCAAAATATCTTCAAAAAAATAAAATACTTGGGAATCAACCTAACAAAAGAGGTGAAAGACTTATACAATGAAAACTACAGAACCCTAAAGAGAGAAATAGAAGAAGATCTTAGAGGATGGAAAAATATACCCTGTTCATGGATAGGCAGAACTAACATCATCAAAATGGCGATATTACCAAAAGTTCTCTATAGGTTTAATGCAATGCCAATCAAAATCCCAACAGCATTTCTTGTAGAAATAGAGAAAGCAATCATGAAATTCATATGGAAAAATAAAAGACCCAGAATAGCATAAACAATGCTAAGCAGGAAGTGTGAATCAGGCGGTATAGCGATACCAGACTTCAAACTATACTACAGAGCAATAGTAACAAAAACAGCATGGTACTGGTACCAAAACAGGCGGGTGGACCAATGGTACAGAATAGAGGACGCAGAAACCAATCCACAAAACTACAACTATCTTATATTTGATAAAGTGGCTAAAAGCATGCAATGGAGGAAGTATAGCATCTTCAACAAATGGTGCTGGGAAAACTGGAAATCCATATGCAACAAAATGAAACTGAATCCCTTTCTCTCGCCATGCACAAAAGTGAATTCAAAATGGATCAAGGAGCTTGATATCAAATCAGAGACGCGCCGTCTGATAGAAAAAAAAGTTGGCTACGATCTACAGTTGGTGGGGTCGGGCTCCAAATTCCTCAATAGGACACCCATAGCACAAAAGTTAATAACTAGAATCAACAAATGGGACTTACTCAAACTAAAAAGTTTTTTCTCAGCAAAAGAAACAATAAGAGAGGTAAATAGGGAGCCTACACCCTGGGAACAAATCTTTACTCCTCACACTTCAGATAGAGCCCTAATATCCAGAGTATACAAAGAACTCAAAAAATTAGACAATAAGAGAACAAACAACCCAATCAACAAATGGGCCAAGGACCTGAACAGACACTTCTCAGAGGAGGACATACAGTCAATCAACAAGTACATGAAAAAATGCTCAACATCTCTAGCTGTCAGAGAAATGCAAATCAAAACCACCCTAAGATACCATCTCACTCCAGTAAGATTGGCAGCTATTATGAAGTCAAACAACAACAAGTGCTGGCGAGGTTGTGGGGAAAAGGGTACACTTGTACATTGCTGGTGGGACTGCAGATTGGTGCAGCCAATTTGGAAAGCAGTATGGAGATTTCTTGGAAAGCTGGGAATGGAGCCACCATTTGACCCAGCTATTCCCCTTCTCAGTCTATTCCCTAAAGACCTAAAAAGAGCATGCTACAGGGACACTGCTACATCGATGTTCATAGCAGCACAGTTCACAATAGCAAGAATGTGGAGCCAACCTAGATGCCCTTCAATAGACGAATGGATAAAAAAAATGTGGCATTTATACACAATGGAGTATTACTCGGCATTAAAAAATGACAAAATCATAGAATTTACAGGGAAATGGATGGCATTAGAGCAGATTATGCTAAGTGAAGCTAGCCAATCCCTAAAAAACAAATGCCAAATGTCTTCTTTGATATAAGGAGAGTAACTAAGATCAGAGTAGGGACGAAGAGCAGGAGAAGAAGATTAACATTTAACAGGGATGAGAGGTGGGAGGGAAATGGAGAGAGAAGGGAATTTGCATGGTAATGGAAGGAGACCCTCAGGGTTATACAGTGGAGGGGGTAGAGAGAGAGGAGGGGAGGGGAGGGGAGAGGTGGGGAGGGGAGGGGAGAGGTGGGGAGGGGAGGGGAGAGGTGGGGAGGGGGGAGGGTGGAGGATGGGAAAGGCAGCGGAGCACAACAGACACTAGTATGGCAATATGTAAATCAATGGATATGTAACTGATATGATTCTGCAATCTGTGTATGGGGTGAAGGTGGGAGTTCATAACCCACTTGAATCAAAGTGTGAAATATGATATGTCAAGAAATTTGTAATGTTTTGAACAACCCACAATAAAAAATTAAAAAAAAAAGAAATGTCTAATGAAGATTTGACTCCGTTTAAATTCCCTTTTCCATCTGGGTATGGTGTTTCCGCTTCTGTAATACCAGCGACTCAGGAGGCTGAGGCAGAACAACTGCAAAAGGCTGAGGATGTATCTCAATGTTAAAGTGCCCTTGGGTTCATTGAATTCCCAGCAAAATAAACCAAAGAAACAAATAAATATGAAAGACATTTTTTTCTCACCCCCAGAAAAAGTTATATGTATAGTTTCCCCCCCATAGTTCATTTTTCTTCACATAAAATGGATATAACTGGTTGGAAATCATTTTGCACTTTAGGATGTGGAAGGATGAGCTGAAGATCAGAGTGATGCTTCTGGCTCTCAAGTGTTCACCGTTTTTTTTTTGTTTGTTTGTTTTTTAATTTAAACTGAGTTTAAGCACCCTGTCTTAATTCTAATAATGCAAGCCTAAAGTTGTCATTCACTGGAGTGAAAATGTGAAGCCACACCTATTGCCAGTCTTTGGAGTTAATCTTTAAATTAACCAAAGGAACTCTTTTTTTTTTTAAGAGAGAGAAGGAGAGAGAGAGAGAATTTTTTAATATTTATTTTTTAGTTTTCGGTGGACACAACATCTTTATTTTACTTTTTATGTGGTGCTGAGGATTGAACCCAGCGCCCCACACGTGCCAGGTGAGCACTACTGCTTGAGCCACATCCCCACCCACCTATGGAACTTTTGATTTAATGCACAGATTAAAAAAAAAAATGAATACGATTTAGGGTATTTTAATGCTAATTTTGGCTTGTTATCTAGCAACTTAGAATTCCTTAAGAAATATCAAGCTGCTGCAACATTTTGAAGTGTAAAAAGATGGGGGCAAGTGGTTTTCTTTTCTGTCATCTTACTAAGATTCACATAAGCACTCAACATTTGTGCCAATTCCTCAGACCTGTGGCTAAAATATAAAAAAAAATATCTTTTTCTCTCTACAGTATATCTTGTTTTGATCAATAGTTATTTTTAATTTTTTTTTGTAGTTGCACATGGACAGCAAACCTTTGTTTTATTTATTTTTGTATGTGGTGCTAAGGATCAAACCCAGTGCCCCACACATGCTAGGCAAGGGCTCTGCCACTAAGCCCCAGCCCCAGCCCTCAATAGTGACATCTTGGCTCCATCACCCCATATCATTCTTTTTTTTAATTATTTGTAGTTGGACACAATACTTTTAGTTAATTTATTTCTTTATAAGTGGTGCTGAGGGTTGAACCCAGGGCCTCACATGTGCCACTACCCCAGCCCCCCCATATCATTCTTAATGAATACAATTTTGAAAATCTATTCTTAAGCATGTGTTGCTCAATTAAAGTCTGATAATTTCAAACCACTTTTCACCACATTCCTAACAAAGAATGTGTGGTCAAATCAGATACTAATTTTTCTTTGGTAATTTTATCATTTTGGAGAAGAAATGTGATCCATAATCAGTTTGTAGAGGGATATAAAAAGTTTCCTCAGAATTTCTGGAAAAGAACTGGAAGTGTGATCTACTCAGTTGAAATTAATGAATAAGAACAGATACAAATGAAACATTTTTGATGTTAAAAAACAATCGTACTTTAGAAGATGATTATAAAATTCTTAGCCTGAGCCAAGGGCCCTGTGATAGTAAATAGCAATGCATGTTAGAAAATTAGATACTTTTGAGACCTCTAAAATCCTCCTGATTTTAGAGCAAAATGTCATTTGATGTTGTACTTACCAGTACATATGTACATATGTACATCATATGTTTAGCACAGAGTTTAAATATTGTTAATGATTTGAATTAAAAAAAATTAAAGTGTTATTGAACTGAACCTTTAAATTAGCATATCTCTTAAAACCCAGACATATGGTGACCATATTATAAAATGTTAGCATTAGGAGTATATATATATGACATAGAATCAGAAGTGTTAATTTGTATGCTCTTTCTTAGTAACCATTTCTTAAAACATAAGTTCTAGTAGAATCTTGGAAGTCTGATTTTTTTTCATATATAATATTATTTCTTTGTCTTTGCATATAATTAATGGTAAAGATCAGAAAAGTATAATCATTCTGGAGACATATTTAGGAAGTAAAGGACTTTGCTGTAATTTTAAATATTATTTTCATATAGATGGATGGAAACTAATATATGCATACAGTCTCATAACTGGGAATATACATATGTGTAGATTTCTGTTTGTTTTTAATTTAGTCTAATTTGATTTCATTTTTAAACCATTTCCAATTGTCTCACATGCAGGAAATTATTCCATCTTTATAATTTTACTTGTCCTGCTATGATTGCCATTATGTAACAATCACTATTTATTACCATTCTTATTCTGAAAGATATACTGTGTTCAAATTCTATCTATGCATTAACTATTTATCTTCAATGAGACATTGATTTGTTTCAATTTTGTCCAAAAATGATGAAAATAATGATACAAGTATGTCACCAGGTTCCATAAGGATGAAAGTTCATTAATACATGAAAAGCATTTAACATTCTCTCACAGAGCAACAGTTATTTCTATTAGTGATACAATCATTATGTATTTGTATTAATAATTATATCTTAATGTATAATATAGCATAATTATATATTAATAATGTTTGTATTACCAGCAGTCATAGTCCTGTCCTGTTGGGTACAACTACTATATTTTATTTATCTTTGTGTCTCCTATACCTAATAGTGTATCTAATACATAGTAGGTTTTTTGTCAATGTGGAATTCAGATAGGAATCAAGGAGCTGATAAGATTTGACTTAACATTTTTGGTTTTCATTACAAAATCTGATTCTAATCAGGGTAGCAGCCCTAGAATGCAAGCATCTTTATGGATGGAACTGAGCTTTATTCTAGCAAAATAACACCTATTGGGTGCTCAAAACTTATATTTATTCAACTTTTGCTGAAGAAAATTATTCTCTCATCTCTTTTGAATTCATTAGTAACAGCCAATATTAGCAATTATGAAAACTGAATTTAATAACTTGCATAAAGTGGGAAAAATGATTCCATAAGAAAGTCAAAAAATACCACTTCAGCTCACATTTTAACTCATGCCGTAAATGGAAAAAGTTTTATGCCATGGAAATGCAGACTGCTTGAAGTCCATCATCTTTTCCCCATGTTCTTTTAAACATCAGGAAAAAATGATAAAAGAATTAATAAAAGTGTTGATATTATACCTGTGGGAATCCTGATAATTTTCTGAAAGTGATCACTTACACACATGCACCCACACACAGGCACTTAAAGGAAAAACAGCCAAATTATATAAAACAATTTAATTGAGCAAAGAATAATTTGCGAATTGCACAACCTTTAGAACCAAGAGAGGTTCAGAGAGCTCCATTCTCCAAGTTGGACAGTTTTGTAGACACAAAACAGAAGTGAGGTACAGCTTGACTGGTTTTGGCTCTACCTTGAACTTCTTTGGGCATAGTCTGATAAATTGACATCCTGGGATTGGCTGAAGTTCAGCTGCCACAACCGGCTGAGACTCAAATGGTTATTGCAAAAATACATAACTCCTCAGATAGGATGTAGTTTACTTGTGTACTAAGTAAGATTGCAGTTTGTTACATAAATACTCAAAGTAAAGAGGCAGATTCAGAACCGATGTGTGTGTGTATGTGTGTTCCTATTTCTGTGTTTTTACTCTTGCTTAATTGTGTGTTGCTTCTATAACTAATGAATTACTTCATGAGGTTACTGAAATTGCAATTTACTTAATCAGTGCAATTTCCTTAATCCTCAAGGTGTGATGTGAAAATTTTCCTTAAAAAATCTGAGCTTTAAATATTCCTTACTTTAAAAGGATAAATATGTTACTGTCACATCATTTAATATAAATGATAATTCAAGATTTATCATTATTTAAGGTACTAGGAAGAAAAAAAGCACTGCACAATAAATTTCATTATTATTTTGTGTTTGAATCTTTTGTCTTTGTGAATTTTCTCAATTATATATTTATCTAACATTAGGATTTTGAATAAATGAAAAAGACAATATAGAAAATTTGATTGATGTATTTCTAAATACATCAATTTTAGTGTTTTAGAGTTCAATTCATTTCTATACTTTTAAATTCAAAGTAATTGGTGTCCATGTTTTTCTACAAATTCTTGTCCTCTGCACTATAAAAAAATGGAGATAATTGCTTTTCTTAATGAAAGCTCCTCCCTGGTACTTTTTCCATTTCATTGACATCTATCCCATGGTGATGCTGGTTTTGATTATACCAAGAGGTATTATTGGCATATGTTGAAACAACAACCTAAAATTATTATTGTCATTTCTTCAAATGATTCTTAAATTTTTTTTTCCCCCACAGTTTGGATCAGGAATAACCCCTAAGCCTTCATGTGTCAAAGGCTTGGTCTTCAGTTTGGTCTATGGGATGAGTGAGAACCCTAAATGGGTGGGGCACAGTTGGAGGAAGTTAGGTCATGGGAGGCATACTCTTGCCAGAGATATGAGGACTTTGACTGTTTCCCCTTGCTCTCTTTATTGTGGGCTGCTGATTGCCTCAGTTCCTCTGAAACACTCTCCTATCATAATGTACTGTGCTGCCAAAGGAGCAAAGGCAATGAGGCTAAGAACCCATGGACCAAAACCATTGAACCATGAATCAAAATGAATCTTTCCTTCTTGTAAATAGATTATCTCAGGTATTCTGTCACAGTGATAGAACACTGACTAACACAGTTCTGCTAACTGACATGTTGAGTGGCTGTGGCGGACCACACACGTCACAAGGAAGAGAATCAATATAATACATTTCTTATCTTTCTTATTTTTTTAACCTTTTCAGTCACATGTCCACAAGTGAAATTATGAACCAAAATACTAGGTAACTTAGCATAAAGTTTTGATGTTTTCGGTTCCATAATAGTTTTAGCCATTTTTTTCTGACAGCTTGCCTGACACTCATGCAAATTTTTGAGCATACACAACAAAGTTATTGAGGAAGATTTCATTGTTAAGAATTTCTTTTAGGGATTAAAATGAGGTAAAAAGGGAGAAAATTTAAGTTTCACAATGATGTGCTATTTTTCCTAATTAGCATTCATGACCTGGTCTTTGTAGCACTCACATTAAAATTTTAAAGTATGTCAAAATGGTGGCTAAATTAATAATTTCTGCATAGTTTTAAGATTTTTTTCCAGTTTTAAATCATATTAGAAATTAAATAGCTTCTGGTCAAAGGAGACAGGACATTTCTAAACCATTAATGTTTGATGCTTTAAAAGTAGTTCTAGATAATGCATGACTCAGTCATGCCAACCTATTTTTGTTGTGAATTTCTCATATCTATTATAAAGTATTTGTCAATTTTCTTGCTTCTTTCGTATCAGATACCATTTAACAGGTTTTTTTTTTTTTGCAATATCTTCATAACAAGCATAATAGACTTACTTAAAAGTATTTTCTTAGGTTCTTTACAGCATTTTTTTAAAATTCATGAAAAAACACACATTTGTTCCTCCAAAAGCAAATATTTCTTATTTATTACATGCAAGGTTTGTTAGGATTCTGCTTTTTTAAATATTTCTTTTAGTTCAAATTGAATTATGCTATAATTTTTATGCATTAAATGCCAACTAAACCAAACAAATGTAAAATTAGTCATGCATACTTCTCAAAATTAAAGACAATTTGAACATTTGTTTCCAAATTTGCACATGTACATATACTGAGAAGTACCTTGTGACAACTGCCAAGCTGACAGTGACTTTCAGACATATTTATGGAAATATACAGTTATTTATAGACATGATAAAATGTGGAAAATTACACCTTAAATAAATAAAACCTAGGCTTTTAATAAAACTATGTTTTAAAATTAAAATAGCCCATTATCTCATTTTAATTTGTGGAAGACACCACAGGCAACTAATTCCTGGCTCAAAAACAGAATGTGAACATGGTAAAACTCTATGTGACTCATCATATTTTTTTATGACAGTTTAATGTACGATTTTTAAGGTTATAACCTTTTGGCATTATGATAAAATTGTGGACATATTGCTTTTAACTGAAAATTTTCATACCATACTTGAAATATCAATTTGAAAATTTATAGAGATAAGGTATTGAGGCTGACAAATACCAACTAAAGAAACATTAAAATCTGTGTAATTCTCTACCATTTTCATATTACAAAGTAAAAATTCTGTATTGTTTACACTAAGAAAAGAGAGAATTAGACTCATAGAAAAGATTCTTAAAGAAAGGTTCCTGTGTTACTATAACAAAAGAACACAGATTGGGAAATTCAAAAATAATAAAAACTTATTTCTCACATTTCTGGAAACTGAGAAGAGTAAGGTCAAGATTCTAGTGGGTTTGGTGTCTAGTGAGGAATGCTCTTGTATCCCACAATGGTGCCTTTTTGCTGGATTCTCTGGAGGGGACAAAACTGTGACTTCACATGGTGAAAGTGACAGAGGAAGGTACCCATTCTTCAAGCTCTTTTATAAGGCTTTAATCTTACCCAGGAGTGTCCGCCTTTATGTCTTCATCAAATTTTAAAAGCTCCACCCACTTCTTAATACTATCGAATTTGCAATAAAGTTTTAAACTATAAATTTTGGGGGAGACATTCATATCATAGCATGCATCAAGAATTCATAAAGAATAATAAATCACTTCCTGGAGATGTTGATAAAAACCATCATAAATTAAACCACCTAATAATGCATATCCAGGACTTAGAAATGCAAGAACAAACCAGTCCCAAAAATAGTAGAAGAAAAGAAATAACAAAGATCAGAAAAGAAATAATCAAAGCAGAGACTAAATATACAATATAAAGGATTAAGGGGATAAGCAGGTGTGTCAGCTCAGGTCTGTAATCCCAGCTACTCTGGAGGCTGAGGAAGGAATCTCACAAGTCCAAGGCCATACTGAACAACTTAGAGAGGGACCTTGTCTCAAATAAAATTTTAAAAAAGGCTTGGGAAGTAGTTCTCTGGCAGTGCTTCCTAGCATTGTACAACCCCCACTACTGGAAAAAAAAGAAAGAAACAGCTGTTTTTTTTTTTAAATAAATATAACAACATTTTAGCTAGACTAACCTAAAAATAAGAAAAAAAGTAGCAATTATCCAAACTAATAAACTCAGAGATAAGATCCCAAAGATAAACCCATGTGTCTACAGCTGAAAAATCCTCAACAAACATGTCTAAAACATATGTTGGAGGAAGCATAGTCTCTTTGATAAGTGGTTCTGGGGAAACTGAATATCCATTTGCAGAAGACTGAAATGCCCCCATGTCGCCCATCTACAAACCTCAATCTAAAATGGATCAAAATCCTAAATGTGAGGGCTGAAATTATTAAACTACTTGGAAAGATTTAGTGGAAACCAATTAACACTTCAATTTAGGCAATCTGACTCCCCAAACATAGGCAAAATAGTAACAATAAATACACAAGATCATATAAATCTAAGAAGCTTTTTCAGATCAAAGGAAACAGCAAAGTGAAGAGATAATGCACAAAATGGAAGAAAATATTTGCCAACTATTCATCTGACAAAAGATTAATATAAAAATATACAAAGAACTAAAAAATTAACAAAAAATCCAATTAAGAAGACATAAAATAATCTGAATAGATATTTCTCTAAAGAAGAAATACAAATGGTCAAAAAATGCTCAATATCTTTACCCATCAGGGCAATAAAAGTGAAAACCACAATAAGATATTGCCTCACCTCAGTTAGAATGAGTACTATTAAAAAGACAATAACAACAATTTCTGGCAAGAATGTAGAATTAGGTTACTCCTATGCTGAGGGAGGGAATGTAAATTTGCAGAGTCCTTATGGAGAGAGCTATGAAAGGTCCTTCAAAAACTAAAAATATAGCTACTGTATTATCCACTAAACCCAGTCCTGTATATACATCCAAAGGAAGTAAAATCAGTGTAACAAACAGATACCCATATGCCCATGTTTACTGCAGCACAATTCACAATTGCTAAGGTATGGAATAAACCTTGGTGCCCACTAACAAATGAAAAATGTGATGCAAACAAAAATGGACTGTTATTCAGTAATAAAGAAGAATGAAATCATATTATTTGCAGCAAAATGGATAGAATTGAAGAACATTATATTAAGTGAAATAAACTGAACAGAAAGACAAGTATCACATGATCTCACTTACATAGGGAAGCTAAAATAAAGTTGACCTCATTGTACAATACTCATTATTAGAGGCTGGGAAGGGTGGGGAGTTGGGAGAGGAGTGAAGGAATGACGGAGGTTGAATAACAGGTATCAAAATGTAGTTACTGGCTGGGGTTGTGGCTCAGTGGTAGAGTGCTTGCCTAGCATGTGTGAGGCATTGGGCTCAATTCTCAGCACCACAAATAAATAAATGAATAAAATAAAAGTCTATCAACATCTAAAAACAATTTTTAAAAATGTAGTTAGATGGAAGTAATACATTTTAGATTTTATTGAAGAAAAATAAAAGAAAGTAAAAGAACAGTTGTTACCATAATTATACAATTGCAGTCATATGTTGTTTAATGCCGAGATGCATTCTGACACAGTGATGCTATTTAATTTTATCCTCATATAGACATTATATTACACAAATATAGATGGTAGTGGTAAATCACTCCGCGTGTATTGATGCTACGTAGGAAATTATTGTGGCTAATACTGGCTTAACAAGGCATTGTTTCCTGGTAAACTTTTCAAATTAGAAAAAATACACTCTAAAATAACTATGGAAAGAATAGTTTAATAAATACATAATCATGGCTGTTTATCAGCAAGTATTATGTACTGAACCTAATTGCACATGCTATAATTTTATGTGAATGGCTTTATGGTTGTTTTTTTTTTATATCACCACCACCATGAACACATGAGTAATGCATTATGCTATGCTAATCACTGGGTGATAGAAACTCTTCATCTCTAGTGTAATCCTACAAGATCACTAAGATATATATATAATCCATTATTTACCAAAACATGATGTCCATGGCTAAATTTAATTCTCCAATGTAATTAAGTTTTGAAGAATTAGTGAATTTCATTGTAATGACTGGTTCCCCAACTAAAACAAAGCTAAAGGATACATACTATTCTGTAGCCCTGGGACAAACACCTGCATACATGATTTACTGAGTAGGTGTGCTTAATGGTTAGATTAAACCCCCTTACTAAGATTGTAAGGAGTTGATCGGTTAACTGTAAGAGAACTATCTACACCACTAATAAAACGGCTCTCTTTTATCTCTTAAATATCAAGTATTTAGGACAGACTATGCTACAGAGTCAACTTTTAACAACTTGATTAGGAGAATGAAATGGATACATTTGGTAGTCTTAATCAGCAAACTAAGTGACCAAAGTGATTCAGTGTTTTGTTCCATATGCTGAATATCACTGTGTATTATTTTTTTCAGAGCACATTTAAAATATTTCTTCCTTAAGGATACAAAAACTCATTTTCATATTTATGAGTTGGAAAGTATCATATTTCAAAGGGATTCTAGTTTTACTCACTAGTATTTCAGTAGTAATAAAGATGCATTAAAATAAAGAAATGCTAAAGTGAATGTGGTCTTTTATCACTATTTCATCAATTATCATAGTAAAAAAGGGATTCAGATTTTCAAGTGAATAAAAACTATTGGATCATTTGGGATCATTAAGTCAGTTATTAATATCTAATTCTTTGGCAGGTCAAATTATTAGATGATTTTAATTTAGCTTGTGTTATGTGTTGGTAATTGTATAGGTAAAGCAATCAAAAATTATTTTGTATGCATGTTAGGTTTAAGAAATGTAGTAAATATGCTAATTTTCTTGGGAGTAGACTTATCAATGAGAAGAAATTTGATAGAAATATGAATATAAGAAGGCAAAAATGATATGATTGATGTATGTGCATTCCATGTTTGTATTATATGTCAAAATACATTTTGCTGTCATGTATGACTAAAAAAAAAGGAAGGCAAAAATGTCTATGATGATACCAAAATGCTTGACATAGCATCACATCAAATCCAGCAAAGATCAAAAGTAATTATATATTATTATCAAGCAGTGTCTATCCCAAGAACAAAGATTGGTTTAACACTTGAAAAGAATTGAATGAAATTCACTAATTAATGGAAGAGATTGAAAGAAAAAAATCATCTTCATCAATCAAAAAATAGGCCAAATTTAGTCACCACTTGCTTTTGTAAATCAGCTTTTACACACTCATTCACTATCTGCTTATTTTTTAGATTGTGCTCTTTTTTTGCATTACAATTCTTATTACACATATACAGCACAGTTTTTCATATCTCTAGTTGTATATAAAGTATGTTGACACCAATTCGTGTCTTCATACATGTACTTTGGATAATGATGTCTATCACATTCCACCATATTTGCTACCTCCCACCCCCTCCTTTTCCCTCCCACACCTCTGCCCTATCTAGAGTTTGTGTATTCCTCCCATGCTCCCTATCCCTATCCCACTACGAATCAGCCTCCTTATATCAAAGAACACATTCATCATTTGTTTTTTTGGGATTGGCTAACTTCGCTTAGCATTATCTTCTCCAACGCCATACATTTACCTGCAAATGCCATGATTTTATTTGCTTTTATTGCTGAGTAATATTCCATAGTGTATATATGTCACATTTTTTTAATCCATTCATCTGCTGAAGGACATCTAGGTTGTTTCCACAATTTAGCTATTGTAAATTGTGCTGCTATAAAGATTGATGTGGCTGTGTTCCTGTGGTATGCTGTTTTTAAGTCCTTTGAGTATAGGCTGAGGAGAAAATGTAGGTCCTAATCTTCATCATGTGAGATTAGGCCCCAACTTCCTTAATAAGATTCCAATAGTGAAAGAATTAAAACCAAGACTTAATACTTTCAAACTAAAAAGTTTCTTCTCAGCAAAAGAAACAATCTGAGAGGTGAATAGAGAGCCTACATGTTGAGATCAAATTTTTACCCCTCACACATCAGATAGACCACTAATCTCTAGGGTATATAAAGAACTCAAAAAACTAAGCATGAAAAAAAAAAAAACAAATAACCTAATAAATAAATGGGCCAATGACCTGAGCAGACACTTCTCAGAAGAGGATATACAATCAATCAACAAATATATGAAAAAATGCTCATCATCTCTAGCAATCGGAGAAATGCAAATAAAAACTATTCTAAGATATCATCTCACTCCGTCAGAATGGCAGCTATTATGAAGACAAACAAAAATAAGTGTTGGTGAGGATGTAGGGAAAAGGTACACTCATACACTGCTAGTAGGACTGCAAATTGGTGCAGCCAATATGGAAAAGAGTATGGAGATTCCTTGGAAAACTGGGAATGGAACTATCTCTTGCTTTCATGCTACAATAGTAAGTCGAGTCGTTACAGCAGATATTTTATGACTTTATGACCAGGAAATATTAGAATATTTTTCTATGTGAATCTTTACAAGAAAAAGTTTGTGACTCCTCACCTAAACACATGTGTAAAAAAGTTTTGGTAAAATTTAAGGGCAATTTGTAATAACAACAACGACAACAACAAAAATCAGCAAACCAAGTATCAAAAGGAGCTCTATTGGGCAGATAAATAACATTTGTGAAAAACTACAGCTAGCAATATACTTAACAGTGGAATGCTTTTTTTTCTAAAATCTGGTAAATGAAAATGGTGTTGTCTCTTGCCACTTTCAATCAACAGTGTACTATTTTTCCTTCAGGTATTAGTCAATGTACTAATGCAAATAAAAGAAGTATAGGATTTCAGATGAAAGCAAAAAATGCGTCCTTATTTGTAGTTGGAATGTTGACAAATGTAGAATAAACTAGGAAAACTATGAAACCACTACTAAAGTATCAATGAATTTAGTGACAACACAGGAAACACTGTGAGTCTAAAAATCAATTTGTTCTCAAGTGTCAGTAAAAATGTCAAGATAAGGTATTGGGAAATTCTCTTCTCCACAAAAGCAAAATAACAAGTTGGCAAAAGTTGTCAGCATCAACATTTTCAGACTCTAAAAACTGAACTTCCATTGCTATTTAAGAAAATCAGATGAATCTTGGTGATAACAGGGAGTTTTAACTTGGAGAATCCTTACTTACAATGACATTAATATAAGTATCCATGGAGAATTACTTCTGTTAGGTAACAGAGAGTAAAATAAAATAGGACTTTGATAAGGCAAAGACTCAAAAAACAAAGACAAAAAGTAGAAAACAAAAATTGAAGAAAGGTTTTCAGCAGGGTTTATAATATTGTTTAAAGTGAGTGTGTGTGTAAAAATAAATATGTGAAAATATCAACAATCACTATCAGGGAATAGATGGATTGAGTGATACTTTTAGAAATTATTGTGCATCCAACATTACAATATTTTAAATTTTGAAGACCAAATAAAAGCTAATAATATAAATGTAATGTAATAAATATGATAAGATAAGGTAAATATAAAGTCATGAGCTTAAAGCTTGTCAAAACCTTCTGGGACTATAGGCTACTTTGGGGAGGATATTTGTTAGTAGGTTGGTATAAGAAAAATAATTTGATGTGAGATGTGAATCATTTACATATCTAGAGAATTCAGTTGTCTAATTTTTACCAGAAGAATGGATTTTGAAAAATCTAAGAGCACTTTTAGAAAATCACCATGTATTATTTTTCTAATGATTATAATGAAATTCTCTAATAAGATTTCTGGGATCTGACATTTACTTAGCTACTTTATTTAGCTGTATTCAATAAGCTACCATATTAATTTAATAAAAAATTTGAGCATCTACTGAAATTTACTGTAACTGAATTTAAATAAAAATGTGGAGCTTAAGAAACTACGTTGCACAGGATAAACACATGACATTACATAGGGATTGAAAACACAGTACCCAGTTTCGAACTTCTCTTAAAACACAATAAAGAGGAGAAAAAAAGGAGAATATAAAGAAATTCAGACTAAACCTCTTACATAGGCATGTTTGTATATTAGAAAATTGATACATTTTAATTAATTTACAAATCAATTCCCTATTCCCCCCCAAGGTCCCCAGTCTAGGCAACTGATAATCCATCTTCTGTCTATAGAGAAAAGATGTTCACTTTCTTGAGTTATAGGAATGATTGGTCACCTATGGTTTAGAAGTGATCCCCAAAGGCCCAAATGGTGAAGGATTGGCCACCAGTTTGTGGTGCTATTGGAAACTGGTAGAACCTTTGGAGCCAGGGAAAGGAGTATGCCCTTGAAAGATACATTTGGACTTTGGCCCCTTCTTTGATTTCTCTCTCTTTGCTTTCTAGCCATTCTGAGGTGGTGAACTTCTCTACCACATTCTCTCTCCAGGACACACTGTGCTGCCCCAGGGTCAAGCAATAATAGGCAGAAACCTCCCAAACTATGAGGCATAATGAATTTTTTTTCCATTTATGTGTTTATCTCAGGTGTTGTGTCATAGTGATAGGATGCTAACTAATATTCCTCTGTACCTGTAGTTCTTATGTGGGCTTTTTGGCAGATTCTAGGAACCCAATCAATAAAAGTACTGATGAACACGATAAAAGTATAAAATTTTACAAATTTGCATGTACGTGGGGATTTTCAGAAGACAGCAAGATCTGAAGAAATGACTAAAGCATGATACTTACATGCTCCTTAGATATATGACAGTAAATTTGTGAAGGAATGATAGGAAAGATGGATCTCTGAATTAGGGTGATTAATCCTAGGGATGCTACTAAGAAATATATGGGGAGGGTATGTAAAATGAGTGGAAGAAAACAGTTACTCCAATGATATTGTTCAAGTTTATTATGGTCCCAATTACCAGTCTATTGATCATGGGTATTTTATTTTTGGCTGTCGTATATGAAGGAAATCTCTAACAAAAGAGTACTTATGACTTGATACTTATTAAAAAGAGATCAAATGACCTTTTCTGAAATACAATTTTATGCAGCATCGATTTGCCAGTGCAGCGTATTTTTAGATGGGATGTTCTTAACTTCATTTTGTCTCTATAGATTTGTCCATTTTATGTAAAGAAAATGATACAATATTTGTTCTTTTTAGCTTTTTTCCTTAGCATAATGTCTTCAAAGTTCATCCACATTATAGTAAGCTTCGTAGATAATTTATTTATTTGTTTATTTTTGCCAAATAATATTCTATTGTGTAGACATACCACATTTTCCTTACCATTAATTATTTTAGGAACATTTGGCTTCTTTACACTATTTAGCTATTAAGAAAAATTGTGTTATGAATATTTGTGTGTAAATTTTGTTCCATGACCCATGCTTTAATTTCTTTTTGTTGCATAAATAAGAGTTGAATTGTTGAGTCTGAATAGTACGTTGGT
Source organism: Marmota monax (assembly GCF_021218885.2). Lineage (NCBI taxonomy): Eukaryota > Metazoa > Chordata > Mammalia > Rodentia > Sciuridae > Marmota > Marmota monax. Next base: position 5,910,148 of record NW_026695198.1, on the reverse strand, counting down.
TAAAGGTTGTATTTAAGCCCCTGGTACTAAAAGCAGTTTTTCCTAGTTAAAGAATCTGTGTAGCTTAGAAAATGCTTGCAAGTCTGAATATCTCCCAATCTGTTTGCTCCTGAGTTCATTCAACCTAGAATACACACCTACAGCTTTCCTAAATGTTGAGGTTCCTGGTGACCTCAACAGATTCTTATTAGTTATTTTCTCTGGTTGTCTTTGATAAAATGTTGGCCACTTTTCTATTTCTCATGCTACTGGTATCATGAAGCTCCATGTACAGTCTTGGTTGATCTAATCAAGATCCCAATTGCTTTTTACATTGTCCATTAGGTATGTGATTCTTCATGCTCTTTTCCAAATAAGGTCAATTCCTTCAGGCAGTTATGAATTTCTTCCTGAAGCATGCCTTTTCACCTGGGTAGAGCATCTTCACTCTCACATGAGGCAAGAGAATTGGGTATTGACCAACACACCCCTATCCTTTGAATGGCTAAAAGGTATTTGGTGTCTCCTAATATGCTTTGTTTGCTCTTTTCTGCATTTAATTTGAACTTCACAAATGAACAAGGATTAGGGTGATTGGAGATACTGTGTTAGAGCTTTTTCAGCTAAGTCGCACTCTGGGTAGATTTCATCCTAAAGTAGGCCCTGTGTGTGCATTAAAACCTCAGTCCCTGGGAATGCACCCAATCAGAAGAGAGGTTCTGAAACAGGACTAGGAGAATGTGAAGTGTCAGTGACACACCCGCCTTGGGGTGAAAGAGAAATGCTAGAGTAGGAGCTGAGAAGTGAGTGAAACTTGGAAATTTTAGCCATGTGATCCAGAGTAGAATTTCTAACACCAAGATGTGAGGGGGGGTTAAAGGGGGTAGTGGCACAAATGCAGCACTCATTGCCCTTATGAATAGTTAATATTTCTTTTTTTTAATGGATTTATTTGCTGTATGACCTTGGAATGATTTCCAAAAGCTTTTGATAGTTATTTTTCTTAATAAATTTCTCCAGCTAAGTGATTTTACTGCAATGACAATCTATCAGGCTTCTCATTTTACTATTTAGGAATCCCCCATTCTCTAGTGGCATGTAAATATGTTAACATTCATCCTACAATTCATACTTTTTTCTACCTATCATCTTATGTGCTTTTAAACAGTTTAATAGAGGAACCTTCACTCACCATTCTAAAAATGTTTAATTTTTCTTCACTCATGTCACCTCATACCTATGTTTGAGGTTGTACCTTACACATCTGCAGTGGACACCCTTCAATAGTCATTGAATAGCCCTACTGAACCAACAATCCAGTCTTTACCAATGACCCTGAAAAGATGAATCATCTTTAATCATCATTTTTAAAATGCAGAGTGGACTTTTAGATTAATATGATATTGTGTGGCAAGTGAACAATGATTCAAATTCAAACTCAACTAAATTAATATGTTTCAATTTTTAGATGGCTATTATTATGTGGATCTTCATATAATTGACTATATGCAGGAAATCCTTTTTCTCAAAAAATACAGATTTTCATAGTTACTCATTTTTGTATATTTTATACATAATGTTTGTGCTTTTCTATCTTCTTTAATTGACAAGAAGGTTTTAATATGTTAGGTATATTGGAATGTTTGGGAAGGGAGATTATAGAAGGAAAATGCCTTTTTCATCATATTATATCTAGGGTAGTGCTGTTAATGTGAATTACCACTGCTGATGTTGAGCATGATCACTTGGCTGAATAAACATTCTCTAGGATTTTCATTATTGAACTATTATTTTATACCCTTTTATATACTGTGTTCTTTGGAAGGAAATCTCTATGTGCACCTGATACTTAAGAATTGCAAATGATCAAGGAGATATTCTGTGATCCTGAGTTTTTCTACACCAAACATTTGGAATTTATTTACACAAGGATTTATCTCTTTTCCCCCATTTATTTATTCTATTATTTGTTTAAGTCAGTAAGGAATAATTGCTATCTATTTTATACTTTGAGTTATAATTCAATACTTTTATTTATTTGTTTTCTTAACTAGTTCTAGGTTGGCCATTAGGAAATCTTTTAATTGAATCCTGAGTATATTTAACACATTTTTATAATTTTTAATCATTTATCTCATTCATTTTTTGAGGGGGAGTGCTACGGGGTATTGAACTCAGGGATACTCAACCACTGAGCCATATCCCCAGCCATATTTTTGTATTTTATTTAGAGACAGAGTCTCACTGAGTTGCTTGGCACCTCAGTTTTGCTGAGGCTGGCCTTGAACTCGTGATCCTCTAGCCTCAGCTTCTAGAGCTGCTGGGATTACAAGAGTGTGCCACTGTGCCTAGCTCTCATTCAGTTTGAACTATTAGAACACCTGAAACTGGTCAAGTTATAAATGAAACAAAACAAATAAACAAACAGAAAAGAAAACACAAAAATTATTTCTCCTAGTTATGGAGGCTAGGAAATCTAACTAGGTACCATCATTTGATCAATTGAAGTCCTTACTGTGTCCTTACATGGTAGAAGGCAGAAAGGCAAGCTAGAGAATGAAATGTCACATGAAACCTCTTTTATTTAGATCTAACTCCCACTAATGAGCAGCAGACTCATCATGATGTTTATAAGAGATTTGAGTGCTATGGTTTGGAATTATCCCCTTCCAAATTCAGTGTTGCCCTTGTGATATGGTAAAAGATGGAGTCTTTAAAGCTGATTAAGGTCATGAAGTCTTCTCCCAATTATTGGGACTAAGGTCCATTCTAAGAGGTTTCACACAGCATTCTACCTCTGTCAAGTAGGGATGCAACAAAAATGTCCTCACCACATCCAATGCCACTAAATACCATGGTGTTGGACTTCTCAGACTCCAGAACTGTGAGAAATAGATCTTTGTTCTTAATAAATTATCCAGTCCCATGTGTTCTAGATAGGATGATTACAGACACTTATAACAGAAACCAAAACACAAAAAAATAACTTTCTAATGTGATGTGCTCATGTGCTGTTATTTCTTACTCCAACCCAAGAATCAAGCCTTTTTGCTAAAAAGCCGTGGTTCTTTCTGTTAAAAAAAATGGTATTAAAAGGAAGATCTCCATGCTAGATTTCCCGTTGGTACTGGGGCATTGTTGACCTCACATGTAAAATAGAAAGAAAGTCACTGAGGGATACTAACTGGTGCATTTATATACATCTGTAGGTATTTCTAAATGTACTCACCTGTATGTTTATTAAGCATAATGTGAATTCATAAAGATATTTTCTCTTCTAATCCATTACTACATGAACCTTTCTAGCCTCTTCCTTTTCCTATCTTTGTATTTTTTTATGGTTTAGCATCCATGTGTAATGACATCTGAATTGTTAACATCATCCCAGGGGGGAAAAACAACTTTATCAACTAGAGTTTTATGGATATTTTTGCCTTCATCTTATAGACACCATCCATTTTCAAAGTTACTTAGATCAGTAACTTTTTCTCTTGCCTCATTCAGAAAGGGTGTTTTGTACACTTTTAATGGTTAATTGTTGTGTCACATTCTGGAGTCCATCTTCTAATAACTGATCCCCAACTGATATTTTTTTTCACTTGCCTATGTCAACGTTTATACTTTTTTGCTATAATGTCTGTGAATTTCAGCAAGTTCATAACTTCATGTACCCATGTTACCTTTTTACTGCTGTGATGAAAAGGATCTGACCAGCACAATTACAGAGGAGGAAAAGTTTATTTCAGGGCTCACAATTTCAGAGGTCTTAGTCTACTAGAAGGCCAGATCCATCCCTTAGGTCAGGCTAAACATTCTGATGGAAGAATGTGGCTGGAAGTGCATGGTGGAGGAAGCAGAGAGGGAGAGGATCCACCCAAGATCCATAGCCATTCCCCCAGTGAACCACTTCCTTCAGCCACACCGCACCTGCGTCCAGTTACCACTCAGTTAATTTCATCAGGAATTAATCCATGATTAGGTTAAGGCTATAACCCAGTCATTTCTTCTGCAAACCTTCTTGCACTGTCTCACAGGTGGGCTTTTGGGGGACACCTCGCATCCAAACCATAAGATGGTCCTAAAATTTCATATTTCACTTCATTACCATGTTCTCTCCCCATATCTTTGGTAACCAGTTAGTATTGACAGATATTTTTGCCTTTACATAATGCCCTGTAATGACCTTGCAGTATGTAGCTTCTGAAGACAGGCTTCTTGAAGTCAATGTTATGTAAATGAGCCAAAGGCAGACTTTGTGTCTTGACCCTTAGAGTGTTTATTTCTCCACTGCTGACAGAGACTCCTAAATTCAAGTCTATCAGTAGCTGGGTGCAGTAGTTGCATGTCTGTAATCTCAGTGGCTTGGGAGGTTTGAGGCGGGAAGATCATGAGTTCAAAGCCAACCTCTTAACTTCAAAAGTGAGGTACTAAGGAACTCAGTGAGACCTTGTCTCTAAATAAAGTACAAAATAGGGCTGGGGATGTGGCTCAGTGGTCGAGTGCCCCCGAGTTCCAATCCCTTGTACCCCCAAAACAGTCTGTCAGCACCAAACTCAAAATTTTTGCATATATAACATTTTAAAATAGCTGAAATAGAATTTCAGAACTGCAGCTTGCTTTCTTTGCATACCCCCTGAGACTATATCCAACAGCTGTTTTCTTTGATGTGATAGTGCTTGGGTTGTTACAAAGTTCCAATCTGCTTCTGTCCATTGGGATTTCTCACCCACAGACACTCTGCGATTTGCTTAGTAATCTGGATTAGTCCCCTCTTTGATTTCCCTTTGCTCCAGGAATTCTCTCACCCTTCTCTGCTTTTGAGTGGTGGCCCCTTCACTATGATTTTCTTTAAGGCCTCATGGTATGAGGGAGTTTACCTCTCATGAAAACCTGTCCAAGAACGACTACCAGAGTTTCTGGGGTGTTGCTGTCTCTTGTGAGCATGTCTTTTTTTTTCTTGATCATCTCCAAATCCCATAAATCCTACATATCTAGCAACATAAATTTAAGATTCTCCTGTGTCATTTTTTAATTACTTGATACCTCATTTCCTTTTATTGGTGAATAATATTACCTTGTCTGGATTCTTTTAAAAATCCATTTGACAACTAAATACCATCTTGATGGCTTAGTTTGGGGCCATTATGAATAAAGCTGCTATAAAATTTTGCATGCAGGTTTTTGTGTAGGCTTAACCTTTTCAAATAATTTAGGCAAATTGGAGTATTGCTGGGAATCATAGTAAAATATGTTTTTAAAAATCTGTAGAAATATCTTTCAAAAAGTGATAACGTTGTGCGTTTCTACCAGGAAAAAAAATAAAAGAAAGAGAGACGGAGTTCTATTTAATTTGATTCTTTATCAGCAAGTGATATGTTGGGTTTTTGTTTTCTGATATATATGAAATATAATTTCATTGTTTTTGTAATAATATCTTCTTGTGTGGGTTCACTCTCTTGACTTATAAATGGAATATTGGGAGGGGATGATCAACTATTTCTCTGCTTGCTATCCCCCAAGAATGCCATATTCTAAAAAAAAATGGTTTAATCTCAATATCTCTCCCCACACACCCTCTCTTTCTCTCTCTTGCAAAATTTACTACAAGGGAAAAGAGAAGGGGAGAATGAAGCTCTCAAGTAAGAGGAGAGTGATAATGTGCTGCCTGTCTTTAACCTTAGTAATTTTTTTTGCTCTGAAATCCACTTTCTATGAAAATCCTAAGATGACCCCAGTTTTACTTTGATTACTGTTAACATATCTTTATAGATAAAGTTGGTTATTTATGGACAACATAGAGTTGAGTCATATTTTTTATATACTCTGATTTTTTTTATTGATAATTTAAATTGTTTTAGTTGTAAATGGACATAATATCTTCATTTATTTTTATTTTTGTGTGGTGCTGATGATTGAACCCAGCATCTCACACATGTGAGGCAAGACCTCTACCACTGAGCTACTACCCCAGTCCTACTTGATATTTTTAGACAGTTCTCATATAAATTTTGATTAATAGCCACCACTTTGTAACTATTTTCATTTTATTGTGTTTACTATTTTTTCTCCTATCTTGTTCCTATTTCTTTGACTATAATTGAATATTTTATGATATTTCATTTTATTTTCTCTTTAGAATATCAATTGTATTTTTTAAAATATGTAATTTTTAATATGAATACCTTAATATGTAATCTAAACTTTTTGAGTAATCTATGACATCTGTCTTAAAATAAAAGTTTATTTATTTTTTATGCATAGTGCTGGTGCCTTACAACAGTATGCCCCATTTCCCTTCCTTTCACAAAATTCCCTTTATCAATTCACATTATCCACATCCTAAAATCACCTCATACTTTCATACTATTATTACTATTGTTATATTCAAATGTTTTGCTATCATCTACAAGTTCAGAGTAAGAAAAATAAAAGACTTTATTTTATTTCAGTGTATTCCTTATCCCATACTTCTCCAAATTTCTAATCTGTATCATTTTGTTCTTCCGTAAAGATATTATTTTAATATATATTGCAAAGCCAGTCTGATGGCAGTGAATGTCCTCAGTTTTTTTTTTCCTTTGCTTTTTGCCTGATAATCCTTTTAGTTCTCTTTTACATTTGAAATGATCATTTTCCCTGCTCTAGAATTCTAGGTATTTTTCTTTTCTTTTAACACTTTAAGTATTTTACTCCATCATCTTTTGCTTTCTTAGTTTTTGACTAGAAGCTTGCTGCAATTCTTACCTTTATTCTTTACAGGTAATATGATTTTGTTTTGTTTTATTCTGCCAAGATTGTTTTTATCTTTGGTTTCCTGCAGTTTGAATATGAAGCAACCGAAGTATAGAGTTTTATTGTTATTATTTCTATAGCTTGGTATTCTCTGATCTTTCTGCATCTGTGATTTCATATCTGTCATCAATTTGAACCATTCATTTTTGTTATTACTTTGGTAATTTACAATGATGTGTCACATAATGACATTTTGGTCAAGGATGTGGTCAAGGATCTTTTAGTAACATACTTTTGTGTAAGTAAAATCTATGAGGTTCACAGAAAGGCAAAACCACCTAAAAATGCATTTCTCAGAATGATTCCCTGTACTTCTAATTGTGTTCTAATTTTCTTTATGTCTTTTTCTAGTATTCCAAAATATCAGACTACTAAATAGTTCCAATTTTTTTTTGAGTATCTGTTTTGATTTTTCATTTTCCGTTTTCCTCCTATCTTTGCACTTAAGTTTAGGAAGTGTGTTAGTCTGTTTTTTATCCCTGTGATCAAAATACTTGATAAGAGCACGTTTGAGAAGAAAAGTTTATTTTGGGCTCATGGTTTCAGAGGTGCAGTCTATGGTTGGCTGACTTCATCACCCTGGGCCCGAGATAAGTAAGAACATCTTAATAGAAGGGCATGGTGGAGAGAATATGCTCAGCTCATGGTAGTTGGGAAGGAGAGAGAGAGAGAGAGAGAGAGAGAGAGAGAGAGAGAGAGAGAAAGAAGAAGAAGAAGAATAAGGAGGAGGAGGAGGAGGAGGGGAAGAGGTGGCCCAGGACAGATACAGCCCAAGGCCACACTCCTATGACCTACTCCCTCCAGCCATACCTCACCTGCCTACAACTACCACCCAGTAGTCCATTAAAGTTATCAATCCAACAAGTAGAATAATCTATGGATGAGATTATAACTGTCATAATCCAAACTTTTCACCTCTGAATATTACTGCATTGCTTAATATGTGAGCTTTTCTGGGGAACATTCCTAGATCCTCACCCCAAGAGGAAGTTTCTATTGAAATATTTTCAACTAATTGCTTTTCTTAGTCTTGTCCAGTCTATCCATAAGTGCCTCAAAAATTCTTTATTTCAATTAGAGTTCTTTTGATTTCTAACATTTCCTTTTTATTCTTTCTTATGCTATTTGTTTTTTATCTATCTTTTTAAATGTTGTCTATTTTTTCCTTAAAGCTTTTAATATATTATTCATAGTTATTTTAAATCTGCTGCCGAATAATTTGAACATCTATGACATATCTGAGTCTGCTTCTGAATTTATCTCTCCAGACCAGTGTAATAGGAATTAAAGGAAATAAGCCTTGAGCATGAACAGTTCTGGCAATCTATCTAGGAATTTGCGCTGTGTTCAGCATTTGCCTTAGATCTAGGTACCAAAAGCTTTCTATTCATCTACTGCCTTTGCTTTTATTTTTCTTTCCCCTTTAGTTTAATGTTCCTTAAATCTTCTTTTCAGAGGCATTCTGCTCTTTCAGATGGAATCTGTTGTTGTTAAGTTGGCTCCCTGTTGTTGGTGGTAAGGTGTCAGGGAGGAAAGTGCTATGTAATTTTAGGATTAAACCTCAGCTTTTTGGTGGCCCTGTCTCTGAACAACGACCTTCTCCAGTGATAAAAAAAAAAAAGCCCTTTTGTTTTGTTTTCCTTCTTAGGTGAGACAGAAGGGCTACAAAGTCATGCAAAGTCATGCTTTTTGCCCAGTTGGGATCAGTTCCAGTACACCCCACCCCACTACATCTTTGTTATGTAGAATGCACTCTTTCTGATATTTTGGTGATTTCTCTCTCTTGTTTTGACACACCCACAGGAGATGTATCTTGACTCATCACCATGAGAATTTTGCTAGGGTTCCTAGAAGTAAAATTCATGACCCTGTGAGGTCTCTTTGCACTACAGTGGTTTCCATTCTTGAGCCAGCCCACATCAACCTACAGATATTGGTCAAACTTGGCTTTGACCTGTTCCTCATGGTTTATGACTTCAGCAGTTCTGCCCTTTGTAAGCTCTTAATATGACTCTCTAGTACTGCCAAGATTCTTCAGATTCTGTGGCAGCAGATTTTGTGCAACCCCTGATGAATCAAAGGGAAGTTGTTAATTTTCATATTGCCCAGCTCTTTCTTATTGTATACATGCAGGCAATGACTTCCAGGCTTTTTACATGTCAGAAATGAAACTAGAAATATGAAATTACATTTTGCTTACTTCTATTCATTTGTTATTTGTATTAGTCAGGGTTCTCTAGAGGAAAAGAATCAACAGGAAGTATAATTATAAAAAGGGGATTTATTAGGTTGGCTAATGTGACCAGAAGGTGGATAGTCCACAATGGCCATCTGCAGGTTGGAGAACTAGAATAACTAGTAGCTGCACAGTCCTAGAGGCTGAAGCCTCAGAACAAGAGGCATCAATGGTGCTACCCTAGTCTGAGACCAAAGGCTTCTGGAAACTCCCTGGAGAAGTACTGGAGGAGTATGCTTTGGAAGAGGGAAGAAGCAAGGGTCTGTGATATACTCAGATAATGTCACAGGCAATCAAGAATCCATTCAATAAGAATGGATTGAATGAGCTTGAATCTGCTGCTGCTTCCTAGTTCTTCCAACTTTTATTCCATCCAAGCCACCATCCTATTGGAAGGTGCTGCCCATGCTTAGGGTCTCCATTTCAGTTGGCCATCCCACATGCCAGTCATTCCTCATTGACACACCCAGAAGCCTCTTAATCATCAGCATCTCTTAATCCAATCAAGTTGACAATTCAAATTAACCCATACACTGTATCATTTTTGCTCTCTCAATCACTTCCTTATGAAGAATTTCTTCTAAAGGCCTTTTTATCTCACTGAGTTCCAGCTTAAGCTGCCAGTCAATTATTTCTGTAGAGTTTTTTAAACATGATAATGTGATAGAAGTATGGATAAATTCTATACAAGGGTGTAATGGAAAAAGGAAACTATTATATGAATACCATTCTGAGGGAAAAGCACATAAAGTAAGTTTTCAAAACTCAGTGTATCCTAGTGATTTGGGTTACTGTTTTGGAGGCAGATTTCTCAATTTCAAATTTCAACTCTTCTCCTTTTTAATTATTTGTGTTTTTTTGGCTGTTTGTTTTGTTTTTAGTTTATGGTTTATTTTTGCTTATTATACTGTAGAATGAAGTTTTAGGGGTAAAATAAAGGCTTTCCTTTGCCTACAAAGTCTCACTGAAATGAACTGAATGGGCAGTTTAATGGGATAAAAAGTATACAGATTTATTAAAAATGTAGAGGGAAAAATTAGCACTGCATGAAAGTAACACACAAAGTATGAGTCTTCCCAAAGGGCCAGAGGCATGAGGCTTAAATAATTTCCCACCCACAGAAAACAACTGAGGGGTGGATAGGGAGGGTCTTGAGGTATCCTGGAAGATGGGCATAATACAATCTGTGGAAGGGGTGAGGGGATGAAGGCAAGGAAGGACAAAGACTGTCTTATTTATAGATGACATTTCTTAGGTAATCTCTCACAGCTTCCCTCAGAAGAATACAATACATGAAAAGTCTGCCCATTTGAAGTGTCTAGGGCATAGGGACTTTCAGTCCCTGCACATTAATTTTTCCTGGTTAATTTGTGAGATTCCCAGGGAAGGGGCTGCAGACTTTTGGAAGAAGGTTTCCTCAGTCAACTAAGGGAAGTCCAGAGAGTCTTCTCCTGAATTTGGAGACAGAAAAAAGATGATATCAGAGAAACCTTAATTCTGAGGAATCTTCTTTTTCTTTCCTAGATTGTAGGTCAGTGTTACCAACATTAACTGACCATATATCATTCTACATTTTTTTTCCTGCCAGTACAAACACATACAGATATTTAGAGTTGTATTTATGGAAGTTTAACCAAACCATTTCATTGTCAATATTGAGTACTTTTTATCATTTACCTGGCACACTGATGTGCGAAATGACTTTGTGCCTCCTTATTCTGCCTTTGCAAACAAATACATATTATTCTCATTTAGTGTAGATGTTGATCTAGAAAAAAGGATATTTTTGTCAATTACCCAAGGAAAAGGGAAAGACAGGGTAAGTAAAATCTTATCTTCTTGTATTTGACATAATGTTTTATAGACTGTAGAATATTCACCTTATTCCCTTTTTATAAGATTATAAACTATCAAATAGTAGTAAATTATAGATGTGTTTGAGGGCTCCTATGTTCAAGTTACTCTTCAAGACTATAGAAAATCTCCAAGGATTTAGTTACTAGTCTATATGAAAAGAAACCAGAGAATCATGAAACAGAAACCTTCACTCATGATTCTACAGCAGAAAAATACTGTGAGGTATTCTACCTGGAAAATGAAAATGTGTTAGATAAAGTCTTAGCAAAAGTAATCAGCTGAAATGCATATATTTTGGGAAATATTTTATTAAAAATGGATCTTTGAAGAGAAGATGGCAAGATTGTTTGGTGGTTTATTAGTCATGTAACAGGAAAAATGGGTTTATCAATAAGGGTTCAATGAAGGGCTGAGTTCCTTGTGAAGGAAGATTGGTGGTGGAAGATTTTTACTCCTTTATGTTTCTCAGAGTTCCCCAATTTGGTGATCAGGAAGGCTGAGTTTGATGTAGTTCTTTGATGTCATCTGTGTTTTCTTACAACTTTTGATTAGTGCAACTCATTTGGACTATAGTCTCTGATCATTGTTGATAAGGGCTTCTTGATACTTGCCATTTTATTATGCATCAATACTTTTATGGATAATTGGTTTCACTGAACCACTTAACACTTTGGAAATAACCCAGCAATTTATATTGGTCAGAAAAATTAACATGAAAAATATCAGGAAAATTTGGTGCTTCGTTTTAGCAAAGGTCCGTGTAAGTCTAGAAAGGGAACAGATCCTACCCTAAACATAAGCCTGTAAAAAACAGAAGTTGTATATCTTTGTTCCCTTTGATATTGTTGTTATTTTTTATCTCCTTGGTTATGTTTAAAATGAAAAAAATATGATAAAATTAATAATATTTTTATCTTTAAAACATTAAATTAATAAAGAAAATATTGTCATACAAAGGAAACAAAAAAATGAAGAATTATGCAGAAGGAGGAGGTCCCCAAGTTTACAACTCCTGCTATAAAAGTTTTGATAGAAGTTCTTCATGTCCATCAATCTCTTGTTTGGTACAGTATTCTTAAAACCACCTGTTTCAGGAGACTATTAATAGATTCTTAGATTTGGATCTTTCACGAGTGAAAATCTAGGAAGAATTTGTATAATGGCATTATTTCTGAGAGACATGAATATCAGATGTGCTTTCTTAGAGTTTTATTGCATCATTTATAGTTGGCATAATACCTGGTCAATTTATTTTCAACAAAATTTAAGAGCAGTCTTTTGTTGGTATCATTTCCAAAAAAAAAAAAAAAAAACAAGTTTCTGGCATAAGATCATTCACAACTCCTAGTAAATTTTTATTCTGAAATACTGCCTGGACATGTTGATTATAAACTTGAGCGTACTGTTTTAACTCTCTAGAATATCTCAGCATGTTGACCTTTATATGAGTTAAGTAAAGAACAGAGACTTATACTCACAAATAAGTTACCATTCAGTTTTGATTTATCATCGAGGTAATTTATGTGCTGTTATTGAAGCATACCTAAAGAGCATTCAGCCAGAGAATGAAGCTTTGAGCCACTGCAACTGAAAAGCCCTAGATACTTTTGCAATTTTCAGTTTTAATAGTAAATTTATTTCTTCTTTTCCTGAGGACTGAGGATGTTATAGAGCGAAGCTTCCCATGAGAGGCAGATCCATACAGGGTACTAACATCACTATTATAATGCAATGCAGCCCTCATAACTACACAAATTTTCAATGGGAAATAAAATTTCTAATGGTTCTTTGCTGTTGTTATGACGGTTGCTTTCCAGCAAAGCAAGCTTTCTACATCACCAGAAGACAGAGAGAGGACAATAGGAATGTGTTCATAATCACACAATAAATAAGATACACTAGTAAATGTCCAAAGGTTTTGGTTTATATACAGTTAATTTTATTGTGATCAAGGTCACAGGCTTAACAGGTTGATCTGTGCCAGGAACATCCAATAAGATCATAATAAAGATTCTACAAGATTCTTATTTAGGCTGACTTTAATATTTCTTTGTCATAGTAAGTAGATTGTAACATATAAATTTGTTGAGCAGTGTAGATGGGGTTAAATCATCATTTTTAGCCCCAAAATCTGCTAACACATTTAATTTGTCTTTGGTTGTTTTCATGTTGTTATTGTTTCTTGTGTGCACCTCAATATTAATTGTTGTTATTTTTTATCTCCTTGGTTATGTTTAAGAAGACATATAAAAATAACCTATATGCATTTATCTTTTTTAATTAGAGTGCCAGTTACATTTAACTGTGTAAATTCCACTGCATAACAAAATCATAACAAAGAAGTAACCCCCCACCCAAAGCATATCTTCTATCTGAATAGACTTTGTTCTTTTATTTCTAATTAGGTAGGAGGTTCAGTTAGAGTCAACAAGTATACATTTGTTTTCTGAGGGAGGAGTAGATGGGGAAATAAGAGAGTGCTGTTTGCATATCTAAACTGATAGCCTCCTGGCTAAGTTCTCAAACAGGACTAATCGCTAAAGAGTTTTAAATCTAAGTTTTCAAAAGAATGTTCAAGGTCTCTATAAGGCAAAGAAGACACCAAAAAAAAAAGTCGGTCCCAGTCCCAATACTGTCTTCTGATGGAAGAAGAAGGGTGGGGGAACTTAGGGTATAGGACCAACAGATGGAATACATGTAGTTGAAAGAAGAATTTAGGCGTCAGTCTAGAACCATAAACATTCTGAGGAATTTGGTTAAAAGTGAAAACTGAACGAATAAGTGAGAATTTTACAACTCTGTCATCAGAGGCTTAGTAAACTTTCTGGAGACTACCTCTGTGTGCAGACAAGAGTGGTAAACATTTGTAGTAGCGCCACCCGAGACAGAACAAGGGATGAGAGTCTGACATCCATTGTGGTGCTGGGATGAGAACCCCTAAGTATGTATGGATAGTTCATGTAGAATTGGGAAGAAAGGTTTATGGGAATTAGGGGCATTTAATTATTAGGAGGCATTTGAAGCAAGTCTCTAAAATGACAGAAGCTAAGGTCAGCAAAATGGTGGTCTAACAAGGCAATGCTAGGCCATTGTTTCTCCAGGGAAACACTGAGTTAAGAACAATATATGAACCAGAATGATTTTGTGGGAACTTCACGAACCAGTCACGGGGCTGCAAAACTGTTAAGCAGCTCCAGTGAACAGATAACAAAGAGAAGAGTCTGCACTGAGAAGGGAGAAGAGTTTCCTGCATTTGTCTCCCTACTGGCATAGTATAGTGAGAACGGGAGGAAAGTTCCCAATTCCTGGCTTTTCTCCTGGGACACAAGGAAAAGTGCACAACTGGTGTTCGACGTGCTGGCCTCTCTGTGACTCCCTGAAGAATGGTGTCTGTCTTGCCAGGCTCAGAACATTGATTAGAATGTGGCATGGCTTGGACATCAGAGGTGAGGACTACAGTGTCTTAGAGCAGCAGAGCACCTGAAGATCTGCAGGCAGGCACTAGAGACAGCAAGAAAAGAGAGCCCAAGAAATGCAAGAGTCAAAATTACAAGAAACAGTAGCAGATCCCTGAAGAGAATTAAGGCAGTTAAAAGCAACCACAGATACTAGAATAAAAGCACAAGTCTGAGTCCGAAGAAGTTACACCCTTAGAAAGAGTTTGGGAGGGTCTCTGTTAGCTGGATTGACTGTTAGGTGGCGAAGATCTGCTACATGAGGACCATGAAGACTGGAAGAGGTGGTTGTTTTCACAAATGCCCAGATCTTAATGAAGATTCGAGACCTACAGAGACCTGGAAAAAAAAAAAGCCCAAAGAATTGAAATAAATCTTCAGAGATCAACCCTGAAGAAATGCAGATTTCTGAATTTACTTTAAAAAAAACACAACTTCACACATCAGTCTTAAAGATGATCTATAATCTAAGAAGATAACAGACAATTAAACAAAATCTGGAAAAAATGCTTAAGCAGAATGAGAATATCTTTAAGAAATGGAATTTTTTTTTTAAAAAAAGAATCAAACAAGAATTTTGAAGTTGAAAATTATAGTGTCTGAATTCCAAAATTCACCAGAGGGGTTCAGCTGCACACTTGATCATGCAGAGGAAAGAATCAACAAATTCAAAATAGGTAATTTGACCATCAAATCAGAGAAGATAAAAGAAAACCCAGGAAAATGAAGAGAGCCAAAAGAACTTGTGAGATGCCATCAGGCAAGCAAATATGAGAGTTTGAGAAATAGAGAAAGATGAGTAGGCAGAGAGTGTATTTGAAAAAATAATGAAAAAAACCTTCCAAAATTTGAAGTCAAACACAAAAATATTTGTCACGAGTCATTCATGGATTGCATGTAGGTTACCACTCATCAAAGCCTAGTGGATAGAAATATCTGGTGTCTGGGAATGACCAATGACATTGTGAATTCCTATCCTGCTCTGCCATGTCCCACACAGCACCTGAGATGGGTGTGACCTGCCAAGATGTCAGTCAACCTGCTGACTGCAAGATATCACCAAAGCAAGACTCCATCCTTGAAACCCTATCCCTGCCTTTGATGTACCCTCTTAAATAAGCTATCGGAGCCATCTTCCTTTGTCTAGTTCCAGCTTTTGTGCGGACTCCATGTATCAGAGGCTCTGCTTTTGTAAATATATTTCTGACTCTTTGTCTTTTGTTCTTCACTAATTATTTTAGACTTTAAGTGTTCAAGTGGCTTACACCCTCCTTGGCAGGAACAACACCCCATGAGATGGCAGTCATCCCCATTAAATAGTATCTTGAAAGAAGCCACAGGTGGACTTTTCAGCAGAATCTTTGCAGGTCACAAGGTAGTGGATGACAAATTCAAAGTGGTGAAAGAAAAATAAAAATGTCAATCAAGAATTAAAAATCCAGTAAACTGTTCTCCAAAAACCAAGAGGAAACTAAGATATTCTTAGATAAACAAAATCCAGAGAATTCACTACCACTAAGCCTGCCCTAGAAGAAATGCTAAATAAGTCTTTCAAGTTGAAATAAAAAGATACCAGAGAGAGAGGGAAAAAAAACTAAATGAAAATATAAATATTATCAGAGAAAGTGAACACAGAAACAAATACAGAATCTTGTATTACTGCAATCTGGGTGCATAAATGAACTTTTGTATAGAATTTAAAATAAATCTCATAAAAGTAACTATAATAAACTATGTTAGCTAGTACCCAGTAAAGAATTAATTTGTAACATAAATAATATGAAGAACAATGAGCTGTAAAAGTGTAGTTTTAATATGTTCTTGAAGTTAAGTAGTTATCAGTTTAAAATAGTAATGGCTTTAAATCTAAAAATAGACCAAGGCTAAAAGTGAAAGAATAGGGGGGGGCGGAACTCTATCTAAATGGTAACCAAAACATAGCAGGGTGGCAATACTAATGTCAGACAAAATAGATTTTAAATCAAATACTGACAGAAGAGATAAAGAACATTGTGTAGTAACAAAAGCATCGGTTCAGCAGGAAGATATAACAGTAATATAATCATCACACATCAGAGCTACTAAATATATGAAGCAAATATTCATAGGATTGGATGTAGAAATACAAAGCTACACCATAAATAAGCCACTTACAAGCCACTTACAATAATGGATTCATTACCAGACAGGAAGTGAATAAGGAAATAGAGGACATTAACACCATGGAACAATTTAATCAAATGGATAATATACAGCGTAGTTCGTCAAATAAAAGCAAAATACACATTCTTCTCAATTGCTCATGAGGTATTCTCCAGGATAGAACATATGCTAAGTGACAAAACAAATTATAACAAATTTGAAAGGACGGAAATCATGCCATTCTGATCAAATAAGACTAGATATCAACAGCAGAAGGGAAACTGGGAAATCCACAAATATATGAAAAGTTTTACTCTTAAGTTAACATTGAGGCAAGAAGAAATCACAAGGTGAAATAGAAAGTATCTTCAGACAAAAATAAAAATTTACCCAAATTCATGGCATGTAGCAAAAGTAGTGATGAGAAGGACATTTATAATTATAAACATATTGGAAAAAAGAGGATAAAAACGCCCTGGTGGTGCATGCCTGTAATCCAATTACTTAAGAGGGTAAGGCAGGAGGACTGCAACTTTGAGGACAGTGTCTGCAATTTAGTGAGATCTTCTCTCAAAATTAAAAATCAACAACAATCATAATAAAGGGCTGGGAATGTAGCTCAGTGGTGAAACATTCCTGGGTTCAATCCCTAGTACCTTTCACACACACACACACACACACACACACACACTAACAACAATAACAACAACAACAACAAATAGGTCTCCAATAAACAACTTAAGTTTGTACTTCAAGGAACTAGAAAAAGAAGAACAAACTAAACCTGAAGCTAGCATAAGGAAGGAACAATAAAGATAGACCAGAGATAAATGAAACAGAATAGAAAACAATAGGGGGAAAATTATTGAAGCCAAGAATTGTTTTTTGAAAAGATATACAAAATTCGCAAACTATTTTAGCTACATTAAGACAAGCAGACGTTTTAAATTGTTAAACCTAGAAATGAAAATGGTTCTATTACAACCAATATCACAGATAAATGATACTATGAGAGAACTATTAACAGTGGTATGTCAAGAAATTGAATAGCCTGAAAGAAATGGATAAATTCCAAGAACTACACAACCTACTAAGGCTGAATGATGAAGACACAGAAAATATTATTAGAATTATGACTAGAAATGAGATTGAATCAGTAATCAAAAACCATCCAAGAAATAAAAATCCCTGATCAATTAGCTTCACTGGCAATTTTTACCAAACATTTAAGAGGAATAAACATCAATTTTAAATTCATCTAAATAAGTGGAGAAACACTCCCAAATCCACTCTGAGGCTAACTTTACCTTGATACCAAAATCAAATGAAGATGCTACAGGAAAAATAAGGTTGTCTAATCTGATAAATATTGTTGCAAAAATCCTCAACAAAGTACTAGCAAAAAAAAAAAAAAAGTTAACCACACAGTGAGAGCATTACACACTGAAACCAAGTTAGATTTATTCCTGGAATACAAGGATATTTCATCCTATGAAAATCAATAAATGCAATACATCACATTAACAGAATGAAGGACAAACTCAATGAGCCTTGAGAAAATTATGCTTCATGAACTAAGCCTCTTACATCACCCCCACACAATTCTATATAATTCCATTTATCTAAAGTAGTCAGAATCATAGAAGCAAAAAGTAGACTTGCAGTTATTAAAGAGGGAAGGATGGGTAAAATTGAGTTGTGGTTTAGTGGGTATAGGTTCTCAGTTTTACAAGGTGGATAAATTTCAGGTATCTGATCTATTGTACAATAATGTGAATATACTTAGCACTATGAGCCTGTATACTTAAATCTGGAAAGGATGGCAATGCTTTTTATCGTAGTTAAACATAAATAAAATGAAGGAAGGCAGTCTTCCATAATTTAGTCTAGGCTAAGAACTTAGATGAGCTTATTTTGTCAGAATACATAAAAGAACAGTTAGTAATCCAACATCAACTAGTTTTATGAAACCCAGTAGTCACCTGATGGTTTTGTTGCTGTTATTGGTGGTGGTGGTGGTACTGTTTTGTTTTGTTTGTAATTGTTTGGAGAAAATCAATATTATTATCCTATTATTGATATTTTATTTCAAGTGTTGTCATGGCCAAGAAAATTCATTTGAGTCAGACAACAGTGGAATTTACCTAGAGACTGATTTTCTTTTATGCTAATAAAGTGTACAAAATATTAGAGATCCTTTCATTTCTGGTTAAGATTGAAATATTTGTGAAAAGTAAGAAATTGCCTGTATTAGTCAGGGTTCTCTAGAGGGATAGAGTAAAATGGGATATGTATATGAATGGATTATAAAAGGAGATTTATCAGGTGACTTAAAACATCAGAAGCTGATTAGTCTCTCAATGGCTGTCTGCAGACTGAAGAACAGGATGAATAAGTAGCTGATCATTTCAAGAAACTGGAGTCTCAGAGCAAGAGGAACCAATGATATAGCCCCCAATTGAGACTGAGAATCCAGAAACTCTCTGGAGAGTACCTGGTGAGAGTCCACTTAGGAAGAGTGAAGGAGTTGGAGGATGATGTCCTCAGGTGAAGGCAACACTAATAGACACACCTGTTCAAGAAGAAGTAAGCTGGTATCTACTATGGCTTCCTCAGTCTTCTGCCATTTGTTCTACCGGGGGGCTCCAGCCTATTGGACAATGCCGAACACACTTAGGTAGGTCTCCCCTATCAGCTTGCTATCCCACAGGCCAATCATCTATGGAAGCATCCTGATGGATAAACCCAGAAGTCTATCAATCCAATCAAGTTGATGATCCAGATTAACCATCACAGTGCTACTAGAAATACTTGGGTATATTAGTAATTTTTTTAAGTGGTTAAAAATAAATATTGTTAACATGGGTAAAAAATATTTACCCATGTTATACAATTTCCCAGCATAGTTTTTTATCACTGTAAAATAAGCAACTGTGTTAGACTGATGGGCTGCTACTGGGCTGAGGGAAAGAAGCAAGGACATAAGGTCTTATTAATAGTTCTTAGGTCTTATAATCTTATACAAAGTGGAATCCACATCCATTTATCTTTCAAATTGAAAAAATAAGTACATTACAAAGGCTTATACAAATGATAATTAGTCCCTTCAGGATTTACATGGGTACAATGAACCATAGTCCTTCAGTGACCTCCAGTGGGTATTGAGCCAGCTTCATTAAGGGTGTAGCTGTATTAATTGAGCCCTATAAAGGTTCACCCTCCTGTGCTCCACAAATCTGAATTATTATTGCTGTGGACAGTACTGGTGAGAGATTCAAGGTTCCACTACGCCAATAGAGGAAATGTAAGATGATGTCTAATGAATCTGTGCCATCATCAAATATTAGCCTGATGTTAGAAAAAGAATCCATCTGGATTACACTTAAGAGTGGCGCCCTATATTTAAAGAGCTTTGATTTTAACAAACTCACTGAAATAGAAACAACAAACAAACAAACAAAGAATATTTTAACTGATGAGAAAGGCCAGGAAGATGAGAAGTACCTGATACAAACAGAGTCGGGAAAGTTCTGAGATTCCTACTACTGAAACATTTCTGTTGTTCTAAGGAAAGAATGTTGGGAAGCTGAAAAGATCACCCACCACAGAGACATTATAGTTCAGGGGTTAAAAAGACATGTGATACTCTGTTCTTTGCAATGCATGGATGTTTGTCCCTTTGGTACCAAGGGGGACATGGACAACTGGAGCAACGGCCTTCTTGGAGGCATGCTGTTTTGTCATATTGTCCTTTTCATTTTAGTGTCTATCTGGCCAACTAAGGCAGGAAAATTGTTTTTTAGTGTCCCTTTTTTCTTATGATATTATCAAATGCTTGCCTAGAATAGGCATTTGGTGTCCTCGTTCTTGGTCTTATTTATATTATTAATGTAAGCATCTATTAATTTTATTTATAATTTTTCTTAATAAACAAATATCTTCAAAAGGCTCATCTCTCTCTTAAGCAAAAAGCCACCAACAAAGAAAGGCAGTTGTAGTGACATCTCCGTAATTAAGACTAGACTATTATATTTTAGCATAGAAAAATGGTCTCTCAAGTTTACATGGATTTGGTTTTTTCTCTGTATCGTAGGAATCAATTTTCAAATTTTGATTATGACAACTCAAATTTGGTATTCCAAACTTCAATTCTTATAACCATATACAGTTAATATCAATTACCCCATGCAACCATAAGCAAGAACCAATCTATATTCTGCTTTATATATTTGCCTTTTCTGAAAAATTTATACAAATTGCTTCATATAATATGTTATCTCTTGTGTCTGGCTTTTATTCATTTAGAATAATGCATTTGTAACTTATCTCTGAAAGAGTGTATGACTCTAGTTTATTACTCTTCATTGCTAAATAACTTTCTATTGAATGGGGGATATACCCTCTTTTGTTCATACCTGCAATGATTGATGGGCATTTAGGTTATTTACAGACTGAAGCTGTTATGAAGAATGTAGGCATAAACATTTCTGTGCAATTATTTATGTGAATATGTTTTAATTCTGTTAATTATAAACCTACTAGTAGAATTATCAGGTTCTATGTAGTTTCATATTCAACCTTTTAAAGAACTTCCAAACTTCCCTAAGTGGCAATGCCATCTACAATGTTATCACCAATATTTGAGGGTTCCTATCTTTTTGCCTTTTTATTATCTGTGTTACTTATTAATAGTCATTCCAAAGAGTGTAGTCATTCCAAAGAAATAGTATTTCTTTATGGTTTAATTTGTAGTTTTCTAATGATTAGTAATGCTGAGCATCTTTTCAGGTGCTTATTAGCTATTTTACACATTTTAAATATTTTTTTATATTGTTTGATTTTTAAGTTGATTGTTTTATCTTCTCAATATTGGGGTGTGAACTCATTTGTGAGTTCTGGATTCAAGTATTTTATCACATGTATTTCAAATATTTTCTCAAATACTTGCTTTCAAATTTACTTAATAGTGTCTCTTGACATGCAGAGTGTTGAATTTCGATGGTGTCTTGTCATGAAACAAAGGGAGACAGAAACAAGATGCAGAAACAAAAATGGTTGCTCACCTAAGTTGCCATCTTTATTTACACCATTAGGTTACATTAGGTCACTGGCACCATTAGTACAT
Organism: Marmota monax; assembly: GCF_021218885.2. NCBI lineage: Eukaryota > Metazoa > Chordata > Mammalia > Rodentia > Sciuridae > Marmota > Marmota monax. The sequence continues at coordinate 5,888,562 of NW_026695198.1, read as the reverse complement.
TATTGTTCATTATATCATTAAGCAATGTACATTAGGTTACAGTGTAAGATATTTTTGCTTATTATTAGATATGTGTTCCGGTCAAGCATGTATTAGTGATATTAATAGTTCCTGTGAAAAACTGCAGAATGTTCCAGCTGTGGAAAACAAGATGCCTATGTTTCTCTGGGAGTTTGCTCACCTGAGACACTATCTGTCTTATACTTTTCCACAGTCATAATCCTCACAGTATCTCATTTACCAGTGTTATTTCTTATATATTGTTCTGTTGATTATTACCTGAGAAAATTCTGTGTAATCGAAGACTTTGAAAATTTTTTTGCTAGCATGTTTACTTTATTACCTGCAAATTTATGATCTAAAATTTGAATTAATTTTACATATAATTTGAAATAATAATGAGTTCAACATTTTGCACATGGATATCAGTTGAAACTGCAATTTGTTGCATATACTTCCCTCCCACTTCCAGTTAACTGCCTCATCAAAAGTCAAGTGACCAGGAGGGGTACTTCAGGAATGATGAAATAAAGATGTCCCAAAAAATCTGCTTAACATCATTTGTCGTCAAGATAGCACAAGTTAAAACACTACACAACTGTTAGAATTGTTAAAGTTGAATAAGTGACCCTACAGATTGCTGTTGAATTAGGTGAAGCAATAGAAATTCACACTTACTAGAGTGGCAATACAAAATATACATCCATTTTAGAAGGTAATTTGGCAGATTCTTGAAAAGTTAAGCACAGAACTACCACATAATCCAGTAATCATGCTTCCTGGTATTTATGTAACTGATTTGAAATCTTACACATAAAAATATGCACATGAATAGTTATAGCAGCTTTTATCATAATCACTGTAAACTGTAAGCCACTTAGTTGTCCATCAATAGGTGGATAAATAAGCAAATGGTGGTGCATTCAGATGATGGAGACTATTCAGTGACAAAAAGAAATAGGCCACAAACCCACACCAAACAAGGAAGAATTGTAAATGAATATTACAAAGTGACAATCTGAAAAACAACAGCAACATTCTGAACAATTCTAATTATATGGAATTCAAGAAAAACAAAGACTTATTTAAAGAGTGAGTAGTCAGTGACAGCCAAAGGTTTGGGGACAGTGGAACAGAGATGGATAAGTTGAGCACAGAAGAAGTTAACTCATTCTGTGTAGTACTGAAATGTTGGCTATATGTCATTTACAGAAATATCACAAGTGTCTGATCTAGTGCAAAACTATAGAATTTAGTTAAAATATATATATATATATATATATATATATATATATATATATAAATGTTGGCTCATTAGTTGTAGTAAACATATCACTTTGCTGCAAGATGTTGATAGTAACTGATTCTTTGATCAGGGAGATGAAGTATAAGGATATTCTTTATCTTATTGTTAAATTTTCTATAAAAGTGTCCGAAAAATAAAGTACATTATTTTTAAAAATTGATAGAACTGAAAAGAAAAACAGGTCTCTCAATTATTACTATTTGAGAACTCCACATCTCTTTTTAATAATTGATAGAGGAACCACACAAAAACATCAGCAAGGATATGGAAGAGCTCAACAATGTCATGGACTAGCTAGAGAACTCTGTCAAAAGAAGCACAAGGCATATTACTTTTAAGAAACTGGAGAATGTATTCAAAGATAAACTATGTTGTGCCCCCACAAAGGAGACTCTCAACAGATTTAAAATATTTGAAACCACATAGTGCGTTCTTTACCCACAGTTGAACCAAATTAAAAATATGTAATATAAAGATAATATGATATGGGGAAAAGGTACACTCATACATTGGTGGGACTGCAAATAGGTGCAACCACTGTGCAAAGCAGTATGGAGATACTTCAGAAAACTTGGAATGGAACCACCCTTTGACCCAATTATCCCACTCCTCAGTTTATACCCAAAGGATTTAAAATTAGCATGCTATGGTGTTGCAGGCACATCAATGTTTATAGCAGTTAAATTCACAATAGCTAGAATATGGAACCAAACTAGATGCCCCTCAACAGATGAATGGATAAAGAAAATATGGTATATATATGTAATAGAATATTACTTAGCCTTAAAGAAGAATAAAACTAATTTTGTTTCTGTATATTAGCAATGAGCAGGTAGACACCAAAATTAAAAGTACAAGAGCATTTCAAAATTACTGAAAAATATGAGATTATTATATGTAAATGCAATTTGATTCCAATTCACCCCAATAGTATATGCAATGTAATTCAAATTCCAGTAAGATTTTTTTTTTGTAGCTCTAGATAAGATTGTTGTAAAATTTACAGGGAAGGACAAAAGAACTAGAATACTGAAAACAACTTTGAAATATAAGCATAATGTGGTAGAAATCACATTAATTAAGATCCTATGATATGGGAAGAAAGATGAACAGATCAACAGGATGAAAGAACCCAGAGATAGAAGGATATGCTGACTTTCGACATAGTTAAAAGAGAGAAAAAGAAAGCTTTCCTAAAAAATGGTGATGAATCTATTGTGCACTCCTAAGGCAAAAAGAAAAAGAAAAAAGAAAAATCAACCTTTAAATACTACAACTTGTGCAAGAACTAAGAATTGGAAGAAAAATCTAGTTTAATCAAAGAATTATTATTTTAACAGCTAAACAAAAATCTATAAAGTAGAAAAAAATGCTAACTTGAACTTTATTGAGAGTAAAACCTTTGGTTCTGTGAAATATTCTGTTAAGAAAAAGAAAATGCAAGCCATACACTGGGAGAAAAAATATGTACACACCAGGCATCCATCTAAAGACTAATAGTTATATATATAAAACATTTTAAAACTCAACAGTAAAACAAATAATACAATTAAAACTTAAGCAAAAGAGGTATTTTACTGAAGAATATTTATACATATATATGTGCTTATTTTCTGACTATGTATAGTTATGTATTCATATATTCATATCAGCTATTATTATCATAAACAAAAAGTTAAATAAACTATGTCCTCAGCAAGTGAACTAAGAACTGTGGTATATGTACAACTGTAAATTACAGTTTGCCAATAAAAACAAATACAGAACTTGCATGAACCTCCAGTGATATTTGTCGAGTGAAAAAAGGCAATCTGAAAAGGTTATATACCATGTAATTCCATTTGTACTACATTTTTGTAAGGATAGTATTTTAGAAAGGAAGATAAGATTAGTATTTTCCAGGAATTAGCAATTGAGAAGGCTTAGGAATGGGTGCAATTGTAAAAGGGATACTTGTAACAACTGTTCTGTATTTCACTGTTTTGATGGATAAATAAACCTATATATGCAATAAAGTTGGGAAGAGTTAAATACACACACAAATGAATACAAATATAACTGGAGAAATCTGAATATACTAAATGGATTGTATCAATATAAATTTCATAGGTTTTATATTGTAGTAGACTTTTGTGAAATAGTTCTTATGGGGGAAATTGAGTTAAAGCCATCTGCATTTCTCCAGGTTATTTTTTTTAGGACTCCATGTAAATCTACAGTTATTACAAAATTAAAAAAAAATTAAAGAGAAACCTGCCAGAATTTCGAACGTCTAGTGCTATTGACTCAGTAACAGTTGCACAAAGAGCCAACAACCATTTGATGACTCTTTGATTGACTTGCTGTTGCTCATACTCAAAGGTGGAGAATGAAAATGTAGTTAATCAGGCTCTTCAAAATTGCTGAACTTCAATTTCACCTCAGTAGTCAGATCCTTGAGTAGGGACACAGATCAAATTAAATATTTTCTTGCAAAGAAAGGAGGAAAACAGAATTACTTTGCACTCTATCAAGGGAGTAAAACTCTGAGGAGTCTGACTTGATTGTCCCTTCACCAGAACTCCATTCTTGTCAGTGGATGTTACCGCAGAACAAAAGGTCAAATCCTGTTCCAAGTCAGGTCAGTAAAACGTGTAAAAGAAAATCAAACAGATCACCAGTAGGCATGCTTCAGCAGGAGAACCACTCCAAAGAAGATGTGTGAGACATTAAGAAAGACAGGTGGAATCTTTACAGAGATTTATCGAGAGGAGTCAGAGGAAGTTTAGCTGATCTCAGAAAGAGCTGTCCAGGTATAATTTCTTTTTTTTCAGAGAAAGAAGTGCTGTCCTCATATTTTACCAATGGTCACTGGATAAAGTAGTTTAGGTTTAGCAAGAGGCATAGTGAAGAATCTCTGGGAGTTAAAATCATGTGTAGGTCCCAGCAAAAAAGTTGCACTGCTCCAGAGCATTTTATAACCTATAGATTTGCGGTTATTTCCTGTTTTCCTAGTGGAAAAACAATCAAGGTATTTTCAGTGGGATTCTCGAATATTTTGGTGCTTTGAGACTTTTTTTTTCATGTTGTTATTAGTCAGGATGTGATGACAAATTTGCCCTGCAGTACCACTTTCTCCTTTCATAGTCAAAGTAATTCTGGGCTTTGTTCTTTTCTGACATATTTGAACTCTAATTGAGAATAACTGATTTCCTACGTGAGTGACCTTTCTCCCAGGAGACCAGGATGACCACTGTTATCTAACAGGATGGTTGTAATTGTGGAAAATTGACTTAGAAATGGAATTGGTTGATTTCAAATGTAGACTAACTTAAAAGCAGTAGATCTTTTTCTATGGTGAAAGCACAAAATCATTGTTCTACAATTCAAAGGAAATAATATAAAAATATCAGAAGCTCTCCTAAATCCTAAACTATTCTGCAATGTATGGAAAATAGTGTCTGTGCTATTAAATATTACGCACATGGGATTATAATATAGTTACTTATTGATTGAAAGCAAAATTGAACCATTACAATGAAACTAGAGAATATATTTTCAGTTAAGTAAATCTAAACTGCAATTATATCCTATAAATAACTAATTCTTCCTCCAACAACATTGAGTTAGAGGCAATGTAATAGATAGCAATTTAATAAATACATAGGCACAGTACTCACCTTTAAAAAATCATATTTTAATGGGACAGATAGACACAAAGTCATATTGGAGCCAGCAGTAGTGCCATTACAGCATTACTACATCTGTATTTCCTGGCCGTAACCCCAATCTCTATTCTTTTAATAGCAAACACATGCTGTAGCAAAAGGTCATGTGTATGTGCCACAGTCTGGCTGGGCACAAATCACGAGCCACTGAAGCAGGAACAAACTTTATTTTTGAATTCCACCAGCAACTCCTCCCGAATGCCACGCGGCTCATCCAGGAACCAGCCATCGGAAATGTCTCCTCTGGAAATCCCTCCTCCTGCACTTCTCCAACCAATGGGAACTCCCGGGGAATCCCCGGGAATCCCCACGAGAACTCCAAAGTAGCAGCTGAGGTGGATAGTAATGCCTCGCCTGTCAATCAATACTGTTGGCAAAATGCAAGGGGCCATACAGACTGGGCCATGGCTCTCAGCATGTATGAATGAGGCTGTGGTTCTAGAACAGTCCGCGGAGCCATGGGTCTCTAGACTTAGGATCAGCATCACACTAAACTACTCTGATGGTCTTCCTGATTTCTGGAAGTCTAGGTGAAGGTGAACAGGCAACTAAGTGTTAGAGGGAACCAAGGTTAATGGGATCAACAATTTTTTGTGTGGGAAAGGATTCATTGGAAGCAATGAAAATTGACTTCTCAGCAGTTTTACTATGGAGATCACAATTGACCAATGGCTCCAACTCTTGTACTCTGAAATCTGTCACAGTGGTTTCTTGTGAAGGCCAACTCTTAAGGGCTGCTCCCATAGAAAGGCCAATAGCGGTAGAGTACTGAGTAAGGCGGGCTGGTGCCTAAGAGGCAGGGTCTCATCTGATAGAATGTTTTGGTCTGAGGAATTGGTATCAGCCTCATCAAGCATTGTCACAGCTGTTCCATAGTCTAAGATTTGTCCATCCAGCCTCCCTTGCTTCCTAGAGTCCTTCACAGGGGCCAGACCTGTGTCCTGCTCATTACTGTCACCTTCCTATGGTTCCTTCACCATCTTCTATCACAAGCATTTCTCCTGACAAACCTCTTGCATATGGCATGGTTCATCTTGGCATATACTTTTCAAGGCCCCAGGATTAACCAAAGCATTTTTACCTTTATCCACACATCAGATCATTGACATGGTCCATGCACCAATAATTCACCAGTGGGCATACAAAAAAAAGGAAGAAAAAGAAAAAAATCTACCACCATATATATGGGAACCCAGACACCAGGTAGAAGAATAATAAATAGAATACATGCTCCCCCAAAAGATGAAGAGATCTTGAGGAGATGTGATTTGAATGGATAATCTTAGATTTTTTAATAACAAAATGAAAATACTTGATATATAAGAATGACATTAAAAATTATATCCGAGTCTAAGCATAAAACATAAAATCAGTAGGAATTCTCTATCTAGTGGTTACTATGTAGATACAAATTAACGTCCTGAAATATGGAATGAAGATCTATCTTTAAGTTGAGTGGAAAATTACAAGAGCAAACTCATAATAAAAATGATAGATTCAGAAAATCTGATATGTAAATATTAAGAGACCCTGAAGCATGAAAGGGCCCGTAAAGGAGGAAAAAATTAGCAAATCATAATATTATTTTCCTGAACTGAAGATTAGAAAAGAAAATCACCATGGCATAGCATGAATGATTTCTATGTTTTCAAATACCTAAATTTCAAAGAAAAGGGTAAAATTCTGCAAGTATTCTTTAAAAGAACATACTATATTAAGGGAAAATTGAGTTGGTATCAATGTTCTCATCTGAAATGTTCAGAGCAAAACACCTGAAATATTATCTACAGAACATTGAGAATCATGGTCTGAAACTAGTAAATGATATGCACAGGCAAGATATTCTCCCTACTGGGATTAAAGAGAGATATTTACAGATAGGTAGGGATTCAGAGTGTACATCATCAAATAATACACAGGAAAAGCTTTTTACTGAATTTTTCTATGTAGGTAGGATCTTGCTAGCATTTTATGTACATCAATTTATTTAATCTTTACAACCCTGTGAGATAGATGGATTTATTCTATTTTCATACAAAGAGTCATGGCTTAAATAGGTTAACAATTATGGGCAAAGCACCTAACTGGTGTGCTATCGCTGCAGGAAAATTAGGTGATTTTGATCTTATTCACTTTTTAAAAGCATCATTTTTTTTTCTTGAGGTAGCTGATTGTGATGGGGACATAAGTACTAGTTTTATTTTTACTGTGCTATATTTTTGGAAAAAAATAAAACTTTAGCCTTTTTATTTTCAGAAAGAGGTTTTCCAATAACCTCCTAATGTCTAGAAAATTACATTTTCAAAAAAAAAAAAAAAAAACAAAAACCCAACAAACAAACAAAAAAGTCCAATTTTTAAATTTTCAAACTAGTTATGTGTATGCATCTATAATTTGTACTTAAGGTCAAAATTCAAGATACATACTTTAAAAACTCACAAGTTTTCTGTTTATGAGAAATTCTGTAGATTTTTGAAATGTTAAGCACACTTCTTAGAAAATCGAGAAATTAATGATATATTTTTTCTGCAGTTATTTTATAAATCTAGTTACTTTCATCCTATCATGAAATATCAGTCTTTTAAGAAGATATATGTACCATATAATACATCACAGTATTATTAAAATGACATAGATCCCAAGACGCTCAAAAGAATGAACAGATTTCTGACTTCTGATACCTATTGGTTTAAACTGGAAATACTCAGACATTGGGAGGCCTAATTCAGAGTGTTATTTCCCTTGAGTGCACTCATAATGAAACAACAGAGCTTCGGCCTTTGAATTTCCTAAGCCATAAGTTATAGTTCTCCTTCTCTTCAATTCCTGACTTTATATGACTTCATTGTCTGTTCTGTGTCCAATGAGTTCTTCATTACAAAGGCTGAGTTCATCTGACAGACTTCAGGATGGCTGAGTATCAGAATCTTTCAAATAAATTTAAAAAGTTTTGAATCATCTTGAGATTTCTAAGAGTTTTGACTTGTGAATTTAGGGAATTTAGGGATTTGCCTTGTGAATTAGGAATTTATAGGTAGAGGCAGCAGCATTGTTTTGATGAGCATTTCATGCAAAACTTCAATATCCCTAACTTATTATGGCAGTGGGGAAAAGAAGGAGCATATTTTTCAAAAAGTAAAGCTTCATAATATCATTAGACACAAAAGACAAAGAAATATATAATGATAAAAATTAGAATCACACATCAGAGCTTTAAAGCCAATTGAATATATTCAGAGTTAATATCTGAATTTATGAGGAAATGAGAATTATTTCTAATGAGAACATTGAAAGGCATATGTTAGGTGTTGAACATTTTTTCATGCTAATTGTTATATTAATGTGATAAAAATGTTCACATTATTGCTAGATTCTTGTTTGGCTGCCTTAAATGATTTTTTTATTAGCTTTGATTATGAGCTGCTGTAAATTGGGACCAAAGGAGTGTTTCAGTCAGTTATATGCTGGACAATTTTATTATACTCTGGCTGTAGATACCAGCAGTGTACCTTTGTTAGAAAGAGATATAACTTTTAGTTGACTTTAATGCTTGGACCTTATGACCTTGCTAATAAACCAAAATAGTATATAAACAGCTTTATTAGACATTAAATATCATAATAATGACTATGACCTTTCATTTGTGTAATGGAAACTAAATGCACATTCAATCTTCCACCCCGGGTGCACATTACCTGGTTCTTATAGAAGATTATATCACTGCCTATTTAAGAGGACATCTAATAAAAATATTGAATTAAAATAATGACAATGCTTTTATCAATCATTGTTGTAATATTATTGCCTGTGTCTCCTGGAAAGCAGCTGAGTGTCCCAAAGGCTAACTATCTAGATCAGGTATTCAGTAACTTCATTTTTTGCTATTGTACAGCTAAGATCCAAGAAGAAATTGAGGAAAGGAACAAAACAATACATTTATTTCAGATGAAATAACAATAGAATGGCTCAATCAGAAGTAGTACCTGATGGTGCCCAACATGTGCGTGTGCACACATACACACACGCACACACACATACACACACACAGCCCCTGTAAAGAACAATTCTACCACATATGCAGAGCCCAGCTCTAACTACCTCAAACCTTTGCTGTGATCTTTCCCTGATTCATCTACTGTGATTATCCATTTCTGCTCCCTTCAGTCTTTGATGGGTGTTGTTTTGAAGGGTAATCAGCAATAAATTCACCTCATACAAATCTATTTCAGCTTATTTCCTAGGGAATTTAACCTTAGATATCTAACAAAGTTTATGTAGTAATTTAAAAACCTGTTTTACCATAAAATGTTATTTTCAAGACTCTTTCTTAGACAAATCTATGTTGGATATGATATCTAATATATGGACTTCATTATACACTTTCAAGTCTTTTGAATGATGACCATCTTTTCCAATGGCAATATAAAATCAGTTTCATAAGGAAAATGGAGCATTGCAGACATCAAATATATAACCATGTAATTTTCTATTGAGCCTTTAAATGTTTCATGCCGTGGAATACCTTTGAGGTATTTATATTTAGGGACCTCCTACATGAGTGAATATTATATGTCGAAATTCTCAAAAAGCTATGAAAAAACATGGCAATATCTTTGTAAGGTGTAAAATTTGAAAAGAAAATTACACATTTTTTCACGAAACATGGTATATTAAAAAAACGAATTAGGTATTGTTTTCAGACATAACAATGTCTTAATTCTTGCTTTGCACAGATCACTATACTTTATTCAGCATGATAACTCTTAAATTCAAGCAGTTTAATTTTCCCATGAAAAGTCTGTGATGGAAAATATGAAATTTATGATCTACCTGGTTAAAAAGATTAAAAGGTAAGCAATTAAATTCAATTTTGGTTTTGAAAAATGTTCGGTCACTACACTTAATATACTGATACAATGTTTGAAGTTTTTGAAAATGTTGTCTGGCTTGAATTTAATCATTCAACGTCTCCAAAAATACTTAATAAATGTGATTATACTATATACAATATAGTATATGATTATAGTAGTACATTTTGGCAATGTATCAACATAAATGATTTGCTTCCTTCAAAAAAGGTAGTACGTTTTTGAAGAAAATGTGCTAATAAATTAAAAATTGTATTATTCGGAAGTCAAATATTCAATAATTTAGTGTATGTTTATTGAAATTATATGAATCATGCTGTATGAGAGTATTAGCCAAAATGTTAATAAAATGGACCAAGGTATCTAACTGATTTTGACTTGTGAATTTAGGGGTTTTGCCTTGTGAATTAGGAATTCATAGGTAGAGACAGCAGTATTTAAACTAAGCCTTCTGTAGTAGGGCAATAGTAATTTGAAGGCTCATAAGGTTAGCAATAAGTATGTTCTTTGCATGAAGTGAATCCATTGTAAATGTGACTACAAGATAGGACTCTGTGAGCCTCAAATAGACAGCCAAAAACTGGAGGAAGAAGGTTGGAGTCAGATTTGAGAAATGTAAGTGTAGTTCTTAACCTTACCTTCATTTTGAATCAGAAAAGAAGCCTTAAGAAAGAGTGTAGGAGCCTGAAAGTCACCCCTATCCCACAGGGGATGGATAATAAATTTGATACCACTGTCCCATATGTAGAATTGAACAATCACATCAATGTATTAAACAGGGTGGGAATGCATTAGAATTTGAGCTGGAAGAATGAATTCATATTTCAACTGCAGATATTTAGAGGTAGCCATAAACCTACAGTTTAGTAGACATGTATTCTCCTGCTCCAATAGTAGACAGAAGCTATGAAACAAAGACACCCAAATAGCAGTGAGCCCATCTATTGCCCAGATCTCAGCTTTTAATACCATTCTCCAATTAAAAGGACCTAGAGTCTTGGGAAAAAATAAAACTTATTCTGGGCCTGTGAGAGAAAATGTACCACATGAACTTGAAGCATGCTCTAACATCAGAAAATAATGAAGTGCCCAATAAGAGACAAGCACAAGCAAAATAGCAATGTACCAAAAAGACAGAGAAGCTAACGGAAGCGTTCCCAATGGCTCAAATGGGAGTGATTTGGGAATCAAATACATAAAGTATAAAGTAAATATCCGCAGGTCCCCACAGATAAGAATTAGTGATTAAAAAACCACTATTAGAGAACTGACAATTCTCCTCCAGAGAACAATTCTATTTAATTTATATAGATAATCTTCCCTCAAGGAAGTGGAGCATAACTCCTCACTCTTTTTGTGTACAGATGCATAGTAACTTCATTGCAAATTACAATATGAAAAGAGAAGAAAAAGGAGTAATTTCTAAGGGAAGCAATATTTAACAGCACCCTTGCCAGAAGATCATGTCTATAGTATTTACCTTAAGTTGTGATGACAATGACACTAAATCTTTAGTTTTCCTCCCCAAACACAGAAGCCAATCTCATTATGAGGAAACTCAGACAAAAATTTCAGTGGAGAGAGATTCAGCCTTTCCTTGTTTTAGTTTCCCTTAGCACAGATCAGGTCCACCGTCACAACCAAAAGGAGCCATTTTAGACCTGACCATGAAAAGCAGTGTGATACTCTGGATGGGAGCCTGGGGTGAAAAAGGACATTAGGTAACATCTAAAGAAATTCTGAATGAAATATAGACTTTAGTTAATAACATATTAGTACCAGTTCTTTAACTGTGAAAAAAAAAGGAGATTATTTTAAAAATCCAAACAATAAGGAAAACAAAGAGTATATGAAAATTTTATACTATTTTCATATTTTTTCTGTAAGCATAAAATTATTGTAAATTTATTTTTTTAAAGCACACATCATAAAATTTTCATACTTTGCTATAGGTGGGTCACAAAATGAGCTCTATATTTTCCAGAGGCAAGCATAAAAACATAGCCTATGCCTTTCTCAGACTTCACAGTGCCAATGGGAAAAAGGAAATGAAAGACTGATATCATTTCTTCAGAGTGATGAAACAGAAATCCTCAGGAATAAGATTTCAGTACTTTTATAATATCTGTAGCTGCTTTGAATGAATGCACGGGACTAAATATTGGTTGTGTACATTCAATGGGTTTGAGCACATATATAATGGAAAGTATTTATTTACATTGCGATATCATGCAAAATACTTTCGGTACTCTACGACTCTTCTCTGAGCATCATGTTTCCATTAGTAAAATCTGTTGTAAGATATATGCCTTACAGAATTATAGTGAAAATCCAATCGTGACATGCACATAAAGCAGTTAGCATTTACATAGTTCAATATAAATAAAGGAAAGCACAGTAATAAGATGAATATAATAATATTTAATTTTGGGAGGGGTACCAGGGATTGAACTCAGGGGCACTCGACCACTAAGCCACATCCAAAGCCCTATTTTGTATTTTATTTAGAGATAGGGTCTCAGTGAGTTGCTTAGTGCCTTGCTTTTGCTGAGGCTGGCTTTGAACTTGTGATCCTCCTGCCTTAGCCTCCCAAACTGTTGGGATTACAGGCGTGCACCAGTTCGCACAGCACACTATTCAGATTTTAATAAAAGATAATGTAACAATATTTCCGTTGACCTTGATATTCATGAATCATATTAGCATTGATATTTTAGGAAATGAAGTGTTCAAATGTGGCGGGGACAAAAATAAAAATTGAATGGGACTGAGAGGTAAATGAGAGGTCACAGCATGCAGGCATGCGTAGCAACTGCTTCTGAGGAAAAGAGGTCAACTTTGAGAGGAGAAACGGAGTGGTAGAATAATTGAAGATCAAGGAATGAGTTTATTTATTTTACTTATTTACCTTGCCCAGTGGAACCATTATACATGAGCATTTCTGAAATTAGTTGATTATAGACTTTCAGGAAAATTGTAACATAGAAGAAGAGGTTGGTGATAAAGAACTCAAGACGATCAGGCTGGTCTGGTACTCAGAAAACAGTCCCTGGTCCATAGCAGCTCTGTGGTGTATGTTTTGGCACCAGTAGAGTTAATGAACTGGACTTAGGTGAACTAGGGTCAAAGTGAGGGTTGGTCTTGGGCTGGTCGCATATGTAAGCTCTCATTTTGTTGAATGTTTTCTTTTTTAATTACATTTCTTCTTTAAAATATGAAATGTATGTCTGCTTATAAATTTCACATGTTTAAATAGCTCAAAATAATGTTCCTGATAGCCTGCATATGTTTATAATAAATTCAGGAGATTTCATATAAAAGTAACTACTTGGGCTGAATCATAAAGTGGATAAATGTGATATTTTAACTTAAAATATGTATGTGGTAATTACTAGATATAAACTCATTAATTTTCTTTAAAATATTTTTGCTTATGGGTAGTAAACTGCACATGAAGTATATATCTGTATAAATAATATTTTATTCTGTATACTTGCATAAATATTGTATACCTCCTCTGACTCTTTCTGTGCATTTGCTCCTCTCTTTCCCACACTGAATATTTTTATTATTTCTGCTTTGATTCCTGTGCACTGTACCTTGGGCTCTTTCCTAATAATGGGTAAAGCTAAATGGTACAATTTTATAGCATAATCAAAACCGAAAGAGACAACAGAAGAAGCCAGCTTTCCCTTGTCCCCTGACGTCTTGCACCTTGCCCAGTTGGTACCATTATACATGAGCATTTCTGAAATCGAGACAGCAGTAGCTCTCATCTGAGATGCTTCTTATAGGAGTCTACCAGATTGCATCCCACCCTGCAGGAGACTTCTGTTATTTCAGCATCCTCAGATCCCAGTGGTAGTGGTTTATTTTATTTTATTTTTTTTCTACTTGCCTGAAAGATTTTAAATAAGGACCTGCTTTAGTATTTTCCTGGGGTTCTGTTAACTCTGTTGACTTTAAGATATTTCTAGGGGACAGCGGTGTCTTTCAATTTCATTCATAGGTTCCTGAGTGGGACTGCAAGAAGCTTTCAAGAACGTTAGCTGACCTGCTTGCCCCTGTCCACAGCGGTATCCATCTTATTCACAAACCCCACACACAGTAACAGGGGAGAGATGGAGATGAATGAGCTATATAGGTAGGCTAGTGGTTTAAAAAATAAATCTTACTTTCTTTTATTTCACGTATTATCCCCTCTCTTACATTTATTCTAACAAAGTTGTCTGGGCTTATCTTGTAGGCATGCTATTTTATCACAATGAGTAGATTTGGATTTTTGTTGAGAAACTATGCTTTGTTTCTTTGATTTTGATAATTTTGGTCCAAAGCAATTGCGATATATCAAAGAAAGGAGAATCTACATTTACTATCAGAAAGATATTTCTCTGATTTCAATTACTTTGGGAGACAATTCATGAAATCAAGACATAAAGTGGTTTTAATTTGGATCACCTAGTAGCATATGAAGTCATCTTCTATGTTTTCTACCACCACTAAGATGAAGTAGTGGTCTACTGTGAGCAAGGAGGATGCTGAAGAAGGTGGAGAGAAAGAAAGACATTACCATGGAGACTCACCATCTCAGAACAAGGGTATCCTTGCACTGAGGAAGACTTGGTTACATCTCAGGCTGTACTAGTTTGTAAAGCATCATAAGGGGAGAAATTTTATTTTTTTTTAAAGCGGTGCTGGGGATTGAACCCATGGCCTTGTGCATGCAAGGCAAGCACTTTACCAAGTGAGCTATATCCCTAGCCCAGCTCCTTCCTTGATCACATCACTTATACCTCCTCAGAGAACCAGAAAATACATAGCCCACAAATTCCATTCCATTCCTGTGTTTTGAAAGTTCTAGGGAAAATTATTCATAATTCATATGCTTTTAAGTATTTGTAATCTATGTGCTTTGTTTTTCCCAGTACAGGGAATTGAATCCAGGGGTGCTTTACCACTGAGCTACATCCCCAGCCTTTTATTTCTTTTATATTTTGAAGCAGGATCTTATTAAGTTTCTTACCAAATTGTTGAACTTATAATCTTGCCACCTCAGCCTCCCAAATTGATAGGATTATCCGCATGTGACATTGTGCCCTGTTTGTAATTCATATACTTTTAAGTATTTGTAATCTATATGCTTTAACCACATTTTCCCTTTTGTTAGAATTTCTTTTCCAAACATAACTTAAAACAAAATGAATCTTGTTTTTTCCTTAAAATTAAATCAAACATTTCTTATTTCACAAATTCCTAGCAAATAATTCCTACCTCAATACAGTTAAATTTACTCAACCATTTTTAATGTTCAGACATGGAGAAAAATTTAATTTTTCACAATTTTAATATTATGTTTATAATTTTCTAAGTATGTTATTTCCCTAAGCATAAGTTCCTCATATTGGAATTAGTAGTTTTTGAAATATGCTAATTTTTCTATTATTTTAGTTATATTTCTATTATTATTTTATATCATGTTTTAATAGTAGATTTTTTGTTTAGGTAGATAAAGAAAAATAATGTCAAATTTAACAATCTCATTTTACATTAATGTAAAGCCCCCAAATTCTGAATATCCATCAGAAGAATTATATAACTAATTATAATTCATAAAATAAATAATTTGACATTGACAAAATACTATTATCAATCTCACAGTCCATATTCACGTTTAGGGACCTTCTCCAATATGCATTAGATATCAGACCATATCATAGATGACTCCATGCTTTTTACTTCTGTATATGATGTGATTGTGCCACAAATTATAAAAACAGTTTTATAGGAATGAGCACTTTTGAAAATATTGACATCTCAAAGGTCCATATGTTCAACATACTATACTTTGCTAGAAAATTTCTAGCAAATTATTATTACCTGTATTACCCTGTTGGCCAGCATCTGTAAATGTACACACCAGTGTACTAAACTGATTTTAAAGGCTTTTATGATCCAGAGTGAACATACCTATATCAAACATACACACAAACTCAAACCTGACTCCCTCTCCCTCCCAGCCCCCTGTATACACACACACACACACACACACACACACATACACACACATACATATATATGATTTAAGCTGATTTATTTTATAAAAACATATTCTGTTATCAGATTTAAAAAAAATTAATAATTAACATTGGCTGAGGAGAACTTTTGTGAACATTTTGAATTTGTGCCCAGAATGAAGGTTACTCTAAGGTTAAGAGCTTGTTTTGTTCAGCTTTTAAACAAGGGCAGTCTTCCAAGCTGGCTTTTCTGTAAATTGAATATAAGGTAATATATTTATTCTGGGTACACATAGCTTCTTTCAGTGCAGGGACATAGGATTTTCTTGAATGCACCACATAAAAGAATAAATAATGTTCTTCCTCTTCGTGGCATGTTGTATAATGTGCCTGCAAGGTGAGCAGCCAGAATTTTGCAGCAGTTCCTCTATTTACTATATGTTAAAATGCAGATTGTGTTGGTACTTGCGACCATGGTGAGATTAGGTAGCTGGTTTCAGAGCTCACCTATTTCTGTAAATACACATATTTTCATCTTTGGCTATAACTTTTCAAAGTACACCTTATATTTTACAAGTAGATAAGTTAGAAATAAAAACTGAATTATAATTAGTTCCTTTTCCTTTGACTCTTCTCTCCCATTATCTCAATTTCTTTTGCCTCAGAAAAATAAGTCTATCTGGCTTCCTACAAATTTGGCCAACCAATTTTTTGCTTAATGCTCCAATCTTCTCAGTAAATATAAATAAATTTTACTTTCTGTGTTTTGCAAATATCCTCAATGGCCCTACCATGGAAAAGCCTTGGTCATTTTGTCCCCGTGGTGGATAGACTATATTCTTGGCTTTGACCTTGTCCCACCTGTGATCACGTCACTACAAATTAAATAACTTCATTTTATCTCTGAATATGAAAAGCAAACAGCTGTTCACCTGGCACAAACAGAGAGCTAGAATTTTAGTATTAAAAAAATCAAATTAAAATGAAAACCCTCAATTGCCTTTATTTGTCCTCAGGTGGCAAAGCTCAGGGCGGAAATGAGTGATGCAAAACAGTTTTTGCAAAGACCAGCCAGGGAGCAGTTAGATAGGGCCCTGGTGGATCCGCAGAGGGAACCGGCATTTTCATCCACACCCTTGGTTATACTTACTCAAAAGAAATTCAGAGGCAGTCCTAAATTTGAAGGCACAGGGCCCGACACAGAGAGAAAAGAGGTTGAGGGCACTCCTGAGGAAAACAGAAAGCACAGGAATTCAGCAGTGGCTTTTCCATTTCCCTAAGTGCTGTCACAGGGCAGATGTGCATTTTAGAAGCCTCAGTCTGTGAATTTCCAGAATTCTTCCTTTTGGCCATGCTCTTTTGGCCTCCAAGGAATGTTTTCTGGAAACCTCCTGCTAGCTGGGATGTGATCCTGGCCACACACACCAGGGGCTCCGAGACTTCCGTCTAATTCCTTTAGTTTCCAGACAGGCTGAAATAACTAGAAATAGACAGCTTTCACCTGAAAGAAACAGTTGTTTTATTTTTTTTTTGTATTTTTACTTTTTTTTATTTTTTATTTTTTTATTTTTTTATTGGTTGTTTTTAAGGCACAACTAAAATTTTCCATATATCTCCATTTCATTACTCCCTTTGTCTACACCATAAGGTAAGAATGGGAAGAGGGATGAGGTGAGCAGCCCTCCTCCACCACACCCTCGCACCATGATGCTCTGCCTCACCTGAAGCCCAGAGCAATGAACTCTGCAGCCCATGGACTGAAACCTCTGAAACCTTGAGCTCCAAATAGACTTGTTCTCCTCTAAGGAGAAAAACAAAGTGTTTTGGTCATAGTTATGCAAAGTCAACTAATGCAACACAATGTTTTTCCCTGTATGTAGAATTAAAATGATATTGGGAAGGGGTAATTTGAGAAGATATAGAACCACTATGCCCACTGTAGCATGCAGAGATTTTACGTCTGCTAAGTACTGACCCTGGATCTCCAACCAGAGGGAACAAAGGGGGCAAAATTAAATGTCTTCTAATAAAATTCAGTCATTTGTGTATTATTTTTATGAACCAAAATATATGTCAAAAGCATGCGGTTATTTAAAAAATGGTATCGCTATACCGCCTGATTCGCACTTCCTGCTTAGAGTTGTTTTTGCTATTCTGGGTCTTTTATTTTTCCATATGAATTTCATGATTGCTTTCTCTATTTCTACAAGAAATGCCGTTGGGATTTTGATTGGAATTGCATTAAACCTATAGAGAACTTTTGGTAATATCGCCATTTTGATGATGTTAGTCCTGCCTATCCATGAACAGGGTATATTTTTCCGTCTTCTAAGATCTTCTTCTATCTCTCTCTTTAGGGTTCTGTAGTTTTCATTGTATAAGTCTTTCACCTCTTTTGTTAGGTTGATTCCCAAGTATTTTATTTTTTTGAGGATATTGTGAATGGGGTAGTTGTCCTCATTTCCATCTCAGAAGATTTGTCGCTGATAAACAGGAATGCCTTTGATTTATGCATGTTGATTTTATATCCTGCCACTTTGCTGAATTCATTTAATAGCTCTAGTAGTTTCTTTGTAGACCCTTTTGGGTCTGCTAGGTATAGAATCATGTCATCCACAAATAGTGATAATTTAAGTTCTTCTTTTCCTATTTTTATGCCTTTATTTTCTTTCATCTGTCTAATTGCTCTGGCCAGTGTTTCGAGAACTATGTTGAACAGAAGTGGTGAGAGAGGGCATCCCTGTCTTTTTCCAGATTTTAGAGGGAATGCCTTCAATTTTTCTCCATTCAGAATGATGCTAGCCTAAGGCTTAGCATAGATTGCTTTTACAATATTGAGGTATGTTCCTGTTATCCTTAGTTTTTCTAGAGTTTTGAACATAAAGGGACGCTGTACTTTTTCAAATGTTTTTTCTGCATCTATCAAGATGACCATATGGTTCTTATCTTTAAGTCTATTGATGTGGTGAATAACATTTATTGATTTCCGTATATTGAACCAGCCTTGCATCCCCGGGATGAATCCTACTTGATCATGATGCACGATCTTTTTGATATGTTTCTGTATCCGATTTGCCAGAATTTTATTGAGGATTTTATTTATTGAGGATTTTTGCATCTATGTTCATTATAGATATTGGTCTGTAGTTTTCTTTCTTTGAAGTGTCCTTTTCTGGTTTAGGAATCAGGGTGATGTTGGCCTCATAGAATGAATTTGGAAGTTCTCCCTCTTTTTCTATTTCCTGAAATAGCTTGAAAAGTATTGGTATTAGTTCTTCTTTAAAGGTTTTGAAAAACTCTGCTGTATACCCATCCGGTCCTGGGCTTTTCTTAGTTGGTAGTCTTTTGATGGCTTCTTCTATTTCCTCAATTGTATTGGTCTGTTTAGGTTGTCTGTATCCTCCTGACTCAATCTGGGCAGATCACATGACTTAAGAGATTTATCGATGCCTTCACTATCTTCTATTTTATTGGAGTATAAGGATTCAAAATAATTTCTAATTATCTTCTGTATTTCTGAAGTGTCTGTTGTGATATTGCCTTTTTCATCCCGTATGCTAGTAATTTGAGTTCTCTCTCTTCTTCTCTTCGTTAGCATGGCTAAGGGTCTGTCGATCATGTTTATTTTTGCAAAGAACCAACTTTTAGTTTTGTCATTTTTTTTCAATTGTTTCTTTTGTTTCAATTTCATTGATTTCAGCTCTGATTTTAATTATTTCTTGCCTTCTACTACTTTTGCTGTTGTTTTGCTCTTCTTTTTCTAGGGTTTTGAGATGAAGTGTGAGATCATTTATTTGTTGGTTTTTTCATTTTTAAACGAATGAACGCCAAGCAATGAATTTTCCTCTTAGAACTGCTTTCGTTGTGTCCCATAGATTCCAATATGTTGTGTCTATGTTTTCATTTATCTCTAAGAATTTTTAAATTTCCTCCTTGATGTCTTCTGTAACCCATTGATCATTCAGTAACCTATTGTTCATTCTCCAAGTGATGCATGATTTTTCCTTCCTTCTCTTATCGTTGATTTCCAGTTTCATTCCATTATGATCAGATAAGATGCATGGTATTATCTCTACTCCTTTATAATTTCTAAGAGTTGCCCTGTGATATAATATATGATCTATTTTTGAGAAGGATCCATGTGCTGCTGAGAAAAAAGTGTAACTGCTTGATGTTGGGTGGTATATTCTATATATGTCAATTAAGTCTAGGTTATTAATTGTATTATTGAGTTCTATAGTTTCTTTATTCAACTTTTGTTTGGAAGATCTGTCCAGTGGTGAGAGAGGTGTGTTGATGTCTCCCATAATTATTGTATTGTGGTCTATTTGACTCTTGAACTTGAGAAGAGTTTGTTTGATGAACATAGCTGCACCATTGTTTGGGGCATAAATATTTATGATTGTTATGTCTTGTTGGTGTATGGTTGTCTGTATCAGTATGTAGTGTCCTTCTTTATCCCTTTTGATTAACTTTAGCTTGAAGTCTATTTTATTTGATATGAGTATGGACACTCCTGCTTGTTTCCGAGGTCCATATGAGTGATATGATTTTTCCCAACCTTTTACCTTCAGTCTATGTATGTCTTTTCCTATCAAATGCATCTCCTGTAGGCTGCATATTGTTGGATCTTTTTTTTATCCATTCTACTAGCCTGTGTCTCTTGATTAGTGAGATTAAGCCATTAACATTTAGGGTTACTATTGAGATATTGTTTATATTTCCAGCCATATTTGTTTATTTATGTTACTTAACATGATTTGTTTTTCCTCTTTGATTATTTTTTTCCCTTTACTGTCCTACCTCCCACTGTTGGTTTTCATTGTTATTTTCCATTTCCTCTTCCTGTAATGTTTTGCTGAGGATGTTTTGAAAAGATGGTTTTCTAGCTGCAAATTCTTTTAACTTTTGTTTATCATGGAAGGTTTTAATTTCATCTTCCATCCTGAAGCTTAGATTTGCTGGATACACAATTCTTGGTTGGAACCCATTTTCTTTCAATGTTTGAAATATGTTGTTCCAGGATCTTCTAGTTTTCAGAGTCTGTGTTGAAAGATCAGCTGTTATCCTGATTGGTTTACTCCTAAATGTAATCTGATTCCTTTCTCTTGTAGCTTTTAAAATTGTCTCCTTATTCTGTATGTTGGGCATCTTCATTATTATGTGTCCAGGTGTGGATCTCTTATGATTTTGCACATTCAGCGTCCTGTAGGCTTCTAGGATTTGGGATTCTGTCTCATTCTTCAAGCCTGGGAAGTTTTCTCATATTATTTCGTTGAACAGATTGCTCATTCCTTTGGTTTGGACCTCTATACCTTCCTGTATCCCAATGACTCTTAAGTTTGGTCTCTTAATGTTATCCCATATTTCTTGGATGTTCTGCTCATGGTTTCTTAATTGTCTCGCTGAGCTGTTTTTGTTCTTTTAAAGTTGAAATACTTTGTCTTCATTGTCTGATGTTCTATCTTCTAAGTGTTCTACTCTGCTGGTAGTATTCTCCATTGAGTTTTTAATTTGGTTTATTGCTTCCTGTATTTCTAGGATTTCTGTTTGTTTGTTTTTATAACCTCTATCTCCTTGTATAGTTGATCTTTTGCTTCTTGGATTTGTTTATGTAATTCATTGTCGAAGTGATCTTTCATTGTCTGATTTTGCTGTCTAATGCCTTCCTTGAGACTCCAGATCATCTGAAGCATGTATATCCTGAATTCTTTATCTGACATTCCATCTGCTGCAGCTGTTACCTCTTCTAACGTTGAGTTGACCTGCATTGCTTGTGGTCCTTTCTTTCCTTGTGTTTTCATACTGTTCGCGTTTCTTTCTGCTTGGTGAAACTGTTGTGTTATTGATTTTCCCCGTATGTATTTTATTGCTCTTGTATAGTTGCAAAGTCTCCCTTTTGTGGAGAAAGACAATGTTAACAGTTCTCAATATCAATAGTATATCATCTAAGCACACGTTTTCCTTATTACTACATTTATAGCTAGAGTCTATGTCTACAAATGTTGGTTTCGATTATCATTTACAAATATAGTCAGTAGTTTAATGAAAGGCATACCGTTTATGGTAGCTTGAAGAAAACTGAATTTCAGGTGTAGGATATTATGTTTAGGGGAAAAGGAGTGAGGGTATGGGGTTAATCTAACTTAGTAACTTTGGAAAGCTCTAACCAATAGATGGGTAATTTATGGAAGAATGTATAGATTCAAATTCCTAATTGTATTTATAAGATTACCCTACTTATAAATAGTAAAATTTAGGGTGTTGCAAGTGGGATAGAGGGAGTAAGAGGGAGAAAAAACAAATAACAAGGAAAGAAAAAAGAGAGTGGGAAAAAGAAAATAAGAGAAAAAAGAAAAGAAATAAAAATGGGGGAGAGAGGTGGGGCATATGCAATTCCACTATATTATATTATTCTGGTGATTCAGTTGTTAAAGACCTTTTTCATGCACAATTTTTGGTTTCACATATGTTGAGGTTGTGAGGACCAGAGGGGGAAAAGTAGAGGAGACTGGATTAATGGATGAAAAGAGAGAGGGAAGAGAAAAAAAGAAAGAAAAAAAATGTCTCTCAGAACTCTGTTTTCTTTTCTTCCAATTGGTGGCATTGTCTATTCCTAGCTTGAGTCTCTGGGTTCAGGATGGTGGTGGTAGTCAGTGTGAGAGGACTTGAGCTTCCACCTGTGGCCTCTCTACTCTTATTCTCTGAGATGTAAACCAGGTGCCTGATCGATGCAGAGCTGAGCTGGTAGCCACGCCCACCGGTTGTGGGTTTTAAGGGTCAGTGGGATTTTCCAAGATGAGTTCCATCCATTTTTCTCATAAGGTGATTGATGAGGTGGGGGTGTTGGGGAAACCTTATGTTTGTCAAGAGCTCGGTCAGGTGACTGCATGGGCAGGCCACAGGGCCCCTCCTCCAGTTGGGGTCGTCTGTATACTCCGCAGGCGGGCCGCTGGGCCCCTTCTCAGGGCAGCGTGGTCTGCCTACCATGCAGGCAGGAGGCTGGGCTCCCCCTCCACCTGGGGGGTGGTCTGTCTAACCCGCAGGTGGGCCGCTGGGCCCCTTCTCTGGGTCTTGTGGTCTACTGAATACTTTAAAAAGAAGCAAACTATTGTTTTAAAATAAATTTTAACCTAGTATGTTAGTGTTTGGTATCCCAAAGACTTTCAATTTCTTTAAAGAAAATGGACAATTTATGACTCTAAAAAATAGATGATCATTATGATTTAAAACATAGGACAATAAAATGTTCAAAAGGAAAAACACACACCATGGCTGGATTTTTTGCTAATTGACTGGTATTCCTGAGGCATTTCCAGGCAAATCTCTTGCACATTGTCATGGGACATGCCCAGAGTGCAGAGGATCTGACTGAGAAGAAAGTAATACAGAGAGGAAAGAAAAGAAAAGGAGAAGTCAGAGTGGAATATAATAGGTGAGCGGGTTGGGAAAGGAAAGTATATCAATTAACAAAATTCCTCAAAATTATTTAAAAATTTGAGATCCAATTTATACATAAAAATCATGAGAATATCGAATTGTATAGTTATAGTCTGTTTACACTTGTAACCAAGTTAGATTATAACACACCATATATGGAGATAATTTTAGGCCAAACTTACAATATGTGTGAAAGTAGTTCGGGGCCAAATTCAATAAAATTAACCTTATATAAACTGAGATAGGTTGCATTACCAATTTCATTAGTCTGTGCTACCAATTTTGACTTAGGCTATACCATGTAAAGCAGAAATCAAGTTGTCCAGACCCCGAGTTTACAGTGTACATAAAATTTATAATGCATAGCGAATTAGTGATAGTAGTGCAACTAGAACATACATCATTTGATGGTTGCTGTAGCAGAGCAGGTTATTAATTTCTTTGACATCCTGAAGATATATCTGAAGTTACTGAGGTTTGTTGAAGTTAACCATGGTTGTCATAGATCATATAAGTAATATGTAATTAGCACAGACTTGGTGATATTTTTCTTCCTATCAGATCTACCTAACATGACAAAATCCTCATGATTTTTTCAGAATTTTCCAAACACCCCATTTCAGTGATTTTTCTAGGACTCAGTACCCAATCTTAAGAGCATGATTTATTATGTAAAAAGGAAATAAAGCAAAACCAGAAAAGTGAAAAGGCACATGGGAAAGGCACAAAGGAAAATAGGCGCACACTTCCAAAAGTCCTCTCCCAGGACAGTCACATAGGCTGTGCTTGATTCTTTCAGCAATAAGTCCTGATAACAGGAGAAAAATATTTTCTACCAGGGGATCTTATTAAACAACCACTGCCCAGAGAATTTAATGAGGACAGCCATATAGGTTCCCTTTGCTCGGCACATACCGAATTTAAGACTCTCAGAAGGAAAACAGGAATTTGGCGCAAATGACATTGTTTGTACAAACAGTGTCAGCATAGTAAGCCACTCTTATTAGTTCTTGGAATGGTAGGAGCTCCTAAAATCTAAGTTCCTGTTACCCCAGAACCAATGTTGCAAACTGAACTTTATAAGGATAGCAGCAGACCTGCTATGTTAACTCGTGTCTGCACAAATAAATATTAGGATAATAGAAAATAGAAACCTGTACAGGCATAGCCCCTCTAACATATAATTCAAAATGTAGTGCATTTTATTTTACTTTCGTTCTCATGTCTTTCGTCTCTTATTATCCATTCGGTATATTGCTGCTGGACTCTCACAAGCTATTGAATTATGTATTTCACTGAGGTTTGGGGGAAAATATTAGATACCCTACTTTTATTTACTTTAATCTAGAGATAGAAAGTAATTAAATTTCTATCTTATTTAATGAAATAATACTTCCTTTTGCTAGACTCATTTGTGAATGGAGCCTCCTCCACCTGCAGAGGAGTATGTACTACTCTTCATTGAGACCATTGTGTTTTTTTATGTTTCTTTATGTTAACTTGCATTCATTTCTCTTTTATGATATGATCTGTGTGTTGCTTTTTGCATGTGTTATATAAAATGACCCAAAGGGTATTGTGTAAAGCAGAGGTACTCCTGGGTGGTAGAACTCTTCTTCCTTTATTTATTTTAGAATATATATTTTATGTGTGCTAAGTCCTTTATTTATTTTAGAATATATATTTTATGTGTGCTAGGTAAAGTCAACACATCAAAATTTCATATAAAATGGAGGTGAGTAATAACACATCTTGCCAAGAAATTCTGAAATGAGTATATGAATACAGCAAGTGTAAATGCACAACAAAAATTAGACACCTCTTCTGTTTGTTGTATGAGTTTTTGGTGTGACTAATTCATTGCAACAAAAATTCTGATCACCTAATTGTATCTGAAATGAAAAAGGCAAGAAAAAAACGTAGAATTGTCAAAATGACAATCTGAAATTTTAAGATTTTTCTATATAGTTAATGTGCACTAGGGAACGGATAAGTGCATATTGTGCCAGGAGTTATTCCCTCCTGGTAGGTTAACGACAAACTTACATTGAGACCATGTTTAAAATTATTTCACTGTAGGGGTTTGCAATCAGGAAACTTGACAGTAGGGGAGTATTATTTTTAGACACTATAATGTTTTGTTCAAATTATTTGCCTATTTGGGAGGAACCACATTCAGGTCATATCTCTTTCTATACATCAGTAATAATTGATTTTGCTTCACCAACAACAGGGCATTTTCCTTGGCATTAATGGTTTTAAGACGTTCACATCAGTCTCTTGTAGAAATCAATGAAAAGTTTCCCTCAAGCAGCGTAAGCCTTAAAGCCTTAATAACACTATAACCACTGACTGGATTATGGCTCCCTGTTTTTAGTGAGCTGCTCCATTTTCATACTGTCAGAAAAATTAATTAAATTTACAGACTGCTCTGGTGCATTAGTCTGAGCTTTTATATGATGATTTTATATTATATCCTATTTCTCTGGGTACTAATTCAAAATAGCAAAGAAGACCTGGTGCCTGCCTAGTAATGGAGGGAGAGAGGGTATTAACAGACGATTTTAATAACGTGCAATAGATTCTATGACAAAAATAACTAGTGGGTTCTATAAAACCCCCCAAGTGAGTAAGTTTTAATATGTATACTTCATCATTTTAAAACTATACACAGATATTTTAAAAGAAACCTTGAGGATATCCTTAAGTAAAACTCCTCATTTAACTGCCAAATATCAGTAGTATTTTTATGGAAGGACCCTTTGTGTCTATGAAGCTGTGTGCATATAGAAACTCAATGTTAAAATTATTTTGAGTACTAGGGAGGTGCCTTGGTGGTAACATGCAGAATTATTATGTGTGGGTTCAATCCCCAGCATCACAAAAATAAAAATTGATTATAAAAATTGACTTCTAATCCTTTCTATCCTGGAGTTCTCAAGAGATAATCTGAATCTTATTGCTCCCCTTTCTACCTCACAAAGTAGACCTACTTTAAGTATTTTTTGAGTATTTTTAAAATGACCTTCTCTGCTTTACTAATTTCAGTGTTTTACTTCATGTTTCTTTACCCCAACTTGCTACATTACATATTTTTTTGAGATTTTGTGAATGTTTTCATGAGGTTAATGATGCTCCATTCACAAAATTCTCATTTTTGATCCACCTTGACTGGACTAGGTTTATTGAAACAATAGCACTACTACTGCTATATTCTCATAAAATGAATTGTATTAGGCATAAGCACATTTGAATAACAACAACAAGAATAATTATATACAACATGTTTACAGTTATAGAAAAGATGGGGTCGTGGCCCTGTGTCTAATAGAAGAAAAAGTAGTCCCTGATCTTCAAATGGTGCTGGGAAAACTGGACATCCATATGCAACAAAATGAGATTAAACCCATACATATCTCTCACCATGAATCTAATGGAAGAAAAAGTAGGCTCTAATCTCCATCACGTGGGATTAGGCCCCAGCTTCCTTAATAAGACACCTATAGTGCAAGAATTAAAATCAAGAATCAATAAATGGGATGAAATCAAACTAAAAAGTTTCTTCTCAGCAAAAGAAACAATCTGTGAGGTGAATAGAGAGCCTACATCTTGGGAGCAAAATTTTATCCCTCACACATCAGATAGAGCACTAATCAATCACTAGAGTATATAAAGAACTTAAGGGGCTGGGGCTGGAGCTCAGCGATAGAAGGCTCGCCTAGCATGTGCAAGGCACTGGGTTCAATCCTCAGCACCACATAAAAACAAATAAATAAAATAAAGGAATAAAAAATCACATAAGTATTTTTTTAAAAAAGAACACAATATGCTAAACACCCAAAAAACAAATAACCCAATCAATATGTGGGCCAAGGACCTGAAGAGACACCTTCTAGAAGAGAATATAAAATTAATCAACAAACACATGAAAAAATGCTCATCATCTCTAGCAACTAGAGAAATGCAAATCAAAACTACTCCAAGATTTCATCTCACTCCAGTCAGAATGGCAGCTGTTATGAAGACAAACAACAATAAGTGTTGGCGAGGATTTGGGGAAAAGGTACACTCATACGCTGATGGTGGCACTGCAAATTGGTGCAGCCAATATGGAAAGCAGTATGGAGATTTCTTGGAAAATTGGGAATGGAACCACCATTTGACCCAGCTATCCCACTCCTTGGTCTATACCCAAAGGACTTAAAAACAGCATACTACAGGGACATAGCCACATCAATATTTAGAGCAGCACAATTCAAAATAGCTAAACTCTGGAACCAGCCTAGATGCCCTTCAATAGATAAATGGAAAAAAATGTGGCATATATATACAATGGAACTTTACTCAGCAATAAAAGAGAACAGAATCATGGCATTTGTAGGTAAATGGATGGAGTTGAAAAAGATAATGTTAAGTGAAGTTAGCCCATCTCAAAAAAAAAAAAATGCCAAATGTTTTCTCTGCTACAAGGAGGCTGACTCATAGTGGGGTTGGAAGGGGGAGCATGGGAGGAATAGATAGGGCAGAGGGAAGGGAGGGAAAAGGAGGGAGCAGGGGGAATGTGATGGACATCAGTTTCCAAAGTACAAGTATGAAGACATGAATTGGTGTGAATATACTTTGTATACCTCCAGCGATATGAAAAATTGTGCTCCATATGTTTAATATGATTTAAAATGCATTCCACTGTCATATATATATATAAATCAATAATAAAAAAAGAAAAGATGGGGTCATGGGAGTTGATAAGGAGATTGGAATATGAAGAATGATCCAAACTATTGTTCACATTTTAAAAATAAAACAATGAGATTCTGGATTGAGGATAGCAGGAAAGATGGTATAGTTATTCTTTTTGTTTTACAAATTGTTTCAGTCTCTAATTTGAAAAGTCAATATGACTAGAAAGTAAAAGCAAAGCATATAGATCTTCATTTACAGAAAAAAAAAGTTGTAAGTTATCTTCACAAACTCAAACTCCAAGTACAAGTGGAGGGAGAAAATTCATCAACAATCTTAACACCTGCATGCATATAAAAGGAAGGAACACTGTAGATGATAAACCCGAGAACTAAAAGTCCATAGCTAATGAGTGAGTCAGACATAGAAGATAAAACTGGCTTGAGTTTTGCATCTTCTGCATGTTGCTGAGTACAATGTTCCCAGTGTGGAAAACGTGGAAGGACTCAAACTTTCTAACTTGTCAGACCTCTCAACATTGACAGCCTGCTCATCTTCCTAGGTCCCACACTGAAGAGCCATATCTGCATGTTGATATAAAATTGAGTAGTCAAGAATATTAAAACAGAAGGAAACGAGCTCATATAAAACTCTTGGAAGCAAATAGGTTTGGGAAAACTCAAAAGAAAACAGCAAAAAGCAGGACTCTGAAAAGTGAAAAACTATCCTGAATATTGCCTCTTATGGACTTCAGGAAAACTAATTTTACAAAAAGATGAACCACAGGTAGGGCATGTGGGTGAATAACTGTAATTCCAGCCACTTGGGAGGCTAAGACAGGAGGATCACAATTTCATGGCCAGCCTCAGAAACTTAATGAGACACTATCCCAAAATTAAAAAAAAAAAAGGTCTGGAGTGTAGCTCAGTGGTTAAGTACCCCTGGGTTCAATTCCCAGTAACAAATAAATTAATTAATTAAAAACAAAAACACCCCCATCCCAATAACTAAAAAGTGTCACTATCTGATTTCTCACATAGTCATTAAGAACTGATTCAGGGCAGTATGACATCCCTCCTACACTGGAAGAACACTAGAGAGACTTCCCTAAAAAACTGTTAAAATGGTCCCTGCCATTCAAAATATGATAAAGCACACTTAGAAAAAGATGGAAGAAATAAAAACATCAAAATTAGAAAAATGTAGGAATAAGTTGAAATATTTCATTAAAAAATAAAAATAAAAAAAATTGAACATAAATTAAAAACTAAAAGGAACTCATGAACAAATAAGCATAATGGATAATGTCTTATGAAAAAAATAAAACAGAACGAAGAACAATTTTAGAGGAATTTTCTTTCCTTTCTTTCAGGGCAGAAGCCTGAACTTGGGGCCTTGTGTATGCTAAGCAGCGCTTTGCCACTAAGCTAAACCCCCAACTCCTGGGAAGAACAATTTTCAAAATGGAAAATTAAGATTGAGTAATAAATTATACTTAGTAAGAAGTTGTGGTACACTGTTCCACAATAGAGAGAGTACAGATAACAGTGGTGAACTGTATTTTCCAAAAGGTTAAAAGAAAACATTCGGCATTTGTTTTCTTGGGATTGGCCAACTTCACTTAGCATTATCTTCTCTAACTCCATCCATTCACTTGCAAATGCCATGATTCTATTCTCTTTTATTGCTGAGTAATATTCTATTGTGTATATATGCCACATTTTAAAAAATCTAATCATCTATTGAAGGGCATTTAGGTTGGTTCCACAGTTTAGCTATTGTGAATTGTGCTGCTATAAATGTTGATGTGGCTGTGTCCCTATAGTATGCTGTTTTTAAGTCCTTTGGGTATAGACCAAGGAGAGGGATAGCTGGGTAAAATGGTGGTTCCATTCCCAGTTTTCCAAGGAATCTCCATACTGCTTTCCATATGGGGTGCACCAATTGCAATCCCATCAGCAGTGTATGAGTGTACCCTTTCCCCCACATCCTCACCAACACTTATTGTTCTTTGTCTTCATGATAGCTGCCATCCTGACCAGAGTGAGATGAAATCTTAGAGTGGTTTTGATTTGCAGTTCTCTAATTGCTAGTGATGATGAACATTTTTTCATGTGTTTGTTGATTGATTGTACATCATCTTCTGAGAAGTGTTCTGTTCAGGTCCTTGGCCCATTTATTTATTGTTTTATTTGTTTTTTTATTTTTTTTTCATGTCTAGCTTTTTGAGTTCTTTATGTACCCTAGTGATTATAGTAGGATAGGGAGAGGGAGCATGGTAGGAGTAGAGGAACTCTAGATGGGGGGGGAAGGGCAGTGACATGGGGTAATTAATGATGGTTGAATGTGATGATCATTATTATCCAAATTACCTGTATGAAGACACAAATTGGTGTGACTATACTATATATACAGAGATATAAAAATTGTGTTCTATATATGTAATAAGAATTATAATGCATTCTGCTATTATATATAAATTAAAAAAGGGAAAAAAGTTAAAAGAAAGGATTTTAAATGCTATCACCATAAAAAAATGATAAATGTTTGAGGAAACAGATATATTTAACTCTGTTTAAATATCATACAATATTTACATATAATAAAATATCACATAGTAACTGATAAACATGTACATTTTATGTATCAGTTAATAATAAATTTAAATAAAACAAAAAAGGAGAGAGTTTTAATTTTCAACTATATGGAAGAAACCATTAGAAACTTGAAATACAGGTTTTCAGACATAAGGCAAAAGACAGTATAGTATTGTATTTCTCAGAAGGTGGAGAAACGAGATGTTCCCAAAAGAAACTACAAGTTTATGGTGAGAATCAACTTTCAGTCTGCAATAGAGGGAAAAGGGACCTAATAGAGCCTGACAGAGCATGGTTCCAGGAGGCCACACCAGTCTGAACAGAGGATGGCAAAAGAGAGAGCTCCAGGTATCTCCTGAGTGTTCCCATGATTCTGCAGCTGGGTATAGATTTGTAGAAATGTAAGGAGGAACTATTTGAGGCTAGGGAAAGAAACTTCACAGATGAAGAGACAATGTGCAGTGTTCTAACAGGGTTGGCAATAGTTTGCTCTCCCACAAGGCTGAGTAAATAAAACTTCCAAAGCTACGTGAACACATACAATACCAAATCTTGAAAGCAAACCACTGTGATCTGACTGATTCAAAATAACTTTGCTATTGCCAAAGTGAAGTTGAATTTTACTGAAAGAAATAGAATAAAATACAACAACCAACAACATAAAATTCTAACACATGGCATTTAATACATTTCTAGACTAAGTGAAGTAGCACACACCTATAATTCCCACAATTAAGGGGGCTAATGCAGAGGATTGCAAACTCAAGATCCTAAAAATCTCAGAGAGACCCTATTAAAAATCAAAATAAAAAAAAATGACTAAGGATCTGGCTTAGCAAGACCCTAAACAACTTAGAGAGATCCTGTTTCAAAAATCAAAATAAAATAAAAATTATTGGGGATGTGGCTCAGTGGTAAAGTACCCCTGGGTTCAATCCCCTATATGAAAAGAAAAAAAAAAATCAGGACATTCAGAAATCATGAAAGCAGGACTCTCTGCAGCAGAAAAAGGAACCAAGAGAAACTTATAAGAGATGGTAAAGATGATTGAGCTACCAGACAAAGGTATCAATTTATAAATATGTTCTACATGATTAGGAAGGCTGAAGAAAACATAAATATCATAAGGTGTTTGATGGAAGAGAAGATTCAAATGGAACTAGCAAACATGAAAAATCTAGTATCTAAAATTAGAAAAGAATCATCAGGGAGAATAACAGCAGATAAGTTGATACAGAAACAAGGCATCATACTTGAATTCAAAGCAACAGAAATTGTCCAAAAATTCTCCCCCAAAGAAAAGTAATCTTAAACTTTAAAAAAAAAAGCATCAGAAAAGAGCATCACTGATAGGTGTGACAATATTAAGCAGTTTAATGTTCAGTTAATTTGAATTCCAGAAAGAGAGCACATAACCAAAAAATGCACTGGATAAAAGTAGAATGAACATATAATTACATGAAGGCATGATAACATTTCTGAAAAAAATCAATGGATGAGAAACAATCGTAAAGGAAACCAGAGAAAAAATATTCATTACATGCAGAAGAAGATCATGGGATTTCTCTTTGGGAAAACTGTAGGTAGAAAATTAGAGATAGATATGTTTTTACAGAACTGAAACTGAAATTACTTATAAAATAAAATTCTTTATCAGCAAGAAGTAAAGACAAAAAAGAAAAAAATCCAACCAACCAACCAAACAAACAAAAAAACCCAAAAAACGTTCCAGATGCACAAAAGCCAAGAAGCTGAGATTTCATCATTGGAGCTGTATGGTAAGATAGGTATAAGGATGTCTTTCAGAAAAAAAAAAACTATATAAGAAAATCAAAAACTAAATTCATCACAAAGTTTCAAGGAATGAAATTGGTAAAAATGAGAAAATTTAGGAATTTTCTCGTTAGTCCCTCTCCATGTTGATCATTTTTAAAAAAGGAAATGCATATTCAATGTATTGTAGAACTTACAAAATATGTACAATTAAAATGTTTATAGACAAGAGAATAAAAAATGATAGGGAAAAATGAAAGAACATTGTTATGGGTTT
Organism: Marmota monax; assembly: GCF_021218885.2. Classification (NCBI taxonomy): domain Eukaryota; kingdom Metazoa; phylum Chordata; class Mammalia; order Rodentia; family Sciuridae; genus Marmota; species Marmota monax. The sequence continues at coordinate 5,855,900 of NW_026695198.1, read as the reverse complement.
TCTCCCATTGTAACCGAGAATGATAGTAAAGATGATAGTAAAGATGGATAGTAAAGATGGACTATATTAGGTGAAAAACTGAGAGCAATTAATCACAGCAAGCAAGAAAGAAACTTATAAAAATGAAAATCCAAAAAATTTTAAAAATCATAATCTAAAATATGATTGAGATACATTAAAAGCAGTACAAAGTGCTTGTAAGTAGAAAAATATTAAGATAATAGATTTAAGTCCAACTTTATTAATACTCACATTTAAAGCAAACTTTTAATATCAAAATTAAGTCAGAAATCATTGGATTGAACCCATCTAGCACCTTTCAAAGGAAATCAACATGAATAAAAGCCAAATACATGTTAAAAATAAAAGGGACTAAAATAGTGGAATGAATCTGATCAAACTTTCCAGTGTGGCTTCACAGTGAATCTCCCCATCCTGTCCATCTACAACACTGGGGTCCTAATCAGAATAAGACATGCTCCATGCTTGTATAATGATACCAAAATGGGCTCTACAGTCACGTATAACTAAACAGAAATCATAAAAGAAAAAAATGAAAGCGACTAATCAATGAAAAGATGTACATTGAAAAAAACAGAAGGTCAGATGGCTTTAGAGTCATAAAAAAAGTAATCTTTACGAAGAGGAATATTACATGAATAAAGAGGATTATTTCAGAATGATAAAGGGATTAACTTATCAAGAGAACACAGACACTTAAAACTCAACTTAAAATCGTTTAAATGAATTCTGGATATGTAAAGAGAAGTAGAAAAATTCTACTTGAAGGTTTCAATTCGCTATTTTTAGTAATTGTTAGAACAAGTACACAAGAAATTAGTAAAAGTATAAAATCTTTCATTACAACCAACTAGGTCTAACTGATAATAAAATATTTAACTAAAACCAAATGTACACATTCACCTCACTGTGCATGTGACACTCACCAGAACAAAATCTATGCAGAGGCATTTTTTTTTAAAGTCTGATATGTAGGTGAAGGTTTACTAATTCAAAGTGTCTTATCTGACCTCAAAGCTATTAAACTATGGATCAATTAGGAACAGATAATAGGAAAATCCTAAATATATAAAAATTTAAAAATATAATTGTAAATATTTCCTGGATGATCTAAGAAATAAAAAATCAAATTAGAAAATACTTTGAACTAAAAGAAAATGTAATTCACACACCACACACTCACACACACACACACACTTCTGAGATATAGCTAAGGCACTGCTTACATTTAAATTTATGAAAGTAAACATTCACATTGGAAGGAAAACATAGAATTAAAAGTTCAAAGATCTAGGAATTAACCTTCAGAAAAAAAGGAAAAGGAGAGAAAATTTAAATAAGGATAACCAGTTATAAGAAAATAATACTGCTAAGCACACAGCTCATTGACAAAATAGATTCAGTAGAGAAAATTAATGCCACTCAAATTTGATTACTTGAAACAAAATTAATAAACCTCCAGTGATGCTAATGGGAAAAAAGAGAAAACACAAAATTACTAACATCAAGAAAGGAAGAGAAACTAGCACCTCAGATTCTGTACAAAATAGAGAGTAATCAGGGCACATCAGGAGCACTGTTTTGTCAATACATTCAATAACTCAGAAGAAATGGACAAATTCTTTGTAAGACAAAACCTATCACAGGCAGTTAAAGGACAAAAAGGAGATCTAATAATCTTACATTTACTAAACAAATTTAATTTATAGCTAAAAAATCTTTCACAAAGTAAATTCCAGACCTAGATGGCAGTTTCAGTGTTGAATTCTTTCAACTTCAACAATTCAAGTCTTCCAGCAAACAGAAATGGAGTAGCAACTCCTTTCTAAAGATCTTTCTAAATCCAACATTAGTTTGATATCAAACCAGAAAAAAGTTATTACAGGATAAACTAAAGAACCAATATCACTTAAAAATTCTTAACAATTTCTTAGCAAATTTAACTTTAACAAATACAAAAAAAATAATACCTTTGGTCAAAAGCATTCATTCCTAGAAGGCAAGTTTTATATTTAGAAATCAGACACAATAATCATTATGTTAACTCACTAACCTTATATGCTTTCAGTAAATGCAGTGTGATACATTTGACAGAACTTAATGTCTACTCATGATAAGTATGTCAGAAGCTAAAAGTAAAAAAATAAAAAAGAAGCTAAGAGTAGCAGACACTGCCTTAGCTTGATAGAGAGCATTGTGGATAATGCCTACAGCTTACCATATAATGGTGGGACATTGAATCCTTCCTCCTAAAATCAGGAGTAAAATAATGATGTTCATAGTTAGGACTTTCACTTTTCATTGTATTAGTGAAATAGCCAATGCAATAGAGTGAGAAAATTCAAACTATTAGACTGGAAAAGAAGAAATAAGACAATTTTTTTTCTGGCAGATGACATGATCATCTCTACACAAAGTACTGCTGAATCTTCAAAAAAAAAGTTACTATTTTATAAAAGTAATATTAGCAGGATAGCAGAATATGAAGTCAATATACATCAAATTGTTGTGGGTTTTTTCATATTGGCAATTAAATATAATAACATGCTTATATTTTAATATTCTATTTATAAGGCACTTACCTCAAACTATAAAATAGTAAGTCCAAAAATTAACCAAATGTGTGTAAATCTCATAAAATAAAAATTAGTCAGCACTGATTAAAAATATTTCTGAAATAATTTGGAATATTCCCTGCACATAAGTATAAAAATCAATATTTTTATGATGTCCATCTTCATACAGTAGATCAATCAATTCAAAAGGATTCCAGTCAAAATTCCAGCAGGGTTTTTTTTCTTTGATTTTTAGTAACAGGTGAGAGAATATTTAATATTTTATAAAAAAGCAAAGGCTCTAGAATAGCCAAAAGTTTAATAAACAACACAATAAAAAAATGAGAGGATTTTTCTTATTCCAAGTTTTACGGGCTTCATTAAACAAGACAGTGTGATCTGGACAAGAAAATTACAGAGGTACACCTGCATATAAAGGGTTTTAAATGTGTTGTTTTAGTTTTGATTTTTAAATTTTTATGATAGTTTAATTATGGTTTAGAAAAAAACTGAGTGAATAACTTCTCGTGAAAAAAAGTACTGACTCTGCAGACTGCAAATGTTGGGAGGGAGCAGCTAGAAGATTAAATCACCCTATGTCCTTATTGTGAAAAATTGCAAAACATTCCAGTTCCATTTGGTTAGCATGTCTGTGCAGCTTTGAGAATTAGAGCATGTATTAATCAGGGTTCTCTAGAGGAACAGAATCAACAGGATATGTAATTATAAAAAGGGGGACTTATTAGGCTGGCTTACACAACTAAAAGCTGGGTAGTCCACAAGGGCAGTCTGCAGGCTGGAGAGCTGGAATAACCAGTAGCTGAATAACTTCAGATCAATGGTGCTACCATAGTCTAAGACTGAAGGCTTCCAGAAACTCATGGAGAATCACTGGCAGACTCGCTAGGAAGAGTGAAGAAGCGAGAGTCTGATATCCTCAGATGATCGCAGCAGCAATCAAGAATCTGTTCAAGAAGTTGGTGCGGCCAATTTGGAAAGCAGTATGGAGATTTCTTGGAAAGCTGGGAATGGAACCACCATTTGACCCAGCTATTCCCCTTCTCGGTCTATTCCCTAAAGATCTAAAAAGGACATACTACAGGGACACTGCTACATCGATGTTCATAGCAGCACATTTCACAATAGCTAGACTGTGGAAACAACCTAGATGCCCTTCAATAGATGAATGGATAAAAAAAATGTGGCATTTATACACAATGGAGTATTACTCTGCATTAAAAAATGACAAAATCATGGAATTTGCAGGGAAATGGATGGCATTAGAGCAGATTATGCTAAGTGAAGCTAGCCAATCCCTAAAAAACAAATGCCAAATATCTTCTTTGATATAAGGAGAGCAACTAAGAACAGAGTAGGGACGAAGAGCATGAGAAGAAGATTAACATTAAACAGGGATGAGAGGTGGGAGGGAAAGGGAGAGAGAAGGGAAATTGCATGGAAATGGAAGGAGACCCTCATGGTTATACAAAAGTACATACAAGAGGAAGTGAGGGGAAAGGGAAAAATAATACAAGGGGGAGAAATGAATTACAGTAGAGGGGGTAGAGAGAGAAGATGGGAGGGGAGGGGAGGGGAGGGGGGATAATAGAGGATAGGAAAGGCAGCAGAATACAACAGACACTAGTATGGCAATATGTAAAACAGTGGATGTGTAACCGATGTGATTCTGCAATCTGTATACGGGGTAAAAATGGGAGTTCATAACCCACTTGAATCAAAGTGTGAAATATGATATGTCAAGAACTATGTAATGTTTTGAACAATCAACAATAAAAATTAAAAAAAAAAAAAAGAAGAAGAATGGAACTTGCATCTGCTGCCACTTCCTGGGTCTTCCAACTTGTATTCCACCCACAATATCATCCTATTGGAAGGTGCTGCCCAGGCTTAGGGAGGGTATCCATTTCAGTAGGCTATCCCACACGCCAGTCATTCCCAGAAACACCTTCATTAAGACACTGAAAAGCCCCTTAATCCTCAGCATCTCTTAATCCAATCAAGTTGACAATTCAAATTAACCATAACAGAGCACCTCAGTAAACCCTGCTGCATGATCCCCCTGCTACTCAAAGAAGGGTAGTTTTTAAACAAATGTACCAAGAGCATTCAATTTGAAACAAAACAATGTTTCAATAAATAATGGGAACCAAAAGGCAAAATAATGAATCTCAACCTTTATATCATAACATATGCAAGATTTAAGTGGGAATGAACCATTAACTTATGTTTAAGAAGTGAAAATCTAAAAATTTTACAAGAAAATATGGAAGAAATTTTTGACATGATGAATTAGTCAATGTTTCTTAGATAAGAAAGAAAAAAAAGAACATATATACATATGCCACAGTGAATTCCACCTTTATGTATATCTATAAAGCATCACTTGAAAATAAATAAAAAGAAAAATGATTGGTAGAAAAGAGGAAGAAGAACAGGGGAGGGGGAAAGGAGAGAAAGAGAAGTACTGCAGCCCAAAATGGAACAAATTATATCCCATGTGCTGTCATTATGTCAAAATGAACCCATCAGTATTATAATTATAATGCACTAAGAAAAACACAATAAAATATATAAAATAAAAAGACAAAAAAGACTTTATTAGGTTTAAAGACTTTATAATAAAGAGAGTATAAGAATTTATGTTTTATTTGGATGTGTATTTGGGTCTCCTTTTTAATTATTTTGTGGAGGAATGTATTTTTCTATTTTCTCACTTCCACAAATCTTCTCTTCCCTATTAAATATATTCCATTTGCATTCATACTTCAAGTTTCCTGTTATTTCTCTAGATCAGAGCTCAGCAAACGTTTTTACTAAGGATCCATAGAGGAACTAGAAGACACCATACTGTCTTTTTGGAGACATAAAGTCTTTTTCAACACTTCTTAACTTTTCCACTATTGCACAAAAATGTCTTGACCAGAGGTAAAAGAAAATCTTACTTAGGAAAACAGCCAGCTGGTCAGAATTGATCAAGAATTATAGTTTGTCAATCCAATTTATTCAACTGTCTTTCCTATTCCTATTCCTTTGCCTTTCCCTTCATCCCTTTTTGTTTACTCCACTGAACTTCGAATCATCCCCCTACCACCTTATTGTGGGTTAGCTTCCACATATCAGAGAAAACATTCACCCTTCGTTTTTTTGGGATTGGCTTCTTTCATTTGGCATGATAGTTTCCAGATCCACCCATTTACAAGGAAATGCCATAAAGTCATTTTATGGCTGAGCCATACTCAGTTGTTTATGTGCATCACATTTTCTTTATCTATTCATCTATTGAAGGGCATTAAGATTAGTTACATAGCTTAGCTATTGTGAATTTTGCTGCTATGAAAATTGATGTAGCTGAGTCACTGTGGTATGCTGATTTTAAATCTTTGGATATATACTGAGGAGTGGGATAACTGTGTCAAATGGTGGTTTTATTTCTAGTTTTTTTTTTGAGGAATTCCCATACTGCAGTTTTCAGAGTGGTTGTATCAGTTTGCAGTCACACCAGCAATGGAAAAAACATATCCTTTTCCTTACATCTTTGCCAATATCTATTATTATTCGTATTCTTGAGAGCAGTCATTCTGATTGGAGTGAGATAAAATCTCAGGGTAGTTTTAATTTGCATTTCTCTAATTGCTAGAGATGTTGAACATATTTTTAATATATTTATTTAACTTTTATGTTTCTTTTGAGAAGTGTCTGTTAGGTTCTTTTGTTCATATGTTGATTGTTTTTGTTTGTTTTTTTGTTCATTTTAGGGTTTTTTGGTGTTGTTTTTGGAGTTCTTCCTATATCCTAGATAATAACATCCTATTTGAAGAAACAATCAAGAGAGCAATCTTCTTGAAAGAGTATGAAGGTGAGCCCAGGTCAATGGATGACCTTATCATTGACTCTTGCTTTTCTTTCCTAAGATTATTGCATTACAGAAAAAATAAAGGACAAAAACACTAGTAGATTTTTTTTCTTTTTGTTTTTGGTTTATTGTGCTAACATTTCAGATTCAGTGTTAATCTCTTCTGCCACTGGTTTACAGCCTGAAATTTCTGCTAATAACTACTTCTTCCAGGATAAATTCTCCCCTTCTTTACCTTACAGATTGAAATAAGGGTTATACAGAAAATAAATTACAATTTGATATTTTGGAACAGTACATTGAGATAACAGTACTCAAATTGTAAATGAGACAATAATAGAGTGTTGATTTTTAAAATGTAAATAAGATGATATATTTCGGTAGAGTCGAGTTATATATAGCTTTATGTGGAGTAGCAACACAATAAAAATAATCGGAGGTCATGTTTTTTTCTAATTAAGATTTGTGACATCTTTATTACTTGCAATTTGGAACACTTCAATCTCAGATTTATAAGGATGATGAGAAGACATAACTAGCCTCTATAGGAAAAAAAAAGTTAATGAAACAATATATATGGGATAGAAGAAACCAGAGGTAAATTAAATTGTATTCAGGTGCATTGTGGTGGGGAGGAAATTGCCCTCTATTTTCGCTAAGGAGAGAACTGAAGAAAATTAGCTTCAACTGTAATAGAAGCAATTTAGTCTAGGCATTGCAAAAAAAAAACCTTTTCTTCAGCATTAGGGTTGCAAAACAAAGTGTTGCCATGAGAGTCTTTGGCACTTCATTTTCTCAAATATGTGTGTTTTCAAGGAACTGGTAAACAGATAATAATTTGAGTGTATTACTGGGATATAACTTTTCCCTAAAGTACAGAGAATGTAACAGAGAAACAGTAGTGATTCTTTCACTCCTTTAATTTTCTGTTCACTTAAAGATATAAGCATTTTTCTCAAATGAAAGGAACAAGGAGGTTTGCTAGAAGGGGAGGGACCCTGGCCACAACTAGTGGACCAATTTCTTGGTCAAGTGTGGATACATGGCAGTCTCCACACTTTTAGGAGCTCTGCATGTCAAGTATCATAAAGCAGGACAAAATCAAATTCAGAAAGTCAGATTAAATAGAGAACATGTTTCTGTATGATCTTTTAAAATATGTACATAATTAAAATGGGTTAAAAACAAGATTTTTCATTATTTTCAAAAGAAAACTGTGCCTACAATTTTGCATTTGATTTAAAAATGGCTATTATAACTTTCATCTCTTATATTTTCCTTTAATAATAAATAGTGAGGGTCACTAAAAAATACTCTAGTTTCTCCATGTTTTTTTTTTTTACCTTGAAAGAATGCATAGTTTCTTTTTAACTCTCAGAAGGGCTTTAGTAGATAACATAGGATTCAGTTTCTAATTTTTATTCAACTATTTAGTGGGCACTTCCATTGATTAGTTATTTTATATTCCTTTATATGATCATTCATTTTATACAAATATTATTTATTACGTTATATTCCTTTATATGATCAATAACTTTTCTACAAATATTATTATGAGAATAACTGTTAGTTTTCTCTTGCTATATTAAAATATGTGAGACTGAGTAGTTTATTAAAACAAATGAGAGTGTTATTTTGCCTCATGATTCTGGAAGCCCAAGAGCAGGGTTCTGGCATGTGCTTGGCCTCTGATGATGTGCTCAGCCTTAGACTGTTCCATTCATGACCAAAAGGTGAAAGGGCAAGTGGCACATGGAAAGAGAGGAGATAACACGGGTGGATGCTTTATAACAACCCACTTTCCTGATAACTACCTCACGCCTGCAAGAGTGAGAGTTTACTCACTCCCACTAAATGATATTAACCTATGTGTGAGCCCTCTGTACGATGATGGAAACATCTTCTGCTGACCCGCCCTCCCAACACTGCCACTTTGAAGAATTAAGCTTCAACCTCAGTTCTGCAGGGGAAGAAACTTATTCAAAATACAGCAGGACTAACTTTATTAAGTTAACATGACTGGCTAAGTTAACACTATTAACAGTGAGTGCCACACGGGTGCCTTCTGTAGTGACTCTGAGTGGCTGTGAAGGTGGGTGGCATATGAGACTACAGGGTGTGTTGACAACCCTGTGTAACTCAGCTGGATGTATTCTGGTTCACCTGCTCTCCTCTCATCCTGCCCTATAAGGTTACTCTAGTGTCTTGGTTGAGACTGTACTTTACAACCTGTACCTAGTGAAAGTATAAAATCAGTGAAAGCCCATGCTCTATACCTTCTGACTTTCATTCACTCAGCAAATAATTGCAGTTAATTTGTCCCCATCACAAAAATTTCCATTGACAAAGGATTTCCTCTTACCATTCTGTGGCCTTGTTGCATTCCTTTATGATACCTCCCCCCCCAATTTAAAATATGTAAAATTTTTATATGGATATTCACTACTTAACCCATTGTATTTTAGTTTCAATCCTCATCTAGATCATGTGCCAGTTCTTCACAGGATTGACCCCTTCCAAATGGCATGGTTTGCACCTAGACTACAGTCTTACTTTCAGCTCATACATTTTTACAGGATCCTCTACTGTCTGCATGCTCACCCAATAGTAATGCACCCTTTTACTTTGAATGTTCTTCCTCAACAACTTGAGATGTTCCTGTATCTCCAGTTGCCATATGTGGTTGATGATTTTCAAATCTGTATAATCCAATCATAAATATTTCTGACTTCCCAGGTCACAAAAACGATTGCCTATCTCACAACTTCATCTGTGTAGAATACGGGTTCCTATAAAACAAATAAATTCGCCACATTTTCCTGTAAAGCTTCTTTACCTTCTGCCTTCCCTCTTTGGTTAAGAGATTTACCAGCAAATCTTGGAGTAAACCCAATATCTGAGAATTATTCTCTGAGCTCACACTCATTAGTCACATCCGGATGGTACCAGTCACCAAGCAGTATTTTAACTCCCGAATGTCTCTTTCCGAGTTAAAGAAAGCCGGTATTATTAGGGGAGAGGGAGAAGGGGCCTAATTAGGGAACAGATCTATTTCCACTTTAGACTAATCTTTTGAAACATAGTGGCTTGTATGTAATCCAAATGACATTTATGCTTCCCAGAAAGAAAAAGTCATAATCAAAATCTAAATAATTTTCTATAATTTATAGATTTTTTTTTTAACTGTGGTGGAGTTCACAAAAAAAGCATCAAAAAAAAATAGCGTAGGTTTCCAAATTACTCTTTGCACTGTTCATGTGTTTGTAAATAAAATTCTAAATCTATTGTAAAGCCATTGATGTTGGAATTGGCTGATTCTGCACTTGGTGATAATTCTATAGAGGGTAATGCTAGATCTCTGTATGGAGGGACTTCTCCAGGGTATCTTGGGACATTCAGTACTGCAATGCTTTATATTTGGAGAAAGAGTGGTGCTGGTATACTTGTCACATACAAGTCTGAAAACTAACTCCGTCTTAAAATGTTTCCTACTGTCAACAATAGATTTATTCATTCTCTCTGATGGAGACTCCTCCTCACTACCCAGGGACAGACATTTTTGTACATATAATTGACATTAAGTGTTAAGAGAGAACTGACAAAATTACCTCTGTCTAGTATTATCATTGTTGTTTCTGTTGCAACTATGATTATTTTTTTTACAACATTATCTATGGTTTAATTAATTTTTTTTATTGGTTGTTCAAAACATTACAAAGCTCATGATATATCATCTTTCATATATTTGACTCAATTGGGTTACGAACTCCCATTTTTACCCCAAATACAAATTGCAGAATCACATCGGTTACACACTCATATTTTTACATAATGGCATATTGGAGACTGTTGTATTATGCTACTTTTCCTATCCCCTACTATCCCCCCTCCCCTCCCCTCCCATCTTCCCTCTCTACCTCATCTGCTGTTGTTCAATTCTCTCCCTTGTTTCCCTCCCCTTTCCCCTCACAACCTCTTATATGTAATTTTGTGTAACATTAAGGGTCTCCTACCATTTCCATATGCTTTCCCTTCTCTCTCACTTTCTCTCCCCCCACCCGACTCTGTTTAATGTTAATCTATGATTATTTTTAAAAATATGTAATGTGTAGGGGGGCTTTGGGGTTGCTTATTTTTTTACTGGGATCCTAATTAGAATAAGACATACTCTCCGTATGTTTACTATGTCAAAATACACTCTAGTGTCATGTATATCTAAAAATAACAATAAATAAATAAATAAATAAATAAATAAGAATGTGTAATATGTAGTTTTAAAGAAATTTCACAAGAGTTAGAATCTTGTTTGCAACAAAAATATGAAAGTTTCTGATGTCTTTTGTTAAATAATTATTCTTTGCTCTTCCACTATCAGTACTGTCACCTTAACATGAAATCTAAAATACTTAAGGACAGAAAAAGCACCTTCACGTCACCACGTAGGAGTCATAACTGCTTATTTTCCATCAGAATCTCTAATGAAAGACACATATGATAAATAAAGTTTTTATAACCATTCTTCTTCTTATATTCTGTTTACCCTTCCCAAAGGTGAACTCCACTATGGATTCAATACATGTTCTTTTCTTTTCCCATGTGGTACTGTCAAGTGTCTAGGGCCTTCCTAGTTCCTGGAGTCACCAGGGTTAGAGGACCCGAAATTTACATCTGTGAAAGCATCTCATATCCTGGGCACATGGACCACAACTTCTCAGGACATAATTTGTTCTTTTGCTTTTAATTCCCTAATCTGCTGTCTACCTACACGTCCTTGGTTGGTGTAGAAGCAGAACAAATCTATTCTTGTTCACATTCATTCTGAAATGTATCCTTCTGGAGCCTCAGAATAGGGTATCAGAGTTTCCTGGATTACATTCCTCACTGAGCAGGCTCAGAGCCTTCTTTTGTCCCTGGGCCCTGGGATTTGCCTCAAACAAGCCTTTGGCAAATGTCCTCAAGGAAAATAAGCCTGAGTGCTCTGCTGCCCTGTGGTCTTTACCATCTGTAGGCTGACATCTGGAGACTGCCTCCATATTTTATTTTATTGTTTTCAGTGGCACGATTGGTACCAATTACCTGTACTGCTTTTGCCAGAAAAGATGTACAATTTTACCTCACTGCAACATGTCCTAAATGTTATTAGCAGTAAGTTATTAATGAAGTGTGGTTATGGAAAAATCCAAACCTTTTGAGTTGATTTATAATGCGTGCACATTGTACTGTTTTTGTGTTTGAGGAGGATTGTTTTTAATTCTGCTTCAAATGTTTGGTATAGTTCAACTGTAAAAGCTTCTGCAGTTGGAATTGTCTTTCTTGGGAGGTTTTTGATTTTGATTACTGATTCAATACTTTTATATCTTATAAGACTGTTCATATTTTCTATTTCTTTATCCTTTATTCCTGATATCTTGCCTATTTCTAGATATTTGTGCACTTTACTTGGCTTGCCTAATTTTTATTGAAATACAATTATTTGTAGTATTCTTTTATATTCAATTGCAATGCTTCTAATATCATTTCTGATTCTATAGTTTAATAGTTTTTCTTTTTTTCCTGCTCATCAGTTACAACTAAAGGTTTATCATTTTTGTTGATCTTTTGATTTTATTATTTTCCCTATTATTTTTTCCATTCTTCATTTTATTTACTTCCAATATAATGTTAATTATTATACCTATACTAGCTTTATTTTAATTTGTTCTTGTCTTTTCTAGTGCCTTGAAGTTTTGAGTTATTGATTTCAAATTGTCCTTTCTGAATTTTTGCATAAAGCAATAAATTTTTCTCTTAAGCACTGCTTCCCAACATTCTATAATTATTTTCATAGTGTGTTTTCATTGTTATTCTGCTAAATATTTTCTAATTTCACTTTCAATTTCTTCTTTGACTTTTTTTTTTAAAGAGGGTTTGTTTAATTTCACATACTTGTGAATTTTCCTATTTTCTTTTTTGCTTTTGTTTCCCAGTTTTATTTTACGGAAGTCAGAGAAGATACACGTATGATTGACATTTTCATATTACAATACCTTGAGACATGATACATAGCAGAAAATATTCCATGTGCTATTGAGAATAATGTACATTCCACTACCAGTGAGTGAAATAGTCTGTGTATGTCTGTCAGGCAACTTGGTTTATGGTGTTGTACAAGTCCTCCATTTCCTTGTCAATATTCTGACTTTTCTAATCATTTTTCAAAGTGTGCTAATGAGTTCTCCCAATAATTATACAAAAGCATTTCTCCATTCAATTTCTGTCAATTTTTGCTTGATGTATTTTAGGACCACATTTTAGTTGCATATACATTTATAGTTGTTATATTTTATTATGAATTAATAATTTGTCAGTACATAATATTGTGTGATGTAACAATTTCTGTTGTAAATTTTAGTTTTTAAAATATTAGTGTTTTGGATATTAAGTGTCCTCCAAAGACCCATGTTTTTGTTGCCAGTGGCACTATTGGTATCTTGGTGAACCTTTGAGAGGTGTGTCCTTATGGAAGAAAATTAAGCCATTGGACACATTTTTGTTTCCTGGTCACTATGTGGTTTGAAACTTTGCTCTACCTTGTGTTCCTCACAATGATGTTCAACAGGCAGCCCCTAAGATGGTGACATGTGAAGTTGTGAAAGTGAAGTCAAAACTGCAATGGAGATCTGAGGAAGAAAGAGATGTAAGGGATATGGAATGCCTATCTAAGGGAAGCTGTAGACAGCGAGCCAGTCTGAGAAATATCCAAGATGGCTGCAGCCAGAAAGCCCAAAGGAGGAGAGCTATCGAATCCCTTTGTAGTTCACTTCACGCTACAGTGTTTACCAGTGCCAGACATGTATCCACAGGAATTAGTATTTCTCTTGCTGGGTTTTGGTCTTGCTTCAGTCTAATTCTTCTTTGCTATTTTCACATTTTTCCTTTTTGAAATGCAAATGTACTCATGCTCTTATATCTTAGAGGTGCATAACTACTATTTCTTCTCTTCTTCTTCTTCTTCAAAATATATATATAATTTAATTTTTTTTTTACAAGGGCTCACAGCTAAGAGTTTGACTTGAGTCTCAGAGGAGATTTTGGAAACTCTTAGAAATTGATTGAATTTATTCTGCAATATGAGACTGACATCAGCCTTTGAGGGTCAGGGGTGGAGTCCCCCAAAGCCTCATTTGCTAAAGTCTCTGTCACTAACCTGTAGCACTATTGGGAGCTGGTGGAACCTTTAGGAGATGGGGACTTGTTGGATGAAATTAGGTTATTGGAGGTGTGTCCTTGAAGGGGATTGGGATCCTGATCTATCTTTCTCTCTCTCTCTCTCTCTCTCTCTCTCTCTCTCTCTCTCTCTCTCTCCTTCCTGGCTGCATGAGGTGAGAAACTTTGGTAGACCACTCTCCCCACTATGATGTTCTGCCTCACACTGTTCAAAGAACAATGGAGCCAAATAACCATCGACAGAAACTTCTGAAATCATGAGCCAAACAAATCATTCCTCTTTTTAAGTTAATTTTCTCACACGTTTTATCATAGTGATGGCATTTTGACTGATATAATTAGTATAATCACGCCTGGTCTCTTAAATCATTGATGGTGGGAAACATTTTTCCATCCTTTCATTTCCAACTGTTTTGTGTCTTTGAATCTAAAGTGAGTATGTTGCAGATTGCATGTAGTCAGGTCTTTTTCTTTCTTTCTTTCTTTTTTAATTTTTTTTAGTTGTTGATAGACCTTTTTTTATTTTATTTATTTGTATGTGGTGCTGAGAATCAAACCCAGTGCCTCACATGTGCCAAGTAAGTGCACTACTGCTGAGCCACAGCCCCAGCCCCAGCCCAGGTTTTTTTTCTTTTAACATTTATTGCCATTCTAGTTTTTAATTGAGAGTTTAGTTCCTTTACATGTGAAGTAAGTAGTAATGAGGAAGGATTTCTGTCATTTTGTTATATATTTTCTATATGGCATATTTTTGTTCTTCATTTCCTCCATACTCTTTCTTTTGTTCATTAATATTACATTATTTGATCCTTTTATTTCCTTTTCTGTATGTTTTTAAGTTATATTCTTAATGGATTATTGTTAGGAAGACAATTTACATCTCAACTTAGAAAAATGTCTAAATTAATACAAACTACCTTCAATACAAAAGAGTTTTTAATAACTCTCTTCATCTTTTCCTATATTGTGGCCACAAGTTACATCTTTACACATTTGTAACAATTAACAAAGATTTATGATTATTGTTCTATTTACTGCCATTTAAATCAAGTTAGAAAACAGGAGTTATAAACCAAAAGTACATTAATACAAGCTCTTGTATTTACCTATGTAGTGACCCTTAGGAATTTTTTTAAAATTTCTTAATATGGCTTCATAAAGTTTTCTGCCTAGTGTCTTCTCACTTTGGTTATCTTTGGACTTCCTTGGTTTCTGATAAGAAATTGGCAGCTAATCCCATTAAGGAATACACTCAGGATACATATCACTTCCCTATTGCTTCAAGGTTCTCTCTGTCTTTGTTTTTGAATATATTTCTCACTTGTAGATCCATATATTGGGAAGTTTGGGTCATTATTTCTTCAATTATCTTTTCAGCTGCTTTATCTTTATTATTTTATGGAACTTCCTTTATTTGCATGTTGGTTTATTCAGTGATCTCCTACACATCCTTTAAAAGCTATTTTTTTCCATTCTACTCAATTGATTTAGTACAAAGTTTAATAAACCTTCTTTGTTATTGGTTCTTTTTAGCTATACGTAACATTAGGATTCATTTTAACATAATTATAAAAGCATGGAATAACATTTGCTCTAATTCAGACTCCAGTATTTCCCCTTTTCCTCCCCTCTTTCCTCCCCCATTCTCTTCCGTCTAATCTGCTGATCTTTCTGCTATTTACTTATAGGTGTTTTTTGTTTTTGTTTTGTTTTGTTTTGTTTTAATTAGCGTCTTGTGGGTATAATGGTGAGACTCACTGTGGTATATTCTGATATGGTCACAGGAAAATTAGGTCAGATCCATTCCACTCTCCTCTTATTACTTCTCCTTCCTTCTCAGTCCCTTTCTTTTGCTCTACTGTCTTTCTTCTCTTTCAATGGAATTTCACTCTGCTCACCTTTTTTTCTTTCTCTGCCCCTCTCCTTTTTATGGAATAGCTTCTGCATATCAGAGAAAACTTTGACCTTTAAATTTTTGGATCTGGGTTTTTTCACTTACCATGATAATCTCCAGTTCCATCCATTTACCACAAAATTCTGTAATTTCAGTCTTCTTTGTGACTGAGTAATACTTCATTGTGTATACAAATCACATTTTCTTTATCCATTCATCTGTTGAAGGATACCTAGGTTGGTTCCATAGCTTAGCTATTGTGAATTGTGCTGCTACAAACATTGATGTGCCTGTATCCCTAAAGTATGCTCACTTTATATTTTTTTGATATATATCAAGGAAAGAGATGGCTGGATTATCATATGATGGTTCCATTTTTAGTTTTTTGAGTATTCTCCATACTGCTTTTCAGAGTGGTTTTACCGATTTGTAGTCCCACCAACAATGTAAGTGTGTACCTTTCCTCCCACAACATTGCCAACACCTATGATTACTACTCTTGATAATTGCCATTTGCACTGAGATGAAATATCAATGTAGTTTTGGTTTCTATTTCTCTGATTGCTAGAGATATTGAACATTTTTCAAATATTTATTTATCATTTGTATTTACTCTTTTGATAAGTGTCTGTTTAGTTCTTTTGCCTATTTATTTATCGGGTTTTTTTATGTCAAGTTTTTTTTTTTTGGGGGGGGGTGCTGGGGATTGAACCCAGGGCCTTGTGCATGCGAGGCAAGTACTCTGCCAACTGAGCTACATCCACAGCATATGTCAAGTTTTTATATTCTGGATATTAATCCTGTATCAGAAGTGTAGCTAGCAAAGATTTTTCTCCTATTCTGTAGGTTCTCTCTCTCTCTCTTTTTAAAAAAATAGAGAGAGAGAAGAGAGAGAGATTTTTTTAACATTTATTTTTCAGTTTTTCGGTGGACACAACATCTTCATTTTATTTTTATGTGGTGCTGAGGATTGAACCCACCGCCCTGCACATGCCAGGCGAGCGCGTTACCGCTTGAGCCACATCGCCAGCCCTGTAAGTTCTCTTTTCACATTTGTAATTCTTTGCTGTGCAGAAGCTTTTTAATTTGATGCCATCTCACTTATTGATTCTGGGTTTTATTTCTTGAACTTTAGGTATTTTGTTAAGGATTTTGGTTCCTATGCCAACATGTTAGAGTGTTGGACCTATATTTTCTTTTGACAGTTGCAGAATGTATGGTCTAATTCCTAGGTCTTTGATCCTATTTACCTCATCAAAGACAGATTTATTTATTTGTTTTTGTCATACTATGACTTGAACCCAGGGCCTTACACGTGCTTGGTTAATGACCTGTGCTACATTCCCAGCCCTTCTCAGACAAATTTTTATTAATTTATTCTTTTAATCTAAATGGGCTATACGCTCTTTGTAGTTGCTTTACACATCTCATATTTTTTGTAGAAAAGTGGACATTTTCACTATTATAATGTGATAAATACTGAAACTGAATTATTCCTCCTTCTTATATTTCATTCTCTTTTTTTGTCTCATAGCTGTATGTTTTATTTTGAATAAGATTTTTAAAATATCTAAAACCACATAAAACAAAACAAAAAAGAAAGAAAAACTGAAAGAAAGGATGAAAGGAAGGAAGGTGTAAAGAAAAGAAGTAAAAGAATCTTCCAGTGTTTGATTACCTCTGTTAGCCAGTAGCCAGTATACCCCATTCTTCCCTAGCTACATTTTTGTTGTGGGCTGGTGATTGGGCTCAGGGCCTTGTGCATGGTGGGCAACACTATACCACTGAGCCATATCCCTAATCTCTTGAGCCTACATTTTCTGTTTGCATTGGAGATCAATTGGAGGTGAAAATTTAGGGCCTTCTTAGTTCTCTTCTGAGCATGATTTTCCCCCTGAGTATGTATATAACTTTCTAGATATTTCAATATGTGCAAACAGACACTTTTTGAAGCCTTTATTTCCCAACGTAACTCATACTTAGTTCTTCTTTAAATTGTCTTGGTGTTGTAGGGACAAACAAGGCAAGGCACCGAAGATAGCAGGAAACAGTTTTATTTGGCTGCACCCAGGTTCAGGGGGCACAGCTTTTGCTGTAATCAATTAATCCCCTGAACCCTGAGTTCAGGGAGTTTCAGAGTTTTATACCTAGCACGTAAGGGGAGGGGCTTGGAAGTTCACAGTCTGCAGAAGTTCACATAATAGCAGCTTTTTCTTTCACTGTTTTGGGCAAGTTAACCCATCAAGGACAACACCTGAGAAGGAGAGAGCTTCTTCTCCCCTCTCTTTCCTCCCCCTGCCAGCTGTTACCATGGAGCCCAGTGGGTAACTTATCTTAAAAATGTAGACATCTCCATGAAGCCCAGCTCAAGGCCAGAGGCCTTGTTTGCACATTTCTTCAAAGTACTATACTGGAAAAACTAGTAAGGTATGACCAGCACCTGGAGTGCTGGTATCTTCTCGGCCAGTGGCCAAGTAAACAGGGAGACATGAAAATAGGAAGTTTATCTACAATGGACTCTTTTTCTGACAGTCCTAAAATCAGCCATGGTGAAGAGGGCTTCTCTGTGGGGAAAGGGGGTGCCACTTTATTGGTATATCTACAATTTGAGCCAACTTCAATGTTTTGTCCCGGGCTGTAGCAACTTATTAATTTTCTGTATAATGGTACCCACAAATGCCATCCTATCATACCCTGTATACCCTGCCAGAATTTGAATTAAGCCAAATAAAAGAAAGTGCCATACGTCAGTCAATCAGGGGACCCCAAGACAGGATAAAAATAGGCAAACAATTTCTTGAAAACAAAATCCAGTCTTCTTCTTTCATAATCAGATACTTATACAGCAAACATGGGCTACCATAGTCAAAAGCATTGCCTTGCCAGAGAACTGGGATAAAGCAAGACTAAGTTAAAATGTTGCAAAGCCTTCTATCATGTTCAGTCACCTTTTTCTTGAGCAAGCATTCACTTAGTTGTTATAAAACTTTGACTATTTTTCAGAATTGAGACAAAGATGATACTGACAAATTATTCTTTGTCTTTCATTTTTATTCTCAGTCTTTCCATAGAGAGACAAGTTCTGGTACCTCCATACTCTGCCATTTTTACTAAAATGGCTTTTCTTGCATGGTTCCTACCATTAATGGAATACTAAATTTGTAAATAAATACAACGTTAGCTTTTATGTCAAACATATGTCTTTTGCATCTTAGAAAAAAGACACAAATTCCTATTTCATGTAGTTTTTGGCTTGTTGTTGATATTATATTTTTAACATGCTTTCTATATTGGAATGTAGATTATCTTATTTATCTTTTAGGGTTTATAAATATAGATAAATATATTAATGTCCCCCCCCTTTTTTGTACTAGGGATTTAACCCAGGGGGTTAAAGCACTAAGCTACATCACTAGCCCTTTTTTTTATTTTTTATTTTGAGACAGGGACTCACTAAGTTGCTTAGGGCTTCTATAAGTTACCAAGGCTGGCCTTGAACTTGCAATCCTCCTGCTTCAGCTTCCTGAGCCACTGGTATTATAGGTATGTACCACCATGCCTGGCTAATATATTTCTTAATAATTAGCAATGTTTCATTTCTGAAATCTTTTGGTTATATAATCTTTTTAATATGCAATATTATCCTATTTGTATCTATATTATTTCAAATTTGTGAATTGATATTTGAAAGAAGTTGGAAATTTTCTTCTCTTTTAGTGCTCTGGAGCATTTAAATGTTCCTGGAATTATATGACATATGCCAATATCTTTAAATACTACTAAAGTTAATATTATAGGGAAATTATAAATTTTCTTAAAATTATTAAAATATTTTTTGAGGTTTAATCTTTTCAGGTATTTAAATAAAATGAAATAGGATGAATCAAACATGATATTTAATATCCTAGTGTTATAAAAAATTAATCTATCTACCAAAATAAAATTAAAAATAATTTCTAATGCTATTTATGACTATTCTCATTTTTTACAATGCTCCATGACATTTTTTTCATGTGGAAAAGTGGATAATTTAGGTTAACTTTCTTCCTCAAGGATAAATTCTGGATCAAAGGCATCAGGTGCTTAATTTCATCATTTGAGAAAGAATTCCCTTCATTTTAAAATGTGTGAACATAAATGTTAATCTTCATTTATCTTACATAAAGCTGTTGATTAAATTGTTCACACCTCTTCAGTTGCTTTTATCAAAACTTCTTAGGACAAAATTACTAAGGCAGTCTGCCAAGACATAAGCAAATATTTGGGAAAATATGTGTTTGCATCTCAAGTTCAAAGAGATGGTTGACTGAATATACATATTTTGAAAGCGACAAACATGATGTTAACTAATAAAGTTCAAGTAATGTTATTCAAGTGGAAGAAAAAAATGAGAGAATTATTTAGAAAAGTTACAAAATAATTTGAAGAGAATTACAGCTTTTTAAAAGAAAGCAAACCATGTAGGCTAGAATTAAATTCTTAATAATACCAACATTTACATTTAAATTCTTTAAATTTTCAGTAAAACATGCTTCCACATGGTGGACAGATAGTCTTTTATGCCCTTCACATATTAGCAATTAAGCTGTTGATGTATTCACATCCCTGCAAAGTGATCTCTAATTACAGGGAATATTGTCAGAGCTTTCAAAAATCACTTAAAAATTGTTGTTCCAACATCCTAAATGAACCAGGAAAACCATAACCCCAAATCATGGGAAAGTAGGTGAATTCAGAGACATAAATGTTTGAGTAAACTGTCACAGGAGCATAAACTGCTGGGGATAGTGGTGAAGAGCTGGAGTCTGAGTGTGAACTAGCATGAGAATGAGCAACTGCTGGTAGTGACAGTCTTGTTAGGGGACCTGCTTTCATGGGAGTGATCTCCATTTAACCCCACCAAGTTTATCATCTGAGGATGGCCCTCAGTCTCTTTAAAGGGAAGGAAAATGTAACAATTGTGGAAATATTAAGAGTTATTTCCATAAGGAAGGAATACACTCCAGAGGAGAAGATGCCAAAGCCAATCTCTGAAACCTTAAATTCAATTTGGAGAAGAGAAGTCATCTACACTCTTCTGTCTCCAGTCTTATTTGACCACTTGGGAGGAAGGGAACCCAAACCAATAGGAAGCAATGTTTTAAGAAAATGCCCAAAGAATGGTAGGGGATGGAATCAGAGCCAGAGGAAACAAAAGGAATGATTCTACTGGAGTAGTATGAGCAAAGATTGGAGTCCTGAGATACCAGCCAAATAAAACACTGAGATGTAACTGCATATTTATCAAAAGCCCCTTTTTTAAGCAAACTTAGCACTGCACCAACCTGGCTCCAGTGTAGAAACAGCTGGAGGGGCTGAAATTTATAGTTAAATTAATAAACAGGCTGCCATCCATATTGGAGCAAACATGATCCAATCTGCTGAGGCTTGAAAGAACAGGCTGACTGACCTCTCCTGAGAAAGGAGGAGTGGTGTGAGAAGACTGCATTTGGATTTTAATGCATCATCAGATCCTTCTGGATTTTCAATCTGCAGCCATTCTATGGATTTCACCAACTTTAAAGATCCCATTCTTAGCCAGCCTTGGTGGTGTTCTATCCCTGTAATCCTAGTGGCTGGGGAGGTTCAGACAGAAGGAATAAGAGTTCAAAGTCAGCCTCAGGAATAGTAAGGCATTAAGCAACTCAGTGAGATCCTGTACCTAAATAAGTTACAAAATAGGTGCTGAGGATATGACTCAGTAGTTCAGTGCCACACACACACACACACACACACACACACACACAATTCTTAAAATAAATATTCCCTTTCTCTATATATTTATGTTCTGTAAAATCCTGATTAATACAATACATAAATGCAAAGACAAGAAGACGGACAAAAACAAGGACACAAAAGAAATTTAAGGACTTTTTCCTGTATCCAAAAGAAACAATGAACACAATCCAACACTTACCTAACAAATACACTAAATGCTATTTATCTCAATTCTTACTACTAAATATCTTTTTATCTTTATAATTACAAATTTATAATGAATATTTCTCAGCCTGAATCATAATAACAACATATCACAGAGTGGGATAAGTGTGGTGTGTGTGTGTGTGTGTGTGAGTGTGTGTATTTGCTTCATTAACATGCATAATATATATAAATATTTATATTCTACAAATGTGCTATATGACAAGGTTTTAAGAGTGGTGAGAATCAATATAAATTTTGTATTGAAATAATTGTTTGCATTTAATTTTCACTATTTTAAAATTGTTTCTGGTTTACACTAAAGTTGTAAAAGAAGTGCAAATAATTCTCATTTTCCCACTCATATTTCCCCCTATTTACAAGAACTTGTATTAGTATGATCTTTCTGACACAAATAATGAAAATTTACTAACAGAGTAGTAGTAAAATCTATAACTTTTACAGATTTTTCTTACATGGATCTTGCTTTTGTTATTGTAGCTTAATTTCAATTGACTATAAAAAGGACTCAAATAGATATTTCTTGAAGATATACAAATGGCCAGCAAGCATACAAAAAAATGCTCAAGCTAGTTATGCTTTAGACAAATACACATTAAAAACATGATAAGATGCCAGGTCACAATTAATGGTACTGTGTTAACAACTAGGTGTTAACAAATTTAGAAAAAAATGGAATCCTCACAAATTTTTGGAGGTGATGTAACATGTAAAATGTCCACACCTATGTCGAAAGTATTTAATATTCAAAAAATGAAACACATAAATAGTATATAATTCTATGATTTCACTCCTAAGTATACAACCAAAAAAACTGAAAATAAATATTCCAGTCTGTAAATATACCTGTGAGACTCCCCAAAATAGACAAAAGATGGATAGAGCCCAAATGTCCATCAATTGAATGGAAAAAAATATGGCATAAGCATTCAATATTATTCAGCCATAGGATGAAATTTTAAGTCCTAAATTATGAATATATGCAACAACCTGAGTAATGAAGACTGACACAAAAATTCACATATTTGTGTGATTCCATGTACAAAAAAAATAACCAGGATAGACAAATGCACAAGAACAGAATGATGAGGTTTGGTTGCCAGGTGCAGGAGGGTAGGGAAAAGTTGGGGAGAAATTGTCTAATGAATAATTTTTTGGAGTGTTAGAATTGTTCTGGAGTAAGATTGTATAACACTTGCACTTTTTGTCATTGAATTGTGTTTATTAATTTAAAATTTATTTTTTAAGAGTAAGTTCAAAGACAGCATAGGAAATTCTGAACAGCTTTCTTAGTACTAGTTTTAAGGATATTGGGAAGACAGCATCAAACTAGACAGCTCCCTAAACTAGAAATTTATTTAATGCCTAACCAGTTTTTGAGTGCTTACAACATGTTTAGATGATTGTACATTACTGAGATACTGAAAGTTTCTGACACTCCTGAGTCACAGCATGATTTGAGCCAAAGGTTGAAATCAATTTCAGCACATTGATGTTAGTGCTTCCTTTGGAATTTTTTTTTTTAGGTAAGAGTAAAACTTTGTTATATATATTATACTCCTAAAAATGTAAAACTAGAGAAAGCCAATAAGGAAAGTGACTTTAATTTTTTAAAAAAGATATGTGTAACCTCAAAATACTTACTTCACTTAATGAAAGTAACAATATTTTAAATGACAACTCTGTTAGAATGATTTTGTAATTCATACATTTAACAAATAGCAAGTAAAATTACCCCATCAAGTATGTTACTTGAAGCTGACTTTAAGGTACTTAAAATCAGACGCATAAACAATAAATTAAACCAAATCTGTGATGGGACTTCTTTTCTCACAAAGATTCTACTAAAATAAAGGAAAACTCTAATGGTGTTTTACAATTCAAAGAGTGTCTTCTTAATTTTTTTATCACTTCTTTGTGCTATTGTAAATCAGGAAAATTATAGTAGATTATTAAATCCTGCAGGACATAAAACTGTTTCCTCATTTTACATTTTGAAATGAAAGTGCTATTTGATAGTGTAGGAAGTATTGTCAGAATATACCTAGGAGAGAGGTTTTATGTGAATATAAGGATTGGGGATTGTGTGGCTACATGTGGTAATCAGGGTCTCTAAAGTAAATCATATACAAAAAGTAGAAATTCAAAGAAAAATGAGCATTCCATTTTATAAATAAAGTAGAATAAAAAGAAGCATAGGTAACATCTGAATAGGTAGAAAAGGTTCAAGGTACTGGAATGATGATAGCTAAAGTGCTCACTTTTCTTCTTTGATGATGCAAATTTCTTCTGTCCTCACCTCTATTCTCCTTCACTTTTGTGATCCCTTTGCCACCTATAAAAATGCTATTACTACCGAGTGCTCCTTTTATTTGCTTGGTTAATGTATTTAATCCAGTATTATTTTTTAAACTGGATTTGATTAATCTCCTCTTAATTGCTAACTTATCCTTTAAAATTTCTTTTAAAAGGTATTTGCTCTGGAGATACACTCCCTGCCCTCTAACCTGATTTAGATTTGATCTTTGAGAGAATCAGTATATATCCTTAATTTATTTTTTAAATGTTATTTGATGACCTGTGAAAGGAAGAAAAAGTTAAACCCTAGCAAGAAAATTTGCCAAATAGGAGTTGGAGACAATGTAGGGAAGAAGTCCTCCCGAAGGACAATATTGAAATATGAGCATTGATGGTGAAAAGCTATGATGAGCCTTGTTTTTGTTCCCCAAACACCCTGATGGGCAAAGGTGAACTTCAAGATGATCTGGCCTCCTAAGAGTGTCAGACATTGGATCACAGCTGACTCCAAGAAGGGAATGATGGGAATGGTAGTCAGACTCGATTCCTGGAGTGCTCAAGGTGTTTATGGAGACAAACATCTCAAATCACAGTTCAGGAAGCTGCCTGCTAAGAATTTTAAAATGCAACCAGGTGTCCAGGCATATGATTAAGTGATAACTTATGTGTGTTATTCAGATATCTGTTAATGCTTTAAAATATATGAAACGAACAAGTTATAAGAAGGAAGGATTTATTTTAGCTCATGTTTTTAGAAGTTTCAGTTCAGGATTGGCTAGCTTCATTTGCTTTTGGACCTATTGTAAAGCAGATCATCATAGTAGGAGCTCATGATGGGGCAAACTGCTCACTTAATGGCTGCGAGGAAGCTGGAAAGAGAGAAAGAGGGGCCAAGGATCCCTCCCAACATCCCCTGCAAGAACATGCCCCCAGTGACCTAACTTCCTCTCACTAAGCTCCACCTTCTAAAGTTTCCACCTCTCAAAGAGTGTCATATGCTGGGAACCAAGCCTTAAAAAGATGGAACCTTTGGGGGATATTGAAGATTCAAATTACAATACTGTGTTTGCCATGTGCTTTGATGTGCTGTTCTATCAACAAAGGATGAAGATCATATAAAGGATCAAATGGAATCATAAATGGTTTACCTGGACAGGTCTAAAGGAGTCCCACTAAAAAAGTAAAGGAGATTCCATTCTCCTCCAGTCCATGGGCTCTGGGATATAAATAGGTCATATTTGTAATCTGGTTGCAAAGGTATATGACTCTCCAATAAGCATTTTTTTTTTTTTTTTGGAGAGATGAAGTCTAGTCTTTGTATCATGATCCTCCCAGTCCACCAGGCATGTGTAGGTGCTAGCTGGAGTTTATTACACTATTGATCATTGTTTTCCGTCTCATTGTAAGTGATCCTTTAAGGATACAGAAAGTTCCACCAGGCCAAGTAGAAAGCATGCAATGAAACAAGTGGTAAGTGATCATTGTGATAAAAACTGGAGATGGAAGGCTACATGTTTGATGACACTATTTATTTTTACATTTCTGTGGCACTGTTATTGCAGACCCCATGACACAAGAGGGTACACACACCTGATAGCCATGTTTCGTCGTCTGTGCTGTTTGGTACCTGAAGGTCTTTCTAGATTTAGAGATTTTTAGTGAACTTTTTTTTTTCTGGCTAGAATGTTCTTTATAATTTTTAGTAAATCTAAGGAGTTTTAAAGATAGTGATCTACACCATGCACCAGGGCAATAGATATAACCAAACAAAGTTTGTACTTAGAAATAGCAGCAAAAATAGCAACGGCAACAATCAAAACCACCTACGGACAAGACATATGCTTGTTTTGAAATATAATTTTGCACTGATAAATAAGGTGAGTTCTACTCTTAGCAGGGATACACACACACAAAATATCACAACTACCATTAATGGCAGACAAAGTTGATAAGTGGGGAATGGATTAAGGAAATAACAATATACACAGTGATCAAAGGAAAAGCAGCTACTCAGTGAGGTGCTCTACCCAATCAGCAGAAAATAGTATCTGCTGACTAAAAGTAAAGCTAATGGGATTATTATATTTTTAGTTCCCTGGGGATTCAATTTATACTTCAGATCCCAGCTTACTTTCTCATTCCTCCCTACACCAATGTGGCTACAGAATAATTTCTAAAAGCTCTTTTTTTTTCTTATTTACAATTTACTTATTGTGGTGCTTAGTTGGGACTGTCAACTTGACTTGATTGAGAGACTTCTGGGTGTGTCTATGAGGGTGTTTCCAGAGATCATTAGCATGTGGGACAGCAAACTCATAGTGGAAGTCTTTCTCGGATATGGGTGCCACTGTTCAGAAGATGGGGGGGGCATTGACAGAATAAAGGGTGAAAGAAGGAAGGAGCAGTAGGATTGCTTCTCCTGTCACCTGAAGAAGTCGGTCTCCAGCTCCTTCACCCTGACCATAAGTAATTCAGGGATTACACACAAGCCTTCAAACTGAGACTGGGGCTCCATCATTTGTTCTTGTTTTGAGGTCTTAGCTTCTTGGATGGAGCAGCTACTGGTTCATCTGAGGGTCCAGTGTGCAGATGGCCATTGTAGGACTATCCAGCTTCTGACCATGTAAATTACCCTAATAAATTCCTTTTTTTATGATCATATGAATACATATCCTGTTGGCTCCATTTGTCCTGAGAACCCCAGCTTGTACACTTATCCTTATTATCCACTTGGCAATACACCAGTACTCATGGCCTATCTGGGTCACCATTGGTTTCCTAGATGTTAGTAAGAAACTTGCCTAAGGCAGGTGCTCTGGAAGTAGGAGGAACATATACTTCAGCAGGTGGTGATAAGAAGGCTCCCAGGCAGCTGGGTTCTTATTGTCTTTAAAAACAACCCAAGAATCTTGCTTAAACTCATGGATTCACTGTTTTTCTGCACATGCTTTATAGGAAAAGGATATATTTATCTTGGGGAGCAGAAATATTTAATAAACAATTCTCCAGCAGGATTATGAAGCTGTTGGGCACATGAAAATCTCTCTTATCCTAGTATATAATTAAAATCTAAACGCCGTGCTTATGGCATGCAATTTCTAATTATTTTATACAATCAAAAGGGATAAAATTAATGTCATTAGCACTTCCACAGTAAAGGAATGACTTGTTTTTATCTTTCTTTTGTATACATTTTTAAACACAGCATAACATACAGAAAAAAAAGCAATGCAAATTCCAACTATATGGCTAGATGAATTTTTACACAGTAAATATAACAGAGCTTCAATTTAGAAATGAAACATAATATTACAAAAGCTCTTCTAATGCCTAATGCTCCAAAATAGCCACTACACGTAATTTTTGCATGTTTTCATCATTTATATGAATGGAATCATACAGTCTATTACTTTTTATGATTAAATTGTTTTTGCCAATATTATATCGTGATATCTATCCATTTCATTGTACATAGTAATAGTTTGTTCTCCTTTCTGAATAGAGAAGAATTTATTTTTGAACAACTTATTTTCTTTTAAATTTCTATTTATTACTGATTCAGTAATTAGGAAGAATACTGTTGTGATCTTTGGCACGTATTTATTATTTTAAATGTATATTCATTTTGATGGTATGTATGTGTAATCTTCTATTATCTGTCTGTATCTGTTTATCTGGAATACTGTATAATGGAACAGAGATGCTCAGAAAACCAGTTTACCAAAACGGTTTTACTAATTTACACTCCTACTCACAGGGCATGACAGATCCATTTGTTCTATAACCTCTACAGTATTAGTGTTTTGTGATTTCCTAATTCTAGCAATTCTGGCTGGTATGAGGTGTTAATAACAGTAATTTTGATTTGCATTTTTAATAGCTAAAATGTTTAGCACAGTAACTTTTTCTGAGGAACATTTATTTTATATTGACATAAATGGTTATATTTGTCTTGTGAAATATGTTGCTTTGAAAAAAAAGAAATGTGTACATTGTGGGATAGCTAAATCAAACTAATTAGCATATGCATTACCTAGCACAATTGTATTTTTTTGGAGTGTGAACATGTAATATTCACTCTCTTAGCAAACTACAATTTTTCAAACTTCATTTTTGTTAATTATAAATAACACATTGTATATTAAATCTCTTACAATTATTTCTATTGTCCAACCAGACATTTTCTTATGTTTATTTGGACTGCCTTTCTTCAGTGTGCTTAACCTCTTTTACTTATTTTTCTGTGAATTGACTGCATTTATTAGTAATTATATTTGGTTCAAGGAACATATAAAATAATTTATTTATTAAAAGTCAGTTAATAATTACTTATTGTCGATCATCTATACTCAGAACTTGAAAATGTCACAGTTCTGATTTGTACCCAACTGTGATATTATCCATTATTTCCCAAGGTTGAAGAAAGCAATCTTTTCTAAGAATAGATGATGCTGTTACTGATATGAAGTTTACTGGACAAAATTTAGTGGCAGATATTTCCTAATTAACTTTAGAAGAAATATTTCATATTTCTGGACAAGTGTAACTCCCCAAAGCGTATTGTAACACCTGCCATTAGAAATTAATGAAGAAATATCCTGAGAATAAAATTTAATTCAAATCCAGGTTTTCAACCCTAATTTTTCTTGTGTGAAGAAAGGCATTTTTGTTTTGAAGTTCAAAGATTTCTCAAGTATCTACAATTCTAATGCATATGAAGTAAAATGTTTATACCTTTTAACAGAAGTTTTATATGACAGTATCTGAAGCACTTTCTCACTGCTGCTCAAGGGAATGCTTCCCCCAATGCCCTTAGAGTCCTGTCCCCAGTCAGTCTTCATCTGCCTTTTCCATTACACTGCAGCATTAACACAATTGCTTTGTGATTTTTCCAAACACGCTAAGCTTGCTGCAAAATTCACACCACTTGCATCTACTTTTTGCTCACATTTTCCTTTGCTTGGTAAAGTCCAAGCTTTTCAGCCCTACAGGTCAGACAACCCACCCATTTACAATAATGCCCATCCATTTGTCCTGGTTTTTGTTATTCTGTTACAACAGTTTCTGTTAGTCAATGCTATGAGTAGCTGATGTTAGCTCGGTTATTCATTCATTTTCCTGTCTGCCTTATGTTTCCACCGTGAAATAGAACATGACCTCAAAGAGATCTGGATGTGTGTTTGCACTCATCAATTTGTCTGTTACTCTGGATGCATCCATGACAGAGCAGGACTGGGATTTGGAGAATCCATAGCTTAATAAATCACTTGCATAGATTCTTTACCAAGTATTTGTTTAAATCTTATAATATGCTAATGTTCATCATCAAATTTAAGTGGAGATTATTTTATAGCATTTACAAAATATATTTGAAACTGGAACCTCCCATATATACCTTTGTCCTTTCAAAACACTTATGGCATTTTTTAGAATATTTGAGTGATATTGATGTTCTTTTGGATACAGTTAAAAAAACCTGAGAATATTTCTTAAACTTTCTTAAAGTTGTCTCAACTCAGTTGCTATTTCAGTAGGTCTGAGATTCTGCATTGTTTTTTTTTTTTAATTATCCCTCTATTTTGATTGGTGAGAGAACGAAATGTACTTTTGTTGTTGTTTGCTATGCTGAAAATTAAACCCAGGGCCCCTTACATGATGAGCAAGCACTTTACCACTTAGCTACACCCCAGCCACATCTTCTGTATTTCTCAGCAGCTGATGCTGATGCTGCTAACCCACATAGTATACACCAACTACCAAAGTTTTACTGTAGATTTTCTGTAGTTGAAAAATGACGATTACTATATGTATGTGACCCACAGAGGATCTTAAGTGATTCACTATAGTTCTTCAAATAATGTTAAAGAAAGGGAAAAATCACATTAATTATTCACTACAAAATCATTTAGTATAAATGTGTAATCTACATTTTTTTGAAGCATAGTTTACGTAGTTTTGTTTTGGTTTGCTTTATTTTTTACTTTATTACCTTTTATATAGTCCTTGTAAAATTGCACATGTCCCTAGGATGGTAGTATAACTTGGGCACTGCACAAATGTATATCTTTTATTGATATACAGCTGTTTTCAAGTTTCTTTGGAAAAAAAAATTCTCCTTTCTAATCTTAACTCTTTCTGATAGAGCTTCCAAAAACCACACTTATTAGCTTGTATTCATTATTTATTTACGGTATCCTGGTGACTCATTAGAGAGAATCACAGTGAAACTATTTTTGATCAGAGATCAGTAATCAGTGATGTGATAGTCCAGGTGGCACCAATAGCCATTTTTTCCATTCTACATCCCCCATCCACCACTGGGTCAAGACTGCATGTAGGAGGAGAGATCGAAATTGACCAAAAAAAAAAAAAAAAAAAAAAAAAAAGGAGGAGGGATATCAGAAGCAAATATTTAGTGCTAGGGAAAAAGATTAAGATGAAGAGGTCACATCTCCAGAATTTCTAGTTAGAGGAACCAATAAATTTCTTTGTCAACGATTACTTGGTGTTCCTGGATGACATTTAAAGTGTCCTGGAATTTTCGTCTCTTCTGTACCTCATCTTTTTCACTCATCAGCTTCTTGAAAAAGTTGTTTTACTATTACTACTCAATAAATATTAATGACTTCCTGGATTATTTTGAGAATACCATGCATGCAGAAAGTGAGCACTTGATATTCACTGCATGAATTATAAAATAATATGATGCAATTTAAAACTAAAGAGGACTCTCTTCATTATTGACTTGTCTGAAAAAAAACAAACATCTGTGATGAAGATGGACACTTCGATACTCCTCTCTCACCTTGCTCGACATTTTTTTCTTCAATAGCACTGGACCACTTTCTACCATTGTATATAATTTTTTAACTTGTCATTTTACACTTCGTTTTCTCTTTCTCCTAGAGAATATCAACTTCCCAAGAGGCAGTGAAGGATCTGTGTTTTGGATACTGATGCATCCAAGCACTTAGATAAGAGTTTAATAGGTTCTAAGAGACTAAGAACAGATACTCAATAAATAGTCGTTGAATAAATTCATAAATTTTAAAAAGTGGGTTTTTTTTCTGTTGTTAGGAGACTGCAAGAGAATTGTCAGGGTTTCTACTTGTTCCAGATAGAAAGAATAGAAAAATACCTGCCCTGTGAAAACAATAAGAATCCAGGCTTCATATGATTTTGGAGCCTGAATTCAATCTATCTGCATTCCTATCAAGTTCAAAAGAATTCATTTTAAAGAAGGCTCTGGTTTGTAGTGCCACAAGGTACCTGGCAGAAACAAATGCTAATTTTCTCCTAAGGAACAGACCCTTCAACCCAGAAGCATCAGTAAAACCCAGAATTCCACTGCAAAAATATGAGTCAAAGTAAGCAAAACGAAACCAAAATAAAATAACACAGAAGTCAGAAGAACAATAAATATCAAAATCACCTGCTGCAGAGCCTTTGAATAATGAAAATTTCAGACTGTGAAATACATCAAAAGAAATGCCAGAAAGGGAGAAAACCCTAAGTAAAAATTCCCTTGATAAGAAGATAGAAATAAA
Organism: Marmota monax; assembly: GCF_021218885.2. NCBI lineage: Eukaryota > Metazoa > Chordata > Mammalia > Rodentia > Sciuridae > Marmota > Marmota monax. The sequence continues at coordinate 5,824,523 of NW_026695198.1, read as the reverse complement.
TCCAAACATACTCATAATCATTATGAACTTACGGATTAACTCTTCAATCAAATTTAAGATTGTCAAGTTACCAAAGTAAAAATATAGACTATCCCAGTTAGAAAGTATAATGATACAGAAAGTTTAAAAAATAAAAATATAGGCAGGTATGGTGGCACATGGATACAATTTTTGCTACTCAAAAGGTTCAGGTAGGAAGATCATATATACCAAAACAACTGGGGCTAAATAGCAAAAACCTGTCTCAAAATAAAAAATAAAAAGGAGTGGGGATGTAACTCAGTGGAAGAGCACCCCTGGGTTCCATCCCTAGTACTGAATATAATAATAAAATAAAATAAAGATACAGAATACAATAAATTAGGTTTATAATAACTATATAAGGTTGTATATCAAGCCACAATGGCATCAGGAAAAAAAACTTAAAGAAAAAATGCATTTTTCAAAGATAAAGTTGTTCAAGGAATGACTAAGGAATACATTAATCAAGAGGATACAATAAGTAATTTGTATCCAATGAATAGCATTGTCTCAAAATACATAAATTTCACACCAACAAATCTATAGGAAGATATTGACAAATCCATGATACTAGAGAAGAGTTTGTCATGTATTTCTCACTTATTGATGATAACTTATCAATAAATTGTGTTGTAGTTTACAAGAAAATGATTTCAAAATTTTCATAGGATAAAATGTTTCCAATAACAAAAAAACTATAAGAAGTACAAATAACACCAGAAGAAACCATAATTTTCTTAATTTATTAGGATACATTCATTGAACTTTTGGATATTTGTCCAAGAGAAATGAGAACCTGTACATCAATGTCTACAGAAGCTTTATTTGTAATAATTAAAAATAGGAAACAACCTAGATGTGCTTCAAAAGTGAATCACTATAAATTGTATTTCATCAAGACCATGGGATACTGTGTAGCAATAAAAAGTGACCAATTATTGACACATGCAACAATCTGCATGAATCTCTAAGGGACAATGCTAATGAAAATGCCAGTCTCAAGTGTTATATGTTCGATATGAATGACATAACATTTTTGCATTGGCTGTCTTATAGACACGGAAAACTGGTTAGTGACTGTGAGGAGTCAGGAATAGGAGAGGGAAGGAGGGGGTTCTAGGAATCAATGGGTAATGCAAGTCATCCACGTATTATATATTTGCTGTCATCTTAGTAACACAGACCAGTTCATAGGATAAAATTTTTCACCCTGATCTATGCACAAAGTGCACCTAAAGCAGATGGAATCTAAACAATTTTGGTAGATTGCCCCAATGTCAAGTTCCTGGTTATAGTGTTACCCTATTGTAACACGTTATCATGGGGGGGATTTAATGAAGAGTATCTGAGACCTTTTAATTATTTCTTATCACTGTCTATGGATCACAAGTAGTGCAAAATAAAAAGGTGTGACAAATGATGGTAGTTAAAAAACAATACATTTCTTTAAACTTAAAATTCCTCTGCTCATATTTCCATGTGCATCCATATTTCCTTTGAGTAGTTGTTATTTCATCCTGTACTCTTTGTAAAACTCAAGTATATCAAATTGATTTTTGTGGTTGATAAGAATTTTTTAAAATTATAAGTCTGTAAAAGACATTTAAGAATTTTTACTGTTGTTCTGATTTTATTATCATTATACATAGGCTCCATTTTTACTCAGCATAAAATAGGTTTTGATCCTCTTTCCAAAGTATTCCACTCTAGGACAGATATAATAGGTATATGCATGAAAATGGAGAAAAACATGTAAATGTTAAACAACTTTTTTGGGCAAACAGCAGGTAGTCAATACTTTTAAGTTAGCCAAGCAAGTGGATAATGTGATTTTTTGAAATGCTAGCAATTTCACATTGCTTCACTGAATAATACTGTCTAGAAAATATTGTGATGATGTTTTGTGTCAACTAAGTAAAAATCTTACATATGGAAATATGCTTAGAAAGACTTTACTATTAAAAATTGTTATGTGAGTGTAAAACCTGATATTAAGGTGATCTTAATGATTTCTTTGTGGCTACAGTAATATCATATTAATGATGACTTCCCAATATTGCCCTAAAGCAGTAGAAATACATTTTTTCCACTTCACAGTGTTTTGTTTTTAATTTAAAGCATGATGCTCAAATAACACCGACACTATCAATCCAAAAGCAACAAACTAAGAAAACCATCAAAATGCACTATTTACTGCAGATGCTAACATGCCTTTTTATTTCAAATAACAAATTATACAATAACTTAGAATTCAGAACATTCCAGTATTGAACTAAAGTCATAATGTGTCATTATTTTGTAGCACTGTTTGAGGAAATCTTGGTTAGGTTTATGGTAAGTATAACAATATGCCATCAGCTTACCTTTAAAAACGTCCTCAAAAGAACTTTAAAGTTCCTGTTTACATTTTTTTCCTAATTCTTTTTTTTTTCTGTTTAGTCAATGTTGTGGACTGAATTGTGTTCCCCTAAATAGGAACAAGTTGATTTTATAATATTACAGATTGTGACTTTATTTGGAGATAGGTGTCCTTAAAGAGATAATCAAACCAGATTGAATGTATTAAGGTAGTCCCTCATCCAATATGACTAGTATCCTCATAAAACTAGGAGTTCAGACACTGATGTGCATGAAAGGGAGACCATGTGAAGAGACAGGGAAAAAAAAAAAACACCATCTGAATCCAAGGGACAATCGTACAGACAACTCAACCTCAGACCTTTGTCTCCAGAACTCTGAGAAAACACTTTTCTGTTGTTGAAGCCACCCAAGCTAAAGTACCTTACTGTGGCAGAACTCTGAAACTAAGACATTTCAGTCAATTGTCATGAGGAGCCACCTCAGAAAATACTCTAAGCCTGTTAGAGTCTGTAAACAAGTCAAAAATAACACCTGGCATTTTGCTAGGGGAATGTTAGAGTTTGTAAACAAGTCTGGATGGTGCCTGGCAAAATGCCAGAGGGAGTGGTTTGAGAAGTAACAAAAGCAAGCCATTAAGTGTGGAGATTCCTTATTGGTTGACTGATGTATCTAGTTTATGCTAATTAGATAAGCTGTGTGGAATGTATAAATACTGCTCCTGTCCTGCAATAAACGGCTTCCACTCCTGCTGTATCAATGTACACAAGTTATTCGTCACCCCCCCTGATTATTCTGCTGCAGCTGGACTGCGGCATAAGCCCAAATTCAAACAAAAAAGAGCTTTATTTACCTGGCCAGGGACTGTCACCCACCCATAGATACTGATGCTGTTGGGAGAACAGCAGGTTCCTGGCCTGTGTCTTGGGAATATAAGGACAAAAACCACAACTCAGTGACTTGTTTATCGTCCTGTAAGCAAGCCAATCACAGAAGTTAAAACAGTAACTACAGGAACCTAAGCAGGACTGGAATTTTCCAGTTAGCAAGCAAGCAAATTACAGAAGCTAAACAAAACAAAACAAAACAAAACAAAACAAAACAAAACCAGTTGGCTTAACTGCATCTCTCGGGTCCAAACAAGTGTGAGACAACCATGTCCTGAGTTTCAGCTGAGCGGGGGTGATAATCTATTTTAAAGTCATATAGACCCATAAATGTACTCAAACCCAGGATGTAAACTCACCAGGACAGCCACCATATCCTGAGTTGGGTTCAGAGTACAGAAAAAACAAGTTTTTAAAAGAAGACAGCTTTCGTTTCTGTTTCTCAGAAATGGGTCATGAAGTTCCCTCTGAAAGGAGCAGTAACAGAAAAACTAGGATGGAATCTAGAACAGCTAAGACAGAGTCCCCACAGCCACACTTTTTGTTCGTATAGACACAGTGACTCCATTCCTGCTGTCCCAGAACTAGTAACTTATTTGATGCTTGCCGTTATCTCATCTACTCATCATTTTACTACTGATATCTATAAGCCTTGTGTCGACATGATCAAGCTAATACAATTGTTCACAGCTATACTGATTTAACCTTGTCTATATCTATATTAACCTATCAGCCTATATTTATCTATAACTATACTGGCATACTGACTTATCACCTTTCACTGTTCCCTATCTTTTTCCTGTGGCTTAAATCCTATGTCTCACAGTTACATGATTACATTACTATTACTTAGGCTTTCTCTTGATTATCTTATCTGTGAACTTATGTCTAACTGTTCCTTATCTATGTTATCTTACCTTATTCCTATAATCTATAACCTAAGTCTATGACTTATTGATTATATGGATCAGTTCACACCACAACACAATGAGAAGGAAAAGATACTTGGGAAAAAATTTAGGAACTGCCCTAGGTGTTTAATTTCACCCAATGGAGGCACACAAGCCAGGACTGTGATTGTGTGGGATGAATGAGTCACAGGATCCTTAACAGATGAAAGAATGAACCAAGGAGATAATCCAGCACACTGAAGCTTGACGGTTATAATACCAGGTTTGTAATTAGAGCATAAACAAACGAAGTGCATTGAAAGTTTTCATTGAGTGGGTGAGTGAGCAGGTAGTCTACTTTAAGTAGATTAATGCCAAATTCAGATTTGCAAGCATTGGTTCCCAGCTATCAGGGTTCTAATCCCATTTTTCCTCTTTTCCTTAATCGTGGGACCTTACAATCTTTCTGAGCTTCAATTCCTCATTCTACAATCTGATAAGACTACCTACCTTGGAGCGATGGAAAAGATTAAGAGAGTTAATGCTACCAGAAAATTTAAAGCACTGACTTGTACATGGTCCACACGTGGCCAGAATCAATCATTATTTTTTCTCAATTCACTTCTCACAACTCCCCAGAAAATCCCAAATATTTCACTTGACTACTACATTCTATATCCTGTAGGTAAACTATCCAGAGAAAATTTAAGGTTTATATTTTTATTTTTTAAAATAATACTTCAATTTATGAATAAATTGCCATAAAGTATATATGTTTTTCTTCTTATATGAGTATGTTGAATTAATGAATAACTTATTTTGTAAGTTGCCTTTGAAAATCAGCCCATCAACCTTTATAAGATTTGGACCAGTTACACCACTCTGAGGAAGGGTTATTGTTGGAAGTTATATATTCTGAATCAAGGGAGTTTCCTTAATTGGAGGTCAAAGACCAGAAGAATAAAATTAGTGACATCTCTTTGTTACCAAAATTGAGAGAAAGAAAGGCAGTCTCTTAGGTGGACACCAGTGGGCCCTAACTAAGGATGTTCACACCCTGGGCACTGTCATTGCCTGGAGTACAAGTAAGACCTCATGACTCATTGTAATGAGCAAAATATAACAAAATGATGAACTGTCTCTTAGGTTTTCAGAAAGACCATGGTTTCAGTATTTCTTGCTCCATTTCGCTCTCTTGTTTGTTCTTCTTTTCTTTTTGTTATTTGTTCTGATTAGTTGTATATGACAATAGAATGTATTTTGACACATTATATCTAAATGGGGTATAACTTCTCCTTCTTCTAGTTGTACATGATGTAGAATCACAATTCTCCTGTAATTATATATGTACATAGGCTAATAATGTCTGATACATTCTACTATCCTTCCTACCCTGTACACTTCTCCTACCTTTACTTCCCTCAGCCTAATGTGAAGTACTTCTATTTTTTTCTAGCCACCCCCCTCCTTATTTTGAATTAGCACCTGCATATCAGAGAAAACATTCGGCCTTTGGTTTTTTGGGGATTGGCTTATTTGGCTTTTGCTTGTTCTTCTTGATGAAAATAAAATTCCACATTGTGATCTGGATGATAAAGAGGACCATAAGTCCAGAAACTAAGAAAGGCCTCTGTTCCCCTGACCATAAGTAAGCAAACTGGACGTGCATCTGGAAGCTCTGTTTAAATCTGCCTGTTGTACTAAAACTGTGCAGATGGTAATTTTTAACATAGACCTTTTGAGCAAGTACTGGGGAGTCTAGATCATCCTGTCCATGTGATGTTGGAGATTTTCCTCCAGTGTGGATGCTCTGGTGAACAATGACATGAAATAGGAATATCTTGGAACTCTATTAATCTCAAGAAATCTATTGTTTTTCTTAGTTCTTCTTGTCACCAATTTTCTTTTTTTTAAAAACTTTTGGCTAGCTAACCAACCATTATCCATTATAATTTAGTTGATAGTGGTTAACTATTATTCAAGAATCAATAGGTATAGAGCCATGCCTCTTTTCTGTCAATGTAGGCAGGTCCTGGTGCAACCTACTTTGCCCTTATATTTTGGATCACCACTGAGCAGGGTTGAATTCAGCATCTGTTCACTTGTGGCCAGTGCAATTACATGATGACTGTAGACTGCATTTTGACACATTATATCTACATCATGTGACTCCCTACCTCAAATGTTACCTGTGCTTTTTCCTCTTGTGTTAAGTAGAATTCCCTGCGAGGGAAAGTAGGTAAATGATGAAAAGAAGCTGGCATGAGGAATTCACCTATAAACTGAAGTTTACCTGCATTTGGTAAGATCTGTTTAAAAACCCTGTTATGCCCTGTACCTGAAGAGACAAGAACATTTTTCAATTGCTGGAGACTGGGAATCTATTCAAAGTTTTATGTGGGAGTTGCCTGATAGGAATGGTAGCTTCACACTGGTGAACACAGTAAAAATGTAACAATTCAGCAGTGAGATACCTGGGATAGTACATATTTTTTCTAACCCTCTTTCCAAAGTATCCTCTTCTATCTTCTAATATATGTAACTGTACAAACCCAGCAGAAAAGCAGAGAGCAATAGTAATTGCAAGTCCATCAAGGTCAGAAGGTCAGTTGGCCTCTTAGGGAGGAGAACAGGATGGAAAATTGTAGAAACTAGATCTAAAGAAGTAAGTGGTAAGTACCCAGCAGAATCAGTAGGCATAATTTGTTTTCAACACTTTTTTTAATCCTTAAATTTTTGATGTGCTTCTCTTGATCATATAGATGATTTGTTTTGCTATTTTGTTGGTTGGTTTAGTTTTAATCTAATTCTCTTAACTTTCACTTCCAAAGTATGTTTAATTTTTTTTTCATTATTTTACCTGACTGATTTTAACCATTTGGCTGCATTTGACTACACATGATAGAAAAATCTTTTTAAATTATTTTTTAATTTATATGTGACAGCAGAATGCTTTACAATTCTTATTACACATATACAGCACAGTTTTTCATATCTCTGGTTGTATATAAAGTATATTCACACCAATTTGTGTCTTCATACATGTTCTTTGAAATAATGTCCATCATATTCCACATCATTTCTAACTCCATTCCCCCTCTTTTTCCCTCCCACCCATCTGCCCTACCTAGAGTTTGTCTATTCCTCCCATGTTTCCTCTCCCTACCCCACTATGAATCAACCTCCTTATATCAGAGATAACATTTGACATTTGTTTTTTTGGGATTGAGTAACATAACTTAGCATTATGTCCTCCAACTCCATCCATTTACCTGCAAATGACATGATTTTATTCTCTTTTATTGCTGAGTAATATTATATTGTGTATATATGCCACATTTTTTTTATCCACTCATCTACTGAAGGACATTTAGGTTGGTTCCACAGTTTAGCTATTGTGAATTGTCCTGCTAGAAACATTGATGTGGCTGTGTCCCTGTAGTATGCTATTTTTAAGTTCTTTGGGTATAGACCAAGGAGAGAGATAGCTGAGTCAATTTCCAATTTTCCCAGAAATCTCCGTACTGCTTTCCATATTGGCTGCACTAGTTTGCAGTCCCACCAGCAATGTATGAGTGTGCCTTTTCCCCCAGATCCTCACCAACACTTATTATTGTTTGTATTCCTAATAGCTGCCATTCTGACTGGAGTGAGATGAAATCTTAAGAGTAGTTTTGATTTGCATTTCTCCAGTTGCTAGAGATGTTGAACATTTTTTCATGTATTTGTTGATTGATTGTATATTCTCTTCTGAGGAGTGTCTGTTCAGGTCATTGGCCCATTTATTGATTGGGTTATCAAATGGAGGATTGTTGTTTCCTAGTCAATAGGAATATAAGCAATAGCCATTCCAGGACTGCTAGAGCTATGTGGTTAAATGGATCCTTGGAATTTCCCCTTTACCTTTCTCTATCTATAGCTCTCAACTTCACAAATGCAAATTCCTGATCTGTTTGCAGACATCACGTTTGCATTATGCAATCAGAAAGTGATGGTGGTGATGAGATAAAAGTACTTATATAGCATTTGATGTTATATCCTTTTTTCCCCCTCTCATTTTTATAAAACATGAACTTAATCCATACTCCTAATTTTTGTTTTCAACAGGACCCTGAACAAAGAATACAAAGTAAATAAAGTAAACAAAGAATACAAAATAAACAAAGAATGCCTGTCAGTGATCATTTTATACTGGTCATGATGATCCTGGTGAAAGAATTAGAAATTCTTCTGTTAAGAATATGAGGTGTGCCAGGCATGGTGGCACATGCCTGTAATCCCAGTAGCTCAAGAGGCAGAGGCAGGAGGTTCACAAATTCAAAGTTAGCCTCAGCAACTTACCAAGGTCCTAAACAATTCAGGGAGACCTTGTCACTAAAATATAAAAATGGGCTGGGGATGCAGCTCAGTGGTTAAGTGCCCTTGGGATCAATCCAGTATTAAAAAAAAAATCAGGTGACCATATAGTAGCACCTGCAACATGTTACACTTGGGTATCATCCTTCTTTATATACTGTGCTTCTACATACCGTGGTGCTCTTTGGTTTTGACTTTTCTCCTTTTGTGACTTCTGTTTGCTTTTTTTTCTTTCTGCATTCCCTTTTCTTCCACAAGTATGGGAGCTCAATGTTCTCTTTCTATTCTTCAGAGATGCACTTAAATTTATAATGTGCAATTGCTTAGTAACATTTCCTAACCAAAATGTCGAGCCTCTTTTAGAATCATAATATCCAATAAATGCTTTCACTATGGTAACCTAAAATCTGAAAGAACATTAAATAAAATCTATTTGTCACTGTCTTTCATACGAAATGCCTCCGGTGACAGCTGGGCAGACGTATCCTGATGTAGACTGGATGAGTTCAAGCACAGGAAGGGTTTGGACCTCTAAAATGGCCAGAGAGTATACTGGGAAACACTCCTTTCCAGGAGATTTAAAGTTTCTGCTTGTTCCAAAAAATGTTCATGTTGTCACAAATTTACTTATTAGGATATTCAAGTGTGGGGCCAAAGAGGAAGAATGGCCAAAGCTGCAAAGGTTAACAGTTAGTCATCTATAGTGGAAAGCACTCTTTCCCACAATAGCTACCTAGCACTGTTTAATTCTTCTATTCTTTAATAGCAATCACCTGGATAAGGAATAGGAAATAGCTCTTCTTCCAGGAGCATTTTAAAGATAGCATTCTAATATAATTTTAGCTTTTAATATTGCTGCTGAGAGTTCTGCCTCTTTTACGGTAATCTGTCTTTTTTTTCCCTAGATGCTCTTAACATTCTGTATTTATTTGGTGTCTGTATGGAATTTGACAAGAACTTGTCAGTTAAATGATTAATATTATCAGTGTGGCTCAGAAAGCATGCTCCTCTAAACCTGAGGATTTCAAAACTCCCATGATATTGACTGTTTATCTCTTGCATTGTCTCTAATCTTAGTGATTCCAATAAGTTACATGCTATACTATCTTATTCTGTTCCCCATTTTTAAAAGCTTTGGTTGTATTTTTCAAGTCTTCATCATCATTCCAGCCTGTTTTTCACTACTATAACAAATACCTGAGATAAATTAACTTAAAAAAGAGAGGATTTATGTTGGTTCAGAGTTTTGAAAATTTCAGTCCAAGGTCCTCTGGTCCTGTTGTTTTTAGGCCTATGGTAGGCAGCACATTGTGGCAGAGTCATGTGGCAGAGATAACCCCTTCACGTCATATCAAGGTATGGAAAGGAAAAAAAAAGAGATCAGAGTCCCACAATCCCCTTTAAGGGTATATCCCTAATGACCCGACACTTACCACAAGGTCTACCTCTTAAAGTCTCCACCTCCTCCTTATAGTTCCATAGTCTAGGGACCAACATTAACATCTGGTTCACTAGGGGGCACTATACAAAACACCAATTATTCCTTTTTGAATTATGGTTTCTTTTCACAAAGTTATTTCTTCATTGAATTGACACAAGGTCGCTGTTTAGGCATCACTGAGTATTTAACACCAATGTTTAAATTCAGTTATCTTTTTTTGCATTCATTGATGACCAAGAAATACGGGTTTATATTTTAATGCCATCAAAATGTTTTTCATCCCACAGATATAGACATATTACATATATTTCCATTCATGACAAATGCATTGTCTTAGTAATAGGTTTTTAATGAACTAAAAGCACTGCCTTTATCATTTCCAGGTACCAAAAAAGTCACAGAAAACAAACATTAATTTTTTTCAGGCAAAATTATAGAATAATCTCAAACCAAAGATGAAAAAAAATCTAATTATAAATCTTAGGAACTCAGAGAAAATACACCATGATGGTTTAATTTGTAGAAAAGAGAATAGATATAAAACTCCATATGATCCCTACATAGCAGGTCTCAAGCTTTTACATCATTGATTCAAGGAGCATGAATCTCATCATAATAGATATAAAGCATTTATTTTCATTAAAGACATTTAAGTGTCATACAGCATTTTGTAAAGGCCAATAAAGTTGAAGTAGTTCTATTGGGATAACTTCCATTTGTGAACTGAAAGCATATTTTATAAAAGTCTAAAAGACTAGCAAAGAGATTCATTAGGCTCCCTGGAATTAAAGGGGGAATTGATTAGGTGAAAACAGTGTTCATAGCCCTTTTACACCCCATCGCACCTGGGGAATATCATCCACTCTTAATGATATCAATGCTTCAATAGTGTTGTATTGTAATTTAGAGAAATGGGATGAGAAGAAATATATCATGGAAGATGTTTATCATTCCACTAGGGGAGACAGAGAGAGTGAAGGTCACTCTGATCCACCTCACTGAAGGGTGGCTCCTCCCTTTACTTTTCTTAGCTGTGAGAAATCCCTGATAGAGCAGGGAAAATGATTTTGAGTGGCATCCTCTCAGACTTTTCTGTTTGATTCACCTTTTAATTAACACATTAGAATAATGCTTTTTTTTTCTGGCAGTTATATCAAGAACATACGCCCGGTGAATACGACATGTGAAAACCTCACTTAAGTAAACCCAGTAACCAAGAGTTACCCTTCATAAAAAAGAATAAATCGGAATCACCATTTACTCTCTGACTCCAAAGGACTTGTTTTAGGATTTTATTCTTTAAGCAATGCCTTTTATTAATTTTACACAAGAAAGAATAAAGAAAAAGGGCTGGGAAATTTGCTGATTCAGTGAGAGATCACTTGCATAGCAAAAGTAAGGCTCAGGGTTCAATTTCCAGTACCACAAAGTAAATTAATACATAAAAGGAACAACTAAGAAAATAATGAAAAGAAGCTTTATTTAAAATTGTGGTAGAAATTTTACCATAATAAACCCCAAATATATTTGTAATTACAGGATTTGCTCATTCAGATAGGCAATATTCTCTGAATGCAAGTAACTACTTCTCAGTTATCATGCGTGTATTTTGCAAACACTAATATAAAATTCCACATATCTCTTAAGTTTGAGCTTATCATTACTAGTGATTCTTCTTGCATTTGCATCATCAAATTACAACACTTAGCTATATAGTTGCAGAGTTCTTTTATTCTTTATTGATCATTTACAACAATTCATCTAATGATTTTTTATATAGCTATACCATTTATTTTCTTCTAAACATCTTTGTATACAAAGCTCCTTTTATCATTTCTTATGTTCTAAAGGATAGTAAGTAAATTTGGGCACATTACCATAATGAAACATAAAAAATAAAAAAAATTTCTGTGCGACTTTTGAAAAAAATGGGATGGGCCAGGATTTTGACATCAATTATTTCTATTTCATGATGAAAACCTTCCTGTTGAATGACTAAATTGGTAAGAACAGTCATTTTTTTGAATTCTAAAATTCAAAAAAGCAGAATGCATTACAATTCATGTTACACATACAAAGCACAATTTTGTCCTTTCACAAATTCCTAAGTTTTAAGAAATTAATTTAGATACTGTCTGAAAACTTATCTATTTCACTTGTATGATCATATTCACTGTGGACGTTATAGACTAAAGTGCTGAAGTACTTTGCTTTTATCTCCTGATTGGTCTAATAATTGTGACATGTCTTTGTCAATTTTGCCCTCTTTGACATTATAGGTAGAGAAAGAAAAACACATTTTCTATTGTGTTCAGTAAAAATTAAAAGCAGTTTACAAAGATGGTGTCTCCAGTCTTCTTTGAAACATTTTGAAAAGGCAAAACTTTGGGAACTACAATGAGAAAATTGAATGTTAATGTAGTCAGGACCGTTCACTGCACTCGTGCATCATCATTTTAAGACAGCAATAGTCAAATGTTTCTGTAAAGAGCCAAGTAGTAAATACTTCAGCTTTGTCAAATGTACAGATTCTGTCACCTCTACTCAACTCTGCTGTGCAGCATGAAAGCTGTTACAGACAATACATAATGAATGTGTTTGATGTGATGCCATAAATATTTATAGAAACATGAAACAAGTTGGATTTGGTCCTCAGCCACAAATTATCATCTTTTACCTAAGAGATCTATAATTCTTTTTGTTAAGAGAGAGAGAGAATTTTTTTGATATTTATTTTTTAGTTTTCGGTGGACACAACATCTTTTTTATTTTTTATTTTTATGTGGTGCTGAGGATCGAACCCAGTGCCCCCCACATGCCAGGAGAGTGCACTACCACTTGAGCCACATCCCCAGCCCCTATAATTCTTTTAGTTCCTAATTATTTTAACATAAAAAATTATTCTAGTTGGGAACAGTCTATATATGGTAATGAATATCTAATTTCTTTAGAAAGAAAAATAGCAAATGTAGCAAAATAGCATATATGGTATATAACAATAAGTTTACTAAGATACAATGATGTTCTTGAGATTGATTGGAAGATCCAGTGATTCCCATTGCAATTAAAAGACAAAATGTGGCACCTGCAAGGTAGGCAGAACTGTGACCACCGACGGAAAAGGCCCAGTGGCCCGCGGAGGGGCAGAGCTGCCAACCACACCTGCAAGGTAGGCGGGCCTGCGACCCACCGGCAGAACAGGCGCAGCGGCTTGCAGAGAGGCAGAGCCGCCCCCTCCCCCCCCGCGCCTGCAAGGTAGGCGGAACTGTGACCACCCACAGAACAGGCCCAGCGGCCTGCTGAGGGGCAGAGCTGCCAACCACGCCTGCAAGGTAGACGGAACTGTGACCACCCACAGAACAGGACCAGCGGCCTGCTGAGAGGCAGAGCCACCCCCTCCCCCCCTGCAAGGTAGGAGGACCTGTGACCCACCAGCAGAAGAGGCCCAGAATTCCGCGGAGGGGCAGAGCTGCCCCACACGCCTGCAAGGTAGGCGGACCTGCGATCACCAACAGAACAGGCCAGACCTGCAACAGACAGACAGAACAGGCCAAGCGGCCTGCGGAAGGGTACAGCCGCCGCCCCCCCCCGTGCCTGCAAGGTAGGCGGACCTGCGACCCACTGGCAGAACAGTCCCAGCGGCCTGCAGAGGGGCAGTGCCGCTGCCCGCGCCTGCAAAGTAGGCAAAACTGCGACCACCGACAGAACAAGTCTAGCGGCCCACAGAGGGGCAGAGCTGCCGCCCGCGCCTGCAAGGTAGGCGGACCTGCTACCAACCGGCAGAACAGCCCCAGCGGCCTGCCGGCGTGGTAGGCACATTACCCCAATTGGAGGAGGGGCAGAGCCGCTGCCCGCGCCTGCGAGTGAGACTTTGCAACTATACAAGAGCAATATAAATATATAGGGGGAAAATTCAATAGCACAACAGTTTCACCAAGCAGAAAGAAACACGAACAGTATGAAGAGACAAGGAAAGAAAGGACCACAAGCAATGCAGGTCAACTCAACGTTAGAAGAGGTAATATCTGCAGCAGATGGAATGTCAAATAAAGAATTCAGGATATACATGCTTCAGATGATCTGGAGTCTCAAGGAAGACATCAGACAGCAAAATCAGACAATGAAAGATCACTTCAAACATGAATTACATAAACAAATACAGGAAGCAAAAGATCAACTATACAGGGAGATAGAGGTTATAAAAAACAAACAAACAGAAATCCTAGAAATGCAGGAAGCAATAAACCAACTTAAAAACTCAATTGAGAATACGACCAGCAGAGTAGAACACTTAGAAGATAGAACATCACATCAAACAATGAAGACAAAGTATTTCAACTTGAAAAGAACATAGACAGCTCAGCAAGACTGTTAAGAAACCATGAGCAGAACATCCAAGAAATATGGGATAACATCAAGAGACCAAATTTAAGAGTCATTGGGATACAGGAAAGGATAGAGTTTCAAACCAAAGGAATGAGCAATCTATTCAATGAAATAATACAAGAAAACTTCCCAGACTTGAAGAATGAGACAGAATCCCAAATCCTAGAAGCCTACAGGACGCCGAATGTGCAAAATCATAAGAGATCCACACCTAGACACATTATAATGAAGATGCCCAACATACAGAATAAGGAGAGAATTTTAAAAGCTACAAGAGAAAGGAAGCAGATTACATTTAGGCGTAAGCCAATCAGGATAACAGCTGATCTTTCAACACAGACTCTGAAAGCTAGAAGATCCTGGAATAACATATTTCAAACACTGAAAGAAAATGGGTTCCAACCAAGAATTGTGTATCCAGCGAAATTAAGCTTCAGGATGGAAGATGAAATTAAAACCTTCCACGATAAACAAAAGTTTAAAGAATTCGCAGCTAGAAAACCATCTCTTCAAAACATCCTCGGCAAAGCATTACAGGAAGAGGAAATGGAAAATAACAATGAAAACCAACAGTGGGAGGTAGGACAGTAAAGGGGGCAAAAATAATCAAAGAGGAAAACAAACCATGTTTAGTAACAGAAATAAACAAATATGGCTGGAAGAACAACCCATATCTCAATAATAACCCTAAATGTTAATGGCTTAAACTCCCCAATTAAGAGACACAGGCTAGTAGAATGGATCACAAAACAAGACCCAACAATATGCTGCCTACAGGAGACGCATTTGATAGGAAAAGACATACATAGGCTGAAGGTGAAAGGTTGGGAAAAATCATATCACTCATATGGACTTCGGAAACAAGCAGGAGTATCCATACTCATATAAAATAAAATAGATTTCAAGCCAAAGTTAATCAAAAGGGATAAAGAGGGACACTACATACTGCTTAAGGGAACCATACACCAACAAGACATAACAATCATAAATATATATGCCCCAAACAATGGTGCAGCTATGTTCATCAAACAAATCCTTCTCAAGTTCAAGAGTCTAATAGACCACCATACAATAATCATGGGAGACTTCAACACACCTCTCTCACCAATGGACAGATCTTCCAAACAAAAGTTGAATAAGGAAACTATAGAACTCAATAACACAATTAATAACCTAGACTTAATTGACATTTATAGAACATACTACCCAACATCAAGCAGTTACACTTTTTTCTCAGCAGCACATTGATCCTTCTCAAAAATAGATCATATATTATGTCACAGGGCAACTCTTAGACAATATAAAGGAGTAGAGATAATACGATGCATCTTATGTGATCATAATGGAATGAAACTGAAAATCAAGATAAAAGAAGGAAGGAAAAATCATGCATCACTTGGAGAATGAACAATAGGTTACTGAATGATCAATGGGTTATAGAAGACATCAAGGAGGAAATTAAAAAATTCTTAGAGATAAATGAAAACACAGACACAACATATGGGAATCTATGGGACACATTGAAAGCAGTTCTAAGAGGAAAATTCATTGCTTGGAGTTCATTCCTTAAAAAAAGAAAAAACCAACAAATAAATGATCTCATACTTCATCTCAAAATCCTTGAAAAAGAAGAGCAAAACAACAGCAAAAGAAGTAGAAGGCAAGAAATAATGAAAATCAGAGTTGAAATTAATGAAATCGAAACAAAAGAAACAATTAAAAAATTGACAAAACTAAAAGTTGGTTCTTTGAAAAAATAAACAAAATCGACAGACCCTTAGCCATGCTAGCAAAGAGAAGAAAAGAGAGAGCTCAAATTACTAACATACAGGATGAAAAAGGCAATATCACAACAGAAACTTCAGAAATACAGAAGATAACCAAAAATTATTTTGAATCCTTATACTCCAATACATTAGAAGATAGTGAAGGCATAGATAAATTTCTTAAGTCATATGATCTGCCCAGATTGAGTCAGGAGGATATGGACAACCTAAACAGACCAATATCAATTGAGGAAATAGAAGAAACCATAAAAAGACTACCAACTAAGAAAAGCCCAGGACCGGATGGGTATACAGCATAGTTTTACAAAACCTTTAAAGAGGAACTAATACCAATACTTTTCAAGCTACTTCAGGAAATAGAAAAAGAGGGAGAACTTCCAAATTCATTCTACGAGGCCAACATCACCCGGATACCTAAACCAGACAAAGACACTTCAAAGAAAGAAAACTACAGACCAATATCTCTAATGAACCTAGATGCAAAAATCCTCAATAAAATTCTGGCAAATCGGATACAAAAACATATCAAAAAAATTGTGCACCATGGTCAAGTAGGATTCATCCCTGGGATGCAAGGCTGTTTCAATATACGGAAATCAATAAGTGTCATTCACCACATCAATAGACTTAAAAATAAGAACCATATGATCATCTCAATAGATGCGGAAAAAGCATTTGACAAAGTACAGCATCCCTTTATGTTCAAAACTCTAGAAAAACTAGGGATAACAGGAACATACCTCAATATTGTAAAAGCAATCTATGCTAAGCCTCAGGCTAGCATCATTCTGAATGGAGAAAAATTGAAGGCATTCCCTCTAAAATCTGGAACAAGACAGGGATGCCCTCTCTCACCACTTCTGTTCAACATAGTTCTCAAAACACTGGCCAGAGCAATTAGACAGACGAAAGAAATTAAAGGCATAAAAATAGGAAAAGAAGAAATTAAATTATCACTATTTGCAGTTGACATGATTCTATACCTAGCAGACCCAAAAGGGTCTACAAAGAAACTATTAGAGCTAATAAATTAATTCAGCAAAGTGGCAGGATATAAAATCAACACGCATAAATCAAAGCCATTCCTGTATATCAGCAGCAAATCCTCTGAAATGGAAATGAGGACAACCACTCCATTCACAATATCTTCAAAAAAAATAAAATACTTGGGAATCAACCTAACAAAAGAGGTGAAAGACTTATACAATGAAAACTACAGAACCCTAAAGAGAGAAATAGAAGAAGATCTTAGAAGATGGAAAAATATACCCTGTTCATGGATAGGCAGAACTAACATCATCAAAATGGCGATATTACCAAAAGTTCTCTATAGGTTTAATGCAATGCCAATCAAAATCCCAACAGCATTTCTTGTAGAAATAGAGAAAGCAATCATGAAATTCATATGGAAAAACAAAAGACCCAGAATAGCAAAAACAATGCTAAGCAGGAAGTGTGAATCAGGCGGTATAGCGATACCAGACTTCAAACTATACTACAGAGCAATAGTAACAAAAACAGCATGGTACTGGTACCAAAACAGGCGGGTGGACCAATGGTACAGAATAGAGGACACAGAAACCAATCCACAAAACTACAACTATCTTATATTTGATAAAGGGGCTAAAAGCATGCAATGGAGGAAGGATAGCATCTTCAACAAATGGTGCTGGGAAAACTGGAAATCCATATGCAACAAAATGAAACTGAATCCCTTTCTCTCGCCATGCACAAAAGTGAATTCAAAATGGATCAAGGAGCTTGATATCAAATCAGAGACACGCCGTCTGACAGAAGAAAAAGTTGGCTACAATCTACATTTGGTGGGGTCGGGCTCCAAATTCCTCAATAGGACACCCATAGCACAAAAGTTAATAACTAGAATCAACAAATGGGACTTACTCAAACTAAAAAGTTTTTTCTCAGCAAAAGAAACAATAAGAGAGGTAAATAGAGAGCCTACATCCTGGGAACAAATCTTTACTCCTCACACTTCAGATAGAGCCCTAATATCCAGAGTATACAAAGAACTCCAAAAATTAGACAATAAGAGAACAAACAACCCAATCAACAAATGGGCCAAGGACCTGAACAGACACTTCTCAGAGGAGGACATACAATTAATCAACAAGTACATGAAAAAATGCTCACCATCTCTAGCAGTCAGAGAAATGCAAATCAAAACCACCCTAAGATACCATCTCACTCCAGTTAGATTGGCAGCCATTATGAAGTCAAACAACAACAAGTGCTGGCGAGGATATGGGGAAAAGGGTACACTTGTACATTGCTGGTGGGACTGCAAATTGGTGCAGCCAATTTGGAAAGCAGTATGGAGATTTCTTGGAAAGCTGGGAATGGAGCCACCATTTGACCCAGCTATTCCGCTTCTTGGTATATTCCCTAAAGACCTAAAAAGAGCATGCTACAGGGACACTGCTACATTGATGTTCATAGCAGCACAATTCACAATAGCAAGACTGTGGAACCAACGTAGATGCCCTTCAATAGATGAATGGATAAAAAAATGTGGCATTTATACACAATGGAGTATTACTCTGCATTAAAAAATGACAAAATCATGGAATTTGCAGGGAAATGGATGGCATTAGAGCAGATTATGCTAAGTGAAGCTAGCCAATCCCTAAAAAACAAATGCCAAATGTCTTCTTTGATATAAGGAGAGTAACTAAGAACAGAGTAGGGATGAAGAGCATGAGAACAAGATTAACATTAAACTGGGATGAGAGGTGGGAGGGAAAGGGAGAGAGAAGGGAAATTGCATGGAAATGGAAGGAGACCCTCAAGGTTATACAAAATTTCATACAAGAGGAAGTGAGGGGAAAGGGGAAAATAATACAAGGGGGAGAAATGAATGACAGTAGAGGGGGTATAGAGAGAAGAGGGGAGGGGAGGGGAGGGGGGATAGTAGAGGATAGGAAAGGCAGCAGAATACAACAGACACTAGTATGGCAATATGTAAATCAATGGATGTGTAACTGATGTGATTCTGCATTTTGTATACAGGGTAAAAACGGGAGTTCATAACCCACTTGAATCAAAGTGTGAAATATGATATATCAAGAACTATGTAATGTTTTGAACAACCAACAATAAAAAATTTTAAAAAAAGACAAAATGTATAATAATGGATTGAAAATTAATAAATTTTATTTTTTTGTATTTGAATGATCTTTAAGAATAAAATCACAAAATAGTCAACTTACAAATACTTATAACAGCTTGTAAATTAACTCATAAACTAAAAGTATGCCTAGTGGATACTAGTGGGTCTTTTTTTTTTGTATAGAACAAAAAGTAAATCTTGCATTAGTGTTGAAAAAATTGACCCTTTCCATTATGTGAATATTGTTCATGGATATGACCAGAAAATAAAAGGACCATATGCAGGGGAGATTCAGTAGCAGCACTGGTATCCATCTACTAAATTTTGCAATAATCTGTGAGTGAGGAGCACATTCTTGAAACAAGCACCTGAGTCTCAGTCAGTTACAGAAACTGGGCTTCAGCCAATCCCAGAGAGCCAAAGATCATGATAAAGCAAAATGCAAGCAGTGACAGATCAAACTGTCTCAGAAACTCCCTTTCATTCTGTGTCTATAAATGCTTTCTGGCAAGTTACATGCTGGGATTCTTAGGAACCTGTTATGGTTCTGAGGACCGTCCAATTCCTAAATTGTTCTTTGCTAATTTAACTTTGTTAAATTTGCCTAATAGTTTTCATTTTAACACTTCCTGATAACTTTATATCTTCAAGTTCTTTCGATGTCATATTTATCCAACAAAAATATAAATGCTTATAAAATAAGAGGTGGTGTGATAAAAATCACATAGTCAAACAATAAGATACCATAGAAATTATGAGAAAACATATCTTTCTCCTTTTATATCTCTGCATCTATCTACTAAATTATCATCTATTTCATCATTTATCACCTATCAATTATCTATATCATCATCTATCATCTATTTATCTATTCTCTTTATCCCATCTATCATGTATGTGTATATTTCTCACATTTAGTTTTATCCCTCAATCCTATTATCTTTCATCCTAAATTCTTACTCAGATCCATTTCTTTTTCTCCACTACTTACCATATTGAGAGGTGGTCATATCTCTCACTTGGGCTTTTGTAGAATTTTACAAACTGATGTGACCTCCCCATATCAAATTTTTCCCACTGAACTCAACTCACTGTAAGTAGAAGGTCCTTTATTTATTTTTAAATGAATGCCTAATCATGTAACTCATCCTCTTATAGTATGTTTACTTACTATCAACTTCTTAAAACATCGAACATCTAGGAACATTCTTGGGATAAAATATAAAGCAACTCTTTCTTGGTTGTTGTTCTGTTTAGCATTATCAGTCATCATGGTCTCTTTTCCATCAGTCATACATATTCATCATCTTCTGCCCCTTCTTGGGTCCTGATTTGCCATGATTTCCTGTTCTCATGATTGCCACCATCTTTCTCTTGGTGAACTTAGCCTTCCCAAGTGAGCTCATTACCAAGTTCTCATAGAAGAACACATAAACATTCCTTAACAGAGTTTTCTTAGTATAATATGACAAATTATATGTATCATTGTGACAAAAATTTCCTAACAAGAACAGTTTAAAGGAGACAAAGTTTATTTTGGCTCATGGCTACAGAGGTTCAGTACATGGTCGGCTGGTTTCATCACTCTGGGCCCAACCTGCAGCAGAACATCATGGTGAAAGATCTTGATTTAAGAATGCTATTTAACTCTTGGTGGCCAGTGAGCAGAGAGAAAAATTGGAAGGGACCACAGGGAAGGTAAACCCTTTCAGGGCATACCCTCCACGTCCTCCAGTAACACATCACCTACCTAGTTACCAACCAATGTGGCAATTCAAGCTAGGATGAACTAATTTGGTTACTAATTTTGCCATAATATTTTGCTCCCAGCTTTCCCAAAGCTCATGTCCATCTCACGATGCAAAATGCATTTATTCTACAAGAGTTTCATAGTGTTAACAGTCCCAGCATTTCCCCAAAGTCCAAGTCCAATGTCTCATGTGAGATGCAAAGCAAACTTTTGGTTTTGAACCCTTGTAAATATCAAATAAAGAGACATATAGACAATATACTGTAGCCCAGAGTGAACATTCACATTCTAAACTGGAGGAGTAAGGGCATAAAAAAAAGGGATTGTACCAAAACACAGCCAGACAAAAAGGTCCCCTAACTTGACATACGACATCTTGGACACTTGGTGATGAGATTTGCTTTTCTAAGGGCTTGGGGGCAGTTCTGCCCTCTGGCTTTACTACATGGGCTCTCTTTTAGCCTGGCTCTTTCCAAAGCCAACAGATTTCTTTGTCAGACCACCTTCTTTAATGACATCTCTTCATTCTTAAGGTTTGTATTTTAACTTCTTTTTCACCTCCACAGCTTCACATATTGCCCTCTCAGGGGCAGCCTACAGGGATTCAGACCCTGCTAAATTAAGCCTGACTAGGTCTTGCTTTGGAATCTTGGTGGAAGCCCCTGTGATCCCTTAACTGGTTCATCCTGCATGCCTGCAGAACCAGCACCATATGGATGACACCAAGGTGTGCAGCCAGCTTGCTCAGCGGTTGGGTCCCCAGAATCACAGCTGTTGCAGATTTTGAGTCCCTGCCCTCTGAGTGCCTGCGTAGCTGAGCCTGGAGAAACAACTTCTTATGCTCCGATCCCCACTATGAGAAAGGTGCCTTTATGATCTTTTCACAAAGAAATTTTCCCTGCGCATGGGAAGGACATGATCTTGCAAATTTCTGATGCCCTAAAGCCACCTTTCCTATTGTAGCTGTATAAAATATTTAACATCTCTTTATTTGCTGTAATTCCTTCAACAACCCACAACTGTCTTGGCTCCAGTTTTCCATGCAACTTTCTGGCTCAAATGCAAATTTTTCAAATTCTCCTTCTTTGTTTTTCTGCTCCCCATTCTCACACCAAACCTGAGTAAAAGCTTTCAGCAGTAGACATACCACTGTCTGCATACTGTGCTGCCTTAAAATTTTCTCTGCCAGATTAATTACTCCATCACCTTCAAATTCAGTCTCACAGAGTGTCAGGATGTGGGCAAAATATAGATGATTTTAATTTTTTATTTTTTTGCCATAATATAACATGAGTGCCTCTAATCCAATTTCCAGTAGAGTCTTCATTTCCCTTTGAAATCTCAAGAGATTAGTCATATCCCCATCAGCATTCTGGCCTTTTGAGTTACCCCAGAATCACCCATTGAACTCTGTTTGTAACATTCTGAGGTTTCTTTTGCCTCGTCTGTAAGCTTTTCCAAATCTCTCCCATAAACCTGCCCTCTCAGGGGCAGCCCACAGGGAATCAGACCCTGCTAAACTATGCCTGACCTTGAAGGTCAGGAATGTTATTCGGAAACTCCACGTTGAGTTATTGGCTCACCAATGACCCACTTGTTGGTACCAGTTTCTCTATTAGTCAGTTCTACATCATTGGGCCAAAGGACCTGACAAGAACAACTCAGAGAAGTAAAAGGTCATTTTGGCTCATGGTTTCAGAGGTTCAGCCCATGGCTGTCCAATTCCATCACTCTGGGCCCAAAATGAGGCAGAATATCATGGCAGATGAACTTGATGGAGGAGAGATAATCAGCTCATAGTGTCCAGTGAGCAGAGAAAAAGGGCAAGGGGCACAGGGAAGATGAATCCTTCCTGGGTCCCCCAGTGATCAACCTTCTCCAGGCATGGCCCCCACCTGCCTACATTTACCACCCAGTTAGTGGATTCCAACTAGTAAGCGCTGATTAAGTTAGAACTTTCACAATCCATTCGTTTCACCTTCAAACATTCCTGAATAAACTTTGTAGGGGGTTTGGGGGATACTTAATATCCAAACCATAAGAATATAAATTCATAGCACCTTGTATTTCTCCTTGGCAGCACTTTTCAACAGTGTAGCTGAGTGATTCTTTTGTTGATATCTTTCCCGCCTACCAACTGTTGGCCCCACAAGGGAAACAAAAAAAAATCACCTTTGATTCCCTCTCAGCACTTAACATAATGCCTGTCATATTGTGAGCGATAAAAATATATTTACCAAGGAAAATGATTGAATAATTAGCATTTATGTGACGAAAACATAATTGAGCTAAGAAAATGCTACTATAGTTACTGTCATGTGAATATTTTTTTGTTAAATAAAGAAAATCAGTGTGGCATGCCATCAACATAAAAGTCAGCAAAATGGAACAGAATAAATGAATTGCAAATTTGTCATTTTTATTATAAATGGCACAAAGAGGACCACTTGTTACTGAAAATTAAATGAATATTACATAAATTGATATTTAGTTAATGTATTTGCATTTTAAAATAAGTATTCTTAATTCTGTATATTTGGATAGGAAGAAAAAATATTCAATATTTTGACAATAATAATGAAAAAATTATCATAAAGGAATTATCTAAAAATTTTTAAGATGACTTTGACCTTGTTCATCTGCATATCCTGACTGACACCTAGATTTTGCCACCTCACATATTTTATAACTGCTGAATTTATTTTTTGTTTATGTTTGTAAGCTGTGACCTGTCTTTGGCTCCTGCCCTCAAAGTATTCAATATGTAATACCTGATATATATATATATATATATATATATATATATATATATATATATATATCTCCATGCATTTATATTATAATAGGCCTCAAATGATAATAAGACAACATAATAATGTATAAATAGTATTAAAACAATTGTGTATAAAATACCTTTATAAATCACATTAAAGTAATACATTTAAATTTATAATCAGCATTGAATATTGGGAACATTTGAATGATGTAAAAAATTTATTAAATTTTTTACACTATTAATTCATATTAATAAAGTAAAAGTTGATCAAGAAATGATAAGGAGCCTTCCATTAGAATTATTTTGTAATTTTTAAAGTAAAGCAAAAGTTTATTTTATTACATGATATAAAAACACATATTACTTCAATCAAAATATTTCTAAGAATGCAAATAATTGATTTGACTTTTAGCTTCAGAAAAGAGGATTTAAATCATTAACTTCTCTTTTAAGGATCAGGTGGCCACAGTGAAAATATGACTTAGATTTTTCCCCGTATGTGCGTGTTTAATATTTACCAATGTTAACAGGTAGACATAGTGAAAGTCCATCTGTCTAGTTGTAGATGAAAGTCATGATTATAGATATGGTTTATACATTGCTACATGTGAGTATTTTTGGATAAACACACATGGAAATTTATGTGGATACAAATATACATACATAGGAATGTAAGTAATGAGTACTTAAAATAGTAATACATTCTCACATATCAAGTTAATATCACAGACAAAACGCATCCTTCCCCTCAAAGCATTACAAATTTTGTGAGAGTATATATATGTACATGTTCATTTATTTATGTATTTACCATGGGTTTTAATCCTAGGAACCTGAGCATACTAGGGAAGCTCTCTACCACTCAACTATGTCCCCTAACCAAGTGTGTGAACTTAAAGAAATCAATTTATCATAGCAATAAAAAGATCATGCAGTATCAAGGTTAAATATTTAAATGGTTATTTATTTTTAAAAGTTTCATTGTCTTAGAAAAATCTCAAAGTTCATATAATTAAAGAAATGATGTAGAGCTAGAATTAGTTCTAAGATGAGGTGTAGGAGTAGCAACCTCAGAACAGGTAGATGCAAATTTAGTGGCGGGGGAGGGCTTGTGCAGTTTGGGGCTGATTAACTGGGTAAATACGTGTTTCACGGCATTTATTCTCTCTGCAGTATACACTAGACAATATCAAAGGAGCTCATCCAGGAAACAAAGATTTGAAAAGGAGTATTGGTCATCTAGTCAAAGTCAAGTCCTAGATATCTTAAGAGGAAAAAGAAAAGTCCCACACTTGTCAGGTTCTGATGAACCCTTAGTAGATCTTCTGAATAATTGCTTCAACAGAAAAGGTAAAGAGACGTTTTCAAAGAAGAAGGTGAGTTGACAAATAATAAATACTAAATAGCCAGAAAAAAATCATAAAATAATGACAAATTAATTAAACATTTAAAGAAAACCCAGAAAAAAATCTTTCAATTAAATATAACACAGGTTCAAAAATCTAGTAAATTCATTAACCCAAAATACCAAGACCTGTGAGTGTGTTTTTGATTAGGCTGTAGCAGATCTAGCCCCTGAAATGACTGCTGAAAACAGTAAATAACTTGAGAAAACCATATGTTCATCTGTATTTCTGAAAACTTTAGAGATCTGGGAGTCCAAAAGAATGTAAAGAAACTGATAATCATAGACAGAAGTACTCTTTTCAACTAAGTAAAAATCAGCCACTATTTTTCTCTATGAATCATATGCTGAATCTAAGAATAGGCAGAAAAAAATGTTGGGCTCATAATAGACCAAAAGATTTTCCATGCAGAAGAAAAAAAAATCCAACGAAAACCTTAAGGCTCAAGTAGGCTCTTGTGACTGAAAGGGATTTTTGATGAGTTCCAGACAGAATGTTGGTTGTCACATGCTAAACTATTCTAAAAGACTTTCACTAAGTAATGTACAGTGCATGAACAGGATGTCTTGAATGGAAAAGTTAAAGTAAAAAGACCATATTCCTTCAGAACAAGATTGGAATTGATTAGTAGCCCTTAAACTCCTTAAAGAAACTAGCTCCTTCTCAGACCAATTTGACCAAAGTGATCATCCTGTCTCAAGCTGATTTTGATAAGTAGCATTATTATAATAATCAATGGACATTGTAGTGTTAAAAAGCTGTAAAATCAGAGAAGAAAACAAAGTGGCCAGGAGAAGTAAACCCTAAATGAATAAAGACTAAAAAGCAGATGGTGAATAAAAACATGCTACATTTAGTAGGATAACAGGAAGAATAACAGCTGGCTATTCATATAAAACCATGAAAGGCAGAAGAATAATGTAATTTACAGATTTACTCTCACACCTTTAAAGAACTTTTTAAAAGGGGTAAATAAGGAAAAAAAAATTGGTAGAATGTTAGAATTAGCAGACAAGAGCATTAAAAATCAGTTACAGTATCTCTATTG
Source organism: Marmota monax (assembly GCF_021218885.2). Lineage (NCBI taxonomy): Eukaryota > Metazoa > Chordata > Mammalia > Rodentia > Sciuridae > Marmota > Marmota monax. The sequence continues at coordinate 5,798,290 of NW_026695198.1, read as the reverse complement.
CATTCTTCCAAAACTTTCAAGCCATTTATTTTATAACATAAACTTATAAAATAAATTGTCCAAGTAAAACTTTTAAAGTTGAGAGTATAATCTAGGAAATAAAAATAAACTGGATGAATTAACAGTGGATTAGACATTCAAAAGGTGAGATTAGCAGACTTAAAGACAAAGTGATAGAAATTATCAAATCAAAGCACAGACTTTAAAAATATGAATAAAAAATAATTGATGGAGCATATAGAAAGGAGGCACAATTATAAGAACATAATAAACATATAATCAGAGACTCATAAAAAATAACATTAAAATGTAATATATAATAACCTCAGTTTGTATTGGTTCTTCTTGTGACTATAGAATCCATTTTGATATAATTATACAAGCATGGAATATATCTTAACCTAGTTAGGTTCACATTCTTATGAATGTACACAATGATGGGATTCACTGTGTTGTTTTTATATAGGTACATGAGAAAATTATATTAGATTCATTCCACTGACTTTCCTTTTCCTATCCCCACCTTCCATCCCTCCATTCCCCATTGACTAATCTACTGAACAACTTCCCCTTACCTCCCCTTATTGTGGGTTAGCTTCCACATATTAGAGAAAATATTCAACCTTTGACTTTTTGAGACTGGCTTATTTCACTTAGTAGGATAGTCTCCAGATCCATCCATTTGCTGGCAAATGTCATAAAGTCATTCATTGACAACACAGATCTAAGAACTTCAATTCAGTCAAAGCACAACAAATACAAATAAGAATATATTATCTCATGATCAAACTACTCAAAAACCAGGGATAAATTAAAATTTTTATCAACAGTCAAATTTTTATAAACAGAAACAAATGATGTACAATAGTGCAAAGTTAAAGATGGTAAAGGATTTCTCATCTAAAGCACTGGATGTTAGAAGAATGTTAGTAGAATTGCTGAAAGTTGAATAAAGTTTCAAATTTAAATTATATTCACAGAGAAAATATATATCAGGAGTAACAACAAAATTAAGATTTCCAGACATAAATGTTGAAAGGATTCATCACTAAAAGTTCTTCACTAAAAAATGCATTAAAGAAATTCTCCTGTCCCCCTCCTTTAAAATTTTTTTTTTCTTTTTGATAAATGTCTGTGGTGGCATATTTTTTAATTTAATTTTTTTTATTCTTAGTGCATTTTACTTATACATAATAGTGGGGTTAATTTGTCATATTCTTGAATGGATATAACATAGTTTTCTCCATCTGAATTACCACTACTACCCCCTTTCTTCCCCTCTTCCCTCTCCCTAATCCCCTTCCTCTATCATATTTGGAACATGCTGTGATATATTCACACATGCACCTAGCATAATTTGATCTTCATTCTGCAGTTCTTTCCCTTCCCTATTTTTCTCTGCTTCTACTCTACTAATCTCCCTTCTATTTTTGTGATATCCCCTTTCTTTATTTCTTATTCCTTTTCTCTCTTTAGCTTCTGCATATGACAGAAAGCATTTGATCCTTGACTTTCTGAGTCTGGTTTATTTCACTCAGCATGAATGTTTCCCAGTTCCACTCATTTACCAGCAAATTCTTATTTATGGCTAAGTAGAATATATGGCACTACACAAAAGAGGAATCATCAGAAATGGCAATTATATGGAAAAATTCACAATTATTCTGCACTATTATTTAAATATGAAAACATAACTGTTTTAACAAATATTGATAAATTTAAATATTTAACAAAATCATATCATAACATTGTCTTAAAGGATAGGAACAAAATAAAAGTGAAGTCTTATTTTAAAGTGGTCAACTCTTTAAAAGAAGAATACTATAAACCTTAAAACACATTAAAATAAACAAAAGTTATAGCTATTAAATTCAGAGATGAAATGAAGTAGAAACATAAAAGTAATTTGTATTTAAGAAGAGATAGGCCAAATAGGAAATAAATGGAAAGAACTTTGTCTTGGATATACATAAAATATTTACAATATGAAAAATATTTTGAGCCAAATCTAAAACAGATTTCAATATATTTAAGAAGGAATTGAACCATGCTAAGTATATTCTCTGGCTAAAATAGAATTAGAAATCAAGAAATCAAGATTGGAAGCTTATCTTGTAAATTCCTAAATATGTCTAAACTTAGTAACACACTTTTTATGTGTTTGCTTTTTTTTTTTTTTTTTTTTGTTATGAGGTCTTTCTATTTTGTCTAGACTGGTCTTGAACTCCTGGGCTCAAGGAATCCTCCCTCCCAAGTAGTTGGAGTATAGACATGTGGCACCATGCCCAGCTGAAGAAGACACTTATAAAGATCTCATGAATCAAAGAAGACAGCAAGAAGTAAATGGGAAAATATTATATAATTATGTTTGGAATTCTGAAAGCAGTACAAAGAAGGAAATTGATGACATTAACTATATATTATAAAAATACAAATGTTCTAAAGTGATTGATTTCAAATGCCATTTTAAGTTGTAGAAAAAGAAGAGCAAACAAATCCAAAATGAGATCCAGAAAGAAAATAAAATATGAAGTAGAATTTAATGAAACCGAAATCAGAAAAGGAATAAAGGAAAATCACTAAAACTAAAAACTGGTTCTTCAACAATTAAAACAACAACAACAACAGATAAGTCTGGATCTGGAAAAAGAAGAGATAATGCAAATTATTAATATCAGAAATAAAAATGAGAGCTGACATTGCTGCTTATTCTACAGAAGATAAAAATGTAACTATTAAGAAAATGTCCATATCATTGAAGTCAGCAACTTCAGTTTTCACCACTTATAAACAACATTATATTTCTGACTCTAATCCCTCCAATGAAGCAGGAGAAAAAGCCATCTAGACAGGAAAGAAAGAAAATAAAACTATATTCGTAGATAACAAGATTGCCAATGTAAAATCTGATGTAATCTATCAAAATTATATTAGAACTAATAAACAAATTTAACAAAGTTGTAGAATATAATATCCACATGAAGATCAAGTTATTTATATATACTAGCAATAAACAAAGCCTTAAAATTTAACTACAGCTTCAGAATAGTGTGAAATACTTAAATATATTAATTAGCTTGGGTATATTTGGTAAGTTACAAACAGACCTATATTTTTAAAACTGTGAAACATTGCTGAATCTAAAGTATAAATAGAAAATTAGTTTCATTGGCCAGAAAACTTAATATTGTTAAAATTTTGATTCTTTCCAAATTGATATATAAATATAATACCAATAAAAATTTTGGCAGAATATTTTTTTAGATTTGATAAGCTGATTCCTTAATTCACATGGAAATAAGTAACCTAGAATAACTTAAACTAATTTGAAAAAAATAAAAGACAGAGAAGTCTGACACTACTTATCTCAAGGTTTGTTTGGAAGGTTAGAAGATTGTAGGGCTGGTGTCAAGATAGCAAAATAAAGTAATGCAAAAAAGTCCTTAATGTGTACATATGTAGCTAATACAAATGTTCAAGACAAATTAAGGAATATGATAAATTGTCAAAACATACATGTATCTATGCAAACATATACGTGTATCTCACAGGAGCAATTGTATAACCATATGCAAAAGGCAAAACAATACAACAAAAAATGTTTGATTCACAGACCTAAGTGTAAAATTAAAAATGCTGAACTCCTGGAAAAAGAAAACACATGAAAATAAAATTTTGGTCTTGGATTAGGCAAATATTCCTTAGATATGACACTAATAGTTCATCAATAAAATAAAAATCATAAGCAGTATTCATTAAAATAACTTCTTTTTGAAATTTTTGAGACGATGGAAAAATAGAACATAGAATATGTTTGCTAAACACATAAAGAACTTGATTAATGAACATGATTATATAATGTGAAAAAAATAAACACTTCATTAAAAATGATATATGAGTGGCAAATGAACACATGGGGATATGTTCAACTTTATTAGACATCATGGAAACCACATCAGAACCACAATGATATCTTAGTACAAAGCCATTGGATTTTACATTGGCAATCTTGTCATCTGTCAAGAATGGTTAGAATTAAAGAAAAAAATACTAATTATATTAATGGTGTCAAGTTTGAGCAGCAACTATAACTTTGAATAACATTTAGTTTCTGAAATTTTTAAATACTTCTCATATGATCTCATATGATCAATTTTCATATTGATGCATAAAAATGAAAGTCTGTTCATGGAAACTTGTACAACTATGTTCAATTTCATTTTGGTATTTTATATCTCTAAGAATAATATTAACTAATTATCTATGTCATACAAATTAAAAAGACTCGTTATTCTCCTTTGCTCAGAATGCAACAATTCTATGAATGAACTTGGGACGCTTTGGGGCAAGACCAAGGGAATCATGCTGCATTCTTGGTTTACTGTTGCAGAGTACTTCCTCCTAGGGACTTTCCACATCTGGGGACAACTGGAAAAGGGATTTCAGTGGAGCAATCACTTTGATTTGTCTTCTAGTAGAAGGTAAGCAACATGAATGCAGGCTTCCTGGTGAGTCCTTGGGGGTTTCTACAGTAATCATCTGGAACATGTTTGATTTAGGGGTGTTGATATTATATTCTGCTGCTTTGCTGAATTCATTTATTAGTTCTAGAAGTTTCCTGGTGTGATTTTTTTGGATCTTCTAAGTATAGAATCATGTCATCAGCAAATATTGATAGTTTAAGTTCTTATTTACCTATTTGTCTCACTTTAATTTATTTCTTCTAATTTCTCCAGCTAGAGTTTCAAGGACAATGTTGAATAAAAGTGATGAATGATGGTAGAGAGGGATGATGGGAGGGGAGGGGAGGGTGGATAGTAGGGGATAGGAAAAGTAGCAGAATACAACAGTCACTAATATGCCATTATGTAAAAATGTGAGTGTGTAACCGATGTGATTCCGCAATTTGTATTTGGGGTAAAAATGGGAGTTCATAACCCAATTGAGTCAAATGTATGAAAGATGATATGTGAGCTTTGTAATGTTTTGAACAACCAATAAAAAAAAGTTTATTGCAAAAAAAAAAGTGATGAATGAGAGCATCTTTTTCTTGTTCCATTTTTTAGAGGGAATGTTTTTAATTTCTCTGTTTAGAGTTAAAGTGGCCTTGGGTTTAGCCTATACTACAATAAGATAGAAAATATCAAAGACATTGACAAATTTCTAGAGACATATGACCTACCCAAACTGAATCAGGAGGTCATACACTATTTAAAAAGATACATTTCAAGTAATGAAATAGAAAATTACATCAAAAGCTTAACAACAATAAAAGCCCGAGACCAGATGGATTCTCAGACAAGTACTATAAGATCTTCAAAAAGTGTTGACACCAATATTCCTCAAAGTATTCCATGAAATAGAAAAGGAGGGAACCCTTAAAAACTCATTCTATGAGGCTAATAGCACCTTGATACCAAAACCAAAGACACATCAAGAAAAGAAAAATTCAGACTAATATTCCTGAGGAACATAATTGCAAAAATTCTGGGAAATCACATATAAAATATATTAAAAATATAGTGTAGCACTCTCAAGTGGGGTTAATCCCAGGGATGCAGGGTTGTTTCAACAAACAGAAATCAATAAATGTAATTCATTGTATCAATAGACTTAAGTATAAGACATATGATTATCTGAATAGATGCAGAAAAAGCATTTGACAAAATACAGCACCCCTTCATGTTGAAAACAATAGAAAAACTATGGAAAGTATAAACATACCTTAACATCATAAAAGGGTGTTGTTTTAATATATTCTGCCAGTCCCTGTATTTTAATTGAAGAATTGAAGCCATTATTGCATGGTTATTGAGCAGACAGTTCTATTACTTCCAGTCACTTTGAGTTGTTTCATAGATTTAACCAATTGTTATTTTTCAACAATTTAGTGCTTTTATGAAGAGCTGTGACCATTTGAGAGATTTGGGGTTTTATTTTGAGTTTTTATTTCTTTTTCTTTCTTTTTGTTAACCTTCAATTCTATTTTGTGTATTGATATGTGAGGCTTCAAAAGGAAGTGATACCTTTCAGAGAAATGTATATATTTATCAAATATAAAATAACTATAATTATGTAAATTAGTCTCTGTGACCTCTATTCTGTACCATTGGTCTACAAGTCTATTTTGTTGCCAATACCATGCTATTTTTGTTACTGTTGCTCTGTAGTATAGTTTAAGGTTTGGTATAGTGATGTCACCTCCTTCACTCTTTTTGCTAAGGATTGCTTTGGCTATTCTGGTTCTCTTATTTTTCCAGGTGAATTTCATGACTGCTTTTTTGATTTCTAGGAGGAATGTCTTATTTCTTTAAGTTTTTTTCTGTAGTGTGGGTTTAGTGCTCATGAAATTTTTAAAATTGATTTAAAAAAAAATAAATGACAGCAGAATGCATTATAATTCTCATTACACATGTATACCACATTTTTAAATATCTCTGTTTGTATATAAAGTATATCATGAAAATTTTTATTTCTTCATTGATTTTGAATAATAGCTTTATTGGATATTGTAATCTTAGTTGCAATTTTTTTTTTCAGTGTAAAAGGCAAGTTGACTTTGGTGTGACTTGGAGAAATTTTGTTGTTGTTTTTGTTGTTGTTTGTTTCATTTTGCCTATTTAGAATTCTATATGTCTCCTACATGTGGATGTCAATCTGGTTGCTAAGATTTGGAAACTTTTCTACTTTTATTTTACATAAAATGTTATTAATGCCTTCATCTTATATTTCTGTGTCCTCTTCTATCCCAACAAATCTTAAGTTTCATCTCTATGTTTTCCCAGAATTTCTGTGTATTTTCATCTAGGTCTTTTATATATTTATTTTGCCTTTACTTTCTGTTGAGTGTTTAGCTCAAAGACTCAGTCTTTGGGACCTGAGTTTCTGTTTGGTATATAACCTAGTCTATTGGTTATACTTCCAAGTGAATATTTTTTTTTGTTAAGTTGTTAATTTCTACATGTTCTGTTTGGTTTCTTTTCAAAATTTTCATCTGTTCATTGTAATGGTCTTTCAGTTTATATTATTGTTCTCTTAGTTCATTCCTTAATTTGTTTCTTAGATCTTCTTTTACCCTTTTAATTATTTTAATAATCTTTTTAAAACTCTTTCTCTGGAATTCATTTCTTTCCGTGTCTGTGCTCCCTTGTTGGGAGATTGTATCTCTTGGGAGGAGACTGGTTTGCCTGTTCTTTTTTTTTAAATGTCTTCAGAGGCCTTGGACTTGTGTATCTATTGAGACATATTCCTCTTCCTCATGTGCAAGAATGTCCTTCGGCATGTAGTCCTCTTTTCTAACAAGTCCTGTGCCTTCTATGGCATGTACATCATAAATTACTGAAAAAAAAAATAGGAATGCTGGGGTCAGCATCCAACAACAGCACCAACAATAAACAGGAATAAACTAAATCTGGCATTATTAAAGTATACAGCAGGTTTCAACTATGCTCTCCCCAATACTAATAACTTCCACAACATGAATGGCAAGGGCAGTAATTACATAAACTGAACTGTTATTAAAGAGTAAAATTGTAGTTCACTAAGTGAAAGTAAAATTAGAATAGGAAGTTTAAAATATTAAAAATGCAAACAGATATGCAGCAGGTGAGTGGAAATAAGTGATGACTACAAGAAGAAAGAGTATAAAGAAATAACTAAAAGCAGTAAATAATGAGAGGGATAGAGAGAACAAGTAAATTTGACTATTTAAAGGAGAAGGGAAGAGAGAAGGACTAATAAGAAAAAAAAACAGTTAAAATAAACAAACAAACAAACAAAATCAAACCAAAACACATAAACATAAATCTCACCCTAGTAAGGTCAAAACAAGGAGAAATAAGAAATGATTGAGGAAAGAAAAAATAAAAAAAGAAAAGAATGAACAAAGTGATAAAATGAGAAATTAATTAAAAATTATACCCACAAGTCAATCAACATAGCAAGAAAATACACACATACACACACACATAGATACATACTCACACTCATGTTCAATAGAGTAAAAGAGAAAATCTGTTTCTGCTTGGACTGTGTACTCTTTAGAGAGAACAAACATTGAGGGTGGTTAAATCCATCTTATCTGAGTTGCTCACTAAGCTATTAGGTAGGGTGATGTGGATCTGAGATGGTTATATTGGCTCTCAGCTTCCCTTCTTGCCAGGTAAAGTCAGGATAGAATGAGTCGTGGAGAGAATTGGAGATTTGTCCAATTTTCCAATCTAGGAAGATGCCCTCCCAGTGTAAGGATAGTGCTGCTAGACAGTTCTTAATATTAAGTGCAGACAGCTGACATTTACATCTGACCAACTCTCAAACAGTTTGCTCTGAAGCCTGGGCCTGAGTCCTTCAGGTGCACAATACCCTCTGTGCCCATCTCAGATGTACCCCACCAGGCAAACTGTAGATCTCATTACGGGTGCATGCATGGGGAGTTGGCTAATGCATTTTATCGATTTCTTGGCTCTTGCCAAACAGAGTGAACCATCAGCTGCCCCATGATGACATTCTGCCCCAGATCTCTACTCTGCACTCTCCAACTTACGAGAAGCCTACACCCCTCACACTAGCTTCCTGCACAGCCTCTGGGTGACTCAAAATCAGCCTCTCTGTTCCACGAGTTCCCTCAAGCCAAATTTCTTTGCAAAAGCAAACTTTCTTTCTGATTCAGTGGCCCCTCTTCTTCTCAGTGGACAGGAACTTGGCATCATTGGCTGGATTCCTGAGGTTTCATTCTGTTGTCTATGATTTTGATATTAACATTTGGTGTCTTCCTTTTATTATACACCTCACTGAGAAGCATGTTCCTGCTGCTGGAATCCAAGTTACAAGTAACTGGAAACTTTTCTTCTTTACCGTCATGTCTTTTAACTTGTTGTTTTAATAGTATATGTCTTATCTTTTTTTTTTTTTAACTTACTACCTATTTTTGTTTGAATCTAATGTATGTCTTCTGTAGATGAAGTAGACCTGGCCTTTTGAGTGGGTTATCCATCTCATTGATATGTTCAACATACATCTATCCATGATTCATGTGTTTTTTGTTTCATCTTGTTTCCATATACATTACATTTTTCATTCCACCCTGCCCGATATTTTGTATTAAGTGAATGCTTTCAAGTATAAAATTTCACTTCATTTAATTTTAGTTTATTTCTTTGTTTTAGTACTAACTACAATATATCTTTTAAATTATCAAAATTTACTTTTTTCAATAGTTTTATTTTTGCTTTTAGTTTAAAAAATAAGTTTTAATCCACAACAATTGTGTCTGTTTATGGAGTACAATGTGTGTTTATCCTACTTATAGGTTATTGAGGTTTCTGTATACGTACTTTAATATTTTCATTTAAATCAGGAAAATTTTCAGTCATCATTAAATAATTTTTCTTCTTTTAATCTTCTTCTCGTACTCCCAAATGCATTTGGTGGTATGAATAATGATATACACAATTCTTTGAGTCTCTATTTATGTTTTTATTTTATCTTCCCTATTATAAAATTGAAGAGTTATATACTTACCATTCTCATACTTTACTCATTATTTCAATTAGTTCAAATCTATTTATGAGCCCTATGTATAAATTTTATTGTGGTTTTTGCACATTTTAACTCTAGAATTCCTACTTGATACTTTTTGAAAAAGAAACAAATTCTACCTCTTTATTGATATTATTTATTTAATAAGAAATTATTTTTATCCTTTTTTATATTTCTTAAGCATGAGATAAGATTGTATATGAAATACAGTTTAAGTGGAATTGGGAAATGCTAGTGGGAACATGATTGCCATATCCTAACAGTGAGAGTAGGCTCAGTTTTATAAGGAAATTACAAACTGTTTCCCATAGTGGATGCACCATTGTTTATTCTCAGAAGCAATGAATGAAAGTTCCAGTTGCTTCACATACTCACCAGTATTTAGTGTTGTCAGTGGCTTGAAATTTAGCAACTTTAATATGCAAGAATGATGTCTCATTGTTTAATCTGCAATTTCTTAACAGCATACAATGTTGTGTAATTTATGTGAGAACACTGAATGCATTTATTTACATCTATATGCAACATTATAGTAGAATTTATTGGAAAGTATATTATTTCTCCATTGAATCACTTTTGTACCTTTTTTAATGATATTTTGACTCTGCTTATGTAGATCTACTCTGGGACTCTTTTCTATTACATTGATTTATCTCTTTGACTTTTATTTCACCATTACCAACTGTAATTATTAAGTATAATAATTACTATAATGATAATTACCATAGTTACACAACAATACTATTACTCTCATAAATATTAAAGTGGAATAGTGTCAGTCTTGGAATGGCGTCTTTGAAGGGGAACTATTAAAGGAGAACTTCAACATTGTGCTTCTTATTCTGGATCTTTTGCATTTCCATATATACTTTAGAATCAGCTTCTTGAGATTCACAAAATAACATGCTGGGATTTTTGAATCAAATTGCTTTGACTATTGATTAAGCCAGCAAGGACTATCTACTGGAGATGATTCTTTTTTTATGGATATTTTGTGTTCTCTTATATTCTGGATATGTTTGGTGTCTCAAAATTTTTTTTAAAATTCTCAGTATTATTTCCTAGAAATTTTCTCTTTTAATTTTCTATTTTACTCTGATATTTCCATTTTGCAGATGTTACACATTTATCAATTATTCCATAGATCTTTAATGTTCTTTTTTTCTTTAATTCTTTCTTTCCTTCATGTTTCAATCTCATTTCTATTAACAATTTCTATTAAAAATTCTTCATTTTCACATTTTTCTTCAGATATGCCCAGTGATTGAACACTTCAAGGAATCCTTTACTTTAATTTAATTAAAACCCTTTAATTTCAGGGTTTCTTTTTTCGTTTACAGTTCTTATGGAACGCCATCATGATGCTTTGGGCAAAAGGAACTAAGACTAACAGGTATTTAATATGGGGTTTTTTGTTTATGTGAACTAAGAATTCAGTTATTTTTGCTTATTTATTTATTTTGCAGCTGTGGGGATTGAAGCTAAAGTTTCTTCTCCTTTTCTTATTTTTATCTCCTCAATTTTTTTTTAGGTTTCCTTAAGACCTTCTTCTAAAATAATGCCTGAGATGTCCCATTCTTTCTGTTGTATTTCCATTTTACTATACTAGAGCCACATTGATGTGGAGATAAGCTATGGGGCAGGGCTATGGTAGGGAAGTTTTCTATAGCCCTATGATTAAGTCTCAATCTTTTAATGATTCTCTGTTCCTGGGGTGTGACTTTCCCAGGTGTTTCATTTGTTGAGAAGGAAGATTGAATGTGACTCAATTGAATGTGGGTATTTTCTTCCTCTAAATTGGAAGGCTAGAATGGGATATAATTGGGCACTTCCTTTCTCTAGGTCAATAAAGTGCTGGTAAAAAAAAAAAAAGTAGTAAAAAAATGTTTCCCTTCATACAGGTCCTTGTTAAGGAGAATCAAAGGTTGGTAGGCTTATTTTCAGATGGTTATTTTCCTTTTTGCCTGGCAGAAGTAGAGTGGAATTTTTGTCTGAGCTTCACTGTGAGAAATTTCTAAGGCTTCTTGAGGTGAACCTCACAAAAGACTGAGCTTCAAACTTAACCAATAGCAATTAGTCTATGACAGTTAAAGTTTTCCTGCTCCAATACTGGTTCCGGTGCAAGTTTCATCCGTTTGTGCTCTGATCCTCTGCTGGCTGGATGGTTCTAAGGAGGATGAGACAAAGCAGTTAATTATGAATGCATAGCACTTGATAGTTTGGAAAGGTGTCTGAGAAAAGGCATCTGGATAGAGACTTGAGACACCTTAACAGAGCAGCCCGGTGAAGACATGAAATCCTGGCATTCAGGCAAAAGCAAAAGCAAATGAAATGTTTCACAATAAAAAATGAGCTCAGCTCATCCAAAGGAAATATAATAGAATAAATGGAGACAACACTGAGGTAACATTGCAAAGACGTCAGTGGACAGGATGTTTCAGGAGGAAGGCTAAGTCAAGGACACAAAGAATATTACAAAAATACATCTGCTTGTCCATTACTGAAGAATTAAAAATATTCATATAAAATGCAGTCTGTGACTTTTCTTTTTTAAAAATAGAAAAAATTTAGCAATACTAATTGACATAACTTCATATATTTTTTTTCTGGTTTCTAGTGTCCCAGTATTCCTTGATTTCCTCATATGTATTATTTTCTTGTACTTTGTTTGTCTGCTTCGAGCAGGATTTTACAATCTCATATTTTCTGTGATCTTTTCTCACAGATTTTTAGTAGATTTCCTAAAGAAAATATTATTCATGAAACAAAATAAAATATCTCAAAACCAAAATCCGTTTTTGATTAAATTTAGGAAATCATGTTAAAATGTCTAGATAACTTTTTTTTTTCAATTTACTTTTTGCTTTTTAGGTTCATTTTATTGGACATGCCTTAAATAAGAAAGAACAAGAGCCTATAGTTCATTGAGCTTTATGCGCAAGCGCGAGCACGCGCACACACACACCCCTCCTAAAATCATAAACATGCAGCAGACTATTTTCATCACGTGTGTATTTTCCTTATATCCATTCCTAGTATACCCTCCACCAGTTAAAAGCCCCTGGAAATTTCTGATTGCCTTTCCTAACAATATGTTTTGTGTTGGTGAATTTTGCTCTTATAATGTTTTAATAATTCACCCAATTTATGTAGTTATAATAGTTTCTTTCTTTCTTCTTCTGAGGAGTGTTTGGAGTTAATACATTTTGCTTATTCATTAAATTATTGATGGACATTTGGGTCTTTTATAATTTTTGGCTATTATGAAAAAAGCAGGAGTAAAACTCATAAAGTCATGTACTAATATTGTACAGGCATGCATCACTTTATTCTACCTCATTAAATATCTAAGAATAATGTGTGTGTAGGGAGTATCTATTTTTCTTTAAGTTTTAATTACTTTTCATGCTACCTATGAAAATTTTACATTTGACAGGTTTGCAGCATTTATTTTTCTTCTTTACTGTTTCTTTCTAAAAATGGAATAAATTCTATTTAAATTTTTGTATATGATAATTTTTCAAGCTATTTTTGTTATATGATGAGAAGCGACAGAAAGTTTTCTTGCAAAATAGATACATAGTTGTTCTTGTACAATTTGTTGGAAGTCAATTTTATTCATATTCATATTACTCTAACACCTTTATCAAAACTGACTTGACTACACATGTGACCTCAGTATCAATTCTGGATTCTTTCATCTATTGCATCAATCAGCATCCTTACTCATATTCCAAAGTACTTTGATAGCTGCAGCTTTATGGTAAGTCTTGAGATCAAGTAGTTTACGTCCTCCAAATTTTTTTGCTCTTCTCAAATTCTTTTCAGTGTTTTATGTCTTGCATATTTTCACAAACTTTATACTTACCTTATTAATTTGTACAAAATATTTTTGGTTTTGCATTGGAATTTCATAGGGTCTCTAGACTTCTTGGGGGAGAATTTGCATCATGACCATCCATGAACATGTCCTGTCTCTCATTTATAGAGGTAATTTTAAATTTCTCTTAGAAATCCTTATAGATTTTGGTTAGTATTTTGAACTTATTTCATTAAGTCAAGTTTTCATTAAATTTAATATATTTCATTAAATTCACATTTTCATGTGTTTCATTATAAATTATATATTTTAAATTTCAGTTCTGAATTTTGTTACTATTATTTAGAAATGCAGTTGATGGCAGTGTGATAACCTCATATCTAGGGATTTTTCTAATTCATTCTACAGTTATAGAGGTACTTTTGTGGAAATTCTAGTTTATTCTAGATACATAATGGCATTATCTGAAAATAATAATATCATAATAATATTTTTCTTGAGTGCCTCACTGAATGGCTAGTCTTTTCAGCAAAATTGTTAAATAGAATGACTGAGTAGTGTTCTTTGTCTTATTGCCATCTTAGTGGAACAATGTTCCCTCTCTGAGCATTATTCATTATGCTATTTATGGATTTTTCTTAGATTGATAAAATTCCATTCAATTTTAGTTTGTTCAGAGTTTTATCATGAATAGGTGTTAAAGTATTGAAAAATTATTTTATGCATCCATTGATATTATTATCCTCTTTTTCCCTTTGTTTAATTTAGTAAGCTGTATTTGTGAGTCTTGAATTTTAAATCAGACTTGCAATTGTAAAACAAACCACAAATGGTCATGGTATATTGTTCTTTCACTGGTTTTCAATTAACTAAAATTTGATTAACAATTTTACGTCTATATTCATAAAGAATATTTTCAATAGAAGAATAGTATTGTTTTATGATATTAAAATAAATATTTTATTTGTAATCTTTTTTAAAGATGAATCTTTTATTTATTTTTAAATTAATTTTATTTTATTATTTACACAAATGAAGCACAACTTTTCATTTCTCTGGTTGAACACGATGTACAGTCTTACCATTCATGCAATCATATCCATACATGGGGGTAATAATGCTCATCTCACTCCACCATCTTCCCCACAAATACACATCTCCTCCCTTTCCGTCCCTCCCTTCTACTCAATCCAAAGTTCCTCCCTTGCTTCCTCCCTCCCCCATCATGGTTCAGCATCCACTTATTAGCCAAAACATTTGGCCTTTGTTTTTTGAGATTGGTTAATTCACTTAGCATGATATTCTCCAACTCCAAATTTACCTGCAAATGCCATAATTTTATTCTTATTTAAGGCTCAATAATATTCCATTGTGTGTGTATCTATCTATCTATATATCTATATCTCTATCTATCTATCTATCATAATTTCTTTATCCATTCATCTATTGAAGGGCATCTAGGCTATTTCCACAGTTTAGCCATTGTGAATTGACCTGCTATAAACATTGATATGGCCCCATCATTGTAGTGTGCTGATTTTAAGTCTTTTGGGTATAGACCAAGGATTGGGATAGCTGGAACAATTGGTGGTTCCATTCCATGTTGTTTAAGAAATCTCCATACTGCTTTCCAAAGTGGCTGCACCATTTTGCAATCCCACCAGCAACAAACCAGTGTACCTTTTCCCCATATTCTCGCCAGGTCAAGGTGCCAGCTGATTTTGTTTCAGATTAGGGCTCTCCTTAGATGCTGTCACCTTGCCACTTTCCCCAGATGCAAAGTGATCTCTTCCTTTCTCATAAAGCCATTGATCTGATCATAAGAGTCCCACTCTGATAACTTCACCTAACCACAATTACTTCTCAAACTCTCCCTCTCCTAATTGGGAGTCATGACTCTTTAGCATAGGAATTTGGATGGGCATAATTCAGCCATAACAACAGAGCATGGAAACTCTCCAAAGACTTTATATTTAATTTTGAATAATAATCAGTCTCCTAATTTTATTCCATTATCTCTATTTCTGCATTGTTCCCTCTTCTCTAGACATCTTGATGCACTGCTGTTCTTGAAATAAGTCAAGAACACTTTTGTATTGGGGCCTCTACTTAAAATGTTATTGGCCACAGGTGGTCTCATGGATCACATCATCACTTTTCCTAAGTCTCTTTCACCTTATCGCAGCCATACCTAATCTCTTTAGTTGTAATTTCAACCGTTCATTTCATCCAATAGGCCATATCTGCCTCTAATGTTTTCTTTTGTCTTTTCAATGCTGGGATCAAATCCTGGGCCTTTTACATGTTAGACAAATGCTCTACCCCTGATTTATAGTCCCAACCTGACCCTGTATTGTTTCTTATTATTTTGTTGAAATAATATGTTTCTTATTATTTTTCTTAAAAATGTTTATCACTGTTTTATATATGTATATTAGCTTTTTTTCTGTCTTAATTATGAATTATAAAATAAACTCCGGAGGGTCCTCATCTTTTAATCTTCTATTTGCTGCTTCACCAATTTCTATTACAGTTCTCGGGATACAGAAATCATTTACAAGTATTTGTTTAATTCATCAGTGGATACTTGGCAAAATAACATTCTAAAGGGTAAAAAAAAATGGTAGACTAGAATTACCAACACATTCTGGCTACTTCCCAAGATTAAATCCAATCCACAGTTGCCTAGCTATACAACAACGTAAAGTGTGCTGTGGGGAAGCCATGAAGTGTAACTGTTATGGATCACACATGAGGTATCTTCCAAAAGCTCATGTGTGAGAAAATGTAAGAAAGTTCAGAGATGAAATGATCCTGTTATAGGGATGTTAGCCTAATTAGTGCATCATCCCCTTGCTAAGAATTAACCAGGTGGTAACTATAGGCAGATAAGTGGCTGGAGAATATGGGTCATTGGGGTCATGCCTTTGGGGTTTATATTGTGTCCATGGTAAGAAGAGTTGCTCTCTGCTTCCTGGTGCCATGTTCTGACCTCCTTTCCTCCATCACACTTTTCCAACTTGATGTTCTGCTTCACCTCAGACCTTGACAAATGGAGTTGGCCACCTATGGATGGAGATCTCTGAAATTGTGAGCCCTCAGATTATATTTTTTTCTCTGTTCTTGTCAGGTCTTTTGGTCACAGTGGAAAAAAAAAAGCTGATCAAAACAGTGACACAGAGAGTCAATGACCACAGGAGAAACCCATAAATATTGATATTAAGATCATAAAAGAAGTTTTAAAATAAATAGACTCCACCAGTGCTGGGCACATGGTGTCTCAGTAGGGTAGGGCAAGATGCCCTTTAGTGAGATGAAAGAAAAAAAAGTCTTAGTGATTTCAAGCAGTATAAACTCTTCTACTACAGACAAATATGCAGTCTGAGCAGAGAGGAGATCTGAATCCTGTCCAATGAGCCTGAACAGAACAGACTCCTGGTACTTCCCCACAGATTCACTGGAAGTCCAGAAACCACATTAAAGGGGGTTTCATTTGTAGGCTTTCTGTGAAGAAGAACAGAAATCTCTGCATATTTTTTTTCCTTCATGTCCCTAAGACCCAGTGACATTTTTTTTTTTAACTTTTCCTGTGTCAGCAATTGCTCACCCCAAAAGGCAGTCAGGTATCAGAAGTGAGACCACAGCACAGAGCCTTTGGGAGCTCTGTGTGACTGCAGATGACATTGCAAATCTTCTGATCTGCAAAGAGGAGCAAAGTAGAGTACACATCATTTCAAAACTGGCACTCTGAGTTTTGTGACAAAGAGACAGTCTGTCTGAGTTTTGTGACAAGGAGACAGTCTGAGTGTGGATGAAGGACAGGGCTGGGTGCAGAAGTGCCATAAGGAAATGAAGAGGAAATCATCCTGCCTGCTAAATCCCATCCTATCCCAGAACCCCTGGCCAGCTTCCTCCAACAAGCTCAGAGGCATTTAAAAGATTTCCCACTGTGAACTGGACTCTAATCCCAACCTCACCCGAGGAGATGGACTGAGGCTCTCCAGAGGTAGGGTGGTCACAAACTCTGGATCAGTCTACAAGCTCTGCTGGTGAGAGGATTAGTGGCAGCTAAAACTATAGCCTTGTCCCCATTCACAGGTACAACAAACAGAATTACTGAGGATGAATTTAGCTCCGTTGCAATCATCTTCCCCTCAGCTCTCGCTGGTGGACGGTGAAAGATGAGATCAGCATACAAACTCACCCAAACAGTTTGGCTTGCTCAAATAGAAATTAATAAGGAACAAACTAAACTTTAATTTTATTCCCCCAGACCTCCCCATAGCTGTTGGATTATAAAATCAAAGCCCTGCAAAGAAGTGTCTTCCTTTTAATTACATCAGCAAAGAAAAGTCTTAGTCATTTTTAGTCTATTTTTGTGCTCACTTTTTTTTCCCCTGTGAGTTGTTTTGTTCTCTCTTCCATGTTAGTTTCTTTTATATTTCCTCAAATTTTATGTATTTTTTCTATTAATTCAGGTTTTCTTTAGATGTCGTTTCTTTGTTCTCATTTTATTCTCTTCTCTTTTATCTTTCTCTCCCCATTTATTTTGTCTCTCTTCCCTCTACCACCTTTTCCCTTCTTTCTATATATTTTAATATTAATTATACAAGAATGAGTGTCTATATTATTAGTTGCAGATATCACATTTAAAAATCTTTTATTATGTATCGATATATTGTTTGCTGTTAAATTACCTCTGCTACTGATGGATATTCTCTCTCCTGAAAGCCATGCTTGCCTCTGAACCAAGACACTGGAATGGATGCTCTGATAGAGTTATAGCTGAAGCCAGGAACACCATAAAGAGATATGTACTCACTACAAAGAATATAATGGAAGATATCATGATAGAAGAAAAAAATCCATTGCAAAACAAAGTGCAAACATCAACAATAAAATCCAGGAAACATCAGAAAAGGAACCAAAATGATGCTTTCAGAAGTTCCCAATTCCCTAATAACTGAATCTGTAGATATCAGAATGAGTGGAGGAAATAATGGACAAATAAGTATTAACAATTAATTATTACAATGATCACCTAATCCAAAGAAAATACAAGTAGATGAATGAATTAATAAAGTCATTGTTGGATGTAATTGAAAATCTGATAGATTCCAGAAAAGAATCCAATGGAACTCTTGGAAATAAAAGCTCAATAAATCAAATAAAAAACTCAGTTGAAACTATCACCAATAGACTAGGTTAAGCAGAAAACAAATTTCAGGGCTTGAAGACAAGGTGGGTGAGCTAGAATGTTCAGAAAATAATAAGGAAAAAATTAATAATATGAATATGATCAGAAGATACAAAAACTGAGAGAAAGATTGAGAGACATAATTTAAGACTCAGAGGAAATCACACAGCTATAATCATCTGACAAAGTTGCCAAAAACGTACATCAGAGAAAAGAGACAGCCTCTTTATCAAATGGTTCTGGGAAATCTGGCTATATGTCTATAGAAGAATGAAAAAAAAGATTCTTATCTGTCACACTGTACAAAAGTCAACTTAAGGTGGAACAAAGACTTAAATATATGAGCAGAAACTTTGCTGCTAGAAGAAATACTTCAACAGTTTCCTGAGTGGGACTTCTATAACTCAGGAAATGAAATTATAAAGCTTCTGTAAAGCAAAGTAAGCAACAGTGTGAAGAGAAAGCCTACAAAATGAGAGAAATCTTTGCCAGCTAGTCTTCCAGTGAAAATTAATACCCAGAATTTGTAACAGACTCAAGAAACTTAACACTAAAATAACAAAGAACCCATTTAATAAATGGCCTGATGAACTGAACAGACTTTTCTGAAAAGAAAAATTGTAAATGACTGACATTTATATAGAGTAATGCTAAATGTCTGTAGCTATTAGGGAACTGCAAATCAAAATCTCACCCTAATCAGAATGGCAGTCACCAAGAATATGAATAATGGAGGCTGGCAAGGATGGGGGGGGGCGGGAAGGAACTTGCTGGTGGAAATGTAAATAAATGCAGTTACTATGGAAATAAGTATGGTGGTTCCTCAAAAATCTGAAATTAAATTACCATGTGATTCAACTCTACCACTTCTTAGTATTCATTGGAAAGAATTAGAATTAGTGCACTTTAGGGAGACATGCATACCCAAGTTTATTGTGGCTCAATTCACAATAGCCAAGTTAGGTGGCCATCACTATCACTAGGATGAAATGATAAAGAAAATGCGTATATACAGCATGGAGTTTTTTCATCAGTGAAGAACAGTGAGGTTATATCATTTGCAGGCAAATGGACAGAACTGGAGACCAACATGTTAAGATAATTAGGACTGATATAGAAAAACAAATGTCTTTTTTTCTGAGCCACATCCCCATCCCTATTTTGTATTTTATTTAGACAATGAGTCTCACTGAGTTGCTTAGCTTCTCGCCCTTGCTGAGACTGGTGTTGAACTCAAAATCCTCCTATCACACCAAGCTGCTGGGACTACAGGTGTGCACCACCTCCTCTGGATCTTTTTAATGGAAGAAGTTGAAGAGGAAAAGAGGGTGGGGGGAGTGTCATGTAAAGTAATATGGGAACCATTAGGGTAAAGTAGTAATGGGACCAGAGGTAGGGGAAAGTAAAAGGAGATATTGGGGAGGGAAATTGATCAAATTATAAGCCTATACAAATATTCCATGATGAAACTCACTATTGTGTATAACTAATATGCACTGATAAAATTATTCTCAAAAGCACTCTAGGTAATAGAATCATAAATGTCAAAGATTTCAAGGTAGAGATAAACTTGGCATGGTATAATTTCTAAGAGTTTTTCTTTAGTGTAGTGAGAAAAGAAAAAGAAATATGATGCATACTCCTAAAAAGATAGCTTAGGGATTTTGAAATTGGGAACTTTGAGTTACATGAGTACATGTTTCAGAAAATCTTTTATCCTGGAGATGAACATTTAAGTAATTGTTTTTATTATTTTGTATCTCATATTGTACATTTTCTTATTGACTTTCTTCCTTTAAAAAGTTTTGGGGTTTTATTACTGGGAAGTTAAGTGTCTTTCAGGTCAGCTTGACCTTTTTGAGACTAGCTTTTGCACTTTGATAGAATTGTTGGTGACTGAGGACAATCAGCCATAGAGATATCTCAAAAATCATATTAAGTAGGAAGAAAAGATTAAAGTTGCCAAAGTCAATAACTTTCTCAACTGTAAAAATTTTAATTTAAATTTTTCTTCACATAGTGTATTTTGTTAAATAAATTTTCTGTTTTCTATTTATTTCTCTAATTGAAGCACATTTATATCTTAGTAAGATTTCCCTTTATTAAATTATTTGTTAATACCCAAATGCTTAGAAAAATAATTTTGGCCATTGAGAAATATTTAGTGATTATATTAACTACTGTAAAATTTGTGAAGACCACCATTATTTTCTCATTTAAAATTTTTTCTCATTTATTTTATTTATTTATTCTAAATAGTTATACACGACATCAGGATGCATTTTGATTCATTGTACATAAATGGAGCACAACTTTTCATTTCTCTGATTGTCCAAGATGTAGAGTTACAGCATATATGCAGTCATACTTGTACCTATGGTAATGATGTCCATCTCATTCCACCATCTTTCCTGAACCCATTCCTCCTTCCCTCCCTGCCTCCTCTTTGCTCAAAGTTCCTCCATTCTTCCCATGTTTCCTGCCTCATTATGAATGAGTATCTACTTATCAGAGAGAATATTTGGTCTTTGGTTTTTGAGATTGGCTTACTTTGCTTAGCATGATATTGTATAACTCCATACATTTACCTGCAAATACCATAATTTTATTCTCTTTTGTAGCTGAGTAATATTCCATTGTGTATAGATACCACAGTTTCTTTATCCATTCATCTATTGAAGGGCATCTAGGTTGGTTCCACAGTTTACTTATTGTGAATTGAGTTGCTATGAACATTGATGTAACTGCATCACTGTTGTATGCTGATTTTAAGTCCTTTGGGTGTAGACTGAAGAAAGGGATAGCTGGGTCAAATGATGGTTCCATTCCAAGTTTTCTAAGAAGTCTCCATACTGCTTTCCAGAGTCATTGTACAAATTTGCAGTGCCACTAACAATTTATGAGTGTCTCAGATTATTTTTATTCCTTCTATATTTTTCTCCCTCTTTCAGGAATATTTGGGTCATTATTCATTGTGCACCATATTTATTGTACAGTGACATAGTCTTAAATTGATAGACCTCATTAAGCAGTGCTCAAAAATAAAGCTATAACATCATGAATACTGGCATACATTAGTAGAAATATGAATAAACTTGAATATCTTTATGTATGTTTATACAACCTAATAGTGTTTTTTCCCTATATTATAATGAATTTTTGAAATTAGATACCATTTCCCATCTTTATAACGTTTGCTGGTTATGTCTCATGGATTCTTGTTTTTTTACAAGATTAAATTTAGGTCTCCCAGAATATTTTCCTGACATTTTAATTTCATTCTTTTTACTCTTTGCTCTTTTAGCAGAAACTGAGCTGATATCCAGAAGTATAGGGCAATCAAAAGCTTCAGGAATTTATTTTACTACTTTTTATCTTTTAGTTGCAATGCATCACTTCTCTTCTTCTTTTCCTGTGTTTTGCAACAGTCTGCAGATGCTTCAAGACTGATTTAATCTCCTATTTTCCTTGACTGATCTGTATATTGATGGAAAAATTCTTCAAGCTCAAAAAGTCATGATCTTCAATTGCTTCTGGCTTCTGTTTTAGAATACTTTTATCATCAATTAGAATATTGAAAGTGTAAAATTACCTTCAGGATTTTATTAACATTTGTTTGGCTTTGTTTTACCTCTGAAAAGTTATTAAATTTATAATTCATACTGTGTTTCCAAGGACAATGAATGAAAACTCAAGATGTTCCCCATGAGTTAATTTATAACACATTATTATGATCACAATATGTTAGTTAATATTATCTAGCCCTTTCTTGAACTGAATTGTCAAGAAGAATGAGACCCAGAAAACTAGTATGAAGAGTAAAACAATCAACATAATTACTTATATAATTTACATAGAAGAAAAATATTATGAATAATTTTCTGAGAATAAGTTTTAAAATTTGTATTAGGTAGACAAGTTCTTAACAAATATAACTAATCCACTACATTTATATGAGGGGTTAGAATTTAACATGTGATTTTTGGGGGTAGGAGGAAAGAATTTAATCCATAGTAGTCATCAAAATATCTTCATATCAATTGGCTTTAACAATATTAAATAAAAAATACATTTTCCCATGTTCATGAGTTGGAATCCTCAATATTTCCAAGCTGCCAATATTCTACAAATTAATTTTTAAATTAAATTGAATAATTATCAAATCTTATTACCATCTTATTACCATAAAGTGACTGATTTACAAATCACAGTTATAATTTATAAAGGAATATAAAAAATAAAAATAGTTTATATGATCATATTTTAAAAGCACAATTATATGCATCAATTTATATGATAAAAAGTACAAATCTCATTATATAACTTATATTTAATTTTAATATAATTTCTTGGAAAACAATAATTTAATCAATGAGATGGTAAGAGTCCAAAAACTGTGTCTGTGTAAAAAAAATATCCTACAGAGAAGCAAGGACAGTGAAGACAGGTTTTTTGGTTTTTTTTCTGTGTCTACCAGCTATACATTGGAACTAATGTATATTTTCTCATGCATAAAAATCTGCAACAGGTTCATCATAAACATAAATGTAAAAGAGGAAATGGTAAAAGTTTTGGAAGAATTTTTTTAAAGAAAGAGGAAGAATATTGTAATGACATCATAAGAATTTTGAAACAGGCCAGTATCACACAAAATTTATTGGAAAAATGTTATATTCAGAAAATGAGATGCCCATGAGGGCTTGGAAAAATTGTGACATATTCATGGTGGTTAATAAACTGAACAAAGTACAGAACTGCTGTGTATATCTAGAAAAGACTTGAGAGAATTTTGTCTGTCAGCTCTGACTTGATCTTGATGACATGTGCAGCCAAAAGTAAAAGATAAGAAAGAATTTTTAACTACCTGACAGTTGAAGGGGACCCCTTTACCCACAGGATCCTTCAGCAAAAGAAGATGACTTACAGTTAAAAGAATTCAAGGCAACTTCTGACTAACAAATAGCTGGCCACTGAGAAAAATGAATTGGGATTCATTACTTAACAACACAGGGAATAAAGAGTTAGTCCAGGAATGGAAACAGACAATATCCACAGCAATGAAACAAAACAATCAATCAAAAATGATAAGGAGCCCTTGGAGCAAGCCAGAATCTGACTTCCAGAGTTGCTACATTATATTTTCTAAATTGTACAGTTTTCAAAAAAATTGAGACAGGAAAAAACAACAACAACAACAACAAAAACAACCAACAACATAAAACAAAACACTGAAATAAATTATTCCTAAGGTGTTTCAGATGTTGGATTCATTACATAAAGATTTTAAATCAGCTATTTTAAGTGAAAATAAAATACCACATGTAAATAACTGAAGGCAAGTATGATTGTGATGTATCACTGAAACAGTAGTCATTCCTTATCTAAGCAAGATAGTACCCAAGACCTCCACTGGATCATGAAAATGCAGATAGCACTGAACATAAATTTCACTACCAGGTGGGTAGCATGTATTGTGTGGATATGCTGAAAAAAAAAATGGTTCACATTTTGGGAAGAGCAGAACAGGCAGTGCAATATTTCATCACACTGCCTAATATGATATGTAATTTCAAAACTATGAATTGCTTATTTCTAGAATTTTCCATTTAGCATTCTCAGATTATGGTTGGCAGTGGGAGACTGGAACCAAGGAAAGTGAAACTGTGCATAAGGGAGACTACTGTGAAGAATATAAATAGACTAAGATGATATTAAAGAACCAATTTGAAGATCTGGAATTGATAAGTACAGTACTGAAATTTAAATAAATAAATATATATTATATATTATATATATTTAGAGAGAGAGGACATTTATATATATAATATATATATATATATATATATATATATATATATATATTAAGAACAGTAACAGATATGAACTTGAAGAACAAAATCAGAGAATATGAAAATAGATCAATAAGAGACGAGTGTGAGAAATAAAAGGAAAAAAGAATGAAGGAACAGTGCTTGGAGATCCATGGAATCTCACCAAGTGTACTAATACACACAGGACGAAAGTCCCAGAGAGGAGAGAGTAAAAGAAAAAAGGATATTCAAAGAAATAATTGTTCAAATTTTTCCAAATTTGATAAACAATGCTAATTCAAAAAAAAAACCAAAACAAAACCAAACAAAAAAAACCCGAACAACTCCAAATTGTAAAAAGCTGAAGAAAAAGTATATGTAAAAACATTGCAGTGAAAGCATCAAAAGCAGGAAATCTCAGAACAAGAGAGAAGTGACCCATCGCACACTAGAGACCCTCAGTACAATTTGCAGTCAGTTTCTTAAATCATGACATCCAAAGGACAGTGAGATGATAAATTTTAAATGCTGAAAGAAAGAAACAAAAACTGTTTAACAATACTATGAAAGTCATTAGGGAAATGTAGGGATTTCAGAAAAACTTTCAAATTTCAATCCAAAATTGCACTCCAAAGTACAAACCAGAACAGAGTGAGATATTAGGAATAGCTCTTGTAGAGAAGTCTGGAGAATGTCCCCTGTAAACTTAACATGATACATTACTTTGCTGAGTTGCCTCTAAGGTATTAAGATGCCTAATTTCTTTCCAGGCTTAAAATATTATTGTTCATCCCAAATGGATTTTCACACCATGTAAAATGTATGTTTGTTTTGATTCTTTTAATATTTACTTAGTATAGGTGGAATTTTTTGTATTTATAAATATATAGCATTTGTCTATTCATAATAAAATATCAATAAATAATATTTAGTTATTTGGAAATTTCTTATATTTGAGGCAAAAGTTGTAAGTTGAGAGTCATTCATAGTTTGATTAGAGTATGTAAATAAGTTTAAATCCAAAGTATTATACCAAATATGATTACATTATGTTTCTACTTTAATGCCGCAGTCTGGCTGGGCACAATCAGGAGCCACTTGTCAAAAGAAACTAACTTTATTTTTAGAACCACACACGCCAAACAAAACAGCCTCTCAGGAAAAACCCTCAGAGCCTCAACTGCCACCACCGGCTTTCCACAAGCCTCTCTCTCCCGCACAAGCTTCTCTCCACCTCCCACAATCCTCCTGCTCTTGAGGCCGATTGGCTGGGTCATGTGGGCGGAGCCAAAAAAGTCCCCCAATGAGCAGCTCCGTGGTCTGAAAGGGCAGGGAAACAGCCCAATGAGCATCACCGCAGAGGAGCCAATCAGCTAGATGTTGCTGGGGCTGAGGAGCCAATCAGCTAGATGTTGCTGGGGCCGCTGTGAGCCAATCATCAGCCGGCAGCTGGAAGTTTGCTGGCAGCTGGAAGTTTGCTGGGGCCCCTTCAGCTGTGGCTCTCAACATCTCCCCCTCTCTGTTTAAACAACAAGCATGTGGCTTAGGGACCGTGCCTGCCTTAGGTTGTCCAATAGTACATATGGTCCTTAGGTTGGTACCATTGCAATTGGATCTTACCTGTCACTGACTACCGGTCCAGTATACAGCCACACCTGTGGAGAGGTCTTTTTACCAGCGGGGGGGTGAGGTTCTTTGCCTCACCTCTGTTGGCCCCCAAATTTTAGCTGGACGATCATGACAAGCAGAAGGGAGGAAGATACACCAAGCCAATTGACGGCTCCTTTTGGAAAAATTGTACCACCAATGACATCATCAGCAAAAATACCCCAACACTACCACAAGTCGCTGCACCAACAGATAGTTCACAATGCATGCAGGTGAGCTCACAATGTGTCCAGGCAAGTTCTGCAAGCAGTTCAGTGATGGCTATTGTAGAAGCTGTAGATTGGTTTTATCTTTGACTTCACCAGCACTGGGATGAAGATAGGAATTCTGGCAATAACGGCTAAAGAAAAAATTATGTAACATTACAGAAGGCACTAAAAGAAAACAATTTTCTTAACAATTTACATTGTCTTCACCGGCACTGGGATGAAGATAGGAATTCTGGCAATAATGGCTAAAGAAAAAATTATGTAACATTACAGAAGGCACTAAAAGAAAACAATTTTCTTAACAATTTACATTGTCTTTAAGAGAATTATTAAATATAATGAAAAGGAAAGGTGAAAGTAAACAAACAGATCTGTTAACCTTCTTTTTTGTTTACATATTAAAACAATCCTCAACAGTTGTTTACCCAATTTAAATTAAACCATATAAATCACGTGAAAAAAATATTTGGATCCATTTTATCATGAGCGCTCATCATATATGATATATGGACATAGGTACATTCAAACATATAACACAAAACACAAGTGTGCACACATAATATAATACATACAACACATAACATTATAGTAAAGGCCTTATAACTTTTTACAGGTGAAATCTCCATTGCAATGTTTAAAAACTCTATAGTCAAAAAACAGAACTGATCAGCAAAACACTAACCTAGGTCTGTATGAGCTCAAAAAACAAAATAGAACTTCATGATATGGCAAAGGGCAATAATAAAATAGATATTGAAAAAAGCATCCTGGTTCTGTTGCAGATGTAAGAATAGCCAAACTGGAGTTTTGGATATCAGTTGTTATGGATTTGAGCCAAATCATCTTCTTTTTGGTCTGTAGAAATCACTTTAGTTAATCTTTCTGGAATCCAAATCGGCTGCTGTTCTCCCTGTGGAAACACATAAACAGACCCCCGACTCCAGACAATCACTGGGTCAGGACCTTGGTTAATCTCTCTGGAATCCAAATCGGCTGCTGTTCTCCCTGTGGAAACACACAAACAGACCCCCGACTCCAGACAATTACTGGGTCAGGACCTTTCCATTGTCCTGTTAGAATATCCTTCCAAAGTACCTTGGGCTTATGCACATTTTTTGGACACATGCCTTTCTGCAGCACTAAGTCCTAATGAATCCAAATTTAAAAAGTTTAGAGTAAAAAGGGTTATTTTAAGTTTATCTTTGGGGAATATATACCCCTTCCCAATTCCTTCTTTTTGCTTTAATAAGTACATTTTAATAGTTTGATGAGCTCTTTCAACTATGCCTTGTCCCTGTGGATTGTATGGGATTCCTGTTATATGAGTAATGCCACATGTTGAGCAAAATTGTTTAAAAGAGGTAGAAGTATAACCAGGGGCATTATCTGTTTTTAACTGTTTTGGAACACCCACAGTGGCAAAATTTTGTAAGCAATGAGCTATAACATCTTTAGTTTTTTCTCCGGCATGAAGGGAGCCCATCAAAAATCCAGAAGAAGTATCAACTGTAACATGCAAATATTTTAATTTTCCAAATTCTGGCAAGTGTGTGACGTCCATCTGCCAAATATGGTTAGGTATCAATCCTCTAGGATTGACTCCAAGATTAACTTGTGGTAAAAAGGTCACACAATTTTGACATTGTTTTATTATTTGTCTAGCTTGTTTCTTAGTTATTTTAAAATGCTTTTGTAAAGTATTAGCATTGACATGGAACTTTTTATGAAAATTTATAGCTTCTTCTAGTGTAGAGAAAATATGTATGTCATGTGTAGTTTTATCTGCTAAATCATTGCCCAAACTAAGGGCTCCAGGCAATCCTGTATGTGCCCTGACATGTCCTATAAAGAATGGATCTTTTCTGTCCCAGATTAGACTTTGTATAGTGGAAAGCAAAGAGAAAACAGTAGAAGAAGGGGAAATCCTACCAGCATCTTCAAGAGATACTATAGCATTAACTACATACTGACTATCAGAAAATAAATTAAATACAGAATCTTTAAACATCACAAAAGCTTGTAAAACTGCATTAAGCTCTACCTTTTGAGCTGATTGTTTGGGTACTAAAAATGTAAAAGTTTGATCAGGGGTAACTACTGCTGCTGTACCATTATTTGACCCATCAGTGAATATATTTGGAGCATTCATGATAGGTGTTTTTCTTGTCATTTTTGGAAAAATTACAGGATGCAATGACCAAAAAGACAATAAAGGATTAGATGGTAAGTGGTTATCAAATGAAACATTAGATTTGCACATGATTATTGCCCAAGTATTTAACTCATTAGCTAACTCATCAATTTGATTCATAGTATATGGAGTAATAATTTTATTGGGAGAAATTCCAAACACTCCCTTTGCTGCTTTTATTCCTTTGAGTATTAATTGTCCTACAGCCTCAGGATACATAGTAAGAATAGTGTTAGGAGAATAAGATAAATGTATCCATAATAATGGAACTTCTTGCCAAAATACTCCTGTAGGAATATTTTTTGTTGGTAGTACAATAAATAATAAAGGCAAACTTATATCAATTCTATCCAAATGCATATTTTCCATATATGTTTCAATGATTTTTAATGCCTTTCTTTCTTCAGGCGTTAACATTTGGGGTGAATTTGGATCTGATGGACCTTTTAGGATATCAAATAAAGGTCCCAACTCTCCTGTTGGTATACCTAAATAAGGCCTTATCCAATTTATGTCTCCTAATAACTTTTGAAAGTCATTAAGTGATTTGAGTTGATCTACTCGTATTTGAATTTTTGGTGGACGGACCATGGTTGAGGATAATAGAACTCCTAAATAATTAATTGGAAAATTTAATTGTACTTTATCTATTGCTATCTCTAGATTATAATTTTTTAATAAGTTTGTAAGTGTGGCATAACATTCTAGCAATGTGTTTTTATCTTTGTGTGCTAATAATACATCATGCATATAGTGAAATATTTGTAGTTCAGGATTTTGATTTCTAAGTGGCTGGATTACTTTGTTAACATAAATTTGACACATAGTTGGGCTGTTAGCCATCCCTTGAGGGAGTACTTTCCATTCATATCTCTGATCAGGACCTTCATGATTCAGTGCAGGGATAGTAAATGCAAAATGTGGACTATCCTCAGGATGAATTGGAATTGAAAAAAAAACAATCTTTAATATCTATAACTAAAACATACCAGGTTTTTGGCAAAGCAGACAACTGAGGAATCCCTGATTGAGCAGGTCCCATAATAACCATCTCATTATTAATGGCTCTTAAATCTTGCAATAATCTCCATTTACCAGATTTCTTTTTGATGACAAAAAATGGGAGTATTATGGGGAGATACAGAAGGTTGTATATGTCCTTCCGCTAATTGTTGTTTGACCAGGTCATGGGCTGCTTGTATCTTTTCTTTAGTCAGGGGCCACTGAGGAACCCATACTGGTCTTTCTGATTTCCAAGTAATTTTTATTGTCTCAGTGGCCCTTTCTGAAAATCCAACCCATGTCTTTCTGTTCCTTGATCTATTTGTATTGGTGCTGCTATACCTTGTTCTTGTTTTTCTAATCTTTTTCCTTTCCTAAAACCTTGTCTAGTCATAATAGTGGGTGCATTTTGGTTGATGTTATTTGTTAATGTCAAACCTAATTGATCTAGGACATCTCGTCCCCATAAATTTACGGGAAGATGATCCAATACATATGGCTGTATAGTTCCTTCACATCCTTCAGGATCCTTCCAATCTAATACCATTGCACTTCTATGGGGATTAGTTGCCACTCCTAGGCCTTGAAGCGTTTGAGTGGCTTGTTGTAATGGCCAATGTTTTGGCCATTCTTGACGAGAGATGATGCTAAGGTCTGCACTTGTATCCAGTAGCCCATTAAATTCATGTCCTTGAATATTTAGTTTTAGCATGGGGCGAGAATCTAAATTTAAAGAAAGCATAGCCCAATCTACACCTGTGGAGCCTAATCCCTTGGAACCTCTTTCTACAGTACGACTGGAAAATTTATCATGTAGGCTGGGTATTATTAGTAACTGTGCTATTCTATCTCCTGGTGAAATTACTGATATACCCTTTGGAGAACTGGCTATAATTTTTATTTCACCTTCATAATCAGGATCAATTACCCCAGGACTTATCATAAGTCCTTTTAGAGTAGAAGAGCTGCGTCCCAATAATAAGCCTACTGTTCCTTTGGGAAGAGGTCCTTTCACCCCTGTGGGAATGATTTGAACTCCCATCTCTGGAGTTAGTACTGCTCTGGCGGAGGCGCAGATGTCCAACCCTGCACTCCCTCTGGTTTGTCTGATGAGGGATCTGATGGACAATGTGTCCTGGGCACTACCCTGATGGGGTTGCTGGGTTCCTCCAGTGCTCCGTATATTTGTGGTTTTGGGCCCCAGAGCATTGGGCCCCCCTGTCCATTTTTTGGCAATGAAGCCCGATGCCTTTCTCCACGATATCGTGGATAAACACCTGGTCCTTGTTCATTTTTTGATAATGGAGTACCTTCTATGGTGGTTTGAGAACGGCATTCATTAGCCCAATGTCTCCCTCTATGGCATTGTGGGCAAATACCTGGTAGTCTACTCCTTTGATACCTAGTTTTGTTAAACCCTCCTCCAATGGGGCAATTCCTTTTAAAATGTCCTGTTTGTTCACAATTGTAGCATGTTCTTGGCCTGGCATCTAAAGCCTGTTTTACTGCAGCTGCCACAATTTGCCCTTGTTCATTAATGTCTCTGGCATCTGAAGCCTGTTTTACTGCAGCTGCCATGACTTGCTCTTGTTCATTAATGTCTCTACATAATTTAATATATGTGTTTAAATCTTCATGTTTCCATGGTCTAATGATATCTCTGCACCAACGATTCGCTTGCTCATAAGCCAGGTGTTTTAGTAATGGCATTGCTTGTTCTGTATTCCCAAAAACTCTGGTAGCTGTTTGAATAAGCCTATCTACAAATTCAGCATAAGGTTCATTAGCTCCTTGTATTACCTTAGATAATTGACCTTGTAAACCTCCATGTCCTTGTAAAGTCTTCCATGCCTTAATTGCATCTGCAGCAATTTGTGCGTATACGCCAGGATCATATGCAATTTGTTGCTGCTGATCCTCATAAGGTCCCTTTCCTAACAACATATCTAGATTTCTCTGAGGATAACCAGCTGCTGCATTTCGCCTAGCCGTCTCCTTGCAAAATTCCTCATTGGCAACCTTCCATAACAGGTATTGTCCTCCATTTAGCACAGCTTTACACATATTAGCCCAATCTGCTGGCGTCATGTTCAAGTTGTTAATGGATTCGACCATGCTTACAGTGAAGGGTGCTTGAGGACCATAGGTTGTTACAGCCTCTTTTAGCTGCTTCACTGTTTTGAAATTTAAAACTTGGTAAAATCGCTGCCCTCCTGCCTCAAATACAGGGCATGTTAATATTTGAGATCTTGTCTCAGGATCCCAACTATCAACTGCGGGGGTTGGGGACCTCCCAGCATATGGAGGTGGCCTTGTTAGTTGGACACTTACGTCCTCTGGTGATAGAAAGGTGTTAGTAGCAGTCTCCTGTTGTAACTTTCCCCCTGATGGCTTTTTCTGTTTTACACTTTCTTTCTCTGTCTGACTAGCTTGAGAGGCCTTCTCTTTTACTTCAATCTTTTCCTCTGTCTGACTAACTTGAGAGACCTTCTCTTTTACTTGAATCATTATGTCTTCTTCTTCCTCTACCATTGTCTGAACTGAAGGCTTTGGACTAAGCAAACAAGATATGAACGTCCACAATGGCAATGTGCCAACTGGCAGAGTCCCTGGGCTTTTCTTTTCTATTCTTTTTAAATCTTCACCATGATGGTTCCATTGTGATATATTTAGCAACTCCTCCTTAAAAAGCCATGGGCTACATTTTTGTATTGTATCAACGTATGCCCTGATTGTTCTTGATTTTACTGAGATGCCTCCTTCCTCTAACAATTTACTTAACACTCTTTCAGTTTGTTTTTTACTAATTTCTGATCCCGTATTTCTACTATAATACAACCCAACAAGATAACGCCTAACAAAACTGAAACGGAGTGAAACAAAATTGGAACAACAGAAAATCATTATAATAGCCTCCTGAAATGTCCATCCGTCCTTTCTCCCTATCTGTTCCTCAGATGTGAGCGGTTTTTCTTCCATCTTAGTATTGAGTTAGTATTTTAGGTGCTTCCTATGTTTTTTTTTAATCCCAGACTAGATTTTACTGTTACTATACCTCATAAACACCTTAGTTATAGCACTATAAGGCCTATTTGTTTTATCTTTCTATACTCAAGACCTCTACAATGAAAACTATAGAACAATAAAGAAAGAAATTGAAAAAGACCATTGAAGATAAAAAGATATCCCATGATCTTGGATAGGCAGAATTAGTATTGTCAGAATAACCATACTACCCAAAGGGCTATACAGATTTAATGCAGTTCCTATTAAAATCCCAATGATGTTCTTCATAGAAAAAGTAGTCATGAAGTTCATTTGAAAAAATAAGAGGCCCAGAATGGCCAAAGCAATCCTCAGTGAAGAACAGAGGCTTCCAAATACCATACCAAAAATTATATACAGAGCCTTAGTAACCAAAATGGCATGGTATTGGCACCAAAGCAAACATGGAGACCAATGGTACAGAATAGAAGACACAGACAACCCCACATGAATACAGTTATCTCATTCGAGACAAATGCACCATAAACACACATGAGAAAAAGAGAGTCTCTTCAACAAATCGTGTTGGGAAAACTGGAAATTCATCTGTAGTGGAATGAAATTGAAACCCTCTCTCTCACCCTGCACAAACATCAACTCGACGTGGATCAAGGACCTAGGCATTACACCAGAGAATGTGCACTTAGTAGAAGAGAAAGTAGGGCCCAACTCTCCATCATGTCGGCTTTGGAACCGAGTTTCTCAAATTAAACTCTTAAAGCACAAGAAGTAAAATCAAGACTCAATAAATGGGATGATATCAAACTAAAAAGCTTCTTCACTGCAAAGGAAACAAACAAGAAGCCAGACATGGAGCCCATGGAATGGAGAAAATCTTTGCCCCCTGCCCCTCAGAGCATTCATCTCCAAGATATATAAAGAACTCAAAAAACTTAACACCCCAATACAAATAACCTTATCAATAAATGGGTAAAGGAATTGAACAGTACTTCACAGAAGAAGAAAGAAAAATATTCAACATCTCTAGCAATTTAAAAAAAATGCAAATTAAAACTACATTGAAATTTGGTATCCTCCTGCCTTAGCCTACTGAGTCACTGGGTTTACAGAGTGTACCACAGTGACTGGTTTTTATTGTCATTTTTTTATGTCAATCTTTATTAATTTGCCAACTTCTTGTAGAGAGATTGACATATTAAAATGTTGTCTTATCTTTGGATCAAGATGTTCTTTTGGACAAGGCAATCATTAGTTTTCTGTTTATCAAACTGCTGACTATATAGTCATATATAATAGTTCTTTCCAATTTCAAATTTTTTTGACTCAGTCATCTGCATTTGTGACTTTTTAATTATCAATCATGTATTAATAATATTTTACTTTTTTTCCATTACCTAGGCCTCTGAAGGCTTTACAGATATATATATATATATATATATATATATATATATATATATTTATTTACCTTAAAGAATCAGCTTTGGTGTTATTAATTATTACTAGTAGTGAGTTGAAGAGCACAGACTCTAGAGCTAGAATACCACGTACCAACTTCTTAATCTTCCACCTCCTTTGTGACTTCAGGCAAGATGCCCAATTGTTCAGTATCTGAACGATTTTCTCTAATTCAAGAGAATAATAACATTGCCTCTCTTACAAAAATTATATATATATATATATATATAATTTTTAAATATATTTTGTCTTAAAATAGACAAAATACTATTGCATATTAAATTTAAATATATATATATATATATATATATATATATATATATATATATATATATATAATAAAAAAAAACATTGATTTCAGGCAGGTTTATTTCCTTTTTAAAAAAACACATCCCAGCTGGGTGTGGTGGTGCAGCACTAAAACAAAACAAAACCAAAGCAAAACAAAAACATGTCTTCTCCTTTTCAGGATCATTTTGGTATTCTTCCAGTTAAACTTTTACTTTTAATTTCCTTTAAATTCGGGGGATTATTTACAATGGAGTACTGATTTTGTCCACTTGTGTCTTCTCACCTATAAGGCTTTATGTGCTCTTCTGATTTCTAAAATTTCATGATTATTTAAATAACATATTTTTATACTTTACTTTCCATCTCTGGAAAAGTGAAAAATGTTTTCATTAAAATTGTGAGGTGAGGGAAATATATGTATTCTTTTATTCTGTCATTTTCCCCAGAAACCTTCACTTCAAAGCTTCTTGTTAATATTTCATATTTTGCAAAAGAAGGGATTAAGTGTAGCATCAATGCAATATGCAATAGTATTTTGTCTGTTTTAAGACCCTGATAAATCTTGGAATCTTTGACCTGCAAAATAAACATGCAAGAAAATGTAAACATACAAACTACACTGATATTCCATCTCACTCCAGTCACAATGGCAATTATAAAGAATACAAGTAACAATAAATGTTGGCAAGGATATGGTGGGACTCTCATTCATTTTTGGTGGGACTGAAAATTGGTGCAACCACTCTGGAAAGCAGTATGGAGATTCCTTAGAAAACTTGGAATGGAACCACCATTTGATCCAGTTATCCCACTCCTCAGTCTATATCCAGTGGTCTTAAAAATCACCATACTACAGTGACATAGCCACATCAATGTTTATAGAAGCTCAATTCATAATAGTCAAGCTATGGAACAAACCTAGGTGTACTACAAGAGATGAATGGATAAAGAAAATGTGGTAAATATACACAATGGAATATTACTTGGCAATAAAGAAGAATGGAATTAGTACATTTGCTGGTAAATGGGTGGAACTGGAGAATACCATACTAAATGAAATAAACCAGTACCAAAAAAAAAAAAAAAAAAACAGAGGCTTAATGTTCTCTCTGATATGTGGATGCTAACCGCAAACAGGGGAAGGATCAAAGTCTAATGGTTAGACAAAGGGGAATGAAGGGAAGGGAGGCTGGAGGGGAATAGGAAGGACAGGAGATTTAATTGGACCTAATTTTCCTAGCCTTGTATTTGAAAACACACCAGGGTTATTTCTCATCATGTACAACCACAGAATAGGATCCTAGTTAGAATAAGTTATACTCTATATATGTATAATATGCTCAAAATACACACTAATGTCGTGTATATATAAAAGGAACAAACAAAATAAAAAATTAACAAAATAAGAACTTCATGATTGTAAATGAGCCATGCTTTCATCTCTAGAGCTTTAAATATGATTCACTCACTCACAAACACACACACACACACACACACACACACAGAACAAATCATTGAACTACTTTGGCTTTTGTAACTGTTAATCATAGGTTGAGAAACTGTATCTGGTTTTGCTTTTTCTGTTAACCCTTTTCAGATGCTCAGCAAATATTAATGTTTCAGGATTCATTTTTTGCCTATGGTAGATGCTTTATCAGATAAGCTTTGTTAGATGCCATTCATGAATGGATTCTGGCAGAATCTCTTATTTTGAGAAGTAGTAGAAACTTGCTATTTCAAAGTTTCTTTCATCTTTTTCTAATCTCTCTTGTAGTAGCAATTCTGCTTTGACTCTGCATTTTAATATGCTCACTGGGATACTATGACTAATGTTGAAGAGCCCCCATAGGATGTTATATCAAAAAAGGCTACATTCATAGTCTGCTAGGACATCATTTATACTTTATATAATTCTGATCCAAATTTCTGAATCCATTGCTCAGAGAACCAGAATATGACACAACATAATTATATTTTATGTTGTGGTGTTTTCCTTGACCCTTGTTTGAAAAACCTAAGAAGACCCCTCTCCTTATTTCACCATTTAAACAAAATATCATTCCGTTATTAATTCCATTTGATCAAAAAATCTTAAAGTAGGAACTGCAGCTGTAGCTCAGTGATAGAGCACTTACCTAGCACAGGTAAGCACTAGGTTTGATCCTCAGTACCACATAAAAAATAAATAAAATAAAGTTATAAAAAATATGTTTAAAAAGAAGATCTTAAGGTAAAATCAATGGATAAGAATATCTACCTACATAGTGTGGAACTCAGCTCTCTGTTAGGTACTAAAATATACATATTTATGTTTAGGTATGTATAAAGAATTCATAGGGCTTTTTAAAAATGAATTGATATTTGCCTCCTGTGGTAACTGAACTGTAAAGAAGTCTTATAAATGCCAAAACTACTTGTGACAAGTAAAAAATCAGTGTGCCATCAGGAAAAGAGCAATAATGAAAATCGGTGTGCGATCTTTTTTTCAACTCATGTTCCCCACGATTATCCATCCTCTTCTATTAAAGTTTCAGTTAAAATAATGACATATTTAAAGAAAGTTATACCAAGGAAAACATCTTCACTGACATAAATCACCAGGTGAATCATGGAGAAACCGTTTCTTGTCCTGGTCAGTGAAGTGTATATGAGATATTGATAACTGGGGGACAGAGGAAGAATAGTTACAGAAAATGAGCAGTCACAGCACTTCATTATGATTTGCTTGGTTTCCTCTTGAAATTCCAACTCATAAATCTCTGAGTAGCATAAGCCAACCCGGAGAAATTAGTGTTATACAGTATATTTTATGGAAATTCTTAATCAGAGTAATTAAAAAAGGTTTTCATATGATCCATAATGAATACAGGAGAGATAAGAGTTGACACTGGTGACTAATTATGTGAACATAAATAAAAACAAACAAAAATCATGTGAACATGTGGTGAGCCGTTTCTGCAGACTATGGTCGCCATTACAAGATGACGCTGGCTCCGCTGTGGTCTGTGACAAACAACTCCTTATCTGGGAAAGTTGGCACATGATTTTTCACCACCCTGTGAGAAAGCTCCACGCGGCAGCTTTGCATTGGGGCTTGGGATGCTTTATTAAGGCTGGGATGGGCATCCGAGAGGAAGAAGAAGAAATATCCAGGGCCTGAATAAACTGTTGAAAGAAGATTCTCGAGTTGCGTCTTCCTTGCGGGCAAGGGGTCGCGACAAGTGGTGCCGAAACCCGGGAACCAGAACTTTCAGCAGTCAGGGGTGGTGCACCGGTTAGTCCCAGGTAAGTGGGATCCGCGATCAAAGCGGGGTTAGTCCCAGGTAAGTGGGATCCGCGACCAAAGCGGGGTTAGTCCCTGGTAAGTGGGATCCGCGACCAAAGCGGGGCAGCTCCTCTGTAAACACAGAGAGAGCCTTACATTTTATTGCAGCTGCACTGTGTACTTTCGCTTTTGTTTTTTGTGCTTCTTTTGTTGTTGTTACGACAGGGACGCTCCCCTGTAAAAGGAAGAGAGCGGGGAATTCATAGAACGGAACGCTCCCCTGTAAAAGGAAGAGAGCGGGGACTTTTGTACTTTCACTTTCTTTATAGCTCTAAAAACATTATGGGTGTTGCTTCTTCAAGCCCAATTTTGTTGGCCCTAGATGGGTTGTTACATTCAAAAGGACTTAAGATAAAGCAGAGTACTTTGCAGATGTTTTTAAGAGAAGCTGATATAGCGGCTCCTTGGTTTGCTTTTTCAGGGAGTCTTACGATTCCTAGCTGGGACAAATTAGGGAAAGATTTAGATTTCGCTCGTGAGCAAGGCACCTTAGAGGGTGGTGTTATACCACTTTGGAAGTTAGTTAGAGGATGTATAACAGATGGTAAATGCCAGGAAGCTGTAAGTGAGGGTCAAGCTATTCTTGAGCAACTGCATGAGGAAAAATCTGAAGGATCATGTAGTGAAGTGGCAGAGAGTATTAAAAGTAACAGTAGTGAGAAGGCAAAAGAGCCTGAAGATAAAAATAGGAGAAGGCTCTACCCAGACTTGACCGAATTAAAAACGCCTGAGAACACAAGCGACTCAGAGAGTTCTGAGGACCTTGATATATTGTTACAACAACTACATAAGATAAAAATGAAAAAGAAGAAAAAGGAGACACAGGGCACGCAGGCCTACTGTAAGAAGGGGAAGGGAGTTAACATTGGTCAACAAAACTCTGAGGAGGAGGAGGTAGAATATCTAGAAGAAGATATGGTGCTGATTGCCCCACCTCCGTATGTGGGGGGGAGCCAAGGTTCCGGGAGATCTTTTCATGCACAAGTTTGGAGGACAGTTAATACAGATATGGGACTTGCATACCCTGTATTTCAGGACAATAACAGGGGAAGATATCATGAGCCTTTAGACTTTAAGATAATTAAAACCTTGGCAGAATCTGTCCGCACTTATGGCATAGATGCCGCTTTCACTCTCACTCAGGTGGAGGGACTTACTAGATTTTGCATGACTCCCTCAGATTGGGCTAGTCTAGTCCGCGCTTGTGTTTCCCCAGGGAAATAGTAGGAGTCCAAAGTTGGCTGTTTAATGTTTCTGGCAGTACCCAAGACTCGGAGCGAGGTAGGAGGCTTAAAATTTCTGCAAATAATTCACAATTATCTAATGCTACATTACCCTCCACAGCCTGTCTCCAATCTCCGTTCCTGTTTCTTTTGGCTAATGTTACATTACAGGGGATGCTTAATTGTTCTAATATTACCTGTTATTTGTCTGAGTGTTGGAATGGCTCCTGGACTACGGCAGTGGTTATGAAAATTCCAACCTTTGTCCCGATCCCGGTTACTGCAGATCCAGAATCTTTTCCTATTGTTGAACTGATTAGAGCCCATAGAGATTTTGGAATTACGGCAGCTATAGTGACAGCTGTGGCAGTGTCTGCTGCTGCAGCAGTTATAGCTGGAGTAGCCATAGCCAGCCAAATTCAAACTGCTGCCACTATTAATCAGGTTATTCAACAAACATCCACCATACTTGAATCTCAAAGTAGAATTAATCAACACATTTTATCTGGGATTCTGGCTGCTAATCAAAGGATAGATCTGCTTCAAGCTCAAGTTGAGGAATTGTCTGACCTAGTACATTTGGGTTGTGTTGATCAACGTGCACATTTATGTATAACCTCTGTCAGATTTAATAATTCCAGAAATGCCTCCCGCATCATCGGAGAGTATCTATCCGGAACCTGGTCCATGGAAGCAGAAAACTTGATCCAGTCTCAACTAACTCAGATTGCTATTTTGAATAGCACCCGTGTCGAACCAGTGACTTTGGGTCAATTCCCCAGTTGGCTATCCTCTGCCTTTTCCTTTTTTTAAGGAATGGGTGGGAGTGGGCATTTTTGGTGCAATGTGTTGCTTCAGTGTTGTACTCTGTTTGTGGCTTCTCTGTCGCCTTAAGGCCCGCAGTGCTCACGATAAGGCTATGATCATACAAGCTCTTGCAGCTTTAGAAAATGGCAACTCACCTCAAGTCTGGCTTGCGCATCTTAAGCAGTAAACCTTTGTCATGGTCGTTACACCCCAAGTTATTATAACATTGCACTGGGATCGACATGACTTTCCTTGTTATTCTCTTAGTGTTGGAAAGCCCTTGCACTCTGCTGGTCTTACTGCCATTGCACGCAGATGGGTTTCCACACTAGTGCTTTTCTATCGCCTTAAAGTCCGTGCCTTTCTTTCAGGGTGCTGTCAACTTGTTTGTCATTATAAACAGCCACAGTTCAGCCTCAGCTATCCCCCTTCGTCCACCATCGTCACGATACAGGATGCGAGGCAAGGCACTGCACTTGAGTGATCCTTGACGTGGACCTCAAGGAGAGCATGTCCTATTGCATGCGGGTTAGACGCGTCCACGCCCCGCCCCACGAAAAAAGGTGTCGGCTGATATGGCTTCAGATCTGGGGAAGGCGCCTCCTTAGGACTGAGTCATACTATGCAGCCACTTCTGCACAGTGGGATAGGACCTCTACTCTCGCCTGTATTGTTTTAAGAAAACAGAAAAGGGGGAACTGTGGTGAGCCGTTTCTGCGGACTATGGTCGCCATTACAAGATGACGCTGGCTCCGCTGTGGTCTGTGACAAACAACTCCTTATCTGGGAAAGTTGGCACATGATTTTTCACCACCCTGTGAGAAAGCTCCACGCGGCAGCTTTGCATTGGGGCTTGGGATGCTTTATTAAGGCTGGGAGGGGCATCCGAGAGGAAGAAGAAGAAATATCCAGGGCCTGAATAAACTGTTGAAAGAAGATTCTCGAGTTGCGTCTTCCTTGTGGGCAAGGGGTCGCGACATGAACAAAATAAACAAAAGGTAACAGAAATAAAAAGTGGTGAAATAAAATGAAGATATAGAAAATAAAATAATAATAATAGTAATATGCAAATCAGGGATCATACATTTTAAAATTAAGCTTCATGTTGCTATATCATGGGTTAGATGGATGGCAATGATAAGGTAAAAAATAATCAGTTCCAATTGATAGTGCTGTATTTTCTGTTAGTAATGTGCTAAGGACTATGCTGAAATAATTCATGGGATTTATTAAAAAGAAATGGAATTACGTACAGCCCAATGGTTTTTGACATGAAACGTGCATTAGAGCCAATCTGCCCTTGGCAACAATGTAGGCACACTGCCTTCTATTTTAAAATTTTATTATAGAAAGTCTATCAAAAACATGATTTAACAACATTTTGTTATATAACAACAGTGGAGACTTTTTAACAACATAAAATCTATATTTTACCTAAAAGTACATTTTAACCAAATTTATACCTGAACCATTTGAGTTAAATTTCTGACACAAAACTCATTTCACTCTAGTGCATGCTTTCTTTTGGTAAATTTATATTATTTATCTTTTACTTTTCAAGCTCTATTCTAGGTGTCCTGGATTTAGTCAAGGCTTTTTTTCTCAAAAGAAGACTAAAGATCTACAGTTAGTAGCAATGCTGTGTTTCAGAGTTTTAAAGGTCTGCCCATGATTCATCTCAGAAGACTTTAAAAGGTTCCTACTGTCTGGAGATGCTTTGAACACCCCAGGAGACAAATCAACATGACACAGTACATGGAATCTTTAGAGAACCTCTTTTTCCATAAACTGCATGCTAATATATAGTCTTGGAATCAATGGATTAGAATTTCATTCTCAAATGAAGTGTGTTAGTTCCCAAATCTTAAGAGAGTCCACTAAGGTTTGTACCTTTTTCCACATGTAGGAAGAAGCAGATGCAACAACATTCCTTCTCCTTAAAATACCTCTCTTGATACATCTTAGAACATTGTCTGAGAAGAATCCCCCATGGTGGTATGTCCTTGAATTCTGGTGAGAATTCTAGTGAGATTTCTGGCACACAGGTGTCTGACCAAAATGTCTAGAGCACTTGGTTACTTCTATCAGTATGAAAACATCCTTGTCTTAGATTCATGTTTTATCTGGTGGAACAGAAGAAATAAAGTTCTGGGCACTGATTATGACATGTGGCTAGAAAAGGTGGTAAAATACCTGAGAGGTGCATACCAGGACAGCATGGATGTGCTATTGTCTCTACGAGCTTGAACCAAACTACTTCTGATGATCATTCTTCAGAGATGCAGAATCAACTTATTAGTACAATGAATACAGGTACCAGGGCATATGTTTATTGGCTTCAGCCACAAGACACATCTGGAATAGCAGCTATATTTGGAGAACACTGGTTTCAGTGTATGTGAACCTATTGTCATTTTCTGAGATACTCTCTTATCCTGCCTTGAACAAATAGACAGTAGCAAGGAAGACAGTACTTGCTACTGTAAGTGGTGCTAACCACTTACTCTGATATTCCATATTGATTTTGACTTACAATGTATTTAAGTAGAAACGTTCTGATGGTACTCATTGAATCTCATCTATCATAACAACCGTCTCTTCACATGACCAGGAACCAGTATGGAGTTCTGCTAGTTACCAGATACCTACTTTAACTATGAATTTCAGTACTGGGGAAAAAACAAAACTTTGAAATGGGTCCAATAATTTATATCAATTTCAGATGAAACAAGGACAAAATTCCATGCATTAATTGATCTTTCTGAGACACCCTACTATTGTGTCATATAGTTATATTTTTAAAATTTTTAAATTTAATTTGTTCTTTTTAGTTATGCATGACAGTAGAATCTACTTTGATATATTTATACAATCATGGAATATATCTTATTCTAGTTAGGATTCCATTCTTGTGGATGTATACAATGCTGAGATTCACTGTCATGTATACATATATGTATGTAGGAAAATTGTGTCTGATTACTCCACTGTATTTACTGTTCCATTTGCTTCCTTTCCCTTCCTTCCCCTCCCTTCCGCTTCCCCCTCCCTTCCCCTTCCCTTCCCCTCCCTTCCCTTCCCTTCTGCTCCCTTCTTTCCCCTTCCTTTCCCTTCCCCTCCCTTCCCTTCCACTCCCCCCACTTCCTCCTCCCCTCCCTCCCCCTTCTCTTCCTGTTCCTTCCCCTCCCTTCCCTTCCCTCCCCTTCCCTTTCTGTTCCTTCCCCTCCCTTCCCTCCCCTCCCTTCCCTTCCCTTCCCTTCCCTTCCACTCCCCTGCCCTGTTCTCCCTCCCCTCCCTTCCCCTTCCCTTCCTGTTCCTTCTCTTCCTGTTCCTTCCCCTCCCTTCTCTTCCCTTCCCTTCCACCACCCCTGTTCCCCCTCCCTTCCCTTCCCCTTCCCTTCCTGTTCCTTCGCCTTCCCTCCCTTCCCTCCCCTCCCTTCCCTTCCCTTCCACACACTTCCTCCCTCCCCCCATTCCCCCTCTTCTCCCTTTCCCCTCCCTTCCTGTTCCTTCCCTTCCCCTCTTTTCCCCTCCCTTCCCTTCTCTCCCCTCCCTCTCTCTCCCCCCCTTTCCTATCCTTCTCTTCATATTTTGGATGTCATGGACTTAATGAGAAGAATCCGTGTTCAGTAATATTTAAATGTGTTTGTTTTCTCTGCCTCAGTGCTTGCTTTTCATGGTAAATGGCTTCAAGTCCTTTGGGTAAATACGGGCAGTGGTATGATTTACAGTATGGTTTGGCAAATAGTGGTTTGTGGGCCAAATATGACTCAGCAACACTTGTGTGTGTGTGTGTGTGTGTGTGTGTGTGTGTGTGTAAAAATAACGTGTTATTTGAAAACAATCATGACCAGAGTCTACAGCTGATTTCACACTTAATGAAGCAAGTGACATTCTCATCTGGACTTTTGATTGCCCACAAATCTTCAAATATTTACTAAGTTGCCCTGTATAGATAAAGTTTGCTGATATTTGATTTACAGTATAAATTTTTGGCAATATATGAGATCTTTCCCAGTGTCCTCCTGACTTCTCCTTTTTAAGGAGCTATGGGTTGTAAATCAGCTTCAGTCTGAGAGTTGGTTGAGGGATCAAGGCCTTCATATCACAATTCCAGTAAGTCTTCTTTCTTCCAGATTCAGAGCTTTCCTCCTTAACAAATCAAGCCAGGCTTTAGCAGGCTATCCATCTATTTTAAATGTGGAAACACAATGATAAATGGCAAATATAAAACATTTTTGTGGTTTAATCTGTTTGGTCCCCATTTCTGCTGAGAGGCCTAATAGAGTGCTAATATCTTTTTTTTTCTCTGGCAGCTAAGTGGTACCACATGGCTACGGACTCTCCAAGATGGATTTACCAATTGAATTCAGAGGCCTTCTTGCAATGGCAGACTTTTCCTGTCCTTCCTTGCCTCCAGTAAGCATTATAGAGCTCTTCAAAAATGCAATTGAAGCATTTAGTAATAGTTTACTAAGATGGATTAGCCCTATTTCTCTCAAGTCCTTCCACATGTAACTGAAATACTGTAAACATAATATCAAAATGCAAGCATAAGAAGATTATGGGAAGTGGAATGAAGAAGGATGGCCACATTGTAACCTTGAGTTTTGAGAAACATAGCATGAGGGTTTGTTCCTTAGGTTTGCTTCT
Organism: Marmota monax; assembly: GCF_021218885.2. NCBI lineage: Eukaryota > Metazoa > Chordata > Mammalia > Rodentia > Sciuridae > Marmota > Marmota monax. The sequence goes on along the minus strand of NW_026695198.1, from coordinate 5,754,096 downwards.
TGTTTACCATATATCCTGCAAAGGGCACTGCAAGGTCCCAACATACAACTCTAAAGCACAGATAAAAATGCTACCAGAAAATCCTATTATCAACCAAAGGCCCAATTAAAAGGTGGCCTAATAACAAAAAGCTTTTTTGATAATACACGAACTCTTCCAGCCAAACACCAATAGAAAAACTGTGCTCACTGGTATTGTTGCAGAAGTTGATTTTCAACCCCTACTTTATTGCAATTTAGCAGCAGGGACAGCAACCAGTTCCACTGCATGGCCTGCAGAGAGCTAAGCTTCTGGGTATGCTTGACATAAACATCTGTACAAGACAGTGTTGAGGGACTGAGTGGGCTCTACCCCCTTCCCAGAGGAACACATGGGATTAGTGTCAACTGAGTTTTGTAAAAATAAAAACTTTAAAACATATTAAAACTAACAAATATTATTTAAGCAAACACATGAGCTTTGCTCCAGCAGTAGGATCAGTGAACTTTTGTAGGTTGAATACAGAAGCAAAGTCGATAAATGACCTGGGTATTTGCTTTATTTAGATATGGTGTGATAAGGCATTTGCTTTATTTGATCATGACCAAGTGGAAAGTCCCTACTTGTGTAAGCTATAGGTTGATTGCCTGTTTGTGATTGACCAAGATTATTTATGTATTTGGTTTTAAGTCAGTTACAGGAAATATTTCCAAGTCCTGGTTTACTTATATAAGAATACAATTACAGACACAACTAAAGGCCATCTTCTTATTTATTTTAATGGCTGCCCTCTTTTGTCAGCTTCTCAATCTTGAGAGACTGACTAAAATGTTGGACATTAGTTTCACTCTTAGTCACCATTTTATGGACATATTTGGTTTCAATATGTAATTCATGAATCATCTCACCAGGCTCTCTGAAAGATTCTTGAAGTGTTTGATGTTCCAGAGGGAGGGAGACCATTGGATGCACAGTGGGTGTCTTTCATATACCCAAAGAGGGTATCTTTTCAAATGCAAAATGTCTTTGCATTTAAGACACTTCAGAGGTTTCAGTGCACCAGAAAGACTAATGTGATGACCACCAGGATAAAAACACTAAGACACTGAAGCAGTCTTTTAAAACCACACCCCTTAAAAACAAGTGACAAAAAGAATGACCAGAGGAGGAATCTACTTGTTTTAATTAAGTAGTATTTTTATTGTTTTCATGTAACTGAATTTCTACAATACCAAAAAACACTCATTCAAATGCATCAGGAAGTATTATCACACATACTTCTCCCTGTGCAGCTACCACCTAGCCCAAATCAATCCTATGATCCAAAGAAAATTGGGGAGCAACTATGGCCTTTGCAGTAGTCAGATATAATAGATAATGTTTGAGACAGACTTCCAATCATTACCTCATTTATGTTTACAGCAAATCAAGAAAGAAGCATCCTACCCAAAGGAGCCCTCTTGGGAAGATTTACATCTCCTGGCAAATTTATCTTTATCCTACAATGTTAATTAAGAGATGTTCAGTTGTTGACTCATTATGGGGCAACAGTAGTAATTTTAGAATCCCTAAAATCTATTGATTTCCTTATTTACCATTTATTGAAACTTGAAGTTCCATTAACATGATTGACTATTAATCCTCCACAGAATAAAGACATATGTGGGAGGATCACAGAAGACAGTTCCCTGAGGACATATTCTCTTTAGGGGCTACCAGGAGAGGGAACACTAGTAATATTTATCCAACATTTCAGACTACATGACTATAAATTGTCCAACTATCTTTCTTTCTTTCTTATTTAATTTTAGGAATGATTTAAGTACAAAACCCTTCATATGGATTTTGCTAATTCTTACCTTTAAGGATGGATTCTAAAGATGTGGAACTAAATGCCCAACCTGACAGACAAGACCAGATTTGCAGTTTTAATAAGTAGTCCCACTTGGACAATTAGTGAAATTTGTTATAGGTGTACTAGAGAATCTCTAAGATCATTTAGGACTTAACTTTATCATGACATACCCAACATTCAGTTAAGTTTCCTGCAGGAGATGTCCACTGTGAGATCTTTATAACCAAGTTATCTTGCCATAAAAACAGAAACATAATATGGAAAAGAGACAGAGAGTAACATAGTGACATTGTAGAGACGTCTTGGTCTGTGATCTTGAGAAAGCAGTGTTATGTCTAGGCGGTCATGTATTTCTGGGGTAAATCTTACAAGCTGGCTTTTACCTTGAGGTCAATAATAGGTGTGAAGTCCCTAGAGTCTGGGGTGGGGCACTTTTGAGGTGAGGATGTGGAGTCACCATTGAAGCACTAAAATTTTGCTACAGATAGTGAGAAGAATTTTGGTATGCATCTTATAGCAGAGTTCAAGGATAGTCTTTCTCTGGTATTATCTTCAAAGTACCCAGTCTTTACGTTCTAGATCATGAAAGGCCTGTCTCATCAGTCAGTAGATCATAAAAGTCTTCTTTTACCCAATATAAATGCACTTTGGCATGATGAATGAAAGCCTTGAAATACTGAGTCATGTAGCATTTAAAAGATCAGGAGATGCATGGATTTCTATTATTAGAGGCTCTGGAATTCTCCTAATAACTCTTTTGTAAAGGGTTAATCTGTGTTTTCTAATAGGTTTATATCTTATTACTAAGCAATCCAGTCAATGTAATCAGTTTCATTATTTTCAATTTTAAAATGCCATTTGTCCTTTCAATTTCCCAGAAGATTGACGACAGGGACAGTGGCAATTTCATTGTTACTGTAACACTTCATTCACCTCTCACAACTTATTAAGATTTTCCAGTAGTATCCTATAAAGGAAATACACTTTCCAATAATTTTTTGCTACTGGTGTAGCACTGACCTTCTTGTATGGGGAAGCTTCTCTGCAACTAGAGAACATACAATATATTAGAAGAAAATATTGATATTCTATTGAGAGTGACAATTGAGTAAATTCCTCTGTAAATGTTTAAATGATCTAGCAAATAGGAGAAATGTACCACCTGAGGTTTCTATTGTTCTACTTGAATTATGAATTTAATAAAACATTTCAGCCATTTTAGAGCAATTACTCAACCAATATTTTAAAATATAATTGTATTGTATTCCATGATGAGTTGTGAACACAGAACTTTTAATTATAGATTCTTTAAGGATTCAGAAAAGGACCAAGTAACCATCTGGGTGGTATATAATGTGAGTTTGCGCTTACCACTAAATGTATATCTTCTTAAATACCAATTTTGTTTCTGTGATTCAGGAGCAACACACTATTAAAAAAATTATCGTATGTGATTTGACTTGAATCAATGTTACAGAGTTCATTAAAATTGCATATCTCACCAGTTTCAAAGTAACTGAAAGTAATAAAACATGGAAAAGCATTTCCTTGGTATTCAATTAATTCTTTTTTCTGCTTGACATTAGGTTATCAGTTTTATGATTCAGTTTCTTCACTAGAGTTCTCAACATTCTTACCCAATCCAGTGGGATGAATGTTCTTAAGGACATCTGAAAACTGAACTTATCAGAGTCCTTTCCATGAATCTATCAGAGTAAAATGATTGAACTGTATGGATGAGAAAATAATTAGAATGTCCATGGTTAAAGATATACTTTTGCAGCTCCAAGTCCCTGTCTGAGGGGATAAGTGGGAATGTCATACATACTGTCTTTAACTGTGTTGCATTTTATAACCCATAACTTGCAATGTTCAGTTTTCAGCTGACGCTTATTTACTCTTCACCTTATGGTGTGGAATTTCTTCTTTTCTTCCCACATAGCTTGGATCCCAGACTTCTCTTGTAGATTTGAAAGCTAGTAGACATGCCCTTAGCCCTGTTCTTAATGTTTGTTTGTTTGTTTTTTCTATACATTATATGTTACATTTTTCTTTAAGCTACTTTTCAAACTTTTATTACTGCTGTGAGATTTCAAAAGGGGATCAAATTACTTAAACAAGAGCTTATATTTCTAAAATAATTCATTTCTGCACTGTTTAAATTTAACGATGAACTTCAATCAATGACTCCCTAATTTTAATCATTAATGACTTCTATTTGTTATTCCACTGACTGCTTTGTAGCTTTTAGTAAACTCATCACTCTTGAAATACTGACCATTTGGAACTCATTTTCTTTCTCTGATTCCAATTCTCTGTATTTCTATATGAGTAAGGAATCACCAGAGCTTAGTCTTCAGACATCTTCCAAAACTCAATTGCTTAGGGATTGGGACCCCTCTCTTGGGTTTAGTAATCAGGTTGAGCACATGGTGCCCATTGCTATCTCTTTAATTTGATTCTTGGGCTTTATAAATCTATTGCAATCTGATTTCAATGTCTAAGATTTAAGTGATAGTTTCCTAAAAATATCCCATAGTTCCTTACAAAGATAATTTAAGAATTCTTTCATTTTATCTTCTACATGTTAAAAATATGCAACTTTAAAAAATTATCTATTCCTTTTTATTATTGAGCTAGTGAATACTGTCTATTAAATATTTATCTGTATCCTCATTTGCATTCATTTTTTTCTCTCCCTACCACCACCTGGTTTAAGTCTAAAGTTCAATTCAACAACATTATAAGAATGTACTAACTGTTTCAAATTAAACTCTCAATCCCAAATCCTTTCATTATAAATATTAATCTTTCAAACTTAATTTGCACCATGTCATGAATGAATTTATGTTTTTCATTACACATTTTTCCCTGACATCAATTCCAAACTTTAAAAAAAGTATACAGGTTAGTAGAATGAGACAGACATTATTATTACTGTGTGTATATACGTGAATGCATGACCAATGTGATTCTGCAACCTGTTTACTCAGGAAAATGAGAAATTATACCCCATCTGATTCAAATGTATGATATGTCAAGGTCATTGTACTGTCATGTGTAACTAATTAAAACAAATTTAAAAAATACAAAGAAGTATACATGTTCAACAAGCACATCAAATTAAATGTTGAATATTAGGTCATTTATTATCTATTGCACTACTTTAAAAAATGAGTATTTAAAAGCTTAAGAAACTTAAGATTGCCAAAAAAAAAGAATAAATAATTGATTTGAAATAACCTAGGTAAGTGTCTTCCATTCATACCACTTATAGAATGTATAACCAATGTTCAGAAATTAATTTATTTGTTCAAAATCATGTAATAAGTAGTAACTGCATCAGACATTAAAATAATATATTTTTGAAAACTAGAAACCACCTTATCTCTATAGAATTTCATTACATGGGTTTTGAATATAATGTACAACAGTGCATATATTTCATCAATTTGTGCAATCATTTGGGTCTAGAATGTTCCCCATAGGCACATGTTTTGAAGTTGTGGTACCCAATGCTGCAATGGTCAGTGGTGTGACATTTGGTTAGCAGTTTTATGACTCAGTTTCTTCATCAGAGTTCTCAAAATTCTTACCCAATCCAGTGGAATGTTCTTAAGGAATGCAATTGAATATGACCCTGATCTCCTCAATGAGCTAATCAATTTATGGGCTGATGGAAATATTGGGTGATGAAGTAAACTTTAGGAAATGGGGTCTACTTAGGACAAACAAGTCATTGGATGCATGTCCTAGAAGGAAGAATATATCTTGTCCCTGGTTCTTTTCTCTCAGCTTCCTGGCCACCATGAGGTGAGCATCTTTCTTTTACCACAGACTTCTGCCCTGATGCTTCTACCTCACCGCATGCCTAAAAGGAGTGGAGCCAATGGACCGTGGACCAAAAACTCCAAAATTGTGAGTCAAAATAAACTTTTTCCTATTTTAAGTTGATTTTATCAAGTATTTTATTGCCATGACAGGAAGCTAAAACAATCATATTTCTTTATAACATATATTTATAAACAAGTGTCATATATTTTATAAACACTAAATATTAAGGATTAGATATAAGTTTATGACACTGAACCAAGTGTTTTGTAATTGCTCTTTCAGGTTAATTGACAATAGGATTGTTAGTATTCTATTGTTAAAATTCAAATGAAATATAACAAAGGTGGCAACTGTATCAGTTAATAATGAACTATAAGTTATCTAACAAGTGTCCTCTTACATTTATTTTCCCATTTCATCATACTGTTTTACTTAATTGTGCTTTTACGACTTACATATTGTTCTCAGAATCTTTTTAATCATGAATATTTATTCTTCGGAAGCTGTGAAAATTTAACTAGTTATATATAAATCCCATAATAAAATGATCTTATCAGTGAATAAATAAAAATATTTTTATACTAAAACAAATACTACTACTAATAAAAATAATATTTACATGCTACTACACTATCTATACTTATCAGAACATAATTAAAATATTTCTGTTAAAATTAATTCAATAAGTCACTTTTTTGTGATGTTATTTCAATGCCTACTGTTTGATAATTTTCTGGAATCTTAATTACATTTATAAGTGAATATGACAGCAGGATAAGCCATCATGTGAGAGAAGAGGTGCAACAAAAATATTTTAAGAGCTATTTTCAAGTGTGTGAATAGAAAGAATATTTAACAAATGAAACACATTTAAATTCAAGTTACCCTATTTTAGACAAAAAAAAATGTTAATTGAGCTTAGATCATTTAAATTTGCTTTTACAAAATTAAATTGGCCGAAAATTGTATTCAGCATGATATCAACTTTTATAAACCTAAAAATATTTTATTTTAATAGAGCTTACATAAATAGCATTCCATCTTACATGTAATGATTGGAAAACAAAAGTACAAATAAATGCATTTTATATATCTTTTACTGTTATTTGCTCTCATAATTATTATCTAATGTTCATTTTCTTACTATACAGGGAATACATATGCAAATATATATTAAAGATTATATTCATGATTATACCCAGTAGAGGAAAATATGTCTTTTTCTTTTTTGCTATAGAGTTTATTTTATAAACTGGCACTGGTAACCTCTTTAAAATATTTCTTTAATAATGAAAAGTCAAATTATATGGATTTTACAGTAGTTTTATTGTCTGTTTTCATTCTTTCAGCTGAAGAAGTTGATTTATATTTAACTCCCGAAAGTGACAAAAAAAGGAAAACCTTCTATAAGTTATACTTTCATTTTAGTTTTAAAAGTTGCTTCAAATTGCTGCACATTAGGACTCTGCAAATAGGTTCATTTATTTTTTGGATGCTTTTTAAATTTTGAACCAAGACTATAAGCCATATATCTTCAAGTAGAATGCATAGTTCCTCAGTATCTTACATGTATTCATTCTTTGGATTTCTGCAAAGTGATATTATGACAATTTTTAAGGCACTGTATTCTTTATTCAGGCCTACCAACTTATTTACTTTTTGGAAAATAACTTGGTTAGAGGCACATCTCTGTCATCCATTTCCTTGTTTCTTGTTTTTATTTCCTTTTTGATATGTCAAAACATATCTTCATTAAAGTTTTTTGTATTTCTATTGTCCTGATTAGAAAATTATAGTTAAGTGGCATTGATGATGACCATCATATTGCCAAGGAGGTGAATATTTAAGGTCCCATTTAGAAGTAGGGAAGGAGCTGTGCAGTTTAATCTCGTCACTATCTTCTTAATCCATTTCAGTACATTTCAAGGTGAAACTCATCCACATTTTTATAACAATAATATCATTATTACCCAATCTAAGGATTAATTTTCATGCCATTAAATCCTTTTTTAATAATTGACATAATGGCCACTTACAACTTCTTGAAACATCTCTGTGGTGGGTAGATTGACAGCTTTTCAAAGATGTCAAATTCTTCATCCCGAGAATGAGTCAAAGTGTTAGGCGATATGACAAAGAGGGATGAAGTCTAAGATTGCTACTCATCTGACTTTGTGATGAGGAAATTATCTTGGATTATCCAGAGACGTCCAATGTGGTCACAGATGTCCGTAAGTGTGTAAAAGGAAGGCAGAGTCAAAGAGATGCAGCATGGAAAGACCTGCCTGCCACTTAGAGCTTTGAAAATGATGGGGAATATGAGACAAAGAGTGCAGGCAGCCTCTAGAAGGGGGTCAAAGAAACAGAGTTCCCCTTACAGGCTCCAGATGAAACCCAGAGCTATGGATACCTTGATTTTAGCCCCGTGATATATTTTGGATTTCTGACCTCCAACACTCTAATAGTATTGTTTTAAATGCTTTTGGTAATTTGTCATAACAGCAATAGGAAAATAATGATGCACTTTTTTTCTTAATATACTAAATATCAAATCCTCTGCTTTTTTTTTTTTAATTTGTGATTGGATTCTATTACTTCTCTTGACCACTTGATATCAGGGTTCTACTGGAATTCTTTTTTAGGCACTCTTTTCTTTATACTCACTCTTTCCATATTTACTAGGCCCTGAAATCTTGTTCCTTGTCTAAATCATACTGTATTTGAATTATTGAATGTTTTTATAAAAATCCTTCCTATTATTTTACATAATTATAATTATTTTCTATTGTTTACCATATTTCATTGGTAACTTCACTATCATTTAATTATCCTGGTGTGAATGGACCACGAAGAACAATCGGTCTTGTTTGGGTATTTTGGTGCAAACCTGTACTTGTTTCTGTTTGCTTTGTGTCTACTGATAACATTAGTTAGATCTTTAGGTATTGATGCTCAGTTTTATGGAGTGGTTATATGAAATGACAATAGTACCAGCTGTGTATAAGCATTTCAATTTGTAAATTCGTATTCTTCCTGGCCAACATATTGTATTACCAATCTACATGTATATTATTCTATTCTGATGTGTCCATAAATCATATTACATTGAAGTTTATTTCACCCTTCTGTGATGCAGTAAGAATGAAGATATATATATATATATATATATATATATATATATATATATATATATATAAAGCTCATCCATATTTTTATGTAATATATATATATTTATATAAATATATGTATATTAGCAATTGTTTTTGTGAAAATGATCTGCAAGTCTTTTATACAATATTTCATTATTTTGTTTATTTTTCCCAAATGTTTTCTATTCCAGCATTTAGATGTCTTAGATATTTACATTTTGCCAGTTTATATGTAGTAACTGTCTTATTTTAGCCTATGGCTTTCCTTTCTCCTATTGCATGTGTGTCTTTTGGGAAAACACAAAGTGCTGAGCGCACTCAGATAGCCCTTCCTGATCTACACCCACTTTTCTCCCTTCTCCTCAGACCTAGAAGGTGGACTTTAACAAACTTCATCAACAAGTTTTTGTGACCTTTGGCTTTTTGTTAGATTCAGGCTATGGGAATCACAGACTGATGGTAAGATATTAGTTCCCCTGACTTCTTCAGTGCGTTTCACTTAAGCATCCTACTGTACCACACAGATGCCTTCTCTTCTGAAGGCAGATGGATCTATATGTGTGTTTTCCTTAAGGCTCTTGAGTAGCTTTACTTGTAGCACGTCATTTTTAGTTTTCCTTCATCTGATATCTTAATTTTTCTTTATTCTGAAGGGTTTTTCTTCTATTGATTGTAGGATTCTGGGTACCTTTCTTTTAGTACTTGCAAACGATGCCGTCACTTCATTTGGACCTCTGGTTTTCTGATGAAATCTTTACTGCCATTTGAGTTGATTTTTGCTGCTTCCCGTATTTTTCTTTGCATTTATTTTTCAGGAATATGACTATTAAATATATTACCATTGATTTCTCTGAGGTTTTTCTCTGACATCCATCCAGTCATAGGAATCTTTAGATTTGTGTTTTGTCATTTCGGGCAAGTTTTCAGCCATCATTTCATAACTCATATTGCATTTTTCTCTCTCCTTCCTTTCCATGACTACAATTATACAAATGTTACATCTTCAACTTTAAGGGTATATTGCTTTTTCTGTATATTTATGTATTTATTTTTGAACATACTTCCTGTAATACACATTGGATAATAACTATTGTTCTATCTTCCAGTTCACCCCATTTTTTCCACTATGTTCTTGATTTTCTTTTCATTTTAGTTATAAAATTTGAATTTGATTTTTATTATTTTAATTTATTTACTGAGACATCATGCTTTTTTGTTAAGTTTTAACAGTATTTATAATTGCATAGTAAAGCACTTTCATGAGAGCTGCTTTAAAATCTTTGTGAGATAATTCTATGTTGTTTAACATTTCCATACCTTGTTTAATACTTTTTTAATATGACCTGGGATTTCCATGGTCCTTGATAGGAAAAGTAATTTTTGAAGCCTGGATATTGTGGTTATTTTGTTTTGAGGATACAAATCTTATTTAAATTTCCTTTTTTTACCTGTAGTTTAAAAATTTTTGCAGCAGAAATAAAAGGGTGTCATATTCAACACAAGGGTAGCAGTCTCTGGTCAACACTCATGTCACTCAAAGGTCAAGGGATAGTTATGACTACTGGATTGTGAAGTTCTGGCTCTCTACTTGGCCTATGCCAATACTGCCCTGGTTGTGAAGATTAGGGGTACCTCAAAATTCCTCCCTCATGGTGTCCACTGACTTCATAGGTTAGGGGTGCACCATCAGTTGATAGCCCAAATTCACTAGTAAGCCTCCTGTGTCAACAGTCCTGTCGAGAGCAGGACCTTGTGACAGCAGAGTGTTAGACCTCCATGACATAAAGGTGGAAGTCTTGGCTCCTAATTAAACATCTTCCAGGATAGATGAAGATGGAACAGAGATGTTTAATTGTGTGTGTGTGTGTGTGTGTGTGTAATGTATGTTTTTCCTTTATTTTTCTGGACTATAGTAGTCAGCAACAGTTATTTTTAAGGTTGGTTTTGTTTGTGTCCATAGTTATTGGTTTCTTTGGCTTCGGGGCTTTGTTAGCCAAAAGTCTTGATATGAAAGGAAAAAAGAAAACTCAGAGAAATTACCCATCACTTCTTCTTTGGTTTCCCAAATCTCTAGGCTATTTACCTTCCTGCTCTATCTTTCATCATCTTCTATTTGCTATTCATATATAAAACACCAGGATTTTTAGTTGTGCTTACAATTTCAAACTCTTGGACACTTGGAAGTTTCCAAGAATAATTGTTTTAATGTTTTTAAAACTAATCTTATCATGTCTGTTGTTTCTCAGTTGATTTCAGTCATTTATTTGATTACTGGTTGTGTATCATATTTTCTTTCTTCTTTGAGTGCCTGGACATTTCTATTTAGATTGCAAGCAAAGGTTTTATCATTTTCTCTTAGGTAGTTGTGAGCATTGTTCTGTGATGTTATAAAGTTTCTTGAATTCACCTTATTTCCTTTAGTGTTGCTTTATACTTTGTTATCAAGGGTGAAAAGCAGCTTTTTTTGAGCAGGCCAATTTTCTTTCAAGGAATTCAATGGATGGCCTATTTGGAAATCTTGTCTGCATAGCTGATACAACTGCTGCTTTTGTGTAAGCTCTAGGAATTGTTTTGATTCATCTCTCCAATGGTTCTGTTCCATTATTGGCAGATTTCTTATACGTAGTTCACATCAGGACTAAACCAGAAATGTAAGGGGACTTATATGAAGATCTCCCTCTTCAACCTCTCACTCCCATATTCTCTTTTCTATTTTGCCCCACATTTTCTAGCTGCCTTGGAATTCATAAGTTTCCTGTTGTCTCCTCAACTTAATGAACTCTGTTTAAATTCCATTTTCTGGACTTTTGATAGCATATTTCCTCCAGAAAAAGCAGAGAAATTTTATAGTTCAGAATATTTCCTTTCTTTCACAAACCAGGATCTTGTGTGGCTTCTGAAATATTTTTCTTACATTTTTAAAATTTTACTACAAGTTCATTAAGAATGATGAATGTAAAATGTTCATAATAGCCAAATGTGAAATTTATATTATTAAAATTTTTATTTGGAAATAATTAGTGATTTGAAGGAATTCTTTTAGATGCAGAGATAGCACTGGAATGTTCTGCATGCCGTTTTTCCTGTTTCCACTATTGCTTGCATCATACAAAGTTGAAGTATAATTATCTTGATTTTATCATGACACATCATATGTATGTATCTAATTATTACACTATACACCATAAATGTGCAAAAGAAACCAGAAAATTATCATTGGCATAATGTGTGTGTGTGTAATTCTATGCCATTATAGACGTGTATATCCACCTCTGCATCTAGTTACAAAACTATTACTGTTAGAGTCTGTAAACAAGTCTGGATGGCGCCTGGCATTTTGCCAGAGGGAGTGGTTTGTGAAGTAACGCCAGGGAGCCATTAAGTGTGGAGATTCCTTATTGGTTGACTGCTGTATCGAGTTTATGTTAATTAGATAAGCTGTGTGGAATGTATATATACCCCTCCTGTCCTACAATAAATGGCTCCCACTCCTGCTGTATCAATGTACACAAGTTGTTCGTCACCCCCCCGGCTCGTTTGCTGCAGCTGGACTGTGGCAGACACCTCTGCATCTAGTTACAAAACTATTACACCATAACAAATTCTCACTCATGCAGCACATTTAAAATCACACCTACTCACCCAGCTCTCACAATCTCTGCTGTTTAGGAATCACTACCTGATACATAGTTCTATAATTTTGTCATTTTGAAAATATTCTGTAGATATGAGCCTACAGTATGTGCACTTTGGGGATTCTTGTTCTTTTTTTGTTCATCTATACCCAGAATAATGCCCTTAAAAGCCATTCAAACTTGATCATTCATGATTACATGAATGAGGAATATTTGGGTTGTTTCAGGTTTTGAACTATATTACAAGTGAAGTTACAGGTATGATCGTGTTCACGTTGCATGTGCCCATACATCTTTATTTTCCTGGGACAAATTCCTAGGAGTGATATTACTGACTTGTGTAATAAATTTATGTTCAATAGTTAAAAAGCAAATAAACAAAGGCTGCCAAACTGTTTTCCAAAGTAGGTGTTAGTTTGCTTACACATTGACTATGTATCAGAGATCCAGTTTTGTCACATCTTTGCAGACTTGGTTATTGTCACTGATTTTTATTTCAGCTGTCTAATATGTATGCAATAATATCATACTCCTTACCAAGTCATAAATTATTCTTCCAGTTTTCCTCTGTTTTATTATGTGTTGTTTTGACTTTTTAATTTAAGTCTATGAGTAATAGCTGAGGACATTATACAGTTTAAGTAAGGCTGCAATTTTGCCTAGGTATAATGAACTATTCCACTAACATTTGTTGAAATGAGATCCTTCATCTATTGAATTGCTTTTGCATCTTTGTTAAAAGTCTTTTATCCATTCTGTAGGGACTATTTCTGCATGCTCTGCAATTTTCCATTGACTGATGTGTCTCTGTCAATCCAGTTTCCACATAGTATTGATTACTATGACTACATACTATATCTGAAAATCAGGTAGAGTGATCTATATCAATATATTTCTCTTTTTTCTTCCAGAATTATAAGCTTTTCTAGTTATTTTGTTTTTCAGATGAAGTTAAATGTATCTTGTTTATACTTATATAGATCATCACTACATTATCAAATTTTATTTTTTATTTTAATATGGTTAGGATACAGAAATTTATTTGATGTTTATGTATTACCTTCTAAAGATAGAAGATACAAGAAATAAATAAATTAATTGTTAATTCTACTAAGATTTTATTTTTTAAAATTGAGATTTTTCTTATTAGAAAATCATGACATAGGTGAACACAAACAGTTTAGTATTCACGTTCCATACATACATGCTTTTGTGATTTTCCTTGCCTTATTATTCTCAAAATAAGGTCAAATAGAAATGGTGAGAACAATTATCTTTGCTTTATTTAATAATGTAGAAAAATTAAAATTCCATGGATGATTATTTACCATGATATTAGCTACAGATATTTTTTAGAATCTTTTCTTTATCAGGTAGAATTATTTCTCTTTTATATACATTATTCTAAGGTTTTTTCCTCATAAAAGGTATAAAAGGTGTTGGATTTTGTCAAAGATTTGATATGCCTATATCAAGATAATCAAATAATTTTCTCCTTTATTTTACTACTGCAATGAACGTAAAATTATCTTGCATGTTTTGATATTGCCATATTATATTTGTTAATTATCTGTAGGTATTTATGTACCTATGTTTATGAGGGATGACATTTGTGTACACTTTTTATTTTCCTTTTCAAATTTTTGGTATTTGTGCTATAATTATCTTAAATGAGTTTGGAACTTTTCTTTCCCCTATATTTTGTCATATAAAGAATAGAATTTACTCCTGGTAAGGGGCTCTCAATCCTATGGTATGAACTTTCTTGTGTCTCTAACATGTCAGTAATGTTAGTAAGTAGTCCTTGTTCATGCTATACCAGAACCGAACATTTATTTTTGCTTTATAAGATCTTGCCTCTTCATTTTTCTAAGACACAGAAAATTGTTTTCTGCTGAGCGATTTGAAATGATATTCTGCTTATTTGCAGCCTAGCTGTCCGTCAAGAGTATACAGGCAACTTCTGGACTTCTGGACTCCCCACCTTCTGTGGTCCTACTTTCCAAGTTTCATCTTTGGTCTCCCTTTCTTATCAATAGGTGTCACTAAATAATTTGTAAGGCACAGTGCAAAATGATATGTGGGATCCCTGTTCAAAAACAGGAAAATAAATAATAAAGTTAAAAAAATTAGTTTTTACTTACCTTCTTCAGTGGTCTCTAGATTTGTCATGATATTTAAAAATTTGATATTTATTTTCTTAAAGATATTTAAGTATCAGATATCATTTTACTTTTAACTTTATACTTTCAGATTCCAGGTTTTCAAAAGCAAATATAGGAGCACTTAACCCATGCATGGAGTCAACGAAATCACACAATTTGCCTTTATATACATTTATATCTCGTTCTTATCAGAAACATAAACTCTGAACAACAACAAAAAACTCAACTGTTTAAAAGCTAGCCAATCCCTAAAAAACAAATGCCAAATGTCTTCTTTGATATAAGGAGAGTAACTAAGAACAGAGTAGGGACGAAGAGCATGAGAAGAAGATTAACATTAAACTGGGATGAGAGGTGGGAGGGAAAGGGAGAGAGAAGGGAAATTGCATGGAAATGGAAGGAGACCTTCAGGGTTATACAAAATTTCATACAAGAGGAAGTGAGGGGAAAGGGGAAAATAATACAAGGGGGAGAAATGAATGACAGTAGAGGGGGTAGAGAGATAAGAGGGGAGGGGAGGGGGGATAGTAGAGGATAGGAAAGGCAGCAGAATACAACAGACACTAGTATGGCAATATTTAAATCAATGGATGTGTAACTGATGTGATTCTGCAATCTGTATATGGGGTAAAAATGGGAGCTCATAACCCACTTGAATCAAATTGTGAAATATGATATATCAAGAACTATGTAATGTTTTGAACAGCCAACAATAAAAAATTTTTAAAAAAAAAGAGCTATGTAATGTTTTGAACAACCAACAATAAAAAAATTTAAAAAAAAGTCTTCCTTTTTGTTGTATGCACATTATATCTACAAACTCTGCCTTTGGCTGAAAGATTAATTAGAGAGAAATGAAGGGAAAGAAACGATGGATTCACCAATCTTTCACTTTCTCTGGCATTGTTTCAGCACCTAAGGTTAAACTTGGAAGTAACATAAATAAGAAAGAATATGATAGAGTTTCTTAGAATAGCAATGCTTTCTTTTTGTGTCTGAATCAAGTTCTATTTGGAGATGAAAGCTTAACCTTTCAGTGCTATCAGCTCCCCCACTTAGCTCTGATCTGCTCACTCTGCACTGACCTGAATTCTCATTGAACTTCACACATTTGAGCCAACCAGAATTCTGTGCCTGTGGAGCATCACAAATGCAATATGTGAATGGAACAACAAGGAAGAGCAGGCATGCATATTGCAAGTCTCTCCTCTGTTCACTTACATGCTCTATTGCACCATTGAACTTCAATTACAAAACACAAGTTCAAAGATGAAAGTATTAAGAACTCTCAGATGGCAGCACCAGAGGATTAAACCAAGTGTGACATCTTTCTGAGCATGAGGTCTGTCACTGGACAGGCCACAGGCCACAAAGCTGGTCCTGTCTCAGCTCCAGCAGTCTTGATGTGTGCATATTGATCTCCATTACTTTTCCCTGGCTGCAGTAGTGACATTATCTTTTAGGCACGGAGCTCTTTATGTGGACATTCATTGTGTATCTTCATTCTTTCAGGAACAACAGCTCTCTAACAGCTATTTACCTAATACTTTAGAAAGACTGCCTCATAATTTTTCCAGTTATGGCTGTTTAAGGAAATAAAAATAAATCTGAGACCAACCATTGACTCTCATGGATGACAATGTAAGTCAAGTTAATTTTCTCATATGTTTGCAAATACTTAGCTGTTTGCTATAGAGTATATAGCAATAATTATTGCATAATTAAGCTCACTTGAAAACTTATTTAAGTCAGTGAATTATTATATTAAATAAAGAACAACATCCGTATGTTAACAAAATATGATACATCTGTTTCTGGGCATTTATTTTCTCTTTTCCTGAAGTTGCAGTTCGATGTTGTCATTGAGTTCCCTGTGATGATAACCCAATGTGGTAACAGATGAATTGTGTCTTATATACTATTTTTACCTTCCTGCTGATATTAAATCATCTACAAAGGCAATTCAAGACAGGTGGGAAAAAAAAAACAAGTGATATATATATATATATATATATATATATATATATATATATATAGATAGATAGATATAGATATATATATAGATATATATATAGATAGATGATAGATATAGATATAGATATAGATAGATAGATATTTATATATATAGAGAGAGGTATATATTTATATATAGATATATGTATATATATAGATAGATAGATATATACATAGATATATAGATATATTTACATATATCTATGTGTGTATATAGTATATATGGATATATAGATACAGTTTATATATATACATAACTAGGGTTGAACAAAAAGAAATGTTTATTCAATATAAGATGTTTTGCTATCTGTTAGAATTTATTTTTCTGCTGAAATTGTCTTTATGTTCCTATGCAGTTCTTACATACCCTATGTGTAATACACAATAAGCCATATACAGTTATTTAATACTTTATTCTTCAATATATACATTTCTCTACCATAAGTTCGCATCACTTTTACTATGTGTATCTTTGGACCAGACTGTTGTAAGAGGCCTCATCTCCCCAGGGAGATGCTGCAGCTTATGATGGGTTGAAGGAGCTCAAGGCACCGGGGCTCTGCCAGACTCTCTTTTGGTGCCCAGATGCCTAAGGAAAACTGCTACAAAAAAAAATTTGTAAAAATGGAACAAGGAACAAGAGAGACCACTTTCTTTTTTTCTTTTTTTTTAAATCCTTATTTATTTAATTATTTTTTTTAGTTCTCGGCAGACACATCTTTTTTTTGCATGTGGTGCTGAGGATCGAACCCGGGCCGCACACATGCCAGGCGAGTGCGCTACCGCTTGAGCCACATCCCCAGCCCCAAGAAACCACTTTCTACCTTACGTCCTATGGCAGTTGATTCTAAAGGTTGTGTCACCAAACATGGTTACAAATAAAAATGCTATAACAGATTTGACAACAGAAGCTGTAAGCATGATGATAGTAGCACCTCCACAGAGGGAGAGGCTTAGGCTGAGCCCTATAGGTTTTCTTCCAAGATCTTAGAACTCAGGAAATGATGTGGTTTTGGATAAGTGTGGTAAATCTCATGAGAAGGTGGTGATGCTTTTGGCCTCTATGACTGCAGAAGAGATCTTGGAAAATTTTTAAAAGGGAAACTGAAAAAATAAATAAATAAAAACAAGAAATGTAAAGTAGATCCTTGATCCTTGAAGGACTTTATAATATCTAATGACAAAGAGACTGCTAAATAAGGAAAACATATTTAAATGCAGAAATGAACACACACGCACACACGCACACACACACACACAATACAATATGGCAACTAGAACCCAGATCCTTTGACTTTTCATTGAATGCAGTTATCCTAATTATAACCTAAAATGGTAATATCTCTACAATATATCTGGAATTATGGAGATTGCCTTCTAATGTTGTTTTAAAGTAACAAAAAAAGTATCAGATTTGTTTTGTAGTCTTAACATATTTTAAGATGCTTATCTAAATGTAAAACTGTTTTATGATTTTTAAAAACTATATAGAACAATTTGTAAAAACACAATAAAGAATAATCAAGGGCTGGGGATGTGGCTCAAGCGGTAGCACGATCACCTGGCATGCGTGCAGCCCAGGTTCGATCCTCAGCACCACATACAAACAAAGATGTTGTGTCCGACGAAAACTAAAAAATAAATATTAAAATTTTCTCTCTCTCTCTTTCTCTCTCTCTCTCTCTCTCTCTCTCTCTCTCTCTCTCTCTCTCTCTGAAAAAGAATAATCAAGACATGTAAGTTGAAAAAGTTAATTATTTTTGAGAAGACACTAAATTTCAGTTCTCCTCAATAGTCATTTTCAATCTTCAAATCCATTAATTAGTTGTTTGAATTTCCAAAAATTATTAAAAGAATGAAGAGATCCTTGAGGCTCTGTTCAGTATTTTTCAAAGTCTATCAGAAATCATATCTAAAAAAGATAATACATATATTTTCACATTTAAAAAAGAATGTTGTAAGGTAAGAAGGTAAAATGGTGTTTGAGTAGTTAAGTTCTGCACATCTCAATTACAGTAATTCAAGTGGCTGGTTGGAGTAAAATTACTAGATTATGCCCTGTCACTAAGTGCATTTTTAGTAATTGGAAATTAAAAGATGAAAATAAGTGAGAATAAGGAGATTTAATTGAAATAACTTATTCAATATGTTGTCTCATAATTCATGTTTGGGGACACATGAAATTTTATGTCTATTTTCTGCTATGAATTAACATAACATATTTTCCTTTGGTTCCTAAGATTTTCAATTTGTTTTTTTTTTTCCTCTTTGGTCTGACATTGTTCTGTAATTTAGTCTCAAAAATCTAATTTTTATTTTTTGTGACTTTTTGCCCATGGGAATGATTTCTATTTTTTTTAATTTACTAAAAGACAATTTACAAAATAATGCATTTGTTATAAGACAAAATATATCTAACAAATAGTTTTGACCTTTTGGGAATGAAAAATATTTTGATGACTTCAAATTATAAAAGTATATTTCTTGGTCACCAATGAGTGCAAAAAAAGATAATTGAAAGTGGACACTGGTATTTTACACTCAATGATGCCTAAACAGCAACCTTGGGTCCATTCAGTAAAGAAATAACTTTGTGGAAATGAGCCAGAATTCAATAAGAAATGATTGCTATGTTTTGGATACTGTCCCCTAGTGACCCAGGTGCTAAGGACTTGGTCCCTAGCCTATGGCACCATACAGAGGGGGTGGAAACTTTAAGAGTTAGACTTAGTGGGAGGTGTTAGGTCATTGAGATGTACCCTCAAAATGATTGTGGGACCCTGATCTCTTCTTTCCAACCTGAACATGAGGTAGTGGGGCTTATGCTGCCACATGCTCTTGCCATGATGTATTGCAATGTCATATGCCCCAAAGCAACAAAGCAACAAACAGTGAACTAAAACCCCCAAAACTCTGAAACAAAATAAATTCTCTTCTTTTAAGTTAATTTATCTCAGACATATGTTAAAGTAACCAAAAGCAGACTATAATAATGATGAAGACTTGAAAAATAGAATTAAAGGTTTTAAAAATTAGAAAATAAAATAACAACACCTAACATGCAACTAATTTAAATTGCTAAGAATAGAGGGATAGGTGAGAATAAGGAGATTTAATCAAAATAACTATGTTCAGTATGAAATATAAAATAACTATGTTCAACTCATCTTAGTGGGAACATGAAAATTTATGTTTATTTTCAACAATGAATTAAACACAATGTGTTTTCCCAGCAGGAGATAAATAACCAATATCATAAGATTTTTGATATAACTGTAAGGGGACTGATAGATAAGAGTGGTGGGAACAAAAGATTAAGAGGATAATTCTATAAAATGGGCCCACTGTGCTGACACCCACCTGCTTTCTTTGCCAAAAGGCAATCTGCCTGTATTCTGCCTGGCTTAAATGGACAGGGTATGTCACATTTCTCAACAAACTGGGGTAAGTGCAAAAGTCAGACATTCACAGTAGGTCATAAATGATGAGGTCCAGAGAGCATGAGGATTGGTTATTAAAGAAAGAACAATGGGTTGTTAACCCCTGTGATTGTGCTCCTGAGCACTCTGGGTTGCTAACAATTAAATTCTGCATCCCTGCCCTGATGACTTATATGGGGAAGAAAGAGAGGACAATAATTAAAGAGGGAGTGAGGTCTATAAAAGAGCCAGACACACCCTCTCCCATGAACATCCACCTCTGGAGCCCCTTCTCTATGGAGAAGTCTGTCTCTGAAACTTTCTTAAACAAAACTTGCTTCCTACATGTACTTGCCTCCTCATTTCTCAGGTGCTTAATTTTCAACACTGGGGAATAAGGACCCGTTCCTGACCTCCAAGACCTGTGTCATTACTAGGTTTGGAGGAGCATGCTTTCTGAGCCACCCAGATAAAAATTAATCATTTTATAGACAAGTTGTTGTGAAATTCCATACAGACACCAAATAAAGAGACTATTGAGAGCATATGGGGGGGGGAGTGGAAAAAAAGAGACAGATTACCTTAAGACAAGCAGAATTCTCCACAGCAATATTAAAAGCTAAAAATATATTAGAATGCTATTTTTAAAATGCTTATGGAAAAATAACTATCTCTTAGGTGATCACTATTCAAGAATCCAAGAAGAAAATAGTATAAGGGAACTATTTGTGGGAAAGAGTGCTCTCCACTATGGATTGTTGACAGCCAACTTTGAAGCGTCAGTCATTCTTTCCTCTTTGGCCCCACATTTGAAAAGCCTCATCAGTCAACTCATGATGATATGAATCTTCTTTGGCACTGTAAAGGGAAAATAGGTAAGGCTATTAAGAGAATAATTCTATAAAATGAGCCCACTCTAATGACTCCCCACATGCTTTCATTGCCAAAAGGCAATCTACCTGCAGCCCCCACCCCAAGCCCTTGATAGGACAGGAAACGCCATGTTCCTTAACAAACTGAGGCAGGGGCAGAAGGCCTGTCAGTCAGTGTAGATAATGAATGATGGTGGTACAGAGCGGGTGATGCCTTGTTATCACTTACTAACAGCTAATCTCCAGGATCCTACTTCCCAGCTTAATGAGTTACTAATGCCTCTGGGGATCACACTTCCCAACCCAAGTGATTACCCCCTGAGCTGCTCCTTCTTCCCTTAGGCACATGCACAGAAATGAAAGAGAAGGTGGGGGTATTTTGGGGAAGTCTATAAAAGAGACAGCCACCTTCACTGGCCTCCAGCTCTAGGCCCCAAATCGTTTTTTTTTTTTTTTTTTTAAGAGAGAGAGAACTTTTAATATTTTATTTTTTAGTTTTCGGCAGACACAACATCTTTGTTTGTATGTGGTGCTGAGGATCGAACCCGGCCCGCACGCATGCCAGGCGAGCGCACTGCCACTTGAGCCATATCCCCAGCCCATAGGCCCCAAATCTTTCCTGAGAAATCTGCACCTCTGTCTCTTTCTTAAATGAAACTTTCTTTTTTTTTTCACATCTTCATACATGTATTTTGTATAACGATAAGGGTGTCCTTCCACTATCCATGCAATTCCCCTTTTTCCTCCATTTTCCCTTCCACCCCTCTTCCCTATCTAGAGGTAAACTTCTTCCCATGCTCTCCCTCCCTACCCCATTTTGAGTCACCCCTCTTATATCAAAGAAGACATTCCGCATTTATATTTTTGGGATTGGCTAACTTCACTTAGCATAATCTGCTCTAATGCCATCCATTTCCCTGCAAATGCTATCTTATTGTTTTTTTTAGTGCTGAGTAATATTCCATTGTGTATAAATGCCACATTTTTTAAATCCATTCATCCATTGAAGAACACCTAGATTGGCTCCACAGTTTAGCTATTGTGAACTGTGCTGCTATAAACATTGATGTGGCTGTGTCCCTGTAGTATGCTGGTTTTTTAGGTCCTTTGGGTATAGTTCGAGAAGAGAAATAGCTGGGTCAAATAGTGGTTCCATTCCCAGCTTTCGAAGGAATCTCCATACTGCTTTCCGAATTGGCTGCACAATTTGCAGTCCCACCAGAAAGTTTGTTTTTACACTTGCCTCAGCATTTTTTTAAATGTATAACCTTTAACACCAGGACTGAGGCCCATTTCTGATCAGTCTCAGCACCAGCAAGAACTTTAAATCTGCAGCACAGGCACATTTACCAACCTACCCTGTGGCCACTTCAGATGTTCACCCTCCTGATCAGCTTAGAGTGATCCAGCCTGGACCAGGACATGTCTGCCCAGCTCTCACTGGAGGCATTTGGTATGAAAGACAGTTAAAAGACAGATTTATGAAATGTACTTCAGATTTTAGGTTATCAGAATGAAAGCATTTAAAAGATATTACGATTCTTAAGAAGGATAGAGATATCTATTAGTTTGAATATGTATTAGAGATGTAGGGGAATCTCAGACCAACAGAAAGGACATGGAGTTCCCATACTTTGAAGGAAAACCAAATTCAGGAAAAGCAAGCAATGTAACAGAAGTCACAAAAGGATAAAAGACAAAACCAAAGAACACCATAGTCTGTAGAAAGCATAAGACACAAAGAAGGAAAGTACAAAAGTATAATATGTTGCAGGAATTACAATATGTTCTCCTGATTATTTTTTTTATTTATTTGGCAACAAGAATCAAATCCAGAAGCCCCACATCCCCAGACCTTTATTTTTTATTTATTTATTTTCATCTTGATTATTTATTTGTTTGTCTGTTGTTTAATTTATTTTGAGACAGGTTTCACTTTCGCTAAATTGCTAAGGCTCTCTTTGAACCTGTGATCCTCCTGCCTCAGCCTTTTGAGCAGCTGGGATTATGGGTGTGAGCCACCACATCCATCTCACCTGATATTCCTAATGGAATTTGTAATTTTTTTCCACAGAATCATCATGATCAGCATAATATGATCACTAGCAGACATTCTTTTGTTTATTTGTGGTGAAGGATCCAGTATTTAAAAAATATGAAGAGACTGGATGAGTTCATGTTTTATAAAATAGGATATGGTCTCAACTGGTATATAGTTTTATTTTACCACTACCCACCGCTTACTGGTTGCCTAATGCAGATGTGATAGCTTCAGACAGAGCAGGAATTTGGCATTTGTGAAATTGAGATCTACAGATAGAGCAGGGTGAAATGGAAGTCCCGAGCATCATTTCTTCATGATTCAGTCAAGTGCCTTTAGCAGCCCTGGTCCCTCTGATATTCCTAATACCTAGGGAAAACCAATACCCTATTCAGTGAAGCTGATTTAAAGATTTTTCTGTGTGGGCATTCAAATGAAACCCAAACAGGTAAAATCAGTCAGCTAAAATCATGAAAATATATTAAACATACTTTGAAAATTAGAGGTAATAGAATTAGATTAAAACCAAACCAACCAACACAAGAGCAAAACAAATCATCTATATGATGATGATCAAGAGAAGCACATCTAAAATTCAAGGACAAACAAAAGTGTTGAAAACCAATGTGTGTGAAATTATGCATGCTGATTCCGCTGGGTACTATTTACTTCTTTAGATCCCTTTTCTACCATTTCTATTCTGTTCTCTGCCCTAAGAGAACGGATGACCTTCTGACCTTTAATTTTTGTTCTCTGCCTTCCTGCTTGGATTGTACAAGGGTATATACTAGGAGATTGAAGATAATATTCTGGAAGGAGGGTTAGATCTAACGTGCTATCTGAGGTACTTCACTGCTGAATTGTTACATTTTGGCTGTTTCCTCTAATGGAAAGCTACAGTCTTATCAGGCAACTCCCATAAAAGTTTGAATAGTCTCTCAGTTTCCAGCAACAGAACAATTTTCTTGTTTCTTCAGCTATAGGGCATGACAAGGGTCCTAAACAGATTTTAACAAGTGCAGGTAAACTTCAGTTTACAAGCAAACTCTTCATTTCAGCCTCTTCTCATCTTTGTCTACTTTCCTTAAAAGGAAGTTCTACTTACCATAAGAGGAAAAGACACAGGACTGATTGAGGTATGTGTTCACATTATGTACTCTGGCTGGCCACAAATGAATGGACACCGAATTCCAGCTCTACTCAATGTTGTACACAAATGTATGAAAAATGGTAAATCTGTCAGTCTTAGCCTAGATGTTTTGTCATGACAGCATTGATTACCACTTGTAGCATATTTACTGCTGAGATACAGTAATATTCTTTAATATATATGTATGTGTTATTGATTGATTGATTGTGGTGCTGGGGATTGAACTCAGGGCTTTGAACGTGCAAGGCAAGCACTCTACCAACTGAGCTATATCCCCAGCCCATACATTCTTTAATATTTTAAGTAAATGTTTGTCTTTAAAATTTTCCAAGTGGATTTGGTTCACAAATGAATCTTCATATAATTTATGAAAATGTCCACCAGTATGTTAGCTTTCCTAATGATGGAGCAATAAAATATAGGATTTCGAATCTAGTTAATCACAAACGTATGTGTTTTTGCATGCATGTCTCCTAACTTAAGCACTTTAAATAACAAACCAAACATAGGTGTTTACATATGCCTGAGTGATAGATGCCTACAGTGAAAAGAAAGACATTATAATTTTTTTAAAAAACTAATTTGATTTTGTAAAAACATAACTCCTTTAATGTCTGTATATATATATATATATATAATATTTATATGAATTTATAATATATGTCATATATATTTTTCACATCCTTCCTAGTATTATTTTCATTGCATTCATTACTGTGGTAATTATTTATTCTTCCAGATAATACTTACAGTGGTAATAATATCCCATACAGGTTTCAAGCAACTGAGTTAGGGCTACCTAAGATCCGTACATATATGAAGAATGGGTATTTAGAACTGTATAATGCTATTTGAAATATAACCCTAAGAAACCCCAGTCAATATGCATATTCATTCTGGTGATTAAACCCAGGGTGCTTTAACACTAAGCTATACCACCAGCACTTTTAAATCTTTATTTTTATTTTGAGATGAGATTTTGATGAGTTGCTGGATAAGTTGCTGAGGCTGGCCTTGAACTTGTAATCCTCTTGCCTTATCCTCCAGAGGCACTGGAGTTACAGGCATGTGCTACTGCACTCGGCTATATGTTGTTTTAAAAATGAAATGGTTGGCAAAGATGCTGCTGTTCTTCTGTCACCTGGCAATTACCTGTTATGGAAACTGTGAAACACGGTGCTTGATCCTGAATAATTGCTGCCTCACTCACTTCCAGCTAGTGTTGTCTCTGTTTTCTTTACTTTATAAACATAAAATTTGAGAAAAATGTTTCAGAAGGTTCTCAGAAATAAGAATTAGGTTTTTCAATATAGAAAATCTTATCCATTGAAAGTATATGCTCTCAATCATTTGTGTTAACTAGTAAAGGAAATGAGATGAATATTCTTCAAAATTTTCACAAAAAGAAAAATGGGAGTTCTCCAATTATTTACATGAAACCAGCATTTTATATTCATAATTTCTATACCCAAATAGGGCAGTGCAAGAAAGCTCTTGCTTAAATTAGAGATGCAACAATTTCAAATAAAATAACCTCATGCTGAAGGCTACTCATATATAAACAGTGTGGTATACCAAAATCAAGGTATTGTTTTGCAAAACTCATATTTATATTAGCATCTAAAATTAGTGAATACAATTTACACATTAAAAGTTAAAGGGTGGGCAAGGTCTTTATTGGGGGGGGGGTCAGTGTTTTTTTCAGCTCTGTGACCCTGAAACTTGGGGCCTGAGAACACATTACCAGACTTCACCAGTGGTGGCCCCTAGTTCTGAAGTGGCCTTCTCTTGACTCGAGTACCTCAAGTTCTTAAAATTTTCAGTGTACGTCTGCGGATGCTTCTCCTCTGCTAAGGAGATCCAGGTTTCTCTGCTCTGCAAGGACTGGAAGTTCTATAGGAAGAACTCTTGACAACCTGAAAGCCAGAAAATATTTTAAGAGCTCATTGAAAAAACTCAAGATGGCAGAGTGAAGGTAGGAAGCCATCTCTGACTCCTCCAGAGCACAAAAGGAGACAGGGAAGGAACAGCTGACCAGAGAGAACTTTACTACAAGTTTGCACCTGGATTAGAGGGACTTTGGATAACTGTCTTAACAAGTTCTTATTTTTCATAGGTTGAATAGTACATGACTTTGCCTTAAAGTGATTATAGTATGCAGGGTTCAGTGTCTACTCTTCCTGGGAAGAGTTAAAGTATCAATAACTGGATATTTGCCCAGTGTGGTGCTCTTCTGAGAAAGAAACTCACTAAATAGTTCCCTGCATAAAATAATAAGTGATAATCATCACCATAGATGATGACATGCAAGCAGTATGAAAAATTAAGAGGACAAACCACCCAAACAGCCCACGACACTAACAACTGACCCCTTCAACACCACGAGGGTGAAAATGTTGGAGAAAGAATTTAGAAAGTTCATAGTCAAAATGTTCAATGCAAAGGAATATGGAAGGAATGAACTTAGATTAGGAAGTGAAAGATCATTTCAATAAGGAAATAGAGATTCTGGAAAAGAACAAAATCCTGGAAATAAAGAACCAGCATACCCAGCACAAAAATTCTTAATAAGATATTGGCAAACTTCATTCAAAAGTATATTAAAAAGATAATGAATCCTACTTGATCATGGTGCACAATTTTTTTGATATGTTTTTGTATCAGATTCACCAGAATTTTATTGAGGATTTTTGCATCTATGTTCATTATAGATATTGGTCTGTAGTTTTCTTTCTTTGAAGTGTCTTTGTCTGGTTTAGGAATCAGGGTGATGTTGGCCTCGTAGAATGAATTTGGAAGTTCTCCCTCTTTTTCTATTTCCTGAAATAGCTTGAAAAGTATTGGTATTAGTTCCTCTTTAAAGGTTTTGTAAAACTCTGCTGTATACCCATCCAGTCCTGGGCTTTTCTTAGTTGGTAGTCTTTTGATGGTTTCTTCTATTTCCTCAATTGATATTGGTCTGTTTAGGTTGTCTATATCCTCCTGACTCAATCTGGGCAGATCATATGACTTAAGAAATTTATCCATGCCTTCACTATCTTCTATTTTATTGGAATATTCAAAATAATTTCTGATTATCTTCTGTATTTCTGAAGTGTCTGTTGTGATATTGCCTTTTTCATCCTGTATGCTAGTAATTTGAGTTCTCTCTCTTCTTCTCTTCCTTAGCATGGCTAAGGGTCTGTCGATTTTATTTATTATTTCAAAGAACCAACTTTTAGTTTTATCGATTTTTTCAATTGTTTCTTTTGTTTCGATTTCATTAATTTCAGCTCTGATTTTAATTATTTCTTGTCTTCTACTTCTTTTGCTGTTGTTTTTCTCTTCTTTTTCTAGGATTTTGAGATGAAGTATGAGATCATTTATTTGTTGTTTTTTTTCTTTTTTTAAGGAATGAACTCCATATGCAACAAAATGAAACTGAATCCCTTTCTCTGGCCATGCACAAAAGTTAACTCAAAATGGATCAAGGAGCTTGATATCAAATCAGAGACATGGCGTCTGATACAAGAAAAAGTTGGCTACGATCTACATACTGTGGGGTCGGGCTCCAAATTCCTCAATAGGACACCCATAGCACAAGATTTAATAACTAGAATCACAAATGGGACTTACTCAAACTAAAAAGTTTTTTCTCAGCAAAAGAAACAATAAGAGAGGTAAATAGGGAGCCTACATCCTGGGAACAAATCTTTACTCCTCACACTTCACATAGAGCCCTAATATCCAGAGTATACAAAGAACTCAAAAAATTAAACAATAAGAAAATAAATAACCCAATCAACAAATGGGCCAAGGACCTGAACAGACACTTCTCAGAGGAGGACATACAATCAATCAATAAGTACATGAAAAAATGTTCACCATCTCTAGCAGTCAGAGAAATGCAAATCAAAACCACCCTAAGATACCATCTCACTCCAGTAAGATTGGCAGCCATTATGAAGTCAAACAACAACAAGTGCTGGCGAGGATGTGGGGAAAAGGGTACACTTGTACATTGCTGGTGGGACTGCAAATTGGTGCAGCCAATTTGGAAAGCAGTATGGAGATTTCTTGGAAAGCTGGGAATGGAACCACCATTTGACCCAGCTATTCCCCTTCTCGGTCTATTCCCTAAAGACCCAAAAAGAACATGCTACAGGGACACTGCTACATCGATGTTCATAGCAGCACAATTCACAATAGCAAGACTGTGGAACCAACCTAGATGCCCTTCAATAGACGAATGGATAAAAAAAATGTGGCAGATATACACAATGGAGTATTACTCTGCATTAAAAAATGACAAAATCATAGAATTTGCAGGGAAATGGAAGGCATTAGAACAGATTATGCTAAGTGAAGCTAGCCAATCCCTAAAAAACAAATGCCAAATGTTTTCTTTGATATAAGGAGAGTAACTAAGAACAGAGTTGGGAGGAAGAGCATGAGAAGAAGATTAACATTAAACAGGGGTGAGAGGTGGGAGGGAAAAGGAAAGAGAAGGGAAATTGCATGGAAATGGAAGGAGACCCTCATGGTTATACAAAATTACATACAAGAGGAAGTGAGGGGAAAGGGGAAAAAAAAACAAGGGGGAGAAATGAATTACAGTAGATGGGGTTGAGAGAGAAGATGGGAGGGGAGGGGAGGGGGGATAGTAGAGGATAGGAAAGGCAGCAGAATACAACAGACACTAGTATGGCAATATGTAAATCAGTGGATGTGTAACCGATGTGATGCTGCAATCTGTATACGGGGTAAAAATGGGAGTTCATAACCCACTTGAATCAAAGTGTGAAATATGATTTGTCAAGAACTATGTAATGTTTTGAACAACCGACAATAAAAATTAAGGAAAAAAAGAATTTACATTAAAAAAATAAAATAAAATATAATTCACACACACACACACACAAAAAAAAAAAGATAATGAAACCTGATAAAGTGGGTTTCCAACCCAGAGATGCAAACTGTGTTCAGCATACACAAATTGATAAATGTAATTCTCCACATAAATAGACTTAAGGGCAGGAATTACATAATTATCTCAATAGATGAAGGAAAAAAACATTTGAAAATTCCAGGTGCCTATCATGTTTAAAACACTAGAGAATCTAGGGATAGAAGGCACTTATCTCAATATGCATGACAAACCCAAGGCCAACTTCATACTGAACAGAGAAAAACTGAAAATCAGGAACAAGACAAGGATATCCACTCTCTCCACTCCTCTTCAACATAGTCCTTGAAATCTACTCAGAACAATAAGATAGGAGAAGGAAATTCAAGGGATACAAATAGTAAAAGGAGAAGTAAAATAATCTCTGCTTGTTGATGATATAATGTTAAATTTAGAAGATGCAAAAATCTTCACCAGCAGACTTCTAGAGCTGATAAACCAATTCAGCAAGGTATCAGGATACAAGATCAATATATAAATCTATCAATCATTTTCCTATAATCAATTTGCTGAGAAAGATCAAGAAAACTATCCTGTTTACAATAACCTCAGAAAATACTTGGGAATAAATATAATCAACATTCTTCACAGAATTTGAAGGAAAAAAAACAGTTAAAAAATTTATTTGGAAGTCTTAGGGACCCAGAAGAGCCAAAACAATTCTGAACAAGAAGCTTAATGCTGCAGATATCACAATATGGTATCTCAAATTATAATGCAAAGCTATAGTAACAAAAACAGCAGAATATTGGTCCCCAAACATACATGAAAACCAATGGAACAGAATAGAAGACACAGACACATATTCACAGTCATCTGATACTCAACAAAAGTGGCAAAAACATACATTGGAGAAAAATACATTTTTAACAATTGATGCTGTAAAAACTAGATATTCATATGTCTCTCATTCTGCACAAAAATCAACTGAATGCATATTAACAGAGACCTAGATATTAGACCAGAAACTCTGAAACGTAAAGAATATACAGGTTCAATAATCCAATATAGAGGCACAGACATCAACTTCCTTGAGAAGAGCCCTAAAATGCAAGAAATAAATGAAGAATTAATATGTGGGATGGTATCAAATTAAAAAGCTTCTGCACAGCAAAGGAAACAATTAAGAGTCTGTAGACAGAGCCTACAGAATGGAAGAAGGTTTTTTCTACCAGCTTCTCAGGTAAGGGATTAATATTAAATATATATAAAGAACTCAAAACTTGAAATCAATAAATAAATAAATCAGTAATAAATGGGCAAAATAACTAAAGAGAAACTTCTCTAAAGAAGAAATACCAATGACCAATAAATATAGGGAAAAAATGATGTTCTGCATCTCTTACAATGAGCAAAATGCAAATCAAAACTACACGGATATTTTGTCTCACTCAAGTCTGAATGGCAGTTATTAAGATACTAATAATAATAAATGTTGGTGAGAATGTGGGGAAAAAGGTAAATTCATACATTGTTGATAGGACTATAAATTAGTATAACCACTCTTGAAAGCAGCATTGGAGATTCTACAAAATGCTAAAAAAGAAACCACCATATGACACAGTTATCTTACTCTTTGGTATATATCCCAAAGCACTAAAATCTGCATACTATAGGAATGCAGCCACATCAGTATTCATAACAGCACAATGCACAACTTAGGTCCCCATTGACAGACGGATGGATAAATAAACTATGACATATACACACAATGGAGTTCACTCAGCCTTAAAGAAGATACAGTTATGTCATTTTTTGGTAAATGGATGGAACTGGAGAACATCATGCTAAGTGAAATAAACCAGACTCAGGATGTCAATGGTGGAAGGTTTTCTCTCATATGTGAAAGCTAGATCACAAAATGGAAAAAGAAAAAGAGAAAAAAAGGGATGGGATCCCGTGAAAATGGAAGAGAGATCAGTGGAGTAGAGGTAGGGGATTGAGAGGGAGGGAAGAGAGATGGAAAAAGGGAGGAACTGAGAATGAATCTGACCAAAGTTTCCACTGTACTTATATTAATGGGCCACAGTCAGTTTACCCATTATGTATATCTGTAATGCACTAATTTACATACACAGAGAGAGAGAGAGAGAGAGAGAGAGAGAGAGAGAGAGAGAAGAAAGATCAGTAGAGAAACTGTCACAAGGGAAGAGAAAGTACAGGGGATTAAACTAGAGAAAATTACATTCCATACCTGTATAATTAGATCAAAATGAATCCCAGCATTATGTATAACTATAATGAACTAATTAAAAAATTTTAAAAGACAAAAATTATGTTTTACTCTCAATAGATGCAGTTAAAATACTGGATAATATTAAATATCTATATGTGAGTAAATTAAATATTTAGCAAGTTAAAATATGCCTTCAATTTTAAGAAGACATGCAAAAATATAGAAAATCTTATCCCTTGAAAGTAGATGCTTTGTATTTAGTAGTGCAAGAAATGTTGATTTTTATAAAAAATTAAATTAGGAAAAAACCCTATTGTTTATATTAACCCAGTATTTTTATACCACATCATGGAAAGAGAACTGCAAAAAAGGTTCCACTCATTTTGTTTTGAATGGTTGCGTCTCTATTTATGACTGATAAACTAGCAAAAAACAAAACAAAAACTCCAAAAAAATAAAACAAGGCTGATCATCATTTGCAGATACTTTCACTGTACATGTTAAAAATTAATCTACAGACAAGGTAGTTAAATAAAAAAAATAGCAAGATGGGTGAATTTAAATCAATATACAAAAGCTATTTTTACATGGAGGACTCACACAGTCCCATTTCAAAACTTACTATGCAGCGGCAGAAATCACACATTCAGACACACACACACACACACACAAACACACACACCCTCTGAAACAAACACTCAACAAAATGTGGACAGTCCTGAAAGATATGATGACCTTTGGTGACTGATAAATAATATGATATTTGACCTCTCTCCACAGCACTTTTTAGATGCAGATAAGAAGAAAATAGAAAAAGAAAGAGAAAATAAATAAAAAACAGGACCTTACAGGGGAAGAACAAGTGTGTGTGGTGGCATAATGGAGTGGACATCATTAGTTGCCAGGAGTAAAACCGTATTTGACCAAAATACATTTTCTATCTACAAATAACCAAAACCTTAGGACGTTTTCTCAGGGGTCGTCCTGAGTAGGGATGCGTCAAAAGCAGCACTTGCCTTCTTTCCATTCTTGCCCGTTTGAGTGAGAGTGTTCATCATGTTGACTGTGGCCCATTACACTGGGACGTGGGAGAGAAATAACATATATTCCAGTCATCAGGACCAAGAGGAGTCTGATGTGGACATGATATATATGGAGTGCTTTTTCGCCTTTGTGTCTGATATCCAAAGTGCCTTGAGTTTATTTGGGGAGAGGTTTGAGTATATTTTGTGTATCAAAGGGAAATATATATCCATGATCAACAAGATGAATGGAAATACAATTTCCAATAATTCTTATCTCTGTAATAGAAGTATTGGCCTGAGCCTTCACAACACCTATAAGTAAGAAATGTATAATTCTTCATCCCATGAACTTTGATATTTTTTCATAATCTTTAATGTGGGTAAAAATTCCACCTCTGAACAAAGTGTCCTAAAAGGTCATAAATGTTTTTATCCCTGTTTTTTATTTCTATGTGGAATAAGAGGAGCATATCTCAGGGAGCATTTCCTACTTTGCTTTTTTTTATTAATTTATTTATGTTAATTAGGTATATTCGACGGTAGAATGCATTTTGATTCATTGTACACAATTGCAGCACAACTTTGAATTTCTCTGGTTGTAAGATGTAGCATCACACCACATGTGCAGTCATACATGTACCTAGGGTAATGAAGCTCATCTCATTCCACCATTTTTCCTGGCCCCATGCACCCTTCCTACCCTCCCTACCCTTATCATGGAATCAGAAAAATGAGCAAATCTGAAACTGAGGACAGCTGAGCTCAGCTGAGCCCTGAAAAGTTTAGCTGATTCTAACTTGAAGGATTGCAAGAAAATAAAAGTGTTATAAAACACTCATATTCTGGAGTTGTTTCTTGCTACAACAAAAGAGAGTGAACATGATAAAGGTTGGCAAAGTGAAAAATAATCATTAATTACAGAATACAATTATAGGATAAATTGGATCTATTCATTTTGCTCTTGTTGTGATGTAATGGACAGCACATAGAAACAGGGCTTTTCAAATACACTGTGTTAATGCAAAATATCAACAAACCGAGTGGCTTAAAAACAGAAATTATTGCTTTGCAGTCTGGAGGTAGAAGTTTAACATCAACACGTGAGAAGGGCCTTTTTGCTGGTTTTTTGCTGGTAGTTTACTGGCAGTCTTTGGTTTTGTTATAGGTTCATCACTATTTTCATGTGATACTCTTCCTGTGTGTTTTTAAGTCATCTTTGCTTTTGTGCATATCTGTCTCTGAGTCTGTATCTTCTCCTTTCATAAAGACCCAGTCATTTCAGATTAAGGTACGTCATGATGACCTCATCTTAATTTGATTATCTCTGTAATGGTCCTATGTCCAAATAAGATGTCATTTTGAGATCCTAGTCTGTTGACCCTCCAGCATAGCTTTTACTGGGGGAAGGTGGGATAAAATTCAACTCATCAAAATTACATAGTGGCTTGACATTTTTTAATTATTTAATTGAAAGTCATGATTTATGGCAGCCATAAGTTGCTAATTTTCTTTGCATTGTATACACCCCAAATTGCATAAGTAATTGAATGTCAGGAACTTAATGGAACCCAGGATAAACACCCAGGTCAAGAACTACTGGAATGTTTTATTTATTTATTTTTTTACGTTCTCTGCAATACAAGTAGATACAATATCATGTGTTACATGAATATATTTTTGCTGAAGTGAAATTGAAACTCTGAAGTGCCTTCCAATCCTACATCTTTAAAATGCTGTGGATGTTTTTATAAAACTTTCCAAGTTTATATATATATTCATTGTTCTTCTTCAGTCTATGATTATTCCAGAAATGACTAGATCTACATGATTCTAAAAACTTCTGCTAAGTAATGCTGTTTTTGAAAAAGGAGGAGTGACATGGTGATTTATGTTACAATATAAGTTCATATTTGAAGCATACTATTTTAAACATGAGAACAGAAATAACAAAAAAAAAATTGGATTTTCTTTTGGAACAACTATGTCTTGTCCTTGGAAAACTCAAAATTCACATTAAATCATTTTCTTTGTCTGCTTTTTATTTTTATATCATTTCTTTGACTGCTTTTTATCTTTTTATCACAAAGATAATATCAGGTGATATTTTCATATCTGTTTTATTGTACATTACTTTGTATTAGGACATAATAAAATCTGGTAATATATGGGGTAAAAATAAATCTATCCTAATAGCTTACTTTCTTCAGAAAGGCATGAATTAAAAATAGTGTTTTCATCTGGCCACCATGTTTCTACTTCATCCCCTCTCCCATCCTGGTTTGATAACAACTTCTTTGAGGAATTCATTCCTCCACATGAACTTACTGCCAATTCTCTGACAGGACTATGGGTAAGACCACAAATGTATAGGCAAAAAAAGCAAAAATAGACAAGTGGATTTATATATCAAACTAAAGCTTCTACATGGCAAACAAATTTGAATCTCAAGAGAAGAAGAATTAGAATGAAAGAAATAGGTGGTATGTCCAGAGGACTGAACATGATACAGACAACATTGCTACTTGCTATTTCACAGCTGTCCATATTCTTGTCATTGCTAAGCCTTTGTTTTGTACAATTCATCTGATACTATGAAATATACAGATGTTCATCCAATCAGTCTTTTCTTCATTAATCAAAGTAGATTTTATTATATCTCACAGGGAAAAAAGTCCTAAACCATGGGTTCTGTGAGAGGTGTGTATGCTGGCATCTTGGCAGCCCACTTCTTTGAGTGCTATTTTTGTGGTTGCATGGAATGTTGACAGCATATTGGATCAGAAATCCACCGGTTCCCTAGAATCACTTTGATTTCCCCTGAAATGCTGCAATAATCTTCTGAGTTCATTCTCTCCAGCCTATCCTACACATTAATGTCAGAATGACATTTTAGAATCAAGGCTGATATCACTCCTTTATTTAAAAATTCCCAAGACTGCCTTATCATCTATTAAATGTTCTTTGTGTTCCTGAGATTAGCATTCAATGTCCTCCACAATATGACTTGAGCTTAACTTTCTAGCTATAAATTTATATTTTAATTTCTCATGTGTACTACATTTCTGAAAACCTGAATAGTGTCTACTCCACAGATATGCTGTTATATATTGTCATATCTTTCTTCACCTATTATCGTATCTACCTAGAATATGCATCTTTCCTCAAGCTATTCTTGATAAAATTCTACCCACTTATTAAATTTCATTGTTTCCCACATGTTAAATTAATATACAATTCTTATATAAAATCTTAGTGTTGGCATAACTACAGCCATCTGCCTTTCCCCACCTCTGCTTCACGAATACTGTTATTATTCTCAAGAAATAGAAACTTGCTGGTCTCTGTTCTCTCCTCCAGAGATAAAGAGTTGCTCTTCTCTGTACCCAAGAAACAGTAACTTGACTTCCGCAAAATTAGGTGATGCTTGCTATGCCAGTCACAAGGGCTACACCTGCCCCTAACAGGCTGCCATGATTCTGGCCTATAAGAGGTAATGCTCAAGGGGGAGCTGCTGCTGCTGTCCCTCTGGCACCTCTCCCTCTCCTGCTGCTCTCCCTTGCTTGTTGCTGCTCTTTCTCACTCTCTCTGCATGGAACAGCCTGTCAGGGGTCTGACAGTAAATCTGCTTATGCCTTTATCCTTGGAGTATGCCTGTGTGATCAGTCCTGGGCCAGTTTTCTTTCACTTAGAACTTTCATTGCTTCTTAACTTTATGTATTTTAAAATTAGTTTTGTGACCCTTATAGTGCACAGTTTTGTCAATGATAAAATTATACTTTTTTTTCTAATACTAAACTGAAGTTTTAAAAGAAATGTTGGTGTCTTGTGATGATTTCCTGAACCACCTTGACAATGTTTTGTATAGTAGATGCTCAGAAAGCATTTTTAGTTTGAGTAGAAACTTTAATTATTTACATTATTTTTTTTTCTTAGTTGTGCTAGCCTGTGAACCAGATAGGTTGTGTTAAGCTTCAGTTCATAGGAAGTACAAATTGGCTTAAAACAGAAAAAGATATCCTAACTAATTAAATTATAAAACAGAGGTGTTAGACTAAGAAGAGTCAGGGATTTAGAATGTTCTGGCACCATTTTTACACTATTATCCTGGTTCTACCCTGTTCTGAATTTAATTTTAGTCTCAGGTCGTGGCAAATCTAAGATCGACATAGTGCCTAGAAATGTACAAAACAGACATTATCTCTATGTTTGTCAGCTTTCTGTCACTGTGAAAAAAACACATGAGACAATCAACAATTAGGAGGAATCATTTAATTTTGGGTCACAGTTTCACAGGGTTCAGTATTTGGTCACTTGGTTCTATTGTTTTAGTGGTTGTGGTGATGAACTATATCATGGTGGGGTGCTTGATATTAAGGAAATATGCCCTCCTTGCAGTTGTTGGGAAGCAAACACAAAGAGAAAGGGTTCAGGGTCCCATTATCCCCTTCAAGGACCTAACTCCCTTCTACTAGACCTCATCTCCTAATGGTTCCACCACCTCTCATTAACCCCACTAGTAGGAGACCAAGCCTTCAACTGTCGCGACCCCTTGCCCGCAAGGAAGACGCAACTCGAGAATCTTCTTTCAACAGTTTATTCAGGCCCTTGATATTTCTTCTTCTCCCTCCCGGATGCCCCTCCCAGCCTTAATAAAGCATCCCAAGCCCCAATGCAAAGCTGCCGCGTGGAGCTTTCTCACAGGGTGGTGAAAAATCATGTGCCAACTCTCCCAGATAAGGAGTTGTTTGTCACAGACCACAGCAGAGCCAGCGTCATCTTGTAATGGCGACCATAATCTGCAGAAACGGCAGAAGCGGCTCACCACAGTTCCCCCTTTTCTGTTTTCTTAAAACAATACAGGCGAGAGTAGAGGTCCTATCCCACTGTGCAGAAGTGGCTGCATAGTATGGCTCAGTCCTAAGGAGGGCCCTCCCCCAGATCTGAGGCCATATCAGCCGACGCCTTTTTTCGTGGGGCGGGGCGTGGACGCGTCTAACCCGCATGCAATAGGACATGCTCTCCTTGAGGTCCTCGTCAAGGATCACTCAAGTGCAGTGCCTTGCCTCGCATCCTGTATCGTGACGATGGTGGACGAAGGGGGATAGCTGAGGCTGAACTGTGGCTGTTTATAAGGACAAACAAGTTGACAGCACCCTGAAAGAAAGGCACGGACTTTAAGGTGATAGAAAAGCACTAGTGTGGAAACCCATCTGCGTGCAATGGCAGTAAGACCGGCAGAGTGCAAGGGCTTTCCAACACTAAGAGAATAACAAGGAAAGTCATGTCGATCCCAGTGCAATGTTATAATAACTTGGGGTGTAACGACCATGACAAAGGTTTACTGCTTAAGATGCGCAAGCCAGACTTGAGGCGAGTTGCCATTTTCTAAAGCTGCAAGAGCTTGTATGATCATAGCCTTTTCTTGTGCATGGCGAGTTTTAAGGCGACAGAGAAGCCACAAACAGAGTACAACACCGAAGCAACACATTGCACCAAAAATGCCTACTCCCACCCACTCTTTGAAGAAGGAAAAAGCAGAAGATATCCAATCGGTGAATTGACCCAAAGTCACGGGATCGACACGGGTACTATTCAAGACAGCAATCTGAGTTAGTTGAGACTGGATCAAGTTTTCTGCTGCCATGGACCAATTTCCGGATAAATATTCCCCGATGATGCGGGAGGCATTTCTGGAATCATAAAATCTGACAGAGGTTATACATAAATGTGCACGTTGATCAATACAACCCAAATGTACTAGATCAGACAGTTCCTCAACTTGAGCTTGAAGTAGATCTATCCTTTGATTAGCAGCCAGAATCCCAGATAAAATGTGTTGATTAATTCTACTTTGAGATTCAAGTATGGTGGATGTTTGTTGAATAACCTGATTAATAGTGGCAGCAGTTTGTACCTGGCTGGCCATGGCTACTCCAGCTGTAACTGCTGCAGCAGCAGACACTGCCACAGCTGTCACTATAGCTGCCGTAATTTCAAAATCTCTATGGGCTCTAAGTAGTTCAACAATAGGAAATGACTCTGGATCTGCAGTAACCGGGATCGGGACAAAAGTTGGAATTTTCATAACCATTGCCATAGGCCAGGATCCATTCCAACACTCAGACAAATAACAGGTAATATTAGAGCAATTAAGCATCCCCTGTGATGTATCATTAGCCAAAAGAAACAGGAACGGAGATTGGAGACAGACTGCTGCGGAGGGTAATGTAGCATTAAACAATTGTGAATTGTGTGAAGTAATTTTAAGCCTCCTACCTCTCTCCGAGTCTTGGGTACTGCCAGAAACATTAAACAGCCAACTTTGGACTCCTAATATTTCCCTGGGGAAACACAAGCGCGGACTAGACTAGCCCAATCTGAGGGAGTCATGCAAAATCTAGTAAGTCCCTCCACCTGAGTGAGAGTGAAAGCGGCATCTATGCCATAAGTGCGGACAGATTCTGCCAAGGTTTTAATTATCTTAAAGTCTAAAGGCTCATGATATCTTCCCCTGTTATTGTCCTGAAATACAGGGTATGCAAGTCCCATATCTGTATTAACTGTCCTCCAAACTTGTGCATGAAAAGATCTCCCGGAACCTTGGCTCCCCCCACATACGGAGGTGGGGCAATCGGCACCATATCTTCTTCTAGATATTCTACCTCCTCCTCCTCAGAGTTTTGTTGACCAATGTTAACTCCCTTCCCCTTCTTACAGTAGGCCTGCGTGCCCTGTGTCTCCTTTTTCTTCTTTTTCATTTTTATCTTATGTAGTTGTTGTAACAATATATCAAGGTCCTCAGAACTCTCTGAGTCGCTTGTGTTCTCAGGCGTTTTTAATTCGGTCAAGTCTGGGTAGAGCCTTCTCCTATTTTTATCTTCAGGCTCTTTTGCCTTCTCACTACTGTTACTTTTAATACTCTCTGCCACTTCACTACATGATCCTTCAGATTTTTCCTCATGCAGCTGCTCAAGAATAGCTTGACCCTCACTCACAGCTTCCTGGCATTTACCATCTGTTATACATCCTCTAACTAACTTCCAAAGTGGTATAATGCCACCCTGCAAGGTACCTTGCTCATGAGCGAAATCTAGATCTTTCCCTAATTTGTCCCAGCTAGGAATCCTAAGAAAAAGCAAACCAAGGAGCCACTATATCAGCTTCTCTTAAAAACATCTGCAAAGTACTCTGCTTTATCTTAAGTCCTTTTGAATGTAACAACCCATCTAGGGCCAACAAAATTGGGCTTGAAGAAGCAACGCCCATAATGTTTTTAGAGCTATAAAGAAAGTGAAAGTACAAAAGTCCCCGCTCTCTTCCTTTTACAGGGGAGCGTTCCGTTCTATGAATTCCCCGCTCTCTTCCTTTTACAGGGGAGCGTCCCTGTCGTAACAACAACAAAAGAAGCACAAAAAACAAAAGCGAAATGACACAACAAAAGAAACACAGAAAACAAAAGCGAAAGTACACAGTGCAGCTGCAATAAAATGTAAGGCTCTCTCTTTCATTACAGAGGAGCTGTCCCGCTTTGATCGCGGATCCCACTTACCTGGGACTAACCCCGCTTTGATCGCGGATCCCACTTACCTGGGACTAACCGGTGCACCACCCCTGACTGTTGAAAGTTCTGGTTCCCGGGTCTCGGCACCACTTGTCGCGACCCCTTGCCCGCAAGGAAGACGCAACTCGAGAATCTTCTTTCAACAGTTTATTCAGGCCCTTGATATTTCTTCTTCTCCCTCCCGGATGCCCCTCCCAGCCTTAATAAAGCATCCCAAGCCCCAATGCAAAGCTGCCGCGTGGAGCTTTCTCACAGGGTGGTGAAAAATCATGTGCCAACTCTCCCAGATAAGGAGTTGTTTGTCACAGACCACAGCGGAGCCAGCGTCATCTTGTAATGGCGACCATAATCTGCAGAAACGGCAGAAGCGGCTCACCACATTCAACCAATGAGTCTTAGGGAGATATTTAAGGTCCAAATCGTAGCAGACTCTAATCACATCAAAGAACCTCACAATAGGCTCAAAGGAGGGGGGATATCATTCCTATAAAACCCAGAGGAGTTCCTTGAAAAGTGTTGGTTGAAGATAGGTTAATTTTAACCCCTTTGGAAATGGATTTCATGTCATTATTGGCTCGGATGTAGGTCACTGAAACAATTATATTTTATCTTTAAGGAAAAAATACCCTCGGTCTATCAAGTACACTTATGGGTTTGGAAAAGTGGTCCCTGAGAGAATGGGACCATTGCAGTAAAAACGCTGATGCACAGGAGAGAAACACACTGTAGGCTGACCAAGCCTGAACCAAATCTGCTCCAGCTTCTTGGCCTGACTCTAATCTGGAGGCTAGATGATATAATATGCTCCCTCTCAGGCAAAATTATTGAATAAAATATAAGCAGTGTTCAGTGTTTTCTCTCCTGCTTTCTTCATTAATCCTGTCTATCAAATTTCTATAATGGCTCACTTGTGTCAATCACCCTGTAACCAAGAGGAAAAAGTCAATAAGACCACAGAGATGTCAAAGTGATATAATTGAGCCCCTGAAAGAACTTCACTAGCTGCCTTATTGCTTAAGAAAAATAATACTCTGCTTAAATGAGTTGATTGAGTTTTCCATCATAATCAAGTGATAGTATAACTAATTGATAGAGTGGGATAGCAAAAATAGAGGTGCAAAATTCAAAAACTGAAAACAATGTAATTTGGCTCAGCCTTTGACATGCTACAGAATGTTCAAGTGAGAACATCATTGAACTTTAATTTCACCATTTACAAAATGACCTGTGTAGAAGTATAAGGCAGTTGATTCTAAAATCCTCTCTTGCTTAAAAATTCTAGGAATTTGTAATACTTCTGTGAAAAGCTCTTATAAAATGTAGGTTGAAAGCTGTATTATTTTTCAAAATATTTTATAAGGATTCTTTAAAAAATGTCAACATCTTTGGAAAAACTAACTTCTCATTAAAGTTGAGTAATATTTTCTTCTTTCTTGTGATGGGCACATTTGGCCTAGGAGCAGTCAAAATCCAGCAATTATGGAACAAGGGTAAATGGGATTACTTTCCACATTCCCCCTTGCTGGCTTTGGGAGCCTTGTTTATAAATTTTTCCTTCTGATTATGTTTGGATATATACATTTCTCCTCTCTTCTCCAGTGTATTTTCT
Organism: Marmota monax; assembly: GCF_021218885.2. Lineage (NCBI taxonomy): Eukaryota > Metazoa > Chordata > Mammalia > Rodentia > Sciuridae > Marmota > Marmota monax. The sequence continues at coordinate 5,712,668 of NW_026695198.1, read as the reverse complement.
CTGTATTTTAAAATTCTTTTCAATTCTTCCCTTTGAGGAAGTAGTTCTTAAAGTTTAGGTTATAAACCCCAGGGGCCCCCAGACATATTCAGAAGATCTTTAAATGAAAATTTATTTTCCATGGTAATAATAGAGTGAAGCCTGCTTTTACCATTGTGCTTTCAAGTAAACTAATGGTCCATGAGCAATGGCAGTTGAAGCCACCTACTCATTAATATGGATTAAGGCACAGACACAGAGCTGTAATAGCAGCCACTGAACCCCTTGTTGCCAACCCCCTTATGGAAAGAAAAAAATAAAGCTATTTCCATCTGAACATAACCTTGATGATTCATCAAAATTGTTAATTTTTCCGAAATCTCAAACCTGACATGTACATATTTTTAATGTTCAGAGAGATAGCGTGAGAAACGTGTACAAGCACTTCTGCAACCTGCAGCATGACAGTTGGGTCTCTAGAGGGAAAGCAGTCTGGAGATGGTTTCAGTTGTGACCTGAATTAATTTCTTTCATAACCAATCATCATTTTTCAATGAAAAGAATTTCAAGCAAACTAACATTATATTGGTACTTGGAAGCCATTTCCATGAAAACATAAAAAATTAACTTGTCCCTTCAAGGAAAGGCACAATTATCTTTGTTTATTGGATTGGTTTTTGTTTGTTTTTTTGCCAAATATGGCACTCTAGTGACAGCTAAAATTTTTGAAAACTGTATGTGCCACTCTGAAACAGGAAGCTTCTCATATGAAAGGCTGATAAGTTGGAAATAACAATATGAAAACGACTTTTAAAAAATGTATAATTAAGAACTCTTATCATTATTTGGAAGATTTGTTTTATTTATTGAATTGACGGTTTCCAAATGATCGATGCCTGGTGGTATCAAATCATGAATGGGAGGGATGGAGAGAGGCTGATAAATGAATACTAAGTTATAAATAGAAAAGAATAAGAAGTTCTGGTATTCCATTGCACAGTGGAGTGACTATAGATAATGATGATATATTAATTATTTAAAAACTAAATGATTTTCAGTGTTTTCACCATACAGAAATGATGAATGTTTGAAGATATAAATAGGTTTACATAATGTATACAAGCATCCAAACATAATAAGGTGTCCCTAAATATGTGCTATTTTTATGCATCAGTTTAAAATTTTAAAAAATCATGCGTGGATCACAGATTTACTCAAGTAGAAATTTAGAATGTTATGTTTTAGTTTAATGGGCAAAACATTTACTGATATTTTACATTCCAGACTGCCACGAAGAGCCAATTCTTTATTGAATTTCAGGGTAGGATTAGTGAAGAATGTACATACTTTTTTGAAGACACAACTAAAATGCATATGTATAATGCCAGGGCTTCCTAACATCAACCAAAACAACACATCATGAGTTTGAATGAAGAAACCAAAATGCTACACATTAAGGATTTATTCATTTGTACTCTACATTATGTTCCATATCAAGTTTTTATATGCTTACACATTATTTATGTATAGCAATATATTGATGAATCACACGTTTATCTTATTCAATAAGAATTTATAAAATCATGTTATGTAAGAGTTATGTTATCGTGGAACAATGTCATTATTCATCTTGATGCTTTTTATGAGAATAATCATCGTTCTTTAAAGATACTTTATTTAAATATCTTATTACTAAAAAGTTTGTTAAATTATAAAATTAACTTTTAAAAAAAATATTTAAGTTATTTCCATGATATCATAGGTTTAATACTTATGTTTAAATGAATTAATATATAACTCTGCTTTTTGGTACTGAAAATTGAACCCAGGGATGCTTAACTAATGATCCACATCCAGAGCACTTTTTATTTTTTATTTGAGACAGGGTCTCAATAAGTTGCTTAATATATTAAGTTTTACAAGACATATTGGCACACAAACACATACAGATACACACAGACACACACACACACACACACACACACACAGAGATATATCACGTACCCAAAGCATTTTAACTTTTCAGTGTTTTTTTAAACAAGATTAGAATCTCTGAGAATCATTTTCCCATAGAACACTTTTTGTTGTTTTCCTTAGCTATAGACTACAAAACAGTGTGACAATTGTATTTTGTCAGAGAATGAAATGTTTCTCTTTAAAAATACTAATTAACCTTTTAAATTCATTATTCTAACTGAAAATTTATCAATCTGAATTTAACTTTTAAGCACATTCACACACACACGCACACACACACACACACACACACACACACCCTGTATACATTATAACCGCATATCCATGTGTTCACATATAATTTATACATAAACGTTGATTTTGTTATGGTTTGGGTATGAAGTATCTCCAAAAAGTTCCTGTGTTAATGCAGAGGTATGAATGGAGGTGAAATGATTGGATTATGAGAGCTGTAACATAACAAGTCCTTCCTAGTTTGATTGTACTGCCTGGGTGGTAACTGTAGGTAGGTGGGGCATGGAAGGAGGCGGTAGGTCACTGGTGGCATACCTTCGACCTCATCTTAACTTGAGGTCCCTTTCCTGTTTCCCCCTCTGCTTTATAACCATCATAAGGAAAGTTGCTTTCCTTCACAAAGCCCTTCCACCATGACATCCTGCCTCCTCACTTGGAGCCCAAATCAAGAGACTTACCTATCTATGGACTAAAGCAACTGAAACTGAGCCCCAAATAACTTCTCTTCTTTAAGTTGTTATTGTGATGTATTTTGGTTACTATGTGGAAACATTAACACAGATTTATTTATAGATATTTATTTATAGGCTTTTAATTTATGTTTATTTATTCATAGACATAAGTGTGTATGAAAGTTTAGAGGACAAATGATATGGATGAAAAGACATTCAGTCATGTTAAGCATGCTTCTGTTAAACACACATTCAAAACTTATTTTTAATTCACATCACAGATTAGGAAAGGTACTATAAACAATACAAGAGGTATGCTTGTTTCTTGTGCTCAGTCAAGTAGCATACACTCTAATTAGCATGACAACCTGAAAACAATATAGATAAGTTTCCCTGCTAGAAGCAGCTGTAAAGTTATGCAATTATGCTTTTGCTTGCTGAAAACTGTAAGTGGAAAATCTAGAGTGTATATATGTTCTATAATAATTTCACATTATTTACTGTAGCTAGATGAATCTAAGATTGTCATACAGTTTAATGAATATTACTTTATATTTATCATCCCACTTTTAAAGTTTTGTGGCATACATCCCTCTAAAACATTTGAAAAAGAATAACTCAACTCCAGACTAACAAAGAACTCAGTGGCATAGAGAAGATTATACACAAGGGGCAGGGTTTTGTGCCCTAGATTCCTCCATCCTTCCACCTATCATTTCCAATTCTGACTCTTATCCTGGTAGTTTTAATGGCTACACTATTACAACTTTAAACATAGAATTGGAAGAAATGATCTGAAAGGGAAGAATGAAAGTGATTTATAAATTAAGGAAATGAAAAATGAGTGTATGACTTTGGTAAAACTGAAGGAGAAGGTGAAACAATTAGGGTTACGTCAGAGAGCCTAAAAGAGGTGGCATGTGCTTTACTAGCTAATTTCAGACACAGAGAACTAGTTTAGAAGAGATGGCTCTCAGTATTTCTACACCTATTTTAGTAGATAGTACAAGGGCAAATGTGCTTATTTATAGAATCAGGGAAATTCCATTTACTAGACATGTAAGTTTCAATTATGAAGATTTCTAAATCTTGCAAGAAGTTATTGAAACATTTATTGCAAAAGATTGTGTATCTATTTTCTCGAGTGTATACAGTTAAAACAGTCCATGGAATCAGCTTTATAAAGAAATAGCAAGCACAAAACAACTAACAATTATAGAACCATAAATAAATCAGGAGAGCAGGAGATATGCACTTGTTCAATATTTTTTTCTGGATGTTACCCCACACATGATGACTCTGGTGAATGTTATTATTTTCTAATTCCAACTCTGGAAGTAAATTTCTGCATAAATCTTGATGAAATAAATTAAATGATGCCTGCTTCTATAGTGTTGCATGACATATGGTTTAAACTGTTTTTGCTACATAAAACTTTTATCTTCTAAGAAACAATTTGTGAATATCATGGGAATTTTGGAGTAGAATATATACATATGAAAAGAAGTATTCTGCATAGTATAGGGATCAAAATTGATTTTAGGGTGGATAGATAGATTCAGTAGGAAATAAATAAGAATTAAGGCTTTATTTTGCCTTTTTGTTGAGTTTTTGTCACTGAGTGTCAAAAGACAATGTTAAAACATCTGAAGTTTTTAGTACTTCTTCAGTCACACAAAAAATATTATAAATAATAGAATATTTTAACAGAAATTCTGTGAAGTTTTTAATGGTCATATTCCAATCCTCCACCAAAATCTTTAGTATTCATAAAATGAATTGTTAGATTGGTGTGAGTATATTTCTTATGGAAAATATTGTTTTTAATCATAATGGAACACAAAAGGAGCCAGGTAAAATGGGTTTGAGGATAATTACATATAGGGATAAACGTCAAATTTATGTATTCACATTTTATACTTTATAGTGTTTTATAAACTTAACTAATATGAAAGAAATAAATTTTACATAAGCAAAAAGAATTATATCTCTGTATATATATGCACATATATATGAATATGCATACAAATATAGATATTTATGTCTATATAACATGTATATATCTATACAAATATACATAAATGTATATATATAAGAGCTTTAATATAAGTATATAATTTATACACATATATGTATGTGAATTTCTCATTCATACATATATTTATTTTAAAAAGAAGGATTTCAAAGTGAAACTGTAACTGATAAATAACACATTATACACATCTAATTAAAATAAATAGCAAGAGCCTACTTTGCAATTGAAACTACAGATACGAAATGAAAAGACTGCTAGCTTTGGACTCTAATTGAATTTGATAAATGCTGTATTTTTTTCCCTCAAAGCCTTACTATATTAACTCATCATGCTAGTGCAACCAGTCAAAGCAAAACATTTAAGGACATCAATGAGTACGTTATTACAAGCAGGAAGGAATAAGTTATTTTATGTATGAAACCTAATATACCTCAGATGGAATAAGCTTTATACATTATTTCTAACAAGCCAGAGACAGACAGCTAAGAAGATCAAGTGAAATGAAATGATTTTTTTTTGAGGTAAGATTAAAAGTTGAAAATTGGGAAAGCTGAGAGATCTGATCTTAGCTCTGAAATGTCTAATTTCTTAAAAGGGAAGAACTTATTTTCTAAAATATTTCCGAGGTCTCATATATTCAAGTTTTTAAATGAAAATCACGATTGACATTGACCAGGACAGTTACTCTGAGGAAAAGAAGCACATTTGAGAATGTAACAGACCAGAAACACACATCATTAAAAGATTGAGATTTAATAGTAAAATTATAGAACCACTACCCCAATCCCTTAATATCACACTAAAAGACTACAACATAATAGCAAGAAATTATAGGTGAAAAAGCAACATGGCACATGGTTTTGACTCCAGAAAAGACTTCTTAGAGAAACCCAAACACAGCAGGGAAGACAAAAATCAGCACATAGGCACCTTTGAAATTTCTGGAACCTGTGTCTTCAACAAGCATGAAATACAGCCAACTCATAGCCAGATACACAGAAATCCTCACCCTGAAGACCATTTCCTCAGTTATTTTTGATAAGAGCTGATGTCTAGTTTTAAAAAATGTATTACAAGTCATGCTGAAAAGTGAAAAAAACACAGTCTAAATAGAAAAATAAGACATCAGAACTGGCTTCAGGTATGTTTTGAAATGATTTGAAATGTTTTGAACTGATTAGACAAGTAGTTTAAAAACTATAATTAATAAGCTAACTATCAATTATTATTAATTATAATTAACATGTCAACATGTTAATGACAAAAAAGTCACTCAACATGAGAAAAAGATGGGTAATGGAGCAGAGAGGGGAAAACATTAAGAAAGAATCAAAAGAAAATGTTAGAAACAAAAAACATTCTAACACAAGTAAGAAATGCCTCCTTTCTTCTCAGTACCATGAATCGAACCAAGGAGTATTTTACCGCGGAGTTATATCTCCAGACATTTTTATTTTTCATTTTTGAAACAGATTCTTACTAAGTTGCCCAGGCTGAACTCAAATTTGCCATCCACCTGCCTTAGTCTTCCAAATTGCTGAGATTACTAGTGTGTGCCACCATGTCTGGCAAGAAATGTCTTTCATGGGCTCATCAATACAATGAACACAACCACGGAAGGACTTATTAAAATTTGTGAATGTTCAGTAGACTCTGCAAAAACAGAAATTCAAAAATGAAAATAATTTAACAAATTCAAACTGAAGATACATGAAATTTGGCACAAACTCAAACGTATTACAGACATATAATAGAAAAGCAGAAAGGGGATTGAAAAGAGAACATATCAAAGGAAATATTTAAGATAATAATAGCAAAGAACTTTCTAAAATTAGATGAACACCAAACTATAGATGCAGAAGGCTCAGAGAACATCAGCTAAGTAAATGTCCATAATTCTATGCCTAGAAATAATTCATTAAAGCTGAAAAAATAAAAAGAAATTCTTAAAAGTAGTTTGGGGCAGGCGGTAGACACACAGCAACAAAAAGATTCATGGTGAACTTATCAGAAATCACCAGAGAGTGAAGGAAAACAACCAACATAGATCTAGAATTTAATATCCAGCAAAATTGTAATGGAAAGGTGAAATAAGGACTTTTTCAAATAAATGATATCTGAGGGATTTCTTTACCAACAGGCTTCCCATACAAAAAATGGTATAAGAAGTGTCCTTTGAAAAAGAGGTATGTATATCAGAGTTTCAACACTCCATATGTATGTGTCAAAGGTGGGCTTAATTTAGTTTAAAATGCTTTTGAAAATTTGCAAGCAGATAGTACATTAATTAAAAAGAAGAAAACTATAATTACTAAACTAAGATAGGAGATAATATAGAATTATAAAAAAAAATACCAAAGTAGAACAAAAAAATGTGAATAATCGGAGGAAAGAAAGAAGAGACACAATGGATAGAAAACAGATGTAAACAAGGTAGACATTAATTCAACTATCTCCATAAGTGAGAATGAGACTAATGAAGTGACCAAGAGCAGCAGAGTGGTAAACATGCTGTCTACCATTCTATCTTTCCACAATATGAAAACCTGTATTAGAGAAATACAAGTATTCCATTGATTGCCAATATTGTATGGCTTTTTATACCTGCACAATATTATACAATTACATTGGATTCTATCTCATGCTCACATCCTGAGTGGTCCAAGGAATGGGTTCCCCTGGGAGGGATGAGCTGGCTGCAAAATAAATGCTTTTAAAGTAGTACCACAAAATAGACACAAAACACCAGAAATATATTTTAAAGACCACCTTCTAACAAACAGGGAGACCATGCTTGCTTTATTTACAGAGGTAGGGTTCAAAGGGGATTGGTAGGTATAAGGTTTCAGTGTGGGAGGAATCTTGGTGCTTCCTTCTTCAAAAACAGAATATGCGTGGGGAATAAGCAGTCACTCCCATCTCTGACTCTGTGCTTGAATGTGAGCAGTGAGCTAGGATAGGGAGCCACATCAAGCATTCTGATTGGGAGGTCCCCAAATCAGGCTTCCCTGCCTAAGGGCTCAAACTTCTCTCAGTTCACATATGGTTCATAGATGGCTTCCCGCAGCTATTACTTACTAAATACATGAAGACACGCAACAAAGGTGCAGTATGACGCTGTATCCAGTAATGGTTTCAATTTTTCATGCACTTATTGATAAAAACATAGCATGGTTTATACTGTGTTTAAAGGAAATGAAATGACCAAATTCTTGTGTTATTGTAGATTCTATAATTATATTTGAATAGTGTATAAACAAATCAAACAATTCGGAACTGTTGCCTATGGTTTTAAAGAAAAATAAAATGAGAGAGGCTCACTTAAAGGACTTTGCTACTGTTTGATGACAATATGGGCTATAAAATGATCAAGGAATAATTTTTATCACACAAAAGAACCTTAAATCATGAAAATAATTCAAAAATTTCTCCTTGTTTTGTTTTTCATGTTATCTCCTGGCAATTTATACCAACAAATAGGACAAAACTCAAAACTTTCATTAAAAGAAGAGTCTTTACTCAGTCTTCTCCCTACTACAAAGGTTATTGGGCTAAGAGAAATTTTTTTTACTTCCTTCTATTCTCTACTGTGAAAAAAAAGTATAATGGGATGAAAATATTCTTCTTCATTTTCATTAGAGGTACCAAGGCAGTGCTAGATTGTTTTTATCATGATTTCAAGGATTTTTATTTTTTACTCTTTGATTCTAGATTTATTATTTATAATTACTCTTAGCACTTCCTGAACTCTCTTGCACTTTTTGATAAATACTTAAGGTTTCCTTCAATTTATTATTTATCAAGTTATATAATGTAAAAGAACACTCTGTTTTGAACTTGGAATTTATAAGTGAAAAAACAAATTTGTTTAACTTTGTATCACAGCAAACATTTTTCCATACTTCACAAATCCTCTTTTTCAGTCAACTTTAGTTTCACACACACACAAAGAATAAATTATAATTTCTGAACTAAAATGAAATTAACTAGGGACTTGTAAGAATGTGACAGAAAGGATGTGAACCAAAGGCCTAAGGCAGTTCATTTGCAGAAAGAGGATCAGAGATAGAGTTTATAGCAAATCCGTAAGAAAAACCACAGAGTATGAAGTACTCTATATAGTCTACCTAAATTTTGGATTTTAGGGTATTACTAAAGGTGCATTTTATATTTTTAAAAGCTATATATGCCATCCTGTTCTCTATGAATTCATATACATTTACATCATTGAATCACAGAAATTTAAAAATAAACAAAATAAAGCATTCTTTCCTGAAGGACAATGTTGATCAACCTGAATAATTGGGGAAGTTCTTCACTTCTTACCTCAGTACTGAAATAACTCCCCATCATTTTACCCCCAACTTCAGACTCTCTCAAACTCAGGTATAAATCTAGTTCCATTACTGCCCATTATTGTCCCTCTATCTACAAAGCTGCATGGTAAACTTCAAAGGAAGTTTTTAAAGGAAAAGAAAAAATAATAATAGTTTTCAATGATTTATATGTATGTGTGCGTGTGTGTGCAAAATTTTATTTTGTTTGTAATCTTAAGCCTGGAGGTAGATAAAGGGATTTCAAAAGAAAAAGGTGTCTTTTGTAAAGGATGAAAGAAAAATGGAAGGGGAAATACCATCAGGTTAAAACAAAAATTTCTTCCTGAGCAGAACCATACCTAATTTAAAAAGACTGGGTTTCTCTAAGGTGATTATAGACTTCTCGAAAGGATTAATCCTGAATATCACACTTCACCATCAGAGGAACAAAGAGAGTCAAACTGAAAAAAGGGAGAGGAGCGAAATCAAGTGTAAAAAAAATAAGGCCCTGTGTTTATTTTGTGATTTGATTCCAGCTTATTATCAATGGCAACACAAGGTCAAAGGCATTGCATTAACTGTTTCATAAGTAAAAGAGCCCCATAAGCTATTTCATTTCTTGCCCCCGATTTTTCTAACAATACGAATTCCAGTGATTGGAAAACGATTTCTCTCACACATAGTAAGAATTTAGGAAATTTTACTTGTCTCTCTGTGGTTTCATAAACAAAGGCTAATTTCAGAGAGAGGTTTTGGAAAGGAAACAAATCCCGATGTACTGAGTCTGAGGTTGTAGCTATTCTGGGAAAAGGAAAGCTGAGTCTCTAGAGTTTGTTGAAAAGAAATAGAAACAATGAGTGGGCTGGGAAATTAATCCCAGAGCTTACTTATGGCATAGAGATGTAGGAATCCTTAACACTCATCTTGAGATATTTTTATCTCAATAGAATTTATATGTGTGCCATTTCTTGCTTTTGAAATTATTATAAGAAAAATGAAAAAAAATCACAAGAAGGAAAGTTTGAAAGAAAACATCATTTTGTATATAAAATAAGCAAACACTTTTGTTAACTCGGAGTTCCTGTTTCAATATTACTGGGTATTTTGTTTCAAAGTTTGTTATTTGTAAACAATGAAAGAAGGAAATTAGAAAAAAATCAATGTATAATAGATAACATGAAAATAATAAAATATTTAGGAAGGACTGGGGTGAGCTTTTTGGGATAGTGCTTATCTAGCACGCAGAAGGCCCTGGATTTGAACTCCAGCAATATGAAAATAAAACAAAACAAACAAAAAAACAAGATTAGAATAAAATCCTTAAGAATAGATTTATGCAACCCAATGCAAGACTTATACATTGAAAACTATTTAATATTACTGAAGAAATGGAAAGGCAACCCGTGCTCATGGATTGGAAGATATAGCATTGTTAACATGGCAATATTTCCCAAAGCCTTTACAGATTCACTATCTCCCCTATCAAAAGGGCAACGTCCCTTTCTGCAACAAAGGATAAGTAGATCCTAAATTGCATAAGGAATTACAAGGAACCCCATGATACCTAAAACAATTTTGAACAAGAATAATCTTGGAGGAAACAAACTTCCATTTGCAGACCTTTCTACAACAGTGACATACTTAAAATGACATGGGAATGTCAAAACGAAAGGCAATTTAGAGTGCAGAGATAAACCTGTACCTCTGAGATGACTAACAGGAAATAGTCTCATCAACAAATGGCACCAGGGCAACCGGATATGTAAAAGAATGGAGTTTGATGCCTACCTCCCAACAGGTGAAAAAATAAATGCAAAATGAATCAAAGACATAAAAATAAAAACACTAAATTTCTTAGAGGAAAATATGGTTTAAATACTTATAACATTGTGTTTTAGTCAGTTTTTTCACTGTCTAAAGGACCAAGTCAGCACAATTGCAGAGAAGAATAGTTTTACTTAAGGGCTCATAGTTTCAGAGGTCTTAGTCCACAGAAGGCTGACTCCATGGCCAGTTGCTTTCCTTGGTCCTGGAGGTGAGGCAGACCATCATGGAGGAAGAATGTGACAGAGGGCTACAGCTCACAAGTTGATCAGGAAGCAGAGAGTCCACTCTCCAGATATAAAATATGTACCCCATAGCCATGCCCCCAATGAATCACTCCCTCCAACCACACCCCACCACTTCGGATACCATTGTTAATCCCTATCAAAGGATTAATTCACAGGTTGGGTTAAGGTTCTCCCAACCCAATCATTTTTTCTCCAAACCTTCTGGCATTGTCTCATATGGGAAATTTGGAGGAGACCACATCTATACCATAGCACATTGGGTTTAATATTGGCTTTATGTATCACACCAAAGCACAAGCAAACATAGAAAAAAATAGAAAATTGGGTCTAATAAAAATTAAAAATTAATTTATGTTCATCAAGAGAATGAAAAGAAGATCTACAGAATCTACAGAATGGTTGCAAATTATGGATATTTTAGGGGCCTAGTATCCCCAATACATAAGAAATTCTTATAGTGTAACAAAAACAAGAAGAAGACCAAATAAAATTTCAAAAATAAACAAAGAGGCAAAGATTTGGAAAGAAATTTCTTCAAAGCGGATATACAAGTGGTTAACAAGCATCTAACAAAGGCTCAATTTCATTAGTTCTTAGATATTTAACTCAAAATTCAAAACCACAAAAGATATTATTTCACAACCACTAGGATAGCTATAAAAATTTTTATTAAATATTGGCAATGATATGCAGAAATCAGAGGAACTCTTATACATTGCTGGATGGAATATAAAATAATACAGCCACTGTGGGAAAAAAAAATGGTGGTTTATAAGTAAGTTAAACATAGACTTAATATATGACCCAGCAATTATACACTGATTCATAATCTAAAGAGCTTACAAAAGGTGTTGAAACAAAAATTGTGCCATGATGTTCATAGCAACTCTATTCCCAAAAGACAAAGGCAAAAGCAACCCAAATGTCTATAAATTGAAAACTGGAAAAACAAAATATAATATTTCCATACAGCAGAATATTATTCAGCTATAAAAAGGAATGAAATTCTGATATATATTATGACATTGAAAAAGCTTGAAAAACATGTTAAATTTAAGAAGTCAGTTGCAAAAAGCTACATATTTTATAATTTCATTTACATTAAATATTCAATACAAGCAAATTTTATGAAAAGATTAGTATTTGCCAGGGTTTGGGTGGAGGAAGGAATGAGACACAACTACTTATTGAATATGGGGTTTCCTTTCTTTCTTTTTCTTTTTCTTTTTTTCTTTTTTTGTACCAGGGATTGAACTCAGGGGCACTTGACCACAGAGTCACAACCCCAGTGCTACTTTGTATTTATTTAGAGTCAGGGTTTCACTGAGTTACTTAGGGCCTTGCTAAGTTGTTGAGGCTGGCTTTCAACTCAAGTTCCTTCTGCCTCAGACTCCCCAGCTGCTAGAACAGGCTTGTGCCACCACACTGGGCTTGGGGTTTCTTTTTGAGATAACGAAAATATTTTACAAGGAGATAATGATGATAGTCATCTAACCTTGCAGTTTTACTAAATATCACTGAATTTTACAATGATAAAATGGTTAACATGGTAAGTTTCATGATAAGCATGTCTTACCAAATAAAAATTAATTAAAATTTAATGTTAAAACTTTTTAGAAATATTTTTCTCTTGCTAGAATTTTAGCAAGTTTGTAAAGATACATCTAATACATTATATACACATCATATTGCCCTATTGCTTTTGGTACCTATAAATAACTCTTGAATATCTAGAAATATTCTATGTGAGTAGAAATTTATTTACTGTGTATTACAGTTATTGGTGGAAAATAGTATGTATGGAGGGCCATATACCTCGAACCATGATATACAAGACTCATATTGAAGGTAGTGGGATAACAAGATGTAGGAGCATGGTCTTTTGATGCTCATGGTGTCATCTATCAGACCTGGAGTACATGCCTCTAGAATTGATTCTTGCATGTTATAGGGAAATAGTTCATGTTCCTTTAATATTCTGTGAGTTACAGTAAAATTCTTTTTTTATTATTTACTGCTATGTTGCTATGAATATTTTCACAAAAATATCTGTATATTTGTGCCATTACTACTATGTTATAGAATGGTAGACATGGGACTACCAAATTACACCCAACAAAGTTTGCACAAAGAATAAACTCCAGATAACTTTATGTGAGCTCATTTTACAATACTTGTTGGAACTAGATATTTTCCATTGTTAAATAATATTCTCCAATCTAATAAGAGATTATTTTTTTTAATTTTTATTGTTGGTTGTCCAAAACATTACATAGTTCTTGATATATCATTTTTCACACTTTGATTCAAATGGGTTATGAACTCCCATTTTTACCCCGTATACAGATGGCAGAATCACATCGGTTACACATCCACTGTTTTACATATTCCCATACTAGTGTCTGTTGTATTCTGCTGCCTTTCCTATCCTCTACTATCCCCCCTCCCCTCCCCTCCCCTCCCCTCCCCTCCCATCTTCTCTCTCTACCCCATCTACTGTAATTCATTTCTCCCCCTTGTTTTTTCCCCCTTTCCCCTCACTTCCTCTTTTTTTTTTTTTTGGCTATTTCTCTCTTTTTATTAATAATTTGAAGTTATATTATTTATTGCATACATATTTAGTTGTTATATCTGTCTAATAAATTATAACTTTTCTTCCTCATCTCAGGTTATATTCCACATCTTTCAGTCTACCATGTTATTAACACAGACACATCAGCTTCTTATGGTAAATGTTTCCATGTATATTTTAATTTTGTTATTTTCAACTTATCTATATATTTATTCTTAAATTCTTTCTCATAACAGCATAAAATGTTGCTTTTTTAAAAAAAGAATCTGATGATCTAATGCTCATATTCCTCTTTGATTTGTTAATTGTGTCCATCTTTCACTTAAAATCTTTAAACATGATTACAGTTTTTCTTTTTAAAATCTTGGACATTAATTTCTTTTTTTTTTATTTTATTTTTTTTTATTGTTGGTTGTTCAAAACATTACATAGTTCTTGATATATCATCTGTCACACTTTGCTTCAAGTGGGTTATGAACTGATGGAAAAATATACCCTGTTCATGGATAGGCAGAACTAACATCATCAAAATGGCGATATTACCAAAAGTTCTCTATAGGTTTAATGCAATGCCAATCAAAATCCCAAAGGCATTTCTTGTAGAAATAGAGAAAGCAATCATGAAATTCATATTGAAAAATAAAAGTCCTAGAATAGCAAAAACAATGCTAAGCAGGAAGTGTGAATCAGGCGGTATATCGATACCAGACTTCAAACTATACTACAGAGCAATAGTAACAAAAACAGCATGGTACTGGTACCAAAACAGGCGGGTAGACCAATGGTACAGAATAGAGGACACAGAAACCAATCCACAAAACTACAACTATCTTATATTTGATAAAGGGGCTAAAAGCATGCAATGGAGGAAGGATAGCATCTTCAACAAATGGTGCTGGGAAAACTGGAAATCCATATGCAACAAAATGAAACTGAATCCCTTTCTCTCGCCATGCACAAAAGTTAATTCAAAATGGATCAAGGAGCTTGATATCAAATCAGAGACACGCCGTCTGATAGAAGAAAAAGTTGGCTATGATCTACATACTGTGGGGTCGGGCTCCAAATTCCTCAATAGGACACCCATAGCACAAAAGTTAATAACTAGAATCAACAAATGGGACTTACTCAAACTAAAAAGTTTTTTCTCAGCTAAAGAAACAATAAGAGAGGTAAATAGAGAGCCTACATCCTGGGAACAAATCTTTACTCCTCACACTTCAGACAGAGCCCTAATATCCAGAGTATACAAAGAACTCCAAAAATTAGACAATAAGATAACTAACAACCCAATCAACAAATGGGCCAAGGACCTGAACAGACACTTCTCAGAGGAGGACATACAATCAATCAACAAGTACATGAAAAAATGCTCACCATCTCTAGCAGTCAGAGAAATGCAAATCAAAACCACCCTAAGATACCATCTCACTCCAGTAAGATTGGCAGCCATTATGAAGTCAAACAACAACAAGTGCTGGCGAGGATGTGGGGAAAAGGGTACACTTGTACATTGCTGGTGGGACTGCAAATTGGTGCAGCCAATCTGGAAAGCAGTATGGAGATTTCTTGGAAAGCTGGGAATGGAGCCACCATTTGACCCAGCTATTCCCCTTCTTGGTCTATTCCCTAAAGACCTAAAAAGAGCATGCTACAGGGACACTGCTACATCGATGTTCATAGCAGCTCAATTCACAACAGCAAGACTTTGGAACCAACCCAGATGCCCTTCAATAGACGAATGGATTAAAAAAATGTGGCATTTATACACAATGGAGTATTACTCTGCATTAAAAAATGACAAAATCATAGAATTTACAGGGAAATGGATGGCACTAGAGCAGATTATACTAAGTGAAGCTAGCCAATCCCTAAAAAGCAAATGCCAAATGTCTCCTTTGATATAAGGAGAGTAACTAAGAACAGAGTAGGGACGAAGAGCATGAGAAGAAGATTAACATTAAACAGAGATGAGAGGTGGGAGGGAAAGGGAGAGAAAAGGGAAATTGCATGGAAATGGAAGGAGACCCTCAGGGTTATACAAAAGAACATACAAGAGGAAATGAGGGGAAAGGGAAAAATAATACAAGGGGGAGAAATGAAGGTCAATAGAGGGGGTAGAGAGAGAAGAGGGGTGGGGAGGGGAGGGGAGGGGGGATAGTAGAGGATAGGAAAGGTAGCAGAACATGACAGTCACTAGTATGGCAATATGTAAATCAATGGATGTGTAATTGATGTGATTCCCCTCACTTCCTCTTGTATGTAATTTTGTATAACCCTGAGGGTCTCCTTCCGTTTCCATGCAATTTCCCTTCTCTCTCCTTTTCCCTCCCACCTCTCATCCCTGTTTAATGTGAATCTTCTTCTCATGCTCTTCCTCCCTACTCTGTTCTTAGTTGCTCTCCTTATATCAAAGAAGACATTTGGCATTTGTTTTTTAGGGATTGGCTAGCTTCACTTAGCATAATCTGCTCTAATGCCATCCATTTCCCTGCAAATTCCATGATTTTGTCATTTTTTAATGCAGAGTAATACTCCATTGTGTATAAATGCCACATTTTTTTTATCCATTCATCTATTGAAGGGCATCTAGGTTGGTTCCACAGTCTAGCTATTGTGAATTTTGCTGCTATAAACATCGATGTAGCAGTGTCCCTGTAGTATGCTCTTTTTAGGTCTTTAGGGAATAGACCAAGAAGGGGAATAGCTGGGTCAAATGGTGGTTCCATTCCCAGCTTTCCAAGAAATCTCCATACTGCTTTCCAAATTGGCTGCACCAATTTGCAGTCCCACCAGCAATGTACAAGTGTACCCTTTTCCCCACATCCTCGCCAGCACTTGTTGTTGTTTGACTTCATAATGGCTGCCAATCTTACTGGAGTGAGATGGTATCTTAGGGTGGTTTTGATTTGCATTTCTCTGACAGCTAGAGAAGGTGAGCATTTTTTCATGTACTTGTTGATTGATTGTATGTCCTCCTCTGAGAAGTGTCTGTTCAGGTCCTTGGCCCATTTGTTGATTGGGTTATTTGTTTTCATATTGTTTAACTTTTTGAGTTCTTTGTATACTCTGGATATTAGGGCTCTATCTGAAGTGTGAGGAGTAAAGATTTGTTCCCAGGATGTAGGCTCCCTATTTACCTCTCTTATTGTTTCTTTAGCTGAGAAAAAACTTTTTAGTTTGAGTAAGTCCCATTTGTTGATTCTTGTTTTTAACTCTTGTGCTATGGGTGTCCTATTGAGGAATTTGGAGCCCGACCCCACAGTATGTAGATCGGAGCCAACTTTTTCTTCTATCAGACGCCGTGTCTCTGATTTGATATCAAGCTCCTTGATCCATTTTGAATTAACTTTGGTGCATGGTGAGAGAAAGGGATTCAGTTTCATTTTGTTACAAATGGATTTCCAGTTTTCCCAGCACCATTTGTTGAAGATGCTATCCTTCCTCCATTGCATGCTTTTAGCCCCTTTATCAAATATAAGATAGTTGTAGTTTTGTGGATTGGTTTCTGTGTCCTCTATTCTGTACCATTGGTCCACCCGCCTGTTTTGGTACCAGTACCATGCTGTTTTTGTTACTATTGCTCTGTAGTACAGTTTGAAGTCTGGTATCGCTATACCGCCTGATTCACACTTTCTGCTTAGAGTTGTTTTTGCTATTCTGGGTCTTTTATTTTTCCATATGAATTTCATGATTGCTTTATCTATTTCTACAAGAAATGCCTTTGGGATTTTAATTGGCATTGCATTAAAGCTATAGAGAACTCTTGGTCATATCGCCATTTTGATGATGTTGGTTCTGCCTATCCATGAACAGGGTATATTTTTCCATCTTCTAAGATCTTCTTCTATTTGTCTCTTTATGGTTCTGTAGTTTTCATTGTATAAGTCTTTCACCTCTTTTGTTAGGTTGATTCCCAAGTATTTTATTTTTTTTGAGGATATTGTGAATGGCGTGGTTGTCCTCATTTCCATTTCAGAAGATTTGTCGCTGATATACAGGAATGCCTTTGATTTAAGAGTGTTGATTTTATATCCTGCCACTTTTCTGAATTCATTTATTAGCTCTAATAGTTTTTTTGTAGACCCTTTTGGTTCTGCTAGGTATAGAATCATGTCAACTGCAAATAGTGATAATTTAAGTTCTTCTTTTCCTGTTTTTATGCCTTTAATTTCTTTCATCTATCTAATTGCTCTGGCCAGTGTTTCCTTATACTCCAATAAAATAGAGGATAGTGAAGGCATCGATAAATTTCTTAAGTCATATGATCTACCCAGATTGAGTCAGGAGGATATACACAACCTAAACAGACCAATATCAATTGAGGAAATAGAAGAAGCCATTAAAAGACTACCAACTAAGAAAAGCCCAGGACCGGGTGGGTATACAGCAGAGTTTTACAAAACCTTTAAAGAAGAACTAATACCAATACTTTTCAAGCTATTTCAGGAAATAGAAAAAGAGGGAGAACTTCCAAATTCATTCTATGAGGCCAACATCACCCTGATTCCTAAACCAGACAAAGACACTTCAAAGAAAGAAAACTACAGACCAATATCTCTAATGAACCTAGATGCAAAAATCCTCAATAAAATTCTGGCGAATCGGATACAAAAACATATCAAAAAAATTGTGCACCATGATCAAGTAGGTTTCATCCCTGGGATGCAAGGCTGGTTCAATATATGGAAATCAAGAAATGTTATTCACCACATCAATAGACTTAAAGATAAGAACCCTATGATCATCTTGATAGATGCAGAAAAAGCATTCGACGAAGTACAGCATCCCTTTATGTTCAAAACTCTAGAAAAACTAGGGATAACAGGAACATACCTCAATATTGTAAAAGCTATCTATGCTAAGCCTCAGGCTAGCATCATTCTGAATGGAGAAAAATTGAAGGCATTCCCTCTAAAATCTGGAACAAGACAGGGATGTCCTCTCTCACCACTTCTGTTCAACATAGTTCTCTAATAAGAGATTTTTATGTCTCCTCTTTAAAAGGTGTGCATTCTGTTCTCCTTAATCATTAATAGAATTAAATATATTAACCTGTTTATTATATATTTACATTTCTTTGTAAATTATGTGGTCATATCCTGTTTCAGCTAGCCTTTGTGCAAGACATTGGCTGGTCCTTTTCATGAGTATGTGGTTCTCTGGGAACTTCTGGGGATTGGAAGATCTATATGTCCTTATAGCACATGTCCAAAGATTGGTGGAATGTCAGCTCAGATGACAGCAATGGTCCAGACCCACACTTTCTATTCTACTGAAGTTTAATCTGGGATTCTTTATAAATTGTCTCTATACCATACACAGCAGTTTAAGAGTTATTCCAAGGATCCTTGAGACTTCTGCATAAAATAAACATCATGTTTTATTGGTCAAATCAAATCATAATGTCAGACAAGATGCAAAAGTGAGGGAAACTGTCTCAACCTATTGTGAGAGGGTCTAAAAATCACTACGGCTTTTTGTACAACCCTGCAAATGACATTTGTCCATATATTGCAATTGAGATGTTTGGAACATGCTAACCTAACTGTCTTTGTTTGCACATGAGAAAAAGTGCATTCTTTATCAGTCCTATGATGCCCTTTTTCTGTTCTTTCTGTTTTCAACTATGCTTATGCTATCTCTCACCTTGTGTGCATTTATGATTATTAGTAGCTGTATTTGTCTTATTTTTTCATTTATGGTTACATGTATTTTCTAGGAAAGAATTACACATGTCCAAATATTATTAGTGGAATGTTTTATTTTTTAGACCCTGCTCCATCATTTATTATCTCAGGGGAAAACCAAGACCCTGCCTGAAAAAAAAAAAAAAAAAAAAGGAGGATCATTTAGGCACTGACCACACAGCTTTTTTTCATTCTGCCTAACAGTAAACCTGAGAATTAGCGGAAATGACTTCTCAAGACATTCTTTAGCTGCAGGACTCCTGGAAGAGGTATACACATGTATTTACCATAAAAGAAAAATAGCTATCCCCCTGTGAGAATACTTGAGAACAGCCTGACAGGCACCATATTTCCACAGAAGCAGGCAGATACTCACTCCTTCAGGGATGGAAAGCCTTTGAAACAGCTGTGCTCCATCTACTGGAGACATTACATCCTTATCTGTGGGGTGAGGACAGAGAGGATGGCAATGACACTCATGCCCTGTAATGGGCGAACAGCTGCCTCTGTGAAGTAATTAAAGCTAGGACTGGTCTCCTCATTCTGCTCTGGTACTTTGATGCATCAATCATGATCTCATATTCTCTAAAATCTGCTTCATTATTCCCTTGAATAAGTCAGAGGCATATGCATTTTATATGGTCAGAAACCAAGATTAACAGCATTTGATCATAGTCTCATTTGTCAAACTCTTTACATATTGATTAACCTCCTAAAGCTCTCCAGATTTTGCTTTCAATTTCTGTGAAGTTTAAGAATTTTTTTTTTAGAAAACAATTATAAAATACTAGATGATCACATAGAACTGTTTTACCAAAACACATGAGTGAGTAGAAATTTTGTTCTAAATAAGCATATTTAAAGCCTGTATAGTAGCAGTTGAATTAACTTTTTGAAATTTAAATTTCAGTATAACAGAAAACAACAACTAAACACCTTAGGACAGAAGTCTGTCAAGGAGGGACTTTTTTTTTTTCCTTTTTATTATTCATTTGTATGTTTCTATAATTCAGTAAGTGCATAGTTTGAAAAGAGGATCTAACCTGAATTATGGAAAATTTGTAACACAATGAATTTTTTAAAAATCTCTAAATTAGTAAGCCTGTTACAAAGGCTAACCAATGACTTGTGCTGTACTAATTATATTTCTGTACTAATAATATTGCTCTTCTTCTGTTTTGGTGTTATAGAAGAAATAATTTAATAAATGGATATGTGGTGATATTACTTCAATAAATGTTTGATGAACTGACATTAAGCAACTCACTTTCCACGGGTATTTGTTTTATGAAATCAGTTTCTTCACTTTGGAGTCATTATATGCTTTTACTTATACAAAGAAACTAAATGCTTAGAAACTGCAAATAGATAAGGACACTATCCCTATCATCCTCTAGGTTCCTAATGCCCCCTCCCGATCATCACTGATCTTGTTCGTAAGAATGACAAACCAGAGGGGAAAATAGCTCAGTGGGAGTGGGGCATTCCACAACCATTAAGATGTTTAGGACCAAGGACAAATAATGAAGCAGCCACTTAGCTCATTCTACAGCGTATAATTTTAGTTTCAATTGCTGACACCAGGCAATTTGAGATGCATTTGTTCTCAGTAGCAGGGATTACAATAAAGACAAGGGCTCTTTGGGTAGGTAAAATTAAGAAAAATAAGGCAGACCTCACAGTGCTTTTCAAAAAATGTTGATTGCCTAATTTGTGTCTGTGGGAGAGAAAAATTAATAGAACAATATGATAGTCCCCAGGGAGCTTATTAGAGGAACTAAAGAAATACACTGAAAAATATGATCACAAAATAACTGTGGAGACTGGTGCAGGAAACAGATGTTATAATAGATGGGCATAGTAGTATAAGAGTACAGGGTGGGGCAGGCTGCATTTCACATCAGGTAATTGAATGAATAAGATATCCTTGCGTGTTATCCAAGTGACAGATTATTTCAAATGTATAAACTTGTGCAGAAACTCCAAGTTCATTAGCAAACGGAGGGTTCTGCTATTTATATAAAATACAGTTATGTTCGTAAATATTTAAAATTAAGTACTCTTTGACAAACACTTTATGCTAAATGCTTAATTGTCTACTTTTTAAGCATCAAGAAAATTAGGTTCTTTGTCACATAATTTATAAGTTTGAGTTTAATTAATGGCTATATTAGCTATTCAAGCAGTATTAAACATTTGTATACACGGAGTAACTAGATAGATATATGGTAGAAAACAGGAAGCCATGAAATACTGGATTAGAATACCACCTATTCTTTATGCATAGATATTCAGATCATATATAAATAAATATTTATTTATCAGAGTCTAAATTGGAAAGAAAAGAAGGTACTAAAGAAGAATGACTTCAAGTGGATTCCTATTTTTTAACCATCTCTGAGGGAAAAATAGACAAAAACAATTTAAAAAAACAGAGATAGGCATTTTTATAGACTCCCTGAGGATTCATTTCAGTCTTTTTAAAAATGCCTGCCTCCAATAGTTCTTCTATATAAATCATGTCAGATGAATAAGATATTAAATATTCACAGAAGTGTTGTTTGCAACTTTTAATTTATGTCTAATTTAGAGAGAATCGGTTATCCTGAAACTTTCCCCCCATTCTCTGGGGGCTGAATATGAGTGTGGCCCTGTGTCACCTTGAATATAGCAACAAAAACAAAACCCTCAAAAATGATGAGTGTGAAATTAACCAAACTATGTCATGCATATGTATGAGCATTCCACAATGAATTTCACATTTATGTATAACAATGATGCACCAATTACAATAAATAAATAGGTTCAGAATTGCTTTTAAACTGAAAAACAGAAAACAAAGAAGGAAAGGATGAGCAAGATCTGCTTGTGAGTGATCTCATGTATTGTACTGGCTCATATTCTTCAAGCTTGCATTCTTACCCTCAAACTCTCACTTTAGACAAATAAAGGTTCATCTTTTAGACTGCATTGGTGGGATCTCCTTATTTTAGCAACATGTCCTTTCCAACCAGTCACGCTGACAGTAAGAATGATCTTCCTAACTCATTTCACACACTTTGACAGACTGACTCTAATACATCCTTCAGGTTTTAGGCTGTGCATAACATCTCCAAAGATTCCTTCCTGTCTCTTGAAATGTAGATGACACTAGTGAATCTCTTATATACTCCGTGTTGGTTAACTTCTTATGTCTTCCTATTGTAGAACTTTAGAAAAAAATATTGAATAAAGCAATAAATCCAGATTCTTATTATTCCCTTCCAATGTTCATTATCTTTTAAATATATGTAAAAAAAATTTGGTATCAAATATTGTTAAATATGTCATCTTGTAACATATTACTCTGAAATCAAAATGTGAAAAAAACCACAAGTGTTTATATTTTTAAAAGAATGCTATGCAATGACAAATCAAGTCATGCTTTTTTGTTTTTATTATTTAAAAAATGATAAAAACAAAAATGATATAAAATCTTTAATGTGAAGCTAAACTATATTTTGCTAATGTGTATTTCAAGAAAATAATGCCATTTAGCATACAGAATTACATCTCTTTACGAAGTAGTGATATTTTATACTGTCATATATTAATATTTATTAATTTATATTATTTTTATTAATTTTTATTTATATATGACAATGGAATATATTACAATTCATATTACACATATACAGCAAAAATTTCTCATATCTAATATATTTACAATTTTCATCTTCATACATGTACTTTGTTTTTTTGTTGTTTTTTTTTTAATTTTTATTGTTGGTTGTTCAAAACATTACATAGTTCTTGACATATCATATTTCACACTTTGATTCAAGTGAGTTATGAACTCCCATTTTTACCCCGTATACAGATTGCAGAATCACATCGGTTACACATCCACTGATTTACATATTGCCATATTAGTGTCTGTTGTATTCTGCTGCCTTTCCTATCCTCTACTATCCCCCCTCCCCTCCCCTCCCCTCCCCTCTTCTCTCTCTACCCCATCTACTGTAATTCATTTCTCCCCCTTGTTTTTTTTTCCCTTTCCCCTCACTTCCTCTTGTATGTAATTTTGTATAACCCTGAGGGTCTCCTTCCATTTCCATGCAATTTCCCTTCTCTCTCCCTTTCCCTCCCACCTCTTACCCCTGTTTAATGTGAATCTTCTTCTCATGCTCTTCCTCCCTACTCTGTTCTTAGTTACTCTCCTTATATCAAAGAAGACATTTGGCATTTGTTTTTTTAGGGATTGGCTAGCTTCACTTAGCATAATCTGCTCTAATGCCATCCATTTCCCTGCAAATTCCATGATTTTGTCATTTTTTAATGCAGAGTTATACTCCATTGTGTATAAATGCCACATTTTTTTATCCATTTGTCTATTGAAGGGCATCTAGGTTGGTTCCACAGTCTTGCTATTGTGAATTGTGCTGCTATGAACATCGCTGTAGCAGTATCCCTGTAGTATGCTCTTTTTAGGTCTTTAGGAATAGACCAAGAAGGGGAATAGCTGGGTCAAATGGTGGTTCCATTCCCAGCTTTCCCAGGAATCTCCATACTGCTTTCCAAACTGGCTGCACCAATTTGCAGTCCCACCAGCAATGTAAAAGTGTACCCTTTTCCCCACATCCTCGCCAGCACTTGTTGTTGTTTGACTTCCTAATGGCTGCCAATCTTACTGGAGTGAGATGATATCTTAGGGTGGTTTTGATTTGCATTTCTCTGACAGATAGAGATGTTGAGCATCTTTTCATGTACTTGTTGATTGATTTTATGTCCTCCTCTGAGAAGTGTCTGTTCAGGTCCTTGGCCCATTTGTTGATTGGGTTATTTGTTATCTTGTTGTTTAATTTTTTGAGTTCTTTGTATACTCTGGATATTAGGGCTCTATCTGAAGTGTGAGGAGTAAAGATTTGTTCCCAGGATGTAGGCTCCCTATTTACCTCTCTTATTGTTTCTTTTGCTGAGAAAAAACTTTTTAGTTTGAGTAAGTCCCATTTGTTGATTCTAGTTATTAACTCTTGTGCTATGGGTGTCCTATTGAGGAATTTGGAGCCCGAACCCACAGTATGTAGATTGTAGCCAACTTTTTCTTCTATCAGATGCAGTGTCTCTGATTTGATATCAAGCTCCTTGATCCATTTTGAGTTAACTTTGGTGCATGGCAAGAGAAAGGGATTCAGTTTCATTTTGTTGCATATGGATTTCCAGTTTTCCCAGCACCATTTGTTGAAGATGCTATCCTTCCTCCATTGCATGCTTTTAGCCCCTTTATCAAATATAAGATAGTTGTAGTTTTGTGGATTGGTTTCTGTGTCCTCTATTCTGTACCATTGGTCCACCTGCCTGTTTTGGTACCAGTACCATGTTGTTTTTGTTACTATTGCTATGTAGTAAAGTTTGAAGTCTGGTATGGCTATACCGCCTGATTCACACTTCATGCTTAGCATTGTTTTTGCTATTCTGGGTCTTTTATTTTTCCATATGAATTTCATGATTGCTTTATCTATTTCTACAAGAAATGCCATTGGGATTTTGATTGGCATTGCATTAAACTTATAGAGAACTTTTGGTAATATGGCCATTTTGATGATGTTGGTTCTGCCTATCCATGAACAGGGTATATTTTTCCATCTTCTAAGATCTTCTTCTATTTTTCTCTTTAGGAGTACTGTAGTTTTCATTGTATAAGTCTTTCAACTCTTTTGTTAGTTTGATTCCTTGAGACTCCAGATCATGTGAAGCATGTAAATCCTGAATTCTTTATCTGACATTCCATCTGCTGCAGCTATTACCTCTTCTAAAGTTGAGTTGACCTGCATTGCTTGTGGTCCTTTCTTTCCTTGTCTTTTCATACTGCTCGCGTTTCTTTCTGCTTGGTGAAACTGTTGTGTTATTGAATTTTCCCCCTATATATTTACATTGCTCTTATATAGTTGCAAAGTTTCCCTTGCAGGGGTGGGCGGCAGCTGTGCTCCTCCTCCAATTGGGGTGATCTGTCTATCTCGCCAGCAGACCGCTGGGCCCCTTCTCCAGGTCGCGTGGTCTGCCTACCTTGCGGGCAATGGCTGGGCCCCTCCTCCAATAGGGATGATCTGCCTACCAAGCTGGCAGGCAGCTGGGCCTGTTCTCCAGGTTGCAGGTCTGCCTACCTTGTAGGTACAGGCGGCGGCTGTGCCCCTCCTCCATTTGGGGTGATCTTTCAACTATGCCCGCGTGCCCCTTCTCCTGGACGCGCGGTCTGCCTACCTTGTGGGCAGCAGCTGGGACCTTCCTCCAATTGGGGTGATGTGTCTACCATGCCAGCAGGCCGCTGGGCCTGTTCTCCTGGTAGGTCTCAGGACTGCCTACCTTGCAGGCGCGGGCAGCGGCTCTGCCCATACATGTACTTTGGATAATAATGTTCATCACATTCCACCATCGTTTCTAATCCCATGCCCCTTCCATTCTCTTCCCACCTCTCTGCGCTATCTATTTCTCCCATGCTCTCCCTCCCTACTGCACTATGAGTCAGCCTCCTTATATCAGAGAAAACATTTGGAATTTGGTATTTTGAGATTGTCTAACTTCACTTAGCATTATCTTCTCTAACTCCACCCATTTACTGGCAAATGCCATGATTTTATTTTCTTTTGTTGCTGAATAATATTCCATTGTGTATATATGCCACATTTTTAATCCATTCATCTACTGAAGGGCATCTATGTTGGTTCCACAGTTTAGCTGTTGTGAATTGTACTGCTATAAACATTGATGTGGCTGTGTCCCTGTAGTATGCTGTTTTTAAGTCCTTTGGCTATAGACCAAGGAGAGGGATAGCTGTGTCAAATGGTGGTTCCATTCCCAGTTTTCCAAGGATTCTCCATATTGCTTTCCATATTGGCTGCAACAATTTTCAATCCCACCAGAAATGTATGAGTGAACTTTTTTCCCCACATCCTCGCCAATACTTATTGTTATTTGTCTTCATAATAGCTGCCATTCTGACTGGAGTGAGATGGTATCTTAGAGTAGTTTTGATTTGCATTTCTCTAATTGCTAGAGATGATGAACTTTTTAATATATTTGTGATTGATTGTATATCATCTTCTAGAAGTGTCTGTTCAGGTCCTTGGCCCATTTATTGATTGGGTTATTTATATTTTGTGGTGTTTAGCTTTTTGAGTTCTTTGTATAACCTAGAGATTATTGCTCTATCTGATGTGTGAAGGGTAAAAATTTGCTCCCAAGATGTAGGCTTGCTATTTACCTCACAGATTGTTTCTTTTGCTGAGAAGAAACTTTTTAGTTTGAGTCCATCCCATTTATTGATTCTTGATTTTAATTCTTAGGCTATAGGAGTCTTATTAAGGAAAATGGGGCCTAATCCCACATGATGGAGACTAGGGCCTACTTTTTCTTCTATTAGATGCAGAGTCTCTGGTTTTATTCCTATGTCCTTGATCCATTTCGAATTGAGTTTTGTGCATGGTGAGAGATCGGGGTTTAATTTCATTTTGTTGTGTATGAATTTCCAGTTTTCCCTACACCATATGTTGCAGATTTTTTCCCAATGCATGTTTTTGGCATCTTTGTCTAATATAAGATAATTGTAATTTTGTGGGTTAGTCTCTGTGTCTTTTATTCTATACCATTGGTACATTTGGGATAACAGGAACATGTCTCAATATCATAAAGGCTATCTATGCTAAGCCCCAGGCCAGCATCATTCTAAATGGAGAAAAATTGAAGGCATTGCCTCTATTTATATTATTTTTTAGGAACAGATTTGTTTGGGAAAGCAAATAAAGGAACAATATGTGCTATCTCAGGGAAAAGATGCTTTGTGGGAGGAAAGTAAGAAATTCACATTTAAGGAAAAATATCTGTCATTTTGAGAGTAGTAAGCTTTTGGATAAAGTAAGCAATACACATTATTCAAAGGAGAATGTGATCCATCTCCAGAGGAAGATACAGCCACACATAGCAATCAGAGATATTTCAATACTGCCTTTAAGAAGTCAATCTGATCATACAACTCCTGGGCTATAATTTTGAAGGTAATAAGAATCAAATTGGCCAAGCACAGTTATACACACCTATAGTCCCTACTGCTTGGGAAGCTTAGACATGAGGAACACAAGTACAAAGCCAGCCTCAGCAAAAGCAAGGTGCTAAGCAACTCAGTGAGACCCTGTCTCTAAATAAATAAAATACAAAAAATAGGGATGGAGATGTAGCTCAATAGTCAAGTGCCCCTGAGTTTAAGCCCTTGTACCAAAAACAACATCAGCTGGAACTTATGAATACATTCATTGCTTTACCATCCTAAAAATAGGTTTTCAGAGTATTACTGAAACTTTTAAAATACATTATAAATACTTTCTTTTATTGTTCAACTTCCCTGTAGTTCTGGTATTTTATATAAATTGAAAACATTACCTAATATATCAAAAAAAATCCTTTATTGGATTATCTATAAGCTTAACTGCAGAAATCTTGATGTCATTTATCTCATCTGAGATCTTGCTGGGGACTTTATGCACTAGTCCCTTCTCATGTAGGTCCTGGAATTCTGTATGTTGTTATTCAATCAACCATATACTCTTCTACATCATCAGTTGCCATATGAAGAAGGCACCCTGTGGAGTTATCTTCTATACATTTTTCCCTTTACAACTAATTGAATATTTATGATTAACCATGTTAAGAGACTAAGCAACTGAAATTGCTTAACAACTATAGAAAAAATATCGAAAAAATATAACATCTGTCTGTGATTTTTTAAAAAAGTTTACTATACTAGAAAGAGAAGATAGAAGTTTCCTTAAAATGAAAAAGCCATCTACAAAAATAAATAAATAAATTAATTAATTAATAATAAATTTAACAAATTTTAAAAACACCAAAATAAAACCCAATACTCAATTGTGAAATATTGAATAGTTTCTTCCTATGTCGAGGAAGAGGCAAGAATTTCTACTCTTAATGCTTCTTTCCATGTTGTAGCTGAATTATAAGCCAGAGCAATAAGAAAAATAAGAAAAAGGGAAAGGCAAATATTCAGACAGCACAAGTCTAACTGTCTTTATCCACAGACAACATGATTATGTACCTAAAATATCCCATGTAATCTATAGAAATTCTGGAACTCTAGATAGTTTAACAACTTTATAGTATATAGAGTGAATACATAAAACCATTTGTAGTCTATTAGACTACAAATCTAGTGTAGAAAGAACCATCTATATTTGCATAAATATTTCTATGTTAAGTATTTTCTCTATTTTGTAAAGCTATAAAATACATTGGAAGAAACCAAAGATACTGTTAGTAAATGGAGAATTATATTCAGGGCTGGAAAACCATATTTTCTGGGTGTCAATTCTCCTCAGATTAATATATAAATTGAATATAATACTAATGAGAACCCTGGAAGTCTATTTTGCAGCTATTATAAAGTGAATAGATGATAAAATGTATCTGGAAAGACAGATGAATAGAATAATAAAAGCAATTCTGTATAAGAACATATGTAGAGGACAAACACCATTGTGTTTCAATTATCTTCAAGACTTAGTAATCTGTTGTCTGTGGATAAAGACATAATGATACTGATGAAAAGATAGACACATGGCTAAATAAATACAAAGGAGATACCAGACAAGAAACCACGTAAGAATGTTCAATAGTATTTATACTGAGATATTTGCTGATATTGACTGCACACTACAATGAAATTTAGCATTGAATGTACAAGTTCTCACTACCTAAGCAACGAAGAGAATATCTTATCACCTCTAGAAATTTGCTAATACCTCGTTTCTCAAATGAAGTGATCTTCTCTGAGAAAGAGTTGCTATTCTGATTTCAATTACTTTAGTGGAATCCTGCCTAGTTTTTAATTTATTATGAATGGAAATATACATGATGAATACTTAAGCTATATTATTTCTCTCCCCTTCACATATTTAGTATCCATCCATGTTGCAGCAAATATTAGCAGTTAATTATTGCTGAATCAAATAATATTTTGTGGCTGTCCCAATATATACTTCAACTATCTGAGTTGTAGTTTAGTTTGGGGTTACTATTAATAAAGCTGCCATTAATGTTCTTGATAGTTTGTTTTCTCTTTTCCCCTTTTGAAAGTAGGAGAATTTTATAAGTCATGTGAACATATGTACTCAAATTGACCACAATCTGCAAAAACATTTCCCCAGTACCTGGGATTACGTGTGTGTGTGTGTGTGTGTGTGTGTGTGTGTGTGTTTTGGTAGTACTGGGGATTGAATGCAGGGTCTTGTCTTTACCAAGCAAGCACACTACCTCTGAGCTATATTCTCAACTCCATAAGTCATTTAATTTTAAGTATCCTAGTGGGTATAAAATGTTTTTTATATATAAATCTATAATTCATATTATCCACATGACTAAAGATGCTGCTCTCAGTTTCTTGTGTTATAGGTCATTATCCCTTATCATTATCCATATCTTGCCTAAATTTCATTGGATCATATATTATTGGTTTTTTTATCTGTTTTATGAATTTATTTCATTTATGAACAAACTTTTTCACTAGACTTATACAATTACATGAAGGACAATTCCCTATTTTCAGTTTGTGAAATTCAATATTACTGTTTATCTTAAATGCTTGATTCAATTTAACAGTAAAAACATTTGATCATGAATTTTAATTACAAATTCAATTTCTTTTGAATTTATAAAAGTTTTTCATCTGTCAATTTTTTTTAATGTTGCCATCTGTTAGTTTTGGTAAACTGTAGGTGTTTGCTACATTTAGTTAGTTAAATTTATTGACATAAATTTTCCGTTTCATTTATTTTCTATATTCTTAATGAAATTGTTGAGAAAGTTAATTTTTAATTTCAGACATTTCTTACTTGTGTTTTCTCTTTATCGTTGATTTGTCATACTTGTGGGTTTTTTTGCTAGGTTGTTTTTTTTTTTTTTTTAGGGATTGAACCCAAGGGCACCTAACCACTGAGCTACATCCCCCGGCCTTCTTTTGTTGTTGTTGAGAGAGATCTCACTAAATTACCTAGGGCCTCACTAAATTGTTGAGTCTGACTTTCAACTTGTGATCCTCCTGCTTCAGCCTCCCAAATCACTGTGATTACAGGCCTCCGTTACCCTGCCCAGAATGAGCTTTTAAGTTTATAAATTTTAACATATATTCAAAACTGTGGGTTTTTTCTACTGAATTAAAGATATGCAGTTGTTTTGCTACTTATTATTTATTTTCTTCTACTTGTCTTGTGTTTAATTTGATCTTTTCTTTTGAACTTCCTTAATAAGTTAGCTTAGATATTTGATTTAAAATGTTTCTTCTTTTTATAATGCACACACTGAAATATTTTCTTTCCTTGAATTTTTGTTTTGGTACATTACATAATGATTTAAAATTAATAATCCTTTATTTTTTGAACAGTTTTGGATTTATAAAAAAAATGTTCAGAAATGTGTACAGTTGCCATAAACACCTCCCCAACTACACACGCATATATGGTTTTCCTATTAGATATATCTTTGATCACTGTGGTTCATTACTTTCAATTGATAAACCAAAATGGATACAATATTATCAACCAATCTGCATTTTACATTGGGATTCATTCTGTGTAGTTTGCTCTGAGTTTTGATACATATAATGACTTGGGTGCATCATTACTGTTTCATACAGATCTATTTCATTGTTCTCAAACACTTCCTTGCTCTGCCTATTTTTCCCCTTCTCTCTCCTTAAGTCCCTGGCAACAATTGATATTCTTACAATCTCCATAATTTCTTTCATCTCTCCCAGAATATAATATGGCTATAATCATACAGAATGTGGCCTTTTCAAATTGACTTTTTTCAGGTAGAATATGCCTTCAAGGTTGCTGTATGTCTTCTTGGGGCTTCCTAAGTCACTTTTATTACTGAATAACACTCTACAGTGTAGACATTCACCTGCTGTTGGAGATCTTGTTTGTTCCTCAATTTTGACAATGTTGAAGCAGGTTGCTATACATTTCCATGTGCAGACATAAGTTTTCAGTTCCTTTGGGTAATAAATGTATGTTTAGCTTTTTATATGAAATTTCCATGTTGTCTTCCAAAAGGACCTCATCATCTTGAAGTTTTACCAGCCAGCAATGAGGGAGCTTCTGGTGCTCTGCCACCTTGATCAGCATTTGGTGTTGTCAGCATATTGGGTTTTAGATGTTCTAGAAGGCATGCACTGACATTTAATTGTTTTATTTTGTATTTCTATAATGTCATATGATAAAGAGCACATTTTATATGCTCACTTGTCGTCTTTTTATCATCTCTGTAAAAATGTTTATTTAGATATTTCCCAGTTTTAATTTGGCTTTTGGTTTAAATAAGTTTTAAGAGTGTATGTTACAGGGGCCTGGGGAGGTAGCTCAGTTGGTAGAGTACTTGCCTAGCATGTGCAAGGCCCTGGGTTCAATCTCCAGTACAAAAACAAATCAATGACAGCAAGAGTGTATATTGCAGGTACTAATAATTTATCACATACATTTTTTTGCAAATATTTTACAAATATTTTCCTTGTATATTATGTTAATAATTTTTTCATAGAACAATTTTTTATAAAATCTGAATACAATCCAAATAATCATTTTTTTTCTTTCTTTCATGGATTATGGGTTTTGTTTTTGCTATGTGTAAAATTTTATCATTAAACCCAAGGTCACCTAAATTTTCTCACTTGTTCTCTTTTAGCTATTTCAAGGTTTTGAATTTTGCATTTAAGTTTAATATTTCTTGAGTTAAATTTTTACACATAAACACTGTGTTCAGATTCTTTTTTACCCAGCTATGGATGTTCAGTTGCTATAGAACCCTTTGACAGAATGCTATACTTCCTCTCCTCAATTATCTTTGCTTATTTTGTGTGTGTGTGTTAGTTTCTTTCTGGCTCTATTCTGTTGCATTGATTTATTGTCTTATTCCATATTCTAATGCCTTTTGATTCATTATCATTCAATTTGAATATTTTTGATTTTTTCATGTAAGTTCTTTGTTAATTAATGGGTTATATGGGGTTGTGTTATTTTATTTCTAATTACTATGGACTTTTCTAGATTCATCTATAGAGTATCTAGGCTGGCCCATAGTTTGGCCACCTTGAATTATGCTGCTATAAACTGGGTATGCATGTATCACTATAGTATGCTGACTTTAATTCTTTAGGATAGATAACAAAGAGTTACTTGGTGGTTCCATGCCTCGTCTTTTGAGGAACCTTCATACTGACTTCCATCTTGGTTCTACTAATTTACAATAATACCAATAGTTAGAAGTGTTTCTTTCTCCATCATCATTTCTAGCATTTTTAAGTATTCCTATTCTTGATGGCTTTCGGGAAATTCTATATTGTAGCATAGTTTCTTATAGATCTTAACTAGGTCCAATCAGGTGATTATATTTATTTTTATTAACATCTTTCCTTATCAATCTTGGGAAAGTATGTTAAAATCCATCATAATATTTATAGTTTTATGTAAATATTCTTTATTTTTCTTTGTTTTTTATTTTTGCTTCATAAATTTCATATTTTGTAATTGGCTGCATATTAACAATGGGGATTGTTATATCTCTGTAGAATTGACACTTTCATCTTTATGAATTGACCAAAATGACCATCTGTTACTGCCAATATATCTTTTCTTATCTTTCTCCCTTTTCATCTTCTTAAATAGGCATGCCTGTTTTATTATTAGGGCTGTGTGGTAAGAAAAATTTCCAATTCTTTACTTTCTTTAATTTCAAAAAATTGCAACAATTATCAATTCACCAGAACTTAAAAAAAATCCAAAGATAGGTACTCCTTATCAGTTTCTCCATATTGTAACATCTTTCATAAGTCTAAGGTAATGACAAAATCAGAACTTGACACTGGTATAATCCAAAGCTTATTTAGATTTTACTATTTTGACAGGTACATGTGTGTGCACATATTTGTGTCTAATTTTATGACATGTGTAGGTGTATGTAGCTCAGAAAGAGCTGTTTACTAATTTCAAGACAACTTTAGAACCATATTCACTTCCCTTCCACCTTCATCCTTAACCTTTGAGAATAACTGTTTTCATTAAGTATAACTTCTTTGAGATTTATTCAAAACATTATTATAATGGAATAAAAGTATCACAGAGTGGCTAATCTAAGGAGAGCAACTTTTAATCACTATCATTGACAGAATAATATAAAATGAGAATGAGGCCAGTACAGCTTGACTGTATTACCTTTGGCCTGTGCAGTTAGCCCTGAGAGCTTTAAGTGCTCGATAGCTAAGAAAAGCAGCAAACTATTAATGGCAATGGTTTGTTTCTCACTGAAACAAGGTACAAGGTACAACATTGGGATTGAGCAAAGGGGATCAACAGGAGGAGTTATTTGAAGTGTGCTAAACTATGCAGTCTGTCTCCCAGGAGCACTATACTCTTTTCACCAAAAACAGTGCTTTATCCAGAGGAGGAACTCTAAAGAATGTTGTTTATTGTCACAGTGCTAGGAATTTTCCAGGATAATGGGAGTACCACTGAAATGCTTCTTTCTACCAAGGCAGAGTGTTATAAGTCTGCCGTCAGTGGTTACTCATATCCTCTCCATCATTTGGAGGTCTAAGAAGCATATATTCTAGTGGCAGAGGGCTTGGTGTCGAATACACAAGGCTTGACTCTATTACCCATGAGTGAAAGGCTAATTATTCTGGAGAATCAATTTTTACAACTGCAAAAATGGGGATTGATATTACCAGCATAAGTCTCATGGTACTGCCTGAGGATAAAATGGGTTTCCTTATATAAAGAGCTTAGAACACTGTTCTACAAATATGAGGCTTTATCTTTACAAAATAAAAATAATATGGAACAACTATTCTAAACACAATTTTGTGTAATTTACATATTTAATACTGCAGAGATCTTAAGTAAGGAAACCTCAAAACCAACAAAAACAAACATGGCAACTTGTACATCAATATCCATGACAATAGTAGTGGCTAGAATCAAGTGACTTGCACATTTATAATACATAAGGACATGATGATAAGTTATTCAATAAGTGGAACAGGCAATATAGATCATGAAGTTGCATCTAGAAGTTATCTGGCACATACACCACTAGACTGAGAAGCATTTCTGACATGGTTCTCAAGTGAATGAGAAAATTATTTCTATTTGCTTTGATTTTAAGTAATGAATATAAAATCATTCATTTTATTTTATGTGTATATGTACATGCATGTGCCTAGGTTTTATAGTTTCTTTTTAAAGGAAAAAAAATTGTACTAATAAATAAACAGTAGATAAGTTCATCGTAGCCTCTTATTCAAGATTTGAGGAATACCAGAGTTTGGACTATGAGATTTCTACTTTAGAGTTTTGGTTTCCTCTTTCCTTATTTATTTAAAAATCAGTCATCACATAGCAAATCTGTAATGCATACTTGTTAGGAACAGGTCTTCAGGGTGTCATTTCTTATGCTGTTGTGATGACTTTGGAGAAAAAGCCATTTCCCAGTTCTCTTTAATGATTAGTATATGTTCTTTAGTGTAACTCTAGGGAGCATCTGTAGAACTGCAGAAAATAATGAAGATGATTAGGCAAAGTGGCAGCAGCACATGGTAGTTACTTAAATTATTTCATTTACTAAAACAAATATATTAAAGGGAAAATCACTGTTTTGCTTCTAAGAAAAGATGGATTATTTATTTTCTTTTGGTTTTAGATTAGATGTTTACCTTATGAACGACAGCAGGTATTTTACTAAGAAAAATTACACGAAGTGAGCTATTGAACTTGAGGTGCTACATATACTTTGAGCACTTAAAATGTGCTAGTGTTACAGAGAGAAAAAATATATTTCATGCTTCTTTTCAAGTACACATCCTTCTTGACATACAATGAGGTTATGGTTTGATAAACCAATTGCAAATTAAAAGTAAAGTAAGTTAAAATGCATTTAATGTGCCTAAACTACTGACTATCACAACTCAGCACCACAGCACACTGTAGAGTGGTCATTGTTTTGCCTCATGGTCACCGGGATGGCTTAGAGGCTGACTTAGAGATATGGTTCACTGTCTCTGCCCAGTAACATGAAAGAGGATCAGACACATATTGTGAGCTGAGGAAAAGGTCAAAATTCAAAACTTGAAGTGTAGTTCCTGTTGAATGTGTACCACTTTTGCACCACCATAAATTCAACAGATCATTAAACTGTCTTAATTTGGGGAACATCTATATTCATGCATTGGATCATAAGATTATTATTTTTACTACTGTAATTTATGTAAAGGAGCACTTGGAGACCACATTTAAATAGTGAAAATTTGTTTATATAA
This sequence comes from Marmota monax, assembly GCF_021218885.2. Taxonomy (NCBI): domain Eukaryota; kingdom Metazoa; phylum Chordata; class Mammalia; order Rodentia; family Sciuridae; genus Marmota; species Marmota monax. The sequence continues at coordinate 5,676,987 of NW_026695198.1, read as the reverse complement.
TTTCTAAAAACAGAAATCAATCAAAGTAGGTGAGGCCCTCAATAGTTTTAGTATGAGATACCATTCTATGTAAACATAGGTAAATTACTATAAAATTTCTGCTCTCTAGGAAAATTTTGACAGGTGGTTTTGAAGATATGAGAAAAAGAAATAGAAATGTCAATATTCAAAGGAGATGTCACAAAAGCAACTAATTAGTGTTGGAGTGTATTTTGGAAAATGCCATCAGGCCTTTCATTTAATTGATCATTATTTTATTTAATAATGAATAGGATGCTTTACGACCTATTTTATCTATTTATTTTTGTTTGTTTAGTTATACCTATTAAGCAGTACATTAGAAGATATAATATCTATGATAAATGAGGGGAGGTACTGAAAGGTTTTATTGATGTTTTCATGTGGGTCCATTAAAGTTTTAACAAAGGACTCTAGATGGGTAGGCAGACTCTGGGGTCACTTGAGGTCACAACACAATAATATTTTTGATAATCTGGATATCAAGACAAATATCTTCTATATTTACTTTAAAAAGAATAAAAAACCTTTTGATTTAATAAAAAAAATTGTGAACTACATTTCCTAAGATAACATTAAAAGGAAAATAAGAACAACACCATCAACAGCAGCATCAGAAACTAGGAAGGTCAGTTATTACCATGACAGAAATTTCAATTGATTCTGATGGGAGGGAGTTTATGAAATGTCACCCAGACATAAAGAAGGATGAAATCTCGTCATATCCAGCATAATGGTGGATCTGTTAATACTTTATGTTAAGTGATGTTAACCAGACACAGAAAGACAGATATTGCATGTTCTCTCTCATATGTGGAAGCTAAATATAGTACACCTGAAAGTGGAATACTCACTAATGGAACCTGGGTAGAGTTTGTGTAGGGGAAGGTGGATGAAGGAATTTGCCAGTGCACACAGTATTCATGTATGAAAATGTCACACTGAACCTCATATTGTGATTAGGACATGTAAAAAACAAAAATAATATAATTTTCAAAACTAATTTATAAAACATTGCTCTAAGAAAGCAACATGACCTACTAAGCTTCAGGAGGTTTCTTTCTAAGAGCACAGGACTTCTTCCTGATGTGGTGCAGGAGAGCTGGAGGCAAGGGTCGACTACAGGAAACCATCTTAGCAAAGCTTACGTGCTGCTTGAGGGCCTAGGTCACTCAGATAACGCAGGGAAGCAAGACACAGCTTCTACCCTAAGGACAAAGCAAGGCTGCTTTAAAGACCAAGGGGCAGCATAAATTGCCAGGGAGGCAGACCCTGTTGTGACAGTTATCCTATCAACTCTCATCTCTTAAGACTCTTTCTTAATCTCTTCAGATTGAATAAATATCTACATCCTATAATCCTGAGAGCACATTCTGATTGCATCCAAAGGGTTGAGCCAAAAGCCAAACCAAAGGAAACAAAATCTACTCAAATAGAGAGAGACTAACGGACGAATCAACAACAGACAAGTAAGCATAGAACATATGGCATCCAGGAAGAAACAGTATCTAAGATGTTAAGGGAATATATATACCAAAACATTCACATATTAATTATATCACAAGAAAACTGCAATAAAGTGTAAAAAGTAGAAACTAAACTGGAAACATTCTCAGATGTCTTCATAACAAACTAGAGGTAAATAATAAAATGCCAAGTTAAAAAAATAACAAAATATCAAAATTTGAAATTACTAATTCTGTAATTGAGGTAAGGATTTAGGATAAAGGAAACACCCATGAACTGTAGAAAAACAGAAAGTATGCCCAGGAACTGTGGTAACTCTTGAGTGACAGGCCTTTGTCTGACCCCTTGTAAAATGAGGAACATAAGTAAACACCAGGAAAACTCATGCACAATTGTGCAGCTCTGCCCTGGTTCCATTGTTAGTCCAGCCCCTACCACTGGTCCAATTCTAAATATTAACATCCCATACCAATAGGCTATTGTCTCTCCCACTGGATATAACTCTCATTCTACCTTAAATGTGTAGCTACTTCCTAAATAAACCTTTGTCTATGCATTTTTGTGTTTTGTGTTGAAATTCTTTTCTGCCCCATATGACAAGAACCCTTCGGGTCCTGAGTCAACTTCTGCCTTCCCACTGAGAACTCATGGCACTGTTTCCCAGAGACATTTCCTCTCCAGTGACATGATCAATAATGTCCTAAATATTAATTGTGTCATCTACAAAAATAATACATTATAGAACTCCTGAAAATATACAACTCAGTGTGACCCTGTCCCTAAATAAAATACAAAAAGGGCTGGGGATTTGGCTCAGTGGTGATGTGTCCCTGGGTTCAATATCTGGTACCAAAAACAAAAAAAGACAAACAGCAAAAAGAACAACAACAACAAAACTGAGCTAAGATTTTTATTGTAGATTTCAAATACATACACAGAGTTGATGCCCATTATTCATGCTTTTAATGTTTTATAAAGTCACTGCACATACTAAATTAGTGAATATTGAATAATAATTGTGATAGGAGAGAAATAAAGGGCTAAAAGTTCCTTCAAGCCTCTTTTTGTCCACTATTCAATACATGCACTGTTTGAGGATTGACTATGAAAAAACACTTCATTTAATTTGGTATATACTCTTGATTAACTTTGAACTTGTGGGCAATAGCACAATAACTGATGACTGAATAAAACTTACTTAACACATGAATTTTTTCATAAGGCATTTCACAGACTTCGTGCTCTTAGCAATATTAAGCAGTACCTTAGCTGTACACTGGGGGAACACTTTACAAACCAAATCCCCAATCAAAAGCACAAAAAAGAGAAATGCAGTAGTAGATAGACTGTGAAAAATATGTTTTTACAGTACAAAAGCTGAAACAAGAAGGCAAAGGGTCACTTTAACTATACCGGGGAATGTACATATCAGGTTAGAAGTTTTTTACCACCCTCTGCATGTCCACAAATGACCATTAAAATGCTGTGAATACTTCTTTATTTGCTTACCAACAAATTTCAGTGAATAGTGCATATTTGCAATATGGAACCTGTGAATAAGGATTGTCTGAATATATGGAATGTTCAATATATAAAAATATATATGTGCATATATGTGTAAAATATTCATGCATACCTAGGCATGTATGTATATGTATATATGTATGTACTCATATATTTGCCTATACATGTGTGCTTTAGATGGGCAAATGTTCTTTGAAAATTGGAAGATTAAATAATGACTACAAGGAGATATGTAGAATACATTCATTGAATACAGTGAATTTGGATGGATATAAATCCTTAATTTGAGTATATTTCAATTAATCAGTATTACACTCCATGTTTAATGGTGTTTATGCTCTATTTAATAACTCTGTCAAACAGGAATCTTAAAGATGTTCTTTTTTGTTCTCTCCTACAGAGCTTTCAAAATTACTTAGATCATTAATTTTAAAAATTAAGTCTAAAAAAATGAACCAGAATATGCTAAGATTATAATGTACAGACTTAGATTCAGTGGGTGTAATATATAGTTTAATCTACCTTTGAAATTAAGAAACACATAGTTTTCCTCTACTGCACAGTTAAATTACTGAAAATAGGTTAATGCTTCATTTAAAATGAAATTAAACTCCTAAAATTAACCATATATATATATATATATATATATATATATATATATATATAGTATATATATATATATAGTTTTTAATATGTGCCATTAAATATACCAAGCACTTTGCATGTTACATGGCAATTATTTCAAAAACTTTGTCAGGGAATATTGCCTTTGATTACAAAGGACTAAACTAAAACCAAGAGATTGGATAGCTCCATCCAGTTCAGTCAGAGGAAATTTAAACCTAGGCAATCTGGTTCCATCATCTTTGCACTTTATTTTGTTACCTCAGATATTTGGCCTGGAAATGACTAAATTCATTAAAATGTTAAATTACAAGTCACTAAAAATATGAATGAGACAGAAGAATATCATATAATTATTATAAAATGACTGTTCAGTACCATGAAGTTTCTGAGAATTTCCTACATGCAAGCTAACTATAACATGAATGTTGGTAGGATATCTGAGACTTCAAGTTACATGATGAAGGTTATTAATCACAGTGATTGCAATAAGCAGAGCATCATTATTTTATTCTGGTTCCCTGACCTTCAAATCTGGTAGGTCTACAAGAAGAGATCCAAGTGACACATGCAGTGCATCATGATAGAGTAACTCAAAGTCCTGTAGTGGATAGTAATTGTGCTTTAACTGGGCTTCAGAGCAAGATATTACCTTCATTACACTAAGCAGTAAGCATACCTGCCCTTTTATATAGGGCAAGACATCATCTTTATTTCCCAAGGCTGTAAGCAAGCATGCTGTGTGCTATGGAGGGGAATATTAGCTCTGTACTCTAAGGAGGGTACTCAGCAGTAAGGACATTCTTGATGATTACTGTTGACTGAATGTGTATCCAAAACGTTCATATGTTGAAATATTAACCCTCAAAGTGATGATATTAGAAAATAGGACTTTGGCGATGTGATGGGGTAATAAGATCAAGGGTATCATGAATGGAATTTGGGGAATTGGTGGGAAAGCTCTCTTGTGCCTTCTACTTTGTGAAAACACAGCAAGAAGGTACCATAGGAATGAGAGAACATACCTTCATCAGCCACTGAAACTTTCAGTGCCTTGATTTGGGGCTTCTCCACCTCTAGAACTGGGAAATAAATTTCAGTTGTTTATAAGCTCCCAGTAAATGGTGCCTTGTCATGGCAGCTCAAGCCATCCAAAACAGTAATAAAGTACAAAAGAAGGTCAGTAAGTGCTCTGCTTTCAAGATGTGCACATTCATTACAAGTTTATAGAAAAGCCTTAAGAATTATATAAGCATAAATAAAGCATTTTATATCTGAAAACAAAACAAAGCAAAAACATTAAAACTTTGGAACATGCAATTGGGTATTGATTTGAGACCTACTCATGTCAAACAATAGACAAACTGCATGTCAAATAGCAGGAAAATAGTAAGTTGCAAGACAACTTTTACAATATATGATGAATATAATTGTGCATATTGATGATTAGATGATATGCAAAAAATAAATAAACACATTGCAAAAGTATTGCTGCAACATAAATGAAAAATTTCTTAAAGTGGGCAGTATTTGAAAAAACAAATTCAGCCCTATTAGTCATTAAAGAAGTAAACCAACAGTATTTTATGTCAGTTCTTACATAGTGAAAACTCATGATTTCACATTTGCTAAAAGTCATGTAAATTGATAAAATATTCCTATTGGGGATTATTTAAATAGAGTTCAAAACTTGGCATTACTAATACATTTGACTTTAAAATTCTATGTCCAGGAATTTTTCCAGCTCTAAGAGATTTATGTATATGTGTATTTATAGTAATTGTATTTAAAGAGGTTGACAAAAATAAAGATTCCTACCTTATAATACAGAATTGTAATAATACAACAATGCTTTAAATTGATAGATAAATATGCACAATGGAATCCAGTCTGTAAAAAATTAACATATGTAATATGTAATGAGAATAAAAATATTCCCAGTATATTTTCAAGTAATAAAATACATTAAACGCTAGGCATGTATGTAATTCCAGCAGCCTGGGAGGCTGAGGAAGGAGGATCTCAAGTTGAAAGCCAGCCTCAGCAACTTTTTGTGAGGCCCTAAGCAGCTTAGGGAGACCCTGTCTCTAAATAAAGTATAAAAAAAGGCTGAGGATGTTGCTCAGTGGTTAAGCACCTCTGGGTTCAGTCTCCCAAAAATGTTAGAAAATAACATACAATTTGAAATTAGACAGCTTCATACATACATATACACATTTTAAAAATTACAAAAGATATATAAGTTTATGCTAAAATCATGATTGCACTTTATTTCCAAATTTATCACTTTCCTATTTTTCAGTTTTTTATATAGCTTTTAAAATTTAACATATGGAGCCATAGGGAATTGCAAATATATTGCAGAATAGGATACTCTTTCCTATTTTTCCAAGTGGTGATATCTAACATAATCAGAGTATAATGTCAGAGTCTGCACTCTGATATACAACGTGTGTCATCAGGTGTAACCACCACCATCATCCAGACACAGAATTATTCCACACTCACAAAGCTCTTACTTATGATGCCATTTCTCTGTCACCCCCACCCTCTCTCCTGTCCCTAGCTACTGGCAAGAAGTCATTGTTCTGAGAATGCTGTGTAAATGGAACTACAGGATATGTAACCTCTTGACATTGGCTCTTTTCACAATTTGGATATTCTTATCATCCATCAAAGATCTTGCATGTCTCAATAACTGCTCTCTTTTTTAAAAATCTCTGAGTAGTGGTAGCGTCTCCTGGTTGGAAGTGAGATATCTCAGAGATTGTTTAGTCCTTCTTCAATTAAGAGACATTTTGGTTGTCTTTGGTTTTAGCTGCTAGACATAGAGTACTACTAATAAATACTGCAAAGTTTTTAGTGTGTAGACACAATTCTAAATACTATGAGATAAATGCTCAGATGTGTAACTGCTGGCTTGAATGGAAAGTGTCTCTTTTTTTTTAAGAAACTGAGAAATAATTTTCCCACATCTTAAAAATTATACATTGTTAACAACAACATTGAGGAAGACTCAGTGTCTTTGTACCAGGTTTTGGTACAGTTACCTTTCTCTTTAAACTGTTAAGATAGGGGCATAGTGACAATTCCTCATGTTTTATTTTATTTTATTTTTTAATTGATTTTATTTTTAAATACATGACATCAGGATCCATTACAATTCTTTTTATACATATGGAGTACAATTTTTCATATCTCTGTTTGTATGTAAAGTATGTTCACACCAATTCATGTCTTCATACATGTGCTTTGGATAATGATGTCCATCACATTCCACCATACTTGCTAACCCCCTGCCCCCTCCCATCCCCTCCCATTCCTCTGCCCTATCTAGAGTTGGTCTATTTCTCTCATGCTCCCCTTCCCTACCCCACTATGAATCAGCCTCCTTATATCAAAGAAAACATTCAGCATTTGTTTTTTGGGGATTAGCTAACTTCACTTAGTATTATCTTCTCTAACTCCATCCATTTACCTGCAAATGCCATGATTTTAATCTCTTTTATTGCTGAGTAATATTCCATTGTGTATTTGTGCCACATTTTTTTATCCATTCATCTACTGAAGGGCATCTAGGTTGGTTCCACAGTTTAGCTATTGTGAATTGTGCTGCTATAAATATTGATGTGGCTGTGTCCCTGTAGTGTGCTGTTTTTAAGTCCTTTGAGAATAGACTGAGGAGAGGGATAGCTGCGTCAAATGATGGTTCCATTCCCAGCTTTCCAGGGAATCTCCATACTGCTTTCCACATTGGCTGCACCAATTTGCAGTCCCACTAGCAATGTAGTAGTGTGCCTTTTCCCTACCTGCTCACCAACACTTATTGTTGCTTGTCTTCATAATAGCTGCCATTCTGACTGGAGTGAGACGAAATTATACATAGATGTAATATTGTGTGATATTGCTGTATTTATTATTATCTCTGGAAGCAACTTATTTTTGACTGATTCTTTGAGATTTTCTTTGAGATTTTGTGTTGTACAAAATTCAGACACTTGTTTCTTCTATTGCTTTTTATATTCTGTTCGACCTCATTTTTCTGGATGGCATATTCAGAATTAGAGTCAACATCTTTGCTTTCTTTCTGTTCCTTAGGCAAAAAGCATTTAATCTTGCACTAGTAAATACATTGTTTTGTGTAAATATTCTTTATCAAGCTGAGTAAATTCCTGTCTTAGGTTTCTGAGATCTTCTTATTAGTAATGATAACATTATTATCAATCTCTCTCTTCAATAGATACACTTTACTTCATAATGAGGAAAAGTATTTTTAAATGTATTTTTTCCATTTTTTAAAATCTGCTGGCTAGCTATAGGAACTCGTTACATTATGAGGATCATTCTTTTTATAGTTTTAGTCTTTATTCCCTCACATGAGTTACTGTCAGGTTTTCTAAAACCCTATATTGTCACCATCAGCCATAAGCACCTCTAAGAGTTCCTGCTTGTCACAATATGACCAAAATGAGCACTGAGAATTTTTTCTCTAATTTGACTTTACCTCTTGCTGATATACTAATTAAGAATGTTTCATTTCATCATTTAATTGAAGTTCTACAAAATACAAGTAGAAACTCATGGCTCGTGCTCATACCTGTGGGTTCTCTCTGGTGTGCTCTCTTACATTCTCTTATCTTAGTCATGGTCTGAATTTTCTTGTAATTCACCACTGGTGAGGAATTTCTATTCAAACAGTATTGCTTTGTAGTACAGATAATAGGTTTGTTGTTTTCCTTCTTTTCTTTTTAGAAAGAAATCACATTTTGTGTTCTCCTGTGTAAAACTTTTTATATAACTAAATCTGATATCAAGTAAGATTTTTTTGCGTGGCAAATAATGTTCTTCCTCAGAGGTCTTCATGTGATTACATGTAAAGTTTTTCACTAAAACACAATGGAGAACTGGATTTGCTAGAGGCTGTTGGACATTTTGTTCTTTCCATATTAACTCAGGTTCCTCAGTATGATCTCCTCACATGTGTTTGTTGAGCTTCCTCACAAAATGGCAGTTTCAAGATAATGAGACCTTTGATATTGCATCTGAAGTCTTCAAAAATGAGTTTTAAAGTTCATAAAGCTCAAGAAATGAAATAGAAAGTTCTAGTCAGCACAATGAGGCAAGAAAAATAAATCAAATACATAAAAGCCATAGAGAAAGAAAGCTCTTCTTGTTTTCAGGTGACATGACAGATTATGTAGTCAATTCCAAAGGATCTATGAAGGGAAAGAAAATCTCAAAACTATTAAGTGAGTTAAATAAAGGTAGAATATAGGTCAATTTACGGAAGTTAATTATATTTCTACATTTTACAAATGAATGCATGAAAGTTACAATTAAAAAATAATAAAAACCATATAAACATCCGAGAAATCAAAAGCATACATGTAATTTAACAAGAAATGAACAAGATTTTTGTGAAAAAAAATTGCAAAATACTAAGAAATCAAAATATATTTAAATAGAATGATGGTTTATGTTCACAAAGTCAGTATTAACGATGTCAATCTTCCCCAAATTTATGTACAAGTTTAATGCTATCAAAATTTTAGTATTTTAAATATATAAAAAAGGTAAGTATAAAATTTATATAAGAATAATAAAAAGAATAAATGAGCTAAAAATCATTCTGAAAAGAAATAATGCAATGAGAGGAATTGATTTCATTTCAATACCATCAATTTCCACATTATTGCATATTTATGTTAAGAAGTTATATATTTCATTTGTGTCTTATTTTGTTGCCAAGCTGTTGATGCACTATATAAATATTTCACCAGTGAATGAAGTGTACTGCAAAATTAAGATAGTGTCGTTCTTTACCTGATTGTTATTGTTTGGATATGAGGTATCCCTCAAAAGCTCATGTGGGAGAAAATGAAAAACACTCAGAGGTGAAGTTATTAGATTATCAAAACTTTACCTTGTCAGTAGATTAATCATGTGATATGGTTAACTGGGTGGTAACAATAATCAGGTGGGTTGTTTTGGGAGGTGGGTCACTGAGATAGTAACTCTGGGGAATATATATATATATATATATATATATATATATATATATATATATATATATATTTTTTTTTTTTTTTTTTCTGGTTGTAGAACTCTCTGCTTCCATGTTGCCATGACCCGAGCTGCTTTCTCCTCATACTTTGAGCCATGATGAACTGACTGCCTCACCTTGGGCCTAGAGCTGTGGAGCCAGCCATCTATAGGCTGAGACCTCTAAAACCATGAACCAAAATTAACTTTTTTCTACTCTCTATTTTTTTGGGGGGAGTGGGGGGGGCATTCAGTTCCTTCAGTCACAGTGATACTATCTGACTAAAAAAATGACACTGCACAATTGACAAAAGTTTTCCTATACACCAATTTATTTCCATTAGAAAAATAATTAAGTATTTTGAACTGTATCTAGGGATAAATGTAGGCAAGTTTTAATGATATCCAAAGTGTCACATAAGGAAAAGATAATTAGGTATTTTGACCAAAATCTAGGGAAGGATATAAGTAAGTTACAATATTATACAGAATTTAAGATAGAAATATTACCTTTGAATTGATCGAAATATTGAATTACATAATTTAATAAATACATTTCCTATGGAAAATTTACATGAATTCCAAATACAAAAGCTAGCCTGAGAAAATTATAGGGTATTGTGAAAAAGCTGTATATTGTGTTTATATGCAATCGTTAGAAACGTTAAGGGGTAATATTTTTCCACTAGCAGGGTTGAGAGTAGTTTCTAAAAGTTGTTATTTTAAACATTGTAACCACCACTCATTTAGGACAAATCTTCTAGACTGAGTAATTTCACAACACTTTACTTAGGGGTTCCATTCCTGCTATTCAATAGATTTTATGTATCCCTGACAGGCTCTTTACTCATTAGTTTATCTAATTACTCACTGTCACCTTGGTTAGCCAACATTTCATTACATGATTTGTTGGCAGGACCTGGGTTTTCTGCAAGTGCTTCATTAATTTTAGTTAACTTTTTCTCTGAGAAAGAAGAATAGAATTCACTGGTAGCTTTAAAATAGGTGTCGGGCAAAGAGGAAATAGCCTGAACTTACATGAAAGTAAAGAGAGGTCATAAGGAGAGACCAGAGAGAAGTCTGTGAAACACAGCAGCTAGTGACAATTACTCCTTTCAGGTGGATGGTGGCACTAATTCTTAAAAACCAAAAAAGAAAAATCAGTATTTTTTTTTTCATTTAAAAGAAAGAGATGCTCTTCTTGTTTTGAAGGTAATCCTATAAAATAGCTTTATATGAATGGCTATTTGTAACTTTGTATGACTAAATCTCTTTTGAAAGCCTGGAAGTTAACAAAGAGGCAATTTTATCATTTCAACCATGAGACCGAAGTTGAAGAAACAGATCTTTCTTTTCTTGCTCTTTCAGTGCTTTGCATTGCCCATTCTTTCTTCTCTTTGCTTTCTGTAGAAGGATAAGACCTAATGATTAAGGAAGGATTTTCAGAACATCAGAGTAATGACCTCTGACAATCCAGTCCTCCATAAAAGCAAACAGAACACTGGCAAATGATATCAAAATAAACTCCTTTAGAGCATTGGAAGTTAAGTATTGTTCAAGGAAAATTGATGAATCATGGTGAAAATAGCCCTGTGACTTTGATGTTACTATATACTCTTTGCTATAGTAGATATGAAAACCAACAGTCTTTTAACTTTGGCAGATAGAAAACCCAGTAGCCTGCCAGACAGATGAATGGGGAAATGGGCTTAGAACGGTATGAATGCCAGCTTCTGTCTGCAGGGAATTGTAACTATTTGACCTGTCTAGCAGATCACTGATGTGGTCTATCATTTATTAGTGTTTCCAGAGTCAACTACTTTAGAATAGTCACATTCCAATGATTTTTGTTAAGTACAATTAATGGTAATTTTTTAAAAATGTTGTGGCTGCAGAGGTGCCAATAGTCCTATCTGGGGCTAACAAAAGACTGGCCTAAAAACATAAGAGGAAAATCTGGGGATTAAGATATCCACAGGGAGCTTTAAAACTCCTAAAGAAAGAAGGCTTGGGATCTAGAAACCTGGTGGCATGAATAGAGCCATTCACATGAGCATGAGAGGGGAGACAGATCACTAATGGCTCAGGTCTCCTGAACTGGAGGCTCTGTAAAAGCAGAAAGTGAAAGCTGAGGCAGAATCATGAACTCTAGAAAAGTGAAGCAACCAGCACAGAAACCCTCACAAAGGTCTCCAAGGAAACCGCTCCAACTCATGCTGTCCAGTAAGCCAAGCAAGGCCAGCCTCAGTGGCTGTGGTCCTAAAAAAGAATAGGAACTTTATAACATGCAGAGAAACCACTAAACAAACAGAAATGACAGAAATAACAGACAGAACAAGGAACACTGAGAAGGGAAGGAATATCTGATTTTCAGAGTTGCCACATTATGTAGCATAAAGAGTCCTGTGATAAACAACAACAAAAAAATATAACATAAAATAACACAAGAAAATATAGGAAATGTAGGCAGAAAAACAGGAAGTTGGAAATTCCTAAGGAAGCCCAGCTGCTATTGGAAGAGACAATCACTTTAAGGAAGCCATCTAAGAATATTTTAAAAAATTAAACAAAATTCTGTCTAAATTTGTTCAAGTATGGCAATGTTTCCTTACATAATAAATATCAATCAATACATAAAATATAATAAAAATCAATCAGGTAATCCGTATTTGAAAGTACAATGAATGAAATAAACAAACATTTTTAGACTGCTTAACATTAGATTTGAACTTTCAGAAGAACTAATCAGTGAACTTGAAGACAGGACTTGAGATATTCTTGTCTGAGAAGCAGAAAATAAAGAAGAAAGTTAAATGAACAGAAACTCAGAGACTTGTACGACAACATTAAGCGTTCCGTGATAGGAGTACCTAGTAGAGAGGGTAGAGAGAAAAAATGTACTTGAGGAAATAATCCTTGTGATACCAGAATTTAATTAAAACTCTAATTTATAGGCTCAACAAACAATAGGATAAACCCAGAGATCTGTACCCAAACATATCATGGTCAATATTGAAGAGCCAGAGACAAAGAATAGATGTAGCACTCAGTGAACATGACTCATCATATACAAGATATATAAGCAGAGCAGAAAATATGGAGATCAGGAAACAGTCAGATAACCTATTATAAAACTATCAGTATCCAGCAAATTTATCCTTAAAAAAATTAAGGCTCAGGAGGCTGAGGTAGGAGAATCCTGAGTTTGAAGCCAGCCTCAGCCAAAAATGAGGTGCTAAGCAACTCAGTGAGACCCTGTGTCTAAATAAAATACAAAATAGGGCTGGGGATGTGGCTCAGTGGTTGAGTGCCCCTGAGTTCAATGCCTGGTACCAAAAATCAAACAAAAAAAATTAAGGAAAAAGTAAGATTTCCCACATAATAAAACCCAGAAACCTTATTGCGAGCAGATATGGCTGTCTTATAGAAAATATTAAAGGGAGTTTTGGGGGCTGAAATTCTCAATATCTCAGCCTCGTGAGTGAATACATATACTGTGGTGATGTCTCATTGTTTTTGAATGATCTCATTAAAAGATATAGATTGTCAATAACAGTATTTCATATGAGGACAGTTATAAAGCTGAGTGCACACAGTCACTAACCAGTGATGATGCATATGCAGATTTTGCTTTTGGACTATTTTTTAAAATTTTTTTCTTAGTTGTAGTTGGACACAATGCCTTTATTTTATTTATTTATTTTTATGTGGTGCTGAGGATCAAACCCAGAGCCTCAGACGTGTTAGTCTAGTGCTCTACTGCTGAGCCACAACCCCAGACCCTTGACCTAATTTTTATAAATATGACTTATCTTCTCATTAACTCTTATACTCCTGCAAGTGTTTTAAGTATACCTGAGTGTTTATACTTGTAAAATATGTTTTTTTATTATCGCCTATTTTATAAACTTTGTCATATTAAAAATACAAATAAATGATTTATTTTTTTTCCTCAGAAATAAGCTTTCAGAATTTTGATTTTTTGGGAATTTAGACTTTAAGGATTTTGATCACTCACTTTCTCAACATTCAGGTTTATTGCATTTGGAGTTGTATATTTTGAAATTAAGGCCCAAAGGCAATGCAATATAATATCAAAAGCATAGGCAACAAATGATACCTACCAGACAAATTCTAAAGCCAATATATGGGAACAAAGCTTTGTAGAAAGTGTAGTGTGCATGTTGCTGGTGAAGAATGTACAATGGTCGAGACACTATAGAATGTAATCTAGTGCTTACTTGAAAAGTTAAGTAGAGAGTTACTCTCTGACACAGCAATTGCATTCTCAGGTATCTACCCAAGAGATCTGGAAACATAAACACAAATGTATGTGAATATTTTTAGTGTCATTCGTAAAAGCCAAAAGGAGGAAACAAGTCAGATGTCCGTCAATTGGTGAATAGAGAAATATAATGTTATACCCATACAGTGCATAAATTTTACGACAGAAAAAAATGAAGAACTGTTACATGTCATGACATGGATAAAACTTGGAAACATTATTCTAATTGATATAAGCAATTCAATAAAGAGCATATCTTGTATGATTCTATTTATTTAAAATGTATAGTTAAATACAGAGTCAAAAAGTAAGTTAGTGGTTGTCACAGACCAAGGAAGTACCTTAATTAGAAACAACTGTTACTGGTCTGGAATTTCTTTCTGCAGTGATGAAAATATTCCAGGTTTTGATACTGGTCATTGTTGCACATCTCTGTAAATATACAGAAGTAACTCACTATATTTTACAAGGGAAAATTTTTATGGTATTTTAATTATACTGCACAAGTCTGTTGTAAAAAGGAGAAAGAAATCTTAGTGATATTTAAACAGCATATATGTTTGTAAAATCATGTTAACAATTGCTTAACTAAGACAAACTTGACATAATTCCCAGAATGTTGCATCCTTTTATTGGCAATACTGTTTAATACTTACCACTAGAAAGTCTGTACACCAGCATTTATGTTAGTAAGTTAAGAGCACTGTCATATTTTTGTGACAGTTTATACATATATAATAAACAGAGATGATGAAAAATGTACGGAAATGCTGTGTTCAGTTTATGGCAAAATAAAAGTAAGTAATACCACTGGATATAGCTGTTAAGTTTATTGCAAAACTCATAAAATTAGCTCACTCCATTCTTGCTTTTCTCATTGGATGGCCTGTGCATGCTAGATAGAGTCATGGGGCATCTGAACTTGAGGTCTGTGGCAACAGAACTGATAGCTTCTAAATTTGAATTATGTGTGGAATTGAAGATGTGATGTTGAAATTTCACATCCCAACTTTTTTAGGTCTTATATTAAAATTTTCAGTGATAATACCAAACAGAACTTTTTTTTCACGTTGGATTATTTTTTAAAAATTCATGGAGATATCGTCAATGTGTTTGACATTTTAAAACACAAATTTAAATAAAATATTCCACTTACAGTGCAAAGTTAAATTACAAGGAAATCTTATGTAATTCCATTTCATTATATTTTAAACGACTATTGAAACAATGAAATTTCAGGTATATGCTAGTGTGATCTTCATAATTTTGATTTATATAAGAGACTTTCTGTGGTGAAGAAGATAATCTGTTAACACACACTTCTAGCTTCTTAGTGCATTTCTCTGCCATCTTCCATATATTTATATTTTTCTGGAATAAATTTGATCTGAAAATTGTTATAGATGGAATTTAAGTTACAGTGTAAGTTCTATGAGTGCAGAGTCTGTCTCCATCAGCATGGTCATGGTGTCAAGTATGTTCAATAAATATCTACTGACTAAACAATTGAAAGACTTCTAGGTATCTTGCATGTCACTTTAAATATTGCATTAGTATTACAGTGCTTGCTATAATCCCAGCATTGTCCTACTGCTGTCACTTAATCATCATGACCATATTGTCAGGAAGATTTTGCAATTCTGGTTTTGAAGGTGAAAAGTCAAGGCCAAAGGCCCTGTGCCCAGTCTGTGACAGAACCACATTGTGAATATTAGTCATCTTGCCTTCTCAGCCTTATTCCTGACATTGACAATATTAATTACATAGAATCAAACAGCTATGAAGTAATGGTACAATTAGGGGCTCTATTTGTTTTATTGCACACTTTTCAGTTCCTTCTACTGAAAAATTCAAGTGTAACAAGCAGTGAGATATTTTTCTGCTTCCCTTAGAACAGATTGTCTTGCTTGGTAGGGTAATAAAAAGAATGTCTCTCTCTGGAGGAGACTATGGACAGGCTTCCAGCCTCCCTCATATAAGATAAGTTCCCTGACCTCAGGATTTCCCCATGTGGTGCACTCTCATCCAACAGTACAGACAAAGAGGCAATTGACCTGTAAGACAGCAAGAATTATTCTCATTCCATGTTAACTAGGCTCTTTAGATTACTAGGAGAAAATAAAATTGTAGAACCACACATAGAAATCCACATACATATGGAAATGAATGTATAATGGAAACAGGAGAATGATGTCTAGGGACTTGATACTTGATACCTACTCAAAAATGATGGAGAGACAAGTAGTTGTGTTTCCAAAGAAGGCAAATTATCTCAAAGTCATAAAAATCAATCTCCCAAGGTCTTAAAAACAATGCAAAAATATATGGCATTTTAGTGGAATCTGTCCAATGATGTCTTTATAATATTAGTATAAAGTAGAAATTTTAAAAATCAAAATACATAAAACCTACAAGTAGTTATTGATAACTATCCCTACATAAAATACAAAAACAAATGTCGGTTAAACAAATATAAAGTTCGAAGTAGCTACAGACAGAAAAATCTTTTGCACCATGTATATGCAACAAGAAAAGAGTGTTTGCAATATAAAAAGCATTTCAAGGGCTGAGGATGTGGCTCAAGCTGTAGCTCGCTTGCCTGGCATGCATGCGGACCAGGTTCGATCCTCAGCACCACATAAAAACAAAGATGTTGTGTCCAATGAAAACTAAAAAAAAAATTCTCTCTCTCTCTCTCTCTCTCTCTCTCTCTCTCTCTCTCTCTCTCTTTTTAAAAAAAGCATTTCAATTAAATTAGACAGGTTACTGAAAAAAATTCGAAAAATGCATAAAGAAAATGAAAAGATGCTTTTAAGGATAGAATAAAATTAAATAGTTAACACATCTAAGCAAAATCAAATTCCAATTAAAACCAAATTGTTTATTATCCATCAATCTAGAAAAATTTTATGATGACTTTGCTTATACCACACATATACAGGGATACACAGAATGCCGGCACAAGTATCTTGATGGCATTGTGAAAGACAGTATATACTTAGAAACAAGAATATTCTTCACTGAGATTAAATAATATTTTGATGGAAAATGGTTTAAGTGAATTAATATGTCTTCAGTGTCAAATTTGGTTCCATTGTAAATTAGACAAGCAAGGAGAGATGTTAACATTTTATTATCATAAAAAATGGAGGTTAAATGAATTAATACAAGTGAAATGTTCCACATTGTACCTGTGCATGTGTGTGTATGTATGTATATATATATATATATATATATATATATACTTTAATAATTCATTTGTGAATTAAAAAAAAAACTAAACCTGCAAGAATCAGCATGGGTAAATTTAGAATAATTTAAACATAAATGTAAGATGCAAAATAATATATGACTATACAAAGATGTAAAGCATGTAAGTCTATAAAATATCTTAAGCAAGGGTGTGTTATGTACAAGAAAACAATAAATAAAAGAATTGTAATAACAAACACCAAACTGAGTTTAGTATTTGTCTCAGATAAGAGGGATGCATGCTACGGGAAAATGTGCGAAATTTTAACTGTTTTGGTAAAAATTTATATTTTACCAGAATTATGGATATGTGAGTATTTGGAATAACTTTATTATTACACTTTGAACTCTGAAATAATAAATAATAATAATTCAGATTAATATTTAGTTTTTGTATTATAGATATTATCTATTATGTGTCTGAACATTAAAGATAACACTAAAAAATGTAAACACCATCAGCAGCAGCAGCAGAAACTAGAAAGAACAGTAATTATAAAAAGAAACTTCAATTGACTCTGATGGGAGAGAGTTTATACAATAAAGTATTATTCAGCCACTAAGAAGGATGAAATCTGTCTCAATATTAAATATTATTCCTTCTAGAGAATCTTGTTTCATCTATGACTTTTCCCTTCTGTATTGCAAGCCAAAAGCAATGCCTTGAATTCAAGATTAGGATTTTGTTGGATATGCATCTTTTAAAAACTCCTACAAAATGCAATCACTATTACACATAATTTGGATGTAACTTTTTGTGTTCTGTACTTACTAAGCAACATACCACATCTGCAATCCAGGTGTTTGACAAAAGCAAAATCCTATAGTCACTGTAATTTCTGACATATCAACAGTTTTGTGTGCTTAAATGACATAAGATAGAAATAATAACATGCTACAATATGCCATGGGATAAAGACAGACCTTCAGAAAGAGAAACAGATACACAGTATCAAACTGCCACTCCCTTCTCCTTAGCTCTTTCTCCTGTACATTGAGTTATCTGTTCTGAAGGAACTCATCCCTTCATTTAATAAATCTGTTGCTTCTAGCAGCATGTTTTGTTTTCCTGTTTGCCAGTGTCTTTTCTGGGAGAAAGCAAGGATATGTTTTTCTCTCATAATAATTTCTGAAAACAGTAGCAAATTTAAAAAATAATCTTTGGGCACAATACTGTTTTCTTACAGTAATGACTACCAAACTCATTTCTAAATTCATGGAATAAGAATATGAGATCACATACTTACATAAAAAAACATGGAAGGTCATTTTTTCTTAATAATATATAAATAGTAGTTATTATGGTTTTGATCTAGAATGTCCCCCCCCAAAAAAAGCTCATGTGTTAGAAAATGCAGCAATGTTTAGAGGTGAAAAGATTGGATCATCCTCTTAAGTGGATGGATTGATTCATTTGGTGGATAAACAATTTGAATGGAATGATGGGTGGAAAATATAGGAAGATGAGATGTGGCTGGAGGAAGTAAGTCACAGAGGGCCTGGCCTTGCACTTTATATCTGTCCCCAACCCCTTCCTTTCTTGTTCTCTGTTTCCTGGCTGCCATGAGGTAAGCTGCTTTTCTCCACCACAATCTTCTGCTTTACTCAGTCCCAAAACAATGACTTCATCCAACCATAGATGAGACCTCTGAAATTATGAGCCAAAATAAACTTTTCCCCTTCTAAATTGTTCTTTTTCAGGTATTTGGGTTTCAATGACAAAAAAAAAAGGTGAGCAACAAAGTCACCTAACTTGCAATGCATATCACACTAAATAATTAATGAAACAAAAAGAAAAATAAGTAGTAAAAGAAACAGATTTGGGGATTATTTTAATTCATTGGAAAGAGGAACCAACTTTTTATACATGTGATATACTTCTTATGTTTATATATATACATACACACACATATACACATTATAAATGTGTGTGAGAGAGATATGTTTATTATATAACGGAACGAACAATGTGAGTAGCTGTGCCAATTGCCCCAAAAGAATAGTCTTATAAAGTAGTCATCAAAATTTTCAAAAGGATTTTCCACTTTGAATTCAGCACAATTTTAGGAGTCAAAATAGAATTGACTAGATGAAGTGCAAAAAGTGAGTTCTAAATCTAGAGGTCCTAATATTCAGATTGCTAGAAGGTTAGAAGAAATTAAATATTAAACTGTCTTCACCAAGAGAAAATATGAGCTGAATCTAAATTATGGAAAGAAATTAAAAGAAGCAATAGTTCTATACATATACAAAATAACTCACACCCACAAAATTAAATGGTAGCTCTCAAAATCTTTCACTCATTTTATTTTCATAATAATTTTTTAGAAATTCTAAACATTTAGATATGAACAAATAACATGTTTAACAAGTCAATGTCTGAGGAAATGTAGCTATGTGTTCAGTCATTAAAATGAAATATGCATAAATGTACACTTTTTAAAATAAAAGCTGGAATGCTTTTATGTAAATGTCCTCTGTGTAAATGTCCTTTCATGTAAATGTCCTCTATGGCAGGTGCACCTCTCCTTAGAGAAAAAGTAACTGGAATTCACACAGGCAGATTGCAGATACCACACAAGAATTATTTTCTTGGCTATTTTCCCCAAGAACATTGGATGCTTTACACAGTGCTTACAAAAGGCATGATGATATATTTTATTGCAATTTTGCTATTCATGGAAACAAGGAAACATCTGAAAAATTAATAAGCCAGAAGAAACATGTTGCTTAAGTAGACTTGAAAGATGTCCTCTATCATTATATAATTTTTAGATCTTGTATGCACTCTGGTAGATATGAAGCATGTAGCATAGGTTGTTGTCAGTTACTTTTAGCTTGGCTTCCTCTCGGGATTGATGAATTCAAGTGAGTAGGTGAGTGTGAAATATAATTTGTATATTTCATCCAATCAAAGCAATCTCAAAGAATGTTCACACTTGTTTGAGGTGCTACTGTCTCATTAAATATTTGTTTTCCTTGATAAGAGTTGATGCATTGCCTGCAGCAGGCATTTATGAAGCTTGACATAGTTTTAAGAATGTTGCTGAGAATTCTTTCTTTCTAGTTTTTATGTTAGAATTAAATAGTACTAGGTGATATTTTGATAGCATATTTAGTCTTAATGAAATCAAGTAATTATTCTTTTATTTTCCCCCTTTTTTTTTGCAAATTTTATGATACAAAGGAGCTACCAGTAAAATTTCATCACAAACAAATTTAAAAAATATATAAAGAAGAACAGCCATCATTCCAGAAGCATTATATTGGATAAAGCAATATGAAAGATACTACATTCTTCTCTTAACCTTTAATTCTCAATGTGTAGTTATTATATTGTACTTATTAAAATAGTATGGTGCACAGATGATTTTTCTTATGTAGAGGAGATAGTGATGATAAAGAAGTGACTTCAGAATTCAAACAGTTCATGTAGTAGTCAGGGTTCCCTAAAGGAAGAGAATCAACAGGAAGTATAATTATAAAAAGGGAATTTTTAGATTGGCTTACACAAGTAGAAGCTAGATAGTCCAAAATGGTCCCTGCAGGTTGGAAAGTGAAGGAACCAGTAGCTGCATAGTTCAAAAGGCTGATGCCTCAGAACAAGAGGAATCAATGATGCTACCCCACTCTAAGGCCAGAGGCTTCTGGAAACTCAGGGAGCAAAACCACCAGATTCTACTTTGGAAGAGTAAAGAAGTGAGAGCCTGGTATCCTCAGAAAATTACAATAGCAATCAAGAACCCATGGAGCTTGAATCTTCTGCCGCTTCCGTGTTCTTCCAACTTTTATTTGATCCAAGCCACCATTCCATTGGACGGTGCTGCCTATGCTGAGAAAACATCTCCACTTCACTTGGCTATTCCAAGTGCCAATTATTCCTAGATACACCTAGAAGCCTCTAAATCTTTGACATCGTTTAATCTAATCAAGTTGACAATTCAAGTTAACCAGTACAGCTCCTAATCCCTTTGTAGATGCTGTTGAGTGAACAATTAACTGTCTATTCTACCAGCTTCTGCGTGCCATTACAGAAATTATTATGGAAATACAAAAACAAGACAAATAAAAGAAATTTTAGGAGGTGTAGTAGGGTGGTCAGGGTTAATGTAAGGAAGGTAAGGTCTAAAGGTAAGAAGCAATAATACAGGTCCAGGGGAGGACGTTCCAGGTAAAGGTATGGAGGTGAAACCGCAGTATAAAACAGGATATGATATTTTTAATAGCTTAACATCGAAGCAAGAATTAAAGACAGGCAGTCAGCATAGATAGGTAATCAGGTTGGGTCCTATAAATGGAGGCTGGGAAATTGGAGACCACCCCTGGGAATATTAATGCCTCTGGATCCCCTTGATCACCAAGATTGCCTGCCTATACTGTGCCTCCCAGATGGCTGTTAATAAAGCACCCCCTAAATAGACAGGGAGCTGCTAGTTAATGCCCCCTGGGCTGCTGCTCCCTTCCTGTCCTTATCACTCCACCTTGGCCCTTCCAACCCACCTGCTCCTCACTTTTTGGTCACCCCACCTATATCTCCTGGGCCTAGTCACATGCAGGATGGAGAGAGATAAGGGGAAAGAGGGAAAGGAGAAAAAAAAAGAGTGTAAAGTATATAAAAGGGGCAGGACGCTCTCACTTCTTGGGATACCAGGACACCAGCTTTGGCCTCCTTCTCCCTTTCGAAAGAATTTGTGTTACTACTTTGTAAATAAAACTAGCTTTCTACACTTGCCTCCGCATCTCCTCTAATGTTCAAATGTCAACATTTGAGGCAGCAGAATAAGTCACTGATAACAAGTGGTATCATACTTGGAGGTCCCAGGGAGATCTACACCATGTGAAGCTCCTCTACACCTCAAGATCTCAAACACCCCATATCTCTTTGAGATGCATCGTTCTCTTTCTTTCTTTCTGGAGGGCACTATGGACACCCGCTGATTACTTAAATGCACTTAGTGCAGATGCCATTCTTGGAGACAGGGGTGAAAGTGTTCCCGGCCTAGGCAGTTTTTAATCATCTGTTCTTTGGGTCCTACTGAAGCTATTTCCTACTTTTCTGTCTAGGCCCTGAGAGGGTTTGGCATGAGTACACAGTGTGTCTAGTCCTAGTCTACTTGTATTTGTGGAGGCAGGTGATAGGGTTGGAATAACTGTGGGGTGCTGGCCGGGGATACGCTTAGGTGAACTCCAAAGTTTCCTTCTCCAGACCCTATTCCTGACCTCCTAAAGGGGATCTAAGGTGGCCAGTTGATAAGCAGCACTGAAGGAAAGGGCTAATAACTATTCTCCCGCACCCCTCTCCAGCACCCTTCTTCCAGGGTGCTTCCCTTCCCTCACTGATCAGAGACTAGCATCTCAGATTCTAGGGCTGAAAACTGTCAGTAAGAAAAACCCCAGGTTCCCTTTGTTCACATAGTAACAGCCTTTACAAGCCTGTTTAGAATCTCCCCATCACTGTTCCTGTGCTCAGATGTGCTTAATGTATTTTTTTTAAAAGCTCCAAAAGGGAGGCATTTTATTTTAACCAACCCCTCCCGTAAACTCCTCTGGGAAAAAGGTATTGTACACCTAACACCACTACATGTTCCCTTATCCTCCAGAGATTCCTTTATTCCACAGAGTAGAGACGTAGACAGTTTTTTTTTTCTTCTTCTTTTTGGGGCTCATCATAATTTGAAATTTAAAAGAATAAAATCAGTAATACCCTTTAAGTCTGAATTCTCCAGGGTCTCTTGCGCAGGGAAAAAGCAGTCAGCATTAGAATTGGCAGATGCAGGTGGTGACAAGCTATGTGCTAGATCCATGATCCACTTGAAGTTAAGTATTAGAAAGATGTAATTTCTGGGGTGTGTGTGTGTGTGTGTGTGTGTATGTTTGCTCAGTTGCTTCTAAATTAATACTAAAAAAATCTTTACACCATTTAATTTAATTTGTTCTTTTTACCAACGATTATCTGGTTATATTTGTGTAGCTCTAATTCTGAGGTCTGCGTTCTGCTTCACTAATATCTCTGCCTATTCTTTTACATGCTATATTGATCATTGTGACTTCATACTAAGTATTAAGCTTGGATAATGTGAATCATTTACATTTGTTTTTCTTTAGTATTGCTTTAGTTCTTCTGACTTTTTTGTTTTTTTGAAATAAACTGTAGAATTACCCACAAATATGCAGCTGAGGTTTTAATTGTAACTCTTTTGAATCTCTAGGTCAAGTGTACGTAAATATATATTTTAACAATATTTACTCTTCCAGTTCTTCAACACAGAATATCTCACATATTTTTAATTTTTTTCTTAAAATCTTAAGGTTTTTCACACGTAAACTTGGAGATATTTTGTTAGCTTCATAACAAGTTATTTCATCTAATTTTGTTATATAATAATAGATACTATTGTTATTTTAATTTCACATTCCAATTTTTTGCTGATGGCAAAGAAACTGACTTTTCAATATTAAACTTGTATTCTGCAACCTTGGTATCACTGTTAGTTCCAGGGAATTTCGTTAGATTTTTGGTAGCATGTTGTCTGAGAACCAAGACTCTAAGTCTTATTTCCCATTCTATGTACTTTTTTTTTTTCTATTTCTTTGTTCAGGGACTGGGAATTGAACTCTCGGGAACTTTCCCACTGAGCTACATCCCCATCCCTATTCATATTTTATTTTGAGAAAGAATCTCACTACGTTGCTGAGCCTGGCCTTGTACTTGCTATTTACTCTTGCCTGAGCTTCCTGAGTCACAGGGATTACAGGCATGCACAACTGAGCCCAATTTCCAATATATGTACCTTTAATTTACTTTTCATATCTCTTTATACAACCTATAATTCCAGTATGATGCTGACTAGACATAAAGAGGAAAAGTCCTTATTCCTGATTGTAGTTGGAAAATATTTCAATTTTTCACTAACTCTGCTTACTGTAGGTTCTTTGCAGATGTTCTTTATCAAGTTACGAGAGTTCCCTTTTAACCCTAACTTATTGAGAGTTTTTGTCATGACTGGTATTTGATTTTTGTCAAATATTTTTTCCTGCTTTCATGGGTATAATCATGATTCTTCTTTATCCTAGCAATATTGTGGTTCCCATCATTTAGAAACTTTGAACCATCTGCAGTAAAGCATTCATCTGCAATAAATCTCACTTGGTTGTGGTGTATAGTTTTGTTGTACATTGCTGGATATGATTCAACAATTACTTTATTGAGGATGTATGTACTGAGAAATATTGGTTTATAGTTTTCTTTTCCTGCAATCTCTTATCTGTTTTATTTTAAATTTGTTCTTTTTAAATATGAATGATAATAGATGATATTTTGACATATTATACATGCATAGAGTATATCTTTTTCTAATTAGGTTCCCATTCTTGTAGTTGTACATGATGTAGAGATTCACTGTGGTGTAATCATGTACAATCATAGAAAAGTTTTGGTATTAGAGTAATGATAGGAGACAGAGTGTTTTAGACAATATCCGTTGTTTCTAGTATATGGAAAAAGAGTTTAGAAAATTTGTTTTTTTTCCCTAAATATTTGATAGAATTCACTAGTGAAATCGACTGTCCCTGTCACTCTCTTTCTGGTTTAATATCTACCATGTCTTAAAGGGTTTTTTTTTCCAATTTGTATATGTATTTTTAAAAATTTTATTTTTAAATAAAAATACTTTTGCCACCTCCTTCTGTCTTTTTGGTGTTAATGAACAACTACTCTCTTCATTTTTTTTCTCTGAACTTATCAGTATTTTTTTAAACTTTTAAGAGTTTGTACTATACATTTATAACTCATCTAATTTTTATTTCAGAAAACACTTCACTGCCTCACAGATAAAGCAGAGTATTCCCAATTTATCCCTTACTTGCTTGACATTTTTACGTTCCTTCCTTTACACATATGCTATAACTCAAATATTTTATGACTTTGGACAAAGTTATCTGGTACACTAAGAACAAGGAAGCAGAACATGGGACATCCATCATTTATCCTTTCACTGATTTGCTTCCTTTATTTGTGTTTATCTAAATTTCTTGTGCACATCAGACCGAAGTGTCATTTTCACAGGTATTTATATTTCAAAAAGAATGGAAGAACTTGTTGACATTCCTAGGTAATAAAAACTAAAATTCAGGAGAAAATACAGCTTCAAGAGAGATTTTACTTACATATAAAAGTGCAGAGTAAATAGAGACCCTCTTAGTAGGGAAAATACCATTTTTCTCTCCCTTTAATATAGTGATTAAATAGCCACACAGGACAGATTACCAGCTCTCATTCCATTTTCCAAGTGGAAAGAACGAGGGTTTCAAGGATTGGCATACTTTGTATTGATGGTGAGGTATGTATAGAAAATTATGTCTGTTTCCCATAATCAACTCGTGCATTTAAGATAAAATCAATAAAGATGAATATTAAAACCTAATTCTTTTAATATGTAATAATATGCCACTCTGCCAACACAAGTAAAAAAAATTATATTGTCTCCAAATATTTTATCAGGTAAAATTATTTTAATCTTGGATATCCATAAATTATGAATATAAAAAAACCTTAAAGTGTACCTTAGTTTTGCTTTTATAATTGTTTCAATAGAGAAAAGAATGAAGTGTTTCAATTGGGGACATAGTATATTTTGAAGTCTAATTATAGGTCAGAAAAAATATTTAGTCCCTTGATACCTAATTTAACTTATTTATAAGACGGAAATACTAAAACTATGTGCTAAACAACATTGTGTTAATTTTTTAAAATTCACATAAAGTAAGCAGTTTTTAGTACATAAGTTGTTATAAAATCACAAGGAATGAATAGGTATCATGAATCATCATCAGCATTTAGACTCCATTAAGACATAAAATACTAAATAAGTACTTCATTAATTACTTTTCATTATTAGAAGTCAAAGTAAACAGTGAAAAATCAAGTAAAATTAATATTTTTTTAACTCAAGAGCTTACTAAAGGGATTAATGTGCTATACAGTGAGATAATGGTGAAGTCAGCCAAGATTCTGCATTACTATTGTTTATGCTTAATCTCAGTAAATGTAAAGCACATTAGTAACAAAATTAAAAAAAATCCATCCCTTAAAATTATTATGCAACTACCTTATATAATAAAAGACAGCAGAGGGCACACAGGTGCTCACATACATCTTCACTGCAAACAAGACTGAGCAACATGATGTATTCAGAGACATAAATGTGGTGGAGTGGTGATGCTAGGGACTACTAAATGTCTCAAAGTCTCACCAGGATAGCAATCTCAGAATTTTCTAGTATCCATATTCAAACAAATAATGCAAAAATGTTTTATTATGTATAAATTTTCTCTAAAAGTCACTTAGATACTATTGCTCACCAATACTTACAGTGTCATTCTTCATTCTGGCTATGACTATTTGGCCAGCACCACATATACAGTAGGGTTATTTCATAGAAAGGCAATAACTTGCATTAAAGTATTTGTTTTTACCAAGTTTATAAAAATGCTGCAATGTAATGAACTACCTTGATTCTTTTCTTAATTCTAGACTTTGTTAGGTAAAACAGGTGTATTGAATGTGTGTGTGTGTGTGTGTGTGTATTTGTGTAGAGGAGATTTATTTTGAGATATCATGTAATTATGGAAATTTCTAAGTCAAAAATCTGCAGTATTGGTAAGCAGATTGGAGACCTAGAGAAGAGCCAAGATTGCAGTTCAAGTGAAAAAATGATCAGTCATCCAAGAATTCCCTCTTTCTTACGGTGGTAGAAGGGGACTCAGTTTTCAAATGATAGGATTAGATTTATCCACATTATAAAGGAGACTCTGTTTTGCTGAATGTCCACTAATTTGTTATTCTCATCCAAAAACAACCTCCTAGAAACATCCAGAACAATGATTGACCAACTGAGTACTGTGAGCCAGTGAAACTGAACTATAAAATTAAACATTATACCAGATAAAACAAAAATTATTCAAACACCATAACTATATCCATTATAGAATTTCATTTTATGACCACCTTTATGTTTTGATGTTCATGGTTTGATTGAAATATCTATACACATTAAGTTTGTCCTGAGAAACTTTTTCTTCTCAAGTTGGTGTGTAGGCATGGAAAAAAGCTTCCTGGGAAAATTGATTTTCTTTGAAGTGTTGTTTGTTTTAATATAAATATGGCTGGGCAAGGTGCAAACACCTTTAATCCCAGTGACTTTGGAGAATAAAGAAAGAAAATTGTCCAGCCTCGGCAACCTAGAGACCCTATCTCAAAATCAAAAAGGGAAAGATGGGTTGGAGTTGGAGTTCAGTGGTAGAGCATGCATGCTGGGTTCATTCCCTAGTACAATAAGCAAATAAATAAATAAATGCCTATTTATTTGTTTTTAGTTCTTAAAAACATGCTTGACTATATAAACAATTAGCTTCAGCAAACAAATAAGAACAATTGCAATAACAAACAGAATCAACAATAATTGAGGAGTGGCTTGTGCGATGTATTATTTTAAATGTCTGACTTCCAAAAAAAAATGCTACAAGACATGTGAAGAAACAAGATAATATGGTTCACAAAGAGTGAACTAGCACTCAAATGAAACATTTTCTGAGGAAATGGAACCACTGGATTTATACAAAGATTTAAAACCAGGTACTTTAGATATGATCAAGGAAGTAAACCAAATGATCTCTAAAAATACAGAATGTCAGAACATATTGAACTAAATAGTTGAAAATTTGAAAACAACTAGTGGTGCTCAACAGTAGAATTTGTCTGGCACAAGAGTCAGCATATTGCAGACAAGTAAATTGCATAATTTGAGGAATAGAAGGGGAACTAACATAAAAAAAAAATCAAATCTTAGTGATTTATGTACCATTATCTGTACCAAAATTTGAGCAATTAAACTTTCAAAAAGATTTGAGAAAAGTTTCAGTATTGCTTCCAGGTGACTGTTTACTTAGTTTCCCTAAACTGGGCTGATGAGGGGATTGGAAAAAAGACAAACAGACACAGAAATACAAAAAAAAAAAAATGGGTGGTAGTTGTTCAGCGACCTCAGATAGAGGAGAGTGGACAATGAACAGGATCCGGGCATTTATTTTATAAGGTTTTTACATCAAAGGGATTCATTGTGAGAAAGTTACTTTAAAACAGAACTGAGGTCAAAAGTTTGAACAGCCCAATTATCGTCATCAGCTTGTGCCTACAATTCTCCACCTCTGGCAGCTACTGTCTGACCTGATAAACTCTATGGCAACCACTGAGTTTTCTGTTAAACAGGGTGTCACCAGACAACCGGGCAGACCTCTCAGCACCTTTGCACTGAGAAATTAACAAGAGAGGTGTCAGCCTCTGTCTCTGGGCAGTTCAAAGCAATGATTCATTCACGGCTCCTGACAATTCAGAAAGAACATTTGATGAAAATAATTAAGAATCTTTCTTGATATGATGAGCAATATTAACATACACATCATCTTTCCTGTGAGAAGCGGTGACTTGGATCACGTTCGCTGACTGCCTCATGGTTGCGTTTGCACAGGGAACTTCCTGTTTAAACTTACAGATCAAGATTTCCCAGTTGCTATGGTGACGCCTGGCCTGAGGAGGCTCTGTGCTAAGGCACAGCGCTATATCATTCTGGACCTTGAGCTCAGGCAGCGACTGCTGAGGATAGAGAACTCTGGACCTAATAAGATAACCACAATGTCTCACAAGTGTCCACCACCTTCAAGTGTGTCTGTTTTTCAGAAACTTTCCCACAAATAACCTTTTGATGATAAAACCTATGTAATAAATGCGCCATACTAGTTCTGGGTCAACGTTTCTCCATCAGAGAATGGTGTTTCACTTAGTCCCAGTTTTTCTCTCTATGTGTTTGTCTTTCTCAATCCCTCATAACCCCTTGCCAGTTTCTGAATTAATGACCATGCGGGTCGTGGTACTTTCCAATATTTTGTAATCAAATTCTGAAACCAGAGTCAGATAAAAATAGTTAAAGAAGCAAGAAGCAAGAGAGAAGTTATTCATCAAATACAAAAAAAAAAAAAGTACACAATAATATGAGCAGCTCACATCTCATCAGAAGCCGTGGAGGCCAACAATGTCATATATATATAAAGTTCTGAGAGAGAAAAGACTGTTGAACCAAGAATTCTATATCCAGAAAAAACCTATCCTTTTAGAAAATTAGGGCAACATTAAACTATTCCAAGATAAACAAAAATTGAGAGTCTGTCACTAGCAGAATAGCCCTGGAATAAATATCTAGAGCGATCTTCAGGCTGAAAAGAAAGGACACTAGACAGGACCTAGAATCCATACAAAGAGGGAGTCACATAAACGAACACTGGTTACATTTCTTGGGAATGTCTATATAAAACGAAATATTAGTGTTTTGTTTGTAACACATTTTAGCTCTTATTTTATTTTTTTAAAAAATTATACACCACCAAGTACCACAGGGACAAAACCTGATTCCATCAGGGGACAAAAGGGGCATCAGTGAGAAGACACAAGTGATAGGATTTATTGGAATGTCCATGGGAAGGTCAAGGCAGGATTGTTTAAGATGAGGTACTCTGAATCATTTCAGTGGACTCTATGCTATTACAGTGGTTTCTAGTTGCTTGGTCCACGGCCCTGGAATGATTAAAGCAGAAGAATATTGTCTTGTCAGAGTGCAGGGAACTCACAGAGCAGGCCTGGCTCTCTCTTTGTTACTTTGCATAATGAAGGCAAGCTCCTGCTGCATCCTTTGCTTTGCTCAGGAATGGCTTGTCCTAAGACAGGTAGTTTTTTCCCCATAGAAGTTTCACTTTAGGAGGTTAAAACATCAGAATTCACACACACACACACACACACACAGACTATAAGGAGGGGGGATTTTCCACTTATTTTTGAGTTCATTATATCCTGATACCAAAAATCTATATGAAGACATCAAAACAAAATGAAATCTCAGATAAAAAATTTCCCCTTATAAATATTGATGTAAAAACCATCAACAAAATACCAGCAAATCGAGTCAGCAGAATATTGTTAGAAGGAAAATTTGTGAAACTAATTAATTTTAGTAAAATTCATTTGAGCAAAGCAAAACATAAAACTATTCCCCAAATGGCAGCTCCCAGAACCAGCCCGTGTTCTGAGAACCTCAATTAACATGACGGCAGCATGTATAAAAGATGGAAGTGAGGTGTAGGGACCACTTAATGGGTAACAGTTTAATAAGTTAGTTGGGTTAATTGGTTACACAGCATGTTAATCAGTACTTCAGTGTGACAAAATATCTAACCACAATATAGGCTCCTGATTTCGTATTACACAGGAAGTTAGAGAGAGCCAGTCCATGACTGGCAACTCCTTGGTTTCTGCCACTTCATGGCGGAAGGGTGTGGCAGAGTGAGTGGCTCAACTCATGGTAAACAGAAAGTAAAGAAAAAGAGGAGGAGGTCAGGGATAAGATTAACCCTTCCAGGGCATGCCCCCAGTGACCTACTTCCTCCAGCTACACCCCACCTCTCATAGTTTCCATTACTTTCAAATAATGCCATCAAATTGTGAATCCGTCAATGTATTAATCCACTGATGAAGCTAGTGACCTCATTATAAATCATTTTGATGGCCCCATCTCTAGAACACTATAGCATTAGGGACCAAGCCTTCAACACATGAGCCGTTGGGGAACATTTCAGAGCCAAACCATAGCACTAATAGTTGACTAATCAAAGTTACTGTAATTAAACTATATAAGTGTTTGGTCTTTTGGGCCAAGCGTAGAAGCCAAGTTCATACCAGTGACTTCCTACCAATTTTACTTAAAAACATTAAAAGGGTCATAAACGATGACCTCACCATCCTTAATCGATTCCAGTGTTGCTCGACAGTCCAAGTTCTTAGCTTCCTCTGAAGCCCAAGAAAAATTCAACTGGAAGCCCCAGGAAAAATCAAAAGAACAAGTCACATACTTCCAAGATACAAAAATGGTAAAGGTCCAGGGTAAACATTTCCAACCCAAAAGGGAGAAACAGGGAAATAGAAATGAGGGACTGGACTAAAACCACACCAAATAATAAATCTTAAAGCTCCATGTTGGGCATCTGGGATACACTGTGGCAGAATGCAGGATCCCAAGGATTCAGGTAGCTCCATACCGATGGCCTTTCTGGTTACAGTCCACATGACTTCTCTCTTGGTCAGGCTTTTTAAAATGTCTGAGTTTCCCTCAGCAGGTGGCAGATAACTGGCATTTCTATCATCTTGGGTTCTCTACTGTAGTGTCTGCCTCATGCTCATAGCTCACATGTCAACCCGCCAAGGGATTTTTGAAGGGACTCTCACCCCAGAACATGTTCCTAGACTTTCCTTTGAACACTGAGTGCAAGCCACTATGACACTATAACTCTTGCAATCTGCATGCTTATAAACCAGCATCACTTGGAGAATGCCAAAATCTACCACCAGCATAAGCTATACCTGGGCCTGCTTTAGATGCCTCTGAGTGCCTTGTCAGCTGAACATGGAATAACGATTCGCTAGTCTGTTCTGAGCAGGCAGGATACCCGTGGGATCTTTACTCAAAAGAATCTTTCCTGGAATGTCTTTGAAACAAATTTCCATTTTTATATCTCTGAGCTTGTGGATGGCTGCAGACTTGCCACAGATTTCCCAAATGTTCTCCAGGCATCTCTTCTGATGTCACAGTGCAAAGAACTTGGTGTGTGTGTGTGTGTGTGTGTGTATGTGTGTGTGTGTGTTTATAATGGCACTAATCTCTGCATCTTCAGTGACTACAATTTTACACACACTTCTTTTCTGGCCAAGTCAAAAATTTTTCAAATCTTTCCACTCTGCTATATTTTTTATCTCAATTCTCACTGTAAACTTGGCTAAATGCAGCTGGTAATACTAAGTGGTTACCTGAATGCTGTGCAGCATTGAAATGACCTATACCCAATTTTAAATTAGTACATTACCTTTAATTTCAGCCTAACACAATGTCTCAGAACATAAACAAAATACATACAAATTCTTTGCCCTGGTGTACCAAGAGTGAACTCTAGTTCAATGCCCAAGAGAACTCGTGTTTTCATCTGTACTTCATCACCATAGCCATTTCATTCTCATCAGTGTTCTTACGTTCTGAACCTCCACCATAATTACATAATTACTTATAGAGCTCTGCTTAGGATTTTTTCCTAAATTGTTTCTTCCATAAATTGATTCCAAAGGCTTTCACCATTTTCAGTATGGGTCAATGTTAAAGACTGCCCCAACTCTGTTACCAATTTTCTGTGTTAGTTAGCTTTGAGATTATCACCTTATGAAGAGAAGAGTTTTAAAGGTTTTAGATCTTGCTCAGTTGGTCCCTCTGCTTGTGGCCCAAGGCAGTTCATCACAGTGGGAGAGTATGGTAAGAAAACCACTCATACATGGCCAAAAATGAAAAAAACAAAAAGAGAAGATCCCAGTTTCCTGTGATGGTATGCCCCCAATGACCTGAAGTCATCTCACCATGATCTACCTCTTTAAAGTTTCTACCCACATTTCAATAGCATCAAACCAGAGACCAGGCCTTTAACACATGGACCTTTAGGGAATATTCCAGAACCAAGCAATAGTAAAAGACAATCAATATAATTTTCATAAATATGAATAGTTTAACAGTCATAGATCATCCACTTGGATTTTATATACATCTTTATGTGTATATTTACATATGCATCAGAACAAATTACATGCTGTCAACAACAGAACAACTTGATTCAGAAAATATTAGCAACATAAAAACAGGAAGCATGTGCCATCAAAATATGAATTAAGTGGCAACATTAAAATCAAAGTAGATATATAGTTGTCTTTCAAACAACAACAACAATTGCTATGAGAGATGACAGATGTACTAATTAACTTCATAGCTTGACTGTGGTCAAATTATCCCGTTTTATACTTTAAATTTATAAAATTGTATGTGTCAGTTATGCATCAATAAAGCTAAAGAAAATAGTGAGCAACAATATTGAAGGAGGAAAAGAAATGTATATGAAAGAAAATGACCAAGCCCATTTTACATTAATTTACATCTTTAGTGAATAATAAAAAATGAGTAATTGAAAAATCTATAAAAGGGAAGAAACCATATTACCATACATTAAAAAACATTTTTTGCATTATTATAAAGAAGTCAACTTATCAAAAGTTTGAATATTCCTGTATATGCACAAATAAAACTTCAAAGTATGCAAAGAAAAATGGAAAAATATTAGAAAAACCCTTAAATATAGTTGAAGACTTTAGTTTACTCTCAGTAACTAATGGTGCGCAAGAAATCATAAGGGCACAGAGCACCTGGGTGACATTTTTTTAACCACATGGATTAATTTACATAGAAAAGCATTCTGTCCATATATGGAATATAATATTCTATTCCATAGAATCTGCAAGCTGAGAGTTATTATTCATTTTAAAAGTGTCTTAAAAACTAATGAAACAACCAACCAACAAACAAAACAAAAAAGAATATAATGCAGAAACTGTCATTGACCCTCAAACTCTAAACTATTTACTTTCTTTGGATAAAACAGAAAAAGTTTGTTCACCTCTTCCTGTAGTAGATCACAGTTCCAACCTAAATGACTTTGTATGTTTCAAGATCATATGAAATGTATTATGGCTACATGAGAAGCACATTAGAAATCAATCAAGGGAAGTTGTATAGAACATCTTCAAGTATTTAAAAATTAAACAAAACACTTCTCACAACCCATTGGTTAATGGGTAGTACTGGCTAGGAAATCACATGGGAAATTTGAAAAATTTGAAAAAAAATTGAATAAGAATAAATGCATGACAACAAAATTTGTGAGATTTAGTAAAGGAATATTTAGAAGGAAACATTGAATTAACTGCTTAAGAATGAATTGGTATATTTATGTCTACTTTTAAGGCAAGTCTTAACTAATATTTTCTGTAAAGAAAAAGATAGTAAAGATTTTCACCTTCATGGACCACTGTTATTTGTAGTGTAAATTCTTTTTTCCCCTTTTATCTTTACATTTAAACATGCAGAAAACATTCTAATTTTGAGAATTTTTTTTTTGCTACCAGTGAGTGGAATATTCTTTTATATGCAAATTAGGTCACTTGGATTAAAAATGTCACTCCTGTGCTATTTGTACCTATGATTTCTTCTGTCCCACCAGTTAAAGAGAGTAAATTAAAGTACCCAACTATAATTTAAGGCTTATCTGATTTCATTTGGTTTTGCTTTGCATACTTTGAAGTTTTTTGTATGCATAGACATCTTATAAAAACAGCTTGAGGCTACAGTTTAATTATTCCATTCAATGAACCTTCATGTGAAAAGTAAAAATAAATAAATTAATTAAAAGATTTAATAAGTTTAAGTTATTCATGAGGTTCCTAATGGCTTGATATTTGGGACTCAAGATTTTGTGTCAAGTTTTGTGTCCCTAAAAAAAAGGAGGAGGAGGAGGAGGAGGAGGAGGAGGAAGAGGAGGAGGAGGAGGAGGAGGAGGAGGAGGAGGAATCCTTACTTACACAAAGGCCATGAATTATTTTTCATGCTTTTTCTACAGATTTTATTGCTTTAGCTTTTCCAATATATGTTCATAATCGATTTTGACAATGTTTATGTATAGTGTGAATTGCATCAATAAAGCTAAAGAAAATAATGAGCAACAATATTGAAGGAGGAAAAGAAATGTATATGAAAGAAAACTACTAAGCCCATTTCACATTAATTTACATATTTAGTGAATAATAAAAAATGAGTAATTGAAAAATCTATAAAAGGGAAGAAATAATATTACCAGACATTAAAAAAATACATTTTTGCAATATTATAAAGAAGACAACTTATCAAAAGTTTGAATATTCCTGTATATGCACAAATAAAACTTCAAAGTATGCAAAGAAAAATAGAAAGATATTAGAAAAACCCTTAAATATAGTTGAAGACTTTAGTTTACTCTCAGTAACTAATGGGACGCAAGAAATCATAAGTGCACAGAGTACATAGGTGACATTAATTTTATCAAGATTAATTTCCAGTTATTCTAGCATCACTTGTTTAAAAAAGTTCATCTTTCCCTATTTAAATTACAGACAATACTCAAACATGTCGACTCAGGAACTGACTTCCTTAACAAGATTCCTAAAGCGAAAAAAGTAAAATAAAAAATTCCATTCTAGTATAATTATATCATAGTGGATTCTGGTGTCATGAATAACTAAAAAGAACCAATAAATTTTTAAAAAATTAATAAATGAGAAGGCATCAAACTAGCAAGCTTCTTCTTAACAAAGGAAACAATCAAGAACATGAAGAGAAAGCCTACAGAATGGGAGAAAATCTTTGCCACTTGCACCTCAGATAGGACGTTATTTTCCAGGATCACAACAAACTCAAAAAATTTAACACCATTAAGACAAATAACCAAGTGAGTTAGTGGGCAAAGGAATTAAACAGATACTTCTCGAAAGAAGACAGTCAACAAATATATGAAATTTCAACATGTCTAGCAAAATCAAACTACATTAAGATTTCATCTCACTCCAGTTAGAATGGCAATTATCAAAAATATCAGTAACCATAAATGTTGTTGGGGATGTGAAGAAAAGGGTACATTCATAAATTGTTGGTGGGACTGCAAACTGTTGAAACCACTCTGGTATGGAGTATTCCTCAAAAAGTAGAAATGGAACCACTTGACACAGTCATCCCACTCCTCTGTATATAGCTAAAGGAGTTAAAATCAGCACACTACAGTGACACAGCCACATCAATGTTTAAAGCAGCTTAATTCATAATAGCTAAGCTACGGAACCAATCTAGATGCTCTTCAAAAGATGAATTAATAAAGAAAAAGTTGTGGTATATACACACAATTGAGTATTATTCAGCCATAAAGAAGAATGACTTTGTGATATTTGCAGGTAAATGAATGAATCTGGAGACTATTATGGTAAGTGAAATAAAAGAAGCCAATTCCCAACAAACAAAGGTTGAATGTTTTCTCAGATATATGAATGCTAACAACAAACAATAAAGGGGAGGAAGGCAAAAACTAGAAGTTCAGTGGGTCAGACAAAAGGGAATGAAGGGAAAGAAAGAGGAGATAGAAAAACGAAAGACAGTAAAATGAATCTGACATCTTTGCTATGTATATATATGACTATGCCACAGTAAATCTTACCATTATTTACATCTACAAGACTGGGGTCCTAATTAGAATAAAATATATTCTATGCTTGTACAACTATATCAAAATTTATTCTATTGTTATGTATAACTAAAAAGAACAAATAGATATAGATAGATAGATAAAATATGAAGAATTGTTCAATATAGATTGACTGCAGTTACACTGATAGTATATTAGTTTGCTAGGACTGCTATAATAAAGTACCACATATTGGTACTTATGCAATGGAAATTCACATTCTTACAATTCTGGAGCCTAGTTGTTCAAAATCAAGGTCTCAGCAACTATGTTTTTTTTCTGAGGTCTGTCTCTATATATTGCAATATATAAAAGTATTATAATATATATTACCATACTGTTTCATGCTGCATATTTTGTTAGGCAATATACCAAGCAAATGTTAAATTTTGTTGTTATAGCATAATTACATAGCAGAATGCAATATAAATAAACTAGGAAACTGCTAATTAGAATGTGAGTAGTTTTTTTTCTAGAAAAATATATTTGGGCATTTGTAGATGTGTTGTGCTAGCATTGAATCATTCCAATATCACTTAAATTTTTAAATCCTTTTCTCAAAAAAAAGAGCGTTGTTTATTTTTTTTTCCAGATGCAGTGACAAGCTGTGCTGACTCAGCTAACATGTCAGGGCTATCCTCTCTCATAATCACTGACTTTGATGGATGTACATTCAACTCCATTTTCTCATGACATTCATAACAGCATTTACTTGTATGACTTGAATATGTAACTGTACTCCTATTTTGGAACACAAATCATGTGTTTAGATGCTAGACATATTCTTTCTTTTATTATTTATTCTAATTAGACATACCTGACAGTAGAATGCATTTGACACATTCTGATTCAAATAAATAAGTTCATCAATTACACTGAATCTTTTATATACTATGTGACCTTTATGCTCACTTGTTTTTCTCTTTTATTTTTTTTTAGACTAAATCTCTTTTTTTTGTTATTTTTAATTTTTTATTGTGGGTTGTTCAAAACATTAAAAATTTCTTGACATATCATATTCCACACTTTGATTCAAGTGGGTTATGAACTCCCACCTTCACCCCATACACAGATTGCAGAATCACATCAGTTACACATCCATTGATTTACATATTGCCATGCTAGTGTCTGTTGTGCTCCGCTGCCTTTCCCATCCTCCACCCTCCCCCCTCCCCACCTCTCCCCTCCCCTCCCCTCCTCTCTCTCTACCCCCTCCACTGTATAACCCTGAGGGTCTCCTTCCATTACCATGCAATTTCCCTTCTCTCTCCCTTTCCCTCCCACCTCTCATCCCTGTTAAATGTTAATCTTCTTCTCCTGCTGTTCCTCCCTACTCTGATCTTAGTTACTCTCCTTATATCAAAGAAGACATTTGGCATTTGTTTTTTAGGGATTGGCTAGCTTCACTTAGCATAATCTGCTCTAATGCCATCCATTTCCCTCTAAATTCTATGATTTTGTCATTTTTTAATGCAGAGTAATACTCCATTGTATATAAATGCCACATTTTTTTTATCCATTCGTCTATTGAAGGGCATCTAGGTTGGTTCCACAGTCTTGCTATTGTGAACTGTGCTGCTATGAACATCGATGTAGCAGTGTCCCTGTAGCATGCTCTTTTTAGGTCTTTAGGGAATAGACCAAGAAGGGGAATAGCTGGGTCAAATGGTGGTTCCATTCCCAGATTTCCAAGAAATCTCCATACTGCTTTCCAAATTGGCTGCACCAATCTGCAGTCCCACCAGCAATGTACAAGTGTACCCTTTTCCCCACATCCTCGCCAGCACTTGTTGTTGTTTGACTTCATAATGGCTGCCAATCTTACTGGAGTGAGATGGTATCTTAGGGTGGTTTTGATTTGCATTTCTCTGACTGCTAGAGATGGTGAGCATCTTTTCATGTACTTGTTGATTGACTGTATGTCCTCCTCTGAGAAGTGTCTGTTCAGGTCCTTGGCCCATTTGTTGATTGGGTTGTTTGTTCTCTTATTGTCTAATTTTTGGAGTTCTTTGTATACTCTGGATATTAGGGCTCTATCTGAAGTGTGAGGAGTAAAGATTTGTTCCCAGGGTGTAGGCTCCCTATTTACCTCTTTTATTGTTTCTTTTGCTGAGAAAAAACTTTTTAGTTTGAGTAAGTCCCATTTGTTGATTCTAGTTATTAACTTTTGTGCTATGGGTGTCCTATTGAGGAATTTGGAGCCCGACCCCACCGACTGTAGATCGTAGCCAACTTTTTCTTCTATCAGACGTCGCATCTCTGATTTGATATCAAGCTCCTTGATCCATTTTGAATTCACTTTTGTGCATGGCGAGAGAAAGGGATTCAGTTTCATTTTGTTGCATATGGATTTCCAGTTTTCCCAGCACCATTTGTTGAAGATGCTATCCTTCCTCCATTGCATGCTTTTAGCCCCTTTATCAAATATAAGATAGTTGTAGTTTTGTGGATTGGTTTCTGTGTCCTCTATTCTGTACCATTGGTCCACCCACCTGTTTTGGTACCAGTACCATGCTGTTTTTGTTACTATTGCTCTGTAGTATAGTTTGAAGTCTGGTATCGCTATACCGCCTGATTCACACTTCCTGCTTAGCACTGTTTTTGCTATTCTGAGTCTTTTATTTTTCGATATGAATTTCATGATTGCTTTCTCTATTTCTACAAGAAAAGCCGTTGGGATTTTGATTGGCATTGCATTAAACCTATAGAGAACTTTTGGTCATATCACCATTTTGATGATGTTAGTTCTGCCTATCCATGAACAGGGTATATTTTTCCATCTTCTAAGATCTTCTTCTATTTCTCTCTTTAGGGTTCTGTAGTTTTCATTGTATAAGTCTTTCACCTCTTTTGTTAGGTTGATTCCCAAGTATTTTATTTTTTTTGAAGATATTGTGAATGGAGTGGTTGTCCTCATTTCCATTTCAGAGGATTTGTCGCTGATATACAGGAATGCCTTTGATTTATGCGTGTTGATTTTATATCCTGCCACTTTGCTGAATTCATTTATTAGCTCGAATAGTTTCTTTGTAGAGCCTTTTGGGTCTGCTAGGTATAGAATCATATCATCTGCAAATAGTGATAATTTAAGTTCTTCTTTTCCTATTTTGATGCCTTTAATTTCTTTCGTCTGTCTAATTGCTCTGGCCAGTTTTTCGAGAACTATGTTGAACAGAAGTGGAGAGAGAGGGCATCCCTGTCTTGTTCCAGATTTTAGAGGGAATGCCTTCAGTTTTTCTCCATTCAGAATGATGCTTGCCTGAGGCTTAGCATAGATTGCTTTTACAATATTGAGGTATGTTCCTGTTATGCCTAGTTTTTCTAGAGTTTTGAACATAAAGGGATGCTGTACTTTGTCGAATGCTTTTTCCGCATCTATGGAGATGATCATATGGTTCTTATTTTTAAGTCTATTGATGTGGTGAATAA
Organism: Marmota monax; assembly: GCF_021218885.2. NCBI lineage: Eukaryota > Metazoa > Chordata > Mammalia > Rodentia > Sciuridae > Marmota > Marmota monax. Next base: position 5,637,116 of record NW_026695198.1, on the reverse strand, counting down.
CATTTATTGATTTCCGTATATTGAACCAGCCTTGCATCCCAGGGATGAATCCTACTTGATCATGGTGCACAATTTTGTTGATATGCTTTTGTATTCGATTCACCAGAATTTTATTGAGGATTTTTGCATCTAGGTTCATTAGAGATATTGGTCTGTAGTTTTCTTTCTTTGAAGTGTCTTTGTCTGGTTTAGGTATCAGGGTGATGTTGGCCTCATAGAATGAATTTGGAAGTTCTCCCTCTTTTTCTATTTCCTGAAATAGCTTGAAGAGTATTGGTATTAGTTCTTCTTTAAAGGTTTTGTAAAATTCTGCTGTATACCCATCCGGTCCTGGGCTTTTCTTAGTTGGTAGTCTTTTTATGGTTTCTTCTATTTCCTCAATTGATATTGGTCTGTTTAGGTTTTCTATATCCTCCTGACTCAATCTGGGCAGATCATATGACTTAAGAAATTTATCTATGCCTTCACTATCTTCTAATTTATTGGAGTATAAGGATTCAAAATAGTTTTTGATTGTCTTCTGTATTTCTGAAGTGTCTGTTGTGATATTGCCTTTTTCATCCCGTATGCTAGTAATTTGAGTTCTCTCTCTTCTTCTCTTCGCTAGCATCACTAAGGGTCTGTCGATTTTGTTTATTTTTTCAAAGAACCAACTTTTAGTTTTGTCAATTTTTTCAATTGTTTCTTTTGTTTCGATTTCATTAATTTCAGCTCTGATTTTAATTATTTCTTGCCTTCTACTTCTTTTGCTGTTGTTTTGCTCTTCTTTTTCAAGGATTTTGAGATGAAGTATGAGATCATTTATTTGTTGGTTTTTTCTTTTTTTAAGGAATGAACTCCAAGCAATGAATTTTCCTCTTAGAACTGCTTTCAATGTGTCCCATAGATTCCGATATGTTGTGTCTGTGTTTTCATTTATCTCTAAGAATTTTTTAATTTCCTCCTTGATGTCTTCTATAACCCATTGATCATTCAGTAACCTATTGTTCATTCTCCAAGTGATGTATGCTTCTTCCTTCCTTCTTTTATCATTGATTTTCAGTTTCATTCCATTATGATCAGATAAGATGCATGGTATTATCTCTACTCCTTTATATTGTCTAAGAGTTGCCCTGTGACATAATATATGATCTATCTTTGAGAAGGATCCATGTGCTGCTGAGAAAAAAGTGTAACTGCTTGATGTTGGGTGGTATACTCTATATATGTCAATTAGGTCTAGGTTATTAATAGTGTTATTGAGTTCTATAGTTTCCTTATTCAACTTTTGTTTGGAAGATCTGTCCAGTGGCGAGAGAGGTGTATTGAAGTCTCCCATGATTATGGTATGGTGGTCTATTAGACTCTTGAACTTGAGAAGAGTTTGTTTGACGAACATAGCTGCACCATTGTTTGGGGCATAAATATTTATGATTGTTATGTCTTGTTGGTGTATGGTTCCCTTAAGCAGTATGTAGTGTCCCTCTTTATCCCTTTTGATTAACTTTGGCTTGAAATCTATTTTATTTGATATGAGTATGGACACTCCTGCTTGTTTCCGAAGTCCATATGAGTGATATGATTTTTCCCAACCTTTCACCTTCAGCCTATGTATGTCTTTTCCTATCAAATGCGTCTCCTGTAGGCAGCATATTGTTGGGTCTTGTTTTGTGATCCATTCTACTAGCCTGTGTCTCTTAATTGGTGAGTTTAAGCCATTAACAATTAGGGTTATTATTGAGATATGGGTTGTTCTTCCAGCCATATTTGTTTATTTCTGTTACTAAACATGGTTTGTTTTCCTCTTTGATTATTTCTCCCCCCTTTACTGTCCTACCTCCCACTGTTGGTTTTCATTGTTATTTTCCATTTCCTCTTCCTGTAATGCTTTGGCGAGGATGTTTTGAAGAGATGGTTTTCTAGCTGTGAATTCTTTAAACTTTTGTTTATCATGGAAGGTTTTAATTTCATCTTCCATCCTGAAGCTTAATTTCACTGGATACACAATTCTTGGTTGGAACCCATTTTCTTTCAGTGTTTGAAATATGTTATTCCAGGATCTTCTAGCTTTCAGAGTCTGTGTTGAAAGATCAGCTGTTATCCTGATTGGCTTACCCCTAAATGTAATCTGCTTCCTTTCTCTTGTAGCTTTTAAAATTCTCTCCTTATTCTGTATGTTGGGCATCTTCATTATAATGTGTCTAGGTGTGGATCTCTTATGATTTTGCACATTCAGCTTCCTGTAGGCTTCTAGGATTTGGGATTCTGTCTCATTCTTCAAGTCTGGGAAGTTTTCTCGTATTATTTCATTGAATAGACTGCTCATTCCTTTGGTTTGGAGCTCTGTACCTTCCTGTATCCCAATGACTCTTAAGTTTGGTCTCTTAATGTTATCCCATATTTCTTGGATGTTCTGCTCATGGTTTCTTAACAGTCTTGCTGAGCTATCTATGTTCTTTTCCAGTTGAAATACTTTGTCTTCATTGTCTGATGTTCTATCTTCTAAGTGTTCTACTCTGCTGGTAGTATTCTCCATTGAGTTTTTAAGTTGGTTTATTGCTTCCTGCATTTCTAGGATTTCTGTTTGTTTGTTTTTTATAACCTCTATCTCCCTGTGTAGTTGATCCTTTGCTTCCTGGATTTGTTTGCTTAATTCATTGTCGAAGTGATCTTTCATTGTCTGATTTTGCTGTTTAATGTCTTCCTTGATACTCCAGATCATCTGAAACATGTATATCCTGAATTCTTTATCTGACATTCCATCTGCTGCAGCTGTTACCTCTTCTAAAGTTGCGTTGACCTGCATTGCTTGTGGTCCTTTCTTTCCTTGTCTTTTCATACTGCTTGCATATCTTTCCTGCAGGCGCGGGCAGCGGCTCTGCTCTCTCCTTATCCAATTGGGGTGTCGTGGCTACCACGCCGGCAGGTCACTGGGCCTGTTCTGGGCGCTGGCGGCGGCTCTGTTCTGCCCCTACTCCAATTGGGGTGACGAGTGTACCACGCCGGCAGGCCACCGGGCCTGATCCGCCTGTCAGTTGCAGGTTTGCCTACCCTGCAGGCGCGGGCGGCGGCTCTACTCTGCCCCTACTCCAAATGGGGTGACGTGTCTGTCGTACCGGCAGGCCACTGGGCCTGTCCCGCTGGTCGGTCGCAGATCTGCCCACCTTTCGGGCACGGGTGGAGGCTCTGCTCTGCCCCTACTCCAATTGGGGTGTTGTGACTACCCCGCCTGCAGGACGCTGGGCCTGTTCCTGGCACGGGCGGCGACTCTGCTCTGCCCCTACTCCAATTAGGGTGGTGTGTGTACCATGCCGGCGGGCTCCTGGGCCTGATCCGCCGGTCTGTTGCAGGTATGCCTACCTTGGAGGTGCGGGCGGCGGATCTGCCCTGCCCCTCCTACCACGCCTGCTGACCCCTGGGCCTGATCTGCAGGTTGGTCACAGGTCTGCTCACCCTGCGGGCACGGGTGGCGGTTCCGCTCCGCCCCCACTCCAATTGGGGTCACGTGGCCACCACACCGGCAGGGCCTGATCCAGGCATGGGAGAAAGATCTGCTCTGCCCCTACTCCAGTTGGGGTGACGTGTGTACCACACTGCCAGGCCACTGGGACTGACCCGCCAGGCTGTCACAGGTCTGATTACCTTGCAAGCGCGAAGGGCGGCTCTGCCCTGCCCCTCCTACCATGCCCATGTACCACTGGGTCGCGGGTCTGCCCACCTTGCGGGTGCGGGTGGCGGCTCCGCTCCGCCCCCTCTCCAATTGGGGTCACGCGGTCACCACGCTGGTGAGCCGCTGGGCCTGCTCCGGGCGCTGGCGGCGGCCCGGCTCCTCCCCTCTGGCTCAACGACAAATTGAGGAGACTCGGGTGTCTGTGCCTCACCCCCCCTACCAGGAGACCAACTGTTTATGTCGCCGCTGGTATTGATGAAGTTCTCTCCTCTGCCGCTTTCTGATGACATCAGATCTCTGCCATGTTGGTATCCTATGCGAATGGCAGCATTTCGTTCCCCTTGCCGGGCAACCAAAGCAACGGGTGAGTCCTGACCGGCCCTCAGCCGGACCCGGACCGAGAAGCAGTTTCTGTGGGCTCCTAGCCCCGGGCCAGGGAAGTTCCGGGAGCCGGAACTCGGCCGCTCCATGCTCGGTGTAAGCTCCTATAAGAGTAGGCTCCAAGAAGCAGTCCCCCCGGGCTCAGTTCAGGGAGCCGGAATTCGTCCGCTTAGTGCTTGGTGTATGCTCTGATAGGAGCAGGGTCCAAGAAGCAGCCTCCGCAGGCTCTGCAGCCCTGGGCCAGGGCGGTTCCGGGAGCCGGAACTCGGCCGCCCCGCGCTCGGTGTTCGCTCCGATAAGATCAGGTTCTAAGAAGCACCCAGGCGCTGAACCCTAGCAATCTGTCTGCAAGCCACAAGCGAATGGCAGCCTGAAATTACGTGTTCTATGGCTGAATGAGCTGCGGTCAGTCCTGTTTTTCTCTTTTAGACAAGTATCTTTCATCCCAGAGATTGGGAAAGGAGCTGATAATAAATGGGTAACTTGAATCAAATAATTTCATCAAGTTAATTTACTTAAAGCAACACTGTGGAGAAAACATTATTATTTCTTTTGTACAAACAATGAGGTCAAGGTTTATAGAAGTTACATAAATTATACAAACTGAGAATTTTAATACATAGAGAGGCTCACATTTTTGATTCAGAATCACTGGACTCACAGCTTTTTTTTTTTGTTCTTCCTAATCTTAAGAATATATAAAACCAACAAGAAATAGAAAGAAATAAATGCATATTAAACACATACATACTCAAGTTAGATGTCTTCCTGCTCTTCATTACCATAATTGCATATTAAGCATTAACTATTTCATATTAACACATGAACATGTATATATACATACACATAATAAATTATGGTTTTATAAAAATGGGTTCATATCATATATACTTTGTTATATACTGAATTGCTTGGTTGGAGATACTTTTAGAAAGTCCTTCAATCAGTTGGTACAAAACTAACTCATCTATATTTTTAACACTGAATAATGTTTCATAATATTAACATACCTTAGTTTTCCCATCCTTTCTATATTGTGATTGTGTTGGTTTATTATTAGTGTCAACTTGACTCAGCAATGGGATATTCATATACCTGACTGAACATTATTTCTGAGCATGTCTGGGACGGTGTTTCTTGGAAGAAAATAGTATAGGAATAGCTACGTGAGCCAATAGGTTTCCCCACTGTGAATGGGCATCTTACAAATCATCAAAGTCCCTAAAAGAATGCAACATGGAGGACGGATGACTGTTCTCTTTATATGTCTGCTTGAGCTAAAATTTTTGTCTTCTTCCCTTGGACTGGACTTAAACTAGAGGTGTTCCTGGTTCTCAGAACTTCCATATTTGAATGAGATAGAACACCACTAGCTTTCCTCTGTCTCCTACCTTCAGATAATAGGCCATATGGATTCTTAAATTCCATAAATGTGTGAAGCAAGTTGTACAATGAACTTCATTCTAGAGTAGATGAATAGATGTAGACAATGGATAGATTGATGCTTGTATCTTATCAGTTATGTTTCTCTGGATTACCCAGATCAATATAATGATCTTTCATATTTGATTTTTTTGCTTTAGTATCTTTGTGTGATACAGATATGGTATGTAATATACTGGACTCAATTATAGTGGCCTGGCTGGAAAAATGTAGATTTTAGGAAAAATGATGTGCTATTTAAGAGTCAGATAATATTTTCTATTTATTCTTGGAATTATCTATTCATATATTTTTATAAATCATCCATTATCTTTAGATTATTTTCCATGCAGTTATTTTTAAGCTCATAACACATAATTATGACTTTTAAAATATCTTTTTTTAATGACTTTCATTATCCCTCTTAGATAGGCCCCAAGGAACCACAGCATCTAGTTATATACATTCCCAGATAGGTCCCACCGTCTTGGCTCTTTGGACACTTGTTTACTTGCACTAATATATAATTTCTTGCTAATATTTAATTTACCATCTTTCCACCAAACTCCAATTTTTATGAAGGCAGAAACTTTGGCTATTTTGCTTCCTTTTGTGTACCCACCAACTGGCATGATATCAGGAAAGGGTAGGTGCTTAAGGAATGCTGTGATTGTTGAATGATTTTAACAAAATCGTAACAAAAGTTAGGGTTTGTTTAGAATTAAGTGAGTTGACATTACAAAAGTGACATTATTCTATTTTAGTGACATCATTTCTTAATATTCCAAAATACTTATGAGGGGAGTTTCATCTTACATGGAATTGCTAATCATATAAACATAGGCTGACAAAATAAGAAAAGAAGGGCTGATATTCGTATGTATAAGTTTTCTTAGGTCTGAATGAAATTTTGTCTCATACAATCATTTTGTTTAAGTATCTTCTTGAAACTAAATTATCTATTTAGACTGACTTTTCCCAAAAGTGAATATAAAAGGAAATAACATCAAAGATAAAAGCATTGTAAATTAAGCACTGAAAACATATAGATGAGAGATGCACATAGGATTTCACTTTCTATTCACAGAAAAGCATTCTAAAAGATTAAAATAATCAGGATGACAGCCAGAGGGTAAGGATCTCTGCTATCTAGCAGTAACCAGCTTTCTTAAGATTATTCAGAATAAAGGAACTGTTTCAATTCTTCTCCTTTTGAATTCATGATTTTATTCAACAAATAAGATAAGATACCAAAGAATTGGAGTCAAATAACCCTGAATATGCTATGCTGAAATTTCTAATTGACTTTGAAAGTATAGTAATGGTCTTGAGAGATCTGATTTGCAATCATTTTCACAATATTATTACATGGAACAAAATTATATTATTTCTGAAAACAATTGTGCTGCCATAGTCACCTTTAACAGAATCATCCTAGCTAATCTTTTCTTATGTCTGTTTGGTATTTCCTTTATACAGTCATTTTCAGTTCTGTGATTGAGTTGTATTCTAAAACTATTGTATGTTAATTATTTATAACTCAGTCTATATCTTTCCATAGAAAGTGTTATAAATAATAATTAAGTGTTCTGTATAAGAAGTGTGTATTGAAGTGAAGAAATTCACATAACATACGATTAACTATATTAAAGTGAACAATTCAGTGGCATTTAGTACATTCAGTGCCATTCAGAGTCACCCACTCTATCTAGTTTCAAAACATTTCCAACATTTCAAAATGAAATCTCTTACCCATTAGCCAGTATTTTCCAATTCCCACATCCCTCCTCAGTTCCTGACATCTATCACTGTATGTTCTTTCTCTCTGTGGATTTATCAATTAGAAGACTTTCTATAGATGGAATGCTTCTATATGTGACTTTTGTGCCTGGCTACTTTTTCTTAGGACAGTGTTTTGGGGGCACATTGGTGCTGGGGTGTTCTTTAGTTCTTTTTATGGAATATGTAGCTGAATAATATTCAACTACATTTGGTTGCACACAAAAGACAGTTAATAATTTAATTCTGCCAATTTGAGTTCCAAGAGCTGGTGGCATGGGAACCCTTAGAGCCAAGAGCAGAGGAAACAAAAGAGAATTCTAGTCCTGTGATTGGATTCAAAATAGCCACTGAATAGGATTTAAATGACCCAATTTGTCTTTGAAAGCATGTTAACTTTCTTCATGCTCATTGCTGTAAACTGCATGTCTTCTGCACAGTTTAATAATATTTTCAGCATTCCTATGACCTCTTTCAAACCTCCTCACTATTTCTTAATATGTGCCAAAATTTATATCTCCATCTGTTTTATCAAAATTCTTATTCCTTAAGTACTAAGAAGTTAAGTAGAAGTGAAAAAAGACTAAAAACTGAGTAAAGTTTTATATATTATTATTATTTAATTTATAATCTTACACTGGAGTAGACGTCAACAATATTTGGAAAGATTGGAAGTTTATCCTTGTGGATTTCCCTGAATTCTACTTGGTTGGATTCATACCATGTCTATTCATGTCAGATGTCTCAAACTCATTGCAAAACCCCCAGCACACTCACAGTGGAATCTATGCCAATGTCAGTGAGGAGCAGGGTCATCTCTTTGGGGGTAGATGCTCTTTATAAGTTGGAAGCATAACACCCAGAGGTGACTTGTTGAGAAAATATTTAATAATCAGATGACAATTGACCTTGCAGTGGGCGGGTGCATGACCCTATTTTGTATTTTATTTAGAGACTGGGTCTCACTGAATTGATTAGCACTCCACTTTTGCTGAGGCTGGCTTTAAACTAGTGATCCTCCTACCTCAGCCCCTCCAGACACTGGGATTACAGGCATGGGACACCATACCCAGCTCAGGCTTCATTTTAAAAGCTTCTTGATTTTCAACAGAGTTTTCCATCACATTACTCATATCTAAGATTATCACTAGATTCTGTGAATTGCATCTTACTATTTCCATTTTTCATATAAGGAAACTAAAAAAAATGCATATTTTTTTACATAAGGTTAAATGAAGAGTGAGAAGAACAGAGTTTTCTTGTTCACCTCTGTCTTGAGTGAGCTATGTCATTAACATAGACCAAACACACTTGTGTCTACCACTACACCACTTTTAGTGCTGGCATTTCACTGACTTGCAAGTCACCTGATAGTTATAAACTGGGAAAACCTAGTTCTTTTATGTCAATCTAAATTCCTAATTTCTATACCACTCAAGTCATAAATCATACTTTACACAAACATATGTGAATAAAATATATATAACAAAAATATAATAAATTAAAACATAAAAATAAAAATAAGCAATATTATATATATATATATATATATATATATATATATATATATACATACACACTTTGAACTTTTATTTTACATATTGATATATAGTTGTTTCACAAAAGCTAAGGAGTTAAAAGGAGTTAAAGTGGTCACCATGTTACAGGATGTTGAGCCAGGCAAACAGGAAGAGTGAGAGATAAATGCAAAGAATCACCATTGGTGGTCAGACAAGATCATGAACTAATCAAAGAACTTGTTCATGGTGCAGGGCTATTGGAAATTATTTTAGAGCAAGGTCTGGAGGGATGGCAACTCCATAGTGTCAAATAGGAGTGTCAGCTTGAGATGTCAGCTCTGAGTGGGCTGTGTGTGATCAACATGGCTAGGAGAAACCATGCTCTTCCAAAGGCCTTGGACATAGATTTGGAACTTCATCACTGAGGCAATTCTTTCTGGACAAGACTCCTGAAAAGTGACCAGGTGATGGGGTCAGGGTGCTGCCAGGTCCACTCTTGTAGTGGTCCTCCTTTTCTTGTCCTTGAATTAGAGGGTTGCTTCTTTAAGTGGTCTGGTATGAGTGATAAAGTCACTGGTCTGGATTTTTGCACATGAACTTGATATCCCCATACATTCATGTGCTTCCGATTAATTCAGTGTTCACATGTGGTCATTTTTATTAGTGTGATTAATTTATTTAATAGTTTGTGCCTTATGGTATTTCTAGAATGATGGTGGCTATTGAGTTGTACAAGCAAGATATAGAGTCATTCCACCTCAGCACTTAAATGAAGTAGCTTATGCCAAACTACTGCTTGATAAAATGGAATAACACAGGTTTAGGGATAGTCTGAGAATTATTGTTCTATATCTCATGGAGTAACTCACAGAAGAGCACAGCCTGCTCTTTACAACTTGATATAACCCAGACTAGATAGTGCAAATCTCCCTGTTAAAAAAATCAATGAGCACAAAAAAACACTAATGAGATATATATCATGATAGACCATATAGTAGGCCAACAGAATTGAAAGTGTTAAGATCATATAAAAGTGTATTCTTTAACCACATGGAATCACATAAAAATAACAGGAAGTCTAAACACTTGGAAACAAAATACATCTGTATAATACATGGTTAAACATTATAGTTGGATAAGTATCCAAAAATACATGTGAAGAAAGAAAGAAGAGCACCCAAAATACAACGATATAGAGTAAAACAAGGTATATCAGTGTAGCTCCTATATACATCAAAAAGACAATGTGCTATGAATTAAGAACTCTAAAAACATACTAAAGAACTGTTCTGGGGCTGGGATTGTGGCTCAGTGGTAGAGTGCTCATCTGCACATGAAAGGTACTGGGTTCGATCATTAGCACCAGGTATAAATAAATAAAATAAAGGTATTGTGTCCAACTACAGTTAAAAAATAAATATTTGAAAAAAAAAGAACTGTTCTTACTAATAATGCTCTTTACTCTATTAGAAATTCTAGCCCTGGGATAAATCAAAAGACAAGAAATTAAGACAGAAATATTTCAAAGAAAGAAATAAAATTGTCCTTATTTTCAAATGAAATAGTTGTCCACATAGGCAATCCAAAGAAAGTTTAGGGGGAAAAAAAAAACTCTTGTAATTAAAAGTGAATTCATCAAAGTCATAGGATATAAGATCACAATAAAAAACCTATTGCATTACTCTATAGTAGCATGCATCAATGGAATTTAAAACACAATGCAAGGTTTAAAAATCACAAAAATAAAATATTTAAGTATAACTTAGCAAAACATGTACAAATATTGTGTGTTGGCAACCATAAAATTCTATTATAAGATACACATGATATACATGATGTACATTAACAGAGAATCACACAGTGTTTATGGATAGGAAAGCTCAGTAGACAAAGCTGTCAATTCATACCATGTTAATATATAGCTGCATTAGTCTGCCTGGGCTACTATAACAAAATACCACAGTATGTGAAAGAAAATATTATTTAATCAAGATATTTAACTCTTGCTATGTGAAAGAGACTACTGAAAAAATGAAAAGACAAACAAAAAACTGCAAGAATATATTTTAAAACCACATATTTGGTGAAGATTTCAATAGAAAATGTGTGAGTAATTCTCTAAACAACAATAGAAAATCAGTGCAATGAAAAAAATGTGTGAAATACTTGAATAGACACAAAGAACATACGTGGGTAGTGAGTTTGCACAAAAATAGATGTTCAGTATCACCAGCCTTGAGGTGAAGGGAAAGGGAAAGGTAGAGCCCATGTAACAGCTGATGGGTAACACAACAGAGATGGAATTCTGAAAAGGAATCAAAAGAAACGTTGAATTTAAGAGCACTCTAATGGAAATAAAGAATGCCTTGATGGTCTCATCTACATATTGGGCACAGGTAAGGAATTGTCAATGATCTTGAATACTGATCAATAGAAAATTCCCAAATGAAACATAAAAAGAAATAGAATGATAAATCCAAACAGAATATCTTAGAACAGTGAAACTAAAAGTTTTGACATACATATCACTGGAATTCCCCACAGGAGAAGAAAGATAAAACCTCAGAAAAGCTATGTGAAGTAAGAATGGCAAGGGGGTTCCCAAAATTAATGACGAAGCCATGGATCCAGGAAGCTCAGAGAACACCATGCAGGGTACATATTCACAAGTCTACACTGAGGCATATCATATTCACACTGAAAAAACTCAAAGACAAAAATTCTTAACAGTAGCGAAAGAGTGAAAATATACTACCTGTAGAGGAATAAGAATACCACAGGACTTCTCTTCGGATTCAGAAACCCTGTAAAAAAAGACTGGAGAAAATCAAACATTGAAAAAAAATCTCCCACCAGTGTATACAGATATAGATTGGACATTTATATATAAATGTTTAAACTTATGTGTGTGTGTGTGTGTTTGTGTGGGTTTACATGTTTAAACACACACACACACACACACACACATATATATATATATATATATATATATATATATATATATATATATATATATATATATATATATATATAAGTTAGGGTTGCCCTAGAAATTCACCATACTTTTTAAAGTTAATCTCAATAAACCTTTATTTTATTTATTTATTTTTTAAATAACATTGGAAGACTCTACAGTATATGCAGAACAAGTTCTTTTTTGTTTAATTGGTTGTTCAAAACATTACAAAGCTCATGATATATCATCTTTCATACATTTGACCCAAGTGGGTTATGAACTCCCATTTTTACCCCAAATACAGATTGCAGAATCACATCGGTTACACACTCACATTTTTACATAATGGCATATTAGTGACTGTTGTATTCTGTTACCTTTCCTATCCCCTACTATCCCCCCTTCCCTCCCTTCCCATCTTCCCTCTCTACCTCATCTGCTGTTGTTCAATTCTCTCCCTTGTTCCCCCCGTTTCCCCTCACAACCTCTTATGTGTAATTTTGTGTAACATTGAGGGTCTCCTACCATTTCCATATGATTTCCCTTCTCTCTCCCTTTCTCTCCCCCCAATGGACTCTGTTTAATGTTAATCTTTTCCTCATGCTCTTCCTCCCTATTCTGTTCTTAGTTGCTCTCATTATATCAAAGAAGACATTTGGCATTTGTTTTTTAAGGATTGGCTAGCTTCGCTTAGCATAATCTGCTCTAATGCCATCCATTTCCCTGCAAATTCCATGATTTTGTCATTTTTTAGTGCTGCGTAATACTCCATTGTGTATAAATGCCACATTATTTTTTTTATCCATTCATCTATTGAAGGGCATCTAGGTTGGTTCCACAGTCTTGCTACTATGAATTGTGCTGCTATGAACATCGATGTAGCGGTGTCCCTGTAGCATGCTCTTTTTAGGTCTTTAGGGAATAGACCAAGAAGGGGAATAGCTGGGTCAAATGGTGGCTCCATTCCCAGCTTTCCAAGAAATCTCCATACTGCTTTCCAAATTGGCTGCACCAATCTGCAGTCCCACCAGCAATGTACAAGTGTACCCTTTTCCCCACATCCTCGCCAGCACTTGTTGTTGTTTGACTTCATAATGGCTGCCAATCTTACTGGAGTGAGATGGTATCTTAGGGTGGTTTTGTTTTGCATTTCTCTGACTGCTAGAGAAGGTGAGCATTTTTTCATGTACTTGTTGATTGATTGTATGTCCTCCTCTGAGAAGTGTCTATTCAGGTCCTTGGCCCATTTGTTGATTGGGTTATTTGTTTTCACATTGTTTAACTTTTTGAGTTCTTTGTATGTTAGGGCTCTATCTGAAGTGTGAGGGGTAAAAATTTGTTCCCAGGATGTAGGCTCTCAATTTACCTCTCTTATTGTTTCTCTTGCTGAGAAAAAACTTTTTAGTTTAAGTAGGTCCCATTTGTTTATTCTTGTTATTAACTCTTGGGCTATGGGCATCCTATTAAGGAATTTGGAGCCCAACCGCACAGTATGTAGATCGGAGCCAACTTTTTCTTCTATCAGACACAGTGTCTCTGATTTGATATCAAGCTCCTTGATCCATTTTGAGTTAACTTTTGTGCATGGCGAGAGAAAGGGATTCAGTTTCATTTTGTTGCATATGGATTTCCAATTTTCCCAGCACCATTTGTTGAAGATGCTATCCTTCCTCCATTGCATGCTTTTAGCCCCTTTATCAAATATAAGAAAGTTGTAATTTTGTGGATTGGTCTCTGTGTCCTCTATTCTGTACCATTGGTCCACCTGCCTGTTTTGGTACCAGTACCATGCTGTTTTTGTTACTATTGCTCTGTAGTACAGTTTGAGATCTGGTATCGCTATACCTCCAGATTCACACTTCCTGCTTAGAATTGCTTTTGCTATTCTGGGTCTTTTGTTTTTCCATATGAATTTCATGATTGCTTTATCTATTTCTACAAGACATGCCGTTGGAATTTTGATTGGCATCGCATTAAACCTGTAGAGAACTTTGGGTAATATCGCCATTTTGATGATGTTGGTTCTGCCTATCCATGAACAGGGTACATTTTTCCATCTTCTAAGATCTTCTTCTATCTCTCTCTTTAGGGTTCTGTAGTTTTCATTGTATAAATCTTTCACCTCTTTTGTTAGGTTGATTTCCAAGTATCTTATTTTCTTTGAAGATATTGTGAATGCAGTGGTTTTCCTCATTTCCATTTCAGAAGTTTTGTTGCTGATATGCACTAATGCCTTTGATTTATGCCTGTTGATTTTATATCCTGCCACTTTGCTGAATTCATTTATTAACTCTAGTAGTTTCTTTGTAGACCCTTTTGGGTCTGTTAAATATATTATCATGTCATCCGCAAATAGCGATAATTTAATTTCTTCTTTTCCTATTTTTATGCCTTTAATTTCTTTTGTCTGTCTAATTGCTCTGGCTAGTATTTCAAGAACTAAATTGAATAGAAGTGGTGATAGAGGGCATCCCTGTCTTGTTCCAGATTTTAGAGGGAATGCCTTCAGTTTTTCTCCATTTAGGATGATGCTAGCCTGAGGTTTAGCATATATAGCTTTTACAATGTTGAGGTAAGTTCCTGTTATCCCTAGTTTTTCTAGTGTTTTGAACATAAATTGATGCTGTACTTTGTCGAATGCTTTTTCTGCATCTATCAAGATGATCATATGGTTCTTATTTTTAAGTCTATTGATGTGGTGAATAGCATTTATTGATTTCCGTACATTGAACCAGCCTTGCATCCCAGGGATGAATCCTACTTGATCATGGTGCACAATTTTTTTTGATATGCTTTTGTATTCAATTCACCAGAATTTTATTGAGAATTTTTGCATCCAAGTTCATTAGAGATATTGGTCTGTAGTTTTCTTTCTTTGAAGTGTCTTTGTCTGGTTTCGGGATCAGGGTGATGTTGGCCTCATAGAATGAATTTGGAAGAGCTCCTTCTTTTTCTATTTCTTGAAATAGCTTGAAAAGTATTGATATTAATTCTTCTTTGAAGGTTTTGTAAAACTCCGCTGTATACCCATCCGGTCCAGGACTTTTCTTGGTTGGTAGTTTTTTGATGGCTTCTTCTATTTCTTCCTTTGTTATTGGTCTGTTTAAATTGTGTATGTCTTCCTGACTCAATCTGGGCAGATCGTATGACTTAAGAAATTTATCGATATCTTCACTATCTTCTATTTTATTGGAATATAGGGTTTCAAAATACTTTCTAATTATCTTCTGTATTTCTGTAGTGTCTGTTGTGATATTGCCTTTTTCTTCTAGTAAGTTAGTAATTTGAGTTCTCTCTCTTCTTCTCTTCGTTAGCATGGCTAAGGGCCTGTTGATCTTATTTATTTTTTCAAAGAACCAACTTTTAGTTTTATCAATTTTTTCAATGGGTTTTTTTTGTTTCAATTTCATTGATTTCTGCTCTGATTTTAATTATTTCTTGTCTTCTACTACATTTGCTGTTGTTTTGCTCTTCCTTTTCTAGGTTGTTGAGGTGTAGTGTGAGTTCATTTATTTGTTGGTTTTTTCTTTTTTTTGAGGAAAGAACTCCAAGAAATGAATTTCCCTCTTAAAACTGCTTTCATTGTGTCCCATAGATTTGGGTGTGTTGTGTCTGTATTGTCATTTGTCTCTAAGAATTTTTTTCTCTCCTCCTTTATGTCTTCTGTAACCCATTGATCATTGAGTAACATATTTTTCATTTTCCATGTGATGTAGGATTTTTCCTTCCTTCTTTTATCATTGATTTCCAGTTTCATTCCATTATGATCAGATATGGTGCATGGTGTTATCTCCATACCTTTATATTTACTAAGAGTTGCCCTATGGCATAATATATGGTCTATCTTTGAGTAGGATCCATGTGCTGCTGAGAAGAACCTGTATCCACTTGATGATGGTTGATATATTCTATATATGTCTGTTAAGTCTAGGTTATTGTTTGTGCTATTGACTTCTATAGTTTCTTTATTCAGCTTTTGTCTAGAGGATCTGTCTAATGGCAAGAGCGGTGTGTTGAAGTCACCCTTAATTATTGTGTTGTAGTCTATTTGATTTGTGAACTTGAGGAGAGTTTGTTTTATGAACATTGCAGCACCATTGTTTGGTGCATACAAATTGATAATTGTTATGACTTGTTGGTGGATGGTTCCTTTTAACAGTATATAGTGTCCTTCTTTATCCCTTTTGATTAACTTAGGTTTGAAGTTGATTTTATTCGATATGAGTATGGCCACTCCTGCTTGCTTCCGAGGGCCACGTGAGTTGTATGATTTTTCCCAACCTTTTACGTTCAGCCTGTGTATGTCTCTTCCTATCATATGAGTCTCCTGAAGGCAGCATATTGTTGGATTTGTTTTTTTAATCCAGGTTACTAGCCTGTGTATCTTGATTGGTGAATTTAAGCCATTAACATTTAAGGTTACAATTGAAATATGGTTTGTACTTCCAGTCATGTTTATTTATTTATTTATTTTAGTTTGGCTGGTTTTTACTTTTTGGTTATTTTCCTCCCCCTTTACTGAGATACCTCCCGCTGTTAGTTGTGGGCACTATTTTTCCATTCCTCTTCTTGTAGACTTTTGCCCAAAATGCTTTGCAGTGCTGGTTTTCTGGCTGAGAATTCTTTTAGCTTTTGTTTATCATGAAAGATTTTAATTTCATTGTCAAATCTGAAGCTTAATTTTGCTGGATACAGTATTCTTGGTTGGAATCCATTATTTTTCAGCATTTGAAATACATTGTTCCAGGATCTTCTCGCTTTCAAAGTCTGTGATGAAAAATCAGTCGTTAACCTAATTGCTTTACCCCTGAATGTAATCTGCCTCCTCTCTCTCGTAGCTTTTAATATTCTCTCCTTGTTCTGTATGTTGGCTATCTTCATAATTATATGTCTTGGAGTTGGTCTATTATGGTTTTGAATGTTTGGGGTCCTGTAGGCTTCCAGGATTTGGCAATCCATTCCATCTTTCATCTCTGGGAAGTTTTCTAGAATTATTTCATTTAATAGGTTGTCCAATCCTTTGGTTTGAATCTCTATGCCTTCTTCTATCCCGATGACTCTCAAATTTGTTTTTTTTAAGACATCCCATATCTCTTGAATAGATTGCTCGTGAGATTTAACCATCTTTTCTGTGTTGACTATATTCTTTGCAAGTTGATAAACTTTGTCTTCATTATCTGATGTTCTGACTTCTACTTGATCTAGTCTATTTGTAATATTCTCATTTGAGTTTTTAATTTGGTTTATATTTTCCTGCATTTCTAGGATTACTGTTTGGTTTTTTTTTTTAAATCTCTATCTCCTGGTAAAGTTCCTTCTTTGCCATTTGAATTTGTTTGTTTAATTCGTTTTCAAAATATACTTTCATTGCTTGGACTTGCTGTCTCATGTCTTCTCTAATATTCCTTTCCATCTGAGTTAGGTATGCCTTGAGTTCTTTCCCTATCTATGTTTCTGATGCTTCTAGGTCCTCCTGTAGAATTAAGTTGTCCTGCATTTTTTGTACTTCTTTTTTCCCTTGTTTTTTCATGTTGTTCACGTTACTTTCCAGCTCTGTTTGACTGCTGTAATTCTGCTCTCTCCTATAGATTTGTTTTGGTTTTGTATATCTCTGTTGTCTCTCCTTTGTGTTGGTAGACTAGGCCTGCTAAAGTGGATTCCGCTGGGAAGGAATTCCGACGGCCGAGCTCCAGTGACGTCACCTCTCTGCTATGGCGGGCCCCAGGCTCCTTGCCGGGGTGTCCGAATGGGGGGGTGGGACTGGACTGTCTCTGGTTGGTTTCAGCTCCTGGTCGCAGGCAGGCGGGCGTACTCCAGCCGCCCAGTCATACGGGCAGCCAGTGGGCGATCGGTGGCCAGCAGGCTGGCGGTCTCCAGCCTCTCAGACGCGCGGGCAGCAGGTGGGCTGTCGTCTGCGGGCGGGCGGTCTCCAGCTGCCCAGTCGCGAGGGCCTGGCCTCTAGTCCCCTGGTTTCTCCTGGTAGTCCTGGCTTCTCCTGCTAGACCAGTCTTCCCCTGAGTGATGCCTCTCGGCAGTTCAAACTGTACTCTGGGCCTGCCGTTTGCTGGGTGTGGAGGGTGGCTATTCTCAATAAACCTTTAAATAATAGTATACCTCTTTACAGGTACCTCTTGTGAGGCACTCTATGCCCTGTGAAATTATTTTTCAATATAAAGGAAAAAAATATTTCTTTAAGCAAACAAACAAATATAAAAAATGACGGAATTTATTGCTGACAGATCTGCCTTGAAAGAAAATTAATTTGGTGGGGGAAATAAAGAAAATGATATATAAGAAACTCAGATCTAATGAAGAAACAAAAAGTATAAGAAACAAATGAAGATAAAATAAAATATTTTATATTTCTTATTTTTAAATAGTCTAAAACAAAAGTATTTAAAGTAAAAACAGCAATGATATATAGGCTGATTTCACCATAATTAGGAGTAAAATTAGTGAATTCAATGCCATGAGGCCTGAGAGGGAAATATCAGAACATTCTCAAACAAGGAACTTATATAACATGTAAAGACATATAGTTTTATTTGAAAGTGGACTAAGAGAAATATATATTAGACTAAGAAAAATATATATAGAAATATATATATATATATATATATATATATATATATATATTACGAGTTTCTAGGGCAACCACTAATTTTTAACATAAATCATGTTTGACATAGTCTATGGTTTATATCTGAAATGTCCTCTAAAGGCCTTGTGCTTATGACTGTATTGTCAGCCTGTGGTACTAATAGGAGGTGGTGCAACCTTGGGGAGGTTGGACCTAGTAAAAGAAGTTTGTGTCATTAGAGGTTTGTTCCTAAAAGGGGATATTAGACCCCCATGCCTTCCTGTCTCCCTTTGCTTTCTGGTTGCTTTGAAGTGAGCAGCTTTGTCCCACCATATAAATCCCTACTGTCATGTTCTGCCTCACTATAAGCCCAAAGCAGTGGGTCCAATTGACCAGGGATTGGTAACTCTGCAACTGTGAGCAATGTGTAGACATTTTTTCCCTATAAGTTGTTTATCTCAAGTATTTTGTCACAACAACATAAATATGACCGTCAGAGCATGGTAAGAGCAAATGTAAAATAGAATTACATAATATGTTGATTTGAAATAAGAAAGCAGAAATATTAAGGAAAGTAGAAACAAAAAATGCGGTAAGTGGAAAAGTTATAAACATGCTAATGTTATCCAATTCTATCAATAATCACTTTCAATGTAAAAATTTAAATATAATAATTAAAAGGATAAATGTCATAGAATTTTCAAAAGACTGAAATTTTCAGAATGGATTAACAATATAAAAGCAGACTCAAGTCCACTTTCTAGGAAGATACGATTTTAAATAAAATAATTACACAGGTCAAAAATAGATTATACCTAACATGGAAGGCTTCATAACATTCTCTAATAGAAGGAATCAGGATTTTTTGGAAAATGGCAAAATCTAGGATTCGGACAGGAGATGTTGAATATATGTCTGGAATATTTTATAATACCAGAAGGAAATGCTCAGAAACAAAAACCTCATGATGAAGAAAATACATTAAAAAGACACAGACACCCACTTAATGAGCTCCCAGTAGCCCAAACTTGAACCCATTTGAACAAAATAAATAAATAAATAGTAACTTTGGATTGTTATACAAAATATAAAATAGCTGTTTATACATCCATACTAATATACATTCTTGAATAAACAAACAAATGTAGGAGAAGAGACAAAGCTTTAATGCAAAATATTTCCATAGAATGTATATAATCTGCACTTAAAGAGGTGGAACATAGCTTCCACTACATAGAACTGGGTTGTGAATAATGACTTCCAAATGGAGAATAAGGAGAAAGTTGGAGGCATGGGAAGATGGGGATCCTGGTAGTAGAGACAAACAGCAAGCACTAGCAGGGTAACTAGTGCATAACCTTGACACGATTTGATGGAATGGGGGACGTCCTACAATAGAATTAAACCATAGCTCTCTATTGTCAAAGTCACCAAAAATAATGAGTATGAGAAACTGTCACAGCCAAGGCATCATAGGAAACCTGACTAGTAAATGTAGTGTGACACTTAGGGTGGAATTGTGAAACTGAAAAGAGACATTAAACAGAAGCTAAGGAAATCGGAGTATACTTTGATCTTTGGTTATTAATAATATATTAAACTTGTTTTATTAATTATAACAAGAAGCTGTAATAGGAAAACTTGGATGCAGGGTATATGAGAACAGAGTGTATTAAGTTCACATTTTTCTGTAAATCTAAATCTGTTCTAAAGTAAACACCTTACTATAAGTTATATATTGTGTAATTCCATTTACATAGCATTCTTTAAATTGCAAAATTTAAGAAAGATTTGTGTGATATGTAGTGGTAGAGAAGGGCAGAGTTTTGACAATAAAGTGGATAGCTTTAGGTAGCTCATCATGGGGCTAATTCTGTATCTGATTGCAATAGATTCTAAAGTAATAGATATGATAAAATCTCTTAGAACTATAGATACACTCTGTGAAAATGTCAATATATTAGGTATGAAATTACACTATAATTAGGTAAAATGTAATAGTGGTGGAAATGTTATGGTGTCCTAGGGAAGTCTGTATATTATCTTTGTAACTTCCTGCAAAGCTGTCATGATTTCAAATTTAAAAAGACAACTTATTTACATACATAGATAAATATAGAATATAAAACATCAAAAATCAAATCTATATGGAAAAAATCATTACATTGGACTTTATCAAATAATACCTCATAGTAGATTTGAAATCCTGTCAAAAGTATGAAAAGACAATTACAGACTGGGAGAAAATATTAGAAATCATACATCTGACAAAGGATTTTTTTTTCAGCATATGCAAGTCATTCTTCAACAAATATCAAAACCTCAACAAGAAAAGGAAAAAAGGCCTTAAACTTCCACTCCGACAAAGAGGATGCATTTATGGCCAATAAGCACTTATGAATATTTCCAATATCATTATGAGTTCCAGAAAAAAAAACAACTTAATGTAATAAGGAATAAAGTACTACCTACCCAGTAAAATAATACCAATGATAAAGCATTGGTACCAGTAAGATAACACCAATATCAGTAAAATAATACCAATGGTAGATAGAACAATTGGAAAATTCATATGTTGTTAGTGGAAACACACAATGTTATAGCATCTTTGGAAAATACCTTTACAGGTTTTATTTGGGGTGGGGAGGTACTGGGGATTGAACCCAGGAGCTCTTAACCTCCAAGCCACATCTCCAGCTCTTCTTGTGTTTTATTTAGAGTTGCTTAGGGTCTTGCTGAGTTGCTGATGGCCTTGCTAGGTTGCTGAGGCTGGCTTTGGACTCTTGATCCTCCTGTGTCAGCCTCCCAAGGTGCTGGACTTGCAGGAGTGTGCCACCACACCCAGCCCCTTTACAACTTCTTATAAAGTTAAATTTATCCTAAAATACAGCAGTTGCACATTTTCTTTAGGTTCTTGGGATCCATGGAGCAATGATATTTCTGCACATCTTCCAGCATCAACTATCTCTTCAAAGCTTCATGTACATCCTCATGAAAGCAGTTTGAAGCTAGGGTCACACTTATCACCAAGGCAGAAAAGACTGAGAACTTTTCCTTGCCCAGAGACATTCTAGAATAGTAAAGACAATGACCACTTTTTCTGCTGCCCACTGAAATCCAGCTGTTCCTGTCCTCAGAGGGGACAATGGCTGAGCTTCAGAGCACTTCTCTTATGACAGTTGGGTAATGTCTAAGCTTCTCAGTCTGACACATACCTCCTGTGTGATCAATACATAACTGAGCCCAATCTTCTTTTGCTCCTGTGGGTCTTGAGAGGCAATAGAAAGTATGAAGCTTATGCTATCTGCTATGCCTCAAGAAATAAACTGTATAAATCAATTTAGGCTCTTATCTCCGTACCAGATAAATCAATAGCAGTGTAGTAAGCAAACTAGCAGCTGTCGTATACTGATTTTTTGACACTCTTTCTACAAGTGTTTGCATTATCTTTATTTGTAATAGCCCTAAATAAGAAACAACACATATGTCTTAAATGAAGAATAAACTGTAGTATAAACATTTAATAAAATACTGTTTTGCAATAAAAAGGGACAAATAATTGATATCATTCAACGACTTGGCAAGATCTCAAGGGTGTTATGCTTAGTGAAAAGAGACATTTGGAAAATGAAGCATACTGCAAGATTCCATGTACGTAAGTATCAAACTGACAAGTTGTAGTGATGGGGAAAGATGATGAGAAAGATCATGGTTCCAGGGATTAACACTGGTGAGAGTACAAATCTATAAAGAGGTAGCTTAAGGGAGTTATATAGTGATGATGGAAATGTTCTATATACCGATTGTGGTGTTGGTGCATGAAATCTCTATGTTTCATAGCATTGCATAGAACCCACACCCTACTGTACATGCACACAGAAACTGATGACATCTAAATGAGATTTATGCTTTAGTAAACAATTCTACATGTCCTGTTTTGGATAATATAGTTATGTAAGATGTTGTCATTTAGGTAAACGGAGGGAAGAGTCCATGGGATATCTTCATATTTTTTTTGTAAATTCTTACACATCTAATATTTCAAAATAAAAACATTTGCTCTATTTTCATAGTTTCATATTTCTGAAGTTTGATGCTCAAAAATAAATACATTGAAAAACTCATAAAGATTCATAAAATAATCAAATAAAGATTAATAAAATAATCATTTTAGTGAGAAGAAAAAGAAAATGAATAAAAATTAGATATGTAGCTGTAATACAATGATATAAGAAATAATCTGTGGGTTAAAAGAAAATTCTAATGTAAAAATCAGCAATTTTATTTTCTTCCTTTGGGAAAGCATTCTAAAATTTGCTTTTGTTCTAGACCATGTAGACAGAGGATATTTTCAAAAATTTTCTAAATACTATTTTTCGTTGTATATGTGTGACTGAATGTGCTTCTTTCCAGCTAATTCATTTTAAAAGATTATAAATTATCTAGCAATTGTGAATGCATTCTTTATTTTTTTCTTTATTGAACCCAGGGACACTTAACCACTGAGCCACATCCCCAGTCTTTTTTTTCTGTTTTATTTAGAAATAGGGTCTCACTGAGTTGCTCAGGGCCTTGATAAGTTGCTAAGGCTGGCTTTGAACTCCCAATCCTCCTGCCTTCGGAGTTGCTGGGATTACAGGCATGTGCCACCACACCCAGCATGAAGGCATCCCTTAATAGTTAAATTTCAAAATTGAAAGCTGATCCTAGAAAAATATTCATTTTACGTAATGGATGAATTAGCTTTTAAAAATACAGATTCTATCCAAATAGTGTCTTGGGTAAATTAACTAACATACCTCAGATACTTTCCATAAAAATAAACTACTTTGTTCTCTGTGGATGCAGTGGTAAAGTAATAGCTGTTTTAAGCTTGCTGGGATACACTCCATGTTCTCAGACTTGTTCTCTGACACCTCATCAGGATGCTTTTTACCTCTGTGATTTTATTTGTCATATCTAGGTTTCATCTACTAGTTGTTTGATTTTGCACAGAAAGTGATTTGTCTTTTCTTTTTCCTTTTGTGTCAAATCCAATGGAATAATCCTTAAATTTCTTTATAGCATTACCTTTCTGATTAATTACAAATTCTAACTGGTTTCCCTCTGACAGAATTCTTTCAACCATCAAGAATTTAATACTCAGGGAGTTCAACAATCAATAAGGTTAATAGAATGGCTTCCCCAAGTGTGAAATCCATCAAAATAAATAGGTTGTACTTCTTTAGATTAAAATTAGTCATCCAAATTTGAAGCCATTTATTAAGACTCTGATAATCCATATTTTTATAAATAGTTTTCATTAGTAGCAAACAAGATTTGAACATTACAACAGCACACCCAGGAAAGAGCCATCTACATCTAAATATATAAGACATTTTATTAGAAGAATTTCACTTTAATCAGATTTGAAAGCCTCTATAAGTTGACAAGCTGATTAAAGAGCTTTTGCAGGTCTATTTTCTGCAACTGGTGCAGAGCAGGCAATATGGAGAGGAAGATGGATGTCAAGTAGAGTGGAGGACTGACAAACTAGCACCATCACCAAGGGAGTTAATGTGCTAGGATCCATGAAGATGTCTTAAAAGCAATGTCTTCTCACATCTTTCACTTTGATGACATGGTTATTCTTCAGATAAGATGGTCTAAATATTCACCTGCCGCATGTAAGAAAAGCTGAGGGAGGATTCCATGTGAAAGTGGCTGCATTGCAACCTCGATGCTGCTTCATACCCGTGGGGTGTTTGTCCAGCCCCAAATAGACAGGCAACAACCGGAGTCACAGCAATGATTGGTGTCCCCACACCTGCCTACCAAGTGCAAAAGCAGCATCTGTGTTGTCCTACATCTGGTTTTCAAATATTGTGCAAAATGTGCCTGGTGAGCACCCTAAGTGAAAACCACAAGAAAGGGAAATCTGCAACATTTAGTTCAGAATGACACACTGACATTTGAAGATCCACTTGAGAAGGCGATTATAGAGAATATAGAAGAAAGGATATGATTCTTCAAATGCTAACGAGTTTACAAAATTTTTTCTCTAATGACTCACTCAGGTAAAAAAAAATTATTTTAACAATGCAAATGAATACATAGTTTTGCTTGTCAAAATCTATTATATCTGTGTAAGTAGTTTCAGGGCATTGATTACTTGGATGGATCTCAAAATCCCCAGGGATTATTTTGATTATGCAAAAATAAATCAATGAGAAATTTGAAGAAATAAAATATATGGTCCAAATAGTGACAATGAATTTTTAGGTAATATTTTCACCTTTTCTACCATCAGATGAACCATTTGAGGTGATTCTTTGCTATGGTAGCATTCACCATCCCACCAATCTACTTGTTAAGTCACACCTTAAAAACACAATGTGCTTCAAGGACAGAGTTGTATCTTTGTGGTATATTATAGTTATCTTAGGGATGCATCATTATGAAAGTTTTGATCAATTTAATAGTTCCGCCAACAGCAGATTTGCTCTTTTATTTTTAAATAGCACACTTTTTTTGTTTGTTCATTTTTGGCAATCAAACACAAGACCTCATATATGCTACATAAGTGCTCTGCCAGTGAACTATATCCACAGCCCAATACATTTGCTGTTGTTGATATGACTCCCTGTATTAAGCAGTGTTTTGATTTTTTCATAGTTACTGATTAATTATATTCTACCAATAGATATCTCTCATGAAGATTTCCTTTTTATAGGATGATTCTTAATATTTTTCTTATTAAACTTTAGGAAATTCAATTCATAAGGTATACTCTTGTGTACAGCGTCTTCTATAACATTGAGAATGAACACAAAAGAATGTAAGTTGAGGTGATGCACCTTACAGCCAGCTGATAATAAACATTTCAACTTCATTAGTTTCGATTTTAATGAGGATAACATATTTGAGAAAATATTTAGAGTAATTTGTGATCTCATTTGGAACTTATTTCCAATTGAACTACACACTATTACTTTGGAGAATTCATTTTTGTTCTTTCTAATTTTTTTTAGCTTATGAGAGATTAGTTATCATGAGAATATAAACAACAATGGAAAGTTGACTTATTTTTACTTAATCTCAAACTTACCATCGTTCTTTTTTTCAGTTATATCCTTTATACTACTGATGAAGATAACTGTTGAAGTAAAACATTATTTTTCAATTTTCTTGGATAAATATTCACTTATCCTCCAAAGCATAGTAGATCAAACTCCTTATCCACTGTAAATTATTTTCATAGTAAGTAGTCAAGGTTCACTTTCAAATTTAATTTTCATCACAAAAATCCAAGGCAGTTATATTCTTATGGGTCCTTATGTGTCTTTATGCTAATAAAGACATGATTATTCAATGCATATCCCTGGTCAATGTAATTTTGAAGAGTTAACTCTTCCTATTGTTTACCTGTACTATTTGCAAAGACAAATCACATTTCATGTTTTATTTTTGCTTTATCTTAAGGACATATCAGAAACTCCTAAAAAAGAGTGAAATTAGGGATCTGCAAATTAAATCAGAAATGAGAAGCCCCACATACCTATAGAACAGGCTAAAATTCAGTGCAGGTAAGGATATGGATCAAGAGGAACTAGTATTCATTGTTGGTGAGAATGTAAAAATAGCATAGCCACTCTGAAAAATGGTATTGGCAGAGTCTTATAAAATTAAACAGATGCCCACTGAACTGTGAATTTAATTCCTTGGAGTTTACCCATACATGTTAAATACATGTTTCTAAACAAAACTTAAACAACCCTTTGAATCCAAAAAATATTTACTGTGACATTTTACTTAAATGAAGCTCATATTTTAAGAGCTTGTGTCCTTCCTTCTCTCCAAGTTTTGTCATGTTAAGTTTCCAATGTAGTGGGAACTATAGAGTTGTAAGACTTTTATGGTCGGTCTCTTTTCCTGCTTAGCATAGCAATTAGGTGTAGCTCCATCTGTCAATCAGTGGGAAAGGATCATAAAATCACAAAATGCTTTATTGGTTAGTGATCCTTAGAACATGTGGGATTTACGACATAGTATTTAGTTCATGTCTAGAAAACTCTAAAGTTGTCTGAAGCTATCTCTGGCAGAGGCAGGTATGCTCCAAGATACAGAGCAAAGGTAGCTGTAAAACATTTTTGGACATACATCAGGAAGATATTTTGAGAAGTGATCACAAAGAAAAAAGAAGGACTGACCATAATGAAATTAAAAAAAAAATGTAAGGTGAATAACATCATGACCAAGTGGATTTAACCCATTGGTAAAAAGATGTTTCAACATTTCAAAATGAATGCTATTGAATATGAAAATCATAATATCATTTTAATAATGTAGGAATGGTCTATTATAACAACAACTATTCATTCATGATAAAGATTCTCCACAAACTTGGAATTAATGAGAACTTGTTTAATCCAATTTAAGGGAATTAGCAAAAACTTATAGCTTTTAAAACACTTATTAGCAATAGCTTGAATCAAGGCAAGGATGTCTACTCGCATCAAGGCTCTTTGATTTTAAACTAGAATGTCTAACCTTTGTAACATGAAAAAAAAGTTTAAATTAAAATTTCAGAATAGAAAGGAGAAAAAACCCTGCATTACAGATGACAGAATTGTCTATACAGAAAATACTGAATCTAGAAACAGAATTTTCAAATTAATAAATGAATTTAGGAAGTCTTCAAGTTACAAGTTCATTTATATTGTATATATAAGTAAGAAACCATTGTCAATTGAAATATAAAGATTACTATCCATAAATCACCAAAACTTGATATCAAACAGTAAAATGTGTATGTTATATATTGAAAATCCAAAGTACAAATAAAAGCAACGAAACAAGACTTAAGTTAATGCAGGGATATACATTGCTCTTGGATAGGAATAGGCAGTAATACAAAGATGTGAATTTTCCCCAAGTTAATCTGTACTTCAACATAATTATAATCTAAGTCAGAAGAAATCTTTGTTGAATTTGACCTGATGATTCTAAAGTTTATTTTGAAATTCAGAGGAGCTAGATTATTCAAAACAATTTTGAAAAGTGGAGTCAAAGAGAGAAATAATTCCAAGAGTTACTATGCAGTTTCATTAATTGAAAGATGTAGCATTTGAGAAAGTTAGACAGAGATAAATGAAAAAGAATAGTTGACAAGTAGACCCATACACATATAATCATTAAATTTTTGCCAAAGACACAAAGATAATTCAATAGTGAGAAGAGCATTTTCACAAATGTTACTGGCACAATTGGATGTCCATAGGCCAAAGAAAAAAAATATCTATATAAAAATAGTTTAAAGTGAAGAAATATGTATGTAAAAGTGAATCCTAAAATACAAAACTTATAGAAATTAATGTAAGAGAAAAATTTTGAGGTTAAGAAAATATTCCTAAAATATACATTTTGTTTAATGACAAAAATCAATAAAAGAAAAGTTATGAATTACGTTTATGTTAAGAATATCTGTTCTTGAGACCTTTCTAAGAGAACGTAAAATATGGCTAGAAAATATTTGAGAGAAAATATTTGCAAACCACCTCGTTCATATAGACAACTTGTACTCAGATTATGAAATTTCTCAATACTCATTTAGAAAAACAATGTAATTTAAGAAAAAAAAGGAGAATATTGTTTAATGAGTTGAAGAGGCACTACACCAGAAAAAAAATAATCATTGTATGACAAATTCAAATATAAAAAGATGATCAATCACCGGGCATGGTGGTACACACCTGTAATCCCAGTGGCTTGAGAGGTGGAGGCAAGATCACAGTCTCAAAGCCATCCTCAGTAACTTGGCGAGGCCCTGAGCAGCTTAATAAGACCCTGTCTGTAAATAAAATATTTTTTAAAAGGCTGGGGATGTGGCTCAGTATGTAAGCACCTCTGGGCTCAATCCCTGGTACAAAAAAAAAAAAATGATGCTCAACACTTCAACCTTATTAGTCATAGGGAGATGTGAGTTTATATTACATTGGGATATATACATTTACTCACTTCTAGAATGTCTTAGAGAGCTCACAATAGTAAATGGTGATGAGGATCTGAAGTAATTTATACTTTCAAACATTGCTTCAAGAATATTGTGACAAGGGTAAACAGTACAGCTATCTTAGCAATTGATGTAGCGGATTCTCATACAGTTAAACATGCACTTTCCATAGGGTGTAGTCATCCCCTTTCTAGTAATTTAACAATGCAAAATACACTTCTGGGTTCACAGAAGATCTTGTATGTTAATGTTTACAGTGACTTTATTTGTAGTCACCAAAACCTGGAAATGAACCTCAAGCAAACTACTCTTCAACCAGGGAAAGAATGGGTAATCCGAAGCACATCCATTCAATACATTGCTTCCCAGTAATGTACTGGGAAAAACAGTCACAAACACTGTGAGTGCATCTCCAAAGCTTCCACTAAGTGAAACAAGCTAATCTCAAAGGATGACAACTGTGTGTGTAATTTTGAAAGGGAAAAAGGGAACTATGGGAACAGAGAAGGAAAAATGGATCAGTAGTCAACAGGGATTGGGGTAAGAAAAGGTGTTGTGTGCAAAGTAACATTGAGTTATTCATAGGTGAGGGTAAATTTTCTAAATCTTGATCTTGGTGGTGATCCACAATCATTCATTTATCAAAATTCACAGAATTGTATTCTAAAGCAGGTGATTTCTTTTGTATCCAAAATTTGACATTTTTATGTAAGCTTTTCCAAATATAAAGAATATATACATAATTCCCCATTATAGTAACAAGTAGCTCTTTCAAATAGTATAAATTCTGTTAGAAATATTTTATAGTCATTACTCAATTTAAGTTTTATCAACTTTTTGTTAATATTGTTCATATGTTTTCCTGTTTATTTATTTTAAATTACATTTTTATTAGATTACTTTTAATTTTTTTTTAAAATATATGTTTTTTACATGGACACAATGCCTTTATTTTATTCATTTTTATTTTTATGTGGTGCTGAGTATTGAACTCGGTGCCTCAAGCGGGCTAGGAAAGAGCTTTACCACCGAGCCACAATCCCAGCCCCTTTTTAAAATTTTTGTGAACCTATGTTTTCACAATCATTCAGTTGCTTGGCAAATACCCTACAACTTTAGCCCAAGTATTATTATCTGCCTACTTGTACATCAACTTATAATTTTTTGTATCTACATAAACAAAGATATTTATAGAACAACATTCAACTAAAATAAGTTGTTAATAGTGAAATTCAATATAATATCTCTTTTTTGGTACCAGGGATTGAACCCAGGGGTGCTTAACCACTGAGCTGTATCTCCAGTCCTCTTTAATTTTTACTTTGAGGCAGGGTCTTGCTAAGTTGCTTAGGGCCCTGCTATGTTACTGAGGCTGATCTCAAACTTGCAATCTTCCTGCCTCAGACTCCTGAGCTGCTAGGATGATAGCTCTCATTTTAGATTATTTTTAATCATTTACATTATCTATAATGGTCATGTATTCTTTTTTATTGAGGTTTGTTTTTGTTTTATTTTTTTAAAACAAAAAAACTTCAACAAAAGCGAGAGATGGTTAAAATGTTCATTTAGTAAGAATGATACAGATATCAGAATTGTTCTAAAATGTTTTCTAAGAGCACCATGACACTGCAATGACCTGAAAGACAATTGTGGTCTTGTAGGGTATAAAGTGATGAACTACTTCTCAATTACTAATGACAAGATAATAATGTCCTCTCAGCTCAGTCCCCGAAATATAGATTCAGCTTCTAATGGACCATTATAAGGATATCAAAGTTGTCATGCTTTCAAAATCATAACTCCTAGGTTGTTTAAGTAATTTGGCAAATAGCATCTTTCTTCAATCTTTGGTGTCTTTTAAAGGTCAGATATCAAGCCTTCATAAATATTGATGAACCTGAACAGATTGTGTTCAAATGATGTGCACTTTTTTCGTAGACAGGTCATCTCTTTCCTCTTTTATTGCAGTTAAGTCTCTCAGGATCATGGGTTAAACATACATCAACTTAAGACTCAAACCCAAAGAAGTAAAAACACAAAAGAGTAGTAAAAAAATTTGTTTTTATTTTCCTGTATACTTCATTAAAAAAGGTACAGTTTTATTAGTAGTACATTAATTAACTGAAAGAATGAAGTGACAAGTTTTTGTCACAGATATTAATTTACATTTTACAAACATCCACCAAAACAATTAAAAATGAAATAAATATATTTACATTTTGTATTTCTGATATTTCCATTGCATTTTGATATGTATAAAATATATAATATTTATAATATTTTATTTATCTTTAAAAGTAAATTATAATGTGCAAAGAAGTGACATGATGATTTTAAAGTAGTAGGTAATAAGAATAAATCATAAACATCAATTTTAGAGGTATGGATAAAGCGATTCCTTAAGGAGAGCTCATGAATACAGCATTATTAATAGTAGCAAAAATGTTTATTCTTAATACTGGAACATCGACACTTACCTTAAAAAGTTAAGCACAAGATTGTCCTTGTGCTTTTAAAGCTTCTCACACACTGCTGATTTCTAGCAGTAATTCTAAATTATTGTTAGGATTATTACTTTTCCTCCATAATAAATCAGGCTTCCCTTACATCCAGCATTCAACAGAGACAAAGTTTATGAACAAGCTTTGTCACTGTAAATGAGAGAAATGTGGATCCATAAACTAATGCACCCAAAGGAAAATTGCTCCGCTTGCATGAAGATGCTCTCTCTGCTTGCTAATATGGACCTGGCCTTTGTTGCCAAGGAAATGAGTTTTGTCTTGCTGAATGACAGTTTTATGAGTGAAGATTTTAAAACAAGAAGTTGGCACATGCCTGAAATATGGGGAAGAAATGCCTAGCTGAATGTTCTCCCTTTAAAACTAAGGTTGAATGGAAATAAAAACATTGTGGCAAGTATTGGGGAAGACTTTACGTTTATATTATCTCTTATAATATTTTAAAATAAATACTTGTTCCAATATAACAAATTTAAAGCATACCTGATTTAATGATCTGATTGGTTATTTTTTCATCAGGCATAAGACATTATTATTTTAGTTAACGATTTTCAAATGATTTTGAACTCCCTTCTTTGACCTATGCACCTGTAATAGTCTCCTTTAAGCTCATACTACGTCGTACACTGCAATGAACCATTTAAAGATTACCCTGAACACGCACACACCCACACTGGAGCCCATAACACACGTGCACATACAAACATACCTACATATACCAAGGCACTGGAGGGGTTCACACATAATGAAGCCTTCTATTGTTAAAATTTGGCCAATGTACAAACCAGGTGTTATAAATGAATCTCATGCATCTAAGCCTAAATTTCATGAGACATAGAAATTTGTATTTTTGTTCAGCTTTCTCAGTCAAGTTGTCCAAGTCATAATAAATAACAATAGTTAATCACACTGAAAATAAAACATGAAATACCAATTGCCAAATTAATGAAAATCAGAATAGTATTTTCTTATTGGTGGTTATTTCATGATTATTCATATTAAATGGCAATTTAGGCCTGTTTTTTTATTAATAGTGTCAAAACTAACAACAATAAAGATATGGGATAAATTTTAATTCAAAGTACAATTTACAATGTGACTTAAAGCATATTAAGTCAATATATACTAAACATATGCTTTTAATTTAATTTGTGGTCAGCATTTTATCTCGTATATATGTATACATATGCACACACATATACACAGATATATGTGTGTGCATGTGTGCTAATGGTGGACAAAGACAAAACTCCTATATATTTCAGTGTACAACTTGCCTATCATCATCTATATGAGCACGAGATAGATTTTCCTGACACAACAAAGGATATTTACTTATTTTTTTGCATTTTAAAATGGGATTTTTATAAAAATTTGAAATGATTCTTACTTATTCTATAACTCATATAAAGTTTAAAAATTTGCTTTTCTTATTTTTCTTTTTAGATGACCAGCACATTTCCTGTGGAATCAACACCTGATCTTCCTGCTGTGGGCACACTGGGGTCACCTCAATATGAGGCATATTGCAATTTAATTCTAGTTAGTAGCAGAAGTTCTATTGTGAGCCATCTGCCACTGCTTAGAATCTGAAGGTGGACACTTCTCTCTACTTTTCCCCGGGCTTCAAATTTTATTATGCCTATTGTATTTGATCAATATATGAGCAGTAAATCCAATGTGCTATCCTCATTGTAGATATTAATTCAGTTTTATGGTCAAAATAAATTCTATTAAGACATTATTATATTTATCACAGTTCTTTTGATAAAGTATCTTAGATCTAAGTTAACTTTTTCTCATATCCAATTATCCACCTTCACTTTTTCTTTTCCATTTAATATATTTAAGAATTATCAGATACAAAGTTAATTAATAAATTTCTAATGACACTGAAAACAGTGATGACTTTTTTTAATTCAATGGATGTTTGTCCTTTAAACAATTGTTTGTCTCATTCCTGAGTGACACATTTTCTCCTATTAAAAATAAAAAAAAAGAAAAGTAAACCATTTTTTTAGATGCTTGGTAATTTTAAGAGGAAACATTAAGTGTTTCATAGGGTACAGGTGTGTTAATTAAAAATTTAATTTTTAACTATCAAATAAGCAGCTTATAGTTTAAAAGCAGGCGTCAATAAAGCTATAGTGAAGGACAGGGAGTGTTTTTCACTTTCCACAACTGGACTCTTGAGTTGTGGGTGTGTACCTCCAATGCTTTCAAATTTTCAGCTCTGCACTTTTAAAATTCTAAAACAAGACAACCAAAATAACCTGCGTAATTTCATGACATAGATATAAATTTTAAATTTAATTTTCAAATCTCACCTTATGTTCTCATAAAATATTGCTCCAATGGAAAACTATTGTATAGCTAACATAGTTAATAGCTTTGAGACTGCTTTGTAAGGATTTTTTTCAGTCCATGATTGGTAGAGTTAGGGTTACAAAGAATTTCTCTTACATCATATTTGTTGACATTATTTTCTCTACAAAAGTTCTTAGGGTCACTGAAAATTTATGAAACTGTAATTTGATAATAAATCTCCTTAGGTAAAATATAAATCTGTTTAAAATGAAGGAACGAACAAAGAGATTCACAAATGTTTTCATCATACATAATCAAATTAATACATTTTGGCATATTTGGTGGATACTGGCAAATTTATAAAACATTTTCAATAACATTGATTCGAGGGAGACACAGTTCATTTCACATTGTGCCCGTCATAGGTCAATGTAATTATCCTTATGCAGTTCTTGAGGGTATTTTACAACAAGATAAAGAAAATCAGAGTGCCAGTGCAGAATCGTGGAGGGAGAATACAAGGAGAAATTTACATTAGCAAATTAAAGTGCTTCTCTCTTTGATGATTTTTTTTTTTTTTTGCATGCTCCTTGCTGTCATTTTTGTTTTTTAGCCTCTTTACACTCATAATACAATGACAGGGCAAGGGGTTCATGATCTGGCCCAATATGTATTTGTCATACAAAATAATCTAAAATACAGAAATAACCATTTAATTGTTATTTTTATTTATAGGTAGCTTACAACTTTTTTATATTATTTACATACATCTTCATACCATTCATTTCTTGATCTTCACATTTGGTGAAAGCAGTATGTGGATACACATCAACCAAGTGAGAGCAGGCTGTCTTGTTCATCTAGGATTACTTACACATGCCTTCCAGAATAGAAATGCATTTGAGATGAGTCATGACCATCTTTTTTTTTCTGCTGAAACTTCAATCTGATTCCATTGTTGACTTGGTGATATCATGGTCTCTCCAGGGAGTAAAATGATGAATATGTTTAGTCTGTTTATCTAGTTGGGGTAACTGTCAGTTTGGAAATCAGTATGTCAAGTTGTGTACTTTGCTTTGCTTGTAGTAGCAGAGCTGGCAGCAGCAGAAGCAGTAGCCTGATTGCCTAAAAATAGAGGGTCCAAACAAGCTACTTTGGCAGCAAAGAATGAATGAATGCAGTGAAGAACAGCAAATAAATTTGAAAATTCCAGCTCCTAAAAAGGAAAGAGAAATAAAAGAGCTAAAACGGAAATAAAATTCATTGAAAAATTGGGAAAATTAGGCATTTTTCAATTGCAATAAAAATTCCTTGAATCAATAATATTTTATGCATGAAAGGTAATTTATAATGTAGATATTTTTGGTCAGTATGTAATATCCTATTATAGATATATTGAAAACATTGTGGGAAAAAGTTGGGAAGATTAAGTATTCTCATCACCCATGTATGTAATTTCAGGATTGATAAACACTGAATAGAAATATATCTCACAAGGTTGGGTTTTACTCTTCATAATAGATTTTAAAAGATGATATCAGGGGCGGGGATGTGGCTCAAGTGGTAACGCACTCGCCTGGCATACACAGGGCAGGGCGCTGGGTTCAATCCTCAGCACCACATTAAAATAAAATAAAGATGTTGTGTCCACCAAAAACTAAAAAATAAATATTAAAAAATTCTCTCTCTTTAAAAAAATGTGATATCATAAATATTTTTGTGACAAACCAACATTAGTCTCATAAATATATTTTAATTCCAAGAGGTTTGAGAGGTTTGAGAGAAGACTAGTACATTTATACGCTTAATAAAGTTAATATGAATGAAGCACTTACCACAATAAAGATAACTAATGGATAATAAACCATGAAATTATGGATAAATTTTCTGTTTTTTCATTATATACTCTTAATAAAGGATGCACAATTACAATTCATTCACCCACTACTTATAGTGTTTGTAATTTATAGTATGTGGCAGTAGAAAATAATACAAAATAGGGAGTCAATTAGAAATCATTAAAGCATCTCTTATGTAACATAGTTATTTAAATAAAACAATTCACCCAGGAATTTTTTTCATGTCATTAAATAGAAGCTAAGAAAAGCATAGTGTGTATTCATAGACCTGCATGATGTTGCAGATAAAACTATGTTGCCTTAGTAATTCCTTTCAGACCTTCAGGATTTCTTAGCTAGTGGCCTATGGCAAATAGTGATTTATTTTAGAAAATAGCCAAGACTATTTATTTAACTATTTTGATTGTCTAAAATTCTTCCATCAAAAATCATTTTACTAACTCCACCAAAATTTAGGAGCTTTTTTTTCATTTATCCACTCCAGGAGTACGGATGATGCTATTTGTAACCTGAAAGGTTTCCTCTTGCCTTTACTCACTCACCCAGGAATCCCTCCATTCATACTGTCATTCTTTGTGCAGCCAGCTTAATTCCCACACAGATAGATACTTTCTGTGTTAACCCATTCTAAGTTCACCTGATATAAAAAATGGTTGAAAAGTCTTGGGACATAGAAGATAACCTTGGAACACGCAATTCATTCTAGGTGAGGAGGAGAATGTTGTTAAATGTTACAACTAGGCAAAAGTACTGTAACAAATAACATTTTTTCAAAGTCATTCTATTCCATCTTTATTAAATTGGAGAATATACTTTGTTTACCAAAAAATCCCAGATGTCCAAATATCAAGGTTTTTTTTTACATAGAAATTAAGGTTTTTAATTTTTCTTTCCTTGTCAATTAGTTATCAATAACTTAATGTTCATTGAGACTTTGAATTTTTTACACCATTCTTGGGAGGATGGTCGACAAAAAACAAACAAGTAATTAGAAGATAAAGCAAGAGATTTAAAGTTGGCCTTGGATCCAGTGCCAACTCATCTTTCCTCTGCCTCAGTAGCCAGCTTGGGCAAGTGCACGCTTTCCTAGGGCATCAGTGATCACCTCCAGGCAAATCTATAACAGTGAGTTACTACTCTTTTACTCATTTCTAGTGAATTTTAAAGCTACATTTCTGTCCATCTGTGAAATATCCACAGAGGGTTTCCACAAAGTTATGCACTATAAACGTTCAATTAGTTTTTTTTTTTTTTTTAAATCTTGATCAACTCTGTGAATCTCATTAGGTAAAAGCTAGCTCCAAATTTTAAGTGCTCATTCATCCATTCATTCAAGACATGTTTTCAGAGAGCTTCCTACACATTCATTACTTTCTTTTGATGAAAAATATAGCAGCGAACAAAACAGAAAACAAACAAAGAAACAAAACAAAACAGATGGGAGTTAGCATTCTTGTGATGGGAGAAAAAAATAGGGAAATAAATAAATATCATATAATTAAGCATGCATCTGGAGACTAACATGCTAAGTGAAATAAGCCAGTCCCCAAAACACCAAAGGTCAAGTGTTTTCGCTGTTACGAGGAAGCTAAATCACAATAAAGGGAGAGGGAAGAAGAAAAAAGAAATTCAGTATATTAGAAAAGGGGGATAGGAATTAGAAAGAGAGTAAAATGAATCAGACATAATTTTCCTATGTACATATATAAAAATACCTAGGTGAATTCCACCATCAAGCCCACCCGCAAGAATGGCGATCTAATTAGAATAAGATATATTTCATGCTTATATAATTTTATCAAAATGGATTCTATTCTCATGTATACCTAAAAAACAAATAAAAACAAATTAATATAACATCAGAATGTGCTATGTTCAGTCAAGGAAATAAGGCGGGACATTGAGTAAATATTATGTTAGGGGCCATGGGACAAGAAAACCACAATGTCATGTGAGCAAAACCTGAAGGAAGAAATAAAAAGAATGAAACATTTTGATATTTCTCAGAAAATATTCTAGGCAGAAGAAATATGATTTCAAAGATCCTGAGGTAGATACATTCTATTCTAGGAGAGCTTAAGGAAAAACAAGGGTCACTATAGGTAGAATGCAGTAGTTAGTGAGTAATAGGTAGGAATAAAATTCAAAGGAAGAAAGAGGAGAGGAAGAGGAGAAATATTTTGAATTTATGGTGGGTTATCACAGTATTAAAGAATTTTGACTTAAAAATGTTTTACTTAATGATTTATTAATTTCAGTATAAATTTGGAAGAATCTGTATCAGTTTCAGTTCTTTTTACGGTTTTAGAATGTATCCCCGAAGAATATAAGGGTAGACTATTGCATACTAATTTCCCAAACCTTTGAGAAAGATTCTTGATTCTGCACAAAGATCCATTTCTCTGCTCTATTTAAGGAAAAAGACTTCTCCAAAGGGATAGTTTCTAGTCTCTACTTCCTTTCCTAAATCTTTCAAGAACTCATTCCTATGAATATATTGCTTCTTCTTCTCCACAAAAATTTATATCATAAAGTATAATTAAAAAATCTGTTAAGAGTAACAACATGTAAGGCAGAGGATACATGTGATAGAAGGAAGATGAGTTAATTTGTGATGAATAGATTTGCTTTTTAATAAAAATTCTAAATAATTTCTAGGTATTGATTTAGGCATATTATCGGTAATTTTCTTACTCCTCAGAAAATTCTAATGACTTTTTGAGTCCACTGTAAGGACAACCAACAGTATCATTCAGTGACTCCAATAATTTAGTCACCATCTACATTTTCATACCTTCTTCACACAGTTTCACAGTCATAAAACAATCAGAGAATAATTAAAGTATAAATCATCTCTTCTAATAGTGTAAACAGAACATTAAAATCATTGGGAAATTCACATTTTATCAATTCCTTGACTAATAACACTATTATTTTTCCCTTCTGACTTTTGATTTCAAGACTTTCTTTTCCCTATCACAAGCTTCTCTTTCATTTCCATTACGATCCTCATCCCCTATTCAAGGTCAATGTATTTTCAATATTCTTCATTAATTCACAGTCAACACACACACAAAAAAATCTCCATCACCCCCCCACACACACACACACACCACACACACACACATTGCTTCTTTCTTCTGCATGCCACAAGTCACAGTCAAATTTACCTATGCCATTAATGTGTAAGTTAATATGATATCTATCTTGACAACCCCCTTATGTATCAATCATTTTTCCCCACAATACTCGCATGAAAATAAAATTTACATGCTATAAAATTCACCTATTTGAATCCTTGGAAAACTGAGAATGGAACTACCATTTGACCCAGCTATCCCATTCCTCAGTCTATACCCAAAGGACTTAAAAACAGCATAACATATGGACACACCCACATCAATGTTTATCAATGCTATAGCAGCACAATTAACAATAGCTAAACTGTGGAACAACCTAGATGCCCTTCAGTAGATGAATGGATAAAGACAATTTGGTATATATACACAATGGAATTCAATTCAGCATTAAAAGAGAATAAAATTATGGCATTTTCAGGTAAACAGATGGAGCTG
This sequence comes from Marmota monax, assembly GCF_021218885.2. Taxonomy (NCBI): domain Eukaryota; kingdom Metazoa; phylum Chordata; class Mammalia; order Rodentia; family Sciuridae; genus Marmota; species Marmota monax. The sequence goes on along the minus strand of NW_026695198.1, from coordinate 5,598,578 downwards.
GAGAATATAATGCTAAGTGAAATTAACCAACCCCCCCCCCAAAACACAAATGCCAAATGATTTCTTAAATCAAAGAATGCTGATCCATAATATGCTGTTTGGAGGGGGCATGGGAGGATTATATGAACTCTAGATATGGCAAAGGGGAAAAGGAGAGGTAGGGAAAGAGAGCGGTCATAGGGGTAGAAAAGACAGTGGAACGCTATGGTCATCATTATCCTAAATACGTGTATTAAGACAAGAAGGATGTGACTAGTTTATGTACAACCAGAGATATAAAAAATTATGCTTTATATGTATAATATGAATTGTAATGCATTCTGTTGTCATATATAACAAATTAAAATTTTAAAAAATTTAAAAAAATTAATAAAAAAATAAAACAGAACAGAAGAAAAAATATTTACCTATTTGAAACATTTCATGGGTTTCAGTATATTTACATAGTTGCGTAAACATCACCATTATCAAACTTCAGAAATTTTGTATGATTCAAAAATATCTTATTGTAAATCACACTCCATTTCCCTTGTTTCTAGTTCCTGATAACCATAAATATCTTTATCTATAGATCACCTTGTTCTGGACATAAATAATTTCATACAAATAAGATCTTTGGTGATTGCCTAGATTTATTTAACATGATCTATTTCAAGGTTCATCTTTGTAGTAACAGGCACTATTACTTCAGTTCTAATTATTGCTGAAAAATATACCCTTATGTAATATAGCTCATTTTTTCCTCCCTTCATCATTTTTTGAATATTTAGCTTATTTCCACTTTTTGTGTTTTTTCATTTTTCTTGATTATATTTCTCTTCTCTATTAATGTACTTCTTGTTCAATAGTTATCATTTCTAATTCCTATTTGTTTTGTTCATCTTGTTTATTTGTTCATTTTAGTTTCTTATTGAAAAGGACAGGTTATTTAATATTTACTTTTTTTTTCAAAATCTTTATTGATCAAATGGTAGAACAGATGTACAGGGTTTTGGTTTTCATCTCTGGGATTCTGCTTTAGAGTTTTAAGTTATACACATGCAAGAGGATAGATTTGTATATTTGTTATAATTTGTGGGTGACTAGAAACACTGAAGTAATTTTCTTGATCTTAAACCTAAGGAAATATGATTTCTAAAATGTTTCAGTACCTTTCTTTCAATTCCTTGCCTACACACTCAGATTAAGGAAGAATATGTTGAATTGATCTGCTTGTATTTAAATTTTCATTGAGGAGTATTGTCCTATAGTTGCACTTTGCAAATCCCAATGCCACTGGGTTGTTCAGCACAATTGTGTGGTGCTTGGTAAACTCTGTGCCCCAGGGCTGGTGAATCAGGACAGTCAAAACAAAGGGAAACTTGAATTTTCTAATTTCACTGTTATTCTATTCTTGCTTCAGTTAAGAGGTTTAAATGAACCCAGTTTTGAGACAGTCTTTATATTAGAAATTGTCAGTTCTGTGAAATGCTTTGTCCTTTGGGGGCTCTCCTTACATCACTGTGAATTGGAATTTATTTAATAAAGCACCAAGTAGGAATGGAGAGGGGGCTAGTGTGTCCAAGGGAATTAGAAAAAAATGTTAGCTTGATGACTTTTACTTAGGCTTCTGCTTTATCTTCTCTGTCTTTCCATTCCCCTCCCCATCAACTTATACATATGACAACTACAGAACAATGTTAAATTCACTCAGAATGTTTTAAAAATAAAACCAGAAGTTAAAGATATTAAAATATTTTGATTTATTCTGCTGTAAAATTAATTCTTTTTGTGGTGAACTGTTTCACAGTATCTTGGCATGAGAATACAGTGTATTTTAAAAATATAAAAAAAATTAAAACTTGATTTATTTTTTGGCTCAATTATTTGAGTCCATGAAATATTTCATATGGGTTACAATGCCAAATTCATGCCATTCTCAGAAAACAATGGCATTTGAAGATTTACTTTTTGAGAGGGATAGCATTTGCAACTATAAATTTTACTCTAAAAAAACTATATAATTCCTGTTTGATATAACATGATTTTATTTTTCTTTATCTCACATATTCTCTGGTTTTGTGATTTTCCTTTGGACCTTTGGCTATTTAGAAATATGTTGTGTTATTTCCCCACATTTGTATATTTTTCAGATATTCTCCACTATCTGTTCCTATTGTCCTCCCATTACAGTCATATAACACAATTTGTATTTCGCTTACTTTATATTCAGTGGGCCTTTTTTTTTTACCTGGTCTATCATAGATAATGTTGCACAAACACTTGAGAAAAATTTATTTTCTTCTTTAGTTGGGTGGGCAGTTCTAAAATACCTCAACATCTGGTTAGTTAACAATGTTTATGGAGTCTGCCGCATGTTTTTAATCTTGTGCCTGTTTGTTCTATCCAATACTTGAAATTCAGTATTGAAATCTACAATTCATCAGTCATATTTTTCATTTTACCTTTCAATTCCATTGGTATTTCTTTGCATATTTTGAACATCTGTTGTTATCAAATACGTTTATATTTGATACACCTCCCTGAGGAACTGCTGAATTTTTCATCATAAAACTCCTTTCCTTGTATCTTAAAGAAATTTCTTGTCTTAAAGTCCTTAGTGTGAAATGACTGTACGTATTTTGGCTTCCTTTTGATTGTTGTTTGCAAGTTATATTGATTTAACACTTTTTCACTTTCAAATTATATGCTTAATTGGAAAGATGAACTAGACATATTTTCCCTATTTCTCCCACTAAGTACTGCTAAGATCTCCACATAGTATCTATAAAACAAATATAAGAAAATTGAAGGTGAACATTAATGAGGCAATCCAACTCATCTTAGTCACACAGGTTTCAGTGAAGGCTCCCTGGGTACCTGGAACTCCTACTCTTGCATATTAGTAATGAAGAGCCCACTGCTCAACCGTCAATAAAGGTTGAGTGGGGAGCCTGAAATTCTGCTTCTACCTGGCAAGAACAATGTGGTAATTTTCCTAATGTGATAAAGCAGTGTTAATGGAAACTACACAAAAATAAGGTTTAAATAAAATATAGAGTCTCTTGACAAATTAATCAAAATTTTTAGTTGCAATGGAACATTACTCATTTTACCAAAGACCAGTAAAAACTCAATTGCAGAGGAAAACACCATCAATATTTGCCAACATTAAGATGACACTTATTTTGGAATTATATGTTCAATATTTTAGAATAGTCCTAAATTTTTTCCAATGAGTATTTGCATGCTTAAGACAAACAAAAACATAGAAAGTCTGAGAAAGGAAATAGAAATCTTAGAAAAGTAGACAACTTAGTGAAGAACAAAATGGAAATTTTAGGACTGAAAAATATATTAATACATTTAATGGAAGTTTCAACAGAAGGAATGAGACCAAAGAAAGAATTAATGACTGAATGAAAAAATAATGAAAATCAGCTACATAAAACAAAAGGTATAAACATACTGAAAAATGAAAAGCCCCTCAACGAGCTATATAACAGGTAATGTAAGATTTATGCCATCTGAGTTCAAAAGAGGCAGAGAAACACTGAACTAAAAATATTCAAAGAAAAAATGATATAAAAATTGCTAAAATTGGCAGAGGAGTAGATCTTTTAGATTTAAAAGGCTGAGTGAATAGATGGAAGAATAAAGTCAAAGAAATCCTTGCCAAGACATATCAGTCAATCTTCTGAATGATAAAGACAGCTAAACATCTTGAGAGCATCAAGAGTAAAACAAAACCTTACCTACAGGAGAACACAATGAAATGACAGAGAATTTCTCATCAGAAATCATACAGCCAGAAGGAAGTGGCTGTATGATTTCTGATGAGAAATCGAGGGAAAATCAAGAAATTCTCAAATAAAGGAAAATGGCATGACTATATCACCAAAAGACTTAATCTAAAATCATGGCTCAAAGATAGTTCAAAAAGAAAAAAAAATAGTAATAGAAGACACCTTGAGCATTGGGAAGAAAAAGGAATATTGCAAGCAGAAATATGAATATACTTCTGTTCTTGAGTTTTCTGAATTTTTCTTGAACCCCGAAACAAAAAAATTATAACTTCTAGTGTAGTTCTCATTATATGTAAAGAAAATATTTTAAATAAAACATTCATGTGATGGGTAGGGGTTGTGGCTCAGTGGTAGAGCACTTGCCTAGCATGTGGAGGCACTGGGTTCAATTCTCAGCACCACACTGAAATAAAATAAGTGTCTATCAACAACTAAAAAATATTTAGGATATTTAAAATATTAAAAATATTTTTAAAAATATCCATACAGTATTTTAAATTAGTTGTGGTTATGGTAAAACAATAATACACTTATATTTTCCTATACATTTAATTGTGTAGTTACCTTCAATTGTGTTCTTATTTTGAAATGTGGATTTGAGTTATTATTTAGTGTCCTTTCACTTTATTTTGAAGGAATCTTTCTTGTAGTACATGTTTAGTAGTGGAAAATGCTCTGCTTATTTTTCTATTAAAGAAATGGCTTAATTTCTCCTTCATTTTTGAAGGAAATTTCAGTTGAATAAAGGACACTGCTCTCATGTCCTTTATGTTTCAGCACCAAGATATATCTTCATTACCTTCTGATTTTCATAGTTTTACTGTGATAAATCATCTGTTACTCTTATAAATGATCTCTTACGATTTGTTTTCTCTTGCTGTTTCCAAGGTTTTCTGTGTAGGGCTTTTGAAATTTACTCAAGTTTGTATTTTTTTTAATTTTTTTTTTGTACTGATCCTATGTGGAGTTCAGTGAAGCTTTGAATGTGTAGATGAATTTTTTTTAAATTAAATCTAGGACACTCCAAACTATCATTTATTCAAGTATTCTTCCTGCCCCTTTCTCTGTTCTCCTGGTATTGCAATTTTGTGTAGAATTGATGGTACACTTAACACTGTTGTGCAAATTTCTGAGAGTCTGAATTTTTCTTCATTATTTTGGTAGGCTAGCAAGTCTTAGTTACTCTATTGAGATTAAAATTTTTGAAATTTTAACTTGTATTATTCTTTCTTCACAAACTAAAATCAGTTGTTTAGTTTCTCTGAAGATTTCTTTTTAAAAAATTCAGCTGTGGCTCTTTTGATTTGATAATATATCCTGGAAATGAGATTGTCATCCTTCTCCAGAGCTTGCTATTACAGTTTGTTGTTATTGTTCTTGTTTGTTTTGTTAGTGATTTTCTGGAGTTATGAAGCCTAGAAATCTTTTATGATTTGGCTTAGTATTCACCCAAATGTTTGATGAATAGTTGTGTAATAACTTCTAGTAAAGTCTTCTAACATTCTGCAGAGTTCTTTGTGTGTGTTGTGGCATTCCTTCAGTGCTCTGACTATTTACAACTCTGTACAATTCTTTGATTCCTTCTTCCAGAGTCTTAAGAGGGGTCAGAAGGGATCTCCTGGTCATGCATACCGACTTGGCCAATCATATGTCCTCCTAGAATCTCAGGCACTTATGGGAAAATTTCAAAGTTCATTGTGAACATATCATCTAATGGATCTTCCTGTATTATTCACTACTTTCTTGTTTGCCCCAAATGGTGCTGCCAATTCAGATAGCTACAATCTTCAACCACTGCTGGGGATTGTTTTCAGTAAATATCTAGAATTAGAACCTTTTCCAAAGAGCACAGTCTAAGTCAGGTCAAATGATGAGAAGAGCTTCAAAGGGAACTTTCTGAGGAGCTTTCAGAAAAAAATAAATAATTATAGTTTTCTTTGTATAAGGCTTTTTGAGGAACTCCAAACCTAATCTACACCTTTCAACAGTGGACTTCAGACCTACTATGTATTTTAGGATATATTAAGGCAACAGTGGGAAGGATAATAGGAATAAAATAAGTTAACATGCTTCAAACCTCTGTGTTCTTATAAAAATTTACCCATTTGTTTTGTCTTTAATAAATGGTTTACTTATTGAAAAACATTGGGCTAATTGACACAATTCTTACAAAAGTCAATTCTGGTAATTTTGACTATTTTTCTCTTTGTGCTACCAGAAGAGTAAAATTTCCCAAGTCCTCATTGTGTCATTCTGGCACAGTGACTTGTGCCAACCCTCATTTACTTTTAATTTCTTAAAAAAGCTTTAAGATAACAGTGATTTACAAAACATATTTGATTAATATATAATGTTCATTTCACTATTTATGGGAAGAGACCTGTATTCTATACATAATACAGGTTCCCAAGGATGGTAGCTCTACCTCTCTGTGGTTTGGATTTAAGGTTTATTATTTGCCTGTAGCACCTGACCTCCATTGCTTAGGTAGTAAATGACAATAGAAACTCATTAAATTGCCAGTATGTACTAAAAGTCTTTACTTCCAAAGTGTTTTACAAAATTCTAGGACCTTGATATTGAAGATTTATGTTTCATAATATTTTTAATTGCTTTTAAATTAATGTAATGAAAATAGAGATAGCTCTTTCATGCCATGTCACACCATTTTTCTCATATTAAATTGTTTAGTAAATGTTAGCCAATGTCCTTAAATCTGGGACCATAAATTTGAAGGGGAACTTGCTGATTTAGTTTAAAAAAATTATCTGGGGTATTAAAAGGATATATTTAAGCAGCTAATCTTAACACATTGGATAATGACTCAAAACCAAGGACTATTCAGCTTCCATTTAATTCTATCATATATATTTAATTAATCAAAGAATTTTTTAGGTTGAAATTCTCTTTACTTTTTCCATTTTTGAATATTTTCATGATTATTGTAACTTTTGCTAGTATTTCCTTAGTGGCAGAAAAATAAAACAGTACTTTGTCCCTATGCTCTGTATTTTATTATATTTCCTTTTAGAAAAGTACTTTCAAGAGTAACTTCAATCTTAAAATTCCAAATTTCAAATATTATTATTTGTATTAATTAAATTTTAAAAATTAATTACTTTTTTTTTCTATATGTCCATAGTGATTTTTGGCACAAAGTGGGGAAAAAACATCATACCACGGATATGTTTCTCTTGACAGATGTGTATTTTGGAAGCAGTTAATGTTAGTTTTAACAGAAAATCGTTGATGTAGGTTTCATCATCTAACAAGAAAAAGGATGTTCAGGACCCTTGATACAAATAAGTAGATTAAGTTCATTATTTGTCATAAGTAATGTTACAAGGAGAAAATAATATCAGTGAGAAATAAAAAATATTTGAGAATTCTCAATAATTCCCAGTACTTCAAAAGAAAGATGTCTTCTTTGCCACATATTCCTGTTTCTAATGAAATTTATAATTTGAAATGAAATTTCACACATACACTCACTCACAAAAAAACCCAAGACTGTATGTAAGTTACACAAATACATATGAGTTGATTTCAATTTTTTGGTCCTGATTCATTTCCCTCTCCTTTAGTTTAATTTGTAGTATGGAAACTGATTTATGAGGACCTGTGCTGTTAGGTAGATGCCCCTGCTCTGTCCTCATTTCTCTTCTCTGTGCTTTGGGTAACTTTGCAGTAAGAAAAACAATTTCTCAGACGTTTAGAAAATATCTGGTTCCAGAAAGAGTCGGAAAATTGTGAATAGCAGAATGAACAGGGACCTGATTCTTAATTTGTGATGAAGACAGGTCCAAAATACCTACCTAGCCTTTTAAATATTAAATTGCCTCATTTATAAGATGCAAAGAGTCCAAGGATGATTCATTTAGATTACCAGTCACCCTCTTCTAAAATGCAAACTTCAACGCAGCATTAATTCTTTAGCAAGGATCTCTGACACACATTTACTAAGCATCTGAAACATTCCATCCATTGGATTATAAATTCAATACTTTAGTTCAGCTCACAGAATATTGCTTCTCTAGAGGAAACTTTAAGATAGGCACTTTCAAAATTCAAAATGAGAAAATGAAGATTTATAGAGATTAGCCAGAAAGCAGAATTACTGGGAGTCAAGCCTCTACTAATACCTTATATAGTTGAAAAGCCTCTTATGGCAGCCTAGATTCCCCTAGACCCTGTGACTTGGGGCAGGGAAGTCTTTAGAGAGGAAGCCTCCAACGATCACCTCCATTTTTAAATGTTTCCAAACATTGTGCTGTTCCACTAAGTACGAAGTCAATTTTCTTTTTCTTGTTGTATTGCTCAAAAGGCACCATTCTGGATTCTAGAGATCCAACCCTGTACTTCAGGATTAATATGCTCTGTAACCTAGTTTATTAAATATTTTAACAGTATTTCTATGGGAGAAATTGCCATGAATTTCTTTTAGAACATAGCCTGTTTTAAAATTAGAGGATTATCTGACCATGTTATATCAAAATATAATTCAAGAAAAAATACTTTCACATACATATTATGTATATGTATGGATATATGTGTGTGTACCATTAAAACTAGTAAACATTGTTTACCTAGAAAATTCAGTTATAAAGAACTATGACAATATATTAGTAATCCTAGGTTTGTTGTCTATATGGACATTAAATATCAATTATCAGATGTAAACATCATACACAGAGAACACTCTGTGAATTCCTAATGACAATAAAATAATTTTTGTAAACTTGTCAAAAAACTATAATATTTTTCACAACTTCTGTCGGGAACCATTCCTTTGTTATACTAGGAAAGTTCTGAGAAGTTTAATGAGGCTTTGGATAACAGATGGGAAATTTAATAAGCTTCTGAGTAATGAAGTGACAGTTTATGAATTTCCGTTTTCAGAGGAAAAATTATAGCAAGCTTTGCATTATGACATTAGTCTTACATGGCTCAAAATAACAACAGCAACAAATTAACAAAGGAAGAAACAAACTCCCCCAACTCTATGTAAACCTTCATAGCTTTCTTATTTCTGAGATTTTCTCACAACCACAGTTAAACATTATTTCCAACTTTTTAATCCTATACTATGTATGGCAAATAAAATAATTGATAAGCCTCAAACAAACCATATTCCTTGTAAAGTAACCTCTGATTTTAATGTATTTGCCTTTGGAAAGTATATATGTATTATTAAACAAAAAGCATGTTTTATTAAAAGTTATATTCTTAATATCACATGAGGCAAGATCTAAATTTACTCATTTTCAAAGGATAAAACCCATTATGACAGCCTCCACTTTAAGCCAAACTTTTGACCCATAATTCACTCTGGCTTACCTTTTCTTTTTAACTTTGATGAGAAAAAATTCTTTCCACTTATGACTAATTTATTTCCATTGGGTTTTAGCTTCTTATTTGAAACTACCACAACCTCAGAAATATAGCACAATACTATGGTTTGTATATCCCCTCCAGGACATGTGTTGACATTAAATTGCCTCTGTAATGGTATTGGGAAGAACATTCAAAAGGTAATAGGGTCATTAGGGTTCCATTCTCATGAATGAATTAATGCTGCTATTTCAAGAGCCCTGTGATCTCTTTCTCTGCCCTCTCTACTCTCTATGTGGTCCCTTGCCTTTCCCCCATATTATGATATGGTGAATCATAATGGAAATTCATCAGGAGATTTCCAGTGTCATGTTTTTGACTTCTCACATACCAGATCCATAAGCCAATGTTTTTTTCATTATAAATTACTCAGTCACAGGCATTCTTTTATACCAAGATAAAACAGACTAATACACATAACAAGATGTGATTTTTTTAAAAAATTGCCCTTTATTAAATATATTATGCTCCAATTTTTTTCAAAGATTTGCAAACCATTTCTTGGGTTGTTTCTTGGAGGCATAGGAGAACATATTGGTGTCAGTAAACATACCCCCTCAATGATCTTCCGTCATCAAATCTACTATTGTGACATTAACTTAAGAAAAATACTCGAGGTTGGGGATGTGGCTCAAGAGGTATTGCGCTTGCCTGGCATGTGTGGGGTGCTGGGTTCAATCCTCAGCACCACATTAAAAAATAAATAAAATAAAGATGTTGTGTCCACTGAAAACTAAAAATCAAATATTAAAAAATTCTCTCTCTCTCTCAAACAAAAAAAAAAAAAGAAAAATACTCACTTGCCATCAATACATTTGTAATGGTACACATTAAGAAAAAGTCATAAATATTATTTGTTTTTACTCAAATAGGTTTTTTTTGTTAAAATATAGTAAAATATAATTTTACATCCCTCTTAAATAATTCTAGACTCTATAATTGGGTCTTATGTATTCTAGGATGCATTTATAATACTTTCTGGTGAAAGTTTTACCTAAAAATAACTATTGAAATTCTTAAGTTATATAAAACTAAGTGAAATTTTAATTTTTCAATTATTATTCCAAAACTAGTAACAAGTAGCACAAAGTAATTGATATCATAAACTACTTAGTAAAACCTTGAAATATCATGAGAAATTATCTTAGCAAAGGTATTTTTTTAGATTTTACTCATAGCTATCTATTGCTTAACAGTATTAAGTATGTTAAAGAGGGATCAGAGGAAAAAAAGTAAATGAAACTTGACTTTGATGAATGGATATTGTTTATTGTTTTCAGGATGAAAAATGTTCTATTGGATGGTGACTAATGGAATAAGAGAGGTGGAGAAAAGCAGTTTCTTATTATGCACTCAGTGGGTTCCATCTGAACAAGCTGTTCTGGGTGAACAGCCCCTTTCTCAGTAGAATCCATTACCACTTACAATTCATCAACAATTCAAATGTATTCGATATTTAATCCTTGAGGCTGGAAATATAAGCTTTAAATAGTTAAATAGGATTAAGTTATTTCAAATCATGCAGATTATTAATGACATGAAATCTATTCTTATATGAATCAGACTCAAAGTAAAAATAAAATGAAACCCAGGAGGCATATTTTATACTACTTACTGTTTTACAAAATGAAGCTAGGTAATGAGGTTCCTACATTGTAAATATTCTTTTTATTAGACCCTGCTTGGCAATTATAGCAAAAATTTTGCTCATAATTATATGATCATTGTTAATTTTTTATGATTCTACCACTATTTCATTGGGACAATGGAGGAAGAGAAAATAGGAAACAGACTTATCCAAATAAGTATTCTTTTTTTTTTTTAAGGAAAAGTGTTAGTGGTAGTTTAAAAGGAAATATTGTTCTATTTCTGGGATGATATAATAATGCAATTTTTCCTATTCCTCTCTGTAAATATAATTTAAAACACTACATAGCACAGGCACACCAAACTTAATGACATTCTGAAAGGGAGAACAGTCAAGGAACTTAGGAACATGATGATGAAAAATCCCTTCTCTGAACTTCTCTTTTTGTGTTGGATATCCCAAACAAGATGGTAGACAGAATGGCCCCCAGATTGGACACAGACAAAACCCCAGGTAAACCCTATGCTATCTAGTCATATGGTTGAAAGGGAGATACTGTCAAGACAGAAAACTGTTATGAAATATTTGTTCTTTAGTCAAATGGTAAAATTCAATTAACCAATAATCTCCATCTGTACACCCACTCACACCAGCAAAGAAGTAGTAAAAATCCCAGATGTCTTTTTTTTCTATCTCTAATATGTATCATTTGTTTCTCTCATCTAACTGAAATATTGTCTTCTAGACGAATTATTCTTCTCACTTTCTAAACTCTGATAATCACCATATTGCTCTCAGCTTGTATTGGTTGTATTATTTTAGATTCCACATATGAATAAGATTGTGCTGTATTGAAAATACTGTGCCCAATTTATTTTACTTAGCACCATGAACTCCAACTTAATTTGTGTTATCACAAATTATACAATTTACTTTTTAAGGCAGAATAGCATCTCATTATATATTTATCCATTTTCTTTTTCCATCCTTTGGTTAATAGAAGTTGAGTCCATGTCCTGGCTAATTTGAATAATACAGCAATAAATATGATAATACAGACATCTCTTCAATATACTTATTTAAAATCCTTTAATAAATAGCCAGAAGGGGAAGATCATTATGGTTGTTCTAGCTTCAGTTTTATGAACAATCTTTATAACAGCTATATTAATTTACGCTCCAACCATCAGTATATATATAAGAGTTCCCTTTTCTCCACATCCTTGCCAATACTTTTTTTTTTAGAGAGAGAGAGAGAGAGAGAGAGAGAGAGAGAGAGAGAGAGAAAGAGAGAATTTTTTAATATTTATTTTTCAGTTTTCAGTGGACACAACATCTTTTTTTTATTTTTATGTGGTGTTGAGGATCGAACCCAGAGCCCCACACAGGCCAGGCAAACACATTACCGTTTGAGCCACATCCCCAGCCCCAATACTTATTTTTAATATTTTTTGATAATAGACATTCTGATAATTATAAAGTAATATTTCATTGTGGCTTTAATTTTCATTTACCTAGTGATTAATGATGTTGAATGTCATTTTAAAAAACTGTTAGCCATTTATGTCATCTCTTAAGAAATATCTATTCATATCATTTATCCATTTTTAATATGGTTATCTTTTTGTGCTATTGAATTCTTGGACTTATTTGTATATTTTGAATATTATCATTTTATTTCATGTGGCATTTGCAAATATTTTTTCTCCCATTATGTAAGTTTCCTTTTCATTTTGTTACTTTCTTTATTATACAGAAACTTTTTATTTTGATACAATCCCATTAGTCTATTTTTGCCTTTTCTTGCCTGATTTTTGGGGGTCAAAATCCATAAAATCATTGCTCAGATGAATGTTCTATAGTTTTCCTCCTATATTTTCTTCTAACAGTTTTATAGTTTCTGGTTTTACTTTTTAATCTTTAATCTGTGTTGATTTTTTTTGGTGTGAAATAAAGGTGAATTTCATTCTTCTACATGTGGATATACAGTTCTTCCAGCACTCTTTCTTGAAGAACCTGTGCTTTTCCCATTATTTACTCTTGGTACCTTTTGTCAAAAGTCAGGTTCTTTCTTGTGTTCTCCACTGAAATGATAAATGGGTCCATTTTTATTCCACTAACATGCTGTTTTAATACATTTACAACAGAATATAGTTACAAGATTAAAATAGATAACATTAATTTTTTTATGTAGTTTGAAGTTAAGCTAGGGTGATGTCTCCAGTCTTACTTTGCCTCAAGATTACCTTGGTTATTTCCTTTTCCTTTTTTTTTTCCCCCGGGGGGAGGGTGTTGTATATGTAAGTTTTAGGATGTTTTTATATTCTGTGAATAATATAATTCAAACCTTTATAGAAATTGCATTTGCTGGACTTATTTTGTGTTATGGACATTTTAATAATATTATTTATTTCAATATATGAACATGGACTATATGATATATGTTTCTTCAATTTCTTTCCCCAAAGTTTTGAAATTTTTAGTGTACAGAGCTTTAATACCTTGGTTAAACTTATTCTTAAGTGTTTTATTTTATAGCTTTTGTAGATAACTTTTTTGAATTTTTTAAAATTTCTTTTTAGTATATACAAATGTTGATTTTTGTCTGATGGATTTATATCCTGCAATTCTACTGTATTTGTTAATTAGTTGTAAATTATTTTTGTGGAGTCTTTAGTACTTTCTTAATATAAAATGACTTCACCAGCAAACAACAGCAACAATTTTACTTCTTCCTCCAGTTTTGAATATCTTGTATTTCTTTGTCTTGACTAATTGCTGTGGTAAGAATGGATATCTTTGTTTTATTCCTGGTCTCAGAAGAAAAGCTCTGAACTGACACCATCGAATAAGATGTTAGCTGTTGTTTGGTCACAGATGGATTTGCATTGTGTTCAGGTATATTCCTTCTATACCTAATCTGTTGAGAGTTTGTGTCATGAAAGGATGTTGAATTTTGTGAAATGTTTTTTTCTGCATGTATTCAGATGATCTTGTGAATTTGTCTTTCATTCTGTTAATGTAGTGTTTCACGCTTATAGATTTGCAAATGTTGAAGCATATGTATCCCAGAGATATATCCCTCTTAATAATGGTGAATGATTAATTCATATGAATTTGATTTCCTATCATTTTCTTGAAGATTTGTGATTCTATGTTCATCAGAAAAATTGGCCTGTAATTTTCTTTTCTTGAAATGTCCTTGTATGGCTTTGGTATTGAGATTAAAAAGTCTACACATGCATATTATTCTTTTCAAGCTGTGATAAGGCCATATTCTTAGCCACAAAGAAAATGTCATGAATTCATAAAAATAAAATCATATAGAGAATGAAAAAACTGAAATTAGTTTGAATAAATTCTCTGCCTACACTATAATCAGACTAAAAATAAATTATAAAAAGTTAAATTCACAAATAATTATAAACTAAACATTACATTTCTAAAAATTCATCTTCAGAGTTTTCTCATAGCTGTTTTTTCATATAGGATACTGGAAAAAAAAGTTGGAAAAACTGAGACTAAAACAATATTTCTGTCAAAGACATGAAGTCAAAAGCCAACCTCTGCCACCAAACCTTAATACAAACAAAGAAAAACATGATGTATTGGAGAGAAATTACAAAGCATTCCACAGAGCAGCTGGTGCTGAAATATGCCAGAACACTCTGTTTCTAACAAGGCTTGACTTCAGGAGAAACTAATGAAAAAGATTCTTACATGCTACCAGTTCATCAGAGTCTTACTGACCTGAGGGAAGGGACACACCCAACCTCAGCCCAAGATAGCTGTCTTGCCCAGCCAAGAGGGAGGGAAATTAGCAGCATATGTGAAATCACAGTCCAGAAGCAGAGGCTTACTAAATAAATGAAACTTACTTTGAGTATTGGAGAATGTGTCTCTTCCTTCACACTTTTCACCACATTTCTAAATGTCTACTTATAACTTCCTTTCAGATAACCTATCATACCCATCTATCAAGAAAATATTAGATAGAAATCATGATGAAACAACAACCTCAATATCAATAACATAAAACCCACAGTTTGTAGATAAAAAGCAAACTCCAGAACAAGATGAAAATATGGTAGAGAAATTGTAATTATCAAATCAGAAACTTACATCCACATGATTGATGTGATAAGGACATAAACAGATAAACTATCCAAAAATGAGAAAAAGAGGACAATGTAAGCATAGAGGGAAATTTTTAGAAAATAAACCATGAGAAATATCAATAATTAAAAATAACAAAACAGAAATGTGGAAACAATATCAACAAGTATTTTCCTTTTCATAATGTTGATAATACATGGATTGATTCTGAATTTATTATAGTAAGTAGGATTCAGCAGCATCTCCCAAAGTGACTGATACTCAACAAAGAGTAGGCAATGAGTCAGACTATAAATATCCTGATATTAACCCAATCCAGGGCTCATATGGAAAAGAAGCTCATGAAATAGACCCTTGATTAAAAGGAGAAATAATAACCATCCCAGTAGATGGGTAGATATACAAGCAATACCAAAACCAAAACAACAAACTGCTTCAATCAGCCCATAACATTTCAAAACTAATTCTATTGATAATACAGTGGAAAGAAATGTCAGAGAAAGAATTTAGAAAGTTCATGGTTAATATGCTCAGTGAGCTAAAATAAGATGTAAGCAGTGAAATTAGAGAGAAAATACAGGAATTCAAAGATCATTTCCATAAAGAGATAGATATTCTGAAAAAGAACCAAAAGAAATCCAGGAAATGAAAACTCAACAACAACAACAAAATTCAATGGAAAGACTTCTTTGAAGATAGATTTGAGGCCTCAAAGACAAAGTATATAATCTTGAAAATAAAGTTTGCCAAAAAAGAAAAGATATTAAGAAACCATGAACAGAATATTCAATAAATACGGGATAACATCAAGAGACCAAATGTAAGATTATTGGGGGTAAACATAGGCTCTGAAACACAAAGTAAATGGATGTACAAACTTTACAATGAAATAATATAGAAAAATTTCAAAACGTTAGGAATGAGATGGAAATTCAAATATAAGAATCATATAGGACTCCAAATACACAAAATTGCAATAGTTCTACTCCAATATATATATTATAATAAAATTGCCTAAGATACAGAATAAGAATAGAATTCTAAAATCTGAAAGAGAAAAGTGGCCAGTCACATTTATAGGTCAACCAATATAAATTTCAACTGCTTACTCAACCCAGATCATAAAATGTAGGAGGGCTTGGAATACCAAGCTCTGAAAGAAAAGGTGCTATCCAAGATTCTATACCCAGCAAAATTAAGCTTCATAATTGAAAATCAAATAAACACCTTCCAAGATAAACAGAAACTAAAAGAATTTGTAATCACAAAGTCATTGCTAAAAAACATACTTAATGAAATATTTCATGAAGGATAAATGAAAAATTAAAGTGAAAATCATCATAGGGATGCATTACAGTAGAATAGTCAATTAAAGGAGAACCAAGTCTGAATTAAACATCAAAAAAATTAAGATGGCTGGAAATAAAAATTACCTCTCCATAATAACATTGAATGTAAATGGTCTAAACTCTTCAATAAAGTCATATATTGACAAACTGAATTAAAAAATATGACTCAACAATATATTGCTTGCAAGAAACTCACCTCACAGGCAAAGACATCCACCGACTGAAGGTGAAAGAATGGGAAAATATATGCCGTGCATATGGTACCTGTAAACAAGCAGGGATAGCTTGTCTCATATCAGACAAAGTGGCCATCAAGCCAAAATTAATCAGAAGGGGCAAAGAAGGTCCCTTCATACTGGTTAACTGGATCATCCAACAACAAGATAAAAATGATTGTAAATATTTATACCCCCCAAAATGATGCATCTACGTACATAAGAAAAAAATCTTCTCAATATTAGAATCAAATAGAGAATAATGAAAAAATTTTGGGTGAATTCAACACATCTGTCTCACACTATATAGATCATGTAGACATAAACCAAGTAAACATTTCTTAGATCTAAAAAGTACTATGAACCAAATGGATCTAACAGACATCTATAGAATATTTTATCCATCAACATCTAAATATATATTTTTCTCAGCACTACAAGAAACATTTTCTAAAATAGATCATATTTTAGGTCACAAAGAAAATCTTAGCAAAGACAAAAATACAGATAATTTTTATGTTGTATCAGATCATGATAAACTAGTAATAAATATAGATAATTTCTTACATGTATCAAAGTATAATGGAGTAAGTTAGAAATCCATGATAAAATTGAAAAACAGAAAATCCTCTAAAACCTAGAGCTTAAATAATACATTTTTTAACAATAAATGAACAGCGTAAGAAATGGGGGGGGGAATTATTTCTCAAAAAATACTAAGAATAGTGATACAACATAACAAAATCTCTGGGAAAGTATGAAGGCAGTTTTAAGAGGAAACTTTATAGCAGTGAGTTTAAACATCAAAACATTGGAATGATTTAAAATAAACAACCTAACATTACACTTCAAGGTGCTAGAAAAAGAACAAACTAAACCAAATTCAGTTGAAGATATAAAATAATTATAATCAGAATGAAACTGAGAATAAAGAAAAAATACAAAACATCAGTCTTCTCAGTGAAAGGATAAACAGAATTTGATATACCACTTGCCAAATTAGACAAAATGAAAATAGAGAAGACTCAAATAAATAAAATGAGAGATACCAGACTTTAAAGAAAATTAATACTAATTCTCCTCAAATTATTCCATGAAATATAAAAGGAGGGATCCCTGCCAAATTCATTCTATGAAACAGTATCACCTTGATACCAAAATCAGACAAATACACATAAAGAACAGAAATCTTTAGATTGATATCCTTGATGAACATAAATGCAAAATTTCTTAATAAAATATTGGCAAACTACATACAAAAACATTTTGAAAAGATAGGGCACCACAATCAAATGGGGTTAATTTCAGGGGTTTAAGGAAGTTTCAACATACAGAAATCAATAAATGTAATTCACCACATGTGTAGAGTTGAGGACGTAAATCACATGATTCTCTCAATAGATGAAGAAAAAGCATTTGGCAAAATGTAGTGTCCACTCATGTTTAAAGCACCAGAAAAAAATAGCTAATTACAGTGATACACACTTGAAATTCCATTTGCTTGGGAGGCTGAGGCAGGAGGATTGTAGGTTCAAGGCTAGCCTCAGCAACTTAGCAAGGCCCTAGGCAACTTGGTGAAAGCCCATCTCAAAATTTACCAAAAGTTAAAAAAAAAAGCAGGGGATTAAGCTCGGTTGTTAAGTAAGGTTTGTACTACCCTCCATCCCCAAATCTAGAGAAACTAGGGATAGAAGGAACTTACCTCCTTCAATATTGTAAAGGGTATATATGACAAACCCAAGGCCAACATCATACTGAACAGAGAAAAATTGAAAGCACTGCCTCTACTATCAGGAACAAGACAAGGATATCCACTGTCACCACTCCTATTCAACATAGTTCTCAAAATTCTAGCCAGAGCAGCCAGGCAAGAGAAGGAAATCAAAAGGACATAAATAGGAAAAGAAGAGCTCAAATCTATTGGCTGTTGATATGATCCTATATTTACAAGACCCAAAAAGTTCCACTAGAAGACTTTCTAGTGCTGATAAATGAAATCAGCAAAGTAGCAGGATAAAAGATACGTGTGTGTGTGTGTGTGTGTGTGTGTGTGTATATATATATATATATATATATATATATATATATATATATATATATACATTTCAACCACTTTCCTACTCAAATAACCAACTTGCCGAAAAATAAATTGGGAAAACTCTTCCATTCACAATAAACTCAAAAAATAAAGTACTTGGGAATAAATATTATATCAGATGCCAAGAACCTTCACAATGAAAATTATAGAACACTGAAGAAATACATTGAAGATCTTAGGAGATAAAAAGCCCTTCCTTTTTCTTGGGTAGGTAAATTTAATAGCAAATGGCCATGCTACCAAAAGCATTGTACAGATTCAACGAAATTTCCATCAAATTATCAATGACATTCTATGGTTTTTTTCCCCTTTTTGGAATTTGTTCCTTTTAGATATACATTAAAGAAGAATGTATTTTGACATATTACACATTATAATTAGGATCTCATTCGTTTTTGTTGACCATGACATGGAGTTACACTGGTTGTGTATCTATATATGAACATAGGAAAGTTATGCATGATTCATTCTATTGTCTTTCCTATACCCACCTCCCCTTTACTTCATTTCCCTTTGTCTAATCCAATAAACTTCTATTTTCCCTACCCCTCCCACCCCATTATGTGTTGGCCTCTTCATATCAAAAGAGAAAAAAAATATGGAATGCTTCAGGAATTTGTGTGTCATTATTGTGCAGGGCTGTGCTAATGTTCTCTGTATTGTTCCAACCTTAATATAGGTGCTGCCGAGACAAGCACCCAATGACATTCTTCATAGAACTGGAAAAAGCAATTCTAAAATTCTTTTCAAAAAATAAGAGAACCATAATAATCAAAGCAATATTGATTAAAAATAGTAATGCTGGAGGCATCACAATAGAATACCTCAAAATATACTATAGAGCTATAGCAACAAAAACAGCATGGTTCTGGCACCAAAACAAACTTGAGGAGCCATGCTATAGAAGATGCAAAGGTAAACCCACATGAAAACAATTATATAGTATTAGACAAAGATGCCAAAAACATTTCTTGGAGAGAATATAGCCTTTACAAAAAATGGTGCTGAGGAACTGGTACTCCATACGGAGAAGAATACAACTTGACCTCTTTCACCTGCACAAAAATCAACCCAAAGTGAATGCAAGACCTATAAATTAGACCAGAAACTCTGAAACTGCTAGAAAACATATAAGCACAACATTCCAACATGTTGGCACAGGAATTGACCTCCTTAATAAGACTTCTAAAAAGTAAGAAATAAAATCAATAATCAATAAATGGGATTATATCCGATGGAAGAGCTTTTAAAAAGCAAAGGAAGCCATTTAAAGTATGAAGAGAGAGCCTGTGTAATGGGAGAAGATTTTGCCACCTGCTCCTTAGATACAGTATTAACATTCAGAATATACATAATGTTAGGTATATCTCAAAAGACTCAATAAAAATGTCATAAAAAAGAAAAGTACATATTTATATGTATGTAAGCATATGTGTGTGAGAGTGTATGTATGTATTTTTTTCTGAAACTGGGTTGAGGGAAAAAAAAAAACGCCTTACCTCTCCCTAATGCATCAAAGATAAAATTTATATTCATATTCTCTGAAATCACACAAGAAATAAGAGAAATATCGCAAGTAAAAAATTTCAAATATTGGAAGAAAAAACAGCTATCTACTTTGAATTCTGCACCCTGTGAAGTTATTCTTTATAACTGAATGAGAAATAAAGATATTTTCAGACAAGCAAAAATTGAAAAAAAATACTGTCAGTAGACTTGCCTTGTAATAAATTTTAAAATAAATTATTTGGAAAGAAGAAAATAAGATAGATCAGACTGGATCAATAGAAAGAAAAATAAAATGAATAGCATCAAAAGAAGGAATAAACAAAGTAAAAAGATCTTACATTTCTTAATTTATCTAACAAATAAGTTATTCAACATTTATCTAAACAATAATAACTTGTTCAAAATAATACAACTGTATTATAACATAAATAATGCAGTTATTTATGTTATAAACATAACATAAATATAACAAAATAATACAACTGTATAGTATAATATAATATATTAGATTATGTACACTGATGTTTATATAGAGAGAGACATTTATTTTTCTATCTTTTTAAAATAAAAAAAAATTGTTCTCATGAGTGACACATGACAGTAGAATTCATTTTGACACATCATACATAAGTTGAGTATAACTTCTCATTCTTCTGGTTGTACATGATATAGAATCACATCAGTCATGTAGTCACATATGCACATAATGGAATAATACTTCATTTTACTATCCTTCCTACCACCGTACTTAATCTTCTCCCTCCCCTCCCCTATGCCAAATCCAGAGTTCCTCCATTCTTCCCTAGACACACCCCCTTATTGTGAATTAACATCTGCATGACACACCCCCTTATTGTGAGTTAACATCTGCATATCAGAGAAAATATTCAGCATTTCGTTTTTTGAGATTGGCTTATTTTGCTTTGCACAATATTCTTCAGCTCCATCCATTTACTGGCAAATGTCATAATTTCATCCTTCTTTAAGACTGAATAATATTCTATTGTATATATATATATACCACATTTTCTTTATTCATTCATCTGTTGAAGGGCACCTAGATTGTTTCAGTAGTTTAGCTATTGTGAATGCAGCTGCTGTAAACATTGATGTGGTAGCATCACTCTAGTATGCTAATTTTAAGTCCTTTGCATATAAAAGAAGGAGTGGACAGCTGGGTCAAATGGTGGTTCCATTCCAAGTTTTCTAAGGAATCTCCTTAAGGCTTCCCATAGTGATTTTACCAATTTGCAGTACCACCAGCAATGTATGAGTGTACCTTTCTACCCACATCCTCACCAATATTTATTGTTGTTTGTATTCTTTCTTTTTAATTTTTTTATAAGTTGTAGATGGACACAATATCTTTATTTATTTATTTATATGTGGGGCTGAGGATTGAACCCAGTGCCTCACATGTGCAAGACAAGTGCTGTTACCACTGAGCCACAACCCACCCCACTGTTCATATTCTTGATAATTGCCATTCTGACTGGAGGGAGATAAAATCTTTGAGTAATTTTGATTTGCATTTCTCTAATTGCTAGAGATGTTGAAAATTTTTTCATGTATTTGTTGACTGATGATATTTCTTCTTCTGTGAAGTGTCTTCTCAGTTCTGTAGTCCATTTATTAATTGAGTTATTTGTTTTTTGGTGTTGAGTTTATTGAGTTTTTTTTTTTTTTTTTTTTCCCAGGCAGGGGGCAGGTAACAGGGATAGAACTCATGGGCACTTGAATATTGAGCCACACCCCCATGCCTATTTTGTATTTTGCTTAGACACAGAATCTCACTGAGTTATTTAGCACCTCACTTTTGCTGAGGCTGACTTTAAACTTGTAATCTTCCTGCCTCAGCATCCCCAGCCAATGGGATTAGAGGTGTGCCCCACCTAGCCCAGCTAAGTTTTTTAGTTCTTTATATATCCTGGATGTTAATGCTATATCAGAGGTGCATGTGGTAAAGATTTTCTCTCATTCTGTAGGTTCTCTCTCAATGTTATTATTTCCTGCATGGAGAAGATTTTTAGTTTGATTCCATCCCATTTATTGATTCTTGATTTTAATTATTAAGGAAGTCAGTTCCTAAGCTAACATGGTGAAGTTTAAGGCCTACTTTTTCTTCTATTAGGCTTAGGGACCCTGTTCTAGTGCTTAAGTCTTTGATCCAGTTTGAGTAGAGTTTCATGCAGGATGAGAGATAGGGGTTTAATTTCATTTTGCTACATATGGATACCCAGTTTTTCCAGCACCTGTTTTTGAAGAGACTGTTTTCTCTAATGAAAGTTTTTGGTGCCTTTGTCTAGTATAAGATAACTGTATTTAAGTGGGTTTGTCTCTCTGTCTTCTATTCAGTACCATTGGTCTATATATCTGTTTTGATGCCAATACTTTGCTGTTTTTTGTTATATGCTCTGTAGTATAGTTTAAGGTCTTGTATTGTGATACCTCCTGATTCACTATTCTTTTGGGGGGTTACTGGGGATTGAACCAAGGACACCTGACCACAGAGCCACATCCCTAGCCCTATTTTATATTTTATTTAGAGATAGGGTCTCAATGAGTTGCCTAGTGCCTTGTTTTTGCTTTGAACTCATGATACTCCTGCTTCAGCCTCCCAAAGCCACAGCAATTACACCACACCTGGGCACTCTTCTTGATAAAGTTTGCTTTGGCTATTTTGGGTCTCTTATTTTTCCAAGTAAATTTCATGATTGCTTTTTCTAGTTCCATAAAGAATATCATTGAGATTTTAATAGGAATTGCATGAAATTTGTATAATGCTTTTGGTAGAATGATTGTTTTAACAATATTAAATTCTGCCTATACAAGAGCATGGGGGGGTATATTTCCATCTTCTAAGGTCTTCCATTTCTTTCTTTAGTGGTCTGTAGTTCTGTAGTTTTCATTGTAGATATATATATATATATATATATATATATATATATATATATATGAACATATAAATGTATATATCTGTCTATATTTACAAGTACAATTAGGGACAGAAATTGTCTCTGGTTCCAATTAGTGAGAGTTGGGAGGGAAGAACTAGGATTATTCTATCACTAAGATGACTCTCCTAAGGTTTGTGAAAACAGTATGAAACTACTTGAACCTCAAGGAAAAGTAAGTAAGAAATAAAGACACAAAGAAAGAAGCAAAAAGATGGAAACAAAGAAGTATGACTGCTATTCTAATAAGGAGAGAAAATTGAAACATAAAATGTGTTAAATACATAAAATGATAAAGAACAAGGGAAACACTGAAAAAGAGGAATACACCTTAGATATATATCCCAAAATATCAATATTTAGTTTGAATATTAGTGGCCTAAATGTATCGATTAAAAATTATCAGACATATCATGAGACCAGACACAACATCATCTGTAACAAATCAACTTTAAATATAAAATACATATATGTTAAAAGTAAAAGTAGGGAGAGTTATTAGAGATAAGATGGGTATTACAGATAATATATTGGTCAACTGTCTTAGATGATACAATAATTCTCAAAAATTTTCTTTGCAATAATAGAACATCATAGTGTTTTGGCAAACCAATAAAACTGAAAGAAGAACTAGCTGAATTTGGTATTATGGTGGATCAATAAGATTTGTTCATCATTTGAAAGTTAGTTGATATATTCCACCATATCAACAAGCGAAAAATACATATGATCGTACCATTAAGTGCAGAAAAAATACATAGCACTTGTTCATGACTACAAACTCTCAGTAAACTAAGAATAAAAGGGAATATCTCGATTTGATAAAAAATAATCTACTAAAATGTTGCCACCATCATATTTAATGGTAGAAAGTTCAAACATTTCCCACCATGAGTGGAAATAAAGGCAATGATATTCACTCACAAGACAGTTTAGTTGAGGGGGGATAGTAGAGGATAGGAAAGGCAGCAGAATACAACAGACACTAGTATGGCAATATGTAAATCAATGGATGTGTAACCGATGTGATTCTGCAATCTGTATACGGGGTAAAAATGGGAGTTCATAACCCACTTGAATCAAAGTGTGAAATATGATATATCAAGGACTATGTAATGTTTTGAGCAACCAACAATAAAAATTTAAAAAAAAT
This sequence comes from Marmota monax, assembly GCF_021218885.2. Taxonomy (NCBI): domain Eukaryota; kingdom Metazoa; phylum Chordata; class Mammalia; order Rodentia; family Sciuridae; genus Marmota; species Marmota monax. The sequence continues at coordinate 5,574,420 of NW_026695198.1, read as the reverse complement.
CTCTCTTTAAAAAAAAAAAGTTACCCTCTGATCAACCTGAAATATCTTGATGAATATGAGAAACTATACTACTATGATTTCTGAATTACATAATTTGTGCATCTCAATAACATAAGATTTGTCAAAATTATCAATATCATGATTGCAATGTTTATTAGGACCCCTGTGATACAAAATTTAAAATTAACTTGTTTACAGAATAAAATATAAATTCTGACCAAAAAAAAAAAGACAGTTTAGTTAGTATAAACATAACTATGTATAGATAAGATATATGTGAGCAAAACTATAAAATCTAATGAAATAAAATAAAGAAATTAAATAAAATAAATAATAAAATCAAATAATAATTTATATTAAATTGAATATTTAAATTAATTAAATAATAATTAAAATTAAATAGCAATTGGGATATATAGACAGAGTCCATGTTCATGGATAAGAAGTCCCTTTATTGTTAAGATATCATTTTTTTCCAATTAAAATTATAGGTTAATAAATTTTTATTCAAAATCCCAGAAAATTACTTTGTTGATAAAAATAAATTAATTCTAAGGTTTATATTGGGTAGAGAAGGAGGACATGAGGAAAAAAAAGGTGAGAGAAACAGGGAGGATAGTGAACCAACATTGAATTCCATGCAGGTATGAGTTTGTTAGGATGAACCCAACTACTATGGATTAGTTTAAAACTCTAATAAAAAAAGTAAAAGAGGGCTGGGGATGTGGCTCAAGCGGTAGCGCGCTTGCCTGGCATGCGTGCGGCCCGGGTTCGATCCTCAGCACCACATGCAAAACAAAGATGTTGTGTCCACCGAGAACTAAAAAATAAATATTAAAATTCTCTCTCTCCCTCCCTCTCTCTCTCTCAAAAAAAAAAGAAAAGAAAGAAAAAGAAAATCAAGCGTATATGAAGAGGCAAGAGACCCTGAATACCCAACATAATATCAAAAGACAAGAACAAATTTAGAGTATTCACAGTTCTTAACTTTAACAAATACTCTAAAGCTGTAGTGATAAGAGAGTGTAATATTGGGAAGAGCACAGATAAAGAGATAAATTGCACAGAAGAGACAGTCCAGAAATGGGATCACACAATATTGTCAACAGATCTATGATTAAGGAGCCAAAAAGCAAGAGAATGGAGAAAATATAGAGTTTTCAACAAACAATACCAGAATAACTGTGCATCTACTATCAAGGCAAAGGAAAGAAATAAATCCAGACATAGATCTCACATTACAAAAATTAATTCAAAATAAATCACAGCCCCAAATGTAAAATGTGGTACTGTAAAATTGCTGGAAGTTAGCAAATGGGAAAATACAGATTAGGTTTGGTAAATGAGTTTTTATATATGCACAAAAGGCACAATCAATTAAAGAAATGACAAACCACCTTTCTTCTCTATGAAGAAAGAGAATGCAAAGTCACAGATAAGGATAAAATATTTACAGAAGTCAGAAAAGAGACTTCTTCAGATGAAAAAATAATCAAAATACACAAAGAACTCTTAAAACTCAACAATATGAAAACAGACACCCCAATTTATAGTGTTTTGGGGTTGGGGATGTGGCTCAGAGGCAGAGTACTTGTCTAGCATGTACCAGACCCTGGGTAGCACTTGGGAAATATAGTGTCTAAAACAGTAACAGAACATCAGCTATACAGAACAGTATGTATGCGTGAAAAGTAAGTTCATTAAAACATGCTTTACATTATTTGTCCTCAGTGAAATGAAAATCAAACCAATGAAATACCATGAAGCATCTGTTAGATGCTCAAAATTTAAAACACTGACAAAACCAAATGCTGACTAGTTTGTGGAACAACAGGAACACTCATTTATTGCTGCTGTGAATGAAAATTTTTCACTTTGGGAGACAAGTTGTCAATTTCTTAAAAACGAAACAGCCTTACCCTAAGATCTAGCAATAATTGGTATTTATTTATCCAAAAGAATTGAAATTTTCTGTACACACAAAAAATGAATACTTAAAGCCGCTTTATTCATAATTGATTGCCAAAACTCAGAAGTAACCAAAATGTCCTTCACTAAGTGAATGGATAAATTAACTGTGATACATCCAGGAAATAGAATACTGTATTATTCAGTACTGAAAATAAATGTCATAGAAAGTCATTTTACCAAGTAAAAACAGTCAACTTGGAAAGAATATCTACTGTATGTTTCAACTTATTAAAGTTTTAAAAAGTTAAACTAGGGAGACTGTGAAAGATCAGTGATTGTATGGTTACTGGAAGGTAGGGATGATCTGACGGGGCACAGAGGATCTTCAGACCAGTGAATCATCTTTGTATGTTCCACATTAGGGGCAACTCTTGGTGTTGCACATACTATAATTTAATCCTAATATTAACAATGGATTCTGGGAGATAATGATGTGTCAATGAAGCTTCAATGGTTGTAACAAGCATGCCACACCATTGTAGGCTGTAGATAGTGGAGACATGCTGCCTGTTTGGGGAGAGGAACAAAAGGGAAATTGCTATATTTCTACTTAATTTTTCTGGGTACCTAAAACAGCCCTTTTTTAGGTAAATTTTCATTCAAAAAATAATTTTTAAAAATTTATTTTTAAATGAAAAAAAGTCTAATTCATTCAAATTCTATTTCAAAACAAGAGGAATATAAAGCCAAAGTGACAATAGTAGCAAAAATAAAACAAGTGAGAAAGCAGAATTCATTAAATTGATTACAGAAAACAACATAGAAAATAACGATAGTAAATTAAAATGTTTCTAGCATCATTAACAGAAAAATAGCACAAAAAATCAAATGATACAATTAGAAAATAGGCAAAAAACAAAGAAAGAAAACAATCTAATTTTAAAAATGGACTAGAAAACACTCATGTAAAATTGTTTATAATTACTAGGCATTGCTTAAAACTATGATTAGAACATCTGAAATAAAAGGTAGTGACAATTTAACTTACTGGCAAGAATGCAGAGAAACTGAAGTCTCATACATTGCTGGTGGGCATATAAAATGGCATACCCATTCTGGAGTATAAATTAGCTATTTTCTTTAAAATTAAACAACTATTATCCAGCAATTTGTAATTCTGTACATTTATACTGTACAGTGAAAACTTATGTCCACACATAAACATCAACAATCTTATTTTTGGTTCTGTTTGGACATTAGTTTACTACTTACAAGTTGCAGTTGCATAGAATATAAAAACGTTGGCAAATGCTCTAATTTTAATTCTTATACAATTTATCTGATATCAGCAGAGGTGATAGTCTGGAGGTAGTTACAAAGTGGCTCAAAAAGTCTGTATAGCTTGCCACCCTTCTGATTGATCAGTGACTTCACTTGTTATATGGCCTCAATTTTTAATTTGGTATTTTTTAATGTTACCCTGGGGGGTATTATTTTCCTTATTTTATACAGAGAGATGCTGACTTTAAAGACCTTCATTATGAGACAAGAGGATCATGTGTTCAAAGCCAGCTTCAGCAAAAGTGAGTGCTAAGTAACTCAGTGAGACCCTGTCCCTAAATAAAAATATAAAATAGGGCTGGGGACGTGGCTCAATGGCTAAGTGCCCCTGAGTTCAATCTGCGGTACCCACTCCCCAAAAAGTACCTTCCTTAACTCACCAAATATTGTAGTCTTTCATTATTTTTAAAACTGTTTTTTTCATTCCACAATTGCTACCTATAAATTTGAAAATCATATGTAACCAAATATCTTATTTTTAAAATTTGTACATGATGAATGAAATTATAAAATAAAGCTTAAAAACACAAGAATAATGAGAATAACATTTAGTGACTCTCAGGTAAGTAACTAATACATTAAATATAATCAGCTGCATAGCTGCATTATGTAATAAACATCATATTAAAGCAAAAACTAAATAGTGGACATTTGATTAAATTTGTAATTTTTGCTTCATGTGCTGAGGGTTTCTGAGCTCACTCAAAGTGTTAGAAAGGGGTTGTGAATCAGCGGTAGAGTGCTCACCTCACATGTGTGAGGCACTGGATTTGATCCTCAGTGTCACATATAAATAAATAAAATAAAAGTACTGTGTCCACCTATAACTAAAAAAAAAACTATTTAAAAAAATTTAAAAAGGGTTAGAAATCTAATAAACAAAAATCAAATAAATACTATACTGCTGTCAGTAACTCATGGTTGAGGTTTCCCATTAGCTTGAAGAATACAGAAATGATATTAACATGAATTCATCAGTATTAGCATATGTGCCGTACTTTGAAATATTGAAAAATCTACCAAGAGCTAAAGTAAATATAAAAAGTAAATAGTTAAAGTAAATATATTTAAAAAGTAAATATATAAAGTAAATAGTTCACAACTGCAATACATTTTTTGATAGCAGCTCTAAGAACTGACTTAAAGAGTGGTATAATTGGCTGGCACAAAGTGAATGATCCATCCCTGGCAGCTGATGGGAAGAAGGGCAGAGTAGTGACAAGACAGAGAGAAGATGTGCCTATGTTTAGGGAGGCGGCCATGTTGGGAATGTAGATTTGAAAGTTATGAGACAAGTTAAAGGAAGTGGATACAGTCATCAAGGCATTTGTCTAAATTGATGAGGTATAAATATAAGGCAAGGTCATGGAAATATTAATGCTTTAGAGAAATACAATATGAAGGATCCAGCATAAGGGAAGTGCATCCACCATTCTCTCCTTCAATATACAATCCAGAAAGAAATACTAAAGACAAAGAATGATATAAAACAAGAATGGATATTCCCAGAGGGGCTCAAATCAGAGCTGAAGAGAAAAGTTAAGAGAAAAGCATTAGAAGATATATAAGGCAAAGAAGGGGTCATCTTGAAAAAAGCCTTTGTCTAGACTATCACATAGGCCAGACCTCCGAAGACTTTGAATCTCAGGCTAAGACTTTCTCCCTGGATTTAGTGGGTAAAGGAAGGTAAAAGAATTATAATAATAATTTTAATTCATTGTTGAAAGTTATATTGGGTTATAACAACCACAGGATTAATTTTTCACTTTGGTGTTTGTAATTTTATACATTCTTACACAAAGGAAGTATTTTTATGTTTTATGCTAACCAAAAATATTGTCATTATGAATCTCATAGTAGGGTGATGTAAATAATATAGATTTTGAATATTTGCAAATACACATACTCATAAAAATAAAAGTAATGCATCTTTCTAAAGAGTTAAAAGCAGCATAGTTAATATATTCCAGAGTACTAAAAATGCGCAAGGGGCAAAGTCGAAAGTCATTCATTTAACTCATCTTGCTTAACATATAGATCACTGGGGAAATGCATTTATTTACTAAATCAGTTTCTGTAGGACTTTGTATTCTTATTTTGGGAGAGAATAAATAATGATAAAATAGAATTCACTTTTTTAAATATTTTAAATTACTTAATTAGAATGTGAAACCACCAAGTGACATATTTACTTTTCAAAATGTTATTTTAGTGTGATACAAATGCAGTGCATGAGGAATTAAAAGTAAGAAACGCAATTAACTGTGTATAATTTATTTTAAGTGATGCCTTTCAGTGGATGTTTGTCATTAAAATCTTGAAGTGATTTTATTTTATTGGCCATGAGGGATGTTTCAAGGTAAGTGGAGAATATGTTTTTGCTACTTTGATTCTTCTAAATTTTCTCCCTTTTGCTTCTTAATAGCATTAGTGTAATTAGACGTGTGTATGTGATAAATTTATCGTGTTTACCTTTGCTTCAATCTGTTTAGTATCTGGATTCTGAAACAAAAATTTGATTTTGCTCTTTCCATCATCTGAAGAACCTTTAAGCTGAGAAAATTTATACCTCCAAAGTACAGCCTAAAAGGAAAAAAGAGAAACACATGCAAGTCAGTATAATTGATGTCTGCATTCAGCCAAGAAATAATTACCTTTTAAATAGTAGAAAACACATAAAGTTACTAATATGTCCTGATAATAAAATGTAAATTAAAATATATTTATTAAAGGTTATAATTTAATTCACTATATTCTTTAATTTTCAGGAAATAACTTCTGTAACCATGAAATAATTATTGCAAAAATATATAAATTAATTATTTTCAGTATCATGTCATATTTAATCAGAAAACAATTTTGACTTTGTTTCGCAACAATTTAAGTCATGAAGTGTTTATGATTTGATGATTCTGGAGATTTCACTTGAAGCCCAAAGTAATGACCTTATAGCTTCTTCAAAATGACATATCAGCTTTAATAAATAATTATTATAAAAACTTACATGGTGAACTCACAAGATTAAATAAGAATAAGAATTTTATAGAGCCCCTGATTGAGTCTATAATGTCTTTAAAAATATAACTTCTTTCTGAAATACAGTAATCCACAAATACAGTTCTTTGTAGCTAAAAACAACAAAAATCTGTAGCCTTTACAAGTAGCAAAATGGAGATACATGAAGGTTAAATTGGAAATAAGTGAAAACTGTATATTTTTGTTATTTCTGATATCTTCTATATTATAAATCTTATTGTTTAAAAGTAAATGAAGCATTTTGTTCTTTGGCATGTACTACAATTTAAAATATGCATGCCCAATGTTAAATACAAATGGCATAAATCATTAACTTGGAAAACTACACAGTTGTGTTAAAACATATCACACACCAGGTAGTTTTAAATTATCTTACCACCTTTGTCTCATTAGTATATATTACAAAGAAATACATTCAACAACATATGCTCTTGTTAAAAATAATTTCTTGTGTTTTCTAAATAATTCAAGGAAACACATTTATGGTAGTTGGATGTTTGGATGTTTTCTTGGGACAGTTTTGTTATTGTCTCTGATAAAATTGTAGAGAAACAAGATATTTAAAAAGTACATAAATATGCATATTTGCACACATGAACACATTCATATTGTAAATTAAGCATATTATGAAAATAAATTTTAGCATTACATTGGCCATTTAAATCCATCTTTCTCAAAGGCTTTTAACCTTTTCAAGCAGATTTTCCAATGAAAAAATACTATTTTTCTCTCCAGTAAAATTTAAAAAATGATCCCCAATATACTGTCTGTTGACTACAATAATCTCACACTGGCATGGAGAAAATAAGATTAGTTGAGGTTGCATTGGATATTAAGGGCAAATGAAAATGGATGAGCAAACATTTATCTCCAACCAACAATTGCACAGTAAATGTTCATAGATGTGAAATTAATTCATGGTAATATTTTCAGTTGAGCTATTCCAGTTTTCTAATCCTGGTCTTCTTTTGGAAACATGAGACTTTAAATGAAAGAAAGTAACAATGACTAACATTCGGACTGTACATTTTCACATGCAATTCAATAGAGGTGATTGCTTTTCTTCTTTTCATCTTGTTACAGGGAATCAATGAAACTTTCTGAGTACTTATTTTTATCTCAAGTAATTTTATATTTTTGACATTATTCATCAAAGGAGTAATACTGGAATTGGATTAAAACATGAGAATGACAGTGACAATCAAGGTAAAATGATATTTTGCCATTTCATAAAGAAATGATGTAAAATACAGAATTTGTGTGATGCATAGTATATAACCAAGGTCATTAGTTCACTCATTTGTATTGAATAAATAATAAATCAGATGAGCTTATGATAAGACAGAACCTCGGTCCACATTTGCTCTTAAATATTAATTCCCATAATTAATGCAAAAGCTTCATTTTTCTGCATGTGGGTGGTCAGTTATTTCAGGACCATTTATGGAAAAGACTATACATTCAACTGCATTGCCTTCGGTCCTATTTCAAAAATCATCTGGCTATATTTATGAGGGTCTATTTCTGTGCTCCCTAATCTGTTCTACTGATCTATTTTTTTCACTATTATCACACTATATAGATAACTCTAGCTATTATTTGCTTGGAATATATTTTCTCATTATTTCTCTTTCAAACATATATGTAGATTTATAGTAAGTCTTGAAATCAAGTTATGGCAGTTTGCCAGCTTTTCTTAAGTTCTTTAATTTCATCTGGATCTTCTGCCTTTTCATATAAACATTAGAGTCAGTTTGTTGACATCCACAAAATAACTTACTGAGACTTTGATTGGTCTGTTTGGTTATCCAAGTATTTATGTAGAGGTATCCAAGTATGGAACTATTATTATAGAATTGTTTCTTCCTTCGATTCTGTCACTTTGCTCATATATTTTGGGGATCTGGTATTGAGTGCATGGATTTTATGTTTATTATTGTTGTAGCTTATTGTAAAATGTTCCCTTTTATAATATAAAGTCCTTTTGTCTCTTGTAGCAATGACTTAAAGTTCTTCTCCTTTTCTATTAAATAGCCAACTCCCCTTTGGGTAGTATTTGCATGGATGCTCCTCACATCATTTATTTTGCAAACAAATGTGTCTTTAGACTTCATGTTAGCCTCTTGTGCACAGCAGACATAATTTTTAGAAACCTAATATATGACATAGGACAAAGAGACAACTGCTTTGTGATTTCAGAGTTTCTGTTAGGGGTGATGAAGACTTTTGGAATGGATTGTGATGATGGTTTGACAACAATGTCAATCAATTAAGGACAATAAACTGTGCACACAAAAACTCTTGAAATAACAAACATTATGTTATATATACTTTAGAGAATTAAAAAGAACTGAAAAATTATTCTAGAAACAAACTATTTCCAGAATCCATTCAAAGGAAAGACTAATTAAAATGTTTAATTTTTTAAAAATAATAAAAACAGCAAAGTCATAAATGCCTTAATAAGAATAGTGAAAATATCAAATGATACATGATTGTATTAAAGCATAATTAATTTATACAAAATTTCACTAACTCCTTTTTTTTTTTTTTTTTGATATCATGAATTGAACTCGGGTGCTTATCAGTGAGCCACATCCTCAGTTTGTTGTGAGACAGAGTCTCACTAAGTTACTTAGGGCCTCGATAAATTGCTGAGGCTAGCTTTGAACTTGTGATCCTCATGCCTGAGCCACTGGGATTACAGGCATGGACTACCATGCCTGGCTCACTCAATTTTTAACTATTTATTTACCTAACATTTATGCAGTGTCTTCTATATATTGAGTATTGTGTTATTTAAAGAAAAATGGCACTATCATAGGGACATTAATTTCTGTTAAATCTATATGTACACTTTGATCATTACTATATTAGACTATATAATTTATTGAGAAACAATATCCAATCATTAAAAATTGTGTTAAATGTTCTCTTTAAATCCATTATGATACAGCACCCTTAAAAATAACATTATCTGGACAATTAACTTTCTGAGAAAAACAGTAAAACAGTTAAATTTTTTTATTTCAGCTTCCTCTAAGTCAAAGTCTTTGTGTTTTAAAAAGTGAAATAAACATTCCAACTATAGGAAAATTACAAGTGACTATATCAGTAATTATTTAGTAATTTTTGAAAAGATATAGGTTCTAGGTTCAGGAGTAATGAATTATTAACTCATTTATGTACAATTAACATATATTAAGGAAAAAATATATTTTTTATTGTCGAGTAGCAGGAAATATTCTAAGGTAGAAAGAAACCCTTAAATAACCCAAAAATAAAAAGGAAAACAGTGCAACAGACAAAAAACACAGAAAATAGAAAAACAATTATTCTTGTTAATAATGTTTATTAACTTCATTAGACATTTATATCATATTAATTTTAAAATATCTGCATTAAACAACCATTAAACTAGTAAATGATCATTGAAAATTATATTAACTAAAGCAATCAAATGATGTCAAACAAATATTTCCATAATATTGTTGGTGATAGTGTAAAATTTGAGGAACATAATTTTAAACATATATTTTAAGCTTTAAAATGATAATATCATTTGATCCAGAAATTTTATTTCTAGAAAGTAACTGTAAAAAATATACTATATGAAAAATAAAATGTCAAAGACATTGTTAAAAATTTTTAAATAATGAAATTTATAAACATTTTACATTAAAATATTATTTATGAGAATCATGTAAGTCTCTATAAAATGCAAGTCTCTTCTTATTTGTGGGGGATATGTTTCAAAGTCTCTTGTGGTTGCTGGAAATCTTTAATGGTGCTGAACCCTACAAGCCGTGAGATACTGCAGTGGTCACTGAGATAACTGAGAAGACTAATAAGTAACTAAAGGGCTGGTATCCTATATGGCATATATCCCCTAAGCTAAGAATGATTCATCTTCCAGGGTGAATGGAGTGGGAAGGCACAATGATTCATTATGCTACTCAAAGGAGAATGTAATTTAAAGCTAATGAATCATTTACTTCAGGAATTTTCCAATGACTATTTTTGGAACACAGTTAACCACAGGTAACTAAAACTAGAGACAACAAAATAGTAGATTAGGGGACTATTGTAATATAATGTTCAGGGCAAACATAAGGACATGGCAATAAATGAGATAACTATGTTTTAAAAACATACAAAACTGGAAAAATGTCCATCAAAATACATTACAGTGCACATCCTGCCATTAATCTATGTAGTTTTTGGACAAGAAAACTTATTTTCTAGTGTAGCTTTGCAGTACAATTAAGAGTTTTTAAATCCTCAGGTTATAAGTAAATTTTAAATGACATTTCATGTGTAGTCATGATAGCAAAAAACACAAATTTGCTATATCCAATAGATGAGTTCTCAAGAATGGACAGATATTAAATTCTATAACTTTCAATGAGGTGCAATACAGATCTTCTGACTATAATAATGCATATTAAAAATATGAAAGAGGTTGGAGAATTTTTTTTTTACTATGGAACCTGAATCCTTGCCTGTTTGTAGGATACCTCAAGGATGAATAGATAATGAAAATAATGATTGACAGAAATATTTGTCACGTAAAAAATAATGCAGTAAACTAGGAAAAGTTATAAGATCAATGCAACACTCAAATTCACTAAGGCAAATTTTTATTAACCTGAGTCAAAATTATTGTCTAGGAAAATAATAAAAGTCTGAAAACTATCTTAATTCAAAAACCCTTTGACAACTCTATTATGCCAAAATTTTGTACTTAAGATTCTGATAAACTTAAAAAAAAACTTGTGGTAAATGTGTTAAGGATATTTTTTATGAAAAAAAAATGAATGGACAACACTACATTTTTAATAAAGAGAGATTTATATTGCTTTGAGTCAGCCCAAGGCAAATTCCTGGCAGCTGGCTCTGAAGTGGACCCAAATAGAGTTGTGTTAGGAAAACTGTGAGATATGAATGCTGATTGGAATTATTGTTACTTACAGACTTTGATGTGCTTGGAAACAAGAGGCTGATAAAGAAAGACCAGAGCAATTATTTTTTGCCTCAAAATCTTTCTAATCTAAGTACAAAGCAACCCATCATGTAGTAATAACACACCACACAAAGGAAACCTATGTGAGGCAATGTGGATGTTAATTAACTAGATTTAGCTATTTCTCAATTTAAATGTACTTGAAAACATCAAGTTATACATGATGAATACATACAATTTCATCTGTACATTTAAAATAAATTATTTAATGAAACAATTTTAAAAAGATGAAATAATAAATCTTTTATAAAATGTGTGTGCAATTTTGGTAGAAAAATTGTTTTTTATGATGCCATACTATAACTTAGAATACATATGTGAATTTGTCCCTATTTTTCCACCTACTAGAATTCATTTATTCTGTAGAGTCATCGTTGCCCAGATACAATGAGAATAGAGGATTATAAAGATCACCTACTTATGTGCCCTCTATTCCACAGGACTGTCCTAAATTCCATTACCAGGAAATTAAGACATTTCCCCCACTACAATGCACATATCCTAGGATGGGATGCATTTGGGCAGAATATTGAGATAAACATAAATGCTGATCTTGGAGCCATAAGTTCTGAAATATACTCCAAATTTTATATCCTACTTATAAGTCTCAATACTGGGTAAAATGCTTAATTTATTGTAACCCTAGTATATTCTCTTGTAAATTAGAAGAAATAATACTGGACTATTCTACCTTAAAGGTTACTGTGAAAATGGATGAGATAATAATGCTCATGAAATTGCTTTTGCAGGTTGCAAAGATATTTCCCCTTTATTAGTTTAAACTACTGTGGTTTTTCTCAGAGAACAGTAAGCTGATGGCATATTTCAATGTGAGAAGCAGCTGGACAAAGGTAGTAATGGTGATGTTTCTGGGAGGATAAAGAAATGGAGGTGAGAAGACAAATATCGACTCCTTCATAATTTAATGGTGGATCTCTTTGTATTCTTCTATGAACAAAAGTTCTTTGTAATTGGTTATAAAAATAAAATTGTATTTGATCTTAAATGTAAGTCATGAAACACAATTTTGAGAAAACATGTCCCAATTAATGTCTAAAATGAATTAAACTATCAAAGATATACATATATATGTATGCTTACACACAGACACACACACACACACACACACAGACTTCAAATACTAAGTTCTTCATGTCTGGAAAATATCTTCCCTTGCTATTTTCCCCTCCGATCTACTTTTCTTTACTACATAAACCTTTGGTATATAATGCCTCTTTTTGAAAAAAGGGTACAGGGAGCAATTGAAATATAGAATAGAAATAGTGGTAACAGGAGGAATTATTTTACTGTGAATGAATGTTAGACCCTGACCCTTTTAAGAGACATGTGCATTCAATAATATATTTGCTTCTTTTAAAGTCTTTAAAATAGCATTATTCTTTTCCACGTTCTTATCCTACTCTGCGCCTCTTGATAAACATTGCAGCTCTTCCACAGGTCACGCTTGATTGGAAACTGAGTGTGTCTTTCTACTGTCCTCCTGTTCTTCCAAATATGCTTACTTTTATCCACTTAAATTACCTTTGTCGCAGGAAAAATGAGAAGAATAATGAATCTTATCCTTCTGAAATTGTAACTGTACCACATTCTCAGTTGCAATTTTTTCCTTTCAGTTTCCTCTGAAACCCGATCAATCAAATCTATACAGCCTGCCTTTTTAAAGTCCAATCATCTTTTAGCATCACAGCCTACGTAATGAACAGAGATATTCCATCCAGATAAGTGACAGCACACTCACCTCTCAGATGCTACAGTATCTGCTGCTGGTGACTCACCTTTATGCCTAGCACAGAGTTCTTTAACCACAGGAAAGCCTTGCAGAGCTGAAATTGTGGCTGATATATCCATAGAAAGCTCTAACCCTGCTGCTGTCCTCATGATGTCTGTAGGGCAACTCAAGCTATCAGTATTCAAGCTATCTAGGTGTAAGTAATGCTAAGGTACATCACTTGGAGGTAAATTATCTCCCTTTCCCCAAACTGCCAGCCTCTTTCCATACAGGTGTATCTCCTAAAAGCACCGTGCAACAAACCTGTTTCTCTGACTTAGGTATTACTCTGTGGACTTCAATCTAGCACAATTCCTTCCGGCATCATCTTCAATTCAGAGCAAAGATGGGATTTTGGAAATGGGCTGCTGCTTATCTTGCTGACAACAGAGAACCCATCATTTGGTACCCAGTAGAATAGGTGATAACTTGATTCTGCTAATTACAAGTCAATATCTCCTAGATATTTGAAATGATTATTCTAAAAAAAAATGTGGAATTTATGGTAAGCCCTCACAGGAGAATCACAATATAGACCTCCGTAGGTTCTGGACTTAAGCAATACCATCTCCGCAAATCTGTACACCATGTGACAGACATCCATTAGCATGAAAATAGGTGTAGGAGAGTGCTGAAAATTTACATGATGCCAGAACTGAATATCATGTTTGGATTCTTTCCACCACTATAAGTTACAACAGGCATATTAAAAAAAAAGTTGCAAGATATAATGTGTTCACCTATAATCATATTCAGAAGGCATAAGCAAGCTGCCTAGGCTGGAAGCTAGACCCCATCTCCTCACAACCCTCGGCCATGCATGCTTCATAAATTTGCAAATGCACCACATGGAGGACAGTTCTTTATAACAGAAGAAAAAGATTTTGTTTATATTAGACTCAGTATGTTGGTGCAAGCCAACTATTGAGTGTAACTTTCTATCAATTCCTTTATTAGACTAGGATCTTAAGAGATGGCAGTGAGGAGAAAATACTTCCCACAGCATGGAGCTGAGGATAGTATATCTAGGCATCCACTTTGTGAAAAAGAAGTGACCTAAGACAAAAATATACATGGATTTCTTGTAATGTTTTCAAGAGGTAAAAGACTTAGACTGTTAATGAGAGAACTGGAAGGAAACAAGGCAGGAAAGATTAGGACAGAGAGGTCACTGAACAAAGCCACTTAAACATTTCAGCAGTTTGATGTAAATCAGCTCCCAGTATTGGCATGTGGACACAAGAACAAATGGGGGCTCATTATGAACCCCATACCATGGTCCCCACTCACCAAGATGTATTCAGTTTCTACTAACAGAGACAATAATAAACACTCAGTATGGCTCCAGAATTCCTTGGTTAAACCAACTGGCAATTTGGTGGTGGACCCATGACCTTGGCCCCCTTCACCCTGGAAAAGCAATGATTCATATAGACAGGAATATACCTGGCGTAGGTATGGGTTTGCTTTACCTACCTGTGAGGCCTCAACGTTTTAAGACTTAACAGTGTTTACAGGAGTTTTCAAAACTCAATTCATGTCAATGTACTCATTTGACAACAAAAGAATTGCTGGAGTGAAGACACTTCATCAGGCAAAATTGGAGCATGAGAGAATAGTTACAATTTCTATGGCTGATGTGTCACCTGGTAGATGTATGATGAGAAAAGGACAGAATGTGATGTATACTTTGAATCTCTGACCAGAATGTTAACTCTGCTTCCCCAGTAAGTAAATTACTTAGGTTGGAGAATGAAGAGATTGGTTTAGGACTGGACCCATTTACCATCACTCCCAGTTAGCCATAACAGAAATTTGGGCATCCTGTATGCTTAGCTCTGAACTGTGCAGGGGAGAGCTGAGGCACTGGGTCCTTCTGTTCATTTTAGTCCCTTTGTGCCAAGAAATCAGCAGTCAAGGAAAGGAGTTATCATTGGTCAGGGGATGACTGACCCTACACACAACAGGAGATCTGAGGAAGTTGGAAATGTATTTGATCTTCAATCACTCCACTGAACATCTCTTGATACTGCCTTTGCCAGATTTAGTGGTAAATGGACAAAATCAGCATCCATGATCTGAAGAACAGTTACTGGGGATGAGAGGCAGGTTACATCAGTAGGCAAGCTGCCTGTGATGGTTTGGTTATAGTTTGGTCATTACTGGAGGATACTCCTTTAGTCTTATATGAGACAATGCAGGAGTGCCCAAGGATGAAATGAGAGCTACCACCTAGTCAGTAGGTTAATCCATTTGATGGATTAATAATTTGAAAGGACAGCTGTACTGAGAGGTAACTGTAAGCCAGATTAGGGTGTAGGTGTATGGAGTGGGACTCTGGGGGCATGTCCTTGGGGATTAAATATTCTTCCTTTGGCTCCTTCTTCTCTCTCTACTTCTTGGCTCCCTTCTGCAATAATGCTCTGTCTCAGCATGGGCCCAGAGAGATGGAATCAGCTGACCATGGACGGAACCACTGAGACCATGAGCCAAAACAAACTCTTTCTTCTTAATGAGTTGCTCTCATTGGGTCACAGAAATTAAAAGTTGACTAGTACACTGCCGCAGCCCACAGAGGTAAGGGCCACTGGAGAGCCTAAAGGGAAAATCTGGATTGGTGATTGGAGGAGTGGATGATGCTTGTTAGTTAGCATGAGCTGTTTATCACTGCAGTAATCCATTTATTACAACACTAGAGCAACCAGCATCTTAGAAAAGCTGTTCCTATTACCATAGAAACAATTAGGATTGAGTGATGCTGGAGGTGGACCTCAGTGGATATAAGGACTCTACACTCCCAGCTTTTCAGAGCTGTTGTACTTGTAGCTGCTAGGAATAACATCTACTAAAGGAGCTCTCCAAGAAAACTTTTGCAAGAAATCTAATCTAAGACAGCTTTTCTGTTTTATAGATATTTTTAAATTAATACATTTGAGGTAAATTTTCATCTTACCCCTTAGCCACCCTCTTCTTCAATTCATCTTAAGTATTATTAGCTTTTATTTCATCTTTTAAGCAGTAAATCTAGAAATAATAGTTGAGTTTTTCATGAGATCCTGTCTCTATTAATTCTAATTCTCACATACCTCATAAATCTCTTGTAACATTACTAATGTCCCATACCACTAATATAGTTTAGACCCCAATTTCTGTCTTGGATATTCACAGTAACTTCCAATTAAATTTCTTCCCTTGATTCTTGAATTCCCGCCTGAGATAGTGCAAGTCCAGTCCCCTTTCTTGCTGAAACAATCATTTTATAACTCAAATAATATTTCTGCTACATAACACCTTTCAGTGGTACAATTATGATCATTAAACTCCTGTCAAGAAGCAAAAAATCTCTGAAGATTGAGCCCTTCCTTAAATATCAATCTCATCTTTTGCTGCTGTCCTTCAAACATACTATGCTCCAACTGTGTAACTATGAGTTATACACAAACCACAATGCTCTTTATCTTCATTTCCATGTTGCCCGATGTCCATTTTGCCTTAAGGGTCTTATTTAAGGGTTCATCCCACTTTGGTGGATTAGTTTCAGCTCTACCCAAATCAAACATCATCAAGGCAGTCTTTTTAGAAATGGCTGGAATAAGTGCCCTTATTAACTGTTCTATAGCACTTTGTATAATGGAATGATACTATAGTACTTTCATAAGAAATCAGTGATAATGAAGTAAGTTATTAATGTCTTTACTAAAAGTGATTCAGTGCAATGAAGTGTTTATGGTTAGTAATGTTAGCGAGGGTTTAGGACATTAATTCTTCAAATGTTTATTACACACACAGACAATTACACATGCACACACATAATCAGGCCTTGAATAAGGACAGAATATGAAGATATGTTATTGTGTTGTACATGGGGAGGACAGGAAAAAAGTAAAGGTTTATTTCTCTTTCAAGTCCAGTGGATGGATGAATCAGTCCTCTTAATCCTGAAGTCAGGTTAGTGAAGCATGAATAGACAAGATGCACTTCTGTATTTAAGCATCATCATATTCCAGGCCTTGTTTTTTGGTGGTAGACACTTATATCATGAGAATGCTTTCCTGGTCAGCAAAAATGGAACATACACAGGGTGCTTGCTGATAAAATTAAGTGCACTTGGACATAGAATGCTGAAGACAGCTCGTCTGCAGGTCTCTTGTGATGAAGGTTGAAGTATTCAACACTTCTGTGTCCCTGAGCCAGTTAGCAGGCCAACCTACTTGCTGTAAGCTGTCCCCTGGCAACAATCTTTCAGAAGAGGCCGTGGAAATGGGAGGAAATTGGAAATGACATGCACATGAAATACACAAATGCATAGGAAGCAGATGGTAAACAGTTATCCTGTAGGGCTTATAGGAATTAATCTAATAATCATGATAGAGATTGTGTTGTGCTCTGTGTGATTTCAGTAAAAATATTTTATAGTTTTAATACTGAAAAAAATTACATTGGGCTCTTTAAATAAATTGAAAATGAGGATGAGGATTCAGTGAAAAATAAACTAGTGAATTTTAGTATCTTAAAACGTTGATAATAAATGTGCAATTGCACAAAGTTTTTTGATGCTTACTCATCCATTGTGAGAACCACAGCATCACTGATTATGTAAAGCCCCAAGGTTCAGATTGAACAATTTATACTTACTTGAAAGGAAAAATATTGTCTGCCCAAATGGTTGTAATGTATTTACAGAAGGTATTTTTCAAGTCAACTGTTGTGTATAACTTTTTTACTTGGATCAAATAAATCTCCATCCCAATCAAATTTGCCTGTTTTTAATTTCAAGTTTTCATGTTCAGGTATCAAAATGAGTCATTTGATACTGATTTGTCTTCATTAGCAGAAGAACTTCAGAAACGATTACATGAGGTCAGTTGTCTATCAGTTCTTCAAACAGAAAATCATTTATTTCTAATAGCTGGCTTCTTCACTCAATTTATGAACTTACAGATAGAAATATAATTCTGTCAATATTGAAAATTTCTATTATTTTCAATCTATCAAAAATTCAGTTAAAAACTTCAACAATGCCTATGGTATTTATTATAGCAATGATAATATGAGTATGTACTATTAATAAAACCTAATGCTGTTGCAAAATCAGATTTTCTCCAACTAAGAAACATATGTGGCAAAAATGTACTTGATTTTGATGAGTACATCATTCATAATGCATCTGTGGTACTCTGTTAAAAATTATGAACCGAAAATAATTAGCCTTCTTATCAATGATTAATCAATAAAAAATGTCTATAAAATATTCCTCAATGTGCCTAGTATATTTTTATATTTTAAAGATAATAGTATTTCTGAAATATCTTTGACAGGACTATTTTATAGAACAACTAATATCAGAAAACCAATTTTTTGAATAATAAATAATTATTTATCTTCACTTGTGGGATAGTAAGCTGCATGGAGACCTACTTATTAGCCTCGAGGAAACCTGATATTCCCCTTGAATTGTAGGGAACTCAGATGAATGTAAAATGTTTAAATGTGCCTCTGCCTTGCATTCATTACCCGAACAGAGATCTGATGTTCCCTACTTTATTATCAAAGACCATAAAAACACAGTAGCTATCATTTGGTGCCTCTGTCAGGGTGTAATTATTCCCAGTATATCTGTGATATCTTTCAAAAAAGTCACTATTCTACTTCTGACATCAAATATAAAAAACACACCTAACTGAAATTGTTTAAAGTGAAAAGCAAATGTTAAATATTAAATGCAAGTAATACTATAGAACAAGAACTTAGATGATGTAAACATGAATCTATATTTTTAATCAGTGAATCAGGATTATCTTTATTTCTCTGTCTCTTTCTCTCTCTGGAAAATGCCATGCCCTTCATGCCTCTGGCTTAACAATTTCTGTTCTTCTACTTAGAAAATTCTTCCACCAGGTGGTTTAATGACTGTCCTATTCTTGCTGTCCAAGTATCACTGGTTTAGACAGTCTTTTCTAAAGCCCTTCTCAAATTTTCTCTATAGACCTCATTCGTTTCCTTCACAGATAAATCCGTTACCTATGCTCTTTTTACTCTGCTTCCTTCAACTTAAGGTGAGACTTCAGTTTGGTCTGACTCCTTGCTGCATCTCTAGATCAAAGAGTAGAGTAGCTGGTCTACAGCAGAAATGGGATGAATCTAACTTTTGTGAAAGAAATATATTAAAAGAGAATAAAACATTTTTAAAAAATGATTCCTTTCCCTTTTACTGTGTGGGTGTCATGATATTGGAGTCAGGTAACTGGGAAAAGTGAGGAAAACATACTGACATGAGAATTTGTAAATTACTCTAAAATTTCCAACGCTAAAGCTGGCATGGTACAAAGCAGTTATCTCCTGGATGGCGCGAGCACAGGGGTCTGTCTTCTCTGGGGAACTTGACCAAGAGATCTTGGTTTGGGATTGGCTAATTCCTGTCACTAAGTTATAATCTCAATTTGTTGAACTTGATGGATATTAGTCTAAAATAAGGAAGACAGAGAATGATCAAACAAAAGTAAAAGGAATTTTTTGGAAAAATTTCTGAATATTTTCAAAATTTGGAATTCAGTCCAATATTTTCATAATAAGGGATCGTAGACCAGATTTTTATTTCCATGGACCACTGTTCCTGCGTGCAACTCCAGAATAAGGAAGTCAGCTTGTTCAAGTTCATTTGGGCAATGAAATCCGAGAATATTTTCATCAAAGAAATTTAACTAAAATTGCTTAACTGGGCAATTTTTTCTATAGAATACATTTTAAGAAATTATAAAATATACACTGTAGAATTTAAATGCATTTATATATTAATAATGTATCAAAATATATTATGGACAGTAAAACTTCTTTGTTTTTGACAGTGAAAATATCTAACATTATATTTCTTTGAGTAATTAAATGAAATTATATATACACATGTAAATATCTAATTATATATATAATTGAGCATTTAGAAACATGACTAAATATTTTATGAGCTTAAAAGCTACAAGTAAAGATGAAAAAAACAGCCACACTTTGAATCATAGAAGTTTCAAGATTGTAGTTGTAAGAGATGCATTGAAGAGTGCTAAGGGAGAAAGCAAGTTATAGAAATGTATATAATAAAAGATAATTATTTTCATAACCCAACATCAGAGAACTATATTTTTAGCATAATTATAAATGGTATTTTATTGAAAATGCTTGGCTTCTTTCTGAAAAATACAAGACAGAGTCAGAAACTCATTTAGAACAAGCCAAGGGAAATAATTTACAGATTATTCAAAAAACATAATGTGTTTATGAGTCATCATTTCTTCTTCATAACAATGCAGTACTGTTTTCAATCTTTTCTCCTCTATAAGTAAAAAATATTCCCATAGCCTATTTATCTGAGGAAGATCTATTGTTAGAATTGGTAAATATTTGAAAATCCCAATGGGCTAGAGTACATTTGTGGGAAGAGTGAAGGAAAAAGTCTGCCCAGACTCTTAATTTTTTCCACTGTAAGACAGATTTACAAAGCTGTCCAATACCACAAGCTGAGAAAGTGGACACAAAGCTGGCTATAATGAAGGGACTCCGGTTATTGAACAAATTCACTTTTGCGAAGTATCAAGCATCAAGTGTGCCTTCCATGCAGACTACCCAATAATCCAATCCATCAATAATATAGAACACTAAAGTTGCATTAATACTAATGAAAAACTCAAATGTTGAACAAAAATAGAAAAAACAATCTCTGATGCCTTCTTTATTGATTCCCTTCAAATTTCAAGCCTCAGCTTTTTCATGCCCAAAAGAAAAATTTCTCTTTAGGCAAATGGAAGGAACTCTCATATATGAAGTTAAATTAAACAACATGCCAACTCCTTTATGAGCAATAAAACAAGATATTTTGCTACACAGAGTAAAAAACACTTGAAGGAATAATCTATGTGGTTTACAACTTATTGCGTAGAACACATTAAAAATTACAATAAAATGCTTTTAGGCAGGAGGCATGTAAATATCTCCCATAAGATGAATCACTGGTATTTGACACTTGACTAATGTATAACCAGCAATACTCACAAGCATACATCGTTCCTCTTGTTTTGATGGATCTTCTATTTAAACAGTAATCTAAACCTTCCCATAATATCCTATTTCCATTTTGCATTATCCTTCCACTTTGAAAAGAAGCCAAAGTACATGTATCATCTCCTGCCTCGACTTTCCCCTCCCCACAAAATTAATTTATAGCAAATATTAATATTCTTAATATTGAATCTGTTTCTCTTTTCTTCATGATAGAGTGAGCTGAAGGGTCACATTTGGTAGAAAATTATTAGAAAATCATTTTTAAAAGACATTGTTTTTGTATTTATCTTTATATTTTTCATTTGTTCTCCATTCATATGAAATTGATCATGATTCTATATGCATGAATCCCATATTGATAGATTTAACCAATAAAACATGAAAATATTCTTAAATATTGCATCTGATTGAACATGTACAAACTTTTTTTTATCATTATTCCCTGAGCAATAAAGCATACAAATGATTTAAACAACATCTACATTGTAATAGGTATTATAAGTAATGTAGAGAAGATTTTAAATATACAGAAAGATATGTGTATGTGTGTGCAAATGTTGCACCATTTATACAAGGAACTTAAGCATGTTGCACCATTTATACAAGGAACTGTCAGTGTGGTAACTGCAGGGGTCTTGGATCCAATCCCACATAAGACACTATGGAACAACTGTAGGCCTTAAGATTTACTTAATTATATTTTCATTAAAATGAAAGTCCCATTTGGAAGATACTGCAGCAATCTAAATAAGAAGAGATTGCTGATGTTGGCAATAGTAGGAAACAGAATGAGGAAACACCTTCCATAATTATTTAAGGGCTGCTTTTAAAGACTGAATGGCAAAGTTGAGAAAGAGGCAAAGGCACAGAACTAAAATCATTTTCATAAATAAGAGGAATACAAAGGACTCAGCTATAAACTATATAATAATACATATCATACATTAAGTTTATGACTGTAAATTTGAATGTGATATAGATAAAAATATCAAAAGATCACAGAATTAGATGAATGTTTATGTTGTTCAGCCCCTTAGATAATATTATAATTACCCATATATTTATGACTACTTATTGAGGTAATTCAAATGCTGGAACTGTACTTGAGTCTGGAGCAAGAGTTTAGAGTTCATATTGTCACCAGACTAAATTGCAATATGTTGTGCTTTGCTGGAGGTATGCCTAATATTCTCTGCACTAAAGAACAACAACAACAAAATGGTGAGGTGATTCTAGATAAAAATTCAAGATTTGTGCACAAAGTCACGGAATATGGCAAAGCCATCAAAAACTGGGGACAAAGCAGGAGATAATGTTAAACTTCAAGCAGAGATCAGAACATTAAGAAACTTCTATCCTAAAGAGAGACTGTCTTCCAGAAAGTTGGACACCATTAATTAGCACAACAAGACAGACTGATGACAGGACCCTATTCACATTTTAGAAGCATCATTAATCTGCTGATGATGTGGAAGACACAAAGGACAAGTATACAACAATGTTTTCATAAGGCTCCGATTTCTACTAACACTGGAAATTGTACCCAATTCCAGATTTGTCCATTTCATTAGACTGAAGACTTCTTGAGAAGAGGCACCTGTACCTGTTCTGTTCTTGTATTCTCTTGTCTATCACTGGTCATGAGTCCTAACTGATAAATAATAAGCATGTGTATAATAAATCAAGAAGTTCCATTTGGAAGATACCTTAGTAATCCAAATGAGAAGAAATTGTGAGAGTTAGTAATAGTAGGAATCAAAATGAAGAAATACCCTCCAGAATTTTTTAAGAGAAGATTTTAGAAGACTGAAATCTAAGTTGAGAATGAGGCAAGAATATAGAACAAAATTCAGATTCTTTTGCTAAATAAGATAACTATAAAGGAGTCAGACTAAAATGGACATAAAGATCTACACTGAACAATGTGTATTTAAGGCATGGTTATTATGCATCCTTCTAGATCAATGCGTATGTCTGAGCTGTAGTTCATAGAACAGAGAAATATTATCATTAGATTGGCTGATTAAAGTTTTTCCAGTACTAGGTATCAAATCCTAATTCTCAAATTTATTTTGAGAAATTTTACATATCACCTGAATAACACACAAAAAAAGATGAAATTTGTATTGTTGGTATAGCTTTCTTAGAATAAGGGTGTTTTGCCAGTTCCTGATGCTACAACAATGTACTTGATACTGGATGATTTACTAACAATAGACATTTATCTCTCAAAATCTAATAGTTGGGAAGTTAAGATCAAGGATGCTGCTGTGAACCTTATTTAAAAGTGCACTTATCCCTTTCCTGAGAACAGAGTGCACGTGACTATATCACTCCCACAAAGCCCCACCCCTTACTATCACATTCAGTGTGAGGTTCCCAGTATATAAGTACTTGGGATTTTTGTAATCGAAATTGAACCCAGGGCCATGCAAGTGCTGTACTACTGAGTGACATCCCCACTCCCTAATATAAAAATTTTGAAGAGACACATGCATTCAAACCATAGTAAAGTTTTTTTTTTTTTTTTAATTTTGTTTTACACACTGGTGGTGTTTTTTCATTGTAATATAAGTCAGTCACACTTATTATTAATATATCAGTTCCTTATAGGAATCAACTCTAGTTATTTTCTTTTAACATTCAAACACAAAATTGCCAGTTGCCTCCTCAATGGATAGTACTCTACAGAGAAAAATAAATGAGTTTACTGAGATAGCCACATATGTAGTTAGATGTCTATTCAATCTAAGAAGCAAATGATATTTCCATTCTCCTGCAGGTGGGCTGGAGGCTAGTCCATGAACAGAGCAAAAGTACTTTATTAAATAACTGTTAAACTAATATGTAAGTATGTGCACATCTTCATTTTTGAGGTAAAATTATCCCTCACATCTATAATAATTTCTAAAATTTAAATGAACTTATTAGTGTGAATCAAAAATTTACTGTTTTCATTTCTCCTGAGCATAATATTAAAATTCAAGCAAATTCACACTTTTAGGAATGATGGCTTATATAAAGTTTGAAAAAGAGAGTCTGAATTGCTCAGAGAGAGAATGTGTACAGTGTAATGCTTGAACAAACCTATGTAGGATAGTTTACATTCGTGAGGTCCCAGCTGGAACCTGAATTGTGTTTATCCAAATAATTTGGGGTAATTTAATATCTCAGTTTTCCTGGTGAAGAAACATGCCTACCAGAAATTTGTTTATATTAGAAACCATGTCTCCTGGGATAGAACTCATCCCGATGTGAAGAGACAATCGCATAGCATCCTATACAACAGGGAGAAGCTGTTGGAAGCACACCTCATTGTTTTACATCCTTAACAGTCCTTGTCTGTCTATACTAGTTAAGTCCTATTGTATATGACTGTAAGATGGGGTATGGTTTCTCTCTCTCTCTCTCTCTCTGTGTGTGTGTGTGGGTGTGTGTGTGTGAGAGAGAGAGATCACAAAAAAGTCATTTTAACCACTAACAAATACATAGTGTTTATTTCACATTGCAATTAAAGTGAGAAAACAAACTCAGTTTTTACATTGAACATAGCAACTATTCAATGACCTCTACACAGTTAGTTTTATGAGAATAATTAAATAGCTATGCTGTATACTCCTTCTCCAGTGTACATCTTGTTTTACACAGTTGCTCAGTTTAGAAACAGCAGTGTTGTACTTAATCCCAGCTTCTAAGTTCTATTGACTGGTATATCCATTATTACTCAATCCTTCATTACTCTGAATTCCCAAAGCCCCTACTCTGGGCCACAAGTCTCCTAATAATGATCCTACAAAAGGATGCCAAAGTGATTATAAAGTGGATGATGTTACTTTGCATGAAACCTGTTGATGACTTTTCATGGCCATAGCACTATGGACATATCAGTCACAATTCACTATTTCCTGTATCTAGTCCTAGGGCAATGTTACTTTAAAGTATTCATTCCTAGGAACTGGATGTTTTGCCCTCTTTCTTGGCTGTGGCCTCTGACACATGACATGTTTTGATCAGTGAAACGCCACAGTTGTTCCCAAACACAGAGGCTAAAATACAACTGCATATTTGGGCTTTTTCAATTTTGCCTTTGCAATCTACCAAAATATATATTTTTGGGTAACCTGTATTTTACAGAAGAACAAGGAAGGAATAGAGCAGAACCAACTCCCTGACACTTGATGGAACCCTCCAAACTTCTGACATACAAATAAGCACTTCTTTTTATTTATTTATTTCATACATGACACATAAGTACTTCTTGATTAATCATCTGTATCCCACAGAAGCATGCCATAATGTTTGCTCTTGTAAGGCAGCGACATGTTGTTAGTATGTGTTACATGGCAAATTTGTTGCCCAGCTAACTGATGTTAAGTACTTAATCTAACATGAAGTACCAGGTTCCTCATTATTCTTGCATGATGACTTTACTTCTGTATACAACTCTCCTGCCCTGAAACTCTGTCCTGTTTCAGGGCTTTCACATGTGCAGTTCAATATTGCTCCATTGTGTGCCTAATTAGCCACTCAGGACATAGAAATTCTCAGGTGAAAGGTAAATTTCTCCAAGCATCACCCAGAACTCCTTAATCTAATTTATGTACTTCTGTGCCATCCTGACTCCCTTTGCTGAGCACCATTAAATTTATCACTTCTTGTTCAATGTCAATCTTTTCCACTACATGCCAGAACGACAAAGACCTCTATGAAAACAGAGACTAAGAAGGACTACCATGTAGCAGACAATAAATGTACTGACTGGTTGATCACAAATCCTTGAAAACACAGTGCCACTTTGACCTCGAGAGGATAGTAGTACAGCGCAGGGTGCAGCTGGTGCTCATGTCCCACAGTGGTTGGAACAACCCAGCAGCATGGGAATGATGTGACTAAAGTACCTAGTTATTATGAAGGCTCATCATGTGTCACTCACTGTGAAACATGCTGCTTAGGTTTTATTGTTTAAACTTTCAACACTCTCTTAAGAAAGATGTCATTCACATATGTACTTAGAGATGAAGAAAATGGAGTTACAGTGTTTTGGGGACTTACAAAGTTCCTGCAACTATTAAATTTAGGAGGGAAGAAACAGTTTAGTGTTGCATCCAGGGAAATTTAAAATAGAAAGGGAAAAACCTGATGGATTTTGCTATAGGTTGGAGAAGTCTTTCCCAAAGATGTTTGTGTTACAGGCTTGATATGCAGCCCAGGGCAATGTTGGGAGGTAGTACAACTTTGAAGGGTGTGGTCCAATTAGGAGATTGTAGGTCATGGGGGCCACATCCTCAAAGGAGATGGTGGCACTCTAAACCCTTCCCTTTCTGTTACTTCCTAGATGCCATGTGGTGAGGAGCTTATTCTGCTACCCACTCTTGTCATGATGTGTTGCCTCAACATAGATCCAAAGTAATGGGGTCAACAGGTCATGGAAGGAACCCTACTAATGTGTGAATCAACATAAAGCCTTTCTTTAAAAGTTGATTATCTCAGGTATTCAGTAACAGCAGATCAACAGAGATTCTCAAGATACAAAGTCTCTTGAAATATGACCTGCTTGATCACAATGCTTCAGTACTTCAAAATTTGTATATGTGAAATTTTATACCTTACTATTTCTTCAATAAGCTATGTTGTCTAATGACAGAACAATGTTTAAAGCACAACTATTACTATTACCATTTAATATATGAGAGTTTCAGATATTAATACTTTGAATTAATAAAAATACTCATGACATCCAAAATCCATAATATGAGGGAAGGCAAACTAAAAAAATTACAATGAGAAAAAATTTGAGCCAGATATTAATAATAAAAAAATTAACCCTGAAAAAGTAAAATGTGTCAAAAGTCACAGAATAAGAACAGAATTAAAAATTTAAAATAATAAAGCAAGAAGAAAAGTATAAAAAACAGCAAAGAATTTTAGAGTCTATGAGATTTTGTTTTCACATACTTTGAATTGCAAATATAGGCAATAAAGTATGTGGTAATTTTCACTTTATAATGTCCTTGTATTACAAGAAACGAATAAAAAGCAGGAAATTTTATTATTATATCTACATAATATACTGCATGATAACTTGAGTTAATATTTTGTTGTGAAATGTTTACTTGAGGGCTATATTGAAATGCTTGAGGATTTTAAAAAATTACCTGATGGATAGTTTCCCTAAATGCCTGAGTTTGTTTTGCAATAAATGCAATTTTATTCATTTGCCTAAAAGCAAAAAAAGAAAGGAAAGAAAGAAAGAAAGAAAAGAAATCATTTATCTAAAAAAGAACATAAAATTTCCTAGAATAGCTGTCTTTTTCCTGAACTGTGAGTCACACACTTAGAGAAGAAAAAAGATTAAAAGGTATTGTAAAAAATGCTAATATCTATATGAGTGGTATTATAACTACATCACAGAATATTCATTTTTTTCCTACTTCTGTGGAAGAAGTGTTCAGAAAGTATTCACTTTGATATTTTCAAAATATCTCTTTGGATTTTTGGTAACTTTTCTTGATGTGAAATAGTTGAAAAAAATAGCATAAAAAGAATAAAGCTTTAATTTTTCTTTGAGAGATTTTGTTTATGAAATTTATATTGTTTATGAAATTTATATTATTTTAACTGAAAGATTAAATATATACTCTAGCAAAAAATTAAAACCTTAATGAAATGTGTGTCTGTGCGCGCGCACACACACTCACCACATGTACATGAGGGTCATATAACATTGGGAGAAATAATAGCTCAGAGCTCTTTAAAATGTCCTATCCATATCAAAGACTATTTTAAATGTAAATACTGGCCATAATAACTTCCTTTCAACCTTTACCTTTAAAATATTCTAAAAATCAATGTCACCTTAAAGAATTGAAAGGATTATGTAGATTAAGGTATTTTATGAATTATTATGTGTTAACAATTAGTTTAATTCTGAAGCACAATTATTTTGGAATAGCATTAAGTCCTCTGATGTTTTAGAAAAGACCTGGAAAATCAGAAGGATGTGATTTTGTTAAGGTTATATTGTCCCTTTTTGCACAGAATTCAAACTGCTAAATCAAAGGTTACTATACATGTGCATGAGGGTTACAAATTACCTTCAGGTAATGTGTTGCATTTAACATTCACTGAAAATCAGTAATGGAGATAAGAAGGAACCCTAAAATCATTACAATAGCTTCTACTATGTGAGAGAGTTAATGCCTAAATAAGGTACTTTTTAAACTTTAACTTTATTATCTTCATACATCTGTTAACCAATCATATTTTTTTCAGAAGTATTTTAATCTGCTATGTGTCTGTACTGGCCCTTAGATATGCTGTAGTAAAAAAAAAAAGATATTTTATTATTGTATCTGAGCATTTCATAATTTCAACTACTAAAACAACAATAACAACAACAACAAAAACACCTATCAGACTAAAATAATTTTGAGCAACCAGGGAAGTAGCAGTAATTTGGAAAATACTTTTACCCAGGATTAAGAGTGAAGATTTATAGTGTCCCAATCCTCACAATGGGCATTTACACAGTATGAATATTCCTTCCGCTCCATTTAAAGCCAATAGAGCCTTTCAAATCTGCAGCAGAAGCATGACCTATAGTGGAATAAGGGGTAAGTGGTGAACCCATGTGGGATTCCCCCAATGCCTTTATCCTCATTTCAGTCTCTGGAATCCAGAGGTTATCAGTCTGACATGAATAAAAAGTTTGTGCCTCTTTTTTCTATAAAATTTTATAGTTTGAAAAATGTCTGGGTCTGGATTTCTAACTCAGTAGTAGTTTGCCTGAACAGCAGGTCTACAAGGACCTGGATTCAATTCCAGCATCAAAACACACACCTACAAACACTTATATACAAACTTTGAAAGTTATTCTTCTAAACCACTGAGAGGAAAAAATAAATGTCAATTGCTTCAGTGTTGGTCCCACCCATTAATGAAATTTGTGCTTCAGCTAGGGTAGCCTTCCACATTATAAATTAAACTTAGGTCAAATGTCTTGATCATGTAATCCTAATCATTTCTACAACTTTATCCCTCCTTGAAACTTCACTTTCAGTCATACTGAACATTTTAGAGTCCTACGGTGTTAGGGTCTGTAAACAAGTCAGGATGGTGCCTGGCATTTTGCCAGAGGGAGTGGTTTGTGAAGTAATGCCATCGAGCCATTAAGTGTGGAGATTCCTTATTGGTTGACTGCTGTATCTAGTTTATGCTAATTAAGATAAGCTGTGTGTAATGTATATATACCCTTCCTGTCCTACAATAAATGGCTCCCACTCCTGCAGTATCAATGTACACAAGTTGTTCGTCACCCCCGGCTATTTTGCCCAGCCAGCACTACGGACCCATTACAATTGTCCCTCTCATTTTGCAATAATATTTTCCTTTGACTTTATCCTCCATGCACAGTTTTCTGAAGAACCTCATAGAGAGGGAGACACCCATTGGAGGAGAGATTTTTGAAAATTTAGCTTCTGAGTTTTGCCCAATTGTATGGTATGCTACTAGTTTTGTACACCTCCAACCATTTCTTCCCCATGTCTCAAACTCTTCTAGGTGTTTCTCTGTTAAGATTGAGTCCAAATTCCTTAGTAAGACCTCTTTCTTAAGCTAGTTCTTAGTTATCCATAAATTTGATCTCTCTTCTCCTATGCTCTCCAACTCTGTTCTTTGTTTGCAGATATATGTCTGGATAATTTTACCCTCTCTTTGTCTGTGAAAGGTGATTTCTTTGAAACCTTGCTTAATCTGCAAAGACTGACATATATGGCCCTTATATTTCTCTTTATAGATAGCAGGTATTCACTGAGTATTTATTTACAAATCAAAGGAATATTTTGCAGATGTTACTGCTGAATTTTTTACACAATAATTCTATCCCTAAATATAAACAATTAATGTAAATATACTTATTTAAAAGAACCTGTTGGCGACTTTTAGCTATGTGTCTTATATAAATACTACAATATTATACTCTGACACAATAGTGAGAAAACTCTTATTTACTGCTGAACAGTATGCATTTTAAGAAGAATGAGAACATTTTGAGCTTCACAATCCACTTTACAGAGAACATTCTGAGCTTCACAATCAACTTTGTGTGAGGGAATCACTCAGAAACTCTAAGGGAAACACAAAAACACACACAGCCTTTGGTAGGTTGGTAATGACAACTGAAGTAGAGGTGGCTCTCCTTTTTCCTACAGACTCACATGGCCTTGGGGAAGAAACATGGGGAAAAGTACACAAGTATAGAATGAGTACAGATAATTCTTCCCGGTCATTTTTCCCTAAACAATCAGTATAACAACTATTTACATAGCAATTACATTGTAATAGTCCTAGAACCAATTCCCTGAGGCTGCTCTCAGAAACCACCCTACATAAAATACAGTGCTTTTTATTGCCTCTTGTATTCTCTGGAAAATCAAAGGAAGTAATTTACCCTGAGAACTTTCAAGCACAGGTGGCAAGTAATGAGAATTAGCTTGACATTCCGAAGTAGCACTGTACCTCCAAAGTTTTAGATTTCTAGTGTAATAAAAATTAGACAGGCTCCCATACCTACCATGAAAGTTTCCAACCTCATCTTTTAGTTTTTTTTAAAATTATCATTCATATTTTTATTTATTTTAAAAAATATTGTAAGAAATGAAAAATACAATTGCTATGTTAAAGAAAAATTTAATGTAGCAATTACCCTTTCACTGATGTATTAACAGGGCAGTATCTACTTCATATGAAACTGCATTTAGTGATTCAGAAGACTGCCTGTCCTCCTTTGTGTGGACTGTACACTTTACTATAGGAGCTTTGGTTTGCTTCCTCAGTATATTAAGTTTGAAGGAGCAGGTCAAGGTGAAGTACATGATAAAATGCTCAGCTCAGCAAAGGGGTATGAGCAGGACTGTTGCAGTGAAGGTAATTCAAACACTTTGGAAAATCTGCCAAGCTTAAGGATACTTTCCACACATGACTATCAAATAAATGAAATAGTTGTATATTATTTACTTTAATAAACTGTTAGAACAAAATATTTTAATGTCTACATAACAATTTTACTTTCTTTTTCGGATTTAAAAATTCCTTCTAGGCTCATTTCATTGAGTGGGGCAAAATTCTTTCAGCAAAACTATGAGGTGGTTCACTTGTTCAGGACTCTGCTTATGAATGCTGCCCTGACTTAATATCAATAGTTTTCTCTCACTCTCCACATGCCACAGTCTGAGTGATGAACACTATTGGCGTATTCATTGTAGTGCTTATGTATTCTGTACTTCCCTTATCAAATCTCAGATTACCTCGAAGGTCCAGGCTTCCAATGATAGGATCAGAAAATGAAGGACAGTGAAGGATTTGGATTATACTAGTCTCAAAAGTAAATTCAAGAAATTCAGACACCAGAAATGTGTTCAGATGACTTTTGCTTCTCTATAATTTACCAGTATGAGGTTCTTTCACATTCACATGATAAGAGTTTGATGACTTGTGATAATATTTCCTTTCGAAAATCAGACCTTACCTTTTTGATAATGTTTAATTTATTACTAAAGTTATTCATTAAATTAATTGAAGACTAACATTGATTAATCATTAAAGTATTTAATTTACAAAATTAACACGGTCCTATCCTGATTTGATGGCAGTCTCATTAAGAATTCAAATGAGCCACTTGCATCTAAAATTCCTTCTTTACAGAAGTATTCTTTTGAGCATCAAGCTAAAGTAATACACTAAATGGCCAAATGTGACCTGTATGACTACTTAATTCCACAATGTTAAATTAAAAAAAAAAATTCTTAGATAATGTAAATTTATACCTGACAATGTCAATCACTGGATCATGAAATGTCACAATTTCTCAGAGCACCAGATGGCATCCTATTTGTCTATGATGCTTTCTTTGCTCCCCAACATTAGACTTCCATCATCAAAGGATCAGAACACTCCCCACTGTCTTCTATACTCCAACTCCCTCAGACATTTGAGTCATTCCCTTATTTTGTTTGCAATAGCTTTTGAAAATACTATACACATCTTAATTTCTAGATAAAATATGTGTGTTTCCTAGTAAGAGATTATTTATTAATCCTTAAAATTAGTAAGAAGAAATATGTCCATTTATATCTTAGGCCACACTTTGGCAAAAGGAGGAAGTGGATTGGATCTTGGGATCAGATGTCCTGATGGGAAAGAAGAGAATGCAAGTGTTCTCTGAGGAAGAGAGTCCCCGTCTGGAACTGTAGCAATGACCGGAATGAAATTAGCAGCTGGATGAGATCTGTGGAGCTCAATGGTCACTCCCAATTAAATAATAATGTGTAATGCTTTGGCTTTGTCATGAGTCACTCCATAGTCACCAAGGTTCAATAATTTTCATACATGACTAGATGAGAAGGTGTGTCTTTCAACTCAACATATATCTCTCCCACATATTCAAATATTGTGAAGTAGGCAATTTATCAGTTAGCACAAAATCATTTTTGAATCAAATGTTTACAAAGGATATGATCCCAGGTTAAAAACTTCAAACCTCAAATTCCACCACTATATCTATAACTCTAACATGTCACTTATACAAACTAAAACATGTTTTTCCCTCAGTTTCAGCTTATACGTATTGATACAGAAAAATAATAAAAGAATGCTTTTTAATTTTTTTAGTGAGGGGGGAAGAAAATTCATACCTTCAGGTATGAAGCTGTAGCTTTAGGAACAAAGAAATACAATATACATTATCTATTTATTTTATGTTTATATTTATATTGGAATATAGGTTGACATATATTTATTTTGGACAATTATGTTTGCACCACATTTGTTCAACTAAAAATATTGAAATTATTTTTCTAAAAACAGAGTAATATAATGTATGTTTCATTAACACAAATGATCTTTAATTTGACATTTACTAACCAATTAAAATGCTGAAAGGACATAATTTGTTCTCAAATTAAAATATAGGCAACACATCTCTTAAAGTCCATGTGAACACATTACCTTTGTTGCAGCATCAAAGCAGATAAATCCTGTGCTAAAGTCAATGGTGAGGCCCATTAGATGACTTTCTAGGACACAGGCATACGTCTTGCACTAGACACAGACAGAATAGATACTGTTAGTTTTCATAGGATTGATGGAATATTAATATTGAGGTATATGTGATAGCTCCCATACCAAGCAGCTTATACATTACTTAATATCAAAAATAATTGCATAAGGAGGAGAGTTTTATTGATATATCTATTAGTAAAACAGAAGCAAAGAATGTTTCTATGATTTTTTTCTAGGGGTTCTCAAGGCCAAGTTTCTAGTCTTGCTTCTTACCATGTCTTTATGCTGTGCAAAATTTTTACTCCTTGCTATATTGACAATAAAACTGCATAAAATTTTAAGAGTAGGCAAGATCATGTTAAGTCGTTATATCCTGTAGTCAAATATCACCACATTTTAAAAGATTAAGTTCTTACTTACATTCTCATTTCATGGACATTATTAAAAAAGAACTCTCCGGCACATAAACACAGATTCAGTAACCAAGGCAAAATAATATTTCTTGGCCATGAAAGTCTCTGTGGGTGTTCCATATGGTACAAGTTATTACCCAAAGTTCAAACATTTACCACTTGCCTGTATTTGTTTCTTTAAAAATCAACAAGTTTGGGCCATGGGTGTAGCTCAGTGGTAGAGTTCCAGTGGTAGAGTTCTTAGCACTGGCAAAACCCTGGGTTCAATACCCAGGATTGAAAATATCTATAAATATGCAAGCAATGCCTTTTGACACAGAAATCAGAGTATATTCTAACTTTTGTAAATATTTTTGGAGAACAAATAAATAAAAATAATAAAATTTACAATTATACAAATTAAAGATACAATTATACAAATAAAATGTGAAGTGACTTAGGCCTTATGTACAACATGGTGCATTGTTATGTAAATAGGCCAATTTTACTTGCATTTAATTTCAAACTATAATGGGATATTCAAATGATTAATTCACATATAATTCACATATAGAATGTGTGAGAGAGGGAGAATACTATCTCAAGTAAATATTCAATATCAATCTATACTTCACATTTACTTTTATATTACATATAAAATATACTAATGAATCACATTGTGACTGTAATCATGACTAAATACATCAGATTCTTTTTACCAAAAAGCCATATACATGTCTTTAAGCCTGATTTTAAAATATTAAGACAATTATAACCATACAAAATTATTCATTTGGAGTACAATTTTTCAAATATGTAGATTAGAGGATATACTTAATGAGCCTCAAAAGTCCATTTATGTGTATGATTATATTTGCTTAATACAGGGGCATCTTGAATGCTTGCCTTCATCCATTAGTACTTTATTAAAAGTGCCATCAACATTAAGGAATGTTCAATGCTATACCAGTTCATTCTAATTTAGACTTAATTGGTTGCTATTTTCAAGTACTGTCTTTTAAAAAAAATTTCAAGGTGAAAATGTATTTAGTATAATGCATTAAATTTCTCTCATTAAGTTTAGCATTACAGATTAAATTGCATTGTTTCAATAAACATCAAATTGAAACAAAAAAATATTCTTAAAATTGAGACCCACTGAAGCTTAATTCTCTAATGTATAATGTTAATTAAAACATATCACAATTGTACTTAGTATTTTTCAATATAGAAATATATATTTATTGTTTAATTTTGGTTATATATATTTTTATGATATATATGCCCTTTGGGATGACAGCTGTCTATAGCCAAGCAAAAAAAATGCAAATCAAATTAATGCTAAAATTTATTTTATTTACCAACTTTAATGATAGTAAAACATTGAAAAGACAAAATAAAAACATATTTTTATGTAAAAATATTCACATATTTGAATATTGAAAATAATAGTACCAAGTATTCAGCCAATCATGACTAACAAAAAAGAAATGGTAAAATCTTAAGAAAAGCTCAAAGCTTAAAAGACATTAAATATTTGGCTTTTCACTTTTGATATGTATTTTAATCTGACTCTGTGAGCAACTCATAGAATAGTTCAAAACATTTCATGCAACATCAAGTAAGAGAACACAAAACCCGAAATCAAAGAACAGGTCTAAAATATAAAGCAAGAGCATAATTTCACCTCTATCTTATGTTTAAAGAATGGGAAACTTATCATGAAATCTTAACTTCAGACTTATGTTCAAAAATTGATAATTATTATTTCCAAGTGAAGTGAAATATTCCAGATAAATGATAACTAAAATTTGCCAATTCCTTTTCAATTAAATTATATTGTAACTTTTAAAAATGTCCTTAGATGTTAACATGTAAAATAAAATATTAGCCAGGCACAGTGGAACATGTTTATAATCCCAGAGATTAGGGAGGCTGAGATAGGGGGATCACAAGTTTGAGACCAGCCTTGGCAAATTAACAAGACCCTGTCTCAAAAAAAAAAAAAAAAGGCTGGTGAGGGAGCTGAATGGCCCCTGAGTTCAGTTCCCAGTATGGGGGGAAAAACAAAAAAACAAAACAAAACAAAAAAATAAACACTGTTTTAAGATGCTTTCCTTCTTTCCATTTTTGACATTAAAACACTTATTTTTGGCTGGGGATATGGCTCAAGTGGTGGCATGCTCGCCTGGCATGCGCGGGGCGCTGGGTTCGATCTTCAGCACCACACAAAAATAAAATAAAGATGTTGTGTCCACCGAAAAACTAAAACATTTTCTCTCTCTAAAAATAAAACACCTATTTTACTGAATTGAGACTCTGTAACTGTTTATATATATGAAGAAAAAACTAGAATTATTACAAAATGTCAAATGAACAATTGAACTACCAAAATTTGAGATTTCTCTCTATCCTATTTCTGTGATTGAAATGTCAAGCTGGTGCAACTTGAGGTGGTGACTCCTCTTAGTCATCAGAGAAATCAGTTTAATTTGTTTAAAACCATGCATACATCTCTCTTACTATAGGTTACCATACTGGTACATGCAATGTTAAACTATTACATTTGTTTCCAAAATTAAGTGTTCATATATGTATTTAGGTCTTTGATTTATGGATCCATTTGCATGGCACAAATGCATTGTAATATTTTAATTTTGCTACAGATCTGTTAGAGGTCTGGGAAACTGTCCCATTTCAGGATCTCATGAATTGAGGCTGAAGGCCCTCTGAAGTTTGATGTAGATATGACTATACCTTGAAGAATGAAATTTCAGTAAATATCTATTGGTTAATTGATGTGAGCAAAATGCATTGGACTTCAGGGGCTAGGTGAATAAAATACTCTCAAGCCACTTACAGCTTAGTGTGGGGAATGGCCCTGTGTCACTCCAATCCAAGACTTAAGAAAGTGATAATGTTTTCAAAAGTGGGAAGAAAAAAGGGTTTGTACAGGATTTGTGGAAGGAATCATGATAGTCAGTGAGCAGAACACATCAGAAGTCAGAAAAATGTTCCTGGGTGACAGGAACTTTGAATAAAAGTTTTAAATGCTATGTATGGTTTTCAAGGGCATAAAAGGCAAGGCTTTCTAGAACGGCACCAAATGTGAAGGAAGACAACAAGCTACAAATTAGGTGGTCAGGTTTGGAGAATGGGATGTGACCTTGGAAACAATGAACTAAAATTAGAGCATTTTCTCTATAAAGATTCAAAGTAGAACAGTGTCCAAATACATTAGAAATGTATTTTTGAGGATTTATAGGAAATAGTGTAGAAAGTTAAAGTTGTGGGACAACTAAAATATTATTCAGAGGTGCTTTATCATTCATTTAAAAATAATGGTGAAATATTGAATGTATTTGAGAGGGAGGTCAGTACTCACTAGACTGTCATTTTATACTGCCGTGAGATTATATGAGAACACTAGGGTTGTGGTTGTGCAACCCTGGTTATCGCAGGTGCTACCTTCCAGACTCTCACCTGTATCCGTTCTACTTCTAGAAAGGTGGCCGTTTGGAAGGCTCTTTCCCACTGGGCAAGGTCACACTCTAACTCCACGGAGAAGTAGAGGTCTTCCCCAGACTCAGACTGCACAGTGAAGCAATGTTTCCGCCGGTCCAGCAGGTCACTGTCCTGATGAAAACCTGGAGTTACACCAGCTGGCATACATCAATTCATATTGCTAACATGACCAGACTTTGCATCAATCAGCCTTGAACGCAAGGTGCCGACGCCACCATCAAAAAGATAACACTCTGCTGTCACTAAATCTTCATTAAAAATGGCTGAAGTTACCAAAACTCCAGGCTTAAAGTTCGCACCAAATCCATTATTCCTCTCTATCCACACTGATGCATATCCATAAAATAGAAGTTGGGCTTTCTTCCTTCAACTCTTACTGTAACATAACTACCAAGCCATTTAAAACATAAAACTCAAGTTTATGACTATAGGAAAGGGTGATGTACAATCCCGTTTCTTTCAAACAAAGCTGTCAAGACATTGGAATTAAAAAATGCTTATGTTTGTAAAATACAGATTTTTTAAAAAGCTTTATAAACATGTTAGGTTTTCACTGAGTTGATTTTGGAAAATTTTAAGCAATTATGAAAATATTCTCCATGAGAGATGAAAGAGAAAATGATTCTAATTTGTCTATAGCAATTACATTGAATTTTTCTTTAAAAAAAACACATTTTTCCTCACTTGTGTAACTATATTTCATTGAGTCAAAAGGATTCTGAAATCGGCAATTTCTTGGTCTTACCAGAGTTTTCAAAAAAGTGTATTCCAATTTTCAGAGATGTTAAAATGTGGAAAAAACTCCACTAAGAATTTATGAAATAGAGTAACCTAATGTAATTTTTCAGATTATAGCTTTTGAAATACATAGGCGGTGTACTGAAAATTGCCAAAAGGTTAATCATTGGTGTCTTTAATCATTTCCTTAGATGGAAATGTGCAAGTAAATGTATCATCATAAAACACAGAAAATGTTAAAAAGTCTCTGCTTTGACAGTGATTTAAAAATAATAACTATTTTCTTTTCATCTCACTTGTATTCTTGTAATTGCTGGAAAAGAGATAATAAAAGGCAGTTAGTTACTTCCAGTGTTGCAGAATTTAGCTCTGACACTTGCTGCCAGTAGATGCTCAAAAACTAAAAAAGAAAATGTGCTCTTTTTGTATTTATGATGTTCCTATGTTGTCTAAATGAAGAAAAAAAAAAAAAATTAATGTTCCTTGAGTACAGTCCAGAAATAAACAGATTGTAAAGTACTTTTAAATTTGGATCTTATGTCTAGGGAGTGTGTTGGTGATATTAAATAAAAAACAAAAACAATAAACATGCTAGTACAATTATTATGTGTTTTTATAAAAATAAGAATATGATATTAATCAGTATATATTAGGAAGCCAGAGAATTGTTCTTTATGAAGTAAATTTTAAATTGTGCTTAAGATGGCATAGGAGACTGAGGCGGGAAGATCACAGGTTCAAAGCCAGCCTCAGCAACTTAGAGAGGATCTAAGCAGTTTAGTGAGATCCTGTCTTAAAATAAAAAATAAAAAGGGTTGAGAATGTGGCTCAGTAGTTAAGTACCCCTGGGTTAAATCTCTGGTACCAAAAAAAAAGAGGCTAAAAATGATAGTGGCTAAAAATGAGTAGGAAATTAATATGAAAAATGGAAAGCAAGACTCTTCTTTCCAGAGAGAGAGGAAAAAAAATGGTAGAGGCCTGCAGCAAGACAAGCACATCAGATAGAGCACTAACCTCTAGGATATATAAAGCACTAAAAAACTTAATACCAAAAACACAAATACCCAATCAATAAATGGGCCAAGGATCCGAACAGACACTTCTCAGAAGAGGATATACAGTCAGTCAACAAACATATGAAAAATAGTTCAACATCTCTAGCAATTAGAAAAATGCTAATCAAAACAACTCTATGATTTCATCTCACTGCAGCTATCAAGAATACAAACAACAATAAGTGTTGCTGAAGATGTGGGGGAAAGGGCACACTCATGCATTGCTGGTGAGACTGCAAATTGGTGCAGCCAATCTGGAAAGCAATATAGAGATTCCTTGGAAAACTTGGAAAGGAACCACCATTTGACCCAGTTATCCCACTTCTTGGTTTATATCCAAAGGCTTTAAAAACAGCATACTCTAGGGACACAGACATATCAAGCAGCAAAATTCACAATAGCTAATTATGGAACCAACCTAGATGCCCTTCAGTAGATGAATGGATAGGGAAACTTTAGTCTCTATACACAATGGAATATTACTCAGCATTAAAAGAGAATAAAATCATGGCATTTCCAGGTAAATGGATGAAGTTCGAGAATATAATGCTAAGTGAAGCAAGCCAATCTCAAAAAAACCAAAGGCTAAATGTTTTCTTTGATAATAGGATGCTGACGAATAATGGCGATTAATTGGGTGGAGAGCATGGGAGGAATGGAGGAAGTTTAGATAGGGCAAAGGTGAGGGAGGGGAAAGGAGGAGGCAAGGGGGTAGGGATGATGGTGGAATGAGTTAGACATCATTACCCTAGTACATGTATGAAGATACAAATGGTGTGAACATACTTTGTGTACAATCAGTGACTTGAAAAATTGTACTCTGTATGTGTAATATGAAATGAATTGCATTCTGCCATCATGTATAACAAATTAGGATAAGCAAATAATTTAATAAAAAAAAGAGTGAGTTAATGATGCATTCCAGAAAGTTTGACTAAGCTCACACAAAAAGTGGGAGAGATATTAAGAGTTGAAACTTGGGTGAAGAATGAGGAGATGGGTCCAGTTATAAATTTTGCAGTTGAACATAACTGTAACGACAAGCAATTACATCAAAATTTTAGTATATGCTCTATCTATACTACAGATAATTTAACATTTACACTAACTTTTTAAATTAATAACATTGGCACAAAATTATAACTAAACATTGCAGAATTTTCAGAAACTTTGCCAATTGTATGGGTTTAATTGGCTTTAATTTCCCTTGTAATATAAAATGTTAATCAATGTCATTACTAGCCAGAGAATTTTGCTATCTCTTCATTCTCATAAACCACACATTGCAATAAAGTCTCAAAATGACCTTCATGTATAATTTTTCTATTCTCTTGGCTTATTTCTATTCTCATAACTTATTTCAAACTTGATGTAGCATCTTCTATATATTATTCATATACTGAAGCTCTCACAGACAAAGGGTTTTCTAATAAACTCTGCAAATAAAATTTCAACATCTTAGAATACTTGCTTGTCATTTGTTTCTGTTGTTTGTAAGGCATTTCCCATTCACTGACTCACTCTATAAGCAGTATGGGCATCAGAGTACTAGGCCCTCATATAGTGAAGGAGAAAACACCTTATGAGCTTGCTATAGAGTTAAAGCAATAGGGAGCAATAAATAATTTTTTAGAGAAAGCAGGAAAGGGGAATGTTTTATCCTAGGAAGAGAGTGTAGCATCCTTAAGGACTTTAAGACTAATGCAAGAGCAGTTACAAGCCTAACTGATGCTCTGCTGCTGCTGCTGAGAAGTTCACAGGGATGCATGGCTAGAAAAGCCACTGGAACATTTCAGTTAAGAAGCACAGAACCAGCTGCTTGAGACAGAAAGGGGGGGGGGCGTGTTGGGAGTAGGTGGATGGGAGAAGGCAGAAACTGAAGGAAGGGGCCACAGATTTGGAATTCTTTTTCAGAAGTTCAGTGAACAGCGACTGTAGCCCAAACTTTACAAAGGCTTACTTTCAAAGTGGTCAACTAAAACCCTGGATTCCCAACCATTGGAATTTCCTCCTTTGTTATCTGTGCCATTTCCAAGAGTTGTGTTGACATTCCTTGTCTTCAAGTAGCTACAGTTTTTATCAAGTTAATATAAGCAATCGATACTATTAAGAGAACAATTAAAATAATAACATTCACAATTAAAGATGGGTATTGGCTAGAAATGTTCATAGTATAATGAATGTTTATGCATGTTTATCTCTAACAGTATTAATGAAAGTGTATCTATACTTGTGTATGTGTGTATATATGCATTTTGTATATATATATATATATATATATATATATATATATATATATTCTTCTCTCTCCCCCTCTTTCTCTTGCTCATACAATTGTATATGATAATAAGGTGATCATAACCCAGGTGCTATCTTAAAGTGTCTGGATTCAAATCTTATCTCTCCCAATTTTTAGTAGGTAATCCTGGGCAAATTGATTACCATATCTCTCATTTACTTCACTCATCTGTTAAAATGAAAATGATTAACTGGTCTGATAAAGATGATTAAATAAGATATTACATATAATTTTAGCTTAATTTTGGATAAATAGTAATTCTCAATGTCAGGTAATTCTGATATCAGAATAGATATTCAATAAAATTAATATGTCATCCTACTCTCCTTTGACTGGCTCTTGGTATACATATATAGAGAGCAGTGCAATTTTAGAAGGGACAGTATTCCCTTTATGTTCAATATTGGTCAGACCCATATGAGTCAGAATGTGATTTTCCTCCCAGTATAAACAATCACTTGGGAATACTTTCTTTACCTGTTGGAAAGTATAATTTAATAATGGCAGTTATACTAAGTTATACTAAGAACTAAACATATCTTGAGCATTATTGGTAAATTTTTATCATTTGCCTTTCTATATCACAGTATTCTCTGTTTTATGAAATTTGTTCTAAATTCCATAAATTCTTTCTGCAGAGGATCATTAGCCATGTAGTACATTTCACAGATCCATGAAGCAATACTAAAAAGAAGCAATGCATTATAAATGTTGGCTCATAATACATATTTTCCCAAGTTATTCTGCAATCAATGGGGGTACTTAAAGTATATTTCTTACTATAAGTAATTAAGTAAGCAATGAGTTTTAAATAATTATTGAGTTAATACATATAACCAACCATAAATTTGCTTTACTTAAAACATATAATGTAAAAGTTACAAAAACCTGACAAAAATCAGTGCATTATCATGACGGTGGAGTTTCTGGGTATGTATTTTCTTCCACTCTTCACACTACAATTGTTAACCCAGTGTGTGCCAGTAAGTCAGTACCCAGTTTTATATTTTTCCAGGTCCACTTATCATGCTCTAATAATATCTAATTTTATTTCATTTCCTTCAGATTAATGGCATCTATGAAA
Organism: Marmota monax; assembly: GCF_021218885.2. Classification (NCBI taxonomy): domain Eukaryota; kingdom Metazoa; phylum Chordata; class Mammalia; order Rodentia; family Sciuridae; genus Marmota; species Marmota monax. The sequence continues at coordinate 5,532,121 of NW_026695198.1, read as the reverse complement.
GTAAGAATACACACGAAAAAGGAATGGTATCCCATTCAGGGCAAGGATAAATATATTTGTATTATTATGTTAAATGTAAATTTCTTTGTATAACCTATCACCTTACCAATATGTTTATGAATGTTAAGCTTGTTATTGCTCTTTTATGTGAACTTGTAGTGAGTCAGAAAATCACTGATTCATGAGTGCAAAATTATTTAAGCCAAACCAAAATTGTGCCTTATTTTATTGAAAAATAGAAATAGACCTAGAAGAATTTTCTAGGATTTTCTAGCTATAAATTCAGATTTTTATTATTTTGCAGCTATATGGTAATCATTAGATTACCAAGTTACCTTTCAGCTTTTTCTTATAAAATAAATGAAGTATATTATTGTACCTTTCCTCATAGGTGCTGTCTAGTCATAATCATACTACATGGTAATGTGAGAAGAACAATCATTCTAACAAAACCAAATCTTTTCAATTTATTTAGAATTAGATCTTTAGGAATGAACAAGTGTTGATCAAATCTATCTCAGGTAGTTTTATTACCTAATTAGTATTCTTTTTTTCATCATTTTTATGAAAAAAGCACTCTTGACATTACCGTATATAGTAAAAAAAATTCTATAAATCAAAATATCCTAAGAAATACATGGTATTTCAGAGTCATGGCTGGAGGCAATCCCACTTATTGTTCCAAATGTGGCCACTGGAGTGTCACAAACAGCAGGAATGGTGCTGGTCATCTGGTTCTGTCTTGAAGAAATATTCCAAACAATGCCACATTTAAGTGTCTCCAAAGAATGGAATTCTAATTCTTACCCTTTAATACTTGATATATGGAGTGTGTTCTTCAATGATCTAGTATTCTGTTTTGAAAACTGTGTCTCTCATATAGCAGTTGATATTATTTTGTTCTTACTCTTTCTTCAGATGTAATTTTAATGGTAACTTATTAAAATGATGTCCTTTTATATTCTTGAGAAAATTATCAAGTTACCTTTCAGCTTTCTCTTATAAAATAAATGAAGTATATTATTGTACCTTTCCTCATAGGTGCTGTCTAAGCTATTTAATTATCTTGCTATCGTCACTGCAGCCTGTCCAACTTAGTTTGAGTCTCCCAAGTATTCTAAAACATAAACTAGCAGAATGGACTTATATGGGTCTGACCAACATTAAACATAAAGGGAATACTGTCCCTTCTAAAATTGCACTGCTCTCTGTATACCTTAGAACACTGTATTAATGCCTTGCCTGGGGAGATGTAAAAAGTGCTAATCATTGTGGGAAATAGTATCCAGCCATAAAACCGCTCATAAAATGTGTTCAATGAATACCACACTTTGTCAGATGAAGGGAGGTGTAGGGGCTAAGCTATTCAATTAGTACTCATTAATATAGATGATACAATCTTTGGCCTGACTTCAGAATTCCCTTCTAAAAGAAGACTCAGGATTAAAGAACACAATTTTTATCCTAGATTCATGAGATCCATCTTTATTCACCCTCATTTTCACTTAAACAATTATAAATAATTGTGAAAACACTTTCAAGCAGAGCTTAAGATTCCAGATAGTCGTTATTATCTCAGAATTTATATTATTCTTGGTCTATCACAAAATCTATAGTACTGAATGTTGTTGATATTCAATAAAATATGTATGGCATGCCTGCTGTGTACCAGGCGCTGTTCTAGAGTATAGACATACCACTTAGCAAAACCAATGACATCTGTGACTTGTGGAGCTTTGGTTTGAGCAGAACAAGACAAACCATGAAACAAAACAAAATGCTTAACTATACTATGTCAGTGACAAAGCCAGTTAAGAGCTTTAGAAGAGTGCTCACCTTGGGAGGCACTACTATTTATACAGCATGAAAAGATGCAACGTGTGGGGAGAGCCACGAAGAAAAAGAGCATGAGTCAGGCTGGGGTTGTGGCTCCAAGGTAGAGTGCTCGCCTACCATGCCTGAGGCACCGGGGTTCGATCCTCAGCACCACATAAAAATAAAATAAAGATATGGCATCCACCTATAACTAAAAATAAATATTTTTAAAAAAAGAGATTAAGACATTTGGGGAAAGAGGCAAGAAGTCCAACAAACCCAAGGCTGGATGTAATTAAACATGATAGCGGAACTGGGGTGAATTTTTGTGCAGGTGGCAAGAGACAAGAGCAGACAGAGGAAGGCTGAGAGGCATGAAGTGGTAGACCTCTCATACAGTGTCCCCAAACATTTGGGTCTCACTTTTGAGTGAAATTGGCAGCTAGTAAGAGGTAAGAGTTAAGACAGGAGATAGGGTAAGAAAGAATTAGACACAAGCTGGAAAGTGTCCCAGCAGTGATGTGGGATGTATTCTGCTGATCTGCCAGATAAGGAGCATATTAAAAAGAAATGTCAGGGGTGACTACAAGGTGTGAGACAGGAGCAACTGGAAAGTTGGAATGGGTGTTAGTTGAGGTGAATGGTGAGGGCATAGGAGCACATAATTGAGTTTGACATTTTTATTAGACATCTACTTACGACATTCAGGAGGCAATAAATGCATTTGTTTGGAATGCACGGTTGAGTTCTAAATAAACTCAGAATCATCGGCAGATAAGTGGCATTTAGTGAAGTAAAATTGGAAATGGGTTGGAAATACCAAAAGAGAAAGTTTCCACAAAGTACTATGAGGATAATTCTCAGGAAGTTTGGTCCTCCCCTGTCATTTTTCTGCAAAAACATAAAAATATCAAAGCTTATTTCAAAAATAAATTTTCTTTTACAAGCCCAAAATAACATCAGTTTTTTTTGGTTTTAAAAAATGTTTTTTTTTTGTTTTGTTTTGTTAAAAAAAGTCAGGTTATATGATAAGTATAAGAACAGACTGCAATGACTAACCTAAAACTATATAAATTGCTAATATATGCACATCCACTAATGAAATATGTTTTAATTTGTATAATGTTGTAGGAAAAGTAGAGACTATGTGAAAAACTGAGCATAAAATAATTTAGAACGATAATTTCTACTGAAGTAAAATACTCCTTCATCTCCTTTTGTGTGTAATTTTTTTCCATTCCTGACATCTTAAAAACTATGTGTTAACATGAACATTGTATTAGTTTATTTTTTAACATAAATAAAATATAAACATATACCTTTCTAATGGATTTTATGTAAATACAGAATATATGGTATCCTTTTGCCAAAATACGTTTTGTTTTTATTTCTGCACTCAAATTGATAGACTCTTAAAGTCTGTAATTGATGAAATATTTATTATATTAGCTCTAAAGTTTTCAACATATATTCACTATGTCAATTTATCTTTTGTTGAGATGGTTATGACTTTTATTTATTTGGAAAAAAAAAGGATTTCTCCAATATTTTGTGTGTGTGTGTGTATATATATATATATATATATATATATATATATATATATATCAAGAGACAAATCAAACAAAATAAAGTTAATTAGGCTTTAAACTTTACTTAAATTCTGTTTGCAGGTTATTGCTCTCTAATGCGTAAACTTGCATCCTGAGGGGCATTCTGATGGAGTGTGAATAGACAGAAATCTGTCCACCCAGGTCTGCTGTGTTTTACGATCATGTGTCAGCTGAGCTGACTCGGTGACCTTGCCTGACTCTGGTAGAACCTTTGTTCTCACTTCTGTTCTGCAGCCCAGTGCTTTCTTGTCACCAGCGCCCTAGCAAGCTGCACTTAATGACTAGGGTTCAAATTGGGGCTGATAAAAAAAGAAAGACAAAGAGAGAGGGTGGCTTGGAAGGGCTTTGGCAGAAGTGGTTGACAGAGTGATGACAACTATGCCCTAGTTTGTAGCACTTGTCTCTTTCATATTCCTGTGTGTACAAGCTTATTGCTTCTCCAGGTGAAAAGAATCTAAAAATGATATTTCTTTGTCTTATTCATAGTCGAATGAAAAAAAATTTAAAAACCCTAAAAGTTTTAGGTATTAGCAAGTTCTATGTGATTTATTCTCTTTGAATTGTTATCTGAAGCAGTTCTTTAAAGTGGAATTCACTTCCACTTACAATGCCCTACTGGTATGCAGGTTAAGCAGATGGATCAGAAATTTTAGGAACTGCAAAGGATGGGGTCATTACAATCCTCAAAAGAGTTACAGTTGAGAGTAGGAGTAGAACAGGGGGACTGAAGAGACCAGGGTTATATTCCTGTATCTGTCTACTCTTCACTCCATGCAACATAAGACTCAAGCGATATCTCCGGAGTTCCCCTCTGCTTGTGGTGACTACATTGGGTAAAACTAAAGATATGCCTTTGTTGCACATGATTGATACCACTTCAAGGGAAACCTTCATCTCAAGAGTAATTTACAGTTTGAAATTACTAACATGTATTCAACACTTACTAAGTTCTCCATTTAAGCATACTTATTAACAATGCTAGTCCCACACTGCAGCTGTTATTATAATTCTTGATTTAAAAATGAGGATCCTGAAATAAATATAATTAAATAATATAGCAATGAAATATTGTTGGTAATTATTAAGGTCAACTTCAAGCCCAGACAACTTAATGTTGTTGCATACTATTAACATGGCACTGCTCTTTCTCTCAACTAAATAATCTAGCAGTCTGTGTTGATCAGACATATAAAAATGAAATAATAATGAGTACATAATGAATGGCTGAAATATGAATGTACTTATGGAAATTAAAATTCAAAAAAATTATTTATATAATAAAATAATAACCATAAGTAAATAAATTTCTAAGAGTTTTGGCTTATACACAGTCCATGGTCTGTTATTCAGAGCAAAAAGAACTTAATGGGTTTCCAGTAATAATGAAGCAATGTTTAATATTATTCCATGTTTTGATAAAAAATGTTTCAAAGTTAGCTTACAGTAGAACCAGTAACTTCATTACCCTTAATTCACTCTCTCTCTCTCTCTCTCTCTCTCACACACACACACACACACACACACACATACTTGACCACAGCAGATTAGAATGCTATAGTTTTGTCAATCATGGTTCTTTTTTTAAAAAGTCACAAACAAAATTGATTTTGATAAGAGCCAACTACGGATGGAAATAATTTTAAAGGTAAAATTCAAATTTCCCTAGCTTTATTATTTAGGAACATATCAACTGAAAATATTTTAGATCTTTCAGAGGTTGATCAAAGACCCTTTTCTACCTTTTTCTAATAATCTTTAATTTACCAAGCCTACAAGAAGGAAAATAAACAATGAAACCTAATTCAATGGTTAAATTTAGTAAATGATGGGCTGGAGTTGTGGCTCAGAGGTAGAGTGCTTGCCTTGCATGTGTGAGGCACTGGGTTGGATCCTCAGCACCACATAAAAATAAAATAATTATTTTTTTATTATAATATATATAATTTATATATAATAAATATATATATTACATATTTATATATAAATAATAAATATATTTAATAAAATATATAATAATTTACATATAATAAAATAATTATTATTTTATTTTTATGTGGTGCTGAGGATCCAACCCAGTGCCTCACACATGCAAGGCAAGCACTCTACCTCTGAGCCACAACCCCAGCCCATCATTTACTAAATTTAACCATTGAATTAGGTGTCCACCTACAAGTAAAAGATAAATGTTTTTAAAAATAGTAAATAACTTTTTTTCCCAAAACCAACTTTAAACAGCATAATTAACCTGCTAATAATTCACATAATTAATTAATGTAAACCTCATAGTCCTGTAAAATTACATTTTATGAGTATAATCTGGTAAGGACTGAGCACCATGGTCCATCAAGTCAGGATCTCGTATTCTCTGTCCATAGCAGTTAGTTTGCGGCTACTGATCACTATCACTTCTCAAACTTTCACTTTTTCTTCTTTTGTAAAGAAGTATCGTGAGTAATAGAACTGTTCATTTAATTCTTTACAATACACAAAATCTAAGTATCAATAAGTATAAAATATTTGATCTACATAGCAGAACTCATATAAGAAATATATATATGTCAATATCATTATAAAGAAAATAACAGGAAAAAACGGCAAGCTATTCCAACAAAAGGAGAAGATAGTGGATCAGAGCAAAGGTGCACAATACAGTTGCTCCTCAACTTAAGATTCAAGGGGTAGAAAGACTGCTGGCTTCTCAGCAAAGTGGGTGACTCAGTGAATTCAATTGCAATTCAACATTGGAAAGTCAAATAACCATGGAGACGTAGTTAGAAACTTTGAGCAGAAAATGAAAATCAATACATTAGAGACTCATCAACTTGGCTGGTGGCAGTGGTAATAATACTACCAGCCCACGGCAGAGGGGAGAGGAAGCATGTGAAGAGAAAGAAAAAAGTGCACCTAATAAAATTGACTTAGGGAAACCTGTGGAATAGACCCAGAGACAGTGGGGAAGTTGTTGAGTGAAAAAGGATCACAATCGTTCAGCCAACTGCAGAGAGTCCCAGCAGGAACCACTTTCAAATGGCCATCCTGAGGTAGCAAGCAGTGTCAGGATACCCAAAGCTCATGAAGGAAGTTTCTAGCCTGACCCAGTAGTCAGTCACCTATTGTGTGTTTTAGAATGTGCCTGGAACAGCATGATAGAAACAGATGCATAGAGGACTTATACCTTGGGTGATACAGGCTAGGGAAGCTTAGAGAGAGTCCCCTTTTTGACTGGTGACTCATATGAGAATCTGGGAAGATCCCAGTAACTGGTCAAACAGGCATATCTTCACTTCAGTCCAATTCTAGCTAATTCACCTCATTGGCAGTGGAATATGAGAGTCCTGCAGAGGTGTAGACCCCCTACCTTAAGAGTAGATTTTTGAAGATGTTCCTGAGACCCAGACACTCAGCGGAGATTGGCATCTGCCTAGCAACAGGGGCTGTGGATCTAATTTCAAGTACCCTCCCACAGAGATTGAAAGAATGGCCAAGACTAAATCACAGTTGTTGAACTTCCAATTTAGAACTCAGCTACAGCCCCACTCTGGGAGTACATGATTTGTCTGTACTCCCCAGTCTGTTGAATACCATACGGTGAAATGGGAAGCAGAGAGTTACTTCAACCAATTTTGGCTCCAGGACACAACATCTGGGAACTTGTTGAGAAACACAAAGAAGACATCCCTTAGCCATTGGCCCAAGTGTTACAGAGCTTAATGGAACCACCACTTGACCCAGCCATTCCACTCCTGGGTCTATATCCAAAGGACGTAAAAAAAAAAACACGCTACAGGAACACAGCCACATCGATGTTTATAGCAGCACAATTCACAATAGCTAAACTGTGGAACCAAACTAGATGCCCTTCAGTAGATGAATGTATTTTAAAAATGTGGTATATATACATAATGGAATACTATTCAGCATTAAAAGAGAATAAAAGGATGGCATTTGTAGGTAAATGGATGGAGTTGGAGAATATAATGCTAAGTGAAGTTAGCCTATTCCAGAAAACCAAATACTGAATGTTTTCTCTGATATAAGGAGGCTGATTCATAATGGCAATGGAGGTAGAGCATGGGAGGACTGAATAAACTTCTCAATAGAGCAAAGAGGTGGGAGGGGTAGGGTGGGGGTATGGGGGTAATAAAGATGGTGAAATGAGATGGACATCATTACCTTAAGCACATGTATGAGGACACGAATGGTGTGACTATATTTGTGTATATGAAAATTGTGCTCTAAAAAAAAAAATGGCACTATAGAATTAGCAATGAACATCCATTTTCCCCAAAAGTCTTGACTACCTGAGAGAAAACAAACCATTTATTTCTCATTAAGAATTTTTTCCTATTCCTCTGTCCTTTTTTAAATTTAAATATTTTAGGTCTTTTATTTTTTATGTTTTTAAATTTTTCCATTCAACTTGATTGTGTGTATGTGTTTGTGTGTGTGTGCATGTGTGTGTGTGTTATTTTGCTACATGAATAGATTTAAGAGTATATATCTGTATATTCTCATATATAGATATATATTCATATATTTTTTCTTTCATTTTAATTGCTTTTTACTTCATCTGTTTATTATTTAGCCTGTTTTTTACTTTAATGGGATAATATTTTGTGAGGGTTTTTTTGTTTTATTTTATTTGTTTGTATTTTTTATTTTTTTATTCCTTTATCACTTTCTTCTCACACTAATAGCCCACTTTTTTGTTTCCTCTTCCTTTATTTTTAAATTTTATTTGTATTCCTACTTTATAGCTGTCATTACTTTCTTTCTCCTGCTTCACCTTCTTTGTTGATTTTTTAAAAATATTTCAAACTTTCTCTTGCCTTCCTATGTTATTTTCTTCTCACTTAAGTAACTATAATTTACTCTCTGATAGAAATATGTGGTTTTGTAATTCCTACCCCATTTATGTAGTGATTATTAATACAGGGGAAAACATAGTTGACACCTGCTATTTAATATTTGATCTACTTCATGATTGTTTATTCTTAGTACTGATAATGAGGCTGACCCTACCATGCTCTTCAGGTGGTAAGTAGTGTAATAGATTTCAAAGCAGACACTGGATATTTATGTTAAGGCTTTACATTGATTTCTAACAGTATTGATATTACTTTCCTGCCTTTCTTCTCAGAAGAGCTGTGAATTAATTGGGAGATGCAAGTTTATAGGGTACAGAGCCTACTTCTGAACAATAATCAAAAAATCAGTCAAATAACAGCAAAACTCACTCCACACACAAAAGAACCTGATTGAGCCTCAGCAATACTTCAACACATAGATTAGAGGAGAAAAAAACCCTAACCCAACAACAAGGCCCTAAGTAGAAACAGTAGATGAGGATGTCAACTTCCACTGCTGGACATCTATCATAAAGCAGAATCAGAAAGAAGTCACACACACACAAAAGAATTATACACCAAAGCACACACATATAAAAGAAGAAGAGGACTCCATTTTAACAGATGTTCAAGTCCAAGACTTCTGAAAACATACAAAAACAGGCAAACAAATCTTCCGCCAAATTTCATAATCCCCTAACAAAGGAACCCACAGACAGGATTGGAGGAAATCCCAGAGAAAGACTATAAAAACAGATTGTTAAAATGTTCAGTTAACTAAAGGAAGATCTAAAGAACAAAATAAGAGAGAAAATTCAAGAGATGAAAGACCATTTCAATAAAAAAAAATAGAGATACTGAAAAGAAATCGTAACTACAATGATAAACACAATGAATAAAATTAAAAATTCACTTTACAGTATTATCAACAAATTAGATTGCAGAGTAAATAGAATTTTGGTCCTTGAAGACAGATTTGGACCTTGAAGATGAGGAACATGAACTTGAATATTCATTATGCTGTAAAGGAGACAAAGTAAAAGACCATGATCAGAGAGTACAGGAGCGTTGGGACATCATCAAGAAATCAGACTTGAGAGTCACTTGGATAGAAGAAAACATAAAGATAATGGCTTCAGGCATGAAGAATCTCTTCAGTGAGATAATAACACAAAAGTTCCCTAACATTAGAAATGACATTAAAAATCCACATATAGGTTTCACATATAATTCAAAATAGACAATATCAAAGAGAAATCTCTCCAAGACACATCATAGCAAAAATACCTAACACAGAAAATAATGAAAGAATATTAAAAAGTGCAAAGAAAAAAAAGCCATACCACATTTGGAAAGAAAGAAATAAGGCTCATTTCTGACATCTGTATCAATGAATACTTGGAATGAGATAGTCCAAGTTATCTCATAAAATTTGTCTGACAAGATTGCCATATCCAGCAAAGCTATCTTTTAGAATGGATGAAGGGATAAAAACTTCATATGACAAGAATAAACTAGAATTCATCACTAAGCCAGTACTATATAAAAACAAACAAAAAGAAATATTTAAAGATACATTACACACAGAAGATTTCAATAACAAACCCCAAAGCTTTCAGATAGATAAAACACTCTAGTAGAGCAACTAAATAAATGAAAATCAAGACTAAAGTAAATATAGGAGACAAATTAAGTGTCAGGAAGTTTCAAACATCTATCTGTAACTACATAAAATGTATTTGGACTCAACTTCTAAACTTAAAAGACATAAATTGACAGAACAAATTAAAACATGCAGGGACACAGCCACATCAATATTTATAGTAGCGGCACAATTCACAATAGCTAAACTGTGGAACCAACTTAGATGCCCTTCAATAGATGAAAGGATAAAAAAAATGTGGCATATATACACAATGGAATATTACTCAGCAATAAAGGAGAATAAAATCATGGCATTTGCAGGTAAATTGATGGAGTTAGAGAAGATAATGCTAAGTGAAATTAGCCAATCCCCAAAAACCAAATGCTGAGTGTTTTCTCTGATATAAGTAGGCTGATTCATAGCGGAATAGAAAGGGGGAGCATGGGAGGAATAGACAAACTCTAGATAGGGCAGAGGGGTGGGAGGAGAAGGGAGGAGCCATGGGATAATTAATGATGTTTGAATGTGATTCTCATTATTATCCAAAGTACATGTATGAAGATATGAATTGGTGTGAGTATACTATGTATACAACCAGAGATATGAAAAATTGTGCTCTATATATGCAATAAGAATTGTAATGCATTCTGTGTTATATATAAATAAAAAATAATTTAAAATAAAAAAATAAATTAAAAACAGCATGCAACACTATAATTTTTGCAAAAGAGTCATCTCATAGGCAGATACCCATAGGCTGAAGTAAAAGGATGTAAAATATTCCATGTAAATGGAGTTTAGAAACAAGTAGGAGTAGCAATTCTCATATGTTACTAAGAAGATTTCCAGAAAAATGAATCAAAATATACAATGAAGGCCACTAAGAAGATATAACAATAGTAAATATTTATGCCCCAGATGTTGGTGCACTGAATTACATAAAAAAAAAAAAAAAAACAAACTTCTTGACACTAAGTACCAGAGAGACCCCAATGTGAAAATATTGCATGACTTTAATACACCCCTTTCACCAATAGGTCATCCAGACACAAAATAACAAAAGATATTTCTGATCTAAATAATACTATAAATCAAATGGACCTAAGGGACATCTGTACAATATTTCACTCCAAAAAGCTGAATTCACTTTCTTCTCAGCAATTCATGGAATATTTCCCCAAACAGACCATATTGTAAGTCATAATACTTAAAATTAAGTCTTATCAAATGCAAAAATAAATGATTATAAAGTGTATAGGATCACAATGGACTAAAACCAGAAGTCAAAAGGAAAAAAATATATATATAGAAACCAAATAAACACATGGAGATTGAAAAATATTATTTTAAATGATGAATGGTTCACAGAAGAAATGAGAAAATAAATTAAGAAATCTTTGGAAACAAATGAAAATAGAGATACAATATATCAAAAACAAATAACAGGACATTCTATCTTTCTAATCCGGTTCTTCCTGGGGAGTGGGAAGGAGTCTGTTCTGCTATCCTTCAATAAAGCCTTTTACTTTCTACTGAAACAAACAAACAACAACAACAAAAAAAACCTTATCAATAAAAAAACCTGTTCAATAAATGGGCAAAACAGAAATTTTTCAAAAGAAGAAATATAAATGGCCAATAAATATAAAAAAAAAAATGTTCAAATAATTCTGGCAATCAGGGCCATGCATAGAAAAAACACAAGGAGACCCTATCTCATAAACAAATAGTATTTGGGTCCTGCTGTAGACTGAAGGGGAACAGATTCTTGCAACATGGGAGTTTTGTAATTTTTTTTATGAAGAGATTGCCACTGACAGCCACTTAGATGGGGGAAAGAATAGATCATTAATTACATTTTGGGAAAATCAGATAGGATTTTGGTTTATTTTGCATATGTGTGACTTTTACCCCAAATATTGAAAAGCATTATTAGATATCTTCTGCATATTCACATCTTAAGAATGCTTAAAGACAGTATCCTTGCATTACCACATCCCATTGCTGAGATAGACACATTTGGCTTACACATGAACCTTCAGTTGCTTTAGAAACTTCATAAAAATATTATAAAGATATAAATTTTAAAAAAATAAAGGCCAAACTAATCTTTTGGGAATTATTAGAAAAGTTACAGAAACCATATATAATAAAATATTCATGTTTTTTTTCACACCTGACATAAAAATGCAATGTAAAGAAAAAATAATGATGTGTGAAAGAAAATGAAATGTCACTAGAGAAGGACATCCTAAAAAGATCATAAGTCTCCAGTTGGAAGGGAAATTAAAGCAGGAGAGGAGTATTCATCTATGATTCCTTTGAGCTTTCCAGAGCACAAATAGGCCAAAGAAACCAATTTGAAAAATGAGATTTAATTAATTAATACCCTGGGGCTTGAAAGTTGTCTTTGAAAAATAGAAGTTCTCTATATAACAGATGGTAAATTTATGGAACTCATTGTCACAAGAGAATATATGTTAAAATATTAATAAATGGAAGAAAATGTTATAAAAATTAAAAAACAAAACCATGTTTTTATCAATGATGGTTACTTCATTTTACTAAGACAGGAGGCTGGATTTAAAGTTACTAGAACTGGTATTATGGACAGCAGAAATGTCCTGGGATGTTTTCTTTCTGGTCTTCAACTGAACTCAGAGTGACTGAAACCCTCTTTCCACCCAGAGCAACAACACTACAATGTCATGTTACAGCCTAAATAACCTCTTGAAAATCACCAGGGAAATAAAATTTCTTTATCAGAGGAAAAAATAAATATTTTTGAGAAACTTGGATTTTATGAAGACATTAAATATTTTATGGCAGTTTAATTTCAAAGTGTAAATTTGAAGACTAGAAACCACCATCATTTTAAGTGATGATATAATGAAAAGCAATCAAAAAACTTAAGAAGTCACATAATTTAAAAAGTGCCATCTGATACAAAAATATGCAGAAAATGTAGAAGCATCTTTTTGACTAACATGTTCTCTTTGAAGAGTTACCTTTTTTTCTAAAGGACTAACTTCAGAATCAAGTTGTAATCTTTCTGCTAATAGTCATCTACAGAAAATTTCACTGTAGATAATTCATATAAATTAAAATGTTATGAAAGCATTTCTGTCTGTGATTAACCTTTAGCACATGTCCAATAACACAATATACTTTGATAGCACATATTATCTTTTACATCTCTTTTTAGTTATAATGGTATTTATGACTATGTGGTATATATCACTACTATCATATATGGATTATAAAAATACTCCCTAATTTTGTAGTGTGTCTTTTCTGTTCAGAATGCCAACAGTGGTAGTAAAATGAATAATATTATGTTTAGCATTCATCAAGTAGAACAATTAATAAAAGATATGAGAAAATATATTTGATATAAAAATATGATCATGAATAAACCTTATGATATGTATGGTTTTAAAATGTGATTGTTGCATTATATTTTAATTATAGAAACAAAGGTTTTTTTTTTTTTTTTCTTGTTTATCTTTTTACTTATTCCACTGTGTGTGTGAGATGCTGGTGGTGGAACCCAGGATCTTGAATCTGCTAGGCAGGTGCTCTACCACTGAGCTATGCCCCCAGCCATTTGCATTCGTCGTTCATAGCATTTCTTTTTGGCTATTCTAAATTTGAGCAAGATTTTAATCAACATTGTCCTGGAATATTCATTACTATCTTGGTTTCCTTTTAAAAGGCATTTCTATCATGATTACCATATTGACTCTATTCCTCAAAGGTTTATTTTTTCTTACATCTGTTTTGCAGTTCTCTTTATTTAGCAACTCCTGGAATGCAATGCTTTTAAACTGCATTTTGACCTACAGAACATTCACATGTGAATTAGAAGACTCATTCCCTGAATGATTTAATAATTATCAATATGACAGATATGTGGAGTGGAGGTGGTAAACCTCCACTTCCTTACTTCAGCATGCCTTTTCCACAAATGAGAACATTAGGACATCCACCCACATAACTACCATACAACCATAAAACAAGCAATTTGACTTTGTACATTTCCATCTTATCTTTGTCCTTCATCCATAACCCACTACTTCAGAATAATCTGCTGCATGTGGAATCTCTCTTTAGTTACCTTCAAGAAAGACAGTGCCTTAAACTTTCCCTGCCTATATGAGGTTGACCCCATTAAAGACAAAAGGATGTTTTGCAGAATGTGACTTATCTGGGTTTGTCAGGCATTTCCTTGTGACTACCCTTGATTTGGTCAAATCATATCTAATTTTGTTAGATGACATTAGATTCCCTTTTCTTGCATTAGATTGATCGTTTCCTCCTGGTTAGATTCTGTTGACACAATTTTAGTAGAATTGTCACAAATCTGCTATTCTTCTATTGGTAATATTCTACTATCAAGCTACCAGAAAAGCATGATTTGTATTTGTCACATTAATAAATGGTCATATTTGTCTGTATATTCCAGTGGTACTATCCCCCTTGTCCCCTGAAACTTACCTTCTCCTTTTGTAATAGGTAATTTGTGAGGAGGTACTTTGAAACTGTACAAGTACCCTTCACCTTATCATGTTTTCCACTTATTTATTTGTATAGGGTGAATTCATGGTTCCTATTTTATTAACAGGATTAAAAACCATTACTCCTATATTTTTTATCCTAGATTTGTTTATTTTGTCACAGAATTACTTATCAGTGTTTATGTGGACAGAGAAAGAGGCAGTTTCCAACCGTATGTAATAACAAGGAATATTGAGACATACTCTAAAATTTACATCTTTACATCTGATATTTACTAGCTCTGAGTTCTTGAGTTATTTATTTACTTTTATTTTTTCTCAGTTTTCATATCTGCAAAATGAGAATAATAATAATTAACTAATAGTGATGTTGTGAACATTAAGCTAATTAATATAAAAAGCGCTTGGGACACACTTGGGACACTACAAGCTTACATACTTGTAAGCTTCATTTAGGTTTTATTTGTTGTAGCTTCATTATCAATACATCTGAAGATGCAAGATTTCCCTGATTAGTGGTCCCAGAACAGATGTTCATGTTCAGTGTTCCAGAAATTTAAATTTACCTTTAAATTTTCTTCATCTGAGAGATATGTTTTTGGGTGCAGACATCTACAATTTATGCCATTTCTTTAACACAGGACCTCATGGGAGTAGATGGTGGGATTATAGAAGATGACCCTTCAGTATTGATCACCAACCCCAACTATTTGATTCTGTCCTTTTTTTCAATACAATTATTCTCCAACAGTGTTCTTGACACAGAAGGAGACTCCAGAATGTGATCTGATGGTTTAGGAAAATAATCCAGTTATTACTGATTGTAATGTCCACTTCTCTGCTCAAACACGAGATGAAGTTTCCCTTTGAGCAGATGAATCCTCAGAATACTATTTTGCAATGTTCAATGTAGTACCGTAAAATATAGAACACCAGAGTTGTGCTCATTCATGGTGGGAGAATTTCTTATATAAAACAATGAAGATTAGATCTATATTTTATTTGGTGTCTGAGGAAATTTATCTCCAGTCTTCAATTACCCATGTAAAGACTTTCTCAAAGCAATTAATAGGCCTTAATGATTTGTATTTTGATATCCCTCCTACCAGCATGTGTTAGACAGTGAAGCAATGTTCAGAGGTGAAAATATTGGATTTTGGGATCTGTAACCTCATTAATGGATTAATACATTCCAAGGATTAATAATTTGAATAAACTACTAGGTGATAATTAGAGATAGGTGAGCATGGCTGGTAGAGGTAGGTCACTAGGGTTGTACTCTTGGGGACTATATCTTGTACCTGGCTCCATATTCTCTCTCTCTCTCTCTCTCTCTCTCTCTCTCTCTCTCTCTCTCTCTCTCTCTCTCTCTCCTTCCCAATTGCCATGGACTAAGTAGCTGTGCTCCTACATACTTTTATTTCATGATCTTCTGCCTCATCTTAGACTTGGAGCAATGGTTGTTAACCATGAACTAAGATATCTGAAACCGTGAACCCAAACAAAACAAAACAAAACAAAAATACCGACGTTTCTCTTCTAAGTTGTTCTTGTCAGGTATTTTGGTCAGAGCAATGAAAATATAGCTAGCATGTAGGCTCATGACAAATCTTATGTAGAAAATCAAAACAAGAAGTAGGCTTTGATTTTAACTTGGTTGGAGTGTGAATACATAGGCATACTCAGAAACGGGTGATGACTGTCTAAGCTGCTACTGCTTTTGTAGAAGGCAATTTGGATACATAACTTTAATATCTTCAATGTATTAAAATATTTTTCTACCCAGGATTAAAAATTCAGAATTCAGATCGAATAAAATGACATAATTTTCATAAAAATCTTTAAGAGAATATCAATTCTTAGCTAGTTATTATTTTTCTTTGTGTGTTAGTCAACTTTTCATTGCCATGCCCAAAATAACTGATAAGAATAACTTAGAGGAGGAAAAAATTGTTTGGCGCTCATACTTTTATATATCACAGTCCATGGTTGAGTGCCTCTTTGCTCTTGGCCCAACATGAGGCAGAACTTCATGGTGAAAAGTATGGTGGAGGAAAGCTGTTCAGCTCATGGCGATAGGGAAGCAGAGAGCATGAGAAGGCAGAAATGAAATAATCCCCCATGACATGATCCCAGTGACCTACTTTCTCCAGCCATGCCTCATCTGCCTCCAATTACCACCAAATAACCCATTCAAATTATTAATTCATCAAATAGGTTAATCCACTGGCCATGTTAGGTTTCTCATACTCTAATCATTTTGTTTCTGAACATTCCTGCATTAACTCATGAGCTTTTCGGGGGACACCTAGTATCCAAACACTTGTGTATTTATTTACTTAACATGCTGCTACTCTAATAGAATGAAAAAAGTGTAAAAAGTGCCAATGTCTGCCATTTTTTTCCAGACTTAAAACAAGTGCTTAAGCTACCTTATATATTATAAAAGTTGACAATTTTCTGTTAAATAAAACATGATAATTGTTGTGATATACCTGAGAGCAAGAACAAATGGGGAAAGAAACTTAATGCCAAATTAAAAGATTAAATAAATTAATGCAGATAAATGATGGGTTAGGAAAAAAAAAAATCTATGAAAATTATTGGGGTTTTTTGAAGTTTAACTGACAGAATTCATAGAAAATATTCAAAGCGGCTACTTACATTAAAACGTAGATCACAAACTGCATAATTCTATTTTTTTTCAAAAAAAAATTTAAAGGAAAAACAAAATATTTTGTGCTTGTAGATGTTAGAGTTTCACATATCATTTTAATACCTCTTTTAAAATTTTAGTTATTTAAAATATTAAAGTAAAATATATTAAGTTTAAATAGGATATTTTAACATGGTATTACAAAAAAATTTAGCTACTTTGAGAAAAGTTGGAAAATAATTTAAGCCTAAAAATGAATACAGAAATGAATTCTAGATTGTTCCTGTGAAAAAAGTAATTAGTGCATGGGTAGGGAGTATGCAACAAACATTTGTTGAAGTGATTAATTCCTGGAGTCCAACTTTTTCCTTTCCTCTGCCTCTCCCTTCCTTTCCTCCCTACCCTTTCTCTTTCTTCCTATTAATTCTTTTGCTAAAAATATATATTGAGAACTCAACTCAGTAGAAGATTTCGTTAAGCATTTCACAAAACTAGGTTTGGGTCGGACCTCCCTTTCATGTGCCATTACACCTTGCCTTCTTTTGTTAACAGGACCTCAAGTATTTCAGGTCATTCTTCAACAATTAGTCCCAATATAGAACTTAAACCAGGCAAAGTATTGATTAAGGAATGAATCATATTTTTCATTAGATCTTGCACTATAGACAACTTCGGGTTTAATCTAAGGTTCTTTGTGAGGAAAATATTTAGAAACATTTTTGAGGTAATTTTATCTTTGCTACTCTGACTTTAGAGAGTTCTGATACATTTGGTTACATGTAGATGTTCCAGGATTTCCTATATTAATGACTATTTAGGAGGTGGATAAACATCTAGCAGAAAACAGAGGTGACTCAATTCTTCTTGGTTACAGAAATAAGAATGATGATACGGAATGATTTTATGAAGCATCTGTGGAACTTCTAGTCTACAGCAAGATGGCCAACCAGAAGCTCCTGTTTTGTTTTTCTATACCCACTCCAACAAAACCCCAAACAATGAATAAACACCTGTATTTCAACCAGAATCAAGACAGGAGAGCAAAAAAAGAAGCAGTTGGAATCCTGTAAAGCACATAGGCAAAGGATGACCATCTACGTGAAGAAATGAAATTCCTTGCTCTTTCTACCTCAGCGCTTTTCTTGTGGTCAACTTGAGATCAAGAAGGTCTTTTCCCTGACAAAACAGGTAAACAAGAGGATGAAGACAACCTCTTTCATCTCTGAAGATATAAAAGTCTTCAATAAGAGAGTTCTGATAGGCTTTGAATGTAGGTGACGGAGCTCCCCAGAGTTCACAGGCTGAGCTACTGTTAGAGAAGAAGCTGAAATGTCTCCTTCTAACTGAGCCTATGCTGCTGCTGTGCTGGGCCATCTTGGAATCAGAGCCAGTACTGGAGTGGTTTCTGCTTTGGGGGTAGGTAACCCTTGCAGAGGCCACACTGCACGATATGCACCCAGTAGCAAGCAGACCTGCGGCTCTGCCTTATGCTCTAGGGCCAGACTACCACAAAGCAGATCATCCTTCCTTGCAATGACTGATCTCCCTCTTCTTAAGGTCAAGCAAAAGTGATGCCTTTCTACCTGGGAACAAAGAACTTTAGTCAACCAGAGCACTCACATCTCCTGCACCACAAGGAGGGAGCACCAGCCTCCAGGTTACCTCAGACCTCCGGCACAGGGGAGCAGGAGTGCTCCAGAGCACATGCAGTGCCTCACCCCTCGCTCAGGGACCTTAAGCCTCAGGTACAATGGACCTGTTGCTCTCTGATCCCAGTGACATCACTGTCAAGGGAGCACCCCAACTTCTAGTGGTGCTAAGCCTCTGGCACAGAAAGACTCTTTCACCTCCCAGTACACAGAGCTCCATCCTTAGATATCCGAAGGGTTTTTTGACCCATGTGGCTCCACCTTCTAGAGCTAAACAGATACAGGGAGGCTTGTTTTCCTGGGAATCACAGGCTTGGCTGAGTTGAGCCACCACATCCTCCAGGTCACAAAGTCATGGCACTAGTCCACCTGGAACTGGGCTAGGCACCCACAGTCCAATCTGCTGATTCTCTCTGGAGAAGGCCATCACTGCTTCCTAAGCTGCAGTGGTACTATTCCTAGAATTGCCTACCTGACCTCACAGAGCATAGTGGACCCTTGTATCCCATCATCTCAAGTTCCAAAGTCACCACTGCATGAAACCCCATGTCTTATTGGTTCTGGGTCCTGAATTACATCAGTAGGTAGCCTGTTCCCTGGAACTGAGCCTCCAGGGGGTCCCTTTCTCTCCATGCTGTGTCAGGATTATGTCCTGAACCCCAGGGTCAGAACCACAGTTGGTACCAGATTCTGAGTATATATCTGAGTTGCTGGGTGTGCCTCATAGCAACAGACTCTCTTAGTAGGAGAACTACATTCGTTTGTGCTGTGGACAAAGAATAGGTACCCCAGCCACAGGTGCTGTGATAGTTTTAAAAGTCTCTGAGCTCAACAATTTATTTTCACACCTGTTCCAAACACCGGAGTCCTGGATCCCAATGTTGTTTTGAATGCCTGTGAGTCATGTCACACTGAACCCCCACACAGTATTCCCTACCACGTTGAATACAAGGATAGAAGGAGTACCAGAGCCCTCACCCTAGTTACTTATGCAGCCACTATCACTGCCATCAATTCCTGTAGCCTAGAAGACAGAAGTACCCATGGTCATAACCAATAATGATCAAATGAAGAAGCTCACAGAGACCACAGCACTACATCCATGTGGAAATCGGGGTACCACATGCTGCCCCACCACCATCAGGCATCAGGTGAAGATATGTAGGTGAAAATCTTTGCAAACAAAGAGCCGCTTTGTAAAATTTGGAATCAGATACATGAATATCAATTGAGTGACACAAAAAACATGAAAAGGTGAGGAAACATGATTCCACTGGAGGAGCACAGTTATTCTCCAGTAACTGACCCCAAAGAAATGGAAATTTTATGAATTATTTGAAAAGAAATATAAAATAATAAATATGAAGCAACTCAGTGAGATATGAGAAAATACAACATTCATTGAAATCAAGAAAAGAATTCATGCTCTGAATTAAAAACAAAGAGAGAGATACAAAAAAGAATTAGAAATCGTGAAGAATTCAATTAACGAAATAAAGATACAATTTAGAGTTTCAATGTTGGAATAAATCAAGCAGAAGAAAGAATCTGTAAACTCTAAGATAGAGTCATTTGAAATGTCTCAATCAAAAAAAGTAAAAAGAATTAAAAAGAATGAAGACAATGTACAGGACACAGGGAACACCACCAAGTGGAGAGATATTTTATTCTGGTAGTGCTAGAAGAAGGGTCAGAAGAAAGGAAAAAAAGCTCTCTTAATAAAATAATTGCAAAAAAATTACAACATCATTGGATACATGAAGCTCAAAGGTTCCCCAACTGAGACCCCCTCTGAGACACATTTTGACCAAGCGGAGTTCAGAAACAAAGAAAGGTTGTTTAAAAAAAAAAGAAAGAAAAGAAAGAAGGAAGGAAGGAAGGAAAGAAAGAAAGAAAGAAAGAAAGAAAGAAAGAAAGAAAGAAAGAAAGTTGTGTCAAGTCATTTATAAGGGGGTCCCCTAGGCCACCAGACAATGGAATAATATATTTAAAGAGCTAGAAAGAAAAAAAAAGAAAAAAAAAACTACTTGCCAAAAATGATAGCTGTAGCAAGCAAGGTAATTCTTCAAAAATGAAGGAGAAATAAAATCTTTCACAAACAAGCAAAAGCTGAAGGAAATCATCACTGCCTTACAACAAATGCTTATAGGATTTCTTCAAGTAAAAATGAAAGGATGATAATTACTATTATTAATGTATATGAAAATATAAAACTTACTGATAGACATAAATAGACTGTCAAATACAGAACAATCCAATACTGTAACTGTGATGTTTAAATCATACATATTCTAGTTTAAAGATTAAAAGGAAGAGTTGAAAATAACCAAGACTTCACTTAGTTATTACCAAATTCACAATATAAAAATAAAAACTGTGTGTATGGTGTAAGAGTTCAGAGTTTTTATAAGCAATAAGCTGTTGTTTTCAACTTCAAGTGGTAGATTATAACTGACAGATGTTTTTTATAAGCTTCATGGTAACCACAAAGCCAAAAATAGCAGATACACAAATGATAAAGGGGAATCATGCTTAGAGATAAAGGAAATTATCACCATGGCGCACGAGAGAGGAAAAAAGGAGAGGCAAAGAAAGGGTAAACTAGTAAATTATTACCTATCAAAATAATCATAAATGCAAATAAATCTTATAATGGAAGAAGATATGATTGGCTGAATGGATTAAGAAAAAAACATGATTACATATTTCTGTAAAAGATAGACATAACCTGTAAAAGAACACATAAATACAAAGTGAAGAAAGTAGAAGGATATATTCCTTGCAAATAGTATCCAAAAGAGAGCAGAAGTGGCTATATTTATATACGACAAAATATACTCCACGTGTGAAGTTATCACATGAGACAAAGAAGTTCACTATTTAAGTATACATTAATTAAAGTTTTTAATTCATCAAGTGGACTTAACAATTATAAATGCACCAAATATTGGAGCTTGTGAATACATAAAGCAAACATCTATGGACATAAAGAAAGAGAGTAATATAATAATACCAGGGATAATTCATACTATATTGAATAATGGATATATCTAGATAGAAAATTAATAAGAAAATACAGAATTCAAATTGTCTTTCTGATCAAATGGACTTAATATATGCAGAAGTCTTCATCCAATAGCAGCAGAGCACACCTTTTCCACCAATGCACATGGAACATTCCCCAAGATAAATCATATGCCAGTCTATAAGACATGCTTTAACAAATTTAAAAGGATTAAAAATCATATCTGCAATCATGTCAGACCAAAATGCTATAAAAGCAGATATACTAACAGGACAATCTTTGGGAAATTATCCAATATTAGGACGCTAAATGACATGCCCAAGAACATCCAATGTGCCAAAGAAGAAATAAAAAGAAAAACAGAAAATTATCTTGAGACATATAACAATGAAAGCATAGCATACTCAAACTTGTGAGATGCAGCAAAAACCATGATAAGGAGTAATTTTATAGGAATAAATGCCTTTATTCAAAAGAAGAGACCCTAAATAAATAGTTTATCATTATGCTTCAAGAAACTAAAATAATTAGAGCAAACTAAATGCAAAATTAGTTGAAAGAAGAAGATAATGACATTTTGAATATAAATAAACCAAATAGAGGACAGAAAACTCATAGGAAGAAACAATCCAATTAATCAATCCAAACTGTCAACTCCTTAATTAATTAGTCTAACTATGAAAAAAGATTCAAATAAGTAAATTAAAAAATGAAAGTGAAGAAATACACTCCTCAGAAATTAAATACATTGAAGAAAAGATAAATTAGTGGAAACATGTTCAATACTCCTGAACGAGAATTAATATTATTCAATACTCATACTACACAAGGCCACATACATATTCAATGTAATCCTTAACAATTTCTGTTCGCATTCTTCACATTAAAAGGAAATATAATCTTAACTTTCATATGTAATAATAATAAATTCCAAATGATCTAAGTAATTATGATAAAAAAATCAGTGTTAGAGACCACACTCCTTGATTTTAAATTATATTACAAAGCCACTGTCATTGAAATAATACGGTATTGGTATGAAAAAAAAAAAAAAAAACAATTAGTCCAGTGGAACAGAAAAGAGAGACCAGAAGTAAGACCCAAAACACACATTGCCAACTAAGGTTTGACAAGGGCACACAAAAGGTACAATGAGCCAAGGATGATTTACCCAGTAAATGGTGCTAGGAAAATTGGATTCTCACATCTAAATCAATCAATCAATAAAATTGGTTCCTTTCTTATACTATGCACAGAGCTCAACTCACAAATGCATAAAATATCTAAATATAAGACCAGAAAGTATCAAATGTGCAAAAGAGAACATAAGGGGAAGACTTCTGGATATTGGCCATGGTGATTTTTAAAGATATTACATCAAAAATGCAGACCACAAAAGTCAAAATCAATGAAGGGGACCACAAAAAACTAAAGCTTCTCCACAGTAAAGGAAGCAATCAACAAAATTAAATGGCAAGCTATGGATTGGGAAGGAATGTTTCTATAGCCGGTATCTAAGAAGGGGCTAATATGAAGCATTTGTAAAGAAATCATACAGGTCAACATTACAAACAAACAACAAAAAAAAAAGGAAACATTGGTAAAATAAGCCACTGTAGATCCCTACACTAAGTGAAATTAGTCAGACACAGAAAGACAAATAACCATGTATTCTGTCTACCTTAGAAGAATGGAACAGTGGTCACTAGAGACTGAGAAGCCAAAGCTGAGAGGGATGGAAGGAATGTAATCAAGGGGCAGCAAAACACAGTTGGAGACCAGAAATTAGCCTAACATATCTCAAAGAAAGGAAAAGTCTCAACACATAAAAGCAATTACAGTTTGAAGACACGGAGAGGCTTTATACCCTAATTTTACTATTACACATTGTGACATGCATTAAATTACCATTATATACCTCATAATTATGTATGAATAGCAAGTGTCAATAAAGAAAAATAAAATTTTAAAAAATGGGAAAAAACTTAAATAGTCATTTCTAGGAAAAGCCATAAAAATAGCTAGAAATATATGAAATAGTGCTCGACATCATTAATGATCAGAAACATGCAAATCAAAATCACTACAAAAGTTCACTTCATACCTATTAAGATGGCTATTATCAAATAGCCAAAATAAAACAAATAGTGAGGTATGGAAGAAAGGGCACTCTTTACATAGCTGGTGGCAACTGAGATTGGTACAGTCATTAAGTAGAATAGTATGGGTATCCAAAAAAAAAAAAAAGTAAAATTAGAACTACCTCATATCAATCTCACTTTGTGCATATAACTAAAAGTAATATAACCACTATCTGATAAAGATAGCTTCACTCCCATGTTTATCAACACCCAAGATGTGAAGAAACTCAAGTATCAACAATCTGTTGATACACAAATGGATAAAGAAACTGGCACATTTTTAAACTGGAATGTTATTTACCTCTGAAAAATGAGGTTCTGTGTGGTAAAGCATCAATGAGTTTAATGGATATTATGCTAAGTGAAAGACAGACTCAAAAAAATTCATGAGCAAACTTATATGTGGAATCTGAAATTAAAAAGTCCCAAAACAATGATTTAAATATGCAGAAATAGATAACAAGATAGTGTTTACCAAGGATAGGAAGTAGGCATAAATGGGGATATATAAATCAGAGGATACAAAGTAGCAAATATATAGAGTGGACAAGTCTAGGTCTCTAGTTAATAAAATCATAATGTATATCAGAATCATGATAAGTGAGTAGATTTTAGCTGACCTTGGTACAAAACCCTAAATAAATTGCTAAGCCACATTATAGATGTAAATTTTTCAATACATACGTGCATCTCCTATGTCAGGTTATAGACTTTAAAAATATCCAATAAAATAGTTTCTAAAAATAAAGAAACTGAAATTCTTTATTCTTTAATTTATTCCTATTTTAACTCATAAAAATTGCAGAAATCATTGGGAATTTTATAGAATTCTTAGACCTATTATTGCAATAATCTTGTATTTCACTTAAAAACATAATTGATTTGTGGTAACTGTAAGCTTTTTCAGATACTCAGAGAGTTAGTCAGATACTAACATAAAAAATACAAACAAGCTGTGCCTGATGGTGCACAGTACAATCCCAGTTATAAGGGAGGGATGTTACTGTAGGAGAATTGAAAGTTCAAGGCCAAGCGGGGCAGGTTGCAAGACCCTGTCTCAAAATAAATTTATGCATGAACTGCTGGTGTAGCTCCAGGACAGAGCTCTTGCCTAGCGTGTGCAAAGCCCTGGGTTTGATCCCAGCTAATTCAACTCTCTGCTTTTCCTGGATGGACTGCTACAAAGCATCTCTTTGTTCCATCTCCAACTGAGGAAGTACAATATATGATTGTGTGTTATTCTGCATAATTCTCTGTATATTTTTCTGCCTTCTGTATTTTCTGTATACATACACACTTTGTTTTCTTTGTCTCAATATTGTCTTTAATTTATATCTCTGGATTGCTCATTTTCAGAAAGTAACTATGAGCACCAGAACCACCATTTTCTGAGGAAGCACCATTAAAAGAACTACTACTTATTGCTCATACCTTGAGAACCTTGCACATAATCTCATAAACTGAGAATGTTTTCTCTGCTCGAGTCCAGTCCCAGGTAGTCACCTTTAAAATATGAGAAAAAAAAAGTCACTTTTTTTTAAAGAGAGCTTCTATTCCCTCTTTATTTAATTTGCACAAAATGGTCCATGATAAGTGAAACTTTCACAGATCTTTTAGCCTCTCTATTTAGGAAGTTGTTTTCAGAAGGTTTCCTTATATAATTTTGATTTATCACTACTCTCTTCCTTTTCCAAATAACTTTTTATGTTATATGCAACAATTTCCATTTACTCAAAGTTTTTCATCTTATCAATAATGTGTATATTCTCTACATTAAGTATTTATATTACACATATACAATTTTTTTCTTGGTTTGCCATCACCAAATTCAATTTTTAAAAGGCATGATTTATGTTAGAGGTTCTTTCAAGATGGCTTAGGATACTATGAAAACATCAGCACTAAGAAGAAATTGATATGCTTATTTATGTTTGACATAGATTTGTCTGTCTAATCATAAGATTATTCAGTTAGGATGGTAGCAAAAATATAAATGTTTGTGTGTGTGTGTGTTTCTGAACTTTGAATTTCATGGAGAAACATTCTAAATATTTGCATGTCACATTTGAGAATTCCCAGATACTCTGTATTATTTGATCTGAAAGTAATTGGGCTGGCATTTAGTATTTATATTCAATAAATATTTATTGAATGTCTCTTTTTCTATAAAGTACATGTTTCCAAAGCAATAGGTATTCCATACAATAGATATTCACACATATTTAGTATAAATCCCAGAGTATAGAATATAGATTATCAAAAATGCCATATATTTGATTTGGGAATATCTATAAAAACAAACTTTGACAGTCATAACTGATAGCTCACCAGAATTTATTTTGATTTTTTTTTTGTATTTTGATTTTTATCAAGGACAAAACATTCTAACTTAAACTTTTAACACTACAGAAGTTTCACTAAGTTGAGATAGACTAAGCACTGACTTGGACCATTCTGAGGTTTGCCCACTTTTACTTGTTAATAATAAATTGAAAACTTATTGTTAGTAAAACCCTGACTCAGCTTTGATAGATAATGTGTTCCTCCTACATGACTGTAACAATGTTTACCTTTGCATTTACAAAGTGCTTATTTGTTTATGCCAAGTATATTAAATGGGCTCTTTTTTAAAAGTCTCTTTGGGAATACAAGATTAATAATATGAGTGTTGGTTAATATATAAAGAACCTTTAAAATCACTTCACTTTCATTCATTTTTAATACATTAATTTTTTAAATGTGTGTTTGATAAACAAAATACAGTCAAATAGCTTGGAAATATATTTTAAAATGTTATTGATGCTTTATTGGATTTTTTAATCAGCATTAGGATTTTATTCATTATTTATCACATTTAATATGTAAACAGAGACATCTTTCAAATTTTTCAGGGTTTAGAAAACTAATATTTAATGCAATAATGTATATACTTAGCAGGCTATTTCAGGAACTTTTGGGTTGGTTTGTATTCTTTCCAGTATCTTATTTTCAAAATACACCAGTAGTATTTTACTTGGTATCATTCAGATGATGTCACTCTGTTGTGGCAAGATTGGGGAACCCATAATTTTGGATGAAGGCACTTACCGGAGGTGCTGGAAACTTGTACAGACATGAGCCCCTCAGAGCTAGAAAAGTCGGGGAGTACACACGGTCTTGGAGTGGGTCCTGCTCCCGTGCTTCACACCAGCCCATGTAGACAATCTACAAGGAAATTAAATACAAGTGACTGTCCAAAGAGCTCTTTGTATTCACCTTAAATAAGAGAATGTGGACCTTTGATGAGTTTATAATATCATCCCTTATCAAGTGCTTATTTATTCAAGAAAACCTGCCATGAATTATATATTCCACTTTTCTACCAGTTCCTACGATTAAAAAAAAAATTATTTCTAAGAGTCCATTGGCTCATTCATTGGTTTTACAATTAGTGTCATTTTATTGTATGCAAATGAGTTCTCAATTCAAAATAAGTGAGTCAAGGAGGAAAGTCAGAGATATACTGTGTCATGATACTGCAAGAAGGAGGCTTCACATGAGCCCTGTGGGAGGGATTCATTCTAATCATTGAGTTTAGATGAATACAGAATGTGTTAGCATTGTTCATACCTCAGATGGCACTGACATCAATCTTCACCTCTAACTCTTAAACATAGGTAGGTCAGTTTCCAAAAGAAAGTGGTGTGATATTGATCATTTTTATCTTTCCATTATTGAATTGTCATTGGCTCAAACAAATACCTACACATTTATTAAATAAATATTACATTACTGACAATGTGTTCATAAGACATTTTATTTGTCTTTCTTAGCACAACTCTATATGGGAAGTTATACTTCCCAGCACATATAATTCACTTTGTTTTGATGGTTGGTAGAGTTTATTCTTCTCACTAGAATTTCATTTTATGTTACAATACCTGTTATAATCAATAGGATATTAATTGAGAAATGTACAGTTGAGCTTAGTATATTGTGCTTCTCTCATTAGAACAGAAAATACATACAAAAGATAGAAAACAGCAGGTCAGAACGGAGCCCAATACACAGTGTGGAAACATGCCCAGCCAACTCCAGCCTACAGGATAACACCAAGCTATCAGTTATTCTATCCTGCCTACTTTTGGGATGGTATGTTATACAGTATTACTAATGATAACTGACTTACAACAAAGCTGAAATAAAATTTTTGTTTATTCATAGATTGCATCTTCTTTCCATTACATTGTATTTACTCTCTAAAATAACTGGATTTTCTAGTTACATAAGTCTGCATTATAATAAAACTCTGAAATATAAAATTCCTTACTTTACAAAGTAAGGAATTATTATATAAACCAAATAGCTTACAAAGGAAATAAAACCTGTTACAGTTACAATAGGAATTTAGTCCAAGACCCTCACATTTTAAATTTCATTATGTTTTCTAATAATTCTAATGCATGCTCTAAAATTTATTTTGTAATGAAGCTATTCATATGGTTCATAATAATATAATAAAAAACAGGTACAATAATTATTTATTGTGTATTACTTACACAGCATTTTGCATTACTTGCAAAAGGCATACTTATGGGATAACATCAGAATTTTAGAAGAGTAAACTTACTAGCTGACCATCCAATAAAGAAAAAAAAGACTAAACTAATTAATTAAATTAATATTTTAATATGTTAGACTAACAGTCATCATGAAAGATATGATTAATTTCCATTTCTGGTACTTGTGTATTAAGAGATTCAGATAACTCACCAACGAAAGTTGGTTTGGAAAATACTATGCTTAAAATGCTAGGTATTTTGTAATGAATTAAAATAAGGAGAAAAATTCCCAGTAATAGTAAGATTGAGAAAGATTAATCATGAATCCACACATGAGGTCAATTTTAACCATCTGGGCACTTTCAATATGGAAATATCACATAAGAGATGAAGCTGCCTTAGTCAACCTCATGAGCTGAGAGGTAAATTGTTAAAGTCTAGGGTTCTCCAGCTTTGTAGGCCTAAGCAAACACACCGTGCTTTAATTTGAGATCTAAATGCTAGCATCCTTACAACAATACCAAGGTAGAAGTCATAAACCATTGAAAAGACTAGGACCAGGTTCAAGGGACTCAGATAACCTGGAAAATGTCAAATTTGCAGAGGTTTGTGATGACCATCCTTCATCCTCCCAGCTCCCAACTAAAGAATTTGAATTCTTCTCAGGATGTTGATAGTATAATTATGTTTCAATATATTTTCATAAAAACTTTCCTGGAATATGACCAAGACCCCAAGAATATAAAGAAATAAAACATCGCAAAGGTCAGGTAGGAACAACCAGATATATAACAGCACCCAGTAATTTCAGATATTAGATTGTCTGTCATAGACAATCTAATATAGACAAGACAATCTAATTCAACTTAATTTTTCTTGCTATATGCAGGAAGATAAGATAGAAATTTGATCTTATACCAGAGAACATAGGAAAAAACAAGTTATAAAATATTCTAATTAGAAATCAGGAAAATGTATTGTAAATTTGGGATATATATATATATATATATATATATATATATATATATATAAATGATTAACAACAGATTAGAAGCAGATAAAGAAAGAATTAGTGAATTAAATGATAGCTTAGTAAAACATTTTTGGAACAATGACTTGGAGTGACAAAGTTTGGGAAAAAGAGAAAAGAGTAAGAGGGAAAAGTGTTACAATGAGAAATATGAATATTTGCAATATGAGTCTCAAGCAGAGAGAATTTAGAAAAGTGGATAAAAGTTAAGAAATGATGAGTGTTATAGTTTAAATATTAGGTGTCTCCCCAAAGTTCATCTGGGTGGTAGCTGTAGGCATAGGGTGTGGCTGGGGGAGGGAGGTCAACCAGGGCATGTCTTTGGGGTTTATATTTTGTGGTTGATGAGAAGAGTTCTTTTTCTGCTCCTTAGTGGCCATCTCCAAACCCACTGTCCTCTGCCACACCCTTCTGCTATGATGCTCTGCCTCTCCTCAAGGCCCAAGGAATGGAACTGGCTGCCTGTGCCTGAGAACTTCAAAGCCATGAGTCCCCAAATAGACTTTTTCTTCTCTAATTTTTCTTGTCAGGTCTTTTGGTCACAGCAATAAAAAAAAATCTCACTAAAATAATGAATATATATTCCCAAATATACAAAATGGGGTCAATCTACTGATAATGTAATCTGGCCTAGGCTCTTTATCATGAGTGTTCAGAAAATCAAAAACAAAGGACACATTAAAGTCAAGTCGAAATATTACCTTAAAGGAGAAATAAATAGTTGTATAAATGATTTCTCAAAAAAAAATCCAGAATATTATGGAACACAAACTTTTTAAAAAAAATATTTTAAAATTGTCAATGGATTTTTAAACTTTATTTATTTTTTTATATGTGGTGCAGAAGTGAGGATCGAACTCAGGGCTTCACACGTGCCAGACAAGTGCTCTACCACTGAGACACACTCCAGCCCTGGAACACAAACAATTCCAGTCCTAAAACACATCATAAATAGAATGTCTCCAAAGCTGGATTACTGTAGGCAAAACACTTTTCCCTGCTAGTTTTTCTAGTCTTGGCTCCCAAGATGTTGGCACACATAGCCACCTTGGCACAAACACCTTGTGGTATGTAAAAACTCAAATTTATCTTTATGTCTTCCTCTCCCTCTCTGCCATCAGCATAGACTTAACTCCCCTAAACTCAGACCTGTTGGGACCTGACTCCCAAAAATTGGTTTTGTCAGTGTGTTGGGGAATCTGGATTTTGCAGTGACATCACTGAGATATTGTCCCTCAGAAAACCAGCAGTTCATTTTCTAGATTATGAATTTTCAGATTAATAATTTTTGCCATTTTCATTTCATTTCCTGAAATGGTGGGCTTGTGAAAAGATGTTAAACAACTTCCAAATGTGAAATATCAACCCTCATTCTAAACTTTCACTATTCAGAGCATTGAATGAAGAATTCATTGGGTTTTATAATGGCTTTCTGATTTTGGTACTCTATTCATGAAGAGAATTTAAATGTTGTTGTATACTGTTAAAAATTGTCTGCCCATGTTCTGCCTTAAATACCATGATTATGTATGAAAAGTATCTTTAATAAAGCTGGATTCGGTTTGGTTTGGAAAGAAAGAAGAAGAAAAATGAAAGCAAATTTAGAGTTCTACACACAGCAAAATTATCTTTTAAAATAAAATTCAGACATTTATACTATGTGGAGTTAAAGTAATGAAAATCAATAGTGAAAGAATAATTATAGTAGATTCTTTAAAGAGGGAGATTTTTTTAAAAAATGCAGGAGAGAAGAAGGAGTTGAATGATTAATAATTTTTGTGTTGATTTATTATTGATTATAACAATATTGCTTATGACAAAAACAAAATATTCAAGAAGTTTTGTTGAGCTCATCTTATTTCCTTGACCTGTATTGGAAGATGATTTAAATATTTAACAACATATTTGGGTAGTCAAGGATTAATTTTAAAATCTCTAAAAAAAGTATTTCAATAAAAAGGTAATTGCCAAATTAGTTTCTTTGTGAAAAAGTATAGAAGAGTAAGTCAATAGTATTGAAAGTTTTTGGAGTAAGTACCCCTTAACAT
The DNA here is from genome assembly GCF_021218885.2 of Marmota monax. NCBI lineage: Eukaryota > Metazoa > Chordata > Mammalia > Rodentia > Sciuridae > Marmota > Marmota monax. The sequence goes on along the minus strand of NW_026695198.1, from coordinate 5,500,597 downwards.
TCTTAAAACTTGTGGGGAGTATAAGGATTTTTTTTCAAAACAAAGTGGGTATATTTTTTTACTCTTTGCCATACTAAAATAAAACTAGTAGTTAAAGCATATGTTTTTCCATTAAAAAAATAAACCCATATATCTAATGCAGATGACATAGTTTATGAGGAAAAATTCTCAGAATAATTAGCAAAATAAGTGCATTGCTTACATTAATGTTTGCTTCAATAGAAAACAATTTCTTAGGTATGTGTGCAATTCAAATTTCTGGTGATAACAAATATCATTAAGGTTCTAGTACAAAAACACTCTACACTTCTGAGACAAAATACACATATCATCTACGTTATATGAAAATAATTTTGACATTGCAGGTAAAATACTGAAGAACTTCCAACAGTCCCTAAAATACATAATGGGAACCACTGTAATGTGAAAACTTCAGCCAATATTGTCATCTCTAGTGTAACTACAAAGGGAAGCACTTCTGTGAAAAGTGTAAGACATCCAAATGAACAGAGGGAAAAATACCACAAATATTAGACAATAGTAGTCAATCTAAAAGAAAGCAGAGGGGGTAAAAAGAAGCAGAAGTGTTGGAAAAGTGGCAAATGCATACTCAGGTAGCAGAATGAAACCAATACAAGATATTAATTATACTACAAGTAAATGAGGAATAAATTTTCTTTGATAAATATTTTCACTGTGCACTAAATAAATAAATAAGTAAATTATGTAAAGCAAAAACATCATGACAAAACTTTTTCCTGTCTCTATAAGGAACACATAAATTATAAGAGTATAGAAAGTTGTTAAAAAGAAGAATGGGCAAACGTACACCAAAAGAATACAAGCTCCATATAAACTGGTCTGTAACATTAGGATATAGAATTAAGGCAAGAATCATTTCCAGAAATAAAAGGGAATATATCATAAAGCTGAAGTATCATATCTATGAAAAAATAGTGATATTTAGATTTAATATGTCTGATAACATCCGTTTAAAACATATAAATCAAAATGCAACAGAACAACAAAATAAATAGACAAATGCATAATCATAGAAGGGATTTAGCACCGTTTACTGAGTAACTACTAAAAGTAAAAAAATACACTAAAGAATGAAAGTATTTAACAATCTAATTAAGACTGCCTAGTTTCTTATGCTTAAGATACCAGGTTTCCAACAAAAAACTGAGAACAAATTATTTTTGAGTACACTGGAAACTATTTTATATATATATATATATATATATATATATATATATATATATATATATATATATATAATCATATTATTGTAATTGGATAATAAAACATGTATCAGGTAAGTTTTAGCATTGAAATAATTTGTGTTCTAAGTAGAATTAGCAAGCAACAAGAATAACCTCCCCTGCCCAAATAGTTAAAAATTTCAGCAACATATGATATATGTGTTATACAAACACTTATAATGTCACAGAAGAAATCACAAATGATGTTAGAAAATAGTTCTAAACCAAAAAGATCATAAAATGTGACATATTGAACTTCAGGGATTCAACAAAACATATTCTTAGAATTTTATAGCCTATATGCATGCATTCAATGTGTCTGAAAAATCCATAACTTAGGGATGCAAATCAATAAGTTAGAGTTTAGGAAAAGAGAATGAGGGATAGAAAGAAAACCCAAAACAAAGTTAAAAAAGAAAGAAAAAAAAGAAAGTAGGTACAGACCTTAATGAGTAAATAGAAGGTATTCAACAAAAGCAAAAATAATTATTTAAAGAAAATAATATTGGTGGGAGGTCAAGCCCAGCTGTTCAGATACACTCACACCAGCCTCTGTAGGGCCAGGGTGCACAGGTCCATCCCTTTTCAGGGCAGGGCAGACACTCACCAGAGCCTAGCCTCTGGTGCAGGGCTGCCTCCTTTGACCAGCAGACAACCACTGGGAGGTCAACCCCGGTGGCCCAGATCTACCCACTCCAACTTACTCAAGTCCCAGATCCAGGATGCAATAGCATCCACTGAGGGACACCAGCAGGGTCTGGAAGCCCAACATCAAGATGTGGTACAGACAATCTGCACAGGTACTACAAAAATATAGGGAAGAAACTGTAATATCTCAGATCCACACTGCAAGAAAGGAAGACACATAGACAATATGAGAAAACAAGGGAGGAAAATGCCCCAAACAAACAAAGACATTATAGTAACAGAACCTATGGGCAGGAAAGTTGAGGAAATGTCAGAGAAGGAGTTCAGAAGGCTCATAATTAAAATGATCTGTGAATTAAAGAATGACCTAAATGAGCAAATACAAGAAAAATTGATCACTCCAACAATGAGATAAGAGAGCAAATACAGGTAGCAAAAGATTACTTCAAGAAAGAGATAGAAACCCTGGGAAAAAAGTCAGAAATTCTTGAAATGAAGGATACACTAAATCAAATTAAAAACTCAAAAGAAAGCATAACCAACAGACTAGATAACTTGGAAGAAAGAACATCAGATAATGAAGACAAAGTTTACAATCTAGAAAATAAAGTTGATCACACAGTGAAGAAAGTTAGAAACCATGAATAGAACATTCAAGAATTATGGGACAGCATCAAAAGACCAAATATAAGAGTTATTGGGATAGAAGAAGGCACAGAATGTCAAACCAAAGGAATGCACAATCTCTTCAATGAGATAATATCAGAAAATTTCCTAAGCATGAAGAACAAATTGGAAAACCAAATACAAGAGGTTTACAGGACACCAAATGTACAAAATTACAACAGATCTACACCAAGGCACATTATAATGAAAATGCCTAGCATAGAGAATAAGGAGGGAATCTTAAAAGCCCCAAGAAAGAGGAATCAGATCACATATAGAAGGAGACCAGTTCTTATCTCAGCAGATTTTTCAACCCAGACCCTCAAAGCCAGGAGATCATGGAACAACATATACCAAGCTCTGAAAGAAAATGGATGTCAACCAAGAATCTTATATCCGGAAAAACTAAGTTTTAGATTTGATGATGAAATAAAAACCTTCCATGAAAAACAAAAGTTAAAAAAATTTAGAACTAGAAAGCCTGCACTGTAGAACATCCTCAGCAAAGTACTTCAAGAAGAGGAAATGAAAAACAATGATGAAAATCAGCAGAGGGAAGGATTACATTAAAGGAAAGTCTAACCAGAAGAGAAACCAAGTTATGTTAAATACCAATAGTAAACAAAAATGGCTGGGAATACAAATCATGTCCTAATAATAACTCTGGATGTTAATGGACTAAACTCATTAATCAAAAGACATAGATTAGCAGGTTGGATTAAAAAAATGACCCAACAATATGCTGCCTCCAAGAGACTCATCTCGTAGAAAAAGATATTTACAGACTGAAGGTGAAGTGTTGGAAAAAATCATACCACTCACATGGTCTGTGGAAGCAAGCAGGGGTTTCCATCTTCATATCAAATAAAGTAGACTTCAAACTAAAGTCAATCAAAAAGAATAAAGAAGGACACTACATACTGCTCAAGGGAATCATACACCAACAAGACTTAACAATTATAAATATATATGCCCCAAACAATGGAGCAGCTATGTTCATCAAACAAACTCTTCTCAACTTCAAGAGTCAAATAGACCAAAACACAATAATTTTGGTTGGCTTTAACATACCTCTTTCATCACTAGATAGCTGAACAAAGAAACTATAGAACTCAATAACACAAGCAACAACTTAGACTTAACTGACATATATAGAATATTCCAACCTTCAACGAGACAATATACTTTCTTCTCAGCAGCACATGGATCATTCTCTAAAATAGACCATATATTATGCCACGAAGCAACTCTTAGCAAATATAAAAAAGTAGAGATTCTACTCTGAATTTTATCAGACCATAATGGAATGAAATTATAAATCAATGATAAAAGAAGAAATAAAATCCATTCCAACACATGGACACTAAATAATATGTTTCTGAATGAACAATTGGTTAGAAAAGACATCAAGGAGGATATTATAAAGTTTGTAAAGGTAAATGAGAACACAGATACAGCATACAAAAATCTCTGGAACAGTATGAAAGCAGTTCTAAGAGAAAAGTTCATTGCATGGAGTTCATTCCTTAAAAGAAAAAAAAAGTCAACAAATAAATGACCTAACAATACATCTCAAAGCCCTAGGAAAAGAAGAACAAATCAACACCAAAAGCAAAAGACAGGAAATAATTAAAATCAGAGCTGAAATCAATGAAATTGAAACAAAAGAAACAATTAAAAAATTGACAGAAGAAAAAGTTGGTTCTTTGGAAAAGTAAATAAAATTGACAAACTCTTAGCCATGCTAATGAAGAGAAGGAGAGAGAAAACTCAAATCACTAACATACATGATGAAAAGGAAATATCATAACAGACACCACATAAACACAGAAGATAATTAGAAGTTATTTTGAAAACCTGTACTTCAATAAAATAGAAAATATTGAAGGCATCAACAAATTTTTATAGTCATATAATTTGCCCACATTGAATCAGGATGATATACACAATTTATACATATCAATTTCAAGTGATGAAATGGCAAATGCCATCAAAAGTCTACCAACCAAGAAAAGCCCAGGACCAGATGGAAACACAGCTGAGTTCTACAAGACCTTTAAAGAAGAACTAATACCAATACTTTCCAATTTATTTCACGAAATAAAGAAAAAGGCAGCACTTCCAGACTCATTCTATGAGGCCAATATCACCCTGATCCCAAAAACAGCCAAAGTCACATCAAAGAAAGAAAACGTCAGACCAAAATCTCTAATTAACATAGATGCAGAAATTCTCAATAAAATTCTGGCAAATCACATACAAAAACATATTAAAAAGATCATGCACAATAATCAAGTAGGTTTCATTTCCAGAGATGCAAGGTTGGGCCAACATAAGGAAATCAAAAATGTGATTCACAAAATCAATAGACTTAAAGATAAGAATCATATGATCATCTCAATAGATGCAGAAAAAAATATTTGACAAAATACAGCACCCCTTTATTTTCAAAATAATAGAAAAACTAAGGATAACAGGAACATATCTCAACATCATAAAGGCTATCTATGCTAAGCCCCATGCCAACATCATTCTAAATGGAGAAAAATTGAAAGTATTCCCTCTAAAAACTGGAACAAGACAGGGATGCCCTCTTTCACCACTTCTGTTTAGCATAGTTCTTGAAACACTGGCCAGAGCAATTAGACAGATGAAAGAAATTAAAGGGAAACACACAGGAAAAGAAGAACTCAAATTGGCACTATTTGCTGATGATATGATTCTATACCTAGAAGATTCTAAAGGTTCCACCAGAAAACTTCTAGAACTAGTAAATGAATTCAGCAATGTATCAGGATATAAAATCAACACCCATAAATCAAAGGCATTTCTGTATATTAGTGACAAATCCTCAGAAAGGGAAATGAGGAAAACTACCCTATTCTCAATAGCCTCAAAACAAAACAAAACAACTTGGGGATCATCTTAATGAAAAAGGGGAAAGATCTATATAATAAAAATTACAGAACCCTAAAGAGAGAAATCAAAGAAGACCTTAGAAGATGGAAAGATCTATCTTTCTCTTGTATAGGCAGAATTAATATTATCAAAATGACCATACTACCAAAATCACTATACAGATTTAATGCAATTCTGATCAAAATCCCAATGGCATTCCTCATAGAAATAGAAAAAGCAATCATGAAATTCATCTGGAAAAATAAGAGACCCAGAATAGCTAAAGTGAAGCATGTGGCATCAGTATACCAGATCTTAAACTATACTACAGAGCAATATTAACACAAACAGCATGGTATTGAAACCAAAACAGACTGGTAGTCCAATGGTACAGAATAGAGGACACAGAGACTAACTCACGAAACTACAATTATCTTATAGTAGACAAAAGTGCCAAGAACACGCATTGAAAAAAGATATCCTCTTCAACAAATAGTGCTGGGAAAACTGGAAATCCATATGCAAGAAAATGAAATTAAACTCCCTTCTCTCACCATGCACAAAACTTAACTCAAAATGGATCAAGGACTTAGGAATACTACCAGAGACCCGTAGTCTAACAGAAGAAAAAACAAGCCCTAATCTTCATCACATGGGATTAGGCCCCAACTTCCTTAATAAGACTCCTGTGGCACAAGAATTAAAATCAAGAGTCAAAAAATGGGATGGACCCAAACTAAAAAGTTTCTTCTCAGCAAAAGAAACAATCTGTGAGGTGAATAGAGAGCCTACATCTTGGGAGCAAATCTTTACCCTTCACACATCAGATAGAGTAGAAATCACTATGGTATATAAAGACTCAAAAAAACTAGACACCAAAAAAACAAATAACCCAATCAATAAATGGGCCAAGGACCTGAACAGACACTTCTCAGAAGAGGATGTGCAATCAATCAACAAACACATGAAAAAATGTTCATCATCACTAGCAATTAGAGAAATGCAAATCAAAACCACTCTAAGATTTCATCTCACTCCGGTCAGGATGGCAGCTATCATGAAGACAAACAACAAAAAGTGTTGGCGAGGATGGGAGGAAAAGGTACACTCATACACTACTGGTGGGACTGCAAATTGGTGCAGCCAATAAGGAAAGCAGTATAGAGATTTATTGGAAAATTTGGAATGGAACAACCATTAGACCCAGCAATCTCTCTCCTTGGTCTAAACCCAAAGGACTTAGAAACAGCATATACAGGGACACAGCACATCAATGTTTATAGCAGCACAATTCACAATAGCTAAATTGTGGAACAAATCTAGAAGCCCTTCAATAGATGAATGGATAAAAAATGTGGCATATATACACAATGGAATATTACTCAGCAATAAAAGAGAATAAAATCATGACATTTGCAGGTAAATGGATGGAGTTAGAGAAGATAATTTTAAGTGAAGTTAGCCAATCCCCAAAAAACAATTGCTGAATGATTTCTTTGATATAAGGAAGCTGATTCATAATGGGATAGGGAGGGGGAGCATGGGAGGAATAGACGGACTCTAGATAGGGCAGATGGTTTGGAGGGGAAGGGAGAGGGCACGGGGTAATTAATGATGGTTGACTGTGAGGATCATTATTATCCAAAGTACACGTATGAAGACACAAATTGGTGTGAATATTCTATATATACAACCAGAGATATGAAAAATTGAGCTGCATATATGTAATAAGAGTTGTAATGCATTCTGCTGTTATATATAAGTAAGTAAGTAAGTAAATAAATAAATAAATAAATAAATAGAATGATATTATGAATAGGCATGGTAAGACACACTGAATTGTTAATATCTACTATGTCAAATTCTAGAGTTATTATAATTATATTTAAATACTATCATAGCATTTTGCAAATTATTTTTACATTTTTAATTAAGCACATTAAGTTTTAGAATATCAGAATGTGTGTAGGAAGAATTTTCTTAAAAAATGAGTATTCTTAGAGCAATTTTATCTGTAAAACATTAAAAAAAAAGAGTTTGATAACTCGGAGAATCCAACTTCAGTTTATACTAATTGTTTAAAAAATGAAACGAAAACTTATGACATTCTCCAGAGAATAGAACAAATGACTGCTCAGTCCCCAACTTAACTGCAAAGCTGACAAGGATCTTCATTGTTAGAAGGAAATTTTGCATTTTAATCACTCTTTAAATGAAAAAAGTTCTCAAATTATTAATCAAGTAAATGCAGTAATATAAGTATATTTAAAGGTATCAATACAATTCACAGAAACAAGATATTGAAGGATTATAAACATTATAAAAATTGAATACAATGTCTTGTAAGATTCAGTGTATTTTTCATAAGGCATTTTGTTATTTTGGAATATAAGAAAATTTCTTATTCTATATAATGTTATTTGTATTTAAAAAAAAAACAAGAATAATTTACTTTCTGAATTATTGAATTTTCCTTTACGGTCAATAACCATATAGGCACACCTGTTATCATCACTAGTGATCAATCTCAGGTATTAGCCCATGTGGTGCACAAAGAAAAGAAAGTCATTAGGTTTAGAAGAAACATGAAGTCATTATTTTTTGTTGATAATGAATCTAGATATAGAAAATACATCAAATATATAATTATAAGTAATATAATGAACCTAGTTACAGAAAATACATCAAATATATAATTATAAGCAATATTTAATGTTTAATGTGTAAATTTTTATTCAAGAGAAATTATGTTACTGAAAACCCTAAACAAACAGTAAAAATAATAAAAATTCAAAGTAAGATGATAAACAATAGTATGACCTATGACAAAGAAACACAAGCTAGTAGAAATATGGGCAATAGTATTAATGTTGCTTGTCCTTAAAGGTGTTTTGACTATTGGACTTCTGGAAAACATTCAGCCAAAGTGCTCATCAACAAGATCCAACTGGAAAACATCATGCATATTCTTTGTATGTCTTTCAACATGGCTACAATTAAAAAGACAAAAACTACCAAGTTTGTGGGAATTGTAGCAATGTAAAAGCTCTTCCACAGCAGGTTGGAGCTGGAGACTTCATCTGTAATATAAACTGAACCCAACTGTGTACCCAAATGCAGGAGGGCACACATACAAGAATGTTCTCAGCATCTTACTGAGTATTCCCAACTATGCCAGAGTATTTAGAAATAGGAATAAATTGTGTACCCACCAATATATATTCTACAGATATATATATATTAATGGACTATGGTATAAAAGTATACAAGTGAAATTATGTAACAACATGTATAAATCCCACAGAACATTACATTAATTGAAAGAAGCAGACCTATAATAGTACATATTTATGAGTTAATTAAAGTGAGCTACAGTTATTTTAAATGCATTCTTGGTTGGGAAAAGAAAAAAAATGTATAGGAAAGCAAGGCCATTATTTCTTAAATTATTAGTATAATGATTACTTTAGAAGAGAGCTAGACAGTTGTGCCTGGGGGAAAATCAGTGGGGAGAGGACACCTCAACTAGCAATCTGCTTTGCCTGACCTGGTTGGTAGTGACCAGGGGTTTGATTTTCAAATAATTAAACTATACATCTGTGTTTTACTAACTTTCTGTACATGTGCCATGGTCTGGACATAATTTTTCTCCCAGAAATTAATGTGCTGGAAGCTTGGTCCCAAAGGTAGCCATATTGAGAGGTGGGGCCTAGTGGGAGATAATTAGGTCATGGAGACTCCACCCTCAGAAGGAATCAAGACTCATATTGGGAGAGTGCCTTAGATTTTATGAAAATGGATTTAAACCCCCAGATTGGATTATTAAAAAGCAAGTTTAACTTTCTCAGCTATTCTCATCCTTCCTCTATTATGATTTGATATCATCTCCCACAAGAAGACAGAATAGGAGGACTTAAACAGATATAGCCTCCTGATTTTGAACTTTCCTCTTTCAGAACTCTAAGCTAAATAGACCTCTTTCCTTTGTACATTTCCCAGCCTGGAACATTTGTTACAGCAACAAAAATTGAACTAAGGCAACATGTATAATATTTTATAAAATCTCATGTTTAAAATAGCATATGGTATGTATCATTAATAAATGTTTTATAATAGCATTTCCTTAAAATAGCACACAGTTCTGTGAGTTTCCTGGGAAGAGAAAATTCTGACAAATATAGTTAGATTGCCCTTACATTCTGGGGTCATTTCAATGGAATGAAATTAGTTAGTATGAATTATATCATATAATCATCATTTCTAAATTAAGTCAGTTATAGTTTTTATTCAATTTGATGAAATTTACAACTTCTCTCATTATGGCTCTTCAGAAATGACAAAAAAATTAAAAAGGCTTGCGTGATACATAATCCAGAATAGAAAAGATTTAAGACTCTTAAGAATGACATTTGAATTGTTGTCTTCCAGCCCCTATAATTTGCTTCAAGAAGAACTATTAAGGCTCTTGTGTAATTATTTAAGAAACATTATCATCAGATATAATTTTGTTATTTTGAGCTGAGTGTAGTTTTGGGGAATGAGCTAAAGATATAACTAATAAAAATGGGATTATCAGATCTGTAAGGGTCATTTTGTCACACCCTCTGAGCCAAAGACTCATCTTTTCATTTACCATTTATTTCTGTTTTCATTTTTATGCCAAACAAGAAAAAGGAGGTCTTCTCAATTGTGCAGAGATGCAAAAGGTACTTTTCATTTTTCATATTTTCTAAGACTCAGGTAATATATTTATATTGTTAAAGAGACATAAGACCCTTTAATAAATTCTCTCTAAGTATGTTATAGCATATAATAGTTCTAAAGAAAAAGCATATCACGATATCTCAAAAAATGTATAAAATGGCAAATACAGGCATACTAGAAAAGGGATATTTTACAAACAACTTGAATTAAAAGGAAATCATTTCCTACTATTTTGGGATAAATACTTTGAAAGCTTGCCTACTTTAATGTGTTATTGTCTTAAAACATACCTGATAGGTGAAACCTGTAACACGACAGCAGCAATTATTTTCAATTTATTTCATTTTTTTTCCTTTTTTTAATTTTAATTTACTTTTATAGTGCTAAAAATCTAAACCAGGTCCTCACACATGCTAGACAAGCTCTCTAAGTTTTGAGCTACATCTGTAGCCACATTTTTTAAATTTTAAAATAGACTTTAGTTTTCAGAGACCTTTTGGAATCACAGTAAAACTGAATGAATATTACAGTCCACACATACCTCTTGCCTCCACAAACACGCAGCCTGACCACATCCCTATCCCTTCCAAGAGTGCCATCTGTCTGTTTTCTTTGGTGAGGTATCTATTCAGATACTTAGTCTGTTTTTAATCAGGATATTACCCTTCTTATTACTTCATACCAGTACTTTGTATTTTGGGGTAACAGTTCTTTATCAGATATATTTTTTTTTGAAAATGTTTTCTCCCAATCTGTAGCCTGTATTCTCATTCTCCTGACAATGTCTCTCAGAAAATGAATATTTCTCTCTCACAAAAGTCCAGTTTATAAATTATTTCCTTCATAGATCATGCTTTTGTGTTTAAAAGTTATCACCATACCCAGATTCATTCATACCTAGATTTTCTCCTTTGTTTCCCTCTGGGAGTTGCATAGTTTCACATTTTACATTTAGGTCAGTTATACACTTTGAGTTGCTTTTTGTAAAGGATACAAGGTGTGAATATAGATTTGTGTTTTTTCCTGGGAGTGTTTCAGTTTTGTGGCACCATTCGTTAAATAGACTATTTTCTATTGTGTTGCCTTTTTCTTTTCATTTTTCAAGATTAGCTAACCATATTTGTGTGGGTCTATTTCTGATCTCTCCATTCTTTTCCATTGATCTATTTATCTGTTGCACCACTGATAACACATTTTCTTGATTACTGTAGTTAATAGTAACCCCTGAAGCTGGGTCGTGTGAGCACTCCAACTTTGTTCTTCAATATTTTGTTGGTTATTCTGAGTCTTTTCACCATTTCATATAAACTTAGAATAAGTCGTCAATATCTGCAACATAACTTGATAGGATTTTGATTAAGATTGGAAACACTTTTTAATGATCCTATGTGTATATGTAGTCTCAGTTTTTGGAGGACAAAAGGAAGAAAGAGAGCATGTGAGATGATTTATAAAATAAAATCAATATTGCAGGTAACATCATATTCAGAATCAATAACAAAATTGGAGCAACTGTAAAGCAAATGTTGATTCTAGCAACAACATTTTTATAACTCACTAAGACCTTTGGTTTTATGAAGACACATTCAAAAATTTGTGATTTCTTTTCAGCCAAGGTGAAGACAGACAGTATGCTTATTTTACCTTCTGAGAGTGTGGCTTCTGGTTCAGCAGCATAACCAGTAACTTCTAGAAATGCAAATTGATAGTCCCTGTCTCAAACCTACTGAATCTTGAAGGTCTTTTGTTGGGGAGGGGGGGAATAACTCACAATGCCATACACACTCTTCATATGATGTTGACACTGTCTCTAGCTTGGACTGATATTTATCCCCATATAATTATGTTATATTCTCAGCAGTTGATAAATCTGGGTAAAAACGAAAATAGTGTTTGTTGCTTAAGACAGAAGAAACCATAATGAGACTCTTCTGGGACTTAAAAGAGAAAAAGAATTGTTGTGCTCTTCATATTTTCCAGATAGAACAATGGTGGACCAGCTTGCTGTTGATGAATTCTACCCCCAGGGACCAAGAACAAAACAGGAAAGAAAATTTAAACGGAGGATAAAAATCTTTCAGAGAGCATGACAATGTTACCAAGGCAACAAAAACTTAAGCACCATGCTTCCACTGCAAAGGAAAGCTCAGAGATGAGTCAACTTCACTGCCAAGTTCTCCTTCTGCAGTCCTTCATCTTATGATAGCAGCTTCAAAGGGTTAAGTAGCACATGCCCAATTTCAGCGTCCTCCAAGAAAAAAAAATCAGAAGAATAAAATGTCTCAATAAAAATGAGTCAAGTCATGCCTCATAAAGACTGGAGTCTAGTTCAAAAGCACTCCATCCTGATTGGGATAAGATCAATTGTATTTATGATTTAATTTTTCCAGGAATAAAAGTGAATTCTGTAGGAAGATAGCATCACTGAGACACACAAATTATTTCCATATATTTATATACCATGTCTATTCATGAATCAATATTTATGAGCCATATAAGTAGACAAAAATAGAATTCAGAAAACCAATAGAAGAGAGAAAAGTGACACATGCACATAAGGGATTCAGACTTTGGATGTATCAGGTACAGACTTAAAAACTATTAGGATTTTAAAATTAATTTTTCATTGTTGGCACAAAATTTATGCATTCTTAATATGTAAACATGCTTATAATTTATACATGCTTAATATGTTCAAACATTAGGTGACTAAGTTAGACTCTTATACTTGATAACTAGAAATTACAAAATAATAAAAATGAATATTTATAAATGTAAATAGAAGAACAAATTCTGGGCACAATTTACGGATATTTCAGAAATTTCTGCATATATAGGTGAGGAGTGTGGAAAAGAAGTGAATTTAAGTCTTACTATTTACAAAATCCAAGAAACATAGAGTTCCATGCCGATGTCAAAACCCAAGTCTTTGCTCCTTTTTCACAGAAGGTTAAACCTTAAAACTAAAAGCAGCTGCAAGTAACAGATGTTTTTTTCCGGGCCACAGTCATTTCAAACGCCTCCAGAAGGCAAGAGGATAATAACGTCAGAATCATTTGCCAAGGAGTCCTGATTTGGTGGCACCCTCTGTCCACTCCCTGCAGGGCTCCAGAATTCATCTCAATCCCTGTGTCAAGGAAGGGCAAGTCTGTGTCTCCAGTTACTGTCCTCCTTGTTTCACCTGGTTTCTTATTTTTCCAGGCAGCAACCTCAATCACACAAATTCAGTTGTCTACTTCTAATATTGTTTCCAGGAGACCACTGACAAACTGTGCCTATACTGATACTACTGCATGTACATGACAACCACTGTTCATTTTGCTAATACCTTTGCTCTGCATCTCTGCAGGTACCTCTGGGCTGGGAGCCCTCTGAGGCACTCTGGAGTTGAGCTAAGGATTGACTAACCCCAATTTATTTTCTTTCTTTCTTTCTTTCTTTCTTTCTTTCTTTCTTTCTTTCTTTCTTCCTCATGCTCTATTCTTCTTTCCTTGTTCTCACTCCTAGTCATTGAATGCATTCAATTCAGATATTCTGCCAGGACATGTCTTATCACATCCTTTGATGATATTGGGCATCCCAGTTCACCCTTTGGACCATGGGTTAGACTACTCTCATTTTTCCAGAGTAGAAATCAAACCCCTTCCCTCATTCCCTTCCAAGAAATGTTCTCTATCCCCAACTCCATTATTATATTCTGTCAACCACTTTTTCATAGATATGTTGCCATACCGTTTTATTTCTGTTCTTTCCTAAGACTTTTGCTTGAATTAATATTTATTTAAGATACATCCTAATAAAATGAATTTCAAAGAGAGGTTCAAATGGAAAAGAAGTTAGAAAATAAGCTAAATATACTCTGGGTGCTCTGGTACACTCAGAAGTAATCTTCACTTTGGGTAGAAGGGCACATGGTTGATTGGGAGTTTACAAATGAACCTATTGTCATTTTTATATCAGCTGTGGAAAACCATCTCTTTTCCCTCCTGCCAGCTGCTTCCCTGAATACCACTGCTGAGCCAGCAATGACTGCAGCAGCACAAAGCCCCTCAAACGGGAGACCATGGCAATTACTCTGATTTGTCACCATAAAGGGTTGGCTATAAAGGCTTCTTTCAAGGCACTGAAATTAAGCAGTTTGGGGTGATGCCAGGGCTTTTGGAGAGTAGCAATCAGGAAAGAAAAAAAAAAAGATTACACCAGTGTCAGCACAAGAAAGCAGGTAGACTTGGCAGCAGGAGCCCTATGTGCTAATAAAAAATAGGATGGCCACTTTCAGGCAAAATGTGATCATGTTATCTGAAATATATTATTTATTTCAGGTTGACTTTGAGATTAAAATATTCCTAGCCAGCTTGATTCAGAATTGAAAACTTAAGATTGTTTGCTTGGATTTTTGCTGAGAGAAGTAATAAATATAATAATATCCATGGCTTTTGCTTGTAAACATAACATTTTCAGATGATTATAAACTGAACAGCAACAACAACCAATGATGTTGTTCATGTAAGCCTCTGTCATAATCACTGAGGATAAAGAGTGAACTAAATAGGAAATGTAACTAAGACTCCGTGTTAAGAGACTGAGAATAAAACAAACAATAAGAAGTCCTAAAGGAAAAAGAAAAAAAAAAGTAAGTAAATCAAGGAAGAAAAGATGGAAAGTACTAGGAAGTGAGTGGGTAAAATTTTAAGACAAGGTTTAGAAAAACTGAATTACCCAGATGGATATCTGCAAGAAGAATGTCATCAGAGAGGAGCCAATAAAGGCAAAGACAGAATTCAGGAACTCTTTGGGGCATGGTGAGGCCACATGGTTTGAGAAAAAATGATTTTAATAGGAGAATAGTTGATAACAAGATAAAATAAAATGTGACTTGGATGTGCATAAACTCGTAGGCCACTGTGAGAGCTTTGGCTTTTAATGTGAGTCATATGGCAAGAAATTGAAGGGTATGAAAAGAACAGCGAGGGAATTCTGTTGGTGTTTGGACAAAAGGCCCATTGAAAATGTTCCTGTAGCAATTAAGTTGAGAGAGATAAAGGCTTGAAGTAGATGGGGAGTGAAGGAGTGTTTAGAAAGTGGTTGGACTCTGGATATATTTTGAAAACAGAATTTTGACATGTGTGGTGGAAGAAAAAAATAGAAGATAAAAAATATGTAAAGGTTTTGACCTTTGCAACCAGAAGAATGGAGGATACTATGATGAGATGGGAAAGGATGAGCACATCAGCTTGGGAGGGAAAATCAGAAACTTAGTTCTAGACATTTTAAGAGTGTGGTGAATTTAGAAACAAAGTAGGAATACAAATAAATTTGAAGGACTATTCTAGAATTCAAGGCAGTGATCAAATCTTGTGCAGAATCCTGATGCATTGGTTTAAATACTTGAAACTGGAGGGATGTGTAAAAAGAGAGGAAACTCAACAAGGTCCTGGTACAGTAGATGCTTTGAGGTAGGTGAGAAGATGAGAAAACAGCAACCGTACAGGAGAAACCCCAAGCAGTTCTAACGTCATGAAAACAAAGTGAAAAGAAGGTGATCAACTGCACTGAATGACTTGGACAGTTCCATGTTCATGAGAACTGAGACTTGGCATTGGGGTAAGCAAAGAGGGGCTAGTTCATGAGTGACCTTGGTAAAGGAAGCTGCCACAGTGTGCTGAGAGTGAATCATTATTGAATTTGGTTCTAGGGAGAATAAAAGGAGGCGAATCAGAGACAATGAATACAGTCTCTCCTTCAGGGAGGTTTGCTGTAAATTAAGTAAAGGGAAGGGCGGTCATGACGAAGATCAGCTGAAAGGGAAAGGAGGGAGGGGCAGAGCAGTCTGGGTGAGCCATCCTAATGGCTCTGAGCACACACAGTTCATTTCCAGCCACAGCAGAGCAGAGAAGCAGAGAGCCGGGCAGATGTGTTCCGCTCTCCCCTGCTTGCTTCAATTCTCAGTGAAGCAGGAGGTAAAATTGTCTTTTGAGACTGAGGATGAGGGCAGTGGCACTCAAGGCTTAAGCAAACAGCATAAAGACGTTAAAAGAAAGGGAGAAAACAGACTGGGGGAAAGTAGAAAAATTACCGGGCTACATTAGGATCCTGACTGAGTTCAGTGATTATGAGTTTAATGTGAGACACGACAAGGCACCATGTCTATCTTTTCAAAACCATATTTAGTTAAATAATGACAGGCATATAGGAGAAGGAAATTTAAATTTAGTCTAAATTATTTTTTTCCTGAAGGGAGAATAAGAAGTAAGAGAGCTGAGCATAAAAGCCAGAGAATGACAATAATCATAGAATTTAAGCTGGATGTGTAGTATATGATTAATGAGATAAAATTAAAAAGATGGACCAAAAGGTTGACAAATCCTCTAGAGTATTGCGCAGTTTGGGCGCTAAAGGAGAAGCTTTGAAGATATTTTAGTCAGTTTCCATTTTCCGTTGACAAAATACCTGATATGTAAACCTCAAGAAGAAATCTATTTTTTTGTTTGTTTGTTTGTTTGTTTTATTTTTGTCATTACTTCAGAAGTTTCAATCCATGGTGGCTTGGTTCCATTTGTTTAGGGCCCAAGGTGAGGCTGAACAGCATAGAGAGAATACATGTTTGGGCCAAGCTATTCACCTCACTGTGGTTCAGAAGCAAAGAGAGCAGAGGATAGACCTGGGTCCAATGTTCTCATCAAAGGGCATGCTCCCAAGGGCCTAACTTCCTTCTAAGAGGCCCAACCTCCTAAAGGTCCCAACACCTCCCAATAGTGCCAGAGGTCAATGACCAAGACTTTTTAGCACATGGGCCTTTGGGGAACATTCTGTATTCAAACTATGACAGAAGGTTTGAAATTATCACTCTAGGGCAGAATGTTTGAGATTGAAATCACAATCACATTGTATTTACTCATCAAGACAAGGGTAGGATATGAACCCAGGAATATGTGGTTCAGGATATGTGAAAATCAAGGTGATTAGATATAGGAATGTCTGTGTTTGTGTATCAAAGGACTAATGTTAGAGATAATTACAATGATTCAGGAACTAAATTATTACCTGTTGAAAATATATCTGTAGATGTCTTGGACAGTGGATGGTGCAATTAGATTGTATATGTGTGTTTGTGTATGTGTTTGTGTGTGTGTGTGTGTGTGTGTAATGGATGGATGGGTAAATGACTAAAGAATGGGAATATTTATCCATCTTTAAATTCAGTAACAAGAAAACTTCAGGAATAAAATTAGATCTGCAGGACAAAACAATTCTCCACAGGAAAGCCAGGTTTCAATTAGTGCAGGAAAGTGGAAAGAATACAGATTAAAGAACTAGAGGGAAAAAAAAAAGGTTTTTCAGATGATTGGCCTTGTTTTCATAAATGTTTTTAGCTCTACTATGTTCAGAACATGAGAGTGGGAAAGGAAAAATGACATCGAACATATAAATAGAATCAGGCAAGAAATTCTATCCCTCTTTATACAGATAAATGCACAATAAAATAATTATTCTTCACACAGTTAAGTTTTTCATAAGGAAATATAATTAATTTATATTATCTAATTAAATTTCACTTTTGCAGTGCTGAATCAACTTTTCAAGCAATTTGCCAAATTCATTTTTTGATAGTGGTATTAAAATGTGTTCAAGTTCACAATAACAGTACCCAAGGAAATCCATGATCAAGTAATGACTAGAAGAGATGGGCATATGGGGATTGAACATGAAGAAAGAAGATCTAGTGTGTCTCTTCATTTATAAAGAGCAGATACAGATGGGAAAAACTTTGTTGGTAAATATCTATGGAGAATCTCAGAATGATTTGTTGAAAAGACCAAAAATCAATCTTAAACTGTCATAAAACAGTGTAAGACATTATTTGTTTATTATCACAGATTTCACTTTATAAATATGTGGTGTGGGGATTAACTTGAAACATTATTTGAATATAAAAGTCTGTTTTCAAATACATATTACTGTAGCAGAGGTGTAATTGAATATTTTCCTGTCAATAATCTTTCAGTGGGACATTGTAAGCATGATTACAGATAATTCTGTTGGGAAGAATAAAAATGTTTTAGTACCTTAAACAAATAAATGTTTAAATTTATATGTAAGCAATAAAGTCAAGTCACATTTGTAACAATTCATTTTAATGTCATTGCTACTTTGGCATTACAATTTTTTTCCTCCTACATAGTTTTTAAGAAGAACAAAAAAGGATGATGTTATATACAAAACATTTCAGAAACCTGTATTAAAGAATAAGATAATAAGCAAGGAAGCAAATTACTAAAATCTGAGCTTAGCAAGGCAGTAGACACAATTTACTATTCTGGTAAAGGGCAATGACTAAAGAAACACTGTGAAAACTAAACAAGTCATTGAAATAGAGCAGTTGGCTTTTTCTTAACAGCATTTCTTTCACTAACAGATTATTTTGTAACAAAATAATTAGCTCTCCTTCCACAGAATTTTAAACTTGAATTTCCATTTAATGTATTCCACTTTTGCATGAATAATACATTCACCTTAATATAAGGTTGCAGTTAGCATAAATTCTTAAACAATTAAAATACAAACAGCAATAATTGAATAATTTAAAAGATTAAAACAACAAACACGATCAGCTATCATGTTTCAGCTTTCTGAGCATATAAGTTTTTTGATAATTTCATTTAAATAAACTGATGGTAAATTTAGGTCTAGAGAGATGTAATCCACATGTATAATGACATTTATGTTTTCATAGAAATCTGATACTATTTTGTTGGCGCTGATAAACTGTTACCATTTTACCTCACTCTATTTTAAACTCCAATATTAGTTTTCAAACAAATGTTCAATGAGACAAAACAGTGTCTAACTTGAAAGGGTTTTTTTTTCCTGCTGGAAAGAATGTCTCCTGACACACAGGATAGTTAATTCCTCTTCTGTTGCAGAGGTGGGTACTCACAGAATCTCAAGAACAGCACAAGATTCCAAAAGTAGCTGCTTTTCTTCCCTACATGAATATCTCAGCACTTTGAAAGGCATTTCTCTTAGATCAAGGTGCAATTTTCTCACCTCAGCTTTATTCCATTTGAGTACTTTTTAAAAAAACTTCTTGGAACACTACTACTTAATTTTTTTCGTAAAAATCAGAAGATATGTGTATGTGTGTGTGTGTGCGCACGCGCGTGCGCGCGCGTTTGTGTGTTACTGGGGATTAATTCACGGGACTCACACAAGTTAGGCAAGCTCTCTACCACTGAGCCACTTCCATGGCCCCATACAATAACTTAAAATCTATTCTAATTTATAAATAATTACAGATTTTTGTAACTTTTATAAGGGTACCTTCTTTCCAGGTACCAAAATCTGTCTTAGTTTTCTGTTGTGGCTATAAAAGTATTTCCAAAACCTATGTGCTTTAACACAGCACTAATTTATTCTATCTCAGTTCTCTTGGTCATAAGTTTGAAACAGGTTCTACTGAACAAATATTTAAACATTAGCAGGCTGCATTATTTTCTGGGAGCTCTAGAGAAGAGTCCATTTCCAGTTTCCTGAGACTACTTTTGTTCCTTATCTCATGACCTCTTCCTCCGTTTTCAAAGCCAGCAACATAGCATCTGTGTCCTGCTTCTGTGATTCCTTTGTCACATTGAGTCTCTCTCTCTTTCCCTCACCTCCTCCATTCCCTCTGCCTTTCTGGTCTATCTCTCTCTCACACACTTTCTCTACCTTCAGTCCAGAAAGACCCTCTGCCTTTAAGATTTCATGTGATTACATTTGATACATCTGAATAATTAAGGATAATGTCCCCATCTCCTCAACACCTCAATATCCTCAACTATACTTATATTTGTAAATCCCCTTTTCCACATAAGATAACATTCCTAAGGAAAAGGGATTAGGATCTTCTCATTATAATATTGACAATCCATTTGTTGAAAGAAATATAGGAAGAATCAAATTTTGAGAAAATGTGCTTGAGAAATTTAACCTTAAAATATTAGTGAGATTTAAAGGAATTACTTCACAGAGAATTACATGGTTTGATTTTTAATTAATTTTAATATCTTAAACTACTTTGACAAAATAATATTTAGATAGATAAATTTGAATAGTTTTTTGAAAAACTAAAGAAACTCAATGTTGATAGGACTAATTTAAATAAATATTGCACATCTTTCTTTCATCAATAAGGTCATTCAATAAAAGATAATGCAAATGACTGTGTTTTACTTGCATTAGTGATAAAGTAAGCACAAAGCATTTGCTAAATGTTACATTAAATACTCAAATTCAGTACCACTCATGTACCACAGGTTGCACAAAAAGCTCTGGTGGAATAAGATTTAGAACAACTGGGTCCTAACCCTGTTTCTAGAATTTTCTTGCTTTATGAATTTGTGTAAGCCATTTAATCATGACTATATGTTATACTCCTTGAGAATAAGGAGCATTTATTCATGTTTGCCTTAATTAGAACCTAATGAAGTTATTACACAGAGATAACAGAAAAAGAGGTTATTGAATTAAATTGACCTTTGGGTCTTTCTCTCTCTAAATGAGAAAAGTAAACTCGAGAATTCCCAATGCTAACTCTAAATTTAAAAGTTCATAATTTTAAAGAACATGATTGCATAACAAGAAATTTTAATCATCATAATACATCTGATCCTCGGGTTAGCAAGGAAAGATACACTGAGATTTGAAATAGTTTTAGTAAGTAAGAGTAACAATTACACTTAGATGTCTTAAGGGACTGCATTTCCCATAGTTTTTTGCATATAAAGTATGACTATGTAAACAGTCTGTACCAGTGCAATGTGAGCTGAAATAATTAGTGAACTTGCAGGCTAGGCTGCTCTACCTTATTCTTCTAATCAGATGCATTTGGTACCAATACTCTGCCAAATATAGAGTTACAAGACACAGATCTAAACCACAATGTGGACAGAACATGTCTACCAATCAGCAACACCCATCTTGGATTGTTAGGTGAGAAAAAATAAATAAACATATACAATGCTTGAGATACTATGCACATTGTAGTCTATTTGTCATGACTGGCTTTCTACTTCAATTAATATAATAATTAGATAAATCAGTATTGCTATAGTTACTTTATTTTTCTCAGAAGATAGAAGCATTATAATAATTCTTTAAAACTATTTGTATGTTATAACTATGTCCTGGTCTACCTCAGGAACCAACATGTAATATCCTTTTAAAGCCTATTGCCTTATTTGTTTAAGTAGATGATATTTATATTAATTTCTCCTTAACTTGTTACATCAGTACTTTGCTGGCTGCCTAAACTTGCCAGGTACTATTCAGTTTGTGCGAAATGAAGTGATTAATTCAGTCAATGAACATGCATTGGGATTGTTTATTGTATCAGTACATTATCTATTAATATATAGAATATCCCTCTCCTCCTAAAATTAATATCTTGGATTCCATTGCCCATATGAGAGTAAATGGTACCTTGGAAGGTGATTGGGTCATGAAAATGGAGCCATCATAAAAGGGATTAGTGCATTTATAAGAGAGACCTCAGACAGTTCCCTCATATCTTTTACTTTTAAACTAATCAGATGGCCACCTATAACCCAGGAAGTGGGCTCTTGACAGACACCGAATCTCTAGTTACCTTAACCCCAGACTTCCCAGTCCCTAGAACTGTAACAAATAAGTATTTCTTTATTTATAAGTCATCTGGCATATAATAGTTTGATAAAGCAGTATACTCATGAAGTTTCAGTAGAATCTACAAGAATTATTTAGAATTTCTGAAGCATTAATTTGTCTGTCAGGGGTAATAAAAAGCTGAAATTTTCTTGTGAAATTTAACTTGATGTGTCCATGCCTTGCACAATTTATTCTTCCTCAGTGAGTAGGAACCAAGACTAGGAAAGATGTCACTTTTATGCGTATGCAACTTCACAAGGCAAAGATGAAGACATATGGCACCTACAATTAAAGTTCCTAAGTGGCTGACTTCAATTTAATCAAAAACAATGTTATCCTAGAGAAGCTTATTCAGGTAAAGCATTTAGAGGAGATTGGCAACACCAGGGACACATGCCTATGGATTGTGAAGAACCAAAATCACCTCGTGGAAAGGGCCAGGTGTTAGGGAATGGCAGGCAGCTTCTAGGAGCTGAGAGCCTCAGTCCCACAACCTGAGTCGAATCCTTAAAGAAGGAACCAAGCATCAAATGAGATTATAATCTTTGCCAAAACTCTGAGTAAAGCTTTGTGAGACCCTGATCTGAGTGCCCAGCTGAACCAGGCCTGGATTCTTGACCAATAATCACTGTGAGATAATAAATGGTAACTAGTTATGCTGAATTTTGTATTATAAATCTAATACAGATCTTCATACTGCAAGTAAAATGCTGTTTTCACAAATATCTAAAGTGTGGGAACAGCTTTGGAAGCAGCAAGTGGGTGGAGGGTATAAAGACTTTGAAGAGCATAATAAAGAAATCTTAAATCCCCTTAGAAATAGACCTAATCAACTTTGATGATTTCCAGTAGAAATCTGGACTTAAAAGAATCTTATTATGTTGTATGATTTAAAATAGGACTGTTACCCCAGAAACTCATGCATTAGGCAATACAGAACCGAAATACAAGGGCTATAACCTCATCACTGCATTGATATACTGAACGGATTAATAATGTGAATGAACTATAGGGTGGTAATTATAAGCTGGAGGAAAGAGGTCACTGGGGACATGACTTGGGGACTGTCTTTCTGTCTTGCTTTCTTTCTTTCTGCTTCCTGGCTTCCCTGAGGTGAGTAGCTTTCTGTAGCCATGCCCCATCATTATGAAGTTTCTCCCTTAGAGCCAGCTGACGAAGGAATGAAACCTCTGAATTTTGAGGCAAAAATAAACTCTCTCCTATAAGTTGCCCTTGTCAGGTATTTTGGTGATGATAACAAAGATCTAACATTCTGGTATAGTTCTAATGTAAGATAGCCACCTCCCCCCAAACCTCTCCTGTTAAGGCAAGAATGTTCAGAAGTGAAATGAATAGACTATGAGAGCTGTGATCTTCTCCGTCCATCTTAGTTTCAGTGGATTGAGTGTATGATAACTGTAGGCATGTGGAGTGTGGCTGGGGGGAGTGGGTTACCTTCCGTATGGCCACATCTCCCGCTTTATCTCTCTCCACTTCTGGCCACCGTGAGTGGAGTAGTGAACATCCACCGTGCTTTTTCACCATGATGTGCTGCCTCACCTTGGGCCAAAAGCAATGGATTTGATCCACCATGGACTAAACCTCCAAAACTATGAGCCTGAATAATTTTTTCTTCTCCTGATTTGTTCTATTGGGGTATCTTTGGTCACAGCAGCAGAAGGCTGGCAAAATTGTTTTCTTTGGTTATTTGGGCAACAAAAAAACTAGAAGAGTAAACCTGGTTATCTACCTGTGGAGATTCCCAAGCAATATGTTGAAGGTGCTGCCTGGTTTCTTCTTACTGAAAAGAGTAAAATGCAAGAGAAGAGGAGAAGAGAAAGACTTTATGGAAACTACTAAACACAAATGAAACCGAGCCGGATGACTTTTCATATTCTTTCTTGTCTACAAAGCAAAATACACCAAAAGTTGGATGGGTTCTGAAATGTAGGCACAGAAAATACCCTGTGTGTGTGACTCTACAATCTTTTGCAAAAATCTCATAAATATGAAATTTTCACACAGAGGATACTTTGCAGAGATTACAGATATGACTCAGGAATATTTTAATCAAATCAGAGTGTATTTGGAAATATTAAAAGCATTGCCCCTCATCCATGTTAGAAGTACTCCAAGATAGACAGCTAGCTCAGAAATATCCATGGCTTCTGTCTAATGGAATAAATACTCTTGAAATCAATGACAGATTCATAATTAAATAAGAAACTTGTTTCTACAGAAACTGTCAGCTTGAACTACAACAGGAACATATATAATGCAAAATGAGAGGACACTAATTCTACATTCTGTTGACAGAAGCAATCTAATAAATCTGCTTAGCTGCAAATCCATGCTACATTTATGAAAAAGGAAAGGGTGACTTACAGTGTGGAATCAAGACCCAGAGGTAAGTCAAGTTGAGAGTATTATGACTAAGTCTTGAAACCCAGTCAAAAAAAATCTACTGTTTGCTAGATTTCAGAACTGTTATGGACCAGTGACAACTTTTGCTCTTACATTCCCCACTATTTGGATCATGATATCTATAATTGTCATAATACAGGATGTTTCCTATTGCTGTTTGTGTAGTATTGAAGTGCCGCTTTACGTTCAGATGTACATAGATGAACAGGACTTGAGACCCAAGTTGTGTTTCATATATGAAGAAGTCTCATCTGTGCATGGTACTTTGAAGTATGAAACAATAATATTTAGAAGAGACTTTGAACTTCCAGCTGATGTTACAATGGGATGAGAGTCTTGGAAGGGTTTGTGGGTTTGAAGGTTCAGTGTATTTTGCATTTGACCTTCCATCAGTCACTGGGGGCTAGAGTACAGATTGTGAGAGGTCAATCCTAATAGGTGGAGACTGTGATAGGCAATAGGTTGGGGGATTGTGGCAGAATACAGGGATGCAGATGGGTATGGCTACAAAAGGACAATGGAAAGGACTATAGAGGGGATGGATTTACTAATATCTTAATTGCTAGTTATATGTACGCTTACACATATTTTAAAATTGTCTGGAACTAATTACATGACTATACAATCTTTTGCAAAAATCTCATAAATATGAAAGTTTCACACAGAAACTGTCAGTTTCTGTAAAACTCTACAAATTTACACACAAAAAAGTAAAACTCAAGACATCTAAACAGTATGTATGGATTGAATGAATGTCAATATCTTTTTTTTTTTTTGTAATACCATGCTACAGTTTTGCAAAATGATGCCATTTGGGGAAACAGGTAAAGGTACACAGGTTCTTTCTTTATTATGTCTTATAACTTTATGTGAATCAATAATTGTGTCAATAAAAAATTCAGTAAAAACTTGTTTAACAAGATAAAGCAACCTGGATAAAAAGCTTTTGTAAAAAAACCTAAAAATGAGTTCAAAGACCTACTGCACAAGACAGGGATCAGGGGCCAGCGGAGCCCTGGCTTCCAGATGAGAGGCCCAGTCACTGTGATCATAAGCAGTGGTTTCTTCCACAGTTAGTGGAGCCCAAAAGGGGTCTTTAATCTGCCCATTGTATTTTTCCAAAAGGCATATCAAAGAGCTAGGCTACTGGCAAAAGACAGTCAGTATAAAATATAGCAAGGTTTATTAAGGGGAGCATTGGCAAGAGCTAGGAGAGCAGTCTGAGTCTGCTCACTGAGGGTAATGGCCATGTCTGTGTTGGCTCAGCATAGCTGCTTCTAAGACTGAACAGATATGGAACCCAGTGGGCACTTTCAGGCTGAACCATCAATGACCCAAGCCCAAATATTTAGAGCAACCTCTGTCCGTATAGGGCTCCACTGAGCTGGTGGCTTTGTGTCAAGTAACATAATGGGGGATAATGTTTATTCCCAAATGGAAGCTGTCACTATTTCAAGAGCCAGATAGCTGTGTTCTTAAATCTCATTTCCATTTGACAAGTGTCATTTGTTGAATCCTTCCCACCTTGTTAGTCATGGGGTCTGAGGCTGACCTGCTCCAAAATGGAACTGTCAAATTGCAGTCATAAAGTCTACCTGGGTCAGTTCAATGGCAGCAGGAAAAAAAAATGCTGCTTTCAAAAGAGTGTGTACCTGGTGATTGGGTCAAGCAGGCAATGAGTCCATAACCTCAAAGAATGCCTCTGAGTTGAGGCAGCCTCCCTTTGTTAAGAGATTCCAATCAGAAAAATCAGTTACAGCCACCATAACTCAGAAGGGGTCATGCAGGTTGCGGAGCTACAAAAGCTCAGACTCTTCTGTACATGTGGCTATTCTCAGTTAAGAGTGTCCCCTCTGACACTTAGGAGACTGACAAGTAAAAGCTTATAATACATCAATTCCTGCTATATATACAGATATAGAAGTAGCTACAAAAGCACATTGAATTGGCCTAAAGGGCTTAAACATCGAGGACTGCACATGCTTTCTAATGCTGTTTGTTGAACATCGTCTCCCCACAGGATCCGGTATGATGATAGCAGGGGTACCTGTATCAATAAAACACTGCAATTGTCAGTCCTTCCCTTTCCAAAGCTCAACGCACATTTGGATGGTTATGTATTAGCTCCTTGGGAACAAAAGACCTCAGAACCATCCATACTAATAATATTTCCCCTTGGGAAGCTGGGATCTAGGAAGAGAGCTGAGGAGGAATTAGAGCACAAAGAAAAAGATGTTCTATGTTAGAAAGGAGGAGCATTTACATTCCTTTCTGAGAACAGCTCTTGCCATTCACTCTATCCTGTCATCCCTCAAGTAAGCCAGGTAAATTCACACTATTCCTACTGTCTCCATCCATTGTAGGCATGAATTTATCGTGTATAAATGCTCATGGCTGGGGTATATTTTAAACGTTACTTGAATAGAGTCAGAAATGTATGCCATCCCAGAATAAGTCTATATATTTGAGGGTTAAGGACTAATAGTTTGGTCAGGAATCTACCCCAAGAGTAATCAGAAGCACTCAGTGAACCATTCAGGAGGATGTTTTTGAACTTAACTCCCAGTATTTTGTCTGACCTCTTACTCCTCATTAGCAGGCAATCAGTGAGGAGAACTTTATAGCCTATAGGGAGGGATCAATTTCAAGAATCTATTTGCTATCAATACCCATGGCCTTCTCTCAGATCTAATTAATTATTAGCAAGATGTTCGTCCTTCTTCTGTCTAAGGAGCAGATATCTGTCTTTCTCTCAGCCTCACTGCCAAAGTATTGTGGGCCATGAAGTGTCACAGATGTTGCACATGAATAAGCTACCCTATCAGAGATTTATGTAGACTGGAAGAAGACATGAATATTCTGGAATCAGAGACAAAGGACTTTGTTAATTATGACACAGTAAACATCTTAAACATCAGCATGTTTTGTTTGATGTGTCTGCACACAGCACATTGCATTAACAGAGAGGATTGCTGAGTTTAAGAGACCCAAATATTTTGTAAGGGTCTATAAGCATGCTTCATCACTGCTTTTGTGTAAAGAATTTTGTGTCTTCCAAGACAGTAAGCAAACCAACCCTTTCCTCTGAAAGAAAACACTCTGTCTTCCAACAATATTTCCCATGCAAACATCCCTGAAAATAATGTGGAGCAAAGAGTTTCTGCTAATAAAAACTTTAGATATGCAAAAGGCCAATAAAAATGTTTTCCAGCTATTGATTTTCATTTTAAAAATGAAGTATTTCTTGCCTTCATTAGAGTAAAATATCTTATGTCTCTACTAATTTATCCAACAGATGTTCTTACTTCCAATGTCTTTTGACATATGTAGTCTTAAAGCAACAGAAACACCACAGAAAACTTCAACCTCATAACTGTCTTCTTTGATACCCCCTTACTTGATTTACTCCATTAAGATCTTGCTGATTATCTTAACCTGTTTTCTGTCACTATTACAGAAATGCCCAAGACTTGGTAATTTGTAAAGCAAAGATGTGCACTTTGGCTGTGCTTCTGGAGGTGGGCACATCTAAGAGCATGTCAGTGGCCTCTGCTCCCTTTTTATGAGGGTCCCAGGTTGCTTCAATTCACTGCAGAAAGCAGAAAGGTAAGCAGTGCTTTGGAAAGAGGCAAAACACAAGAGGATGCTTCACTTTCACAACTCACTCTCACAGTAACTAATCCATTTTAGTGAGAGTGAGAATTCACTCCCAAGAGGTGACATTAGTTCCTTTGTGGAGCCTCATAACTCAATGATCCCTAAACGTCCAACCACATCTCAAATATCATCATAGTGAGGACCAGTTCCCAGCATGAGTTTTGTGGAGATAAGTCATATTCAAACCAAAGCACAATCCTATATGGAACTGTCAATCCTCACTTTACGTTTGGCATTTATTTCCCAGCATTGTCCTCACTACAGGGTTTTCCCTTTCTTAGTTCTTAGGTAAATGCCTATCTGATTCTAATTGGCTTACAGCTGTCCCACTTGGGAACTATTCTTACTTAGAGTACAGCAACCAACCTCATTCTAGATCTACAAATTAATAAATTATTAATTAAAAACTAATAGCCTTAGCTTTCCCTTGTCATATACCCACATGTTCTTTATGAATATATGAATGACAGTCTATTTCAGTTTCTGTATTTGGGTTCACTTACATTTTGCTGGTTTTATAATATTTAATGCATAACCATACATGATTTAGCATTTTTGCTTATTTATACTTTTCCATGATAGAAAGAGCACAAAATATATAATTTTCTTACGTATGTAAAAATAAAAAAGCACATGACATGATATTTATTTTATCATTTATTCCTCCAATTCCTAACCCTATGGTGAACTTTTACTCTTTGAGTGTAACTACAAATATAAACAAAGTTTACCAGATACTTGTGTTTCTTGACCTACTTTGTTCTTCAGATAGCATATCTCAAGTTTGTAGAAAATTAGCCAGTGTTCGAAAATATGTTCCCTAAACTACACAGAGTTTCTGTTTCAAGTGACTTGAGTTTAAAGTATTTCATAATGGTAAATCCCTTAACATGTTAATTCAGAATTAATCTGAGTTACATATTAGTGTGTTAAATAACAGCAAAAAAAAGTCTAGATTAGTGAAGTATAAAGGAAACGAAAATTGTTTTATTGTCTGGATCATCAAAAACTAGCAGAAAGAGAATTGTAGTACTAAAGAGATTCTGCACTATAGGCAATATCCAGCATGGCATCCATTCATTAAACCCCAAATGGGATGAACCAGTCTCTTAAGCCAATGTCCCAACTATGCTTTTCTCTGGTTCTAATCACTTACATTTCCCTTCATGTATCAAGGGGGATGGATTACACAATTTGGCCAATTAAATCACACCTAAAAAGTGATAAAGGAAGCAGAATATAGCAGTTGTCTTATCTGCACATTACTTAAAAACATAAATGTTTTCACCGGTGGGGCTTGTCTTAGCCTTTTCTAATTTGCCTGTATAAATGTAATTATTCCCTTGAATAAACCTTTCAGTTATGGGACTCAGAGTTGCATATTGTTAATTTGCTGAGGTCAATGAAATGTTATAAATTGTTCCAGAGTGTAGAAAAAATGTTGCTCAGGCAAGCATACACAATGAGTTCTGGTTAAACTAGATTCAAATCCCTACAGTGAAACATAGTCAGGATCATCACTGGTGCTTATGAAGAAACAGTGTTCAAGAAAATATCCTATTTGCTCTTGGAACACTTGCGCCTATTTGTTGTACTGCGAAGAAATAAAACTTCTCTGGATTCTTGAGTGCTCTCATATAAAGCTCCAGCCTTCTGAGAGAGAAAAAGGTAAGAATGTTTGCTTTTACTTCTATAGAAATATGTTTCTTTTCATACACCATGAGAATGAAATCCATAGCTATTTTTTTTTTTCTCTTAGCAACTCTGATTTGAGAACTCCTGGGAAGGCCAGATGGTTGTAGCTCAAGCTAGGTCTCCAGACTTAGTCCTAAAGGTGCCTGAAAAACTAGGTGCTCTTTCCCTGGATATGCATTTTAAACAGTAGAAAGCTCAGAGATTGGAGACATCTTGGGGTCATAAACCAGAGCCATCTGTGTCTTATCAGTCTCTTGGAAAGACATTTATTTAACAAAAGTTTAGGCAGACAGTCAGTATCCCTTCCATCCTGTCTCCAAGTGACCAGTGACCATCTGTCTATCCCTCCTTTCAGGAAAATAGTGGGATAGTTTTCTTTCATCTGTTTATAAGTTAAGGAAATCTATTGTTCTCCACCATCTCTCTTTAAGTGGTATAATCTAACTCTCAATTATAAACATTTTTTTGAACTCTCATATCACCTGAAGATCTAGGTGTAAGTGACTGGTACTGATGTTACTTTGACCTGTGGTTGTATCAACAAAGAACTTCTTTCCATGACCCAGGTGTCTCATGGTTCTGTATTATCTAGCTATCTCATAATCTTGCAAATAAGTAACATCTAGACATATGCGATTCTTGAAAAACTGATGATACATTTATTATGTATGAAACAATTCTGTGCTATCTATATTTACATAACCTCATTCTGTTTTAAACAATCCCTTTTACAGGTAATCCCACTAGAGAATGGAGTTTGGGCCAACTTCTAAGGACATCCAACCAGAGATAAATGAAAGGAAGAGAAACTTGTTTTGTATTACTCCCAAACCCTCAGTGCAACTAGGAGCTCACAGCAAATGATTTTCTGCATTCTATTCTGTTAAAAACTCAAACTAAGATAACCTTAACACACTTTCTGTTTTCTTTAAGAAGAATTATTATACAATATTCTTCTTTATAACTCAACAATAGTTAAATACAGATTTAGGCACACATTAATATATTCCACCTCATCCTATATTTCATGATCTTGTAAAATATGCAGAACAAAATATATAAGTTAAGTCTTTCACAAATCCCTGCTTAGCTTATATCACCTTCCTGATTCATCAACAACATGCCTTGTGGAAATTAAATCTGAGAAGTAACTGTACAAAATTTCAGATATTAAAGAAAATCAACTGATTGGTCAATTGCAACAAATATCCAATACCCACCAGGCATAGGTTCTGGGTATATGAAGAATAGTAGTATGCATTTTGTTTGCACAATAGCTAATTTCATCAGGTGGTATATTTCCCCTTCTGTACATTTTTAATTGTAAGTGGTAGCAGTTAAAATAAATAGAGCATTTCAAAAAGCAGAGAAAATAAGGGTTGTATGATATACATGACCAGAAATAGTGACAAAACGAACATGGCTCTGAAGTTGCGAAAATAAAGTGCTCTGTATCAACCTTACAGAAATGTAAATAGAGTAGGGATGTGCTCTGTAAATAGAGGCACCACACATGTAATGTCAAGGATGTGAACATTCCCTCAGCTTCTAAAAATGGTCAATACCATTGGGGATATGTTTAAATAACTTCCACTTGAAATCTGCTAAGTTCTAGATACATTCAGACATAAATTCCTTAAATAGCAAAGTGCTTAACTTGTGTTCAAAAGGTGTCTTCAGAATCCAGGCAAAGAGAGTTTGAATCTGACTTTTCAAGAATGCACATTAGCAGTAGAAGCCACTCTTTTAGGTATGACCTATTGAGATCACAAGTTCAAGCTCTTCCCAGAGAACATGATTACTCTCCACCCCTCAAAAGAAACCTACAACCTATGAAGAGCTTGAGTATGTACACCTTCATAAAAGACACCCCAAATTCCCATCTCTCTCTTAACCAATGGGAATTTTCTTCCCCACAGCCTTTTCCTATACATCCCCACAAGACCAACAATTTAGGGAGGCAGATTTGGGCTTTTTAAAAAAATAGTCTAAAATCTCCATGACAGTCATCACTCAATAGAAAGATTTTCTTCCTTTTGCAAAATCCAGAGCCGTAGTCCTAGTTCCTATGTTTTGGCAATGAGTCTTTGTATTGTTATCAGTCACAGAAGCATACAATGTTGGCAAACATCATTTATCTTACCAGAGCTTTGTATTATTATTTCAGTATGATTGTTAAGGATTTGTAAGATGCAATGATACATTAAACTATTTCATTAAACTAATCTAAATAAAGTTGGCTCCTCCTTAACAGCTTTGACCAAGCAAATTTCTCCTTGTTTGGGGAAACAAGTACAGAGATATTTCTGTAAACATGCTATAACAAAGGATAAGACTACCAGAAAATTTTACTTCAAAATAATAAATATCCAACAAGCAATATTGCAATAAAATTTAAATCATAAAAATTGCATGAGTTAAAAAATAGGGAAAATCCCTCTCCCCTAGAGACTAATAGATCAAAATAGATCTAGAGACCCTAAATACATAAGGTAGTATTGTAAACTATCCTCCCAAAAGGTGTACATTAAACCTCAGAACTTGTCCATCTTATAACTGAAAGTGTGTACCATTTCACCAAGACCTCCCCATTTCCTCCATCCCTCCTGACTCCGAATAACCACCATTCTACTCTCTGCTTCTAAGGTTTTTACTTCTTTAGATTCTACATATAAATAAGATCATGTAGAATTTGTGATTCTGTAGGGGAACAAATCAGATCAGTGACGACTACTAAGAGTGGGAAGATTTGAAGCCATATAGTGGATTAACTTGCCCTTTGCAAACTTCCTTTTTGTTCTCTTTACTTTACCCAAAATTTTAAATTTTAAAGGAAAGCTCCAACTAAATGGTTAACTTCCAGAGTCAGTCATTCTTGAAAAAAGGAACGAAAGAAACAATGGTTATAAGATCACCTAATTAGTAATCTTTCTTTCGATTTATAAAAAAGAGCACATATGGTGACCTACAGATGACATCAGAATGTACATTAAAACAATGAACCACTGCAGAATTAATGATTCTGGTGCCCATCCATTTGTGGTAAAAATACACTTCCTTAAACTTTCTGTATAATATCTTTGCTTATTATTGTAGGCTAAGATGGTCTTTAGGATGTGAAGTTAACCTGTTTTTTGATGAACTGGATTTTTGTAATAAACTTCTCCCTATGCCATTTCCTTGCCTCCTGACTAATTGGCCACCTTCATGCAGGGAGCAGACAAAAGCTTTGCAGGTCAACAGACTGACTAGAAAAGGATGAGGAAGGAACTTTCTAGGAAGCTAATAATGTTCTATATCTTGATAGAGTTCTGTGTTCCATAGACACATGGATTTGTCAAAACTCAGAAAATGCACCTCTAAATTAATGCATTTCTTTGTAACTTTTACTTCCAATTCAAAATATGTAAAAAAAAGAACATATATTCCTTATGCTATGCTTGGGTTAAAACTACCCGTCATATGAGCGTATTTTCTTCCAGGAATAACTGAACAAGAATAGACAATCTTAAGATGTGAATCCATCTTAAGAAAATAAAAAGTAGTAAAGAAATTGTTGATCAGAAAGGCCAATAAAGAAAATTTATATACGCAAAACAAACAAAAAAATCAGTATAGGTAACAGCCCAGTTACCTATACTGCAAAATTTGATATGAGGAGGTAGTAATGTTCTGAAAGAATATATGAACTTTAATGCAATAGTTCGCAATGATATTGTGAAATATAAACTTGAACTTTGTTATACTTTTCAGCAAAATTTTTCTGAAAATCCCAAGGATCTTGGAGTGATAAAAGTGTCTTTTATGTGCTAATGAGATGACTAGTGACTTGGAGCACTAGATAATTTCCTAATGGGGACTGGTTCCCTGAAAGAGCAAGACATGATTGGGACTTTGAGGTTTCTCTAGGAAAGGTCTTGTTGCTCACTAATGACATATAATGTAATAAAACTTCCATAAAACCCCAAAATGACAGATTTGGATGAGTCTCCCTATAATTGAACACATCGAGAGTGGCATAGCCAGAAATGACATTCAAGTTTCCAAACCTCTCTCTCACACCTAACACCATGACTCTCTGCCATTTGGATGTTGATGTGTGTCCTTTTTAATATCCTTTATAATGAACTGGAAAATATAAGTAAATTGTTTCCCTTTCTAGAAAATTAAATGAAGCTGGGTGTGGTGGAGCTTTCCTGGAATCCCAGTGGCTTGGTAGTCTAAGGCAGGAGAATTGTGAATTCAAAGCCATCCTCAGCAATTTAGGGAGGCCTTAAGCAACTCAGGGTGACTATGTCTCTAAATAAAATACAAAATGGGCAAGGTATGTGACTCAGTGGTTAAGCACTCCTGTGTTCAATTCCCAGTACAAAAGAAAGAGAGAGAGAGAGAGAGAGAGAGAGAGAGAGAGAGAGAGAGAGAGAGAGAAACACACAAACAAAGAGTAAATTAAACCTGAAAAGGGGGTAAGAGGAATCCCAGTGTGAGCTTCTTGTTGCTGTGACCAAATAACTTGACAAGAACAACTTAGAAGAGTGTTATGGTTTAGTTATGAAGTGTCCCAAAAAACCTCATGTGTGAGACAATGCAAGAAGGTTTACTGGCTAATTGATTGGGTTATGAGAACCTTAAATAAATTAGTGAATGAATTCCCTAATATAGATTAACTGAGTTGTAACTGAAATCAAGTAAGGTGTGATAGAAGGAGATGGGTCATTGGGGGCATGCCTTTGGGGTTTATATTTTGTCATGGTGCAGGGAGCTCTCTCTGCTTCATAGTGCCATGCTCTCAGCTGCTTTCCTCTGCCACATTCTTTTACCATGATGGTTTGCCTCACCTTGGGGTCCCCAAAATGGTGTCAGTCATCTATGGACTGTGAACCCTCAAATAAACTTTTCCTCCTATAATTGTTCTTTTCATTCTTTTCAGGTCCTTTAGTTGCAACAGCAAAAAAAAAAAAAAAAGACTAAAACAAGGAGGAAAAGTTTATCTCAGTTCACAGTTTGAGAGGACC
Source organism: Marmota monax (assembly GCF_021218885.2). Lineage (NCBI taxonomy): Eukaryota > Metazoa > Chordata > Mammalia > Rodentia > Sciuridae > Marmota > Marmota monax. Next base: position 5,465,961 of record NW_026695198.1, on the reverse strand, counting down.
AGACTATTGGCAGCTGACTCCACAGCTCAGGGCACAGGGTGAGGCAGGACATCATGGCAGAAGGGTATGGTGGAGGAAAGCTATTTAGTTTATGATAGCCAGGAAGTAGAGAGAGCTTATCAGGGACAAAATAAAAACCTCAAAGGCATGTTACCAGTAACCTATCTAGTCCAGTCATGCCCCATCTGCCTATAATTACCACCCATTAATTAATCAAATTATTAATGAATTAAATGAATTAATCTATGGATTATGTTACAGTTTTCATATTTTAAATGTTTACCTCTGAACATTCCTGTATTATATCACACTTGAGCTTTGGGAGAGACCTCATATTCAAACCATAACATTTCATCCCTGGGGTCCCCAAAAGCTCATGCCCATCTCACAATGCAAGATACATTTAGTTTACTTTTCCAGCATTTCCCAAAAGTCAAAGTTGAAAATTTCATGAGATTCAAGGCAAACTCTTAGCTGGGAACCCTTGTAAAGATCAAAAGCAAGTCACAGATATCCAGTACATCTCGGCACAGAGTAAACATTTTTTATTCCAAAAGTGAGAAATGGGAGCACAGAAGGAAGAAAGTGAATAAAAGCAAGACCAAATTCCAGCTGGGCAAACAATTTCTAACAGCTCCACATCCAGCAGAAGTTCTACATTACTGGTATCTCTTAACACCAGGAATAATGTCTGAATTAAAAAAAAAAAAAAGCAAGATCCAATCCCTTTTGTCTGATTTTAACCAATTGGTGGAATTTAAGAACATAAAATGATAAAATATTGATATACTTTAAGAAAGTTAACTTTATAAGTGAAATAATCTATAGTGGCAATACTTTTGTAGAAAATTAGTTTCCTGGAAGATCGATTTGAGAAGATAATTTGTTCTTTTTGTGTCCTTTTGTTTTAAAATTGACAAAATAATTAGATGCATTCATATTGTTCATTATCATGTTTTGATATAAACATGGAAAGAGAAATGGCTAAATCAAGCTAATTAACGTCTCCATTACCTTAGTTTAATATGAGTGGAAGAAGTGGTGATGGTACCTTTGACAAAAAAGAGTGCAACATACCCTTTGTAATCCATATTGGTCTGCCACATTTGGAGCAATGCTCCTAATGTGTTTGGAGTCACTTTATTTAGGTTCTAGTATCTAATCCTGTCTCAGTGATTAGTTGTGTGGTTCAGTTTACTAACTTCAACTTCTTGTGTTGTAGGATCTCCATTTGTACTGTGGAATGGCATGGGATGATACGGGTAGTGAGTTTAAGAAAGGCATGTGGTTATAATAGTTACACTGGAGACATTTATGACTTTAACAGAAAAATTGTCCAATTAACGTATGATAGTGACGAGGAACAAAATTGTTGAAAAATTTGTAAAGTAAATGCCAAAGAATATAAGTAAAGAAAATGAATAGGTCACAAAAGACAAAAAAAAAAATCCTTGATTTTATGAATGAAAGAAAAAACCTTTGAGTCTTTTTTTTTTTTTTTTTTTTTTTTTCGGGGGAGACGAAGTGTGCTGGGGATTGGAATTAGGGGCACTCAATTATTGAGCCACATCCCAGCCCTAGTTTGCATTTTTATTTAGAGATAGGGTCTCTTTGAGTTGCTTAGCACCTTGCTTTACTGAGTCTGGCTTTGAACTCACAATCCTCCTGCCTCAGCCTCCGGAGCAGCTAAGATTACAGATGTGCGCCATCACTACTGGCTTTCTTTGAGTCTTAAGCTGAGAATCACAGCACCATTGAATGCATATTGTCATGAAAATGATGTCATGTCATTTTCAGGGTGTTTTTTAGCAATAATTGTTATCATAAATAAAAAGAACTAATTTACAAATAGAGATTTCATTTTTATAAAAATGGAATGAATAAACTAAGTACTGTCAGTTTAAAAGAATGTAATATTTGGTAACGGAGGTTATGTTTCAAAGCACGTATAGTTTATCTCAAGTCTACAACCTTCTAATGCAATGAAGAGATATTGGTACTACCTCAGACTGCTGTGCCTCAAAACTATCCTGTTTTCTAATAGCAATAACTACCATAGTAATTTTCTAAGCTGGCTCTGACTTAAATTTAAAATTTAAGCGTCACATTCCATCTTTGTTTCCTCTAACTTAAAGTGACCTCCAGGACCATTCTGCTCATCCTTGCAATGTTGAACATGGCTGATATGTGGGCAGAGCAGTCCAGACAATAAACAGAAATTCTTGATATTTGAGAAGATAAAACATTCCTTTAGAGCTGCCAGATAAAGTTATAAAACTTACTTTCTGTTACTGGTCAACATAAGTGCTTTTTCTGCCAGAGGTCAACAGCTAAATCATCTCACAAAAGGAGAGTAAATACTTGGATTCTGGAGTGAGAAAATGGAATTAAATGGCTTTAGGGGTTACTCTAACATGGCTTTGAAAAGGAATATTTTACAGCATTAGTTTAAGGCATTTTGGTGATTTGTGCCTTTCCTTATTAGCATAGCCAAGAAAATAATTTCTGACTCATTAATTCTTAGAACTTATTTCCAGGGAAATTATCAGAAAGTCATATAAATAGATATAGACACGTAGCAGAATAATACAGAAAACTCTAATTTACATTAATAGAACATTTGTTCTCTGTAGCTTTACATCACCATTGCAAATCAGGTTTCAAAAGAATATGGGAAAAATTCCCAATAAAATAATCAAGTCAAATTTTTAAAATCTTCATCATAAAAGTAGATATCAAGTAAAAAATTACATAGCATATGACAAAGAAAATATTTAAGGACTAAGATTTTATGATTTTAAAAATATAATTATATCTATACATTATGATTATGAGACTCATGCTCCTTTTTTCTTTGAATCCATTTTTCAATTTTTCATTGGAAATAAACTTACTTTAAAATTAGTATGTTAAAATAAAAATAGCTTAAATTATTTTATTTTCTTAAAGAAAGAAAATATTTGAAAATACATGATAAATTTTGTCTTAAATATGGTATTTAAAAATTTTTTTAAATAGTTGTGTGAAGTAGAAATGGATACAAACAGGAAACTGTAATTTACATTTCTTATTCATTGAATTATTTTTTTTTCTATTCTAAAACTTCATGCTCCTAAGATACTCATGCCTGTAAGACAAGATATATAAAATAAGCTTAGGAATGTAAATCCATTTTTGCTTGTACAAACTTGAATTACCAGATGACTTTATTAAATTATCTGAGTACCAGAAAAAAACCTTTATTTGTTAGATTTAACAACTCCAAGGATTGTTGAAATGTAAAATTTGCACTATAAATGTTTGTTAGGAGAAATTATACATTTGAAAATTTCTAAATTTGTTGTAGAAAAGTATTGTCTCACTTAGAGTTGTATATGCAACTTATAATTTATTTAGTGCCTTTTTTAAATTCATGCACTCACCATAACCACACTGTTTAATTTTATGGAATTAAGAAAGTACAAATTACACTAAAATTGTTTTCAAGTTATAAATATAGTTAAATGGACTACATCTTAGAAAACCCATACTCTACAACAAATACTAAAACTTACACTTTTCTCCAAGTCCAGTAAAAGTTAATTGAAACTCATAACCTTCAGAAACAAAAAGCATGGTGGTTAAGTCAATAAGATACCTAACTAGGAAGCCCCTGTGAAATAATTAGCAAACAACAACATGGCGACTAAAATTGTTCACTTGGAGCTTCAAAACCTAGCCAAGAATCTCCAATGACCTAGAAAGTGGCAGGTAAAGAAAAAGTTGCCACCAAATCATAGGTACTTTGTGGCACTTTTATTCACCTTTCCCCCATACCCTCCCTTGTGCATCTAGGGAGTCAGATACCTAATTTTCATTTCCTTACCTGGGGTAGAAAGACAAGTTTAGAAATTGATTGCAATATTCTGGAAATATCCCCTAGAACTAGTTTCTGCCTTGCCTAACTTGGAGTTGTGGTGGGTATTATGGCATAGTTTGGATTTCAAGATAGGAACTATTAAAGGTGTTAGCAGAAGCCATGGCATATTAAGACTGTAGAACTGTGGTTATGAAGGGAAGAAATGACAATCAGAATAGCATAATAGAAAATCTAAGACTTGAGAAGAAGAAGGGAGCAGGTGTGAAACTTACAGAAATTAAGATATTTAGAAGAATCCATGAATATGGGGGAATTAAAGGAAAAGCTCATGCACAGGCCTAGAGAAGAAACAACCCCCCAAAATCCCAAATCCTTATGTCTTTATGCCAAGCTGATAATTAAAAGCTTAAAGGCTTTCCCTTGGAAAAATCCAATCCACAAAGACTCAGGTGGGTGTTTTTGTTGTTGTTTGGTTTTGCTTTTTTTTTTTTCCTTTTCTTTTCTAATGTCTAAAATTCAATAGAAGTTTGTAAGACATAAAAAATAAAGAAGGAAATGTGTTCCATTAAAAAGAAAGATAATCTTTGAAAGAAGGCATACAGAAATTTGAGCTCCAGATTTAATAGAGAAAATCTTTAAAACAACTATCTTACATGAACCCAAAGACTCAAAGGAAAACATGAAGAAATTTAAAAAATCAGAACACAGAAAAATCATGGATGAACATAAGTGAGAATATTGCAAATAAGTAATTATTAAAAAACAAATTATGGAGCTGAAAATTTAAATCAACGAATTGAAAAATCACAAAAGGTTTTTTTACTGCAACTATTAGTAGGAATAATAAAATCTATAATCAAGACAAGATATTTAAAACTATTGGGCTGAGAAGAAAAGGAAAAGAATAATGAGAAGTAGGCAGACACTAATGAATTACAGGATAATATCAATCATACTAATATACACATTATAGATGCTGCAAACAGAAGAGAGAGACATGAATTAGAGAGCTGAGTTAAAGAAATAATGAATGAATACCTCCCCAAATTGAGGAAATAGTTATATATACAAATAATGAGTAAAACCATATAAGTCTGTATTGAAACATTATATTCAAACTGTCTAAGATTAAAATAAAAAGGCAATCTTGAAGGTAGCAAGAAAAACAAATTTCATCTTGTACAAGTAATCCTCAAGAAGAGTATCAGCGGGTTTTGCAGCAAAAACATACAATTTCATCTATTTGGGCCTGAAAGACACATACATCACTTCAACCTTCAAACATGAAATATAAATTTTTCTAAAATACACATGAAACATTCTGTAGATAGACCATGTGTGGTCAAAAAACAAGTCAATAACTTTAAAATTATTGAAATTGTGAAAATATATTTCTGATCACAATAAAATACAACTGAACACAAGTAAGAGGGAATTTAAAAAATCTACAAATATTTGGAAATTGAATAACACACTCTTAAATAATCAATGAGCAAAAGAAGAAATTGCAAGGAAAATTAGGATGTATATTGAGGTATATGAAAATTAAAATATACTATCAAAACTTACTAGATGCAGCAAATGTGAGAAAACGGAAGGCTGTAAAGGCTTACATTAAAATTAAGAAAGACAAAGATGGCAGAGTAGAAGGAGAACAATTGAAAGTTTCAATTGTTTCCTGGGCTATGATTCAACCAGTGGAGATATTGATTTCTAGAGAGATAAGTTAATTGTCCTGACTCTAATGGTCAATTATATGTTGATCCTATGGTAAACAGGCTGTCTGGAAGTATCTTTTAAGAAAAAGACAGCATATGAGAAACCTAAACCAGCCAATTATGCTGGCCTTTAGAAATTAAGACTACATTTACCTATATGGACAATTGTCAGAAGGATTATTCAAATAGATTTTTCCAAGAGTATTTACATTATGGACATCCCTAATGGACTCCTTAAATGGGAGAATTAAGAGAAAAGAAGATACATATCCGTAGCCTGTAAGAATACAACTTATTGTATCACTAGTTATTGCCAGCTAATATTTCAGAGCAATAATATGCTGAAGTTAATATTCAGGCTTTAAAACAGGTCCATGCCAATTAACCAGACCTAGGTAAGCTGCTGGTCTCATGATCCTTAAAGTGACTACTTTAAATATTATTCCTTGCTTTTTCAATTATAGCCTTTGTGGCTATATGTTAAAACTTACAACATATGGATTTTCTTAATGTTTGACTTAAATTACTTCTAAGACCTTTCATGGTCAAATAAGTGCTGATGGAAGGATAAGAACTAAATTATAATGTTCTAGAAGACAATGTAATGAATAATGTGAATGAGCCCTCTGCTCTGTGGTTTATGGAAAGGCTTAAATGTCATGCCAATGAAAATGTCTATGTTACTATGGCCAAATGCAATGGTTCCCAATAAAATTGGGAAAAGATTAAGAATCTTCTGATGAGTGTTTGGCAGAATAATAATAATAACCTGGATCTTCCAAGTTGACTGGGTTATTGAAATGATATGTTTTCTATTAATTCCTTTTGTGCTTCAATAGCAGATAATAATGACCTCAGACTAAGAACCCAGTGACTGAAAGATGTAATTCCCCAGTTGCTTTTTTTATATTAAGAAAGGGGGAATAGGTGGGGGGCCCTTACACTGAGTGGCCAGCATTTTCCTTCCTGTGATTGGCAGAGGCTCTATGGGTCACTTTCATAGTGATCTGGCCACATTCATAGTGGCCCTAGATGGCTGCCCTGATCCTAGAAATAGCAGAATGTGTCTTCGTGCATAGGTGTGCCTTCCTGCAGCCCCATGGATCGAGCTACACTCACCTGTTCCTTTGTGATATTACCCCTTTGACCTGTTTGGGATAGAATGTTCCATGGAAATGACCTTTGTGTGTCCCCTTCTCTTGCTCTACCTTTGGGTGTGGCCTTCCTAAATGTCAGTCAATCTGCTGATAGCAGACATCATGAAGCTAGACTCAATCCTCCCAAACTTGACCCCTTGCCTCATTTGAGTGGTTTCTCCTCAATAAAAGGGTCAGCATGTGCTAGCTCTCTCTCTTTCTGTGGACCTTGAGGTCAGAGAAACCATCACAGGACTCCCAAAGCAAAGATATCTCTGTCTCTTGTGTGGTTATTTTGTGCAGCCCAGTTCCCCTGGAGAGACCCTGAGTGTTTTTGTCACCAGGAATGTGGCAATAGATGATAGAGAAAATGCACTAACATTCAATTCAATGTCAGTATCATAGAGACACAGAAATTCAGAGCATTGAACATAGTATAGGGGAAAAAAATACCTCAGGAGTCCAAGTTTTCAGCTAATATTGACATTTTCCTCATTCATCATGAGGTGGGTAGCACCCATGCCAAAAAGAGACTGCATCTCCAAAAAGTAATTTGGCACAGGGGAACCTGTGGAACAGAGGGGTAGCCTGGACTTGAGTGACCTTGGCAAGCTGGTATGCCAGCAGTACTCAGTGCCATTAGGCTGGGGAGCAAACAGCTCATACAGGGCACCATTTTGCAGTGGCTGCATGAGTGTTTTCTGTTGTGTCTTCTGCTGCGTTTCTCCTGTGGGGGCCCAAGAGAAGCATTAACTGACTGCCCCTGCATCCACCTATCAGGAGATATAGAGTGTGTCAAGCATGATTATTCACAAAAGGTATTATACTCAAGAGTACTCAGGCCTGCATGAAGCCAAGTACTATTCACTTTCCCTTTTATTTTGGCAGCTTGTGGAATTAGTCAAAGAGAACCCAGAAACCAGACAGGTGGGTACATTGGAAATCAGGGTCTGATCCCAGAAAGGTCACATTTGTGGATGGTGGAGTGCAAGACCGGTGGAGAGTTAATTGATTGGCTCTAAGAGTGGAGCTCTTGGAAGAGCATTTGCCTGGGAATACAATAGGTGGAGCTGTTCTTCAGAGAGCAGATATCTCACAACAGAGTTCAAATTCAAATTGTTGTTTAGAACTAAACGTCAGCTATTCCACATTCAAAACATTGCATCTACCCTGACATGGAAGGAAGTTCATCTACCTAGGTTGCGTGGAAAAAACTCCAATAGTTACTACTTCCCATTCTATCTTAACTTAAGCTGGTGGGAAGCAAAGCTGAGAGCTATTACAATCAAATTTAGTTCCTGGCTATTTCAGTTTATAGCTTAGTGAGCAACTTAAAGAAAGCAGGATGAGAAAACCTCAGCCCTTGCTATCCTAAAAATCAAGATGCAAAGGATGTACACAACCCAAGAAGAAGGAGAAAGAAGGATGGTATCAGATAGGCAGAGAACAGCCATTTTTCAATAGCACTGACCACTTCAGTGGAGAAAATCTCTTCATTTTATAGTAAGATCTTTTTTCTTCTGTTTCTACTGAGTATGAATGCAAATTGTGTGTTCTGCTGTGTTAATTGGCTTGTAGCTATACATATACATAGACATTCCTTTTTTTTCTTTATTTTTTATTATTTTCCCCCTGTATTCATTTGTTTGCTCTTTCTTTTATTATTTATTTATTTATTTATTTATTCTAATTTGTTATACATGACAGCTGAATGCATTTTAATTCATAGTACAAACATAGAACACATGGGGCTGGGGTTGGGGCTCAGTGGTAGAGTGCTCACCTGCCATGTGTGAGGCACTGGGTTCAATCCTCAGCACCAGATAAAAATAAAATAAAAGTATTGTGTCCACCTACAACTAAAAAAATATTTAAAAATATAGAGAGCACAATTTTGCATGTCTCTGGTTGTACACAAAGTAGATTCTTTCTTTCTTTCAAAAAAAAAAAAAAAAACTAAGAAAGATTCCATATTATATCCATCAGGTAAATGCATATTAAATTTACAAAGAAATTCCACTCTATATCTACTAGTATAGCAAAAATCCAGAGCATTGATAATGACAAATTCTAGTGAGGATGAAGAGCAGGAGGAAATTTCAATCACATTCTAAGACTGTAAAATGATACAGCCATTTTTGAAGAGAGTTTGGCAGTTTCTTATACTCTTACCATACTTTCCAGTAATCATGTTTTTTTTTTTTTTTGTTAACTTTCCAAAGGGATTGAAATATCATGTTTGCATGAAAACCTGCCCACAAATATTTAAAGCAGCTTTATTCAAAATTGACAAAACTTGGAAGCAACTAACATATCCTTCAATAGGTGAATGTATAGATTGGGGTATATTCAAAAATTGGAATATTATTCTGTGCCTAAAACAAATAAGCTACCAAGCCACAAGAGATAAGAAAAAACATCAAGTTCATGTAACCAAGTAAAAGAAAACCATATGAAAGTTGCATTGTCTATAATTCCAACTACATGACATTTTAGAAAATGATAAACTATGAAGATAATAAAACATCACATCATTGTCAGAGATTCAGGTGGGCTAGAGGAGGACGTTAGCTAGGGAGAACCTAGTTAGGATCTTCAGGATAGTGAAACTAGATTGTGTGATATTATAATGTGATTAAATGTCATTATACATTTTTTTTAAATTGGTGGAGTATGCAAAATCAAGACTGAATGCTAGTGGGAACTAGGGACTTTGGGTAGTACTGATGTTTCAATGTGGGTTCATCCACTGGGACAAACATGCCACTCTGGCAGAGGATATCTGCAATGGGGGAAACATGCATGTGTCGAGATAAAATGTATGGGAATTGTTGCTACTTTCCACTCAGTTTTGTCCTAAATCTAAAATTTATTTTAAAATATATAATATATTTTAAAAGAAGAGGTATATTAACAATCTAAGTAAATTGAAATTTAGCTGGAGGAATGATATAAACATTAGAGGCAAATAAAACACAGAATAGAAAAACAACAATAAATAAACCAAAAGTTGTTTCTTTAAAAAAGGTTAACCAAAATGGGCTTTTTAAAAGTGAAAAGCAGAGAAGTTTTGCATAACTAAAATCAAAATTTAAGGAAAGGCCATTAACTGATAGTATATATAAATCAAGAGAATTTTAGAATAATACCATAGGCAATCACACACTAAAACATTGGCATAAAACTAGGTAAAATGGACAAATTCCTGAAAACATTAGACTTACCACTCCTAGTTATGATGGATCAGAAAATTTAAAATAATAAGGAAATTGAATTTGTAATTAAAAACCTCCCAATTGAGAAAAATCCAAGATCACATGGTTCCAGTGGTGAATTCTTCAAACTAAAGAGTTAAGACTAATACTACTCAAACTCTTCCAAAAAATGGAGTGAAGGGAACTTGCAAACTGATTATATCAAGTTGGCAATACAATACACCAATGCCAGAGTCCCTGCAAGAAAATAAAACTAAAAACCAATATCCATGATGAATATAGGTTCAAAAATCAACTAAATACTAGGAACTAGAATTCAACAGTACATTAAAAGTTTGTACACAATATCCAAGTGATATTTACTTATTAAGGATTCCTCTCTCTCTCTCTCTCTCTCTCTCTCTCTCTCTCTCTCCACACACACACACACACACACACACACACACACACTCATACATATATATAATTAAGTGCATTAGCAGATTAAGTGCATTAGCAGAATGAAGGAATAATTATCTCAATAGATACAATAATTATCTCAATAGAAAATTTCAGCAAAATTATACTATTTCCTGGCAAAAACACTCAGCAAACTAACAATAAAAAAAGAATTTTTTTTTTATCAATAAAAGTAGGCCATTTATAAAGGTCATATATAAAAAGCTAACAGCTAAAAGTTTATTTAATGGTGAAAATTGAAAGATTTCCTTCTCATATCAGCAACAAGACTGAAAGTGCCCATTTTTGTCACTACTGTTCAACATTGTACTGATAATTCTTCTGAGAATAATTAGCCAATGGAAATAAATAAAATGCCTCCAAACCATAAAGGATCAAGGAAAAGTCTTCCTGTTCACAGACAGCATCATCTTATATGTAGAGAACTGAATCCCAAGTATTTTATTTTTTTGAGGATATTGTGAATGGGGTGGTTGTCCTCATTTCCATTTCAGAAGATTTGTCCCTGATATACAGGAATGCCTTTGATTTATGCGTGTTGATTTTATATCCTGCCACTTTGCTGAATTCATTTATTAGCTCTAGTAGTTTCTATGTAGACCCTTTTGGGTCTGCTAGGTATAGAATCATGTCTTTCGCAAATAGTGATAATTTAAGTTCTTCTTTTCCTATTTTTATGCCTTTAATTTCTTTCATCTGTCTAATTGTTCTGGCCAGCGTTTCGAGAACTATGTTGAACAGAAGTGGTGAGAGAGGGCATCCCTGTCTTATTCCAGATTCTACACACAAAAGACAATTAAAAGGTTAAAACTAATAAACGAATTCAGTAAGAATAACAAAATTAACATACAAAAATCAGTTTCATTTTTATATAATAACAAGAAACAATCCAGAAAGTAAAAAAAAAAAGGAGCACTTAAAAGTGGAATTTCAGAAAACACTTTCTTTTTTTTTTATTTTTTATTTTTTTTTATTGGTTGTTCAAAACATTATAAAGCTCTTGACATATCATATTTCATACATTAGATTCAAGTTGGTTATGAACTCCCAATTTTACCCCAAATACAGATTGCAGAATCACATCTGTTACACATCCACATTTTTACATAATGCCATATTAGTAACTGTTGTATTCTGCTACCTTTCCTATCCTCTACCATCCCCCCTCCCTCCCCTCCCATCTTCTCTCTCTACCCCATCCACTGTAATTCATTTCTCTCCTTGTTTATTTTCCCATTCCCCTCACAACCTCTTATATGTAATTTTGCATAACAATGAGGGTCTCCCTCCATTACCATGCAATTTCCCTTTGCTCTCCCTTTCCATCCCACCTCATGTATCTGTTTAATGTTAATCTTTTCTTCCTGCTCTTCCTCCCTGCTCTGTTCTTAGTTGCTCTCATTATATCAAAGAAGACATTTGGTATTTGTTTTTTAGGGATTGGCTAGCTTCACTAAGCATAATCTGCTCTAGTGCCATCCATTTCCCTGCAAATTCTATGATTTTGTCATTTTTTAGTGCTGCGTAATACTCCATGGTGTATAAATGCCACATTTTTTTTATCCATTCATCTATTGAAGGGCATCTGGGTTGGTTCCACAGTCTAGCAATTGTGAATTGTGCTGCTATGAACATCGATGTAGCAGTATCCCTGTAGTACGCTCTTTTAAGGTCTTTAGGGAATAGTCTGAGAAGGGGAATAGCTGGGTCAAATGGTGGTTCCATTCCCAGCTTTCCCAGGAATCTCCATACTGCTTTCCAGATTGGCTGCACCAGTTTGCAGTCCCACCAGCAATGAATGTACAAGAGTACCCTTTTCCCCACATCCTCTCCAGCACTTGTTGTTGTTTGACTTCATAATGGCTGCCAATCTTACTGGAGTGAGATGGTATCTTAGGGTGGTTTTGATTTGCATTTCTCTGACTGCTAGAGATGGTGAGCATTTTTTCATGTACTTGTTGATTGATTGTATGTCCTCCTCTGAGAAGTGTCTGTTCAGGTCTTTGGCCCATTTGTTGATTGGGTTATTTGTTTTCTTATTGTTTAATTTTTTGAGTTCTTTGTATACTCTGGATATTAGGGCTCTATCTGAAGTGTGAGGAGTAAAAATTTGTTCCCATGATGTAGGCTCCCTATTTACCTCTTTTATTGTTTCTCTTGCTGAGAGAAAACTTTTCAGTTTAGGTAAGTCCCATTTGTTGATTTTTGTTATCAACTTTTGTGCTATGGGTGTCCTATTAAGGAATTTGGAGCCCGACCCTACAATATGTAGATCGGAGCCAACTTTTTCTTCTATCAGACGCAGAGTCTCAGAAAACACTTTCATAAAAATCATCCCTAATTGATTTTGAAATATTTAATTCTGAGGGAACATATTTAGTTTTACGTATATGTAATTCTAGGCTCATAATTCCTATCATGTTTTTAGAAAATTAATTTTAGTCTACTTTGAAAGTTTTTAAAATAACAAGAAAGCAATAATTCTACCACATTTTTTAAAAAATATTATTTTGGTCTCATTTGTAATGAATTATTAATAACTTTTGTAATTACAGGTAATTTGATATTTGCTGCTATATTTTTATGTATTACAGTCAGAATCATAATTTTAATAAAATATGTTATTGATAAAGTATAAGCTTTAAATGTAAACTGATATTATGGTTAATTTATAAATAATAAAAATTTCTGGCCAGGCATGGTGGCACATGCCTGTAATCCCAGGGCTTAGCTGAGGCAGGAGGGTATCAAGTTCAAGTCCAGCCTAAGCAATTTAGTGAGACTGTGTCTTAAAATAAAAGAATAAAATAAAAAGGGCCAGGGATGCAGCTCCGTGGTTAAGTAAACAACTGGATTCCATCCCTGGTCCAAAAAATTCTACTTTATTCTCACCAAATAATTAAATAAAAGCATAAACTATGATGATGAGGTTGTAAAGAAAAAAGGATAAATCATATATACACACACTAAAGCACCATTTTTTCTATGTATCTATAACAATTAAATATTAGGAAAAAAATCATATTATTCCCCAGATATGCTTTTAAAACTACATTATCTCTTTCTACACAAGCCAAGGTTTTTGGATCAAAACTAATGTAAATGTCAACATCATTTAAGGAATACTATCTACACTTTAATTCATCAAATATTTACTAACTGCTGATTATTTGTCAATTGCCATTTTATCTCTTAAGATATACTGATGCCCAATAATTGTTAACTGGGAGTTTCTAATATTCTAGAGGAACGAGTAAGTAGACCGTTTATAAGAAAAGGGGGCTGCAGGTAGATTAAGCAGAAAAATCCAGGGTTGGCAAAATTGCAAGACCATATATGAACATGAACCTGAGACAGGATGGAGAATTAGGATGAAGATATCAAATAGATCAGCATTGCCAGCATAGAGCAGATCATGCAAAGAATCAGAAAATGAGAGCCCTCTGCACATTTGAGGGATAGCCAACATTTTAGCAAGGCTGAAACAGAGGGAAGCAAGCCAGAAAGCATATGGTTGTGAGATCAGAGAGATGTAATTCTTCATTTAGTGAAATTCCATTTTTTTCTCTCATTATCCCTAAGAATTTTACATAATTGAAATGAGTTTCATAGTCATAAATTTAAATGATATTAAAATTCCTGTTCAAATTAACCTTTAAATCAATAAATATCCTTTAAATCAATAATAACCTTTAAATCAATAATATTATATATATATATATATATATATATATATATATATATATATAATTATTATATATATTATAGTGGGTAATTGAATATATATATATGGATAATTAATTGCATTAAACTTTAAAGTTTATCTTTTTTCTATATCAGATTGCATGGTTACACAAAATGGTTTTTATGATCAATTTTTCAGCTTATATTAGTGTTTAATTATACTGTTTATATAATCTATTATCTAAAAATTAGAAAGCTATTGATAGAACATTTTGCATTTTTTGTTGTTTGTGCTCTGTTATTTATTTCCTTTTAATATATAAAGATTTGTATGCATTAAATGAGATTATGTGTAATATTTTTAATATATGCAAACATCATGCACTGATCATATCCAACCATACTTCTTCCATCCTCACCGCCTTGCCTGTCACTCTCTCCAACTCTTAATAATTACTATTCTAATTTAAGGCCAACATACTTTTAGTTTCTGCATATAAGAATCTGTATCTTATGATACTTGGCACTTGATATTGATATTGATATTCTTTCTCTGTCTGGCTTATTTTGCTTCAAATTATGTTCTTTAATTCTATAACTTTACTGCAAATGAAAGGATCTTGCTTTTCTTTATAGATTAGTAAAACTCCATTGGGAGAGACAGAGAGAGAATGTGTGTGTGTGTGTGTGTGAGAGAGAGAGAGTGTGTGTGTGTGTGTCTCTGTGTGTGCATGTGCACATGTGCATATGTATGTACATATTTTCTTTGTCCCTTCATCTCTTGATGGGCACCTAGGCTTCTTCCATATCAGCTCCTGAGAAATAGAGCCCTCAATAAACATGGGTATGTAAGTATCTGTTTTGTATGCTGATAACATTTCCTTGCATATATGCACAGATTTTTTGAGGAACCATGACACTGTTTTCCCTAGGAGGTTCATTAATTTGTTACCACCAACAACATGTAAGATTTTTTTTTTCTCCATACCCACACTGAAGCTTGTCATTTATTGTTGTTTGCTTATTTGTTTATTTTTTATAATAGTTGTTCTACCTGGGGTATGAAAGTATCTCATAGTAGTTTTGGTTTGCATTTTCATGATGGTTAATGATGTTCAGTATCTTTTCATGTATGTGTTTGCCATTTGCGTTTCCCCTTTTGAGAAGTGTCTATTGAGATCATTTGCCCATTTTTCAGTTGGTTTACTATTTTTATTAAGTTTTTGTGAGTTCTTTGTATATCCTAATATTAACACTCTGTAAGATGAATAGCTGGCAAGAATTTTCTCTGGGGCTATAGGTTTTCTCTTCACTCTGTTGGTTAATTCCTTTGCTGTACAGAAGCTTTTTAGTTTGATGCAATTCCATTTCTCCAGTTTTGCTTTTGTGGTTCAATTCAGAAAATAATTGCCTGTACCAATGTCTTGAAGCACGTTCTAATTTTTCTTCCAGTAGTTTCACAGTTCCAGGTCTTCCATTAAGGTCTTTGACCCATTTGAGGTTGATTATAGTACAGGGTGAGAGAGAAGGATTGTTTTAATTTCTTACATGTGGGTGTCCCAGCATCAGTTTTTGGTGAGAGGCCCTTTTCTCCAAAATATGTTGTAAGCCTCTTTGTCTAAAATCAGTTAGCTATAGAAGCATGGGTTTTGTTCTGGGTTCCCTGTCCAGTTCCATTGATCATTTTATCTGTCTGCATGCCAATATCATGTTGAACTGGTGCTAGTGTTGAAATCAGGTATTGTGATACCTCTGGATTTGATTTTTTTTTTTTTTTTTTTGCTCAAGATGGCTTTAGATATACAGGGATCTTTAAGCTTCCATGTGAATTTTGGAAATTTTTACTATTCTGTGAGGAAATACATTGGTATGCTAATTTGAATTGCAGTGACTACATAGGCTGCTTTCATAGTATGAATTTTAGTAATGTAAATTTTAACAATCCACGAACAGGGAAGGTCTTTCCATTTTTTTACATTTCTTCAGTTTCTTTCACCAGTGATTTGTAATTTTCTTTCACTTCTTTGAGATTATTTCTAGGTATTTTCTGTGGCAATTGTAAATGGGTTTGGTTTCATGATTTCTTTATTGGTAAGTTTGTTTCTGTTATATTTAAAAAGCTAATGATTGCTGTATGTTGGTTTTGTATCCTTTGCTACTTTACTGCATCTGTTTATCAGTTTAAACAGTCTTTTGATGTAATGTTTAGATTTTACTATGTATTGTATCAAATCATCTGCAAACAGAGATAATTTTTCTTCCTCTGATCCCATTAGGATGCCTTTTATTTTCTTCTCTTGCTTAATTGCTCTGGTAAAAACTCACAGTGCTATGCTTAATTTGATTAATGAGAATGGATACCTTTGTCTTATTTTTGATATTAGACTTGATGATTTCATTTTTTCCATACTCATTATGAAGCTATTGGTTTGTCATTATAGCTTTTAATATTTGAATTATTATCCTTCTGTACCTAATTTGCACAGGGCATTTATAATGAAGGAATGTTTACTTTTATCAAATGATTTTTTCTGCATTTATTGAGATCATCATAATATTTTCATCTTTCTTTTTGTTTAGTTATATATCATGCTTATTGATTTATGCATGTTGAAGCATCCTTCAATACCTTGAATAAAAACAAATTAATTATGGTGTATGATGTTTTTGATGTATTGTTGAACTTAACATGCAATTATTTTGTTAAGGATTTTTGCATCTGTGTTTTTGTCTGGTGTGTGTGTGAGTGTGTGTGTGTGTGTGTGTGTGTGTGTGTCATTATCAGGTTTTGGCAAAAGGGTAATACTGGATTCAAAGAATTAATTTTGAAGCTTTCCTATCCTTTCAATGCTATAGAATAGTTGGAGAAAAATTAACATTTATTCTTCTTGAGAAGTTTGGTAAAATTCTGGTCTTTGCTTTGTTCGGAGACTTTTCACTACTGAATCAATATTCTCATACAATATTGGTTTACTTAGACTTTTTGTATCCACTTGCTTCCTTTATTATAGGAAATATTTGTTTAAAAAGTTGTCCATTTCTTACAGATTTTCAATTCGTTAGCATTTATTTTTTTTAAAGATAATCCTTAATGATCTTTTGTAGTTCTATCATATAATTGTAAAATGTCCTTTTACATCTCTTATTTTATCTTATTTTATTGATTAGAATTTACTTTTTTTTGGTTAAATCTCGATAATAACTTGTCAATTGTGTTCATCTTTTTAAAAAACAATGTCTTTTTTGTTTTAATAAAAAATAAAACCATGTCTGTTCCCATTGGTCTTCTGTATTGTTTTTAAATCTCTATTACATTTATTTCCGCTGCCTCTTCCTTCTCCTCCTCCTTTATGTAGGTCTTCATTTCTATAAATTTCCATGTTAGCATTGCTTTTGCTGAATTCTACAGAATATGGCATTTTGTATTTCCATTTAATTTCATTTCAAGAAATTTAAAATTTTCCCTTCCAATTTCCCCAGTGACCCAATCTTCATTCTAAAGTGTGCCATTCTGCCTCCATATATGTATATAATTTCTAAACATTCTCTTGCCAACTTCTAATTTCATTTCTTTGTTGTCAGAAAAGTCACAGGACATGATTTTTTTTTTATTTTCTAAGACTTGTTTTGTGCCTTATAGTATGTAGTCTATTCTAGAAGCAGTTCTGTATGCTGATGAAAGAATGTATTGTTGAGAGCCATAGCCTAGCCGAAAGGGCCCCAGCAAACTTCCAGCTGCCAGCAAACTTCCAGCTGCCAGCTGATTGGCTCCTCTGCGGTGATGCTCATTGGGCTGTTTCCCTGCCCTTTCAGACCAGGGAGCTGCTCATTGGGGGACTTTTTTTGGCTCCACCCGTGGGACCCAGCCAATCGGCCTCAAGAGCAGGAGGAGTTGGGGGGCGGGGGGTTAGAGGCTTGTGGGAAGCCAGTGGTGGCAGTTGGGCTCTGAGGGAATTCCTGAAGAGCTTGTGTGGTGCTGAGTGTTTGTTCTAAAAATAAAGTTCTTTTCTGCTTGATAAGTGGCTAGTGAATTGTGCCCAGCCAGACTGCAGCAATGTATATTATATGGCTGTTGGATAGAATCTTCTAAATGTCTTTAAAATTCATTTTGATCTATAGTACAGTTTAAATCTGATGTTACTTTATTTGAATCAGATTTTTTGGTCTGCATAATCTGGGTACTGATGACAGCAATAGGGTAAAGTTCCCTAATATTATTTTTTTAATTTATGTATCCCTTTAGCTCTAAGAGAGTATTTTTATAATATTGGGTACTCCAACTAGGTAATAAAGATGTACAGCCATTATACCTTCTAGGTGAGCGGGTCCTTTCATCATTATATAGTTATTTCTTTATTCTTTCTTAGAGTTTTATCTTAAGATTTATTTTTTCAGATGTAAATATATTTCTTCCTGTTCATTTTAGGATTCTATTTGCTTTAATATCATTTTCCATCCTTTCACTTTCTGTGTGTATTGATACTAGTGAAGTGAGTTTTTTGTAGGCATCAAATTATTTGGTCTTCTTGTTATCCATTCAGTCACTCTATTTACATCAGCAAGAGTAATTAGTCCAGGTACATTCAAGGTTAGTACAGAGAGGTACAGGCATACACCTATTACATTTTTTAAAATTTTCTCTGGTGGTTTGAATATTCTTTGTGTCTTTTTCCCTTATTCATCTTTATGGTTGGATGACTTACTATATTTATAATATTTGTTTCTTTTCAATTTCTCCGTTGTGTTTATAATCTCCTAGTAGGGTTCATACTTTCACACATTATCATGATAATAACTTTATTTCACTTGGACATTGAAATCTTAAGCATCTTTTGTAATTCTGGTCTTCTCATTGTATATTTCCTCTATATTTTGCCTATCTTGGAAGATCTTTCTTCTTCATTTCTGAAGGATTGCCTTTGCTGGGTATAGTAATCTTGGCTGGCACTTATTTTCTTTTAGGACATGCAACACATCATTCCATTACCTACTGGTCTGTAGGATGTCTGCTGAGAAATCTAATTTTGTCCTATAGATTTTAAAATTTTTTATGTGTTCCATACTATTGACAGTTGACTATAATGTGTTTTGGTGAAGCTCTTTTCTGATTATGTCTGTTTGGTTTCTATAAGCCTCCTTACATGGGTGTCCATGTATTTGACAAGATTAGAAAAATTTTCTGTTATTATTTTATTGAGTATGCTTTTTGTGTTCTTAACCTTTATCTTCCCCACCTTCAGTGATCCAATAATATGAATACTGTGTTTTTAATATTTCAAGGTTCATGAATGCTGTCCTGATTCTTTACTTTTTCTTTTTATTGATTTTTAGCTGAATTAGATATTTCGGAAAAAAAAAAAAAAAAAAAAAAAAAAAAAACCTACCTGCAAGTTCAAGTATTCTTTACTTGCTTGAAATAAACTCCTTATTGTACATTCAGCTAAATTTTTATTTGATTCACTGTGCACTTCATTTATATTATTTCTGTTTGATTCTTTTGCAAAACCTCCATCTCTTTGCTAAGTTTCTCATTCATGTCCGGCACTGTCTCTCCAATTTCATTTCATCATGTGTATTCTCTTGATTCTCTTGAGCTTTTTTAAATCATTCTTCTAGATTCTGTTTTAGGCATTTTATACATTTTGATTTCTTATAATCTGCTACTAAAAAGTTTTAATGTTTTCAAGGTTTAGTTTTCCCTTTAAAAAATATTTCTTGTTTTACTACTTTGGGATCTATACATTTGGTTAATTAAGAATCTGTATCACTTCCATCAGATGGCCTTCTTAATCAACAACTCCTGAAGGTGTGTCTTGGACTAATAGCTTGCTAAGCAATGTTGGCTTTATTTTCAGCTGGGTATACTACATTATCCCAGAAGCTTCTGTTGCTATAATTAATGAGTCTGAGCACCAGGCACACCTTGTCAAAGTTGGTAGGCAATGTAACAATGAAAATACTCTGGCAATGCAGGCAGGTGTGATATATACAGCAGACTGGGGGGGGGGGAGCGGGGGCCGGGTTCACACTCTGTCCACTCCTACAATGGGAGGGGTGGGCCCTATAGGTTGATGGAGGTTTTCTCAGGCACTGTTGGTTCTGTTACATGTAAGGATCCCTAATACTAAGTGCGTTGGTATCAATCTGTCGGTACCGATGAAGAGTCTGAAGCACTTTTCCTGTGATCAAACAGTGGTATGAGTGGTATGCTCACATAAGGAAACCTGATGGCAAGAATCACCTCTGATGCACTCACACCCAGTCCTTACAACATTGTGTGGTTAGTCAAGGAGCCGGGGTGGTTGGTGGAAACACACAGATGTGTTCGCAGCAGGTAGTGCTCCTCTTGACTGCTAATGTGTGAGTGTGCTCCTAGGAGTGAGACTTATCCATGCACACCTAGGAATGAGATGATGACTGGGCTTTTATTGCTGATTTTTTCAGCTATGCTGTGAAACAGAGAGTGAGAGTGGTTTATGGTCAAAGTCCAAAAAAGTTTCTCTTTGGACCTCCTGAAGCAATGCCTCCCTGAGGCTGAGCTGCTCAACATCTCTTTAGCATGTCCTTGTGGTAGGGCAGTAGTGGAATCACAGAGCTCTTTCCCAACCTGTAACAGGCAACTGTGCATGGCACGTAGGGATAACTAGCAGAAATCATGTAAGTGTCTGCCTTTGGTATGTTTGTTGTGAATCTGCATGTGATCTGCCAAACTTCCAAAGTCAACACTTTGATCACTTGGTTCTTGAGAACAATGTCCTATGTTTCCCTCAATTTTGTTACACTCATGCCCTACAGTTCAGGGATCTCAGAGGGTTTGAGTAAGCATTACTTTGCTGGATCAAGATTAGCTCACAAAGCACCAGTTGCCCTGGAACGTCTTTGGGTTCCCAGAGGTGGAAATAGGCAGAGGTTTCTGATCCCTGGCTTAGTCCAAAATCCTTCTTAAGATAACTTCTGGTTATAGCAACTTGAGGGTTGGCTGGCTGATGGTGTGACATCTTCTTCCACAGGAAGGCTGCTGTGAAGATTTCAGGTAACTTTTCCAAGTAGAGTATAAGCTGTGAGGATTATAAAACTTTCCAATAGTTATGATTGCCATCATCAACACTGCATTTGCTGGAACTGTTTTTCACCTTTACCCATGCAGAGGGGAACTTCCCTGGCCACAGCTGTGGACCTGGGGTAGCAAATGCTAGAGTACTTTGTTTCTTTGATTGTGCTCAGGTCCCAGGTGTCTGTCTTGTACAAGGCTCGAGTTTCTATTTTGGTGATTTCTAGTCTTTAACCATTTTATTCTCACTTCAAAATGCAGCTATATACATGTTGTTCTTGTTTTTCTCTGTGGAGCAGCAGGTAAGGGCTGGGTGCCTCTACTTAGCTATGTTAAAATTCCTCTGGTTTTAACCATTGCTAAGAGTGGTCAAAGTTATATTAGCAGAATCTTGTTAAATTTGTTGGAACTGAATATTTAAAGTGAAAAATCAATGAAGTACATGAGGTTCCTTAAAAGTACATGAAATTTAAACTCAAAGTTAGATCAAGTGAACTCAACAGATATTTCTAGAACATTCCACTCAATAGCTACAGAATACACATTTTTCTCAATTACATATAAAAAAAATTTCATGATAAAGCATATATTAGCCCAAAAAAACAAGTTTTTAAAAATCAAGATACCCAAGTAATATCACATATCTATTCTGATAACAGTGGAATGAAACTGGAAATCAACAAAATTAGCTGAACACCTAAAAATCAAATAACCCAATCAATAAATGGGATAAGGAACTGAAAAGACAATTCACAGAAGAAGAAATATTATCAATCAACAAGCATATGGAAAAATGTTCATCATTTCTAGCGATTAGAGAAATACAAATAAAAACTACTCCAAGGTTTTATCTCACTCCAGTCAGAATGGCAATGATCAAGAATACAAGCAAAAATAAGTGTTGGTGAGGATGTCACCAACATTGCTGGTGGTACTGAAAATTGGTGCAACCACTCTGGAAAGAAGTACGGAGATTCCTTGGAAAACTTAAGATGGAATCACCATTTGACCAAGCTATTCCCCTTCTTGGTTTATAACCAAAGGACTTAAATCAGCATACTACAGTGATGCATCCACAACAATGTTTAGAGCAGCTCAATCCATAATTGCTAAACTATGGAACCAACCTAAATGCCCTTCAACAGGAAAATGGATGAAGAAAATGTGGTACATATACATAATGGAAAATTATTTAGCCTTAAAGAGGAATGAAATTATGGAATTTACAGGTAAATGGATGGAGCTAGAAAATATCATGAGAAGTGAAATAAGCCAGTCCGCAAAATCCAAAGGCCGAATGTTTTCTCTGATAAGCAGATGCTGATCCATAGTAGGGAAGCCGGTAGGGAAGAATAAAGGAACTTAGGATTGTGCAGAGGAGAGTAAGGGGAGGGGTGGGACAGTGAGGATGGGAAGGATGGTAGAATGAAATGGACATTATTACCCTACCTTACAAGTTCTTTCGATGAAGCTAACATTATCCTGACACTAAAATCAGATGAATATACAATATCAAAAAAATACTGCAGATCAATATCCCTAATGAACATAAATGCAAAAGTCATCATCAAAAATAGCTTCCTGATCTCAACAGCATATTTACAAAGATCCTTGACTATGGTCTAGTGGGATTCACCCTAGAGATGGAAGAACAGTTCAACATTCACAAAGCAATAAACATGCAAACCATATGAAAACAATCAAGCATAAAAATCATTATGATCATTTCAATAGATGCTGAAAACCATTTGATATAATTCAACCTCCCTTTATGATAAATACTCTCGACAAATAGATTATAGGAGGAATGTATCTCAATACAATAAAGTCCATGTATGACAAACACATCACTGATATCATACCACAAGAGGACTAATTAACATTTTTGTAAGATCTGAAACAAGATAAGGATGTTCACATTATTTTTCTTTCTTTATTTTATTTTTTCCCCTAGGACTGGGGATCAACCACAGGATCTTACACATGCTAAGCAAATGCTCAATCACTGAACAACATTTCCAGCCCTTAGGGATGCTTCATTTATCACTTTTATTTAACCTAGCACTGAAAGTCCTAGCAGTCTAATTAAGAAAGAAATCAGAGCATGCTACAGGGACACCACTACATCGATGTTCATAGCAGCACAATTCACAATAGCAAGACTGTGGAACCAACCTAGATGCCCTTCAATAGACGAATGGATAAAAAAAAAAAATGTGGCATTTATACACAATGGAGTATTACTCTGCATTAAAAAATGACAAAATCATAGAATTTGCAGGGAAATGGATGGCATTAGAGCAGATTATGCTAAGTGAAGCTAGCCAATCCCTAAAAAACAAATGCCAAATGTCTTCTTTGATATAAGGAGAGTAACTAAGAACAGAGTAGGGACGAAGAGCATGAGAAGAAGATTAACATTAAACAGGGATGAGAGGTGGGAGGGAAAGGGAGAGAGAAGGGAAATTGCATGGAAATGGAAGGAGACCCTCAGGATTATACAAAAGTACATACAAGAGGAAGTGAGGGGAAAGGGAAAAATAATACAAGGGGGAGAAATGAATGACAGTAGAGGGGGTAGAGAGAGAAGAGGGGAGGCGAGGGGAGGGGAGGGGGGATAGTAGAGGATAGGAAAGGCAGCAGAACACAACAGACACTAGTATGGCAATATGTAAATCAGTGGATGTGTAACTGATGTGATTCTGCAATCTGTATATGGGGTAAAAATGGGAGTTCATAACCCACTTGAATCAAAGTGTGAAATATGATATATCAAGAAATGTGTAATGTTTTGAACAACCAACAATAAAAAATTAAAAAAAAAGAAAGAAATCAAATTATGGAACCAATCTAGGTGTGCATCAAGAGATTAATGGATAAAGAAAATGCATTTATACACAATGGAGTATTACTCAGCCATAAAGAAGAATGACTTTATGACATTTGCCAGAAAATGGGTGGATCTGGAGAACATCATGCTAAGTGAAATAAGCCAGTGTGAAGGTTGAATGTTTTCCCAGATATGGGGAAGTTAACCCACAATAATGGGGCAGGGTGAGGGGAAGAATAGAAGATAGAAGTGCAGTAGATTAGACAATGGAAATGGAGTTAAGAGAGGGAGGATAGGAAAAGGAATGTCAGGGGAATGAATGTGATATCTTTTGCCCATGTATATATACGAAAACAACTCAGTGAATCCCACTATCTCTTACATCCATAGAAATGAGATCCTAACTAGAATAAGTCATGTATAACTAAAAAGAACCAATAAAGGAAAAAGAAATGAAAAATACAATTGAAAAAGAGAGGTCAAAATCATTTTGTTTGCAAATAATATGATCTTGTATATAAAACAATCTTTAAGATTCCATTAAAAACTGTTAAAAACAACAATCAAATTCAGTAAGATTGCTAGATACAATCAAAAACACACAATTCAGTATGATTTCCATATTGTAATTATGAGCTATCTAAATAGAAATCAAAAAAAAAAAAAAAACAATCCCACTTACAATGGCTACAAATGGGCACATATATATGTACCACATACACACACCCATAGGAATAAATTTAACCAAAAAGGTAAATAACTCTACAAACAAAACTGAAAGATACTGATGAAAGAAATACAATAGGATGAAAATTAATGAATATCCAGTGTTCATAGATTAGATGTATTAATATTGTAAAAATGTCCATGGAACTCAAAGCAATCTACAGGTACAATGCAATCCCATCAAAACAGTAATGTCATTCTTCACCAAATTAGAAAAAAAAAAAAACCCTCAAAATGTGTATGGAAGTACAAATGAACTTATATAGACAATGTGATCTTAAACATGAAGAAGACATGCATGGAATATAATTGGCTTCTATGATATTGGGATTTCCCTCAACTGAGTACCAGAAAGGCAATGAGGAACCTCAGTCCTACAACCACAAGAACAAAATTCTGCCTCGCTCTTGAATGAACAAGGAAGCAAATTCTTCTTGATAACTTCCTGAAAGGAGCACACCCCAGATGACACCTTAATTGTAGTCTGATGAGCCCATGTGAGACTTCCAATCTATGGAAAAGTAAGATGATAAATATGTCCTATTTAAGCTACTAGATTTGGACCTATTTGTTATACTTGCAATTGAGAACTAAGGAAAATATGTCACTTCCCACAAACTTGTTTGAAAGAGAATGGAGAATAGAAGCCACTACATTTCAAGTACAAAGGTCAAATTAGAAAACCATAAAGAGAAAAATGAGAGTTTAGTAGAATGGGCAAGAGGCTCAAATGGACCAAATCCTATGAACCATGCATTTCTATGGATACACAGATAATGCACACTTGGAAAAAATATTTGAAAATAAAAGAAATAACACACAATACCTAATAAAAACAGAGAAGTGGATACATACTATAAGTGCTCTTTAAACTAGAGTAAGTGGTCTTTCTGAAATCCAACTTTGCTTTTTGTATCAAAAAAATTTCAAAGAGTAATTGTACTTTAAATAAAATTCACTTTTAGAATGAACCACAAATTGATATCTGAAACATTAAACATTAATATGTGCCACCATCTTTAGCAAAAGACTCTGAAGCTTTATAATAGAGTGAAACCATGCAAAAAATATAGATTCAAATTATGATAATATATTGTTAATAATTAAATATTATTAAATAATGGCTAACAGAACAAACAACAATGATAGCCATTTGCATAGAACATATTGGGGAAAATCTACCCACGTGGTTTTAATGGTTGCCCTTGGGAAGTGATGTCATTCTGATCATTTAAATATAAAGGGGTGTGTGTGTGCGTGTTTGTGTGTGTGTGTGTGTGTGCACATCACAGGGAACAGATAGGGGTTTCTTGTTTGTTACCTTCCACTTCCTTCTTTTCTGACTCTGGACTTCCTGTCTGCTTGTGCTCCCCATGAACATTACCTCTGACTACTTCACCTTGGCAGCCAAGTTGTATTTTTTGTTTGTTTGTTTCTTCAAAATTTTCAGGGCATGTTTCATGGTACACCTTTCTCAGAGGGGCTTGCCAATGTCTTTTTCCATAGGTCTGTGCCACCATTCCCTAAGATTCATTTTCTGAGCTCAAAGACATCAAAAGCTCCTCTTCAAAAGTCTTGATCTCATTTCCTTTTGATACTTTCCTTTTTTTTTTTTTTTAACTATCCCTTATCTGTGATGATTTTTTTTATGTGTCAACTGAGCTAGGCTATGGTGCCCTGTGATTGAGTCTAATACCAATCTAAATGTTTCTGTGAAGCTATGTTGTA
This sequence comes from Marmota monax, assembly GCF_021218885.2. Taxonomy (NCBI): domain Eukaryota; kingdom Metazoa; phylum Chordata; class Mammalia; order Rodentia; family Sciuridae; genus Marmota; species Marmota monax. The sequence goes on along the minus strand of NW_026695198.1, from coordinate 5,439,555 downwards.
GATGTGATTAACACTTACAATGGTTTAACTTAAAGTAAAACAAGTTACCTACAAAATTCAAGTAAGCCTGAAGAATAAAACAGACTTCCAAGAAATGTTGCCTCAAGACTTAACAGAAATTTTGCTTCTGTTTCTTGTCCACTCATCTGTCCTACAAATTTCAGACTTGCCATCTCAGTAATCACATGAGTCAATTCCTTAAAGTTTCTCTAGATAGACAAAGACAGACAGAGAGAGAGAGAGAGAGAGAGAGAGAGAGAGAGAGAGAGAGATCTCCTCTTATTTCTGTTTTCCTAGAGAGCCCTGACTAATGTATTGCTTACTTCCCTTCTTCCTTGAGTACTGGGTGTGGTTGCTCTTCCCGTAGCTACTACTTTTGTGATACCTTAGCAAATTTTTTACCTTCTTAGCTACTTATTTAGCTACCTTAAGTTTAGTTAAAATTCTTTACCCTAAACTTTTGCTGTTCAAGTAAGCAATGTTCTTCCCCTCACCTTTCAGCTAAATGCCCATCAGTAGAAAAATGGATAAGAAAAATGTGGTACATATGCACAAAGGCATTTATTTGTTCATAAAAATCATGAAACCCTGTAATTTCTGACAGCATGGATAAGCCTGAAAAACATTATTTTAAGTGAAATGTCAAGTACAGAATGACAAACACTTCATGGTCTCGCTTGTACTTGAACATAAAAAAGTGAATCTCATAGAAGATGAGAGTAGGAGAGTGGTTCCCAGAGTCTGAAGAGATGTGGGAGGAGTGGAGAGCTTAGGGGTCAGTAGGAAAATGTCACAGTCAGGAAGAATAAGTTCTGATGTTCTAAGGCAAGGCAGGGTGAATAGAATTCCAACCAATGCACTATATATCTCAAAATAATTAGAAGAGAGAATTTTGAATGCACGCATTGTATCAAAATGATAGATTGTCAGGTGATAGATATACTAACTACCCTAAGGTGATGATTCCCCAATAAATGCACAAACCGAAACATGACATTGAATTGCATAAATGTACAAAACTGTATGTATCAATAAAAAATAATGAAGCCAGGTTCAGTGGCACATCTGAAATTCCAATGACTCAGAAGGAAGAGCCCAACTTTTTAGCTAGCCTGGAAAGGTTAATGAGAGCTTTCTCTCAGGAAAAAAAAAAAAAAAAAGGAAAAGAAAAGAAAGAAAGGATTCAGGATGTGGTTCAGTGTTTGATCACCCCTGGGTTCAGTCCCCAGTACTAAATTTAAAAAAAAAAAAAAATTGCAAGAAAGTTATTTCTGTCTCTTGACTGGACGGTGATACTTTATGTAATGTTTATGGATATTATTCACAGTGACCAAAAGCTTTGAAGAGGTCTTTCAGAATGATAATCTCTCACCACTCCACCTCTAACAAGCAATCTAGCACCAGTAAGAACAAAATGTCTTGTGCATGCCCTTTGGTAGGCTTCCTCCTCCATCTTGTTTTTTTTTAATGGCCTCTATAAAATGTTTGTCAGACTAGTTTTCTTCACAGGGAAAACCTAGATGCTTTAATTGAATGAAACATCAAAACAAGCTGACAACAAGAAGATGACATACTTCTGTTTTTCATTCTTCCAGCCACAGTTCAATTCTGTTATTGGACTTCTTTTAAATTATAGGATATTCAATATACATAAACTTCTAAATATATCACTTTTTCTAGAGAAAAATAAGTTGTACTTAAACATGTTATGAGAGGTATGTAAGCTAATTTATTAAGTAAAAATTAAATTTTATTAAACTTTACATATAATTTGGTATGAATAATGCATTCATAGTTTGTTCATGGAACAAAATACACTTTAATGTAGAGTTAGAAATTCAATAAATTTTACTTTTTAGAATTTCAGTTTTAATCATTAAAAAATGCATATTAAGGACATCCATTTTTAGTAATTTTCCCAAAGCTGCCTGTTGTTCAAACTGTGATTAAAATTCACTTATGCCTCAGTGGATAGGATTGTATAATTAAAATGAAAATTTCCACACAGATCATTGCTCATTAAATAGCTTAAAATAACTGCAAATATTATCATAACACCTACTATGTATCAATTTATCAAAACAGATTTTGAGCCTTGATAAATTAATTCTCCCATTAGATATCTGAGTTCCTTTTGAAAAATAAAATAAAAATTATTAAAAAAAACAAGAAAATCTTCATATTTAGTGAAAGAAAATAAGATATGAATGCATTAGAGCTATAAAATAAATGATTTTTTTTTTCTTTAGAAATGGCAAGCATTCTAATCTAGAAAGAAATAATTTGTTACCTGTTCAATAATAAATGCTGTTTCTCTATATTTCAGATATATGTTTATATGTTTGCAATATAATTGAGTTAAATTTTACTTAAAACTTTGATAATCATAATATCCCAAGAAACCCTATAATTCATCTAGATTTTATTATTTCTGTTTAATAAATCATATGGAATCTTGATTATGTTTTCTTGTTTTCCATTGTTTTTAAGTTATTACATAATTCCTAAATGGACATTCATTAAAAAATAAGTCAAACATACAAAAGTATATAAAATAAAATATAGAAGTTTGAACCTCACTCTCCCCCAGCAGTGGTGTCTGTCTTCAGGGTCAATCTCTTAGACATCATCCTTACATGTGGAAAGAAATCTATGCATATAAACCTAAGAAAATTTAAACAATTTGAATCATTTATTACAAGTTCAGAATTTAATTTAGAACTTGATTTTTCCACTTCCAGACCTATTCAAGCATGGTGATATTTATAGTCCCTGTGCCAACTGTAACAATTTTATATAACCAATCAAAAATTGATATGCCAATTATGTGATCTTTACATCTCTGTTATGTACCTTTATTTTTAACAATATTCTTTTCTAAAGGAAGAGTGTTGGGACAAATAATGTGTGAAATTTAAATTTTGATACTTAATATACAATTGCTGTGATGATCAATCTGAATTGTCAACCTGATTAGATGAAGAGATCCTCTGAAAATGCTTGGGATGTTTCTATGAGAGTGTTTCTAGAGATGACTGGCATGTGGGACAGCAAATTGAGATAGGATTGTTCTGACAGTGGGTAGTACTTTCCCAAATGCTGAGGGCCCCAATGGAACAAAAGTGAAAGAAGGAAGAAGCCACCTCAAATAAAAGCTTATTTCTTCTTGAGCAGGTTCACCTGTTGCTATAGCCATGGCCCAAAGACATCAGACATCTCTTCAGTCTTCCAAAAAGGACTCTCACCAGTTTCCAGAGAGCTTCCTACTTTCAGTCTAGGACCAGGATTATATCACTGGTCCCTTCTGTCTTGAGTCTCCAGCTTCTATGACTGAGCATCTACTGCTTCCCCTAGCTCTCCAGTATCACAGCACAAATTTTGGGCATGGTAGTTTTTGATCTTTAGTTGTCTCTGATACAGTTTATACAAAACAATTGTTGTTTCTGTTAACTGAATAGCACTCTGTAATTGCAAAATGAAAGAAAATGTTGCAGCTGTTTCGCTGACATTCTGAATGCTTCTAAGTACACATAATTTTTTTTTTTAATTTAAAAAAAGGAACAAACTATTTCTTGGGGAGACAATAAGAAAGATGGCTTGCGGGCATCTCAGGAATCAGAAATATCCCATCTATCTCAGAATCAATGGTGTGAAAGTGAAAAGTCCATCTGAAAAACTTTTGCTGTGAGAAGAGAGTTTCTGGGCACCCTGCTCCAACAGGGAGTTGCTTCCCCAGGGTTTGTTTAACTGTACAGCCACTCAAAACCCAGAGGCTGCTATCACTTGGTCTAAGTAAGTCCAGCCACTGCTCTCAATGACAGTAGATTTTGATGTCATCCACATGGAGCTTTTGGGGCATGCATGAAAATAAGAGTAATGCAGTCATGGAGGTTTCCACTGTGGTTGTAAAGAAAGGCCTTGGAGGCTTGGCCATGAGCAATAGTCCCTAAAGAGAAGCTCGTGGTCTAATTAAGACCCCAGGAAGTTAGATTCTGGGTGAACATGAATTATCTGTAAGGCAACACCAGGAGCGGCAAGCAGAGCCAGCCTGAGAGAGAGGCCATCTGGGTTGCAATGGAAAAGCCATGGAGATGGAACTGTCTGTTTCCTTTAGAGCTCACCACCTTGTGTGCTATATTCCAGGCATGGAGTCATGAGATTTAATGCTTGCCTTGCTAGGTTTCCGTCTTTCTTTGGTCCCATTTCTCCTTTTTCAATGACCCCATTCTTCCCTTTGGAATGGAAATATTTACCCTGTACCTGTTCCACTCTTGTATGTTTTAAGTAAGGAACTGTTTGCTTGTTGTTGTTATTATTTTATTTTTGGTTTATTATGCTTGTGTTTTGGTTTGTTTGCTTTTATTTGTACTTGTATGGGAACCCACACTAAGAATTTGCTTTGCATCTCAGAGTGAGACTTTGGACTTGGACTTTTGAGGAGTGTTGAAAATGTTAGGGATTTGGGGACACGTGAAGGAAGACTAAATGCACTTTACATTGTGAAATGGTAATGAGTCTTTGAGAGGTAGGTACAAAAAAAAAAAAAAATTAAGGTTTGTTTCTTGAATGTACCAAAAAGGCATATATTTTGAAGGCTTGGTCCACAAGTATAGCAGTGGTCCCAAGTGGAACTCTTCCGAAGTAATTGGATCCTGAGGTCTCTGGCCTCATCAGTGGATTAATCCATTGATGGGTTAATAGTTCGATGGCATTATAGGGACATGGTGGGAACTGTAAATGATGGAGCCTAGTTGGAAGAAGTAGGTCACTGGAGCCATATCCTGGAGGGGCATATGTTGTTACAGCACACCCCTCTCTCTCTTTCTCTCTTTCTCTCTTTCTCTCTTTCTTCTTCCCCAGGAGCCATGAGAGAAATAGTTTTGCTCCTCCACATCCTTCTGCTGATGTTCATCCTCACCTTAAGCCCGAAGCAATGGGCCCAGTCAACCATGAACTGAAATCTCTGAAACCATGAGACATAATAAATCTTTCCTCATCTAAGTTGCTTCTGTCATATATTTTTCTCACTGTGATGAAACACTGGCTAACACAACTGCCCTCCAAAAATTGTGTAATGATTCAAACTCTCACCAACATTATGAGAATATTTGTGAATATTTAAATGTACTAAAGTCAATATTTTGGATAAATACATATTTTACAAGCAGATCACTCACATTTAATTGATGATATATCTGCTCAAAAATCTGTATTTATCAATTCATTAAAGTATAAGCAAATATAAATACAATGCATTTTCTGTCTTCTTACTTCTTTACTCATAATACAATCATAATTAATAGCACTTTTTTAATATTTGAAAATACATTATTTAAAAATATTTCTTACTTTAAGGGACACATTATTCCTGATAAATACATGAGCTCAAGATGGCTTTCTTTTATTAGATTGAAAAAGAGACTACTTCAATTTTTTCCCAAATCTCAAAATAAAGGGATTGTAAACTCAGAAAATTGTGAGACAATTCTAGTATCACCACAACAGGCTTTAACTTCACCCACATCTTTATTACGTATTCAGTATACAGAAAGTGTGGATTTGAATTGCAATAGAAGAAAATGAGATTCATCATAAAATGTGTAATTTCTCTAAGATTGGATTCTAATCTTGGATTAGTTGGATTTTGACAATTTTTTTCCTCTATCCCAGATTTATAAGTAGGATCCTCTCGTTTTATATGCTTAAGGAATAGGCTTCCTAACTTTAGAAACTGTGCCTACTGTTTTCTTCCCTATACTCAGCTTTCATTATATTGTCAGTTGCTTTACCCTCCCCAGGAAACGAATTCTGAACCTACATTATTGCTCACATTTCTGTAATAGACCTGCTCCAAGGTATTCACGTCTTCATGAGCAACTTCTAGGGAGACGAATCCTACATGTGTACAATAGAATCCAGATACTAAATGTGTGCTTGGAATTGTGCTCCATGACTATGCTGCTCTGATAATCTGGAGAATTTGCTCATTTTGACTTTCTTCTAATGATAGATTATAAATCTTGACTGTGTACCCAAGTTAATGTAGAAGATAGGTCAGGTGTACACAATAAAACCTATATACTAAAACATGTTCAATATCATAAGCCTAAGAGGGAGCATGACCATGATTCTGATTTGGATTTTGTAACTTCTTATCTCATGTATATTTTCTATTATCACATTAGTTTCACTTACAGAACTGAAGCTAGATCACTGTTTTCTAATATGTATTCTAACATGTTACAGAATTTTTAAAAAATGCAAGAAAATTCCTAAATTCCCCTTATCAGTAGTTGAAATTTAATGACCTCTAAAAATAAATTTAGAATTTGAATAAATCTTATATTTCATAATACAGAAGATAGTACATAATTGAAAAATAATGTTATTCAAAATTTGTAGTAAATCTAAAGACATGTTTAAACTAAATATATTTCCATGAGTTAATAATCGATAATATAATGTATAGCTGAAGCCAGAATTAGACAGGCAGTCAGTATAGATTGGTAAACAGAGTCAGGTCAGATCAAGGAGGCCAATTTTGAGTGAGTCCAGCAAGTTGGAGACTGTCCCCTGAGGAATTCAAATGTTAATTCCTTCAGAGCCCTTTCTCTACCCCTATCAAGAGTCTCCCACTGTTCTAGCCTGTTGCTAAGGTAACCAGTCAGAGGAATTGACCCTCCCTACAGGAAGCGATAAGGTTGTTAATTAATGTGTCCTTGGCTGCTGCATCCTGCCATTCCCCCTTCAGCCCACCTGTTTCCCACCTTTTGGCCATCCCACCTAGCATTTCCTAGGCCTAGTCAAATGCCTGGTCACCTAGGAGGATGGAGAAAGATTAGGGAAGAGGGCAGTAGAACAAGGGAAATCTCCGACCTATAAAAAGGGCAGAACACCTCGCTTCTTGGGATACCAGGATACCAGCTATGGCCCACTTCTGCCTCCCAGGAGAAGGCTATGTTACCCCTTTTTAAATAAACCCTGCTTTATATGCTTGCTTCAATGTGTTTCTCTAATGTTCAAACTTCAACATGTGAGGAAGCAGAACTCACCCATAACCAGAGCTATGATAGCTACTATGCTAAAATAATCCATCAACTTCTATTAAAAAGATAACACTTATTAAGAGATAAATGCTCTCAGAAACAATGAAAAGATATAAAGGTTTACATAATGGTTTGAAAATACATTACTAAATTATTTCTATTGAAAATTTACCACAATGTGCATTGTGCTGTCATTTGTTACTTAGGATTTGAAAGGTAGCTATTTAATATAAAGTAAATTTTAATATGATATGATATATAATAAGTATAATAGCTATTTAATTTATGCTTTTCATCTGAAGAAAACTCCAACAAAATATTATACAACAGTGTAACCAAGCTTTCAGAGCGTACTGTAACTCCATAGTACCCCACTACACACATACTTGCTAGAAAGATATAATGTTTATCCTGCTTACTTAGTTCTCTTAGGGGAATACCAATTTGCATTTACTTCATGAAACAAATTCTTTGAATTCTTTCTTCCTGGCAGTCATTCTATAAAAGGAACTTGGGGGGGTGGGGCATGGGAAGAGAGTGAGATGATGTTATCTGTTCTCTAACTCTGTCTCTGATAGGTTTATACAGGTTAAGTGACACTTGTTGGAAAATGATAATCTTCTGTTGAGCTTCTTTGTGAACCAAATTACTTCTAAGTAAAGTTTATAACAGTTCCTTCATCTTTCCGCTTCAGTACTACAGACTGTCTCCCCAGTAATTTTATAATCTTTTTAGTCTTACAACAACATTCCTGTGCATTTTAAAATAGTTTTTAATCTTAATATGTATGAGAGAATATTATGCATAAATGCATGTCAACAACTTAAATAAATAAAATTATATGTATGAATTCCTAGAAAGGACACAATTACTAAAGTTTACTTAAAAGATTAACTGAATTGCACAGGAACTTTAAGAGAATATAAATTTTAGTTGAATTTTTTTATATAAAATTCCAATTTTATATAAATTTACTGGAGGAATATTTTTAACAAATATTTAATGAATAAATAGTAACAATGCTATACAAACTCTTCCAGAAAATTCAGAAAGTGAGAATACTTTCCTATACAATCTATAAAGCCATAATTATTCTAATATCCCACCATATGAATCTTCATGTTATTTGGAAATTAAATAACATTTCTAATACTTGTGTAAAACTTAAGCATCACAAATAAGTTAAAAATGATCTCAAAGGAAATGTTAATAAAAATGCACTGTATAAATTTTCATAAAAAGACTCAAATGGACATGCTTTTATCTCTCAGAAACAGACAAGAAAAAATTACTAGCAATATTTTAGTAAACTGAATCCAAAAATAAATTAAAAAGTCTAGATATGATCAACTATAATATATTTCAAAAAATGCAAATTTGGTTTAACATTTGAAGGTAATTTAACAAAATATACGTATCAATAGAATAAAGGCTGAAATGAAAGCTATTTTTTTGATACAGAAAAAAATATTTCATAAAATCTAACATTTGTTTTTGATAAAAATTGTCTCAACAACTAAAAATAGAAAGAAACTTCTTCAACATGATAAAGGGCACCTGTGAAAAACAACCTGTTGATGGGACTGAAAAGCTGAGCCAGAGGAAAGAAGGGACACAGGTGGTCCAAAGCTTGGTGCAGCTATGGACAAGCAAAGCATTTTAAAGTTTACAGTTTGTTCCCAACCATGGAATGCAACCTTGAGGTTAGGCAGTCAAAATACTAAAATACCTTTTTTAAAACAATGCTGTGTTTACATTTATATCCTTAATCTTTATCCTCGATCTACTAGTAGCTAAGCATAAGATAACAGAACATTCCCCAAAATAACTCCACCACTAGTGAAGGATATGAAACATATCCACAGTTTTAAGAGGAACTTATGGCAAGTCTGACCATGTCAACTGAGCATGTCCTGAGAACAGTTTGCTATTCCTGCTTGCTCTAGCCTGCCAAGAGCTCAGGGGACATTAACTCTTTAACATCAGCAGCTCTACCACAGTCCTCTAGATCTCACACAACTCCATCAGCAACCAGCTAATATCATGTTTTATGTTGAAACAGTGCTCTCCCCCTTGTTCTGAAACAAGCTATGAATGTACATTTTTACCAACTATATTCTATATAGTACTGGATGATGTCATCATGACATAAACAATTTAAAAGAAAAAAAAGTTCCCATAATGGAAGCAGGAACTAAAATTACTTTTATCTATTTACAACATAATATATACTTCCTAGGACTTAGAAGTGATTTCTAAGGATGCAGTACACAAAAGCAATATGAAAATCATTTTTCTATATCCTAGAATGAGAACAAATGTCATTCATATTAACATCAAAAAGATATCAATTACTAAGTGATATTTATGATAAAAGATGTGTGATATTGACACATTACATGCTGCAAAAACTTTCTGAGGGAATTTAAGGAAGCCTTAAAATTCTTGGAGAGATATCATGTTCATGATCCTGAAGACTCAAAAATGATCATGTTAACTTTTCCCATATTTAGTTATAGAATCATTGTGATCCCAATAATAATCTAATATTCTTTGAAGATTTATAAATTGTCAATTTGGATTTAAATTTCATGCAGACATAGCAGGGCACCAGAATATTACTTTGAATAAGAATTACAAAGCTGCAGTATTCATGTTAAGATATACAAACAGACCAACACAGCACAATTGAGAGTACAAAAACAGACCCACATATACATGATAAATTTATTTTTTGATGAAAATTGATAATTCAGTACACAAAGATAGTATTTTCAATAAATGTGCTAGAACAATTGGTTATCCCTTTAAAAATACCTTTGACCTCTCTCACTCTTAAAATAAGTATTAATTCAAAATGTATCACAGATATATTAAAAAAATAGCACTATTAAAAATCTTAGAAATAACATAGTGCTGCTGTTTGCATGTATTAAATATATAGCAATATATTCCGCCAGTAAGTATAATTGCTCTGCACCAATGAAATATTTTGTCTTGAGCTTGGCAAAAATTCCTTAAATGTAATAACAACAGGGTGATCCACTTAAGTATGATAAATTTGTCTTCATAAAAATTTAAAAAAATTTACTCTTCTTAAAAATATTTAAGAAGACACGTTACAAAAGAAGTTATACAGATAGAAAATATGCCCTTAAAGTGATGCTAAACATCATAACCATTGGGGATATACAAATTAAAATTACAGGTGGAGATAACACAATATCTATTAGAATAGCCAAGACATAAAAGGCTGTCTAAATTAAGAATGCTCTTTGCACTGCTGGTATGAATATATTTCAGGTAAAATGATTTATAAAGTCGTTTTGCAATTTTTTAAAACATTTAACACACTTATTTCATATCATCCAGCTATTCCACAACAGAATATAACCCAAAATAAAATCATATGTCAATACAAAGACTTGCTCATAAATATGTATGGCTGTTTTATCAATAAGACACTGAATATTGTAACAAGTATACATTAATAGGTGTATTGCTAGATAAATGATGGTATAGCATCAATGAGTTACTACTCAGCAGTAAAAGGGAATGAAATATTGATGCCCACAATCTCTTGGACAAAACAAAAAATCGTTACACAGTGTACAAGAAGTCAGGAAAAATCTTATACACTGTATCATTCCATTTTTATAAAATTTTGGAAAACTGATCTTTAGTAACAGCCTGGGAATGGGGGGGTGAGGAAGAGTCAGAGGGAAAAAATCAAGATTCAACTACGCCTTTGCACAGCCCATCTGATCTCAGACTAGACTTCCCACCTCTCATATTGGAATTTGCAAGGACTTAATATCATTGCATGCCTGGAGAGGTCACTGAGAATAAGTACTAGGGAGGTTTCTTTGTGAGCATTTCCTTGTGAGGCAAGTACTGCAGGCAAGTGGTTACTTTGGCTGGCAAGAAATTTCATGGGCGATTTCAGCTTTAATTTTAAGCCTTAGCTGTATCTGCATGAATATTCCCATTACATATAGCAATATTCCATTTCTTCCAGAGTAATCCTTTTACTTTCATATTGAAGATCCTGCATTATATTGTATATCTAAACTGACAATTTAAACTTTCTCTATAGCCTGTCTATACATCCACCATTTATCTGTTTATCTCCCTACTCATTAATAAATTAATATATAAATCTCTATGTCTCAGTCTGTGTGATTGCATAGTAGTAAAGAAGATAGATTTATTGCAGATGTTTCTCCTATTCTCAGAATTTAAAATTTTTACTTGTTTAGTTAAAAAAAGCAAATAAAAATTATTCTAATAACAAAGCCCATGTATATACATAAATACAAAATACACACCTTACTCAGTCATGTACACAACTTTCCATCATTTAAATAACCTTCTTCTAAGTCTTCTAAAATATAGTATATTTTATCTTGATTGTAATAAATATTTTTTGCAGTTAGTTGTGATCTTCTTTAGTTCAATTGTAAATTAATGTTCATATCTGTATTTTCCTATGAAATTTCTGCCACTATTTTTGTCGATGCTATATAAGCAATTTGCTTTTCCAAGAGTTTATTTATATTGAAAAATTGCTTTTATGAAAAGGATCCTCTTTTAAAAGGACATCATAAAATGTCAACATATTTTATCGCCAAGCATTGCAAAATAAACCTGAATAAGAGGGGTATTATCCCTCAACTATGTAACTTTGTGATTTACTATCAACATTTATACATTTATTGTATGAAGAACTAGAAAAGTTTTTTTTTTTCCCTGAAGTGGAAAAAATTGACTGTCTCACTAATAGAGTATTTTGTATAACACACACATATATAGATATGCACATTTTTGATAAAGCTGAAATTGAATGAAGCATATAAGTACCCTATTAGCTAATAAATATTAACCTAGGTGATTTTAACTGATGCTTGGACCAAGACTAGAAAATCAATAGATTCCAGAAGATAAGTTGACTAGAAATATGAGCTATTTTCAGGGCCACTATATTGCTGGAGGGCAGAAGATAGGGTTAGATGGAGTTAAAATACCAATAAGTTTTGTCTTTAGTAAAAACTGGTTTAACTGAAAAATTGCTCCCTGTGTTCAGAAGGCTTTTGGTGAGTAGCTTTATTTGAGAAAAGCTGATTTGGAGTATTTTCACCAATATTTTTCTTTTATGGAGAAGCTATCTTGGAGAGGGGATGTATTAGAAATTAAACCTAGGGCTTTATCCATGCTGGGGAAGCATTCTATTGCTGAGCTATGCCCTTTTATAAAATTCTGGCATACGGTCTTGCTAATTTGCTCAGGCTATCCTGGGACTTGCCATCCCCCTGCATCAGAATTTAGAGTAACTAGGATACCAGGTATGTTTCATCATGACTGACTGGAAAAGCTAAATTTTGGAGGTCCTTAATCCTCTTTCTTCTTTGTTGCTTCACATAGATTTTCATAATGTCCTTTAATTTCTTAATCCTCTCCAACACATTTTGAGACATTGAGCCATCTTTTATCCTTCTGTCTTCCAGCTTTGTATCTATATATTTAAATTCTCCACATTATGCAGAATCAAACATAAATATTTCCTTATGATTAGATATCTGAGATAATATTCTTTTTTTACATCTCTTTATTCTTTCCAACTATTACAAATGACAATTATATAATAAAATGTCTGGTATAAGAGCACTTGAGGTAGATATTTTAATGATTAATTAATTATCTAGAAGCTAATTGAAATTCCAGTTTTGAAAGGTAGATTTCAGGCTAGAGGGACTTTAGTGAGAATGAGTAAAAATGATAAATGCAATAAAATATGAAAAATGATGGTTCATACCATATGTGATATAAATTTGGTTATCTAGACCTGTATGCACTGATCTCTAAAACTCTGAGAAAACTATCATGATAAGATTTTACAGTAATGTACTATCACTGCTTAATTTAACAGCAAGACCTCTGTCTGTCCCCTTCCATGCTTTTCAATAAATAGTTATCAGCAGAAGCTGAATTTCAGTATGTTCACCATATAAATGAACCTGATCAAACTCTTAATAGAGAAATCAGATGATGTATCCCAGATGCATGAAGAAATTTTTAAAATGCTAATAAAGTGAACTCAGAAATACACTATGAGAATTTCCAGTGAACACATAATCAAATTTAGTCAATTGGTTAATAGATATTAATTTAAGCAACTCCCCCCCCCATTTTAAAATTTCTTCATGGTTCTTTTGCAAATGTACATTTTAGAGCCCATGTCTTACAATTTGAATTCCTTTATTAAAAAAAAAAAAAACAACATAAAAGCAAATCTTTTTTTCTCTCCAATATGTGGATTTAACAGAAAACAAGGAAGAAGGGGAAAAACAGATCAGTAGATTGGACAAAGGGGAATGAAGGGAATGGAAGGGGGACAGGAAATAGGAAAAAAAAATAATGGGATGAAAACAACTTAACTTTGCTATTTTACTATGTACATATATCAGTACATCACAGTGAATCTCCACATCCCGTACAATCACAAGACTGAGATCCTAATTAGAATAAGACATACTCAAGGTTTGTATAAAATATACTCTACTGTCATGTACAACTAAAAAAAAAAAAAAAAAAGAATTAAAAAATCTTTTGAATTTTTCTTTAATCTCTACATGCGTGTTTTTTCCTGGTCATGGACTATTTCCTCAAATGGTTTATAATTTGTATGCAGACCTGTTGTTCCATGGGAGTAGTTTCACTGGAAGCTCATGTATTCTGGACTGGGGGGGAGTCCCCACAGAACTGGTGCTCAACACTGCCTTTTAATGGTCAGCAGTGACTTTGTTAAGTTCCTTTTATGTTTTGTTTTATTTTAACTTAACATAGGTTGTGGTAAAAGTCACCTGCTGAGCATGCATTCAAAACCAAATCTCATAGAAAGCAGAGGAATGATCTGATCTTATACCTTGCATTCATTTTTTTTTTTTTTCCTATTTGGTACTTATAACAGAATCTCAGGATTATAAAGGGACTTTTCATTGCACATCTCTTAACATAACAATTATTGTAACATATTTTGTATTATTTAATCAAAAGCTATGTATAAGCATAAGTATATGTGCATATTTATATATAAGCTAACTTTTAGAAATTTATGTGAAAATTGTTAAGAAAAACTTTGTAATGAAAGCCACCCAATGTGCTAATTCCAAGGCAAAAGCTCTGTTTGAAGACTAAATCTGGATCAGAAATAGGATTATACATTTTTTATCCCAATTCTTTAGGTGGTTCACATTTTATTAAGCAAGGAATATACCCCACTCTCCCAAGATACTGTTATCACATTTTTGCAGGTGAGTTTTTCCTGTCATGAATATATATGAATGTTGAACTATAAACTAATTTTATTTCCCAAAATTCTTCATTTATACAGTGGAAAGTAGTGAATAAAAAATCCATTTAACTCTTCTTTGGGCTTTTTAACATGCCAAAAATAATTCATTATGATTTTCAAAATTGTGAGATGCTAAGATTAAAGATTAAATTTCAGTATAATTAATAATATTAAAATAAAAACTTTATTAAGCCTGCTCTTACTTGAATATAAGTTTGTCCACAAAGAGTTCATTACTGGAGAACATAATTTTCAGTGTAGTGGTGCTGGAAGACAGTTTGGAGCTTTTAAGAGGTGGGGCCTAACAGGAAGTAACTAAGTCATTGGGAGTGCTGTCTTCTGAAGGAATTAATATAGTACATTTTGGACCCTGATTAATACTCATGAGAGTATCATAAAACAGCAAGCTGGCCTCTGAATCTTTCTCTGGCTTCTAATCTGACTATGTGATCTCTCCCCCTGGAACTTGATCCTGCTGTGATACTATCTGCCAGAGTATCATGTGACCAAGGACCTCACCAATGACTGAATCAATGGAGCCAAACAGTCATGGACTTTCAGCTTTCAAACTGTGAGATAACTGAAACTCTTGCTGTACACTACCCAACCTTAGGTATTTTGTCATAGTAATGAAAAATAAACTAATGCACATACGAATGCACACTTGTGCTTATTACATATAAATATTTGTTGGAATATTATATATGTATATGGGTGTTAGAATATTAAACCGCTTTGTTATTTGTTCTATATGCAATTTTCATTCAGATTCTCATTCATCTCATACAGTATCACTCTAAATCTGGATAAAAGCAGAAGTAACAGGAATTTTTACTAGATAGTGAGCTAACTATACAGTGTTGAAATAAAATGACTAGTACCTGAAGAATCTCTCAGTAGAAAAGCATTCAGCTCACTTTACTTGATTTGCAAACATAAATAAAGTGATTTGATCTGTTTCTTATAAAATTCTATATTGGAGATAAACAAAACTTAAGATAAACCAATTATAACTAGCCTAAAAGACTCAAGTAACTGGGGACTTTCCAGTAGGATAGACTCAATAAGGCAGTGCTACTTTCCTACTGCATTTCTGCTCATAAAGACTTGCTCCTGAAATTTTGTCATGTGAACACTAAATCTCTTTCAATTTAATATTACCCAATTCATGAATTGCTTTTTAGTCAAACAAACCCTTTAAAAATTGTATTGTGCCTTAGTAAAATGTGTTAACATGTGGTTGTCATTGTATATACAAAAGTGGCTGTGGGTTTACCAGAGCTATAAAACACTCATAGTAAAATAAATCAAACCTATTATTAATATTTCACATGTCAAGGTTAAAAAGAGCAACTGAGGGTGATAATATAGATCTTAAAGTCATTCTTAAATCAAAGAAACATCCGTCATTTCTATATTTGGCAAGAATTCACAAAAACCATAGATCTTCCTTTTAAAATATCTGACTATAAAACTGTTGCATCATCTGATGCACATTACAATCTTTTCCCATAGCTGATGCTTCTTTTTATTTGAATAACTTCTCATTAATGGTATTGGCCCACTATCAGAGCTGTATGAAATCATTAAATTGCTGTTCTCAAGATGTCACTGTGTACTACCTGCGTCAGTCACCTGGAACGTGACTATAGCTACAGAGAGGGGTTTCTGGGTATCTTCAGAGTTGATGAGTCAGAGGCTCTGGCTTGAGCTCTGGTTCCTGCACTGTAAATAAGCGCCCAGAATACAATCACTTTTTCATGGGAAAAGTGGTGAGATATATATCCCTTCAACATTGGCACCTGTACAAAATATTAATTAAGCGGGTCTCCAAGAAAGGAAGGATGGAATTCCCCAGATAAAAAGATCTCATAGATCTTTTACAGTTACACAAGGTTTCAGAGCTAGCCTAAGCTCCCAATAGCAATAAGAGCATGATTTCTACAAGACATAAATTCTGTATACCAAAGAACAAATTTAGAAATTAGAAAACACTAATGAGAATAATAGCATATATTGATCACTTAAATGTGTTTATCATTTAATCCTTAAAATAAACTTGAAAGATAATTATCCATGCAAATGTCACAGAGAAGTGAACTGAAATTTAGATATGAACTTCACTTTTTACAAGTTGAAGAAAATTTTTACATTGAAATTGATTGGTGAGTTGCAAATAGATTTTAATTAATCTTATCATGTAAACATAGCTGTCTTAGAAATTTCTACTTTGATCAATGTTTTCAAATCAAAATTGATGTCCAGAATAGTAAGTTTATAAAGCTTTGATCAATCAGACATTATTTTTAAACTGAATTAATTTGGATTCATTTGAAATACTGTCAACAATTTGTGAGAATCCTTTGAACTTTGAGATCAAATTTAAATATGTTTTCCAAAAATAAATGTGTACTAAAACTATCTTTTGGAAACAGTCCTCCAAGTTCTTCAACAATGTATATAGATAAATTTGATTATTTTGTCAAAACATAATTTTGCCTTAGTTTATGCAGATAACAAGTTCTAAAACACATTTTTTAATGTGAAGAAACACACACATCATCAAATAAGTGTTCAAATTTACATTTTCTCTGAAAGTAGAAATTATATTACTAATTATTTTGTGTAAAAATCAGATGGCATTAAGGTTATCTTGTATGAATGATATAATTAAAGATATACATGATTTACTTTTTGAAATATTACTTCCTCTTACCTGCTGGTTTACAGGAAAATTTCTGTTGATTTTTTTAATCTGAAATGATAAATAACAAATAAATAAATGAGTATAGCAAGGATAATGTAAGATCCCCCAAATTTTATGAGGATTGATATTTAGTATATTAATTATACTAATATTCTATCTAGATGCAATTAAATATGCAATTAAATCATTGCATATGAAACACCAATTTTAATTGACTATGATAATTACTCCAAATTTCATCATGTTGAAAAATATTTAACAGTTTTTTTTTTTATTTATGAAAAATCAAAGCCTGTTTCCAAACTATGTTCAGTGATTGTTTATCAAGGATGTAGAGAGAAATTTTCTGTATTTTGTAATTTAAAATCATATGCTATTCAATTTATTTTAATAGACAAGGGAAGAGACAAAATGGAAATTCAACTCTAGACAAAAAAAGTATATTTTGAAATACTTCCAGCCAGGATCTCAACTACTGCACAACATTTACTTTAAGACAATTTAATGAACAACATTTTATAAGAAGTTAAAATAAGTCTTCAGAGGAAGCATTTCTTCTTGTGCTATATCGTGGAAATAAACTGAAAACAAAATAAAAATGAATATCACTTTTAGTTAAATGACATAGATGACACAAAGTCTTTGTTCAAACATGCATTTGCTAATAGAAAATCAATTGTCGCTTTCCATTTGATTTATATAGAAACAATGCTAAATCTATAGGGTCTAATCAAAATAAGTACAGACTATTTTTATCTACTTTTGTTGTTGTTGTTGTTGACTTACTTGCCACCCCAATCCCTTCCTTTTTCGTTGTTTCCTTTTGTCTTCCTAAGGCAATTCAGTAGAGATGGAAGACACAATTGGGTAACCATCAAACGTCTGATCTGTTATTCCAGACCGACTGGCAATATATTTATTATTTAAAATGTTTTAAAAAAGAAAAATTGAAAACGCCCCAGTTTCATGTAGGATTATATACAGAACCCTATCCTTGCTACATGGTACTAATCATTTCAAAGTCCCCACCCCTCCCCCAGCCCATGGTGACCTTGCTAAAAATCTCTAAAACTCCTAGCACACCTTGAGCTAAAATCAGAAATTTGGAAATATAAATAGAAAGAACTGATTCTTAAAAGAGATAATAGTGAATGCTAGTGGAACCATACTTTTTGCTAGTTCTTATAGCTTGTTATAAAGACTTATACAGTTCAATTAATATTTTATGTGAACACTTAAGTGTACTATCCTGCTTTTAAATTTTATTTTTTTTTAATCCCCAAACCAAAATTGGTTTGAATAATCATTTTTTTAATCAATCGGAGTGGTGCACACCTCTAATTCCAGCAACTCCAGGGGCTGAGACAAGAGGATCACAAGGTCAAAGCCAGCCTCAGCAACTTATCTGGGCCCTAAGCAATTTAGCAAGACCCTGTCTCAAAAAATAAAAATAAAAAAAAAAAGTACTGGGAATGTGATTCAGTGGTTAAGTGCCCCTGAGTTCAATCCCTGGAATGATGAAAATAAATAATAATCACTTGGGAAATTTGAAAATTGGTAATATAGACAGGCATTGCCAGGCAGATGGCATGGGTAAGTGAAGTGGTTGACCACAGGAATTTTATACTACTTAGGCCACCCTCAGCAGAGTTCCTGCAATTGAAATGTATTACCCAGCAGTGGCCACTGTCTCTTCCCCGCAGAGTATGTCCTAAACCATCAGCCTTATTTACCTGTCTAGAGCTGTTACAGTATGTTTGTTATCGTTGCTTTTGTTTTTGTTATTTTTCTCTAGTAGTGAACTCATAGATAGGAACCTTGCAATCTTTATCCTTAAAGAGTTTACAGCACTGGTATTGTATACCATTATTATTACTAAAATATATGTATATATATATATTTTCTACCAGTTCTTGCATATTATCCAAGGGTATAGGAGTCATTGAAATGGACAAAATATAAAATACACAGAAAGTTAAATAAAGAACATATTAACACCTAGAGAGGTGGAATGAATAAGAAGTGAAATATACCAACAACTCAGAATATTCTAAAAATAACAATGAAGAGTGCATAAAATATGTTTGAATAATTATTATATTGTCATAAGAAATTATTTCTAGACTTTTCTAATATATTAAAGTGTAATAATGAGATAATAAAATGTAATAAAGCATTAATGATAGTGAATTATTAAAGAGCTAACATGATTAAAATTGAAAATACTAATAAGTTGTATTCCTCTTATTCAAACAATACCATCATAACCTTTCAGCTGCACCTTTCATTTTACTCTTTTATTTGTTTATCTTAAGGCAAGGTCTTTTTGTGTTGCCTATGGTGCCTATTCTGGCCTCAAAGTCATGCTACTCCAGCCTCTGTCTCTTGAGTAGCTGGGATTACAGGCCTGCACCACTGCACCCACCCGCAGACAGCCTCTTTATAACTGCTTAATGCCATATTTTTGAACAATTTATAGCATCCCAGGATGCCGAGTAATTACAAATATTCAGATATAATAAGTCAATACTTTAAAACTGTTACCTGTGTATTAATAAAAATATGTGGAACAGAATGATTTTGTTTTAAAAGTTTTCTTTATAGTTTTAACTACATATTGGAGTAAAATAATTTATTCATATTTATTCATGCATTAATGAAGATACAAATTTAAATAACCAAATTCTCAGAGAAATGGAAGATGGTAATGCCACTATGGTTCATAATACCATGGCATAGGACAGTTTATCCTGGGGCCCTCATTTTGGCAGCAAGAAAAATGAATACATTCTATTCTAATTATTCTTGTAAAGTGGTAGATACAAAATAACTTTCTGTCTCCAAATTAAATCCATATACACCCAAATAAATTTTAAAAATAATTCCATTTTTTCCTAAAGCAAGTGGAGTAAAACTGTATAAAGTATTCTATTTTCTAATTATTAGACTACCATTTTCAAATAAAAGTACAGTTAAATATAGGAAAAGATTGAAAACCCATTGTAAACCCAAAATGCATTTGATAACCTAACCTATTACAGCTCAGCCACACAGTACACTGCAGATTATCACATCCATATCATTAGCTCAGAAAAAGATCAAAAATCAAAATTGGAAGATATTTTCTACTAAATGCATATTACTATATGCCTTCAAAAAGTTGAAAATCCTAAATAAAGTAATTGCAAGTGGTGAAATATCCTAATGTTCATCAATTAGATAGTATATCTTTTTTACATTCATAATTCTGAATTATAGATGAATAGAAAATACTAGAAATAATTTTTTGAAAAGCACCTGTTTTTATAATCATAAAATATCAAGAAGATAGCTTAACCTTAAAAAAATAATAATGTTGAAAATATTTGACTTCAGTTTCAATTTATTTTTAAAATACCATTATTCATATTATTGATATAGTGTTAAGATAATTACATAGTAAAATATATACATACTATATCATTAAAATAAAATTTATTTATAAAATAAAGTTTTAAAAATTGCTGTTTTGGGAAACAACTTATTGTAAATTATGGAAATCCTAAATCATCTGTTTCATTTTAAGGTTTCTCTTCAAATAAGAAAAATTAAAGTTTTCCCAACAATTTTTTTTAACTTCTTGGAAACTCATGATAATTATGTGGCATCTAGAACCAAAAATTATATTACAAATTGCTAAAAAATTAACATAATCTAAAATAAAATAAAGGTAGTGTCTGAAAAAACATTTGTAGAAAAGAAAGGACAAAATTGCAATCCATACTGTAAAACCAACTGCTTATAGAGCATACTATTTAAGCCATTAATTTTCTCAGACTTTCAAAGTAGCAAAATGGTGTACACTGAGATTACCAATGATTTTGTAGAATGATTTTGTCATTCTACAAAAAAAGCACTCAATATAAAATACTACTCAGTAGAATAGATTTAGATGAATGGAAGCCATGTTAATTGAGGCTGTTAGTCCAAAACAGAAGATAAGCCCATAAATTACAAATTCATCTCTACTTGATTTATTGGAAGACCATCATCACTTACTACCAGTTTATATATATATATATATATTTTGTGTGTATGTCCCAGATAGTAGACAAAGTCTCTGTCTATGAAAATTCCATATCTGTGACTCCAGTGTCCATGTCTGCCTAATGAAACCCGTGTTTCCCAAACACATGTTCCACACTTCACACTGGATGAGAAAGTTTCCAGTTCCAAGCACACTAGGTTATCTAGCAAGGTCAGAGGTGACTCACAGGTGGACTAGCGTCCACTGAGGCCAATGTCTGTCTAGCACAACACAGTAGAGGACCACTCTAAGCGGGGAATCACAACACTTTAGACTTCAGAACCAAGGTAGGTTCTGGATCACAAAAAAAAGTAAGTTTTTCTTTAATATGCATACTGATGCATTAACTTTCTAGTACTAAAGCAAACCTTAGCAATTATGTTTCCTATCAAACTATGTTTACACTAAATCCTAGAGGACCACCATTGTTCAGCTGTGTGCCGGGGCATTTCTGGGACAGCAATATTTTTTTTGTTTCCTTCTCCCAACAGTCACCTTGAGTAAGAGGGTCATATCTCAGAACTGTTTTATTCTGAGGCATAACATTTAAATGGTTTCTGATAAAAACAATAATTTTATTCTGGAGACTATGTCTATTTCTTCTATCTTTAGTTTATTTATAGCTATAGCAATTACTTTGACATTTTCATGGCTCTTTTTAGGTGAACTCATTGAAGATAGAGCTTATCTTGTTCCTCAGAATTTCTTATTTCCTTGGTGACCATGATTCCTTCTTAAACATAATTACATGAAGCAAGCATGTACATTTTGAACAATTTATATATTGTGTACTACTTTGGGAAATTTTTCTCATATATGAATCACTCCCTTAAAAGAAAACCATTCCTTCTTTTTCTTACATAGATCAGATTTTAATTATATGTTGTCAAAACATATTGGCTACTCTGAATAGTCCTGATTTAAGCTAAAACTGGTAAAAACAATTATTGCCCATGTAGAGATATAAGGAAACACAATATATATTTCTTAATTTTTCAGGAAGCCCTCTTCAGCTTTTAATAAAAAAGTAATAAAGAATCCTTGAATCCATACTAATAACTAAAGAATTAAATACAGAAATAAATAAGGGGAAATAGACAAATACCTCAGCCGTATACATATTCTACCCACAATCAGGAGTTTAGAATTGGACTTTCTTTGGCTACCCTAACCAAACACATTTATTTAAAAAAACAATGACATGTCTAACCTCTTTAAATTATAGGCACCTTTTCAGATCCAAGGAGACTTCTCTGACCTCTGAGCAGGAAAACAAAATGCTCAGCATTTTGCTTGTAGTTCCAAGGGATTTATAGACACTTTGAAACATTATAGAGACTGTCAGAAAGAAGAAAGTTAATACCATGGCACAGGAAAAAAATCTGATTTGATCTGCTTGAATCGGGAAGTAAAATGAGTCATGACTGTCCTCCTTTAGAGAGTACAGCAGCAGAAAAGAACTGAGACTGAGAGGGTGTGTCCACAGCTAGAGGGCTCTGCGCCACCAAGAAGTTTTGATGCCAGAGTTATGCACAAACATAGGAATTAGTTCAATGACTTATGTACACTTTGAAAGAAGATATCTAGATTCAGGATGGTGTGGATTTACATAAAAGAAACAAAATCTAAGTATAGTTAAGTTCTTATTTTATTGAGTTATTATTTTATATATGTATATAGATATATATGTGTATATATATAATGGAAATCAGGTATCTTTAAAGCAGATATGAACTTATTTAGTTTTAAGCTCCAATTGTGCTAAGTCAATGCTTCTTCACTCATTGGACATTCTTAGAATTATCTATGATTCCTTAGGACACTATAGGCCCTTTGACAGTGGAAATTCTGTTGCTGCTGTCTTTTAATCCCAAAGCACACGTTTTAATTCTATGAATAACATCAAACATCGAGAAGAATATTTAAAAAGACACCTTGTGTAATATTTGCATAAATGACATTTATTAAAAATATCCCTACAAAATTAAGTCTGTAGTACAATATTTACTTAAATGAGTCCTCCAGACTTGTTCAAAGTAAAAATATAAAGTGCTTTAATTTCTGCTTTTTCAAGGATAATAGTGAAACGTTTTCTTCTAAATGGGAATAGCAGTACCTCTGGTACATTGGACAGGCAGATATTTTCAAATATATAAAACAGTACACACACACTTACCCCCACTCTCACCCCTTCCCCCAGATTATATTATGTATTTATAATGATAATAATTTAGGGATATCCATGAAGATTCCATGGTCAATTTACACTCATTTTGTCTAATGGAATAAGTTGAGTTATTTTACTTTAAGACTAAAACATAATAACCGAAACAGAATAATTTAAGTAAAATAAGGAGAGATGAAAGAAAGCAAATTGATCCTTTAAAACTTATCACACTATGAAAAAAAACTTAGAAAATTGATAGTTCTTTTCAACAATGTTGGCTTCAAGGGAAGTATTATGAAACTGTAAATTAGTGCTCCATTATTACTGGTCTTTCCTTGAGATTTTCCTCTAACTTAGCCTCACCTAACACTTTTTATTTTAATTTTTTTAAAGATTTGTTTATACCTATTTAAACATATTCATGAGGCCCCAGATTTTTTTATTCAATATATCAACACCCCCCTCCAAAAAATGCCTATGTCTCAGTAAATGTACAATAAATATTTGTTGAACAAATTAAAAGGGAGGACAGTTCAGTTAGAACAGTCAAACTTATACTTTTGAGATTTAACTTTGTCTTGAAAAAAGTCACTTAACAAGAAAAATAAATAAAATTTTAGTTTTGAATGTCTGTAGTACTTCTGATAGCTTCGAAACTTAGAGTATGTTCATCTCATGAATTGAAATGTGTTATGCTATCATATATAACTAATTAGAACTAATAAAAAAACCCTTAGAATTGATACCTCTAAGTATTGGCAGGAATGCCTCATGATCAAAAGCATGTGAATAATCTCATAGAAAGAATTGTTTATTGAGTAAGACAAAATATGGACAGAGACAGAGATATTTGGGTTTCACCTACCTGCCACTTTAGACCAACTCCTGAGGGAAAAGAAAATAAAACTCAATAAATTCGAAAGATACTAGGTGATGGGACCTTGAATTTTATTCCTCTGGTGCTCATGAAATTCTTATGTCAATCATGGTTTCAAAATGATAGAACAGAGATACCTAGGGAAAGTGCTTCAGCAAAAAAAACATGAACATCCAAAATTTTGCATGCCTTCAGAAATATTTGGATTGGTGATACTGGTGGGGTCACATGCATCAGCAATATGTGCACCAGAGTCAAAAGATGGCACTCAGATCAGGAGTAAAAGACTTCACTGAAGAGTTCACAAAGATCTTTGATGCTTGATGTATGCAGGGAGAAAGGAAGAAAAAGGGGAAGAATAGTAGAATTTTTGTTTTCACTCCAAGCAGCTGAATTTGAAATGAGAAATGACTGAGACATTAAGCATTGCCAATATTTCGGTATTAGTAGAAATGTCAAGTTAAATGCAATAGAATTTAACTGTGTTTCGCTTTTAGAAGAGACATTCTTCTGAAACACTAGCATAGGCATCATTCAGTAAATGATTAAATGTAACTTTTTTCATAGGAGTTCTTTTTATCAGCTCTTCATGATTTCTGTGAATGACCTATACCATTCAGTTATAGATGAGGTTTTGGAAATTTAGCTATCTCACTTTTAGTTTAACATAATAGTACATCATAAAGGAAGGTACACATTCCTGTGAGTTTATGTATTCTTAATAAAATGTCCCTACATTTTATAAAGAGTATTTCAAGTTAGTTCTACACCTGCATATCTTGCTTCTAGGCTAATATTTTTAAAAAAGAAAAATCTGAAATCAATCAATCCACATAAACAGAATAAAGGGGAAAAACACATCAATTGAAAAAGAAAGGAATTTGACAAGATTCAACACTCTTTCATGATAAAATCACTCAGAAAACTAGGAATAAAGGGAAACAATATCAAATTGAGAAAAATCATATGGGATAAACCCTCAACCTATACCACACTCAATGGTAGAAAATTGAATACTTTTCATATATAATCAGGGACAAGGCAAGAATGCCTATTTTTCACGACTACCATTCAACACACTTCTAGGAGTCTTAACAAACATAATGTTCATGGCTTATAAAAATATTAATGCATAAATTTTTAAAGTTTCCACTGAAAACAGCTTAGAATTGTTTATTAATACAAAGTTGGATACAAAATCAAAACATAAAATAAATTGCATTTTATACACTAAAAATGAATAACCTGAAAAGAAAATTACCAATTTCATTTGTAATATCAAAATAAATAAGATACTTAGAGTAATTTAAATCTAAAAAGGTAAAAAAAATTACAGTTTAGACTATAAAATACAATGAATAAATGGGAAGCTATTACATATTCATTCATTGTAAGGCTTACTATTATTAAGATGTTAATAGTCCCAAAGCAATCTATTTGAATATTCCATGTGATATTTATCAAAATCCCAGGGAGTATTTTTGCAGAAAAAGAACAACCCTTCTTAAAATTTATATGGAATCTCAAGTGACCCTCAAATTGCCAAATAATCTCAAAAGAGAGGAATAGTACTGGAGGACTCATATGTTTTTTAATTTCAAATTTACTACTATAATAATCAAACCATTGGTATGGATCTAAAGATAGGCATATAGATCAATATAACAGTAGCCAATAAAAACCTCTCAATTATTTGGTACAATGGTTTTCAGCAAGGGTGTCAAGACCATTCAGTTGAAAAAAGTATTTTCAGTAATGGTTCTGAGAAACTGGGTATACACATACCAAAAAATAAATTTGAGCCCTTTTCTTACAGTATATACAAAAATCAACTTAAGATAAATTCAAGTCCTAAAGCAAACCCTAAATTAACAGTATTTAAGGATGCTTGTAATTGATATCTTACAAAAAAAAAAGTCAGAGAAGGAATAAATTAACATGAAATTGCTGATAATTTCTCAAATAGATAAAGCTATTTAGTTATAGATTCAATACCTCCACATTTTGCATTCTCCTTAGTTAAAAACACAAAAACTGAAAAGAAAGAAATACCATTTAAAAAAAAATAAGACTGAAAGATGACTCATGGAAAAAAATATACATAAAAATGTATGTAGAAAGGTATACATAAATTTATGTGGTGCCTTATTTAGAAATATTTTACACAAATATTCAAAAATGAATGGTCTACTAGGTTCAGAGCTGAAAGACAGGTTCATGTTTGAAGAACGTAGAAAAGGAGATCGAGACTCACTTTTGGTTTGTTTCATGATGACTCACATTATTCCACTGCCAACCCTACATACTGGCAATACAGAATGTGTGCATGTGATCAAGGATACAGGAGTAGGAGCAGCAGCCTCACAGACAAGCATCCAAACTTCAATCTGCAGACACCTGCAAGGTATGAGCACCCAACATGCATAACAGCCAAGTAAGAACCTCAAGCTTGCCACATTTAGATGTTGGGCATCGGGGTATGGAGAAGGGTTGGATTATGACTGGGCATGCAAGTGTTACCATTCAAGAGCCCACCCACAGAAGTCTTGTGTATGATGGCTCTTGTATGAAAGCTATGTCTATTTTTATCCTCACATTGTATAATCTTCATCATCAGACATGTTTTAGAAGTAGGTGAAATTGACCTTGTCATGGACTAATCAGATGCAAAGAAGGAACTTTCAATTGAAAAATTAATATATATATGCTATATAAAAATAAATATAAAAGTGGGATATTAAAGGAGCCCCAATAAAGGATCTTCTAATGAGAGAAATATTTTAAGTGGGTTAACATTTTCACTATATAGTAAGCTTTAAAAAACATATTTGCTCTCTTGAAGATGCTTTGCTGCAGGATGGTGAATTCTGATCGACCGAATTGTAGAGTCAAACTCAATTTCTGGGGCACAGGGCACTAAACAAACAAAGCAAAACACAACAAAACAGGGAAGTCACTTAAAAAAGACTCAAAAATGTGCAAAAAAATGTGTGAAATGTCACTACTATATCACATATGATATGTGAGCAAAATGGGCACATTAAAATGATAATGTAATATCAATCAAGTAAATATCAAATATAGAATAGTATATTAATATTAAATATCTAATTAAATACATTAATACATTTAACATTTTTATCACTTTTTAAGAAGTCAATCTAGCTTTATGAGAATAAAAAATTGTTTATAATCTTAATTTTATATATTTAGAGTAAGAAGTAGTCAGCAATGTTTTCACTTAATAGAGCAAAAAAATTTATAGACCTCTATTATATAAATGACAAATTTTAAATGACTTGTGTGTTTAATATTATTCCCATCATAAATTATATACGAACAGCAAAACTTCTATTAATCCATTAAAACTGGATAATCTCAGGACATAACTGTTCCTGTAGGAAAAGGCTTATGATTAAATGTAAACTGAACAAAGAATAATTCCATATGCACATGAGGATGGTAATTTTGTTCTAGATGTGTGAATAAAAATATGCATTTTAAATGTATATGTAAGATACATACTCATAAATGTACTAGCAAATAAACATACCACTATATTGCTATATGTTTCATTTTTATATTCTTCAGTACTTTATTAAATTTCTAAAAAGAACACAAAGGAGGTATATATTTTAAAATCTTTCACTAGGGGAACTGTGACCACGCACAGAGCAGGCCCAGCGGCCTGCTGAAGAGCAGAGCCGCCCCCCACCCCCCGTGCCTGCCAGGTAGGCAGAACTGTGACCACCAACAGAAAAGGCCCAGTGGCCCGCGGAGGGGCAGAGCTGCCAACCACTCCAGCAAGGTAGGTGGGCCTGCGACCCACCGGCAGAAGAGGAGCAGCGGCCTGCTGAGAGGCAGAGCCGCCCCCTCCCCCCGCGCCGGCAAGGTAGATGGAACTGTGACCACCCACAGAACAGGCCCAGCGGCCTGCTGAGGGGCAGAGTGGCCCCCTACCCCACCCCACCCCCGCGCCTGCCAGGTAGGCAGAACTGTGACCACCAACGGAAAAGGCCCAGTGGCCCGCGGAGGGGCAGAGCTGCCAACCACACCGGCAAGGTAGGCGGGCCTGCGACCCACCGGCAGAACAGGTGCAGCGGCCTGCTGAGAGGCAGAGCCGCCCCCTCCCCCCGCGCCTGCAAGGTAGGCGGAACTGTGACCACCAACAGAACAGGCCAGACCTGCAACCGACAAACAGAACAGGCCCAGTGGCCTGCGGAAGGGTGGAGCCGCCCCCCCCCCCCGCGCCTGCAAGGTAGGCGGACCTGCGACCCACCGGCAGAACAGCCCCAGAGGCCTACAGAGGGGCAGTGCCGCTGCCTGCTCCTGCAAAGTAGGCAGAACTGCGACCACCGACAGAACAAGCCTAGCGGCCCGCAGAGGGACAGAGCCGCCGCCCGCGCCTGCAAGGTAGGCGGACTTGCTACCGACTGGCAGAACAGCCCCAGTGGCCTGCTGGCGTGGTAGGCACATTGCCCCAATTGGAGGAGGGGCAGAGCCGCCGCCCGCGCCTGCGAGGGAGACTTTGCAACTATACAGGACCAATATAAATATATAGGGGGAAAATTCAACAGCACAAAGTTTCACCAAGCAGAAAGAAACGCGAACAGTATGAAGAGATAAGGAAAGAAAGGACCACAAGCAATGCAGGTCAACTCAACGTTAGAAGAGGTAATATCTGCAGCAGATGGAATGTCAGATAAAGAATTCAGGATATACATGCTTCAGATGATCTGGAGTCTCAAGGAAGACATCAGACAGCAAAATCAGACAATGAAAGATCACTTCAACAATGAATTACATAAACAAATCCAAGAAGCAAAAGATCAACTATACAGGGAGATAGAGGTTATAAAAAACAAACAAACAGAAATCCTAGCAATGCAGGAAGCAATAAACCAACTTAAAAACTCAATTGAGAATACTACCAGCAGAGTAGAACACTTAGAAGATAGAACATCAGACAATGAAGATAAAGTATTTCAACTTGAAAAGAACATAGACAGCTCAGCAAGACTGTTAAGAAACCATGAGCAGAACATCCAAGAAATATGGGATAACATCAAGAGACCAAATTTAAGAGTCATTGGGATACAGGAAGGGACAGAGTTTCAAACCAAAGGAATGAACAATCTATTCAATGAAATAATATGAGAAAACTTCCCATACTTGAAGAATGAGACAGAATCCCAAATCCTAGAAGCCTACAGGACGCTGAATGTGCAAAATCATAAGAGATCCACACCTAGACACATTATAATGAAGATACCCAACATACAGAATAAGGAGAGAATTTTAAACGCTACAAGAGAAAGGAAGCAGATTACATTTAGGGGTAAGCCAATCAGGATAACAGCTGATCTTTCAACACAGACTCTGAAAGCTAGAAGATCCTGGAATAACATATTTCAAACACTGAAAGAAAATGGGTTCCAACCAAGAATTGTGTATCCAGCGAAATTAAGCTTCAGGATGGAAGATGAAATTAAAACCTTCCACGATAAACAAAAGTTAAAAGAATTTGCAGCTAGAAAACCATCTCTTCAAAACATCCTCGGCAAAACATTACAGGAGGAGGAAATGGAAAATAACAATGAAAACCAACAGTGGGAGGTAGGACAGTAAAGGGGGGAAAATAATCAAAGAGGAAAACAAACCATGTTTAGTAACATAAATAAACAAATATGGCTGGAAGAACAACCCATATCTCAATAATAACCCTAAATGTTAATGGCTTAAACTCACCAATTAAGAGACACAGGCTAGTAGAATGGATCACAAAACAAGACCCAACAATATGCTGCCTACAGGAGACGCATTTGATAGGAAAAGACATACATAGGCTGAAGGTGAAAGGTTGGGAAAAATCATATCACTCATATGGACTTCGGAAACAAGCAGGAGTGTCCATACTCATATCAAATAAAATAGATTTCAAGCCCAAGTTAATCAAAAGGGATAAAGAGGGACACTACATACTGCTCAAGGGAACCATACACCAACAAGACATAACAATCATAAATATATATGCCCCAAACAATGGTGCAGCTATGTTCATCAAACAAACTCTTCTCAAGTTCAAGAGTCTAATAGACCACCATACAATAATCATGGGAGACTTCAACACACCTCTCTCACCAATGGACAGATCTTCCAAACAAAAGTTGAATAAGGAAACTATAGAACTCAATAACACAATTAATAACCTAGACTTAATTGACATATATAGAATATACTACCCAACATCACGCAGTTACACTTTTTTCTCAGCAGCACATGGATCCTTCTCAAAAATAGATCACATATTATGTCACAGGGCAACTCTTAGACAATATAAAGGAGTAGAGATAATACCATGCATCTTATCTGATCATAATGGAATGACACTGAAAATCAACGATAAAAGAAGGAAGGAAAAAGCATACATCACTTGGAGAATGAACAATAGGTTACTGAATGATCAATGGGTTATAGAAGACATCAAGGAGGAAATTAAAAAATTCTTAGAGATAAATGAAAACACAGACACAACATATCGGAATCTATGGGACACACTGAAAGCAGTCCTAAGAGGAAAATTCATTGCATGGAGTTCATTCCTTAAAAAAAGAAAAAACCAACAAATAAATGATCTCATACTTCATCTCAAAATCCTTGAAAAAGAAGAGCAAAACAACAGCAAAAGAAGTAGAAGGCAAGAAATAATGAAAATCAGAGCTGAAATTAATGAAATCGAAACAAAAGAAACAATTGAAAAAATTGACAAAACTAAAAGTTGGTTCTTTGAAAAAATAAACAAAATCGACAGACCCTTAGCCATGCTAGCGAAGAGAAGAAGAGAGAGAACTCAAATTACTAGCATACGGGATGAAAAAGGCAATATCACAACAGACACTTCAGAAATACAGAAGATAATCAAAAATTATTTTGAATCCTTATACTCCAATAAATTAGAAGATAGTGAAGGCATAGATAAATTTCTTAAGTCATATGATCTGCCCAGATTGAGTCAGGAAGATATAGACAACCTAAACAGACCAATATCAATTGAGGAAATAGAAGAAACCATCAAAAGACTACCAACTAAGAAAAGCCCAGGACCGGATGGGTATACAGCAGAGTTTTATAAAACCTTTAAAGAGGAACTAATACCAATACTTTTCAAGCTACTTCAGGAAATAGAAAAAGAGGGAGAACTTCCAAATTCATTCTACGAGGCCAACATCACCCTGATACCTAAACCAGACAAAGACACTTCAAAGAAAGAAAACTACAGACCAATATCTCTAATGAACCTAGATGCAAAAATCCTCAATAAAATTCTGGCGAATCGGATACAAAAACATATCAAAAAAATTGTGCACCATGATCAAGTAGGATTCATCCCTGGGATGCAAGGCTGGTTCAATATACGGAAATCAATAAATGTTATTCACCACATCAATAGACTTAAAAATAAGAACCATATGATCATCTCGATAGATGCGGAAAAAGCATTCGACAAAGTACAGCATCCCTTTATGTTCAAAACTCTAGAAAAACTAGGGATAACAGGAACATACCTCAATATTGTAAAAGCAATCTATGCTAAGCCTCAGGCTAGCATCATTCTGAATGGAGAAAAATTGAAGGCATTCCCTCTAAAATCTGGAACAAGACAGGGATGCCCTCTCTCACCACTTCTGTTCAACATAGTTCTCGAAACACTGGCCAGAGCAATTAGACAGACGAAAGAAATTAAAGGCATAAAAATAGGAAAAGAAGAACTTAAATTATCACTATTTGCTGATGACATGATTCTATACCTAGCAGACCCAAAAGGGTCTACAAAGAAACTATTAGAGCTAATACATGAATTCAGCAAAGTGGCAGGATATAAAATCAACATGCATAAATCAAAGGCATTCCTGTATATCAGCGACAAATCCTCTGAAATGGAAATGAGGACAACCACTCCATTCACAATATCTTCAAAAAAAATAAAATACTTGGGAATCAACCTAACAAAAGAGGTGAAAGACTTATACAATGAAAACTACAGAACCCTAAAAAGAGAAATAGAAGAAGATCTTAGAAGATGGAAAAATATACCCTGTTCATGGATAGGCAGAACTAACATCATCAAAATGGCGATATTACCAAAAGTTCTCTACAGGTTTAATGCAATGCCAATCAAAATCCCAACGGCATTTCTTGTAGAAATAGAGAAAGCAATCATGAAATTCATATGGAAAAATAAAAGACCCAGAATAGCAAAAACAATGCTAAGCAGGAAGTGTGAATCAGGCGGTATAGCGATACCAGACTTCAAACTATACTACAGAGCAATAGTAACAAAAACAGCATGGTACTGGTACCAAAACAGGCGGGTGGACCAATGGTACAGAATAGAGGACACAGAAATCAATCCACAAAACTACAACTATCTTATATTTGATAAAGGGGCTAAAAGCATGCAATGGAGGAAGGATAGCATCTTCAACAAATGGTGCTGGGAAAACTGGAAATCCATATGCAACAAAATGAAACTGAATCCCTTTCTCTCGCCATGCACAAAAGTGAATTCAAAATGGATCAAGGAGCTTGATATCAAATCAGAGACACGCAGTCTGATAGAAGAAAAAGTTGGCTACGATCTACATACTGTGGGGTCGGGCTCCAAATTCCTCAATAGGACACCCATAGCACAAAAGTTAATAACTAGAATCAACAAATGGGACTTACTCAAACTAAAAAGTTTTTTCTCAGCAAAAGAAACAATAAGAGAGGTAAATAGGGAGCCTACATCCTGGGAACAAATCTTTACTCCTCACACTTCAGATAGAGCCCTAATATCCAGAGTATACAAAGAACTCAAAAAATTAGACAATAAGAGAACAAACAACCCAATCAACAAATGGGCCAAGGACCTGAACAGACACTTCTCAGAGGAGGACATACAATCAATCAACAAATACATGAAAAAATGCTCACCATCTCTAGCAGTCAGAGAAATGCAAATCAAAACCACCCTAAGATACCATCTCACTCCAGTAAGATTGGCAGCCATTATGAAGTCAAACAACAACAAGTGCTGGCGAGGATGTGGGGAAAAGGGTACACTTGTACATTGCTGGTGGGACTGCAAATTGGTGCGGCCAATTTGGAAAGCAGTATGTAGATTTCTTGGAAAGCTGGGAATGGAGTCACCATTTGACCCAGCTATTCCCCTTCTTGGTCTATTCCCTAAAGACCTAAAAAGAGCATGCTACAGGGACACTGCTACATCGATGTTCATAGCAGCACAATTCACAATAGCAAGACTGTGGAACCAACCTAGATGCCCTTCAATAGACGAATGGATAAAAAAAATGTGGCATTTATACACAATGGAGTATTACTCTGCATTAAAAAATGACAAAATCATAGAATTTGCAGGGAAATGGATGGCATTAGAGCAGATTATGCTAAGTGAAGCTAGCCTATCCCTAAAAAACAAATGCCAAATGTCTTCTTTGATATAAGGAGAGTAACTAAGAACAGAGTAGGGTTGAAGAGCATGAGAAGAAGATTAACATTAAACAGGGATGAGAGGTGGGAGGGAAAGGGAGAGAGAAGGGAAATTGCATGGAAATGGAAGGAGACCCTCAGGGTTATACAAAAGTACATACAAGAGGAAGTGAGGGGAAAGGGAAAAATAATACAAGGGGGAGAAATGAATGACAGTAGAGGGGGCAGAGAGAGAAGAGGGGAGGGGAGGGGAGGGGGGATAGTAGAGGATAGGAAAGGCAGCAGAACACAACAGACACTAGTATGGCAATATGTAAATCAATGGATGTGTAACTGATGTGATTCTGCAATCTGTATATGGGGTAAAAATGGGAGCTCATAACCCACTTGAATCAAAGGGTGAAATATGACATATCAAGAACTATGTAATGTTTTGAATAACCAACAATAAAAAATAAAAAAAAAAATCTTTCACTAGAGAGGAAGGGAACATAGGGCGGATGGGGAGGGATTCAGGTACCTCAGGTGTGATCAGCAGTCTGGAGAGATTTTGCTAGGACCCTGCATGTTCTGTGGGCCACTGCAGTAGTCTGGGAGCCTGTTAACTTGACCCAAGCATGAGGGCAAATTTGGGGAACTCTGCTAGATGGACTGTTACAGGTGGCACGGAAATCTCAGTGTTGCTGGGAATCGCTAACACAACAGGAGGAGCCCTCCATTCTGGTGAGGCTAGGATCCTCTCAAAGAAGCCTAGCTGCCCTTTTGGCAGAGTTCACAGATACAAAAGCTTTGGGAAAAGGATTCCTACTTTTCTGTTTCTACATTTCACAGTGGAAGTTTATTGGGCCCACGCACAATCCAAGCTCGAATGAATAAAATATATGCATTTAAAAAATATTTTACTAACTCCAGTTAAATGGATTTCATGCTTTACTTTCTAGAAAACAATATGTTCAAAAGATATAAAAGTCCAGTAAGGATATTCAGATAAACTCTAACAAAAGGTGAGGTTTGAGTAATAGTTTAAAGGAAAGAATAAACCAAATACCCAACATGATATGAATCTTTATATTTTGGGTGAAAATGGAATTATAAAGAAATTAATTTTTTAGGTTTATACTGTTACTGAAAACAGTACTTACTGAACATAACATAGCTATTAATTTTAAAAGTAGGATTCTCCTACTTTATTAAGCATTTTCAGTATTAATTTTTAAAAATTTTATTCTGTTTTACATTAGTGAATTTTTAATAGAAATCGCTGGTATTATAGTAAGTTTTGTGTATAATTAAACATTTTGAAACTATTAAATGCAAAAGATATATTTCTATATTATTAAAATCTTAAGTTCAATAGGAACTTTTTCCATTATAGAAATTTCATTGCAACTTTGAAGTTAAATTTTGAGTATTCTGGCTGTACACAGTGGCCCATGCCTGTGATCCCAGTGATTCAGAAGGCTGAGGTAGGAGGACCACAAGTTCCAAGCAAGGAACAGCAACTTAGTGAGGCCCTAAGCAACTTAATGAGACCCTATCTCAAAATTTAATGTAATAACGATTTTTTTTTTTAAAGGGCTGGGAATGTGGCTCAGAGGTTAACTGTCCCTGGGTTTAATCCCTAGTAGAAAAAAAAGAAAGAAAGAAAAAATTTGAGTAGTCTGTTTCAAAAATATGGGGGGAAATATAAAGTTATAGAAAATTTATATTATACAATACTTTTCATAAATATCTTTCAATTAAGAACTGAACTTATAATGAAAATTTTAATGTCTTGCAAATTACTCAACATTTACAGATTGTATTGTTGCCATAATTGAACATCTGTTTAGATATTCTAAATAATATTCACATTAGCAACATCCCAGGAGAAAGACGAATATTTGTCCTTTTTTTTTTCCTCTTAAACCCATTTCATTATATGTTAGTAATGAAAACCTGTTAAGGAAATTTTAATTATTATAGATTCATAAATTTAGGATAATTGTACTACTAGATCTAATAAGATTTTGTTTGAAAGTAATTGATTAAAAATGAATCTTGGAAGGTGATGTTCACATTTATTGTAAATATTGCCCTGTATCTTTATTTATTTTTTTTTAATTATACACAATTGCAGCACAACTTTTCATTTCTCTGGCTGTACACGATATGTGCAGTCATACATGTGCCTATAGTAATGATGTCCATCTCATTCCATCACCTTTTCTGCCCCATCCTCCCTTCCCCCACCCCCCTTTGCCCAATCACAGTTCCTCCAGTTTTCCCTTGCACCCCCCCCCCCACCATTGATGGATCAGCATCCACTTATCAGAGAGAACATTCCACCTTTGGGTTTTGGGGATTAGCTTACTTTACTTAGCATAATATTCTCCAGCTCCGTCCATTTAACTGCAAATGGCATAATTTTATTCCCTTTTATTGCTGAGTAATATTCCATTGCACATATATAAGACACTTTTTTTACCCATTCATCTATTGAAAGGTATCTAGGTTGATTGCACAGTTTAGCTATTGTGAATTGAGCTGATGTAAAATATCAATGTTGCTGCATTATTATAGTATGCTGATTTTAAGTCCTATGGGTATAAACTGAGGAGTGGAATAGCTGGATCAAATGGTGTTCCATTTCAAGTTTTCTAAGGAATCTCCATACTGCTTTCCAGATTGGTTGCACCAATTTGCAGTCCCACTAGCAATGTATTTGTATGCCTTTTCCCCACATCCTCGCCAACACTTATTGCTTGTATTCTCGATAACTGGCATTCTGACTGGCATGAGATTAAATCATATAATAGTTTTGATTTGCATTTCTCTAATTGCTAGAGATGTTGAACATTTTTCATATGTTTGTTGACTGATTGTATATATTCTTCTGAGAAGTGTCTGTTCAGCTCCTTACCCCATTTATTGATTGAATTATTTGTTTTTTAGGTGTTAAGTTTTTAAGTTCTTTATATATCCTGGAGATTAGTGCTCTATCTGACATGACTGTGGCAAAAATTTGCTCCCAAAATGTAGGCTCTTTCTTTCGCCTCAGTGATTGTTTATTTTGCTGAGAAGAAGCTTTTTAGTTTGAATCCATCTCATTTATTGATTCTTGATTTATTTCTTGCGTTTTAGGAGTCTTGTTAAAGAAGTCGAGGCCTAATTTAACGTGATAGGCCTAATTCTTCATCTATTAGGTTCAAGCTCTCTGATCTAATTCCTAGGTCCTCGATTGAGTTTTGTGCATGGTGAGAGATAAGGGTTTAGTTTCATTTTGCTGCATATGGATTTCCAGTTTTCCCAGCACCATTTGTTGAAGAGGCTATTGTTTCTCCAATGTATGTGTTTGGCACCTTTGTCTAGTATGAAATAACTGTATTTATGTAGGTTTGTCTCTGTCTTCTATTCTGTACCATTGTACAGAATACGAGTGTATTCTGGTGCCCATACCATGCCATTTCTGTTACTATATCTTTGTAGTAATGTCTCCTATTGTGATGCCTCTTGCTTTACTCTTCTTGCTAAGGATTTGGGTCTTTGGCTATTTTGGGTCTCTTATTTTTCCAAGTGAATTTCATGATTGTTTTTCTATTTCTATAAGGAATGATGTTGGGATTTTAATTGGAATCACATTGAATCTATATAGCACATTAGGTATCATGGCCATTTTCACAATATTAATTCTGCCTATCCAAGAGCATGGGAGATCTTTCCATCTTCTAAGATCTTCTTCAATTTCTTTCTTTAGTAGTGTGTAGTTTTCATTGTAGAGGTCTTTCTTCTAAGTTGATTCCCAAGTATTTTATTTTATTTATTTTTTGTTATCATGCAAATTTATTATTGAGATGTTCTTTTAAATATTTATCTTACTATATTAGAAACTTGTTTTTTTTTTTTTCATTTTACACAATTTCATCACAACTGTTCATTTCTCAGATTTCACAGGATGTAGCATCACACCAAAAGAGCAGTCACACATGTACCTAGGGTAATAATGTCCATGTCATTTCACCATCTTTCCTGCCCCCATACCCCCTCTCCTCCACCCTCTTTGCCCAAACAAAATTCCTCCATTTTTCCCATGCCCCTCCACCCATTACAGATCAGCATCCACTTATCAGAAAGAACATTCCACCTTTGGGTTTGGGGGATTGGCTTACTTCATTTAGCATGATTTTCTCTCACTCTGTCCATTTACCTGCAAATGCCATAATTTTATTCTGTTTTATTGCTGAGTAACATTTCGTTGTCTCTATACTCCACAGTTTCTTTATTCGTTCACCTATTGAAGGTCTTCTAGGTTGGTTCCATACTTTAGCTATTGTGAATTGAGAGCTGATATAAACATTGATGTGGCTGCATTACTATAGTATCCTGATTTTAAGTCCTTTGGGTATAGACTGAAGAGTGGAATAGCTGGGTCAAATGGTGGTTTTATTCCAAGTTTTCTAAGGAATCTCCATTCTGCTTTACTTTCAGGCTATTGTGAATGGAATAGTTTTCCTAATTTCTCTTTCACAGGATTCATCACTGATATATACAAATACATTTGTTTTATGGGTATTGATTTTCTATCCTGCTACTTTGCTGAATTCATTTATTAATTCTAGAAGTTTTCTGATGGAGTTTTTTGGATCCTCTAAGTATAGAATCATGTCATCAGCAAATACTGATAGTTTGAGTTCTTCTTTTTGTACTTGAGTCCCTTTAATTTCGTTCCTCTAATTGCTCTGACTAGAGTTTCAAGGGCTATGTTAAATAAAAGTGTTGAAAGAGGGCATCCCTGTCTTGTTCCAGTTTTTAGAGAGAATTCTTCCAGTTTTTCTTCATTTAGAATGATGTTGGCCTTGTGTTTAGCATAGATAGCTTTTATAATGTTAAGGTATGTTCCTACTATCCCTAGTTTTTCTAGTAATTTGAACATGAAAGGGTGCTATATCTTGTCAAATGCTTTCTCTGCATCAATTGATACAATCATATGATTCTTGTGTTTAAGACTATTGATGTGATAAATTATATTTGTTGATTTCCTTATGTTGAAAAAAACCTTGCATCCTTGAAATGGATGAACCCCACTTAATCATGGTACACTATATTTTTAATGTTTCTGTATGTAATTTAACATAATTTTATTGAGAATTTCTGCATCTGTGTTCATCAGGGATATTGGTCTGAAATTTTCTTTCCTTGATGTCTCTGGTTTTGTTATCAGGATGATCCTAACTTCATATAATGAGTTCAAAACAGTTCCTTCCTTTTCTATTTCATGAAATAATTTAAAGAGTATTGGTATTAATTCTTCTTTGTAGGTCTTGTAGAACTCAGCTTTGAATCCGTCTGGTCCAGGGTTTTTCTTGGTTGGTAGACATTTGATGGTGTCTTGTATTTCCTTGCTCGAAATTGATCTGTTTAAATTGTGTGTGTCCTCTTCACTCAGTTTGGGTTGATCATATGCCTCTAGAAATATGTCAGTATCTTTGAGGTTTTCTGTTTCACTGGAGTATAAATTTTCAAAATAGTTTCTAATTGTCTTCTGTATTTCAACAGTGTCTGTTTTGATACTTCCTTTTTCATCATGAACATTAGTAATTTTAGTTTTCTCCTTTTTTAAATTAGGTTGGCTAAGGGTTTATTAATTTTATTTATTTTTCATAAAGCCAACTTTTTTGTGATTTCTTTGAATTATTTCTTTTGTTTCAATTTCATTGATTCCTTCCCTGATTTTAAATATTGCCTGTCTTCTACCACCCTTGGTGTTTGTTTGTTCTTCTTTTTCTAGGGCTTTGAGATGTAATGTCAGGTCATTTGGTTGACTTTTTCTTCTTTTAATGAATGAACTTAATGCAATAAACTTTCCTCTTAGCACTGCCTTCATAATTCCCCAGAAATGTTGGTAGATTGTATCAAAGTTCTCATTTACCTCAAAGAATATTTTTACCTCCTCCCTGATGTCTTCTGTTATCCATGCATCATTCAATAGCATATTATTTACACTCCAGGTGTTGAAGTAGCTTCTATTCTTTATTTTTATCAATGATTTCTAATTTCATTCCATTATGTTCAGATAGAATAAAGGGTATTACCTCTTTTTGTGTGTGTGTGTATTTGCTAAGACTTGCTTTGTAGCATAACATATGGTCTATTTTGGAGAACGTTCTATGTGCTACTGAGAAGAAAGTGTATTCACTCATTGATGGATTGAATATTCTATATATGTCTCTTAAGTCTAAATTATTGTTTTATTTAGTTTCTGTGGTTTCTTTGTTGAGTTCTTGTTTGGAAGATCTATCCAGTGGTGAGAGATGTGTATTATAGTCACCCAGTATTATTGTGTCCTGTTCTATTTGATTTTTTTAGTTGAGAAGGGTTTGTTTGATATACATAGATGCCTTCCCCCCTACTTTGGGGGACATAGATATTTATGATTGTTATGTATGATTGATGTATGAATCCCTTAAGCAGTATGAAAAGTCCTTCTTTATCCCTTTTCAGGAGCTTTGGTTTGAAGTCCACTTTATCTGATAGGAGGATGGAAACCCCTGCTTGTTTACATGGTTCAGGTGAGTGGTATGTTTTTTTCTACCCTTTCACCTTCAGACTGTGGACGTCTTTTCATGTGAGATGACTCTCATGAAGGCAGAATCTTGTAGGGTCTTCTTTTTAAATTCAAAGTGTCATTCTATGTCTTTTAATTGATGAGTTTAGGCCAATCACATTCAGGGTTATTATTGAAGTATGATTTGTATTCCCGAATATTTGGGTTATTTTGGGTTTTTAACTGGATTGGGTTTCTCCTTTGATTGGCCTTTCCTCCCTTTGCTGATTTTCATTGTTGTTTTTTTATTTCCTCCTTCTAGAATTCTTTGCTCTTCTGCTTTGTAGTAGAAATTCTGCAGAATTTCTTTTAAACTTTTGCGTATTAGGAAAGGTTTTTATTTTGTGATTAAATCTGAAGCTTAACTTTTCTGGATGCAAGATTCTCGGTTGGCATCCATTTTCTTTCAGAGCTTGGTATATGCTGTTCCAGGATCTCCTGGCTTTGAGGGTATGGGTTGAAAAATCTGCTGAGATCCAAATTGGTCTCCCCCATATGTGATCCAATTCCTTTCTCCTGTTGCCTTTAAGATTCTATCCTTATTCTTAGATCTAGGCATTTTCATTATAATGTACCATGATGTGCACCTGTTGTAATTTTGTACATTTGGTGTCTTGTAAGTCTCTTGCATTTGATTTTCAAATTCATTCTTCATGCTTGGAAATCTTTTGATATTATTTCATTGAATAGATTGTGCATTCCTTTGGTTTGAATCCCTGTGCCTTCCTCTATCCCAATAAATCTTAGATTTGGTCTTTTAATGCTATCCCTAATTCTTGGATGTTCTGTTCATGGTTTCTTACCATCTTCACTGTGTGGTCAACTTTATTTTCCAGATCATTTATTTTTTTCTTCATTATCTGATGTTCTGCCTTCCAAGTGATCTAGTCTGTTGGTGATCCTTTCTATTGAGGTTTTTATTTGGTTTATTGTTTCCTTCCTTTCAAGGATTTCTGATTGTTTTTGTTTGTTTGTTTTAAGAATTTTTCATTCTTGAAGTAACCTTTTGATACTTGTATTTGCTCCCTTATCTCTTTGTGTGATCAATGGATGCCTGTATTTGCTCTCTTGTTGTTGGACTGAACAATTTTTGCTTGTATTTGCTTTCTTATGTCACTCTTTAATTCACAGATTATTTTAATTATGTCCATTGTGAACTCCTTCTCTGACATTTTATCAACTGCACTGTCAATAGATTCTATTATTGTAGTATCTTGGTTTCTTAGGGGCACTTTCTTCTTTATTTTTTTCATGTTGTCCATGTGTTTTCCTTTCTTGTAGGGTGGCTCTTACCCTAAGATCTTGTAGTGTCCCTTCAGATTACCCATACCTCGCCTAGGTGTTGGGCTTCTAGTCCCCTGCCAGTGTCCCAATATGGAGGCTACTGCAACTAAATGTGATAGCAGCAATAGCGGAAGTAACTCAAGATAGCAGTAGGGGTGTCCCAAGAAGGATGAAACCACTTTCATATATGGGGCTGAAAGGGTGGGCCTTACAATGGCTTTGGGCTGCCTGTTTGGAGACATAGCTGACTCTAGGCCCTGTCTGTTGTTCTAAGGTAGATGCTACATCCAGAGGGCTAATGGCAAAGGCTGCAATGTCCCAAGATGAAGGCAGGCTGGGTGAGAAACTTATTGCAAAATAGGGAGCCCCAGTGTGGTCCTCTGCTCTATTCAAGGGTGTTGCTGGGCCTGGGATCTCACACAGGTCATAAGGGACAGTCCTGGGCCTGACCTGAGCCTGGGCTCTTACACGGTATGAGTAGACAATCCTAGGCCTAGGTTGATGGGGGCAG
Source organism: Marmota monax (assembly GCF_021218885.2). Taxonomy (NCBI): domain Eukaryota; kingdom Metazoa; phylum Chordata; class Mammalia; order Rodentia; family Sciuridae; genus Marmota; species Marmota monax. The sequence goes on along the minus strand of NW_026695198.1, from coordinate 5,397,471 downwards.
TACTAGGCCTGGTCTTGGGCTCTCGCATGTGTCTGCCCTTTATCTTTGAATCCCTGAATTTTTTTAATTTAATGTTTAGTAGCATCGATTTTATCCAGAAACTTAAACATGATCTATATATCTTTTGATCCACAGAGAAGTACATTAGGATATTCAAAGTTATCTTTTAAAATTGTCCCTTTCCTAAGTTAAATTCCTTTAGGGATTTTTTCCCCCTAATTAAATGTGGCCTGGTGGTTATTCTAGCAGTGTGTTAATAGGCTAAGACAGGAAGATTCCAAGTTCAAGGCCAGCTTCAGAAACATAGCGAGGACTTAAGTAACTTAATGAGACTCAGTCTCAAGATAAAAAGTAAAAAGAGTTGGGGATGTGGCTTACTGTAAAATTGTCCCTGTGTTAAATCCAGAGTACTCAAAAAAAAAAAAAAAAAAAAAGGTTGGCTGTTGAATGGAGATCTTACATATTAAAAATTTATCCTAACTCTGTTCACCTTTTAATTTAAAATTTTACATACAAGTCAATTTGATGACTGGAGTGTATGCTCTCCAAACGGATGACTGTTGACCCTAATAACAAAGCATATTTTCCCATAAAAAATTAATTTTGAAGACTTAACCAAGAAAATCATTCTTAGAGAAGCAAGAAACATGCCTGCAATTTCCTTTGAGATGTATGGCCACTACTTTTTAACAGATGTGTGAGGTCCTGGAGAGATCAATACTCTGCAGATATAAATTTACCCAATGATGAATGATATCCATGTGTGGGCACATCATGACAATATATCCATTCTGTAGCTGCTGATAACACTCAGCATTTCCATTTAAAGGCAAGACTCAAAAATGGTTTTTGTTTAGGAGCTCCCAGATCAACTCATATTTTTTATCTATTCCTTTCTCATGCCCTTTACCTTTGTTATTTTCTATGGCTGGATGCAAAAATATAAAAGCATGCCACATTTCTTTTAAAAGCACATCCACTAACTATAAGTAAGTGTTTTAAGATGATTACACATTATATTTGAATGAACTTCCTTAAATTTTATTTTTCCTAGCACAATCATTTTTTTAATTCTAAGTCATCATTAAAATACACACACATAACACACACACACACACACACACACTACTTACTATTGTAAGTTGTAACCATGCACAGATATCTAAGTTCATATGTTCAGTACTGAAACCCTCATTGGTTATGAATTCTTCAAGCATCAGAAGCAACTATAAGCTAAATATATACTTAGTATCCTCAAGAACTCCTTGGTACCACTTGTAAAACAAACTACAACAAATAATGTTAAGTATGATGAGTCTTATAATACTTTATTACAGAAGAACTGAACAAGAAAAAAAAATGACTGTAGGGAAGGATGTAGCTGCACAGAGTTATTGTCATGGGCCTCAGAAAATAATAAAATTAACTTAAACCTGTCAGTATTAATCACTCATAGGTGAACAAAACAATTCTATCGTTGCTAATTATTATTCAGTGTTCTAAGTAAAGGAAATTCAGTCCTTTTAGATAACAACTCAGGAGAGACCTTCAGGTGTGATATATGTGACAACTTTACTCCCTACTCAGTAAAGCTCCATTGTATAATTAAAGGGACCTAAAATAACCTTAATTCAGTAAAACGCAATCCCAAAATGATTTCCTGCATAATTTCCTTGCAGCTCTTCATCTGTCTACTTAGTGCCATTTACATTTTCTCTTAAACACCATGCTGTATAGTTAGAATCAACCAACTGTGGAATGCTCAGCACCCTGTAAGGAACATCTAACAGTAAAAGGTACTTCCCTGTCTTACTTCCTTACCACTGGAGTATGAGACGAAGTCACATGTTAAAAATGGGTTAAGGAAAGGTGTGTTGAGGAAAGGTGACCAGTCCCAAGAAAGAAAGAGGAAAAGGTAAAGAGAAGCAAGGCAGACCAACAAGAAACAAACAAAGAGGAGCCTGAGTCACCAAGCTGGCCACTACTGCTCCATAAAACACTTTTGGATGTTCACTCAAGTGTGATATGTCTACAGTTCACTGCTGCATTTCCAAATGAAGAGCTCTGCTGTTGAGCAAGGCTGAACAATGTGCTAACTAGCTTCTTCTCACTTTGGGTCTTTAACTGGACAGTATATATCTGCTGGTAATTCCCCCCACATCCTGTTCATTATCTTGAGAATGGGGCAGTGGTAGGTCCAGGGAGTTCAGCTCCTGGCACTGTGGCAAGAGGAAGGCCATGCTAAAGTTTAGCCCCAGGTATCAGGGAAAGCAGGTGAGGTGGATATGATAGGGTGAAGTCCTTGTGCAGTACTTATTATTGATGAACTTTCTTTAGGACTAATATATGTTCAGTATTAAGCAATGTGGTAGGTATTATTGATTGATTCTAAGCTTTTTCCCACAGTCGTGAGAAGGCTTCAATGTGAAGAACTTGGGATGCTCTGGCCAGGAAGAAAGCCAAAGGAATAAGGAAGATGATACCATGACAGCATTATTCATTATTCATCAAAGCAGATGATTTGGGCTGAAACAAATATACGTTTTCTGATAATATTGCTTATCAAAATTTGTTAAAAATATTTAACATCTGATGAGTAGTTTTCTAAGAGACAAACTCAGCTATTTTATTGAAATTCTGCTGTCATAATTTGCCAAAATCACCTCCAATCATACAAAAGTAAGAATACAATTGTGAAAATTTTTCATAAAATACAGCACCTAACTCTTCCTTGCTTTCGTTCTGAGTTAAGTGACTGTCTCCACACTTCTTTAATTTCACCCACTGTAACCCAATTTTTTGTTGACACTTGCGTGTCTGACATTCACATGTTGGTGTATAAAGAAAATTGATGCAGAAAACAATAACACACTACTGCTAAAAAGTACATCTAAGGTCTCAGACATGTCAGTGGCTATAAAAAGGAAAAAAAGATTCTACTTAAGTGACACCCATGCCTGTCAGAACCATACTCCACAACCTCTGATCACAGCTTTCAGTTCATTTTCAGTAAATCTCCTTTCTGCTAGTCTTTATTCTGTCATGACTTTCAATTCACCTACAAGCTTTGTTGAATCGTTTGAATGTGGCAAAAGCAACAGAAGTTTTTATTTTTTTCTCCTGTTAGATTTTCACAACAAACATCTTTATGAAAAACATATTTGATTTTTTTTTCAACTTGTGTTTGCCATCTCATAGAGTAGATCTCTATGGATTAAACTTATGACTCTCAAATGATTAGGTAAGTGCATAAAATATCGGAAGATGAGTGAAATAGCTGCTGAGTAAATTCAAATATCTGATTAAATTCTCCCCTCTCTCATCCTCCGTGTGTGTGTGTGTGTGTGTGTGTGAGAGAGAGAGAGAGAGAGAGAGAGAGAGAGAGAGAGAGAAAGAAAGACAGAGAGAGAGAAAGAAAGAGACAGGGACAGAGAGAGACAGAGACACAGAGAGACACAGAGAGAGACAGAGAATGAGTCCTAAAGGGCTGTGATTATCTCAGAGAGGGTACTTATTATTGATGAACTCTATTTAGGACTAATATGTGTTCAGTATTAAGCAATGTGGTAGGTATTATTGAGTGATTCTAAGCTATTTCTAATATTCTCTATCACATTCCACTTTCAGGATTAGGAAAGGTGTGTACAAGACAATCTCATCCTCTTTTTCCCTAATCCTCAAAGATTGTCATGGAACTGAATTCAGGAGAATGGAAAGTGATCAACAGTCAAATGAAGTATTTAGGGGGAATTTTCTCTTTGGTGACAGGGGACAAATATGCCTGGATCCAGTCATTCCTTTTCCATTTGTTTCTTGTCTTGAACACTAAAGTGATGTTTGGAACTACTGAAGCACTAGCATGACCATGAAGTTGTAAACATAAGTCAAAAGCCAACACCATAAACATGGTGGAGGGAGATAATGTGGACAGACAAGAGGTGGGTTCTTGGTGGCATCTTCAAACCCCTGAAATACAGCATATTCTGCTGTCTCCAGAATTCTTGTTAGGTGGGGAGAAAGAATAAACGTTTTCTCAATCAATATACAATGTTGCTCTTTTTTAAGAATAGTATCATACAATACAATCATGTCACATATGCACACGTGTATGTATAGTTTTATAGATACACATACACATACATACACAAACTTCATCTACTTAAAAGTGACACATTTTATTAGTATGAATATGGCACACATGGAAGTATCCAAGTAAAAGAGGAGATTCTTTTACTTTTTCTATTAGGCAAGGGTGAAATTCTTCCTGTTTATGAAAAGAGGTTAATTTTAGTATTGTAGAAGGAAAAATTGATTGGGATGAATTCATTGAAGAAGTAGTAGGTGAAGGAGAAATTTACATTTTCCTGATTCTTCTCACTCATTTAAAAATAAGGGAAATGAGAGCTAGAGCTTTAGATTGCTTGATGGTTTAGCCACTACTAGACATTTATTTTTAACTCATATCCAACTGTGTCCATGTATTGCAACATAGAAAACTATCTTTCAGTGACTATCTTAAAACTATCTCAAATGACTGTTCCACAGAAAAATGAAAAAAAATAAAAAAGACATGTAAACTCAGAAGAAGCAGATACTACAATTTATTGATGTCATGAATTAAATAATTTAACTTAGAATACAACAGGAAAAAAGGAAATGTATAGTTTTAGCACTATTTAAGAGGCAAAATATTGAAAGGATTTTTAAATATTTAATCTTCACAGTAACATATGGTTACTTAGCACCTATTTATGAGAAAACTAAAGTCTATGCACATGACTACTAAGTGGAGAAGTTGCAATTTTATACCAAGTTTGATGATGCCAAAATTCATGCTTTTTCCACAACACAGAAATACTTAAAAAGCAGCAACCTCAGTTTGCTTTGACAAAGAGTGTTTTAAAGTTTCATTTCTTTCTCCTTTCAGTTCTAGCCTATTGGAATACATTTTAATGCTGGTTGCTTATATAACTTAATGCAATTATATAGATCTCAGTCTTTTCTGCTGCCTGAATTTTTAATAAATCTTGCTTTGTATAGGTATAAGAAATCAGTCTAGATGGACTTTTGGGTTAATTTTAATGTTTTGAAGAATTTTACCTATTCTTAATGTTTTTGTATTCTGTGAATAACATTTTAATTTTCCTACTATGATATTCAGTTACCTATCATTAACAACCTCACAGTTTTCATTTATTTTAGGTATAATCCATATCTTCATGATTCTTTTCAATCCTATCTGAAAAGGTTCTAGTTCAATTATTTGAAGATGTCTACATTTTTGAAGCATTAAAACTTTTAATAGTAATAGAATAAGGTAAAAAATATTCTATTAACTTAGAAAAGTAAATAAAACAAAGTTTACCTATGAATACTATTATTTTATAAGAGAATGATATTTAAATTACAAGGCAAAAGCCTACATAAAATAAAAGATCTGCTTTAGAAAATAAATTGAATTTAGAAAAAATTCACTTAAGCTGACCAAAACATTTCACTTTACCTCAGACCAGTGAAAATCTTGTATATTCAATGATACCCATGGCTATAATTTAATTTTTTCTTTTCTGTAAATCCAAGCCATTACTTGTCATAATTTTTTTTTGCCCATCCCATCACTTATTTTACTCTTTCTTGTGATTCATTCAACTTTTAAACTTCCCTACATTTCTTATGTACAGATTCAATTTCTCATAGCACATCTTCATGTTATCTATGGAAGGTGAAAGTTTGCATTTACTTATAAGCTTATTTCAATAATGTTTTCCTTTCCCATTGTACTGTTTGCTTCATGAAGGTAGAGCTATCCATTTCTGCTCAATCCTATAGTCACTGTCTCATAAATCATGCGATGGGTCTTCAAAAAACTATTGTTGAATAAATGGATGGATAAAATCAGGGAACTGACAATCACATCAAATGTTAACATTTGATATTTGTATGTGTATTTATTTAAATGAAGTTTTATTTTAGAATGGTTTCAGATTCACACAAAAAATTACAAGTATAAATCAGAGTTTCTATATGCCACATAACCATCTTAGCATAGCTAAGATGTTCCTATCTAGTTCCTATGTGATACCACATAGTTATCATTAGCATCTTGTATTTTATTATGTAGTCCATTTGTTACAATTAATAAATCAATGCTCATATGCTATTTTTAACTAAATTCCATGCTTTATTTATATTTCTGTAGATGTTACCAAATATTCTTTTTCTGTTTCAGGATCTCAACCATGTACTATATTGCACCCTGTCTCCTGAGCTGCTCTTGGTTAGATCAGTTTTTCAAACTTTCCTTGTTTTCAAAGTTTGGGTTGCTAGGAGTTGCTGGTCCATTATTTTGTAGACTATTCAGCACTAATGATTCATCTGATGTTTTTCTCATGCTGAGACTGGGATTGCAGATTGGAGAGAAAGACCCCAGGGGCACATTACCATATTTTTATCACATTGTATTGGGGGTATCTATTTCAACCAAACAGTCATTGCTGATTTTAACCTCGATCACCTGGCTGGAGTGGTGTTTGTTATTTCTTTACTATAAAGTCATACATTTTCTTTATACTTTATGCACTGAAGAAAGATTCCTATGTTCTCTAAGAAATAAAGTTATGGAAGAAAATATATTTTGATATTTGTATATTTTATTATATATTAACATCCACAATATGATATTTGAATTCTTCATCATGTATCATTCTTCCCAAGGATATAGCTTCCTATTAATGCTTAATGGATTGTTGGTATATAAAAATGATACTTTATAGCCTCTGATATTGGGCAGTTGTATAAAATATCTTATTTTAATTTATTAAAGTAGGCAAGAATGATAAAATTTCAATCTTGAAACTAAAGACACTCTTCAGTATCTTTAGTATTTCGCTCAAGTTGTTTACTATGAATATTTCTTTGAGTATTTTATAATTGGTGCAGTACAAGAACCACGTTTTGAAACTTAAGTTTGTTTGCATATAAAATACATACTTAAAATTTGAATCTTATTCACTGATGGTTCTATGATGTGCAATATGAGAACATGACCCTTGACTAATCATCATAATAAAATATGAAATTATTGAGAGTTTAAATAATAAAATATATTATTATTGAGAGTTTTTAACATATGATTTTATAGGGATAATACAATATCAGTCAACAAATATCAAGACAATATTGAGTCTAAAAGACATTTGACCTCATGGTAATACCAACAACCGAAACTCAAACATATTATTAATACCCTTTTTATCCTAAACAGTTTCTACATCCAGAAATAGTGAGCAGGACAGGAAAAGTCTCAAATGATATGACAGAGTGGAATAGGAATGAGTCAGTGATATTTCTATTAAAAAAAAGCTGAATGCAGCATATGATATTTGCCTCTATATATTTGAGTAACTGCCAAGTGAAAGAAGAAGTTAAATTATAGTGTCTTTCCCAAGGCGGAATTAGTACAAATGGATGAAAGATACAAGACAGAGATTTTTATTCGCTCTAAGGAAAGATTGCCTAATATTGAACTGTCAAAGATTGAATTGCTGCATTGTGAAGCAGGGTTTTCTTGTCATTGAAAGATTTCCAGCTGAGAGCTATCTAAGAGGATCTTTGCTAGAGATATTCCTTAATTGAGTGGGAGATGACATAGATAACCTCCTCAGTCCTCTCCAAGGAGAAGGTTTTAGGAAGCGACACATGCATACATTCTTGAAAGAATGAAAGTTGGGGGCACATTATTAATGTGCTCAAAAGTATTTGCCTTCACTTGAGATCAGATAGATGTATCACAGTACATTTATTCCTGATCTCTCTGGCAGATCGTATTTTTCTATCCTTGTCCCTTAACTCAGTGAGTTATATGAAGACGGTTTATTTCAAAAACACCCTTGTTTTTCAGACACTTCATTACGGGGAGGTAGATTTATGAGGGATGAAAGCAAATACGCTCAGATAATACCAGGGATGTCTACCATGGACAGCACTTCCACTTTTTCCTGTCCACAGATGCTCTAAAATGAGAAGGCAACTCACAGGTTGTATGAACTTAACAGGTGGGATCTGTCAACTGCAGTGTTTGTGGGAGCTCCATGAATCTTTCTCTCCTCTTTTTTTTTTTTTCCTTCACTTTCAGGATTCTTTCCTTCAACAGTTGATTGACAGATTGACTCATTTTTTCATTTCATTGCTTGTTCAGCATGAACTGCTAAGTACTGAAAATACAAGGACATAGGACATACTTGGTGGCCAAGTGTGACCACAGTCAAGTCACACATGACCTACTGCTCCTAGGTCAGAGCCACTGCTGCTCTCACTCCCCAGGTCAATGAGCACCCTCCAGCTTCACATCTGTATAGCAGCTTTTCTCAGTTGTGACCTCCTCCCAACTCAGCAGGTCAGCTTGAGTTTTAGATGCTAGTATTTCTTTCTGGGCCTCTTATATCACTTCTTCATCATTTTCCGTGGAAGCTTCTACACATACTTCCCATCCATGCACTGGAATAATAAATTGGTATTGTTTCCCAACCAATATGAGTGAACTTGACAATAAGATATTTTTTTTTCTTTCTAGGACGTCTAGTGATTATTATAAACTATTTTGCACTTGCACTAATTAATAATGTAGAATATTGTTTTCTAACTTAAATAAATGAATCCATTGTTGCCATGGAAGCAGAGACAACACAGACAGTGTTAGATTTAGATATGAGATGTGTCCCCAAAGCTCCTGTATTATTGCAGAGAAGGTTGGAAGTGAATTGATTGCAATGTGAGTGCTAATGGACTTCCGGGGTGGTATTATAAGCAAATAGGATGTGGCTGAGGATGGAATCATCTTCCATGTGGACCTCCCCCAACCCTCTCTCTCTCATTCCTGGCTGCCATAAATGAGGTAGCACTCCTCCACTATACTTTTCCACCATGATGTTCTGCCTCACCTTGGGCCCAGAGCAGTGGAGTCAGTCATTTATGGACTGAAATCATGAACCAAAATACACTTTCCCTCTTTCAAGTTGGTCTTGTTGGTTATTTCATCACAGCAATGCCAAGCTGACTCACAAAGAAATCGGTACTGAGAAGTGGGGTCATGGCTCTTACTAACTTGACCATGTGGTTTAGAGGCCTTTACAGCTGGTTTGTGGGATGGATTTGGAAAAGTATGGAGAAGTAGGTGGTAGAAGACTTAAACTCTTGTAGCAAAACTTAATGGGAAATTCTGGTGGGAGCTCAGAAGACCAGATGCTGCTAAGAATGTGGACAGTACCCGTGAGGTTTCAGGGGGGAAATGAAGACTCTACTAGAAATGGCGGAGAGGCCCCTCATGTTATATTCTGGCAAAGGACTTGTCTACATTTTGCTCATAACCTTGAGACACTGTTGAAGGTTGAACTTCAAGCTGATGTTCTAATTAATTTGGTGGAGCACCCGCCTTCGGTCAGTGCCAAGGATATGGATGGCAGCTTTCAGCCAGGTTTAGCCTGAGAATCAGGAGCAGAAAGCAGGGCTGAAAGATTTTAAAAACTTTGGATTGAGAGAGCAATAATCTCATCAGTCCATCCTACTTTGAATGGACTAACTGGCTGCTCACTGTAGGCAGCTGGGTTACACTGGAGTAAGTGGGCCTCCAGGGGGCCTGCCCTGAAAAGGTTCCTCTTTTCTGCTGGTCCCCTCCCCCCTTCTTCCTCTATGTGCTGCATGGCTGTCATTAATAGAGCAGTGCTCTTCTACCACACCATTGCCCATGACATGTGTGCTGCTTCACCTTGGGCCCAGAGCAATGGAGTCAGCCACATAGGGACTGAAATCTCTGAACCTAGGAGCCAAAATAAATCCTTCCTCCACTGAGTTGTCTCGCCAGGTGTTTTCAATGATAATTTGACTAACACTGGCAGCTAGAAGCTATGAGAAAAAAATCCATTCCCCCACCCACTCCATGAAAAGGAAACTGAAAATGGTTCCTTGGTGCACGAAGGATCCCCATTAGTTTCTCTCATATATATTTTTTGTTGCCTTGGCCTGAACGGGGGCCCACTTATAAGGAAATATTCAAGGGTACAGGAGGCTAAACTCAGAGATAAACTCTATATTTCTGGAAAGAGGATGAAGAACAGTAATGTGGGGATCCAGAGAATACAAGGGAATCCTCCAAGAGGGAGAGCATAAACGGGATACTTCAATTCTATGTGTAATCTGAGAGAAATTCTGCACTCCCTTCAAGCAGTGCACATGCGGGAAACTCCAAAAAGGCAAAGCAAATGCTTTGAAAACTCAACAAATATTGAAAACACCCCATGGAAAATGAGTCAAAATTTAAAGTCTGAATCTACTTATTTTGCTCACTTGCTTCCATGGTAGGCCAAAAATGGCCTACCTGAAAGATATCTATGTGAAACACCTGGAATCTGTGAATGCTTTATTTGATAGAAACAATGTGGAGGATTCTTGTAGATGCATTTAGGTTAAAGCTCTTGGGATGAGAGGTCACACCAGATTATCTGGGTAAGCCCTAAACAGAGTACAGTTGTCCACCTAAGAGACATCCAGAGGAGGAGGCAATGTGACCACAGAAGCAAAAATTGAAATAGTGTGGCTAAGAGCCAAGAAGTGTTGAGAGTCATCAGAAGCAAGAAGCATTCTCCACTAGGGTGTCCAGAAGTGAGGTAGTTGGCTGACATCTTGATTTCAGAATTGAGGGTGAGTTTCTAATATTTCAAATCACCAAGTTTGAGGTAATTTGTTATAGCCGCTGAAGGAAACAAATACCACTCTATAATGCTATGTAACATAACTCTTCAAAACTTAGTGACTTAGCAAATCTTTTATTATCCCACAGTTCCTGTGGCTCAGGAGTCCAGATACGGGTTTTCTTTCCCTGGCTATTTCAGAAGACTGTAACCAAGGGTCAACTGAAGCCATGGTTTCATCCAAAGCCCTGACCCGTGAGTTATCTTCCTTCAGGCTTACCATGTATCTCACATCTAAGGAAAGGGGATTGCTTAAGGGTGGGGATACCAGGAGGTGAACATCATCGAGGATCATCTTATCAGCCTGACTGTTAAAGACTGCCTCCTTTCCCCATATTTCAACTCCCTATAATATGCAAAATGGATTTACTCCTTTCCAAGGTTCCTGAAAGTTAACCCCCTTATAATATTGGCATATTTTAAAATTATTTAATATGAGATAACTTTGGAAATAAAATTAACAACTTTCTATCTGGCTAAATAATGAATAGCAGAAAAAAAATTTAAAAAATAATTAACTTGGAGCAAGGAGGTATTGTTTTAAGTACTGTTCTTTCATTCTTTTTTTTTTTTTTTTTTTTTGATATGCGGGATATAACCCAGGGTCTAGCACAATTCCACAATTCACAAAAGCACTCTGCCACTGATTTATACCTCAGCCTCTCTTTAAAATTTTGAGACAGGGTCTTGCTAAATTGCCCATGTTGGCCTCTAACTTACGATTATCCTGCCTTAGTCTTCTGAGGAGTTGGGATTATAATCATTCACCACCATGACCGCAAGTACTCTAGGAGATATGAATTCTATCTTCAGAATCAATTTGAGGCCAAGTGTAGTGGCGGTTGGGGAGGCTGAGGCAAGAGGATTAAGAGTTCAAAGCCAGCCTCTGCAACTTAGCAGGCACTAAGCAACTCAGAGAGACCCTGTCTCTAAATAAAAATATTTAAACAATGGCTGAGGATGTGGCTCACTGTTTAAGTATCCCTGGGTTTAATCCTCAGTAGCAAAAAAAAAAAAAATGGATTTGAGTCTACTTTAGTCCAAGTAATAGCAAATGCCAGTGGTAACTGGTGGAAACAATTAGTTGTATTCCACAACATTACAGCCTCCCTTTCTAATGTAAAAGCTTTTAAAATATGTTGGCATCTGTGCAGCACAGCTTAAAGACAAGTCCCCTAAGGAACTTTTTATACTACATACTGTTTACTAAACATATTGTGAATATTTAGGAGCCACCCTGATTAATAATAAAATTCAATTTTCAATTATATTTTACTAAATTTTTTTTTATATTCAAGGACCTTCTAGAAAACTAATTTCTTCAGAAAGAAGCTATAATTACATTAAATTTTCAAATAAATTTAGTATAAAATCCCCATTTCAAAGTTATATCATTGCTGGAAATTAGTGAACAAAAAGAAAGCAAGTGGTTAGACTGTTGTTAAAGTCATTCTAACATAGGGTTTTCTGTTTGTGGTTCTATTTTTCTTTCTTTTATTCTTCTCTGTACTCCAACTGTCTTTATACTAAAATATAATTCATCATTAAAAGGTTTTGTAATGTTTTGGTTTCAACATTTCTTTCTTCAAATCATCACATGTTTATTTATTTGTCCATTCTGATGGCACCGGGGATTTAATCCAGGGGCACTCTATCACTGAGTTATATCTCCAGCCCTTTTTATTTTTTATTTTGAGACAGGGTCTTGCTAAATTGCTGAGGCTTGCCTTGAACTTGTGACCCTCTTGCCCTGCCCTCCCAAGTTGCTGGAATTATAGTCATGTGTCACTGTGCCCAGCTTGTAAGCATGTTTTATATCTTTTCAGAAGTGTAGTTTGCTAATACTTTAAAACTTATTATTTCATATGCATTTTTATCTCGTTCTAAAATTTATTGCTATGTCTGATAATCTCATTGGTGGACTTTCTCAGATATTTACCCCCATTTACCCCAATATTTTCTTTTTGCACCTATTAATAACAGATACACCATTTATGCCTAAATTATATAAGCCTTCACCAATTCATAATATTGGCAAGTAAAGAAAAAATTAGTTCCTCTAAGTAGTAATTCTAGAATCTCCTTAATATAAAAAATAAGAGAACTTGAGATGTCAACTGTCTATTCTAATCAGAACTTTCCACAGTAGTCTTAATCCAACTTCTTTCTTCACATTATGTAACTATATCAATCATATTTCATCATGGCATTATTGTGACTTCTCTGTAGCTATTGTGATTTTCACATTGTCTTTCCCTACGTTCAATGTCTTTTCAACACATATATTGTACTTCACATACAGGAGTGCATTGTGATCAAAAGTATTTTTACTGAAAACTGATCAGAAGAACAAAAGGACATTTATTACAATATAATCAAGGACAGGTGAAAGAACAGAAAACCTATAATATGGCAATAATATCACAAGAAATATATGGATCTCCCAGCATTTAAAACAGTGTTGAATAAGGGTGTTATCTGCTTTCCTAAATTTCATGGCAAGTATTTGTCGTAAGGATGAAAAATAAACAGAAAATTAGGCTTATCCTTCCTTAGGCTTATAGAGCTTAATGACATTTACATCTTTGCTCTTTTTTTTTTTTAAATTTCAAGAAAGCTATTTCAAATGCTTGTCAGTTGGATCGCATCATTCTGAGTGAACATACCTTCCAAAGAAGTTGTTTTCATGAAGCTTTCCTAGGATTTTAGACTAATGAAAAATTGGATCTAGTAAAAAAGTAAAGCTTTCGATTTACTGCTTAACATTCTGTTCTTTTTAAAGTACTTTTCCTCATATACTTTATAGGACATGGCTTAATTTTAAGACATTCTAAATACTCCTGCAATGAAATAGAGAATTAATACTCACCCAAGGTAGTTTTGCTTGCCTTTATCCCTAGAAACATCCACATGATACAAAGGGAAGAAAAACACAATCCTCAGAGAGACATTGCGTTTCTAGTCTGCCTGCCTGCCTGCCTGCCTTCCTTTTTCTGATCGGTACCTTAACTATAGTTATGATGACATCGTCAGATTACCAAAGACTGGGCTGGAAGGTGAGCATCAGTTTTTTTCCTTTTTTTTTTTTTTATTGTTGTTCCAGGAATTAAACTCAGGGGTACTTTGTCACTGAGTCACCACTTCCCCAGCCTGTTTTTTACTTTTTAAAATATTATTTAGAGACAGGGTCTCTCTGAGTTGCCTAGGTCCTCACTGAGCCTGGCTGTGAACTCACAACTCTCCTGTCTCAGCCTCCCAAGCTGCTGGGATTACAGGCATGTGCCACTGTGCCCAGCTGGTAGGCATCAGTCTTACCCAACTCAGACATGCCCAAGTCAGCCCTTATCCTGGGTTCATACCTCTGAGGAGGGCTCAGAGTATTTTTACCTATTTAGCCACCCCCCAAAAAATCCATTTATCTTTATTCATGGCATAGTGAGACACAATTTCACATCTACCAAAAAAAATATATAAAGGCAATAAGATACCAAGGATTGAGAAGGATCTATAAAGATAAGTCACCCACTGAGACTAAGAAGGTAAATCGTTTAGTCATTTGAAAAACACTTGGCATTACCTAGAAAAATTGTACATGTACACATGCAGTGGCTATCAATTCCACTCACAGCGCATCCCACCACCACATGTATGGACATTGTGATGGAATCGCTTGAAATAATCACAACTAAAAACAAGAGCATTGGCTTTAATGACTGTGCTGGTCCTCTTATTTTTAAGAAAGACTTATTTATCACAATACTTTCTTATTTAAGTAAAAATCTGTACAGTTACTCGGGTACAGAAGATCACTTTTATAAGAAAATCTTTGTGTGATCCATGAGTTAGTAGAGGTACATATTTCTGCTTAACCATTTATATATTAGAGTTCTGAATTTTCCTTAGGAAATCTTAATTGCTCCAATATGGCATGGGAGAAGTTTTGGACAAAGGAGAAAAGTAAGACAAGAGCATGATGATGTCAAGTACTTGATTTTCGAAAACAAATATCTGTAATTATAATACATCAGTATTCAAGGAAGAGAGGTTTATGGTTTTGTTTAGTTTGTTAGACTACACAGCTCCTGGGAATGAGAGCAAGATAGCAAGAGAGAATTGATTAGATTATTAAAGAGTAATGATAATAAGATGGTGACAATAAACAGACACAGAATGGGAAGAAAGGAAATGTTTGAAGTAGAAAGATACATGAAATGAAGAGAAGCTAATTCCTATCAATCTAGACCTGGCTCTAATGAGCAAGTTTCTAGATCCCACAATGATGTTTTCTTATTATTCTTGGGCCAGAAGAGTTCCACACAAGACTTCAGTCTCCGTGGTAGCTCTTCTCACTATATTATCCTATTCCTTTAAAAATTCTTAGCCACAGTCCCAAGATCACTGAAAGTAAATTAATAGTCTTTGTTGAAATTCAGTAGCATATTAGCCCAGAAAGCTTTTACTTATTTTTAACATATTTAACTTTTAATGCAAAATACAATTTTTTGTTTACTGAATGAAAACAGGTCCCTTTGACATTTGCTACGGAACCCTACATGCCTGACCATTCTTGAATTGACAAATTGTACTGGGACTTTCAGGGTAAAGTGACTTTCTTCTAATAAGTGTCTCAGAAGAGTTTTCATGCTGAATATGAAGTGGCTCATTCTTGGAAAGATACCGAACAGCTGATGCAAAGTCAAATATATATTGAAGAATTTCATGAAGGCTGAGAAACTCTCTGATCAATATCCCTTGGATCACTACTTACTTACATTGTGCTTTGTGAGGTTTGAAATATTCGTTGCTATTGCTTGTAGCCAGTCAACAGATTCCTCGGCTGAGAGGCACTGAATAATTCCACTGCATACCCCGTCCACAGCAATGACTTGAAAGGCATTCTGCCTGCAGATATGTTAGAACATATCAGATCAAGAAGCAAAAACATAACGTGTAAATACAAAAGAATCTAAAAAATTTCAAAAGCATTTTTTTCTGTGTTTGCAATAAAATTACAAACACTCTCTTTATTATTTTAGCTTCTGTCATCTCCTCTTGACATTTTTTGGTGTGTTTTCTGACTTACAAATGGAGCACAACTCAAACAAATATCACACATGACATAAAAATCACTTGGATAATCTAAGCTGCAGAACTTAATCATTAGTTCTTCACACTCAATCTCTGTTTATCCATCTTCTCAAACATGGGTGGGAACTCAAGGTCACATCTCCTTTCTGGTTCTAAATGCTCACATTCTTAATTTGTGTCAATGTTGAGAATTTCTGTAACACCAAACTTTTTTTCATAAAATGCAATGACTTATCTTACTATCTGTATGGTCTTTTATTGATGTTTGTTGTTGGTAAAGGAAAGTCAATGATGCCTTCCTGAAAATTGCTTACAACGTACTATAGAACTTAAAGTTTCTCCCTAAAACTTCAATAACTTCAATACTGAATGATTTCCTCTTTTTTTTTTTTTTTTTTTGGTCCCACATCATGTTCTCCCAATGCTTAGACATAAACTTAACAGACAGGAAGAGGTAGAATCCTGGAATGAATGAAAGCTAGTCAAATACCTCAGCTTTCAGAATCACCCTGTTGTGTAACACAATACACGTTAGGAAATGCACAAACTATATTTAAATACTAGCAGATTGTGAAGCAATAAGAAACCTTTGCATCTCAGCCTATGAAATGATATGTAAATTAAAATAAATTATATATTTTCTCCAAAATTATATATCCCTTGCCCTTCTGTGTTTTGCTATCGAGCATTTGTGGGTATTAACATTATTTACTACCTCAAAGGAAAAGCCAGAGAACATAGATCTGGCTCACAATTAATTCACGTTCTTCCCTTTTCTTTTTAGAATGTTTCCCATCTTATAACTGAACACAGAATTAAGCCTTCAGCATCCAAAGTACACTGCATTCAAATTATTAATATTTTTAGAGAAAGTAGTTCTCATATCCTTGACACAGCATTTTTTACTGAAAACAGGGACATGTTCAAATATCTATTTTTTTTTTCTTTTAAAAATACAAAATCCCTGTAGGAATACAATTGTTATCTATCTCTTTGAAAGAAGGTTCTTTTGAATTTGTGGCAAGGAAAAAAAAAATGCACAGCAAGAAAAGAATATTAAAAATGCACATGTACATTTTTAGCTTTAATTCTAATGTTCAACAGTGAGTAAGACATTTACAATATCCAGACAGAAGCTCAACCAGCCAAGGGAAATGAGAACTAATTTGGGTTTAGTAATACGCATTTCTTTCTACTAATTAGCATAACCATTGCTTCATGTGCTGTAAATCAAAGCATGCCTTAAAAGTATTCGTCCTCTCTTCTATAAATGAATCATGACAGCTAGATATTTTTAACTGATTAAAGTGAACACACTCATATCAAATCATATATGTGACACAATTCCTAGGTAGAATAATTCTGAAAAACTAGCTTTTTATGAACCAAGACCTACATGTTGACATAAAACCATCTTTACATCTTATGTCAACTCTTATAAATAAATGGAAACTAACCCTTTCACAAAGCACTTGTACAGATTCTTTGATTAAGTATCATCTCTTAAAAAAAGTCTGATCATAAAGATTATAGATATTTGGGTTATGCTTCTGTCTACCACTGAATAAAGAAGAGTGTTGGCAAATTAGTCCACTTAGTTGGGCATCAGTTTCCCCAAAATATAAATGAGAGTGATATACCTTACAAATTTAACCCACATTTGCTGAGTAATTGGTAGGGTCCACCTATTTCAAAAATCACGAAGTTCTATGAATAATGTCCCTTTGAATGCTCCATTAACATGGCGAACTTCGTGAGAATGACACCATATAGACATTATTTCATTAAACTCTTAGTAATAACTGAAGTACTTTTGTTTTCATTTGCAGCCTTTAGAAAATATAATTCTTTGACATGATATAAACAATAAGAGTCAGTCTTTTATGCATTATCTTATTTAATAATACACTTTTTGAAATCAATAGACTTCATTACTCATTAATATTCTGACACATTAAAATTTAGAAATGGTAACCATAGACTTGAGTATACCCAGAGCAAATTATGATTCTTAGTTTAATGCATGTATGCCAATAAAATGTTGCTTAACTAAAGAGGTGAGTAATCTGAAGTCTTGAGTTCAGATCGATTTTTCTACTCTCCATTTTTAAGGATTCTAATGATTTTTTATCATTTCTCTGGCATTAAAAACTATTCTCCAATATTGCTGAATTTCAAAATAGTTTTATTTTTTAATAATACAAATTTAGTCTTCCTTGTATGAAAAATGCACTGCTTCCAATAAGAATTTGTAAGTATATTTCAATCTAACATATGCATATACATGAATATGCAAACGTTTCTAATTAATGCAATTAATTCATGTTTTGATTCATTCTTGATTTTATACCACAGGAAGGCATATGTAGGAAGATATTAATTTTAAGGGGGTGGTAAATAGGAGAGGAAATGGCAGAGAGAAGGGCTTTTGTACATGAGGAACAAGAGTTTCAGGGACAAAAATATATCATTTGGCAAGGCTGGTTGGCCACATCCTTGAGTGGGCATCCTGGGAGATTAATGCAGGAAATTTGGCTCAGAGTGAGGAGGGCTTCAAGCATCCTGCAGAGAGGTATACAACGCACAAGGGACATGTCTGAATTTTGCATGGAGAGTTGGATTGGTGTTGTGTAGTGGTCCTGTTAGGCAAGTGAGGAAACTGTGTGAACTGATAAAATATGAAATTGAAAATAACATATTAGACTAAAAATGAAACAATTAGTCCAAGGGATTTTTAAGGATGTTGGAAATTAGTTGATTCAATAATTTTTTAATGGATTATAAAGGATAAGGCAGAGTCAGAATTCCTCCAGGGTTTTAAACCTAAGCTGTGAAACAGCTGGATTGGGGTAGGCAAAGGAAATAATAAACTGTAAACAGGAGATAATTAATCCAAAGACAAATATCAGAGGCCTGAAAAACAGTGAGAATTACAGATTACTTAACATATCGCAATGTGTATGTAATGTTGGTGATAAAGTAAGACCTACCCAGCAGGAGCTTTCAAAATTATGCTAGGACATTTCTACCACCCCCTGAAAGTGGGGGAGAGCTAGTGCTAATGGTTAAGCATTGGACTGAAAAGTTCACTTCTTTAGAAAGGTTTCTTGGTGTCCTTAAGAAAGTGGAAACGAAAAGAGAAGGAAGGTCAAAAGACAAATGAGAAGGGTATTCTTGCAATATGCACCAATGAACAATGATAAAAATCTCTCTCAAGAGAATGGCTCTGTGCATGTCAGAGAGAGGACTGACTCAAATGTACTCCAATTATGTCATTTTCCTGGTTTTATAATTATTTAGTTGGGGGGGGTATGTTGAAGGAAAGAGAGAAAAAAATATATATAATTCTCCAGTTAGTGATATCAGCAGTGTCTTCTATTCTTACTGAGTTCCATTCACATGCAGCAGGTCCAGAGTCTTTTCTGCCATGTGTAGGCTACCTTGCTTCACTGTCTCAGCATTTATTTTATATTCAGGATCAAATATAAAGCTGCTTAACGAACTCCATAAACATTCCTTCCAAACTAGTTTTCTTACCTATTTTCCAAACCTTAAATCCACCAATCCCTTTCATGATTTGAAACTAGTTAAGTTACCATTCCCTCAATACGCTCAGCCCTCTTCTGCAACTGTATAGTTTCCCACAGTATTCCTTTTGAAATACCTTTATTTCCAACTCCACTGATTATCTGTAAGGTCACTGCTAGTCAATTCTCTCTCAGACCCATAGATTCTCTAGGTATAAAATAAAAAGGCAACCCGTGTCCTGTTTTTTTAACTCTTGTATTTTGAATACTTTGGACTAGGCTTCTTAAAACCTGATAATCTTTTTTTTGGGGGGGAGGGGTGGGGTACTAGGGATTGAACTTGGGGGCATGTGACCACTGAATCATAGCCCCAGCCTAAGGCTGTCTTTGAACTCTCCATCCTTCTACCTCAGCCTCCAGAGCCTCTGGGATCACAGGTGTGCACCACTGCAGCTGGCAAACCTGATAATTCATAAAAATGTGAATTGTATTATATCTACCAGTCAAAATCCAATTCAACTTTTAAGAGTTTAGCCAAGATGCAACTTATGTGTGTGTGTATATGTGTGTGTGTGTGTGTGTGTGTGTTTAGCCAAGATGCAAACTATGTGTGTATGTGTAGGTGTGCGTGTGTGTGTGTGTGTGTGTGTGTGTGTGACTTTTTCTTTGGGATGTTTGGGGGGATTGAACCCAGGGCTTTGCATATGCTATTACTGCCCACTACCACTGACGAACATTTCAGCCCTTTTAATTTTTTTTTTTTTTTAATTGAGTCAGAATCTCACCATGTTGCCAGGTTTGGCCTTAAACTTGGCAATCCTCCTACCCCAGCCTCCCCAGTACGTATG
This sequence comes from Marmota monax, assembly GCF_021218885.2. Lineage (NCBI taxonomy): Eukaryota > Metazoa > Chordata > Mammalia > Rodentia > Sciuridae > Marmota > Marmota monax. The sequence continues at coordinate 5,377,263 of NW_026695198.1, read as the reverse complement.
ATTACAGGCAAGCACCACCTCACCTGGTGTCCTTGATGGTGTTTATAGCTCTTGTGTTTGTAATGAGTCTCTCCCACTTGAATGCTCCTAGACTTCCCAGTTTCTAGATTGCAGTAATTGTCCTTCCTGATATTCAACCTATTTGGTTATTTGCTACATACCGTTCTTTCTTACTAGGCTGCAAATTTCTTGACTAAGGTCCATGTATATGATTTCACATTGCTCACAATGTTAGCACAGTGATCAGAGTCTTCAATCTGTAACTGCACAAAATCCCATCTCCACTTTATTTTAGCAATGCCCTTTGGGTGACTTGTGTTCTAATGTCACTCCAAGCAGTTCCACTATCAGGCTTGCATTCTGACACTTCTGCTCCTTTATTGCAACCTCTTCCTTTCTATCACCACCCACTTAATCTTATTCTTTACCCTTTCTAATTTCTGTTGTCCACACATCTATTCATAATATGTCTGCATTCTTCCTGAGACTGTTTCCTGTTAATCCACGTAAATTATATGGGGTTTCCTTTCCACTCTAGCATTTCCTATCACTTTTTTTTTCACATACTCTTCTTTTATTCTAATTTGTTTTTTTAAAATACTTTTTTATTTTATTTTATTTTATTTTTAATTTTTTATTGTTGGTTGTTCAAAACATTACATAGTTCTTGATGTATCATATTTCACACTTTGATTCAAGTGGGTTCCTATCACTTTGATTTTCCGTTTTTTCCATACCTGAATGATTTTCAGCTCTGAATAACACTAATTTAATTACATTTTTCTCCTAATGCGCCAATATGCCTTGGAAAAATTAATAAATTGTGCAAAAATATGTCCCAATATAATTGATACCTGGGAATCCTGGGTCCTTAATTCTTCTTATCTACTTTTATCTTTTTATCTGGACAGAGGTCAGTATTACATGTAATAATTTCTTGTGCCTACCCCAAAGTCATTTTATTCATTTTTTTGCTGTATGACCTTATTTGCCATAATAATTCTTTCATGGTGTCTATCCTGATTCAAGTTGTGAATCATGCCTACCTCTAACTCATTTTGAGCAGAGTCTTTCTTTCTGAATTTTGAATATCTAATATTCAGTCAGTTGAAACACTGCATAGTGCATCTCTATCCTATTTACTTGTATAAATTATCAGTTTTAGAAATACATGTTCTAATACTTTATCAATCAGAATTCTTTTATTTCAGCATAAAACTTTCTGGAATATACTACTTCAAAAGTAATTCTTTTTTGATTGTTTTTTTTTGTTTGTTTTGTTTTGTTTTCAGTTTTCTATGGATACTCAGATTCCTTAATACACTATCCTTCTCTGGCTATAAAACATATTAAATGCAGATGATAAGTATGTACCCTTGAATAAGTATCTTACAAACTTAAGAAATAAAACAAATAGAAAAAAATTGGCAAAATAATTACCCCAGTTTGAAAGAACTGAGATAAATTGGTCTAGAGTCGTCTAAAGTATGACCTTTTCCAGAGACAGATACTCATTCAGTCAGCCTTCCACATCTGTTGGTTTACCTCCATGAATTCAACCAAACATGGATGATAAATACTGGGGGAAAATTGGTTTCTGCAATAAACATATACAGACATCTTTTTCTTGTCAATAGTCCCTGAATAATGTGGTATAACAACTATCTACAGAGCATTTACATCACATTAGGTTTTATAAGCATTCAAGAGATTATGTAATGTATAAGGGAGAATGCAAGTAGATTATATGAAAATACTACATCATTTTTCAGAAAGAACTTGAACACCCTCGAGTTTTGGTATTCCTCGTCATTCTTGGAATCAATGCCCCAGAGAAACCAACAGACAAGTGTATATATGAAAGATATGGTGGTACTTCTTTCTAAAACCTCGCAGTGAAATGTGTAATAACAAGTGAAGAGGTGAAGTATATCTGAAGATTGTGCTTCACAAAGGGATACAGGAATGGCTTACGGAGTAGATGAACTCATGTAAAATCTTAATGATATTTACTTGGATATTTTTAAAAACTGTTGACTATTCCTTATTACTTAGAGTCCAGTTATACTGGGGTGGCTGGCTGATGTGTGAAAATGGAACACAGTTCACTCTGGAACACCCTGTGCAGGACCACATGAACCATTAGAATGATAAAAACCCACAGGTGACTCCACATAGGAACACTGGTGCCATCTCCCACTATTAGCATCTTCCTAATTGATGTCTTCTCCTCAATCAATAACCATAACTATGATATGCTCTGAAATTTTGTTCACCAAATTTCTATTTTTTTCAATCCAATTTGCTCCTGTGATTATTCTTTTCATCATCAAAAAATTAATCAATTTCTCAATCCTCTCAATGTATTCTTAAGATAACCCACTACTTTTTGCTATTTCAAGTTTCATTTACAAAACCTTCTATTATATTACAGTATCATAGATAGTTCCTGCTTTCTTTCTGTACTACTTTTCTGCTTTTAGACTCACTGACGTTGCATCCTCCTTAGAGCCCTTAAAATATACAGCCTCAAAAGTCAATCCATAAAATAAACCACAAATTGAGTATTTATTATGAACCTGCCTTGTATCTGGCATCCATTAGTGTAGACTCAGTTCTTGGCTTATGGAAAAGCATGTTCTCATAGGCACCACCACTGCCAACTGTTCAGATACTAAATTTCATCCTTGAGTCCCCAGTATAGCACCACTTCACATACCCTCTCCTCAGGATGATCAAGGTGTATGTTCATGGAAGGAATTAGAAATTTTGTTGTCACTTGGAATTTTCTAAAGGTATGAGTACAAAGCATTGGTCTTCATTTCAAGACTATTGTTTTTCATAATGTTGAAGACACAAACAGTACGTGGTACTTCTGCCAAATAATAAATGAAATTCTTTGTCATTAAAATTCATTCAACAAATGTGTAGTGGGTTGCATGGGCTCTCTCTCGTCCAGCAAAGAGGTCCACGGAACAGGGTAGAGGAGAGTGTGGCTGCAGAGTCGCTAATCAAGACCTCAGGAGACCAAGCAGGAAGCAGGTCTGATTTTATTGTGCAGTTACCGTGTAAATATACTCAGGCAGTAGCTAAGCAGATTATAGGCAGCCACCAATACAATCTCTGCTAATGTGTCCTTGCAGCAACCAATCAAGGAGTGGGCCGTAGAGCAAGCACAGGGACTGCAACACACGGCCTCACGCCCATGTACTAAAAATGACAATATTTGCATATGGGGTAGGCAGCCTGCCACTCATGCCTAGCACAAGGGGAGTGGCCTGCCACTCACGCACCCTTAACATATGCCAGATACACAGTACTCCGTGCACTTGTCCCCACAGTGAGTCATTTTGAGTAATGAAGTGTGCTAAATAAACAAATATTATTTTTTCCAAATTAAAATGTACACGCACACACACACACACACACGTTTTTATAAACTCATATTTCACATAAGGAAAATCAAATTCAAAGAGAGTAAAAACTACCAACGTCCCCATAAGATTTACATTCTATTTTAATTCCTTTGTTATTACAATATTATGCAATATTATGACCTGCTTCAACTTTTAAAGCAGATAGATATTTATGAATCAAGACCACTGATATGAAATAAACATAAGCCTTTCATCACTTATAAACTGAGATGTATCAATTCTAATTGACACAATATCATGAAAGTAGCATAACTTGGATGCAATTAATGATGAGAGGTATTACATGATCAAAGTTTGAAATTATGGCCTTTGGCAAAAATCAACAAAAAAAATAATACCTTAGATTTTGAGGGTAAATAATTTGTTGTATTTGCCAACATAGGCTGTTTATTTATCTTTCCCACCCCAACACCCACAAACGGAATCCTCTGCCATTAGTTTTTATGTACCTTCAAGGAAAGGACCAAACAGAATTCCTCCCACTTACAGACATTAAATCAATCTTTATCGAGTACATAAGTGAATAATAAATTAGCTCTTGAATCTGAATTGCTTTGAAAGCCATTCTGAATAGTGCTATGTCTGTAACTTCTAATGACTGTAATATTTATTAAGTGCCATTATTTCAGTTGCTAAAAGCTGTTGATGTGTTGAAACATCACAAAAATAAAAATGTAAACAGTCATCTGGACTCATCCAAATAATTCCTTTTTTCCTTGAAATTAATTTAGCTAAATTTCTTTACATAATGTAACTGGACAGTTTTTTTTTTTTTAAAAAGTTAAAGCTAAAGAAAAATACAAATGATAAAAAAGAGCTTAGTGGGAATATTACGAGAATTCTTAAAGCAGAAGATAAATAGAACCAAAATAAAGGAATGAAGAAAAGCAGAAAGATTACTAGAAGGATATATTTGAATAAATAAGTATGTGCAAGAATAATATATCTTGAAACATCTAAAATATATGTATCAATGAAACCTTCTCAAAGGCAAGAAACAGATGAATAAGACAAAGTGTTTTAAATTTCTAGAATTTTCTGAGAAAAAAAATTATATTAAACTAATAAGTCATACATGTATGGTTTAATATTTAGGCTAAATTAAAACAACAATATGTTGAGATAAAGGACTTTATCCTTGACTATATAATGGATTTTCACTGATTAAGGAACAAACTATCCATTATAAAACATGCAAAAGATATACTAAACAGGCAGTCAATAAAGGGGATGCCCTGAAGACAAGTATGTGGATAAAAAGATTAGGAATATGAAAATCAGGGTCACAAGGACATATCACAACACATGTATCAGAGAGGTAAAATAAAGATGCTGACAACACTGAATGCTGACAGAGATGTGGAGAGCTGGATCCCTTATACCTTTCTGTTGGGAATGTAAAATTTTACAATCACCCTAGAAAAAAACAATTGATTCTTAAAAGACTAAACATGCTTTGTAATCCAGCCCAGTAATTGTACTCTTAAGTGTTTACCCTAAGAAATAAAAATGAATATCCACACAAGAATGACTGCATAGATATTCACAGTATCTTTATTTGGAACACCCCAAACCTGATATCCTTCAAATTGTCAATTTTTAAAATGTGGTATGTCTACATCATAAAATGCTACTATGAAAAACAAAAGGAATGAACAATTAAAAAAATGCAAGCACTTGGAAGAATCTCAAGGAAATTTTGCTGAGAAAAAAATACCATCCAGCAAAGCTACATAGTGTTTTTTAAATTACAAAAGAGAGATAAGGAACAGAACAAGTTTTCACAATTAGAGACATGGTGGGATAGAAGGCAGGTGCCAGCAAGGTCAGAGGGCTAGAGATGGACTCTTGTGGAAACAGAGAAGTTTTGTAGCTGACTGTTGGTAAATACAGGAGTATGCACATGGAATGAAGTTTTGTAGAACTGAACACACACACACACATACACACACGGACACACATATATGCACACCAAACACACACACACACACACACACACACAAAATCTGAATGATCTGTAGATTTTATCAATTCCAAATTCCTAGCCATGATGTTGCACTATGCTTTTGCAAGATATTACCATTTGGAAAAATAGGTAAAGTATATAAAGTCTCTACGTAGTATTTCTCATAACTGCTTGTGAATTCATAATTATATCAAAATAAAACATTCAATCACAAAAAGCTAGAGTTTTGTACAGCAAAAATATTAGTAGGGTAGATGCAGTCCCAGATAGATCAATAATCACATTAAAAGCAACTAAACTAAGGAATCTAATTAAAAGACTAAGATTGTTATTTTGGATTAAAAATAAAAAGGAAAAAGGGGAAATCCAAATATATACAAATTGGAAGAGATAGCTTTAAAGAACTAAGAAGAGTTGAAAAAGGAGTTTATAAAATGTATAGAATAATATATAATCTGGTTAGTATTTATCCTAATGGAGATAAAATATACTTGAAGGCAAGGATATTTTCAGAGACATAGGTTGTATCATAAAGACAAAGTTACACATCAGGAATAATTCTAAATCTTCTTGTATATACTAACATAAAGTTAAATATATACAGTGAATTCTGACACACACTAAAAGGAGAAAAATACTATCATGGAAATGGGAGACTTTTAACACATCCCTCTCAATACTTTGCACCATAAAACACACAAAAATATCATTAATAATACTAAAGCTCAGAACCACTCAAAACCCCATATGACCTACTAGAAATATGTGTGACATTGTACTAAAAATGACAATATTAAGCCTTTCTAAAGGCATATGGAAATGTCTTCCCAATTCTTCATCAGCTGGGTAAAATCAAGCCTCAACAAATATGAAAGGATTGAAATCATCCAGAATGAAATTATACTAGAAAGCAATAACAAAAGTGATAATTAGAAAATCCCAAATTCATTCAAAAATTTGCAGTACACTTTAAATATTCCATGGGTCAAAGATGTAACAAAAAGTAGTCAATATCATTAAATAAATAAAAGGAAGACAAGAATATCCACACTGGTGGATTTCCAATACTGGCTATTCTAAGGAGATGCTCCCTAATGCACTTACAGGATCTTGGACAGCCACAAGCAGTAGAGATGACCCTGCTAGGTGAACCATAGGGCTGCTTGCCTGGCAATCTTGGGCTTGAGGAGTGACCAGATGGGCCAGTCCCCTAGATTTCCTTATTGCCTCCATCTATCCTAGACTTGGCCCTTTAGAAACATGCTAAACGTTGGCATGAGAGGGCATACTATGTTAAGTTTGAGTACAGGTCTCTTCTTTTCAGTCGACAAGATACAGAACCCACGTGAACTCACCGAGTCAAATCTGTGCCGGGAACATATTGGGACAAGCGGGAGTGAAGCAGAGGGATCAGTCTGAGGTCACACCATCGCTTCTCCCATCTCAAGCCTGGAGATGTTGGCCATGAGGAACATGATAGGGTGTCCTGAAAAGAAAACAAATATTCAAACATTCAGATTCATGTTTGCTTCCCTGCTTTGGGTTTCTGTGCCAGAAACTCATTTCATTTATGGGTCACCATTATTGTTGTTTTTTCCTTCATGTTAAATATTTTTAAAGACTTTTTTCTTCCTGAGAAGAAACCCCAACTGATTTACACTAAAATTGTATTTGTCAACCTCTCTGTTAATGGAATTCTGCATGAAGGTGTGGAAGGATTCATTCAGATGAAAAAAATGCTAGTGAAAATACAAGGGGGTGCAGATGTGGAAGGGAGGAAAGAACGTGCAGCAGAAATGAATCCACCGAAGAGTGGGAGAGACGGGCAAAGCAGCAACTGCTGTGAACCAGGATGTGAGAAAAATAAAAAGGAGCCCGTTATTCTTTCAATTAGACAAGATTTTCTGAGTACCTGCTAAGTGCTAGGCAAGCATCATTATAAGTGCATATAATTTATCATTTACTTGCAAATATTTTTGAATGAATGAGCCTTTCTATAAAACAGCTTTCAAAACATTGCTCAAGGAAGTTTTGGCTCATTGTTTTAGCTTCGTGTTTATAAAACCTGACATTTTCTTGTATTGTTTTGATGTCATATTGAGGCAATTATTGCTGGTTTGAAATTACATGTAATATAAGTCTGGATGGACGTCTTTTTTCCTCCCTCATTTATTGAGGAGACGTCAGGAAATTTGAGCATTTCCACATCGTTTTATTCCAGATTCATTGTTAAAATAGTTTTGCAACAGCAGTTGACATAGACTGTAAGTGTGTTCTGGTTTCATTTGACCAGAGAACTGCTGAATTGTCACATGTATTCACCAATTTTTGAGTGATGGTGTTAGAAGAATTTATTTTAGTCTAGATTTGAAGTTGTAGTGTATAAATATGTTTGAGCATTACCTTCAGGAATTAATTTCCTTAAATGGAAATGAACTAAATGGAAAAGAATAATATTATGTTCAGAATGTACTATCTTTGGGGTTGCTTAAAATACTCAGAAAGTTTAACTAGCTAAGCTCAGCCAGTGAAGGGAAGGGCCCCTGTTGGGGACTCATTGAACTACTTACTCAGCCTCTGAGACTCATGTCCTTTGTTTAAAACAAAATTGCTTATAATGATTATCTGGTGATTGTGAAGACAAAAAAACCAAGGTTTCATATGAGGGATGTTGCAGATGGTCAACATGTGACATGGGGTCAGTTGGGGAAAATTCAACAGGATGGTGGCTCAGTTTCCCAATGAGAACCAGACCACCCAGGTTTTAATCCCAATTTCCCAACTGTCTAGTCCATTAACCTAAGGTCAAGTTATTTAAAATCTGTGTCTTACTGTGCCTATTTTCAAAGCAGGGATATTAAGAGTCATAACTGGTAAGCTTATAGTCAGTAATAAATGAAGAAGCACTTAGACCAAAAGAGTGCACCCAGCTTCAATGCTAATTTCAGTACCTCTAAGAGCTAACAGAATTTTTACATTCACCAATAACAACAGGCTGATTAGAAGAATCATTTAGTTGCAGTAAGTAAACACTGGAAAGTAATGTGTTTTCAAAAGAAATAACCTTGAATAATGGACAGACCTATTTCTAAACATGAGGTTTCCAGGAGAAATCATTACTACTTCTAGTAATAGTACTACTACTGTTGCTTATTATCTTTCTCTATAATTGATTTTTTTTATCTTCTTAAACACTTTGGAACATCTTTGCAAGATAAAGATATTACAATGCTCATCTTGCAGAGGAAAAACTAAAGCCTGTTTATTTTAGAAGCAATGAGTTATTACTTGCCACTCTTCTGCGAGAGACTACATGGGGAAACAATTGCTGTGTGCCAGACTTGAGCAAACAGACTGGTTTCTGTGGCTAGGCCAGAGCGTCCCAGGGTTTTAAATCAGTCTTTCTACTGGTCTCACATCATATATAACAAATGTCAGTCCATTTGGGAGGTCAGTTCTTCATGGAAGATGTCATGGGTGGTCAGCATGGGATGTGGAGTACCTTTGTTATTTTGGTTGTTATAGGAGGTCAGCATGTAAAAAGTCCTACATCACAGCCTACATCATCCCACAGCTGAAACCCACTCCCAGCACCCTATACACATGCATATGCCTGAGAAGTTCTACAGCTGTCAATTCACCATGGCAGCCTGCCAGTCAGTGACCAACTCCAGGATTCACTCAGACCCAAACCTCTCTAATTCCAAAGAGAAATCTCAGCACAGCATTTATATTCATTATCAGAGGGGGAAAAATGGAAAGAATAATTCAGATTTTTTTTCAGTTCATTACTTTATATTTTTATTACATATTTTAAGCAGCTTATTTAAAAATGAATAAACTCATGAATGAACAGGATAGAAAATATTAAAGAGCATAAAAATATGGGCAATGGAACATTGAAGATGATAATAATCATGGAAAGGTGAACATAAAACATTGAAGATGATAATAATCATGGAAAGGTGAACATAAAGTTTTACAAAAAATATTGATAGGTATCATAAATTGACATATATGAAAATATATGTGTTCTTTGGTATTCCTTTAGAATATTGATTTGATATTTTATATATTAAAGATATATAGAAGTCACTTTCTCTTAGGCTTGCTAAGTTGAATGTTTTCCATGTGAACAGCAGAGCATACATTTGGTTTGTAGTCTCTAAACTTCTTAAATTCAACTAAATCAGGTGTTCAAAATCTCTATAGCCCTTGCCTCCTATTAGAACACTAATATATATTAGAACACTACTGTTCTTTAGCTGCTTATTTTAAAGTTATTTCATGAATTTGTCTGTAGCTGTGATTTTTAAACTTTTTGGGTCAGGAATCATTATTAATGGCTTCCCTAAATACCAAGAGAAGTGTTTCCATGATTCTCAGCAAGTTTTAAAAATCTTATACATTGAGATTATCTTCTTTATTCTGAATGTTATCTAATCTGAATGTACATGCATCTTGATTCTCATCCTCTAAAACATTATAAGCACCTTTATAATAAAGTTTCCTTAGCATTGTCAAAGGACACTTCAATTGTAATGCTAAAAATGAGAATAAAATATGCTTCTTGCAAATGAGAAGAAATAGCTCCAATTTGGAAAAAAAAATGTGGCAACTGGTATTTTGAATCTTATACAACTGGATTTGTTTGTAATATCCATCTATAGAACTACTGAGTAATTTTCTCCCTATAATTATAGCTTTCTAAATGATGACATTATTCCATAGTTGTTTCTCTGTACAACAATAAAATGAGTTGAAAACAAACCAGAATAATTCCTTCCCTTAGACCTTTTGTTCTGACTTCTCTGTTCCTCATTATTCTAGAGGAGTCCAAGGACATCAGACAAGCATTAGATCCACATTACCAAACAGCTTTCCCCAATTTTGAAGTAAATCACAAATATTATTATAATTTTTTTCGGGGGGGTCTTAGGAAGACAGATGAGATGGAGATGGAGATCCTTGTGAGAACAACACATAGAGGAAAATTTTTCAAAAGAAACCTATGAGCACTGAAGGAACCAAGGATGAAGTGGCAACACCCTGGCCAAAAATGAAACTCCCTGAAGGAGGGGCATCACCCCATCTGCTCAGCCACTGGAGGGACCTGCCTTTGTCTTCCCACCACCAGGGCCCACTGACTCCCCAGCACAGGGCTCCTCATGAGAAGAGTCAGTTGTGGGAAGAGGCAGCACACACTGCAGCTAGGGGCAGGTGCACCAGCGTGTAGGAGGAAGTCCAAGGGCACTGAGAGTGTTAAAGGAATCACACGGAGGAAAACAAAGGGAGTGGGCAAAAAAATCTTGAAAGCTAAAGGATTAAAGAAATCGGGCCTGGGAGTGTAGCTCAGTGGTCAAGCACTTGTCTAGCATGCATGAAGCCCTGGGTTCAACTCCAGCAACATAAAAAACCAGAAAAAGCAAACAAATAAAAAACCTTGGTTGGAGAATTTAACAAATCTGTTGAATTGAGAAAGTATCTGATGGGAACACGGGAGAAAAATGTAGTTTTCACATTAGAGACACTAAAGTTTTAAATCATTCAGATCTTTCTGTTCTCAGGTTATTGGTGCTTTAAATATTATCTATTAGAATGAAAAATATCAGGTAAATATAACCATATGTGGTTGGTGTTATAAGATATCTTTAAATTTGTAACAATAAACATTGGTCTTGCCAAATCCTCTCTATAAGTGGAAAAGAGGAAAAAAAAACTCAGAAAACTTGGTGACTTAAGACACTCAGCTAAGGAATAATTATGGTGCAGGAGGGCACAATTAAGAGCATTTGGACTTGAACATGCAAAAACAAAAAAAAAAAATGAAATAAAATGCCACAATTCAGCAAACTGAGGATGAATCATGCAAGTCAGAAGGAGAAGCTAGAGGCTTTGTATATTTTAACACATGGAACAGAGAAATAAAATATTACTTAAAGTCAACTGGCTTCTATTCCTAAATGTGAACCCAGGGTATATTTGTTAGATCTACATATTAGCAGAGAGAATTGTTTTATTTTTGAAATGTGTTTTGAAAGTTGAAATGTAAGAAATTTCAAAAATACTTATGAAATAAAAAATCTACTCACTAAAACATACAAGTAGAAATAAACACTAAAAATTTATTGAAGTCTAGGAAACAATTATGCTCATTTTATATACATTTTAACATAATGTGTAGTAGGTTGGATTTTGTCACCTTGCTGTAATTCCCTGATAAACAGAAAGATTTCTAAGAAATTGAACACATGATAAAGAATTACTTTTAGCTAAATAATTAAAAGAGAAAATGATAAAAATTATGCAAATAATATATAGCATGGACTTACATATAATATAAAATGTTCCATAATGATTGCATCATGTTATTTGTGACCTGTCCAAGTTAAAAGCTTTCATAACAAAGTACTTATTATAGACAAACCTGAGAGGAGAGGAATCTAAAAAATAAATAAATAAATACATATATATATAAATAAATAAATAAATAAATAAATATAAAGTAGAATATGATCATGGGCATACTTATTTTTTCTTCCTGACTTATTATATTACATAATTGATGAAAGGACAAAGAATTTAATATTTACAAAATAAATCAGATTTAATAGTTATTTGTCTATGAAAAATGTGTAAGCATATGTGTATGTATATATATGTATATGCATATGTGTGTATGTGTATATATATATATATATATATATATATATATATATATATATGAGTGTGGGTATGTTTGTGAGTGGGAGTGTGTGTTGTATATACACATATGCTTGTTGGCATGTGTGTGTGTGAGTGTGTGTTACCTCCTCATTAGTCTTAACTATGCCTAGGACATCTTACTGTATTGTTCGGATGATAGTTGAGATGCAAGCCACTGTCACAAAGAGGAGAAGAGGTACCACTGCTCTGGTCACTTGGAGCACCTGCAAGAGACAAAATTGTAATATCCCACCAGTTAGGATGCCACACCGTTCTAGATTGCCACAGTCCACATTAAAATTTCTTTAATTCTCAGTAATGACAAAAAAAAATCAGGTTCTAAAATAAAATCGCATTTTCCTTACACCCAAGAGTTTTGCAAGTAAGGTATTGGGGCACTGCAAAATTTTGTTTCTCTACAAAGTTTCATTTTGTGTCATGTTTCAACCTACTAGCAAATTTTATCCTTAGAAACTAATTTTCCAAGTTGCAAAAAATTTAAATATACTCTGTCTTTAAACCCGCTCTTATACCTTCATTGAGTCTGTCTAATTTTGTGAAATTGTAATGATCCTCATGAGAAACTCAGTGATATCTATTTTTTTAAATATTAGTAATGTTTATCTTAAAGACTTCTATTTTTTTTCAAGATACCACAATTGAATAATCCGACCTTAATACAGGTCAAATTATAAAACTTATTTCTTGACTTCTGATTATTTTTTCTAAAATATTATCATCTTTGTGGTTGCTAATACTTAAATATGATCTATTAATGTCCACCATTTATAATCATTATTTGAAATATCATACTTATGCTCAAATGTCACAGATAGATAGGTGACATCTCTATCATAATCCATTTGTTCAAAATATAAAATATTTTATTCTCCTTTTTTATTTCTTACTATAAAATTGTCTTTTTGCTATTATATTGAAAATATTCCCTATATAAGAATATAGAATTAGCAACTGTGATCTCAATACAATTGTTATAGTATTGTTACATGTGTGTCACAAATACTTTCTTTAATTCTTTAGAAAATTTGTAGAAACATGCAACACAGCTGAAAGTGATGCTGCACACCTTTAGTCTGTGCAGAATGAGGCAGGAAGATCGTGAGTTGGAGGCCAGCCTCAGCAACTGAGCAAGATCCTCAGCAACTGTGAACAAGACCCTGTCTCAAGTTTTTTAAAAATAAAAAGGTCTTGTTATACAGCTCATTAGTAAAGTGCTCAGGTTCAACCTCAGTGCCAAAAGGGAAGAAAAGGAGGAAAATAAAAGAAAACAAAAGAAAAACATGAAACCCTTTCATACTGAATAATGAAGAAATTTTGAAAAATCTGAATAGACAAAACCAGTAAGGAGATTGGATCATGAACTTAAAACATCTTTAAAAATATTAGCCCAGGACCAGATGGTTTCGCTGGATAACTCTACCAAACATTTAAGGAAGAATTAACAATTGAAAAAAATGAAGAGGAGAGAATTTTTCCAACCTCAAGACAAGCATTATTCTGATGCCAAAGTTAGATAAAGATACTACAAAAAATAAAAAACTATAGGCCTGTCTGTCAGGGGTTGAGGTGGGGGAATGAGAAGCTGTGGTTTAACGTATACAGAGTTTCAGTTTTGAAACATAAGAAATTTCTGGAGAATTGCTGCATAACAGTGTGCATATAGTTAACAATACTGTATTATATATTGCTTAAGAGGGAAGTCTTACGTGTATTTAGTACAATGGAGATATGCTCACTTTGGAAATATGTGTGGCAATTTATTAATAAATTAATTATTCATTCATCCTGTCACTTAACAATTACTCCACTAGATTTTTATTGTAGTACAATAAAAATTGTGAAGTTGCCCAAAGACTTATAAAGATCATTTATACTAGTTTTATTATTAATAGCAAGATACCAGAAATAGATGTGGTATTTTCAACATAAGATCACATTAATAAACCTAAATGTATTCATCCAATGAAATATTACATAGCAATATGAATGAACAAACTACTGAAATGTATAGCTTTGGTGAACCTAAAAGAAATTATTCATAATAAAAGAATCCTGACATAAAAAAAAAAAAAGAAAAACCTAAACAGTATGATTCCATTCCAAAATGTTCTAGAAAAGGCAAAATAGTGATGGGAAATTATGTCAATGTTTGTTCCTGTGGCTGTTGCTTATTGGAAAGAGTTACTGAGGTTATGTTGTGATTGAAAGGAATGTGCATTAAGAAGGTGTTTTCTCTTTCAGAACTGAACCAAGTGTGCATTTACGATTGTTGAATTTTGTAGATTATTCCTCAGTTAAACATATATTTATCAATTTTGAGCAAAGTAATAGAGGATATGCATTTCATTTCAGCAAAAAAGAGCTAAGAAACTAATAGATGAAAAAGTAAGCCCTAATGTTCATCATGTCAGCTTAGGATTTGATTTCCTTAACATGACTCCTAAAGTACAAAAATAAAATCAAGAATCAATAAATGGGATGGATTTGAGCTGAAAAGTTTCTTCTCAGCAAAGAAAACAACCAGTAATGTGAAGGAAGAGCCTACAGAATGGGAGAAAAATCTTTACCACATGCACATCAGACAGAACACTAAGCTCCGGGATATATAAAGAACTCAAAAAACTTAACAGCAAAAGAACAAACAACCCAATCAATAAATGGATTAAGGAACTGAACAGACACTTCACAGAAGAAGAAAAAAATCAATCAAGAAACATAAGAAAAAGTGTTCAATGCCTCTAGCAATTAGAGAAATGCAAATCAAAACTACTTTAAGATTTAATCTCATTCCAGTTATAATGGAAACTATCAAGGATACAAGCAACAATAAGTGTTGGTGAGGATGTAGGGGAAAAGGTGCACTCAGACATTACTGGTGGGACTGTAAATTGGTACATCCACTCTGGAAAGCAGTATGGAGATTCCTTAGAAAACTTGGGATGGAGCCACCATTTGACCTAGCTATCCCACTCCTCAGTTTATATCCAAAGGACTAAAAATCAGTATACTACAGTGATGTAGCCACATCAGTGTTTATAGGAGCTCAATTCACAATAGCTAACTGTGGAACCAACCTAGATGTCTTTCAACAGATAAATGGATAAAGGAAATATGGTATATATACACAATGGAATATTATACAGGCTTAAATAAGAAGAAAATTATGGCATTTGTAGGTAAATGGACGGAGCTGGAGAATATCAGGCTAAGCGAAATAAGCCAATCCCCAAAACCAAAGGCCAAATGTGTTCTCTGACATGCAGATGTTGATCCATAATGGAGCGGAGGTGGAGGGGCATGCTAGGGAAGAATGGAGAATCTTTGGATTGGGCAGAGGGGAGTGAGGGGAGGGGAAGAATGTTGGAATAAAAGGAACATTATCACCCTCATATTACATATGTATATGTATGACTACATAAATGGCGTGACTCTACATCTTATATAGACAGAGAAATGAGAAGTTGTGGTCCATTTGTGTACAATGAGTTGAAATGCATTCTGATGTCATGTAAAACTAATTAGAAAAAAACTAAGAAAGAGAAAAAATATATCTGATAAAGAATTTTTTAAAGTAACTCTTACTTAAATTATTACATTTCCACAAAGGAAAATCCTTCCTTCAAACTTTCTACTTTTTTTCAGGACAACTTATGTATAAATTCCTACTTAACTAAGTGCATCATTTCTCAGCTAAATAAAATGTATTTATCAAATATTCTGAATAAAATTCAATACAAATACGAAATGCAAAATGATGTTTGTTATGATATTGAAACAAACAATGTTTCTTCAATTACAGGTTGTAAAAGGACTGTGTTGAATACTCTTTGCCTTTTTTTTTTTTTTTTTTGGTGCTGGGGATTGAACCCAGGGCCTTGTGCATGCAAGGTAATAAGCCTTAGTAGAACACCTTATGATTAAAATGTCAATATTTAGGTAGTCATCCTAATATCCAGACCAATGATTGCCAATTATTGGTCAGAAAATAGTGCTTTATAAAATGAGTGTGATCATGTGAATATTTTATCCATTCTCTAAAAGTGCTTACATGCACAGTCTTCATTCAATGGGAGTTTAAGGAAGGCGGGTGCTCTTTTTAAAAATGAAACAGTTAGAGTCACTTCTTCTCCAGCATTTCGAAGAACCTGAACCTAAAAATAAAAAGAATTAAAATGAACATTTATCATTATTCTTATAATTTTATATGATTATAAAACATTGAAATTATTGGTTGTCTTTTCTACCTCCTATCTCTCTTTATTGGTCAGAAACATTTTTTTTTTTTAAATCAGAGGGAATCGATGACTCTACATTGTAATAATACAACCTTTGATGTCCATCCTCACTGTTTTTCTTGGTGGTCTCCTTTTCATATATAATGTGCACTTCCATTCACATTTATTGAGGTCTTCTTGGGCTTATGGTCGAAACTACCTTTGCCTAATTAGTGGTACCAGGACACTCAATCAGGAAAAACTCTTTCCACCTCCTTGGACAACAACAGCATGGGATCTCAGCCACAGAAATAGCCTTGAACATGGTCTAGAATACATATTGTAGATCTGGGAGTGTGACACATTGGTAGAGCACTGGTCAAGTATGTGCAAGATGGGGTTCGAAGCCCAGCACCACAAAAACAAAATATGCATTGCAAATGGAACCATAGAGCACAAAACTCTGTGTGAAGCAATGAATTCTTGCTAAAAAAGAAAACTATTGAGACACATCACTGCCTATCATGATAAACAAATTGGCAAAAATGCAATAAAAATCATGTGTCAACCAGGAGTATCACTTTGAAAATATCAATTTGAAAGAGAAAAGATAATCAACTAACAACATTGAGATAAATCACATATTGGAATTTTCTGACAAAAAATTGTTTTCAATATGATTATTATGTGAATTTAATTTATTTAACATAAATCACTGTTGTATCAGCAATACTAAAAGGGGAGAATTTCCCTTCTAATTAATACAAAGTAATTTGTGATATCTGATTCTATATTTTTTCCTAGCAATTTTGACATGAAAACTATGTTTATATAACTAAGACCTTCTATTCTAAAGACGGTAATTCAAATGAAAACTTACCACAATTTGTATAATCATACCCAAATATATGTGGAACAGTTGGATATTTGTTTAAGAGCATATATGACATAATCTTCATATGAAATGTGAGAATGATGGTAATTCTAAGAAGTGAGAGGAAATTGAAAAACCTATGGAAATACTATTTTTTTCTCCAGCTGCAAGTGAAATTGAGATTCAATGGATGCCTATATCCACTGTGAATTTTAAGTTGATAAAAGAAATAATTCACCTGCTAAATGAACTGACAGCAGAGTACTCAAAAATCTCTACATCTTTAGTCTTAGTCACATATGAGTTGAGTTTCCTAGTTAGGAGAGAATGGCAGGTGTGGTCTCACCTGTATGTCCACCCCAATGGACAGTCACATTCAACAAATTTGGGCAAAGGCACAGATGGTATAAACACCCAGGGAGACCAAAATGTAAGTCTACTTACATGTCTGACAAGAATTTTAATGCAATCCTAATAAAAATGTTTCACAGAGGAAATACAAACCTTTTAAGTAATTTTTAAATGAAAAATTACAAAATCCCAGCAAAGAAATTTCAAGTTATAACAAAGATCCAACTGGAAATTATAGATCTGAGACTGAATAACATAATAAACATAACATAATAAAATAATTTCTGTATTAGCTCAAAAATAGAGATGAGGAAGGATAGAACTAATGAAAATGAGGCTAGAACAGTAGAATTTACCCAAAATGAACAGCAGAGATGATATAGATTTTAAGAAACCATAGATTCAGTAACCCACATGATAAGAGCAAAACATACAAAGTTTATATCAAAAGGGAGATGAGAAAGAAAATTAAGACTGTAAAAATATGTAAAAAATAACTGAAAAATTCTCAAATTGGGTCATAAACATGAGCCCACAGCCTTAAGAAGTTTGTAATAAACACTGAAAATAATGATAGTAGAAAAGAATTTTCTCAAATTGGTATAGGAGACCTATAAAAATAGTAACTTCATTATAAATGGTGAAAGATTGAGAGCCTTAAATCCATGGGTTAAGAAAAAATAAAAGAATATCCATAGTAACCACCTTTAGTCAAAATTTTAATTGAGTACTATTCTAGGATGAGGGGATAAGTACCCAGATTCAAAAAGAAGAAACAAAAATCTTTTTTTTTAATATTTATTTTTTAGTTGCAGTTGGACACAAGACTTTTATTTTATTTATTTTTATGTGGTGCTGAGGATTGAATCCAGGGCCCTGCACATGCTAGGCGAGCGCTCTACTACTGAGCCACAACCCAAGGCTCCCCCCACTCCCAAAACGAAAATCTTTATCTCCAGATGACATGATAATTTATATAGACAATTCAGGGGGTAAAAGTATTAAAACTAATAAGTGATAATAGTTATTTTTAGCAACACTGCAGGGTATGAGATAAATATACAAATAACAGTTATTTTTTTGTGTGTCTTAGCTATCAGAATTTCTTACTTAAAATCCAGCACCATATATAAAAAGAACAAAATGCAAAATACTAATGTATTAACATAACAAAAGTTATGAAGTTCTATACATGTAAATCTCCTGATCATTTCTAAGAGTAATTTTAAAATTTGTAAGTAAGTGCACCAGAGAACTCAATACTGGTAGGATAAGGGCAATTCCAATGGGAAGGCAGCACTATTCTGCAGAATTTGACAACTGTATTCTAAAATTCATGTAAAAATTCAAGAAATATAGAATACACCATCTCTGAAAAGTTTTGTTCTTAACAATTGTTAACATTACTTGATTTCAGAAATTATACAAAGTATCAAGCCATGTGAAATTGTCAAAAAGGAGAGACAGATGAAATTTGAAGAGTGTACAGAAACAGGCACAAACAGAAATTTAAAAAAAATAATAATTTTCAACAAAAGTCAAAGAACAATCTTCCCAATCAACAGTGCTTTGGGAATCTCAGGTGTAATCATTAAAAATAAAAGGAAAAAAAAAGAATTTCAACCTGTACCTCAAACTACATACTAAAACTACATTAAATTGAATGAGAGACATAAATATAAAACGTAAAATTATAGAATTCCTAGAAGTGAACTTTGAAGAAAATCTTTGTGACAGTACAGTAGAAAAAGATTTCTTAATTATTACACATAAACAACCCACAAAAGAAGAAATGATTAAATTGGAAGTCATAAAATCTTAACCATTCTGTTGTATGAAAGACACTCTCAAGGGAGCTACAAGCTGTGAGGAAATGAATCTGATAAATTATATAAAGAATTCTCAAAAATCAATAATAAAGCAAATGATCCAGGAAGACATAGGCAAAATTCTTAAGCATATATGTCCCTAAGAAACTTATATTGATGGCAAATGAGTGCATAAAAATATGATTGACATGATTAGAAATCAGGAAACTGAAAATTAAAACAACAGTGAGATACCACTCTAATTCTTCTGAAATGTCTAAATTATAAGTGCCTAAGATACTAGGCTTGGGCAAGGTAGTGGAGGAACTAGGAATCTCAGGTGTTGCTCATGGTAATATAAAATGCACAACTTTAGAAAAGACCTTGGAAGTTTCAAAACATTGATATGTAAACCTACTATAGGATCCAGCACATTTATTTTCAGAAATTTGCCAAGTGAAATGAAAGCTTAAATCTTTACAAATATTTTTTCACTAATGCTCATAGTAGCTGCATTTGCAATCCTCAGAAACTGCAGACATCTTAAATTTCCATCAAAAGGTGAATGGATAAATAAACAGAGGCATACTTTTATAACAGAATATTATTCAACAATAAGAAGAAATGAAAATGTACTATTGATTTAACTGAAAGAATTGATTAAACTGAAAGAATAGGAAAGAGTATAAAATAATTACACTGAGTAAAAGAGGTCAGGTAAAATACTCCCCATAATGCAATTTTATTTATATAAAATGGTAGAAAATGCACACTAGACTATAGTGTTACAAATCAAATTAGTTATCTCACTAAAGGGAAGAAAGGAAGAAGTGAAAGAATCATAAGGTGGCAAAATAAAATGGTAGGGTAAATGAAAATTTGATCTTGACTATGCTGTTGACTTTTGGATAGTGAGCTGAGAGTAAATCTCAATAGAGTTTTAGATATAAGTGATAACAAACATATATGTACATGTATACCCAGATATATAAAACTGTCGAATTGTGTACTTTTTAAAGCATGTATAAGTTTATTGAATATAAATTGCATTCCAATATGAGTGGCTTTATCAACACAAAATATTTTTAAACAATGCAGAAAATAAAAGTATTTCACTATATTAAAAGTAAAAAGAAAATGTAGAAAATGATGCAATAATTTTTATAGATGTAAAAAAAGTTGATAAAACCTTTTAGAAAACTGAGTACACACACTATTATCCTACATGTTAAAAGGATATCTACAAAAAAAACTTAAATATCATTGTGAATGGTGAAATTATTGAATAATTTATCTCTGAGCTCACAATGAGGTAAAAATGTCAATTATTCCTTAATATTTTTCTGGTCTTAATGCAATCAACAAGAAAGAAAATAATATGTAATAGAATTGGGAAAAAAGGAAATTGTAATTATGCAGAGATAACAGTATTTTAAGGATGGGAAATATTTAATAACTTATAGACATTATTACATAGGGTATAATTGGGTCATTAAGAGAGCTCACTGTAGAATATTAGGTACAAAATTAATATGAAAATATCATAAGATTTTGTTAATATTAACAAATTTAACATGAATAGTTAAATCAATAGAGGAATATTTTATATCATGATTTTCTATATACAATAACAATATTATTTATGCTTTATTTTTATATAAATTCAAGACACACTCAAAGTCCAATTTTGATTTCTTTTTTTTTTTTTTTTTTGGCTTACTTTGATCTTATTATTTTTTCTTATTGATTTGCACTGACATGATAGTATAAACACAACATTGATATCATCAATAGTACATAACTGACTGGAGAATTTTTTTTTTTTTAATTTTTTATTGTGGGTTGTTCAAAACATTACAAATTTCTTGACATATCATATTCCACACTTTGATTCAAGTGGGTTATGAACTCCTACCTTCACCCCATACACAGATTGCAGAATCACATCAGTTACACATCCATTGATTTACATATTGCCATACTAGTGTCTGTTGTGCTCCGCTGCCCTTCCCATCCTCCACCCTCCCCCCTCCCCACCTCTCCCCTCCCCTCCCCTCCTCTCTCTCTACCCCCTCCACTGTATAACCCTGAGGGTCACCTTCCATTACCATGCAATTTCCCTTCTCTCTCCCTTTCCCTCCCACCTCTCATCCCTGTTAAATGTTAATCTTCTTCTCCTGCTCTTCGTCCCTACTCTGATCTTAGTTACTCTCCTTATATCAAAGAAGACATTTGGCATTTGTTTTTTAGGGATTGGCTAGCTTCACTTAGCATAATCTGCTCTAATGCCATCCATTTCCCTGTAAATTCTATGATTTTGTCATTTTTTAATGCAGAGTAATACTCCATTGTGTATAAATGCCACATTTTTTTTTATCCATTCGTCTATTGAAGGGCATCTAGGTTGGTTCCACAGTCTTGCTATTGTGAATTGTGCTGCTATGAACATAGATGTAGCAGTGTCCCTGTAGCATGCTCTTTTTAGGTCTTTAGGGAATAGACCAAGAAGGGGAATAGCTGGGTCAAATGGTGGCTCCATTCCCAGCTTTCCAAGAAATCTCCATACTGCTTTCCAAATTGGCTGCACCAATCTGCAGTCCCACCAGCAATGTACAAGTGTACCCTTTTCCCCACATCCTCGCCAGCACTTGTTGTTGTTTGACTTCCTAATGGCTGCCAATCTTACTGGAGTGAGATGGTATCTTAGGGTGGTTTTGATTTGCATTTCTCTGACTGCTAGAGATGTTGAGCATTTTTTCATGTACTTGTTGATTGACTGTATGTCCTCCTCTGAGAAGTGTCTGTTCAGGTCCTTGGCCCATTTGTTGATTGGGTTGTTTGTTCTCTTATTGTCTAATTTTTTGAGTTCTTTGTATACTCTGGATATTAGGGCTCTATCTGAAGTGTGAGGAGTAAAGATTTGTTCCCAGGGTGTAGGCTCCCTATCCCATTTGTTGATTCTAGTTATTAACTTTTGTGCTATGGGTGTCCTATTGAGGAATTTGGAGCCCGACCCCACCGACTGTAGATCATAGCCAACTTTTTCTTCTATCAGACGGCGTGTCTCTGATTTGATATCAAGCTCCTTGATCCATTTTGAATTCACTTTTGTGCATGGCGAGAGAAAGGGATTCAGTTTCATTTTGTTGCATATGGATTTCCCTGACTGGAGAATTTTGACAAAGTGAAATATAGGAGGAAGTGGAATAAAGCAACTGAATTCTCATATTCAAAGTGTGCAATAAATAATATGTAGGGTTAAAAATAAGTGCAAGTATTTGAGTACTTAAGAAATAGTAATGGACAACTGTTCTCTTTTATATCTTTACATTTGTGCTTCAACCTTGAAATTCTGTTCAAGTATAACTGAGAAACTTAAGAACTTTAAAAATCCATAAAATCTCACCATGGACAGATTTTGCTTTGAAATAAAAAGCCACAGACATATAGGTATTTGTCTGTTTTGAGACTTTGACTCATAATCTTTTCTTAATTAATGTAGGGATATTAACCTTTTCAGTGAAGAGAATTAAGATAGTGTGCATTTTTTTTCAGGTTTTCTCCTATGCTTTGAAAGCACTTTCTATCAGTCTAATATTGTCAAGTTTGAAAATACAGTTTATACAACATAAATGATTGAAAATAGATATTTCCTGTAAAATCAGAAATCTGCATCAACAAATCCCATTATCGTTTTTTTGTTTTCATTCACATTTTATGATTCCAATTAGCATAGTTATTCTCTCAAATTGCCTTAGGTTAAGTACCTGAGCAAAACAACAGAGGTTAGTGAATGATAGCAGTCAGTCAGAATGGAAAAGGGAAATGGAATTAGTGACATTTATGGGTTTAATATTAAATTCATTACAAATCTAACAACTCAGTTTATCAACTGGGTGTTCTTATGTTCTACTTACTGGTAAAAAGGAAAACCTCATAAAATCTTTTGTTGTTCTTTGACTCTTTCTTCTGTTTCCTGGGAGGCCATTCTATTTTTATAAGCTTTCAAAGAGGAATTTAGGTACAAGCCACCATTCATGTGTGTGATCACAAGAGGGCCAGAGCTGGGATGGCTTTCACTTGTTGAGAAAGAGAGTATGGCTGCTTTGCTTGGGACAATAAGGAGCACACATCAGGACACACACACACACACATCTTCTGAGACTGTAAGGTAGTGAGAGGCAGGGCTGTAAGGATGTTCATTACTGGCCTCACTGGTTTCAGGAGAAATAAGAGAAGAATATTAACTACTGCTTTTCGCTGATGACATTGAGGGGAATGGTCACCTAGCGTTTCACCTTAACACGGAGCTCAGTTCATTATTGCCTAAAGTCCTGGATCTTGGCTGTAAATGATCTTAAACATGACATTGAGGACTGAGTTTGACAAGTTGCTTTACAAACTAAATAGAAACTGTAATGTGCTTTACTATTCATTTACCCTAAAATAACCACCTCATGAATGCATCAAGTAAGTGGATCCTTTCTCATGCATTGGCTTATGAATGGGTGGAAAATAATTGATAAATAAATGAATATATAAATATCTCTATCTCTATCTATCTATACACATATATCTATATACACATATATATTATAAAAACAGTATAAGCATTTTTCAGTCCAGAAAATAAAAAAACAATATTGTGCTATGATTATATAGTTTTATTTCTAAACAGAAAACCCTAAAAAAATCTGGAAATTATTGTCAATAAAATTAATTTCAAAAATTATTATCAGTATTTCATCAACAAGTGAAAGACATATATTTCCACTAGATATTTAAAATACTTTAGAAGGATATTTGGTCAAATTGGGCAACAATTTCTAATAAAACTGCTAAGGAAATGAGAATAGAAGCAACCCACTGGCCTGCTCCCTGCTTAGGGCTGAGCCCAGCATGCTCTTTAAGTAAACACTTGCATTGGTATTGTTCTCACCTCCTTCTATTCTTTGCTCAGAAATCTCAGCAGTGAGTTCTTTGCTCACTAACCTAATTAATACAGCTCTCTACATACCTCTTTCTTTGCTTGCCTGCTTTAGCTGTCATTTTCCATGCAGATAAGCATCTCCCAAACTGCCCCATCCTGTGCTGACATGTAATCTACTTACAGCAGATATAACCTCTCCTCTGCCCTTGTCTGTCTCTGCCCTTGAAACCTGTGCTATACAATGGCAGCAAGCTCTATCTTGTCCAGAGATGTATTTAAATAGCCTCAGGTGCCACCTGGCTCATAGTGAGTCCTTGTTATATAAGTTCAATAAAGTTGATTTCAAACAAATAAAAACTGCCCTAGATGTTAAAACGATAAAACCATGCTGATTAAAATCAGGTATTATTTGAAGATGCCCTCTATCCCCATGATTTTTCAATAATCTTTGATGAGTTTTGACAAAAAGCAATGAAATAAAAAAATCACTTTTATAGCCATTGAGAATTTAACATAATCTCTCTTTATTAAAAATACCACTGGATGATTCTTAAAAAATCCAATAGACTCTACTGAATAACAGTTAAATTAACTAAGTAACTTGTTGAAGTCCCTTCAATCAATACTAGAAATTAAATACTCTTTTTTCTGAACTTGGCTGTGGCTCAGTGGTACCGTGTTCATCCTGCTTGTGGAGTGCCCTGAGATGAAACCCCAACACAGCCCGGCATGGTGGTGCATGCCTGTAATCCCAGCAGCTCTGTAGGCTGAGACAGGAAGATCATGAGTTCAAAGCCAGCCTCAGCAAAAGTGAAGCACTAAGCAACTCAGTGAGACCCTGTCTATAAATAAAACACAAACCAGGGCTGGGGATGTGCTCAGTGGTTGGGTGCCCCTGAGTTCAATCCCTGGGTCCCAAAGAATAAACATAAAGGAAAAATAAAATTAAATTTCAAAAATCCCAGCACAGCAAAAACAAACAAAATACTACCTTTCCCAATTCCAATAGTAAACACCAGAAGAAATATGGAAAATCAACCCTACAAAATCCTTAGGGATTTAACTAATAAGCATAGATTGCTTTGAAGTAAATTTAAAATTCTTTAAAGAACAGAAAACAAAATTTCTCCCTTGCCCTCATAAGCTGCATACTTATTGAAATGTTCTATAAAGCCAAATTAAATGAATAAATAAGTTTTAAAACATGTCCACACACATACACACACACACACACACAAACACACACAAGAAAATCTTAGAAAAAAGAACAGTTGTAGGGATAGAAGATTCGAACTTTCAATATCTGAGCATGCTATGAAGTCACATAATAAAACTGATACCCTATTGATATTAGAGAAGACAAATCACTGGAAATGAGCAAAACTCCAATAAATCTTAACTAGAAATACTTGAAATATAGGATAAGAGATTTTTTTTTTAAATTTAGTGTTTAAAGAACTGATTATGAATGTTGCCAACATATCTGATTATTCTTACAGAAGAAAATAAACCAGCACAGTTTTATACAATGTGCTGATAATAAATCCAAGTAGATTAAAATGTTGTATGTAAGTAATACCACAGGAATAATCATAAGTAACTATAAAGGGTAAGTCAAAGAAGAGAAGAAAGTGTTAAAATGGACTTCAAACCCAGAACTAAGAAGAGAGACCTACATCCTTAAGTTACATCTGTAAAGCTACATAGTAAATGGAAATATTGCAAGTTTTGCTTGTTGTTTATGTTCTGCTGAGTTAATGACTTCTTTCTAAGAGATATGAATAAAGTAGATTTCTGTTTATGTTTGGGTTTTAACTTCTTTTTTGGGGAGGGGGGCACTAGGGATTGAACCCAGAGGTATTTTATGTTACTTAGGGTCTTGCTAAATTGTTCAGATGGACCTCACACTTGTAATCCTCCTGACTCAGCCTCCAGAGCAGCTGGGATTACAGGCGTATGCCAGTGCGCCTAATTTCTATACGCAGCTCCTATCCAGGCCACTATTAGCTCTTGACATCATGCTTTTGAATGATCTTAAAAGAAAATTTCTATGGTTTGAAAACTTCCTAAGGTTAAATAAATAAATAAAAACAAAAACAAAACAAGGAAGAAGATAATATTTACTATGTCACTCTTATCTGGATTAAAAAGATGAAGAAAAATTAGCTTCATTCTTACATCATGTTTGATAAAATTATTTGAAACAGTAGAAACAAAACTATACCAACATGTAAATTACACATTTTATGATGGCAAAGCTCCAATTTACCTCTCTTGAGTATTGCTGTCATCTTTAATGAACTGAAATACACAACAAGTTCCTAAACAGTACATTTTCAGAGATAAAAACGACCCACATGACATGCAACATTGTTAAAATATTCAAGACTTTCTTAAAACAATATTTTCTCTACTGGCAATTGGACCATACTATTTAACTAATATGTTCTTTTGATTGTTAAATTTGTTCCTGTGAAAAGTCTTACAATCAATTGAATGGTTGATCACTCACATTTATTCAAATAAATAAGAGCACAATATACTAATTATCATTAAAAATAAGAGCTTATACAGTTACTCTAAGTGCCTAAATACAATACAGCTTTAGTTTTATAAAATAAAGCCTGTGAAACAAACAAAAGTCATATTTGACTTTACAAATGAGTACTTGAAAACACTGTAAAGCTAAGAGACTTGCTCCAATATAGCAGACTATACATGACAGAGTGGACAAGATGTCCATGTGTAAGTGACTTCTCCCCTCCTACTTTCCAGAAAGGTCAATGGGACATCCATGTTCCTACCTAACTGAAACTTAGTACTCACTGATCAATGCTTCCCAATACTCCCCTCCTCCTCTCATCTCCCCAGCTTCTGGTAACCAATATGCTACTCCCAATTTCTATGAATCAATTTTTGATAGTCAATATAGGAGTGAGAACATGCTGTACCTGTCTTTCTGTGACTGGATTATTTTACTTAACAGAGTTCTATAGGAATAAGGGGCTCTGGGGAGTTTTGCTCTGTAGGATGACTACAGGTAATAGTTAGGTACTATGTACAAGAAGCAAGAAGAAAGATTAGGGAATGTTTTCACTATGAAGAAATGATACATGTTTCAGGAGATGAATATGCTCAGCATGATTTTAAAAGTATATATTTAAGTGTAATACTTTACCAGGTCTGCATAAATCAAAATGTTAGATGGTACCTTGTTAATATAGACAATTTTTATGTTTCTACTTCAGTTAAATTTTTAGATAATTTTTTTTAAATAAGTCAAAAGAAAATATTACACAGTTTCTTAAAAAGCATATTCTATTCTAATATCAATTTTGAAATGATAATCAGCACATATCAACCTCCATCTCCTTATTTATAGAGGACAGAGAAAACCAAGAGAACATCTCCATAAGACTTGCAATATTTCCATTTACTATGTAGTTTTACAGATGTAACTTAAGGATGTAGATCTCCCTTCTAGGTTCTGGGTTTGGATTCCAGTTTAATACTTTCTTCTCTTCTTTGACTTATCCTTTATAGTTACTTATGATTATTCCTGTAGCATTACTTACAAACAAAATTCAAACTGTTTAAATAAACTATCATACAGTTGAAAATATTGATATGACTGCATCTAATGCAAATAACTTAGCACATATTTACCTTAAATTCATAAGTGTAAATCCATAGTTATATGAATGCCTATTTTATAATTAGGGTACCAGAGTCAAGTAGAATTGTTGAAGGAAGAGAGAAAGCAACACTTTTTCCTTATTTATTAAAATTCTGTATAAGATTATCTCAAGAATAATGAATTGCCAAGAACTGAAAAACAAAGCTAAACACTATCACACCCACATTCGATTTATAGCTGCAGAATATGGTTGCTAAATATTTGTTTATGCATATTATCACAAAATGTTTGCAAAACAGAGAACTAAGAAGTAAATATTTTAGAACTGCTTACATTGCTCCCTGTCATATAATGTCATTTCAGTCTATTGCATGAGTCATTTAAATATGTTATTCTGAATTTTGAATCCATCCCCTGTGAACACAGATAATCTGATACCATAATCAGCACCGTGGGGACACTGTGGAGCGGGCTGTACCAGAACTTCCTATTAAACTGAAGTCTTCCCAGGGAAACACAGCTGTGCCACCATGGAAAAGCAATGGTTTCTTTGGGAACTCCGTAATTCAAAAAACACTTAAAAATATCTGTGCATGTCCCAAATGTATCGTGTTAAATAAATAGGAAGAAAATAGTCTTTCTTATGTGTTGCTAAATATTTAAAGAAAAAAATAATCCATTCTATTATTCAGTGATTACTCTAAATTTCAGTCTTCCAAGCAATCTGTCATACACAGAAATGTCAGACATATAATACTTATAAAATCCATTAATATATTTATCGAATTATACAAGATCCATGGACTTTATGTGATTCTTCAAAATTTAGTATATATTTGGAAATCAGGTATGCCTCCTTCTTTATTTGGAAATGAGTGAGGATAGCTAAGGATGACCTTTATCAAATTATAAAATCATTGCCTTTCTATTTTGTGACTTCAGATTGTTTTCTATTCCTCTTTTCAATTTTAAGCCCTACTTTTGTTATCCAACAGAGTCCAAAAGGACCCTTCCATCATCAGTACCTAAATGACAAAACAGACAAACCCTTTAGGAACTCTCATGTGCAATCCTTCGGGTTTCAGACTCAGATTTCATTCTCATTCCCATTCCTCTTCAAACCAAATCAATCATTATCTCATTCCAAGGAATCTCCAAAAGCAGAGTATGATACTATGTTAAACATAGTTTGTTTCCAGTAATACGAGAATCTTCAAGTACTATGATTGCATTTCAGCAAAGGCCCCTGCAATTTATGCATCTTGTGTGACGTTCCAGCAATGGTGTAGTCACAAGGAATTACATCTCATTAAAGGAACTGAAGTAAATGCCAATTTCAGAAGACTTGAGGTCATTCATTTGAAACATAAGATTGAGACAGTTTACATCCAGCCAAACATTTTAAAAGAATGAGTGTTCATTGAGAGTGCGTGAACTCACAAATAATACTTTCAAATAAAACAGCATTTCAAGAAACTACTGATTGTAATTCTCATAAACATTGCCTTTACAAAACAAGTGGTGAGTAGGTGGGAATGAGAGAGCCGGGCTCCCAGCCCATATGGAGTATTAAAGGCATAAGACTCACGCGTCTTTAAAAATTCCCTTGTTCTTACTCCACCTGCCTTAGTTATATTTGAAGTTTTGAGTAGGATAAGGGTTCTGTTTGTTATTAAGAAGAGGAAGAAAAGGAGCTTCTTTCACTTCTATGTCTAATATTTCTCTGGTCTCCATAGCAACGTGGGGTTGCAAAGCCCCCAGGACAGAGCTACTCCACAAATACAACCTGGTGAGAGGAAAGAGGAAGCATGAGAAAGACATTTTGACAGCTTGATTGGGGCAGCAATTTGTCAGATCACTGGACTGGGAAATCACTACAACTCTGCTGACTCTGTTCCTATCTCAGCTTCATAAACCAGGGACTGCATAAATACATCCGTAACATGTTACATGCAGGGTTGAAAATCTAGGACCTGTGCTGTTTCCATTCACTGCTGGAATTGACTGTCTCGCTTCCATTTCTGTGCAGAAACCACAAAACTGATTAATAGCAACAAATATAGCATTTTACAGGAAACAATTAAGAGCAATAAAGCATGCCTACTCTTTGATATTGTTTTGTGAAAGAACCCGGAACAGAATTCTTAGACCTTTTCCACACCACTCCTTGAAACTTTCTTTGATGTAAGCAGGAAATATATACATAATCTTGTTTCAGCAGCTGATAAGGAAATAGATGAATATTGTGATTTCTTTAATTATTCAAAAGTAATATAAAAACATTCATCTGTTGATAAGCACCTAGGTTGGTTCCATAGCTTAGCTATTGTGAATTGAATTGCTATAAACATTGATATGGCTGCATCACTGTAGCCTGAGGATTTTAAGTCTTTTGGGTATATAACAAGGAGTAGAACAACTGGGTCAAATGATGATTCCATTTCTAGTTTTTTGAGGAATCTCCATACTGCTTTCCAGAGTGGTTGCGCCAATTTTTAGTCCCACCAAAAATGATGAGTGTACAATTTTCTCCACATCCTCACCAACATTTATTGTTAATTGTATTCTTGATAATTGCCATTCCAACTGGAGTGAGACACATGAATGGGAGAGCCTACAGAATGGGAGAAAGATCTTTGCCACCTGCACCTCATATAGGACATGAATTTGCAGGATATACAAAGAACTAAAAAAAAATTAACACCAATAAATAAATAAATAACCCCCCCCAAATACCCAAAGAGCCCATTCAACAAATAGGCAAAGGAACTGAACAGACACTTTTCAAAAGAAGAAATATGAATGTTTAACAAATATATAAAAAATGTTCAATATGTTTATCAATTAGAGAAATATAAATTAAAACAACAATGAGATTTCAAAACATAATTTTGTAAAGAATACAAAGCTGTGTTTAACAAAGTTTTGCCATCAGGCCAATGTGACAGGAAAACTTGAAAGATCATTAACGTTGTGTATTCTTTATGCTGTTAACATATTCATGCTAGGAGATTGTATCTTATCTATTTTAATGATAACTGCTAGTTTGTTTCCATATATTTTCTTGAATCCTGTGGTGTTACATATTTGAAGCTTGTTAAATTGTCTCAGCTTATATCACACTTAATAAATAATAAATCAATTTCAGTAGACCAATCACTACAGATTCCACTGCTGTAATGGGTTTTGACAAATATCTCCTTTGTATATTTTTTGAGGTACATCAGCAAAGAACTAAAAGTGGCCCAATCCATTACAAAGTTGACTGCACATCTGATCCCAGGCCAGTCCCCAAATTAAATTTGCTCATGTTGACACACGGCTCAGGAAAAAAAAAAAAAAAAAAAAATATATATATATATATATATATATATATGCTTAGCTTTTATAATCAGAATAAACATAAAATTGTATAGACTGAAGGAGGTCAGGGGTGGGAGTTAACTACTAAAAATGTTATATCGAAGGATATGCAGTGTCTTATAAGTTAAAAAGTAAAGCATGAGTATTATACTTTAAGACATTCAATAAGTGATTCTACTCAGCAGTAGTCTATCCTCAGGTAAGGTCTTTCTATTGCATAAACTAGACAGTTAATAATGGGTTGATTTTTATATTGTTTCTTTGTCTAATTTATTTTCCTAATCAGCTAACATTTACTAAATGTTAAAAAAAATGCAACAGCAATCATTAAAGAGCCCAGGAAAACTTGAAATACAGGTAAATATTTGTAATTGTCAGGGTCTACTCAATAGAAAACCAACTCAGGAATTCAAAAATGCAGTGATTTTAACCAGCTATCTTAACTAGGGGAATGTGAGGCAATGTGTAGATTTGCAAGAACAGAAACCCACCACCAGCTGCTATGAAAGACAGCCTGGGAAAAGGATGTTCCCTGGGCCCAATAGCTACACAGGGGTCTCCTATGAAACAGAGAAACGGATCCTCCTTGGAGAGGTATGGAAGTGTGAATGAGAAAAAATAAGAAGCCACGAATTTCCCTCCAGTGGAAAAAAGGCAGAAAACAGGAACTGAGAAAACCCATTTTAAATTCGGCAGGAGAGAAAGCATTTTTCTATGAACACACAACACACTGCATGTTTGGAACCCTTAAAAGCACTGTAGACACTTGCATCAGAGGAGTTTCACATTCAGGGCAGGAAGCCAGATGATCACAAGGGTCCCGCAACAACCAGGCTCTATTACATCCTGAAGAAAAAATATAAAAGCCAAGAACTTTATCTCCCAGTATATTTTCATAAGAAAGGTTATTTTAACAAAATCATCTGCAATCCTTTAACTAAGTGACATGTACTTGTTAAAATTTGGGCTCTGAAGCTAAATTCCATTAGTTCGAATTCTATTTCCACAATTTTCCAGCTGTATTACCCTAAGCAGTTGATTTAATCTCTATGAAATAGATTTTTATCAGCACTGAAATAACAGTAATTGTCATATCTACCTAATAGGTTTATGTGGATTCAGTGCTTGACTACTAGCAAAATACTTACGGAAGAGCTTGATATTTTATATTTACTTGATAAATGTTAGCTCTCGTTACTCAAAAAAAAATTTACACACATCAAAATAAGAATGTTTTCATACAAAATACTTTATAATGAAATGTTCATGTCTTCCTACAATGAAAATATTTCAATCAAGGGAATGATTCAGTAAAAATATATAACCCCAATGAAATAAACATGGAAATATCTAACCATATGCGCCCATTCACTTTCTCATTTTAAAAACTACCAGAGAAACTCCAGGAAGCCCTCAACATTTAAATAACTTAGCTGTTTGAAATTGTAGGCATCCCTAAAAGGATTGGGGAAGACAGTTTTAGCCATGCAGGCATACTAAGTATTTCAGAGCAAAGGAAGGAAGACAAAATTTGAGAATATGCTCTTGGTGGATATAGTTTGTAATTAGAATGAAAGATGGGTAGCACCAGACATTTTCAAATTCAAGATAGCAAAAGGAGCTGGGCACAACTGTGTACGCCTGTAATTTCAGAGGCTTGGGAGGCTGAGATAGAAGGATCACAAGTTCAAAGCCAGAATCTGCAATTTAGTGAGGCCCTAAGCAACTTAGGAGACCCTGTCTCTAAATAAAATACAAAAAAAAAAAAAAAAAAAAGGCCTGGGGATGTGGTTTAGTGGTTAAGAGCCCCTGGATTCAATCCTTGGTATGAAAATAAATAAATAAATAAATAGATAAATAAATAAATAATTTCAACATAGTTTTCCTATATATATATATATATATATATATATATATGATAAAACAGTAAATCCTCCCTGCACCTCCCCCCCAAAATGGAAAGACAGTAGAAAGAATTTGAGATAGTTTTCCCATGAATGTATATGAAAACAACAGTGAATCCTACCATCATGTACATCTATAAGAATATAATCTTTAACCAGAATAAGATATAATCCATGCTTGTATAATTATATCAAAATGGACTTTGCTGTCATGTATAACTAAAAAGAACCAATAAGTAAGTTTTTAAAAAATCAAAACTGGTGTTTAGAAAGTTGATTCAGTGGTTATAAGAATAAATTGACTGACAATCAGGAAATTTTAAGAATAGAGAAGAACTTAAATTTCATCTTACTGAATTTTATATCTCATTCAGAAATCTATCATTGGAAAGACATAAATAGTTAAGCAAGAATCAAAAATCTGTAATTAAAGAATGACAATGAGTTAACCCTGAAGCAACTAAGTATAGAAATATATTAAGAATAACACATAATTTGAAGAATTTCCCAAAGGATGTGGTTTTAAATAATGCATATAAGTCCAGATACTGTTGATCCTTGTGAAATGTCCTGCCTCTTTGTGGGAAAAGCAAACTCATTTTCTAAAATCAATAGACTGAAGGCTGATGTGTGTAGATTCTTAAAATGATAGAAGAACTGTTCTGTCAGGTGAATGTAAAAAATGTGGGAATTATTTGGAACAGTGAGAAAAGAAGAAAAACAGGAGAAGAGGAAAACTATTTCTTAGACTAACAGGTCTGTGTAGATGAAGGTGGAGAGGGAGTTTCAATATTTCATTCACTATATATTTATTGATCAATAGCATTGTGTAAATCTACAAGGCTTTGTAAAAAGGAATGACTTTCAGTCTCCACTGGGCTGACATTCTGCACAGAGAGAAAAATAGAAGTAAACAACAGCAACAAAAAAAATGAGATCATAGTAAGTACCCATTTATTCAGTTTATAAAAAAATATTTTAATGCTAAAACAGGTGAAGACATACAGAATATTGAAAAGATAATATACAGAGACCCCATATACCCCACACCCACTTTAAGGTACTATTATCATTTTACATATTAATAGTATATTTGGGCAAATCTGCCACAGTTAATGAATGTGTTAGCTTTCCATAGCTGGAAAAAAAATTCCTGAGAAAATTAGTTTAAACAGAGGAAAGCCTTATTTGGGCTCACATATTTAGAGGTTTCAGTTCCTGATTGGTGGGCCCATTGCGTTTTATCATATTTGGGTCCAGCATATCAGAACAGGAGCACATAGAAGAGAAGGCTGCTCACCTCGTGGCACATGGGAAGGGAACAAAGGAAAGGAAGGGGTTGGGGTCCCAACAGACCCTTCAAGGACATGTCTCCAATCAC
Source organism: Marmota monax (assembly GCF_021218885.2). Classification (NCBI taxonomy): domain Eukaryota; kingdom Metazoa; phylum Chordata; class Mammalia; order Rodentia; family Sciuridae; genus Marmota; species Marmota monax. Next base: position 5,342,672 of record NW_026695198.1, on the reverse strand, counting down.
CTAACTTCCTTTTACTAGGTCCCACATCTTAAAGGCTCGACCATCTCTCACTGGCACCACAGGCTGGTGATCAAGCCTTTAAGTCATGGGTCATTGGGAGACACTTCAGATCCAAGGTATAGCAATGAACCGATATTGATGTTTCCTATCGACTTGAATCCATTGATTTTTTCCTAAAGTGTTTTTCAGTTCTAGGATCTCAGGATGTTCCATACCATTTATTTGTCATGTCTCCTTAGGTTTCTCTTGGCTGTGACAGTGTGTCATAATTTTCTGTTTTTTTTTTTTTTTTAAATAACCTTAACAGTTTTGAGGAGTCCTGGTCAGTTATTTTGTAGTACTTCCTTGAATTAGGATGTTTTGGATCTTTTACTCAGAAGTAAAATTGGTTTATTTGATTTTGGAAAGAAGACCACAAAAGGAAAGTGTCATTTTCCTCATGTCATATCAAGAGTACATGTGATTGCCAGGACTCTCACACTTTTTATCGACCTTCATCAAGTGACTGAAGTAGCATTTTAAGGTTTCTATGCTTTAAAGTTATCCCTGCCACCATGTTTTCTTACTGTATTTTTTGGGAAAAAAAAAAGTTGTATATAATATAAAATAGTCCATGCTTAAGGAATGGCAAGTCATTCTTCACCTGTCAGTATGGCTTTTCTGCATAAATTGTTCAAAGTTGTTTTTCATAGATTTGTCTATTCTTTTCCATTTAGGTATTCAGAAACTTAGACATTTATATCAGTGAGGACTGATGGATATGAAAATGTATTTTATACACATAATTGAAAATCCAATACTATGCTAATCCTTTGTTTAAATGGTCCTATATTTGGATCTTAGGGTCTCCTTCGTTAGCTTATTTGCCCCCTTGATGTGTTCACATCATTGGTGCATTTGTGTGTGTGTGTGTGTGTGTGTATGTGTATACTTGATGGTATAAAATGATCCAGGCTCATCTTAAACATACCCTTCCCCAATCCTTGAAGCAACTGACTTTTTAAGCAGTTTTGTGTTCATGTATTAGAGAATGAATGGTACTAGAAACCAAGAACTGACTGCTGGGCACAGTGGTACACACACAGGTGTGTATAGTTTAAAAGGAGGAAAGTTCTATTTGGGCTTACATTTTTATAGATTTCAGTTCCTGATTGGTGGGCCCAATGCCTTTGGTCTTATTGAGGTACAGCACATCAGAACAGGAGCACATAGAAGAGAAGGCTGCTCACCACGTGGTACATGGTAAGTGAACTAGGAAAAGGAAGGGGATGGGGTCCTAATAGAGCCTTCGAGGATGAGGACATGTCCCCAGTCACCTAACTTCCTTTCACTAGGTCCTACATCTTAAAGGTTCTGCCATCTCCCACTGGGAGGCTGAGGTAGGAGGATCAAAGTTTCAAGGGCAGCCTTAGCAACTTGGTGAGGCCATCAGAAACTTAGTGAGACCCTGCCTCAAAATTAAAAAAATAAATAAAAAGGGGTGGGGATGAGGCTCAGTGAGTAAGTGCCCCTGGGTTCAATTACTTTTGCTCCCACCCCCCCCCCACCCCCCCAAAAAAAACCTGACTACTTGATATGCTCATACTCAATGCAAATGGAATAATGGCAACTTTTAAACCCTCTAGCTGACAAAGCAAGAAAAGTTCCCTATCTTAATGAATTTGTCTTTATAGTAGTTTTACCTTCATTTTTCACTTTTTACTGTTTCAGTTAACCACAATCAACCATGGCCCCAAAATTTTAAATAGAAATTGTCATATTGTTCAGCCATAAACTACAATGAAATCCTATCATTTGCCATTAGATGGATGGAAATGCACCACATAGTGCCAAGTGAAATAAGATAGACACAGTGTTTCAGTCAGCTTTTTGCTGCTGTTACTAAAAGCCCTGACAAGAACACTTTTAGAATAGGAAAAATTTAATTGAAGGCTCATGATTTCAGAGGTTTCAGTCCATAAACAGCTGGACCCATTCATCAGGGCTTGAGGTGAGGCAGAACAACATGGCAGAGGGTGTGAGGGAGGGAAGTGACTCCCATGATGGTCAGGAAGCAGAGAGATGTTCCTCCGGCCAGACACAGAATACATACCCTAAGGCAGGCCCCCAGTGCCCACATCATACAGTCACACCCTACATACTTTTGGTTACCACTCAAATAATCTGCATCAAGGGATGAGTTCACTGATTGGGTTAAGGCTCTTATTACTGATTCATTTTAGTGAATGTTCTTGTATTGTTTCACACATGAGCTTTGGGGGACACATCACATCCAAACCATAACACACAGAAAGACAAGTAACATGTTCTCTTAGATACGTGGGAGCTAAAAAAATATAGGTGACTTGAATTAGAGTAGTGATTACTAGAGGTTGGGAAAGGTATGATAGAAGGAAGGATTGATAAAGGGAGAGTGAATGGTTTGATCAATGCATAGATATAATGGATAGAAATACCATGATTGAATAACACATATTAATGAAAATAAAATAATTAAAAACTGATAAATAAGCAACCTTATGTTTTATACAACTTTTGTATTATTATATCTTTTATTTTATTACTAATTATTGTTAATCTCTTACTGTACCTAATTTATAAATTAAACTATCATAGGCATGTTTGCTTAGAAAATATAATGGGGCTCAGTACTACAGTTTCAATCATCTCCTGGGTGTCTCATGAAGTATCCCCCATAAATAAACAGGGAATTCCTCTATTCATATCTATATTAATGCATATTATACTATGAACTTTATCTATATTAGCTAAATAGGAGTTTTTAATGATGTCTCCAACTATTATTCAATACCACATGAACCACTTGAAACTCTCTCACTTATCTTTATCCTTCTACCCCAACAGTAAAAACCTGGCTCTGCCATTCACCAACTTTTACTTAATATTTAATTATGTTATATGTGTATGGTGGTTTCAGACCTTTTAACTCATACTCCATGGAAAATAACTTTATCAAATTGAGAATGGTGCTTATGTTGAATTTCTTTGTCTTTAGTATTATATGCATTTAGAATATGATGTCATATTTTCATTCCATGTTGAGATGCCCGAGAACACTAAAATGATTTTTAAAGTTCTTTTTATTAAAAAAAAAACACTTTAGTTACCATTTTTTTAACAAGGATTTTTTTCTGGTAAGGTAGGTTAAAAGGTATAAAAAATATTGTTATTGTCATTGTGTTCTCTCAGATTAATTCGGAGGTGGGTAATGAGATGTTAATAGTGTGGTGGAAGTCTGGGCGACATGGAGCATGCCTGTAATACTAGCAGCTTGGGAGGATGAGGCAGGAGGATCACAAGTTCAAAGCCAGCCTCAGCAATTTAGCAAGGCTCTAAGTAACTCAGTGAGACCCTATCTCTAAATAAAACACAAAAAAGTGGAGGGGAATGGGATGTGTCTCAGTAGTTATGCAACCCTGGATTCAATCCCCAGTAACAAATAAATAAATAAAATAAAACATAAAAAATAAAATAAAATAGTATGGTTGAAGTTTTCTAGGTTCTATCCTAAGATTTAAATGCACCCAAGAAGTGCTAGGTGCTTCTCTCTTGGGTCTTTTCACATTCCAGGGTAGCTATTGAGGTATGTACTAAAGCCAGGTGCGTAAAGGAAGATAACTAAAAACCATGCAAAGGGAGAATATGTAAGTCTACAGTTGCCAGAGTTACTGATTTTTTTCAGTAACTGAAACTATTTTTTTTCTGAACTTTTATGTGATTTGTAATAATATTTTACATTTACTTGTGGTAAAATAAACAATATAAAATTTATCTTCTGAAATACTTTTAAGTATGCACTTCAAAAGAGATAAGCAGAATAAAATTATTTTTCAACAAAGTGTTTATATCTTTCAAAATGTAAACTCCATCTGCCTTTAAAAACATCTTTATTTAACCTTTCCTTCAGCCCCTGGTAACATCAACATATTTTCTGGTTTTTTTAATTACTATTATTAATACTATAAATATCTCATGTAAAGTGGAATCATATAAGATTTATATTTTTTTGCTGGATAATTTCCCTCAGTAAAATATCTTCAGTGTTTATCCATATGGTGGCATGTGAAAGGATTTCCTTTCTTCCATTATATATAAGGCTGAATGACATTCAAATATATATATATATATATATATATATATATATATATATATATAATTTCACATATTCATTCTTCTCTGAATGGACATTTGAATTTATTCTAGGAATTAAAATGTCCATTGGCTATTTTAAATACCACTACAATGAACATGGATTTGCGAATATCTCAGTGGCATAGCATGTGCTCAGCATGTGCAAGGCCCTCGGTCAATTTGCACCATGAAGAAAAGTATAAAAGAAAGAAAAATGAAGCTAAATATCAAATTATATAAAAGTTAACAACATTGTGTGGGGATAAAAATCACCCAAGAAAGTGATGAGTATAAAATTTAGATCAGCAGTTACATTTGGAAGTCAATGATTAAGCTAGATCTCACAGTAGGGCTACTGGATGATAGGTCAAATTATTTTTTTTGGTATGGTAATGATTAAAAAGTTATTTGCCTTATAATAATTTATTAAGCTATAGATTTATTAAAAAAATGATGTATTTGCCTTTTACTTAACCACAAAAAACACTGAATGAAATCAAATCAAAATAACATTTGAATCACACTCAAAGATTTCACATCTGTTCTCCTTTATACATTGCATATTCGTCAATTAAACTCTTCAAAAACCATAAGCTTCACCTATGTAAGGTGTACAACTCAGTGTTTTTTTTTTTTTTGTAGATTCAGAGTTGTGTACTCACTATTGTCTAGTTTAGAATTACTTTATCAATCCCTCGAAAAAAAACATAACCATTAACAGTTTCTGTATCCCCCTTTTCTCTGTGTTTGGTAACCATTACTCCACTTCAATAAATTTGTCTTGTTTGGTATTTTGTATAAATGCAGTGATGCCACATGTGGTTTTTTATGATTGGCTTCTTTTAGTTACTACCATGATTTGGACATTAAATTTCCTCGAAAGGTTCATTTGCTTAAAGATTGGTAACAAGTCTGTGGAGCTACTAGGAGGTGGTGGTTTTAAGACGCAGGGCCAGGCTGGGGATGTGGCTCAAGTGGTGGCGCGTTCGCCTGGCATGCATGCGGCCTGGGTTCGATGCTCAGCACCACATACAAACAAAGATATTGTGTCCGCTGAAAACTAAATAATAATAATAATAAATATTTAAAAAGACGCAGGGCCTATTTTAAGAAAATGACATCACTGAGGTCATGCCTTTGAATGCCAACATTTTCATTCAAGAAGTTCACTCTATCCCTTTGCTTCTCCGCCACCCTGGAGTGAACAGACCTCTTCAACCCCATCCTCCCAACATGACACAGTGTACTGTCTCAGGTCCAAAGCAATATGGCCAAATGACCATGGACTGAAACACCTGAAATAAAGAACCAAAATAAACCTCTCCTCCTTCAAGTTGATTGTTGTACATATTTTGTCACAGTGATAGCAAATTGACTAACATTCTTGGTATGTTCATCGGGTCTATCCAGGTTCTAATATGTGTTAGTACTTAATTCTTTTTGTTGTCAAATACTATTCCATTATATGGTTATATTGGATTGTGTTTATTCATTTACTAGATGATAAGTTGTTTCTAAATTTGGCCATTACAAATCATGCTGCTATGAACACTTTCAAACAAGTTTTTGTGTGGAATATATATTATTTATATTGGGTACTACATAAACTCAAACTGGAGGAAATCAAAGACACAGAGGAAATTCTAAAGAAAGAGTGATAAAAACAACTTATAAATAGTGGAAGAATAATTAGAAGTATAGCTGCTACTCAGGAGAAACCAAAAAAGCAAAAAGAAATCAAAATATTTAAAGGATTGATGGAGATAACACACATGCAGAATTCTATATCCTGAGAAGAAATTATCATTCTGTAGTGGAAGAACAAATACTTTATCAGATAAACAATAACAGAAAAATATCATACCAGTAGACAAACACTGAAACAAGTGGCATACAAATTTCTATAGGGAGCCGGGCTCAGTGGGGCACATCTTCAATCCCAATAGCTTGGGAGGATTAGACAGGAAAATTGAGAGTTCAATGCCAGCCTCAGCAATTTAGCTTGGACCTACATAATTCAGTGATACCCTGTCTCTAAAAATAAATATAAAAAATGGCTGGAGATTTGGCTCAGTGGTTAAGCGCCCCTAGGTCCAATTCTGGGGCCCTCTCCCCCACACAAAAATATCTATAGGGAATAGAAAATGATATGTTAGAGGCTCAAATCAACATAAACAAAAGAACATCAATAAAAGCCAGAATGGAAATAAATAAAGGCTCTTGTCTTCTATCAGTTTTAATTGACTGGAAATAAAACTGTTTAAAATAGTACTGTAATGGTGGCTACGGTAATGATATAGGTAAGTGAAATGAATGATAGTGATGTCATTATAGATGGAAGGGGTGAAATGGAAATATTTTGCCAAGAGATAATTATGCTATACATAAATCACTATGGTGCTATTGGAGAGGACACACATTGTTAAAAATTCATGATGGAAATTCTGAAGCAAACACATTATTATTGAATTATGATTGATACCACAAGATAAGAGACAGAACAGATTTAATAAAATGCTTAATTTAATCCCAGGATTAAAAAAAAAAGAATGGAGAAAAGAAAATAAAGAAGAGATACAACAAATAGAGAAAAATACAAACATGGTAGATGCAATTTAGCTATGTCAATAATTATATTTGAATGGTAAACAAATAAATTAAAGTCAAATATCATCAAACTCTATATGAAACATAACTTAAATGAAGACTTCAATAGGTTTAAGTTAAGGGATAGAGAAAAATATATGCATTGCAAACATTAATCAAAGATAGCTGCAAGAGATTTTAGTTGTACACAAATTAGATCAGGGAAGGAGAACTATCAGAAGTATTTTCCATTAAATAATGATTAAATTAAGAATTAAGTAACAATAAAGGGGTAGAATCTCTAAGCAGACATAGCAATATAAACATTCAAAAAATAGAATACCAAAATATGTGTGTAAATACTGCTAGAATTGAAAGAAATAAGTATATCTATTTAATTATAGTCTTCAGCAGTACTCTCAAAAATTGATAGTTCAAGTAGGCAGCATTTCAGGGAAGATATTCTTAAACTGAGCAACACTATTATTACATTGTTATAGTTTCATAGAATGCTTCTTCTAAACATGGCAGAATACATATTCTTTCCAAACTTATGTAGAAAATTCACAAGGATATGTCATAAAAAACAAAGTTTAATGAATTTAAAGGAAGAGTAACATAAAAAGTATGTTTCCAGTCAAAAAAGGAGTTTAAACCAAAAATTGATTACAGAAAGCTATCTAGAAAGTCCCCAAATATTTGGAGATTAAGTACAGCCCCACTATATAACTTACCACTCAAAGTTAAGTTTAGAAAAAATACTTTAAAATATTTTGAGCTAAGTAAAAATTAAAGAACAATTTATCAAAATCTGTGGAATGCAAAGAAAGCAGTGCTGAGGTAGAAATTAATACCACTAAGTGCATACATTACTAATGAAGATTAAAATCAATGATCTAAGCTTTCACTATAGGAAATTAGAAATTGAAGAGCAATTGAAGCCTAAAGGAAGAGTAAAACAGATAATGAAAATTGCAGAGGAAATCAATGAAATGGGAAAAATATATCTACTTTTTAAATGATCAGTAAAATTGATAAAACTCTGTGATACTAAAAAGAAAGAAGGTACATAGAACAAATATCAAAAATGGAAGAGGGATTATTCATAATGATTCCATGAACAAGAAAAGGTTAACAAAGGAATCCTGTGTAAAATTCTATGCCCACAATGTTGATAAATTACTTGATATAGGTCAAGTATTAATATTCCTAAAACTCATGCAAGGAGAAACAGAAGTTCTGAAATGGCCCATTAAAAATCAAACTAATAAATAATAAAATTACAAAAAGAAAGCACTAACCCTAGCAATTTTTTATAGGGAGGTCTATCATACATTTAATGAAGAAATGATAATTCTCCACTATTTTGTCTGGAAAACAGAAGCAGAAGTAGCACTTTTTATCTCATTCTATAATAGCATTAATCAGATATCCAAAAATGCTTTGAAAAAGCAGTAAAGAAAATAAATCAAGACCAGTATTTATCATGAATATAGCTACAAGAATCAAACTCAGGAATATATAAAATAAACACTACATTGAATGAAATTTATTATAGTTTGGCAAGGATGACTCACCATTTTTAATTTAACCAATGTAATCAATGACATCAAAAAGGTACAGAAGAAAAATCACATGGTCATATCCATCAACACAAGAAAAGTATTTGAAAGAATTTAACATAGTCATATAAAAAGGTGTACAAACTAGTGATAGATGTTTAACTTTCTAACTTGATGAAGATCCACAAAAAACATCTAACTTTAATGGTGAGAAACTAGACATCTGCCCATTAGTACCAGAAAAAGAGGTGAAGACCTTGCTCATTCTACTGTCCGAAGTTTACTAGAAGTCCTGACCAATTTAGTACAACAACAAAAATAAGTACAAGTAAGTTATATAGATTGTATAGAAGGAAACAAAAGTTAATCTTTTCAAAGATGACATGATGATCTATGTAGAAAATCCCACTGAATCTACCAAAACCAAAACCAAAACAAAATCTTGCAAGACAATAGGAAAGAAAATGAATATATAATAGTTGCTGTCTTTCTTACAAACAATTAGAATTAAAGTTAGGAAAATAATAACTTTTATGATAACACTGAAGATTAGTAATATGTAGATCTATACCCCCCAAAATATGTACAAAAATATAAGTGAAACCCAGGCCCTGGTGACAGTAGACAATTTAAATGAACAGATGCTATATGTCCTGGATTAGAGCCTCTGATATTGTTTAGATGTTGCCCTCCCTAAGTTGACCAATCAATTTAATAAAATCTCCATCAGAATTCCAAAAATTATTTTGTAAATATTTAAAATGAATTCTGAGGGCAAAAGTTTTAAAACAGCCAACAGAATGCTGAGTATGAAGAATAGACGAGGATATATTCTTTCTGATTTCAAAATTTACAAGAAAGCTATAATAATTAATGTAGCACAGTACTGTCAAAAGAACAGGCATACTGATTAATAGAAAGAAACAAAAAGACCAGAAAGTGTCTTACAAAAAAATATAGCCAACTGATCTCCAAATTGAGCAAAGGCAATTCAATGGAAAATAGCTATTTTTTTTGACAAAATTGTCAAAACTATTGTAAAGCCACATGCAAGGAAAAAAAAATACAACTTAGAAACAGGTCTTACCTGATTCACAAAAAGTAATTCAAAATTACTCATGTAACTACACTGAAAATATAAACTATATATTTTTTTAAACAGTAGAGGATCCAATGAAAACAAGTTTTTAAACAAGAGAGCAAAAGATAATTGATAAAAGAAAAAGTTGATGATCTAGAATTTATTGAAATTAAATATTTTATTCTCCAAAAGGTACTTTTAAGTGACTGAATATAATGGGGCATGGTGTTGTACACCTGTAATTCCACCTATCAAGGAGAGTGACTCAGGTGGAACACAAATTCAAGGTCACCCTGGGCAACTCAGCAAGACCCTGTGTCAAAAAAAAAAAAAAAAATTACAAAGGTGAGGATCTAGCTCAGTGGTAGATACCCCCTGAGCTCACTTCCCAGTACTTAAAAATAAATAAATAAATAAAATAAAAATAAAAAACACTGAAAATCCAAGCAGATAGGGTACACACATGCATAAAATATTTATAAAGCATATTTCACATAAATTAATTATATTCACTATATACAAACAGACATAAGAAAAGATGCAGAACATCCCTTGTCATTAAGGAATTGTAAGTTAAAACAGAAATGAGGTACCAATGGGAGGATGTGGAGCAAGCGTGGATTCTCACTCACTCCTTGTTGGGGGTATGCACAGCTACTTTGGAAGACACTTTGGCAGTGTCCTACAAAGCTAAAAATAGCCTTGACACATAATGAAGCAATTACCCTCCTAAGTTGTATCCAATTGATTTCAAAACACATATCCACACAAAACCTGAACGTAAATATTTATGGCAGCTTTATAATCATCAAACATTGGAAGCAAGTTTGATGTCATGCAATAGGTGAATGAATACTCAAACTACACTCATACCATGGAATACTGTTTTTTGAATCAGCTTTTAAGTCAGGAAAAAGCTGTCACAAATTTGATATCCACTTTACTAAGTGAAAGAAGGCATTATGAAGGCTATCTTCTCTAAAATACAATTATATGGCATTTTGGGTAAAGGCAAAATTATAGAGACAACAAAATAGTCCTGCCTTCCAGAAGATCATTGGTTGGGATGCTGGATACAGGACAGACAAATTTTTAAGATAGTGAAACTATTCAGTTTGATATTGTAATGATGGATTTGTGATTATTGATAGGAAACAGACAAGAGCAATGGGATCATTAGTTAAAAGATTAGTTCTATAGACAGAGCTTACTGTGCTGACCCCCTCATGCATTTTTTTAAAGGTAATTTACCTGAGGCTGCTCTGGCCCTGTCCTGGGCTTATCTACAGGAGAAATGGTCCAAAGGCTCCTTCCTCTTTATAAGAAGAGCACAATCAGGCTGGGGTTGTGGCTCAGTGTTAGAGTGCTTGCCTAGCATTCATGAGGCACTGGGTTCAATCCCAACATCACATTAAAACAAACAAACAACAACAACAACAACAAAAAAAAAAAACCTAAATGAACAATATAAAGGTATTGTGACCATATACAACTAAAAAAAATTATTAAAAAAAGCAAACAACAACAACAACAAAAAACCACAGCCACCCTGTAGTGGGAGGGGTAACTTTTATGACCTTGATATAGTCCAGATTCCAGAACTCAGGATGATAGGATAATTAAAAGCAAACACCTCCCAACCATAAAATCTTTAGGAACAAGTTCCAAGTAGAATAGTCAGTGAGGGCCAAGGAAATCAGAGTTGCCTTAGAGCTTTAGCATGTTGTTAAAATAGTAAAATCTCTTTATTATGGGTAAAATTATTCACAATGGGAAACTTGAAAATCTCATGCCATCCTGCTGTCAATCATGGACCTCCCATGAATGATCTGAATACTTCCCTGGGACTCCTGATTAGATTGGAGGGCAGGAGGGGTATATGGTTTCTCTGCTCTAAAAGAAGCCATTCTCCCTTTCTTTGTGCAAGTGTCCTTTATCTTTTTCCTTCTAATAAACTCCTGCCTGCAAATATGTGAGAATGAATTGAAATTCTTCAGTCAAGAATTTTAGAACCTGTAGATACAGACCCCCCATAAAAACTTCAGCTCTGTAGTCAGAACTTACCCTGTAACAGTGATATGTAGTTTTCACATCCCACTGTATTTAACTTGAAGTTAAAGTGTGCAAGTCTTTTAGAAAATTAAAAAAAAAACTTTTATATGATTGAGACATATCATTATGAAATGCAGAATGTGACAAGAGAACCTAAATGTATTCCAAATCAGAAACAATCTCTCTTTGGGAAAGAATAGCAGCTCTAACCTATAAAACACTGGGAATGACAGAAGCCTGGGATTCTAAAGGAAAAAGAAAATGTACACAAAAGACTTCAACCCTTCTTGATAATTGTTTCCTATTGAGAAGTGGGTTAACAATCCTGATCCTGCTGCACAAGTTTATTGGACTTGAACAATTAGATGAAATAAATAATAGGGAATGTAGTTATCAGTTGGAGTGGGTGGTCACAGATAAGAAAGGGAAGAGGTTCTTGTGGTACATATGATAATGAGCTGGGTTGGAGAATCAGTACAAACTCCTGTTTAGCTTAAATTAGAAAGTTATCAATAGAAACATGCACAGATAAATGCATATGAACAGCTTTGTTATACACATATATATTTTCTTCTGTCACCTGAGAGAGTATAGAAGTCATTGCCACTCCAATTGCATTGAATACAACTAACACACAGCTTTTTAGGTTTATGGTATTATAAAATACATGTTTGGTATTTATCCCTACTTCCTGACAGGATTTCTAAAATCCTTGGAATCTCTGGAGTGATCCTATCTTTTTATATGCCTGATGGTTGGGAGCCCCAAGGTAGCTTCAGAATGGGGACTAATTACCAGAAAGACCTAGTCAGGATAGGTGGATGAGGGTTTTTAGCTCAAACCCCCCAGCTCCTGAGAGGAGAGAGGCGATAAAAGTTAAGGTGATCACTAATGGTCAATGATGGGATCAACATTTGCAAAGAAGGTTGGATAGCTGGATATATGGAGGCTCCAAGATGGTGATACATCTGGGGAGATCATGCACCCTTTTCCTTACTCCTTGCCCTGTTCATCTTTTTTAAATTGTATCTTTTGTGATATCCTTTATAATAAACCAGCAAATGTGTTTTCCCTCAGAACTGTAGGCTACTATAGCAAATTAATTAATCCCAAGGAGAGGGTTGTAGGAGCCTGAGATTATAGGCATTTGGTCAGGAGCACAAATAGAACAACCAGGGCTTGCTTGTCTCTAAGGGGTGGGGGATGATCTTGGGAACTGAGTCCTGAATCTGTGGGATCTGATGTGGTTGCCACTGGGTACCATCAGAACTGAATGCTATTTGAAGACACCCAGCTGGTGTCTGTAATTGCTGACTTATTTGCTGGTGGGAAGAAACCCCAACACCTTCTGAGGTCACAGAAAGCTGCTTAGAATAAAATACAGCAGGAAGTTTTCATGGTCTGAGATTAGGAAAAGAAATATGAAATAAGATACCACAGATAATGAAACTAAAATGTCAAAAAAACCTGAACTAATAATAATAGGAAACTTTGAGATTCAAATAACACAATAAAGTAATTGAAAAGACAATTTCCTGGTTGAGAAAAGGTATTTGCAAACAGTATATATGATTTATAGTCAGACTATACAAACAAACTCTTTAAGCTAATAAGAACTTAACCTAATTAAAACAAAAACATAGGAATATCTCATAAACACAAGAAAGGATATTCAGTATTCTTATTAGGGAAATGCTAATTAAACTCAAACTGTGATGCTACCACATAGGAACCATCATCGATAGGTAGAAGTGCTTTTTTAATATCTTCATTTTATTTATGTGGCATTTTGTCTATATTTGAAAGAGTATGTGTTAAATCTGTTTAATTTTCTTGTATCATTCCTTTAACAATTATAGCTCCCTTAATTTCATATTTTCTTTTCTGAATTCTATTGGTTTGATGTAAAAATTATTCAATTAAATATTCCTTTTTTTTATATTGTCTGTCATTTTATTTCCTTTTGAGAGGATTGTCAGCTTGTTTTGATATTTTCACATTCTACATTTCTTTCAATATTGCTGTCAAAGTTTTAATATTCCAGAGTTCTTTTTTCTCTAGATGTCCTTTTTTAATATTTATTTTTTAGTTGTAGTTGGACACAATACCTTTATTTATTTATTTTTTATTTTGTGCTGAGGATTGAACCGACGGCCTCCCACGTGCGAGGCCAGCGCTCTATCACTGAACCACAACCCCAGCCCCTCTCTAAATGTTCTTTTTATGTATAATGTTGGCATTATTTCACTTACAAAATAATTTGCCATCTACCTGAAATTATTATAACTTCTTTTATGATGAAACTTGATTTCTCTGTTTCCTCTAAATTTTTCATCTTTCTGTATATTTCAGTCTCTGTTTTGATGTGAATTTTTTTTTTTTTTTTTGTTCATATGTGGGATGACCCTTTAGCATCAGTCAATATTTAAAACTCAGACACCAAAAAGTGAATTATCAGCTTTGGGTTTAGAGTGCAAGGTTTATTCACTACTGGGCTCCACACTGGTATTGCTAATGAGAATCCAACTTGCATTGAGTTGCATTGGGTTATTTTCATAGGTCAATTACAATCAAGAAGAATCTTACAACTTCTTTCCTTAGTGGAAAAAAAAAATTAACACTTGGCTGCCGGAGTTCTGAGAGCTCAATGAAGGCAGAGGCAGGGTAACTTACTGTCCAAAAGTACATCTCACTTTAGTTTAGTGCCACATCTCACCCATGCTTTCTGCTATGCCTCAGAGACAACTGCTGAATTCCAATCAATATCCTGCTCTTGGTGATCCCTTCTCAACTCTCCCTGTTAATGAGTCTGCTATCTCAAATCCCATTTGATTGAGTTCTACAGTGAAAATTGCTGGGTTTGGCTTTGCCTACAGCCTTCTTAGGCTCTCCAGGACAATTCCCCCTCATCTATTTCTATTTTCAAAAAAATTAACTAAAACCTTTGCCTACTTTATTCTCTTTTTTTTTGCTCCCTTATCTTTATTATTATTACCTTACAATGATCATTTTTTTGTTATTTAATGTTTTAGGAGTGAAGAGATGTAAAAACATCTCATTTAATCCCAAATCTCTGCACTGAGTTGCTTAAGATTGTACATTTATAACTTAGAAAGGCCTTAAATTTCTTGTTTTGACATGTAATTCTGAAAGGATCAGGTATGCTTTTTCTATGCTAATATTATATCCCAAACCAGGGATACAAGACATTTTTTTCAGAGTTTATTTCCATGCCCATTATGACATACACATAAGTGGTATTATTTCCTCACTACTGTTAAATTCATTCTTGCACAGAGAAATGTGGTCATTTCTACAGCACAGTTCCCACAAAAACTGATTTATGACTCTGACACATCCATAAAATAAGAACATAGGATATATGACAGATATATTTCTCCCAGAAGCCATCCAAAATTCCACGTGAGTGACCACGGATGGATGGATATTTAACATCTTGGGATTTTTCCTCCTTTCTGATACTCTATCTCTGACCCAGAAATCATCTGTTACCCAAATAACCTTCCATATTAATTTAGACCATCCTGAGATAACTCAGAACTACTTCAGAACGTACAAGTCCAGAAGCCTCTTAGTAAAACTCCTGGTAGAATACAGGGTTAGATGTGAATCCTAGATGGTTTCACTCTACCTTGGGTACATGGTGAATTTCCTACAATGTGGAGGAGTCATGATATTTTCTTTCATTCATAGAATCTCAAAGACTCTATCTCTGAGAGTGAAAGTTGAATGCATAACGCATTTCTGATTTACTTTTTCCACTTTCCCTACTCTCAACCTGCACAGAAGTCATCTCCCTGTCAGTGTTCCTGGGTGTGTTCATGTGGGTAGCAACTAGGCTTGCTCTTTGTTCACTTTTTTTTCTTCTCTGGTTACTTCTATTGAATTTTCTTGTGGCTCTTCCTGACCAGCACTGCGGCTGCCTCTGGGCATTGTGGCTGCTTTTGCTGGGTACCATTTACTTCACACTACACTACAGTGGCAATAAAATGGCTCTGAGACAGGTTTTCTTGAGGTTAGCAATGTGTTACACATTGCATCCTGATACTTTAAAGATGTTTTTCCTAAAACTTTTTTCCTAAAGTTTTGTAATTTTTTGTTGTTGTTGTTATTCTAATGAGCTCTCCCCCAGGGACTCAAACAAAAGTCCACAGAGATTAGGGTGTCTGAAAGAAGAAAAACTAACATAAGCAATCATGGCAGTTTTCCAAGTCACTTCTAAAATTGTATGGCTGTTGAATACACCTTTTGTTTGTAAGTACCATCATTTTGGTATAGTCAGAGTTTTTTCTCTGTTTAATAACTTGCATTACTGTGGTACATTTGTTATGACTGATGGGAATTTATTGACACATTGTTATTAATTAGGCTCTGTAATTAGGTCTGTGAGAGTTGTAATGTTGTACAGTTTCATGGGATTTTTCCAAATTTTCATGTTCTTTTAAGATAAAAGAATTGAGCATTATGGCTATAAAAGTCATTAGGCATTTACTTACTTTCAATTCTCCATCTTTTGGATGAGAAAATGAGGCCAGAGTGATTTAGGTCCACTGTCAATAAGACACAGCTCAAAGTTTCTGACAATTTTAACTTAGGTCTCCAAACTTCAGTCTCATATGCCTTTTTTTTTCTTGCTTTTCAGATTGATTTCATGATCATTTAAAAAGTAAAACGTCAACTGTATAAAAATTTTATAATTTGTTTAACACGTAATTTCCCTCCTAATTCCAATCTCCGGAGCAGGAGTGTGTCTAAGAGAGCTGCTGAAGGTCAGACGAGAAAACAGACTTGTCCGTATCTACCCGAGACATCTCTGTCCTCTCAGTGCAACATGGTCTGGATGGTCTTCTTGCTCTGGATCCTGTGTCCATTCCTATAGGCAGAAATTGGCCATGGCTCTACCAAGTCAAAGGTTATAAGGACTGATTTTGTTGCTTTCTTGAGAAGCGGGATAGACTATTAGGGCTTTGAACTATGCTGTCTATCTTTGTTCAAAAGAGTAAAACTATAAATAAGGATTTGATGATCAGAAGCAGCCAACAGAATAAAACATGCATGTCATTAAAGTGTATCTGGGCCTTCTTAACTCATACTCTAATTTGGGTACAGACATGTAAATCCAAAGAAAAGCAATTGGTAAGGATATCACTGCAAATAGAAGAATTTAAATAGGCCATGTTCTGGACATTTCTTTTCAAAATCAGTCACAAGCATGGACAGTATTTCTTATATATATTTGTCTTTTCATTTAACATGTCCCAAACCACTAGGAGATATTGAAAGTTAAATAATTTTATATTTGGCTTTCCATTTTTGGAGTTAAGTCAAAGGAGAAAGAGTAGAATAAATTTTGAATTGTCAAGAAAATATTAATCAATGAGAGCTCAAAATCATTTTCTGTATCATGAACAATGAAGTTAGAAGTTAGATAAAGCACAATATGTAAGTCAATCACCTTTTAATCTTTTCTCTAAGGTCTAAAATGATTTGTGTGCCCAAATCACATTCTAAGTATGTTCCTCACTGATGCATAAAAGCACTTTAACTGTTTCTGTATATAAATGAGAGCCTCAATTTCAGATGATTTGACATAACCCTTGTAATGTTTTTTTTTTTCTAACTGATTGAAACTAAAAAAGAACATATCCTTTTTATTCCAATGGGAAAGTCTGAATTAAGTGAAGCACATATCATGATAGTTATAACACTATGAATCAACATTTTACTTTTTTTTGTCAGCATTTGTTTTCTTTTATGAATATGTGATTTCAACTTATGTAATTTTAACTACTTATTCTGCTCTTGGAAAATTAATATTTTTTAGAGTATCATTAAAATCACAAATTCAGAATTGAGATGTTAATTATTTACATTTCAAATTATTTAATATCTTATAATTATGAGAACCATAGAAACAATAAGGAGATGAACATCTTTTGTGGGGACCCATAAATCTCCAACCTGAAACCAGAAATGTTTCTTTAAAAGAAAGCTTCTGGAATCATCTATCCATTCATCTTGCTTTGCCCAGTGATGATCTACTCTATTTTAAAAAGTCTTATTACATAGAAACTTCAGTTATATTGATATTTTTGGTAAAGGTCAGAGTGCTTTTTAATTCAGCAACACTTTTCTTCAATGGCTAACTCTTATTTCCTATCACTTTTAGTGTTTATAAGTAGATCACCATTTTTTTTTTTTTGCAGTTTCCACTTTATTGTAAATCAACAGTTTTCATATTGTTCCCTCCTAATAATTTCCCCCAATCTTTGTTTGCTTTCAAAATTATCAAATTCTAAAATACCAAGGCCTATATTCCAATAAGGTTAGAGCTATTATAAATGTATTTTTATAGTCTCATTACACAAAAGATTCAGTTGCGGTGTATTTCACCCAGTGTCAATCAGAAGTTTTCTGATAAGTGATCAATTTTTTGTTGAGCAAATGAAAAATATTCAGTACTTGATATAGAGATTGCAATCGGTTTAATGTGTTCAGGGTTTGGTGGTAAGGAAAGTGGTATCAGTTTTAAAGTAATGAGCAACAGTAGATCCATTTCTCCTTGAAAAATACATTGGTACGTTAGGGACTTCTGGTGTCTTGGAGGTAAAACTCATTCATAGACTACAGAATTTGTTCATATCAAACATAAAAAAAGAAAGAAAGAAAGAGAGTGCTCCATCTGGATGAAAAAAGGAGCCTCACTTTCCAAAGGACTGTACCCTCTCTCATGGATGCCTACTTTGGTCTCTACCTAAAATTGGTGGATGGAGTTTGGGATGCTGAGCAGCAGCAGTAGTAGCTCTGTCACTGTAGAGACCACCCACAGAGCAGCATTGGGGGTGTTATGGTTTGGATGTGAGGTGTCCCCAAAAGCTCACATGCAAGAAGGTTAAGAAAAAAAATGATGGTGCTATTAGAGCCTTAAACCAATCAGTGAATTAATCACCTGATGGGATTAACTGGGTGGGTCTGGAGGCCGGTGGGATATGGCTAGAGAAAGTAGTTCATTGAGGGTGTGGCTATGAAGTATATATTTTGTATCTGGTGAGTGGACACCTCTCTCTCTCTCTCCTCTCTGATCATTATGTGAGCTGCTTACTTTGCCACACTCTTCTGCCATGTTGTTCTGCCTTACCTCAAACCCCCAAGAATGTAACCTACTCTCTATGGACTGAGACTTCTGACTCTGTAAGCCCTCAAATAAACTTTTCTCCTCTACAATTGTGCTGTTTGGGTCCTTTAGTCACAGCAGTGTAAAGGTGACTAAAACAGATGGTAGGAAGACACGGCCCAGCACTGACAAAGAAGTGCCCAGGAGAGATATAAAGGAGAAGAGGGACACTTATGAAGACACAGTATTTGATGGCACAGAATGATGGAAAACCCTTCTGAATAGTAGTTAGATCCCAGGAAATTAATTTATGTTGCACTTAATTCGCATAAAAAATATTATTTTACTGATGAGTACTAGAGACACTGAAAGTTAAGTACATTTGAATGAAATGACAATGTTAGTAAGGCATCAGTCTAGGATTTGAACACAATTGCTTCTGGGAGTTAAAGCCTTATACACACAGTATTCCCCAGCACCAAGCCACACCAAGTATTGATTCTAGTTTTTCTTAATTAGGAAATTTTGTGCATCTCTCTTCCTCAGTAATCTCAGTGAAAAGAATGCTCCAGGTGTTATGTGTGATTCCCAGAATTGATTTAATTGTAAACCCAAACCGGTGTCATGAGGAACATATAAATGCAAATATTTCACTGATTGGATTTTAGGGATTCAGCTGCAGAACTTCATCAAGAAATCTACTGTGTGCTCACAGTGACCTTTGTGGGATCCCCCTTCCAGATAGATCAGAGCTTATAACTTCAATGTAGAAGTGGCAGCTAAACTATTGAAGTCTTCTTAAAAGTGAAACTGATCAGGGCTGAATGTAGAATTTCTAACAATGTCAATAAATAGAGTAAATGAGTCCAAGCAAAACACACAATCAACATGTCATATCTGCCCAATTTATTTTGGAATTTGAAATTCTATAAGGAATGTGGTACAACAGCATGTTGCTTCAAAACTACTTACATCCATTGAGCTTCTGTGTTTGTTTGTTTGTTTTTTACAACCCATATAAATGGATTCTTAAACATTTAATTAATACCTTGTTCCCTCTGAGATATAGGTCCATTCACTTAGGTAATAAGCAGTGAGGACAAAGTCATCTATTTGCTCTTGGAAAGTCAAATATTGGAAATAAATAAGAATATTAATATATATATTCCAAGACTTGGAGGGTTAAGGTTCTCAAAAATAAATTTATTATAAAAAAAACCATTAAAATTTGCAATACAATTTTAAATTCTCTTTTTTTGAATCAAAACGAACATCATCTTAAGTGGCACTATTAATGCATTCTAATCTTCCATTCAACACTAATCTGTTTAATCAAAGCTCTATCACAGTTTGTTTAAGCACACGGCCTGCCTCTGAAGAGCATATTGCAAGCCTGATTCCAACTAACAGCATGTGGCTTTCAAAGAGAATGCACTTTGTATTTATTCCCTCGGTAATGAGTTGAAAATCATTTTGTACTTAAAATTAAAGATTAAAGTTAGAAGTATCTTTGCTTCAATGGCTATATTTAAAAACTACCTGGGATTCTGAAGAATAGAGAGCTCTGAGCTATGCTCTTCTCTCGTTTGTTCAAAAATTCCTTCTAAAATGCTTCTTTCCTCTGTACATATTTGTTGAAATTTTTCAGGCTTGAAATACATGTTTTATATTATTTTCAGCACACAGTGGCAATCCGATAAGCATTTGAGAAGATAAAGTCAGGTGGTGAATAGTAACAAACCTCAAACAGATACTTATGCTATGTGCTCATAATCAAGAAGCCTTTGTAACATCACTACTTATGAAACTGTGGTTTTCTCAATCACTTGAGTTTGCCACTCTGACATCTGGAATACTTTAATGTGGCAGAATGGTTTTCTCCAAATAACTTTTAACAGAGGAGCAATGTATCCAAAACCCAAATGAACTAGAGCTATGAGAAGAAAAAAGGAATATAGTGTTCTTCATTTTGTTTGATCCTCTAGTATAAACTTTTAATTATAATTTCTCCTCTACACCTTCCCAGATGAGCTGAAACCCCAATTCAGTGAAGGATCTATAATAATATCTAACAAACCACAACATACGTTCTCCAATCTCCAAATGCCTAACATTGTCCTTTGTGTACATGTTTTTTTTTTTTTTTTTCAAGTCATTTCACCAGCTCCAACAGACCTTCTTCAACCTCTCTGTCAAAGTACAGTTTAAAAGTCACCTACAAGGGCTGAGGTTGTGGTTAGTGGTAGAGTGCTTGCCTTGCACATGTGAGGTACTGGGTTCGATCTCAGAACCACATAAAAACAAATAAAGGTATCGTGTCCATCTACAACTAAAAGAAGTTACCTACAATGGACCCACTTAAAAAAGCTGCTAAAATCCAATTTCATAAACCCATCCAAACTTGCTCAATTAGAATACATACATCTGGGACCTCAGAATTACACAATGAGAAACATTCAAGAAAATGCCATGGTAAAAATGAATGGCAATTTTTAGTGCTAAACCTGCCTACTTCGAGATTAAATCTCTCTCTTCTCCACTCCCTGCATTAGAATGCACATGGACACATGCACACACACACACACACACACACACACACACACACACTACTTAAATGCTCTTCCACTTGTCAATACAACTATTATACAAAATTTTACAGAAATAAATTCATTGTTTATAAACTCTAAAATGTTTGCAAGGATTTAGAAACATATTTTCTATAGAGACAAACCGGGTGGACATCTACTGGGAGAGATTCATGGAAAAACTGTGGAAATATAGCAAATGACCATCCTAAAGTATTTCTTTGAAATACATTTCATACTGCATACTACTCAGTGATTCATTTCAAACAGGAAAACATATCAAGTAGAAGAGCATTTGAAAGTTTGATAGCACACTGATGAATTTAATATCTTCCTAATAAATGCAATGATCATTTTTACCAATGTATAAAATTCTTATTTGAACATTCAGGAAATAATAACATTAGGAAAATGTAAACTTACCACTTCTTCGTGTCTGCATTTTCTCACATTAATCCCATTTATCTGCAAAGCAAAGAAAGCATATTTTCACATAGCATATTATAAACTAACTTAAGTTTTTGGTTGCATATAAGATAATAATGATAAAATACATACCTGTAGAATTGCATCCCCAATAAAGAGTAGTCCTGAAAGTTCAGCTATAAATGAAAAATAACAGTTGATTATATACTGACTTTTTCATCTGAAAAATAAGTTGTTTTATTATCACTAATATAGAATAATGAAACAAAAGTTAAAAGTTTTACATTACTATTATCTTGAAAGATCCACAAAAATGAAAATTCAAAATAATAATATGATTCAACCCATTTTAATTACTGAAACACAAGCAGAGATATTTCTACATAGTTCCATCATTTCAGATCTTACAGTTGCAAAATATCAGTGAGTCATCTGAATGCCTGGCCTAATTTTTTCATGCACTTATACTCATGGTGTTTCTGTGAAAAACATTTGAGAGTTAGATACCCAATCCACCAGCTAAGAAAATGGAAATAGTTACAAGTTTATTCATAAACACTACATTGTTTAAATAGTTTTAGTTAATGTTTGATTGTACCTAATATATACATGGCTACATGGTTTATTAAAGTTTATCCTTGTTCTGTTTCTGTGATGGTATCCCCCAAATCCGCTTCTTATTGCCTGATTGTTGGTATGGAGGAGCTCCCTAGTCATATACCAATTGTTGAATCACTCTCAACAGCAGTTATAAAGAAATGGCTATTAGAGAATAATGAAAATTTACCTCTTTGCTCCTTGGAGATTTTTGAAATGACAACTGGAATGTTATGCTCTGCTCCTCCCTAGAAATATAAAATCATATATTGTATTTTTTAATGTCAAAAAAAAAAAAAGAAAAGAAAGGAAGAAAGAAAGCTTTCAATCAAGAAACTTTACAAGCTATGATGAGCATGTTCTGTGGACACCAGGCAGAATAGAAGCAGGTAGCACTTCCATGAACCTTTATCAACGAGTTTGGAATTCTGCTCATATATTCAATAATTAATATCAATTAATTTGGAAAGTATTTTTATTTCTCAAACAAGACTAATAATGTCATTAAATGTACATGGACTTTGATGCCCTTTGTAGGAAGCTATCCATCATGGGAATTATTATTTAGGTTTCCAAACATTAGATGATTTTATATTTTCATTCTCTGGCTAAGTTATTCTATGCTGGTGACCAGACACTTTTAACAGTGCAGAGACCTTCCTGAGTACAAAGTGACCAAAGAGATTTTTACTTGCATAAATGTATAACCAAAGTCAGGTTGTGCATATGCACACTGGGAACTGACATATCTGCATTTTCTTAATTAGTATTAGATTCCTCTTTGTGTGAAGGCACATAATAAACAAATTATACAACAAAATGCACTGCCAAGAATACTGCAGTAGTGTTTTGTTGTTGGATCAAATGAGATAGGGAGAAAAAAAAAAACATATAACCTAAATTCACGTAAAGAAAAAGAATATAAAAGCTTAAAATAACTGCAAAAAAATAAATATCCTGTTTCATCATTGTGATAAGGATGAAAGCAATAGCTGAAAAATACAGGGAATAAAATTTTGTATAGAAAAGAAAACCTATCACTTTAAAAAGACAGTTGAAAAACAATCTAAATTCCATTAGAGTTGTTCTATTTTTAGAATATGTAATCCTCCTGAGCATTTTCTTTTCAGGAACAAAAAAAAAAATTATTTTAGAACTGACATGTTTGTTTTCCCCATGAATGTCCATTTTTAACACTGAGTATACTTAAATAGAAGACAGTCATTTTGCTGGAAAGCAGTAGTATTCAACTTTTTCTTGACAAGTAAAATCCTTTTCCCTGCTGAACTATTAAAAACAAACATGACACGTGAGATAATATAAATTATCCTGCTCAGCTTGAAATTAGAACTCACTTCTCAATACTTTTTTTCCCCTCTCTTTTACCATTTCCCATTAGCCCAATATGCATTTTCCCCACCCTCACTGTGAAGGAAGTCACTAGCATAAGTTAGAATGGTTTTAATTCTATTCCTGCCTTATAGTCATTATATCTCTATAAGCTCTGATCCTATCTCAGATGATCCTAAAATGATTCTCTCATCTGATCAGAGTGAGAATGATTAGTGACTGACAGTGTGATAAAAATTAAGTGCTTTTTTTTTAGTATACAATAAACACTAACTAAAGGGTAGCTCCAGCTTAAAGGCAGACTTCTAATGCAATCTATCTTTAAAATTTATTAGTGAAATCACATGCATTAAAATGAGATTAGAATAATCCATTTTAAGACCCTTAATATACATTAATCAGAATTCTATTTCTAATCCTTTGCACTCATTTTATTTTTTTTCCATTATACTTATCAACTTCTAACTCTCTATAATTTTAATCCATTTCCTACATTTATTACTTATCTTCTTTCTCCCTCTCCTATCCCTAACTAGAAGTTGAGCCACACAAAGCCGTTAAAGTTTTTTGGTACTTTGTTTTGTGCATTGATAAAATCTCAATGCATAGAATAATGTCTTTTAAAAAAATCCTGAAAATAAAGGTTTTTAAACTCAAAAGAATGGGTACTAGGGACAGGGGATGTGGCTCAAGCGGTAGCGCACTCACCTGGCATGCGTGGGGCGAGCACATAAAAATAAAATAAAGATGTTGTGTCCACCGAAAACTGAAAAATAAATATTAAAAAAAAATTCTCTCTCTCTCTCTCTCTCTCTCTCTCTCTCTCTCTCTCAAAAAAAAAAAAAAGAATGGGTACTAATTAGAATAAGAGATATTCTGTACTAATTAGAATAAGAGGTATTCTGTACTTATATAATTTTATCAAAAGGGATTCTACTACTGTCATGTATAACTAAGAAGAACCAATTAGAGAGAGAGAGAAGGGGGGTGGGAAATATCTGCAGTCCTAGGCTGTAGTTACTGATAATTTCTAGAGATACTTGGAAAATGGAAAGGATATATAGGATGCATCTACAAGCTTTTTAGAAGAAAAATCTGATTAATTCAAATTAATCACCAAGTTAATTTTTAGGTACTACAACAAGATGAAATAAATCAACCAATGAATTGTAGTTTATATGTATTTGGGGACAGAAACAATATTGTTTATGCCAATTTTGTCTCTATGTCTTCTTCCCTTAATCTGTTTTTACATTTTGTACTTTTCTCTCATTCCACTAGGAAATCAAAATTTTTCTTAAGGCTTATATTTTTTAAAAAACAAATTACAATGGAAGGACAGAAAGATGCTGATTCCTGGGGTCCTTCTAGGGAACAGGCAGCAGGGATAGTGATTTTCTGAGGTTAACTCAATGCCAATTGTTCCTCAGCATTCATGTTTATAGCTATCTTTTAATGACAAGATGTAACTAATCCCTATTTTGTCAACATTTCTCTGGTATGTGTAAACTTTATCCTGAAATTAGAATGGCTTGAGTCCAAGTATGGTTTTGTTCTTTTGTTATACTTGTTTTTGTTTTGTTTTGTGCTTTTAAATCAGATATTTGGAGCTCTGAAATAATTCTTGAACTAATCTCAGAAAATGACTTTATTGATTAGATAGCAAATCTTAAAACAAAACTCAGAAGATAGAATTCGAACCTTAAATGACTCTGCTTTCATTCATTGGATGAAATGTGAAGAGCAGCCCAGCTCTATTAAAGTTAACTAGATTTGGTTCAGGAACTAAATGGGGGAATTTAAGATTTTTCAGGTAAGAGTCAAATAATGTGGCTTGCACTCTTTAAAGTAGGTAATAAGCTTCCCATTACACTTAGAATAAAAATCAAAGGCCTTAACAGCCCTTTGTTGTGTAGCCTCAGCTTTCCTGCACAGCACAAATCCATAGCTCCATCATTCTGAACACCAAAGGATGCCAATATTTACTGGCATGCTTTTCCCTTATTCTTAACCTGGTAAGCTCCTGCCCATATTTGAAATTTGTTGAAAAATGTTTCCTCCTCCAGTATTTCTCTGCCTGATGTAAATTCACTTAGGTAGCATTGAATTATGGCTGTGATTTTTATTTATTTACATAATAATTTGATCAGCCTACTTTCAGACTGGAGAGTAAATGGCCTGAGGTCAAGACAGGGCTCCTTACTCTCTTCTCCTGGCCCAGGGCTCAGAACATAGTTTGGAGAAAGTCTGGATTAATCAATTACTATTATTCCAGAGAGTGTTAGGATCCAAGACTGAGGAAAGTGATGCAATATTCCAAACTGCAGCCCAGATATCAAGGAATACATATTTCAACTTTGTAATGTTATTTTTCCAAAGCAAAACTCATGTTATAGCTGTCTGTGTAGGAACAAGGTTATAGATCCTGTCTAAAGCATTTGAAGGACTCTACACAACAATTTTGCCAACAGGACTGTGAAATACCTCTGAATCAAACTTTGAATATTGTTAGAGGATTGAAAATCTTAACACATAACTCTTTTTAATTCAATATTTTCATTATCCTGATCAATCAGCTCAGCAAGCAAGCAAGCAAGCATATTCTGGGCTCTGGAAAAAAATAATATGTAGACGTTACCACTATTCTTTCATCAAGAGTAAAGAGAATTCTTGTAAGCATACAGCAACAAGAAAATTAGAGTTAAGAGATGAAGTGGACAGGTATGGGAGAGGCATCTAAAAATATCCTCTGAAAGAATATGGGAAGTACCATTATCCATTTAGATGCCATTATTATCTGCCCAAAATTTTGTTTTGGTAAAAATCAATGACCTTTTCTATATAGTATACGTTAACCTTCATATGAAAATCCCAACTAAGAAAATCTGTAGAGATAGAAAATGGGTTAGTGGTTGCTCAGGGCTGAGGTGGGGTTGCAGGTCTCAAAGATTTATAGCAAAATGTTATGAAGTTTCTTCTTAATATGATGGAATGTTTTGAAATTGAATGTTCTGATAGTTGCTCATATCCATGAGTATATGAAAATTCATTGAATTCTACACTTTAATTCAATAAATTTATGGTATGTGAATTTTATCTCAGTAAGGCTGTTTAAGTTTTAAGAAATGGTCTTTCAAGTAAAGTGTTCCTGTGGTTTTAACTGACCCTTGGGACTAATCCATCATCCTGAATTAAAATTGATTATCTGACTCTTTTCTCCCTATTTCTATGTTGGAAATGTACATATTCATTTTGTCTATTGTAGACTTGTACTGACTCAAGCAAAAACAATTGAGGGTCAGAACCGTTGAAATAAATGTCCACTTATATCAACAGTTATTATTTATAGATTTACTCAGAAATCACAAAGTAAAACACAAAAATTTATTGCATCTACAATAAAGGTACATTTTTATTTGTTAAATTTGATACTACTAATAACTGTCAATATAGGAAATTAGTTGCTTAATACTGGTTATTTTTATCCATTCAATTCAATTTTTAAAAAAAATCATATTATGAATAATAGTGGAAACATGGCTTGTGTCCTCAAATGTAGATGTTAGGGATAATTTAGTCCAGGTTTTATAAATATAGGGCATAGTTTCTCAGAGTAAGAGCTTTGTCATGAGGTTGAATACCAGGTTTGCTACTTATAAGAATGGGTAAATTACTGAACCTGTTAATATTTAATCTTATTGCCTCTGGAAGGAATAACAATAGTAATATACCTTGCTAAATAATAAAGTCAAATTAAGAAGAACATGAAATATTTATCTCAGAATATGACTCTAGATTATAAATATCAGCAATTGTTTATAAATAATAAAATGATTAATGGTAATAATCATTATATTTTTGATAACAGGGATTGAACCTAGGGGCACTCTAATACCGAGTCACATGCCCAGCATCATTTATGTATTTATTTTTATTTACTTATTTATTTTGATACAGGAACTCACTAGGTTGCTTAGGGCCTTGCTAAGTTGCTGAGGTTGGCCTTAAATTTGCAATCCTCCTGCTTCAGCCCCCTGAGTTGCTGGAGTGACAGTCATGTGCCACCACTAATTATGTCTTTGATATTGTAGAATTAATATTTCCAAATAGAAATCACCTTTGAACACACACACACACTTACTTAGAGAATATTAATCACTTATTGTTTACATAGGAAAAGTTATGTTTGCTGGAAAATACTGCATAAAATATGTTTTCTAGTAATGTTTACTACATTCTTTCCCTGGAAATATCCAGAGGTATAATGTGCACATGAGTGGTATTGTATTTTAAAAGATATAGGAAATAAATAGGTCTCTGAAGGGCAAGACAGTGGGTTGTTCACAGTGACTGTCCTCACAGTCATTCTGCTAAGACTGAGAAAAATACAAGGTATTAGATCCTGTGTATGATTCAAAATCTTGGCAGTATGTTTGGATGTAGTTGTAAAGACTTATGAGTTATTTATAGAAACTGTAATTCCCAGGATGGTCCAGACAACAGAGATGAACACTAAAGGAAGAGTTGACCAAAAGGGCTACAGGGGTAGAAGACAAGCCCAGTGCTCAAGGAAGAACCCGATAATACCAGTAGGAATTCTGCTACAGCCATGGAAAACCGGCCAGGTCCAGAGACCATATGCAAGACCAGCATGGATGCAGAAGACCTGTAGGAAAATATAGATGATACCCTAGCTAGCTTGATTAATCTGATCAATTCAAAGGAAGTAGGTTCCTTTTGAGAACAAAGACAAGAATATGCAATTAGCAGGAAAGGTTTAGTGGTTCTTTTGCCCAGATACTGCAGAAACCCATGGGTATGGATTTTGTGGAAATTGGGGAAAATATCAATAGAAGAGCTTGATCCTCTACTGAGATGCAAATAAAAGCAAAAACTAATACAAGGAATGAGAAAAAAACTCCACAGTTTCTTGCATTGTGAAAGATATTTTAAATAAGGAAGAGTGAATAATGAAAATAATCAGGAGTTCATGGTTAAAGGTGGATCTAGGGTTATAGCAGGTATGAGAATGTCTTAGAAAAGCAACCCCAGAGTAAAAATAGCATAAATCAGCAAGGCTTCCTGGAGAACTGGGAGCAGAAGTTTGAATGTGTAAAAAGCACTTGAAGGGGAAGATAGGCAACTTCACATTGGGGTTTTGGAGTCGGGGTCTGCAGATAAAAGATGGTCATATAAAGATACTTAAAGGTCACTTTAAAAAAGTAATGGTCCAGGTATTAATGTGCAAGACACACTTTCAAATTTCATTTCCTTACATCTGGTTTCCTAAAAGATATTTTTCTTTTTCTTTCTTTGGTACTAGGGATTGAACTCAGGGGTGCTTTATCACTAAGCTATATATCTTCAGCAATTTATTACCTTGAGATGGTGTCTCACCAGTTGCTGAGGGGTTTTGCAAAGTTGCTGAGGGCTGGCCTTGAACTTGTCATCCTCCTGCCTGAGCCTTGTGACTGTGATTATAAGGATGCACCAGCGCACCTAGCTCTTACAAGACTTTGTAAATAGCAATGGCAGAAAAACTATAATAAGGAACAAGAAGGCAGAGAAAATAACACGATTCTGGCATGGGCAAACTATCCACGACAAAGGAGAATCGCTTTATTTATGAATTGAGAACAAGTTCTACACCACCAGAAGGCAGGAATGAGGACCAGCCTGTGCGTGGCACCTCTCAGATCAAGACATCCTCCACCAGCTGCATCGGGGTGCAGGACTACCTCTGAGCTCAGACCACTGTTTGTGATTGTTTTGTTTCTATTTAGAATGGACATGGATATATAGGTAATTTTGGTCTTTCTTTTTCTTTTTTTGTACTAGGGATTTAACTGAGGGGTGCCTAATCACTGAGCCACATCCTTGGCCTTTTATATTTATATAGTTTATTTTGAGACAGGGCTTCACTAAGTTGTTTAAGGTCTTGCTAATTTGCTGATGCTGGTTTTGAACTTGTGATCCTTCTGCCTCAGCCTTGTGAGCCACTGGGATCACAGGCATGTACCACCACGTCCTTTTTGAATAGGGTACGATGGTGCATGCCTGTAAAACCAACAGGTCAGGAAGCTGAGCCAGGAGGATCACTAGTTCAAAGCCAGTCTCAGAAACTTAGCAAGGCCCTAAGCAACTCTGCGAGATCCTTTCTCTAAATACAATATAAAAAAAGGGCTGGGGATATCTCAGTCTTTACTTTTTCATGCAAAACAAAATTATTACCAAATGTTGGGATTTTGGGGTATCTAGGAAATAAATTTATCTATGAAGATAAATAATTACATTAACTCAATGAAATTGATGTTTCAACTGTTTATGGATGGCTGTGTTCCACACTGAGTACTTAATACTTTTGAACATTATTTAATAAGCATTTTAAAATAATTAGACAATTATAATTTAAAATAATATGTATGGGCCAGACACTGTGGCACACGTCTATAATCCCAGCGGCTCAGGTGGCTAAGGCAGGAGGATCACTAGTTCAAAGCCAGCCTCAGAAAAAGTTAGGCACTAAGCAACTCAGCAAGACCCTATCTCTAATTAAAATTCAAAATATGGCTGGCAATATGGCTCAGTGGTTGAGTGCCCCTGATATCAATCCCTGGTTGCCAGAGTCCCCCCACACACAAAAAAAAAAAAAAAAAAAAAAAAAAAAAAAAAAAATTGGCATGGCTTGCAAAGATGAGTCTCAGATTTATAATAAATTCCTAAAAATGCAAACCAAAAATGTTAACAAGGATTAAAATAATAATAAAGAGGGCAGTATATAATAATTGAAAAGAAAATAAATTAAAACTTACTTAAAACCATATTTTAAAAATTAATCATTTTAAAGATTTAAATGCAATGCAATTTCATTTTTGCTAAATCTATTTATTTTTTCTTGTATTCCTTGGGATTTCAGGAATTTTTTAGAAGTCAGCTATTCTCTATATGTTCTAGGTCTCATTCTAACATTAGTCATTCAAGGAAAGATATCAAAGTTCTGTAATTAAACTGAATAGACAAACAATGGCCTCAATTTCTAACCCTCCTGCACATATTTTTTTTTTCTTCCAGAAGTTTCATAATTGTCTTATACAAGGTGGAGAAAGTAAATGGAGATAAAAGCTGATTTGCATCATCTCCAACAGTACCATGGACAGGGACATCAAGGATTTATGAACAGAAGCTTCAGGGATGGCATGTTACCTGCAACCTAAAGCCACCGAGGCACATCTATTTAAAAAAAAATGCAGTAGGAAAAAAAAAATCCCACACGAGAATCTTCTTCACAAAGTTGCCTATCGACTTTTTAAGCACTGATTACAATATGGGAGAGCTGAGGGATTATCATCAGGCACAGTGGGGACTGTTAGGAAAGTCCCAGGAGCTGAGATTTGTCAGAAGCACTGAGCACTGTCTCAGCTGACTTCTCTAAAAATGTGCGATAGAGAACCTTAGTGCTTTTGACCAAAAAGAATATTTGTCACTACTCAGTCAAGATTTTAAAAAAGACTTTTTTTTTTTTTTTGGTATTAGGAACTGAACCCAACACCACTTTACAACTGAATCATCCCTATCCCTTTTTTATATATTGCATTTAGAGACAGTATTATCTCACAGAGTTGCTTATGGCCTTGCAAAGTTTCTGAGGCTGGCTTTAAATTAGTGAGCCTCCTGCCTCAGCCTCTTGAGCCATTGGGATTACAGTTACGCTCCACCATACCCTGTTAAAAAAGGGTGTTGGAAGGTAAAATGAGGTACTCTGTGTCTGAGTTAAGTGCAATTCACTTGAAGACCCATAGGAATCATAACTATTTTTGTAAATGCCTTTTCAAGTTATCTACCACACCATCTTCCTTTGGCTAACTCTAGTGCGGACATTAAAGCTTTAATTAATAATTCTCAGTATAAAACCTGTAGTGTGAGCCAACAGTGATTCCTTAACTGAAGTAAATAAAGACAAACTATTTGTGTGTATATATACATAATTATATTATTGGCTCAGAATTGCTTCTGACAGCAATAAATGATTCAACATAAATTCTGCTTCTCACTTAGAATGTTTTGTAATGTTCCTTACATGGAATTTTAAAATTCTCAGATCTAAAGAACATAGTGTTAATAGATAAGCACAGCAGTTCATTCAATTCACATATGACAAAAAAGGTATTTGTATCATAGTCTTGCCATTTAAAATAAACAATCATATTTTGATATGGGTTAACAGAATAAAACATCGTTTCAACAAGAAAAACTCAAACAAGAAATTGAAAATGAAAAGCCATAAAAGCATTCCCTTTGGAATAAATGAATACCATTCTAAATAAAATTATTGATATTTATTAATGTGTGTATATATATAAGAAGTTTGAAATAATTTCCTTTTTGTTAAATATCTGAATTATATGGAACAGATCAGAGTTCAGATATTACTTTTGTAGCTACTATTTTTAAGGATAGATACACATAAATACTTGAAAATTATTTCAAGTATTTGATATATGAAAATTCAAGTACAATTCAGTGTAATCAATGAAAATCTTTAAATAAAGGAAACTTTTTGATGCTTTAAAAGCTGTCTAAGCTAAAATGTGGTATTTTTAATCAAAATAAAGAATATTTTACTGTTGGGTTAAAAAATAAATTGCAAAATGTCTCAGACTCTGCTGCTAAAATAAAGTTAGTGACAAGATCAGGAAAAATGTGTAACTCAAATGAAATCATGGAATTTCTATTATCTTCAGTGGTACCTATAAAGTCTTCAAAATAATCAAAATAAATATCTTAACAGGAAAAAAAAAATCAAAACCAAAAAATCCTTACTACTGATAATGGAATCCCCACGGCATACTTGCTATATCTTGCAATTTGTTCTGCATGCTTCCCTAGTCTTAGCTGGAATATGAAATATGCATTAAAACTAACATTTTATATAGCAATGCTCTCATCTCTGACACTATCATGCTTTTGCAAATTGATCTTTCCTCTTGGTTATTTTCACAAAGTTGGCCAGAACTGATATTCACAAAGTTCAGAGTTCTAACTTTCAAGCGTCCATAACGCGAACTATGTTAAAATTTCATGAAATGTGTACCTGAGAATTATAAATGATTTTCAACTCATATAAGTAAATGTCTAAGCCAAGAATCAATATAAATTTACATTTTATTTATCTATGCAGAATTGTAGTATTGGCAAAGGCATTTAAATTGCTGATTTAGCTTCAATTTTTACACAATCTCCATTCCTTTCATAATTTCTCTTTTGCTTAAAATGATAATAAGTTGCGGGTGTAGTACATCTCTAATAGTCAATAACATACAGAAATGAAAGCCCTAAAAGTTTTATGATAAATGAAATGGGGGCATGGTTAAATAAGATATAGTTACTTCTTTAATAAAGTTATCAGTTAAAGAAAAAGAAAACAGAATAAAACTAATCCTTCATATACTATCCGGTCTTTTGTTAGTATGAAATTTATATCTCTTCTATTCACTGCAGGTCAACATTCCTTCCTCTGGTGGGTTAAAGGAAGAGATGTACATGGAGTGTCATATTTAATGCAAAAGAATAAACCAGATAAAGAATGTTAATAAGTTATATTCCATGCTAGCTAAATTAAAATTCTCAAAACTTTTTCTCAAATGTCCAAGCAAAAGATAAAGGGTGGTCAAAGTTTTATGAGAACCTACTTAATTGACAACCCACTCTAAATATTAAGAAGCTTGCTGTAGCTAATATTTTCTAATTATTAACTGGCAAACATTAAAATACACAAGAGTTCATCCCTTACACTTGGCCTGTGTAAGGATAGACTGGAAAGGTGGGCTACCTTTATGCTTAATCCAAATCCTCCCACTGTTTGTCTTCTGATGGTCACCGTTCTTTCCTGAAAGACAGGATTTTTAAGAGTGGTTAGTGCTTCCTAATACTAGACTTTCATACATTTTATTCCTCTGGGTTTTGTTTTTGCTTTAAAAAAAATCTTTGTTGACAGCAAAGCAACTCCAAACTTGTAATTAATAGAGCATTTTATAATTTTTAAATTGCAGGTCAATAACTTCTCAAAATAATATTGTTATTAAACTCTGATAAATTAAGTCTTTTTCCATAGTATTTTGGGACATATTCTGAATCTTGATTTTTAGACTTCCTACTTTTGTGCACTCTATTCTTGTCTAAGAAATGGCAAGCTTTTGATAATGTAACAGTAACTCAGTGTCAGTAGTAAATATTCATTAGCCAAGGATTTATCTCTGCCTCCACCAACTCATACTGTTTTTGATCTGAGAGCTGAGCAGAGGAGATGCCATGCCCCACCCAGCACATGAATGATGCATATGATGTCTAAGATCAAATCTGTGAATAAGCCATATTCAAAATCTTTAATTGCCTATTTGGAAAAAGAATGAATTACATGCCTAAATAAAAATGATAATGAAATTGCCAATTTTCAAAATCACTTTCTCTTATCCTTTTTCAATGGAAACAATACTTCCATTACTTGCTTATGTGATTTAAAGAAAAAAAAATCACAGGGACAATGATATGAGCACAAAGAGTCTTATTTGGACAAATTCTGTAATTTTCAATTAGAAAAATCAATACTGCTCTGTTTTAAGGCCATCATCTCTACATAATGCATACTCTGGGGGAATGCTGATGGGTGAAAGCTTTTATCTATAACCTGGTCTATTCACATAAGTCTTCTTGAACCTGCTGCAAAGCATAGCCATTTGATGAACCCACCCATTCTTTTCCCTCATCATTTGGAATATATATGTATATATAATATGTATGTGTGTATGCATATACACATATATGATATATGATATATTGTATGTATTACTATATACAATATATTCCATATATACATATTCATATATAATCTGAACCCTGTATTTCCACAAATACTCAATTTACCTGGCTAGATTTTATATCTCCAAATGTAAATTTTTTTTCTCTTTCGTATGGATGAATTATTTCCCTCACTCCCTTTTTATGTGTGAGCTATGCAAAACACATACATTGAGGAATAATTAAGAGAAAATTTGAAAATAGTGTGCTTCCAGTGGCTTTTGCTAAACCTTTTGATAGGACAGTAACTTATCACTGAGTTGTCAAGCTTCTTTTTTGTCAAATATTTAGTTTTTATAAATAAAACATGAGCATACTTTAAGAACAAGATCATTATACCATAAACTTAGTAATATTATCATGTTATTTATTTTTAATTAAAAATGAAATCTTTTAGTGGAGATAAGTATAAAATTATTAAAAATTGTAAGTGCACATGAGTAGCACTTGGTAATATAAATCATTTTCCTTTGGCCAATGTGCTAAGAAATTTAATTTTTTTAAATATTTATTTTACTTAAAACCTTATATGACTCTTATTACTTGACATTCAAATTTTTCAAATGAACATTAAAATTTTATGCATACAGATAAGTTACATGTGTATTATAATTTATGTGATCTTGAATTATAAAATATAGTATTAAATGATACCATAAATGCTATTTTTTTTATTTCAAAGCCTTCTGTTACATTACTCACCACCAGTGCCACCACATGTATGAGAGGATTCAGTGTTTTAGAATTTATATTGCAAAGACTATGCATATAAATATTTCTGCAGGTACCAATGAAAAACAGGTTTAATAACATTATATATATATATATATATATATATATATATATATATATATATATATAAAATTTAAGCTGAGTGTTAGTAGTGTCCTTTTGTTGAACAGGACAATCTTTTAAAATCGATTAATTTTAAAATAATTTTTTATTAAAAGATTTATTAAAGGGAAATTGAACATTGCAAGCAATATTGAAATTGAAATTGGAACCTATTAATGACTCACATATCCACAATTTAATGTATTTGTCAAATTACTTAAGTTCTGTGAGCCATTGTTTCCAAATCTGCAAAATGATGATAAATAAAACAGTAACAATTTTTTTTAAAGTTTAATATTTGTGATGTGCCCTGGTAACTAGTAGATATTAAATGAATATTAAGATACACCCTAAATCTGTTATTCTAGACAGGAACAGTCACTTAAATATCAAATTAATCTTTATCCACCTCACATTTAAATAAATATTTACATCGTAGAATAGCTCAAACACTGGAGGACTCAAATAAGAATAGGTAATTAAACAGTGATCTTTATTCTTATAAAACAGATAGAAAAAAATGCCTTCAGAAGACTACCCATCAAACCGAACTAAAGTTCTTTGATGTCAGAAACTATTTCCTTAATTATTTTCTAAACTTAATTCTGATGTACACTTGATGCCATAAAATGTATGCAAAGCCAACCAGGGCAGTCAGCTGGGACAACCTATGTCAACTGTCTTAAAACTGCTGTCACAGAAAATATACTTTAATAAGCAAGCCCCATCAACTAAAATTTCTAGACATCTTGCAAAATAGTCTCAAGCCACGACAGCAACTTGGACAGTGATCTTGGTTCAGCTGCTCAGTGTGCACGGAAATGCTCTTTTTCTCTGGTAGACGCAACAAGCATACCACTATTATCAAAGGTCTCTTTGCTCATTCTCTCCAAGTCTGCCTTCTAATCTTTGGTGGCGAATGTTTAGAACAAGTTCCAAATCAAATACAAAATTGCTGATGCAAAGAGGAGTTCCCACAGTCAGCAGAAACTAACTGCCCCAAAGCTCAGTAACAGCACTTATTTCCATGTTGTTCAAAGGCTCGCACATAGGCGCCTGCGCACGTACACTCCAGAATGCACTGAGGTATGGTATTGCTGCAGAAGCTACTTTTACTAAAGTTGAGTGTGTTGGACTAACCATACTTTCTGTGGGTTGTTTTGTTTTGTTTGGTACCGGGGATTGAACCCAGGGGTGCTTAACCACGGAGCCACATCCTCGGCCCATTTTATTTTTATTTT
This sequence comes from Marmota monax, assembly GCF_021218885.2. Classification (NCBI taxonomy): domain Eukaryota; kingdom Metazoa; phylum Chordata; class Mammalia; order Rodentia; family Sciuridae; genus Marmota; species Marmota monax. The sequence goes on along the minus strand of NW_026695198.1, from coordinate 5,306,217 downwards.
GAGACAAGGGCTTCCCAAAATTTCTGAGGTTGGCTTTGAACTGGTGATCCTCCTGTCTCAGCCACTCCAGCAGCTGGTATTACAGGTGTGTACCATTGCATCTGGCCAAATTACCTGGTGTTTTAAAAGCAAATTTTTAAATTGGTAGCTGCAGGCAGCAGGAAGCATAAGAAGGGAAATAACTCCGCACTTTGGCTCCTTTCTGATCTCTAGTTGTTCACATTTGTGTCAGCCCTGCCACACTCTTTCCATGTCTCCATATGGGGTTCTTCCCTCCTGTCCCCCAAAACATTTAAAGGCAGCATTAATGAATTGCATCAACAATAAATTCATGATTTATTCTTATAAATCAGAGAATACCATAAACTGAAGTGTTTTTCATCACATCTTTTGTTTTTTAAAAAGACACAATACCTTTGTTTATTTTTACTTAGTGCTGAGGATCAATCCCAGTACCTCACACATGGTAGGCAAGCACTCTACCACTGAGCCCCAGCCCCAGCCCTTAGTCACATCTTGAATGTCCTAAATATCATTGCCTGGTAAGAAAGAACTGATATTGTTATCTTATTTTTTAAGACACAAAAATTCAAACTGGTGCTCCTGTGAAATCACATATAAAAAATATCTTGATAAAACCTTCTCTTCCTTACATTAAGCAAAGAATAATAATATGTGGTTTTAAAAGACTTACTGCACACCCCATCAATTAGCATCAATGTGATAAGAAAGTTTGTTTTAAATACTAAATGTGCTTTATAGAAAAAATTAGCATACCTGCCTTGGAGACTATTATGTTTCACACAACACACACATGCACACACAAACAGACGACATGGACCATAGGAGATGAGAACTATACATTCTACAAAATGAATGCCGTCAAATATTGTAGGTACAGAAATTCCTGAAATATGGATATGAGAAAGTTAGGAAGGAGTGGAAACAATGCACACACTAGAGAGAATAGCAATCAGAAAAGTGTATTGAGGGCTGGGGATGTGGCTCAAGCTGTAGCGCACTCGCCTGACATGTGTTCGGCCCGGGTTTGATCCTCAGCACCACATACAAAGATGTTGTGTCCGCCGAAAACTAAAAAATAAATATTAAAATTCTCAAAAAAAGTGTATTGATTTTATGTGAAAGAAACAAGGAAATTACAGCTTAAGAGATAGGAAATGCCGTTAGCGCCCTTGACAACTAAGGAAGAATAGATAAAGTGGTGAAGGTAGAAACAATAATGACAATAGTTTCTAATTTTTAAATACCTACACATGTTATTATAGCTCTTATAGCACTTGCAATTATTTATTTCAAATGTGTGTGTGTGTATACACACACACACACACACACTTTTTTCTACTATAGGTTTTTTTTTCTCATATTTTTTATTGATGATTATAGTTGTACATCATGATGGGATTTGTCGTTATGTATAAGTACATGCACACAATATAACAATAGAGTTTGGTCCCACCCCAGCACTTCCAGCTCTATCTGTGCCTCCCACCCTTTAGTCCCTTTCTTCTACGAATCTCCTTTTAGTTTTCATGAGATCTATCCCTACCTTCTCTATCCTTTTCCCTCTCAAGTTTCCACATATGAGAGACAATATATGACTCGTGACTAGAGTTTGACTTAACATATGTTCTGTTTCACTTAACATCATAGTCTCTAGTTTTATCCACTTACCTGCAAATTACACAACTTTCTTTTCCTTTATGACTGAACAAAACTCCATTGCATATAGTTACCACATTTTCTTTATCCATTCATCTATTGATGGACACCTAAGCTGGTTCCATAGTTGGCTATTGTGAATTATGCTGTTATAAACATGTGTGTGTATCACTGCAGTATGATGACTAATTTTTCAGGATAAATACTGAGAAGTGGTATAACTAGATTATACCCACGCCTAGTCTTTTGAGAAACCTCCATACTGATTCCCATACTGGTTATAGTAATTTATAATCCCACCAACACTGTAAAAGTGTTCCTTTTTCTCCACATCCTCTCCAGCATCCTCTACATAATTCTGAAGGTGGAACATGTATCTTTTCTCAGTTTTCTCCCAAACATTTAGCACAGGGTCTAAATCAAAGTTAAATAATCATGTTAAATGAAAAAAGAGATGGCCAAACATTTTTTTTTCCAAAAAGAATTTGAGAGTTTCTTCAAGAGTCAAACTTAGTTTTATATGATCCCAGAATTCTAGTCTTATTAACCCAACTGACTTGGAAATGTATTTACAATAAAAATCCCTGCAAATGTTTATAGCCATTGTATTCATCATTGAGTGACCAACTAAGATGTTCTTCAACAGGTGAATAGTGGTACAACTGTATAATGAAATATTATACAGCAGTTTGTTTTTATTGACACAGAAATGCCTTTTATCTTGGTAGCTGTTCAAAGGCATAGAGATAATGTGTCAATGTAGGCTTCTCAGTTGTAACAAATGTATCACTCCAGTGAGGGATGGTGGTAAATGAAGTCTGCTCTGGAAGCCATGAAAAGATACAAAAACCTCAATTGCATATCACTCAGAGGAAGAAGCCAGTTTGAAAAGACTACATACTTGGATTCTCTCTATGTGACATTCTGGAAACTACAGACTATGAAAGCACTGGTGATTGCCCAGGGTTCAGGGGAAGGGGAAAAGGTTGAATAGGTGAAACACAGAGGATGTATAGGGGAATGGAATTCTTCTATGTGATATCACGATAGTGGGCACTTGCCTCCATACATTTGTTAAAAGCTATTGAACTTTTGAGCACAAAGAGTAAATCTTGGGCTGGGGATGTGGCTCAAGCAGTAGCGCGCTCACCTGGCATGCACAGGGCACTGGGTTCAATCCTCAGTATCACATAAAAAGAAAGAAAGAAAGGAAGGAAGGAAGGAAGGAAGGAGGGAAGGAAGATGTTGTGTCCACCGAAAACTAAAAAATCAATATTAAAAAATTCTCTCTCTCTCTCTCTTAAAAAAAAAGAGTAAATCTTAATGTATTTTTAAAATCATTTAGGCAATTGAGGTATCCCAACAAGAAATATAGACTGCAACTAAATGAACTAAATGCATTACAAATATTTATTTCTATTTCAATGACTCCCAGCACATGATACTATGTTTAAGTTGATAAAGTTGTATCATATCAAGGTTTGGGTTAGCAATTTTAATATTGCTGTATATATTTAATAAAATGAGAAAATTCAATAATGAATGATGTATGGGGGAAGTCATATTTCTTACTGATGGAATGAGAGTTTATAAATAAGCAAGGGCAAGAAAGCTAGATTGGGTAATGGAAGATAGAGACATCTGTATAAACTCATGTTTTACTTATTATAAATATGGATGGTTATTTACAGGAATGATGATGGATATGTGGATCTATACAACTTATATTTTCTTGTTTTCTAAAACATCCTTTTTGAGATATAATGTGCATGTCATGAAATTTGCCATTTAAAATGTGTAATGCAATGACATTTAGTATGGTTATAGAAATATGCATCCATCATAATTAATTTTAGGATTTTGTATCATTATTCTAAAGAATAGCCATACCCTTCAATTACTATTCTGTATCTCAGACTTAGGCATTCACTAATTTAATTTCCATCTCTCTATATTTTCATACTGTGGACATTAACATAAATGGAATCATACAATTTGTGGTCATTACTGTCTGGCTTTTTATCACGATGTTCTCAAGGTCATGCATATTGTAACCTGTGTAAATACTCCATTTTTTTTTAACTGATAAAATAACACTTAACTTCATAGGTAAATCATAGTTTATATGTATATATTCCCCCACTGATAAAAATTTTAGTTGTTTTTCCTATTTGATTATTATGAACAATGCTGCTGTAAACATCTCTGTGCAAGTTTTCCTATGGAGATATATGTTGGTTTCTCTTTGACATATAACAAGTAGGACTGGGAACTGCCAGACTGTTTTCCAAAGTAGTGACACCATTTCTCATTCCTACCATCAATGAATGGGAACCAATTTGAACACAACTTCTGTAATGCATGTTATTATCTGGCTTTTTGACTATAACCATTTTAATAGTGATTAAATAAAAGCTCATTGTGTATTTGATTTGAATTTCATTGTAATTTTTTATTTTTTTTAATTTTTATTGTTGGTTGTTCAAAACATTACATAGTTCTTGACAAATCATATTTCACACTTTGATTCAAGTGGGTTATGAACTCCCATTTTTACCCCGTATACAGATTGCAGCATCACATCAGTTACACATCCACTGTTTTACATATTGCTATACTAGTGTCTGTTGTATTCTGCTACCTTTCCTATCCTCTACTATCCCCCATCCCCTCCCCTCCCATCTTCTCTCTCTACCCCATCTACTGTAATTCATTTCTCCCCCTTGTTTTTTTTCCCCCTTTCCCCTCACTTCCTCTTGTATGTAATTTTGTATAACCCTGAGGGTCTCCTTCCATTTCCATGCAATTTCCCTTCTCTTTCCTTTTCCCTCCCACCTCTCACCCCTGTTTAATGTTACTTGATATATACACAAACTTCATATATACACTTATTGATATACACACACATATGTATATATTCTTAAAGAATTTTCATTTGACCATTTTTTGATGGCCTATTTTATTCTCTGTTGCAAGAGTTTGTTATATATTCTAGATAAACATATGTTTCCATCTTTTCACTTTCTTAAATGTCCTTTGAAGAATGAACATTTTTAATTTTTGTGAAGTATACTTTAATTTTCTTTTGTTTCTCACATATTTGGTGTAACATTGGTAAAACCATTGCCTAATTCCTTGTTATGATGCTATATATATATGTTTTCTTCAAAGACTTTTATAGTATTAGCTCTTACGTTTCAATATTTATTTCAGTTTGAACTGATTTCTGTATGTGGTATGAAGAAGATATTCAAATTCATTATTTTGCATGTGGATATCCAGTTGTCCCAGCACCATTTTCTGAGAAGAAGATGGGTCATCTATTGGTCTTGGCAATCTTGCTAAAAATCAACTTACTGTAAATGTAAGAATTTACTTCTGGACTTTCAAATCTGTGTCATTAACCTATGTGCCTATTCTTATGGCCATAATTATGTCTAGAATTCTGTCTATTCATAAACAGTTTTAAAACCAGATGTCAATCTTCCGACTCTTTTCTTCTTTTTAAAGATTGCTTTGGCTATTATAAGTCCCTTGCATGTCCATAATGAATCTCAGGATCAAGTTTTCTATACCTTCGAACAAGTTTGCCCTCTACTCTATTTTGTTTCCTTATTTCCTTTCTTCCTTCCTTCCTTCTTTTTTCAGTACTGGGGATTGAACTGAGTAGTGATTTACCAATGAGCTGCACCCCCCGTCCTTTTTAATTTTTATTTCGAGTCAAGGTCTTGCTAAGTTGTCAAGGCTGACCTCAAATTTACTATCCACCTGCCTCAGTCTCCCAAGTAGCTGGACGTACACATGTGTTGTCCCGTTCTTTCCTATTTTTTCACAATAAGACAGTAATGGATCTATCATTTCTTTTTGCTTAATCTACTCTTTGCCTAACTCTGTCAGGGGACTTCTAATTGATTCAGATAAACAGCTATCCCAAAGGCTGTGTGAAACAAAAACTCAGTGAATTTGATTATCTAATCAATCATGCTTGAATATGTTGTCTCAACAAGACTTCTTGGCATATTATAGAAAGCACATCTGAGTGAATTTTTTGTCTTAGAATATGTTCAAATTGCAAGGTAAAAATATTTTAATATTATTTCCTTTACTAGAGTCTCCAACAATATCATTTTCCAAAAAAGATTCATATCACTGATAAATATTGATATTAATAATAGTAAAAATCTGTGTTTATATTTCTGAAATGTTTAATATTTTATTTACTGAAATAACTAAATGGTCACCTTTGTTATAATGCTGATTTACAAGATAATTATAGTAACACACACACATATAGATAGATAGATAGATAGATACACACTCTTTCAGCTGAGAGATATTTAAAAAATGATATCCTGTAAAATATGTGATTAAATTAAATACCCTTTTGATCTAGATTATGATGTCATGGCTAGAGGCTGGCTGATTCCCTTTCCTGATATCTGATTAAATCTACATCCCAACCACCTTGCTCACATTCCAGGGTGTTAGTCATCTGCCCTAATCACTTCAGAACCATCCATTAGGTAACCACGGAAAGTCCTTATACCATGGAGTGATACTGTAATAATTCACACTAGCTAATCCTAACTCTTTGGCTTGCCTATCCCATTCCTTCCCATGAAAACTAGAATAAAAGCTCTTGGCCACAGTTTTCCCTCTACCTTCACCTGGTAGCCGGCCCTGGAGCTTCCTCTGACTGGCTTTGCTGTAACAAGTGGTAGTATGATGGAATCACATCACAGGTAATAGCACACGGAGCACTAGGGTTCTTGGTTTCTAATATTACTTCCCAATAAAATGAACCAGAGCTCCCAGGAAAAGCAGCTGATGTGAGGACTTGGAAAGAAAATGTATAAGATAAGTCTGAAGCATTTTTTAGGGATCAGGATATGAGGAATTGATAAAAAAAAAAATTGAGGGACAAAATTAAAGGGATCACAGAAACAAACTTAAGTAGCAACCACTGACAATTGAAAAACATAATCAGTAAGGTTGTATCCAATTTTAGTTCTATGCATAAATATCCATGATCCCTCATTGATGTAACCAAATGGTCTGGATAAATAAGTGGCAGAAACAGACAAAACTACAGCACGATAACTAATTCCAATTAGTTATGCATATACTTCATCCTCAAGGAGGTGAGGTACAACTCCCAGTTCTTAACTGTGGTCTGTGCACCATGGTTTCTCTCCAGAACATAGTGTACATAGGGTAGAGCAAGGGTAAAAGAAAGACTTCACAGAGGAGAAGCCTCACAAACTACCTGCACCTATGATTGAGGGAGAGTCAGCAGACTCACTGATCCTAGTTAACCTGGTCCCCCAAATATATGACTTCTCACTTATCTTGAGAAAAACATCAGAAAAATAACTCAATAGTGAGGTAGCGTACAAATACCTGACTGATACTCCTCAAAACTGTTAATATCGTAAAAATATAAATATTTTTTAAACTGTCACAGCTGAGTGCTTAATTACAAACTTTTAGAGAGTCAAAATTTGATATTCACAAAATTATTACTTTGAAATATTATTCATACATGAGCTAATGAGGATGATTACATCTCCATCTTGTATAATCTTTAGCATTTCCTGAAGTTTTATCAATGAATTTTAAAAATTTCCCAATATTCTATATACCTATCATGAAATCCATCCCCTCCATTTGTAAAACTCATTTAAATAAAACAACAATGTTTTGATCATATGATTACATAATCTCTAATTTTCTGTTTAATCTGACTATATCGCTCCTGAATTCATGCATCCTCTTGTTCCAATATGAATTCACTGAGATTTAACATGTTCACAGTTATCATCCTACAACTTCTATTCTTCCTGTTCCTGGGAATTTGTGTAACATTTTTTTTTCAGTTTAGGTTCTGTTTCATGGCTTCATATTTGCTGCTTCTTAATTCTTCCTTGCATTTGTTTAGTAGTGAGCTTTCCTTTTTCGTTTATGTGTACCATCCAAATGACGGTGGAAGCCATGTACACGTGATCAAACTTCAATTGGCGACACCGTAAAGATGTGACTGAGTGGTCTGAGGAGCTTCCAAATATTGGTATCTAAAGGGATATTTTGTTGGGATTATCTTTTTTATTCTCAAAGGCATCTTTTATTGATGTTCTGGGTATTCTGGGAGGGAAATGAACATGAGGGAGGGTTACTGTTCATCTTACTGTTTTAAAGCCTTGATTTTCTGTACAATGTCTCACCACAACATCAGCTGGACCTCTGCTTTATTCAATCCCAAAGCAAACATCATGATCATTTTCTGTGAAAACTGAAATCTCTGAAAGGAGATGTGGGCTGTGGTAGGATATCCAGTCAGAGGTTTCAGAAGTTCCTAATAGTGTGGGCACCCAGTTCTTGATTTCCACCGCTGAAGTTAAGGACTTGATCATTTCAAGTTCGTTCCCCCAACCCTGCCTTAGGTATTTCGATCTTAACTTTCTTTTACTATATGTTGATGATCTTTCATCTCATAACTTTGTTTTCTTTTCCACAGGATTTTTTATTTTTAATATCTCTTGGTTTTTCTTCCCTAGTAAAAAATTTTATTTAAACTGTGATTTTACACTGAATTAAACCATAAATGTGAAGGGATATGTAGATTTTTTTCATATGTCCTATTTGATTTGTGCTTTTTCTTAGAGTTTATCTATCTATCTATCTATCTATATATTTTTTTCCTAAAACTATAGAGCTCCACTTAATGTATTGAGCCCTTGTTAACAGATTTCAATGGAGGAAATTTTCCTCAGTTAGCCTAAGTGTACACATTTATCCTATCTTTCTTTGAGATAGTATTTTTCTGCTGGTCTTTAGAAGGATGGTTTTCAACACCCTCTAGCAAGAATATAAGGGGAAAGGATAAACATGTGAACTCCAAATTAAAATTAAAGATTTTATACTTCTGTTAAGGACAAAATAATTGAGTGAGTTAAGGAGAATGTGAGAAGAGGAAAAAATGTTAAAGGGAAAAATCTGTGCCTGTTGGATGTTCACAGTGTAGTAGGACAGAATAATAGCAGAAAATATCTAAACAAAAGTTATGCCAGAGAATAATTTGGGGATAAAGAAGGCCTTTTGAGATTACATTTGAGCACAGCCTGAATTTTGAGGGAAAATAGTAATTTTTGTGTATACTTGGATGAACAAACAGTATTCCAGGAGTTGGGACCATCAAGTGCAAAAGTTTGAGGTGAAATTTGCTTAGGATGTTCAGGAATTAAAAAAAGTCATTGCAGCTCAAGGTCAATAAGGATGGAGAAATAGAAGGTGGGGTCACACAGGGAAGAGCAAAACCTATGCAACACTACATCTTGACAGCCAGTTCTTAGGTATTCTGTGGGACATAGAACACCAGGACAGGATTTTAGACACAGAAGTAATTTGGTTTAAAATAGTTGGAAGGGGCTGGGATTGTGGTTTATGGGTAGAGTACTTGCCTAGCATGTGCGAGGCCCTGGGTTCGATCCTTTGCACCACATTAAAAAAAAAAAAATTGGAGATCAGTGGGAGGTGGGCAGTGCTGAGATTGGGAGAATCAATTTGGAGGTTATATTATTCTTCAAGATAAGTGTTGATTATGACTTGGAAAAGGGAATTAGCGGTGGAAATGAAGAGAGATGGTTAGATTGAGTATGGAGTATGTTAAAGTGGACAATTACATTGAACATTCTAATTTTTTCTCCTCAGATCTTATGCCTTTTTATTTCCCTAACTTGTTTATTTCACTGGCTAATACCCCCAGAATTACATAGAATAGCAGAGGAGAGAAAAGACCTCCTTGCCCAAATTTAGGGGGCAAACATTCAATCCTTCAGTAGTAAGTATGTTTTTAAGCTGTAGATGATTGTCAGTGCTCTATAAAAATAGGTAGAAGTTTCTATTACTAGTTTTCTGAAAGCTTTTAGCTTTTCATTATGAACTAATTTTGTTAATTTTTAAATTAAAAAAAAAAAACATTCTAACGTCCTTGACATAAAAAGAAAAAAACACTCATGGCATACAATTATTTTTATATCTTGCTGAATTCTATTTTCTAATATTTCATTGAGAATTTTTGTGCCCTATATGCGTTATTAGTATTGGGTTGTAGTTTTCACTATTTTAAAAAATCTGCTCTTTTTAGTTATACATGACAGTAGAGTGTATTTTGACATGTTTATGCAAACATGGAGTATATCTCATTCTAATTAGGATCCTGAGTCTTGTAGGTTGTACATTATGTGGAGATTCACTGTGGTGTATTCATAGAAGTAAATAGGAAAGTTATGTCAGATTCATTCCACTGTGTTTCCCATTCATGTGCCCCTCCTTTTCTCACCTCACCCTCACCTTGTGTGTTAGCATCCACATATCTTTGTCTTATTTTAGTATTATACTCATATAGGCTTGAAAATTGATTTTCTGCAAGACAATCTATAGGATTGACATCTAGTGAAGATATATGGGTCTGGAAATTTCCTTTTTTTTATTAGTCCTTTGTACAAATTCAATTTCCTTAATAGTTACAGGGGAAAGTCAAATAATTTATTTTACATTGGGTGAGTTGTACCAGCTTGTGCAGAGGAATTAGTTTGTTTTAACTAATGTGTTAAACCTATGTAAGAAGCATTGCTCATAGTATTATTTTATTTTAGATGTATATAGGGCCTGTAGTGATATCTCTGTTGTTTTATTTCTAATATTAGTTTTTCAGTCTTTTTCATTTTTCAAGTCTTAGGAGATTCTTGTCAACTTTATTAATTTCATCAAAAAAATAGGTTTTTCTCCCACTTGATTTTATCTACCTATTTTCTCTTTTCATTTTGCCAAGTTATATTCATACTCTTATTATTTTCTTCATGCTTTTTGCTTTGTTTTTGTTGGTTCCTCTTTTTTTCTAGTTCCTTTGGATGGTATTTTAGATTATTTGTTTGAGATGTTTCTTTTTATTTTCTAATACATGCATTTCATATTAGTTCTCTCTCAGTTCTACTTTATCTACATTCCACAAATATTCCACATTCAGGTTTTCATTCTCCCTCAGCTCAGTGTATTATTTGTTTGTGGAGTTTAAACACCAGTTCTCACTCTAAAGATCAATAAATCCTTAGAGATATAAAAAAATGGGTTTAAAACAACTCTTTATTTATGCAATACAGGCAATGGTGCATACACACTTCCAAAATAGTGATATGATATAAAACTAAAATAATTTATCTAGGCTATCCCATAAATTATGACATGCTAAGCATAAACAGATGTAAGATAATATTTGAAACATACCAAACTTAAATAATCCCAATTCATTTATTAGTTATATTATTGAAAGCCATAAAGGAAGTTAAATAAATCATTCAGTTTTCTTACTGCACACAACACAGTTCATATTCTTAAGAAGGCTGGAAACTCTCCTTCAGATTCTTTCTTATTCACCTAGAACTTTAACAGGTTGGTCATGTGGATCCAAGTCTACTCCACATTGACCATAGGAAAGTAATGGTGTTGCCGGCAGTTTTAGAATGGGTTGAAGCACAGGAAGTAATGAACCACTCCATACATGTACACATGCACAACAATATACAACATCTCCATGGTACTCCAGGAATACTCAATGCGACAGTGAACTACCTCACAAACTACAGATTACCACTGAATCAATGTTCAGTACAAAGGCAATATCTATAATGATCACTACAAAAAGTTTAAAATGGATTTGGGTATTACAGATGTGGAGGCAAAAAGTACCATCTGAAATAATTAAACATTAAAAATTACCATTGTAGATAGAGGTGGAAATATTGATCTACAAAGAAAATGTGATTATATTATGTGCCTCACTATTTAAGCACTGAAGACAGGTAGCAGTTTGCTCTCGTTATGAGCAATGTGCTTATCAGTCAATATCAAGCACAATCACATGCACTGAAAACAGAATGGCTTAAGTTTTATGTTGGAAAGGAGAAAAATATATCATTTTTTTTAATTAAAAATTTCTACAACACAAATGATAAAGTTGCTCTGTGAAGAGGAATCACAAAAGCATGATTAATAATAATGAGTGACTTTGACCAAATGTTTCACCTATTGACCTACTTGTATGTTACTATAATTTATTTGCATAAATTATGTTGACCTTATTTTTACATTATTATCTATTTTCCTCTGCAGTGTGAACCTATCACTTCTAGAACAATGCATGTTCAAATCCTATTTAATCTATCAATTCCTATTTAATCTCATTTAAATATTACATATTTAATTAAAATGATATTCTACAAAACATTGTAAAACATTATAATTCTATAATTCTTATAATTGTCCCTAAGCTTCTTTACATCACTATCATATTTAGAAATCTTTCATTCATAAGCAACAAACTAACTCCTTTGCATACAAAAAGCACTTACTCAGTCATATAAGGTTATTGTGAGGTGAGAAGTTTGTTTTCTTCTATACAAAAAGATTATTTAACTGGCTTAAATTGCACATCCAGGATCAAATATTTAGGCAAAATGATTTAGAAGGAGGAACAAACATCCATATCAGTTCATTCATTCATTGTCTTAGCAAACATCTTCGACCTTAAATGAGGCAGTGGAATCAAAAGAAACACACATTCATATTTAAAAAGCAGAAAAAAGACAAGAGATGAAACTTTTTGTTTCCCTCTAAGAAAACCCTAGGTAATAAAATATCATTTAATTTTTTTCACACTAAATTATGTAAAGTAGGGGCTTTCTGTTTTTCACTCACAAGAATCAAAATTCAGAGAAGGCAATTAACTCACATGGCCCCCTACTTGCTAGCTTTGTGACAGGTTAGAAACCAGACCTGTCTTACTTCAGAATTGATCATTTTTTCCTTCTAACAAATAGAAAAACAAAGCAGATAGACAAACAATATGCCCCAGCATATGCATACACCCCAAAATTAACTTTGGGTCTGACATGATTTTTCAATAAAATATACTTTCTAAGATAGTATGCGATAAAATGATGGATAAAATAAGTAAACAAGAATAATATCAGATGTGCAGCTAACATAATAAGAAAAATGTCTCCACTGTCAGGAATGATGACAAAGTACAAAATCTATAGGAAATAAGTCATTAAATATGAAGCAGGTTTCATTCATCCACCCAAGGTTACCACTCTAAGGTCTCAGGCCAGGGGAGGAGCTGCATTGTAGTCACCTCCTTGTGTATGTCTACTTTATTTAGTGTATATGAAAAATTAGTCCTTATGACCAAATTCTTATAGTAGAATACTCGCTCATCTTGCACTCAACTCTGGATAAAAAAAAACAAAAACTTAAAAACCAATTTGCCCAAGAGTTTGTGAACATAAGTTGGCCCACAGACGGATTTGGGATGAGATTGACTCTACTTGTGTCCTGAAATCCTCAATGGAGAATTTAGTTTAAAGACTATCTGGGTCGCTAGTATCCCCAGGCACCTAGTAGAAACAAATGCAAATTTCTTTGTAACACATTTACACAGTCAAATTGCTACAGAATTTCCCCAGAGAGAGCTGAGAAACAGGAATTCACAGTGAAAAATCACAGGAGGAAATACAGCAGCCCAATGAGTGATGCGGCAGCAAAACAAAAGGGACAAATGACAGATCTCCAAAAATGGCAGATCCCGGAGCCTGGCTATACCACTTAAATAGGATTGCTTAATTTGGCTGATAGGAAAAGATACAAATATATAACAGTGATATAAAATGTGATGAGACAAATATAAAGTGGGATAGAATAGAGGAGCTGGGGTTGCAGCTCAGTGGTAGAGCACTTGCCTAGCATGTGTGATGCACTGGGTTCAATGCTCAGCATCGCATATAAATAAATAAATTAAATAAAGGCCCATCAACATCTAAATAAATATTTTTTTTTAATGGGATAGATAGAACTTCTAGAAATGTAAAATGCAAACAAACGGAAGGAGAAATTCAGTACACCCTTCAAATAATACACTGAGTTCAACCAAAGAGAGCTGAAGAGTAATCTGAAGGAATTACCTTTGGTATTCCACAAAGGGACCAGTAAGTGCAAACTCTGAGAAGAGTAACAGAAAGAAAAATCAACAGAGCTTATCTAACCTCTGACCAAGAAATGGCATTGAGGGAAGAAACAGAGAAGGCAAGATAGGCAGAATTTTAGTAAATGGCTGAGAATTCCATAAAATTGGAAGAAATACTTAACCCATCACATTCAACTCCTGTGACTCCCAAGCAGCAAGGAAACCTTAATATAGATGCATCAGTGTGAAAATGCATATCACCACAGAGCAGGGTGGGATGGGCAGGGGACAGGCAAGGACTCTTAACTCTTCAATGAACTCAGCAGGAGGAGAGAACCCCTACAAACAAAAATACTTAGCTACATGGCCAACTTTCCCAAAGTCTAAAATTCAACAAGGGGACTGACTGATCAAAACATAATGAAATAAAGGATATCTTCAAACTTTTTAAAAGTGAAGTGGGGAAAAAATCAACTAAATACTATTAAATACTATCACCTATCTATTATCTATATCCATCTATTTATGCATCTATGCATTTCTATCTCTTTATTTACAGTATACACACATGAATTTATGAATATAGCTTAGGGACAGACATATAATTTATGTATAATGAACAGATAAAGACAATTAATTGTAAGTTTAAATAAAAACCAGCTTTTCCATGTGGGAGCAAATTAAATAATGAGGGATTTCTGAGGACCTGGAAGGTAGGGATAAGAAAGTATTTCTTAAACTGGTAAAGGGCACATAGTTGTTTGCATCCTTCTTGACTTTTATACTCAAATAACATAGTACAAAAATTAGTTTGTACAAATATGCTGCATATTTTTAAGTCAACTCATCAATAAATTTGTAAAAATAAACAATATAACTCATTAGTAAGTGTAACTAAGGATTATCTATTTTCTAAATCAACTTCAGTTCTCATACTGTTGCCCATCTCATGACAAAAAAAATTACTGATGTGTATTGAAAGAAAAGGAAAAAAAAATGCTCTAAGCTGTTTGGGAGGTAGAGTTAAAGCTCTCTCATTATTAGTTTAATTTCAAAAGTTCCAAACTTTATTTTTGTAGGTTAAAATAAAAGTAGATAGTAATTTTTTCAGTTTGTATTTTGAAAAAAATATATAAAAATGTCTAAATGTACAATTTATAATCTTAATCTAAAATTAACTAAATGCATGCATGTGCTACACTCATTTTTGGTCTCTCTGTCCAGATATTGATGGAGATACTGTTTTTACTGAGTCATTTCTGAGATAGATGTCATTACACTTCACCCCTAAACTAGTCCAGCCTACATTTTTAAGATTAAGTGTTTTTCCAATGTTAATTTTCTCCAATTATCACTCTAATTTAATTTGATTGCCACCATAATCTAATGTGTCATGCATATTTATTCATCCCCAATTGATTAATAATATCCTCCAACTATACTCTGCCCAATGTAAAATCAAACTGATATACAGTCAGCTCTTCATATCCACAGGTTCTGTATCAAAAAACTCAGACAACCATGGATAGAAAATATCTGGAAAAAAGTTACATCTCTACTGAACATGCATACATTTTGTGTCCTTATTCTTTAAGCAATGCTGAATTATAACAATGTATATATCCCTTATAGTGTATTTATACAAGTACAGGGCTGGGGTTGTAGCTCAGTAGTGGAGTGAAATCAATACTTTAAAAAAATAGTAAAGATGTAGAGATGATTAAAGCATATAGAAACATGTCTTATTCAACTTTGCACAGCTATAACCAAATGACTGACAAGAACGACTTAGAAGGAAAGATTCCTTTGGGTTCACAGTTTCAGAGGCTCAGTACATGGTTGGCTGCATCCATAACTTTGGCTCCTTGGTGAGACTGGAACATCAGGCAGAAGGGTATGGAGGAGGAAAGCAGCTCACCACATGATATCCAGGAAGCAGAGAAAACTCCACTAACGAGGAATAAAATATAACCCTCAAATGAATGCCTCCTGCTATACCCTACCTTCTTCGAGTTACCACCAATTCAAGTGGATTAATGTACTTATTCGTTTATGGTTCTCATAATCTAATTTTTCACCATTGAATGCTCTTGCATTGTCTCACACATGAGCTTTTGGTGAACACCTATACCATAAGATGTGTGTAGGTACATGCAAATACAGAATCCCCTACATCTTGATGGAGTCATGTTCTGACATACCCACCATTAATTCGAAAGTGCACTTAATTTATATAACCTACTGAACATCGTAGTTTAACAGCACAGTACCGTGATAGGGTATCAGTCATTGACCCTGGTAATTACTTGACTAATGGAAGCTGCAGCTCACTGATGCTTACCAGCAACATGGGATTATCATACAATAGCATTTAGCATTTAGCTAGTCCAGTGAAGAATCCAAATTTGAAACTCAAAGTACAGGTCCAAGTAAATTCAAAATTTGAAGAATGGTTTCTACTTCATATTTATTAAGTCAGGTCTGTCCTCACTGTGCCATTTTACACCAGGGACTTTAGCATATGCAGATTTTGGTATTCACAGGGGTCCTGGACTCCACTCCCTTGCAGACCCTGGGATGACTACATCCTGATGCTATTTTACCTAAAGCCTTAAGATGAGTTCTACATCATATTATTTCAATACAATGCTCAGAGAAGGGGTGATCTTCTGCTCTATTGAGAAGAAACTGTGATTTTGTGTAATTCTTCCTAAGTTTAATTAATTCTTAAATGAATATTTGTTTTGTTGTATCATTTATCTCCACAGTCCTTCTCCTCCACTGGTTGCCTCTTGGCCAACTCATGTGCTCAACAATATTGAACAAAATACAGAAGGATGGAGAAAAAAAATGGGCTTTCTTGTGTGTCTTTTTCTATATGCACACCTTTCTATCATTCTCCTTCCCTTGTTGAGCTGCTGTCAACCCTTCTTCATGTTTCCTGTACTGTTCTATATTGATCTGGCTTCAGGCTGTTCCACACCCTTGAATCAGTCACAAATGGAATTGGCCAAGACCAGATTACAGTAGTGGGAACATAGTCTATGACTTCTTTATAGTTCACCCCTTGAATCAATTAGCTTTCTCTCTTTTCAGCTTAATATCTCCTCCTCACTATAAATCCCATCAAATGCTATTCAAAGGTTGGTGCTGTGTAAGTGCAGAGACTACTGGAATGATTAACGTACAACCACACTCTCCAGAGTCTCATGGTTTCTTGGAGGAAGGAAACATGCCAACAGAGAAGAGCAGTAAATGCCATCAGGCTTGGAGAGAAAAATGTGAACAGTTTCAGTGGAAACTCCAATTACCCCCAAGTCTGTGAAGCCAATACTGTTTTGTTCATTTATTTTGAGCTCCATATCCATCTATCATTCTCTGAGGTTTTGTCCTGATGGAGTTCTCAGGAGCAACTCTAGCTGAACATATCTCAATTCAACTTTTATCTTGCTGCCCCCTGAAATCTCATCTTCCTCCTCAGATTCTTGCTTTACACTACAGCCCACCAATCCACTTTGTACCCTACTGAAATCCTACCCTACCATTAGCCACTAACAGTGTCCCATGAGTCACAATCCTTAATTACCAGATGCACTTTCAACACTTGTTAACTGTGTACACAATTTCACATCTGATTAAACTGTCTGTTCCCCTCATGTATCTTACAAATTTTACCTTATATTTAAGAAATGGTATCTGAATTATATCCTTTGGAAGCAGCTCTTGATGTTGACCTTTGCATTCTGTGTAATTAACATGTGTATACATATCCACATTTTATCATGTTTCATATGAATAAACGTATTTGTTGAATCCTTACTATGTGCTTGTTTTACATGCATTAAATCATTTATTTTTTATTTTTTTTAATTTTAAAAATAGAGAGAGGAGAGAGAGAGAGAGAGAGAGAGAATTTTTTAATATTTATTTTTCAGTTTTCGGTGGACACAACATCTTTATTTTATTTTTATGTGGTGCTGAGGATCGAACCCAGTGCCCTGCGCATGCCCCGCGAGCGCGTTACCGCTTGAGCCACATCCACATTAAATCATTTAATCTTTATGAATTACCCACTTAGTTAGACTATAATGTGTTTTACAAGTAAAGAAACAAAGAACATATTATGCTTCTCATTTAGTTATAAGGAAGCTGGGAAATGAGGGATGTCAGTGGCCCTAGTGGTGAAGGTTGACTCCTAATAATGAAACACCACTTAAGGTATGACAGAGAGATTTCCAGCACTGCTTTGCGAATTTAGCAATCTCTGTAAGACAAAAAGGAAGGGACACTCTAGGCTTCAAGATTAGGCTATTTTATTATCTATTAGAAATGTCCACTCTCTAGATGGTAATGGGCTACTATTACTATTAATTTTTAATTGGAAAATACACCCTTTCCTAGTATTTTCAGCCCATTTGGAGGCATCTTCCCCAAAAGTTCAAAAATGGTTGAGAAACACTTTGTTCTTCATATAAAATCAAACATAAATAGTGATTGATACAGAATTAAACTGATAGCTTCTCTATCCGTCTTAGTTCCCAGTGACCCCATGTACCAGTTAAAACAGATTTGGGAAAATCAAATTTCTATGTTTAAGACTGATCAAATTTTATAGAATACAGTCCATGGGTCTACAAATAGATGCACAGATAGTTAAACAAGTGTGGTATACATATACAACAGAATATTATCCTGCCATAAAAGAAGGAAACTCTGTCATTTGTGAAAGCTTAGACAGATGTGGGGAATAGTATAAGTGAAATAAGCCAAGCATAGCAAGGCAAATTCTGCATGATCTCATTTATGTGTGGAGTCTAAAAATGTAAATTTCATAAAAACAGAGAGTAGAACAGTTATTTCCAGGAACTGAGAAATCGGGGAAATGAGGACAGGCCCAATCAAAAAGTGTAGATGAATTTTTCAATTATCAAATGAACAAGACCTTGAGATTTAATGTACAACCTGGGTAAAAGTCATTAAACACTATAGTATGAGCCAACCATCAGAGTGTACATCTTGAAAACAGTCATGTACTATGTAATGTTTCAGTCAGTGACAGACTGTATACATAAAGGTCCCATAAAATTACGTAGCCCAGTGAGGAAGTATACAAGTACACTCTGTGGTGTTCCCACAAGAACATTTCTCAGAACAGTTCCCAACAGCATGACTGTATATACGATCTTTATTGTCAATTAAATATTTTAAGTCTCAAAACATTTAAAAAGTCAATCATTGTCATATGAGCATTTTAAACTATATGCATATGTGCATGTGTGTACACACACACATACACACACATAATGTGTATGTCATGCATATATGCATGCACAAACTCTGATCTCTTTGTTGGACTCCAGTGAATTGCTCTCTGATGTGGGAAAATGAAAAAAAAAAAAATCATCCTTTCACACTCCTGGGGGAACTAGTATGACTCCCAGGTTAAATGACAGTATGCTCTTTTAAATTTACCTTCAGGAAATTGTGTTCTCACTAGTGGGATAACTAATTATGTGTATTCTCCCACAAGAAAAACAGGAGGGAGTCGTGTTGATTCTTAAGTCTAATCATGCCAGCAAAAACACTGCTGTGGGATTGACTATACACACAAGATGTACCTGGCAGTTCTGCCATATTTGTGATTTAATTTCTAAGATTTTCTTATGTTTTTTTAGCAACATCTTTTAAACTCGTATCTCTGTGGTAAAACACTCAGTAATCTTGGATTGATATTAGTTCTATTGACCTTCTAAAACTATTCTTGTTAATATTTAAAACTAGCAGAGGCTAAATTTAATCCTTTTTCTTCAGGGCACATCAAAGGGGATAACAACACGAGGGCAGTCACTGTCATCTCTGATTAAGTATGGCAAATGGTTCACAGGGACCACAGGAGCTGGATGTTTGATTTCGGATCATCAGGGGGAGATGATGGACTTCTTTTATGTTTATCTGATGGTTTAACATATCTATCTGACAACTGCAATGTTTCATTCTGATCCTCACTCTCTGTACCTATAGATTTGAATCATTGCTGTCTACATTCTGTTACTCTTTCTAATTATCACAGATGGTACAGGCTTCATCTGATACGGACTCAAGGCTGAAACTTCAATTATAATCTCTGAACAAATCGCAGAATCTTCTTGTAACATAGCTCATGGAAATCATGGAGGTAAAAATGGAACCTTCCTTTGCTGACAAAAGTCAAAGTAAATGCATGGGATCTTTCAGTTTTAACTCTGGCTATGTCCGGTAAATGAAAATGTTTACATGCCTTTCTAAATGATCTATAGTTTACAAAATTTTCTGCATATAAACTGGAATAAAAATGTCAGATATGGGGCTGGGGTTGTGGCTCAGTGGTAGAGCACTTGCCTAGCATGTGTGAGGCACTGGGTTCGATCCTCAGCACCACATAAACATAAATAAATAAAAAAAGGTATTATGCCCAACTACAATATAACACATATATTTAAAAAGTGTCAGATATGTAAATGTGCTAGATTATTTTTCTTCTACCCCATTTCTGTATGCCCTCATACTCTGAGAGTTACTGCAAACTCATAGATGCCCCTGTTCATTTCCATCTCCTGTCTGATGCAGGTTAATGTTAAATCATCTTCATAATGAACTCACTCTGATGGAGTCCCCAGATCTCAGCTCCACATCATTTGCTAATACAGTTCATCAGGCTGCAGTATTTCTGTACTGCCAATTGTACTCAATGCAGTTCTGTGTGATGAGTCTCAGAACCCAGTTTATGAGGTAAATTCTCTTCCCAGGGATCCCTTCACCTTATCCTCCCTTCCAATAAAGTCCTGCTCACATACCTACCATCAATTTTCAATCTAGATTCCTGCAACTTAGCTCAGTCCTAGTAGATATCAAGGATTTCAGAGCAAGGAGTTGGGGCTGGGATGTGGCTCAAGCGGTAGCGCGTTCGCCTGGCATGCGTGCGGCCCGTGTTCGATCCTCAGCACCACATACAATCAGAGCAAGGAGTCAACAGGATCACTCAACATGGATACCTGGGGGTTGTCCAGTCTCTAGTAATGATTGAACTATAGATACTAACATTTTGCCTGATTGTAATCCTCCAATTGCTCAGTGTTTTGCATTGCCCTCTAAAAGCTTTTTACTTACGCTCATATATCAGTGTTTACTTTTTATGGTCAGTAGGTCAATGTCAGGTCTCAGGAGTACACTGCTGCCTCTATTTCTGACGTGGATATATTGTCAGGTTCATACTAACTCCACAGCCCAGGATTGCTCCACTGCCACATATGAGTCTCACTGTCTAGGAGATTTCTCTTAGCATGAGCTGGGAATACCAGAAGTTTCAGGTAATAAGAAATCTACAAGTAGCCTTAAGCTCATGAGTTGGGTCTGGAAACATAAATATCTACTTCCTCCCTATCATAGAATAGGAAAACTTACATTATATATAAGTTTATATTCTTTTGGTGATTTCAGCATGGTAATCTTAATTTTCTCCCTAAAGATTAAACACCTGATGACAATATTATTATTTTCAGACTATGGTAGACAGTCCAATGAAGCACTTGAAATTAAGGAATAGTGAATAGTTGTAGAAAAAAAAAAGAAAAAGCATATACAATCATCTCAATTGATAGAGAAAAAGCATCTGGCAAAGTTTAACACCTATTCACTACAAAATTCAACACCAGTTCAATGCTCAATGATCTAGAATAGAATGAGAACACCTTACCATAATAAAGACCATAAATGAAAAGCATTATATTCAAAGCTGAAAAATTCAAATATTTTTCTGTGAGATCAGTAATAAAGCAAAGATGCCTACTTTAACCATTTCTATTCAACATATTACTGAAAGTTCAAGCCTGAATAGTTAGGCAAGAAAAATAAATAAAAGGCACCCAAATTGGGAGCGAGAAAGTAAGTTGATCTCTATTCAGATATGATAAAAACTTTTGTGTAGAAAACCTAAATATTCTTCAAAAAAAAAAAAAAACTTTTCAAACTAATGAACAAATTTAGTAAAATATCATGGTACAAAATCAACATGCAGTATGGAGTGAAGGTGGGAGTTCATAACCCACTTGAATCAAAGTGTGGAATATGATATGTCAAGAAATTTGTAATGTTTTGAACAACCAACAATAAAAAATTTTAAAAAATAAATAAATAAATAAATATTGAAGGCAAACAAAACAAAACAAAACAAAACAAAAAAACAAAATCAACATGCAAAATTCACATTCCTTTTAATGAACAATCCAAAAAGAAATTTAAGAACACAATCTTCTAACAATATAATCAGACTAAAACAGTAAACAAGTGAAAGACTTGTACACTAAAAATACCAAAACACTACTGAAAGTAATTTCAGTAGTAGCAAACACTACTGAAAGTAATTTCAGTAGTAGCAAACACATAAATAAGTGGAAAGATATCCCATGCTCATGGATCAGAAGTTGTAAAAATTTAAAACTTCCATAACATTCAAAGTGATTTACAGATTCAATAAAAGTCCTAACAAAATTACACTGGCATTTTCTGCATAAATAGAAAAATCTACTCTGAACTTCATATAAATCTCAAGGAATCCCAGATAGTCACACAATTTGGAAAATGAACAAAGCTGGATGCCACATACTTTCTAATTTCAAAATTCTTAATAAATATACAGTGGAAAATGAAATAGTGTATTACTGGAATAAAGACAAATATAAAGATCAATGGATCAAATGGAGCACAGAACCACAACCTTGCATATATAGTAGATTATTTTTTACAAGAGTTTCCAGATGCAGATGGTGTTAGAAAACTAGTTTCCAAATGCAAAAGAATCAATGGACCCTTACCAAACACCATATACATAAAATAACTCAAAAGGGAAAGGACATATAAGTAAAACTATAAATACAAGAAAACATACAAGAAAGATTGATGACACTGGATTTGACAATGGTTTCTTAGATATAGCACAACACCCAATTAAAGAAAAAATAGAAACATTGAATCTAATCAAAACTAAGCTTTTTTGCATGAAAGAGAGCTATCAACACAGTGAAGTGGCAATCCATAAGTTAGGAAAAAAACATTTGCAAATCACAAATCTGATAAGGGATTACTACGCAAAATAAAGAATTCCTGCAACTCAACTTCGAAATAACACCACCAAAATGGGCACAGGATATAAAGAGACATTTTTCTAAAGAAATATATAAGTGGATAATAAGTTCATAAAACAATGATCAACATTACTAATAAATAGAAGAATGCAAATGAAAACCATGAGATTCCAACTCACACTCATGTGAATACCTATTATCAAAAACACATAAAAGAAAAGGTTTGGAGTAGAATGTGGAGAAATTAAAAGCCTTGTGTACTACATATTGGAACAGAAAAGAGTGCAGCTACTGTGGAAAATAGTGTGGCAGTTCCTTGAAAAAATTAATCAAAGAACTATTGTTTTACCTATTTTATTTTGGGATAGATACACAAAAGAATTAAGTATTGGGACTCAGAGATATTTGCATACCCACATTCAGGGCAGAACTTTTAGAAAGATCCAAAAGGTTGAAGCAACCTTTTAGATAGTAGTTCACTGTTGAATGGGTAGGTAAACAAAATCGTATATAAATACAATGAAAATTAATATGTCATAACTGGAAATGAAATTCTGAGATAGATGTATCTCAAAAATATTATGATGAATTCTTTGAGATAGATGACCATCAAAAACATTATGCTAAGCGAGATATAGAGAGGGTCAAATATTCCATGATTTTGCTTATGTAAATTACCTAGAATATCAATATATGGAGGGACAAAATATATGACAGGGATTATGAGGACTAAAGCAACTAATTAGTAGAGGGTGACAAATATTTTGGAAATTAATAGTGTGGAACTTGCGACAACAATGCATGTACACTTTGTCACTGAACTGCACATTTTAAAATTTCTAAAATGGTAATTTTTTTTGTTATGTGTAATTAAAATTTTTTTTAGTTGTTGATAGACCTTTATTTAATTTATTTATATGCGGTGCTGAGAATCAAACCCAGTGCCTCACACATGGCCATGCAAGTGTGCCACCTCTGAGCCTCAGCCCCAGCCCCTTGTTACGTGTACTTCATAATAACTTTTTAAAAGTTCAGCTGACCAGGTTTGCGTGGTTCTATTTCTGGACCATCTTTAATATTCCACAGGTTGATATGCCCGTATTTATGAAAATATCACACTGTGCTTATTTTTAAAAACTTACAGCAAATTCTGAGATCAGGACATATAAAATTTTCGTATAAAACATTTTCTCCTTATTCAAGATAATTTTGGCTATTACAAGTCTTTTGTATTTCTAAGAAAATTTTACAATCAACATGTACAGTTATAAAAATATGTTGGGGTTTTGAACTAATTTGTTATAGTTAAGAAGATATGATGACAACTTGTCAATATTTAGTGTTCAATTCATGATCATGGTCTATTTCTCCATTTACTTCCTCATTTCATCTAACTTTTTTTTATTATGGTTTTGTAGTTTCAGGGTAGACCCCATATACATTTTTTGTTACATTTTTTCCTAATATATTATATTTTGACATACTATAAATTGTATTTTTTTTCTTTTTTTCCATTGCTTGTTACCAGCTATCGAAACACAATTCACTTGGATTGTCATCATTATTTCTAGCAACCTTGCCACACTTGTGTGTCATTTTATTTTTTTGTAGATTTATTTGGAATTTCTCTGTTTTACATTATGAAATTCACAAATAACCCAATTTTTAACTCTTTCCTTAAAATTATTATGCTGTGTATATCTATTTCTTACTTTCTGTACCAGGTAGAACATATGGAATCTCAGGTAAAAGTTAGGCAAGCAATGATCGCCAGCTTGTTTCAGCTTTGCAAAGAAAGCTCTGTGTTAACCATAAAGTTAGTGAAAAATGATCATTACGTTATTCGTATTTTGTTGAAAGTCCATCACGTTTTTATATTTGTTGGCATTACAATTAAAAGTTTCCCCTTAACTGTATTTGAATTTTTCCCAGAATTCTAAGCTTTATTTATAGGCACAATTTATCTTCAAAAAGGAGACTCGGTCTATGTGTACTAATGTCTTGACTGCAAAATTTAAATCAATACATTATTTCAGTGAAAATACTGAGTTTTACCCATTACATTTAACTGATCCACGAACTGTGTGATTTATATATTCCAGAGACTTATGTGAACATACCTCTTCTCAAAAAAAAGGAAAAGAAAGAAAAAAAAAATCTATCACTCTTCTGTTATTAACCAAGAGGAGGAAAGGGCAACCCCATGGGAACAGTTTAATCAGCCTTGACATCCAAGTCCATGATTCAGGATGATTTAAATGGTCTGTGACAAAGGAATAGTTAACAGTCTGCAAAATGTCCATTATCTTCAGTTAGCAAAGGCCTATTGATTTAGGACCTTGTGTGACTCCCATAGGGTGTGAGTAAGTGATGTGAAAACTCCAATTCAGCATGATTCACCACCAGCAAAACACTCGGAGGTAAGTATGTTAGGAAGGTACAAATTAAATCTTCATGCTAAATAGTTGTAGATGTCTGGGGAAATCAGGGAGCAGAATGTTTGATACTATCTATAATTTTCTTCTGAGATCACATATGGCAATCCTGTTAAAATGATGTCTTTTAACGAGGTTGTACAATGAATGAAAAACTCTAGAAATTGCCCTGTTTATGATAAAATCTGTTTGTTAAATAAAATCTAAGCTCACCTAAGGATGTCTTCCACAGCTGTACTTGTTTGCTAGAAAATACACCTATCTGTTTGTGTAGTAATTTATGACTCTTTCTGAAGCACAGCTTGATATATCAAGAGCATAGAAAGTTGTAGAGAAGAGCTGCCTAACACTTAGGTATAATTCATTATCATGGAGGTCCACAGAATCCTTCAGGTATAATCCGAGAGTCAGTCATTCACCACGAGTTCAGTGACTGCTACTGAGACCCTCCTGCCTCACTGGCATTGGGAGAAGGGTTCAAAGTGATGCTAGATAAAACAAATGCATGCGACACAGTCTGGCACCTTCTCAATTAGCCCTTGTCTGAGAAGGTAGGATACACTCTCTATGATCAGAAAATGCAAGTGCAAGTCACTCCTATGAAAGCTGAACGTCCTTGTGATGACAACCCGGAGCCCACAGACACCGAGCTAGAGGTGATGTGTTTGTGGATCCAGCAAAGTCCTCAGACAGGGGCATGGCTTAGCCTTATGAACAACAATTGCATGTAGGACCATTGACTAGGCTCTGAATGAACAAGAAAAATATACGTAGAGTGTTCTGTGAATAAATATTTCTTTAAAAAGACAAAAATGAACAACTTAACAAAAGGAAGAGCTACTTACACCAGAATAGAAAGGCTCACCAGACACACAAATCACATCCTGCTCCTGGATGATCAGAATATCTTTGGCTAGGTGCAGCCGGACTTTGAAAGGCTCCTGATTACCATCCTGCAGCAAACAAATCCCTGTTTTTGTCTTCAGAGAAAAAAGAAGAAGAAAAAAAAGAACAAAGTATAGTTATAGGTTATAATTTTATGGCCTATTTATAGCCAAACCCATTAAATAACATTTCACAGCTGGGAAATATATACTTTGGTGAGTCTGATATTTATTACTTTATTGTGCAGAGAAATGGTAAAACCATTTTAGACAAATTAGATGCATGGATTATGGACATTATGTCAATGATGCCACATGAAATTTTGGAAACTAAGAATTATAGCAAGAGTACTATACTATGTTTGAAAAATAATAAGAATTTATATGAATACTTATTTATAATTTGAACATAAAAGTAATAGTTTTATTGAGATACAATTAACATTTCATATAACTTGACTTTTTAAAGTATATAGTTCATTTTTTATAATATTCAGATGTACAAGCATCAAAATGAGCAATTCTAGAACATTTAGAACATTTGTAAAATAACTGCATACCTCTGTCTCTCCCTGCCCAAGCCTAGACAAACACTAATTTACTTTTTTGAATACATCATAAAATTTGGCAGCTGGACACATACCTACTTAACATATTGGGGATTGAACTCAAGAGAAATCAACTACTAAGCCACATCCCCAGCCCTATTTTGTATTTTATTCAGAGATGGGTCTCACTGAGTTGCTTAGTGCCTCGTTTTTTGCTGAGGCTGGCTTTGAACTCACGATCCTCCTTCCTCAGCCTCTGGAGCCTCTGGGGTTACAGGAATGCTCCACTGTGCCTGACCCTATTTAACATTTAGTGTAACTGCTCTATACTGGCATTCCTATTTGTCCCACACTTTGTACTTCAGATGGAATGAGGAAAAGTGGTAAGTGAATTATCTAAATTAATGATGTAAAACAGATCCTAATTTAAAGTCCAAAAATTTTTGTTCCTAAATGAATCAACGTGCTTCACATATTTTTGGAAAATGTGAAGAAAAGACTGTGAGGACTTCTGAACCTTGTACTACAGAGCTGTAAATCACAGACTTCATGATCACTGAAGAAGACTGGATCTTGTCAGCCTCAAAAACCTTTATTTTATTATAGTCACCCTAGCAAGGGCATTTAGCATTCCTATTTGTCATGTTATGAACCGAAATTCATGTCAAACAGAATATAATCTCTAATTCTTATTATGAACTAAAAAGTCAACAGGAGCAATGACTACTTCAAAAATGCCTTTTTTTTGTTTGATCAATTACTGAATCATTCTTGATGAATGGATAATACATAGGGAGGCACATTTATCCTTAGTATTTGAGAGGTGTATTACCCCAGACACATGATACCAGGGTTTCTTGTGTAATATAATTTTCCATGAGGATTCTTAGGAGTTTCTTTCTTTGGAAGAATTTTCCAGAATGTTGACAAGCATATATTTAGATACTGCAGCTTCCAAAGCTAGCTCTTTCTGCAAACTGATTTATCACATGTACTGAGGCACACCATTTTACCCTCTATATCACATACAATCATACACCCGCCTATAAGTATTTTAAAGGGTGCATGTCTTTTTTAGGAAGTACAGAAGCTTTTTTAAGAGCAAGGACAACATTTTTTTTCTCATCTCTGGCAGCAGCACTCAGCAGATGCTCACTAAATCATGACGACTAATTTATTCACCAGTGTCATTCAACTGGATATGTCCAGAGGACAAAAATATTTCAGAACAAGTAAATTATACTTCCCTTAGTATAAAACAGTTTTTCTGAATTTTCTCATGAACAATTCTTTCATGCTTTCAGTATGATCTTGGCCGGAGACCAACCCAGAGACACTCTAAGGGACACAGGGAGGAGTGGGGGTATAAAATAATACATCAAAGCCAAGTGATCATAATTGAGCACATTGGACAATTTTTTTCAATGAAAGGTAGACTCTGGGCCAATTTGTTCCCCAGACATGTAATGGAATAGCTGGTAATCACAAGTAATGCTGTTTCAACTTCAGGATAAGAAAGGGGCTTTTCCCTGAGAGCCCAGAAATATATTATTGTTACACATCAAAGAGATGTACAAGATCAGCAGGGAAAGGTTGGAGAGCTCCACAGAGCCAGGAGCATTCTCTCATCTCATTTCTGATGTGGCCCAAGTTAGCATTGCTCAAGTAATGTGACAAACGTCCCCAGTTTATTAAATAACTTTCTGAAAAACAGAATACAGATTTTTGAGCTCCCGATCGTGTCCTGAGATATCAAGATTTACAAAAAAATAATTAAGCAGATTTTCATTATAAGGAAACACCCCACCACCAATAAAATGTCTGTTCTGCTTGTGCTCAGAAAGCTGAGGACAAATTGACATTAAAATATATTTTACCACGAAAATTCAGCTGGTGCGTGTGAAAATACATTTTAATCTCACAAATGCATGACTTTTGCAAATATTGTATTACATTAGCTGAGAATCAGACATGAATTTAGACAAACAGTCTTTGATTTCAAAGTGTTCTTACTTATTACAATAGTACATAACTGGATGTGGTTGTACTGTAATCCCAGAGACATGGGAGACTGAGGTAGGAGGATCAAGAGGCCAAGCAAGGCTATCAAGCTAGATGAAATAAGCCAATTCCCAGAAACCAAAGGCCAAATGTGCTCTCTGATATGTGGATGCTGACACAAAATAAGGGAGGGTGGAGACCAGATGTTCATTGGAGTAGACAAAGGGGAAGGAAGGGGAGGTAGGGATGGAAATGGGAAAGACAGTAGAGTGAATTGGACAGAACTTTTCTATGTGCATATATGAATACACGATCAGTGAAAATCTTCATCAGGTACTACCACAAGAATGGAATCCTAATTAGAGTCAGTTGTGCTCCATGTATGTACAATATGTCAAAATACACTCTAATGTCATGTATATCTAAAAAAGAACGAATTTTTAAAAAGTAGAGTTCAAGAACTGCCTGTCTGAATACAAAAGAAAAATAAATAAAAGGTCGAGGGATGTATGGGGATGTGGCTCAGTAGTAGAGCACAACTGGGTTCAATCCACAGTACCACAAGATATGTATATAAATATGATGTGATGTGATACATGAGATAGCAGCATTGTATAGAGGGCAATGAGATATTTTTGAGAGGAGGAGGTTTCAAGGAGGACTGATAGAAGACGTGTGTAGTTCTTCTGAAAAATAAACTGGGGAAGCAATTATTAAGAGGATCCAAAGGTATTTTAATCAACGGGAAAATTGAATATGCCTATCTCATGGGATGTAAGAAGACGGAAGCAAAAGGCAATTTCAATACTGGGCTTTGTGAGCCATCAGAGGAGTGGGAGAAGAAGTGCTGGGTGAAGATTAGGCAGGTCCAGGCTCCTGTAGAATGTGGCAGGGGTTTGAAGATGATGTAGATACCCTGGCAACATGCCAGTGATGAAATAATATGCTCACATTTGTATGTTCTAACTAATTTCTTACAGTAGTGAGGAAGATGGAAAGTAAATGGGAAAGTGAAAATATGTAACTGTTATCAGAAGAAAACACTCTGGGTAGAGGATGTTCTGGAGTGGTAAACAGCTGCACTTAGAGTTCCTTTAGGACATTAAAAGAGTAGGAGAAATTGATTGCAGGGCACTCTCCTGAGGAAGAGCATAGTGGGAGCATGGGGATTCTCACTAAAGAAATATGGCCACATATTTCATTTATTTGTTATTAATAACTATTCAGATGTGTTTACGAAATGCACAGAAACAGTAATTTGCTTTGCTGTTCAAAAACACAGTGCAATTGCTTTCACAGATAGGACAAGACCAGAGATGAAGTCATAGGGCAGAACTAAAGCCAGGCTGCTGAAACCAGGTTCTGTGTTCTGTACTAGTTGCTTTGGGCTCACTTATAATGAGGTTATTTGAGGAGATCTTCCCAATTATCCTGCATAAGATGGTATAGCCCTTTGCATCTTTCACTGGATAGAATTTTGGTTATCAAAATATTCCAATGGAGCTGAGGTTTTAGCTCAGTAGTAGAGCATTTACCTGGCCTGCTTAAGTTCCTGAGTTCCAAACTTAGCACAAAACAAAATGAATGAAAATAAAAACAACAAATAAAAATGCAAACAATAAAAATAACAAAAACAAAAAACTAATTTTTATGTAGTGTGAATAATTCTGAAAAGGACAATATCTTCTTGCACCAGCTGCTCATCATGGGTCAAAGCAATGAACACTGGAGATAAGAAAGCACACTCAAGATATCTATTATTAATTAATTGTCTGTGTATTTTTCCCCTAAAGCCATGCTGCTGGGGAACATAGGACTCTATCTGATGTGGGATGAGATTTTATCTCCACTCTGTTATGATTTCTTCAGAGGATAAGAATTGGAGAAAAGAAAGTGGGAGTGGCTGCTAGTGATGTCCAAACTAAAAGAAACCACAGCTACAACATCTTCAGAGGTCCAAGGAACCAAACTCTTTAAAATTAGAAATCGTCTAAACACTTATTGGCCTTCAATATTAGTCTCAACTTATGACATACACCATCTTCCTTTTTCTTTATTAACATGAAGCAATTAACAATTATTCATTGCATGTAAGTGAATAAATACATGTAATATGTGTTTATGTATAAAGTGTAAAAATATCTTACAAAATTATAAATTTTAAAGTACACATACAAATTAAAATTCTAAAGGATGAAATTATTCATAAAAATGTTATAACTCAAATATTATTTTTCTGTGCCTGATTAACAATCCTATTTAATACCTGGATTTTACAGATTCCACATTGGACACCGTTTGCACAAATAAATGATTAAAAAGTGACATTTCTTAGTTATGTAAAAGGCAATATTTTAGAATGCTATGTTTTCTCCAAATTAATTAAATGTGGTTATAAATTTTCAGGAATTTACTTTGTTATAAAAAGAAATACCACATTTAAACTTTTTAAATTTTATACCTGCTTCAACTTAGTACATAATTTGGAACTTTAAAAAGTAGATCTTAATCTACTTTCTTCTTAAAAGTTAATAACTGTTAAATTTATGTTCTTGTTGCTTAAAAAACACAAAATGTGCTTGCATGGAACTTTAAAGTCTACGTTCTTTAAATTTTGAAATGAAAATCTGCAATATCCTACGTATGAAACCAGGCAGAAACAATAATATAAAACTGCAAATACTCTTGCAGGTATTTCTATATTTTGGTTGACAAATACAAATTAATTTGTTTTGTAAACCTGTGGTCTTAAGTAATATGCAATTTATTATACAGAACTACATCACAGCAGTCCTGCATTGAATATTATTCCAGGCAACGTGCTTCAAACTCTATTTTATCTTTTACCTGCCCCCTTTCTGGATTAATTTGAATCCTGGCTTTCTCCTTAGCTGAATTCTAGTCTTTTGTCAAGTACTGTATAAGGCTTTTTTCTATGTGAAGCCTCTGAAATCATTTCATCCAAGGATGAGTCCTCACTCTTTTGAACTCATGCTTTCATAAAATACTTATGTGTCCCTGGAACTCATCAGTACTCTATTTTGGCATCACATGTAATGACATCACGAGTATTTAGTTCAATATCAACATTATTTAGCTTCCTCTTGTACATTGTTTTTTTTTTTTTTTTTTTATTGTGGGTTGTTCAAAACATTACAAATTTCTTGACATATCATATTCCACACTTTGATTCTAGTGGGTTATGAACTCCCACCTTCACCCCATACACAGATTGCAGATTCACATCAGTTACACATCCATTGATTTACAAATTGCCATACTAGTGTCTGTTGTGCTCCGCTGCCTTTCCCATCATCCACCCTCCCCCCTCCCCACCTCTCCCCTCCCCTCCCCTCCTCTCTCTCTACCCCCTCCACTGTATAACCCTGAGGGTCTCCTTCCATTACCGTGCAATTTCCCTTCTCTCTCCCTTTCCCTCCCACCTCTCATCCCTGTTAAATGTTAATCTTCTTCTCCTGTTCTTCCTCCCTACTCTGTTCTTAGTTACTTTCCTTATATCAAAGAAGACATTTGGCATTTGTTTTTTAGGGATTGGCTAGCTTCACTTAGCATAATCTGCTCTAATGCCATCCATTTCCCTGTAAATTCTATGATTTTGTCATTTTTTAATGCAGAGTAATACTCCATTGTGTATAAATGCCACATTTTTTTTATCCATTCGTCTATTGAAGGGCATCTAGGTTGGTTCCACAGTCTTGCTATTGTGAACTGTGCTGCTATGAACATCGATGTAGCAGTGTCCCTGTAGCATGCTCTTTTTAGGTCTTTAGGGAATAGACCAAGAAGGGGAATAGCTGGGTCAAATGGTGGCTCCATTCCCAGCTTTCCAAGAAATCTCCATACTGCTTTCCAAATTGGCTGCACCAATCTGCAGTCCCACCAGCAATGTACAAGTGTACCCTTTTCCCCACATCCTCGCCAGCACTTGTTGTTGTTTGACTTCCTAATGGCTGCCAATCTTACTGGAGTGAGATGGTATCTTAGGGTGGTTTTGATTTGCATTTCTCTGACAGCTAGAGATGTTGAGCATTTTTTCATGTACTTGTTGATTGACTGTATGTCCTCCTCTGTGAAGTGTCTGTTCAGGTCCTTGGCCCATTTGTTGATTGGGTTGTTTGTTCTCTTATTGTCTAATTTTTTGAGTTCTTTGTATACTCTGGATATTAGGGCTCTATCTGAAGTGTGAGGAGTAAAGATTTGTTCCCAGGATGTAGGCTCCCTATTTACCTCTCTTATTGTTTCTTTTGCTGAGAAAAAACTTCTTAGTTTGAGTAAGTCCCATTTGTTGATTCTAGTTATTAACTTTTGTGCTATGGGTGTCCTATTGAGGAATTTGGAGCCCGACCCCACCGACTGTAGATCGTAGCCAACTTTTTCTTCTATCAGACGGCGCGTCTCTGATTTGATATCAAGTTCCTTGATCCATTTTGAATTCACTTTTGTGCATGGCGAGAGAAAGGGATTCAGTTTCATTTTGTTGCATATGGATTTCCAGTTTTCCCAGCACCATTTGTTGAAGATGCTATCCTTCCTCCATTGCATGCTTTTAGCCCCTTTATCAAATATAAGATAGTTGTAGTTTTGTGGATTGGTTTCTGTGTCCTCTATTCTGTACCATTGGTCCACACGCCTGTTTTGGTACCAGTACCATGCTGTTTTTGTTACTATTGCTCTGTAGTATAGTTTGAAGTCTGGTATCGCTATACCGCCTGATTCACACTTCTTGCTTAGCATTGTTTTTGCTATTCTGGGTCTTTTATTTTTCCATATGAATTTCATGATTGCTTTCTCTATTTCTACAAGAAATGCCATTGGGATTTTGATTGGCATTGCATTAAACCTATAGAGAACTTTTGGTAATATCGCCATTTTGATGATGTTAGTTCTGCCTATCCATGAACAGGGTATATTTTTCCATCTTCTAAGATCTTCTTCTATTTCTCTCTTTAGGGTTCTGTAGTTTTCATTGTATAAGTCTTTCACCTCTTTTGTTAGGTTGATTCCCAAGTATTTTATTTTTTTTGAAGATATTTTGAATGGAGTGGTTGTCCTCATTTCCATTTCAGAGGATTTGTCGCTGATATACAGGAATGCCTTTGATTTATGCGTGTTGATTTTAAATCCTGCCACTTTGCTGAATTCATTTATTAGCTCTAATAGTTTCTTTGTAGAGCCTTTTGGGTCTGCTAGATATAGAATCGTATCATCTGCAAATAGTGATAATTTAATTTCTTCTTTTCCTATTTTTATGCCTTTAATTTCTTTCGTCTGTCTAATTGCTCTGGCCAGTGTTTCGAGAACTATGTTGAAGAGAAGTGGAGAGAGAGGGCATCCCTGTCTTGTTCCAGATTTTAGAGGGAATGCCTTCAGTTTTTCTCCATTCAGAATAATGCTAGCCTGAGGCTTAGCATAGATTGCTTTTACAATATTGAGGTATGTTCCTGTTATCCCTAGTTTTTCTAGAGTTTTGAACATAAAGGGATGCTGTACTTTGTCAAATGCTTTTTCCGCATCTATCGAGATGATCATATGGTTCTTATTTTTAAGTCTATTGATGTGGTGAATAACATTTATTGATTTCCGTATATTGAACCAGCCTTGCATCCCAGGGATGAATCCTACTTGATCATGGTGTACAATTTTTTTGATATGTTTTTGTATCCGATTCGCCAGAATTTTATTGAGGATTTTTGCATCTAGGTTCATTAGAGATATTGGTCTGTAGTTTTCTTTCTTTGAAGTGTCTTTGTCTGGTTTAGGTATCAGGGTGATGTTGGCCTCATAGAATGAATTTGGAAGTTCTCCCTCCTTTTCTATTTCCTGAAGTAGCTTGAAAAGTATTGGTATTAGTTCTTCTTTAAAGGTTTTGTAAAATTCTGCTGTATACCCATCGGGACCTGGGCTTTTCTTAGTTGGTAGTCTTTTGATGGTTTCTTCTATCTCCTCAATTGATATTGGTCTGTTTAGGTTTTCTATATCCTCCTGACTCAATCTGGGCAGATCATATGACTTAAGAAATTTATCTATGCCTTCACTATCTTCTAATTTATTGGAGTATAAGGATTCAAAATAGTTTTTGATTATCTTCTGTATTTCTGAAGTGTCTGTTGTGATATTGCCTTTTTCATCCCGTATGCTAGTAATTTGAGTTCTCTCTCTTCTTCTCTTCACTAGCATCGCTAAGGGTCTGTCGATTTTGTTTATTTTTTCAAAGAACCAACTTTTAGTTTTGTCAATTTTTTCAATTGTTTCTTTTGTTTCGATTTCATTAATTTCAGCTCTGATTTTAATTATTTCTTGCCTTCTACTTCTTTTGCTGTTGTTTTGCTCTTCTTTTTCAAGGATTTTGAAATGAAGTATGAGATCATTTATTTGTTGGTTTTTTCTTTTTTTAAGGAATGAACTCCAAGCAATGAATTTTCCTCTTAGAACTGCTTTCAATGTGTCCCATAGATTCCGATATGTTGTGTCTGTGTTTTCATTTATCTCTAAGAATTTTTTAATTTCCTCCTTGATGTCTTCTATAACCCATTGATCATTCAGTAACCTATTGTTCATTCTCCAATTGATGTATGCTTTTTCCTTCCTTCTTTTATCGTTGATTTTCAGTTTCATTCCATTATGATCAGATAAGATGCATGGTAATATCTCTACTCCTTTATATTGTCTAAGAGTTGCCCTGTGACATAATATATGATCTATTTTTGAGAAGGATCCATGTGCTGCTGAGAAAAAAGTGTAACTGCTTGATGTTGGGTGGTATACTCTATATATGTCAATTAGGTCTAGGTTATTAATAGTGTTATTGAGTTCTATAGTTTCCTTATTCAACTTTTGTTTGGAAGATCTGTCCAGTGGCGAGAGAGGTGTGTTGAAGTCTCCCATGATTATGGTGTGGTGGTCTATTAGACTCTTAAACTTGAGAAGAGTTTGTTTGACGAACATAGCTGCACCATTGTTTGGGGCATAAATATTTATGATTGTTATGTCTTGTTGGTGTATGGTTCCCTTAAGCAGTATGTAGTGTCCCTCTTTATCTCTTTTGATTAACTTTGGCTTGAAATCTATTTTATTTGATATGAGTATGGACACGCCTGCTTGTTTCCGAAGTCCATATGAGTGATATGATTTTTCCCAACCTTTCACCTTCAGCCTATGTATGTCTTTTCCTATCAAATGCGTCTCCTGTAGGCAGCATATTGTTGGTTCTTGTTTTGTGATCCATTCTACTAGCCTGTGTCTCTTAATTGGTGAGTTTAAGCCATTAACATTTAGGGTTATTATTGAGATATGGGTTGTTCTTCCAGCCATATTTGTTTATTTCTGTTACTAAACATTGTTTGTTTTCCTCTTTGATTGTTTCCCCCCCCCCTTTACTGTCCTACCTCCCACTGTTGGTTTTCATTGTTATTTTCCATTTCCTCTTCCTGTAATGCTTTGGCGAGGATGTTTTGAATAGATGGTTTTCTAGCTGCGAATTCTTTAAACTTTTGTTTATCGTGGAAGGTTTTAATTTCATTCTCCATCCTGAAGCTTAATTTCGCTGGATACACAATTCTTGGTTGGAACCCATTATCTTTCAGTGTTTGAAATATGTTATTCCAGGATCTTCTAGCTTTCAGAGTCTGTGTTGAAAGATCAGCTGTTATCCTGATTGGCTTGCCCCTAAATGTAATCTGCTTCCTTTCTCTTGTAGCTTTTAAAATTCTCTCCTTATTCTGTATGTTGGGCATCTTCATTATAATGTGTCTAGGTGTGGATCTCTTATGATTTTGCACATTCGGCGTCCTGTAGGCTTCTAGGATTTGGGATTCTGTCTCATTCTTCAAGTCTGGGAAGTTTTCTTGTATTATTTCATTGAATAGACTGCTCATTCCTTTGGTTTGGAGCTCTGTACCTTCCTGTATCCCAATGACTCTTAAGTTTGGTCTCTTAATGTTATCCCATATTTCTTGGATGTTCTGCTCATGGTTTCTTAACAGTCTTGCTGAGCTGTCTATGTTCTTTTCCAGTTGAAATACTTTGTCTTCATTGTCTGATGTTCTATCTTCTAAGTGTTCTACTCTGTTGGTAGTATTCTCCATTGAGTTTTTAAGTTGGTTTATTGCTTCCTGCATTTCTAGGATTTCTGATTGCTTGTTTTTTATAACCTCTATCTCCCTGTATAGTTGATCCTTTGCTTCCTGGATTTGTTTGCGTAATTCGTTGTCGAAGTGATCTTTCATTGTCTGATTTTGCTGTTTAATGTCTTCCTTGATACTCCAGATCATCTGAAGCATGTATATCCTGAATTCTTTATCTGACATTCCATCTGCTGCAGCTGTTACCTCTTCTAAAGTTGCGTTGACCTGCATTGCTTGTGGTCCTTTCTTTCCTTGTCTTTTCATACTGCTTGCGTATCTTTCCTGCAGGTGCGGGCGGCGGCTCTGCTCTCTCCTTATTCCAATTGGGGTGTCGTGGCTACCACGCCGGCAGGTCACTGGGCCTGTTCTGGGAGCTGGTGGCGGCTCTGTTCTGCCCCTACTCCAATTGGGGTGACGTGTCTGTCGTACCAGCAGGCCACTGGGCCTGTCCTGCTGGTCGGTCGCAGATCTGCCCACCTTTCGGGCACGAGTGGAGGCTCTGCTTTGCCCCTACTCCAACTGGGGTGTCGTGACTACCCCGCCTGCAGGATGCTGGGTCTGTTCCTGGCAAGGGAGGCGACTCTGCTCTGTCACTACTCCAATTAGGGTGGTGTTTGTACCCTGCCGGCAGGCTCCTGGGCCTGATCCGCCGGTCTGTTGTAGGTCTGCCTACCTTGAAGGCGCGGGCGGCGGATCTGCCCTGCCCCTCCTACCACGCCTGCGGACCCCTGGGCCTGATCTGCAGGTAGATCACTGGTCTGCTCACCCTGCGGGCACGGGTGGCGGTTCCGCTCCACCCCCACTCCAATTGGGGTCACGTGACCACCACACCGGCAGGGCCTGATCCGGGCGTGGGATAAGGATCTGCTCTGCCCCTACTCGAGTTGGGGTGACGTGTGTACCACACTGGCAGGCCACTGGGCCTGACCCGCCAGGCTGTCACAGGTCTGTTTACCTTGCAAGCGCGAAGGGCGGCTCTGCCCTGCCCCTCCTACCACGCCCATGTACTACTGGGTCGTGGGTCTGCCCACCTGGCGGGTGTGGGTGGCGGCTCCGCTCCGCCCCCTCTCCAATTGGGGTCACGCAGTCACCACGCTGGCGAGCCGCTGGGCCTGCTCCGGGGGCTGGCGGCGGCCCGGCTCCTTCCCTCTGGCTCGAGGACAAATTGAGGAGACTCGGGTGACTGAGCCTCACCCCCCTTACCAGGAGACCAACTGCTTATGTCACCGCTGGTATTGATGAAGATCTCTCCTCCACCGCTTTCTGCTGACATCAGATCTCTGCCATGTTGGTATCCTATGCGAATGGCAGCATTTCGTTCCCCTTGCCAGGCAACCCAAGCAATGGGTGAGTCCTGACCTGCCCTCAGCAGGACCCGGACCGAGACACAGTTTCCGCGGGCTCCTAGCCCCGGTCCAGGGAAGTTCCGGGAGCCGGAACTCGGCCGCTCCGTGCTCGGTGTAAGCTCCTATAAGTGTAAGCTCCAAGAAGCAGTCCCCGCGGGCTCAGTTCCGGGAGCTGGAATTCGGCTTCTTGGTGTTTCGTGTTTGCTCTGATATTAGCAGGGTCCAAGAAGCAGCCTCCGCGGGCTCCGCAGCCCGGAGCCAGGGCGGTTCCGGGACGGTTCCGGGAGCCGGGACTCGGCCGCCCCGCGCTCCGTGTTCACTCCGATAAGATCAGATTTTAAGAAGCCCCCAGGCGCTGAACCCTAGCAATCTGTCTGCAAGCCGCAGGCGAATTGCAGCCTGAAATTACCTGTTCTATGGCTGAATGAGCTGCGGTCAGTCAAAAACAGGTGTGGTGACGTCAGTTTACCAACATGGTGGCTGCTGGCCTCCTCTGTGGTCTGACCGGTGTGGAGAACCGAGATGGACCGCTTCCTTCCCCGTCTCGAACCCAGAATTCAGCCCTGAGTGCGGTGCTTGCGCGTCTGGCAGAAACTGCAGCGCTGTAACCCTGCGTCTCTATCCCAGCGCGCCTTGCAGACTCTAGCCGCGGGGCGATTTGCTGAATAAGCAGTTTTACCCTCCGTGCGACAAACCTCTCGCGTTTGAGTCCCCGTAGCCGATCCTCGTGCGATGGAAATCCTTCCTCCAGGTTCCGGCGCACCCCACTATTGCTGGAAATTCCTAACAAGATATCCTTTAGCCGTCCTGACTTGTCATACTCCCACACAGTGAAGCAGCACACGGGGGTAATGCACTCCCCTCGCCGCCATCTTCCCTCCTCTCCTCTTGTATATTGTTATTACAAGATTTTAATAATAGGCTATTGCTCTTTTCATTACTGATGATTATTAGTTAATAGGACCTAATATAGTAGTTTGATCCTAGCAGACTTTCTTTCAACATTTGTAATTGTATTGGGGCTGAAAAAATAGCACCCAAAATACTGGTGCTTTCAGACATGCCTCTTATTTAAGGTCCCCTCTGATCTTTCCTTGTTTTTCTACCTCCTTGCACAGGGAGAGGCATTTTTGGAAATTTCTCATATCTATCCAATCAGATGTCCCCAAAGAAAAAAACAATTGCTTTATATTTTCTTCCTGAAATTGTACTAACGAGAGAAGGCAAAACTCTGGTTGCAACAAGGTAGATTCAAAGCAAAACATCATGCCTAGATCTTAGAAGAACTTTGTCCTGGTCCCATATGTCTGCCCACAAAATAATTTATTAGCCCTCTGGAATTACCTGGATTGCCTATATCCCTACTCTCCTTTCCTCTGTAAGGAGAATGGTTAAGCCTCAACTTTCTCACTTTTGCAACTCCCACTCTGTGTATGGATCTCATGTTCTGGTACATTAAAATATTTGTATGTTTTTTTCCTGCTAATCTGTCTTTTCCAGTTTATTTCATGTAGTGAAATTATAAAACATTCAAGGAGGAAGTTAGAACTACAACTGGAACATAGTCATAGATTATATTTCATCATAGAAAGAACTAAAATTATGTACATGTACAAATTATTGCACATAGTCACGTGTTATGTAAAAGTGGATCTAAGTCTGAGAAGCACACTATCAGGTGATTTTTATCATTATGGGAAGCTCATGTGGTACTCACATAAGCTGATATGATTATGAAGACACCAGGTGACAAAGTATTTTGTCAAAGAGTAAAGTGCCATTATTCAGCGCAAGACTGTATATGTTAAAAGAAATATGTAGCTTCATAATCAACATAAAGATGTAGATCTTACTTTAATAAAGGCAAATATGAAAAGTGAGGAAAAATGAAAGTAAAAATTGTCTAGATCATACACACTTTTTCTGGTGAAATGTTTTTAAAAGCAGAATAATGGTAATCAGAGGCTGACTATATGTATACTAAATAATGTCTTGTTATGTGTATATTTTTCTGCTAAATTGTATATTTTATATTTGTCCCTAAAGCATTTTATGTAAGTTTCTTCCTTCATTTTTGCTTCTCACTAGACTTCTAAATCCCAGGTATTTTTTTAATTGCAACATTTTGTTTTCAAGAGCAGAAGTTTCTTAATAAATCATTTATTGAAAACGGATTTATATTAGATACTCAAGGTGCTTTTAAAATGATATCATGTGTTCATTCTTCTTTATGTTTTTACAGAGAAGAAACCTCCTGACATCCACAATGCAATAGTCTGCCTTGATCTCATGTGCATCAATATCAGGTTTTCATTCTTATTCCTTATTAGTAGTCAAGAGAAAACAAAAATATGGAAATAATATATTCCATATATCTTTGACTCTAATATAATTTCCAGCAATGACGTACGCTAGAGAGAGCTTTAAACTTATTATTACGAGTTCTAAGTTACACATTAATAGCTTTACTTTTAATGAATTAATTAAATAGCTCTTGATATTTCATAAAATGTCTAGATTTCCTCATGGACAAAGTGACAGTTACATATTTGGAGTATCTTATAGTTCCATGTTCCTGCCGATCTTGCCTGTGTGCAGAAGACACATGGATACTGTACTGAGCAGCTTAGGAACTCTACTCCCAACTGGGGACAGAGTCACCAAAGGCTCATTGCAAGAGGAAGAGAACCTGCTGCCATGGAAATGAGGGTACACAGGTCACAATAGAATCTGATCGGTATCCCAAATCAACATGTCAAAGCAATGTTATTTAAAAGGAGACCTAGGAAAACTTATGTCAGTCTCTGAAGTCCAACATATATAATTTGTTATAATAGTATTATCTACTATCCATTTCAATCACATAAATTTTGTATGGGTCCCACATGTGTCTTATTCACACCAATATCCATTCAGATTAAATGAGTGCTTTGCTACTCAAAAGAAGATAATATTTGATGAAAACAGAACATTTTCTACATTCGAAATTAAGACTATGCAATTAAAATTAGATATGACATAATTTAAATTTAAGCTTATACTATCCCACAAAGCCTATAAAATGTTAACTAAATTAAGAAAAATGTATGAACTAATAGGTGCTGAGTTTAAGACATGAATAAGTTATTATATATTTTGACCTTAATAGTATTTAGTGTAGCATGTGAGAAAGATTTGTAAACAAATATGTGCTAGCATACACATATTTAAAAAGTATACGTAAATGTTTAAAAATGAAAGAAGCATAAAAATTAAAAGATAAAAGTACTTTACTTGTTTTCTAAAATAATTTTACTTACATTTTTAACTCAACACTAATGCTTACAAAATTTTAAATACATTTTTGCAATCAGTTTAGAGAAAAAAATAAGCAACTATTTATCGCCGATTCCTGAGAGAAATTTAAGTACATTACATTTCACTAAAAGGAAAATCTTCACAAATGTTAAAGACTAAAATTTATGATTTCTTTGGCTTGATTTTAACACTACCACAGGTAATCTAGTTATGGCTGGTTTTTGGTTGAGTCACACAAAATAAAAATACTTTAAAATTTGAAAGCAAATGCAAATTTTTTTTCCTAAAAATATTTTAATTTTACCTGAAGACTGAAAAAAACAAAAACAAAAACCTTCAATTGTTTGAATGACTCAGGCTTCGTGAAAAAAGATAGCCTTTTTTCTTAAGACAGAAAGGTTACGTTCCCTGGGGCTCCCATCCAAACACTATGGAACTGTACACTTGAGTGGTCTTTAATATCCTTGAAAGAGTAATGCATCACTTTCACTCATGCCAGAGTGTGATGGCAGCTTTGCAGAGAAACTGAATTGTTATATATTAATACTTAAATAATACTGAAATACTTAAGTAACATTAGAATCAAAACTTGTAGGATTTTAGTGCCTCCCCACCTCAAAAAAAAAAAAAAACCCTTAATTGCCTTCCAATTTATAACCATGTATGTGAAAAGAATTTCTTCCAGCAGCTCCTCTCACCATACAGTATTTAGTTGATGGAAAGGAGCAATTCAGTTACTAAATATGCTCTGATCTTCCTAAAGAGTTAAAATTCAGGGCTTCCCCAGGCATACTTTGGTTTTCTAACTTTACTGAAAGAAAATGTACTCTGGATGTAAAAGGTGTCTATCACTCACTCATCCTCTGCCTAAAGCAGTGTTCCACCCACAAAAAGTGGGGCCCAAGTCTGTCCTGCTTATATAATGTGTTTTCCTCATGCAAAAAGGCAGAAGGCTATTGCACCTACCTCCTCACAGGCGGTTCTGAAATCCATGTGCTATGGCACCGCAAAGGATGTGATCTGGAAAGAGAGAAATCATAAGCCATTAAGCAGAGCATTGAGTGTCAGAGAAGAGAACATTGGTAAAGTGTAAGAAGTGGTGAAGCCGATACCATAGGAAAACTGCCTTTGCAACTACTGGCACGAGGGAAGGAAGGAGATGAAAAGGTCTTCATGCCCAGCTTTTGTGAAATATGTATACACTGAAACTGTTTGTGTGATGGAGAATCTGTATTTCCACGCATCTCTACACCCTACCAGGCATTCAGACATGATCTACAACAGAACTAACCTCTTTTCTCAAGGGTTAGCTCATTGCCACCATTCATTTTGAAACCTGAGTTTGCAGGTGGGAAAGAAACTTCAAAAAGGAGTAATTAGATGTTGCTTTTCATCTGGTTATCTCTCAAAAAAAGGTTGACTGATCTTTCTCTTTTTAATTAAAAAGCTACATGCATGAATAATTCTCCCTGGAACTTAAAATTTTATTCATAAACAGTATGATTCAAGGAAGCTCTGTATCAGAGTGCATAATATTAATATAAATCAATGTATGAAATATATAATACAGATTTTCATTTAAGGGTCAATGTAATACCTGCATAATGGATGTAGATTTAAATCATATGAAGGTTTTTTAAAAGTTCTTTTAAAGAGTTTTGTTTCATTTTATGATTTTAAAAAAAGTAGATGTCACACAAAATTGATACCCATCTACTATGACAGGAAACAATGCATAGTCAAACTGTATTCATTGAGTAAATGAGACTTCAAAGTACAATTTCAAGATACTGCTCCAAATTACTCTCAGTTTTAAAACAATAAACCATTTTATCCTTCTTTTTACATTTTGTTGTTGATAAGTTTGAGAATGCTCAACTCAAGTGAGTGGGGTAAAATAGAGAGGAAAGTGTCACCCACACTGGCACTGAATTAAGGGATCATTTTTCTTTTTTTTTTTTTTTTAAAGAAAAGATCGGTTATATTTTGTAGAAACCAAACATGTTATTTAATATTTGAAATACTTTCCCTGGATAAATCTTGTGGATTGTGAGCTTGTCTTTATTTTACTGAAATGTATAAGTGACTGATTAAAATAAAGTTGGTTAATGATAAATCATTTGCAAATAAAAATGCAATTTTATGAAAAATTAATCATTTGATGATACAAATTACTTAACATTTTAGTGTTCATGTGCATTTTGTTAATATTTAATAAGTTGTTATTATTGAAGACTACTTTTGAAGAACCCGTAAATATCTGCCTATTTCTAACCTAGATAAAAAGTTATCCCTTTACTGTAAATGTAGGAAAAAGTTAGTATTTATTCCTTATATAAAAGTAGGAAGTGTCCGGGTTGGTGTTGTGGTTCAGTAGAGCACTTGCCTGGCACGTGTAAGGTACTGGGTTCGATTCTCAGTACCACATAAAAATGATAAAAGTATTGTGTCCATTGACAATTAAAAAAATATTTTTAAAAAAGTTGGAAGTGTACAAACATTTTCCTGCTACCAATTGTAGACTACAGAATTTTATAAAATATTAGCTAACTATCTAAACTCAACCTCATAATTAGTTTCATATGCCAAATTTTATTTTGGTATATACATTTTAAGATGGCATTATTCCTTAATAAAATGGCATATTTGTGCAGGGGCTGTATCTTTTCCTTTACTATTTTAGCCTATCTTCCTATTTTTTAAATTCTAATTTTCCATCCTCTTTCAAGAAAACATTACATAATATTAGTTGTTTATTCAGAAAAGGGGCTATTAAGGGATTCAGAATATTTTAATTATTAGGTAACAACATTTTATAGCACTCATAAAACTATTTCTAGCATATATAAATTATAAAATGAATATCACACTTAAAATGTGTATCTTTTAGCATAAGCATGCATACTAGAAAGGTTTTAGATTTATTAAAAAAATGTGAAAGTACCTGAGTTTCTATAAGCCCCACAACCATTTTTCTTTAGTGTTGAGATTTATAATATTATGACTATGGTGTGCAACTAATGCAACATTATTAATACATTGCTAATACCTAAAGGCTAATCTTCTTTCATAGTTCCTTTATTTTCCTTTTGTTCTTTTTCTGCTACTAGGTCGGTAGCACATAAGGTATCAGATTTTATTTAGTTATCCTGTCTTCTCAGGATCTGCTTGACTGTCACCATTTCTTTGAATTCCTTTGTTTTTAAAGATTGGGACATTGAGGAGTTCTGGTCAGGGATTTGTAAATGTTCTTCCACTGGAAGTATTCTGCATTTTTGTTTTCATAATTAAACTAGAATTATGGTTTAGAGGATAAAAAAAATGAAGTGATAAAATGGGCATTTTCATTCCAAATATGTCCAAGGATAAATTCTATCAATGCGACAACATTATTAGTGTTTATCAGAGGTAGTGTTGGTCAGATTTTTCCATTGTTGTTTCTCTTTTTTCCTTTCTTCACCCTGGGCTCAATCAA
Organism: Marmota monax; assembly: GCF_021218885.2. NCBI lineage: Eukaryota > Metazoa > Chordata > Mammalia > Rodentia > Sciuridae > Marmota > Marmota monax. The sequence continues at coordinate 5,261,269 of NW_026695198.1, read as the reverse complement.
CATTAGTAGACCTCACATAATGGGTGGGTTTTTATGCTTCCCATCTTTTAAGATAGAGTATCTACTTGACTCATTTGGAATTATTCTGCACAAGAGATATATTCATTCTCCCACATTTATTGATTAATTCAAACATTCCTCTAAGAATTCTCAATTGATGGAGCAAGGAAATATATATGTGCCAATACATGATATTACTATCTATAAATATTTCTGTATATGATCTGAATTTTATTAAATGAATTTGGATTTCATAGTGATATTCCTCTTGTAAACATAAGAGCATGCTATTCTCCTCTCCTTTCTTATTTGTACATTTCTATTCCAACAATGTGAAATTTATCTCCCAGTTCCCTGTCATTCATGTAATTTATTGTGTATTTGCAGTATACATGATAGCTATATCAGCATTGCTAACTCATAGCAATATGGGAAACAACAACAATACATCAACTACAATAAAGCTTATTATTCATTTAATAGTATAGAATACACTCTATCAAAATTGCTTATATTGGGTGAGGCATGTGACTTAGTGGTAGAACACTTGCCTAGTATGTATGAGGGCCTGGATTGACCCTCAATCTCCCTTTACACACGCACACAACACACACACACACAGTGCAAAATTATTTATGTCAACCCCAGTGATAAATGAGTAGAAGTGACCACATACTAGTTTGCTAGTTTCTTTAGAGATCTCATATGTTCCCTCCTGCTCTCTTATACTTCTGCCCTTGCAAGAGATGGTCTTCCTCAAGGAGCTGCTGCCCATTTGGCCTGGCCTCAGAATTACATATATGGAACAAAAGTTCTTTAGATGACCCACAAGAATTAGGGGTAAAACAGAACCAACCCACATCCATACCTTAAACAGAGATGCCATAGTCAAACTGCAAATCCATGAGTAAAAATAATGCTTAGTATTTGTGGTGATTAGCTTTCTATGCCAACTTGGCTCAGCTATGGTGTCCAGTGGTTCAATCAAGCACTGATCTAGTTGGTACTGTGAAAGTATTTTGTAGAAATTAATATCTTCATTCAGCTTACCTTATGTAAAGGAGATTATTCTCAACAATGTAGATGGGCCTCATTGAATTCATAAAAAAAAACCTTAATAATAAACACAGAGGTTTCTCTAAGAAGAAATTCTGTCTCAAGATTGCACCATCATCTTCTGCCTAAGAATTTCCAGCTTTCTGAGCTGATGAAAGATTTTGAAATTGCTAGCCCTGATAATCATTTTAGCCACATATACACCAGTTCAGTTTCTCTGAAGACCTCTAGAGAAATACAGACACAGACTGATACAGATTTTGCTACCAAGGATGGTTCTAAAGAAACAGAATCCTAAAGATTATGAATTGGTTTGGGGGGTTTCCAGAATTGATTTGATAATCTGATTAGATTTAAAGGCACTAAAGACTATTTCCAAATTAATGAGAACATTGGTAACCCATGACATGCAGAGACAACAGAGATGCACAACATATCACTGTTGGATGCTCTTAATCACACACCTCTGCAAGGCAAGTTTCTTGGTGACCATAACTTAGGACATTTTTGTCAGACAGGATAATGAGTTTGGCTGCCTGCTTTTAATTATGCCTGAGAGGGGAACAAGGATGAGCTAAGTATTTAAAAGCCTAAGTTAAACATAACATGGACATTTCTATGCCTGTTATAAATAAAAGCTATCTCCTACAGCTACCAGACTCGGATTTCTGAACATTAAATACAAAGTGTGATCCTTCTAGGGGTTAAATTATATCACAAATAAATCTCTAAACTCACAGGGTATCTTCCGTGAAAGTAAGGCATTAATTAGGAACAAATAGATGCTAAACATCAGAATGGAGATGTGTAAGAAGATTGGAATAAAGATGGGGCCAGGGAATCTGTAAATTCCTCTGAGTCTTCCTTATCATTAGAGTTAAGGCCTCACTGATGTACACATCCAAAAACACAATGCTCCATGTCCCGAGGATCCAACTACACCACCCATCTTTGCTTCTATACCTGAAAATAGAGTCCTGTCCCAACAGGTCCCACAAGGAGAGGTACAAAGTGTGCCCCATGAGAAAGTGTACTAAACTCCAAAATAATTGCATAATTTTTTAAAATTTACATAGAATTCTAGGGAACATGTTTGAGAGTGAATATCAATGATGTAGGATAATGGAGGAAGGAAAATACATTTTTATAAGGTCAATAATATAGCTCCACTAAGTGGAAATTCAGGATTTAATATTATGGTTTTAGAAAGAGCTTTCACAATTTGCTTAGTCATTTGGCTTAAACATGGACCCCAAAATGGCCTACACTAAATGATATCAAAATGTCAAAATAGCTTTGAAATATTGCAGAAAAAGAAATACAAAGACTTAAGAGAACTGAAATATAAGAGGAGACAAATCTGTTCACTTGTTTTGAAATGGTCAGAAAAATTCACCTTCTAATATGACTGTGAGGAATAAATTCATTAAGGGAGCTCACCACTATTGAGGAGTTCTGTGGTCACTCTTTGTAGGGCAGAAATAAGTGAGAATTGGTGCCACTGAAGTGGGTCCTTAAATGCAATAGTAGTAATTGGACCATGGAATCCAGGGGCCAAGGAGCAGCAATAAGTCACCAAAGAAAAAGAAGGTAGGGTTACAATCATGGATGGCAGGGGCAAAGCAGTAATCACAATAGTTTGATTCTGGGAGGACTAAAGTGTTGATAGGTTGATCATTTGTCTTTATACATGAACTACTTGATCTTCATTTAAAAAAATTTCTAGGTCAAGTGAACACAATTCTAATATGAATCACTAGAGAGTCTCAGCCCTTCGACAAATTCCCAGACTTTATATAGTCTAGGAAGCTTTTGAGTAATGGGTAGCCTGGGTCCCCTTAAAGTAGGAAACAGGTATTCTGTCAAAAGTTTGCACTATTGATCTTTCTCACGTCTTTCCCCAAAGGTACCTATGGTCTTTGACCAAGATAAAAGTACATTGGGGAAAACTAAACCAGACATTTTGGTAATCTCTGGGCACTGGCTCTGAAGTCAAAGATCTTCTAGAAAACACAAAATGTCGCTGTCATCCACTAGTCAGAATAAGGGCTTATGGAGGTCATATGACCAATTGAATTTCAGCTCAAGTTCAATTCCCAGGAGGTATACTGGGTTCCTGAAACTATCCTGTGGTTATTTCCCCCATTCTCTAATGCATAATTAAAACAGAGATGCTCAGGAAGTGACTGTATCCCCACTAGTTCTCAACTAAATCAGTGAGTGTGTTAATCTGATTCATTTATATAGGTGATTCCAAAATCTGCTGTTTTTTCCAGGTGTCCAGAACAAGAGAAGGCTCTGCAACAAGGCCGAGTATGTTCTATAAGCTCTTCTGTTGTTGAGCCATGTGATTGAGTAGATACAGGGTACCTGAGGTGGCAGTGGTCAAATGACCAATTGATGAGGGAGTCATAGCTCAAGATTTAGAATGTTGAGCAGAGTCTTGCTGTACTATGTTAAATTTTCCTTCTCAGCTCAACCCTATAGTCTCGTGAAAATTTATCTAAAATCAGATGGCTGAGGAAAAGTTGGCTCAAGTTTACAAAGGCACAACATGTAGGCATGATATAAACGTGACAATTCCCAGTACTACATCCTTTTTTTGGACATTCCTGAAGTGCAGTGTTGAAGGAAAAACTTCCCCCTACTCACTGGGAAGAACTTCACATATTGCACTTGATTGTTCACTTTACTTAAAAGAAGAAGTAGTATTTGTATTATTTAATCAGCATATCTCACCCCCCCAACTACTGTTTTATATTGACTCTCTATATTTTATTTTTAATTTTTTAGATTAACATAAATTAAGAGTATGCGATATTTTTGTTCCGTGCCTTGCTTATTTCACATAGCATATTATTTCTGAGGTTCATTCCTATTACAACAGATGCTAATATCTCCTCCTTTTCAAGGAACAATAACATTCCATTGTGTGTATTGCATTTTGTATGTATGTATTCATAGTTAATCCATTCCTACATTGGTAGGCACTAAGATCAATTTCATATTTTGACCATTGTGAATAATACCTCAATGAATGTGGACAAGTTTACTAACTACATGTATGTTATAATATCAATGTTATGTCCTCTATATTTACACAGTTGTTTTTTGTTTTTTTTAAACTACAAGTCTGTGGTCTAAGAAAGAAAGAAAGAAAGAAAGAGAGTGAGCTACTACTTAAGAGCTGTGGCCCATAAGTGAGCTAGATGGTCAGGAACTTTGAAGAAAGTTGGTGGCAGGTTGACTAAATTAAACTGCTTTCATTATGCAAAAGCCCCCAATTTTTGCCTCCAATAATAGACAGTTGATCTGGGTATGGATTTTTCTTCCTTGTACACAATGATTTTGCTAAAATCACTATTCATGAATTTACAGAATGCCTGTTCACTCCCATGGTATTTCATACAGCATTACTTCTGCTCAAGGAACTCACTTCACAGAAAACGAGTACAGAAATGGGCCAAAAACTCACGGAATTCACTGATCTTACTATGTTACCTTCTATTCTGAAGAAGTTGTCTTGATAGAATAGTGGGAAAGTCTTTTGAAGACTCAACTACCTCACCAGCTATGTGATTTCTCCAGAAACTGTGTGCATTTTATTTTATTTTATTCTTTGCTATTATTTATTTTTAAAACTATGTATTTATTTATTTATTTTTATATATGATAGCAGAATGCATTAAGATTCTTATTACACATATAGAGCACAATTTTTCATATCTCTAGTTGTATACAAGTATATTCACACCAATTTGTGTCTTTAAACATGTACTTTGGATAATAATGACCATCACAGTCCACCATCATTTATAACCCCATGTCCCCTCTCTTCCCCTCCAACCCCTCTGCGCTATCTAGAGTTCCTCTATTCCTCCCATGCTCCTGCTCCCTTTTCCACTATGAATCAGCCTCCTTATATCAAAGAAAACATTTGGCATTTGGTTATTTGGGATTGACTAACTTCACTTAGCATTATCTTCTAACTCCATCCTTTTACCTGCAAATGCCATGATTTTATTCTCTTTTATTGATGAGTAATATTCCATTGTGTATATATGCCACATTTTTTTTTATCCATTCATCTATTGAAGGGTGTCTAGGTTGGTTCCACAGTTTAGCTATTGTGAATTGTGCTGCTATAAACATTGATGTGGCTGTGTCCTATAATATGCTGTTTTTAAGTCCTTTGGATATAGACCGAGGAGAGGGATAGCTGGGTCAAATAGTGGTTCCATTCCCAATTTTCCAAGAAACTGTGTGTATTTTAAATCCACATTCAATAAATGGTGCTGTTTTTACCAGAGCCAGGATATATAGGTAAAGGAAACTGGAGTGGTGTCATTCATTATCACTCCAAGACACTCACTGGCAAATAAGAATTTGGTCTTCATCCAAAGAGAAGGATGCTTCCATCAAGAAACACAATGATTTTATTGAACTGGAAATTAAAATATTATCCAGCCACTTTGAGCTCCACCTATCTCTGAATCAATGTACAAAGAAAGTATTTATACTACTGGTTAAGGAGATTTATATTAACTTTTCATGTATATTATATGCATATATATGTGTGTATATACATATGTATATGTATATATACAAATAATATCCTTTATTTCTTCCCTATCTTAATTTTTATCACCTAACATAATATTTATTAATGAGTTGACTTTGCATCATCATAGTATTTAATTTATGGAATTTTTATAAAAGTTAACATTATCCAAGGAATTTCCATACCCTTATAGGGAAAGTTTTAGCATGTTTTTGATTGTATGAAGGACAGATGTAATATGTTGATTCAAAGTATGACTTTGTTATGCTTTTCCTTTAAAAGTCAAGTAGAGTTAATGGAATATGCATTATATATAAGATATCATGCTGACAAGATGGTTACTTTTAATGTCATGTAAAAGATGGCTACTTTTACATGTCAATTTGGCTAGGCTGTAGTTTTCAGTTATTCATTAAAATACTAATTAGAAACAGATATGGTAGTAGCTATATCTATAGACTACCTATAGTCTCAGCTACTCAACAGGATGAAACATGAAGATCCCTTCAGCCTAGGAAGTCAGCCTGAATAACATAGTGAGATTCCATTTCAAAAACAAAACAAAACAAAAATACTATTCACAGTGCTGTTGTGCAGGAATTTTGTAGATAGAGTACTAAAAAAAGAAATTCTGCTTTAAGGTAGCAGCATCAACACCTGCCCAAGAGTTTCCAGACTGCCAGACTACCTGATATATATTAGACTCACCAACCTCCAAATGGCTTTTACCGGTTTCTTGAAATGAATCTCTTAAAATATACATGCAGCTATATAAATATTATATTGGTTCTGTTTATGTGGAGAATCTTGACTGATAGTTATGTATGCCACTGAGATACTTTTAGGTTTTATTGTACAGTATAATTGTGACAATACCTGAAAATCCTTTAAACAAGGCAAACAAGCACCAGCAATTTCAATAACAGGATAAGTTTCAAGATATATTATATACTCGATGCAGTCATATACCACATAATGACCATCAAGTTAATGATAGACTGTGTGTATGATAATGGCACCACAAGAGTATGTTACCTAGTGATGCTGTGGCAGTCTTAGCTCACATAAGTATTTTCTATGGTGTTGACCCAATGGTGATATCACCTAATGATGCATGTTAGAATGCATCCCTATTGTTAAGCAGCACACAACTGTGTTTCTAAATTTTATTATACATACTCTGAGAAAAACCCTTAATTTTGCTGCTGGTTCCATTAGCAACATGATTTAACTAGTACCTTCTGCTGTGGTTTGGATCTTGAATGCCCCCAAAGGTCCACATGAAGACTTGATCTCTGGTCAGGAACTCCTGGGACATGTGAAACCTTCAGGAGGTAAGGTCTAGAGAGAAGAACTTAGGCAGTTGGAGATGTGCCCTTGGAGGGAACATGTCGGTCCCATCTCCTCGCCTTCTGTGTCTCTCTTTGTTTCCCAGACACTATAAGGTGACCAGTTTTGTTCCACCATGTGCTCCCTGACACGATATGTTGCTTTGGCTCAGGCCCCAAAGCAACAACACCAATTGACAATCAGCTGAAATCTCAGAAACCATAACCCAAATAACCCTTGTCTTCTTTATAATTTCTTTATCCCAGATATTTTGCCACTGTGACCAAAAGCTAATTAACACATCTTCATTGAATATTTGAAATTTTAACTTGTTCCCGGAAAACAAAAGTATTTTTCTATTTTTTTTGTCTTATTTATTTATTTATTTGTTATCTGTTTACCTGCCCTTAGAGGGACATTCCTCTCCATATTATTTTCTTTTTCTTATTCACATCTGAAAATTTTGAGGATATCTCTATGTGACTATTTTCAAGTAAAAATTTGGTCTGTATTAAAATATGCAGCAGAAATGCATAATTCTTATTTTTGTCTACATTCAAAGATAAAGAAAAGAAAAAAAAACACATTAAGGTTGGTGGGGTAGAGGGGTAGAGCACTTGCCTAGCATGAATGAGGCCCAGTACTGCAAAAACAAAAAGAAACAAACAAAGAGAAATATCTTTTGCAAACTTCTATTCCACATTTTAAGGAGGAAAAGGTTATTGTTTTCTTGCTAGGTCCTATTCTCTAGCATAGATTTTACTTAGGAAAAAGATAAAGGCTTTATGGAAATATTATTTTTTATTTTTACTGAAAAAGATCATCACTAAAAATATAGAGATAAGAACAGTGACGCATAAGCATCTTTGGTGAATAATATAATAAAATTATCTTTAATGCCTACAGAATCACAATACTGTATCTAAGTGTGACCTTCTTCATCCTTGATCCAGTTAGAACCCCTGTGGCTAGCTTCGGGAAAAGCCACACAGCATGGAAAAGCAGGAGTCTCAAGAAACCTGTTTCTATTCCTATTACATAACTGACCCAGCAAACAGTGGTGACAGCTTGGTTCCTGCCCAAGAAAAGTGAACTTGGAGCTGAACATTTTCTGAGTGCTGAGGAGCTCTGTTTATAAGGTCTGGATCATCAGACTTGGCCTGTGTCCAGAGGTCTTGCCTCTTGTGATTAAAGCTAATACTCAGAAATTAACAGGAACTATTGTCATCAATTATGCTCAGAATAGCACCAATTGCTGTTGATTAAACTTCAACTTTGTAACCAAAATATAGAAAACAAAATTAGACAAACAAACACAGCCAAATTCATGCATGCCAAATAGAAAATACTATAACGTCCTCTCAAATGTTTTATTTACCAGGGAGCTGATAAAATAATCATAATATACCTCTACAACTGCACAAATGTAAAAAAATGTTTGTGAACTGAATCAGTAGCTATGTAAGGCAGAATAGAAAGTTTTGGAACATTACTCTAATTCAAATGAAAATGAATAAGTTAAAAAAAAGAAGAAAGTATTGCTACAAAAACTTTTGGATTAAAATGATTTAGGTAATTTCTAGAATGTTTTACTTGATGAGTGTCAAATAGTCTCTAAAAAAACTCTGCTGACTCTGACATTTTGCTTTATTGAAAAAAAAATCTATTTATAGAATTTTCCCTAGGCAAAATTATAAAGTATGCAAAATTATCTTGTATCTCTTTGTGTATCCCAAACCCCAATCAAGCACGTACCCTCTCCACATACATCTACATCTTCAGGTTGGTCCCTGACCACTTGAAAAGAGATTAATTGAACTCCCCCCACCTTCACCACCAAAATTGTTTAAAACACTAGGATTCAAAAATTATAGTTGAAGTCACTTGGGGTTTTATTTTTTTGTGTTAACTTGATATTCATGTTGTAAAGTGTACCTTGGAGAGAGCTATTTATATCTCTTTCTATATTGGCTAGGATACTTATTGGTTTCTTTCTTTTTTTTTTTTTTTTTTTGCAAATGTCAACATGAGAGTGTATTGAAATAGAATTTTTGTTTCTCTGTCCTAGAGGAGTCCACATTTAAAAGTTAAGAGATGGTTTTAAAGTGTTGGGAAACATCTCCCTCCACTTCATTTCTCTACCATATGCACATGTGGTATGAGAGAGTCCAGTTTTCCATTCAAGTCCCAAATCCTGGCAGGGCAGGGTTCACATTCCACTCTTTTCATTTGTTGTAAGAAGAAATCTAGCCACAGTGAAACTGAGAAATGTAGTGGGGGCAATCCCACTGGAATACACCCCACAGAGAAGAGAACTGATCACCAGTCCTAGTTATGGAGATGTGCTTTTCTAAAACTTGCCACTTTAGACTTTAGCCTTTATTCATTCTCTCTCTCTCTCTCTCTCTCTCTCTCTCTCTCTCTCTCTCTCTCTCTCTTTCTCTCTCTCTTTTGGTACCAGGGATTGAACTCAGGGGCACTCAGTCACTGAGCCACATCCCCAGCCCTATCTTGTATTTTATTTAGAGACAGGGTCTCACTGAGCTACTAAGCATCTTGCCACTTCATGATTCACGATTCTCCTGTCTCAGCCTCCCCAAACTGCTGGAATTATAGGAGTATGCCACATCTTACCTTTATTCTTTAAGAAAGAGGGGCAATTTCCTATGTAATTTTTAGTTTTACACTCATGTTGTTTTTTTTTAACCAATCCAGAGATTTGTGAGATACTTGAGTAAATATTTATAATTGTTCAATTTTGTTAATTCACTATGAAAAAGAAGGTTCTTTATTTTATGCTTCAATTAGAGGGAAATAAATTCTGGAATTCATGAATATATTGTTTGTCTAAAGCACCGCAGACTTACCAAATCAGAAGTAAAATAAAATAGATGTTCAATGAGACCTATGTGTTTGAAGGAGCCTCCACCAAAAAAAAAAAAAAAAGAATGCCTTATTTTCCAAAAATGATCTACTCCAAATATAGAAGATCAATACAATATCTGAAATTATATACTCAGTATTTAAACTTGTCTGTGTTTCCCGAAACAGACATGTAAATCCGTAGACATATTCATGTTGCTAGACATTCATTTTTTTTTCCTCTTTCTTCTTCCAAGGTTTTATTGATGAAGGTCAGAACTGCTCCTTGCCTAGATTTTAGCAATGCAAAAATATCAGCCAAGCTACTCACACCAGATTACTCTCTCATTGCTCCTTCTCAGCCCCCCAAATATACACCTCCCAGATTTCACAAGATCTGGCTCCTTTTGTGCAGATGACTCAGAAGGCTAGCTAGCTGTTTGAGGCACTTGCCTTGCTATGATCTTGGATTTGTGGTTGACAGCAGGATCGGGGCCTTCAGCTAGGTCTGTGCTGCTCACTAGTTATTTAACGACAAAGTAGCTAGTTCATGCCTCCAGGGAGGATTAGGACATCCTGGTCTCTCAAGGCTCAAGATCTTAACAAGAGCATGCCATTTCTGATGGTAAGCATTTCAAGGTACCATGTCAGATCCATTTTAAAGCCATTTATTTTGTAACTTGAAATACATTCTTCTGCCCACAGACTTTTGGCCAATACACTTTGTGACAAACTTTATTCTCCTTTTCAGAAACTCAGGAGAGAAGTTTTGGCTTTGAGGCATGAAGTTAAAGAAAATAAATTTCAAATGCAGTACAGATAAAGAGAACAGGACAATTGATCAATGTTTGTAACTTACAAGAAAAGGGGAAGATGAAGAGAGTTATAGGGGAAGGAAATAATCTTGTCAAACCCTTTGGAAAACATCATTTTCATTAAGTATTTGAAGTCGATTAAAATGAAGCCCTAGGATTGGTAGAGGCAGGGTCAAGCACATGTTTAACTGATGAAGACTCAGAATGAACACAGTAAGAGGACAGAAAGTGCTAGACTGTGAGTCGGGGAAACTGTCCTGTGTTGACCAAGTTGTTTGTATGCTGAATTGTGCACTGGAATCAGAGTCTCAGTACCTTTTCTATCCAATGAGGACAATTGTTACTGACCTTTCACTCAACAAGATAAGGTTCAAATGGGATACAACATTTTTTGAATAAGTGTTTCAAAAGGACATACAGGGCTGGGGATGTGGATCAAGCGGTAGTGCGCTTGCCTGGCATGCGCGGGGCGCTGGGTTTGATCCTCAGCAACACATAAAATTCTCTGGCTCTCTCTCTCTCTCTCTCTCTCTATCTCTATCTCTCTTTAAAAAAAAAGGACATACAGATTATTATACATATGGAAACAAAGAATGTTATTACCATTGCAAGGAAAACTCGGTACTATGGTTTAGAGAAACATTTTAACCACTCTAGGACATGTAAACAAACCCTCAATTCTCAAGAATAGAAATCAGGCTCGAATTTTAGCAATTTTCAATTTTGTCATAAATATCAAGTGAAGGATGTGTATGACCTACATAATTACAGTTGTGGGAAAACAGAATACACTTCCATAAAATATGAAGGGTGGTTCAGCTAAAGTCATTAAGAATCAGTAGATGTAGGAAAGCACTATGCTCTCCTTCTTTTTCTTAAGTTTTCTCCGCCCCCGCCCCCTCAAAAGCAGGCCATAGATTCACCAAAGGCATCCTGTCTGCTTCTTATTCTACAAGGGAGAATGGAGACAACTGCAGAAGACTTTAGACTCTGATCACTCCGAAGATTATTCTTCTTTCTGGTACTGGAGATTGAACTCAGGGTCACTCAACCACTGAGCCATGTCCCCACCCACTATTTAAATATTTTATTTAGATACAGGATCTAGCTAATTTGCTTAGAGCCTCACTAAGTTGCTGAGGTTGGTTTTGAACTCACAATCCTCCTGCCTCAGCCTCTTGGAATTCAGGTATGTGCCACCTCGCCCAACCTGAAGATTATTCTGGAAGAAACTACATGAACAATTTTTTAAGCACTACTCTTTATCTGCCATTTATGTGCTTCTCTGCTAACTTTCCACTCAGTGACTCAAAGCCCTTTCCCTTTGTCTTGCCACTTCTCTAAAGAGACAATGTTCTTTAAAGAAAATAAAATCATGACATTTACAGGTAAGTGGATGGAGTTGGAGAAGATAATGCTAAGTGAAATAAGCCAATCCCCAAAAACCAAATGCCAATATTTTCTCTGATATGAGGATGCTGATCCATAATGGGGACTGGAGTGGGGGAACATGAGAGGAATGGATAAACTTTAGATAGGACAAAGGGGAGGGGGAACAAAAGAGGGGGCATGGGAGTAGGAAAGAAGGTGGAATGAGATGGACATTATTATCCTAAGTACATGCATGAAGACACGAATGGTGTGATTCTACCTTCTGTACAATCAGAGACATGAAAAATTGTGCTGTATATGTGTAATATGAATTGAAATGCATTCTGCTGTCATATATAATAAATTAGAATAAATAAAATTTAAAAAAAATAGTACTCATTCTAAAAAAAAAGGAAGAAGATGTTATATAAACTGGAACTCAAAGTAGAACTCTTTGACATCTACTCATTGCATCAGTAGTTTCTATGTGTATCTGAAATGCGCATATTAATTAATTTCATTTTATTTTTCTTTTGTAAATCTGCCTTTTCTTACAGGGGTCCATTCCAGCTAAGAAACTATGGATGAGCTATTTATCCCAGACACAGTAATCTAAAATTTCCAATTGTTGATTGCACTTGGAAAGGAATTTTTTTTGTACCTGTCCCATACAAGCTGCCTTCCATGAGGTTCTCTGCCTTAGTCTTTGTTATGCATTGTCCCCTCTACTCATTGTATTTGTGTCTCACACAAATGCCTGATTCTCCCTAAAGTTTTGGGGTTCTTCACCAGATATTCCTGCCACAGTCCCATGGCCTGAGCACAGCAGATACATTTTGGTCTGTTCCATCAAGCCATGTATGCCTCAACAATTCTGTCAACATTAGGGTGAAAGGTTAAAGGTCAAAATCTACAGAAGTACACTGTAGCACAAGCACACATTTCAGAAATCTTCTTTCACAACACATCATTTTGTCGAACATTTTCAAACATTTTCTAATAAGGGATCCCCAGTAATAAACCCAGAGCCAACTCGGCCTGCTGATAATTGTTTTCATGTTGAATTATCATTCTGGTGGAGGATTCACTATTTTTTAAAGACTTTTTTGTAGTTGTAGATGGATAACGATACCTTTTTTATTTATTTATCTTTATCTGGTGCTGAGGATTGAACCCAGGGCCTCACACGTGCTAGGCAAGTGCTCTATCACTGAGCTACAGCCCCAGCCCCAGGATTCACTACTTTTAATTTTATTTTTGGTGTTAGAGATTGAACCCTCTGATTGAATTCATGTTTTACCACTGAGCTATGTACCCAACCCTTCTAATCTATTTATTTATTTATTTATTTATTTGGAAACCAGATTTCACTAAGTTGCCAAGTCTGTCCTCACATTTATGATCCTCCTGCCTCAGGCTCCTGAGGAATTGGAATTACAGGCATGCACTCCCCACATTCAGTGGATATCCACTCTTCAATGAGTTTATCACAAGCTCTCCTATTGAGGAATCACTATAGCCTTGTTCATTTTTCCTTTCAATGCCTAAGGCTTCTGAACCTGTGACTTTTGCTGTCACCATGAAAACATTTTCATTCATGCAAACTCAAATTTCCAATATAAAACTATACATCATCCATTTCCTTTGTGAAAGATCAAATCACCTAAATAATTTTTTTTTCACTTTTTTTAGGCATGAAATACTTTGTTTCACCAAAAGGCGATATAGAAGAAGTCTAATGCAAAATACATACCACATTCTCTTTATCCACTCATCTGTTGAAACCAAAGCCTGAATGTTCTCTTTGATATGTGGATGACAACACACAATAAGGAAGGGGGAAATAAAAATAGAAGTCACTAGATTAGACCCAGTGGAATGAAGGGAAGGGAGGGGGAAGGTAAATAGGAAAGATGATAGAATGAATCAGTCATAACTTTCTTAGGTTCATATATGAATACATGACCAGTGAAGCTCCACATCACATATAACCATAAGAATGGGAAGTTATGCTCCATAAATATATATGTCAAAATATTCTCTACTGTCATGTATATCTAAGAAAGAACAAAATTTTAAAAAGACAAACACATAAATGTTGAACAGTTTCTGTTGACATGGCATGAGAGAAGGCTCAGGTTGCTTTGTCTTTCTTTTATTTTTAACATGGAAAATTAGCCTTCTCTTAAAAACTGAAGCTCTGCAAAGCAGAGTATAGAGACCACTATACTAGGTAACTACTATGTCCCACTCACACCTATAACCTGGGTTCCTGGCCTAGGGTGAGGTTTGGACATAGATGAAACAAAAAATCAGACCCCTTTGCAGACTCTTGATCACCCTTTGTATGGCTGTGACCATACAAATATTGCATTGACAATAACAATGCAGAGGAGTAAATGTTTATTTTCTTTTAACAGTTCCAAAGATTCAGTCCACATTTGGCCAACTCATACATTTGAACCCAGGCTGAGGCAGAATATCAGTGGTGGAAGGGCCTGGCCGAGCAAAATAGCTCAGAACATGACAAACAGGCTGCAGAGAGAAGGCTCTGCTGAACAGGAGTTTAAAATATAAACAGCAAAGGCATGCCCCCAGCATCCCACTTCCTCCAGCCACATTTTACCTGTCTATACTTATGGCATAGATAATTTATAACAGTGGATTAATTCATAGACTATGTTAAAGCTCTTATAATCTACTTATTTAAATTCTGAACATTCTTGCATTGTTTCACACATGAAGTTTGGGGAGATATCTGATATCTAAACTCAGAATTTACTGTAGTAGAACTATCTGTATTGAAATGTACCATACTTGACAATCTAGGTGAAAGATAATTCACTGTACTGCAAAAATAGTGTCAATACACCAAAGCCCATGAATGATATTGATTAAATTTGAAAATGCTGATATGATTTTCTTAGAAAAAATTTGCTTACTTACTATGATCTTTATTCCATGTTTAACAAATAATAGCACTGATATTTTAACTAATTGATTGTTTATAATGTAAAAAAAAAACTGATCTCACTATTTCCAAAATATTACCAATTTTTTCTATGGTATGAATGATAGTTTTATTTTCATGGTGCTTGCACCCAAATATTTGGGTCAAAATAGTGACTTTTTTAATAGATTTGACTTATATTTTCTCTTTTATTGAAAAAAATTAGTTATGGATTTAAGAAAGGAAATGCATCAGACAAATGTAATAATATGAGTATGTTTCATGTAAAAGCTATGGGATGACATTAATTGGAAAAAAATGTTCTATGATTTTTTTAAAAAAAGGAAAAATTTTCCAAGAAATAAAATCTTCACCCATGAAGTGATTTCATTCATAAAGTTCTCTGGAGGAGAAATCGAGTCATATTTCAGGTAAATGCGCCTTAAATTTTAATATGCAGAGGAATCAACCTTGGGATCCTGTCAACAGGCAGATTCTTATTTAGTTGCTCCTTAAGGTCATGTTCCCAGGAGAGGGTCAATGCACTATTGGTTCTGTCACCACATTTATTAACAAGATCACAGATTATCAATTTTCCCCATGAAAATTTAAGACTTTAGCAGTAAACAGAAAGAACTCAAATAGCTAAAACTTAGAAAAAAATTACAATACAATGATATTGACAAAATTCCTTTCTTAGTTCCTTCTCTATCATAATGTCTTTTTTAAAATTTTATTTGATCTTTTTAGTTATACATGACAGTAGAATATATTTTGACATATCATACATACATGGAGTATAACTTCCCATTCTTGAGGTGGTACATAATGTGTAGTTACACTAGTCATGTATTCATATATGAACATAGAAAAGTTATGACAGGTTCATTCTACCATTTTTCCCATTCCCATTCCCCCTCTCTTCCCCCCATATCCCCCTTTCCAATGTTGTGAACCTCTACTCCTCTCTCCCCTGCTGTGTATTGAGAGTCAGTATCTATATATCAGATCATTCAGGCTTTGTTTTTTGGGGATTGGCTTATAATAAAAGTCTTAACCTAATAAATTATATATGTCAGCATTAATATGAATATGTATCATTGTTGACAGTAGGGAAAAAATGTGCATTCAGCTCAATTTTTCAAGGAATAATATCATTTTGATGCATTGGTATTAGTCCATATTGTTTACTATTGCAAATAACTGAGGCTAGCTACTTCATAAATAAAAAAAGGTTTATTATCTCAGAGTTCTGGAGGTTTAAAGGCCTGCTTCCTGGTGACTGCCTTCTGTTGGCAGAATCCTGAGATAGTGCAGGGCATCACATGGAAAGAGACAGGAAGTATACGTGTGTGGCCTCTGTTTTATACCACAGTGTTATGGTTTGGATACAAACACTCTTATGTTAATGTGAGAGGTGAGATGGTTATTGTGAGAATCAGAACCCAATGAGAAGATTAATGCATCTGATGGATTATTAATTTGAATGGATTACTAGATGGTAACTAGTCTTGGCTAGAGGAGATACATCTATCAAGGTCGGCCTTGGAGATTATATACTTTGTTCCTGACTCCTCCTGCTCTCTCCTCTCTTGGCTTCCTGGATACCATGAGGTGATCTGCTTTCTCCCATCACTCCCTTGTAGGATGATTTTCCTCAGCTCTGGCCCAGAGCAATGGAATCAGTCAATTATATTCTCAACCTCTAAAACTATGAGCTCAAAATAAATGATTGCTACCGTCAGTTGTTCTGGTCATGTATTTTGGTGAAAGCAATGTAAGCCTAACAAACACACAAAACTACCAGTTTCCAATCATGGGGGCTCTATTCCATAAATTTATCTAATCCTAATCCCTTCCCAAAAGTCCAACCTTTAAACACCATAGTTAGATTAAGTGTCTAATCTCTTAACATCTCACAATAGGGATTAAATATGAAACTAGGAACCCATGAGGACACACAGAGCCAAACCACTGCTAAAAGGTAGCAAGGTACAATGTTTAAAATGTAGAAGAATAACTGCATGGTGATAATAATAACACCACTTTCATGAACAGGTTTGTTAGTCATGGAGCACTCAGACATTATATTAATTTATGAATCCATCAGCTATCTAATCTAATTAACAGATGATAAAATTGTAAAGCCAAACAGAGCCTATATAATAATTTTTTAATCGCATCTTTTCTTTATAGTATTAGAGAAAGAAATGCCAGAATAGTATATAATTTATCTAAAACATTCTCAGTAATATGCCCAAATTTAAAATGGAAATCAATCCTTTTAAAACCGAGGGGAGCTATTCCTCTCAGGGTAGCTGAGATATTTATTGAGGAGCTATTTTGCTAAAAGCAGTGTTAGATGTGGTGTAAAACAGGAAAAGAGAGACTACAGTATACCAGGTGGGAAGACAGTATAAACTTAATATTAGAAATGAAATACTATCCAGGATGAAGTCTAGACTTCTCTGTGGCTATCTGTAAGTAACTGGAAGATCGTTTACCTTCTCTAGCAATACTTTTCTTACCTATAATCTCAGGGTAACCATTTCTACCTCCAAGGGTACATGGTGGCATTCCTGTTCAACAGTACATGTCACGAGCTGCCTTTACGTGTAGTTGTGAAAAAGATATGTTTTCTACGGTAATAAGCTCAAATAAAAATGCTGTATTTCTGCACCTTATTAACTCCAAAATATCAGAAACTGGAAAACATCATGTGGATTGGAAGGTCCTGAGGGGATTAGTGGAATAAAGTCAAGTTGCTGCACCTTGGATATAAAAAGTCTTAGCCTTGGTTTTGTAACTCTCACCACAAGAAGCAGAGCCTGACTCAAGGGCTTAAATGAAGGGAGTTTATTTGGGGAGGTTGTACCAGGGAAGAAATTATGGGAAAAGGGCTGGAAAGGAAAGAAAGAGATGGAAAAGAAAGATTGGCCGGAGGATCATCCAAGAGGTGAGACTGTGTGCCCACCATTGAGGTCAGCTGTGCTGTGTCCCAGAACCACTAAAGAGGTGGTTTAAGATTTAACAGGGGAGGTCAAGGTCATCCACGAATATGATCTATTGAGCAAGAGCTCAGGGCTGAAGTGGCAAATCCCTAACCTTTGAATAGAGAGAGAGCTAGCCACACAGGGTGTCATTGAGGCAGTGAGTTGGGATTTCCTCTTCAGAAAGGTTTTCCTCAAAGATTACTGGAGTAAAAGGTAAGCTCAAAGAATGTGAGGCCAAGAGAGGGGTCTGATACAAACCCCGTTGTCATAACTACTATTCTTATTACTGCTCCATCACTATCATAATAACAGTGTTAACTACTAGTTGCAGGCTTGCTCTATATTCGCTATGTGTCATTTACGTACAGTCTTTTACTCAGCACCCACACCAGCTTCGTGGATTGGACACCACAGACATCTTCAATATATGATGGGAACACTAAAGCACAGAGAGCCTCCACTATGTGACCAAGTTCAAACTGCTAAGAAAGGCAAAGTCGGGATCTAAGTCCAAGTTCTTTGGTAATACGATTGCATTCACTGCATTTATGACTTAAATGTAGTAAAAGATAGAAAGGGAAGAGAATATCCTCTTGAGGAAGAAGTGAAGTGTGTTAATGTAGGAATAGAATGAAGGGGCTGTAGAATTAACGAGTTGTCAGAGGCAGAAGAAGGAGGCATAGAGAAAAGTATGTCATAATGGTAGACAGGAACCATATTTGAACAAGTTTAGAGGTTTTTATTTACTGCTTGGAATAAAATTTAAGGAGTACTACATTGGGATGATTTGCGATTAGCATATGCAAAACTTTTTAAAAACATTGGCCATTTTGCCTCCCTCTGTTCTTGCCAGAGACAATAATAAAACTCATTTATGAGAAGGAACATGCATATACTGAGTTTCTTTGGTCAGTGGGTAAAAGGCATTAATATCCATGCTGGTGGTTAAATGTTTATATTTAAATATACTGCTTGGACAGCTGGAGAGACACAAAGTCTTTTCTAGTACAACACTGGCAACTTCTAAACCAGTTGCCTTGTTTACCAACTGCCTTTTAAGAACTCTTCATGTTTGTCATGTATTTTCATACCAATCTATTATTATAGTAAGAGATATACGTGACTATATTGTCAGATAGATTTTGGAACACCCAGAGCTTTTCATGGAACTTGTCACGTAGTGGACATTTAATAAAAGTGTACAAACTTAGATTATGGTCATCTCTTGCTTTGTGACCAATTCGTAGTAGGAAATAATAATTAAATAAAGAACATATTTTCCATGAAAATGAGGCAAAGGAGTGACATCAGCAACCTTCCTCTGACCCAGAAAACTTAACAATAAATGGTACCTAAGTGCCAAGATGGGAGAGGAGATGTAAAAGAGTCTCCTCTCTCCCTTCCTTCTTTCCTTCCTTCCTTCCTTCCTTCCTTCCTTCCTTCCTTCCTTCCTTCCTTCCTTCTTTTCTTCCTTCCTTCCTTGGTACTAGGGATTGAATCCAGGGATAGTTGACCAGTGAATTACATCCTTAGTTATCTTCATCTTTTATTTTAAGATAGGGTCTCACTAAGTTGCCCAGGCTGTCCTCAAATTTGGGATTCTCCTGCCTCACTCTCTTGAGTAGCTGGCATGCACACGCAGCTCTGTAGTTTGGGGGATGAGACAACACCCAGTTTGTGATGGGAAACATAGGTCACATGATAAATTTGTGGTCAATGATTAGGCATTGACTCTGGAAACACTAAGCTTCAACAGTAAGCCAAGATCTATTTCTCAGGAGGAAATTGGTTATCCACTGTGACAGCTGGACATTGCTCCAAAGTCCCGAGGTCCTTATGTTGTGATTCATCTATAGAATCCTGCCAAAGGCACATCCAGCATTTATAATTTTCTCACTTTAGGTTTCTTTTTGGGTCAGATGTTTGTCAACCTTCTTAATACGATAAAAGGACCTCTGCTCTGTGAGCCTTTATCAGTGAATTCAGCAATATTGGAACCAACATTACATTCCTTCCACAATTATAACAGATCATTAGTATCCTGCCCCACATCTAGTCTTTGAAATTATTTTCCTGTAAATTAAAGACTGAAGTATTTCTTCTCATTAGTCATTCCCACACCTTTTGGGATCTGCTGGGATTGGAGTCTACTTTTAGGTAAAGGGGTGATAGAGTTGAATTATGAGAAGAAATAACATTGGCTTGCATAGTAGGTACCTCAAGGAAGGCCAGTAATGCAAAGTTAATGCCCTCAGACAGGCATTTAGAAGGTGGAAAGACCACTACTAGAACTGGAAATATGAGGATATATTCATGGTAGTTAAAGAGAATTGTCCACTAGCAAAAAAATAGGAAAGGAAAGAACCCAGACTCATCAAAATTCAGGGGTTCAATGTTCCCAGCTGCATCAGAGTCTACCACAGTGTCTTTTACACTCCAACTTTCAGAATCACATCTCTTCCTAATCAATGCCCTTATTTTAACAGTAGATACTCTGAAAAACTGGGAGTTCAGTTGGTACTCTAATTCAGCCAGTTGCAGGACGCTGTTCTGTGTTTTTCTTTCTGCAGTCTCAGCCTGTGAGTAATGAGATGAGAGTCTCCTTCTCAGCACATCCAGGAGACTTTCAGGTCTCTTTTAAAGCACTTGAGCTGGGAATTGGAATCCCTGAGCTCATTCTTTTTCTTATTCACTATGAGCACTGAGCCAATGTCTTTATATTCATTAGTTTGCAAAAAAAAAAAAAAAAAAAATGTTTAAAAGTTACATATACAAAGTACTCAGATCATTGCTTCTTATAAGTGGTTGATTTAGAATATTTTACCTAGCTTTATTTTTAGTTCGTGCTATGGATTCATGCTTTCCTTACTACTGGAAATAGAGTTGTCAGCATCTTTAAATCAGATCAGATTAGATAGTCAATTCCAGAAAAAAAAATTCATACTTAA
This sequence comes from Marmota monax, assembly GCF_021218885.2. Classification (NCBI taxonomy): domain Eukaryota; kingdom Metazoa; phylum Chordata; class Mammalia; order Rodentia; family Sciuridae; genus Marmota; species Marmota monax. The sequence goes on along the minus strand of NW_026695198.1, from coordinate 5,240,384 downwards.
AATTTTCTTTCTGTAGAATGAGTCTTGGCACTACAGTCTGTTTCAATCACATTGATAATTTAATAAATATTATAGATTGGATGAATGAAATTATAGAGATGTGTTTGTCACAGTTCTAGAGTCTAGAACCCCAGATTTTGATTTCTCATAAGATGTCTCTTCCTGGGTTAGAGATGTCTCCCTTCTTACTGTGACCTCACATGGTAGAAAAAGAAATAGCTCTGGTTAATCATCTTCTTCTTATAGGACACTCTTATTGCCAGGCGAGGGTGCCATTCTTATGACCTTATTTCATCTCAAGACCTCCTAAATATCCTATTGTTAGATAGAGTCAAATTCGGGGGTTTCAAATTTAATATATGATTTTTAGATATACATAATACAATCTAATCAATTTTCTCTGAGCCCCCAAGTTCAAATTCTTATCATGGGCAAAATATGTTCGTCCCATCCAAATACCCTCCAAAGTTTTAACTTATTTCTGAATCAACTCCAAAGTTACAGGTGCATGAGAATCAAGGTATACTTTGTTATGAGGCAAAATTCTTCAGCTGTGAACCTAGGCAACCAGACCAAACTATATGCTTCTGAAATACAAGGGTGCAACAGACCTCAGACAGGCATTTGCATTCTAAAGGAAAGAAACAGGAAGGAAGGAAGGGTACATGGTTCCAAGCAAGTAGCAAACCTAGGAGGGAAATTTGCATTACATCTTAGAGCTTGAGAATAATCCTATTTCTCAGGGTGTGCTGCCAAGGGGGTGACCACACTACCCGCAGTTCTCTATGAGGGCCTTGCCCTCTGTAGCCAAAGAAGAAATAAACAGCATTGTTCCTGGTCTTGTGATAGGAGTGGCAGCCTGGGTGACCTCAGAATCACATTTGAGGTTGTTCTTCCCTTTCCTTGAGGTAAAAATGCAGTCAAATCACTCCATGGCCTTTTAGAATCTAAGAAGTCTGGGTGTTTCCTTCATTCTGTACAATTTTCTGTCTTCTCTTTAGTTTAAACTGACAGTATATTTTCTATTATATTCCATTCCTCATGCCTGACATCTGCTGAGATGCCTAGTCAAGCCCAAGAATCACACCCACTATTTCTTATCAATATGTTATTCAGCCATACATTAATGTCCTCTTCAAAACAAACTTACTTCCTCAGGTTTTACCAGATGAAGAGGCTGAGAATTTTTCAAATCTCCAAGTTCTGGGTGCTTTTTGCTTCACAAATGCCTCTTTCATTCATCTTTCTTCCCTTAAAGAAGGGAAGAAATTTGCTACAAGGAGGAAGAGAGACTCAAACCACACTTTCAATGCTTTGCTTAGAAATTGCCTCTGCTACCTATGCAATTTCACCACTTGTAAGTTCTGCCTTCCATATGGCACTAGAGCATGATTCCCCCATGTATTTGGCTACTCTATAAGTAAGAATGATCACTTTTTCTTCAGTTTCTAATAATGTTCCTTGTTTTCACCTGAGATGGTGCCAGAATATCATTTATCATCCACATTTTTGTTTTTTAAAAAACTTCTCTTTATGATTATTTTTGAAGAAGAGCAAAGCTCTTCTTCTCCTTCTGTTTCCCACAAGAATTGCCTTTAATGTCCATTTTTCCATCAATGGTCCCTCAGTCCCTTTGCAGAAATTCAGGCATTTTCCAGTGTGACTTTCAATACTCAGCCAACCTTTACCAATTACCCATTTCCCAGGCTCCATCCACATTTTAGGTATGGTTCTGATAGCACCTCATTTCTGGATACCAAAATCTGTATTGATCATGGTTTTCTAGAGAAACAGAATCAACAGAAGCAATATATGTGTATATATATATATATATATATATATATACATACATATATATATATACATATATATATATATATATTCACATACATACACACACAAAATAAGTAGCATATATATATATATAAACAATAATATATACTCATATATAATTTATGCATGCATAAACACACATTTGACTAAGTATCTGGGCACTCCATGGCCCACTTAATTTGACATATTAAGTTAGTTATCCCTAAAAAACAAATGCCAAATGTCTTCTTTGATATAATGAGAGCAACTAAGAACAGAGCAGGGAGGAAGAGCAGGAGGAAAAAATTAACATTAAACAGAGACATGAGGTGGGAGGGAAAGGGAGAGAAAAGGGAAATTGCATGGAAATGGAAGGAGACCCTCATTGTTATACAAAATTACATATAAGAGGTTGTGAGGGGAATGGGAAAAAAAAACAAGGAGAGAAATGAATTACAGTAGATGGGGTAGAGAGAGAAGATGGGAGGGGAGGGGAGGGGGGATAGTAGAGGATAGGAAAGGTAGCAGAATACAACAGTTACTAATATGGCATTATGTAAAAATGTGGATGTGTAACCAATGTGATTCTGCAATCTGTATTTGGGGTAAAAATGGGAGTTCATAACCCACTGGAATCTAATGTATGAAATATGATATGTCAAGAGCTTTGTAATGTTTTGAACAACCAATAATAATAAAAAAAATTTTAAAAAGTTAGTTATCACAGATGTTTACTATATAATATCTCCCATTACAGCTTCATGTTTGAATGCATTAATATTTTTAGCAAACTCTGATGGATAACAATTACTAAATGATGCTATCTTTATACAAGTCATTTTTAAAATGTGTAAACTTCTCTGTATTTTTAATTAAGTTATTATCAAAAGTCATAATATTTTGAAAGCCCAAGTAAGTAAACACATATTTCTTTCATTGGTATAAACAAAATAATAACAATGAATTTTGTATTCAAGTATAATATATAAGATATATTAATTATTAGCTACAACACAGCATTTTAAAATAAGAGTAAATAAAATTAATTAATAAGTATAAATGAATTAATATGAGAATTTAATGAATTCCATAATTATGTACACTCTAATATGGTTAACTGGGAAACATCATAGACTTTGGTAACCTTCCTACCGGTCAAATGAATAAAACCAAAGTCTCAACTTTGTACTTTTTAAAAAGATATTCCTAAGAAATCACCAGGTGCAGTGGCACGAGCCTGAAATCTTAGTGGCTTGAGAGGTTGAGGCAGGAGGATCGGGAGTTCAAATCCAGCCTCAGCAATTTAGCAAGAGATCCTAAGCAACTAAGCAAGACCCTGTCTCTAAATTAAAACTAAAAAAAAGAACTATCATTTTTTAAAAATTCACTAATATACTTTGTAAAGGAAATGCCACATTGTCCTAAAAATTAATGTTTTTCAAATATGACAGTTGGTCAGAATCACTTGTGTTCACCCCAGAATAAATGTCATCATTTCTGGGGTAGGAAGAACCCACATTATTATCTTTCTAAGTTATTTTTATGTAATTAGTCTTATCAGCAATGTGGACAGAAGCTATCAATTGTTGAAATCTGTATTCCACTCCATATTATGTGTCCATCAGGCTTGTATTATTATTGTTATTATTATATGTTTAATCAATATACAGATGAATCAATTATATCATGCTTGCTAATATTTCAAATCCTGAATATCCACTTCCAGATCTTGCACTGACTAAGAGAAAAGCTAGGATTATGAATTTTCGACAAGCATTCAAATAATTTTTGTCCACTCTAACTTATCTGTGGTATCTGTGGTTAAGTACAACACTTTTTTTTTTTTACTTAGAAAAGTTGGTTCTTTATTTTTATCAATTATTTCTTTTTTTTTTAATTTTTTATTGTTGGTTGTTCAAAACATTACAAATTTCTTGACATATCATATTCCACACTTTGATTCAAGTGGGTTATGAACTCCCACCTTCACCCCATACACAGATTGCAGAATCACATCAGTTACACATCCATTGATTTACATATTGCCATACTAGTGTCTGTTGTGCTCCGCTGCCTTTCCCATCCTCCACCCTCCCCCCTCCCCACCTCTCCCCACCCCTCCCCTCCTCTCTCTCTACCCCCTCCACTGTATAACCCTGAGGGTCTCCTTCCATTTCCATGCAATTTCCCTTCTCTCTCCCTTTCCCTCCCACCTCTCATCCCTGTTAAATGTTAATCTTCTTCTCCTGCTCTTCGTCCCTACTCTGATCTTAGTTACTCTCCTTATATCAAAGAAGACATTTGGCATTTGGTTTTTAGGGATTGGCTAGCTTCACTTAGCATAATCTGCTCTAATGCCATCCATTTCCCTGCAAATTCTATGATTTTGTCATTTTTTAATGCAGAGTAATACTCCATTGTGTATAAATGCCACATTTTTTTTATCCATTCATCTATTGAAGGGCATCTAGGTTGGTTCCACATTCTTGCTATTGTGAATTGTGCTGCTATGAACATCGATGTAGCAGTGTCCCTGTAGCATGCTCTTTTTAGGTCTTTAGGGAATAGACCAAGAAGGGGAATAGCTGGGTCAAATGGTGGCTCCATTCCCAGCTTTCCAAGAAATCTCCATACTGCTTTCCAAATTGGCTGCACCAATCTGCAGTCGCACCAGCAATGTACAAGTGTACCCTTTTCCCCACATCCTCGCCAGCACTTGTTGTTGTTTGACTTCATAATGGCTGCCAATCTTACTGAAGTGAGATGGTATCTTAGGGTGGTTTTGATTTGCATTTCTCTGACGGCTAGAGATGGTGAGCATTTTTTCATGTACTTGTTGATCAAGTAGGATTCATCTCTGGGATGCAAGGCTGGTTCAATATACGGAAATCAATAAATGTTATTCACCACATCAATAGACTTAAAAATAAGAACCATATGATCATCTCGATAGATGCGGAAAAAGCATTCGACAAATTACAGCATCCCTTTATATTCAAAACTCTAGAAAAACTAAGGATAACAGGAACATACCTCAATATTGTAAAAGCAATCTATGCTATGCCTCAGGCTAGCATCATTCTGAATGGAGAAAAACTGAAGGCATTCCCTCTAAAATCTGGAACAAGACAGGGATGCCCTCTCTCTCCACTTCTGTTCAACATAGTTCTCAAAACACTGGCCAAGGCAATTAGACAGAGGAAAGAAATTAAAGGCATAAAAATAGGAAAAGAAGAACTTAAATTATCACTATTTGCAGATGATATGATTCTATACCTAGCAGACCCAAAAGGGTCTACAAAGAAACTATTCGAGCTAATAAATGAATTCAGCAAAGTGGCAGGATATAAAATCAACACGCATAAATCAAAGGCATTCCTGTATATCAGCGACAAATCCTCTGAAATGGAAATGAGGACAACCACTCCATTCACAATATCTTCAAAAAAAATAAAATACTTGGGAATCAACCGAACAAAAGAGGTGAAAGACTTATACAATGAAAACTACAGAACCCTAAAGAGAGAAATAGAAGAAGATCTTAGAAGATGGAAAAATATACCCTGTTCATGGATAGGCAGAACTAACATCATCAAAATGGCGATATTACCAAAAGTTCTCTATAGGTTTAGTGCAATGCCAATCAAAATCCCAACGGCATTTCTTGTAGAAATAGAGAAAGCAATCATGAAATTCATATGGAAAAATAAAAGACCCAGAATAGCAAAAACAATGCTAAGCAGGAAGTGTGAATCAGGCGGTATAGCGATACCAGACTTCAAACTATACTACAGAGCAATAGTAACAAAAACAGCATGGTACTGGTACCAAAACAGGCGGGTAGACCAATGGTACAGAACAGAGGACACAGAAACCAATCCACAAAACTACAACTATCTTATATTTGATAAAGGGGCTAAAAGCATGCAATGGAGGAAGGATAGCATCTTCAACAAATGGTGCTGGGAAAACTGGAAATCCATATGCAACAAAATGAAACTGAATCCCTTTCTCTCGCCATGCACAAAAGTGAATTCAAAATGGATCAAGGAGCTTGATATCAAATCAGAGACACGCCGTCTGATAGAAGAAAAAGTTGGCTACGATCTACATTCGGTGGGGTCGGGCTCCAAATTCCTCAATAGGACACCCATAGCACAAAAGTTAATAACTAGAATCAATAAATGGGACTTACTCAAACTAAAAAGTTTTTTTCTCAACAAAAGAAACAATAAGAGAGGTAAATAGGGAGCCTACACCCTGGGAACAAATCTTTACTCTCACACTTCAGATAGAGCCCTAATATCCAGAGTATACAAAGAACTCAAAAAGTTAGACAATAAGAGAACAAACAACCCAATCAACAAATGGGCCAAGGACCTGAACAGACACTTCTCAGAGGAAGTACAACACTTTTAAAAATACTGATTTAAGCATAAATGTATGATGTGACAGGACAGCTATTGGGTGAAGATATAATACTGATCCTCTCTGTGATTTTGGGCACAATCAGGTTGCATCTCTTGATCTTGGTTTGATCATTTCCAAGAAAAAGGATTGAGCTAGGTCCTATGGGTACGGCTAGCATTTTTAGAATAGTGCATTATGCTCATCATATCTTCAACTCATGAGGCTTCATGAAAGTAGAAGTGCACTTAATAATGGTCTCACCCATGGATGAACTCTAGTTCTCCATCTCTAATTGTTTCCTGGAAATTTTTAACATGCAGTAATAAAATATTCATATTCTTCCAATGCTCTGTTTATAAATGGTTTGTTATCAACCAATAATCTTGCCAATTAATTTAGTTGTTTGAAATATAGACAAATGGCTAGTTATTTTAGAAAAGGAGGAAATAATCAAAAATAGTTTTCATACCAGGCACCCAGAATCATATCTGGATTTAAACAGTTTCACAACACTGGAAGAAAAAAAAATCGAAAGTATTTATTTTTACCTTTTTTATTTGTTTTAATTAGTTATACATGACAATAGAATGCAGTTATGTACTTTGATATATCACACATAGATGGGATATAATTTCTCATTTTTCTGAGTGTATATGTTGTAGAATCATATTGATCATATATATATATATATATATATATATATATATATATATATATATATGGTAATAATGTATATATAGTAATAATGTCTGTTTTGTTCTATCTTTCATATCCCCACAACCCCTCTCCTCCCCTCCTTTCATTTCCCTCTACCTAATCTAAGGTAATGATATTCTTCCCTAGTGTCCTCCACCTTATTGTGAATTAGCATCCATATATTAAAGAAAACATTCGGCCTTTGGTTTTTTGAGATTGGCTTATTTCACTTCGCATGATATTCTCCAACTCCATCCATTTACTGACAAATGTCATAATTTCATTCTTCTTTAAAGCTGAGTAATCTGTCATTAAATATATATATACCACATTTTCTTTATCCATTCATCTATTGAAGGACACCTAGGTTGGTTCCATAGTTTAGCTATTATAAATTGAGCTGCTATAAACATTGACATGGCTGCATTACTGTAGTATGCTGATTTTAAGTCTTTTGGGTATAAACTGAGGAGTAGGATAGCTGGGTCAAATAATGGTTCCATTTGAAGTTTTCTGAGGAATCTTTATACTGCTTTTCATAGCAGTTGCACCACTTTTCAGTCCCACCAACAATGTATGAGTATACCTTTTCCCCCACATCCTCTTTGGCAATTAGAAACTAATAAGCTTTTGAAATATTTTATGCAACTTAAAATAAATAAGCAATAACCAATTATGTTTTACTATTCATAATCCATCATCAGTAAAATTTCCTAGTCAAGTCACAATTAATAAGCACCATAAAACAATCAAGTTATTAAAATAAAGAAGAGCATGATAAACTACTAAAAGAATTGGTAAAAATAATTGAATTTCAATTTTCTGTATCCATTCTTCTACATTTACAGCCTTTACATGTTTAAGTCAAAAGCTTTTATTCACTTATCTCCGAAAGTTTTTTTAACATTTTTATTTTATAAAATCCTCTCACCAGTGCTTTGTATCAGGTATGGCAGAAGTTTCCTATTGTTTAGTTAACAAATCTCAAAAGGGAAAATTCATGATTATGTATATTCAATATGCATATATTCAAATTTGAATGGATATATGTGTAATATATAGAGCTTAAAAGTATGAAAATAACAAATAAAAAAGTAAATTAATCTAAACCATCTAGTCTTTCTACATTTGGTTTTGTAAATTACAAATATAAAAAGTAAACTAAAGCATATATTAGAGTTCTCTTTAAATAATTTTTTCACCTTGTCTCTTTGTGAAAACTATAGTTAACATTAAAAGATTAAAAGTGTACAAAAATATCAAAATGGATAAAATTAGATACCTAGTTACAAAGATATTTTGATCTCCAGTTTTTCTACTTGGGTTTTTTTTCCTGACCATCATGCAAATGAAACAATATCAATGAAAATTAAGTGACCCTTCTTAGAAGTCTGAGTTCTTAAATATGAAGATTTATAGTAATTGTAAAGCACTCAGCACAAGGCCTAGGAAAAATAAGTACTGAATAATTAGAAATTATGAGAATGTATAGTACTAGAAGTTATAATATTAGGCATGGTATAAAGAAAACATGTAATGATTTTATAAAAAGCCTCCGATATTTTTTACTATTTTAAAAATCATTCACTATTTTGAACTTAATTTTCTCTAAAATACTTCATTACTATTTTTTGTGTGATTTGCATCAATTCAACAACAACAACAAAAAAAAAAAAACAGATGCTAACTCCAAGCTAAAATGAATAAAAATTGGTGTGCTGACCTAAAGATGATGAGTATGATGGAATTGAATATATGTATTGTTAAATATCTTCATCAAAGTTCAATGAACATAGGAAAGTGAATGCAGGTATAGGTCCTGAATTTGAATGAATCACTCATTATAAACCTTTTCACAGACAAGATAATAATGAGAGGTATAGTAATGAATGCAATGGTATTGTGTATTGAAGAAAATGCATTAATCAGCCTGTGACAGATGTGCAGAATAAGGTTCTCTGGAGAAGCTGCTTCAGTATTAAAGATTCTGCAGACTGGGTGACATTGGCTAACTATAACATGTAATTGTGGAGATTTGGACCCGCCTCATCAAAAGCCAATTACCTTGGACTAAGGACCTAAGGGTCCTTTATTTATTAAAAAAATATTTTTAGTTGTAAATGGACACAATACCTTTATTTTATCTATTTATTTTCATGTGGTGTTGAGTATTGAACCCAGTGCTTCACATGTGCTAGGCAAGTGACCCACTACTCAACTACAACCTCAATCCTCTTAGTTCATTTAATAGCCATTTTCCTCAACTTCTGTATCTGGTCTAACAATCTCCTGATAGAAACTATCACTAAACTTAGCAGACCTCTAGCCTCCACCAGCCCCAAAGTGATGAATGCTACAATGTCTGAAGCCTGTATGTAGGAGGGATTTCCCTGCCTTGCCCTACCTGCCTGATGCTCCCACCAATGTAATTTGTAAAACTACTGATTTATGTCTTTATATTTTTTTTCTGTGATGATTAAAGTTAATGTAACCTCTCTCACAGGAAAACGACATTCAGGGTAACTTGAATCCATGTTTGCAGATCATGATCATGCATATGTAGCTCAGAACAGTTTTTATTTCCTTGAAAGCAGAGTCATTGTTGGATGTCAACAGATATGCAACCATATAGAAAATCACTTATTAGCCTAAAGTTAATTTTGTCAGCTTGTCCTGTTACTTTCAAAACAAGTACACACCATCATTTAAAAAAAAAAAGATAAAAAGAAATGCCTACAACAGGAGTTTGATTTTGTGATATAAAAATATATACATTTTGCCTTGGTCCCAAGTTCTTGAATTTAATGCCTAAAGTACCTGTAATTTTCTAAGTGGTAAGAGTGATAAAGATGAAAAGAACATCTTTTGTTATTCATAGCAAGCTCTTTTCAATTACCCTTGAATTTATGGTGATGTAGTAATTTTAGAAAGCCTCTAAGCTTGGGGATTTGTTACCAAAGGAATTAACAACGTGATTAGAGAGCTAAAACTGTCAATCCTACCTCTTTTACTGTCACAAGAAAAGAAGTACCGGGGATTGAAACAGTCACCAATGGCCTATGATTTCATTAATCTTGCCTATGTAATGGAGACTCCACCAAACAACAACAACAACAACAAAACCCTAAGCAAATGGCTTCCTGAAGTAATCCACAATAAGTAGGTAGGGGGGAAGAATAGATATTCAGTAGTTAAAACAAAAGAGGAATGAAAGCAAAGAAGGGGATATAGGAAAAGGAAAGACAGTGGAATCAATCTAACATAATTTTCCCATGTACATATATGAATATACCATAGTGAATCTCACTGCCATGTACATCCATAAGAACTGGGTCCTGCCAAGTGCGGTGGTGTACACCTGTAATCCCACTGGCTCAGGAGCCTGAGGCAGGAGGATCACTAGTTCAAAGCCAGCCTCAGCAAAACCAAGGTACTGAACACCTCAGTGAGACCCTGTCTTTAAAAAAAAAAATAAAAATAGGGCTGGGGATGTGGCTCAGTGGGTAAATCCCCCTTGAGTTCCATCCCCGGTACTCCTCCCCCCCCAAAAAAAGAAAAAGAATGGGGTCCTAATTAGAGTAAGATATAATCTATGTTTGTATAATTATATCAAAATGAATTCTACTACAAAATGTCTAACTTTCTATAACCAATTTTTAAAAAAAGACTTCCTGGATGGTGATTATGTGAAGGTGCTGAGAGAGTGGAAGGGAACTCTGTTCTCCTTCCCCCATACCTTGCCCCATGCATCTCTTCCATCTGGTTATTTCTGAGTTATATTCCTTTATAATAAACTAATAACCTAGTAAGTAAAGTGTTCTCCTGAGTTCCGTGAGTTGTTTTTAACAATGTATCAAATGTAAGGAATGGATTGTGGGAACCTCTGATTTATAGCCAGGTGTTCATATGCACAAACAAGATTTGAACTCATACATACTGTTGGAACAATGTGTGCATATATATAGGTGGTGAGTCTCTTGAAACCTAGCCCTTAATTGGTGGGGTTAAAAGCTAACCCTAATTAGTATCAGATTGAATTGAATTACAGGACACCCATCTGTATTCACAAAGATTTGGAGAATTGCTTGGCGTTGGAAAAGCATCCACATATCTAATAGCAGAAGAGAAATATTGAGAATAGTAAGAAAGGGAAAGTGGAATTTATAAGGGAACAGATACTATCAACTATGTGTTTACTTATTTTACTCTTCAATCAGTTTCAAATTATGACATGACACCATCACTATTGTAAGATGTGGATTTCAGGGAGATCTCTATCTTTGGGTGGACTTGTGTTCAAGCACCTATGAGAATCTCCCGAGACTCCTCTTTCAAATAAAACTGCATCTAGAAGTGGTCAAGTTCATTTAGATCTACAAAAATTACTCTTAAATAACTGCATCTCTTTAGATTTTTAATACCATGTAACTTGGAGGTCATTTTATACAAGAAACAAATTTGCCTTGGTTCAATCTAACAAACATAAATATTACGTGCTTTATATTTTTTAAAAAAATAATAATCTAGCCTGGCTTATAGTTTCCTGAATTTCCCATTTCTTCACCAGCCACATCCTGAATATCTAGAGAGTTATTTATTACACACGCATACACACACACACACACACCAAAATGGTTTTCCCTGGGTGCAAGTTTCTGGGAAGAAGTCTGGTTTTGAAGGTATAATATTTGATGGCAGCAACCAGAGTCACATAGATCCTACTGTGGGATCAAATGCTAACACCCCACCTCCTCCACACTGACCACCACTCTCAACTCCCAAGGGGACCAGCTATGCAAACAGAGATACAAAAAATGGTTATAAATTCACATAGGACAGGGACCATACCTATTTATTTTTTAGCCCCTAGAATAAGGAGTTAATCATCTTTGCCTCCTACTTTATAAAAAGATTCTTATACTGGACACTAAGTATGCTTGCTCTTTGCTCTGGAGGGAGAGGCTATATTTTTCTTTTAAGCCTCATTTTCTATTCAAATGTCCTTGAAAAGAAATCTCAACCAATAAAAGTAAAAAAGTTATTATATAAATGTATTAGAAGAAAATAATGATGCTAAGCCACCAACACTTTCTAAGCTATCACATGAATACCATAATGCAAGATTAATAAGTACATATCTCATCCACCATCTTTCCTGCCCCCATACTCCCTCCCCTTTGCCCCATCAAAGTTCCTTCATTTTTCTCATGTCCCTTTCCATTATGGATCAGCATCCACTTATCAGAAAGAACATTCGGCCTTTGGTTTTTTGGGGGGATTGGCTTACTTTGCTTAGCATAATGTTTTCCAACTCCATCCATTTACCTGTGAATGCCATAATTTTATTCTCTTTTAATGCTGAGTAATATTTCATTGTGCCTATGACTGCACATATTGTGTGATGCTACATCACGTACAACCAGCGAAATGAAAAGTTGTGCTGCAATTGTGTACAATGAATCAAAATGCATTCTGCTGTCATATATACCTAATTAAAATAAATAAATATTTTTTTAAAAAGGCTAGCCTCAGCAAAAACAAGGAATTAAGCAACTCAGTGAGACCCTGTCTTTAAGGAAAATACAAAAGAAGTCTGGGGAGGTGGCTCAGTGATCCAATGCCCGAGAGTTCAACCCCAGTAACTGCCCTTCCCCCCAAAAAAGGGCTGAGAATGTAACTAGGTGGTAGAGTGTTTGCCTAGTATGTGTAAGGCCCTGAGTTCAATTCCTAGCACTGCACATTTTCTTTTTAATTAAGAAAAAATAAAAAGAAGAGAACTGGAAAAAAAAAAGTAGATATCTCTAAGATACAAAAATGCCCCAAACTAAAGAAAACCAAACCAAACAAACAAAAAAGAAAACTCGGTCTGCCAGGTGTTGATAAATCTGGATTATCAAGTAGATGCTGATAGTCCATGTGAATAACAGTATTAGATCATGGATATTTTAGAATGGATGGTGGGTTGCCTAATACATGTTTATCATTGCCAAATTGGTTGTCCAATTTAATTTGATTACAGGAAATACTCTAAGTGATTTGAAGAAATGATCATCCATTCTGTCTTGTATGGATATGGGTGTGATATTTCTGAACAGTTATGTGAGTTAAGAGTTTTTAAATATCACCTGCTTTAAAATAAAAGAAATGGGTCAGCCATTTATTCATTTTAACTGTTTTATGAAAAGGTTTACATATCTAGGAAAATAATCCTTTTTTTAACATGACTATTAGGGAGTTAATTAGTATTAATAGAGTCAGAAAAAAAATCTATACTATAAGAAAGACAGGTGTCATCATAGAAAGGACAAAATAAGACAGTGAAAAGCTAAAGGTTTAAATTTGGAATGAGGATTGGAAGAAGCAAGAGAAAGCAAAGAAAGAGCGGAAAAATATTTTGAAAAAGTATTTTTAATCTTTAATCTTGAAGGTTTCTACTTTAGAATATACTTCAATCCATGCTGATAGATGTTTTTAAAAAGATGTGGTGGGAGAAATGGATAGACCACTAGAATTTCTTTCACACATTTAATTTAGCATTCATTTATTTTTTTTACTAGCAAGACAGTAGCATATTCTAGACAGATTTGCAAAATCACTTTGAGGTAGAAAAACATCAATCACTCCTATCATTTATGCAAGACTAGCACAAAGCAAATTTTTTAAAAAATGATTATCACATTGGGAACAACAAGGAAAACAGAGATGCCAGCTTTGGAGATAAGCCAGGGTTATATTGTTATAAAGTGCAAAGCAAGCAAATTTGTGATCACTTAAATGCTAGCAGTTTACAAGGTACAGACCCAGAAGGTGGATTACACAGAGCAATGCACAATCTAGCCTCAGTCCACATGTCAAATCTATCCTGATGAATGCAGCTGGGGGCAGAGTGGAGCCTGTGACCTGAGGATGGTGGAAAGCGAACTGTTGGAAAATATGAGATCTTGTTGAGTGGGAAGAGATTTCATGGATGAAAGCAGTGAACTCAGATGAAGACTGAGCATAGGGCAAAATAAAAGGCATGCCTATTTTAGGAAATTTGGATGTTCATGTACCCAAGGAAAGAACTGGCTGACGGCTTTGACTATGACAGAGAAGGCAAAGGGAAAACAGAAGGACATTCAGCAAATATGAAAGGCAGAAAAGTTGCCAGTCACTGGGGATTGCAGCACCTTTTGGTGATATGTCTGTAGATCTCAGCAAGGCTATTACTGAGATCACAGAATACTGTTATGCATAGCTCTAAGAATAGTAAGTGATAAGAATATAAAAATGAGCATGAACTTAATCAAGAAGAAATACATACCTTGGGCAAGAAAGTGCTAATTGTCACTCTTTTTTTTTTATTTATTTTTCTTAGGTGTAGATGGACACAACACAATGCCTTTATTTTTATGTGGTGCTGAGGATCGAACCCGAGTCCCGCCTGTGCTAGGCCAGCGCTCTACTGCTGAGCCACAATCCCAGCCCCTAATTGTCACTCTTAATAGTTTGAACCTGAATAGTTATCAATGTTTATAAAACATTGTCATAACTGAATAGAAGGCAGTAATTTTCCTTAATACAAGATTCTAATTTATTGACAGAACTTGAAACCTGTGAAAAATAACATTAATTCCAATGCTGCTAAGTTTTTTTAATACTTTCATGAAAATCATTTGGTGATTTATAGTTATGTAAATTATCCGAATAATTGTTGTGCAATAACCTCTTAAAATAACAAAGTTGTTGTGAGAGTTGAACAAAGTGTTATTGAGTCAAGGTTTTCTAAAGTCTAAATCATTGAAAACCTTAGTAGAAATCTTGAAATATAAACTGGGGTGCTAAACTAATGATCTCCACGTTTGTCTGCCCCAATATATTTGATTCACCTTTTCAGTGCATGACTAGCAGATAGGAAAGTGTTCCCTTATGCTGTCCTTCAGCATTTCTTGAGGACTACAGGGTCCTGACGTTTGCTTTTATCCTCCATTAGATAATGAAATTTTACAAAGGAAAAAAAATGCCATATTACTCTAATGAACTGATCAAAAAAAGAGTTTGAAAATTCTTCCAAACAAATAGGAATGACCTGAGATTGTAATTTGTATGGCAACACCATTTGATGTTTCTTTGATTGTCATTAACTCCTATGAATTTCAAGATGCTTATGAAAATAACCCATGGGCCTCCTTAAAATTTTCTCCCAGCTGAACATAGCATTCCTAGCACCAGCTTGGAGCCTGCCACCCAGTGGAACAAAATATATATTTAAAAAGAGATCTCATGTTATGTAAAAATGGTTGGAAACGTTTTTATAGATAATCTATGGCTTAACATTTTCAAAGAGTAAAAAGAAAGTACTAAAAAATGAAAACACAACTTCTGATTCTCAATGTAGACCCAACCAAGTTGTCAGGGTACTGAAGGGTACTGGTAGCTATGGTATTCCAGGAATTGTTGAAACTGGAGTTCAGCATATGATTTTTTTTCTAATAAAGCCTAAATCATCATTTTAGAGTGAACTAAGATAAAAATTTCTCTGTATTCCTTCAACATACAACACTAAGTAGTTGTCAAGGTACTAGAAAATATTTTAGGTGACGGGAGAGAAAATCATTCTAGCAATACAGATAAGTGAGAATGTATTGACGAGAATAATCAAGAAATGACAACATTAAACCTGTCTCAGTACCAAGGCTGGTCGATTTCCTTTCAAGTCCAGTCTCATTGCCTAGAAAATGATGTTAACATATTATAAAATCTATTCATCTTGGTCATGGGAAGAGTAGTAATAATTCCCAAATGCCAAGGACATTCATATTGATTTTAGAATGTAATTCTGAACTGACTCTGGAACATGACTGTGCTGGATGCTCTCAGAATTCATCCACTTCAATGTAACAATAAAGCCATAATATAAAGCATATCTCAGAAACATTGTGTATACTTGTTTATTTCAATTCAGTTTAATTGGACACTGATGATGGATTTCTGCATATCTGGATTCTACCCAGGGTGGGATTACAGGGGATTAGATTGCTGCCCTCCAGGAGCTCTGGTTGGGGAGGACAAAGAGCTAAGCCAAACACATTAACTGAGCCCTAGAGGCTGAAGGGATGGAACACCATATTAGCTGGAGAGTGTGGGTTAACACAGAAATGGGTATGAGGAAGTCACATTGAGAAGGTGACACCAAATTCTGATTAGAGACCAGATGTCTAGGCACTCCACAGAGGAAAGCTGTCCAGAAGAGACAGAACATACATATACCAAGGTCCAAAGGATGGTTTTAGATATAACACAAGCATGAAGCTCATCCAGTGATTCTTAACTATGATTAGAAAAGTCAAACCTGGGACTAGTTTACAGGGATCTATAAGTTATTCTGCAATCATTGGATTTGGGGGGACCAACAATGAGTCCATTATGGTACAAACACTACCTTCATGAATTGCAATGAATCATGTCTATATTAGGAAGATAAGGAAACAGACTCAAGGAGGGCTGCAACTGGAATGTGTCCCCTCCAAAAAGAGGTGATAAGGTGAGAAGGTCCCTTCCCTCATCAAATGGGATTAAAGTGCCCCTAGAAAAGGGCTTAGTAGAGGAAGTTCATTCCTTTTTGCTCTTCCACCTTCAGCCATATGAGGACACAGCAAGGCCTTCACTTAACAGCAGATGCCAGCGTCTTATTCTTGGGCTTTCTGGCCTCCAAAACTGAGAGGAATACATTTCTGTTCTTTATACATTATGCAGTCTCAGGTATTTTGTTATACCAGTACAGAGACTGAGACAGAATAGAACATTTGCCCAATGTAATAATACCATTTAAATTTATGGTGAAATTGAATATTTCCTTTAGCCTAGAAATCCTGGGTTTAATAGCTTTGTGATACCACACAAATTCTTCCCCACTAGCAAAGCCTTATACTAACAGAGGCCTCCTATATTTCTGTGCTTTTCAAACTTCCCCTGGGAAGTCCAACAAATGTTTGGCATAAAATAATTTAAGGAAGTTCCTATCAAGATGCTCAAGTGTGCAAGCATTTTACTTCTATCCCTCTATAAAACCCACTTACACAAATACATGGAAGAAATACACCCACAGATAAAGGCAGTAAATGCTTGAGTAATCAGCAGTACAAGAGTCCTTCCAAAGCTCCTGGAAGACAAACAGCAAAAACAAAAACCAGGAAGTAGAATTTGGGGGGAAGTAGAACCAGCCAGAGCTCAAGTTTGCCTGGAGTGGTGTGAACTAAATCCCCCCCAAATGGAAAGGTCTCAGAGCTCAGAACAAATCATTATACCCAGTGCCTAGAAGGCACTCAGTCTAAATGCTGTGCTCAAATCCAGGCAAATTATCAAAAGTTTATTCAATGAACAGATCATATTTACTTGGGATACTAAAACTGAGGCTGTTGCCATCTGATAATAAAATCCTTTTTATTCTTACAGCATAAGAGTCCCTTAGATTTAATTCACACCTTAAAACTGATTGTGTGTGTGTGTGTGTGTGTGTGTGTGTGTATACCAGGGATGGAATCCAGGGGCACTTAAACACTGAGCCACATCCCAGCCCATTTCATTTTTTAATTTTGAGACAGGATCTCTCTGAGTTACTTAGGACCTTGCAAAGTAGCTGAGGCTGGCGTTGAACTTGCAATCCTCCTGCCTCAGCCTCCCAAGCCCCTGGGATTACAGGCGTCCACCACTATACTCAGCCCACAACAGATTTTTACATGAAACATTTGGGCACCAAATTTCTCACCAGCAGTAATTGATGCTAAAAGATATTGAATCAACGTTTTCCAAGTTCTGGGACCAAATGTTTCTCAGCCAACTGTTCAAATACTAAGGCAGGAACAAAACATCTGTGGAGAGCCTGAAAAGATTCACAGGTTTTTCCGTACCTTTTCTATAATGAAGCAAGTGAGAATACAAATAAATCTAAACATAAAAAGCATAATTTAATACAAAATATACTATAATTTTCAAGTTTGGGTAGGCGTGGTAGGGCAGCACAAGGAGGTAAATCAAATGAGCTCAACTCTCTTCTTTCAGTGTATGAGATTTAATCATGATCCATCATGAATTAGAGAGTAAGAGACAACTCCCTCTTAGATTGGAGTTGGTAATCTCATTATTAAGAAAACCAGTAGATAACCATGGGAAGAACTAGGCTTTTCAATTCCCCAGTCTTTTACTGCACAGCTCCATGACTTAAATTGTTACCAATTTCTTTGTCAAATGAAATATTTCAGCTGAATTTCTATTTGAGGCAGCATGATTTAAGGGAAATAAGTAAGAGTTGAGAGTAAACAGCTTTGCATTTATCTTCTCCTTTTACAACGTACACATCTCAAGTGTCCAGGTTTGAAATAATGTGCTTTTCAAGAATGGCAGGCTTTTTGTTGTTTTTAAAAGACATTTGAATTTCATATCTGAGTATGTTTTCCTATGTCCTGAAGTCTTCAGGAAGCTTACTTAGTAGCATTGAAGTTGCATTCCAGTTTTAGACAACAAGATGACAGACATTTCTGCATGTCTATTTCTCATTTGATTTTATTACTTCACATCAGCAAGAAAATGAGATACCTCAGCCTGACAAGTGAAAGAAACTGAATTCTTCCTGGGGCCAAGTGAGCTTTAATGAAGTCCCTGATCTCAGCTTTGAGAGACTCAGCTGAGCTGTCCCTTGATTCCTGATACACATGAATTAGGAATAGTAATTCAGGCTTTTTTAAGCCATTGAGTTTGTTATTACCTGTTATACAACAATAGAAAACTGGTATATAAGAAAAGACAGTAGGGCCAACTATTATATTACATGATTTTCCTACAATAACCAGGGCAAGTTAAAATAACATCTAAGTATGATTAATTCCTTTTTAACTATTACTTGCAAGACTCAATATTGACACATAAAGAAAATATGATCATGGAGCAAAATCAAGTAAAAAATCTAGTAGTATACGAAATAAGATTTTTTTTAAAAGTTACTAATGTTCTATAGAGTATTTCAGACAAGATGTGACACTATTGCAAAGATTTTCAATGGAATTTAATTTAAAGGGAGCTTGGCCACTCTTCAGTTTGCAGCGAGTCGATAACCCCTTTTAATGAAAAGTAGATCTTTGACTGTTTTGCTCCAGACACAAAGAATGGTCTGTAACTTTTAAACCTCTGTGGGGGAAAGTCAAGTCTTTCTTCAGTAATAGCTAATAATGGACAACTGGGGTTTGCATCAGCAGGAATGCAGAGAGAGCTGGCAGCCTGAGCTTTCTGGATCCACACCAGAATGCACACAGTCCTCTGAAATGCAGAGCCCTGCCCTGGCAAAAATCCAGTGAATAGTTCTCCTTCAGTCTGCCCTTTCAGGGTAGTCACACTCCCTGCTGAGGGCTCTCAGACTTCTTCACCTGGGAGCCAGGTACACACTATCAATTAGATCTTCTGAAGCTCCATAGGTTTCTTTTGAGACCAGTTCAAATGCTGAACACTAGAATCATAGGATTTGGAGTTGAACAATAAGTCCTTCACTCTTACCTTCCCACCCAGTCTTCATTTACAATTCTCCACCTGGTACCATTTCTATTTAAAGCATCATTCCTGTTACTATACTGAGTGCAGCTTTTCTGGTTGAACTTGACCTTGTATGATTAAAGAGTAATGGTTTGTGACCAGAATACATTATTAGGCAATAGTATAAAAGAATATAAGATGTTCGTGGGAGGGCGCGCGTTCTCTCTCTCTCTTCTCTCTCTCTCTCTCTCTCTCTCTCTCTCTCTGTCTCACACACACACACACACACACACACACACACACACAAAGGATATGCATTTTAAATAAATTTTTATTTTTTATGTGACTTGTGAATCATACCACACAAAGCCCAAACTAGTATGTCAGAGCTTATGGAGTATTGCTTTGAATTACTTTGATAAGTAACACTCTTAGTTTTCATGATATGGGTGAGTTCTGCTTTCCTGAAATACTAAAAAAAAAAAAAAAAAAAAAAAAAGAAAGAAAGAAAAAAGAAAAAACCTGAAAATGTTCTGCATTACTACTCTCAGGGCCTTTTACCAAAGGTATCCTGAGAAGTCTAAATATTGTGAGACAGGAGAATTTGAACTTATGAAAATCTGCTTAATTGCTCTCTTAATTTGTATAGAGGATGTTTATCTGAGTAGAAAGAATACAAGCCATTGGGAGAATTTGAGTGTTTTGAATATCTATGATCCAGACCAGATGCCTCCCTTCTATGTGGGGGTCCTGAGAGTACAAGGAAAGCAGTAAAAATTCCCTACCTAGAGATTCAATTAAAACAAAAACACTAAGTATTTCAAAATTACTTTCTAGTCTTAATCCAATTATCTGATTTTATTTACTCTCAAAAGTTCATTTGGATAAGTTTACCTTTCAGGGTCTCAGTTTTTCAAGTTGATGTGATTAGAAATAAGATCTTTAAAATCTGATGCAGATGAAAATTTTCTGGGTATTTGATTCAATCTTACTTATAAAGCAATGGTAAAAAAGTCAACTGCTTTCAACAGTGAGATCAGGGAAAATATAACAATATGAACAGCTGACATGTCCCTCTTTGTCCTTCTTGTTGAAAACAACTCAGATAAGAACAGAATCCATAGAAAGGCTTAGGAAAATGTTCCATGTCTTCCTTACTTGGTACCCAAAACAGAAAGAGACAAATAAAATTCACTTGAGGTTGTAAGTTTTCCACAGGATAAGTCATATCTTAGGAAGAAACCAAATCTTAAAATGGTTTCAACAGAAAATGAGAAAAAAACAAAACTCAGGAGTATAGTCAGCCCTCTAATCCACATGTTCTGTATGTCTGAATTCACCAACTGCATATCAAAATACTTTTAAAAAATGTAAAACAAAGTAACTTCAACTATTTTGAACATGCATACACTTTTTCCTTGTCATTATTCCCTAAAAAATATGTAGTATTTAAAATTGCAATTTACATCTCATTTATATTGTATTAAGCATCGTCAGTAATCTAGAGATGATTTAAAGTATACAAAAGTTAAGTGCAAATATTATTCCATTTTACATAAGGGACTTGAGCATCCACAGATTTTGGCATTTGTGGGGCCATCAGGGTCCTCAAACCAATCCCTCTTGGCTATCAAGGAAAAATTGTGTATAAATACCATGAAAAAAGCAGGCTTTAGGGAAATGTGAATATCATAAACTTAGCTACTAGATTATAGCCACATATTTTGAGAAGTTTAATTATTGACTTTTTGAAGGTAACTAAGCTCAATGATAAAATTACAACAACCCAATTATAGGATATAAAACTTTATTGGGTGTTCCATTCAAAGCAATGCTTCAGAGGTAAACACTTGGTTTAGCCATTGTAGGAAAACAGAAAATCCTGCATCTATTCAGACTTTACCATACATTTATCATTCACCTATATCTGACATCTTTCTGAAATGTTAAGTAATGCTTTTCTTAATAGTTATCCGAATTATAAACACTAAAATCTGCTCAGTTGGGGACATGTTCTTTATTTTTCCTTCTGCAGGGAACCATAGAACTTTTAACCTGGACATACTCAGTATTTATTTTTAAATCACAGAAGCCATTTTTCCAAGTTCAGCAGCAATTCAGTGGGCATTTCCTCATGACTAAAGATCAGTGAGCAACTGCCTGCCTACTTCAGCAAAGATACAACCATAGCTACTAATTTTCAAGAAATCTCATTAATCAGCCAATCATGCCATAGTTTATTTCCCAGTTTCATTTAGGCCAGGGATATCCTGATATTGAATAAAGAAATTTCCAGATCTTCTCAACCTTTCATATCTCTTTAAATTAATGTTAATTTGGTTTTTACACTATTGAACTTTTTTTCTTTTCTTTTTACTATTTTCTCTTCACTTTGCTACTCCAGGTTCTCTGTTTCACTATGCTATTTCTAGGTTTAGACCTTTGTATATTAAGGAGAACTCATTGAATGCTTTTGAGTTAGATCCACTATTCAATAATGTATGAATAAAGGCCATATGTACACCCATTTTGGTGGAAGATATGTTCCAAGACCCACAGTGAATGCCTGAACTTGTGGATAGTAACAAACCATATATTGTATTAGGTATTAAGTAGTCTAGAGAGTATTTAAATCATACAATCATATGTGAAAATTTAAATGCAAATTCTGCTCCATTTTATATAAGAGACTTGAGCATCCACAGATTTTGGATCTTGTGTGTGTGTGTGTGTGTGTGTGTGTGTAAAATGTTGAATTTATAAATTACACACAGTAAGAGATTAACAACAATAAAAAATGTGATCCTTGTAACAATATATTCTTATGTGAATGTAGTCTATCTGTCTGGCTGTCTCAAAATATTTTATTTTCACCTAAAGGAAGCACTTTACAGATTCTCTTCAGCATATCTGAATCGACAGCATAACTACTGTTGTGCTTTGGGACCACTATTAAATAAGAGTTACTTAAACACAAGCCTTGTGATAACTGCATATGATCTGATAACTGATGATAACTGAGATGGCTATGGACTAACAAGATTGTAACATATACAACATGGATACTCTGGAGAGAGAGACAACTCAAGTAGAGAAAGAGCAAGATGGTGTGAGATTTTAAGATACCCAGAATAGAACACAACTTAAAATTTGTGAATTGCTTATTTCTTGAACTTTCTGTTTAATATATTCATAATGAAATTGACCACAGGTAACTAAATTCATGAAAAGTGAACTCATAGATTGGGCAGAACTACAATAAAAAAGAAAATAAAGCATATTAGTTAACTGACATAGACATAAATATTTTATTTTATTTTTTTTTAAATTTTATTGTTGGTTATTCAAAACATTACATAGTTCTTGATATATCATATTTCACCCTTTGATTCAAGTGGGTTATGAGCTCCCATTTTTACCCCATATACAGATTGCAGAATCACATCAGTTACACATCCGTTGATTTACATATTGCCATACTAGTGTCTGTTGTGTTCTGCTGCCTTTCCTATCCTCTACTATCCCCCCTCCCCTCCCCTCCCCTCCCCTCTTGTCTCTCTGCCCCCTCTACTGTCATTCATTTCTCCCCCTTGTATTATTTTTCCCTTTCCCCTAACTTCCTCTTGTATGTACTTTTGTATAACCCTGAGGGTCTCCTTCCATTTCCATGCAATTTCCCTTCTCTCTCCCTTTCCCTCCCACCTCTCATCCCTCTTTAAAGTTAATCTTCTTCTCATGCTCTTCGACCCTACTCTGTTCTTAGTTACTCTCCTTATATCAAAGAAGACATTTGGCATTTGGTTTTTAGGGATTGGCTAGCTTCACTTAGCATAATCTGCTCTAATGCCATCCATTTCTCTTCAAATTCTATGATTTTGTCATTTTTTAATGCAGAGTAATACTCCATTGTGTATAAATGCCACATTTTTTTATCCATTCGTCTATTGAAGGGCATCTAGGTTGGTTCCACAGTCTTGCTATTGTGAATTGTGCTGCTATGAACATCGATGTAGCAGTGTCCCTGTAGCATGCTATTTTTAGGTCTTCAGGGAATAGACCAAGAAGGGGAATAGCTGGGTCAAATGGTGGCTCCATTCCCAGCTTTCCAAGAAATCTCCATACTGCTTTCCAAATTGGCTGCACCAATCTGCAGTCCCACCAGCAATGTACAAGTGTACCCTTTTCCCCACATCCTCGCCAGCACTTGTTGTTGTTTGACTTCATAATGGCTGCCAATCTTACTGGAGTGAGATGGTATCTTAGGGTGGTTTTGATTTGCATTTCTCTGACTGCTAGAGATGGTGACCATTTTTTCATGTACTTGTTGATTTATTGTATGTCCTCCTCTGAGAAGTGTCTGTTCAGGTCCTTGGCCCATTTGTTGATTGGGTTGTTTGTTATTTTATTGTCTAATTTTTGGAGTTCTTTGTATACTCTGGATATTAGGGCTCTATCTGAAGTGTGAGGAGTAAAGATTTGTTCCCAGGATGTAGGCTCCCTATTTACCTCTCTTATTGTTTCTTTTGATGAGAAAAAACTTTTTAGTTTGAGTAAGTCCCATTTGTTGATTCTAGTTATTAACTTTTGTGCTATGGGTGTCCTATTGAGGAATTTGGAGCCCGACCCCACAGTATGTAGATCGTAGCCAACTTTTTCTTCTATCAGATGCCGTGTCTCTGATTTGATATCAAGCTCCTTGATCCATTTTGAATTCACTTTTGTGCATGGCGAGAGAAAGGGATTCAGTTTCATTTTGTTGCATATGGATTTCCAGTTTTCCCAGCACCATTTGTTGAAGATGCTATCCTTCCTCCATTGCATGCTTTTAGCCCCTTTATCAAATATAAGGTAGTTGTAGCTTTGTGGATTGGTTTCTGTGTCCTCTATTCTGTACCATTGGTCCACCCGCCTGTTTTGGTACCAGTACCATGCTGTTTTTGTTACTATTGCTCTGTAGTATAGTTTGAAGTCTGGTATCGCTATACCGCCTGATTCACACTTCCTGCTTAGCATTGTTTTTGCTATTCTGGGTCTTTTATTTTTCCATATGAGTTTCATGATTGCTTTCTCTATTTCTACAAGAAATGCCGTTCGGATTTTGATTGGCATTGCATTAAACCTATAGAGAACTTTTGGTAATATCGCCATTTTGATGATGTTAGTTCTGCCTATCCATGAACAGGGTATATTTTTCCATCTTCTAAGATCTTCTTCTATTTCTCTCTTTAGGGTTCTGTAGTTTTCATTGTATAAGTCTTTCACCTCTTTTGTTCGGTTGATTCCCAAGTATTTTATTTTTTTTGAAGATATTGTGAATGGAGTGGTTGTCCTCATTTCCATTTCAGAGGATTTGTCGCTGATATACAGGAATGCCTTTGATTTATGCGTGCTGATTTTATATCCTGCCACTTTGCTGCATTCATTTATTAGCTTGAATAGTTTCTTTGTAGACCCTTTTGGGTCTGCTAGGTATAGAATCATGTCATCAGCAAATAGTGATAATTTAAGTTCTTCTTTTCCTATTTTTATGCCTTTAATTTCTTTCGTCTGTCTAATTGCTCTGGCCAGTGTTTCAAGAACTATGTTGAACAGAAGTGGTGAGAGAGGGCATCCCTGTCTTGTTCCAGATTTTAGAGGGAATGCCTTCAATTTTTCTCCATTCAGAATGATGCTAGCCTGAGGCTTAGCATAGATTGCTTTTACAATATTGAGGTATGTTCCTGTTATCCCTAGTTTTTCTAGAGTTTTGAACATAAAGGGATGCTGTACTTTGTCGAATGCTTTTTCCGCATCTATCGAGATGATCATATGGTTCTTATTTTTAAGTCTATTGATGTGGTGAATAACATTTATTGATTTCCGTATACTGAACCAGCCTTGCATCCCAGGGATGAATCCTACTTGATCATGGTGCACAATTGTTTTGATATGTTTTTGTATCCGATTCACCAGAATTTTATTGAGGATTTTTGCATCTAGGTTCATTAGAGATATTGGTCTGTAGTTTTCTTTCTTTGAAGTGTCTTTGTCTGGTTTAGGTATCAGGGTGATGTTGGCCTCGTAGAATGAATTTGGAAGTTCTCCCTCTTTTTCTATTTCCTGAAGTAGCTTGAAAAGTATTGGTATTAGTTCCTCTTTAAAGGTTTTGTAAAACTCTGCTGTATACCCATCTGGTCCTGGGCTTTTCTTAGTTGGTAGTCTTTTGATGGTTTCTTCTATTTCCTCAATTGATATTGGTCTGTTTAGGTTGTCTATATCTTCCTGACTCAATCTGGGCAGATCATATGACTTAATAAATTTATCTATGCCTTCACTATCTTCTAATTTATTGGAGTATAAGGATTCAAAATAATTTTTGATTATCTTCTGTATTTCTGAAGTGTCTGTTGTGATATTGCCTTTTTCATCCCATATGCTAGTAATTTGAGTTCTCTCTCTTCTTCTCTTTGCTAGCATGGCTAAGGGTCTGTCGATTTTGTTTCTTTTTTCAAAGAACCAACTTTTAGTTTTGTCAATTTTTTCAATTGTTTCTTTTGTTTCGATTTCATTAATTTCAGCTCTGATTTTTATTATTTCTTGCCTTCTACTTCTTTTGCTGTTGTTTTGCTCTTCTTTTTCTAGGATTTTGAGATGAAGTATGAGATCATTTATTTGTTGTTTTTTTCTTTTTTTAAGGAATGAACTCCAAGCAATGAATTTTCCTCTTAGAACTGCTTTCAATGTGTCCCTTAGATTCCGATATGTTGTGTCTGTGTTTTCATTTATCTCTAAGAATTTTTTAATTTCCTCCTTGATGTCTTCTATAACCCATTGATCATTCAGTAACCTATTGTTCATTCTCCAAGTGATGTATGCTTTTTCCTTCCTTCTTTTATCGTTGATTTTCAGTTTCATTCCATTATGATCAGATAAGATGCATGGTATTATCTCTACTCCTTTATATTGTCTAAGAGTTGCCCTGTGACATAATATATGATCTATTTTTGAGAAGGATCCATGTGCTGCTGAGAAAAAAGTGTAACTGCTTGATGTTGGGTGGTATATTCTATATATGTCAATTAAGTCTAGGTTATTAATTGTGTTATTGAGTTCTATAGTTTCCTTATTCAACTTTTGTTTGGAAGATCTGTCCATTGGTGAGAGAGGTGTGTTGAAGTCTCCCATGATTATTGTATGGTGGTCTATTAGACTCTTGAACTTGAGAAGAGTTTGTTTGACGAACATAGCTGCACCATTGTTAGGGGCATATATATTTATGATTGTTATGTCTTGTTGGTGTATGGTTCCCTTGAGCAGTATGTAGTGTCCCTCTTTATCCCTTTTGATTAACTTTGGCTTGAAATCTATTTTATTTGATATGAGTATGGACACTCCTGCTTGTTTCCGAAGTCCATATGAGTGATATGATTTTTCCCAACCTTTCACCTTCAGCCTATGTATGTCTTTTCCTATCAAATGCGTCTCCTGTAGGCAGCATATTGTTGGTTCTTGTTTTGTGATCCATTCTACTAGCCTGTGTCTCTTAATTGGTGAGTTTAAGCCATTAACATTTAGGGTTATTATTGAGATATGGGTTGTTCTTCCAGCCATATTTGTTTATTTATGTTACTAAACATGGTTTGTTTTCCTCTTTGATTATTCCCCCCCCCTTTACTGTCCTACCTCCCACTGATGGTTTACATTGTTATTTTCCATTTCCTCTTCCTGTAATGTTTTGCCAAGGATGTTTTGAAGAGATGGTTTTCTAGCTGCGAATTCTTTAAACTTTTGTTTATCGTGGAAGGTTTTAATTTCATCTTCCATCCTGAAGCTTAATTTCGCTGGATACACAATTCTTGGTTGGAACCCATTTTCTTTCAGTGTTTGAAATATGTTATTCCAGGATCTTCTAGCTTTCAGAGTCTGTGTTGAAAGATCAGCTGTTATCCTGATTGGCTTACCCCTAAATGTAATCTGCTTCCTTTCTCTTGTAGCTTTTAAAATTCTCTCCTTATTCTGTATGTTGGGCATCTTCCTTATAATGTGTCTAGGTGTGGATCTCTTATGATTTTGCACATTCGGCGTCCTGTAGACATCTAGGATTTGGGATTCTGTCTCATTCTTCAAGTCTGGGAAGTTTTCTTGTATTATTTCATTGAATAGACTGCTCATTCCTTTGGTTTGGAGCTCTGTACCTTCCTGTATCCCAATGACTCTTAAGTTTGGTCTCTTGATGTTATCCCATATTTCTTGGATGTTCTGCTCATGGTTTCTTAACAGTCTTGCTGAGCTGTCTATGTTCTTTTCCAGTTGAAATACTTTGTCTTCATTGTCTGATGTTCTATCTTCTAAGTGTTCTACTCTGCTGGTAGTATTCTCCATTGAGTTTTTAAGTTGGTTTATTGCTTCCTGCATTTCTAGGATTTCTGTTTGTTTGTTTTTTATAACCTCTGTCTCCCTGTATAGTTGATCCTTTGCTTCCTGGATTTGTTTGCATAATTCATTGTCGAAGTGATCTTTCATTGTCTGATTTTGCTGTCTAATGTCTTCCTTGATACTCCAGATCATCTGAAGCATGTGTATCCTGAATTCTTTATCTGACATTCTATCTGCTGCAGCTGTTACGTCTTCTAAAGTTGCGTTGACCTGCATTGCTTGTGGTCCTTTCTTTCCTTGTCTTTTCATACTGCTTGCGTTTCTTTCCTGCAGGCCAGGCGGCGGCTCTGCTCTCTCCTTATTCCAATTGGGGTGTCGTGACTACCACGCCGGCAGGTCACTGGGCCTGTTCTGGGCTCTGGCGGCGGCTCTGTTCTGCCCTTACTCCAATTGGGGTGATGAGTGTACCACGCCGGCAGGCCCCCGGGCCTGATCCGCCGGTCGGTTGCAGGTTTACCTACCCTGTAGGCGCGGGTGGCGGCTCTACTCTGCCCCTACTCCAAATGGGGTGACATGTCTGTCGTACTGGCAGGCCACTGGGCCTGTCCCGCTGGTCGGTCGCAGATCTGCCCACCTTTCGGGCACGGGTGTTGGCTCTGCTCTGCCCCTACTCCAATTGGGGTGTTGTGACTACCCCACCAGCAGGTTGCTGGGCCTGTTCCTGGCACGGGCGGCGACTCTGCTCTGCCCCTACTCCAATTAGGGTGATGTGTGTACCACGCTGGCAGGCTCCTGGGCCTGATCTGCAGGTTGGTCACAGGTCTGCTCACCCTGTGGGCAAGGGTGGCGGTTCCGCTCCGCCCCCACTCCAATTGGGGTCACGTGACCACCACACCGGCAGGGCCTGATCCGGGCGTGGGCGAAGGATCTGCTCTGCCCCTACTCCAGTTGGGGTGACGTGTGTACGATGCTGGCAGGCCGCTGGGCCTGACCCGCCAGGCTGTCACAGGTCTGTTTACCTTGCAAGTGCGGGCGGCGGCTCTGCCCTGCCCCTCCTACCACGCCCGTGTACCACTGGGTCGCGGGTCTGCCCACCTTGCGGGTGCGGGTGGCGGCTCCGCTCCGCCCCCTCTCCAATTGGGGTCACGCAGTCACCACACCGGCGAGCAGCTGGGCCTGCTCCGGGCGCTGGCGGCGGCCCGGCTCCTCCCCTCTGGCTCGACAACAGATCGAGAGAGACTCAGGTGTCTGTGCCTCACCCCCCCCCTACCAGGAGACCAACTGTTTCTGTCGCCACTGGTATTGCTGAAGTTCTCTCCTCCGCCGCTTTCTGATGACATCAGATCTCTGCCATCTTGGTATCCTATGCGAATGGCAGCATTTCGTTCCCCTGTTCTATGGCTGAATGAGCTGCGGTCAGTCGAAAACAGGGATGGTGACATCAGCTTTCCAACATGGTGGCCGCTGGCCACCTCTGTGGTCTGACCGGTGTGGAGAAACGAGATGGACCGCTTCCTTCCCCCGTCTCGAACCCAGAATTCAGCCCTGAGTACGGTGCTTGCACGGCTGGCAGAAACTGCAGCGCTGTATCCCTGCGTCGCTATCTCCTCGTTTCCCAGCGCGCGCTGCAGACTCTAGCCGCGGGGCGATTTGCTGAATAAGCAGTGTTACCCTCCGTGCGACAAACCTCTCGCGTTTGAGTCCCCGTAGCCGATCCTCGTGCGATGGAAATCCTTCCTCCAGGTTCCGGAGCACCCCACTATTGCTGAAAATTCCTAACAAGATAGCCTTTAGCCGTCCTGACTTGTCATACTCCCACACAGTGAAGCAGCACACGGGGGCAATGCTGATGTTCTATCTTCTAAGTGTTCTACTCTGCTGGTAGTATTCTCAATTGAGTTTTTAAGTTGGTTTATTGCTTCCTGCATTTCTAGGATTTCTGTTTGTTTGTTTTTTATAACCTCTATCTCCCTGTATAGTTGATCCTTTGCTTCCTGGATTTGTTTGCGTAATTCATTGTTGAAGTGATCTTTCATTGTCTGATTTTGCTGTCTAATGTCTTCCTTGATACTCCAGATCATCTGAAGCATGTATATCCTGAATTCTTTATCTGACATTCCATCTGCTGCAGATATTACCTCTTCTTACGTTGAGTTGACCTACATTGCTTGTGGTCCTTTCTTTCCTTGTCTCTTCATACTGTTCGCGTTTCTTTCTGCTTGGTGAAACTTTGTGCTGTTGAATTTTCCCCCTATATATTTATATTGGTCTTGTATAGTTGCAAAGTCTCCCTCACAGGCGCGGGCGGCCGCTCTGCCCCTCCTCCAATTGGCGCAATGTGCCTACCACGCCGGCAGGCCGCTGGGCCTGTTGTGCCGGTCAGCAGCAGGTCCGCCTACCTTGCAGGCGCGGGCGGCGGCTCTGTCCCTCTGCGGGCCGCTAGGCTTGTTCTGTCGGTGGTCACAGTTCTGCCTACTTTGCAGGCGCAGGCAGCGGCACTGCCCCTCTGCAGGCCTCTGGCGCTGTTCTGCCTGTGGGTCGCAGGTCCGCCTACCTTGCAGGCGCGGGGGGGGGGGCGCGGCTCTACCCTTCCTCAGGCCACTGGGCCTGTTCTGTTTGTCGGTTGCAGGTCTGGCCTGTTCTGTTGGTGGTCACAGTTCCGCCTACCTTGCAGGCGGGGGGGGGCAGCTCTGCCTCTCAGCAGGCCGCTGCTCCTGTTCTGCTGGTGGGTCACAGGCCCGCCTACCTTGCAGGAGTGGTTGGCAGCTCTGCCCCTCCGCGGGCCACTGGGCCTTTTCTGTCGGTGGTCACAGTTCCGCCTACCTGGCAGGCGCGGGGGTGGGGTGGGGTAGGGGGCGCCTCTGCCCCTCAGCAGGCCGCTGGGCCTGTTCTGTGGGTGGTCACAGTTCCGTCTACCTTGCCGGTGCAGGGGGAGGGGCGACATAAATATTTTAAAGTTTAATTTTTGAGAAACTTAGAAGTATAGCAATCCTCTTTTGTATAAATAAAAAAGTTTGTCTTTTTTGTCTCTGTACAAACTATCTAGCAAAGTGATAAGAGAAGCAATATTCTGTATGGGGAAGTTTGCCCCTAAGTAACAAACTTGTCCCAGTTTCCTAGGACTTTGACAATTTTGCATTGAATGTATGCATCTTGGGAAAGTTAGAATCATAATTGTAGGTAATGTCAGAAAATAACTGACAAAATGGTAGAATATATGGCGGAAAGTTAAAATATCAACTCTTTAAAAATGAGCAATGGACCTAGATAAACATCACAAAAAGGGACAAGGGAACCTGATGTTCCTTCCTGAAGGACTTTTTGTGTGACCATAGGAAAACATCTTGACATAAAACCAAGAGCCCATTAGACCTGAATCTCACTGAGCTCTAGAGCTAAACACCTCGCTACAAGATGAATAAAGGTACACAGGCATGTAAAAGAATAGCATAGAACTGCAATTAAGAAAATACAGATGAAGAGACAGCAGAAGAGGTCTGGTTTTATCAACAAATTAACAAAATATAAACAGAGATAGAAAGTAGAAGGAGAAACTAAAGACTAAAAGGCTATATTTTGAAATTTGTCACATTTCCCTATGGAATCAACTGCATTAAATTTACTAGGTAAGCAGGGTGTGGTGGAAGCATGCCTGAAATCTCAGTGGCTCAGGAGGCTGAGACAGGAGGCTTGCAATTTCAAAGCCAGCCTCAGCTATTTAGTGGGGCCCTAAGCAACTTAGTGGGACGATGTCACAAAATAAAACCCAAAAAGGGTTGGGGATGTGGTTTGGTGGCTAAGTACTCCTCAGATTCAATTCCTGGTACCAAAAATTTTAAAAAAGAAAAATCAGGGGGCTGGGGCTGTAGCTCAGGGGTAGAGCACTCGCCTTGCATGTGTGAGGCACTGGGTTCCATCCTCAGCACCACATAAAAATAAATAAAGTTATGTGTCCATTTACAGCTAAAAAAAATTTTACAAAAGAAAAGAAAAATCAGGTAACAGCAAATAAAGCAAAGGAGAGATTGAGAATATCCAAAATGAAAAAGGAAGGAAAGATGGAAGGAAGGAAGAAAGAGAGGGAGGGAGGGAGGGAGGGAGGGAGGGAGGGAGGAAGGTTGGTTAAAACAAATCATTATTTTCTACCCAAAAATTTTAGACTTGCTTCAATAAAAACTGTATAACACCCTAACACTGAAATTCTGAAAATCAAATTTGTATAAAACAACAACAAACAAAATGGCAAGAATTAAAAACCATTGCAGGTTTTGAACATTTTCTGACTTTAATAAATCAATTAGAAAATAAAAAAAACAATAAGTACAAATGCATATAATTAAAGCAGTTGATTTAATAATATACACAATACACTTGATTCTCTCTCTATAAATCAAAAATATGTGTGTTAGCTACTCAGGTAAGACACATTGGAAATGTGAGTCAGAGTGCAGAACTTTCTAAAGTACAGAGCCAGGATCTTGGAGGGGAGAGTCATAAATGCATAAGACAGAACCTTGATCTTAGAGGACAGAGTCAGGGACAAAGTAGATTACACCCATTCACTGGAACTGAGCCCTAATCAAAGAACAGACATGAATCTTGCTGGATTCCAGAAGTTTTATGGATCAGTTATTGCTGTACATTTCCAGCAATCCCCTCTTCTCCAAAGCAGGAGAGTTGAGTGTGATTATTGCATTCCCGTCCCACCAAATATAATGGGTGTAGAAGAGAACAAGCCAATTTCTCTTTAACATGAGTCTGCATCAGTTTGGTAGGGATGCTATAATAAATCACCCCAGACTGGGTGGCTTAAGCAACAGAAATTTATCATCCTAGCTAGAATTCTGGAGGATGAAAGTATGAGACCAAAGTATCAGTAGATCTGGTTTTCATGGAGGCCTCTCTGTTGGCCATGCGGATGGCTACTTTTTCCTCTATGACTTCACACGGCTTTACATGGCCTTTCCTCTGTGTGTGCATGTGTATTTGTGTGTGCGTGCATGTGTGTGTGTATGTGTGTGTGAGTGTGTGAGAATGTGTGCCCTTCATATTGCTCTGTGGGTCCAGATCTCTTTACCAAGAGGATAGTGAGCCATGACCCATTTTTTTAATTTATATATGACAGTGGATTGCATTACAATTCATATTACACATATAGAGCACAATTTTTTGTATACAAAGTATATTCACACCAATTTGTGTCTTCATACATGTACTGTGGATAATAATGTCCATCACATTCCACCATCATTTATAACCCCCTACACCCCCTCTTCCCCTACAACCCCTCTGCCCTATCTAGAGTTCATCTATTCCTCCCACACTCCCCTTCCCAACCCCACTATGAAACAGCTTCCTTATATCAGAGAAAACATTTGAAATTTGGTTTTTTTTTTGCGGGGGGGGATTGGCTAACTTCACTTATAATTATCTTCTCTAACTCCATCTGTTTACCTGCAAATGCCATGATTTTATTCTCTTTTATTGCTGAGCCTCTTTAAACTTAATAACTTCTTTTCAAGACCCATCTCCAAACACAGTCA
Source organism: Marmota monax (assembly GCF_021218885.2). Lineage (NCBI taxonomy): Eukaryota > Metazoa > Chordata > Mammalia > Rodentia > Sciuridae > Marmota > Marmota monax. The sequence goes on along the minus strand of NW_026695198.1, from coordinate 5,207,067 downwards.
CATTCTGAGGAATTAGGGGTTAGGGCTTCTCTGTATGTTTTTTAGTGGAACATGATTCAGCCCCTTAACATCTTTGAGAATGACAGTGGCTATACTCAAGAAGTCAAATGTGAGAAATCTTGTCCACATCAGTACTTGAGCTAGATCATTAAATCCTGACCATGAACAATAACAAGGTAAAATTTGGAGAAGGAGTAAATATATTTTGAATGTGGAAAATGTACCATGAATGACACTGACCAGAGGACAGAATATAATAAATTCCACTATCTTCAAATGCACAATAGTATTGTTCTTCCCTACATATTCTCCCAGTACTTTTCTATTCCCACCAAAAGGTGGAATTTATTTCTAATATCCTTAATACTGGAGTATGTGATATTCTTAAAGAATAACATTGTATTTAACCACATACTCCGCCCAGATTTTATGCCAATTTTTTTTCAAAAAAGTGAGGTGGAATTATTATGCAAAACTTTTTAATAATAGAGTTTTTGGTATTACCTAGAGTTACTTTGGATTAGTCAGAGGGTAATGAAGGGAAGGGAGGAGGTGTGGGGTTAGGAAAGATAGCATAATCAATCAAATATTATCACCTGTGTGCATATATGACTACATGACCTGTATTTTATATCACGTACAACCAGAAAAATGAGAAGTTATACTCCATTTAAAATATGATGTGTCAAATTGCATCCTACTGTGATGTATAACTAATTAGAATGAATTAAAAATATTGTTTATTACTAAACTGTCTTTGATACAAACTAGGATGCACGAAATACTCATTAATATACACTAAAAATCAATAGTTCAAATTGACACACATTGATTCAAGACAGTAGAGTGAATACTTTTCTGGTCTATAAAAACAGTTATCTCTTTGTTATTGATTTGTGTGTTATAGTTGAACTATCACACTTAAGAATATTTACTAGAGTGTTTCAAGGTGTAGATTTACAAAATTGAATTTGTATATGAAGATTCTGCATCGCTCCCTGGTTTCCTCATCTGAAGTGCAATCCTCAGCTCGACCCATATAAGATGTGTTTACTGTTGGTACTTCAGAGCTCTTAATAGACCCCAGGGCAGCTTCAGAAAAGTATTGACAAGGTGTACATTCTGAGAAACCTAGCTAGCAGTGCAGGAGAAAACAATTGTGCATCCACATGCTCTTGGGGAGTATATTACTGCTCTTTTTACCTTTTAAGTGCAATGAAGAACAAAGTTATACCATACAATGGTTACTCCATGAAGGGTTATAAACCAAATTTTGGATGGAAAAAACAGGGTGCAACACTTTTTCAGTGGTGAAGACTATATGGTGACAGAAGGTAGAATGAGGCAGATGTGATGCTGAGTGCTTTTCCGTAGTCCCCCCCCCCCACCTCTTGGAAACCTTGCTCTTGGAACCCAGTCACCATTTGAGCATGCTCAAGCCACATAGGGAACCTGCTTGTTGATATTCCAGCCAATCGCCTGAGGTGATTCTCTGACTGATTCATGGTGAGGGAGCCTTCAAAAGTACCCAGCTACCAGTCTCAGATAAGTTCAGGCTCTGGTCTTCAACCTGCCCCAAATGGACTAGAAATGAACTATTCTCAGTAAGTCCTGCTCAAATCGATGATCTCTGAGCAAAATACATCGTGTGGTTGTTTTAAGCCACTGGTGTTTGAATAATTTTTCATAGAATCATGGTAAATGAAACATTCAGTGTGATCTGTTTTGTTTCAGAAATAATGCATGTACGTATCATAGAAAATAAATCATAGACAAAAGCCGCTGAGAGAAAAAGTGAAATGTTTGCCAAATCCGTCTCCACACTGTTTTGCAGAGATTGTCATTAGAGGCTGTGACAGTCTGTCAGAAAAAGGAAAACCAAGAGGCAGGATTAAGTTACCATCTCCTCAGGTTGCTAACACTAGCCACCCATATCTATCCTGTTTTGATTGATATCTTATTCCTGATTTTGCTACCCTGGGAAGTACACACATTAATCAACTCCATGATAGTCTTAAGACCCAGCATTTCAATTTTATTAAGCCAGTAATGTAACCTGCAAAAAAGAAAAAAATGTGAGCCTTACTTATACTGAATTGTCACAATTTACTTAAGAAATCAACAGACCATTGCTTTGATTTTCTCTCTGATAACCTCACTGTTAGATTATTGTTGATAATCAACCACATAAGAATCACAGATATTTAAGCAATGATTAAAGTAAGTTTTCTGCAATGACACATAAAATACAGTTCAAGAAATAAATTTAGAAAATTTTATCAAGTTGGCTACTAGTTTGCTATTTAAATTTCTTCATTTTAAGAATTCAGTGCAGCTGGGGTTGTGGCTCAGTGGTAGAGTGCTCGCCTAGCATGCGTGAGGTACTGGGTTCGATCCTCAGAACCACATAATGTAAAATAAAGACATTATGTCCACCTAAAACTAAAAAGTAAATATTAAAAAAATTCAATGCATCATGAGTGATTATATTAAACATAACTGGATTAACTCTGTTTTGCTTGTACTTTGTGACCCTTTAAAGTTTGTTTTATAATTAAAATAAACAGAGTTAATTGCTCTCAAGCATCCTAATATTTGTTCTAATAGATATTTTAAAATTAGAGCTTTATGGTTATACACAATAGCTGGGTTTTATCCCACAAACTCCCACACGCAGGGAAATCAATTTCAGTTCATGATCCCTGCTTTTCCCTCAGCCTTTTCCTTCCTGAGCTCTCCTCTCCCCAACCCCTCCTTCCTCTACTCTACTAGACTTCTTTTCACTTGCCTATTAATTTACATTTGATTGGTTCTTTATGTAATTTTATCCTTCTGTCCCCCTTTCCTTTATTTTACTCTACTTTCTGCATAAGAAAGAAAACACTGACCTTTGAGTTTCTGAGTTTGGCTTATTTCACTTAGCATGATGTTTTCCATTTCCATCCATTTACCAGCAAATGTCATAATTTCATTCTATTTAATGGCTGAGTAGAATTCCATTATACACACACACACACACACACACACACACCACAATTTCTTAATCTAGTCATCTGTTGATGGGCATCTGGGTTGATTCCCTAATTTAGCTATTGTGAATTGTGCTGCTATAAATATTGATGTGGCTATGTCCCTGTAGTATGCCAATGTTACATCTCTTGGCAAAATATCCAGGAGTAGTGTAGCAGGGTCATATGGTGGTTCCATTCCTAGTTTTTTGAGGAATTTTCAAACTGCTTTCCAGACTGGTTGTGCTAGTCTGCAATTCCACAATGTATAAAGGTTCCTTATTCCCCACTAGAGATGGTAGTGAGATGAAATCTTAATTGATTTGCATTTCTCTGGTAGAGATGTGGAACATTTTTTCATGTATTTATTGGATTTTTATATTTCTTCTATTGGGAAGTTTCTGTTTATTTTTTTTGCCCACTTATTGATTTTTTTTTTTATGTTAAGGGTTTTTGTTTGTTTGTTTGTTTTTGTTTTTGTTTTGTTTTAAATCTCAGTTTACTTGTTCAGCCTGAAAAGAAAATTTCGTCAACTCAGGTAAGGGCTTTGGCATAGAAATCACTAGTGGTGAAAATATAAATATCTTCCATTTTGCACTTAGCTCATAACCTACCTTCTATTGAATGCCATGAAATTTGTTTAATTAGTGCTGTTATCTATCTTCGCCACTTTCTATTGTAAATTTGAAAGACATTCACTCACTGGGAGGTTAAAGCTTTTTAAGTTTGACAGAATGAAATTACTACTAACTGATATAAACCCATTAGAAATTAGTGTTGATTAAACAACAAGGCAGCAAATAATTCAATGACAAAGTTTCCCTTAATTATGTGTTTGTTTCCTGTTTTTGATTTAAGATTGGTTTACTGAAAATAAAATCCTAGGTAGTTTTCCTTAAGAGCAGTTTTGGACTTTTTTGTCAGAGAGCTCCAGGCAGATTGCTCTACTTCTCTGGAACTCACTGGCTTCAGAGCTATGAAAATAAAGAATTAGACCAGGAGATCCAACATGGCGGCCGGCAAGGAAGCAGCACTTTCAGTATCTCCACATTAACCGGATCAGAAACACCCATTGAAACAGCTACATTCTACCTACTGAGGAACTTCTAGCAAAATTCCGCTGAAAGGAGACCTGCCAGGAATTAGTAAGTTATATTAGAGGTGACAGCTGGCCCCAGACAAGTGAATCTTGGCCGGCCACGCGGGCGCAGAGGTCCAACCCCGCAGCCACCGCCCAACCGGCTCTGCAAGCGGCCCCCGGCGGCCCGGGGCAGCGAGAAGGGTCCCCGCCTGGCCCGGCAGACTGCCCCCGCCATCCCAGCTCTCCTGGCGGCCCCGTTCGCTCTGTGATCGGCCACCCCGCCCGCCCGGCTCTTAGCCACGAGGCTGCTGCCTACTGGGTTCTACAAGCGGCCCCCCGGTGGCCGGCGCGGCGAGAAGGGTCCCCGCCTGGCCTGGCAAATGGCCTGCGCCCTCCTGGCTCTGCTAACGGCCCCGCCCACCCGGCAAAAGGCCCCCTGCCCTCCCGGCTCTGCTGGCGGCCCCGCCCCCGGCCAGCGCAGGCTCGGCTCTGCAGGCGGTCCCCGGCGGCCCGCGCAGCGAGAAGGGTCCCCGCCTGGCCCGGCAGACGGCCTGTGCCCTCCCGGCTCTGCTAATGCCCCGCCCGCATGGCTAATGGCCCCCTGCCCGCCCGGCTCTGCAAACGGCCCCGCCCGCCCACCCGGCAAACGGCCCCCTGCCCTCCGGGCTCTGCTGGCGCCCCGCCCGCGGACAGTGCTGGCCCGGCTCTGCAGGCGGCCCCCAGAGGCCCAGCGCGGCAAGAAGGGTCCCGGCCCGGCAGACGGCCTGTGCCCTCCCGGCTCTGCTAACGGCCCCGCCCCCACTGCGAACGGCCCCGCCCACCTGGCAAACGGCCCCCCCCCCCCCCCCGAGACGACGTGAAGGAAATCTAACCAAGCCTTTATGAAATAGCGAACTGGGAACTAAAACCAGAGATTGTGTCAGACCAGAGACAAGCCAGTTCCACCCCTCCCTTCGGACACTCCAGCAAGGAGGCAGGGGCCCGCCATAGCAGAGAGGGGAAGTCACCAAAGTTCGGCCAAAGAGATTCCTTCCCAGCGGAATCTACTTTAGCAGGTGTGTGACTCCCACCCGCATCAGATACAAACAACCGGGAAACTTCAAAATCTCTCCATGGGCGTGACCGTAAGGGCCAAAGGACTCTCGACCCCCAACTCCCAATACTGCCAGTGACGTGGGCGTGACTGTAGGGTCGGAGGGAAGCAGAGAAGACTCCCCACCCCCAACTCCCCCAATCGCCAACTGAGAAGGCGTGATGGTAGGGGCGGAGGGAAACAGAGGACACTCCAGACCCCCAACTCCTCCTACCGCCAGCGGAGTGGTCGTGATTGTAGGGGCTGAGGGAAGCAGAGGGTATCCTCGACCCCCAACTCCCATTACCACCAGTGGCGACACCAATGGTCTTAGCCGCCAGACTCCGAAGGTGTGCCCACCAAAGGGGTCCGGAAAAATTAAACTATTGACTCCCAGAACACAGCTCCACAGCACTGGGGCTTAGATGAATGACAGATAGAGTGCTCAGTCGTTAGGGAAATAGAGCACCCAGAGGGGCTGAAAGTGTAACCAAATCCTTGGAGAACCGCCTCCGGTGAACAGGACCTGGCTGGCTGGCAGGAGGAAGGGGAGGAGGGGCTGTAGAAGTGAAACGGCTCTGGACCAACAGGATTGAGAGACTCCCAGGAGCCGCCTTACAGGGATTGCTGTTGACACATTGAGGGCAAATCTCAGCCCGGAGGGCACAGCTTTGCCTACGGGAAGAGAAGAAAATGGATCTCTAAGACCTAATTTTATTTCTTATTTTATTTTATTTTTTCTCTCCCTTTTTCCCTCTTTCTCTCCCCTTCCAAGTTTTATTGTTCTTTCCATTCTCCTCTATGCTATCTAACTCCCCCTCCTTCTTTCTTTTCAAGAGTACCTTCCTTCCCCTACCACCCAACTTTCATCCCAAGCATTACGTCCTCCATTTCGTGTAATTGTCTAAATGCAAACAGGTGAATGTTTCGAGGCCGTCTATAGTGCTCCTAAATACCTAGCTACTACCAACACCCTGATCCAATTGACGGTTAGCATCCCCCTTCAGTAGAGCAATCTTCTAAAGTAGCCAAGACATACTAACCCTTATACCTTCATAGCACCTAACCTAAAGACCTAAGAACAAAAAACAAATCACTATATGCATACAAAATCCGGAAGCCCTTTATAAATTGAATGAATCAGCTCTAAAGTACAATAAAGCCCAACATCTATAGGCATAATCCCCCACCACAAAGGAGAGACAACAGATATAAACAAAGCCAAAACAAATGTATAGGAGAAAGCAGTTACAAAGAAGTCAAACAGAGCTGGAAAGTAACGTGAACAACATGAAAAAACAAGGGAAAAAAGGAGTACAGATAATGCAGGACAACTTAAATCTACAGGAGGACCTAGAAGCATCAGAAACATGGACAGGGAAAGAAATCAAGGCATACCTAACTCAGATGGAACGGAATTTTAGAGAAGACATGAGACAGCAAATCCAAGAATTGAAAGTATATTTTGAAAACCAACTAAACAAACAAATTCAAACTGCAAAGAATGAGCTTTACCAGGAGATAGAGATCTTAAAAAAAAACCAAACAGTGATTTTAGAAATGCAAGAAACCATAAACCAGATTAAAAATGCTAACGAGAATATTACAAATAGACTAGATCAAGTAGAACTCAGAACATCAGATAATGAAGACAAAGTTTATCAACTTGAAAAGAATATAGTCAACACTGAAAAGATGCTTAAATCTCATGAGTAATCTATCCAAGAGATATGGGATCTCATCAAAAAACCAAATTTGAGAGTCACTGGGATAGAAGAAGGCACAGAGATTCAAGCCAAAGGAATGGACAACCTATTGAATGAAATAATCCTAGAAAACTTCCCAGAGATGAAAGATGGAATGGATTGCCAAATCCTGGAAGCCTACAGGACCCCAAACATCCAAAACTGTAATAGGCCAACTCCAAGACATATAATTATGAAGTTAGCCAACATACAGAACAAGCAGAGAATATTAAAAGCTACGAGGGAAAGGAGGCAGATTACATTCAGGGGTAAACCAATTAGGTTAACGGCTGATTCTTCATCACAGAATTTGAAAGCGAGAAGATCCTGGAACAATGTATTTCAAACGCTGAAAAATAATGGATTCCAACCAAGAATACTGTATCCAGCAAAATTAAGCTTCAGATTTGACAATGAAATTAAAATCTTTCATGATAAACAAAAGCTAAAAGATTTCGCAGCCAGAAAATCAGCACTGCAAAGCATTTTGGGCAAAATTCTACAAGAAGAGGAATGGAAAAACAGTGCCCAAAACCAACAGCGGGAGGTATCTCAGTAAAGGGGGAGGAAAACAACCAAAAAGTAAAAACTAGCCAAACTAAAATAAACAAATAAATAAATAAACATGACTGGAAGTACAAATCATATTTCAATTGTAACCTTAAATGTTAATGGACTAAACTCACCAATCAAGAGACACAGGCTGGTAACCTGGATCAAAAAAACAAATCCAACAATATGCTGCCTTCAGGAGACTCATATGATAGGAAAAGACATACACAGGCTGATGGTGAAAGGTTGGGAAAAATCATACCACTCACATGGCCCTCGGAAGCAAGCAGGAGTGGCCATACTCATATTGAATAAAATCAACTTCAAACCTAAGTTAATCAAAAGGGATAAAGAAGGACACTATATCCTGTTAAAAGGAACTATTCACCAACAAGACATAACAATTATCAATTTATATGCACCAAATAATGGTGCAGCAACGTTCATAAAACAAACTCTCCTCAAGTTCAAGAGTCAAATTGACCACAACACAATAATTATGGGTGACTTCAACACACCGCTCTCGCCATTAGACAGATCCTCCAGACAAAAGCTGAATAAAGAAACTATAGAACTCAATGACACAATCAATAAACTAGACTTAACCGACATATATAGAATATATCAACCATCATCAAGTGGATACACGTTCTTCTCAGCAGCACATGGATCTTACTCAAAGATAGATCATATATTATGCCATAGGGCAACTCTTAGTAAATATAAAGGTATGGAGATAATACCATGCACCATATCTGATCATAATGGAATGAAACTGGAAATCAATGAAAAAAGAAGGAAGGAAAAATCCTGCATCACATGGAAAATAAACAATATGTTACTGAATGATCAATGGGTTACAGAAGACATAAAGGAGGAAATCAAAAAATTCTTAGAGATAAACGACAATTCAGACACAACATACGGAATCTATGGGACACAATGAAAGCAGTTTTAAGAGGGAAATTCATTTCCTGGAGTTCATTCCTCAAAAAAAGAAAAAAAACAACAAATAAATGAACTCACACTACATCTCAAACCCTAGAAAAGGAAGAGCAAAACAACAGCAAATATAGCAGAAGACAAGAAATAATTAAAATCAGAGCAGAAATCAACGAAATTGAAACAAAAAAAAAACATTGAAAAAATTGATAAAACTAAAAGTTGGTTCTTTGAAAAAATAAATAAGATCGACAGGCCCTTAGCCATGCTAACGAAGAGAAGAAGAGAGAAAACTCAAATCACTAACATACGGGATGAAAAAGGCAATATCACAACAGACACTACAGAAATACAGAAGATAATTAGAAAGTATTTTGAAACCCTATATTCTAATAAAATAGAAGACAGTGAAGACATCGATAAATTTCTTAAGTCATATGAGCTGCCCAGATTGAGTCAGGAAGACACACACAATTTAAACAGACCAATAACAAGGAAGAAATAGAAGAAGCCATCAAAAGACTACCAACCAAAAGTGGAGTTTTACAAAACCTTCAAAGAAGAATTAATACCAATACTTTTCAAGCTATTTCAAGAAATAGAAAAAGAAGGAGCTCTTCCAAATTCATTCTATGAGGCCAACATCACCCTGATCCCGAAACCAGACAAAGACACTTCAAAGAAGGAAAACTACAGACCAATATCTCTAATGAACATAGATGCAAAAATTCTCAATAAAATCCTGGCGAATCGAATACAAAAGCATATCAAAAAAATTGTGCACCACGATCAAGTAGGATTCATCCCTGGGATGCAAGGTTGGTTCAATATACGGAAATCAATAAATATTATTCACCACATCAATAGACTTAAAGATAAGAACCATATGATCGTCTCGTAGATGCAGAAAAAGCATTCGACAAAGTACAGCATCCTTTTATGTTCAAAACAGTAGAAAAACTGGGGATAACAGGAACTTACCTCAACATTGTAAAAGCTATATATGCTAAGCCTCAGGCTAGCATCATTCTAAATGGAGAAAAACTGAAGGCATTCCCGCTAAAATCTGGAACAAGACAGGGATGCCCTCTCTCACCACTTCTATTTAATTTAGTCCTTGAAATACTAGCCAGAGCAATTAGACAGACAAAAGAAATTAAAGGCATAAAAATAGGAAAAGAAGAACTTAAAATATCACTATTTGCGGACGATATGCTCCTATACTTAGAAGACCCAAAAGGGTCTACAAAGAAACTACTAGAACGAATAAATGAATTCAGCAAAGTGGCAGGATATAAAATCAACACGCATAAATCAAAGGCATTCCTGTATATCAGTAACAAAACTTCTGAAATGGAAATGAGGAAAACCACCCCATTCATAATATCCTCAAAAAAAATAAAATACTTGGGAATCAACCTAACAAAAGAGGTGAAAGATTTATACAATGAAAACTACAGAACCCTAAAGAGAGAGATAGAAGAAGATCTTAGAAGATGGAAAAATGTACCCTGTTCATGGATAGGCAGAACCAACATCATCAAAATGGCGATATTACCCAAAGTTCTCTACAGGTTCAACGCAATGCCAATCAAAATCCCAACGGCATTTCTGGTAGAAATAGATAAAGCTATAATGAAATTCATATGGAAAAACAAAAGACCCAGAATAGCAAAAGCAATTCTAAGCAGGAAGTGTGAATCAGGAGGTATAGCGATACCAGACTTCAAACTATACTACAGAGCAATAGTAACAAAAACAGCATGATACTGGTACCAAAACAGGCGGGTGGACCAATGGTACAGAATAGAGGACACAGAGACCAATCCACAAAATTACAACTTTCTTATATTTGATAAAGGTGCTAAAAGCATGCAATGGAGAAAGGATAGCATCTTCAACAAATGGTGCTGGGAAAACTAGAAATCCATATGCAACAAAATGAAGCTGAACCCCTTTCTCTCGCCATGCACAAAAGTTAATTCAAAATGGATCAAGGAGCTAGATATCAAATCAGAGACTCTGCACCTGATAGAAGAAAAAGTTGGCTCCGATCTACACATTGTGGGGTCGGGCTCCAAATTCCTTAATAGGACGCCCATAGCACAAAAGTTAATAACTAGAATCAACAAATGGGACTTACTCAAACTAAAAAGTTTTTTCTCAGCAAGAGAAACAATAAGAGAGGTAAATAGGGAACCTACATCCTGGGAACAAATCTTTACTCCTCACACTTCAGATAGAGCCCTAATATCCAGAATATACAAAGAATTCAAAAAATTAAACAACAAGATAACAAACAACCCTATCAACAAATGGGCCAAGGACCTGAACAGACACTTCTCAGAGGAGGACATACAATCTATCAATAAGTACATGAAAAAATGCTCACCATCTCTAGCAGACAGAGAAATGCAAATCAAAACCACCCTAAGATACCATCTCACTACAGTAAGATTGGCAGCCATTATGAAGTCAAGCAACAATAAGTGCTGGCGAGGATGTGGGGAAAAGGGTACTCTTGTACATTGCTGGTGGAACTGCAAACTGGTGCAGCCAATATGGAAAGCAGTATGGAGATTCCTAGGAAAGCTGGGAATGGAACCACCATTTGACCCAGCTATCGCCCTTCTCGGTCTACTCCCTGAGGACCTTAAAAGAGCATACTATAGGGATACTGCCACATCAATGATCATGGCAGCACAATTCACAATAGCTAGACTTTGGAATCAACCCAGATGCCCTTCAATAGATGAATGGATTAAAAAACTGTGGCATTTATACACAATGGAGTATTATGCAGCACTAAAAAATGACAAAATCATGGATTTTGCAGGGAAATGGATGGCATTAGAGCAGATTATGCTAAGTGAAGCTAGCCAATCCTTAAAAAACAAATGCCAAATGTCTTATTTGATATAAAGAGAGCAACTAAGATCAGAACAGGGAAGAAGAGCATGAGGAAAAGATTAACATTAAACAGAGACGAGTGGGGTGAGAGAAAGGGAGAGAGAAGGGAAACTATGGAAATGGAAGGAGACCCTCATTGTTACACAAAATTACATATAAGAGTTTGTGAGGGGAAAGGGGAAGAAAAAAAAAAACAAGGGAGAGAATTAAACAATAGCAGATGGGGTAGAGAGGGAAGATGAGAGGGAAGGGGAGGGGGGATAGTAGGGGATAGGAAAGGTAGCAGAATACAACAGTCATTAATATGGTATTAGGTAAAAATGTGGATGTGTAACTGATGTGATTCTGCAACTTGTATTTGGGGTAAAAAATGAGAGTTCATAACCCACTTAAATCAAATGTATGGAAGATGATATATCATGAGCTTTGTAATGTTTTGAACAACCAATTAAAAAAAATTTGTCATTAACTTTTACAGGAAATCCATTTTGTTTATAGCTATATTACTTTTCAATCCATTGTAAATAATCTGTTATCCATCTATGATGAAACATAATGTTATTTCTCTGATGAGGTACATTTTCTAACATGGTTCATGATTCACTTAAGGTAAAATTAAAAAAAAAAAAAACAGATTTAAACTTAAAAAAAAAAGAAGAATTAGACCAGATGACAGCTCTTTTCTTTTCCAACTCCAAAATACTAGGACTCCTCAATGTTCAGATTCACAGAGCACACATTTGGATTTGTGGACAAGGTTGGTACGCAGATAGGCCAACCAAGATAATTATATTTAAATTGATGGAAACACTGCCATGGTTGAATTTTTTTTCTTTCAAAGTTATTTTTTTATCTTTTATGTGGAGTAGTTCCTCTGTATTAATAACCACATGCTTCTTAGGTGTCTATCTTAACAGAATGGCTTCAATTTTATTTCAGCAGCTGTGGGGGATAGTCAACCTCAAATATAACATGACTGCACCACTGTAGGTTAAAACAATAGATGTAATTTAAATACTTGGTGTCAAAATATAACATCCTGAGTATATTTCTGTTTTTGTTAGGCATTTCTGTTTAGCAAGACATTTTTTTCCTAATGATTTATGTGTAGATAACTATTTATGAAATGCATAGAATATAATTAGCCTCAGGTTAACTATGAAAATTTCTTGTATTTAAAATGTAGCACAGAAATAAACAGGCAATTTATTGTTCCAGTAGAAAGCATATTCGTTTCTTCTGTTGAATTTGCATATATCTGTATACATTCAGTGAGTTGGAAAGTGCACATTGTCTCCTTAGATGTTTATTAGATCCTCCAGGAGGTGGCAGTCTGTAATGTTAAAAGGGTGTTGTTTCTGAAGCTTTTAAACCACTTCATTCAGAAGGATAATGAAGAAAAAAAATTGCCCTGTATAGCTGCCTATTTATTCTTTGGTGCAAAAACAAGTTATGTATTTATTGTTGTTCTGCAAGTAATGACAAAATCACCACTAAACAAATAGTGATTATGCCATTTTTATAGCTATCCAGACTATAAGAGTTGCTTGGATAAAGTGAGGCTGAAAAGCACAATATTTGGAATTGTAAATTTATTCTGAGGCTACAGAAATAGGAAATCATGCCAAAATTAGTTTTTGAAAATGGTTGACTATTTGACTATTTTCTAATACAGATGAAAATAAACAAAAAAAGATAATTCCATTTGCTTTTGGCTGTTAGTCTCCAAGGATAGTTATCTTGTCATGTATCAAAGCTTATTCAGACTCTTCATATCAACAACCTTAATGAGGCAAAAATAACTGTTGTCAACTCCAAACTGGCACCATTCATGATTCCTGTTAAACCTACTGATGCTAGTTGTCCTATAGAGCTGAAATTCTATCTCCTCTGGGACACAGAATTCAATGATTAAGTTGCTTTGTTCCAATGTTTTCTCTCCGCTTGGATAATTTCTTCTTCCCTTCTAGTTGAGATTTATTCTTAGCTGCATGTCTTATTTCTCATGTCAATCCTCACCTATTTTCCTTTCTTGAAACTATTATCCAGTACCATACACTGTTCTAAGTATTTATTGGATAAGTTTATAGAAACATTTGTTGAATACATTGTATGTTGGGTTGGTTCAATAGCACTCACAGAAATGACTATGGCAAATATTCATTGAGTATGAAATTTGGTTATACAGACAGTGTAAAAAATAAGTCCCATTTATGCAATAGAGAAAAATATTAAAGATTATCCCTCTAACACTTATTTGTCCCTTGTTTGGACTCTTGTACATTAACTGCCTTATAAATAGTATTGATCGCATCTCCAGTTCCAAGTGGAGCACTTAGTTATAATATATTTCTGTAGTTAAAAAAAATATACAGAGAATAATCTTGCACAAAGGTTTAGGACTAAATCTCTATTTAATGCTGCATTATATAGTTAGCCAGACTGTTATGTAGCCAGAAAATACAAACAACCAACAAAAGCAGCTGAAGTAACAAAACTCAAACTATCTTGATCTGAATTTTGCTCTCTTACATAACTCCCTCATATTTGAAAGCTGATATTAGATTTGAAAGTTGAAAAATAAAATATTGTTTTAGGAACTATAATTTCTGCCTTATGTTGAAATCTGTAATCTAGATAATCAAATCATTCAACAATTTTATCACCTAATTTGAATGGGGAAGGTTTTCCATTGTTGTTATTTTAACATTTTAAAAATAATGCAGACACCAAATCAAAGTTCTGAATTTATATAGTATGTTATTTTCCTACCCTTTTAAACAATAGACGATAGAGATGTATCAACTCTAAATACTGATGAAAGTCTTAGAAAAATTGTTTTCTAAAATTTTATACAGAAAAGAAGGTGATTTGGTTATAAGTCACTTACAATTTATTACAAACAAAACTGTTTTAATGTGTTACACATAAATAATACTTTTAATTGTAAAATCCTAGAATCTAAAAAAATCAAAGGTGTCCTCTCACACTGAGATCAGAACACCCTACCAAATAACACTAAACTCAAAAGCAATAAAACAGAAACAAAGGTAATTTCTGCTCAAAAACACTCAGATATTTTGCATTAAAAGTATTAGCCAGGTGCGGTGGCATACACATGTAATCCCAGAGGCTCCTAAGGCTGAGGGAGGAGGATCTGAATTCAAAGCTAGTCTCAGCAATTTAGCGAGGCCATAAGAAACTGAGTGAGACCCTGACTCTAAATAAAATACAAAAAAAAAAAAAAGGGCTGGGATGTGGCTTAATGTCCCTGAATTTAATTTACTATTATTATTATTAATCTAATAATAATAATAATAATAAATAAAAATATAGAAATTTTAAAGTATCATTGTTCATAAATGTTTTATTAGTATTTTTCTTGTGGGCTACATAGTAACAACAAAGCAATCGCAATCCTTAATACGTGGCTTAGTGTTATTCTACTGAACTTTTGACTTTTTAAGGTAAAATAATTTGTGTTAGAAAAATCTTATTAAAAATTCTTATGAATATATGCATCCTCTCTTTTAAAAAATGACATTATTTAATTTTTAGGTTTATAGAAAAATTAATCAGAAAGCACAGAATGATTATAGGTATACCCTGATATACACTACTCCAGCATACACAGTTTTCCCTATATTTAATGTCCTGTATAGAATAATATAATTGTTAATAATTATGTATAAAAATCACTTCATGAATCTTAACTAAAGTCCTGAGTTTAAATGAACATTTGCTCTTTACATAGTGTATATCTACAAGTTTTAACAACTGTATTATGCTATGTATCCATTATTAGGATATGATTGACTGTTCTAAAACTCCCCTGAGCTCCACCTATTCATTCTTCCCTCCCTAAACACTCTGGCAACCACAGCACATAAAACCTTATCTCTACTCTTTTGACTTTCCATATTGACTTCTTTTAATTAGAAATATATATTTTAAAATACTACATGTTTTTTTATTGCTAGAAAAAATCATTTTTTAAAATTGTTGAAAATATTTCATTATATGGATGCATTAGAGTTTATACATTCATCTATTGAAGAATGCCTTGGTAGCTGACAGTTTGGGACAATAAAAATAAAGTTGCTATAATCATTCATGTTTAAGTGTTGGCGTGGACATAAGTTTTCAACTTGTTTGGCTTACTAAGGAGTGTGATTGCTGAATGACATGGTAACAGCATGTCTAGTTTTGTCAGAAACTGCCCAACCATCTTTCAAACTGATTGTATCAGTTTTTCATTCCCATTAACAATGTAAAAGAGATCTTGATGCTACATATCCTTACAAGTATTAGTGTTCTCACATTTTCACTTCATGATATTCTCATAGTTGTATATGTATTGAGCAAATTCTGTATGCTTATTTTCCATCTATACCTCATCTTGGATGAGTTGTTCAGACATTTTGCTCATTTTTAAAAATTAGGCTCTTTTTTCTTATTGATGAATTTTAAGAATTCATTGTGTAGTTTGGAGAAGTTCATAAAACATCAGATATGTCTTTTTTCAAAATTTTTTTCCCAATCCATGGCTTATTTTCTCTTTCTCTTTGCAGTGTCTTTCAACAAGCTAAAGAGTTTAATCAAGTCCAAGTGATCAATGTTTTTCTTGTGGATCATGTTTATGACCAAGGTCACCTAGATGTTCTCTTGTCCCTAAGAGCCCAATAATTCTGTGATTTCAATTTATATCAGTGACCATTTTGAAATATTTTTTGAAAAAGTGGTACGAAATATCTCTGCATTAATTTTCTTCATTTGGATGATCAACTGTTTCAGTATCAATTGTTACAAAGATTATCCTTTTGGTGTGTCTTTTGGTTACTTTTCAAGATCAATTGTATTCGTGTCTGTATGTTTCTAACTTCTCTATTCTCTTAACTGAGCATTGTACTTATTCTTTTACTAATATCACAATGTTTTGAGACACAGTTTTATACTGTCTTGAATCAGGTAGCGTCAGCCCTTCTACTTTATTTTCCATTAACTATCTTATTGACTACTTTGAAATCTCTCTCCATTTTGTTATAGCTCCCTAAATTTTTTCTTTACAGCTCTGTAGTTTTCCCAGTATGGATCCTCCACCTATCTTTATACATTTGTACTGAATTTTTTTTCCACTCCCTTTATTTTCAATCTATCCATGTCTCTGTGTCCTAGTGCTTAAGGTAGGTTTCTTGTAGAGAACATGCAGTTGAGTCTTGTTTATTTTTATCTGTTCTCTTTATTTTAATTGGTTTATTGAAGTCGTTGATGCAGTTGGATTCATAACTACCGTACATGAACTTGAACTGGTTGAACTACTTTTTTATTATTTTTCTCCTCTTTTTCTCTCTTCTCAATTTTAGTTGAGCTTCTTATGATTTCATCATTTTTTAACCTCTTACCTTTGTTTATTTAAAAATTTATTTTAGTTGGTAGTTTCCCTAGTTTGTAAAGTATATTTTTATACCTGATATATTTTCAGATAAAACTATACCAGTTCATGGATATTGCTGCCATCTTAGGACAGAATATCTATAATCCCTCATTCTTACCCCTTGTAACATGCTATCATTTCATGGCATCTATCACCCACAATCCACAATTATATCATGACTATTGTTATTTTATACAAAGAGGGTTAGGAAAATTAAATATAAATAAATAAATGATCTATGTTACCTTCCTTTATTCCTTATTTAACTGTCATTCTCTCCTTATGTACATACAAGTTCCTGATTTATATATATATATATATATATATATATATATATATATATATATATATATATCATTGCCCTTCTCTCTAGAAAGCTTCTCTTACATTTCCAGTAAGGTACACTTACTGGCAGCAATTTCCCTTAATCTTTGTTTGGCCAAGAAAGTTTTACTTTATTTTTCTTTTTGGAAGGATTATTACTCTATGTTCAGATTCAAGTTTGGTGATTTTAGTTTCTTATAAACAATTGTGACACTTCAAATATTTCTCTCCAGTTTCTACTTGTTTGCATGGCTTCTGAGGAAAAGTCCAGTGTAATTCTTATAATTGTTTCTCCATATGAAACATAGTGTTTTAGCTCTAATTTCTAAATTTCCTGTACAATTTTCTGCAGTTTATGGATAAAAGGGCTTAGTTATGAATTTTATTCTGTTTTGTATTTCATTCTGTTTAACGTTCTCTGACATTATCAGATCTATAGTTTGGTGTTTGTCATTAGTTTTAGAAAATTCTTAGCCATTATCAGTTCAGATCTTTCTCCTTTTCCTTTCCCTGCTTCTTCTTATTTTGGTAGTCACAATCCACATGGTATAACTTTTGAAACTGTATCATAGTTCTTTGCTATACACTCCCAATTTTTTTTTCATAATTTTTCTCTTAATGATTTCATTTTGCAAAGTTTCTAATGATATAGTGTTAAGCTAATAGATTTTTCCTTGGATATGTACAGCTTAATGAAAGGCCATAAACATGATTTTTAAAAATAATTTCTACTGCAATATTTTTTCCACTTTTAGCGTGTGTGTGTGTGTGTGTATGTGTGTGTACTGCTGGGGACACATTTCAGGGTCTTGTGCATGCTAGGCAAGCTCTCTGCCTCTGAGCTACACCCCTTCTCTAACATTTCCTTTTGATTTTTTTCTATAGTTTCTATCTTTCTGCTTATATTACTTATCTGTTCTTGCATATTATCATTTTCTATCATTTCCTTGGTACATTATAGTCAATCTCTTTTGCCAATCTGATAACTCTGAAATCCCCAACATATCTGATTCTGATTACATCACTTTTGTCTCTTCACACTGTGCTACTGTCTACCTTTCCTTCTGAGTTTTTGTTGAGAGTCAGGCATGACAATACTAGGCAGAAGGAACTGAGATAATGTCTACTTTGTTGTATTTGAATCTCCCTGGAAATCCCTTCTGAAATACAGTTTGCCTCTGGCAATTTTTTTTCAGCTATATTTCACTATTACTATACCAAAGAGCTATTGATGTGGTTGTAAGATGTGAAAGAAAAAAAAATATTACATAATTTTCTGATTAGGTCTGTCTCTTAGTAAGCATATGTCCTTATGCTGAGAATTTCACAAGTTCATATCGGCTTTCCTTTTTGTCCTCTAGGTTATGCAGGAAAACATGAGGGGTCTAGTTGTGCATGTTTTCATCTTCATTTGGGCCTAATAAATTAGTTTTTCTTAAGGAGGAGATCTTTATGAAATAGAACAGAATGTTCTAGAAATATTTCAAAAAGGTTACCTTTCTCTTTCCACTGCAAGAAGCAGGTAGAACTTTTTCTCTCATGATTATTCTGTTAACTTGGTGTGTCTACTGGAGGTTAAACTCCTGAAAGATGAAGTATATCCCTCCAGACTTGGTCTCTGTGAGGTCTGTCTCCCAGGATAGTGGACACTGAGCTTCCAGAAATTTGTTGGTTACAGCAGTGTCTCCGGTTTTTTGGGGGTGGCAGTTCCAACTGTGCCTCCAGGATGTCAGTTTCAACTGTGACTCTAGTTTTGGGGATGGAAGTTTGCTCCATGACCACAATATTCTATTAGGTCTAAGAAGAATTGTTGATTTGCTTTTTTTTTGCTTTTCACTTTTTCTTGCTTTGAGGAAGGGAGTGATAACTGCCAAACCCTTTTCATGTCAGAGCAACCACCAGTGTGGTGAATCCTCTATATTCTAATCTGACGAAATTCAGGAAAACAAAGTACCAGGAATAACTTTCATATGGTGAACTTGTAAAGCTTAAAAAGAGTTCATATTTTTAAAGCAATATCATAATTTCTGGCACATAATATATACCCATATAATAGTTACATTCTTTAATAATTATAATATTAAGACATATTAAGCAGTGAAAATCACAAACCCAATTAGCCAGCTATTCCTCAGCTATTCCTTATATCATGACCTTAGAGAGTTATTTCATTGTTTAGTGCCTTAGTTTTTTTTTTTCCTATCATAATACTAATGCCTGGCATATTTTAAGGTCAAAATAAACATGAACTCTCATGATTAAGAAATATAAATTCGATATGCTTACTTAATATTTCTTAAGTCATTGGTTTATATATTTCCTTCATTCAAACAAATAATCAAATACCATGTGGGTTTACAACATGCATGGAAATTTGTTAAGGCTGGGTGTTCATAAACATGATCTCTGCTCTGAGGAAAGTGCACATTCTGAGGATACACAGTATAGCTATGGTTCTTTTGAGATATATTATGTAAATAATTTACTATGAAAAAGTGAGAAAGAAAATGACTACCTTTGGCTTAGGCCATCTAGAAGAACCTCGAGAGCTTCCAACAATGATATAAAAGGGCTGACAAAGATAAAAGAAGGACACCTCTCTATGCATATAAAGGAGAATAGAACCTTCAGGGAAGAGGAAACAGTGGATAATGCACAGAATCACTGGGAATGGGATAATGTGTTGAAGGAAAATCTCTAAATACATCTCAGAGTATGGTGGGCACTGTAGGTTAAATATAACTTAATTGTTCCCACTCAAAGTTTCATATACTAAATTTCAGGAAGATGGTAGCATTGGAAGGTAAAGATAGTAATTTAACAGGTGGAGTCCTGTGAGAGATCTTAGGTCATTGTGGTGTAAACTAGCTAGTTTGTGATAACTCAGTAAGTCCTGGGCTACACTTGCTAGTGCTAAGAGCCACAGCCAAGTAATATGATGCATGGCATTTTTGGTTGAAAGGTGACGCCAGCAAGCCATTGAGATGATATGATTATGTTAAGAACTGCATTCTTATGGATATTAGATTCCTGCTGTTCACCTGGGCCTGATACAGGACTCCTGGAGAGTTCCCATTGGTTAGGGAAATGCAGTAGGAGGGAATTCCGGAGGAGGGACTTCCTGTTGGGGTCCGGGAGAACGCAGCGTGGGTTGGTTGGGAAGATTCCCGGGAGCATACAGGGCATTGGCGGCAGTTTCAAAAATAAAGTTTGTTCCTGCTTGAGTGGCTCGTGATTTTGTGCCCAGCCAGACTGCGGCATGCTAGTTCTCAGGAGAAGGTGGTTACAAAAGGAGCAAGCATGACCCCTCCCATCCTCTCTACTCCCAGTTCTAGACATGACTACATACTTGCTCCAATTTGCATTGCTGGCGTACCTCTGAGCATCATAAGCTAATGCAGCCAAGCAGTGCTTCCTACCACAGACCCCACATTATGCCATTTGGACTTTGAACCTCCAAAACTGGGAGTTAAATAAATCTCTTCTTCTTCATAAGTAGTTTGTGTCAGTTATTTCATTACAATGTCAAAAAAAAGAAAGTTGACTAACAGAGTGGGGAACGTTTCAAAAAACTTTCCAACTAGCAAGGAAATACAGGTGGAAAGAAGGCTTTGTGTTCAACAAATCTTTTAATTTTTCCCTGGAACGCTGAGGAAAATTATATTGCCTAGCCCATGCTGCAGCTTGCTGCCTACCATGATGGCCTCACTCTTGTCCCGCAGAATGTAGGCAAAACTGACATTCCCAACTCTACACCCAGCACATAGAATCCTTACACAATTCTCCATTCATTCCTTCTAGTCTGAAAGTAGGGGCACACATAGAAAATGGTGATTTCAGAAGACAAAGACTAGCATATCTTTATTATTATTCATCATTTTATCATCACTTAGTTTGAGTCACACAGGCATGTTTTCCCAGAAGTGATGTAATACCATAAGTATCAGATAAAATAGAATGTAGAAATGTAGCATTGGCATGGCAGTTTGGCAGGGATGTTAGAAGACAGAAAGAGAGTGACTTGGTATGCAGTGGTGGAGACTGTGGAGGAGATTATCCCGGATCAATTTAATGTGCCCAATCTAATCAGATGAGCCCTTAAAAACAGGAACTGTCTCCATCTGGAGTTAGAGGGATAAGACAGAATAGAAGTTTGGACAGTTTCCCAGTGTGAGAAGGATTGGATGCATCCATACTGGTTTTGAGATGTAAGGTCCATGAACACAAAGCAAAAGAGATGTCCAAGAAACAAGGCGGGCAGCCTGGCCAACATCCAGCAGGAATCAAAGACCTCAGTCCCTCAGTCACACACAACTGAATCTGCCAACAACTTGACTGAACTTGGAAGCAGACAATTCTCGAGAGCCTCCAAGAGAGAGCACAGACTTGCTGACAAGTGGCTTTGGTCTTGTGACATGAAAAACACAAAAACTCTGTTGAACCATGTTGTAGAATCACAATTCTGACCATTAGAGCTATAAGATGGTAAGCAGATATTTTCAAGCCTCTAGGCATGTGGTGATTTACTGTGATTGTAATAAGAAAATAACATGAAAGGTAACTACGTGGAATTAGAAAGAACAAATGAAGAACTCAAAATGGGGACCTCTGAAACTGAGATGAGAGACAGTATCAAGGATAGAAGAAAATCAGCATGTTTTGCACAATGCATTTGTTCTAGAAGGATTAGATGCAACCATACTGGTTTTTGAGTCACAACATTCACCATTTAACAGCTGTCTCAACACTACTTAATATTTTCTAGGCACTGCACTGTGTACTAGGGTTTCCTTTATGTAAATTACAATCCATCAAGACTCACATTCTCACAATTTACTGCATATTCACAAGTTAAGTGAAAGGGAGAGAAGTGCATGCAGGAAGCATGGCCTAGAGGACATTGATGTCAGAAAAGACAACCTTGAATAAGTGACATTTAAGATGCTTTCAAGGATATTTTTGAGTTTTGTATTCCATTGAATCCACATAATCTTACAAGGAAAACTCACTTTTCTTCATTCTTTTATAAAGAAACTTGATTAAAATAGGTGGAGCAATTTGTCCAAGTAACATAGCAATTGGCATTTCTGGATTTTGAACGTGAGTTTTTCTTCCTACATGTTCTCCCTGGATAATCTTCAAGCACTGTAGAAATCAGGTAAGATAAGCAATGAAAAAAAAAGCATGATTTTTTTTCAATCAATGAGGGCAAGCATTTCTTATTGTAAGCAGGGGTAGAAATGAAAAGCAAATCGTAGCAGAGAATGAGGGATGGTACAATGGCAGAGAAAAAAAATAATCAGACAGGTAAAGGAAATAAGCTAGATTTTGTCATGTTTTGTATTAGTCTTGCATTATTGTCATAACAAATCACCACATACTTAGTGGCTTAGAACAACTGCACTTTATTAGTTTGTAATGCCCAAAGTAAGAACTCAAGCACAGCATCGGAGGTTTCTTGGCTTGGAGTCTCAGAGACTAAAGACTAAAGTCAAGGGGGAGGAGAGAATGCTTCAGGTGCATTTTTTGTCTTGAAGTTATATTATATTATATTATATTATATTATATTATATTATATTATATTATATTATATCTCTATTGATCAGAATTTTGGTTCTACAACATGGTTCAATAAGGAAAAATCTGCCTGTACCTATTCATGTTGTTGGTAGCATCCATTTACTTGTGATGGGGTCTTTGTCTCTTTGCTGCCTCTCAGGCAGAACCCTCCCCTGCATATGGTTGTCTCTTGCCATTGTCCTCACATTCATTCACAGCAGGGCAGTGCTGGAGTCCTGCAAGGTTCCTGACAGAATCTCTCTCACAGGACTTCCTCTACAATTTCAAGTTCTCCTAACTTCTTCTGTCAGAAGCTAGAGCAAAAACTCTCTACCTTGATAGGGCTCCTGTGATTTGTTCCAACTTATTTGGAATACTCGTTGGTTCCATATAATGTAACATATTATTGGGGAGCTATGTGATCATACTCTCAAATTCCATCCACACTCTCAACCAGGAGGCCTTCATGAAAGAAGGCTGGTAGTAGAACGTAGTCTTAAATATCTGACTGCCATCGGGTTGATCACTGTGTTTATCTTAATGATGAGAAGAGGATGTAGAACATCTGCAGCATAAAACAGCCTATGGAAGAGGCCAAGGGTACAGAGGAAAGGTGAGAATCACTATGAAAAGATGGGTCACGACCTCTGAAACAGAGGTGTCACTTCATAATACACAAATCCTGGCCTTTAGTGTAGTAAGTGCTAATACATTATTCTTTTTAACAAAGATATAAATTATGTACATTATCTAAACAGATTATATGCATTCATGTGATACCTTTAATAGAAGTGAGAGCTGAATTGGTATCTAGTTGCCCCAAGGATTATGTTTACCTTCTTAATTTTTCTTTGATTTTATTTTTTGTTTGTTCCTCTTTTATTTCATTTCTTGGTTGGTTATCTTAATCAATCAGGGGAAAGTTAAGAAACATGTAGAAACCATGTTAGTCTCATGAAGATTTTTAGTTCTGTGTATACCTAACAATATCATGACAGGACTCCAAGGAAAAGAGATTTGGAGGCTGAGCCTGTGGTTCATCAGAGTACTCGCTTAGCATGTATGAGGCACTGGGTTTGATCCTCAGCACGACATATTAAAAATAAACAAATAAAGGCATTCTATCCATTTACAACTACAAAAAATAAAAGATTTCAGTTACCATCTCAACAAAAGTCTGTTTGGTCCCTTTCCTTGAAAAATGTTTTCCTATTGTCAAACAATGTTGTTTTCAATTGTCATAGTAAATAGTAACACATGTTCAGAAAAAATGGCAAGAGCTGATTTCTATACGAAAGGTTAAGGTGAAGTATTGTAGAGATCATAGCAATTATTCATCGAGGAATTCAGACCATAAAATTATAAATAATAAATAAGATAAGCAGATATACAAAAGTTTGCGGGTCATGTAAAACCCAACAAATATAGAAAAAATGTCAGGAAAATACTTACAAAGCAAACACTTTAAGTAGCATTCAATATATATCAGACACTATTATGTAGACTTGAGAAATGTTAATTCATTTAATCTCCATGGCAACACTATGAGGTAGGCTCTTTTTCTGTCCCTACTTTATAATTTATGAAGCCTTGGCACCCAGAGGTTAAGTTATTACACTCATGTCCCAGATAAGTAAGGTGGCAGGGCTGGGACCCAAGTCCAGCAGTCTGACTCCAGAGCTTGCCCCTTAACCATTTAAAATGTGCCAACAAGTACACAGATTTAGCCAATATTTAAAATATACCATGGACACCTAAACTAAATAATTAAGTACTAAGTGCTGCAGAAAATTCATTCCTTTAAGCTGCAAATTATGAACTAGGAAAAAAGATCTGAAGATTCTTGAGAGCATTAAAAATACATTATTTTCACAAAGTTAGCACTACTATCCAAAAAGACTTTTTGTCTTTTTTGTTGTTATTTTTCTTCTTCATAGTTTTGTTTTCATAAGCTTACACTTCCATACCAATATTTTAGTTTATTTTAGAGAGGATATCCTTATGATATATGAAGGCACATCAAACTACTCTTAGTTGACTCCAAATATGTTAGATTTTGTCATATTTGTATTAGGCTACACATTGATACACATTTACAGTCGCAGACAGAGAAGAAATGGACTTGCTCAAATGATTACATTGGTCCCGAGAACAAAGTAATTGTACTTCAGAAGAAAGCAGCTGCTCCAACTGTGCTATTCTGTGACTGAGCTCTTTCCTGGTGACATTGTAATCATTTAGCGCTGAGTGCCTCAAACACCCTGACATGAAAGGAGACACTGCTCACTTCCTTGCACTCAAGAGACTGGTGTATAATCTATTCTAATGACAGTGGATATGAATTGCTGGCCAAGCTTTCATTTTAATAATTTTTAGAGACAGACGACCGCCTTAGTGGCCAGGTCTTAATAATAGGTGACATGGGGTCTTGACATATTAACTGATTCCTTCAGGGAAATTGTGCAGATACAATGTTAAAATATATAAACGTGTGTACGCTGTATTTGCAAAATAAGCTTGAATCATGTCTCACTGAAATTTATTGTATTAATAATTTTTAAGAGAGTGTATGTACTTTGTTCTTCTAAACCAAGTCTCAGATTATTGTTTTCTTCTACAGATTTCATTCTTTCTAACCTGGTGAGAGTCATGGAAGGGCGATAGTGAAGTTTGTAGAGAAAGGTTATAGTAACAAGGACTTCACTCTGTTTTTAACTCCCTGGTACTCAATTTTCTCTTCTGAGAATAATTATGAAAACCATCTTTGGGGTTTGGTCAAGAATTAGAAATAAAGTGTATATAACAAACAGATCACTCATTGCTTATAATGTTGCTTAGAATGGATTTAGTGATTAAGATAATTTTTTGGATTTCATAAAGCTGTGTGCTTGCCTGGCCCCATAGTTCAAGTTAAGGATATATATATATATTTAGGAGTCAGAGAAGCCTAGGATTAAATCACAGATGTATAATAATTATCAGTGAAACCTGACCCCATAGTTCAAGTTAAGGATATATATTTAGGAGTCAGAGAAACCTAGGATTAAATCACAGATCTACAACTAATTATCAGTGTGACCTCAAAATTCTGTATCCTCCTCTTCTTCCTCTGTGATTCCATTTGCTGATTGTTTGTGTGTGTGTGTGTCTGTGTGTGTGTGTGTGTGTACATAAATTAATCATCTGCATCTGCCTCTTCAGCTCAGTCATGTCTTAATTCTCACAGAATTTAAATTTAAAAAATTTTCATTGAATGCACTATACACTTTCTACTGTTTTCTTTACTTCAGATTATAGTACCTCCATCTACTTACATAGTTCTCACTATAAACTTCTAAGTGAAGAAACAGAAATCTTCCCTCTTGCCTACCATGTGAAATTTACAAGCAAACTTGATCACTGTACTTTTAAACCATATCTTGAACCAGTCTTCTCTCCATTAGTAGGCAGTATGGGATTCATACCTCTGCCATGTCTCACTTGGTTCTCCTTTTAACCACATCCTCGATCAATTCTCAACCAAGAATTCACAGCACAAGCCTGTACTGTTCACAAGCTGCTGGTGGTTTTCCTATAAACTTAGAATTTGATGGGAAAATCCTTTCCAGGAATACTACATCATTTAAATCCAGACAATAGCAAACCCTCTCCTTGTTCTCTCATTCTACCCTCACCGGCTTCTAATTTTATGAAGTGTCACAGACTCTCCTCACTCAAGAGAGTAAAAAAAGTCTTCTGATCTCAAGTTAATGCAAGTTTCTCAGAGATTCCTCCTCTGACCCCTTCAAAATCAGAGCCCGTCACCCTTCACTATGCTGTGGACTCCACAAGGCTTAGTGCCATAGTCACCTGCTGACTCAGCATTCAAAGAGCAGTTATTAACAAAAAAAAAAAAAGGAAGAAAGATATATGAATAGATGAACTTGGGAACAGTACTTAACTTTCTTAGTGCCTCAGTCTCTTCTGTAAAATGGGACAGTTAGTAAGTATGGACTTAACAGAAAAATCTTAAGGATTGTTAAATAATGTATGTAAGTCACTTAAAAATTGTTAGTATATACTATCTTTTACAATTTTCTTTCCTAGAATTTCTCATCATTCTATTCAGTTCCAAAAAAGATTGGGAAAAAAAATTTTCTTGAAATGTGATTCTGATCAGTTCAAATTTCTTTTCATAAAGTCTTAAGAGAACATCCAAGAATTGTATAAACATATTTATAGCAATACAATTAAAGTACATATGGATATATATAATATATTATATAATAATAGAAATAATAAAAATGAAGTAAATATATGCATTCATAAATTCTTTTTTATGTTAAAGGAGAAAAAAATTATTTGATAAAACATGTAGCTCCTTGGAAATTTGTAATGCTCATGAAAATTAGTGCATTTATGCATTCTTATGTAATTGATGAAAATATTCTTCACTGAACTAATAGATTATCATAATGTGATAGTTTTAAAATGCTGAATGTCTATAAGTTATTTATTAAGACCCATTTTAAGTTCACCTTGCTAACATATTTCATTAAATTAGATTTATAATAAAAATTTAACTTAGTTAAAAAATTATAATATTATTTAAGATATATGTGTATTTTATATATATATATATATATATTATATATATATATATATATATATATATATATATATATATATATATATATAATTTTACTACTTGGAATGGAACATAGGTATTCTTAAACACTGAGCCATATCCCCATCTCTTTTTTTTTATTATTTTTTAAATTTTAGGACAAAGTCTTGCTAATTTGCACAGGGCCTCCCTAAATTGTTGAGATTTGCTTTGAGGTTGCCATCCTTTTACTTCAGCCTCCTGATCTGCTGGGATTAAAGGCATATACCACTGCACTTGGCTTGATTTATATATTTTAAAATTTTGGCTTACAAATACATAAAAATATTATGGAATTTCAATTGTATATATCATCTTAAAGTAAAATTTAGTACTCAGATTCAGATAGACATATAGTTACTATAGAAATTTTTTTAGTAAATTTTATCTTAACCTGACCCTTAAATCCTAATACATATGTCCATATACATGTGTGCATGCATCATGTATATATAATGTGTATATGTGTATATATGTACATATATATGCAGATAAAGACTATATATGTCTTTATATGTCTGTCTTTATATGTCTATTTTTTGTATTTATAAGTATTTTGTCAGAAATATTTTTATGTTAAATATGTATTCCAGGTCTTCTACTCTTGACATTATAATCACCTTTTGCAAAACAAAGAAAAAATACGCTCCTTTAGGATACCAAATTACATTGCAAGAGGTTTTGTTTCATTTCATTATTTCTGGTTCCATATCCAAATAGTTAATCTTCCTGAAACATAAGCTTTGGGTTTTGTTTTTGTTTTTGTTTTTAAACCTGGGAAAAGATGAACCAAGAAGTAGTTTAAATTTCCCCTTTTCTTTGAATTCCACTCAATAGTGATTTTGTAAGACTCTATATACTGGAAATGTGTTCAGCTCATGGAAGAGAGTTTTCACTCTTACATAGATGATGAATTTATGTGAAGCACGTATTTTTGACAAAAGTAGCAGAGGGCCGGGCCAGTGGCCACATTGTGCTGGCTCTATACTCTCTCATACTCTGTTTAACAGCCTCGGCCCAATGAATCTTGCCAGTATTTGCACATGATAGTCACACTTGACTCTAGTGTTTTCTCCCATCTCAACATGATACTTGACAGTCTTCTGTTGGGAAATGGAGCAACAGAAATTGCTAAATTATTAAATTGTTAAACAAGATCTTTAAGAGATTTGGGTGTCAACTAAAGATGACCAGATAAGTACTCAGCAAAAGATAATATTCATGGAACAGGCTACCAAAGAGATAGTTGTTGTTGTTTTTTTTTTTTTAACTTAATTTATGGAAATATATATTAGAAGGTCTATATTGATTTTATCAATGAAATTAATGTCTTATTCCTTCTAGAAGTAACAGTTTTGAGTCTCATCAATAAAAATGTGAGACATTAATATGTCTGATTAAAAAGTCAATTGGCCCTAACCTACAGCAAAATGAGAAATCAATGGATAAAATTGATTCCCTATTATGTATTTCATTACTTTGTGCTGAACATTAAAATAAATAAGTAAATAAATATATAGAAAAAAATTCCCTTCTTCATCTAGTCATTATACTTTGGGAAATACATGTATTTTAAAATAACTGCATAGTTCAACATCCATAGTTTCTTCTGAAATATATAAATTATTTTTTATATAAATTTTATGCAGATTTATAATTTTGTACAGCTAAATGATTTAGATGCTATATTAGGTCCTACGAAGAATTTTACCAATTGGGTATGGTGGCACAAATGTGTAATCCCAACAGCTTGGGAGGCTGAGGCAAGAGGACTGAGTTCAAAGCCAGCCTCAGCAACTTAGTGAGGCCCTAAACACCTTAGTGAGTCCCTGTCTCAAAACATTAAAATAAAAAATAAAAGATAAAAAAAATGTTGGGGATGTTATTCAGTGGTTAAGCACTTCTGGGTTCAATCCTGATACAAACACACACACACACACACACACACACACACACTTCCTTTTTTTTTTTTTTTTTCCTAGCAAAAGTTTAATGTGTTTAAAAGTATATTACTTGCCCGGTGTGGTGGCACACACTGGTAATCTCACAGACTCTGGAGGCTGAGACAAGAGGACCACAAGTTCAAAGCCAGTCTTAGCAAAAGAGAAGCGCTAAGCACTAAGCAACTTAGAGAGACCCAGTCTCTTAATAAAATACAAAATAGGGCTGGGGATGTGACTTTAGTGGTTGAGTGTGCCTGAGTTCAATCCCAGGTACCCCCCCGCAAAAAAAAGTGTATTACATCCATGGTTCTAACCATTCACATGTTATAGGACAAAGTCATTATTAATACACTGTATCATGCTGAGATAACATTTTATTATGATACTGGACACCTGTAAGTAACAGAAAAAATGCTTCTCTAAATTTGGAATTGTCTCCTAATATATTCTACCTTTCTACTCTTAAGCTTTTATATGGGTCAAAAATATTTTTATAACAATTTCCAAATAGATATTATAAAATATCGTAAAGATTACCAAGTAACATTTATGATAAAATGCTTAAATAGATTATAAATACAAAAATGATTTTTTTCAGAAAAAAAAAAACAATATCTATAGTCATGTTGTTATAAGCCATAAGATAAACAAGAGGATTCATTCATAGGGTTGGCAGTTGGTAAGGTGAATACCAAGAGCTAAGGCATGAGAACAATGTTTGTGCATACAGAATTTTCCATGGTGAGAAAAACATTATGAGACATGCTAATACATGTACCTCAAAACTCAAAATGTAATACTTATAACATTTTGATTATAAATTCCTTACCCAGTTTTATTTCAAAAACCAACTATGTTTCTATTGTTTATAGAGTAAAACAAGAGTCACACTATGAGTCTGTTAACTTGTTTGCTTATATTTCCAGTTAGACTAGACTAGACAATGATTTCCCTGAAAATTATATAGCACAAGAACACAGCCATGCATGCACACACAAACCACCAGTTTTTTCTTCAAGTTTTTTTCAGTTGGATAAATGATTATTTGAATTATTTGAAATTCTGATATACTATTGTAATTGTGAAAATTTTCACAGTCACTTTGTATCATAATTGCAAATGCACATTCTGTGACCCAAAAATGAACTGTATGAGTGATGTACTTACTAAGCTATTGGTTTAGAGATAGCCCCACCCATGTGTCAAAATGACATGTACCACTAAAGGGTGTTTAGAACATACAAACAACCCACATCTCCAAACAGATAATACACAAATTTTATTACCCATAATGGATTGTGATGTAACAGCTAAGATGATTGAACTCCATTTTATCTATCAATAAGGAGAAATATCAGAAGAATAAAATTGAGTAAGAATAACAATAATGAGTTTGCTTCATAAGAGTTCATGGTTATATTGATATATCATGTATCATTTAATAATAAAAATTACTGAATTATTAATGTATGTATTCAATAGAGAGAAAAGAAATTGATCAGACCAGACTTTAATCTGAAAGAAATGGACTCATACCTTTATTTTTCCCACATTTTATTGGTACATTGTAGTTGTACTTAATGATGGGATTTGTTTTAACATATCTGCATCTGCACACTATATAACAATATATTTTGACCAATATTTATAGCTCCCAAGCACCTCTCCCTCCCTCTCTACAGCCCCTGTCCCTCTACTGATCTCACTTTGATTTTCATGAGATCCTTGTCCTCCATTTCTTTTCTTTTTTCCTCACTAGCTTCTACTTATGAGAGAAAACATATCACCCTTGACCTTCTGAGGTTTGATTATTTCTTATTTCACTTAATATAATGGTCTCAGGGTCTACCTATTTTCCTGAAAATGACATAATTTCATTTTTCTTCATAGCTGAATGAAATTACATTGTATATATACCACATTTTCTTTATCTGCTCATCCATTGATACACATCTTAGCTGGTCTCATAGTTTGGCTATTGTAAATTGTGCTGCTATAAACATGAGTATGCATGTATCACTGCAATGTTATGATTTTAGGATAAATACTAAGGAGACATAGCCAGGTCCTATTGTGGTTACCTTCCTAGTGTTTTGAGGAACCTCCATATTGACTTTCATAGTGGTCGTACTAATTTGAAATTGTACTAATTAGCAACCCTATCAACAGTGTAAAAGTAGTGCCTTTTCTCAACATTCGCTTCAGCATCTCAAAAGTTGTTGGCCATTTTTATTTCTTCTTTTGAAAAGTATCTGTTTGATTAATTTGCTCATTTACTAATTAAGCTATTTAATTTTTAGATGTAAAATTTTTTAGCTGTTTATATATTCTAGATACTAATTCTCTGTCAGTATAATAGCTAGCAAATATCTTCTCCCATTCTATAGGTTCCGTCTTAACATTGTTAAATGTTTCCTTTGCTGTGAAGTTTTTTCTTTTTAATTTGATTCCATTTCATTTATTAACTCTGGCATTATTTCCTGAGCCACTGGATTTTGGATTCCTAACTTTAGAACAATGGTGACTGCCATAATTATACTTGATGAAAAAACCCTCTAAATAAACCACCATGTGTATATAATTATATGATGGTTTATTTAAAGATATATATATATATATATATATATATATATGATTATACATATATATGATTATATATACACATTTATATATGATTATACATATATATGATTATACATATATATGGTTATACATATATATATACACACACACATATATATGATGGTTTATATAGTGCATATGTATATAGCATATATTATATATGAATATATATATGTATGTATATATATATATATATATATATATATATATATATATGCAATTTTGAGTTCAATTGTATCATAAGCCACATAATTTACACAGGTATTTACAAATGTCTGAATGAATCATTTCTTTCATAGTTGAAAGAAAAATATACTAAGTGAAAAATTCTGAGGTCTCATGGTCAGCTTGCTTTCTATATACAAAGAAAGATACATGCTTTTTAAAAAATACTTTACTATACTCTAGCTTTCTGAGCTACTGCATAAATAGGGCTAAAAATAAAAAAGAATTCTCTACACCCACCTACATCTGCAAGAGCAATCTGTTCAACCCCATGGATTACCAATGATTCAAGATTTATGCAAAAGGTTTGGCTTTTAGAATCTATCATAATTGGAAATACTCTCTTAAAAAGTCAATGGATAGAAAATAGTTAAAAAGCACAGTAGATGCAAATGTATCAATAACTACTATATACACAAAGAGTCTAAAACACCAAATAAAAGACAGGCTATTAGAATAGCTTTTAAAAAAAGCAACACCAAAGCATAGGCAACTCAAAGAAAAAGACAAACATATTTAAAGTAAAGGGATACTGAAAGATATACCATGCTAACAATGATCAAAAGAAATTCAACTGACTTTCAGTTTCTGGTCTTTCATATAAAGAGCTCAGAAGTCTTTGAACCATTCCTAAGCAAAAAGTGAAAAATCAGAATACACTAAAAAGACAATAATTCTTTATAGATCTATCAGAGAATTGAGGTTACAGGGCAAATTGATGATATCCTCCCTTGCCCTGTATATTAGACATAGTTAGGCATATACAAACAAGTACAAGATATCAAAAGCAGAAATAATTTACCCCAAGTAGAAACTTCTACAAAAATAAGTGCCAGGGTAGGTAGGAAAACCTGAAACGTAATTGACAAGTTTCTAGAGGCTCAGTGTGGTCATGTTTGAAAGTTAAAATCTTCACTTGGTGCTAGTTATGTGAGAGCCACAGTACTTTTTGAATTTTACCTCTGGGAGTCCTAGCAGGTTCACATTTTAAAAACTCATGAAAAATCTCTCCAGGTTTCTGGTTGGAGGAGGGGGAATCTATCCACTTAAAATTATATCAGAACGTTTTGCTTTCCTTAACATGGCCGAACCTCTCAAGAAATTTTACCAGTTTAACCTTTTGGGGGTTTTCAAAGTTTGATCAACTGAGGTGAAAGGACTTATCCAGCATACCAAAATATACAAAGAAATATTCTAAATGAAAGTCAAAGCAATTAATAATAATACAAATAAAAGTTTTATTTTACTATTACTTATTCCTCCTCTAATGCTCTTCCCTTGTTTATGTAGATTTTAGTTCCAGTCTTATAGGATGTAAGCATCTTGTCCCAACTAAAGGGGGAAAATTGAGAAGCACAGGTGGAGTTTATAGTCTAGGAACACAGTTTCACCAAAGACTGTGATGCAGTCATAAACTATATAAATTCCCCTTCTTCCATATCTAGCAAACACACTGCTATACATCTATTAACTACAGTTCCTTTTGGTCAATACATCATGTGTAACTTACACCAAAAAATAACTAAATGTTTCCGTAGACCAATAACATAGTTTAGAAAGACAGATAATGCATAAAAATGAGTCAGATATGGCAGAAATGTTAGAAAGATCAGATTAGGTATGTGAAATATCAATTAGTATTCTAAGGGTTCTAATGGATACAGTAGACAGTATGTAGGAACAGACAATGAAAAAATGGAAATTATAAGAATAAAAGCAAAGATATAAATTAAAAAACAAAATGAAAATGCTTTAGGTGGGCTCATTAGTAGACTGCACTCAGCTTAGGAAAGAAATTACCTTTCAAAACTGAATTGTAAATAAAGGTCATCTCAGTCAAGTAGAAATTGAGAGAATACATTGCCAAAAGGCCTGTCTTGAAAAAAAAAAAGAAATAGAAGATCTGAAATAGAAGAAAAATTATATAGACTGAAACTAGAATCTACATAAAAAAGGGAAGAGCATTAGAAAAAGATAAGTAATAGTAAAATAAAACTTTTATTTGTATTATTACTAATTGCTTTTACTTTCATACAGAATAATATTTTTTGTATACAATGCATTTGATGGTTACAAATTATGCATATGTCAAATAAATGTTGATAAATACATAAGGAATGAGATGTAGGAATTAGAAATACTTTGTTATTATAAAATACTTACACAATATGTGAAGATAAATAGAATATTTGGAGTGTACCAAAATAAATTATAAATGTATATTTCAATTTCTAGGACAAAAATTGAAATAAGTGAAAAAGAGAATTAACTGATATGCTAATATGGAGAAAATGAAAACATAAAATATAAAACTGAAAGCAAAAATTCAGAAATGGATTGGAATGTAGAGATGAGATGAAAATCAAGAGCAATGAATAAAAATAAAAAACAATTATGGTAGAATTTCATCCAAATATATAAATGACTAATAAAATGTCAATGATCAAAATATGCCCATTAACAGGCAGAGATAGTCAGAAAGAGTGGATCAAAATGTAAGAATTAATTATAGTTGACTATAAGAAACTTACTTCAAATATAAAAGATGCACAGTTAGTAGCAAAGAGATGGAGAAAGACATACAATGTTAAGACGATTCTTTATAAGGCTAGATTAGATAGAGCAATTTTAAACACGGAACACTTGAGAGTATGTGAAATTCTGAAAAAAACACAGTACTAAATAATCAGGTCTTTCTTTCTTAGAAGACACAACAATCTTTAGTATCTACGCATCTGACAACATAGTATGACTGTAATTGTAATATTGATAGCCCTCTATCAGAGAGGGACAGATCCAGTAGGCAAAAAAGTCAGTAAGGATATAATTGAACTCATCAATATCATCATCAGTGGGATCTAATTGACATTTACAGAATATTTTACCCAAATACAGCAGAATACAAATTCTTTTTAAGCTCACATGTAATATTCACCAAGATAGGTCGTACCATAGATGATGATGATGATGATGATGATGATAATAATAAACTTAAGAAATGTAAAATGAATGAAAAAATAATATTTTCTTAGAATGTAATGAAATTAAGTAGAAATCAATAATACAATGATAGTTGGGTTTTCTAAAATGCTTGAAAAATTAAACAATGCACTTCTAAATTATATATGTGTAAAAGAAAAAATTTCAATAGTAATTAAAAATAAGAGGAAATGGGAATGAAAATGCAACTTTTTGAAATTTGTTGTATGTAGAAAAAGCAGTGCTTAGGGGAAAATTTATTGCCTATATATAAAGCAAGCTCAACATCAACAATCTAAGCTTCAATCTAAGGAAGTCAGAAAATAAGAGTAAATTAAATCCAACACATGTCATACAAAGAAACAAAATTAAAGCATTAACTTTTAAAAATAGAAGCAAAATGCTGATATAGAATTTTTTTTTTAAAAGCTGGTTCTGAAATTAATAACCCTCTGCTAGGCTAAAAATGGAAAGAGGAGAGATCACTTCAGAGCCCAGGTCAATAAAGGAATGATAAAGGAACGCTGTGAAAAAATGTATTCAGGGAATTGACAAGATAACTTCTAGAGCTAAAATCCATTATATCCAATTGCAGTATATAAAGTTAACCTACAAAAGTAATATGCTTTCTTATATACTGAGAGCAAACAAGGAGAAATTGAAATTAAAAGCACACTACCATTAAGAGAAGTATCATTGAAATATGTAGGTCTAAATTGAAATACGTAGATCTAAATCTGCAAAAATTATGCAAATATATATTAGGGAAACTATCTGATAAAAGAAAAAAATTAAAATGA
Source organism: Marmota monax (assembly GCF_021218885.2). Taxonomy (NCBI): domain Eukaryota; kingdom Metazoa; phylum Chordata; class Mammalia; order Rodentia; family Sciuridae; genus Marmota; species Marmota monax. The sequence continues at coordinate 5,171,226 of NW_026695198.1, read as the reverse complement.
CTAAATAAGTGGAATATTTCCATGTCCATTGATAGGAGGACTCTAGATTCATTTATAGATTTAAAATCATAACAATCAATGTCCTAGAAAGTTGCATTGTAGATATCAACACAGCAATTCTGAAGCTGAGATGGGAGAAGTAAAAGACATAATAATTCACCATATAGCGAAAAATCAAACAATAATAGGAGACTGGCACTTCTTGACCACAAGAATTAGTAAAAACCTATATTAATCAAGACATTGTAACATTGGAGACAGCAAAGGAGGAGGAGGGAGAAGAGGAAAAAAAGGAGGAGGAGGGGAAGGGAGAGGAAAGGATCAGAAAGATCAATTGAATAGAATAGAGAGCTCAGAAATAGTCCTCCAAAATTATCAACTTGTCTGTGACTAAGCAGCAAAGGCAGAGCTGGGGTTGTAGCTCAGTGGTAGAGCACTTGCCTAGCATGTGTGAGACACTGGGTTCGATTCTCAGCACCACATATAAATACATAAAATAAAGGTCCATTGACAACTAAAAAACTTAAAAGAAGAAGAAGAAGAAGAAAAGGCATTCCATGAAGAACAGGTAATCTTTTAAACAAATGGTGCTGGAAAAATTGGACATTCTTGAGAAAAACAAACAAACAAACATACAAATGAAGAGGTGAAGAATACAGACACAAGATTTTACTGCTTTGGTGAATACTGACACGGAATGAATCATTCACCAAATTATAAGATATAAGTATATAAATAGTCTGAAAATAACAGAGGAGAAAAACTGGACGACCTTAGGTTTGGTGAGGAGTTTTTAGATATATCACCAAACACGTGATTCATAACAGAAATAATTGATAGTCTGGATTGCAGTAAATTTTAAACTTCTGTTTTGTGATAGGCATGCTTAAGAAAATGAGAAGAAAAGACACAGATTGCAGGAGCATATTTACAAAAGACATAACTGTCGAAGCAGTATTATTCAAAGTACACAAAGAAACTAACACCACATATTAATAGGGAATTGTAAATCAAACAAGGAGATGGCACTACCCAGCTATCAGAATGGTAAAAATCTAAACATTGACAAGAAATGCTGGCAAGAATGTGCAGCCACAGGGACTCCCGTTCATTGCTGTGCAAATGCAAACTGGTACAGCCAGTTTGGAAAACGTTTTGGCAGTTTCTTACAAAGCTACACATACTTCTACCATATGATCCAGCAAGCACATTTCTAGGTATTTACCCAAATGAATGAAAACTTATGTCCACACAAAAACCTGCACACGAATGTTTATAGCTGCTGTAGTTTTAATTGCCAAACCTGGAAAAGAACCAATATGTCTTTCAATAGGAGAATGAATAAACAAATAGCAGTAATTCACTCAGCAATAAATAAAAGTGAGCTATCAAGATAGTTAAGAAAGCTTAGCATGGTGGCAAATGTCTGTAATCCCAGCTGTTCCATAGGCTGAAGCAAGAGGATCGAAAGTTTGAGGATAGCCTGGGCAACTTAGTGAGACCCTGTTTTAAAATAAGGAATAAATAGGGGTGGGGATATTTCTCAGTGGTAGAGTCCTTCTGGATTCAATCCCCAATACTGAAAAGGTCAAACATAGCAAAACAGAACAAAGACATTTAAGGAGAATCTTAAATGCATAGAATCACATGAATGAAACCAGTGTGAAATGAATACATATTATAAAATGCTATTTTATATAACATTCTGGGAAGGCAAAACTGCACAGACTGGTAACAAGATCTGTGGTGCCAGTGGTTTGGGGGACTAGCAATGGTGAAGCTGGCAGAGCATAGAGAATTTCTAGGACTATGGAATCATTGTATGGGATATTAGAATGGTTGATATAAGACATCATACTTTTAATTAAACCAATTAATAGTGCAACCCAGAATCAAACCTAATGTAAATTATGAAATATACTTGATATAAAATTTAATATTTGTCATGGTTTGGATATGAGGTGTCCTCAAAAGGCTCATGTGTGAAGCAATGCAAGAAAGTTCATAGATTAAAATGATTGGGTTCTGAGAGCCTCAACTTAATCCATATTAACAAATTAATGAATGGATTAACTGGGTGTTAAGTGCAGGGAGATAGGGTATGGCTGGAGAAGGTGGGTCACGGTGAGTGTAACTTTGGTGTTTATATTTTGTCCCTGGTGAGAAGCATCACTCTGCTTCCTGAGTGTCATTTTCTGAGCTGCTGTCTTCTGTCACACTCTTTTTCCTGATGTCCTGGCTCACCTTGGGGTCAGAGCAACATGAGTCCCAAATAAACTCTTCCTCCTCTAAAATTGTTTTGTCAGGTCTTTTGGTCACAGCAGTGAAAAAGTTGATTAAAACAGTATTATAACAATTTTAACAAATATACCACACTACCGAATGTTCCAAAGGGAATACCTATATTGAGTGGAGGTATCTGAAATTCAATGCACTTTCTCCTCAATCATTCACAAACCTAAAACTGCTCTAAGAATTAAAATCTATAAACTAAAAAATAGGTTTTTCAAAATAAAAATCTACCAAGGATGTAGATAATTTTATATTTAATGCATCACATATGACCTACAATCTACAAGTATCTGTAAGATATACTCTTTTCTTGGTCAAAATAGAAACAGGGTAAATAAAGCATTTGAGCCACTGTGGTTAGCCTACTTTCTCCATGTGAGAAAAATACATGTTTTTAAACTGATTTTTTTTTACAGTACATATTTCTAAGCTACTGCATAAATCTCCTAGACTAAATATGATTCCCGACTCACCCAGGTCTGTAGGAATAATCTGTTTGCAGTCCCTGAATTATAATGATTTAGGATTTATGCCAAATTTTGTTTTGTGGGAATGTGTCATAATTGAAAGTATTTCCTTAATTTTTATTAAATATATGAAAATATGTATTTGGAACTATAAATACCAGATTCAGGAGACAGGAAAGGAAATAGCATCTTAGAGAGTTACTTCAGGCCATTTTGTTAGCATGATAGGAAGTGGATATTTAATACTATTTCTTGTACTATTTCTCATGCATAAAATGATATATAATAACAAGTAAGAAGGGCTAAACATTTTATAATCTATAACTTAACGCAAAGTAAACTGAGTAGATTTATAAAATAATTTTTTAAGCTATGGCTAATATACTCTAATAAATGTATAATATATCCATGAGACAAATCCAGAAACAAGCAAAATTTAAATAAATACAAAAGAAATAATAAACATAAATTTAAAAAGTGAAAAATGTTGCTCTCAATAAAGAAGATAGCTGGGAGAGGCAACACATGCCTCTAATCCCAGCAACTCCAGAGTCTGAGGTAGGAAGATTGCAAGTTCAAGATCAGCCTGGGCAATTTAGCACATCACTAAGCAAATTACTGAAATCCTGTCTCAAAATACTAAAATCTTCAAAAAAATATAAAAATGTATGGGGATGTAGCTGAGTGGCAAAGTGCTTCTGGGTTCAATCCCCAGTATAATAACAAAAAATTAAAAGGAGAAGAAAATGTTCTCTAGAATTGAAGAGGAAAAAATATCATCGTTTGCAGGAAAAAGATAGTAAGACTAAATACCCCATTTCTAAATAATGACTTTCTGGCTAAGGCGGTTGTGTGATATATTTAACACAGTCAAAAGAAAGAATAAGCATTTTATATTCACGCAAATTACTTTCACAAATTATGAGCACTAGGAGTTACCAACATGCAATAAGAACTATTCCTGAGCAATTTAACTTAGGGAAAAAAAAAAAAAAAAACTTCAGGTAATATACAGGAATAGAGATACTTTGGTATGACTAATGACAAACAACAATTAACCAAAGACTTGATGATAGTAATAAAGGAAAAATTTTCATGATTTCAGGCTCTGACTATAGAGATATATTGCAATTTTGTCAAAAAAGTCATAGAGTAAATGTCTTCAATAGTTAAACGATCTGCCTACAAAGGACAAATTGAATGTTTCATAACTGTAAAATGGAATGAAGTCATAAAGAGGAAGAATGTACTGAGGTGTGCTACAATGTGGATGAATCTCAAAAACATTATGCTAAGTAGAAGAAGCTCACACAAGTCACATAAAAATCTGGTTCCTTTTATCTGAAATGTCCATCCTTAGACCCAGAGAATAGCTTATGGTTGCCAGGAAGGAAGAGGGAATAGTGGCTGGACCATGGGCACAGGTGTTTTGGAGTGATGAAATGCTTTACATTTAGATTGAGTCAGTGGGTGGCACAACACTATGAATGAGCTCATTGTGCTGAGTTGTCCACCTTTAAGCAATTCATTTTATACTGTATGAATGAAGCAAAAGGTAGTTAAAAAAACAGGAGAATACAGAAAAGAATAAAATAGAGAACAATATTTGTCCTATAGTTGTTCCTGAGAATACAATAATATTATTTTAAACATAAGATAAAGGGGAATAAGTGATTGCAAGCTGATTTGATTACCATTTATTGTTCATAGGAATTAATAAGAAAAATCTAATCCAAACCAAACCAAATAAAAAATATAGGTCACTGGCTGTTTTCATCAGCTATTTTGCTGCTGTGACTAAAAGATCTGACCAGAACAATTGTAGCAGAGGAAAAGTTTATTTGATAGCTCACGGTTTCAGAGATCATGGTCCATAGAAGGCTGGCTCTGTTCCTCGGGACTCAAGGTGAGGCTGAACCTCATGGCAGGAGAGAGTGGCAGAAGGAAGTCCCTCATATCATGGTGATCAGAAAGCAGAGAGATAGATAGAGACAGTGTCTCCACACTTCAGATACAAAATATATACCCTATAGCCACACCCCAGTGAACCACTTTCTCCAGCCACAATCCACCTGTCTCCAGTTACCACTCAGTTAATATCATCAGGGATTAATTAAGTCACTAATTAGGCTAAGGCTATAACCCAATCACTTCTTTTCCAAACCTTCTTGCACTGTCTCATATCTGAGCTTTTGGGAGACACCTCACATCCAAACCTTAACACTGGTAATAATGTATAAAGTTATCAATGTAAAGAAGCAAAATGTAAGTCATTAGAAGCAAAATATACGTCATTCTAAAGGAAAAAAAAATGTGTGAAAAAAAGAGAAACCTCTTATATAAAATAGATCACAAACCACAATGTTTTAAATGGAAGTATACATCACAAAATTAAAATCTAAACATTAGAGGAGAGGGATCGAATAGTGAGAAATTGGCAGTGGTAGAAGTACACTCCAAATTAGACTATGCTTTGTTCATTTCCCTTTGGAATCTTGTATTTATCATGCAACATGAAAGAAAAAGAATTCCTAATATTGAAAATTAAATGGAGAAAAGCAAAAATGTCACAGATAATATAGTTGTGGCATAATCACACATAAAAGTCGTAACTTAAAATAAAATTTAACCATACGTATGTGGAAGGGTATACCAGAAGATTAAGAACATGTTGTGGAAAATACAAATTCTTTTCAGTTCTCATATTGTTGATGCTGTTAATGTTGCTACTCTAAAATTGTTGTTTGTATTGTAATATGAAATTAGTAGTAACTGGGCAATACTCCATATTTTCCATTTCAGGTATCCTATAGAGAAATTATTCTTTCATAGAGAAGAGGTCAATAAAATAGAGGAGTTTAAATGAAATTCCTTTGTACTGAATGTAAAGAATTGATATGAACTAATTCTGGATTTACATATTAAGTTATAATCTTTTGTAAATTATTTCAATAATTTCAAGCTTGAAAATATTTCAGGCTTAAAAAATGAGCAACTGAATATAAATTAGATATCCTAGAATACAAACTGGTGTCCCACATGTCACAACTTTTCTCTTAAAGGATGTTGTTTGGAGAAATGGCTGATTTGGGATTGTGGCAGGAACTATTTGTTATGTGTCTAAAACATCAGGCTAACTATTGAACAAGCAGTCAAGTACTGCTAAGAGTAATGATTACAAAGGAGCTACATAACTAAACAAGTAAACATTTAAAAGGCATGATAATTGAATAATAGATTGATTAATAAAAATGACAGAGGAGCAACATAAACAGGTCCTCAGAAAAAGACAATTTGAGCTGGAAGCAATGACACATGCCTGTAATTTCAGGAGTTTAAGAGGCTGAGGCAGGAGGATCATAAATTCAAGGCCAGCCTTAGCAAGTTAAGAAGGCCCTAAAGAATTTAGCGAGACCCTGTCTCAAATAAAAAATAAAAAGGGCTGGGGTGGTGTTCCAGTGGTAAAACACCTCAGGGTTCAAGCCCTAGTGCTTCTATTACCAGGGATTTAGTTTTGCCTCTCATTAACCTCACTAAAATTGAACCATAAAATGAGTACCTTAGACTGATTCCCTTAACTCAATACTATGTATGTGGGTTTTTTCCCATGCTATTGTGTGTATTGCTAGTTAATGCATTTGAATTACTTTGTAATACTTCACTGCATGGATAGAGCACAATTCATTTACTTATTCTATTGACAAGCATTTGACTTTTTTCTAGTTCTTGGTTATTGTGAACCACACGACTATAATGATTTTTGTGTAAAGTTTAATGAACATAAGAATGTCTTTCTACTGGAAATATCAAATTAGTTTTTGAAAAAAAAATTTTTAATGAAGGAAAGAACCAATCTGTAATACTAGGTCAACCAATAGTAGAAGACAGGAAGTTGTTGTAATTTGGTATAAAAGTATTAGCTTATAAACCAGGTAGCAGTCATAGAATTAGAATAGAAAATATATGCAATAGGATTTTTTTAAAAGACCTAAGAGGTAAGTGGGTTAAAATATAACGTTTACAATTGGATGGTGTTGTATGCATACTAGTTTTCATATAAATACATTACTGTGGTGCATGTATATGCATATAACTTATATTTTACTATTTGGGAACTAATATCCATAACTCTATAAATCTAAATTACTATGGCCAACACAATTGAAGTATTGACAGGAAAGCATGAATGTCTCCTAAATCTACTTAAGAACATTTTCCCAACAGTATTGGGAGCAGAGCTCTCAGCCCCCAGTTCACATCCTTTTGAAATAAATAGTACAGAGTGTTCTTGTGGGAGTCACACGGTGCCATTTGTATTATGGGTAATTGAGAGATTAGGTTTGTGCTGCAAAATAATGGAGGGCAATGAATCAAGCATTCATTTCCTTTCCACAGAGAAAATGAGGAAAGAGATTGAACAGATGGAGCTCCAGGGAGGCAAACAAAATCTAGGCCACAAGGAGTATACCAGTATGTGTTCTCAAGTTAAAGAAAGACTGATGCCCTTCATGCAGATAAGCATGGTATCCAATGGCTTCACGATAGCATAATCATATACTTACCTCCATTCTGTTATCTGTACTTGTAAGTTGCCTTGCCTGTACCAAGAACAGTTCTAAGAACAGACTAAGTCAAAGGGAAAAGGGATGGGTCAGGGCCAAGGACAAACAGGCCCATTGTAATTACAACTGAGACAGTTAGGGACCTGATCTAAGTAAGCAAAGGATGTCATAGGGAATACAGACAGAAAAGCAAAGGATATCAAGATTGTCCAAGCTCTTTTCTGGAGGAGGCATAAGGCTTGCAAGAGAATGGATTCTTCATATGGGGGAGCACAGCTTTTAATTCCAAACCTCATTCCTGCTTGTGTTGACCCCATTTCTCCATGGTGGCGCCACCATTTCTGTTTCATTTCTGACCTTTAAGAAAAGGTAAGTGAATTTCTCTCTCACTTGAAGATTTCTGCTGTTTCCCCATTGCTCATAGGCTAATGTGCAAAGTTCTTCTCCATCAGTTAACCTTGTCTATATAGAGAGTATTCTTGCACTTTATCTTCAAACCAGGGCAACTTAATCATGACTCCAGAAATAGGCCTGAATCAGGACTATTCTACACAAACTATGTCACATGGTCACCAAGGGAATGTTACACACATACAGATCGCCATCAACATCTTTCCTTTTCTTTGCCACATATCATAGGTTTTAGTGACAGTTCCTATTTTCTATAATTCAATGAGGCTCAGCTGTTCATAATTACTGCTTCTTCAGCAAGGAGTATCTTTATTGTCCTCTCCACTTAGCAATTACACTTTTTCTTTCATAATGTAGCATAAGTACTATGTCCATGCAATATTTTCTAATGTATGTTACCAGCAAGTGTACTCCATTATTAATGAAGATTTAGAATAAGTGATTTTTGGCACAGTGCTTGGGATACAGTGTTTGTGAATGCTGTTTTATTTACATTTATTTGTTTGTTTTTTGATGCTAGTGATCCAACCCAGAACCTCAGCATGCTAGGTATATGTCCTACCACTGAGCAACTCCCCAGCTCTTTACACTTCTTATTGTAATCATTAATGCATGTGTTTCTTAAAAACAACTATACACTTCTCCAGGTTAGCATTCTATCCCAAAATGTTGTTGCCTACTTAATACCAAGAAGACTGTCTTCAATATATTAGGTTCAAAATATCTACTGGGTGAGTAAAAATATTTTTTACCCTAATGCCTGCCCATCATAGTTTTCTATCTGCAGAAGGTAAAATATTTTAAAATTCCTTTATAAATTCCATTATTTTCACAGATTTCCTATACAAGAAAGAAGTGATGTGAAAAACAGTTCAATAGCTTGTGCTGTTCTAAATTATGTTTTGTGATTTTTCTAAGTAGTAACATTAGTAAAGGCACTAAATCCTCCTTTGACAAAATGATTTAAAGTACAACTGAACATGCAAAATGAATCCAAAATTAATTCAATATACATGGCCATGGTTACAGGGTACATTCATTACAGGAGACAGTGCTTTATATATAATTTCCAATGCTTGGAAGTTACATTTTCTACTGTTAATAAGTATATTCTGACACCATCATAGATTCTACCAAGTTTAACAAATTCTAAAAGCTAGGAAAATATGTACACATTTATTATGTTTTACTGAGAGGAGTTCAACCTCTTGAATTGATCACTGCAGTTGATAGGACTGAGATTAAACATCATGAAAAGAACAATAACAAGGTAAGGTGAACTCTGACCAAAAAACTCAGAAAGAAAATGTAAGAGTTAAAACTGTTTCAAGTAACTGAATGGCATAAATGGAAAAATTGAGAAAAACATTTAGGTAACTTTGTTTGAACATTGTCTTCTCACATTCAGTTTCCTTTTTCTGAATTTCCAGGTAGTATTTACTCAGTGAAAATTCAAAAGTAGAAATGTGCTTGTCATCAGCACTTTTTCAGCTCCCACCTGTGAGTTGTTGAGCTTAATTGCAGCACAGATGCTCATGGTAGGAACAAAGTAGAGGAGAGCTTTGATGATTTGCACCTTTAATATTATTATTTTTTTTCTTTCTTTTCAGTGGTTTTAAATAAAAGATAATTAAAAAGGCATAACTACGTTCACTGTGAGTGTTCAAGAAGTGGGGGGAAGCATTCTTAGAATGACACACACCTCAGTTTTAACTATTCCACATTTTAGTTCAACATTACGGGGGTTTTTTTGCTTTGTTTTCTGAAGCAGTCTGCAGTCTGTAATTTTCCATTCAGTATTCAATAACTCTGTGAAATAATTTCACCAGCTGAAATGTTAGTTTGTTTTGTCTTTCATGTTATTTTTATCTTCCTTGAAACAATTCTCAATAATGTTGCATAATATAATCATTTCAGGTTTTTTTTCAATTTACTCTATTCTTTCTAATTTGTGGGAAATGTCCATAAAATAAATACAGAGTTTGAACAGTATGGAGGTTTTTATAAAGTGAATTTAGAAATAATTATTCATTTTGACATGTAATTTATCTCCTGCTAGCTCCAGGGAAGCAATGATACTGTTCTTTTTCTATAGGTCACACATGGAAAATGGTGTTGAGTTGCAACGAATGCTGCATCACAGATATAACAGACCAAAGTGAAACTGACATTACTCAGTGACTCCCACAGCCCTATCGCCTGATCTTGCAAATTGTAATGCTATTTTAGAAGTTGAATGCATACCTTATACAAAAAAGCATTAAAATAGCATTCAACTTGAATCTCTTTAATTAATTTTTTTAAATAATGTAAATTATTTAAAACCTGTAATGATTATTTTTATTAATGAGTCATTTAATACACACTACATAATCATTAAGTTCAAATCTGTCAGTCTGTCAAATGCTACAGGTAGAACTGTTACCATCAAGGATACAAAAAATATGATGCACCCTCTTGTTCTCTACCTAATGACCTCTAGAAAACAGAAAAGTTCACCAATATTTAAATAGAAGATAAATTAAAAGTACTCAGGAAAAGTGTAAGCCAGATGCAGAGTCAGAGGAGATCATATTTAATTGGAGAGATTACAACAATCTTTGTGTAACAAGTGACACTTAAAATTGTCCTATAATTATCATTTCTTCTTTGACATGGGGTGAGAGAAGAGGTGATACAAATCATTCCAGATTTATGAAATACCTTAAGGGAAAAAATGACTTTAGAAATTATAAAGCATTTTGAGGAAATGGCAAGATGTCTGAAACTTTTTCATGAGACTCAGGTCTCCACCTGTACCTCCTTTCCTTCAAGTAGACAACAGTTTGTCACTTGATATGAACATGACCAATAAAACTGTCAACCTCTTCTCCTTCTGGCATTGCAATCCTTTGATACTTACCAGAGTCATTTCACTGTTTCTTGATGTAATCTTCTACAACCAAAAGAAATTGAGTTACATGGAACTCAAATCCCAATTACACTTGTACTGATTCTTTTATTTTCGTAATAATTATGCCATGGTAACTTAATCAATTGCATAGTGAACAGGATTAATTGACCTGGAGGATAATCCAGGGGGAGACTTGCACACTCCCAGATATAGGAGGCAGAGCTAAGTCTGGGGAGACTCCAAAACTCAGTTATGCAGTGTGATGTACTGAGGAAGGAAAGTCTGCACAGGGAGATACCACAAGGAGTCCACAACAAGTTTCCTGAAGATTCAGCTGATTACCAATCCTATGGCTATGTGAGAAAATTTTCCAAAACCAGAGAAAGAATATCTAAACATTAGATGATATAGTACCCCATCCTCACAGAGACCAAAAACAATGCCTGTCCCTCAGCCAGAGTAAAAATTCAGAATACTTGGAGTCCTGAGGAAATACCTTGGAAGGTTCCTGGCTCAGTGATCTACCATTAGCCCTGGACTGAACACTGCTCTACTCCAAACTAAAATCTTAAGAGTAATATATGAAAGGATTAACTCTACGTGACTTCACTATATGCCATAACAAAGCTGAGTAACATCTATAGGAATACGAGTATTATGCAGAAGAAAATATGGTAAAGTACACAATGTCTGACATTCGATTTAAAAAATGACTAGGTATACAAAGTATCAGGGCAGTTCCACCTCTAATAGATAAGAAATCAATCAAAATTGACTCAAAAGTGACATAGATTTAGAGCCAACACAGATGTACATTAAAAAATAATTATAAATAGATTCCACATATTCAAAGTGCTAAGTATAGATACAAAGACATAGGAAAGATCCCAAATCCAATGTCTATATGAATGGTGAAATATTTAATGTCATACAAACATACACACAAAGTAATTGACAGCAATTAAACATTATAAAGAAAAATAATAGTGAACCTGAAGACATAGTAAAAGAAATGACAAAATGAGCTACAGAGATAAAATGAATTATTAAAATATTAAAAATAGGGCTGGGGCTGTAGCTCAGCGGTAGAGTGCCTGCCTTGCACATATGAGGCACTGGGTTCGATCCTCAGTACCACATAACAAATAAATAAATAAAGATACTGCATCCATCTACAACTAAAAATATACATATATAAAAAATAATAAAAATAAACATATCCTCACAGTTGATCAAACATATACATGAACAAGAAAATATTTTCAATTAAAACTTTTCAAGGTAATGAAAACTACCATCCCACATATCTAGCAATCTCAACAGAACCCAAGCACAAGAAACGTAAGTAAATCTATACCAAAACATATCACAAGGAAGAGGTTCAAGACAAGTGATAAAGGACAAGTTTAAAAGGCACTGAGAGTGAAAGAGCCAAGATTTTTGGGGTCAGGATACAAAGATGAAAGTATCTTCTCAGAAAATTAAGTAAAAGCACAACTACCACATTTTAATTAGAATGCTTCCCTCATTTTTAACAAATAACTCTATCCACTGAAGAGGCATAGAGGTAATTCCCAGATGATCTAGTGGTAATCAACATCCCTGACAATGTGAATGCCCATTTGTGTCCTAAATTAGAGAAATCAGCATTGAAAGAAAGAATGGAGTGAAACTTTCAAAACTACATAAAAATTGATTGCTTGCTAAATGCTGATAAATGTTTTATCAATCTTTTTTTCAAGTATGATAATAGAAAGCTAGTTATGTAGAAAAAGAAAGCCTTTGAACCTTAGCAATGATTATTGAAGTATTTAAGGTGGCAATGAGAACAACCTGACATTTAAATGACTTTGAAAAAAAAGTTATGTTCAGGAGATGAAAGAAGATATTGATTCCCATTCATTACATTGTCCTTTTGTGTCTTTTCACTTATGTTTTGTTTTCCATAATTAAAAAATTCTCAAAGCAGCTGTGAGCTAATGATAGTTTTGAATCACCAGGTGTTTTCTAAGTATGTTCTATATCAGTTTGGCGTCACAAAGTAAGTTCAAAAGTATACGTTGACAATTTTAATTCATTGTCCTACATAGTATAGTTCCTCCACTTAACAAAATAGCTGGTGACCAACAAGCAAAAAAAAAAAAATTACTTTCTGTTAATGAAAACTTGTTACAGAGAAACCAATATAACACTGAATGTAGCCATTCAAATGAGGAAATTGCATCTGATGTTAAAAGGCAGGTTTTAAATTTTCATGTGCCTTTCCGCTGTTCTAAATTATTCTATTCATGTAGGACAAAATTGTGAAAGAAATGAGTTTTTCCGTAATCAAAAACAGCATGTAACTAAGGCTATCTGCTGTAGGGGATATATCAATTAAGTGACCTTTCAACTGAAATACCTGAAATAGACTGCAGTTTTAAACATTGATTTTTTAGACGCCTGTACATATTTTGGTGACTAGCACAAAGCTTTCTAAAGTGGTTGTTCCTGTAATTTCTAACTGAATAGGCTCTCACTGAGATATCTCTACTAATGTAGGTATTGGAATCCATATTGATAAACATCAGATAAACTGCATATGCTATGTCAGTTTAGAAAACCATTTTGGAAATTGAGAGCATCATTTCTGCCATCTTAGTGCAGCTTCAGCATCATTGTATTCTAAAATAAATTTGTACGCTCTATTCCATTAATGCCTCAACACTTAGAAGTAATGATGCATAACCAGACTGTATTGTGGAAGGTTGAATCACTGCCGATCTGAATTTGAACATTATGAAGCATCATTTGGTTCAAAATATCCTTATTTTTACTAGTCTATGATTAGCTATGTGTACTGATAATATTCAGAAAAATCCCTGAAATTCTTGTTTAATGTTTAACCCCATAGACCAAGAGGCAGCAACCTAAAATGCATAAGCACAAACACAAAGATACACGTAGGCAGATACATGCATGCATAAGAGTACAATAATAATACATTTGAATTTGAAAGTCAATAATGTGAAAAGTTCCATAAAATAAATAAAGTGTCAAGTATGAAGGAAATGCACTTAGAAGAAAAGATAACACCATGAATAAAAACAAAAGATCAATGACAGGAAGTAAATGAGAAAATAAAAACTATCATATAATTTCACTTCTTTCTTATGGAGCAAGGGAAGAAATGCCTTTACTACAGAGAAAAATCATAAATGCAGGAAAGAATACATAAATGCACAAAAATAAAATATACTACACACAGGTAAAATACACTACAAATATCTGAGGTCTATCAACAATGTGGAGAATATGACCATTGCTCCAGGAGAACTCAGGGAAAGAGTAAAAAAAAGATAAACTAGATTTCTATTCACTTATGTAAAAAAAGAAAAATGACAGGTGGCAGATGTGTGCAGTCCTATAGTTTTAACATAATCAAATCAATGTGAGAACCAAATGTCATTACATCAATACAGATCAAGTAGGAAGCAGAATAGAAATTAATACATGTCAGATAGAAATGGCTCATGCTAAAGAAGAAATACCTAAGCACAACATATAAGGGTTTATAATACTTTATATTTCCATATGTTTTACTTCATATTGCCAGAATGATATGTCCATAGAAAATTTACTCCAAATAATTTTGATGATTATTTTAATGACCATGATTTTTAGTCATCATGGTTTTAATGATTTTATGACTTGAAATATCTAGAAGCATATACTGATATAAAAACTTTTACTTAACCCTGATATATTTTTAGGAAACTACTTGCAGAAAAATAAAACTAAAAATGTTATCAATACCAGTAGTTACATCTCAGTTTGAGATTTTTCACCTTTATGTTTTAATTGACAAATAATAGCTATATATATTTATGATGTAAAATTTGATGTTATGATATATGAATACATTGGGGAATAATTAAAATCTGGTTAATTACCACACCCATTATCTCACATACTTTTCATTTCTTTTTATGAGAATATTTAAAATCTACTCTTTACATAATTTTGAACTATACAATATGTTATTATTAATCATAGTCACCATAGTGTGCAGATCACTGGGACTCATTCCCCCTGCCTATCTGAAATATTATGCCCTTTCATAGATATCTTTCCTTTCACTGTAAATCCCTCTCCCAAGCCTTGTTCTCTATTGCTATCAGTTTAATTCTTAGATTCCACATATAAGTGAGATAAATACAGTGTTTGCCTTTCTGTGGTTGACTTATTCCACTTAACATAATGTCCTCTGGATTTATCCATAGTTGTAAATGACAGAAGATCCTGATTTTTAAGGCTGATCAGTATTCTGTTGTGCATATTTCTTTATCTATTCATCAGATGATGAACACCTAAGTTATTTCCACATCTTGGCTATTATGAATAATACTGTAGTGATTATGGGAGTGTAGGTTACTCTTAAGCACACCATATTCAATTCCTTTGTATACATAACAGAGGGATTGCTTAATAATATAGAAATTCTATTTTTTAGTTTTCATGAATAAAGAAATTCTATAGTATTTTCCAAAATGACTGTACTAATTTATATTTCCATCCACAGTATGCAATATTTCTTGTTACCTTTCCTCTTTTGACAAGCCATTCTAACAGGTACAAGATCATAATTTGCATTTTTATATATATATATATATGTGTGTGTGTGTGTGTGTGTGCGTGTGTGTGTGTGTGTGTGTGTGTGTTTGATTTTTATGTCTTCCAAGAAGTATCTATTCAGGTCATTTATATATTATTTAATAAGTGTTTTCTTCTTATGGAGTTGATTTTCTTATATATTTTGTACAAATGTATGGTTTGCAAATATTTTTCTCATAAACAGTGGGTTGTACTTTCACTCTTTTATTGTTTTCCCTGTTGCACATTTTAATTTTAGTTTGATGGAATTTTGTCTACTTTTGCTTTTTCTGCTTGTGCTTTTTTTGAGGTCATATCCAAAAGAAATCATTGCCCAGGCAATGTCATGGAGGAGCTATTCCTCTGTTTCCATGAAGTAGTGTTTCAGTTTCAGGTCTTATATTTAAATCATGAATTCATGCTGAGTTGATTCCTCTGTATAGGGTAAGATGAACACAATTTTATTTTTCTTTATGTGGAGAGCCAGTTTGCCCAGCACCATTCTTTGAAAAGACCATCATTTCCCTAGTATGTATTCTATTTCTGTGAAGAATGACAATGGAACTTGATAGGGGTTGCATTGAATTGGCAGTGTGGGCGTTTTAACAAGTCAATTATTTTAAATGATGGACTTATAACTTCTGAGGACCCATGCTTGTTAACACTTGAACTCCCTGGATATAAAATATGATGGGATATTAATATTTATTAAGACAATCATATGTTGCAGTATTTATTTTTAAAATGCTTTCATTTTATGTCTACTTAGTGAAAAACTTTACAGATGAAATTATATATGTTATCTGGTTTTGGTTTCAAACTAATTCAGGAAGTAGTGTTACAAATTGAAAAGAGGTAGAAATGAAAAATATTTTGTCATATGGGAATTCAGAGACAATATATGATCATTTATCCATATTATTTATTTTGTAATTGTTCAAAATTATTCATTATCAAAGTGCTTTTTAACCCAAACCCTTAGTTAGCAAGTAGAAGTTCCCATCTATTTCTACATTTTCTTCCCTCCATGAGCTGACTGAAGTGTCAGCCTCTAGTTACAGCTGTATTTTCAGTTTTACTTTGATGTTCTTCTTACTTATTTTAAGTTTTCCATGAAATAAAATGATGTTATCTAGAATTTTTAGATATATACTAAAAATGTAATATTTTTAGATTATTTAATTTTTACATGTTTAGATAACAGCAGGAGGAATTTAATCAAAATTACTGGAGAAATAAATGATGTAGTTTAGGCTACCTACTAGAATTGTATTGAGACAATCACTAAATATGTACCTTTTGAGGAAAAGGACTAGGAACAATTGATCAGGGGGAAAAAAAAGGAAGGGAATTGAAAAGGTTTTTCTTTATTTATTTTTTATTTTTTGCTTAACTGTGTATAATATTTCTTAAATCCCAGATTGCATTCACCCTAATAACTTTGAAATTCATACTAAATTGCAGTTATACATTTTTAAGATAAGAACAAGAAAGCCTCATTTAAACCAAGAGAGAATTGGGTAGCTTTTCCATTCTTGTACATTTAGATTATTGTCTATTTTAAAGATATAGAAAGACAGACCCTTTCTAAACTGTGTTCCAAAAGCAATGTTATTATGGGGAATTTGTTCTTTCAGTTCTCACTATAGGTGGGAATAATTAAGACTTCTTGGTGATCCCAGGAGAGAACAGATAATGCACACATGTCAAAACTGTACTAGAGAAATCAAGTTCAATGACTAGTACTTGGTTACCCTGGCAACTTACTTAATTGAACACATTACTCCAGGGTGACTCCAAAACCATACAAAATGGTTTCCATGCATTTTTTTTTTTTACTGAATAATTAAAAGAATACTCTCAAATTTCATAGTTTTCAAGTTCTTATCTACCTTTTAAAGTGTTTTCATTTTAGGGTCCATTAAATATAGATAGAAATAATCAATCCCATTGTATGTAGTAAGGTTAAGTTTGTGCAATGCATTGTTAGGAATTTCAAGGTACCTGAACCTGAATCCTTTGAATTTCTAGTCACATTATGCATATCAAAAAGAAATGTTATAGAAACAAGACATTTATGTATAAAAGATTATTTATTATTCTAGGCACACAACCTACTCAATATAATCACTTCAAGACCCCCTGTTAATAAAAGGTTAATTTTGCTTTCATTCAAACACTGCATGTGAACACATACCCCATCAAAGTGTGATTATAAAAGCACTTGAGCTCTGCATTGGGAATGTGAAGTTGGAGGTTAATCAGCACACACATTGCTGTCTACAATGGAGCATAACCTTTACTAAAGTGGTTCACCTCACAGGTTTGTGTAGTCCTGCTAATGAATGTTGATGGTGGGATCCTGTTGCCCAAGTAGTTTGCAGCCACAGCCCCCTTAACTATGTTAGAAGAGTGGTGTGGCATAGAACACAGAACACAGACAGCATGCAAACCTTAGTTATGCATTTACAAGGTCAGAGAATCACATTTTCAAAAATAAAATTTAAATGTAAATTATTTTGACTTCACAGAAAGTTTCATTTAGAAAATTATTATTATTTATTTACATAAATAATGAATCAGAAGTTTTAGATTATGATTTTGGCTTTAGCCTTAAGAAACTATGATTTTGGGGAAAAATAGTTTCTTCTTTTGTCTAAAAACAGAAAGTGGCAAATAAGAGGTAAATTAAGAGAGAACACACACACACACACACATTCTTTTTAGCACACTATTTTGGTATAACATTCCCTGATTCAGTTCTCTCTCTCTCTCTCTCTCTCTCTCTCTCTTTCTCTCTGTCACATACACACACACACACACACACACACACACCTACACACTCCTTTTTACATAGGGAGCATGTATTTTATACAATTACGTGTATCTCATCTTTCTCTCTTAATACTAATTATTTAGCGGATATAATAAATCTCATCCATCTAAAGTCACTTTAACATCTTTGCAGACTCACTTTTGGAGAATGCCTATTAAGTTCAATTCCATTGTTTTAGATCCTTAAAGCTCATTTTTGGAATTGCTATCAGAATATACTCAGTGATAGAAAAATCTTTATTCTTGATATTGAGGTTTTACCATAATCCAATGAATCTGTAAACTGCTTAATTTAATAAAATAATGTAGGTAACATGGTAGGTGACAAATTGGAGATAAAGTAAAATAAGGTGGATACTTTCAGCAATTGCAAATGAGGGAATAAGCCAACTCCTTTCTATGATGACCAATTAGTAGGACAGCCTTCATTTGACCTTCAAGTTTAGGTTTATCTCATATATCCATGTGTATGTCAGTGGATATGCACATTTAGAGATGAAGGGTTCATTAGAATCCATTGAACAAAAGGGCAGTTTGATTTGATTATTTCCATATGTATAGATACTGAGTTTTCACTATTGATATCAGTATGGGAAAAGTAAACAAAATAATGTTTTCAAGTTTACTGGTTCAATATAATATTTCCTGGATATTGACCAATAAATAGGGTTTGCGGACAGTAAATTTATGTGTTCAAAATATCAAATTATGAAACAACTTACTATGATATGGAATATTAAGATTCATTGCCACTAAGCACATAAAAACTTGGAAAAATAGATTAAAGCCAATTTAGATACATATTTCATTAATTCATTAATTAATTAATTTATATTTTTGGTAGTGAGGATTGAATGCAGGGGCACTCACTGAGCCACATCCCTAGCTCTCTTTTGTATTTTATTTAGAGACAGTGTCTCTTTGAATTGCTTAGCGCCTTGCTGTTGCTGAAGCTGGCGCCGCTGGGATTAAAAGAGGGTGCCATCATGCCTGGCTATATTTTTCCTTTAAATAGGCTTCCTTCTTCAGGAGTCAATGTCAGGCTTCTATGAAAAAGCTTCATATTTAAGCCAGTTATGATGTGGCATACTTGTTCTAGCTCTATATGGTTCTTATCGCTTGTGTAGCTTTTTGAAATTCTATTATCCAAAAAAATAAAAATAAAATCAGTTTGTCCTAAACTAATGAATACAGGTTACCTGTGAAAATCGCCTCCCCATACTACTGAAGTTCTAACACAGAGCAGAAAGATCTGTTATTAAGCTCATTTGTTTGCCCAGCAGAAGCTTTGCATCATACTCTGTGGGCAAAAGAATTAAAAACCACCCAACTTTCTCTTGCAATAGTCAATACATTTTAACAAGATAGTTTTATTTTTCCTCAAAAGAAGAAGAATCATGATCTATTTAATATTTAGAGTTTTTTAAAAAGTGAGACAAGAATAAACATGTTATTTATTTTCTGAGGAAATACTGATTTGGAAATTTTGATTTGGAAAATGATACTGAGGTTTCAAAAGAAATTTAAACCTAGGTAAAACTTTCAAATATATAACTGTGACCAAAAACATGTGAGTTCATCTCCTGAACTTTAAGCTAAATAAAACAGCCAATGGCCATTAATGCCTACGACGTCTTTAGAAAAACATTTGTATTGTTTATTAATATTAGCTCTTTTCAAATGACTATAAATACCAAGAATTAAGATACATTTGCCTTCTCTCACAAAAACGTCTCAAAGTCTTTGATGTGTAGATAAAAACTGTTGCTTCCTGGTTATGATGGACAAACATTTGGTTTATGAATGGAAGCATATTTTACAAAACAAACCATTATTTGTGTAGTTATCTGGATCTTGAAACTATTTGCCAGGAAAATGATGGTAGAAAATTAGCAAGAACAAAACAACCTAATAACACTATAAATTTAAAAGCCAATTGTTAGAATAATCAATATCTGTGGAAAGTTATGAATGATAGCAGCTTTTATTAATTTTTATTTTATTAATTATTTTATAATATATAAATGAATAGGAATAACATAAACCATTAAAGAAAAATCAAATTAAAAATAGTAGTGTACTCTCTTCTGCCTGAGACATCAAGCTTGGAATACTAGGAATCTTAAAGGAAAATAGAAGTGTTTCCAATGTAGGTTTTCTATGTATCTCCTTAAGTCCAAACCCAGTGAGATACTGCCATATTTTTAATGAAAAGATACCATCTACAACAAAGACACAGGAAAGGGACACAAAATTACTACACACTTTCCAAACTGTGTTTAGTAGGGAGAAAATACATACAAAGCATTATAGGTCTGTGTTGAGGAAGCAGAGATCCCTGATGACTGCAAAAGAACTAAAAAAAAAGAAAAGAAGAAAGAGAGAAAGAAAGAAAAAGAAAAACTCATAGCTAATGGAAACTCTATGGAAAGCAGAGTGGCTAATTTATGGATAACAGCTGAAATAGAGAGCATCACACAATCAATGTAGTTGGCAAGTATACAGATATCTGGTAAGGTCTGGGGGTGATGGGGCTATCTGAATACTTGCAATGATTCAGGCAAAGCTCCCTCCCAGGACCCATCCCTGAACTGAGGAAAATCTTCTACAAATGTATTCTTCAATGAAAGGATGAGGAAAATCAGGCAAAGTGAAGAGGACAGCAGATTTAGACATATAAGAACATATAAGGACACAAACTTTTTAAACAATTCATAAAGGAGCTCTGGTGTCACATAGCAGGAAAAGTAATCCTGAGACATTCTCCTTTCTAGAAGTTCAGAAAAGACTAAATATCATGCAAGAATGAAGAATAGAAAAAAAATACATAACTGAATGACATTAAAAGTTGTTACAAGAGAGATAATGAGAAACAGAATGACGTTCTTACAGACAATGGTAGCATAAAACATTCCATAAATAGAAAATTGAAATGATGACCTAATAATTCAGAATGAGCTCAAATAAATTAAAACTTATGAGAGAGAAAATAAAGCCATGAATCAGAATCAGAAATGCAGAAATTGAGTGATACAATACAGAGAAAATTTACAAAAAAAAATACCATATGTTTTCCCAGAAATAAAGACTAACTACAAAGAGACTCATGAAATTCTTTAAGAGAAATTAAAAGATGAAAGGGAGAAAACTTCTTTAACATGTAAAAGAAATGGAGAATATACAAATTAAAACTATAATGAAAAACCACTACATAAACCCCAGAAAAGCTAAATAATACATTAAAATATATATATATATATATGTATATATATATATATATATATATATATATATATATATATATATATAATTACAAACATTGGTGTTGAAGAATAATTAAGTGATTCATGTACACAGTGGGTACAATCACTTTGGAAAGGTGTCAGAAGCAAACATTGAGCATATTCCTACAAATGTTCCTGTGAGTTTTCTTGAAGAATCTACTAGAAAAAATTTTCTTCAAATAACAAAAGCAACAGGGATAATGACATCAGAAATGGTGGCCACATTTTATCTCCTGAAGGATCACAAAGAAACAATGGCTAAAATGGACAGAATGTGATATGAAATAGCTGTATTCTCAAACAATGAAGAGATGGGTCAACAATTAAAAAAATGGGTAGGAGCAGGTTAAAATAATCTTATTATTCTTTTTCTAAATGTATTTTTCTAAATGTATTTTTGCTCTGAAGTATATCTGTTAAGTATCAAGTTTGTGACCCCTATATGCTTCCTCTTAGTATTTGTCTGATAATGTTGTTTCTATATTTTTAACTTTTTTTTCTTTCTTTTTATGTTGCAAAGCAAGCCGATTTCACTGCACAGAAAATCAATTGAAATAATGTACAGCATTATAGTTAATTCAAAGAATTATCTCATTCAAAAGAAGTTGTAATGTCATGGCAGAGATGGAACCAATTTGAGCTTTCAAAGCAAAGAGCCAACATATCTGTTTTGGCATAATTATGATGTGACTCATAACGCCCTACTGAATATAACTGAATCGGATGAAGGCAGCTTGGACATTTAAAATGATTCTTTTTAAAAGAAAAACAATAGGAAAAAAACATCAAGTTGAGCTTTTACTTTTGAAATTGCAACTATTAACTCTGAAATGACTCAGTGTGCTATGTCCACTGAACAGATGAGCATGTTCTTAGGGCCTGCAGTCACACACCAAACTGTGTACAAGTTGAAACTATCAGATATTATTAAAAGTATTCTTAATCTTTAACAATGAAAATATACTTTAGAGGACCAAACACGTACATTCTAAATTTACTTATTATTTTAATTGCCACAAACACATATTTCTCATTTCTAGGAGACTTATGATATTCTAGAAAACAATGCATTTTGTGGATGTTAAGAACTTTGATATTTCTATAAATGTTTATTTTTTTATTTTTTGGCACTGGAGATTAAACCCAGGGACACTTAACTACTGAGCCACATCCCCAACACTTTTTATTTTTTACTTTGAGACAGTTTCTCACTAAGTTGCTGAGGGCCTTGTGAAGTTGCTGAGGCTGGATTTGAACTTTTGGTCCTCCTGCCTCAGCCTCCTGAGCCACTGGGATTACAGGCGTGCACCATTGTGTCCAGCCTCTATGAATCAAATAAATTTAGGCCTAACCTTAAATTTCATATTGTTTTAAGCATAAATCATTATATATGTATTAACTATTCCTGAATATGTCACAAGTACTACATTTATTACCTTTTTATCTTCTATATAACATTGAAATATATCTTAATAAATTGAGAGATTTTTACATATTAATATTGTTAAGAGTACTGGGAATATGACAAAGTTGTAATTTAAAAATACCCTCACCCTCAGAAAGTAATTTAACTTTGTATTTAAAATTAAGTACTTGGAATGTAATTTTTATCAATTTAAAGGCTATTTGGATTAAGAGTGTGAATTTCTAATTAAAGTAACTAAATCAAGTATTTGAAAATCCACCTTGATTAAAATAACTTCTCATTATGATAACAGGAATACTACTAAAATAATTAGACTTTAATAGTAGTAAAATAAAAATGTGGTTTTAGTTGTTCACTATAATTTTTTTATTTTAAAACAGACGATGTGATGTAAGTGCATTTCATAATCATTTTCTCATCAAAAATGTATTCATTATTCTGCAAATGCTAAGTGAGAATCCCAACAAATATTTTCCAAAACAGCAATGATAAAATTGGACAAAATTATCAAATGTAATTATATGGAGACAATGGAAATTGACCAAAAGGGTCCAGTCAATTAAAAGGCATTTTTTAATTCAAGAAAATGTTATGAACTTCAGTAAGTACATGGATCCATGCTGCTTTGCTATCGTTGTTCTCAATTCCCCACCAAGTCCCATGACAGGGAAATTCTACTGGGGCAGGAGAGGTTGTAAACACTGAAAGACTTATTCACTACAAGAGTGGAGGTCTGAATCAAGTACTGAATTATGAATCAAGTATTGCAAAAAACAAAATAAAAGCCCTATGACTAGAGGTATTGTCAAAAAGTATAGCCATCGGGGTAGACACCATGAAAGGACAAAATAGAAACTAGTATGGGGTCACAAGATTGACCAATGGGAAAGTTCACAGGTAGATCTGGGGAATGAACCAAACATAGTGGACCCTGGGTATGATCCCCAAAACGGCAAATTAGAGAGAGAGAGAGAGATGAGAGAGAGAGAGAGAGAGATGAAAGAGGAGAGAGAAGAGAGCAGTAGATAACTGAGAGTACTTGGCAGTATGGCTTGCACATGCAGAAGTAAAAGCTGGTATAGACCTTGTAAACTGCCCCTACATTTAGGGTGCTCTGGAACCCATACATGATTCAGTGATAAAGTGCCAATCAAAATATGATAAAAAAAAAAACCTCTGATAAATCAGTGGTTGATCCCCAAGCAAGGCTGATTTACAGGTAATTCCTAGAGAACCAGGCTAAAAAACTAAAATTAAAATAACACAGCAGTGGCTTCAATGGACACATACTTCAAGGGAACTTAACTCTACCAGATTAGTATAGGTAAGTCATTAAAAAGAAATGACCATAAAGAAAAAGAAAAAAACAAACAATAAAAGCAAAAACAGCAATTCCAGAGGACATAGGAATATAACGTTTTGATAATATTATATAAAATGGTGGGCTGGGATTGTGGCTCAGCGGTAGAGCGTTCGCCTAACAGGGGCGAACCCGGTTAGATTTTCAGCACCACATAAAAAAATTAAAGGCATTGTGTTGTGTCCATCTACAAAAAAGATTCCCTCTCTCTCTCTCTCTCTCTCTCTCTCTCTCTCTCTCTCTCTCTCTCTCTCTCTCTCTTTAAAAAAAAAAAACGGTATGTGAAATGTCCACAATGGCACGTTCCTGTAGCATCAACTACTTTGAAGATGAGGCAAGAGAACTGCTTGAGCCCGGGAGTTCAAAAGAGAGATACACTGTCTCAGAAACAAACAAAACCCCAAACCCATTTTCTAGAACGAAAAAGAGATAAGACATGCATAGAAATAAGTGTGACAATTAAAAAATTAAGTGTGACAATTTAAAAAAACTTTGTTAATAAACAAAGTTCCTGAGAATTAACAGCTGTTGGACTTAATAGGCAAAGACTTCAAATCATGTATTAGTTTGCTTAAAGAACTAAAGGAAACCGTTTTTGAAGAATTAAATCAAAGTCTGATAAAAATGACTTATCAAATACAGAATATCAGTAATGAGACATCATTTTAAAAAGAACCAAGTCACAATTCTGGAGTATTTTTAATAATACTTATATTGATTACAAGCTGAAATTATATTTGGGATTTATTTATTTTAATTTATCCCAAATTATATTTGGGATAAATTAAAAATACTATTAAAATTAATTTCTTCTATGTCTTTTATTTTTTCAGTGTGCCTAATGGAAAATTTATTATCTATGGTTCACATATATCTATGTAACACTAAGCTGTTGTTGCACTACCCTAGGATGTCTTTTGGTCTCTTCACCAAAAGGCTATTTGAAAACTTCTTAAGATTTTAAAGAGACTATTTAAATGCATATCTCATGGCACATGGTCAATAAAAGATAAGTATCTTTTTTTAACTAAAATAACAACAAAAAAACAATCATAAGGAGAAAATGAATTCCCTGTTTTCGGTATTGGTCTTGACTATCTGGACCATATTCCCTAAACCAAGAGGAAACAATGCTAGTAAGCCACAAGGACCAACATAAAAATATAAGAAAGTTGTTAATCCCACTTGAAAAAAAAAGTAGCTGTATCCCCAAAATGCTTGGGCTTTCTATTTACAAATAAGGAATTTAGAAAACTATTAATATTTAGATATCTGTATGTGATATCTTTAAATCTGATACCTTTGTATTAAAACTGTCAGAATGAGAAGTGGTATGTCTGGGAAGAGATGACTTAATTTTAATAATAGCAATTACTTTGGGACTATCTTCTTTGGTTCCATAAGAATTTTGAGTATTTAATTTCTAGATATATTTTGTTTTACTTTCCAAAAAAAATGTACTTAAAACAAGCTGGAACAAATCAGAATAAAAAATAAAATAATAAAATAAAAAACAAGCTGAAATTTGTTATTTTCTTTAAAAAATAAAATTTCCCTATCAGTTTTTTTGGTTTACACTGTTGCTATAAGATCCCTCTTTTAAGCACAAGAAATACTAAGTAAAGAATAAAGGTTTTGCAGGGAAATTCTCAGAGCTTATGTAAGAACCCCTAGCCTTCCGAGACTCAGAAATCGCTATAGCATCAACAGAGAAAATATTTACCTTTACTTTTCCTGGAAATATTTTACTCCTCAAATACCATGAGCATTAGATCTGTAGCCATTCATCTAGCTCATTTCTCTGATCCAAGAGGATAATAAAACTTCTTATCTCTCAAAGAGAAACAAATGGTCATAGTTCAGACTAGGGCCCAAGTTATGCCCCAAACCACCAAGAAAACTAGAGCAGCTGCTTCCTAGGTATTGCCACTCTGGGAAGAAATATCTAGAAATTTGGGAACATCCCTAGATTAGAAAGGTTCAGATATTTGGGGCCTGAAAGGCACTATTTATATTTCAAATGGGTTAAAGTTAGAAGTAGAGGGTCCCTTATGTTTCCCAGGAGGCTGGTTCTCCAGGGGAGGCAGCAGCTGCCTAATTCCCCTGTACAAGCGGAGAAATCCCATTTTCTTCCTCCTTTGCCTCTGCGGTGTCCAGCTACTCATGCTGGAAAATTTCCCTTCATCTGTCATGGTGTGAGATAAGGCTTAAGGCACGGTGGGCTGACATGCTTATTATTGACTTTGAAGTACAGTGGCCTCGTCTTATCAATGGGGTTGCTTGCTGTGATTTCAGTTCAACCACATTCCAAAAATATTAAACGGAAAAATTCCAGAAATAAGTAATTCAGAAGTTTTAAATGCTTTCATGACAGTATACTATTATAATTGTTTTATTTTAAGATTAGGTATTGATTGTCTTTCAAGGTATAAATTAAGCTTTAACATTAATATGGATGATAGTAGAAAACAGATACTATGTATATTTCTCAGTAAGGTCTGCAATTTGAGCATCACTGGGGGCTACGAGTATACCCCTCATGGATAAGGGGTGAAGATACTTCATATATGCAGTTAAGATAAATTTAACAAAAATTAAAATTAAAAACCCAAAAGCCTTCATATCTTTTTTTTCTCGGTCTCAGCACGTCCTGTCAATCAAACAACATCTGGGTCACAATTCTGTTAGCTATTTATTTATTTACTTGTTTATTTTGCAACACTGGGGAATGAACTCAAAGCCTCCAGTATGCTACACAAGCACTTTTATTACTGAGCTGCATCCTCATCCCTCTGCTGATTTTTTATTGGCCACGTAATCCTGTAGCTAGATAAATTGACATATTTTTGTACAGGTTAGGAGTAACTGACTGCTCAACTCCATACAACTATTATTAAAAATGATTGCGGAGCTGAGGCTGTAGCTCAGTGGCAAAACACTTGCCTAGCATGTGTGAAGCACTGGGTTCGATCCTCAGCACCACATTAAAAAAATAAATAAAGGCATAGTGTCCATCTACAACTATAAAAAAAATTAAAAAGTGATTGCATGCAAAATGATACATGAAAACACAAAGGAGAAACATGACTGTTCCTACAGTTCTCGGTTTTTTCATTATATTATCAAATTATTACATTTATAGCTTCCCAAAGTCATGTGCTATGTAAATCATGGTGTTTCAAGCCTTCATGCTTTTGTTCATAAAAATTTATTTGAACCACCCTCTTACTCCATTGTTCAGTGTTATAATGGATTTTCATAACTTCATTACTCACATCTACATAAAGATATGACTCAGAGCAACTCAATGCAGGAACCATATTATATCCATTTTACAGACAAAGAAACTAAAGTTTAACAAAGTTTTCTTGCAAATGTTGCTCAGTGAAGTGACAACCTAGTCAATGAAATTCTGAAGATGGATTTTCAAACTAGTATTTCATCCCGTGAGAACTGATGAGGCTTAGCCTCAACCCAAAGGTCCCTCTTCTGGAGAGCCTTTCCTTCCACCCCAATGGAAATGTCTTTCCTTTGCCTCTTCAGACCCATCTCCATCCTACCTTACTTGACATGTTCTGAAGATGGCCTAGGCATAGCGATCATCTAAGAAGGAACAAGACAGCTGATTTACTTTCCAGAATTTACTGAGTGACTTAAGGTTTTAAGGTTGCTCTGACAGAAGGATAAGAAGCCCCTGGTGAAGGAACTTCAGAGGCCAATGGGTTAACATGGTACTTACAAGAAGCACTTGGGGGATATATCTTCTTTTAGAAGCATCCTAAGGAATATCATTTTAGATGAGACATAAAAAAAAGAAGCTAACCTTCGCACAGAAGCCCGAGATGTGTCTCACTAAGGAGGGATGAGGGTTTCATGTGGAGAATGCTTTATTGAGGCAGAATGAACATATAGAAAAACCTGCAGACAAAGGAAAAAAATGGCCAATGTATCAGGAGTGCATTTAGTAAGGGAGGACGATACATAGACAGCCTGAAGTCTGGTTAATGACGGATTCAGTTTTGTTATGGATTTTTTTTTTTTTAGGTTTTGCACATTATACAGGCATAAAAACTCCTGTCTTCTTGCATCCAACACTGCTTTAGAGCACAACAAATGTGATACTTTTTGTTTTTTCCCTATTGTGTGTCAGAGTGGACTCACCTAATAGGCACAGATTTTTATTTAATTGACTGTTGTCAAAAAAGCCAGATGTATTAAGCAAATCTTCCATGTCAGCCTTCTTGCTACCAAATTATTCTCATGTGCAATAAACACATTAACCAAAAGTTTTGTCTTCTTAAAAGTCTCTGTAGACTTTTAAGAAGACAAAATATTTGCATTTATAACAAAATATTTGCATTTATAACAAAATATTTGCATTTATGAAATATAAGTCCATGAACATGTATGTACAGGCACCACCATGTGTGTGCACTAACAACTTAAAAATGGAAAAAGGTGGACCCTGTTCTTTAGGGATCTTGAATCCAGCTGATGAATAACCTCTGAATGGATCTATGAGATAGATACACAGGACATGTATTTAGGGAGTGTCTCTTGTGCTCACTACAAGATACCCAGGACTGCTTGCTGAGAAAATATGGCATAAAATCTATGGAATGAAGGTTTGAGTGTTTTTTGTTTGTTTGTTTTGTTTTGTTTTTCCCATCTGTGGTCTGTAACCCATCTTTTTCATTGCTACTATTTTCTTCTTTAATTAAGACACATAATAGTGTTTTGTTTGGGTAATGGAATAAAGCGAACTGAATCTTAACTCCAAGTCTTAAAAGTCAATCTTAAACACTTCAGTGTGTTCTCCCAGTCTGGGGTATATTAACAAATGAGGCAGACACATGCTCAGCCTCTAAATGCATTGTGTGCTTTTCTGTGCTACGAGCTTCTCTACTAGTAATTAAGAGTGAAAGCCTCTACAATGGAATTTCACTCCACTGGAAAGTATTTTTTTCCAAAGATATCTTTGACTTCTTCTTTTCTTTTTTGTTGTCATTTTTTTTAACATATGATAGGTGGGGACTTGTAATTTCTACATTTTTTTTAATTGTCATTTAAGTGGGCACCACATGCTGGCAGTGGCAGTTAAAGAAAATGTACAATAATGAAAATAATTGACCTTCTGAAATGATGTTTGCACCAACATTCATTGACCATAATGGCTTTCTCCTTTTAACCTATCACATAAAAGAAGAAATTATGACTTGACAATTTAGGTGACTCAGATCAATATATCTGTGATAGCAGTGGAATACCACTTAAAACAACCACAAATACATTCACTGACACCCTGATTTATTCAGAATTTTTATTTTCAATGAGTCATTCACCTATTTTATTAAAAGCAAAAAATCTCTTTCAGATAAACTGCAAAAACTATCAATATTGAGTTTTTTTCCTGAAATAATTCATGGTATAAGAACATAATGAATGTTTGAAATGAAGGTTGGTTTCCCAAGTCATTTATACCAACATGGCAAGAGGTTATTTTGCTAGCATCAAGCTTATGAACTTGAAGTGCAATATAACTATTTCTTGGGTCTCTAGCCTGATGGACTTTGGACTTGAATTTCATATTGGAAGGCTTATTGGACATTATGATTGCATGAGCAAATTATATACACACATGCCCTATTGGTTCTGCTTCTTTGCTGTAGGCTGCTCCACTGGAATTATGAGATCACATCTGAGCCCTTTAGGTTTCTCACATCTATTAAATGGATTAGTACTACACATTTCAGATTAAATTATTACAAAGGCTTTCATTCATCTACCTATTATTTTCACATGTTTTACTTTCA
The DNA here is from genome assembly GCF_021218885.2 of Marmota monax. Lineage (NCBI taxonomy): Eukaryota > Metazoa > Chordata > Mammalia > Rodentia > Sciuridae > Marmota > Marmota monax. Next base: position 5,141,251 of record NW_026695198.1, on the reverse strand, counting down.
GGGATTACTAAATTTTAATTGAAATAATGTTCTATTGATTTGACTTTGTATTCTATTGATTCATCTCATTATTTTTGTTACTGTTTGGATATGAAGTATTTCCCAAAGACTCGTGTCTTGAAGGCCTGGTTCCCAACACAGCAGCATTCAGTGGAGGGGTTTGGGGAACTATTGGGTCACAAGGGCTTTAATATCATCAGTTAATTAATCTACTGACAGCTAAGTGGGTCACTGGGGAACCTGTCTTTAGGGACTATATCTTGTGTACCCCCCACCCCCTGTTTCATTGCTGCCATGAGCTGAGAATCTTTTCTCCACCACATTCTTCTGCCATGATTTTCTGCCTCACCTCAAATACAAAGCAATGGAGCCAGTTGACCATGCACTGAAATTTCTGAAACAGTGAGCCAAAATAAATCATACCTTCTTTAAGTGGTTTATGTCAGTTATTTTGATGAAAAACTGACCAACACATGTTTCTTTTGTTATTTGATACATTTTGGAATCGAAGAGAGAGTAGACACACATCTATTCACCAAACTGGATCCAAGCTGGATTCGGTAGTTTATGCCTGTAATCCTAGAAACTGGGACACTGAGGCAGGAGGATCACATGTTTGAGGTCAGCTCAGCAACTTAGAGAGTCCCTCAGTAACCTAGTGAGATTCTTTTCAAAATAAAGAACTGGGGATAGAGCTCTGAGGTAAACCACCTCTAAGTTCAATACTCAGTGCCAAAAGTTGAACTGGATTCCATCTTCCACACTTCTAATAATAGATTTGTGTGCCAGCAGGAGGTGTTAATATTGGTTGACACCACACAAAGAATCAATATTGTGTAGTGACATAAATTTTCATCATCCAATAAACTTTGCAATAATATGAAATCATACAACTTTGCTATTTTTAAGAAACTTAATTCATACAAATTTGTATAATAATATAATAATTTGAAAATGATTTATATAAATCATTTTTTTCTTAAAAATAGCAAAGTTGTATGATTTCTAAAGTTTTCTTGTTTTAGAGTTATATTTTCCGCAAATGTAGGATTTATGTCATCTGACTATTGTGGATTGAATTTTATTTCCCCCCAAATTCATGTGTTGAAATTCAAATCCCCTGTACCACAGAAGAGAACAGAATTCTCAAATTCTTAAAAAGCCATGTGAGATATGAAGAATTGTGTCTGGAGTCTTTATAAGAGGAGAAAATTAGGAGACAGACATACTCATTGGGAAGCCTATGGGAAGATATAGGGAGAAGATGGCCATCTATAATCTTAAGATAGAAGTATAAGGAGAAACCACTCTGTAAAAACTTTGGTCTTATACGTATAGTCTCCAAAATCAAGAGAAAAATGCATATATATATATATATATATATATATATATATATATATATATATATATTATTTACCAGTCCATGTCACTCAGCTACAGTAGTCTTAGAAAATTAACATATTGCCAGAATAGCCTGATTGTCATAACTGTACAAATATTCCAAAGGTTGTAGAATAAATGTACATAAAAGAAGTTTCATGAAGCCTGTTCATATGGGAAAAATTCTGAGACTTTATTAAAAGCCCTGAAATGGGCTCCTGCTCTCACTCCCTTGGTCAGAGTCCCCTGGGTTTTGCTTCAGGTCCCTGGCTGCTCTTTTTCCATCTCCATTGCTCTGATCTCTAACACTGATAAACACTGTTTTTCCTCAGGTGCTTCCTGAGCCTCTTTCTCATCTCATTATGCATTTGCATAGTGAGCTCATTCACTCCTTTGGCTTTAATTGACTTCTGTAGGCTGGGGATGACTAAAAAAAATCAAAATATGCATCCCAGTTCTGCCCTCACATATCAAAACACCCATTTGATGAGGAGCACATCAAAGTCAGGAAGCCTCTTCCATCTGCTGCTGTTCTCTGTCTCAATCGATATTCACACCTCCTCCAAGCACACAAACTAAGAACTTGATTTGTGCCTTCTGATTTCAAATGCCTTCTCTAGTCCCCTTTCACAATCGCCATCAAGACACAAGATGGGTTCTTCTTTTAACAACATTTCTGGAAGCCTCTTTTCTTTCCCTCTCTCAACCAGTCTTCACACTTCAATCACAGGTATTTTAAAAGTATGTTAGTAATTTTACAGGGTTGAAAATCGTCCAGTCATTCCCCAGTATCCTTAACATGGCTTGGCCAGCCACATCCTAATTGAGCACCTGCTCTCTCCTCTGCTTATGTGATGTCACACACTATTCCCTCTTCATTTCATCCAGACAGGTCTGTCCCCGGTTCAAACGGATCATGCTCTCAGCCAAAACTGCAGTATATGATGCAAATCTAGAATGTTTCCTGCACCTCTCTAATCTGTGACCACTCACCCTGATTCTCCAGTCTACTTCTGTAAACATTACTCTGGGGTGATGTCAGCCAGCCCCTTAATTTTAAATGCTGTCTATCTACACAGATGGGCAGAGCATTTGTATCCTTAGCATAAGCCCCTCCTCTGAGGGCTGTACTCCTACCTATTTCATTTCACACAGATGTGTCCTAGGCATTTCTAAGACAATTAAAAGCCAAAAACAAACAAACAAAAAAACCTTCCTTTTTCTGCAGTCTACCATAAACTTTTCTCCATTTCAATAAAGTTTCTGCCATTGGCCAGAAAACAAAGGGGTATCTTTTTTAAAATATTATTTTATTTGTTATTTTTAGTTATACATGACAGTAGGATGTATTTTGACATATCACACGTACATGGAGTATAACTTTCCATTTTTGTGCTTATATATGATGTGAAGATATACTGTTCGTATGTTCATATAAGAACATGTCCAATTCATTCTACTGTCTTTCCTATTTTTATTCACCCTCCCTTCTATTCATTCCACTTTGTCTAATCCAGTGAACTTCTATTCTTCCCTACCTACCCCCTACCCCCTGCTTATTGTAAGTTAGTATTCCCATATCAGAGTGAGAACATTCAGCCTTTGGTTTTGTAAGATTGGCTTATTTCGCCTAGTATGATAATCTCTAGTTTCATCCATTTACCGGCAGATGCCCATGATTTCATTCTTCTTTATGGATGAGTAATATTCCATTGTGTAAATAAACCACATTTTCTCTATCCATTCTTCTTGTGAAGGACACTTACATTGGATCAAAAGGTTAGCTATTGTGAATTGAGCTGCTGTAGTGTCACTATACTATGCTGATTTTAAGTCCTTTGGGTATAAGCTGAGAAATGGGATAACTGGGTCAAATGGTGGTTCCATTCCAAGTTTTCTGAGAAATCTCCATACTGCTTTCCAGAGTGGTTACACCAACTTGCACTTCACCAGAAATGCATGAGTGTACGGTTTCCCCCACATCTTTGCCAGCATTTATTGTTACTTGTATCCTTGATAATTGCCATTCTCACTGGAATGAAATGAAATTTCAGTGAGTTTTAATTTGGATTTCTTTGAATGCTAGAGATGTTGAACGTTTTTTTTTTTTTCATGTATTTGTTGACCAATCATATTTCTTTTGTGAAATGTCTGTTCAGTTCCTGTGCTCATTTGTTGATTGAGTTATTAGTTATTTTGGTGTTATTTTTTTAAGTTTGTTTTATATAAACTGGAGATTAATGCCTTATCTGAGGTTCAGGTAGCAAAGATTTTTTTTCCCGTTCCATACGCTCTCTCTTCACATTCTTGATTATTTACTTTGCTGTGAAGAAGTTTTTAAATTTGATACCATTCCATTTGTTCATTCTTGATTTTACTTCTTGTGCTTTAGGAGTCTTGTTGAGGAATTCATTTCCTAAACCAACATAATAAAGTTTGGGGCTTACTTTTCTTCTGTTAGGTACAGGATCCCTGGTGTAATGCCTAGGTCCTTGATTCACTTTGAGTTGAGTTTTATGCAAGATGAGAGTTAAGGGTCTAATTTTGTTTTGCTGCGTATAGATTTCCAGTCTTCCCAGCACTATTTGTTGAAGAGGCTATCTTTTTCTACAATGTATTTTTATGGCTTGTTTGTCTAGCATGAGATTACTGTATTTATGTGGGTTTGTCTCTGTGTCTTCGTTCATAAACCATGGTCTTCATGTCATTCATAAACCATGCCATTTATGTTACTATAGCTCCATAGTATAATTTAAAGTCTGGTATTGTGATGCCTCCTGCTTCACTTTTCTTGCTGAGAATTGCTTTTGCTATTCTAGGTCTCTTATTTTTCCAAATGAATTTCATTACTGTTTCTACTATTTCTATGAAGAATGTGTCATTGGAATTTTCATAGGAATTTCATTAAATCTGTATAGCACTTATGGGGGTATGACCATTTTGACAATATTAATCTGCCTATCCAAGAACATGAGAGATCTTTCCACATTCTAAGCTCTTCTTCAATTTCTTTCTTTAGTGCTCTGTAGTTTTTATTGTAAAGATCTTTCACCTCATTTGTTAGATTGATTCACTAGGGGGCATTGTGATACCTCCCTTTTGCTTACATCTCAGATCAAAGCCATCAACATATCTTCTCTTCTCCCTGCTCAAAACATAACTGTGTCTTCTACTTAGCTTTAGTCCTGATACCTGGTCAGTGCACAAGCAATCTCTCCTGGATTATTCTATCATTCCTATATCTAGTCTCTCTGTTTTTATTTCTATTCTTACAAGCATATCCACCACTCAGCAGATTTTTTTAAAATATATACACAGTAATATCATGTTACTCCTTTTACAAAACCTGCATTGGCTTGCCATCACACAAGTAATGAATTCTCAAATCTTTGATCATTAGAAAGAGAATTCCACTGCCTGTCCCTGTATCTTCTCCAATGACACTTTCTCCCACAGTCTCATTTTTCCTATCTCTAATCCTTAGTTTCCCATTATGTAATACGTGCACAACTTTTTCCTCCATCTGGAAATGGTTTTTTCACAATATTGACATTTTTTTAAAAAATTCAATTTGGCTCTCTGCTTAAATAATACTTTCCATAGAGGTCTTCCCTGACCAACATTTGAAAATAGCACCTCAGACTCTATCCCTCTACTCTTGTTTTTCTGAAGAGCCCTTTTCATTACCTGGCAACTTATTTCTGCATTTCTTTATCTCTCTAAGAAGAGGCTTTGTACTTCAGCCCTCTGCTGAAGCTTCAGGGCCAGGAAAACTGTGTTGCAAATCCTAATAATTATGAGTAGGATGAAATGCACACATTCAAGAATGAAAGAATGAACAAATAGATTTATGAATGAATAAAGGTATTATTCATTCCCCCAAGAAAAGTGATTAAAAAGAGCAAATGTAGGGTGTAGGGGAGTTCGCTCAGTGGCAAAGTACTTGTCTACAATGCAGAAGGCCCTGTGTTTTCTTCCTAGCACCAAAATAAATAAATAGATATTTTTAAAAAGTCGATGTATAAACCAATAGGAACACCAAGATAATAAATGTGCTATTATATGGCTTTGTTTAGGAATTCTAGATATTAGAATTTCAATGAACTCTACAACTTTTTGAGACTGCATTTCCAATGATTTTAGATATTTTTAAATGATTGACTTTCCTAAAGTCTCAGAAATCCAAAAAATAAAAAAATAAAAAAAAAATTATCTGCAAAGACCCACACTATGTAGAAGATAAAGCAGTGGAAAATGGGACAATTTATTACATAGTTCTTGATATTAAAACATAAAAAAATTTCTTTCAAGGATCTTTTTGGCATTTCACAAGGCATTCTGAAATCAGGGTCAGGACATTTTCAACAGAATTGTGCTATATATCTTATCAATGATAAATCAAGTAACAATTTTCATAGTTGATTTGTTTATGAAAGTAACCCCCAATACCTAAATTAAGGAGGAGTTGGAGGAACTTGGGTGCAGGAGAGGTTTGAGGAACACAAGGTTGACAGACTGTGTCAGAAAGAGACCCCAGGACTCTATGGACTCCTGAATGCAGTCCTTAGCCCTGTATGAACAGCTGCCCCTTCTGGTGGTGTGAAGTATATACCTGGCATTCAGGGATCTTGTTAAACCTGAGAAAGGAGAATCCTCCAGGTTGGAAGGGAACAGATTTTCCTGAACACACTCTACAAGAATTTCTCATATTTTCTGGACAGATCATCATCACAATCTGTAACTGTGTTCTGAACACCCCAAAACTTCCTCAATGGATGTACCATGTATTCCTTTGCCTATAAGGAAAGAAACATAAGTATACTACATGGAGGTATGAAACCTTCAACCAACTTCATCAGTTTCTCGTGTCACCAATCCAGACAGTAACCTCCAATCAACATCTGGCTTCTTCTCTCATTATTCATTCAACATTCATGTTGAGCATAAATAGGAACACCATTATTTATTTATTTTAGTCAATCTCTATTCTAGATACTAGAAATACAGTATAGATCACAGCTTCTTGTCCAGTGTAGTTTAGATTCTGGCTTCTATACACATACAAATAGCTCAGAATTGTGTTATTTCTTTAACTTCGAAGTATTAAATATTTTAAAAATTTGATTTTGTCAGTGAATGATGCATACATCAATTTCAACAATGTATGGGAGCTATTTAATAGTACTTAGTAATGCCTCAATATGTCTAAAGTACATGCAAGAGAAAACGCATTGCCCAGCATGGTGATGCATGCTTATGATCCCAGTGTCTTGGGAGGCTGAGGCAGGAGGAGCTCAGGTTTATGCCAGTCTGGGCAACTTAGTGAGACCTCGTCTCAAACCAGAAAGATAAATAAAAATGAAAATGGGCTGGGGATGTAGATCTGTGGTAAAGTACCCCTGAGTTCAATCATAAGCACTGGGGGTAAAAAAAAAAAAAAGAGTAAAGAAGGAAAAAGAGTAAAGACCTACACATGCACTTTCTGCAGCTGTTATGGTTCATTGTACTATAGACAAATCATGGTACTGAGGTAGCCAAGAGTTGGAGATGTCTGTGCATCTTATCCCATGATAACTTAGTAGATGATGTCATAAGATTTTGCAAACTAGCTGTGTTATATAGCTAAGACACAATTTTCTCTAGATTTCTATAAATATATCAGATAGCACATAAGTGGATTTTATGTTATTTTACTCTCCACATCACACAGAACAAAGAATTGTGATATTTATATGGCAATTTTCTAGCTAGGCTTATAGTATTCTAGTTATGAAAACATAATAATTAGAAATTATATTTTATTTTTCTAAAAAGAACCTTCAAAGCAAAATTTAAAATAGCTCCAGAATCAAATTCCACATGGCCAAATTGGTGGTACTTTAGAACTATATGTTATATTTTTTTCTAATAGATACATTTAATCTTAGGACACAGACCTGTTCTTTCAATAAGAGAAAGACAAGTTTGTTGTGTTTAATTTAAAGAAAGAAAACATTGTAAATTAATGTTTCAACATACAATATATAATGCTTGGATGACAATTAAACAATAAATCACACACTTTGGAGTAAGAATAAAGTATTAAATATTAAGAATAAAATATGATTATCTGAAATGAAAAACATAGTCTCACATTTCAATGTTACTTAATCATGTACCTACAAATCTTATTTCCTACTCTTTATCTTCCTGATGACTTTAAACAACACATTTCATAACTCTAGAAACAAAATTGATCCCTTGAAATATCCAGTGTTTCTGAGTCTGCAAATCCCCAGAGTGAAGTTGTGATGAACTGAGCAGTTCAATCCATTAATCATTTAATGTGGGCAAAAGCAAAGTATCAAGTTTGTTAGTTAAAAAAAAAATGACATGCAAGGGCTATCTTTCCTTTCAAAAGCAGTATTAAAAAATGTAGTTTCTCAATATAGTGAATTTCTTGAGATTACAGGGAAATAAATGATATATTATTTAATCTCTAAAATAAATAAATTGCACCAAAAAGATCAATGATGCTTGTCTTTGTCTTTATTCTATGTCATCTATGGGGTTTTTCACAAACAGCATGAGAAATTAGAATTTCTACCATCACTGAATGTCTTTTTGGTGCATAATGGAAAAAAATCACAGAGTGAGCCAAATCCTCCAAGATCTCAATTCCTAAGTGAAGTGTTCACACATGTACAAACTATCAGGAGTTGTCAAGTTTTGGACTGGCTTAGAATAGACTGGCATAAATCTAAGTTTTCCTGGTATTATTTGCAATCTGCCAATGTGACACTCAAGTAAAATTAAAGAATAAAAAGAAAACAATCAATGATGCAGTGATGTAAAATACTGAAAAAAATATTTTTGTTACTTGAATTGGTTAGAGTTCTTTTTTTTTTTCTCTTTTTCTAAACACATGTAAAATGGTGGGAAAAAAAACTTTTGTATTTAGAATTCAAAATATTACACATCTAGGTGTGCATAATCATAATCTTTTTGAGAATCCCAAATTGTTACTCATTGAAAAAAAATTATTTAGAAGTAATATTCACTTATTTCATCCATATCATCCTATCGTACCTATGATATGACCAGCACTTCTTGATACTAGAAATAAGAAGAAATGAGTACATTCTATTATCTTCCTAAAGAAACTTATACTTCCTGAAGTTTCACAGTACAAAGGGCATAGTTAGAGAAATTCAATGGAGAAAGAGGTGAGTGGATAGAGAAAATTTTCATAGACATGATACCTGGATTATTCAAAATGGATGCATAGATGGACACAGATGAATAAAAACTGCACAGCAGACAGTGGGGCTTCTATAATCACAGGAAATTGTGTGAAATTCATGTACTTTTAATTTGATGTAGAATGTTGTCACCAGAAGCCAGCACCAGGAGATTAAGACGGGACACAAGAAATAAGGCTAGGGGAAAAGGGAGACAAATGGTGAAGCAAGGAGCAACTGTGGCTTTAAAGCTAAAAACTCCATGGATGCCCTCTACTTCACCCCCAGGCCTGCTCTCCTCCAGGTATGCATTCTGAAAAGGTCCAATAAATTGTTGAAAATCTAGTTAATTAGTTTCTATAGCCATGGTTAGTCCGCAGAATATATTTTTAGATTAATTAAAAGAAGCCTAGAAATAAATATTGTTGAAGACCCATGATGTGGGCATAGACTGAGTGTTCCCTATTAACCAGATAATGTCATCCTGAAGATTGTGATAAGAACCAGACCACCTTGTCCTACTCTGTGTTCCAGGATCAAAGGAATTGAGCTCATTAGTCTGACATCCTTTGTGCTTCTCCCATTTACCATTTACAAAGTTTCCTTTAAAAGAAGCAGCCTGAGGCCCCCAGTTGAAGTCTCACTCTTGAGTCCCCACATTCCTTCTTCTAGTCTCAAAAAAAATAAATAAATAAAAATAAAAACCTTGGGAATCAACTTAATGGAAGAGGTGAAAGATCTATACAATGAGAAATACAGAACCCTAAAGAGAGTAATCAAAGAAGACCTTAGAAGATGGAAAGATCTACCTTGCTCTTGGATAGGCAGAATTAATATTATCCAAATGACCAAACTACCCAAAGCACTATACAGATTTAATGCAATTCCAATCAAAATCCCAATGGCATTCCTCATAGAAATAGAAAAAGCAATCAAGAAATTCATCTGGAAGAATAAGAGACCCAGAATAGCTAAAGCAATCCTTAGCAGGAAGAATGAAGCAGGTGGCATCATTATACCAGACCTTAAACTATACTACAGAGCAATAGTAACAAAAACAGCATGGTATTGGCACCAAAACAGACTGGTAGACCAATGGTACAGAATAGAGGACACAAAGACTAACCCACAAAATTACAATTATCTTATATTAGACATAGGCGCCAAAAACATGCATTGAGAAAAGATAGCCTCTTCAACAAATGGTGCTGGGAAAACAGGAAATTCATATGCAACAAAATTAAATTCAACCCCTCTCTCTTACCATGCACAAAACTCAACTCAAAATGGATCAAGGACTTAGGAAGTAAACCAGAGACTCTTTGTCTAATAGAAGAAAAAGCAGGCCCTAATCTTCATCATGTGGGATTAGGCTCCAACTCCCTTAATAAGACTCCTATAGTGCAAGAATTAAAACAAAGAATCAATAAATGGGATGTACTCAAACTAAAAAGTTTCTTTTCATTTGAGGGCATATTCTGCTCCATTGTTTGTTCACCTGAGTAAATCCTGCTTTCCTACATCAATCTCCACTTGTGCCTCTTTTGATGCATCCTGAAATTCATTTCTATGGTATAAGTCAAGAATCTGTCAGGCATGAGTTGAGGTCCCCTTCTTCCTCGTGGGGTCAATTGAGGCTCATCTGGTAACAAGATGAGGAATGGATTCATTTAGGGTTCTCAGTGGAATGATCTAAAGTCTGGACACTTATGTTAAAGTGGTATGATGTTGGTTACTGCTCAGGCAGGTAAATAATGTTTCTTGCAGTATGCGTTGAAAAAACTGAGCAGAGAACATGGAAGATGGATCACAGAGTAGTAATTATGAAAGCAAGGAGGCAAGTGGGGTATAAAAGAAAGAGCTCCTAAACTGTAACTGAGGCTAAAAGGAGACAAAGTCCACAGGGCAGTAATTGATATCATTGTAAATGATTTGTGCATTATTTTTTATGTGAAGAATTTGTGCATTGTTTTTTATTTGCTGCTATACCCTAGGACATCTCTGTGCTTATTAGGAAAAGTGAACTTAAGCCAGTCCTCTGACCTTGTGGTCCTTTGAGCCAGTGACTTGCATAACTATACATGGTCACTTGGGGGCCTGAAGGCAAGATGCCAATAAGCTTGATCTTCAAACTCTTCTGCTCATTGTATAACTATAACTTTGGATATTGTTTTGTAGATGTATTGCTGTTGCATCATGACAAGAACAATTAAGAGGGGAAAAGTTCATTTTGTGGCTCTTGGTTTCAGAGGTCTCAGTCCATAGACGGCTGACTCCATATATCTGAGCATAAGGTGAGGCAGTGCATCATGATGAAAGAGTCAGTATAAGAAAGCTGCTTAGAACATAGCATCAGAAAGCAGAGAGAAATCTTCTATCAACAAGGACATCATCTCTAGCAATTAGAGAAATGCAAATCAAAACTACTCTTAAGATTTCATCTGGCTCCAGTCAGAATGGCAATTATCAAGAATACAAGCAATAATAAGGGTTGGCGAGGATGTGGGGAAAAGGTAAACTCATACATTACTGGTGGGACTGCAAATTGGTGCAACCACTATGGAAAGCAGTGTGGAGATTCCTCAGAAAACTTGGAATGGAACCACCATTTGACCAAGCTATCCACCTTCTTTTTTTACACCCACAGGACTTAAAAAAGCATATAAAAGTGATACAGCCACATCAATGTTTATAGTAGCTCAATTCATAATAGCTAAACTATGGAACCAACCTATATGCCCTTCAACAGATGAATGATTAGAGAAAATGTGGTACACATACACAATGGAATATTACTCAGCCTTAAAGAAGAATAAAATTATGGCATTTGCAGGTAAATGGATGGAACTGGAGATTATCATGTAAGTGAGATAAGTCAATCCCAAAAAATTGAAGGCCAAATGTTTTCTCTGATAAATGGAGCTGATCCATAGTGGGATGGGAGTAGTGAAGAATGAAGGAACTTTGGTCTGTGCAGAAAGGATTGAGGAGAGGAGTAGGGTGGTGGGGATGGGAAGAATGGTAGAATGAGACAGACATTATCACCCTATTTACATTTATGATTACCTACTGGTGTGACTCACCATGTACACCTAGAGGAATAAGAAGCTATGCACCATTTGTGTACAATGTGTCAAAATGCATTCTACTGTCATGTATAACTAATTAGAATAAATTTAAAAAAAAACAAGGACAAAATACATACCCCCAAAGCACAGTCCCAATGACTTGCCTCCTCCAGCCATACCCTACCTGCCTATAGTTATTATCCAGTTATTCTCTATCAGGGGATTAATGCACTGATTAGGTTAAGGTTCTCACCATTCAATCATTTCACCTCTAAGCTTTCTTGCATTGCCTTATACATGAGCTTTTGGGGGATAACTAATATCTAAACCCCAATAGATATGGTATTTGGGCGGGTGGGGAAGTGCTCAATGGGTCAAATCTTTGAGAGAAAGAGAGAGATCTTAATCAGACATGTGCTTAGGGTAGGAAGTAGAAAGGTTGATATTGGAAATATGCAAATCAGGGTGATTACTTAGGGAGGGAAAGAGAATCAGGAAAAGAATGAGACTCCAGGGGAAAACCTGTAGGTCTGTAGGAGTCAGAGGAAGGAAGACATTCCATTATCACTAAAACAGTCAAGTAGATCACCACATGGTAAAGAGATATGAGGGAGTTGAAGAGATTTTTAGACAGAAAAGGAAATTAACGATGTACAATGCTAGAGTATAGTAAGTAAAACTAGGTCTCCACCAGCCCTCAATCAGAGCTCTTTCGGTTGAGAGATGATGAAAAAGCTGAAACATATAGCTTGAAAATATACCACCTCCTCCCTATTAAAATGAAGGGTTAAAACTGTATCACAAAACATATTAATCGATTATGTAATTAAAAATAAATTACAAAGTACAGCAACAAATTCTCGACCTCCACCCAAATGCCAAAATTTTAATGGCGCAAATAGCATCTTCAACTAATGGGCAAGTCTGGGAGGGGCATCCATCACTTTAGGCACTAAGCATAAGCAAACAGTTCAAACAGCTTAGGTCTTCAAATTTCAACCACAATCCTGGAGTCATAGACACTATTACTACATGGCCTCCTAGTACAAAGTTCAAGAAAGCAAATTGACAGTTGTGGCCACATTCTCATGATAGTAAATGACACAAATGACTACATAATTGAACACTTAAAACACACACTGATTTGGGGCAAGGAAAAACAATTCAAAACACAAGAGCTTTGTCACAAGACCCCATGTGGATTGAAAGGGATAGAGGTAGAGAGAACCTTAAAAATTATAATATTATAAGGAAAACAGACATCTAGGAAAGAAGATATGGTTTTCCCGTGGACTCCTCAGATCATCTCCTACCACTACTCTCTCTCTCTGCACACTACTGTTCCCCACTTAAACACCTGTTGAAAGCACATAAAAATATAGAAAGGAAACAAAACAGAATGGATGTATAGGGGGAAAAAAGCTGTATGAATGAATATTTGTTTTTTATTAGTTACACATGACAGTACAATGATCTTGACAATTCATACATTTGAAACAAATGGGGTATAATTTCTCATTTTTTCTGATTGTACAGGTTGCAGAATCACATATTATAAGTCCCAAGAAACCATTCATACTTGGTTAGGAAAAAAGGAAAGCCTTCAACAATAGGGTTTAAGTGTGAGTTAAAGACAATGAGACAATGCTGAGGGCATAATATTAACGAAGAAAAATAAAGAGGTAAAACAAATAGGTTATTGATGAGACAAACGAACACAGAAGGCAGCCTAACTCAAGGTTACCAAGGGAAATCGTCCATACTTGTTTTATGTTGTCATAATTATTTTATTCATTATCAGGTTAATAAGCACTGTGACTCAACAAATATAACAAGAACAAAAAAGATAAGATAATAACAAGGTAGAATGGAGTAAAAAGAGAATTTGCCAGTCTAAAGGAAGGCAATGAGGTTTAAAATCTCATCTCAAAGCAAACAAGTACAATTAAAAAGTCAAAACAATAAATACAATGAGAAAAAATTTATATCTTTCATAAAAGAAAGGCTTGAGAAAATAGAAGTGAAGGCAGGTGAAAAATATGAAGCACTTAATTCAGGAAAGGCAAATAAAAATTTTAATATGAAGATCATTATGACTGAGCAGAGAACTCCCAAACTGGGAGATACTGAAATATATAAGACAAGAAAATGGTCCTGTGAGATAGGTACAGGCATGTTTATGTACAATTATAATCACGTAAAAGTGTGATAGCATACAAGTTCATAGGAAAAAGTAATAAAGGAAATCAACAGTGAGAAGTTATAGCTAGGAAATTGAATCTTAAGAATAAAGGATTTTGCAATGCAAACTGATATCAGTCATGTACATAATCAAAAACTACACCCAAAGACATGGAGAATAATTTATGGAATTCTGAATTAAAAACCAAGTAGCAAAACAGCAAACCAAATTCAACAATTCCCTTAGACAATAATAAACCATAACTCACTTAACCAAGTGGGATTTATTCCAAATATAAATGTCTGCTTCAATACTGAAAATTAATTAATTAATCATATCACTAGGCTAAAGAAAAATATATGATCATACCAAAAAAAAAGGCTTAGAAATATACAATGGATAAATGTAGCACTTATTTGTGGCAATAATTCTCAGCTAACTAGGAATAAATGAAAAATCATGAATATGATTTTTTAAAATCTGTAAAAATCCAAAGCTTCCAAAATCATCTGTTGAACATCCCACCTTTTTATGTTGAATCGTGTTTATTCTATGTCAACAATTTGTTGATGACATGTGTGGGTGTGTTTCTGGGCTCTGTTTTCTGCTCAATTGACACGGGTGGCTATTTCACCACCACACAGTCTTCCTAACTGGCGCGCAAAGAAGTCTCAAAGTCGAGTGGTTTGAGTTTTCCAACTTAGTTCTTCAGTATTGTTTGGACTATTTTGGGTCACTCTCTTTCTGTGTATTCTTCAGGATCAGTTTATCAATGTCCTTAAAATTGTTTTATTGAAACTGTGGGACTCCATTGAATCAAAAGATCATGTTGATGGACATGGTATCTTAATAATACGGTTTTCTTTTCAATAAATATAGAATAACTCAACTTTTAAATTATTTTCTTCAGATTTTTGCAGTTTTCATCATATTGATCCTGTACTTACTTTGTTGGATTGCTACCTAAGTATTTATTGTGTGTTTGTGTGTGTGTATGTGTGTATGTGTGTATCGATATGATATTAAGTTTTAACATCAAAATCTTTTTACATATTACTACTATATTAAAAAGCAACTGTATTTTTATATTAACATTATATCCCATGACTTTGCTATAAACATTAATTCTAGGAAATTAAATTATTATTTTTAATTGTTGATTTAGTGGAAATTTCTACAAAAGCATTCATGCTATCAACAAACAGGTACTTTCATTTATTTTTTGCAAAAACAAAACCAAACAAAAAGGAATTAGACATACAAGTCACATTTCACAAAAATTACCTCAAATGAATTATAGAACTGAATGTAAAAATGCAAAGTTTTATAACTTTTAAAAGAAAATGTTGGAGATTATCTAGTTCATCTTGAATTTAGCAATGTGTTTTTAGATATAACATCAAAAGCAAAAATCCATTAAAAAATTAAATGACAAGTTGAGCATTATTAAAACTCAAAACAAGAAAAAATTTCTGATGAATAAAATACGCTGTTAAGGGAATGAAATGACAGGCCATATATTGGGGAGAAAATATTGATAAAACATGTACTCAATAAGAGAATTGTATCTGAAATACATACATCTTTCCTATTTCAACAATGAGAAAATTAACAACCCAATTACAATTTAGGCAAGAAATCTGAACAAACTCTTTGTTGGAAAGGACTTTTTTAAAATTATTTTTAGTTGTAGATAATAATAAATTAATTTTATTTATTTTTTATTTATTTTTATGTGGTCTTGAGGTTTGAACTCAGTGCCTCACATGTGCCAGGCTGGTGCTTTACCATTGACCTAAAACCCCAGCCCCCAAAAGAAATTATTGATGGAAAATATGTATATGCAAGTGTGTTTAACATTTGTCATTAGATAGTCACAAATTAAAATAATAACATGTGCAATAATACATTCCACTACACATCTATTAGAATGACCAAAATATATTTTTTAAAAAAGGCTGACAAACTGGGCATGGTGGTGCATACCTGTAATCCCAGTAGCTCGGGAGGCTGAGGCAGGAGGGTTGGAAGTTCAAAGTCAGCCTTGGCAATTTAGCAAGGCCCTTAGCAACTCAGTGAGACTTTGCCTCAAAATAAAATACAAAAAAGGGCTGGGCGATATGGCTCAGTGGTTAAGATTCCCTGGATTTACCCTGGATTTACTCCCCAATACCAAAAAGCAAAACAACAACAACAAAAAAAAACAAGGACAAGACAATTTGAATCTTTTTAATAAGTCTAATATAGTGTTAACACATTGTTCAGAAATTTACACAATTGAGTTGCAAACTTATGTCTATGCAAACATACACACACACACACACACACACACACACACGTATAAGAGATTTATTCATAATCTGGAAACTACAAATAACCCCTCAATAGGAAATTAGATTAAAAATGTGATATGTCCCTAGGATGGAATATCATACAACAATAAAAAATACTCTGACAAAACTCAGAAAGACATGGAGGAAGCTTAAAGGCATATTACCAAGTGAAGGAAACCATTCTGAAAAGGATACAGACTGTATCACCCGACTATATGACATTTCATCTACAGAAAGAATAAGATAATCAGAAATTTACAGGGATCTACTGGTAGAGGCAAGTAATCAATAGATGTAGCCTAGGGACACTTTAGGGCAGTGAAATTATTCAGAATGACACTTTGATGGTTACATGACAGTATATATTCACCAAGATTCATGGAAGAGTGCTCACAATTCTGAGCACTAAAAACTATAAGGTTCATAGCCTAGCTTTACAGGTTGCTAAATCTGCCCAAGACTTGACTCTCAATATTTTATAAGTATTCAATAATTAGAAGTTTGTTCCCCTAATGAACATTTTTTTAAAACAATACCTGATACATAGGTAAGTAAAGTGCAGAGTTAAGTTTGGAGAAACTTCATCCTCATTATATTTTCTGAAAACATGAATGTGGCATGGACATTCCTTATTCCTTTAGCCCGTCTAGTTCATAGCAAACTTCTAGATTTCTCTGCGTGCCTGAGGGGTATATTTTGGGAGCCCAATGCATGGATGTGCTGCTGAGTGCTGAAGGTGCAGTCTCAGGTTATTATCTCCTTGGAGGCTGAACAGCCATTCTTATTGGCACCCTTCTTTGTGGAAACCATTCTGAAGCTCAAATTTAAAAGGAAGAACACAAAAGGGATTTTCAATTTTTGCTTCTGACACCTGCTACAGGTTTGGGATTTTCCAAATTACGTGCAATTTGGGAAATTGCTTTGGAGATTCACAGAACTCACTAAAGCCTATTATACTCATGACTGAGTTTATTATAGGAAGAAGATAGATTAAACTCATTGAAGGCAATAGTCACATAGGGCTCAGTCATGAAAGGTTCCATACATGAAGCTTCCATTGTCTTTGGGACATGGTCCCAGGCTTTATGGGTGGCAAACAGTATGAAGTACTGCTACCCAGGTACCTCTCCCATGAGGTTTCATTACACAGGCATGGTGGAGGGATTAATTTTCCATAGGGCTGAACATGGTTTCCAGGCTGATACTATCTTACCCAAAGCCTCACACAAGAGCATACTGTTCTTTCATGTCCAGCTGCCACCTGAGACCATTAGGTATAGACACCTCAACCAGAGTCATCGCATTACCATAAACTGCCACATGTGCTCATAAGGGTCCACTGTGGATTTCTATCACTCAGGAAAACCAAATGAACCTGGATAAAGGCCACACCTCTCTATGGATGAAGCCAAATTCTTTGTTACACAAGCCCAAAGAGCAAGACTTAATGCATGGAAAATGTACTTAAAATCATTTAAGAAATCAGGAAGAAAAAAAAAACCTGAATGGTACATAAAGTGTGGAAATAACCTCACTGAAGGTATTGAAGGAGAAGCTGATGCCCCAAGGCACTTTAGAAATGAGTATATTTTGTAGACTAAAAGTTTAAGAGGTAAAAAGACCTATGTGATAAACATAATTGTTTACTAGTTCATGTTATTCCAGGGACTACTGTTTAACAATTCTAAAAATTCTGCAAATGTGTACTAGAATTGAGTAGTTATGGAGATGGATGGAGAATGGTGGTCATCAGATTTCACTTTGGGAGTGGGAATTTACATATAAGCAGAAACCTTGGCTATAAGGATTAATGCAGTAATAGAATATTGCGGGACTATCAATGAGCTGGTTGTATGTGTAACTGTACTTAGGGTATATATATAGGTTAGTATAGACACTGTTTCAACTGAGAGGGTCAAAATGAAATGGAGCAAATGATCAGCAACCTCAACCTTGTTTTCTTATATCATATTTCTAATAAAATAAGCCAGGATTCCTTAGAGAAATGGCTGATTCCAGGACAGGAAGACAAAATATCCAAGATAAAATTGGAGCACCCTGTAGATCCAGAAAGCACAGAAGTGCTCAAAAAATAATAATAACACCAGTAACAACAAATTTAAAACTGCAAATCTTTAACAGGGAGTGAAAGGACATAGTATCCATCTGAAAGCTCCCTAAAGCCTAAGCCTGAACAACTTGAAGGACAAAATAGCAACATAGTGATGCACAGTGCCCTTAAAGGATCATGCTGATGGTATGTATGCTTGGACTTTGAGGTGCTTTAAAAAGGGGAGTGAGGGAAAGTGTTGGGATTTTGCACAGCTAGAGGTTTTTTACAAAACAGGTGACATGGATCAGTTGTGGTCTGTCCCTCATCATCTCCGGTCAGGTGAAGTATTGTTTGGGATGAGAAAGTTGCCATTGCCTGCGAGGTAACTTTGGACTCACAGCAAAATCAGATCAGATCTTGTTCCTGGAATCCAAGATTGACTCAGAAAAGGAGGTGATACAAAATATAAGCAAAGATGCTGAGTGAGTCCTTGAATCCTGCTTTTAGCCACCTATGGAACATTTGCAGGCAAAAGTGTCTAAGTCCTTGTTTACAGCAGAAATGATGTAATGAAAATTGAAACATTTTAAGAGTTTTCTCAATGCCATTTCAATATGTTTGATTATTTTTTTTAGTTCTTTTGTTTGACTTTATTTATATGGTCAATACTTTTATCATATACATATGCTTCCTAAATAAAATCAACTAATCTTCTCAATTCCATTGTTAAAGCATTTAGGTGCAGGACCATGGTTGTCTGCTTTTCCTAGAGAAATGTAAATAAATGTATGTCAATTGAACAGATCTGAGAAAGCATTTGAAATCATTCTCTCATATCCTGAATTCACACTCTTGTTGAATTATAAAGAGATAGAGTTTTTGTTTTGTTTTGTTTTTAACTTTGTAACAATGACAAGAATGATCCTTAAAAGGACTTTCAACAATGTTGCAATTATTTCCAAATCCTGTACATCAGAACATAGTAGTTAATAACTTTAAACTAGGTCAGAGTTTAAAACACTTTTAAAAATCAGTTTAAGAGTACAAATTTCCCTCATCAGAAATGTTGTGGCTAATGGAGAGGTGCTTGCTTTTTGTTCTCCTAGATATGTAACCTTATATTTTCATTTTTTTTAAAGTTTAAAAAAAATCTAAATTTTCAAGTCCTTTTCTTCATTATTTTTTCTTATAGGCCCTTTACCTCATAGGGAATTTTTGATTTAAGGTCCAGTGCTATTTTCTCAGAACACTTATATAACTGAAAGAATACTAAAAGGGGATGTGTCTTTGACAAATAACAATCCACAACAGTCTAAGTTTTAAGTATGAATCAATATGCAAAATTCTGTATATCTAAAAGAGTTCTTGTTTATGATTCACAGTAAATTCAATCACAGGGTTTCTGAAGAGATTTCCATTTCAATTAGGCAGGCTTCATTATCATACTTTTAGTGACGCATAAAGAACACTACAAGGTTAATGCCAACAGAAAGAGATACAGGGCAAAACCAGTAGGAAAAATTCCCTACAGTTTCAAGAAATAAAAAGTCAGAAATAATGAAGTAGCTACTTGTCTTTGGGAAATATCATACTTAATGATAAGAAAAAAATACCTTCATTTTTTCTTTAGACTCGGGAAAAGAATAATTCATAGGACAATTTTTTTTATTGTTATGATGTATATCAAAACAAGATAATTAATAAAGTCAATATATGAAAATAAAAATAATAAAAAGTTAATTTGTACAGATTCAGCTTTTTATCTTCCAAGACTTGAAACTTTCTTTAGTCTTATAAATAAGACTTAGAATAGGATCACTTATCAGCAATGATTAGGATTTTCTTGATGAATTAAATAATACCACTTGGAAATAGGACTTAAAAAAGTTTATAGAATACCTAAATCCCAGAGCAAGGACAAAAAAAAAAAATGTTTATACCATTATAGGTCCACATCATATAATTGTTAAATGATATTTCGTATTATATTTTATAATATCTCTAAGCTACATAGTCTCATTTGCAATTCCACACAAAACAGAGTGAAATCAACTGAATCTGACTTATTTAGATAATTAATTCATCTAATGATTTACTTAAGAATTTTTTAAATATATGCACTTCTTTTGTGTATAAAAATATTTCTCTGACAGAACCACAACAAATTATTGAGTATAAAAGAATATTAGACACAAACTTAATTTACTCGTTATAGTCATAGAATTTATTTCTAATTTAGAAATCCTATTGAAGCCAGAATTAGACAGGCAGTCAGTATAGATAGGTAAATTGAGTCAGGTCTGATCCAGGAGGCCAATTTTTAGTGAGTCTGAGAAGTTGGAAACTGTCCCCTGAGGGACTGAAATGTTAATTCCTTCAGAGCCCCTCCTCCACCCTTATCAAGAACCTGCCCCAGCTCCAACCTAGGTAATCTGTCCCAGAAATTGCACTCCCTACAGGAAGCTATAAGGTTGTAAATTAATGTGTCCTAGGCTGCTCCATCCTGCACTTCCCCCTTCAGGCCACCTGTTTCACACCCTTTGGCCATCCCACTGAGCACTCCTGGGTCTAGTCTGTAGCAGGAAAGAGAGAGATAAGCAGCATTGGAGGGCAGGAGAACAAGGGAAGCCTAGGACATATAAAAAGGGCAGGACACTTTCTGGGGATACCAGGATACCAGCTGTGGCCCCCTTCTCCCTCCCAGGAGAAGTGTATGTTACCCCTTTTTAAATAAACCCCAGTTATATGCTTGCCTCTGCGTGCTTCTCTAATGTTCAAACTTCAACATACGAGGAAGCAGAACTCGTCACCAATAACTGGCAGTATCACTACGATATCTATTTCAATGTTTTTGATTGAGAAAAAAAATGTTTTTTCTTTCTAGAAAAGACAACTATTTTCTTATTTACAACATTTTGCACATCATAAAGCTTTATATGCAAAAATATTCTTTTTTTTAAGAAAGAGAGAGAGAGAGAGAATTTTAATATTTATTTTTTAGTTCTTGGCGGACACAACATCTTTGTTTGTATGTGGTGCTGAGAATCGAACCCAGGCCATACGCATGCCAGGCGAGCGCGCTACCGCTTGAGCCACATCCCCAGCCCCAAAAATATTCTTATTGATATTGGGTACCTCCTTCATATAGGGAAACAGTTTAATATACAATTATGTGACATGCTGTGTTTTCCATAACACAAAAGTGTAAAATATCAATATAGAATTAAGAGTTAAGCAATAGATCAGTATTTCATTCAATTATTCCTGGCACTTTTAATTGTGGCAAATGAAGAAAAAAAGCAGGCCAGTTTTCTTACAGAATATTTTAATCATTGCCTTCTTAGTAAATTATAAAAAGAAGTGTAATGAGCTTTAAGTTGTATAAGACTAAATGAATTAAATAAAGTTTTTGCTGAGTTAATTAACATGCCATATCACACATACATATGCAAAAATCTATGTTGAACCCTAGTAATGAATCAGAATAAATCACAACATATTTTTTTTTCATTCATTTGAATTCACCTCTCTCTGCTACCTGAGGAACTACCTCAACAAAGAAAAACCAGTGTTGTTTCTTTAAATAGACATTGTAGTCACAATGGCAAACTGCCACCACTAACCTGAAGGGAGCCACAGGGCATAACACCTAAAACCAGCTTAGCAGATACAGTAGCCACTGAAGTCAACTTTTATGAATGTCAGAAAAGGGCAGAAAATGGAGACACTTAAGAGTTAAAATGTTTTGGACCCAATGGGGGGTCTGCAGTTTCTTGGGTTCTACTACCAAGACTTCTATTCAGTCCTAATGGTGAAGAATAAAGAAAAACCTCCCCATATTTAGACCACAAGAGGTAGAAAAGTACTATTTTGAAATATGTAAAAAGTAAAAATAACTGTTTTTAAACATGCCCAGACTTGTCCTTCAAGGGACACTAGATTACCAGAAAATTTTCTGACCTTTTGGCCAAGTCTGACTCTCTCTATTCTTCATGTCTCAAACAAGAAAAACACAGTTAAAAATATTGTTTCTAAAGGTCAAAGTCCATCTACTCAAACCCACTAAGTACCATATTTAAACATGTGATTTTAGAGCATCTCCTTCCCAGATGTCTTATGACCACATCCACAAGGATTCCTTGTAATGTTAACAGAATGCAACTGAAGAGCTGCAAGACAAGGCCTCTATTAAAGAGAGGGGTGGGGGAGGGGCACTTCTCAGGGAAACCCAGAAATTAAAGGTTGGGGCAACACTAACAAAAGGAAATTAGGGGAAACTGAGGCCTCTAAGAACTGTGGCTTCAATAAATAATACACATTTCAACTCCTGGTGAGAAAAACAGAAACAAATTACAAACCTTTAATACATTGTTCCTATTTTCCCATATGTAATGTTTGATTTCAACAACAAAAAATATCAATGGTATTGTTGAGAAGCAAGGAAAAAAAGCCAGGAGAGAAAAGGCAAACATGTGAACTAAAGCGATATGGTGTAGATTTTGGAGTTTAAAATAAGTGTGATTAATATGTGTAGGACGCTAATGAAAAACCATTTAACATGAAAGAACAAATAAGAAATGTGAGCAGAGAGATGAAAAGAATGAGAAATATTAAATCAAGTCGAAGAAAAAATAGAAAGAAAGCACTATAACAGTGAAATGGAATGTCTTAACAGTCTCTGGAGGCTAAACACAGCTCAGGAAAAAAAAATCAGAAAATTGTAACTACAACACTGAAAAGAGAAAAAAAAAAGCAAACTGACAAAGAAAAAATCTACTCTGAAAAATTTAAGAGATATGGGACCACTAAAATTTGTGTCACATGTGTATAACTTAAACATGAGAAGGAAAGTAGAGGGCAAAGCATAAAATTATTTTAAGTAATGATGTTGCAAATACCAAACCACAGACATAGTAAGCACCAATCAAGATTAATAGTAATAGTATAGTGTACATCTAGTATATGGTGCTCAAAGTGCAGAAAATAAGACAAAGAGAATCTCTTAAATGAAGACAGGGAAAAAAGTGACCTCACTGAAAGAGAAATAAGAATAAGAATTACATCGGACATACACAATGAAGCAAAAGATGTATGGAACAAAATTGTGAAGGTATTTAAAAAATTGACATACAGCCCATTTCAGTGAAATTGTCCTCCAAAAGTGAAGGGGGAATAAGGACATTCTAAGACAAATATAATTGGGAGAATTTGTTTCTAGTAGAATTTTCCTGTAAGAAATCCTCCAGAGACAATGAAAATTTTTTAAATAAAACTTTGATCTACATACAATGATAACATCAGAGGGTAATAAAGATAAAGTATTTTACTTTTCATGCTCCTAATTGATGTAATAGATAAACTTTTGTACAAAGTAATAATAGCAAGAATGTATGGGGTGGTTATGGCATGGTCATAGTGTAATGAATGACAGTGATACCCCGAAGAAGGACTAAGGGATTGTGAGTACTGGTAGGAGGGGTATAAAGTACCTAAACCAAAAGTGTTCATTGAAAGTGGACTTAGATCTTGTCAATGTTTATTGCTCTAGGAAAAGTACAACAATATTTCTAAGATTTTAGTTAATATCCTAGGAGAGGAGGAAAAATAGAATTGGCTAAAAATTTAAAAGCAGAGAAGTAAAAAATATAAAGGTAGATTTGAAAAATAATAAAGCATAAAGTATAAACAAATAAGAAAGTTATTATGTTAAGTAATCACTTTAGACATCAGTGGACTAAATACTTATTAAAAGATAAATATTATTATATTAGACAGAGACCAAATTAAAATTTAAAGTGCACTTTTTGTGGACAACAAATTATATGTTGTCCACAAAAAGTGCACTTTAAATTTTAAACATAAAAAGATTAAAAGGATGGAAAAATATATATACTATGCTAATATTAATCAAAACAAAGTGGGAGTAAGTATAATAGTTTCAGGTTGACTTTGGATGAGAAAAATCCTCAGTGATAATGAAGAGAATTATATAATGATAGTGATTGATTTTTCCCAAAAAGGTATAGCAAACTTTGATGTGTATGGACATAATAACAGAACACTAAAATGGTTGAGGCCAAAAACTGATAGAATTATAAGGAGAAATAGATAAATCTATAACAACATTTGAAGACTTCAACAGCCCTGTCACAAAGAGGCCTAGAAAATCACAAGGAGATGAACTGAACAACACTGTCAATCAAATAGATCTAATAGCTTTTATAGACTTCTCTACTTAGAGATAGTAGAACACATACTCTTCTTAAGCTCAGATGAACATTCACCCCAATAGAACACATTTTGAGTCATAAAACACAATTTAAACAATTTTAAAGGACACGCATCATACAATGAATGTATGCTTAATAAAATCAAACTTGCAATCAATAATAGAAAGAGAGCCCATACATTCTAAAATAATTGAGATTTAATGACATACTTCTAAATATATATGAGTCAAAAAATTAAGCCTCAAGGAAGACTTAAACATATTCTGAATTAAATCAAATTGAAAATTCAAGTTACCAGAATCTATTAGATAAAGCAAAATCATTGTTCAAACCAAAATTTGTTACATAGAAAACATGTTATAAAAGAAGAAAGATCTAAAATCAATAATTTGACATCCTATCTTAGGAAACTAGAGAAGAAGCAAATAAGGATTATGTAGGCAGAAGAAAATAAAATACTAATAATCAAAGGAAAAAAAATCAATGGAACTGTATATAGAAAATCAGTAGAGAAAATCAAAACCAAAATAATGAGGTTCTAAAAAATAATTAAAATTTCAAAGTGCACATTTGTGAGAAGAGAGAAATAAAAGAGAATACAACGGAATAAAAACTAAACAGAGAAAGAAAACAAAAAATACTAACATCAAAAACAGAAAGGGTCATAACTACTGATCCCACAGTGTTGAAATGATAAGAGAAAATCCTATAAAAAATTATATGCCCCAAAATTTGATAAGTTAAATTTAAGGGACCAATTACTAAAACACAAAAACTACAGAAACTCATACAAGAAAAGTAGATAATCTGTGTAAAATTCCACCTACTTAAGAAAATGAATAGAAAAGTAATAACCTTCAAAAAATTAAAACAGTCCCAGGATCAGATGGGATTAGAATTAAACTCCACTGAATATTTTAGGAAGAAATCTCACTAATTATTTATAATCCCTTCCAAATGTTGAAGGATAATTAATTGTAGAATACAAGTAGTTTCTTAATACTAAAAATAGATAAAGAATTAAAAGAAAGGAAAACCACAACCTAATATCTCTTAGGAACATAGGTGAAAAGTCCTCAAAAATATTAGAAAATCAAATCAACAATAAATCGAATAAATTATACAGTGCAATCAGGTGGGATTTATTCTACATATGCAGTCCTGCTTCAAATTTGGAAAATCAGCTACACAATCCATCACATTGGTAGGATGAAGTTGAAAATCATGTGATCATATCAATGTATGCAGAAATTTTATTGACAAAGTAAGTACCCATTAATAAGAAATCTGTCAGCAAATTAAAGATACGAATTTCCTTATCTTGCTAAAGAACATTAAAAACAAAAATGTTACTTACTGTTAACACATTTAATGGTGAGACTTGAAAAACTTTCTCTTAAAATGGAGAAAAGCAAGAGGTCCTTTTTCTCTACCATTATTCTTGCTTATACTGAAAATTTCATCTAATGCATTAAGGCAAGAAATAGAAATTATATATAAATAGATTGGCAAGAAATGTAAAAACTGCTTATTTTCTTTACAAATAGCATGACTATATATCTAGAAAATTTTTTTCAATGACAGAAAACTCCTGTATCCAATAATTAATTACAAGAAGTTTTCAGGATACAAGGTTGATGAACACAATTCAATTTCATTCTTAAGTGCCAATGATCAACAATTGGAATCTGAAAAATTAAAAAACAGTGTCCACCAAAAACTGAAAGAATAAGGTAAACTCTAACAAAGTAAGAGCACAGTCTATGTGTAGGCAGCTATAAAATTATAAGAAAAACAATAAAAAATATAAATAAATGAAGATATTCTCCATGTTCATGGATTTAAATACTTGACACTTCTAAATTCTAAATAAATTGAGAGATAACTCCATGTTCATTGATTTAAATACACAAAACTGATCTGCACACTGAATAAATTCAAATTTTTTTTAAAAAATCACAGAATGTGTAGCTAGCAACATATGGATTATAAAATTTGCATGAGAGTACAAAAGACACAGATTAGCCAAAGTGATATTTAAAAACAACAAAGTTGGACAGCTTGCACTACCTGAATTCATGACTTAGTATAAATTTTGCTGTTACAAAAGAAAAAGACATATAGATCAGTGGACTAGAATAGAAGATGAAGAAATTAATCTTGCAATGAGATTCTATTGTATACCTAGTACAAAGTCTCAAATCCAAAAAATGACAATGCAAAATGTTGGCAAGATATGGAAGAAGAGGAACATACATTCATTGTTGGTGGTAATGCATCATGATATAGCCACTTTGGAAGACAATTTGGCAGTGTCTTACGAATAATAATTTAACATATGATCCTGCCATTGTGATGCTTTTGGCCCTATTAATTTTTAAACAGATGTATATACAAAACATGTATAGCAATGTTTATTTAATTCATTCATAATCAACATAATCTCGAAACATCCAAGGTGTGCTTCATATAAAATATGGTATATCCTTATAATGGAGTATTATTCAGTGATACAATGAAATAAACAATCAAGTTATAAAAAGACATGGAAGAATATTAGGTGCATACTATATGAGAAAAGAGACAGTCTTAAAACATTATATGCCCCAGTTCCTATTACTTACTCTATTACTTTACAACAAGCATTGTAGTCTATTTCACTGCCATCTTGGGTGTTTATTATCAATCTCTTCCCACTGGAGCCTAACCTCCCAACCACACAATCTTTTCCTATCAATGTTGATTTATGAGTGAATGAAACTTCCCTGGATAAATCTTCCTTGTTTAGGAGGAGAGTAGAGAGAGAATGATATAAAGATGTTATAAAACCTGATCCCATGAGATATATGTCTACTAAGAAAGCATTACTATAATGCATAGAGATACCTTCCCACTTGCAATAGATATGTTCTTAAACAATTATGTTCAATCACTAAAACTCCTGATACATCACTGCTTTTGAATTACTTGAATCATACTTTCAAACATATGATGGCTCAACACTCATTTGTAAATCTAGGTATTCCTGTTTTTACGTGGCTTTTCATGCCAGTTACCAACATTTACTATATTGTTCCATGGGACAATATTTAATGAATTAGTAACTGCTGTTACTTGCATATTTTAAGAAGAATGATTTACTCAATAATTTAAAGACTCCCCTGCTTAAGGAAAAAAAATATGTATATATACACATATATACATATGTGTGTGTGTGTGTGTGTGTGTATATATATATATATATATATATATATATATCTCAAAGAGTTCTCGGGTCTATGTATTCTCATTTCTAAGAAGGAGCTATTTATGCAGAATTTTACAATTTATTAGTATCCTGTAAAAATTCTATCCCACTGTTATTGGAAGCTAATTGGAATATATAATAGCATTTCCATTTGAACCTATCAAAACTAAGCAGCTGACTTTCCTACCCAAATTCCCTATGGTGGGAGACAGAAACTTGATCTTTCTAATTCTCCATGCTAATGCTCTGGAATTATTCACAACTTCTCCATCAACTTCACATCAACCCTGTCAAGCAATTCTATTTCTACTTTTAATATATATCTATAGGCTAATTGCTTCTTCCCACCACCTCCTCTGCTACACTGATGGTTAGGAGTCATCACCATGCTCCTTTGAGTCTTTTTATGACTAGCCTTTGCCCCATTAAAATCAATTCCTCATGCAGCAGTCAGAATGAACTTCTGAAAATGTTTTTATCTGAGCATATCAATCTTCAGTTCAAACCCGGCAATGGCTCCCAATCCATTCTAATAAGATCCAAATGCTCACTGAGAAGATGCCCACATTCCTAAGATGACCTCCAAATCCTTGTGCCTTATCAGAACCTTGAATCTCTGACTTCCTCTCTCATTCTTCCTTTCTGGTTTCCAAGCTGACTGACTTCCTTGCATGACTCAAATGTTACAGTGATGAACTCATTCTAGGGCCTTGGAAAGGCTGTACGTGGAACAGAAGATATTCTTCATAAATGTTGTTATGATTTGGATTTGTGGTCTCCCCCAAAGCTCCCGTGTTAATGTAGGAATATTCAGAGGTGCCATGGTTATATTACAAGAACTATAACCTAATCAGTGGATTAATGCATTTGATGGATTGATAACTTCAATGGATTAACTGAGTGGTAACGTGTGAAGCATGGATCAAGGAAGTAGGTCACTGGAGACATGTCTTTGGGACCTATATTTTGTCCCTTGCTCCATGCTCTCTTCTGCCTCCTGACTACCCAAGCTGAGCAATTTTTCTCTGATTTGCCCTTTTCTCATGATGGTCTACCTAATCTTGGGCCCCAAGCAATGGAGCTAGCTGAGCACAGATTGAACCATTGAAATGAAATTCCAAACTAAAATAAACTTTTCCTCCTCTGTGTTGTTCTTGTCAGGTATTTTAGCCACAGTGACAGAAAACTGACTAACAGAGGCATTGCTTCTTTTCTTATCACTTCCTTTAAGCCTGAGAAGCCTATGCTGAACCTTCTGTGTGAAATTATACCACGCACATGCTCCATTCCATACTTCCAATCCTTCCAATCCCCATAGTGCCAATCAACTTCCAATTTTAACTATAATACTAAGCACTATTTGACATAGTATATGCCATTTTATTTTTATAATTTGTTTGCTGTCTGCCCTAAGAATTAGCTCAAGAGGGAGAAAGGTTTTTTTTTTTTTTTTCCTAATTAAGGTATTATCTGGTGTTTCGCAAAAACCTCTACTTGAACTTATGTGCTTTAGAAACCATTTTTGCTAAGTTAAATTTAGTATTTGCTTTGGTCTTTCAGTATGAAACAGTATGAAGCAATTATATTCTGAAAGTTTTTAATTCCCTAGAAGTCCCTATAATATGACCACCTAAGTATCATTCTTTTTAAATGAGCTAAAACCATTTTTTTTATCTTTAGCACACTACCTTTGATGTTGATTCAAATTTTTCATTGTAAGAAAAATTTGAGATAATTTCTTATTTTACAGTAGGATAAAATTCAAATTATATATATATATATATATATATATATATATATTATTAGTTGTGATATAAATGACAAATAATAAATATAATTTCTTTACCCATCAAGGTTCAAGGCTCTTGTCATTGCCTCTGATGCTGGAGCTTAAACTGCATAGGTCTGGCAGTTGGAGTGGGGGTAATGTGGTAGAAAGGAAAGGAGACCAAAAGCAAGCCAGGACTCTCTAGAAGATCTGCAATCCACAAGAAGAACTGATTCCACTATCAATTCTTGTTATATTTGAGGTGGATGGTATGGTACAGAGCCATTTTTTGTTTGTTTGTTTGTTTGGTTTTTGCTATTGATCTAAATATAAGCACCCAGCCTAGGAAGCAAATAAGTTGGTAGAGAGTCCAGAAAGATGGACAGTTGCAGGCTCAAAAGCAAATAGGTGTCAGAGCTACTTCTCTCCTACTCTTGAAAGCTCCCACAGGAATCTTTCTCTTAGCTCATCAGCAACATATACAAGGGAGAAGTTTGGGGTATAGAATACATCCTAGTCAAATGAACATTTAGGGAAGCCTCACTAGTTTGCAATTATGGTATTTTAATTGTCTGTTTGTTTGCACTATTATAACAAAATACCTTAGACTGGGTAGTCTATAAACAAAAGAAATATATCTCACAGTTTTGGATGCTGGAAGTTGAACTTCAAGGTCCCAGCGATTCTGTGTCTTGAGAAGGTTGCTTTCTGGTTCATGGATGGTGCGTCTAGCTGTATCTTCAACTGGTGGAAGAAGCAAGAAAGCTCCCTCTGGTCTCTTTTATAAGGATACTCATCATGAGCGAATCAAATATCCCAAAGGTCCCATCTCCTTATACCTTTTTTACGGGGGTTAAGATGTCAACACATATTTTGTCAGGACACAAACATGCAGACCATGGCTCTAAGTATGCATATCTTATACCTTAAATTAAACACAAAAACCTCACCCAAGGAATCTTACAGAATTCCTGGGGTCAGAATGTTTAGGAAATAAACCATCATGCAATATTTTGCCTAACCCCTAAGATGCTCCAGTAGAATCACCCTGATGAAAGGACACTGAACTCTGTCTTACATTTTAGTCTGCTAACTTACTTCTTAGAAAGAAAATTGTTTTAAGACATCTATGCAGTTATAACATAAACCCTTGTGAACCTGATCTGCAATAAAAACAGCTCAAAAATCTAGCTGCCTAATACTGTCACTCCCAGTGCATCGTCAAAAAGTCTCATAAACCACAGACTTTATGCAGATGCCTAAAGAAAATATTCTTTTGTGATTTTACAAAGAAATGGGAAGAAAAACCACTGTGAATTTGAATATAAACAGAAGACCTTTCTGAGTTCTAGATAAACATGAGAAATATGGAACATTAAAATGGAAAGTTACACTGTGTGTAGTTCTTCAGTAAATGTCACTATCATTATTCTTACAATGTTTGTTGGCATAATAATGGATATTCAGAAAGGGTTAGGGATGAAATACCAAAAGCTGACATATTTTTAATAATACTTTCCATTTCTCAGAAGCTTCTATAATCTTTTTCCTTAATCATGTTTGCTAGGGATGTTGTTATTCCATTTAGTCATCTAACCTCAAAGCACTGGTTGTTGATTTGAATTTGGTACATAGTATCTCATGTTCTCCCTCGGAAAAAATAACCAGGTTCATCTATTTCTCAGACTCTGACTGAGTGTTTCTAAGTGGCAATAACACAGGCAGCAAGAGCATATTTAGAGAAACTTTCATCATATTCCAAATACACCCAAAGGCACCGCAAACAGCTGAGCAGTGATTGGCTCATAACTCACATGGCATGGCTGTGACTGCCCGGATTCTTTTATGGAATTCTGCCCTCAACAGACACCAGGGATTGAACAGTTAGTTCTGTTTTAGGTCTTCTGTTTCTCTTTAACACCTCAACTCAACATGTGCTAAGCCTACTGATTCTGTCTCATGTATGTACGCATTCATAATTCATCCAAAATATATATCCATCTGTCATGTTCCAAATGTCATGCAAAATACTGAAGATAGAGCCCTGGGCAGAAAAATATGGCTCCTTCCTTCCACAACTGAGCTTGCAGAATGAAAGAGTTCTGCAACTCAGATATCTTAAAGACCACATAGATCTCTGCTCCTCTGTCCTGGAATGAGACAGTCTACTTATAGACTGTCTGCACTCAGGGTAGGCTTTTTATTATTTATGAGGTAATTTATTTAGTTTGTACTGGGTTTGAACCCAGAGGGGCCACTGAGCTACATCCCCAGTCCTTTTCATCTTGAGACAGCATCTAGCTGAGTTGGTGAGGGTCTTCCTAAATTGCCCAGTCAGTATTCAAACTTACCATCCCTCCTGCCTCAGGCACCTGAGTTTCTGGGATTACAGTCTTGTATCACAGAACCCAGTGCTTGGGGTTGTTTTAATTCATAAATTTCATGAAGATCCACCATGAATAATGAACTATTTGCAATCATTTTCTGTATTTTGTTAAAAAAAAAAAAAAACTGCCCCTCACCCCCCAGTATGGCTCTCTCTGTTTTATTATTATTATTATTTTTTCTTTCTTTCTCTCTCTTCATCTGTTTTTAAAAAAATATAGACTAGAACTAATAGATTTTAACATGAACATTTTCATTGATTTGAATATTTAATCTCCGTGTGACCCCTCTAAAGTATATTTAATAACTTTTTACAACCTATAGGGGAAATACAAAATACTTAACCTGGCATCCAGAGACATTTTTTTTTCTTTGTGGAGCTGATCCTTGTGCTTGGTAGATAAACACTCTACCAGTGAGCTGGTTCAGCACTTCAAAACCTTCTCAACATGGCTTTCATTCATCTTTGACAACACTGTAACATATAGATCTTGCTTTAGAAGAAGTAGGGTGATTGTACTTTACCATCTCAAGTTTTCCACTTTGGTATGCTTGTTCACCCTCTTCCTGGTCACCCTGAATTTACAGTAATTACTTCTTTATCAAAAACAATTTTTGCCTTTAAAGATTCTCACAAAAGACACATTTCATGAACTTTTCTAAAAAACATTTCTAAGTTTATATAGTAAATGTGTATATGTCTTTTATATAATTTAACACTTACAGCCTGATACTGTAGTCATTTGCAGGTCTCATTTTCTCACTAGTTTAAAGAATCCTTGGGAAAAAAAAAAAAGCTCACATTTTTTTTTCTTTTTCCTGTTTGCAATTATGTTTTGTTGTATGCATACTGTTACACAGGGTCAAGAGTTAAACATTTTCACATATATATTACATAATTATAGTATAAGGTTGTGTGCATAAATATCATCAAATCCATGTTTTCATATCACCATGGAGAAGTTCAAGTGTAATTCTATCACTTTTCCCTACTGGTAAAACCTTGAAAAATTAGCACAATACCATGATTGGAATTTGATATTGATAAAATCCACCAATTTTCTTCAAATTTCCTCAGCTATTGCTACAGTAATTTTAATTTGTGCATCTGTGAGCTATGTGTTTAGTAATAAGCAATATTATCTCATGTGTATGTTCGTGTTCAAGATACAAAGAAGGTCCTCCAAATAAGGGTGCTTCACTTTGCCCTTCACTAACCACACACATCTCCCTTACAACGACTACTCCTCTTTGCTCACAGTTGACAAGCGTTAATGTTCTCAATTTCTATCATTTTGTCATTTCCAGGAGGTTATATAAAGGTTACAGGCAGTATGCAACTTTTCAGGATAGATTTTTTCACTCAACCTAATTCTCTTGAGATTTATCCACTTTATCCTGGATTCCTTTTTTCCTTTCTTACAGTACCGAGGATTGAACCCAGAGTAGCTCTACTCCTGAGCTTCACCCCAACCCTTTTTATTTGAGACAGGGTCTTGCTAAAATATAAAATACTGAGATGTCCCTCAGACTTAGAGTCCTCCTGCCTCAGCCTCTGGAGGAGCTGGGATTACAGGCCTGTGCCAGCACTCCTGGGTCATTGTGAGTGTCCCATTGCTACCTAGGTTGTCACCATCCGGAGGCACTGTGTAAGTCATCTCTCCTTGAAGGACATCTAGGTTGTTTCTAGTTTGAGGTTGTTACAAATAAAGAGAGCTACTATTCACATTTTTGTATAGCTTTTTGTGGGACCATAAATTTGCATTTCTCTGGGATTAATTTTTAAGTGTGCAATTTTTAGTTTCCATTACTGGTATTTAAAAGTTTAGCTTCATAGTTTTGCAAAAATGACTACATAATTTTACATTGAAACATGTTAATAATCTGTCTTTTCTGCATCTCCACCAGCATTTGATAGTGTCATTTTTTTTCCCCCTGCATACTGGGTATTGAACTCAGGGGCACTCAACCACTAAGGCGTATCCCCAGCCACATTTTGTATTTTGTTTAGAGATATGGTGTCACTGAGTTGTTTAGCACTCCACCATTGTTTCTGTGCTGGCTTTGAACTTGCGGTCCTCCTTTCTCAGCCTCCCTAGTTGCTGGGATTACAGGCATGCAACACAGTGCCCAGCTTGTCACTGGTTTTATTCTGACCTTTTTGATAGGTATGTAGTGGTATGTCATAGTTTTAATTTGCATATCTCTAATAGCTAATGACATTGAGCATCTTTACATGTGCTAGCCCATCATCTGTATATTCCCTTTGATGAAAGTTCTCTTCATGTTTTTATCCATATTATATTTGGGAGTGTTAAGCTTAAAATTTCTTAATATATATTCTAGCTATCATGTTACTCCTTTGCAAATATTGCTTTCCACCATTTAGTTTATCTTTTCATGCCTCTTTCTTCTTTTTGAGATGGGTTTTCGCCATGTTGTCCAGGATGATCTCAAGTTTATAGGCTCAAGCAAATGCCACCTTCAGTCTCCCCAGGGCTCCCTAGGACTACAGGTGCACATGACTTCTTTTCAAACTTTTAAGTTATTTTTGCATGTTAAAGATTTTTTAATTTGGGGGAGGTCCAACTTATTGCTTTTTTCTTTTAGGGATCAAATTTTAAAATTAGAAATTCCTAGCCCAATTCTAGATTCCAAAACCATTCCTTTTTCTTTTAAGTTTAATAGATTTTCGTGTTTTTGTTTATTTGTTAAATATGTGATTCATTTTGAGTTAATTTTTGCTGAGGTGTGGAGTTTAGATCAATGTTTGTTTTTGCCTATCAATGTATAATTACTAAAATATCATTTGATAATATGGTTATCCTAACTCCTATATATTGCTTTGGAATATCTGTTAAAATTTAGGTGAGCATATTTTTGTGTGTTTCTTCCTGGGTTCTCTATTGTACTATGTTCCAACAGTTTGTGTCTCTCTCCTTCCATTAATACCACACTGCCTTGCTTACTGTTTTCATATAATAAACCTCAATTTTGGGTAACATGTATCTTCCCACTTAACGATTTTTTATTTTAAATATATTATTGTTTTTATTATTCTAATACCAGCACCTTAATACATACATTTTATAATGATATCTTTAATATTTCTTTAGAATACTTGCTAGATATGAACAGATATTACATTAAATCTATAGATTAATTTGGAGGACAATCAACATTTTTACTATGTTGATTCTCCCATGACTCAAGGATCTATGAATTCATGAAAATATCTATTATAACAATATTATTTGATTTCATTTCAGCATTCTTTTGTGGTCGTCAGCATACAGAAACTTTATATGTTTTATTAAATTTTTATCAAAGTATTTCCTTATTTTAGAGAGATTTTTAGATGGCATTATGTTTTTAATTTTTGTTTCCTCATGTTCAGTGTTAGTATTTGCAAATTTAAATGAAATTCCATATTAATCTTATAATCACATAACCTTGTAGAACTCACATATTATATTAAGGAGTTTCTAGCAGAATTATCAGGATTCTCCATTTAGGGAATCATGACACTGATAAGTAGGAATACCTTTATTCCTTCTTTCCAGTGTGTATGTTTCACCTTCTAGAATGTTATTGAATAAAAATAGTGAGACTGGAACCTTTACCTTGTTCAGCACCTTTGGGAAAAGCATTGGCTCAATCATTGAATATACCAGCAGTGTGTTTTTTGTAGGTGCCATCAACTCTCAAATTGTTGAGTGGTGTATCATGAATGAGTGTTGAACTTCACTAAATAAGTTTTCTGCACCAAATAATATGGCTATATTTTTTTTCTTTAGCTTATTAGTAAGGTAGTGGTAACATAAATGGATTTTCAAATGTTTCACCTACTTTTGAGTTTGGCTATTTGTCTTACCTTATTGAGACATAATATTGTTTATCTATTCTGAATACAAACCCCTTATGAACATATTTTCTCTCATTCTGTTTCTTTTGCCTTTCACTTTGGCTACTTACCACAACAGTAATTAGTTCTTTGATTTATGTATTTTAAAAACACTTACCACACTTATTCCTGTTTTTGTATCATAACAAACCATTGCCTGACCAAATTTCTGGAAGATTCATAGCTGTAGTCTCCTAAGACTTTTATAGTTTCACCTTATAATGTAATCTCTCTTTATCCATTTGAGTTAATCACATTTAACTTTGATCTGGAATTATTAAATGAAGAATTTTACTAATAAATTATTTTCATATTTTAATTGTACACTCTTCTGAGTAACATCATTAAATCTCATGTTGTCCTTCTCAGTCCCATCCACAATGTGCCCAGCATTTCAACACTGGATACACTACCTGTGCACTAGTCATTAGTAGCTGCCTTATTTATCAGATTGACCACTGCTGCCTCTCAGTGCTTGTGTTCAATAACCCTTATTTTATTCAGTAGAATTTACTACTAATTCAATTTGACCCTGGGATTTTTATAGGAAGATTTTTAATTATTAACTCATTTTTATTTATACATCTATTCCAATCTCACATATAATAAGGAGCTTAGTGTTTTTTTTCTTTCTTGGAACTTGTCCACTTCATCTACACTATCTAATTTTTATGTACTATATACATATGTATGTATGTGTGTGTTATATAATAAAATAAATAATATATATACATACGTATATATCTATATATATGTATATAGATATGTGTATATATATATATATATATATATATATATATATATATATATATATATATATTTCAGTTCTGACATCTCCCTTAATTCCTAGGTTTAATAATTTGAGTCTTTTTTCGTTTTTCATCAGTTTAGTTAAAATTTTTAAAATTTGGAGATCTTATTTATTCACCTTTTGGTTCCATAGCTTTCAAAATCATTTTTTCTCTTTTGTATTTTCACTTATTTCCACTTTATGATTTCCTTCCTTCTGTTTGCTTTAGGTTTAGTTTATCTTCTTTTGTTGATTTCTTCAGGTGGAAGTCAGTTATTGATTTGAGATATTTCTTCTTTTGAAACAGACATTTATAATTTTACAAATTTATAATTTTCTTATAAACACTACTTTATCTGGATGTCTTAAGTTTAGATGTATTTCTTTCAATTTAATTCATCCCCATATATTTTCTATTTTATATTGTGATTTCTATTTTGATATCTTGTTTATTAAGGAATGTGTAATGTGTAATTTTCATATATTTGTAATATAAATTTTCTTTGTTATTGATTTCTGATTTTTTAATTATGTTCATAAAAATTAATTTACAATATTTCAATCTTCCTAAATTTATTGAAACTTGCTTTATAGCATAACTTATGATCTGTCCTGCAGATGCTCCATATGTGCTTCAGTGTGTATTCTGCAGTCACTGAGTGGCATTTTATACAAACATCTGTTAGTGTTAGTTGATTTATAGTGTTCAACTGTTCTATATCTTTGTGTTACTCAGTATTGAAAACAAATTATTGAAGTCTTCAGCTACTTTTGTTGAACTATATATTTACCTCTCAACCTTGTCAGTAAATGTTGCTTCATGTTTTTCTTGAAATGTGTATATACATTTTATAATTGTTATTCTTTCCTCATCACTTATGAACTCATCAAAATGACCTTTTATCATGATTAAAATTTTAACTGTTATTTTGCATGATATTACTATAGCCATGCCAGGTCTCTTAAGATTCTTTTTTTTCCCTATAATATATCTTTTTCTGTCATTTGCTATCAACATATATGTGTTTTTGAATCTAAGATGTGTCTGTTGTAGACTGAATATGTTCAATCTTACAACGTAATTCAACCTCATCATCTCTTTTTGATTAATCTGTTCACATTTAGTAATATTATTGATAGGTTTAGATTTACATCTGCCATTTTGCTTTTCTCTATATATGCCTCAGTCATGTGTTTCTTAACAGAATACATCCTGAGAAATGTGCTGTTCTCATCTCATGGTGAAAACATTATGCAATGTACTTGCACACATGTAGATGATGTGGCCTACTAAATGCCTGGGCTACACACACACACACACACACACACACACACAGTGACTGTAGCTCCTGGGGATGTGATGAATCAAAGAACCTGAGACTAAATTAAACAGCAAGAAATGATGGCATCAAGAGACATAGTAAACATGGAATGCATGAGGCTGCTGCTAACATAACACAGCATACTCATATAGAAAATTTTATAAGTATGAATACCTAAAATAATAATAAACCATGAGCATAAGCCTTTATTTTCATTATCAAGTATTATACATTGCACACGGCTGTCTGTGATGTGATTTTACTTGACTGAAGGCACAGTGGGATTGTTTACAACAACATCAGGGCAAGCATGTGCATAATTCGTTGCACTCTGATTTCATGATGGCTGCAGAGTTACTAGGTGATAGCAATTTCTCAGGTGTATTATAATCTGATGGATCCACATTCTAAGTATGGTCACTCATTAACAAAAATCTCAGTAATATGGTACATAATTGTGGTCCATCTTCTTTGTCATCTCTTGTTTTATTACATTTCTTTATATTAAACATATGTTTAAAAAATACTTCAACTATGTAAGCAATTTTGGTCCACAGTAAAATTCAGAAGAAGATATAAATATGCATTAGGTACCCCAAACCCCTACATATAACAATACTTCTTTCATTATTAATTTCTCCTACCAAACTTATATGTTTGTTACCATTAATAAATTTATGCTAACATATTATTATCACCAAATGTCCATATTTTACACTAGAGTTTATAATTACTACTACTAGTTGTGCATATTATGAGTTTGGACCAATGTGTAGTGATGTGAATTCCCTATTTTAGGATCAGAGTACTTTCACAGCACTAAAAATTCCCTATACTATACCTAGTCATTGATGTCTTCCCTTTTATCCAGAGAAACCTCTGATTGTTTTAATGTCCTCATAGATTTTATTTTTCCAGAATTTTATATACTTGTATAAATATACTATCTAGCTTTTTTAGGTTACCTTCTTTCATTTAGTAATATTGATTTAAGATTCTATCCCATATATTTAGGGTTTGATAGTTCATTTACTTTTAGTGATAAATAATATTCCATTGTCCAAATGTGTCATAGTTTATGTATCCACTCAAAGAACATTTTGATTATTTCCATATTTGTCAGTATAAATAAAGTTTCCCAAAAAATCTGTGTGCAGATTTTTGTGAGGACATACTTTCAGCTCTTTTGGATAAATACCAAGGGCATGACTGCAGTATTCTATGGTAAGAGCAGGCTTAGTTTTGTAAGAAACTGTCAAGTTGTCTTCCAAAGTGGCTATACCATCCAATCATACTAGCAACAAATGAGAGTATATGTTAGTTCACATTTTTGTCAGCATTTGGTGTTGTTAGTGTTCTGAATTTTGGCCATTCTTACAAGTGCATAATGTTGTCTTATTACTTTAAGTTTTATTTTCTTTATGACATGTATAAGTCATAAAACAACTTTATAAATGTATAAAACAACTTTAAAAATGTTTATTTGTTATCTGTACATCTTCTTTGGTGAGTTAACTGTGAAGGCCTTTGGCCTATTTTTGAATCAATTATTTCTTATTGTTGAGCTTTGAGAAGTCTTTGTATTGCACAACGGTCCTTCATAACACTTCTTTTGCAAATATTTCAACCAAGTGTGTGAATTGTCTTCGTTTTTTTCATAGTGTTTATTACGTATATGCCAATCATGTTCATGGTCACTTCTTTTTTTCATGGATTGATACTTTCAGTGTCATATCTAAAAAGTCAACACCAAACCAACATCATTTAGATTCTCTCCTACATTACCTTTCATGGTTTTGTGTTTACATTTAGGTCTATAACCCACTTTGAGTTTATTTGTGGAAGATGTAAGGTTTACATCTGGATTTACTGCTTTGCATATGAAATCCAGTTTTTCCAGGACAATAGGTTGAAATGCTGTATTTTGTCAAAAATAAATTGATTGTGTATAAGGGACGGTTTCTATTTGCTCTATTCTGTCTCATTGATCAAGTTGTCTATTATTTCACCTGTATTTTGATATCTTGATTGATGGTGCTTTATAGTAGTTCCTGAAGTCAGAGAGCCCAGATACTCCAACTTTGCTGTTCTCCTTCAATACTACATTGACTAGTCGGGGTCTATTCCCTTCTGTATAAAATTTACATAGAGTTTGTCGATATTCACAAGGTGAATTTCTGGGGTTTGAATGCCATAAATCTATCAGCCAAATTAGAAAGAACTGGCATCGGGACAATATAGACTTTTCTTTCATAAATCCATAATATCTCTCCATTCATTAATTTTTCCAACAGAGTTTTACAGTTTTACCATAGAGCTCTTGTGCATGTTTTATTAGATTTAGAATTGTTATTTCATTTGAGGGGGTATACTATTTTTGTGTGTGTGTGTGTGTGTGATTTTTAATTTATTTATTTGATACTTTTTAGTTATACGTGTCAGTAGAATCCATTTTGTCACAATTATACAAGCATATAATATATTGTATTCTAATTCAGACTCTAATACCTGTCTTTCCCCTTCCTTTTCCTCTCCCCCACTCTCGTCTCTCTTTGATCTTTATACTAAAGTTAATGGTATTTTTAATTTTAAATTCCACTTGTGTATCATATATAGGAAATTGATTGACTTTGTTATATTCACCTTGTATCCTATAACCTTGCTATAATTTTTCATTAATCCAGGAAGTTTCTTATTTTCTCCATAGACAATCATGTCATATGTAAACACATTTTGTGTTTCCTTTCTTTCTCACCAATCTATATACCTTTTTATTTTAAAATTTTCCTTCTTTTTCTCTCTTTTTCTCTTTGAGAGTTATCACACTACTTAGTCGTCCTAGTACTATGGTGAAAAAAGGTGATGAAAGGAGACATCCTTGTTATATTCCTGGTCACAGCAGAAAAACTTCTAGTAAGTTTATTGTATATAGTATTATGCATCCTAACATCATGTTATGAAAATACACTGGACACTAGAAGTAAGTTTTCATGGACATACCTAAGCTCGGGAAGTTCCCTTCTGTTCCTAGTTTACTAAAAATCTTTATTATGAACAAATGTTAATTTGGTCAAGTGGTTTTTGTGCATTTATTGATAGGATCACTTATCTTACTTCCTCATGATTCATAATTATTTTTGTCCACTTTTGGATTTGATTTTGCTAACGTTGTTTAAAGATTTGTTTTGCATCTATATTCATATAAGCTATTGGTTTGTGGTTTTCTTTTCTTGCCAAGCCTTCACCTGATTTTTGTATTAGGATAACGTTGATCTCAGAGAATTAGTTAGAAAGTCTTCATTTCGTTTCTGTTTTAAAAGAGATTGTAGATAATATTAACATTAATAATTTTCATCCATTCTGTTTTTATTAAGTTGAGTAGTCTTACAAATGTTGTTGATTTTTTTTAAAAAGAGATTTTGGTTTGCTGATTTCCTCTGTCCGTTCACCCTTTATAATTTCCTTGACTACTGTTATAACTTTGACTACCTGTTTTCTTCTCCTTGCTTTGAAATAAATTTGCTTTTATTTTTATCTTTATCTAAGGGGGAAGCTCAGATTATTGATTTGATTTTTCTTTTTACCTAATATGTGAATAGAATGGTACAGTTATCTTACGCAATATTTTGAATGCATTCCTTAAACATTGGTATGCTATATTTTTATTTTTAATTTACTTCAAAATACTTTTTTATACTATTTAATTTATTCTAATTTGTTATACATGACAGTAGAATGCATTTTGACACATTGTTAACAGATGGAGCACATCTTTTTGTTCCTCTGGCTGAACATAGTGCAGAGTCACCAGTAGTGTGATCACACATGTATGTGGGGTAACAATGTCTGTCTCACTCTACCATCCTTCCCATCCCCACAGCCCCACCTGTCTCCTCATTCCCCTCTATACAATACAAAATTCCTCCACCTCTCTCCCACATTGTGGATTAGCATCCGCTTATCAGAGAAAACATTTGGCCTTTAGTTTGGGGGGGGTTGTCTTATTTCATTTATCAAGATATTCTCCAGCTCCATCCATTTACCTGCAAATGCCATATTTTCATTCTTCTTTAAGGCTGAATAATATTCCAATGTGTATATACACTACTTTGATGTTTCTTCTTTGACTTATGTTTTACATAGAAGTAAATAATTAAATTTTCTAGTATTTAGAAATTTTCTCTTTCCTTTTTTTTTTTAAATTTGTACATACTAATTGTACTTGTCTATGAGATTCAGTGTATTTTCATATATGATATCAGGGTCCATAATATTGTATCCAATAAACTCTTCTTCTACCCACAACCCTTTAACTCTTGCACCCTTCCAGTCCACAGGAATCACTATTCTACTTTCAAGTCAACTATTTTAGTTTCTACATACAAGGGAGAACATGAAGTTCTTGTCTTTCTGTGTCTGCTTCATTTTCCTAGCATGATGTTCTTCAGTTTTATCTGTTTTGCTGTAAATGAAAAGATTTCATTTTTTATAGCTAAATAATATTCCATTGTGTATAAAAACCACATATTCTTTATCCATTTGTCTGTTGATGGACACCCAGTTGGTTCCCCATCTTACCTTAGCGCAACAATAAACCTGGACATTCAGGTATCTCTTTTGTATTCTGATTTTATTTTTTTTAGGTCTAAACCTAGTAGTGTATAACTATCTTTCTGTTATTGCAGTTTTTCAGTTTAACTCTTGTAGTCTCTAAAATCATACATTGTATGATTTCCATTCTTGTATATGGTTTAAATCATGTTGTATGGCCCATGATGTGAATTATTTGATGAACTTCCATGCATGCTTAAGAATGCTATTTTGAATGGAAGTATTTTCTATAAGGTAATTTATACACAGTTGATTGCAGTGATTTTGTGTTTAACTATGTTTTTATGATTTTCTGCTTTAATCCATTATGGATAGATAGGTGTAGAAGTCTCCAACTATAATAGCAAATTTATCTAAGTCTCCTTACAATTTTGTTAGTTTTTGTTTCATGTATTTTCACATCTTCTGTTAGGCTGCACACATTAAGAATTATATGTCTACGATATGAGTCTTCATGTAAGTAAGTGTCCTTTTTTTCCCTTGTTTTTATTCCCTTATTTTGAGTTTGTTGAGCTTCTTGGATGCATAGATTAATGCTTTTAATCAGATTTGGAATAATTTCAGGCATTATTTGTTTAAATAATAATTTGCTTCATTCTCCTCTCCTTCTGGGATTTCATTCTCATTGTGTGAGCATGTTCTCAACCCAGGAGGGCTCTTACTAGCTATTTTCTTTCCTATATGTCCCTCTTAAAAATGTGTCTGGGTCTACCATCTCAGCCCCTCTTAATTGCTCATCAATGAAATCTATGCTGTTTACAATAGGCTTAAACATTAGTTCCAAACAGGACCAGCCCTCTTAGGGAAAGCTGGAAGTTTCTTTGCTCTTTTAGCCTGTCTTTCATACTTGGAAGCAATTCTACAGCACTGCACCAGAAATGAAGATATGAACAATGTCCTGCTTTTCCTAGAAGAACTCCCCTATTCTGTGAGCCGTTAACTGCTGGTCTTTTGGTGTTTTGTCTCTGTTATGGAAACTATGCCCCATAAGTTGGCTGTGTTGGGGGGAAGAGGGCTTGGTATACTCTGCCTGCCATGTCTTGGATTGTGCCTCTTTTAACTGAAGTGTATTGTTTGAGAGAAAAAATAAGCTGCCTTTGCAGAGGTTGGAGGGAGCATTATTAGAGGTGCTAGTGGGCATGCCCTTGGTGGCCTTAAACTGATTCCTAACTGGGAAGCTGCGGAAAGGAAGTGCTGTGTTCTTTGCAACACTCACCCACCCTGGGCATCTATAACACAGAGGTAGAAATCGGAGGGGGAGCAGGTGTGGCTCACTTGCCATGGACTATTACTATTGAGACTTGTTTTTTTACTTTTTCTTGAATAAAATTTCTTCACTTGGTCACTTGGTATATGCTCTTGGGACAAATTTTAGAAATCACACACACACACACACACACACACACAAACATACATGCATATACACAGACTAAATTTCCATCATGTAAGT
Source organism: Marmota monax (assembly GCF_021218885.2). Lineage (NCBI taxonomy): Eukaryota > Metazoa > Chordata > Mammalia > Rodentia > Sciuridae > Marmota > Marmota monax. Next base: position 5,097,308 of record NW_026695198.1, on the reverse strand, counting down.
AGTCAAATACAGAGAGGCTTTCTCTATTGATCTCTCCACAGTGCCATTCAGAAAGTCAGAATGACACTGTTTCTTTTTTTTTTCAACATTTAGTAATTATCGCTTATTTTTTCCAAAATGTTTATTGAAAACACATTAAACATGATCGTTTTTTTCAAAACAAAATATGTTGTAGGAATTTATTTTCCCTTAACCTGTTGAAGGAGTTAAGCATATGCCAATTTGGTAATTGATTATTCCGAGATGAAAACACTGGAGAAACTGTAATGGCAGAAAGTACTATCAGATCTGCATTCCCTTTTATGTAGCAGGGCATAAGTTTCCTTGGAAGGGTTACTTTCCCTATGCCAGGATGAGAGAATTAAACTTATCACCAGAGACTGGGGGTTAATACTGCAATAAACATGAATAAATAAATTCACCAAAGTATCCTTTACGTTTCATGAGCTTGATACGCCTCTTTTACTCCCTTATTGATTCCTATTGTCTTCTGTGGAATTGCTCCTCTTAGCCCAGATTTTTTGCCCTCTTATATTCTCACAAGTTTATTATTCATTGAGGAAAAAAGCATGTTGATTTGGCTATTTGTTGAGGTCTCCATTCTAAATGTCCCTACATACACATAAAATTAAAAAAACTTGAAGGTTTTATTCTTTTTCATCTATCTTATGTTAGTTGCTTCCTAGACTTGATTAAAGACCCTTTGTGCAAACCAAGCAAGCGGAGTGGGTAGAGGTGATCTCTGCCTCTCCTACATTGTTTCCTTATATTTTGGCTATCTCAGGAGACTGCAGACATTTTGAAGAAATATTATATTCATATGTATGTAGATTCTAGTGCATCTTTGTTGAAAAATAACTAAATAAATGAGTGTTATGATTAATAAACACCTTAGGCTTAAAATATCTTAACTCTTTTAATATTAAATATTTTAAATGTTTAAACTTACTTTTAAGTTTTAAACAAATATTTTATTTCAGATTATGTAACTCATTGATTAATTAATAAAAGGATTAGTGTTTCACTTAATGAATAATTTATCATTCTTCTTTAAACAAAAACAATGTATTGTTTTCTATTACATTGTAGACACATTATTGCACTCTGTGGATGCTTCATATAATCATTTAATAGAATAGAAGGGAACATGTAAACAAACAAAGAAAAGACCCATGGACCATATACTGAAGTGGTTCAGTGAATCAAAGAAACACAGAATTTTCAAGGAAAAGTCATAATTCTAACAACCAGCAGAGAAAATGGCCATCCCCAGGGAAGTGGTAGAGTGGAGGTACATGCAGACTTCACAGTCATCATATGCATTAGCTAACTAGCTAACTAGCTTGCTAGGGATACCATAACAAAGTGGCACAGATTGGGTGTTTTGAAAAATACACACTTATTGTCCCACATTTCTGGAGACTCAAAGTTAAAGCTCAAGGTATTAGCCTTAGTTCCTGCAGAGGCCGTGAGGAAAATGAATAGTGAATAGACCAGTCTCTGGCTAGGATGCTTAACGTGTGGAAGCAGTAGAACACAGTATGGTTTAGAGGGATATTGTGACAGGTATGAAAGTGAAGATACTGTTTACTTTGTCCTTGTAGGGTAATGGGAGAATACTAATGGCTTCACGATGTCATGTGATATTACGGGTTGAATTGCATCCACCTAAAATTTACATGTTAAAGTTCTTGCTTCAAACATTTTAGATCTGTTTTGGAGAAAAGATTCTTTGCAGATCTAATTATTTAAATTGAGATCATGCAGCAGAAAGGCTGGCCAATGATAAAATAGAACTGATGTTTTAAAAAAGGGAAAAACCATTTAGACAGAAACATGAAGACGGGGAGAACTTTGTGTGAAGAGAGAAGCAGAGATCAGAGTGATGCTTTTCTTGGTCAGGAACACCAAAGTTTGCCAGCAAACCAAAGATACTGTGGGAGAGGCATGAGACAGGTTTTTCCTCATGGCCTCTGCAGGGACTAAGGCTAATACCTTGAGTTTTAACTTCGAGTCTCCAGAAATGTGGGGCAATAAGTGTGTATTTTTCAAAACACCCAATCTGTGCCACTTTGTTATGGTATCCCTAGCAAGCTAGTTAGCTAATGCATATGATGACTGTGAAGTCCGCAAAGTATAATGCTATTCTTCAGAATTCAGTTTAAAACATTACAAAGCTCATAAAAGAAATCAGAGGAGAACTGGTCATAAAGAAATCTGTTAAGTGATATAAAGTAATAATCATGACCAAACATGCCACATGCTTATGCTTTATTCTAAAAGTCTGACATTATAATTAAAATGACCCCAAGAAAAAAGAAAAATAGGAGTTTCTGAAGACTAATTTGGGATGCAGAGATAGCTCTCTGCTCTATGATGAGCTCAGATCTAAAAAGGTCAATTAAAAAGGACAGAAGGTACATTGAATCAGCTAATACAAATAAAACAATACAGATGAATATTATTTAAAAGGCTACAGTTCAGACTGAAGTGAGTTTAATGAAAATTACTAGAGGTTAACAAAAATATTTGAAGTTAAAAAAAGTGGGAATAAAAGAGATTACTAAATAAAAGAGATTACTAAAGCTACACAAGTCTTGCCATGTAGAAATAATCAGCTTGTCCTTTGCTTTGGTTCTGACACAGTTCTTTTTAGTCTTGTCTTCACTGAGAGGAACCCTACGATTCAGGTAAGAGAAGAAATGCTAAGAGATTAGTAGGAGTTTCTAAGTGCCAAGGGAAAATTGAGGATGAGATTTCACAGCTACTTAAATTAATCTTTGAATTTTCAGAAACAAGTATGAAGATGAAGGTGAGCTCTACAAAAATAAACTCACCAACTGACACAAACATGTTGCATGGGAATATATTCTTAGCTAGTTAGTATTTTGTGTTGGTTGAGAATATAATCTTTTATGTTAATTTTCATGGTTTCAATTGTTGTACCCTTTCAACAAACAGATAATCTGAACAGCTATTCAACCAAACGATGCCATAATTTATTTGTAAGATGCAAATAGACTTTGGAAAGCAATTGACAGATTTCTGGTAAGTTCCCAATAAACATAAGTTATTACTCACATCGCAACCAGAATTATTACCACATTCTTGTTCATCTTCTTAATTCTTTCATTCTTTTCTTATTGGCTCTGCTAATCTCTACTGAGTGGTGGCAGTATTTTGTGTACCTTAAACAGGGAATTTAGATACAGACACAGATAAATGTCAAAGATGATGTGAAGATACAAGGAGAAAATGGATATCCATAATCCATAGAGGCTGGCCTAGAACAGATCTTTCCCCCATTGTCCTCAGAAGGAACCAGCCATGCTGGCACCTTGATCTCAGACTTCTAGGCTCCCCAAATATGAGATGGCAAATATCTGCTCTCTAAACTAATTTGTGATACATTATTACTCCAGACCTAGCCAAGAAATACAGAGTATGAAGAATAAGAATGTTGCATGTCTTAACTTTAAACGATTAGATAACACCTACTTATCCATTATTAATAGTTTTATATTAAAAACACCCAATGTCAGGTCTATGTTGTTTCTAGGCATGCATGATTTTAATACATTTTAAAGAGGAAGATTTAGAGATTTCCCACTATCTTTATTTAATTACACAATTTTAGGGCCTTCAGCAGGCTACATATTGATCCTGGCTTTAGAGATAGCAAATTTTAACATTTCCCTCATCTTGAGGAAAAATAACATAGCCACTGATCTAATATTTATTATATTCATACTTGTGCAGTTTGAAAAGTTCATGCATATATATATATATATATATATATATATATATATATATATACTATTGTACATGATGATAATCACAAAGGAGGGGTATTCTTATCTCTGTAATGTTTCTCCTTCTGACAGATAAGGAACCTGAGTTCTCAGGGACCTCTGAACAACCCGAGGTCACAGTGAGGAATGACGAATTTACATAAAGCACTCTTGTCTTCCTACCAGGCTGCCTCCATCAATTTAACTATGAAGTTTAATAGAGCAACAGTAGGGCTAGCGATATGGGGGTGTATCTTAGTAGAAGAGCATTTGCCTAGCATGAGCAAGACCCTATATTTGGTCCCCTGCCCTTGAAAAAAGAGAGATAGGTGGGGACAAGAGAGTCTTCTGTCTGGCTTTCTGTCCAAAAATCATGCAATTGTGAGTCAGTGTAAACTGCAGGTCTCTGTGTGCTTAGAAGTTTGAGAAATCCCAGGCAGGACTTTCAAGTCATTCCCCTTGCTGTCCTTACTCCTTAAGCCATTTAGGAGAAGGAGAACAGTCTGATTAACACAGGGAATGAAACACATTTATTGCTCCATATGTAGGCACGGAAACTATTCCTATACACTTTGTGAGTTGTGATTGCTTTGATCCAACCAAGAAGACACAATAAAACCTCTGTTATAAAGTTGATAATGGCAAAGAAATGGGAAAGCATTTCTTGCTCATATTAACCTAAAGCATATTTTATGTACTGCAGAATCAATTTTTTCCCCAAAGGAAATAGCTTTGGAGAATGTCCATTTTTATCCTTTTTTTTCTCTGTGGATTAGGCTTATGGTTAAATACAGTAGAGATAACATCCCATTGTTCATTCTGTGATCACATTTGAGGCTGCATTTTTTTTTTAACCAACATGTCAAGACAGAGCAGTCCACTTTGTGATACCGGATTGGCAAAAGTTTGGTCGATATTCACTTTCGTGGATGACCTAGATATACAGAATATAGCTCAAGAATATCTGCTGGGCTAATAGAGCTCCTCAGGTTCCGAGAGGCTGAGTTTCACTCTGAAATTTAAAATTCATGTAATAGTCCTGAAGAAAACAGAAGGCTAAGCATGTTCATTCTAAAATTTTTTGAAAAATGTGTCTGAAGTAGGTACATTTACAGGCATTTGGAATTAGAAGAACCTACTTTTTAAAGCCTACGACTATAGCAGTTTAGTGTAAGAATATCATGGAACACTTATGAGAATACAAGAGTTTCAAAGGGTACATTGTCCTAGTCGTGTCTCAATACCACGTAATCTGCTTACAAAGTGAAAACTAGCACATGGAAATTAGTTAACTGAACCAGAATAAGAATCTTTCCACTTGCCAAAAGGCTCCCTGTTTTACCAAACACCATGCCATTTTCTCTGTCTTCTGAGGTCCCTTCAAGTTTATCTCAATGTGGAAAAAAGAGAAATCAGAGAACACATACATCTCTTATATCCTCTACTATATGTACATTTTTACACACACTATATATATATATAAATTATATATATAATATGTAAATATTATATATTTATATAATATATAATATTTATATGTACATTTATATATACTATATATATAATATATAATGTGTAAAAATTTATATATATATAAATTATATATATATATATAATTTATATATATATATATATTTTTATATATATATATATATATTTATATATATATATATATATATATATAATTTATATATATATATATATATATATAATTTTTTCTTGTAAAGTTCAAAGGGGAACCCACCAGTGTTTTGGTCCCTAATGTTCTAAAAGTTGTAATCTGGGCATATGTCCATATATTAGAAAGAAAACTAGAGACAGGGGTCTTGCACTGAGATTTGTACAAAGATAACTGTCATAAAATGTCTTGCCTTTGCTCCTAGAGAGATCTGAGCACTGCTATAAATAAAATGGTGAATTCTCAGTCAATGGTAAAATTGGTCAATGGTAGCTGATCAGTGATATAATAGAATGAGCATTTTGTTCTGTTTTCCTAAATAGTTGTACAATTCTGCATTTCTATGAGTGATGAATGGGAGCTCCAGATGTTCCATATTCTCAACAATACTTGGTATTGTTCGTGTTTTAAATGTTGCCCATTTTATTGGGTACATACAGGTAGGCTATTATGGTTTAAATTTATATTTACCAATGACTAATGATGGTATCTAAATTCTTAGGTACTTATTGGCCACTCATGTATTTTTTCATGAAGAATCTTTCAAAACTTTTGTCCATTAAAATTGTCTTATAAAAAAAAGAAAGAACATTTTGTTTGAAGTGTCAGATGAACATTTACATTTTAAATCCCTTTAAATCCTGAGAGACTTTATTTCTAAGAAGAGTACAGCAGAGGTAGAAAAAAAGTTATTGATACTAGAGAATAAAAAGAAAACTCAAATCGATATAGGTATATTATAGTAAAGTGTGGAATAATTAAACCATAAATAAATAACTCAAAAAATTATCAGTGAAAACTGTATGTATTTAGGGGCTCATGTCAATACACTAATTGGTACAAAAAGACTACAGAGAAAAAAATAGGACACATTTACCTAGACTGTCAGAGTTAATAAAGATTTAGAGAAGACATTTTGTTTATGATAAAGCAAATGTACATAGTAATAAAGCAGAATGTTGCAAAAGCATCACATTTTAAAACTAACTTCTAAACCAGGTATGGTGGTGCATGCCTGTAATCCCAGCTACTGAGGAGGCTGATGTAGGGAGATCTCAAGTTCAAGACCATCCTAGGCAACTTTGTAAGACCCTGTCTGAACACAACACTAAAAATTAAAATGAAAATTGCTAGGATGTGACTCAGTAGCATAGTGTCTGTGAGTTCAACTCACAGTGCCACAAGAAAAAAGAAAGAAAGAAAGAACTATTTTTTTTTTTAAAAATTGTGCTTCCAGATATCTCTAAAAAGCTCAGAGTATATTCATTCACTTTATTCTTACTTTAAGGTTACTTCTGTGGAAAATCTGAAAAAAAAAAAAAAAACAACTAAATTTTTTCTTTGAAAAGACTCAGTGATTTTAGCTTTTAATTCTCAAACTCAAATTCTCTTTGTCATTGTAATTTTTGTTGAATTAAGGATGTGAACTGGCCACTATGCCATCCTTTATTTAACTGTAACATTTCTTTTTAAGAGAGAAGAATTTAGGTTAGAAAATTAATGTGTGCCTCTGTATATAAGCATGATAACTTTAGTTCTACTGAGTTCTAGTGGGTGTGAATTCTCTTGGGATATGTCAAGCAACTAGTGAACAGTCAATGACATTTACATCTTCAGATTTATAAATTTGTAATCATCACACTAAGGAAATTGTTTAGTTTCTCCTTTACTTTATCCTAAAATAGATTTTTTTAGGAACCAGAGGGTGGAATGTTTCTTTGATATATTCTCATCACCTGGAGAATCAATCTCTCTCTCTCTCTCTCTCTCTCTCTCTCTCTCTCTCTCTCTCTCTCTCTCTCACACACACACACACACACACACCTGTGTGGATGTGTCCTCTTCAAAATCCAGAGTTGCTGATGTAATGGTACTGGTATTAAGAGATGGGACCTTTAAGAGTGAATTTGTGAAGGTTCCTTCTTTATGAATGGGATTAAGGCCACTCTAGAAGAGACTTTGCATAGCTTTTGGCAGCTTGTCCTTCCACTTGCTACCATGTGAGATAACTGTGTTCCTCCCCTCTAGAAGATTCAGTGCTTTTCAGAGCTGATCCTTTGATCTTGTCAGCCTCTACAAATGTGAGAAAATAAACTTCTGTTCTTTGTGAATTACGGAGACTCAGGTATTTCATTACAGAAGCACATACTTAGAGAATATATACAAAGAAAAACTGGAAATGTACATCATATCAAACTTTTCAGTATTCTTCTTTGTTTAGGAAGATTGGTATTATGATTCTAATATTGTCATCTCTACTGTGAGGTTAAGTAAATTAGTATCTATGTCAGGAGCCAGTATTTTTCAGTGTGGAAGAAAGAAGATATGAATGAAAAGTCAAATAGTTTAAGTAATGGCTTTACAGTTTCAATCAAAACTACAAATATGACCTCATTATGTGTCTCATCTTGAAAAAAAAAAGTTGTCTTTTTCTCCTAAAAGGTCCAGAATCCATGACTGTCTGAATAGCAATGAGTAACTACAGTGCCCAGAATTCTAACTCTAAATATCATTTTCTGAAAGCAATAGCTAATTTTAGGGCAGGTAATAAATAACCTTAAAAAAATCCTATTGTAACCAGAGACAAAATTCTCTCACATGCTATTAACATATAATCTGTGGACTCCGGAGACAATTTGAAGAATTTCCTACTGGCCAAAATTGGAATTACTTCAGCTTCAATAAGAATAGTTCAGGGATGATAGATTAAATAAGCTTAAATTATGAATTTATAGAGACATAAAAACAGTTCCCCTTTTCCCCTATATTGAGGGATAAATTAAGTGGAAAAATTTCTATTTTGCAAAATAGTAAAGAAAAGTAATCAAGCATCTGTCCTGTCTTTCTATAAGGGCTATTCCTTGCTTTCTCTAAATAGTTCATAAGAAGTTTTAAAACATTAAATATATTCTATGTAATAAATGAAGACTATTTTCAAATGCACGTGAAATGACAGGTTTAGCCAATGATTATTAGTGATGGCTGATTTCATAGAGAGATAAAATTTGAAAATTAGTTTCTGAATGATGTATGTAATATCACCAATGAAATAATCTGAAATAATCTCCCCCCAAATAATATGACCCAAATGTATCTATCACAGAGCTCTCTAATTATTAGAAATAGAGATGGAGGAGGCGAGACATGTTATACTTTTCCATAGTGAAGTATCTGGGAAAAAAATTTCAGAATCTGATAAACACTGTTGGACAAAGATACTGGTCCTTTCAAGAAACAAACTAAAAACAAACAAATAACTAGATTTATTAATGACATAGTAAAGTAAGAAAAGAGAGAATTGAGGCTTGATGTACTATGCTTAATTTATGGTCTTTATTATTTAAAAAGTATTTAAATCAGTTCCTGATTTGAATAAAGTATTATAAAATATTATGAAACAGTTGGGATATCAAAACACTAAATTTTTTATTCAAGCATTATTTGTGCAAATGCTATTACGATGCAAACTGTGAAAGTATTCTTTTTTTTTTTTCCTACATACACTGAACTTTTTATAAAGGAAGTTTTCTGATTTCCAGAACTAGCTTTAAAATAATCAGAAAATATAGAAGAAAGTACAGTATATAGAAAAAAAAAGAATTAACTACCATTGACATTTGTTACTTTGCAAGGTTTACCTTTCAATTCATTATGTTACTATCTGTATATATTTGGTACTTTCAATTTTTTACGGTCAAAAATGTCTGAAAATAGATTTTATTCCCTATAAAATTAAAAGACACAAAAGACTAATACACCTGAATTTTATGCTGGGAAAGAGAAGGTTTAAGAAGAAAAGTTATGGTTTAGATCTGAGGTGTCTCCTAAAAGCTCACATGTGAGACAATGCAAGAAGGCTTGAAGGAGAAATGATTGGGTCTTAACTAATCAGTGAATTAATTCCTGATGGGAATAACTGAGTGGTAACTGGAGGCAGGTTGGGTGTGGCTAGGGGAAGTGGTTCATTGGGGGTGTGGCCATGGGGTATACATTTTGTATCTGGAGAGTGGAGTCTGCTTCTGCTCAACATGTGAGCTGCTTCCCTCTGCCACACTCTTCTGCCAGGAGCCCCAAGGAATGGAGCCTTCTGTCTATGGATTGATTCTTCTGAAACCCTGAATCCCCTGATAAACTTTTCCTTCCTTATAGTTGTTTTGGTTGGGCCCTTTAGTTGCAGTGGTGAAAAAGCTGACTAAAACAAGGACTTAGTCACAATTAAGAAAGAAATATTCTGGAATGTCTACCCATATATATATATATATATATATATATATATATATACTCTGTCATATGATTTCTTATTAATTTCTTTTCTTTACTTCTGCCTTCAACATACTTGAGCTACATAACATGACAGTGGCTGTCTTTGTTAGAATACAAAAAGGACATTGGTGTGATTGAGATTTCTTTCCTTAAAAAGACATCTTCTCCTTTACCACCTGCAATGCCATTCAAAAGTCAGTAACATAGAGGGACAGAGACAATTGGTTACTGGGTTCTTTTAGCTTTAGAACTCTCCAAGCTTTGTTTACAAATTTATCAGGAATGATTATTCAATTGTTTTGTATTTCTTTCTGTTTGGATATTATATACTTTAAATTAGAATCTCAGTGGTAACCATTTTTTTTTAATTGTCTTTGTGAAACAATGTCAGGTATTTGACTTGGAGGAAAGTGAGAAGACTGCAGTAAATTTATTTTAAATGATGTTATCTCATACATTTAGGGAAAGAAAACCTATATAGTATGTCAGAAGGTAAAAATGGCTGTTGATCTTTTTGAATTTCCTACCTTCTTCTTGCCTAATGAACTTTTTCTCCATCCATAACCCACTAGTCACTTATGTTCTCCATAAAGCATCAGGTTGCACACAAGTAAGAAGCATAACTGTCATTAATATTGTTTCCCTTTGACACAATGTTTTTGTTTTATGCTCAGTTGTTGAACACTCTACATCCTCTTATTATTCAATACAATGTTATTGACTTAATATAACCAACCAAACCTTGATTCTTTCACTTTTAACTTTTTATTGAAATTTCAAAAGCACTTGCAACTTACTTTTTTTTAAATTTCCTGTGTCTATTTCAGACAATCCTATCAATTTTTCCACACTTAATAATAATAGCTTATACCTAGTTGCTATTTTCTTTCTTTTCTTATTGTAGCCCCAAAATGCAGGTGTGATCTACCAGAAAAAGAGACCCTAAGCAGCATTTTAAAAATTTGAGTGATTGTTCTTTCTACTCACTATATGCTTTAATGATCTGAAGTTGTCTCCATTTGTTTTTGTGCTATTTAGGAATATTTAATATTTGCAGTAGTTAGGCTATAGTTTTAGAAATGTAATTTTTGGTTTCTATTTTGAAATTTTTATAGATTTTATAGGAAGTTTCAAAGACAATACAGAGAGAAAGCTTGTACCCTCCAGCCAATTTCTCCTATTGATTACAGCTTAATGTAACTATAGTAAAACATATTAAAATATCAATGCAGGAGTACATGTATTGCATTTACACATTTAAGATTCTGGTAATAATATTCAGCCAGGCATGGTGGCACATGCCTGTAATCCCAGTGGCTCAAGAGACCGAGGTAGGAGGATCTCAAATTCAAAGCCAGCCTCAGCAACAGAGAGGCATTAAGTAGCTCAGTGAGACCCTGTCTCTAAATTAAATACAAATAGGGCTGGGAATGTGGCTCAGTGATTCAGTGCCCCTGAATTCAATCCCCAGTCCCCCTCTCCCCCCACCAAAAAAAGATCCTGGTAACTAATGCCCAAATTAAGACAAAGAACTATTCTACCACACCATTTCCCTGATGTTAACCCTCTTATAGGCACTCATCCTTTGCTCTTGCAATCCAAGAACATGCTTTTGATTTTTATAATTTTATCACTTCAAGAATTTGACATAAGTCAAAACACACAGTATGGGACATTTTAATGCTACCTTTTAATTCCATATTTCTTTTTAATAGTGTATTATGTTATGAATGTGTGAACATTTGTTTGATCATACACCTACTTAGAGACATTTCATTATTTTCAATTTTTGGCTATTACAAGTAAAACTGGTATGAATATGAATGCTTAGAAATGCAATTAATGGGTTCTATGATCAGTTTGTTTTTAGTTTAATAAGACACTGCAAAATGTTTTCACAAAGACTGTACCATATTTTATTGCTATGAGAAATGCACAAGAGATCCAAATTCTCTTCCTCCTCGAAGCATTTGGACTTGTCAGTAATTTTAATGGTCCTAATAGTGTTAGACATCCTACTGTAGCAATCGTTTTCATTTTCCAACAGATTAGAAATGTCAAACATTCCTTCATATGCTTATGTGCCATCCCTTTGTCCTTATCAGTAAGATGTCCTCATTTTTTTTCCATTTTGTTATTAGTGGGTTTTGTTCACAGTAGAGTTTTGAGAATTCTTTGTAAATTCCAGATATTAACCCTTTATCAGATGTGTGGTTTGCATATTTTTCCCAGTCTGTGATTTGTCTTTTCATCTCATTAAAAATAAATTTCGAGCCTGCCGCAGTTGTGCATGCCTGTAATCTCAGAGACTGGGGAGGCTGAGGGAGGAAGATTGCGAATTCAAAGTCAATCTTAGCACAAGTGATGCGCTAAGCAACTCATTGAGACCCTGTCTCTAAATAAAATACAAAATAGCCCTGGAGATGTGACTCAGTAGTCGAGTGCCCCTGAGTACACTCTCTGGTATCCAAATTTTGATTAAGTCTAAGTAGGTAATTTTTTAAAAAAAATAGATTCTGCTTTGGGTGTCGTGTAAAAACAAAATTAAATTTTAAAGATGTGGGGGTGGAGGGAGAAGTCATTACCAAGCCCTGGTCCTAATATTTCCTTCTAAAAGTTTTATAAATTTACAGTTTTCACTTAAACCTATAATACATGTTGGGTTATTAATTTTTTTAAACAAGAAGCGATGTTTAAATCAACATTTACTCTTACCTGTGGGTGTCCAATTATTCCAACACCAATTTAAAACCCTATCTTTCTTCCATTCAGTGGTCAGTGAACATTTGTCAATCATCCCTCGGTATCGTTTATGTGTTTTCATTTCTGGGGAGGGGAGGCAGTGTATTCTGGTCATTGATCTATATGCTTATCCCTTGCTAATTCCACACAGTTTGATTATTGTAGCTTGATCATAAATCTTGAAATCACATATAGCAATGATTCGTTCCAGTGTATTATTTCTTTTCAAAATAATTTTTTTGCTCTTACAATTTTTTGACTTGTCTGTATAAATTTTAGAATAATCTTGTCTGTATCCACAAAATATTTTTGTTGAAATTTTGACAAGAATTTCCTTGATGAAGACTTTTTCTACATAATAGCCAAAGCAGGATCCATTCAAGAAATATTATTAACAAGTTAGACTTTGTCAAAATTAAAACAGTTGATGTATGAAATTTCTTTTTAACAAGATGAAAAGACAATTTGAGAATTGATATCGTCTCTGTTTTGAGTGTTATATAAATATTTCCCCCAACTTACTTTGCTTTTCCTTGACTTTTTTCATCAGAATTTTTGAGTTTTTAGTTTAGAAGTCCTTAAGATGATTTATTTTGTTTCTGTTATAGCATTTATCATTTTTGTACAATTGTAAATGGTACCATATTTTAAATTTTAGGCACCATTTTGTTGATAGTATAGAGAGATACAAAGTGATTCTTGCTGAGATCACTTTTTAGTGCTAATGTTTTTCTTTTTTTTTCTTTTTACTTTTTTGCATATTCCTTGGGATTATTTTTACAAATAATCATGCTATCTACAAATAGGAACAATATTATTTCTTCTTTCAGATTGAGATGCAATTTCCCTCATCTTATTGCACTAAGAACACTAGGACTGTGTTTAATAAGAATGTGGGGAGCAAACATCCTTACTTTGTTCCCAAACTTAAGGAAATTGATTCAGACTTCCACCACTTGTATGTTGGCTGAAATTTTTGGTAGATGCTATTCATCAAGTTGAGGAAGTTCCTTTCTAGTATGATCTTTAGGAAAGGATTTATCATGAATGAATATTGAATTTTGTCACATACTTCTTTGAGTGATTTTCTTTTTAGCTTACTAATACATGATTGTTTTTAAATGTTGTACCATCCTGAATAAAACTTGCTAATCACAGTGCATTATTTTTAAATATGTGGCTGAATTCTACTTCCTACGATTTTTTAAACAGCTCTGCATTCAGGGATTTGCTCTGTAGTTCTTTCCTACTTTCTTCAACACTTTCTCCCTCTGGACCCTTCCCTCCCTTCTTTCTTTCTTACCTTCTTTTAATTCCTTTATTTATTTTTTATTCTTTCTATATATTGTAGCTTCATTAAAAAATTGTGATGCATTTTCTTCTATCCTATTTTCTGGCAACGATTGTGTGAAATTGGTATTCTTTCTTTTTAAATGTTTGATAGGATTCAAAAATGCAATGATCTTGACCTGTAGATTTCATGTTGGGGCTATGTTACAACTTTTATTCTCTTAATAGTTATAAAGCAACTCAAATTACCTATTTGTTACTGGAAAAGTTGCAATAGTTTTTTTCTTTTTTAAGAAATTGATCTATATTATCCTATTTGTTAATTTATGTGTAATCATATGTATTTTATTCCTTTAATGCACTTTTGATTCTGTTTATTACTCATTACTTATTAATGCTGTAAATCTCCCTTTAAGCATTGTTTGCTTTTTTTTTTTTGCAATAGTTTATATTTTGTTAAGATACATTTTCATTTTAAATTAACAGAAAACTTTGTTTTTTAAATTACTCTTAAGACTGCTCAGACCCATGGTTTATTTAGCAGGCATGTACCTTTAGGCAACATGTCAGATCCAAACAATAACATCCTATCTTAAAAAATCCATCATATCTTTGAAGAATTCGAATTACACAATTTTAAAATAAAACTATACCATTTCACTTGCTGTATAGGTACTTAGAAACAGAATTCCTAAATACCTCTCCCTATCTCTTATGACATTGATATCATTTACTTATGTGTATATGTATATATATATACATATATATCACCTTATGAATTTTTACTATTAAGCAAATAATATTTTAATCAATGAATCATAAAAAATAAAATATTAATTGTATACTCATTATTTATTATCCCATGCTGTTCCTTTGCTTCTGTGGATCTGAATTTCTGAGTTAAATGATTTTTTTTCTTCTACCTAAAGAATTTCTTTTTGCAATATGTGTCTGCTTAATGTCACGTTTCCTCAGTTTTTGTTAATTCGAGAAAAATCTTTATTTCTTTGTCACTTTTGAGTGTAGTTTGTTGCATACAGAATTCTAAGTCATTGGAAATTTTCTCTTTAAAAATTTAGAAGGTTTCATTTCACTCACTTGACTGTTGTATTTTTTTCTGATAAAAATCTGTAATTCTTACCCTTAATAGGTATTTACACCCTGGCTTATTTTGTTATTTATCTTTGCATTTGGTTTTGTACAGTTAAAATACCTTATTCCTCGCATTGGGTAGTATTTATCATGCTTGATATTTTCTGTTCATCCTTGATCTGTGATTTGATGTCTGTCATTAATTTTGGAAGGATCTCATCTATCCATATGTCAACTCTTCCTCCCTCCTCTTCTTCCTTCCTTCAGTCTTTCCAAGATTTTTCAAGTACACACACACACACACACACACACACACACACACACACACATATATATATATATATATATATATATATATATATATATATATATATATATATATATAATATGTAGCACCTTTCTTAGATATTTTTTGGCTTTCTCTTAAATCCCTTTTTCTTTGTACACTTAAGTTTTACAGTATTTTTTATTTGACTTTATCAAATCTACTGGTTAAACAACAAAGGCATAATTCATTTTTTTTTTTTTTAGTGCTATACTTTTCTACATTTCTTTTCTTTTGGTAGTGGGGATTGAACTCAGGGACACTCAACCACTAAGCCACACCCCCAGGCTTATTTTGCATTTTATTTAGAGACAGGGTCTCACTGAGTTGCTTAGCTTTTTAAGCAACTTAAGCACTTAGCTTTTTGCTGAGGCTGGCTTTGAACTCTCACTCCTCCTGCCTCAGCCTCCAGAGCCTCTGGCATTACAGGTATACGCCACTGTGCCTGGCTTATTTTCTACATTTTTCTTTGAATTGTTCTGAGTGATTCTCCCTGCTTTAATCACACATCCGATCCATGTTTAATTTTTTATTATACAACTTTATATATTAAACAGCTCATTTAAAAAAAATTCTGCCTCTGACAAGTCTCTAATCTTCATTGCATAATGCCTGGCTTGTCTCTTCAGAGTATTTTGCTTGTAATGGTGTCCATGTGCACTCACTATCAATCTACCCTTGCTTTAAATATTTAAATCAATTTAAATAGACCTGATATATTTAGCATAGTGACTTTTCTATTGATGAGACACATCTTTCACTTTACTTTTTCTGTAGTGCACTTTATTCAATGTATATTTTTATATAGAGGTCTGATAGATCTTACTGTTATCACTATCAAATTTATAATGTTTGCAGATTTTTAAAAATTAAATTTTATTTAGATAATCACTACAGTGATTTGATTTATATCTGGCATTTTTTCTGAAGACTTTCATTGATTCTAATAAATTGTGATTGTTTAAGATTTCCCTGGCAAACAATTACATATAAACAATGACAATAGTTTATTCTTCCCATTTATTTTTATTTATGTTTTTCATTACTACTTTTTGTTTGGCTAATATATCAACACTATATTCCAAAAAAATATGTTTGTTGTTTGTGTTTCTGGAGTTACAGAAATCCCTTTTTATTGTTATTTTTCTCTCCATTGAGTATGATATCTGCTGTAGCACTTTTTTTTTTTTTTTTTTTTGGTGCTAGGGATTGAACTCAGGGGCGGGTACTCAACCACTGAGTCACATCCCAGCCCTATTTTGTATTTTATTTAGAGACAGGGTCTTGCTGAGTTGCTTAGCACCTCCCTTTTTGCTGAGGCTGGCTTTGAACCCACAATCCTCGTGCCTCCAACCACCATTCCTGGCTGCTGTAGCTCTTTTGAAAATATAATTTATCTGATTGAGGAAATTCCCTTTCATGTATAGACTAAATTCTGAAAAAAAATTTTATGTATTTGACTTTTTTAGTTTATTTTTTAATCTTTTACATAAATAGCAATTGCACTTCATTGAATTTTTATCTTTTTCATTTAATGAAATTATAGCTGTTCTCCTTAAATTTCCCAGGAGGTGAATCTTTAAAATATATTTTCTGATGTTGAACAAATCTCCCTTTTCTATAACAAACCCAATAAGATCCTTATTATTTTTTACATATCACTGGATCCCATTTACTAATTTTTATTTAATCCTTTCACATCCATGTGAGTAAAATTTTTTATTTATGTTCTTTTTGACAGGCTCCTTTTATATGGTTTTCCTATCAGTTATACTAGCCTATAGAATAAATATGCTGAATTAAACAGTTGTTATTTCTCCTTTTGGCTTCTATAAATTTGAGGCTAAAACAGACATTATCTTTTTCCTGAGTACATACCTTAACAGAACTTACATAAATATTCTTCCTGTGCAGAGATGTTTAATATTTTTGTACTTATAAAATATACAATTGATAAGGTGCCTTTTCCCCTAGTATCTAATTACCGGAAATTTTTGTCACCCAAAGAGAGACCCATACCTGTCAGCAGTCATTTCTTTTCTTCCACCAATATCTCCTTTAACATTTTAATAATTGTGTGTTTTATTTTGTTGGTCCCCAAAATAGTTCCCAAGAATTTTTTTAAATTTTATGTAATTTAAAAAAATGTATTGCTTTTTAATTTTTCCAGGTCTTTCTGATACCTTGAATTTCAGTAGTTCCTATTGGTTAATTTCTATAGAATATTTATTGTTTTTACTTATTTCCATGCTTGCTTTCCTGACCTCTGCTCCCAGGGATGATTCATTTTATTATAGGTGGAACATTGTATTTGAAAAGAATGTTGCAGACATAATGTAAAGTCTAGTATGATGTTATCTGCCTCCAGAGAGGATTCACATGTGCTCCTGTCTGCACCTGCAGCCACTAGCATTCCAGGTCCATTTAAACTAATTTAGACCATTTGAGACCATTTGAGGAAGAGCAGTATTTCCTGGGGGTGGGGGTGGGGCTGAATACAGCAGGTTTACTCTGATTGTTAGCATGTAGCTTTTCAGGGTCCCAGTACTTGGCAAGCCCTAGCTGCAAATTACTGCCCCCTAAGTGCCACAAAACTGTCAGATTCCTCCCAAATTAGAAAATACAGAGGAAAATGGGCCAAGCATACAGACTACATGGCTATACTGAAAACTGGAATCCTCCACCTGATCCTTCCTGTATTATTAGCTTTCCCTTGCTGCCTTGGAGTGTTTGTACAGTTGGTTGGTCTTTTCTGTAGTGAACCTGTGTGTGCATATGAGTTGGCATATGGAAGGAAGGGATATCTGAAGTGGAAGTCTTTGTTTTAAGTTATTCATACTTTTTTCTCATAATTTTATTAATGTTTTGCTTTTAACACTTTAGCTTTGTTGAACCCCTTTTGTGCACTTACTTACCATTGTAATGAGCATTTTTTATTTCCCCCCTCTATTGTACATTTTTTTAATTCCAATTAATTTTTAGTCTTTATATTTTTCCCAAAGTTCATCAAAGGCTCTATACTTCTGTCTCCATTTTTTTCTATATGACCATATTGTATAAATTTGTATAACAATTCCATTATATTTTCTTCTTTGAACTTTGAATTACTTAGAAGATTTGCTTTAGTGTGATAATGTCTAGGATGCTTGTAATGTTCTTTTGTTATTGACTCTTATTTGTTTCCGTTTTTTTGGGAAGGGTAACCAGGGATTGAACTCAGGAGCACTCAAGACCACTGAGCCACATCTCCAGCCCTATTCTGTATTTTATTTAGAGACAGGGACTCATTGAGTTGCTTAGCACCTTGCTGTTGATGAGGCTAGCTTTGAACCTGAGATCCTCTCGAATCAGCCTCCCCAGCCACTGAGATTACAGGCATGCACCACCACACCCTCTGACTCTTATATATTTTGTAGTGAGAAAGTATAATCTAAGTACTAAAAACACATTTTTATGGACTGGATTAAAAAGGAAGAAATTATCTCTGATACCCCAATGCTGTTTCTATACACAGTTGCTCCTCAACTTAAACGTGTTTATGTTCATATGAGTGGAAAGTACTCTAACTCCACCTAACTACCAAACATCACAGTTTAGCAAAAAAGAGCACTGTATAGGGTTGGTAGTTCACTCATGATCATGTGCTGGATTTGGGGCAGCCTGTAACTGCCACTGCCCCAGAGCACAGGAGAGGGTTATTGTGTATCACTAGCTCAGCAAAAGTACAAAATTCAACATTCAAATGTGAAGTATGATTTCTATGTGAAACCAAGGCAAAACTTAAATTAATCCTCTGCTTTCACTTGCTTTTAGCACACTTTAAAAATCACTGATTTTGGAGGCCAAGCTGCTGAGCCACACAGTATTAGGTTCTGGTAGGTTTTCCTATATGTAACACCTCTGATCTGTGGGCTCTGATGATAATAGTTGCCTAGGTTACTTTTCAAGCAAGGACTTGAAAAGTCAATTTTGTCCAAAACACCAACTATTCATTTGCACCTGCAAAAGTGTCCAAAGGGTGTCCTTGGATGCCAGGAAGCTGAAAATTTCACCTTGAGATCATGCTCATGCTTTTATTTTATGAACATGGGTCTCATGAAGAACCATATAGACCGATTACCACTGTTTACCTTTGATCACATTTCACCAGGCCTTAAATGACCCTGCTTCTCTATCCATAAATGCTTCTAAGTCCTGTCCTTAGGGAGGTAGATTTGAGACTTGGATCTTTCCTCCCTTGCAAATAAATGATTATTCCTCCTCCTCCTCCTCCTCCTCCTCCTCCTCCTCCTCCTCCTCCTCCTCCTCCTCCTCCTCCTTATCATCCTCCTCCTCCTCCTCCCTCTTCTTCTTCTTAACTTCATTGGTTCAGTGATTGACATACATCATGATGGGCAAATTGAGTCTGGTTCATTAACACAAAGCTCATGTTGTTTTCACACCTCCATAAAGTTAGACGTCTTAAGATAAAACATTATTAAGTTGAGAACTTTGCAGACTGTTCTGCTACAACATGTTTTTCTGTCAAGCTAATTCATTCACTTGTGATTTCTTGATAGAACATTTCATGTAGAATAGAGTCAAAATACTGTTGGTTCCTCCACACTACGTCCTCAGCAAGAGGATCCCCATAGAGTTACATTCTTAATTTGGCATTGGAAGATTTCAGCATTCCTGCTCCCCCCCGCAGGAAAAGTATTGATTTAAAAGTAGGAACAAGTGCTCAGGGGTCCATCCCAGAGAGTCCCATCCTGTCATCTCCTGCTGTGGGAGCTCCTCCTTCATTGTTCAGTGTCCAGTGACCACCGAAGAGGAGCACACTGACTCATGGTCTCTCCCAGCTGCTTGGCTCAGTACCCACCACCAAGTGCTCCAAAACAAGTTGGTCATCATTTTCCCTCTATTGTTTCTGTACATTTTTAGTAACCACAGTGGCTGCATCTGTTCTCACTGACTGCTCTGCCCGAGCAACAAATTATCCCCTTCCAGTCTTAGTTACTCTTCTCTGATGCTCTTTTACAAAGTGACATAGTTTTGTGTTGTCCTCCTCGACTCTTTAATTCCTGCTGTCTTTGTATATATCTTTCAGGGTGTACATAATGGTTTAGAACGAAAATATCTGTATTTCCTTTGGTTTTCCTTGTAATTTGGGTCGAATTTTCCATATACTTATTAATTACAAAGGCAGGTTCATCAAAATCTCCCTAAAGATCTATCAATTTCTTCTTGAAGTCCTTTCATTTTTAATTACTTTAATATTTAAACAACGTATGTTACTAGTAATGTTTAAGTGAATTCAGATTTGGTGGGTCTGGTGAGGTAGCCCAGTGGCACAGCCCTGGCCTAGTATTTGTAAGGCCCTGAGTCTGATCCCTAACAATCCCCATCAAATAATTAAAATAGCTATTTCCTCCTGGTGGATTGAACTTCAATGGTTAATCTTTAGAAATGCTCTTGGTCTTAAGGTTATTTTGTCTTATTTAATATAAATCCATTGCTTTTCTAACTTCTCTGCCATGTACCTTTCCTGATCTGATTAGTCTATCTGGGATCTTGACTACCTTGTTACTGGTGTTTGTTGGTTCTTCTTAAAATGCTTAATATTCTCAAATCTTCCTGTTTTAGGTGGTTTTGATGATTACAGTGCATTGTCAGTACAATTTTATTTATGGGTTTTTTGTGACTTTGATTTAGGGTGGATTCTTTTTATCCTTTCTCCCAAGTACCTAGGAAGAGTCACCAATAAGAACTTATTAAATTCCGGACTTAGGTCTTTCGGGGACTATAAGGAGAGTGGACTCTAGTTTAAAAGATACATTATAGTAAGCATGTTACTGGAAATTCTTTGTTAAAGCTACTTTCTTCTGTCCACAAAAGGCCCAAACATAATTGCTTCCCTGCCATATTCTTTGGGTACTTCCTCCTTTTCATAGTTTGTCCTTTCCTTGAGAAAAATCTCCTTTTGGAGTCTGATTCTTGTGAGATTCTCCTAATGATTTCTCATACCGTCAAGACCTATGGGCTTTCTCCTTTATTAAGATGGGCAGATGCTGGCCATGGGGGATCACAAATGCCCCTGTGACAGCCTTAGCTCTCTGCTGTAGTGCCATTCTGATTCATTGTTTCTGCCTCTCAGGATTTTTGTCACATACTTGCCAACTCATCTCTGCACATAAAGGGAATATTTATATCTATTTTTTTAAATGTGCTGTATGACAAAAGTTATTCAGATAATTGGTCCACCATCTTGTTGGGATATGAGGTCTAATCATACCGAATCTTTACATTATTCTCTGTGTCCTTATATTTTTGAAATGTGCAAAAATGATACACGTTAGTATCACAAGAAATTATTATATTATTTTAAATATCATAGCACTTGTTGAACAAAGTTTTCACCATTAAGCCCCTATACCAAAATAAAAAATATAGGCACAATGTAATCATGATTGTTGAGTATTTTATGAGTTTTAATGCATATAAGACAAATACCTCTTTTTATTCTTCTAGAAATGTATAATGCAAGCGCTTATGAGTTAAATAAATTTGAATCTATAACAATCACTTAATGAGTATTCTTATATAATGGACTCTAAAAGAGTTGAATGTGAATGAATCCTTTTCTCTGTGAATTTTTATATATGTTTTGTCTTTAAATACCAGGAATGTTTGAAGGGTGGTTAGAAGCAAAGCATAACCACAGTAACTAAATGTCTCTTCAATCCTGTAATCTTGTAATTTTCTACAAACATCCTGAATCTCTTTATGTTTCTGAGGTTGGTGAACAGAAAACTTTGCTCTTATTTGTTATATCATCATTTACATCACAAATACGGATTTTAACTGAAATTATGAAAATTAAGAAAAAAGGTATATAAACCTCAAATTTTATGGAAGAGAATCAGCATGTGCTGAAATAATGTTGCAGCAATTTTGAACACTTATAAAATTCCCATTTCAGGACCAGAGGCAATTTGGAGGTTTTGTTACAGTCAATATTATTCAGAGAGCAGCAATTCATGATGACAAGATGATAACATTAACTAAAAGAACAAAAGACTCCAAACTGATTTGATAAACCATTATTATTATTATTATTATTATTATTATTATTATTATTATTATTATTTTGCATAACTGATAACGAATTCAACCTTGTCATTCCCCTCTCATCCTCACATCCACTGGCTCATATTTTAGCTTAATGGTGTAGTCAAAAGTCAAAGTTGGAGATCAGAAAGACAGGGTTTGGACAACATCTTCTTCACTCTCTGAGTCACTGAAAAACCAGGCAAATTTATTAGTCTTGGAATTTCTGGAGCTGTCATGATGAGAATATTGCTATTAAATGTGAAAGCAGTGCTTTGTAGGATAAAAGGTACATTTAATGCAAGTGATTTTAAAATGTCATGTCTATTTTAAATCTTGTAATTAAATCATAAATTGAGTTGGTCTTGTGTGCAGCCACTCTATTTTTTTCCTACTAAATCTGCTTTTGGCCTCTAGTCATTTTATGGACTTACGATAAGCACCTCATTACATTCTCACCACCTGTTGGAAAGGTGCTGAATAGCAGTACAGATGAGTAACAGGGTTTTATTCAAACATCAGGAAGTAGCATTTTCAAAATTCATCCTGACATACATTAGACATAAAATACCTCACCCCTTTGATTCACATTCCTACTGATTGAAAATAAGGCCTCATTTATAAATACCACTCCCATCACAGGCTAATATGATTTCATTAGTTTTTTTCCCATATGTGATTTTATATCAACAATGTGAAACAACTGATAGTACAAGTCAATATGCCAACCATACTTGAATTAGTAATATTTAAATATGCAGACACTCATATCATAATATGATTTTTACTTTTATTAAGTTAATATACCTGTGTTCAATTCAATCACAGGCTTAAAATACAGCTTCCTTTTGGTGTCAGCACTTTTATTTCATTAATGTTCAACACTAGTAAATGTTGACTGCTAGGTAAATGATAAAAAAATGTAATGGACTGTATTAAATAAGAATAAATAATCTTTTTATCATGTGTGTACATGTGTGTTTACTTTCAACATTTTCCCTGAGCCATTTTTCCCTAAACTCAATAAATAAGTTTTCTAGTACTGTTAAATATGAACAGGGGACCATTTACTATGTTGACCCATCTGACCCAACAAATCTTGTAGTTTGTTCTTCAAATGCTATTCTAGCAGGTATTTGGGGGCAAATATATCTAATATTCTCTCAAATTACTAACTCATTTTTGGGCAATTTTTGATATATGATTTTATCAATGTTCCTTAGCATATTAAAAATAATCTTATGAAATTTAGAGTTTTATTTTATAATTTAACATTCCAATATCATGACATGTGCATGGACAAATTTTCTTACTTGTCGAAAGAAAAAGTTGCACATATCACATTCTAAACCTCTAGAAAAACATTGATCATCAGGTCTAGTATCCCCTACTTTACATACAATGTGAAGCACATTGGTCTAAGTAATTTAAAACAGATGTGATTGGTTAGTGGCAACAACTCTGTCCCTTTTCTGTCACCACTCTTAACATTGTAAATTATTGATTTTACTTTTTCAATTTTCACCGAAAGCAAATATGTTATGATTGACAAAAGAAATGACAAACAACTTTCCTTCAGCGATGTATTTCTTTGGAAATATAAGCAGTTCATATCTGAAAAAAAATGTTGGGAAAAAATAAATTGTAAACAAAGAGTTAATAAATATTGAAACCAAAATAGTAAATGCTGAGAAAGTTTAAAATAAAAAATATTTAAAAATCAATAATTTCTAGGGAGGTAATTTAAAATTGGTTTTGTCCTTTACAGATGTAAAAGTCACTTAACATAGGAAGAAAAGAAAGGAAACCATCAGTCAAGTTGACCAATTCAACCATCTAAGGAGTCAGTAAGATTACAGGTGTCCTTGCTGTTGAAGTCAGAAGGACTTCAGTCAAAAGACCACTTATGAAGAAGGAAGACACATCTGGGTTATGTTCTTGAATGAGATGGAAACTCTCCCACTTAATATGAAAAACATATTGATTTTTTTCCAATCAGCAGAAATCAATGTATGCTACAACATATTTTTGCTATCAATAACATATCCTTTTAAAACTCATCAGTAATACAACTTTCCAATTAAACTGGATATTTATTCAGTATTTTTTTTCGACTGATACTTATTACCCATATGGCAAACACCATGTGAACAAGTTGCCTTGGGTCAAATTCAATTAAACTCACAATCGCATTCTAAATATTTTCTAGAACTTTTGAGCAGTATTAGGTTAAAAGCCTTAGAAGATATGTTTCTGCCTGTCATCTCTTTTGAATGAAGAGAGCTTGGATTCAACCAGTTTTGTAGATTTCAATATTAGTCAGGATTGATAATACTTTTTCAACTGTTTTAAAAAATAAACTACAGCCAAGTTCAGGCTTTCTCTCTGATGTTCATGAGGATCAGGATACTTGGCCATTCAGGAGCTGGAAGATCTATAGCGAGAGGACTGGGCACCATGAAAGTCAAAAAATGAAATGAGAAGATGAGACCAGGGAAGATGGTGAGTTAGAGGAAGGGTGCACTCCCCACTGGTTCCTAGTCTCAAGACTTAAAAAGCAGAACGCCTGCTCCTGCGTGAGGTGGGTAACTAAGGAAATCCATTGAGTTTCAACATTGGAGAGCAAAATAATCATTGAGACACAGAAAGTTGGAAACTTTGAATGTAATGTAAGAAAATAACATGTTAGAGATGTGCCAGCGTGGCTGGCAGGAGCATCATCACCACCAGCTCAGTGATGAGGGGAGGATGAGCAGAGGCAGGGAGAGTGGGAAACATGGTGAGTAACATTGACTTGTAAGAACTGGTGGAATGGAGAGGGAGGCTGATCTTAGCTAGCCCCGAGAAAACACGGGGAGAGGTTGAGTGAAAAGCAATTAAAATCACTGCACTGAGGGATAGAGAATCTGGCAGGAATCAGAATCTAGGTGGCAGGAAACATGTCTGAGTGGCAGCATGGGAATGAGAAGAGGGTGGGAGATTGGGAACTCAAAAAGAAAATTGTCAGCCTGATCCATCAGTCACCTATTTTGGGGTGCCTGGACCAGTGTGACTGTATGCAGCACATACAGAGAGGACTGTGCTTCGCATGACCCAGGCTGGGAACACTGAGGAGATAGAGCCCCCCTTGGTGCTGGCATCCCATATGTGCATCTGGAAAAATGCCAGTAACTGTTCAGAGAGGTTCACTTGTACTCCAGTTTTGATCCTGTGTAATTCACACTCTTAGAAGTGAAATATGTGAAGGTTTAGACTCCTCACAATAAAAGGGAATGTTCAGGAGGCCAAGAGATCCAGATATCCAACAGAGATTGGTATCTCCCCAGGAGGAGGAGATGTGGAGCAAATGTCAACTATCCACCAGCAGAATTTTAAAGGCCTACAAAGACCAAACCCCAGCCACTGGAACTTTCGATTTAGAACTGTGCACCTATCCCCGTATGGGACTATACCACTTGTCATTGACTCCCCAGTCTGCTCCATTTCTACACAGGGAGATGGGAAGCTGAGGGCTAATACAACCAGCTTCCATAGCCACAGCAGCTGGCCACAATAGATGGTAGCTTGATGAGGAACACGAAGACATGGGTCATAACAAACCTCAGCCCTTGACCCAAGGATTAGATAGCCCCAAAATAAATACAAAGAACGCTACAATAGTACAAGCAATGAACGCCCATCCTTGCCAAAACTTTAACCACCTCATTAGGAACAATGAACATTTTTCCTTACTTCCTTCTTTTTCCTTTTTTTTTAAATTTCAATTTTATTCATTTTTCTTTTTTTTCTTCTATTTTTTAACTGTTCTCTACTGTGCATAACTGAGTATGTCTGTGCCTGTGTGTATTCTGGATTCCAAGAGAGAGAGAGAGAGAGAGAGAGAGAGAGAGAGAGAGAGAGAGAGAGGGGGGGGGGAGGGAGGGAGGGGGAGGGAGAGGGGGTAGGGGGAGGGAGGGAGGGAGAATGATAACTTTTTTTTTTTCATTTTTTCTTTTCTTCACCCTTTTTTATTACTTAGCCTTAGTTTGACTTGGGTGGGGTAAAATTTTACAGCTTTGATTTATTCTAATTTGTTTGGACCCTCATTCTTCCTCTTACTATCCTTCTTCACTCTTCCTCCACTAGTGGCCACATTTTTTTGTTCCCTCTTCCTTTCTTTCTTTTATTATTATTATTTTTACTTCTTCATCTTTATAGCCATCACATGCTACCTATTTTCTGCTTCTCGTATACTCACTTATTAAAAATTTCAAACTTTCTCTTGGTTTTTAATAATAATTTTCTCTTCACATAATGAACTGTAATTAACTGTCTGATAGAATTATGTGGCTTATGTAATGCCTACTCAATTCATGATGTTTTGATTATTAGTAGAGTGAACGACATAGTAGACACCTGCTGTTTGATGTTTAAGGTGAGCTAGTTCACCATGGCTTATTGTGGGGGCTGATATTAAATACTAACCCCACCATTCCTCTATAGATGGTAATTAGTGTTACAGATGTCAATGTAGACACTGGACATTGATTTCAAGGCTGTGCACCAAGCTAATGCTATTAATATTCTTTGCTCTAAAACCCTTTCTCTAAAAGGGACTGGAAAATAATTGGAGCTCTTCAAGTTTACAGAGATTCTGTTACTGAGAAACACAACTCAACTAAGTAATGGCAAAATAAACTCCACACTTGAACCAGCCTCACTCATGCCTCAGCAATACTTCAACTCATAGAATAGGGAAGATGAAAATTCCAAAGAAATAATCATGTCCCAAGTAGAAGCAACTAGGGGGGGTGCATCAAGTCTCACTTCTAGATATTTACAGAAAAAAAAGAGAAAATTTACATAAAAATTACAGAAAAAGAGAGAAATCCCTAGAACAAAAAAAGGTCACTACACACTAAAGGACACACATATAAAACAGGAAGAAGAACTCATCTCAACTGAAGTTCTTACAAGACCTCTGAAAACATGAGGAAACAAGCAAATTAATCCAACCCCCAAGTTCATAATACCTGAACAAAGGAACCCACAGATGTAGACGTGGGTAAAATTCCAGAGGAAGACTGGGTAAAAGCTGAGTAGAAAATGTTTAACGAACTAAAAGAAGATTAAGGAATGAGTTAAGAGCAAATACAGGAAGCGAAAGACCATTTCATTAAAGAGATAGAGATAATGAAAAGAAACCAATCAGGACTTTTGGAAGTAAAAGGCATAATGACAGTTTAAAAATCTGCTTGAATGTATCAGCAACAGAATAGATCGCACAGACAACAGGACTTCAGGCCTTGAAGAAAAGGTATATGATCTTGAATACGCAGTATAAAAACAAAAATAAAAACCACAAACCCACAAAACACCTTCATCAGGAATAGATTCAAGATGGTGGATTTAGACTGCATTTCAGACTGCATTCCTAGTTGCTTCATTACCCAGGATTTAAGTAGTAGGAGGACTGCTTCTCAGAGGGGTGGACGAAAGAGGGCTTTTACTAAAATTTACTCTTTAACAGAGTGTCATAGAGATTCAAAAATGAGGGTGAATTGAACAAAAAAGAAAAAAGAAGAAAGAGTACTTTGGAGCCAAGCTGCTCATGGCAGTGGTAGAGGCATTAGCTCACCACAGAGGGAATTAATAACATACAGAGTGAAAAACATCAGACAAATTTAGTATAGAAAAACCTGTAGATAATAAATACAGCCTGAACTTAGCTGATCCAGAGACTGTACTGCAAACTGGTGTTTAAAAGTGCTGCGTATTTCTCACCTGGGAAATGGAGCGCTTAGGTGGGAGCCATCTTGAGGAGACTGCACTGGGACTTGCTGCTGTGGGAACCTGGGAGAGTCCAGCAGACATTGTCACACTGCCCTGGCAATCACCTACCATGTGGCCTAAAGTTTACCTGGCAGAACATGAGGGAAACAGGTCCAGAGAAGATGGTACTCAGGAACTTTGAAGTTAGAAAAACGAAAAGGGGAGCCCAACTTGCTTTTTCTTTTTGAGTTTGGCAGCCCAGTGACCAGCTGAAGACAGTTGGGAATCTGAATAGGTAGGTGTGAATACACTTAAAGACTAAGACTGGGAAGTTAGTGATTATGGGCAGCAGAGTGTGTGGAAAATTGGCTTACCTGCCTCCTGAGTAAAATTCTTTTTTTTTTTCATCATCACATCCTAGATTTATTACAACTGACCTGCAGGCAAAAGGATAGAACTATTACATAAACACTTTGATTCCATGTATATATCTTAAATAGAGGAGGAATTCAAACAAGAATACAGGATAAAATATTTAGTGTATTAATCATAGATTATTATAAACTATAAACTTAAGGGCAAGGAGTTTATTACAATGTATCTTTATTAAAACAAAAGGGTGTATAGTGTTCACAAACTGCGAAAATAGTGTAAGAACTGTACATTGTGAGCTCTGAGTAAAATTCTTAAGAGACTGGATTTCCAGCAGAAATCAGCATCTGCCAGGTCAGGGCTGTGCTAAGCCAAGTCTCTCCGAAGCAGACACCACTTAACAAAGCCCCTAAAGTTTGATTACACCTAAGCCCCAGCAGCTAGAATTCCACTCAGAGAATTCTGCAGCAGCCCCACCCTGGAGTGCATTAATCAGGTCTGCAGACAGAAACTACAGTCCACAGTACTTTCCATTCCATTCTACCTAATAGAGATGAGAAGGGAAGCTGAGAGCTATTTGAACCAGCTTCAGCCTGAGGCTATTCCAACTGGCGGCTTGGTGAGCAACACAAAAAGAAGAAGAAATTAACGACTTCTAGTCCTTGCTCTCTCTTTCAGTACTTAGCCAAAGAAAAAATGGAAATGAGGACAGTTGGCTGTAGGTATCGACCATCCATTCTCTTCACTAGTTTGGTAATTTCAGTAGGAAAAAAGAGCTATTTCTTTTCATTTTTTTGTTAATAATCTTTTTTCTATTATTTTTGTTTGTTTATTTTTATTTTTTATTTTTTGG
This sequence comes from Marmota monax, assembly GCF_021218885.2. Lineage (NCBI taxonomy): Eukaryota > Metazoa > Chordata > Mammalia > Rodentia > Sciuridae > Marmota > Marmota monax. Next base: position 5,068,062 of record NW_026695198.1, on the reverse strand, counting down.
TATTATTTCTGTGCTGATTGGTTCATATATATCTACTCCCCCACCCCTTCTTTTTAGCATTTTTAATGTAGTTATTTTTCCTTGCCTTGCCTTTTAAGGTTCAGGGTTTGGGGCTTGTTAGTTTTGATTTGATTTGTTTCTCTTTATCTCATTTTTTTCTAATATAAATAATGAAATACTCCTGTTTTCTCTCTCTCCCATAGCTTTCTTTTCCCTTTTGTTTCTCCTGTTTCCTTGTAATCACCATTCTTCTTCCATCTCTGTGCTAACATTTTGAACTTTGTAAACTTTCTTCCATATTCCTATCACATTTTATTTTTTTCTTAATGAACTATACTTTCACTATCTTTTAAAACTTATTGGTTTAAATAAGTCCTTCATTCAAACATTTATGTTGTTGCAATTGTTATTGATATAAATGCCATACTTGATACCTGCTGTTTACTGTAATGCCAGATTTAGTTCATGGTTATTTATTATTTTCTGTTGTAAGTATCATAGTAGGAACCACATATTTATTTTAATTGTGGATATTAATTGCATCCATTGTTATTGTGTGTTTCCCTACTTTCCAAGAGGTGTTGGGAAACTACAGGGACACTACAAACTCAGAGAATAGAAACTGTGAAGCTGAACTAAACTCAGCCAAAAGACCATGCACCTTGCTCCACTAACAAATTAATGACACTCAAATTTCAACTATATTTTAATAAAAATAAGAGACAAAAACATAAATTAATGACTAGGATCTAAATTGTAAAAGCTAGGGATGCTCCCTCAGATCTCATTTACAGACATCCATTGCTACAGCAAAAATAGAATTAACACAATGGCTGTGATCCCACACTTATGAGAGGGTCTCAATCTAGATTACTCTGGGACACTTTGGCAAGAGAAGGCTATGCACTTAAAAGCCCGAAAGTAACAGTCCCAACTGATGCAAAAACTCCAATACAGAAATTTTAAAAATGTGAAAAAACTAGGTAGTGTGATGCATCCCAAGTTCTTTTTTTTTTTTTAAGGCAATATATTTTTTATTCCAAACAAGTCATTAAAATGATATATCTTATACATTCTGACAACTCTCTTAATCCTATTTAATGCAAAACACAATTTGAGAGGTAACATGGAAAGAATTATTACCTTTCAATTCCAGTATTCCGGAAACTGACCCCAAAGATATTGAAGTGGATGAAATATCAGATAAAGAATTAAAAAGAAAAATTATAAAAGTGATCAATAAATTCAAACAGAACACAGAAGAATAATTAAATAAATTAAGGAAGTTAGTATAGAATATGAATAAGGAATTCAATAAGGAGATAGAGATACTGAAAAAGAAACCTTGAAAATAAAAGTCACAATAAATCAAATAAAATATTCAATTAAAAGTTCCTCTAATAGATTATACCATGCTGAAGACATAGTCTCAGAGCTGGATCTCAGAGCTGGATGACAAAGTGACAAACCTTGAGCAATCAGAGAGCATTAAGGAAGAGAAAAAAATGTAACTATTATCACAATATGCAAGTATTGTGGGATAACATTAAGAGACCAAATTTAAGAATAAGTGGAATTCAGGAGTGATGTGAGATGAAGGCTAGTAGAATTGATAAATTCTTCAGGAAAATAACAGAAAATTTGTATACCTTGAGAATGAGATAGACACCCAGGTACAGGACCATTTAGAATACTAAATAGATAAAATAAATAAAGAAGCTCTCCATGACACATTATTCTTAAAATGCCTAATATACAAAACAAGACTAGAATCTTAAAAGCCTTGAGAGAATACTGTCATGAAATATTTAGAGGTGATCCAGTCAGAATTACTTCCAGTTTCTCAGCAATAACTCTAAAAGCCAGGTGGGCTTGGAATAATGTATTCCAAATTCTGAAAACAATAACAACAACAAAAATAATCTTTCAACCAAGATTGTTATAACCAGAAAAGCAAGCCTTCAAAATAGAAGGGAAAATAAAAATATTCTAAGATAGCAGAAATTGAGAGAGAAGATGGGAGGGGAGGGGAGGGGGGATAGTAGAGGATAGGAAAGGCAGCAGAACACAACAGACACTAGTATGGCAATATGTAAAACAGTGGATGTGTAACCCATGTGATTCTGCAATCTTTATACGGGTAAAAATGTGAGTTCATAACCCACTTGAATCAAATGTATGAAATATGATATGTCAAGAGCTTTGTAATGTTTTGAACAACTAATAATAATAAAAAAATTAAATTTAAAAAATAAATAAATAAATAAAAGGATTCTTAACTACTAAACTGGCATTACAGAACCTATTTAAATACTTCACAAAGAAGAAATCAAAAATAAATCCCAGTACCCGCAAATGATCAAATATCATTTGAAAAGTAGCTAAACAAAAGATTAGCAGGACCAAATTAAACACTAGAAAAAATCAAAATGGCTGGAATTATCATATTCTATATTTAAAGTAAAAGTTCTCAACTCTCAAAAGGAATAAGCTGGCAGAATGGATTTAAAAAATCCAACTATATGTAGTTTTCAAAAGATTCATTTACACACCAAGACAGAAACAGGCTGACAATGAAAGAACAGAAATTAATGTAAAATGTAAATGGAGCCTGACAATAAGCAGAAGTAGCTACTCTCTTATCTGACAATGCAGACTTCAAGTGAAAATTAATCTGAAGAGAAAAAGAAGGTGACTTCATGCTTGTAAAGGGAACACTGCAACAAGAATATATAATAATAGTATTTATTTTTACCCCAGATGGATTTCGATTAATTACATAATCAGAAACTTCTCAAGTCAAAGCCTCAGATAGACTTCAGCACAGTAGTACTGTGTGATTTCAACACACCTCTCTCACCAAAAGATAGGTCATTCAGACATAAACTGAGTAAAGACTCTGTACCCAAAGGAAATATTATAATTAAAAGAGTATATGTTTATAGAATATTTTATGTAATAGCAGCTGAATACACTTTCTTCTCAGCAGCTCATGGAACTGTCTACAAAATAGACCATAGTTAGGCCACAAAACAGATCTTAGCAAATACAAAAAAAAAAAAAATTGATATGCTTTTTTTTGCATCTTGTCAGATCATAATGGAATGAAATTAGAAGTTGAAACCAAAAAACCCTACATAAACTATACAAACTCATAAGTAATACATATTGGAATGATGAGTGATAGAAAAAAAATTGGGGGACATTTTTAAAAATTAGAATCCTATGAAAATATTAATACAACATAGTAGAATCTCTGGGACACTGTGAAGGCAGTTGTAAAAGGAACGTTTGTGCACCTACATAAGAAAATTTAAAAAGATCCCAAATAAACGAATGACATATCTCAAGACCCCTGAAAAGGAAAAACAAGCTAATTCTAAAACCAGTAGAAGGAAGAAAATAATTAAAATCAGAGCTTAAATCAATTAAATCAAGAATAAAAAAAAGACTGTTTCAATGAAACAAGGTATTTGTTCTTTCTAAAGATAAAACAGGTTGACAAGCCATTAACCGAATGAATCAAAAGAAAAGCAGAAAACCCAATTTAATAAAATTAGACATTAGAAAGGAGAAATCACCACAGACATCTCAGAAATCCAGAGGATCAGTAAAGACTATTTTGAAAATTTATACTGCAATAAACTAAAAAAACCTAGAAGAAATGGATACATTTTTAGACACATATAACCCACCAAAGTGGAATCAAGAGTACATAGAAAACCTAAATAAGGGGTAGGACTGTGGCTCAGTGGTGGAGAGCTCGCCTAGCATGCGTGAGGCACTGAGTTCGATCCTCAGCACCACATAAAAATAAAGTAAAGGTATTGGGTCCACCTATAACTAAAAAAATATAAATATTAAAAAAAACTTAAACAGATCAGTAACTTGTAATGATATAGAAGCAGTAATAAAAAGCCTTTCAACAAAGACAAGTCCAGAACCAGATGGCTTCTGAGCTAAATTCTACCAGACTTTTGAAGACTAATTCCAATGCTCCTCAAATCATCCCATGAAATAGAAAGGGATGGAAAATGTCCAAATCCATTCTATGAAGCCAGTATTACATTTACCAGACAAGGACACATAAAACAAAGAAAACTATAGATCAATATCCCTGATGAACTTTGTTGTAAAAATCCTTAAAAAAATATTAGTGAATCATATCTAACAACATACTAAGAAGGTTCTACATAATGATCAAGATGATTTTATCACACTAATGCAAGGCTAGTTTAACATACAAAAAGCAATAAATGTAATTCATCACATAAATAAAATTAAGAACAAAAATCACTTATCTCAACCTATGCAGAGAAGGCCTTCATTAAAATTCAGCTCTCAGTCTTATTTTTAAAGTTTTGATAAAAAAAAAAAAACCACTGAACAAACTAGGAATAGAAGAAACCTATCTCAATATTGTAAAGGCTATATACAAAATGAACAAAGATAACCTCATAGAGGATGGGAAATTATGAAAGCATTTCCTTTAAAATATGGAAAAATAGAAGGATATTAACTCTTACCACTCCTAGGCAATATAGTACTACAAATTCTAGCTGGGGAGATTAGGAAAGTGTGTGTGGGGGTGTTGTATAAAAATAGGAAAGAAAGAAGCCAAATTGTCACTGTTTGAAGAGGATATGATCCTATTCTTAGACTATTTAAATATATCTACTGGAAGACCATTAGAACTGATAAAGTAATTCATCAAAGTAGCAGATTACAAAATCAAGATATAAAAAATCATTAGCTCTCCCATATGCCAAAAACAAATACACTAAGGAAGAAATCAGGAAGTCAATCCCTTTCAAAATAGCATGAGTAAAAATACCTCAGAATAAATTTAACCAAGAAGGTGAAAGACCTCTACAGTGAAAACTATGGAATATAGAAGAAAGACATTGAAGACCTCAGAAGATGTAAAGACCTCTGGTGTTCATGGATAGGCAGAATTAATACTAATAAAATAGCTATGCTATGAAAAGTATATATGTTGTCAATGCAATCTTTATCAGACTATCAATGGCATTCTTCACTGAACAAAAGAGTCCTAAAATTCATTTGAAAGAATAAAAGCCCCAGAAGAGCTAAAGGAATTATAAACCAAAAAGCAATGCAGGGGGCATCACAATACCTGACTTCAAGTCACATTACAGAAGTGTAATGACAAAAACTGCATGGTATACTCGAATAACAACAGACACATTAGATCAGTGGTACAGAACAGAACATACAGAGACAAAAAAAAAAAAAGAAAACCCACAAATATAGTTATCTGATCATTGAAAATCTTGCCAAAAACATATATTGTGAAAAAAATCTTTTTTTTTCTTATTAATTTATGTTTTAATGTTTTTATTTATATGATAGCAGAATGCATTACAACTCATATTACACGTATAGAGCACAGTTTTTCATATTTCTAGTTGTATACAAAGTATATTTACATCAATTTGTGTCTTCATACATGTACTTTGAATAATGATGTCCATCACATCACAATTATCTTATATTAGACAAAGGGACCAAAAATATACATTGGAGAAAAGATAACCTCTTCAATAAAAGGTGCTGAGAAAACTGGAAATCCATATGCAACAAAATGGAATTATATCCTATCTCTAAACATGCAGATACTCAACTAAAAGTGGATCAAGGACTTAGGAATAAAACCAGAAACCCTGCATCTAATAGAAGAAAAAGCAGGCCCTAATCTTGGTTTAGGCCCCAATTTCCTTAATAAGACTCCTTTGGCACAAGAATTAAAATCAAGAATCAATAAATTGGATGGATTCAAACTAAAAATTATTTTTTCAGCAAAAGAAACAATCTGTGAGGTGAACAGAGAGCCTACATCCTGGGAGCAAATTTTTTCCCCTCACACATCAGATGAAGCACTAATCTCCAGGGTATATATAAAGAATTCAAAAAGCTAAACACCACAAAAAACAAAACAAACAAACAAACAAACAAACAAACCAAATAACCCAATCAATAAATGGCCCAAGGAACTGTACAGACACTTCTCAGAAGATGATATACAGTCAATCAACAAATATATGAAAAAATATTCATCATCTCTAGCGATTAGAGAAATGCTAATCAAAACTAGTCCAAGATTTCATCTCACTCCAGTCAGAATGGCAGCTATTATGAAGACAAACAACAATAAGTGTTGGCGAGGATGTGGGGAAAAAGGTACCCTCGTACATTGCTGGTGGTTCTGCAAAGTGGTGCAGCCAATATGGAAAGCAGTATGGAGATTCCTTGGGAAATTGGGAATGGAGCCACCATTTGACCCAGCTATCTCTCTCCCCAGACTATACCCAAAAGACTTAAAAACAGCATACTACAGGGACACAGCCACATCAATGTTTATAGCAGCACAAAAACCAATCTTTTCAACAAATGGTGCTGGGGCTGGTATTGTGGCTCAGTGTAAAGGTCTCGCCTAGCACACGTGAGGCTCTGGGTTCAATCCTCAGCACCACATAAAAATAAAATAAAGATTATTGTGTACACTCACAAGTAAAACAAATATTTTTAAATAAACAAACAAAAAACACAAATGGTGCTGGAAAAAGTTGTTATCTATATGTAGAAGAATGATATTATACCTTTATCCCTGGTGTTGAACAAAAATCAACTTCAAATGGTTCAAAGACCTGGAAGTTAGAATAGAAACTCTGCCACCACTAAAAACAAATGTAGGGTAAACACTAGAGCATACAGGCACAGGCAATGACTTTCTCAATAGGACCCCTAAAATTCAGGAAATAAGGCCTAGAGTTAATATATGTAATGAAATCAAATTAAAAAATCTTCACAACGAAAGAAACAAGAATGTGAAGAAACAATACACAGAATGGGAGAAAATCTTTGCTATCTATTCTTCTGACAGAGGATTAGTATTTAGAATATATAAAGAACTCAAAAAGCTTAACACCAAAAAACAAACAGCCTAATTAATAAGTAAGCAAAAAAAAAAAAAAAAAGAATAGACATTCCTCAAAAGAAAAAAATCACAATGGACCAAAAAATAGTTGAAAAAATGTTTAACCTCTCTAGCAATCAGAATCAAAACTATATGGAGATTACATCTCACTCCAGAATAGCAATTATCAAGAACACAAATAATAATAAATGACGATAAGGATGTGGGGGAAAAGGTACATCCATATATTGTTTGTGTGACTGCAAATTAATATAACCACTCTGGAAAGGAGTATGGAGATTACTCAAATGTCAAGAAATGTAACCACTGTATCACTCAGGAATACACTTCTCAGTATTTATTCAAAGAACTAAAATCAGCATACTACAGTGATACAGCCACGCGATTTATTTACAGCAGCATGGCTCACAATAGCCAAGGTACAGAACCAGTACAGGTGCATTTTAATAGATAAATGGATCCAGAAAATGTGTATATACACACTGAAGTTTTACTCAGCTATAAAGAAGAATGAAGCTATGGTATTTTCCAGTAAATGAATGAAAGTGTAGAACATCATGTTAAGTAATCAAATATTTTCTCTCATAAGGAGGAACTAGAACAAACTAAAGGAAAGAAAAGGTGGTGGGTGTCAGATATCATAAAGATAGAGGGAAGATCAGTGAAGTAAAAGATAAAAATTGAGAGGGAGAAAGGAGGTATAAGAAAGGGGACGAAATGTGGAATGAATTTGACAAAATTATGCTATGTGCACATATAAAGATAACACAGGGTATTACAACTTCATGAGTTATCTATAAAGCATCAGTTAAAAAAATAAATGTGTGGAAAGCAGACAAATAGAAGGGGAATATGTGGAGGGAGGAGGTGAGGGAATATCGAGCACAGAGAAATGAATTAGAGTAAGTGAAATTACATGCATGCACGATTATCTTAAAATATTACTATTATGTATAATTCAAACTATAATGCACTAATGAAAGCAAAAATTAGAAAAAAATGAGCTACAGCTTATTCCATTTATTATGAATCTAAGTGATCCTTGTCATTTTCACTATATTAATTTTAGTAAATTTTGGAATGTTGTCTTATTTATTATAAACAATAAATTCTAGCACAAATACAATTGTAACAACTCTCTATAAGTAGCATAATAAGACAATGAATTTCCATAAGATAAAATTCTTCATTGTTATAATTTTTGTATCTTGAATTTTGAATTATTGTTGTCCTAAGGCATTAATGAAAACAAAAATAAAAATGTAAAAATTTGTTCAATTCCAAGGAAGCACACCATTTATTTGATGGTGTAGATATCACTGGCTGCATTAGCCAGGTTTACTGCTGGGGGGCAATAAAAAAAGAGAGCTGATTTTAAAAATTTCAAATTTGGACAGAAAAGTGACTATAAAACTGCAGCCAAGAAAGGTGTATTTTATGAAGGCATTATAACTCCTAAGGAGATGCTAAGTACTTTACACAGAGGCAATAGGAAAGATGGGCCTCAAGGGCATCTCAGGAACTTGCAATACCACAACCATCACAGGCTTCAGGGTATTGAAGAGAAAATGCCTTTGAGAAGAGACCAGGGCTGCTTCCTGCTTGCACAGGAAGTCATTTCATTATGTTCAGTATCACAGACCACTGCAGCCAATTTCATGGGACCCAGTCATTGAACAACCTGACAGAAATCTTTGGCATCATCTATATGGTTCTTGTTCAGGAAGAATACAGGACGTTGAAGGTTAAGGTTCATGGAAGTTTCTACTGAGATTCCAAAGGAAGGCCCAAGACATCAGACCCAATATGGAGGGTTGGAGTCTCTGTGAGATACCCTGAGAGAGCTACATACAAAGTTGTGAGGATATAAACCAAGGTGGAATGGAGAGCCCAGGAATTAAAGATGCCGTTAACATTAACTGTCTGCTGAGAAAAGCTGCTGGCTGTAGACAGAACCAGGCTAAAAGAGTCCACATGAATAGCAACCATTAAGGCTAAAGGGGGTGACAGTGCCCAAGCCCTTTAAAGAGAACATCTGGCAGCCATGGGTCCTAGATGCTTTACCAGGATTTATGGGTTAAGTTATGGGACCTGCTTGGTCAGCTGCATTATGGTCATGTTTTAATACCACTCCTTCTTTCTAACCCCCTATTCCCCTCTTTTAGAATGGTGAAGTTGATTCTGTGACATTTCATATTGTGTATATGAAACTTCCTTTTGATTTTTATGTGGGCTCACAGTTATATGAGTTTGCCTTGAATGTCATGTGAGACTTTCAACTTTGACTTTTTGGGGAATGATGGAACTATTAAGACTGTGGGACTCTTGGAGGTAAACCTAAATGCATTTTGCACTGTGAGATGGATTTGAACTTTGGGGGCTAGGAGAGAATGTTATGGTTTGGATATGGTTTGGTATCCCCCAGAATCTCCTGTGTAATTGCAGGAAAGTTGTGAGGTAACAGGATTGATTTGTGACTGCTGTAAACTAATCAGTCCATCCTAGTGTGAAAATACTAACTGGGTGGTAATTGTTGGTAATTGTTAGCTTTCCCCCACTCTCTCTGCTTCATGATCCCTCTAATGAGCTGAGCAACTTTCATCCACTGGGCCATTCCCTCACACTAGGCCCAGAGCAATAAAGTTGGTATATATGAACTGAGACCTCTGTTAACTATGAGCCCCAATAAACTTTTCCTTCTCTAAGTTATTCTGGTCCCAGTGATGCAAAAGCTGAATGAGAGATGTAATATACTGTGGTGTAGTAAATTTGTTAGGTTTGTTTTTTACTTGTAATTGTGAACAAATGCATATAGAGAAAAGAAAAATTTCTTTTTCTCTACGGCCCTTGATGATCTTCATTCTGAAGTATTCAATATTAAAACCTTTTATGTGTCTTTCCACAAACAATTTTCCTCATATAGATACACATATATAAAATATAGGTAAATATGGTCTTAACTTTTACAAAACTTTTTCAAGTATCCTGTACTATTTCTTTGTTCATTGTAATAAAACATTAAAATGTTGATTGATTTGTAATATGAATTAGTATTTGATAACCATATAAACAGAACAATATACAAAATGCATTTATTTAGATAGAGCAAAATGCATGACCAAGTGCCATATCTATTTAAATTGTTTTTAAGCAAAAAGGGGATAAACACCTTATTTTTTTTTTTTTTACATTAAAAGACAAGTACCATCTTCCTAAATTTCCATCTTACAATTTTGTGTTTTTCTCTTGAAATTACTTGTATTGTAATTAGGAGAAATCCATTTGCCCTGAAATATATGTATTCATGTAACCCAGGCAATGACCATCCAGGAATTGGTACATGAGAAGACAGCTGATTCTCAGCCCTTACTCAGAGAGATGAGGAGTTACCTCTGTCTATAGAAGAAACCAAGTCTCTCTTTCTGATTTGTATAACTGGGAGATGGACCTAGTTATGTTTTTCCTTGTGGCTTCTAAGCTACTGGAAATGTCACTAGTAAAGTCAAACAAAGTCTCCTTGAGACACAAAGGTAGATGTGTGGGGAAAGACAGATTCACCATGTTTCTATCACTTTCTGTGTTAATCAGCTATTACTTAAAAAAAAAAAAAAAAAAAAAAAAAAAACCTAGATAATCAACTTAGAACAAAATAAAATTTTATTTTGTCTCACAGTTTAGAGGTTTCAGTCCATGGTTGGTTGGCTCTGTTGCTTTTGAGCCTGTGATGAGACAATACATCATGGCAGGAGTATTTAGTGGAAAAAATTGCTCATATCATGGCAGCCAGAAAGCAAAAGAGGGAGTGGGGGAGGGATCCCAATGTCCCTTCATGTTCACAGTCAAAGGACCTAACTGCCTTCCACTAGCCCCACCTTTTACAACTTCACAAGTTGGGACTAAGACTGTCACACATGGGCCTTTAGACACATTTATCAAAACCACAGCACTTACTCAGCTCTTTCAGGGCAATAGGGACTAGTCCACCTCTCTTATATTTTGTTCACTTAGTTGTGACCTATTTACCAGGTCTTTCTTATTTTTTATCTTTAGTGTCAAAGAATAGAGCAGAAAAATGAAAAGACTTTGCCATATGCCAATTCAATATGTTATTAGATATATAGGGCTAGTATTGAATCAAGTCAGACCAGTTTTATTTTCCAAGCAATCCTGAGAAAATTGTCAAGAACAGAAAATAGGAAATAGTAGAAGAGTGCAAAGAGGATACTATCTGGACTTGGTTTTTCCGAGTACCTAGAAAACACCAAAGACGTGTCTTTATATTCATGAATTGTGTAGCAATCCAAAGTTATTTCTTAACTTATTTATAGGTCCATGTGAAAATAAAAATATATAGAATAATAAAAAATATAGAATAAAATATAGAATTTATATATTTCTAGTGTTATAACTGAAAATATACTTCATGCTATATTTCTCTTAAAGTTTGATGAGAAAATACTTGAAGTTATTTCTAAAACAACTCCTAGAAATCTATATGTATGGAAATAAAAAAAACCTCCCAAAACTAGCATGTGATATACTCTGGCCTACCTTTTAAATGATTGTTTCAATACTGCTCTCATTCCCTTTATGTTTATTTTTAACTTTCAATAATTAATCATAAGAACATATCTCAGTAAGATAGATCATTTGGAAAGAAATGCTGGAATAAAATGTTTCATTAAGAAATTGATGTTAAATGTTAAGATGTTGTAATCCACACACATACATGATGGTTTATTTCCTTCTAGATATGTCTACTGACTGACTACACCATGTTTGGTGCTATTGAAGGTATATGGATGTGTATACTTTGGTAGAGAAGGTGACGTATACATGTCAAACAAATGCATAAAGGAATGTATCACCGTGTGACATAATCACTACAGGCAATAAATTATACATAGTTTAGAGGCAGAAGAAAAGTTGTTTTCAAAAGGTTATCAGAAGCATCATTGAAATGCTGTTCACCATAACATAGGCAGGCCCAAATTGTTCTGTAGCTACATCTACACATCCTGACAGACAGTTCTGAGAATATTCCAGCCAAAACTTCTATTCAAATTGGTCAGTCTGACTTACAACACAGCTGCTCTAAGGGAGTGAATGGTGCTTTTGAATTCCTGCCAATCAAGCTGCCTCATGGACAAACTATGTGTGATTTGTTCCATGCAACAACACTTTCAGAATTTGAATTTATGTGCCACAGAGTAAATATAGAGATGTAGTCTTGGTGAATAGACTAGAGAGATGTGAATTAACTGTCTCGTACCATTGTGGTCTGTTGAAATAGATAAGCACAATACTTATCATTTTCTTATGAGGAAATAATGTCAGCTATCTTTTTTCTCATCTGTTTCTCCTATTAGACCATGAATTCTTGGAGAGCATGGGGTTGTTTGTATGTATTTCTCTGCACTTCCCACATTGCCTAAGAGTTCAGAGAATGCTTGCCAAAGCAATGCTCCATAGGCATAGAGTAATTACCTTATTCTGCTCACATACTCCCATCTCTCAACACTGTCCTATGTTGTTCTATGGAGAGAGATTTCTCCTACAGGGATTTTTCAATACTCACTTTTAACAGAATCTCTATCATTCATTAGGGAATAATATGATCTATAAGTCTTTTCTTTTTTTTTTTAATGGTTAAAATGGACCCCTATCTGTAACCAGATGAATATACCAAAAAAATGTGTTACCCAGGCAACAGAGCCGCTTGGTTTGAATGACTTCCTGATTATCACAGTGGAAGTTAAAATGAAAAATGTTCAGGAAAGTGCTGAGTTTGTACTAAGTCGGTTATCAATAAGGGAAAAACTATGAGTTTTGAGTGAAAGATGTAAAGTGTCTGGACTATTTTAATATCATACTAAGCATAAAAGACACTTATATTCATTAAGATTTATTTAAATTTCTGAAGAAATTCAGGAGTTTACTGCATAGCACATGTAACAGCCTGTCATTTGTTTTTGTTTCTTACCTATTTCTGTTTTAGAAAAGCAAAGAATCTTAAGAAGCCTGCTAATGTGTTTATGGTTCCATATTAAGATTTGAAATGGGTTATCAGATACTCTTGTGTATAGATTATATTGTCTCATTCAAACAAAATAATTTTGTCTGTAATTTTAACATTTCTCATGAAAATAAAGTATTTTATAAATATACAGCATTCCTCCTTTTGAAAGAATAAGAGGCAGAATGTTATAGCTTATTCCATTGTTAGTTTTCCCATTTTTCTTAGCATGATCTTACCTGAGAAATAGCAATGCATTGCAGATGTGACTCAAATTTCCGGGCTCAGGATGTCCACTCTGTTGCTAATAGTTTTGTCAACTCATTGATGAAAAGGAGGGAAAGATCTCTTACCATACAGTGTTACTATCCGGAGTAAAAAAGATAATCTCTTAAAGAATGATCACAGCTCATGGCAGAAGCTAAGCATGTAAGGCTGGTCATTATTAATAACTGAAGATAATTATATGGGAAAAATGAAACAGAATTTTTCTCTGAAGACAAAGATCTTATCAAAATCATTTCCAATGTCAGTAAACAACTTTTGTTTTCATAAGTAGACACAAATTTAGAGTGAACATATCCTTATTAAGACACACAGATCTCTCACACTCTCTGGGTGGAGCAAGTAACCAATACACAATTTTCTTTATAGTATGTGATGAATTTGTTCTGAATATCACCTTGTCATAATGAAATAATCTAATTTGAGAAGCTTCAATGTATTTTGTTGTGATTATATAACTTTACATATTTTTGTTCTGATTTTTACAATGCCATGTTTGGTCATTATTTTAAACAATACTGATTCTAAAATATTTATATTTGAAAGAAGTATTTGCAAATCATCAATCATGAATCTCTTCATGGCAGGACTGTTTTATCAACAATATCTAGAATGGTGCATGACTTAGCTAAGAGAAAATTTAATGTAATGCTATGTATAAATGATCTTAGCTTCTAATCTGGTTCTTTTTTCACCCTGTTATGTCTAGTAATTAAAATACTATGAAAATAATCCTGTTTTTAAAGTGTGTTGACATCATTGCAATAATCCTTTCAGATATTTAAAGAAGTCCTCCAGTTTTACAAACCCAATGATGGGAAACATTCTATTATTTGATCACAGTCTAATTCTAATACTAATTCTAATATTACCATTAAAATATTTCCATTTAACTTTAGGATTAAATAAATTTATTGTCAACAGATTTACTTTTACATTTATGCAATTCCTAGGCTAATATTTTATAGAAATGCAATTGCAGTTTTCCTTGGAAGGTATCTAGGCCAGACACACTTGTCTGGTAAGGAACAGAGTGGCAAGGGAGAGACACAAAGGCGCTAGCACGGTATTTCACCCTGAGCACAGTTCACATGCAGATAGCCTAGTGTGGACTTTAATTCATTTCAGTGCTTCACTCATTTGACAACAAGAGCAATCGTTATATATCAAGTGCAGACTTTGGTAGGGAGGAGATAACATGAAATAGAAAAATAATTATACTATCTTCAATTGAAACAAGCAAATCTCATATCCAGATATATGTAGAAGTTTGGAAGACAGTTGTCTATGAGCCACCCTGATTGGAGAAAATCAAACATTCCTCTTCCCTGCTTTAATTCATTTGTAAATTGCTAAATTTAGATTAAATTCTATGCTTTTACAAAAAAAAAAATGTATCAACCACATTTTTTCCCCCAGGGATTATCGTTATGTATTTTCTTGTAACCTTTCAAAACTGAAAGGTCATGAAGGCAAGGCTGCCCTTTAGAGAGCTCATCAATAACAACAAAATTATTAGGTTGAAAAATTATAAAGTTCATACAAAAATTGCCCTGATACTACCTAGTTATTTGTAGTCATTCTTACATTCCTTCTATAACTTATTTTTTAAACTAAATGTGTTACATTACTTTTTTTCAGCAGTATAACAATATTATATTACATATGTGTATATACAGAATATATGTGTGCAAAAAAAGTGTGTGTGTGTGTGTGTGCTTTTAAAAGATATACTAAATAGCATAGCAAGAGAAGAACAATGGTTGAACTTTTGTATTTGTTCTATGCTGAGCCTCCATCTCTAATTCCAAGAATCATTAGAAATACATAGCTATAACATACACATTTCAGATTTAAACCACTTGGTTTTCTGCAAATGGAGTAAAATCCTAAAACCAACTAACAAACAAACAGACCCTCAATGCTACCTTTTAAACTCCCCCCCCCCCACACACAAACACACACACATACACTGCGCAGATTTCTGATGTACAAAAATTTAGAAATAGTTTTTTTTTTTTCCACCCATACAACAACAACAACAAAAATTGAACAGTCAAAGTCTATGATTTTTGTCAGACCCATCAGAGAACTGAGGTCTCAGGGTCAATTGCCTTCCTGAAATCTGGAGAGACTGGTAAATGCAGAGCAAAGCTGAGATCAGCTCACGTGGAAGCGAGGCTGCTGAGCCATAAATTGGTCTTCTCTGGAGAAAATGGACAGCATAGAAGGACAGATGGAAAATGTAAACACAGAAACAGAAACTCAGAGAAAGAGTCGATAAAAATGGCTAGCACCAAAAACACTGTGACAGAAATATGTCTATGATGGACTCTGGAGTCTGGGCATAGGAAGCGGAGAATATGTGAGCTTGAAAATACATTAATAGAAACTCTCCTAACTCCAATATAAGAGATAAAAAAATGTAGAGAGGAGGAGAAGGAAAAACCATTCAAAAATTATGGGACAATTTCAAAGGTGTAATGTATGTGTAATGAAAACACCCAAAGAAGAGAGAGAAAGAATTGAGAAGTGTTTAAAGTAATTAGTGGTTAGGAATTTTCCAAAATTAATGATATACAAAACTGTGCACACAGATCCTCAGAGGACACAGAGCAATAATATTATATCTAGGCATGTAGTTTTCAAACTTCAAAAAAATTGAACAAAGATTAAATTGTGAATGAAGCCATGCGTGGAAAGGCGGAATATCTTCCCTATAGAAGAAAGACAGTAAGGGGCTCGGGGTGTGGCTCAAATGGTAGCACGCTTGCCTGGCATGCATGAGGCTCTGGGTTTGAACCTCAACACCACATAAAAATAAAACAAAGATATTGTGTCCACTTAAAACTAAAAAATAAAAATAAAAAATGACAGTAAGAATTACTTTGACTTTCTCATTGAAGACCATGCAAGCAGAAGGGCATGAGGTGAAATAATTTTTAAAGAAAAATTTATTCAAAAACTTATAATTGTATATCAGGCAAAATTTTAAAATTAAAGAGATGTTTACAGGGAAAAACATGATTTCAGTGCTATCATATCTGCTTTGAACAAAGAATTTTATCCCAGAAAAGGAAAGAAGTTATATATATATATATATATATATATATATATATATATATATATATATATATATATGAAAAGCATGAGAAAAAAATGCCTTTCTAATTCTCATTTGATATAATATGTAACTGATTTTAACAATGTGTTGGTGATAATAGTATATGAATAAGTAAAATGAATGATGCCAATATCATAAAGAGCATAAGGCAGGAGATATAGATGCACTGTTAAGGCACTAACTGAACTGTTAGTGATATTTTAAATGTTTGGAAATATATATTGCAAAATTCAGGACAACCATTAATTTTTTAAAAAAATAATATATCTGATATTCTAAGAAGTAAAAAAAGAATAACTTAAGATGCATGCTTAAAATTAGAGAAAGTAGAACAATGTGAGAGAATAACAAAAACTATGAATAGTAAGTTGTTAGAAATACAGAAGATATAAATCCCACTATTTCAGTAGTTGTTGTATATTTGAATGGTCTAAAAATGACACTTAAAAAATAGAGATAGAAGCCATTGGGGGTGTGTGTGGCACATGCCTGTAACCTCAGGAATTCAAGAGTCTGAGACAAGTGGATTTCAAGTTCAAGGCCAGCCTCAGCAACTTAGCAAGATCCTCCCTCAAAATTCAATCAATCAGTCAATGAAAGCACTGGGGATGTAACGAAGTGATAAAATACCCCTGGGTTTTAATCCCGAGAGAGAGAGAGAGAGAGAGAGAGAGAGAGAGAGAGAGAGAGAGAGAGAGAGAAGAAGAAGAAGAAGAAGAAGAAGAAGAAGAAGAAGAGAGAGAGAGAGAGAGAAAGAGAGAGAGAGAGAGAGAGAGAGAGAGAGAGAGAGAGAGAGAACCAACAAAAAAGACCCATCTATAAATTATAAGACAACTTACTATAAATATAAATGATTATATACAGTCTAAAGGTTAACAGTAAAGGGATGGATAATGGAATTCCATGCTACCATGAATCCAAATAATTCTAGCATGGGTATAGTAATTTAAAAAACACAGACTTTAAAATAGGAACAATTATCAGAAACAAGTGGGGATGTTTCCTTATGATTAATAGATCAAATCTCCAAAAAAACATAATACTATTTCTATATTTACCTGCAAATAGAACATCAAATACCTGAGAAAAAAACTTATAAGACTTTAAAACCAAAGTGACAAAACATGTCTTTGTGGATTCAATACCTTGTTGCAGCAAATGAAAATCAGCACCATTAGTTGACATGGACACCATTAATCAACTTGACCTAATTGACATTTGTAGAATAGTTTATTCAATAACAGGAGAATACTTATCATTCAAGTTCAATTGAAAGATTCACTAAACTTTTCCACATTATGGGACATAAAACATACACTAACATCTAAAAGATGGAAATCACTGAAAGTATGTCTTCAGATCACAATGAATATATAAGAATAGAAATACTTATGGTATAAGGACTCTGCTTTATTGCTCTATTCTATGCAAACTGTATTTTCTATTATAATACCTTAATAGAAAGATGAAATTCCCAAATATTTGGGAAAGAATCCCACATTCCATCCCCTCACTATCCAGATACAAACATACTATTTATGTATCAAAGAAATATCTTAGTAATAATTAAAAATATTGGGCAAAAAATGAAAATAAAACTAAAATTTATTTAAAATTGAGGGATGCAGAAAAAGTAGTTCTTAGAGGGATGTTTAAGCATTAAAATGTATCTGTTAGAAAAAAAAATATAAAGTACACAAGCTTTTCACCTGAGGAAAATGTAGAGACATAAGCAACTTAAGCCTAAAGTAAGCAGAAGAAAATAAATAATAAAAATTAGAACAAAAATTAATGATTCCTTTAACAGGGAAATGATAGATAAAATCAGCAATATGAATATCTGACTCTTTGAAAAATACATAAATTGATGATCCTTTAGCCAATCTAACCAAGGGAAAAGAAGAAATGACAATATCAGTAATAAAGAAGGTTGTCTCTGATCCCATGGACAAATGATAATAAGGGAATACTATGAATGATCATGTACCCACAGTGTTGATAATTTAAATGAGATGGATTAATTCCTTGAATGATCCAATAATAAAACTTCCATCAATAAAATATCTATTCTGAAGGTAGATGATAGAGAAATATGAATATAGACATAGATAAAAATAGAATTAAAAATTAATAACATTTCCCCAAAAGAAATATCAGTACCAGATAATTTCACTGGTGAATTCTATCAAGTGATAAGAAAAAAAAATACCAATTATCTACTATCTCTTTCAAAAAAGTAAAGCAGAGGATTATTTATTAACTAATTCAATGATTTTTTTAAAAAAAAATACCAAAGTCAGATGCAATATTTCAGGAAAAGAAAACGAGAGATCAATGGAAGATATAGAAGCATACATCCTACATATATGTCAATACATAGAATCCAAGAATACATACAATAAATTAAATACCACATCAAAATAGAAATTATTCATTTATACAATGAAAAGTATAATAATATTCAAAAACAAATCAATAAAATCCACTGCTTAATCAGACCAAAATTGGAAAAAAATCTTTTGATCATAACAATAGATAGATAGAAGGAATGTGACAAAATGCAACATCCCAATCATTATAAAATTTCTCTGAAACTGGTAACAGAGGGGGAATGTCTCATTTGCTAAAGAATATCTACAAGAAATATGAGAAATTGGATCTTCCCCAATCATGTTAGCAAGAAAGCAATGATGTTCTCTCCTATCACTACTTTCTAACCTCCTAATATAAGTGTTAGCTAATTAAGATAAGAAAATCAAAGATATATAGATTCAAAAATAAGTAAAATTGTTTTAGGAAATAATTAACGACAACATAAAAAATCAACCACAATCTTAAAGTGAGCAGGGCAAAATCTCAGAATACAAGGTTAATACACAAAATTCAGTTGCTTTCTTATGTAATAGAAATTGTCACTGAGTGCCATGGCACACACCTGTAATCTTAGTGGCTCAGGAGGCTGAGGCAGGAGGATGGTGAGTTCAAAGCCAACCTCAACAAAAGCGAGGTACTAAGCAACTCAGTTAGCCCTGTCTCTAAATAAAATATAAAATAGGGCTGGAAAAGTGGCTCAGTGGTTAAATGGCCCTGAGTTCAATCCCTGGTATGCCTCCACCAAAAAAAAAAAAAAAAAAAAAAAAAAATTCAAATGAAATGAACATAAAAAAATGAGCAATAAAAATAAAACAATGAAATAACTGATAAAATATATGTCAATTTGAAAACAGGAAACTAAAATACTGTGATGAAATAAATTAAAATGTATCTAAATAAAGTAAGAGACATTTTCATGAATTGGAAGTCTCAATATGCTAAAATGCCAGTTTTTCTACATTGATTACAGAGTCAGCACAGTCCGATTGAAAACTCTCAGCTGCTACTTTGTAAATAGTTACAAACTGATTCTAAAGTTGATGTGGAAAGATGAAAGATCTACAATGACTAACATAATATAGAGAAGTAGAGGAAAAAGCAGAGAAAGAATAAAGGCAGAGGAGAAGGAGAAGAGAGGAAAGGAGATCAGATGGAAGATCTACACTAAGCAATGTGAACTCAATACAAGGTCCCAGTAATCAGGAAACCATGACATTGGCAAATGAACAGACTCACAGTGGGATGGAACAAAAAGGAGGGCACAGAAATGGACTCCCACAAATGTAGTCAGCTCACCTCTAACAAAGGGCCAATGGTAAGTCCATGGAGAAAGGGTAGTTCTTCCTACAAATAGCACTGACATCAACTAGCATGTTTCACAAAAATTAACTAAAAATGAACATAAACTAAAATGTACAATGCAAAGCTGTGAAATTTCTAAAAGAATTTTGTGAAAAAAAATCTGTGCCACTTTGGATTTGGTGATGAGGTTTTGGATGTAACACTGAAACATAAACTTGAGATTTAAAAAAAAAAATTCTTTTTGATCAGTGGAATTTTATATTCACATCAATACTTTTGCGCTATAGAAGACACTATTAAGAAAATGAAAACGCAAGATTTAGTCTGGGCAAAAATTTGAAAATCCCTTTGTAATGAAGGACTTGGTTCTACTATAACAAAAGTCTCTTTAAAATGAAAAAAAAAAATGAGTAAATAAACAACCTAGATTTTAAAAAATGGACAAAGGATCTATACAGGCACCTCACAAAAGAAACTGTACAGATGGCTGATAAGCATATTAAAAGTTGCTCAACCTAATTTGTCAGTAAAAAGTTGCAAATTAAAACAACAATGAGATATCATTAGGATGGATCTATTCCAAAAAACTGACAATGGCAATTGCTGGCAAGGATGCAGAGCAATTAAAAAAAAAAATCTACTTGCATTTCCGGCATGAATGCAAATGGCACAGATACTTCAGCAGATAGTTTGGCAGTTCCTTCTACAGCTAGAAATAGCTTCCCTTCATGATCCACCTATTGTACCCCCATATATTTTACCTACATAATTTGAAAACTAATTTCCACACATAATGTTGCACAAAGATGTTTGTATCAATTCATTCATTGTTGCCAAGAAGTGGAATCAATCAAGATGTCCTTTGATATAAGGAATGAAACTTCTCAGTTCATTTGTACAATAAAATAGCATAGGATTCAGCAACGAAAAGAAATGTGCTATCATTACTAAGATCTTGAGAAATCATGGTATATCGCTAAGTGAAAAAGCCAGCCAGAAAAGGCAACATACTGTCCACTTACCATTCTGACACATAATGGAAAAGCGAAGATACAGAGACGATGAAAAGATCAGTAATTTCTGGGGAAGAGAGGAAGACAGGGGAAAGAAGGGAGAGGAGAAGGAGGGATGAAGCCTAGGAGAACATTTTGATTATTCAAAGTTTTCTGTGAGGTATTGTGATGGTAGATACATGACCCTACCCATGTGTCAAAGCCCACAGAACTTACAGAACACAGAACAAAGCAATAAAGAGGAATGTTTTATATATACATACATTACAAAATATTGCATGTTATATAATACATATAATATAAAATATGTTTTGTTTGAAGTAAAATTATATATATATATATATATATATATATATATATAGTACATACACCACACACACACACACACACATACGCACATATAAATAAATAAATATTTGTATCTGGAGATTGGAGTCTCTCTCTACTTCTGGATCACCCTGTGAGCTGCTTCCTTCCACCACACTCTTCTGCCATGTTGTTCTGCCTCCCTTCAAGCCCCAAGAAATGGAGCCTGCTGTGTATGGACTGAGACCTCTGAAACCATGCACATCCAAATTGATTTTTCCTCCTCTATAATTGTTCTATTTGGATCTTTAAGTCACAGCAGGGAGAAAGCTGACCAAAACAGGTGAGGAAACTCAGGAAGGAAGTTAGATTGAAATGAGAATCTCACTGTATTAGAAATGTATGAAGCAGCTCCCTGATGGAATTTGTAGAGAGGCTTGATGACATTTCCAGAGTTAGGAAATGGGCAGAGCCTATGAGACTAACACCAAAAGGATCTTCAGGTAAGGAATGCACTCTACATGGTAAAGCTTTTTCTATGGCATGCAGGTTAACAATGCTGGTGTTACTGGATGATGTTCTACAACAGAATACTTCAGTCAACGGATGCCTCATAGTAGCCAAGTTTCCAAGAGTGAGAATTTACAGAAAACAATCTGGTAATAAATTAATGCCAACTCATTACTATCAACTTCAACTTAGCCAAATAAATGCCCACAGAAGCATTTACAGATGTTTGCTTAAAAGCAGGTAAGTATACACATACAATTTTTCTTTTTCTATCAGCTGAAAAAACCTTAAAGAAAAGACACCCAGAGTACCAAGAGAACAGGTTACTAATACCATAAGTTAAAAGGTGGAAATGGTTCCTTGGAGAGATGACTGATTTAGTCAGCAAATGTTCAAGAAAATCCTGGAGCACGATTAATGCTAGAAAGAGTGAGATTCAAAAATCATTAAATAAATTTTAAGAACTCACTATGATAGGGGGTTGTCAAGGAAGTAGAGGAGTCATTTGAACAGAGCTGACAAAGGACAAAATAGAAGAACTATTTGAGCTAAAGTGATATTGGACTAAAGCCTAAAATATAAAATAAATACTTGTAAGTCTATACTAATGTAAAGAAATGACTGAAGGAATTAATGAGTAGGAGAGGAGTGATTCGCAGTTCAAATAATTCCAAATTTTTTTTTATTTCTTATATACATGACAATAGTGGAATTACTCTATCCTAAATAAAACAGCACAACTGCCCTCTCCTTAAATGTGGGCTGCCTGTAGCAACTTCCTTCTGAAGAGCACAATATGAGAAAAGGTAGGCAATGCCCTCAATGTGGAGAAACACATTTTGCCAGGAAATCATGCCAATAACAGCAAACATAAATCACGTGGAAGGTATGTATGTGCTCTTCATCTGGTTTGATGAGTTACATTTATCATCTTCCTTCCATCATCCTAGTCTAATTGAGAAACATAATAGAAATCCAGATTACAGGGGCATCTTATAACATAATGAATTTGTGCCCCTCAAAAATGTCAATGCCATCAATAAACAAGGGAAATTTGAAAAACTATCCAGCCCAGAGGAGGCTTATAGATACATAACAAGTAAAAGCTGTGTCTTTGTGAAGATCATGGAGTAGAGAAAGGGCACCAGGTATAAACTGTAGAAATCTGAATAAACTATAGGCTGTGATTACTAATAATGTATTCATATTGGTTCACTAATTTTAACAAATGTATCATACTATTATGTGATTTTATTAATATAGGAAACTTTGTTGGGGACAGGAAGTACATGGGGACTCCTTATACTATCTTCTAAATTCTTCTAGAAATATAAAACTGTAGTAAATATTAAATTATTTAAAAAAAATCACAGATAAAGGGCTAAGGTAGGCATCATGTATGTTCCCCAACGTCGACCTGTTTTTTCTGTTTTCTTTTGAACAGAAGTACATTTATTATGTGTATGAATGGAAATGAATTCAGATATTTACATTGATTCATTGGATGGTCTTTAGAGTCCTTTGGAGTTGAAGAAACTTATTTGATCCAATTACTCAAAATCCTAGTATAAGAAAATTTATAAAAAAAGGAAATTCTATAAACTCAGTAGCACTCAATTATTCCTCTAATCCACAAACATAAATTTAAAGCAATTAATCTGAGTTCAATTTGCTAGTACAATTCAACCTATTTCAATTTTCTTTGGAGAAAGAGAGATTTCCACCAAGTTATTGTAAAAAAAAAAATTCATATACCTTCCTAGGACAGACAGAAATGTGCAAACTTCAAACTGCATTATTTATTATCTGACACTGGACATGGAGTCTTAAGGCATATGTTAACTATTTAATCCTATAATTACTTGAGAAGTAGTTCCTAATACACTAGATTTTTTTTGAAAACATAATTGACTAAAGAATGAGTAAGGTGTCCCTTGTTTAGAGAGCATATCATTGAAATGACAGCTGAGTATTACAGCTACATCTCCCGCTGTTAGGAGGAGAATTTCTCCTTGTGACATTTCCCAAGTTTTAGCCCAAGTGTGGAGACTGAGTCTCATCATTATTTTCATAATTAGAGGAGACAAAGTGAATTTCTCTGAATCATGTTTCTCTATACTGCAATTCATGATGGCCTTGGATTTTCTAGTGTCATAATCTTCAGCCATTTAAATTGTTTTTTGGTGAACAATTTACCAGCGTGGTGGTTTAGTGAAGAGACTTCAATACTAAAGTGATTGAGTCAAAAATGTATTTCTAAGTTCTCTTTCCATCTTGTTTTCCTTGGACAAATTATTTTCATTTTGGTGGCTGAGATCTTTTGCTGTAAGTGGAGATACTAGTGAAACTGAATTCACAAGGTTGATGAAGGATTTAGAGAACCAATGTAGGTTACAATCTTAGTACAAAGTCTGAAATATATAAGGTATAATGAAAAGATTTGCTGTTATTTTGTCCCACACACTTTCCTAACAAAATTATAGAGGCAAATGAAGATTAAGTATTTAGAATACTCAGAATCTAATGATATAAATACTTATTTGGTGGAAGAGTGTTAGACCCAATAGAAGTACTTGAATTAATTGGCTCTTATTCTATCCATCACCAAATGTCTCTTACTAAAACCCAAACCAACAGCACAAATTCCCTAGTCTTTAATCCAGTTTTGAATCATTATTCTCCACAAATGCAAGTCTCTGATGAGATTTAAACTACATGTCAGGAGTGTGAGAACTCTGGCTTTGTGCCCTCTGCTATAAAAGAAGGCACCCTAAGAGGGCTGGACTGGGTGCTGAGGGAGCAGCTACCATATCCATCCTGGGTTCTAGAACAGTTTTTCTTTCTAATTAATTAATTTATTTGTTTTAATTAGTTATACATGACAGTAGAATGCATTTACATACTTTGATGTATCATACAGAGATGGGATATAATTTTCTAGAACAGTTTTGTATATGAGAATACCCTGCCCTACCACAGAATACCTGGGGCCTGCAGTCAGCACTGAACAGGTTCTCAGATTCTTCATGTCTCCCAAGGTTGCTCCATCAGAATTGTGGACTCAACTCCTTGTTGGTTGATTTGCTTTTTTATGAGCATTAAGAAGTTAGGTCCTAATCCGCTAGGCTTCAACCATTTTATATACCTAAATTAAGCAAAGAAATATTCTAAACACTAAGATGCGGAGAAAAAAACCTTCACTGAGTAGACACAGGTATTTTTATACAAAAGATTGCATTTCAAATCTAAGCATGATTATACTTTTTTATTGATCCAGAAATCTTAGGTGAGATTATCCTAGCCATGTTCAATAAGAAATCTTTCTATTAGCACATCATATCAAATTTCCACCAAAAATGAAAATAATTTGTTCAGAGTCACAGTGAATGAGTGCTAGCAATAAGACTCTAGCTTAGATTTTTAGCTTTGAAGTCCCTTTTGTTAATCCTGATATTGTGTCTGATCCCATTATAAGATTTGAGCCTGCTTATGATATGTCACCAAAAACTCCAAGATCATAATTTCTTGACTATAGAAAAAAGAAAAGATTTTAGGAAAAAGCCTTGGATTGGTTTATTTGCAGCATTTATTGGTCTTCTGAATACCTAAAGCAAAGTTCTACAGACATCAAAAGTTAGTTATAAGTAAATATGGCACATAAAAGAAATGGACATTTTCCTGTCTTTGCTGATGATGATAGTAACTGGCTATAATGATGTATGGCATTACCGTACATGTTCTGCAAGGCCCCTACAGTCAGGGTGCAGATATCCGAAGACTGTGTTGAGGATGGAAAAAAAAAATCTAATTCTGATTTTTCTTGCCCTGTGTTGTCTTGTAACAATATTGCCCTTCCAATTTCCAGAGAAATAATCAATCTTGCCCATCTGATTTCCAGAGGAATAATCAACTGCAGCTTAGATCAAGGGTGTATGAAAAACCAAGGTCTGAAAAATCAACTGCTGGCAGAAGAAGCTGACAAAGTGCATTTATTTATACTCCACCCCAAACTTCAGAACTAGAGGATTAAAACTAGGAGTCTACTTTATAATCACTGGCTTCCTCCCAATACTGTCTCCTTCTAAGAGTAAAGTGAGTCTCTGGCCTGGGACTTGTCAGCTGGAGGAACACTGTTTACCACCTTTGCTGTGTGGCATGTGTCTGATGAAGAATGCATTGTAGAAAAAAAGCAAATGTGCAGATACTGAAGTGCATAGAAATAAATATAATGATATCGGTAAGAAAGCAGAAATCTATAGAGCATAACGGGGATTCAATACGGGCTAATTCACAAGTGGCAACTGAAAATATATAAACATACCACTAAAATCAATCTACTCATATATATATATATATATATATATATATATATATATATATATATGCATAACAGATAGTGTTAAGGAAAGTATTAATATTTTTTAATATTAGGGACAATATTAAGGTATATCCAGACATAACACCATGTTCAAAGTTTGAAATCAGATGCGGAAAGTAAAGCAATAAATACAATTGAAGATAATGAACAATATCTTTATTGTTCACAATGACAGTTAAAGCCACCATTCTGGGGAGTAATCTGGTAATATAAAAATCAAATAAGTATGTGCAAAGCTCAGGAAACAGGATCACAGATAAGTATTTTTAAGATGTTCTCCAGCAAGGAAAATGTCTGCAAGCATATCCATCCCAGGTCTTATCCTGTAATGACAAAATTCTAGAAGTGTTAACAGTTTAATCTCTGGAGAGTAACAAGGAGACATTTAAAAATGCAAACAAGTTTTGGTATGGTTTAAATGTGTTCCCATAAAATTCACGTGTTGGAAACTTAATTTGCAAATTCATATGTTGATGGGAACCTGTGGGAGGTCATTAAATGGAACAAGTTCATGAGAGTGTGGCCTCAATGAAGGCATAAGTGGCTTCATAGGAAGAGAAAGAGAATGGAGCCCTTTCACTGTCTTGGTCTTCCCAACCAATGCCCTACACCATGTTATTATGATCCAGCAAGAAGACCCTGACCAGATGCCAATGCCAGGCTCTTCAATTCATCAGCATCCAAAGTCTAAGAAACAGATTTCTTTTCCTTATAAATCATTCAATATCAGGTACTCAGATACAGTGACCCAAACCAGATTTCAATAGTATACATATTAATAAGAAAATCTTAAGGAGTATATAACACTGAGTAAAAATACAAATAATTTAAGCACAATATTTAGTAAAATATTTGCAAACAGCAAACAAAATTTTTCTTACAAGAACACTTTTGTGCTACTCAGCTTTCTGTAACAAACACCTGAGACAATCGGTATAAGATTAAAAGTTTACTTTGGCTTACAGTTTTCCGTACATGACAGTTGGCCCTGGTGCTTTGGGTCTCTGGTGACATAGCATATCAGAGTGGAAGCATGTGGCAAAGGAGTCATTCACCTCGTGGCCAGGCAGCCAGAGTGAGAAGGGAGCCAGGGTCTCACTATTTCCTCCCAGCTCCCATGACCTGAACATGTCCCAGGGTCCCACTATTTCCTCCCAACTGCACTCCCATGACCTGAACATGTCCCTGCTTGCCTCACCTCTTTAGGCTTGCATACTTCCCAATAGCACCACACTGGCAACAAGTCTTTACACATGCACTTTGGGGATACTTCAGATTCAAACCACAGCATCATGTAGCTGTATGTCTCTGAGCAAGTGTCACATGAATGCTTCATCAAGGGGGCACTGAGCAGACCAATGATGATTTGCTTCACAGACCAAGTAATATAATTAATCCAAACGTTTACAACTAAAGAACGTTAAGAAAAGTATATATGTAAATAAATAATAATCCTTTTGCTGAAGTAGACTCTGTCAATCTCTAGTCTTCAACAAAATAAGCAAAGTAGTAGCATCATAAATTTTGGCTTAGAAGACACACTCCCTTTTTCCCACACTCCTATGTATACATTGTGCATTTTCACATCTACTTGCCAGTTTCGACTCAAAAAAACAAACTAACAAACTTTCCTCCTTCCTCTTTGCTCTCTTCTACATAAGAATGAAATTTAAAAATAAGTCTGAAGGAATTTTTATTTAAATAAATTTGTTATGGCCTGAGTAAATCAATACAAGTTATAGGTTATAGATTAGAAAATATAGATTAATAAAATAGTAAGTATAGCCATAGTGACTCCATCTTTATGGTTCCCACATGAAACTGTTATACAAGCTGTTTTTTTTTAAAGAGAGAGAGAGAATTTTTTAATATTTACTTTTTAGTTTTCAGTGGACGCAACATCTTTATTTTTTATTTTTATGTGGTGCTGAGGATCGAACCCAGCGCCCCACTCATGCCAGGTGAGCGCGCTACCGCTTGAGCCCCAGCCCCAGCCCGTATAAGCTATTTTTCAAGAAGCATTTAAAAAAATATTTTTCCTGTGCTTCATACACCTGCAAATGTACTGGAATCCAGGATGTACAACCACAGCCGTGTTCAGACTCTGCTCTGATAACTGCTTTTCTCAGCCCTTGTATCCTGCTTTTTTGCAATTAGCAGATTCCATCAGATGTGCTTTTCTTCCTTAAATATTGAAACCACAGACACCCCTTCACACTTCTATCAGAAGGTCACTTGGGCTCTGGCAGACGCGTCTCTGGCTAGAAAAGGATAGACAAAATAAAATTCTTTCATTTGTTTCAAATCCAGTCTTTGTGTGTTTTCTGAGAGGTTGTGCCATATCAACCTAAAATGATGAGGGATATATTCTTCAACCAGCCAGGCTTGGGGTAGTGGTAGGTAGAGTAGATGAAGTCTAACAAAAAGAGGAAAAGATAACTTGAAGGTTGCTTCTAGAGATGTCCTTCATAATCATGATGATTCATTTTTTAACTTTGTGTTTTTCAGTTTTTATACGTTGCATCCTTAGGGTTTCATAAGAATGTTATGTCTTTGAATCTTCTGATTCTAAGACAGTTGCTTAGATAACTTGATATCCAGTTGTTAGCTATAAAAAGTGAATCAAGGTCGTTAACCAGCTCTTCTGACTATGTTGGCAGTGCTTTTTTTTTTTTTTCTTGACACTTGCTAGTTCTAAAACTCTTGAGGACATTGGTCATCTCAGGTAAGAGTCCTTGAGATGTTATACAACAGTGGTTCCCTGGGACAAATACAACTGTAGCTGTGTGGAATGCTAAGGACACTATCAAAAAGGAGAATTTCATATTGAGCTCCAGGAACTCCTGAAATTAACTCCAGTTATACCTTCATATACTCAGACGGAAAGATCTGCATGCAAATTGTTGATATTAAAATCTCACCTCAAGATGTAAGTGGATTACTTTTTCTTTTAAAATTAATGTTTTAATAAATATTTTTTTGCTCATGAATCCTGAGTATTCATGAAAAAATCCACTTACACTTCCTCTACATATGCTTTTGGCTAAACTTATATTTATTTTCTGATTTACATCTTTTCATTACACCTTCACTAATATGAGGTTCTAAAATTTAATAAGGGCCTAATTTAAAATCTTCAGGAAGGCTGTAGATAACAGCTGTTTATTCAGTGGAACAACAAGAAGCAAATGGAAACTCTGAGGTATATTTTTCCCCCAAGCACTAGTTTGTCATCGTACATTTTTTTTCTTTTGAGAAATGCAAATCACTTTACTAAATTACTTTCTGTCTCTTAAAATAACACGAGAAAAATGTGGATGGGAGATACCATCACTCAATGTATTTCAAATTGGGAGTCAGAAGGTTTTCATCATTTAGAAAAATGTAGATGTTTTGTTTCAACAATGTATATTCATAGGACTTGTAATGTGACTCAGACCAAGTTTAAAAAAAAGCCCTCAAATTTCAAAAGATTTTAACCCTTTCTATGTGTTTTATTTATATTGGAAATGAGACAAAGAGCTTAAAGAACACAGCCCTGTGACAAAAGTAGGCCTCCACACCTGACTTCAGTCTGGTGTTCTTATTCTGCAATGTCTCTGCCTCACATATGGTTTGATGGATAGACAGATGTACTCAAATGCATATAAAATCCATTGAAACAGTAAAACAAAAAAATGCATGAGATTTCATTGGAAAGCAAATCTGGCTCCTTCATAGGACTGTATTTTTCTCCCAATGACAGTGCAATCTCATGGGGTATCCCTTCAAGACTGTCATCTCTTTCACCTTTGAATCTTAAATGACATATTAAAGTAATTAGTGATCTATCCAAGGTACTCATTAAATTGTCATCATATATTTTGTTACTGAAGAAAGCATTGATTTCTTATCTTCCAGGTTCACATCACTGAAATTTAAAATTTTATGAGGAAGTTTAGAAAGAGGATGTCTACACCCTTCCAAGCTTCAACAGCACTGAGAATACAATGCTTGTTGATATAATCAATCGGACTGATTCATTTTGGTCAAGGAAGTTCATATTCATATTTAAAGTTCATATTCTATATTCATAGAGTGATCTAGGGCCTTCAGAAATGATTTGAAATAATACAATCACTCTAATTGTTTATGGAGAAGAAGAAATTAATTTGGGAATTGATCAAAGAATCTTAACCGTACAGAAAATCTCCCAAGTAAAACTGAAGACTTGGTATTTTTAAATGCTAGAAATGAGACTTTAAAAAAAAAATAGATAAGAACCAAATTTGCTTCTCATTATACTAGTTTGTAGATACTTGAGACATAGTAAGGATATGGCTCTTTTATTAATGGGATAGATAAAGAAACACACAATCAAGGAAAAGATATGACTACTTATATTTTTCTTCCAGAAGTCAGCCCATACCTATCCCAATAGACTTTGATCACACAAAACTGCTTTGTTCTTTCTGAAAAGAAAACAAAACCAATCAAACCGGGGAAAGCTTCTTGGAGCTATAGTTCTTTTCTGCAGCATGGAGTGAAGCCCCCGGGAACTCTCCCTTTGGCACTCTCTGTTCAGGCCCTGGGTTGGCTTGCTGGCTCTCAATTGCTCAGGCCACAGTCACCTTCTTAGGTTCTTTTTAGTTTATACATTTTCCTATAGTCATATACTAATGTGCTGAGAGGACAAACAATGAATGGCAATTGTTATCACTGGTCTCATACCAAAAGTAGGTTCCCCTTTATGATTCTGTATCAAAGTACGTGCTTCTAACTTAATTTACAGCTGATTAACCAAAGACAGCAGGGCAGATGATTTGCCTAACTATTTCAAATTGTGCTCCTGTGAATGAGTGAGATAATAGTGATTCACCTGGCATATTGGTACGACCTAAGCAAAGAACCCAATGTTTCAAAATCAGTGTTCATTTGCCAAGCGTTGTTCTCTTTTGTCTTACAGTGTTGCTTCTGGTGAACGAAAATGAGAATACAGATTACATTTAAAATAAAACCTGAGTTTCCTCACCATCTCTAAATGAATGTACATCGTACACAGAGTTTGAGATCAGAGATTTTTTTTTTTTTTTTTGTCCCTGGAAAAAAAATCACAGCCTCCTAGAGCAAAAATAAAACAAAAAGCAAATAAAAGCTCAGCCAATACACCTATGAGCTTTAAAGAAATGAATGTTTATGATATATAGCAAGATAGATGAAAAGAGAAAAATACTAAAATAGTAAAATGTAGAGAAGAGAAGCAAAAGAAAAAATAAAATAAGTGCTCATCCAGAAAATACTCTAACCCAGCATTGTTTATTGGCAATGAAAGACAAGCTGTTGGTAGTATAATTGCACCATTCTATCTAAGCCCAATTTGCTCTTATTATCTTGTCATTTCAACTTTTTCCTTCATGCTCTCTAGCCACTTTGCTTCATGTCCCCAAAGAGTGAACAGGATGTTGCTTCCTGTATGGAGCCAGTTGTTCTCCAAGCCCCAAATGACCAACCAGGGTACTTTTGTGATGTGTATAGGATCATGCTGTGTTTGTCAACAGAAAGAGGTAAAATGGCTCACAGTCCTTCTGTAGAAGTGTGTCAAAAGCGTTATTGAAACAATTTACCTCTGGAAGTCACCAGCTGATGTTTTAAGAAAAAAAAAATTCTGCTAGGATACCATTCTTAGGTTTCAAAAGAAAAAAGAACACTAGAATGATTACAACATGCCAATTAGTTGTGGCTAATTCGTTTCTTCTTCTTCTTTTTTTGTTCCCCCCTCTCTCCAGAAGAGAAACAATTAGAATCAAGTGGAGTTATGCATTTCTAATTGATTGAATCCAGGTGCAGGGGCACGTGCCTATAATTTCAGTGTCTCTAAAAGCAGAAGATAGTAAGTTCTAGACCAGCCTGAGCAATTTAGTGAGATCCTGCCTCAAAATAAAATTTAAAATGTAGCTACAAAAAAAAATTGATTGTAGAGTCACACCATTACTGATGTTACCAATATTATCAACAGCAGACTTAACACAGAGAAAATATAAATCTAAAATGTAATTCTGAGAGCAGAAAACAGGGAATTTATATTTATTACATTTTATTCTAAACAATTCCCTTGATGAAGGGTGCTAACTATTATAAAGCTGGGGTAATGGATGATTTTTGTACTAGGTATAACATTTTATTCAAAGAAATATAATATTATTCCAAAAGACACAAAATCAGAAAGCTGATCTTCCTCTGTGAAGACAATTCTAAAAATGTGAGCTACTTAAAGACATTGAGTTATAAAATATTCATTTTTGAAACCCAGTAGCTAATATAGTATGTTGCAGATATTTAGCAATACTTGTTGAGTATATTAATGTATGAATCCCAAGTAACTGTTAGTGGTAATTTCATTTTCAATGGAAAAATAAGAATTACCTACAATATGAGCAAATACTTTCTCCTTGTTCACAAAATAACCTTCACTGAAACATGCATTGGAGCAAAATTAATTTAGAAAAACAGAATTTAACTTATTTAGAATTAGGTTTCAAATAAACTTAATTCTTAAATCTGCTACTGAAAGCAATTTGAAATCTTTTTATTTTCATGCTTTTTTGGAAAGGTATTATTTTAGTGTTTAAAATATTCGGTATTCGTAAAAAATTTTCATCTCTTCCCTAATACAATAAATGTTTTGTTCTGCTGTGTAAATACCACACAGTCTTAAATGCAAGGAAGAATTGACAGGAGTTCTGGTATGGGTCTACCATTTCCCTGGGTCCCTGGAGTTTGAAAGTTGTTAACTTCCCTTCGGTTCCGGGTGGCAATCCCTTACCCATAAAACAATTCAGGGAAAACAAACAAACAAACAAACACAAACACTTAAAAGTGACCAATCACACTGCAGCCCATATATCACTTGCTTCCTGATATAAAGCATTCATTTTGGTTCTTAACTAATGTATTCTTACAGTGTCCCCTGCATCAGCAGTACTGAGGAACTTACTAGAATTGCAAACACTTGAGCTCCATTCCACAACTACTGAATTAAACACCCTGAACTTGAGGCCCTGAAACCTGTTTCAACAAGACCTCTTGGTAATTCCATTGTGTGCTCAATTTTGAGAACTACAGGTGTATGATATTTAGGAGATAAGGTGCAGTTTGGAGCGTTAGAAGGCCCCTCCATGTAAGTCAGAGAAAAGGACCTTAGGATTTTAGATCAAAAGTCCACCATCCTCAATGAATATCCCCTCTCTTTTTGAGAACCATATTTTGGCCTTCTATAGAGACACCGTAGAGATGAAATACTTGACCATAGGCTACCAAGTTGCTTTGTAACTTGAGTACGCATTATGAATTTGTTTGACCCCCAAAGCCTTATAGATGGGCCAGCACAACAGCATTCCCTTGTCAAATGGAAGTGCATATATCAGTTGGACTCAATAAGGCTTTAAAACACAAATTAAATTACATGAAGGAAGCAGTTCAAATGCCCAAGGTCCCCAGTGCTGTTTCATGGCCCTCTGCCTCCTAGTTGGCTCCTTTGGCACTGAGTATTTCCCTATAACCAAGTGAGGATAAAAACTCCATCTTATTACGTTGGCGGAACCACATAATAAATAAGTAACATCAAGGAGAGAACTGCTGCAATATTATAATGCCAGACTCAGATTGTCCTGAAGAAAATCATGAAGGAAAATTCTCCCAGTGGTCAAAACTCCATGTGCATTGCTTCCTAGAAGGAGAGATGACCAAATGTGGAAGATTATATTGATTCTCAAGTGGATGAATTGACTTTATGGGGAAGAATTTGAAGGAATGTAACTGGTATCAAGGAGATATGGGAGAGAGACATATGGGTGGAACTCTCTGAGTGAGTATAGAACATAAGGATATTTGTGTCCTTTGTGAAGAATGGCCAACAAGTGCCAGTGTAGGCATAGAGACATGCTAATAATGAGCACTGGACTGCCTATTCTATTGATATCAGCCATTTTCCTTCCCAGCCATTCATGTCATATTCCTTGGCCTGGTCTAAGGTAGCAGAACAGAGAGCTAAGGTGGCTGAGGCAGCAGAAAAGAAGGCTATGTATAGTCAGATGTCTATAGTTGAAGCAATATAGACTTCCACTCACGAAGGCTCATCTGGATACAGCCACTGCTAATATGGCACCATTTCCTGGGTGTATTTGCTGGTTGGTTACATTGGACCTCTTCCATCATGAAAGGGGTAGCACTATGTTCGTAGTGGAATGAGCTACTCTACCACGTATAGGTATTAATTTGCCTTCCCAGATTATAGTGCTTCTGTCCAAATGACCATCCACGAACTTCTAAAACGTCTCATCAAACATGATGGCATTATATAAACTATTGCTTCCAAACACAGAGCACATTTCATAGTAAAAGAAGTGTGACAAGTTCATGCTTGTGAATTCTCTTGTGAATTCTCTGAAATAATTGCATGCTGATTTTATAGACCTTTTTAAAAATCATATCAGCCACAAAATGAGACCAAGAATATCATCTACTTAACAAAGCCACTCAAAAAAATTTTTAAAATAAAATTTTACATATAACATTTAAAAAAATTATTTGTGCTCTTTAAAGTAAAAAAAAATGACTGCTTTTGTAAATCCATTCGTAAATATTATTGGCTTATTATTTGATAAACACTACATTAAAACATTTTGTACAAGCTCTATTCTTTCCATTGCATTGTGATTTATGTGGGACTTAAGATTCAGAGAGTTTAAGAAACTGTCAAATGAACTGGGGATTTAGCTCTTTAGTAGCCTGCTTGCCTAGCAAGCACAAAGCCCTGGATTTGATTCCTGCACTTCCAAAAGAAAAGAAAAACAGTAAAAATTGTCACAGATAGTGAATGGTAGCATCAGAGTTTGCCTAAACAGTGTATCATCAGAGCCATGGTTTGTGACCTGCATACATTTTCTAAACATACTATAAAACTTCATCACCTTATTAGGCACTTGTCATCCTCAAAGAGATCAGTCTCACAAAGTGTCACCCCATTCTTTCTTCATTTTTAATCATGATTTTTAAGTGTCACAAAAACTGTGGAATTTTATGGAAATTAGTAATTAAAAATCTGAAAAATCACTCATACCTAAATTTTACAAAAAGGATATTTAAATCCAAACTGGAGACAATTACATATTTTTTTATGCTCAAAAGATATGTCATTACAGTTTAACATTTGGAATGCTAATGCATAGTGTTCAAAACACAATATAAATAATATCAGATGAATGGGTCATGAGAGAAGATATTTTAATTTGGGAGTAAAATGTGGATTAGATTAGATGTAGTAAAATTGAGACATAGTAGATTTCCCCTGATTACCTTAGTAATGATGGTTGCAGAAGAATGGTGGGTGAAAACCTGTTTGTAACAGCTTTGAGAAGGAATAAAATGTGAAGATTTGGAAATGTGGAATATTAACAAGTATACTGAGGAGTTTGATGTTGCAAAAAAACTGACATTTCAGGTTAAAGGTAGAAAGATGAGTAAATAATGTATTTTATTATTTTAATTTTAAGACTTAACTGTGTGTTGTGATGGAACTAAAGTAGAACAAGATGAATTAGTAATGATTGGAAAACTAAGATACAATTTCAGGAGCAAGGTGCTCAGGTTACTGAAGGAATGTGGAATCAATTATACAAGTAAAGAATTTTTGGCTAAGATGGGAGCATACACATTTCACTTACGCTACCTGAAGAGAGATGGTGAATGAGATAGTTTGGTAGATTTCTTGATTAATAGATAGGGACTGTCCTTTTTATCGTTTTGATTGTTGAAGTAAAGCAAAGCAGGATAACTAGATGTGATAATAAGGGAGAAGATGTACTGAAAGCTGGGGAGAATGAAGATATAAATAGTCAAATCAGGCAAATGATTACTGACAAGTAAATTAGGACAGGTTTTTGGACCATAAATTACAGGTGCCCTTATCAATTTGTTGCTTTCCTGTAGACAAATTCTGCCATTAGGGTAAACTGATATAAATATGATGGATCCCTGTTAAGCTTGTTCTGAGTGAGTTGCATGGAGATAAAGTCAGGGATTAGGGGCACCACAAGATAAATGATTGATGGTTTATGAATCCTCAACAATTTCTGGAGTAACATAATTAAAGTAAATGAATTATAAAGATATGGGGTTATAAAACTGAGATTCTGGAAATGATAGTAGTAGACAATAATAGAACTTAGGGAATGCCCATGGGAATGGGAGACTGTAGACAAATGGAGAAATAGCTAAAAGGAAAGTGGTGAAGAGCTGGAAAGTGGGATGTGGAATTAGTCTTCCATATAAATGCTGAAGCGTTGGAACTACTGAACACGTGTAGGGACATGTGGTTAGTTCCATGCTAAGTTCTGTAGTCAATGAGCAAGAGTGACCCAGGTGTTCCACAGACGATATTATCAAATATGCAGATGAAAAATAGAATCTGAAGATGTGCAAAGCAAAGGAGAAGTAATTTATGAGGAAAGAAAGAGATTAAGCTGTGTGCAAAGAAAAGCAAAGTAAGCACATGTCCACCCCCAGGTCTAGTGGCTCCTGAGCTATAGAAGAGACAACCATCATTTGAGAAGACTAGAGATGAAACATTGTTTCCAATGGATTTCTAGGTTTGAATTAGGCTGAGATAGTAAAGGAACTTGAGGTACTGTTAGGGTCTGTAAACAAGTCAAGATGGCATCTGGCATTTTGCAGAGGGAGTGGTTTGTGAAGTAACACCAGCGAGCCATTAAGTGTGGAGATTCCTTATTGGTTGACTGCTGTATCTAGTTTATGTTAATTAAGATAAGCTGTGTGTAATGTATATATACCCCTCCTGTCCTACAATAAACGGCTCCGACTCCTGCTGTATCAATCTACGAAAGTTGCTTGTCACCCCCCTGGTTAGTTTGCCCAGCCAGCCGGGCTGCGGCAAGGTACCAGAGAAGATTTTGATGATGTCAAAATATAAGTCATAGTTTATAGGATAGTTTAATAGTTTAATAGGGTAGAAGATTAGGACATGGTTGGAGGATGAGTTATGTTGGGGGCTATGGTCATCTGGGTTAAACAGCACAAAGTTGTAATTTGGAGCTGGGCATGATTTAGTATTAAGCACCAGTGACTTCAGTTTCAGGAACTTTCAGGAACATTCCTCTGAAGAAACAAATGTATCCATTTGCTCTAGTTTCCCAGTTGTCAGAGATTTATCTTATAGAACATTAATTTCATAGCATTTCTGGGTTCCTTTGTCACTTCAATTGAAAATTTCCAGGAAGAAGAAAAATGATGAGAGATATGGGATGCAGGTATACACCGAGGGGGCAGCGGCTTGTGCTACATGCATCGTTACAAGTGGCTGAAACCAGAAGATGTTGCTAAAGGAGATGGGAGAAACCAAGAGAGTCAGAAGCACTTTTTAAGACATGTTTTGTCTTTAAATATGCATGTATCCACACATACATGACCTCACATATAAGAAACTAATTTTTCTTTTTTCTTGAAAAATGCTTCTTGTTACTGTTAGAACAATTTTTATTACTAATATGTTAGGCTATCTATATACATAACTAAAGTGAA
This sequence comes from Marmota monax, assembly GCF_021218885.2. Classification (NCBI taxonomy): domain Eukaryota; kingdom Metazoa; phylum Chordata; class Mammalia; order Rodentia; family Sciuridae; genus Marmota; species Marmota monax. Next base: position 5,030,223 of record NW_026695198.1, on the reverse strand, counting down.
TTTGATTTAATGACATCTGCACATTTTTTATATATTTCTCTCTTCCAGTTCATTAATAATGTGTTACTTGATGAAAAATTCATTTTTTGTAGTCTTCTAAGCCTGCAATATTAAAATTGCTTAGAGTCATGCAGTGAAAATGTTTGGGCTTAGTTGATCAATATCTGAGGAGGCAGATTGAGAATTGATCTGCCATCATCTCAGCATACGTCATTGGGAAATGAAATGGAATCATTGCTGAATATTCCCTAAGAGGAAGAAGAGGAGCAGCTTCAGGAGGAGAAAACATGATATACTCTACAATTGGTGCTAATCTCATTGATATGCTGTCCTCTACATCTTCACCTCCTAAGGATTTAGCCTGGGATTCTCGCTTTGTAAGTGACACCTCTAAAACACAGTTTATTCATTGATCTCATTTTAGAAAATAATTTCATATTCCCATCCAGATGTCACCACTTGCTCCATTGAATCCTGAAATTATATACTGAAACACACAAATGTAGAATAATTTTGAAATTCTGGCATGGCTTTGTAATAGCATAACAATTCTTACATTGTGTTAACACATTCATTTTAAGGGAACAGTGTCCATTTGATCAATTGGCTTTTTCTCAAAACTATTGATTTTCCTTCAATGAAAGCAATATGTAGAAAATATCAAATTAAACTTTCTAAAATCTAAAAGTTAATATTACATTTCAATATAATATTGAAGATAATGTTACTTTTATATTTACTATCTATTGCTGAGTAATCTAATGGATGACTTTTTGTATCATTTTCTCATATTAATCATTTTTATATGCACACTAGCAACCAATAGTTAAAAACCAAATTTAGAGTCCATTAGCTATTAACAGTTGTATTTGAGTTTGTTTCTTCCTTAAAAACTCAAAATGATAGCATGTTAAAGCAACAGATGTTCTAAGTACCAATTTAACTCAACTAAGTTTTAAACGTAATAAGGATATACAGTGTCCAGATGGCATTTCATGAATTTTGCTGATCTCTCTTCTCTATCTAACTGTGGAGGTAGAAACAATGAAAATACAGCCAAAACATTTTGCAGGATATTTCATTTATGCCAAGGAAGGAGTCTGAATGAGAAAAATAATATTAAAAGAGCTCAAGTTCAAGTTTGACTTTTCCTAAAGGACTATTACATAAACAGGATGATCAAGTCCAAAAATTCAGATGCAGTATCTGAAAACAAGGTACAAAGACATAAGTTTTGAAAATGGGGGATATGTAAGAGGAAGATCTGAACCAGGAAGAATTAATTAAAAATAAGGACAATAAACATTAATGATGTTAGTCGGGAGAACACAGTACTGGCAGACTAGTTACAGAATAAACAGGGTGAATTCAAGACCTTCTCTTCCAGAAGGGAAAGTGCTATGGTTTGAATCTTCACTGTCTTCCAAAGTTCTATCTGTTAAAACTTTGGTCCCCAGGGTGGCACTCTTGGAAGACGCTTTTCTCCTTTTGCTTCCTGGCCGTGAGGTGAGCAATCTTGCCATGACAGGCTGTTTCATCACAGGCCCAAAGCAACAGGGTCAATTGAAACCTTCCAAATTCTGAGCCAAAATAAAGTTTTTATTTTTATAAGTTAATTATGTCAAGTAATGTGTTATAGTAACTCAAAGCTAAAATACAGCAAGCAAACAAAAAAAATAATCTAAAATGCTATCATACAGGAATATAGAGTTTTGGCTCCTGAAAAATTTGTCAAAGGTGGCAGGGTATATGTTTGAGTTTTGTGCAATAGGAAGCCTGTTCCTGTCTTTTCATATATAATTATATATTTTTTAATTAGGGTAAAATTCACATGGCATATAATTGGCCATTTGAAAGGATATAATTTAATGGTACTTAGTAAAGTCATATTATCCTAAATACCACCTCAGCTAGTTGAAAGTTATTCTCTTACATTTTTTTGTGTAGTAAGAGCAGTGAAATCTATCATCAGCAAAGTTTCAGTCACTAAAGTAATCCCTTATAACTGGAAGCTTTACCATCTTCCATTATTTCCCTTTCCTCATACCTGACAATCACCATTCTACTCTCTATTTCTATATATTTGACTTTTTAATATCCTTAATATAAATTAAATCATAATATTTGTCTTTTTGTGTCCATTTCATTTAGTATAATGTCTTTCAGATTTATTACAACTGTTGCAATTGTCAAAATACCCTTATTTTTATGGATCACTAATATTCCATTATCTATACATAGTACTTTTTTTATCCATTCATTCATCAAAGGACACTTTCCTTATCTTGGCTAGTATAAATAATACTGGAATTTATGTAGAAGCAGATATACCTCTACATGTTACTAATTTTATTTCCTTTGGATATGTACGTACCAGAGGACATACGATAATGCTATTTTTACATTTTGGAGATGCCTCCGTACTGTTTCATCACAATAGCTGTAGCAATTTCCATTCCCAGTATCAGTGCAGAAGGGCTTTTATTCTCTATACCCTTGCTGACATTGTTATCTCTTGTCACTGTGAAATTAGCCATGCGAACAATTGCAAGGTATATTTCATTGTAGTTTTGATGCACATTTTTGTGTTGATATGTGATTTTAGTACCTTTCCAGGTACCTGTTAGCCATAGTATACCTTCTTTGTGAAAATTTCCATTCAGGTCTTTTTCTCAGGTTTTAATTGGATTATTTTTTTGCTTTTGAGTTGTAAGAATTCCTTATGTAAACATAAATATTAACCTCTTGTTATATACATGCTTTGCATTTATTTTCTCTCAATCTATAGGCTTCCTATTCCTTTTCTTGATCATTTCTTTGCTGTACAAAATATTTCTAAGTTCACTATCCCATGTTTACGAATTGGAAGAATTAATATGTTTAAAATGTTCAATACTACCCCAAACCATATATGGAATCAATGCAAGCTCTATAAAAATTCGAATGGCATTTTCACAGAAACAGAAATAAAAATTCTAAATTTCACATGAAATCACAAAAGACTTGATGAGCCAAAGCAGTCTGAATAAGAAAAAAGTAAAGGCATCACACTTCCTAAATACAAATTATATTAAAAACTTATAATATTCAAAACAATATGGTACTGGCATGAAAATAGACATATAGATCAAGACATAAACCCAATCATGTATGGTCAAATAATTTATGACAAGGAGACTAAGAAGTCATAATGAGGAAGGGATGGTTTATTCAACAAATGGTGTTGGAAAACCTGGATGAAAAGAAAGAAAAATGCACCCTTATAGCACACAGAGAAATCTGCTCCTCATGAATCATAGACCTAATGTGAGACTTAAACAGTATAATTTATAGAAGTAATCCCAGGAGGAAGCGCCTCTACATTGATTTTAATGATTGTTTTGGATGTTATGCCAGTTCCTCATGCAACAAAAGCAAAAAATAGAAAAGTAGAAAAAAAAAACATAAAAATAAGAAGTCTTTTAATGAAGGAAAGAAAGACACTTTGAAAGATAGCCAAAGAGGGACAATAGCAGGAAGGAAAGATGATATTTAAGGGTGAAACAAAGGCCCAGCTAGATGTGATGAATAAAGAATAATGATCTGAAATTGGGTGGGAAGTCGGAAAGAGTAGATAGTTATAGCTTATGAACAATTGGAATTTCAAGAAGGAAGGAGCAGCCAACCCTAACATTGCATTTTGCATAGAAAGGGAAGATGTTAATAAAGAGTCATCAGTCCCTACTACGGGCCTCTCTGACCAAACAGGGGCCTCTGTGGGTATGGCTGGGTGGACCCAGCACTCTAGCTGCTGCGGTTCCTCCTCTGTGGGAATGCTGGAGGCTGTGCTAAAGAATGACATCTGTACCCAGTAGAGGGGCAGGAAGGGACATTCAAAATGGTCCCCTGACTGCAGCTCATGCTTTATAATCCCGTGGATAGTGTGTACCATCACTAGGAATATTCCAACTGAATGCTAGGGAAGTCTCTAGGGCTGAGTGGATATAAAATGCCACATGAACTCAGTCCACACTCTCAGGGAACCACTGTATTCTTCTATCATTTTGGTTACTATACTCGAGGGTTCCTCTAACTCTGTTCTACAGCATTATTATAGTCACCACCATTCAACTTGAAGATATTCATGAAAAGACTTTTTGAGAAATTTCTGTTGTTTTCCTCTGTGGCCAAAGGTATCTGACGGTGGCCTACATATTTTCTTGTGAATCTTCTTCACAGTCAGACACAGATGCATGGGTGGAGTTTCAGTCGGAAGAAGCTGCCAGTGGTCTTCATTTGGACAAAGTTATGCAACTTTCTCTTGACTGAATTACCAAGCTAAAGGCAGCCTAAGTTAATGTGCTCAATAATGAAAGCGATAGTAAGAGCTTCCGGAAAGTCCACTTCTGTTAATGAGGGGATAGAATGGAGAACTATCAGAAGGATTTTTATTTTAAGTATAGCCAGTCTTTGCTCAATGGTAGAAGAAAATCTTTGAAATACACAGAATGCAACTACAGAAATGTTCTCATTAGGTGATCAAATTTTCGAAACATTTATGGGGACCCTATATATTTTTTCATAATAGTAAATCCTGGGGTCCAAATGAGAAACTATAGTGTATTTTGTCAAACCTGCATACAAACAGAAAATAAGCAAAGAACCCAAACATAAGTCAGCACCTTGGATTCTAGGCTCAGGGAATGCATTGCTATTTGCACCCTGACTGGGAGCTGCACCTGCCTTCCCTACAGAAAGCTGATTTGGTCTGAACCAGTAATCAAGGAAGATGGGCAGTGGGTCACAGTCAAAAAAGATTAAGAAAGGTGTCTAGAATATGAAGTCATTGACGGGCTCAAGGCTGAGCTTGGTCACATTTAATCATGGCTATATTTTAATCATGATGAGCAGCACCATCAGCAAAACTAGGAATGGAGACTTTTTACCAGGGAAGTCAACAATTCTATAAAATCACAAATGTGCCTGAAATGACTGGGAATTTGAACAATAATTATGTTGATGAATGCGCCCATAGAAGCTGCACCCAATGAATAATTGCAGTCACATACACAGAAAGACAGACCAGAGAATGACCCATGAAAGTACAACAGAGATGCCTCAAATGTCCCTGAAGCACAGAAAAACAGCAAGAACATAAAATCCACCCATTACAATATTAAGTACTTAAATGACACTAATCTTGCTTTGGCCATAAGAAAAGGCTCAGGAAGTCTGAGATCTCCTCTAGCCAAGCAGAGAGGGCAGCAAGTGCACATCAAGGGCGGGTAGTCCAGCTGTGACGGCTGCTGACAACCTGGTCATGCAGGCTGCTTTTGCTCATGGGACTGATTCCTGTTCAAGTGCAGAACAAGCCTAGCTTTTAATGTGAGCAAATATGAGCAGGAATACAACATGGTGAGGCAGAGGTATTTTTAAAGAAGTCTGAGAGAGATGGTTAAATGCATTTGGAGATATTACTAAAATAATAAAATATTAACTACTTTTTGCAATTCCCATAAGACAGTGTTTTTCGAATGGTAAAAGCTACCCTCAAATGAATGTCCCTGACAAATGACCTTTTCCTTTCTTTATGTATAACATGTGCAGTTGTTCTCTCTTATCTGTGGGGAATATGTTGCAAAACACTTAGTGGATGCCTAAAACTTGGGGTAGTACTAAATCCTGTATATGCTATTTTTCCTACACATACATACCTATGGTAAAGTTGAATTTATGAATTAGGTATAGTAAGAGATTAAAAAACACTGATGATAGAAAAAATTATGACAATGCTCTGTAATAAATTCAACAGCATCACTACCTTTGTGCTTTGTGGCCATTAGTACATGAAATAGGGTTACTTAGACACAAGCACTGTGATATGCAACCATCAACCAGTTAACCAAGACTGCTAAGCTGCTAAAGGGCAGGTAGTGTTTAACATGAGGATACCCTGGACAGAGAATGAGTCCTGGCCCAGGTGGAATCAACAGGGATAGTTCAAGATTTTATCACGCTATTCAGAACAGCATGCAATTTATAACTTAAGCTTTGTTAATTTCTTGAAATATCAATTTATTATTTTTGAACCACAGTTGACTACAGGCAACTAAAACTATAGAAAGTAAAACATGAAAACACAGAGACGGGGCAACTACCACACTCTTTATTGGGATTCATTCAGAATTTACAATATATGAGCCTTTAAGTCTATGTACAATAGGCTCTGTCTGGGAATAAGGTGCAAGCAAATGAGTCAATGTCTTATGCTGAGAAATTTCTCAGTAATTATAGAGCAATAACTTTGCCACTAATGTCTAGCACAACGTAAGTTTTTGTCCTCTTTTACCCATTGGGATCTCTATTAAATTTCATTTCTATCATTTGCTCTCCATGTTCTTCACTTAAATTTTCCACCTGGGCTCCCATATGACCTGAGAAACCAAGTAAAGAGCAGGGGTCAAAGAAATAATATTGTGCATTTAGTGTGGTTGGTTTGGAAAATTGAGGAATGGATTCAGACATAAGGAACTTGGCAGGCAGGACAGTTCTAGATTACTCCCATTTCAATGAAAATATTTTTGTTTGTTTGTTTTTGCCCTCATTTATCTGTGGATATCTCTATGAAATTTCATTTAAAGAAAATGCCTAACTATAAAAAAAAGTTCTAGGTATGAACAACCATTTGGAAACTTTGGATATGATCTAACATATACGCCAGAAATGATTCTTTCTGTTTCCTAGGAAACTGTCTCAGAAATTATTAAATTAACTTGATAAAAAAACAATGTTTAAGAATGAAAAAAGAGTATATCTGAGATTCAGATAATTAGAGATCAAATATAAATTGAAAAAAAGAAGAATCAAACTATTAGCTTTCTATCTCAGTCTGGATTCTACAGTAAGATACAGTAGTGCTTCTGTGCTTCACAGAATACTAAGTAAGCAGAATGACCCTGAGGCCTGATTGAGTGTAACTCCAAGTGCCTTTGGACTTTGCCATAGACCTTGGGACCCTACCCTAGGAGCTCCTTTAAAAGGCATTCTATAAGGATGCACGCAGTACTAAGTTCTATGGTTTTCAATAACACAGAGACGCATACCCAAGGATTCTTGCTAATTTTACATTACATTGTAATGTCATTGACTATACCGATATGTACATAAATAACACTGCTTTCAGTATTAGCTTTTCTTGAAATATAACAGACAATGAGCTTTCTGATTCTCACCAAAGTCCCACTGTAAGTCATGGCACTGCCAGGATAGAAGAACTCAAAAATACTGTGACAATATATTAGCAACATACTCCAGCTTTGGAAGTCACGTTCTGCCCTTCTTAACAAACAGCATGTGATTCCTTCCGAAAGCGACACTTATCCCTGGCACAATGTCAGGGACTACCTGGATCTTCTATCTGCTTCAACTGTGCTGACTCACACGACCTTTCTGAAGATATATTTGGTTCATTTTTCTAATATCAAACGTATTCACCCATTGTTCTTAACAAACAGAAGAGAATGTGACGGTTCCCCGGTCTCTGGTGCTGTGAAGCATTTTAGGGAACATTTTTTGCCAAGCCGTCCCTTGCACTGTCATGCCTCCCTTTCTACAGGACTCCACAGCTTGCAGCATCTTATTCTAGCTTCTACCTTAATGAGGCGTCTCTGACCCTGTCCCTGAAAAAGTAGGCTTTTAAGAAAGTAATTAATACTTCTCATTCCTCTAACAAAGCTTCTTAAAGAAACAGTATGCATTCAAATTAGTTCTTAAAATGTACATTGTGGAAAATTCATTCACATATAGTCTAAGCATGAATAAATGTTAGGTTATGTTCTGAGTGTTGCAATCCTTTTCGTACCAGAATATTGAAAGAGAAAATCGTCATTTTCCCCAAACAGACAGAGGCTTCGAAATTTTTAATACCAAAGAAAATATTTTTTTTTTGTAGAAATGTAAAAAATGTGTTATTTTTTTTCAATAATTCATACAATATGGCTTTATTGTAAAGTAATGATCTTACTTGAATATAGGTAGAGCAATATTTTCCTTTGTTGTGGTCACTTCTTTGGCAATCTCAACATTCTGGAGAGCAGTCTAGAGGCAGAAATAATAAAAGAAAAAGAGGAAATTCTATGAGCATACCAAATAGAAGAAATGAAATCTATATACTGAAATGTATTCAGTTCACTCATGAGGCAGACATGCATGCTGTATATACTTACTGATATCATGCTGAATTTTCCCACATCTCCTTGTCAATTTCTAGGAATAGCTTAAATCCCTATGAATCTTCAAGAGCAGAAATAAGATATTTTCCAAATAGCTAATGTCATAGATTAATTTCTGTGGAACACAGGGTAGGAAATTGGCTTTAAGGGAAATACAAGGGGATATTTGGTAATTGGCCCCAAATTTCACTTGCTAGTAGTTGGCATTTGGATCTAAACTGTGAAAACCAAGGTCTTTAGAATAAGACCTCAATTTTAAATTAGCGATAATATTTAAGAGCCTTCAATGTGTGGAATAGCCTACCGATTTGAAGCCAAGATGTGATGACTTTTTTATGAGACTTAGCTATTAACTCGGTTCTATGTTGGGAGAAGGGATTGACCCTTTCAGAGGTAATGAAGTTTAAGGCCTGAGCTGCAGATTACTCATTCCAAAGGCTAGGATGATGTTTCTGCCTTTGTCACTTAATTTTTAATGATCCCATTTATGTTACTTGTCCTTTCGTGAACTTAATCGTAGTGTTGAAAAAACTCTAATACTTTCATAAAATGTTAGCCAGATGACGTATCTGTCTTTACTATTAAAGTGGTATGTGGGGCTGCATGCATAGGAGTCATTTTGTAACTTAATTGAAAATATACAACATGTTCAGGAGATGATTCTGAGCTTAAATCAGGTTCAGATTCAATCAGATATCTATACATTTTTAAAAATGTCCGCAGAAAAATATGAAGCATAGCCAAGTTGAGAACCCTAAATTAGAAGGAACAGCACTTCTCAGGTATGATAGAAATGATTCTGGCGTAACTTCTGAGGATCCTGCACCCTGGCATAGTCCTTGATTCTGGACTGAGTTTGTGTGACCACCATGAGCTTCCCTTCTGTGATAAGTTTCCATTAGATGACAAAGGGGAGGGGACTTTGTAGCTGTACTATGCCAAATCCGGATTTTTTTTTTCCAGTACTAGAGATTTAACTCAGGAGAACTCGACCACTGAGGCACATCCCAAGCCTTATTTTGTATTTAATTTTGAGATGGGGGGTCTCACTGAGTTGCTTAGCACCTCACTGTTGCTGAGGCTGGCTTTTAACTCATGATCCTCCTGTCTTAGCCTCCCAAGCTTTTGGGATTACAGGTGTGTGCCATAGCCCCCCAGCCCAAATCCAGAATTTTCAGTTTACCAATTTGAAGAAAATTATCCTGGGTGGCCTGACTTGATCAGATGGGATCTCTTACAAAGGGTCAGAGAAACATATTGGGACAGATTCTCTTTCTAGCCAGGAAGAAGTAAGCAGCAGGTGTTGGGGCAAGGCTACATGCCTATGTTTTCTACAACTTAGCAGTTAGGAGCTCAGAGTAAACCTGGACTGGCACATCACAAGAAAGGGGAGACTTCAGTCTTTCAAATACAGATAACCAGATTCTGCTGACAACTTAAATAAGCTCAGAAAAAGACCTTGGGTTCACACCATGAGTGTGATTCAATATTTTCTTTATTTAAAAGTTTTTTAAAAAAATTAGAATTATATTTTAAAATATTAATTTCACTGCAGTTATGATTGTCTCAACTTCAAATATAAGTTTTTTTGTCTTTTTCTATAGTTATTTTTCCATGAACTAATATCTTTAGCCTCCTTCTTTTTTCTTCCTTTATTTTTTTTTTCTATATACTCATGGGTTTTATTTCTAAATAACCAATATACATCAAACCTCAATGATGGAAAAAAAAAAAAAAAAAGCCTGCCCATGCATCCCACACCAAGTTTGAGATGTGAAAGTTGTTCTCTAAAGAACAGAATGTTACCCTGAGGCCAGTTGACACATAGTTTCTATGGCTACACAGGGAAAAAGATTTTAAAACTGGGTTATAAGATGGCCAAAGTGAGCATTCTCACAAGTGCAGTTAGAAATAGGACCAAGTGTGAAAAGCCAAGAAATCTCAGTGCCTGGATGTCTTGGCTTATGTCTTCTGTTCACGTACTTCCTAGCCTCAATTCCTCAGCTATCCACTCGTTTTCACTTTTATTCATTTTTTTTAAATATTTTTATTGATTTATTTATATATGACAGCAGAATGCATTACAATTCTTATTACACATAGAGAACACAATTTTTCATATCTCTGGTTGTATACAAAGTATATTCACACCAATTCGTGTCTTCATACTTGTACTTTGGATAATGATGTTCATCACATTCCCCATCATTTCTAACCCTATGTCGCCTCTTCTCCCCTCTGCCCTATCTAGAGTTGGTCTATTCTTCCCATGCTCCTCCTCCCTATCCCAAGATGAATCAACCTCCTATATCAGAGAAAACATTTGATATTTGTTTTCTGGGGATTGGCTAACTTCACTTAGCATTATCTTCTCCAACTCCATCCATTTACCTGCAAATGCCATGATTTTATTTTCTTTTATTGCTGAGTAATCTTAAAAAAATATGGAATGAAGGGGAGGGGGGATAGTAGAGGATAGGAAAGGCAGCAGAATACAACAGACACTAGTATGGCAATATGTAAATCAATGGATGTGTAACTGATGTGATTCTGCAATCTGTATACGGGGTAAAAATGGGAGTTCATAACCCACTTGAATCAAAGTGTGAAATATGATATATCAAGAACTATGTAATGTTTTGAACAACCAACAATAAAAAATTAAAAAAAAAATATGGAATGCTTCATGAATTTGCATGTCATCCTTGTACAAGGGCCATGCTCATCTCCTCTGCATCATTCCAATTCTAGTATATGTGCTGCCGAAGCAACAAGCGAGCACTCATTTTCACTTTTAAACAAGTAACGGGAGCTCTGCAAAGGTTTGAATGTACCTCTGACTAAAAACAAGGAAACCCAATATACCTACACACCAAAACCATAGACAGTACAAAGAAATGCTCATTATAGCTAATGAAATGATTTTTTTTTAAAAGTAAAGAAAGTAGATATATTAATTTATAGAAGATTAAAAAAAGGACAAATCCAAAGTTTCTATCTAATCAGAATACATGAGGAAAAAAAGAAGTTCCAGAACTCCCCACCATGTCCTTCCTTATGTCTGAGCTCCCTGAGGGTCATCTGTCTTTATTTATGCTTTTCTAGGCTTATTATTATTATTATTATTATTATTATTATTATTATTATTATTTTATTATTATTATTATTATTTTATCTTTTTTTTTTTTTGTACTGGGGATTGAACTGCTGGGTGCTGTACCACTGAGCTACATCACCAGCTTTTGTTATCTTGTTTTATTTTTTATTTTTTGTATTGAGGATTGAATCCAGGGGAGCTTAGCCACTGAGCCACATCCCCAGCCTTATTTATTTATTTGTTTGTTTGTTTATTTATTTATTTAATTTTGAGACGGGGTCTCATTAAGTTGCTTTGGGTCTCACTAAGTTGCTGAAGCTGGCTATGAATTTGTGATCCTCCTGCCAAAGTTTCCTGAGACACTGGGTTACAGATATATACCACTACACCCTGCCCCTGTTGTTTTTAAATATAAGACAGAGACTTGCTAAGTTGCCAAGACTTCCTGTCCAGGTCTTTATATGTTTTTTTCTGTATATGATATTCAGGATTTTAAGTTGTACTTAAGTGGGAGAAGGAGGCAGAATGATTTCTACTACAGTTTGCTCAGTACCAAAACTTGATTTTCATGTTTGACCTAAATATTTAACTAGAAAATGTGACCATAGAATTTCAGAGTATATGTTTGACTTTTTAAATACATTGCTAATTTCAGTTATTCAAGTTGTGTTTTTCAATAGAAATATATCAATATTATCTGTGTGCCTTATAATTTTTGGAAAATAAACTTTTATTTTTTTATTCACTGAAAAAATACAAATATCACTAAGAAAAACAATTTCAGCCTTAAGTGGCAAACAGAAAAATTAAAGAGAAGAAAATAAAATTAATAAAATTTAAAGTATTTTGGAATGCTTATCATGTGTGTGAAAATTTAAGAGTCACTCTTTCTGTTGTATTCTATTTTTAAATAATTTTTTTAGTTGTACATAAACACAATACCTTTGTTTTGTTTATTTACTTTTATATGGTGCTGAGGATTGAACCCAGTGCCTGACACATCCAAGGCAAGTGCTCTACCACTGAGCCACAACTCCATCCCCTGGTGTATTATTTAATGAGGTAAGTCTTTATCAAAATACTACTTGTGTTTTAAAATAGTGTTTTATCATAGATTTTATAAAACAAAATCACCCTCTTCTACCAAAGGGTAAATTCTTATATATTTTTAAAACTAATCTTTCTTACATTATGAACAATAAGAACTTCACGAATTTGGCTCTTTTTAAATAGAAACTCATAATTTGAAAAACATTATCAGTTTCAGCATTACAAAAACAATAAGAGGATTGGGGTTGTGGCTCAGAGGTAGAGTGCTCACCTAGCACGCATGGGGCATTGGGTTTGATCCTCAGCACCACATAAAAATAAAATAAAGGTATTATGTCTACCAACTACCAAAAAACAAACCTTTAAAAACCACCACCAACAACAAGAAACAACCACTGCAATTCTTTCTTCCCTAAACTCACTTCAGCACCCTGTTTTAGTTACACACACACACGTATACAGTTTGTGTCCTACAATTATTAGTCTTTTTGTTACAAGATGAAGTGTCTTGTAAATGTTGACAACCTCAAATTAACTTTTTCATCAATGAGTATAAGCATGTATAGCAGAGTGTTATTACATACATGGTTCAGGATTTGTGAGTATGGGGAAGTTTGTGTACTAAAAAACATTTCTAACTGAGGATGATTTGCAAATATTACGTTTTTTAAAACATTTTCTTCAAGACTGTAACAAATATTTTATGTTATTTATAAAAAAAGTGATAAGTTGTTCAGTGATATTTTATTGACTTTATTACATTTCAGAAGGTATTTTGTAAGATTATTGTGTCATGGCAATGAACTGATTTGTCAGAATCAACTTATACATACAGACAGGGAGAAATCACATCTTTCATGTTTTTATAATCTAAAGAGATTATAAGGACAGTCACAAACATCATTCCTTCACTGTATCCAGATCCCATTGCAATGGTATATCTTAAGAACATGGTCCAGCTGCACATCACTTACATCTATGCTGGGTTTAGTCAGTACTGTGTAGTAACAGGGAAAATATGACAATAATGCAATTGGGGTTCAAGAAGCTTTGCAAATATTCATGACCTCTTAGAGCTTATCCAGTGGTCATTTGAGAACTCTGTAACAAGTTACTCTGACAAAAGACCACCAGTTGACCCATAGGCATTTGAGACCCCAGTTAAGATCACCAAAGATGCTTCCTGGACGCAGAGTCAACCACTTAGGCATGCCTGAATGAAGACAAGAATTTCTCACTGATTCACAGGCACAAGCAATAATAAAGTGATGGAAACTCAGGGTGGCCTTGTTATGCAGTGAACATTAAGTGATGCTTGGTGTAGCAGCAGTGAAGAACTAAAATAATTATGTATGCAATTACATAATTAAAAGACAAGTTCATGAATCTCATCCTTATCTAAATCGCTTATATTAAAATTCTTAAGCAACAATCATATATTTGTATATCCCTTTATTACATTCAGAGAACATCATTTGCAGACTTCTGCAGAGGATCAGTCTATGAAGGTTTGGATATCCTTCTGTCTTGGGCTTCCATCAGTGTCATGACAAAGGAAACTTGTACACAGTTAGTGCAAAAACAAAAAGCCCTGGTCAATGGCAGTCCCTGCAGTCATATATACAAATTTATTTCCTATTCCCTGGAATTAATGCAGCAATCTGGAAAAGAGTTTGGTAGTTCATCAAAGTGTAAAATGAGTGTTTAAGAGGCATAAAGTGTTTCACATGTGAATAATGCTGCACAAGACGAGCCTGTATCACTCTTCAAAGTAAAATGTTAAACAGATATCGAGTCCCCAAAATGCTGCATTTTGCAATACCATTTTTATAAGATTAAAATGCAAACATAAGAACAATATGGATATAATAAATACCATCTTATTGACATAAATCCTTTTCAAAAATCTAGAGAATGGGTTTACAATTTTGAGCTACATAGGGGATACTTTTTCTTGATTCTTTCATCTACATACAACTAAATAATTCAAAAAATAATCATAACATAACTCTAGAAGATGAATAACACATGGTTAAATTCCCAGGAACCTAAGATTTTAGGAATAACCTTACAGTGAATCCCTTGATTTTTTTTTCTTCCAAAGTATCCCAAATGGATCCCAAACAGCCCTGTAACACATTATTCCCAACAAGTGAAAGATAAAACAATAACAGCAAATGAACAAATAGATCAAACTAAAAACTGTTCCCCTTGCCCAGGGCATCAAAAAAGTGTTAGTGCAGCCAAGACCTCATAAACAGACACCCTATTCTACGTGTATGACAGCAGCGTGGTTTCCTGCTCTTCATACAGATCAGCAATGTCCTGGTCTCTGGCACTGATATTGATGTGGTCCTGAACGAGTCCCCGCCAAGTGATATCTCCATTCATAAAAACAATAGAATCAGTGAAGCCTGACCAATGGCCCATTTCCCATTCATCTGAAACTGCAGTGGTCTGATCTACCACTATCATCAGAGGTATCCCTGCCTGACACTTGGAACAGTAGTATACTGGTCTGCAGCATCAGAACCACCAGGGTCTAGCCAAATCTATGGAGCAGAAGTAACATAATCTGCTGTTACAACGGCTTTAATAGGGTATCCTCTCAGTAATAAGGACAGCAGCAAATCCTGTCTGCTGCAAGGGCAGTGTGGGTGAGACAAACTGACCGGTTATAGCTTTAGGTGCAGCACGCCCATGCAGGAAACTGAGGCAGTGGCATACCCAATTTACTACAGTGCTAGTGACCATGACCACCCTATCCTGAAACTCCCAACCAAAAGCCACCAGTAGCCCAGACAGCATGCATAGGGCTTTGAAGTGCTCAGAAGGGAGTCCAGTTGAGCAAGGAAAATCAAGAAAAACAGAATAAACTTTCAGGGCCCTGGAAACTAAATTATCATTGACTTCACAAGTCACAAATGTGGGCCAGGTCTTACATATTAAAGTTGAGAAGTGGGATTGCACAATGAAAAAGAAGATATAAGCAGTATCAATACTCTCAGAACCTATAAAATGTCCATCATATAAATTAAAATAACTCATCATGTCAATCACCCTTGTAAAATGGAATTTGAATTAGCAAAGACAAGAAATTGACACCACACAGATTGATTAAATGGTAAAATACTAAAATGTATTTTTAAAAGTCTCAGCATTTATAAATTCTCTTGAAAAAAATTCAAAAATTGAAAATCTTAGCAAAATAAATAGAAGGTATAAAATAGAACTAACTGGAAATTATGCAATTAAAAATATAACTAAAACTGAAAAAGAAAATCAGATGAACTTAATATTAGAGAGGAAATAGGAGAGAATATAATCAGTAGACTTTAAGACAGAGGAATAGAACTTAATCTGAACAACAGAAGTAAAATAGACTGACAGAAATCAAGTCATGGACTTATAGGACAATAACAAAAAGGTCCCAATGGGTACCATTGAAATTCCATATGGGGAGGAAAGAGTATGAAACTGAAAAAGAAATAAAGAAATAAGGATTGAAAACTTCCTAAATTTGTATAATGTAGGATAAATCAAAAGAAATCTACATAAAAATTCAATAAAATTAAAATTTTCACAATGAAACACAGAAAAAATTTCAAAAGGGCAAGTGAGAGGGAGCATTATCTCCAGAGAAATATACAATCTAATAACAGCAGATTTCTCCTCTGAAACCATGGAAGCCAGACAAGCACACATTTTCAATGACTGAAAGACAAAAGGGAGTCACATGTCAAGTCTATATCTGCAGAAACTACCCTTCAGAGATGAAGGGGAAATAAAAATATATTTAGGATAAGAAAACCTAAAGAAAAAATAAGGAAAGAAAAGGAAAACTTTGATAACATTCCTAGTATTAAAGAAAGACTACAGCAGTTTCTGCAAACAGAAGGGAAATGCAAAGAGAAAAAATGCATGTATGTGTATGTGTGTGTATGTGTATGCATGTGTGTGTTTATGTGTAAAAATAAACTTATACACCTATATATACATACACAAATAAGATTTTAATACTTTACTCATGATAAATGGTGATATCAGTAGTTGCATTAAGATAAATATAAATGTTGTAGTACAAGACTAATTACTGACATGCAAAAAAAGCAACATATTCAAAAGACTATAAATAAATCAAAATAGAATTCTCAAAAGTTAGGAATGAAGGCAAGACTAAAATAAACACAGAAATGAAAAGAAGAAAACAACAAAACAAAAAAAATGTCAAACTTTAGTGCTAAGCTATCAAAAATCACTTTCAATGTAAATTATCACAAAACATCAATTCAGAGAGAGGAGTTAGCAGAATGGACTTAAAATGCAACACAAATCAAGGGTAACTCAAATAAAATGATTAGGTAGGTTGAAATTAATACTCCTTTTTTATGGAATGGGGATTGAACCCAGGGGCGCTTCACTATGGAGCTACTTCCCCAGGCTGTTTTACAATATATTATTTAGAGACAAGGTCTTCCCGAGTTGCTTAGGGACTTGGTATATTGCAGAGGCTGGCTTTGAATTTGTGATCCTTCTGGCTCAGTCTTCTGAGATATTGAGATTACAAGGTGTGTGCCACAGTACCTGGCCCAGTTGAAATTAATACTGACAAAGATATAAAATGTAAATAATAAAAAAGCAGGAGCAGCTATATTATCAGTAAGTACACTCCATAACAAAAAAATATTACCGAGGAGAAAAAGAAACATTTGGATAGATTGGTGAAGAATATACAGCAGTCCTAATGTGCACATGCTTCAAAAAACAATGCTTTAAAATATACGAAGCAAATGTCAATAGAGTTAATAGGAGAAATACACTAATTGACAATTTTAGCTCAGACCTAAGCACCTCACTCTCAACAATTAATACCAGATAAAATTCAGCAAAGATATAAAAGACTGAATAACTCCTTCAAACAAAAAATATCTAGTAGACTTTCAATTACACTTGCCTAAAATCAGAGTACACATGTATTTCAAATATCCATGGAAGGAGCATGAAGGTATCCCATATCTTGGATCATTAGATGAATATTAATAAATTTAAAATAAATGAGATGATAGAGATGCTTTCCAACCATAGTAGAATTCAACATAATGAATAAGAGTGAAATCTTCAAAATACAGAAATTAAATAAAAGCCCTGCTGTCAAGAAGAAGTTTCAAGGGAAAATTTAGAAAGGCATTAAAACTGAGTGAAAAGGAAAACACGAATCAAAATGTATTGATGCATCCAAAAGAACCCTGAGACAGAAATTTCAGCATTAATGCTTCTGTTACTAAAGGGTCAAATAAAAATACTATGAAAATCTTACACATTTAACAAATTTTAATAAATGGACTTTTTAAAACCCTAAAACACCAAACTTAGCTAAGAATAAGTAGATAAACCAACTAGTTCAGCAACCATTAAATACTTTGTTTACAATTTAAAATTGGAAATTAATTTCTAGCCCTATAATGTCTTGGCTACAAAATTTTTTCAAATGTTTTTTAAAAATTAACATACATTTTATATAACCACCTTGAAGAAATTGCAAGAGTTCATTTTTTAACTTATCTTATAAATAAAGCTATTACCTTGATGCCCAAACCAGACAAAAACAACTCATGAACACACACAGAATACTAAAAAAAACAATCATTCTTATGTATTTGAGGGGGGAAAAAACATAAAAAATAAATTAAGAAAATAAATCTAATAATCTATAAAAACAATCACATGAGTCACTGGTCCCAGCATGACCAATCTGATATACAAATGTGAATCAATATTAAGTGAAATTAACCAAATTATATTGTTCTATTGTATGCATCTACAAATATGTAGCAAGAAATTCCACTATCATGTATAGTTATGATGCACCAATAAAAATAAAGTAAAAGAAAAATAAAGAATATGAAGAAAACTAAATTAAAAAATTCTACATTTTCTGTACTTTATTAAGGTAAATAAGAAAAATTACATGTACATATCCACAGATGCAGAAAATTATTTGACAAAATGTAATACCCATTCACGATAAAACCACTTAACAAGTAGGGATAGAGAGGAACTTAGAAAAAGCATCTTGAACTTGAAATAAAATAATTCAAAAAATACAATAACAGATATATAGTTTACCTCATACAATATTGAAAGGCAGAACACTTTCCTCATAATATCAAGAAGACAATAAACTCTAACTCTAATTTGACACAGTTGTTTTATGTTCTAGCCAGTGCAATAAGGGAAAGAGAAGGAAAAAAAAAGATATGTAAGGATTGGAATGGAAAATAAAACTAAATAAAACTAATCAGGAAACATAATTTACTACATAGGAAAGATCAAATTTACTAAAAACTCTCCATACTAAAAACTAAATGTTGGGGCTGGAGTTGTGGCCCAGTGCTTGTCTGGCATGTGTGAGGCCCTGGGTTTGATCCTCAGCATATAAATAAATAAAATGAAAAAATCCATTGACAACTAAAAAACATTGTTTAAAGACTTTTTGTTTTAGTTGTAGATGGGCACATTATCTTTATTTTATTTATTTATGTGGTGCTGAGGATCGAATCCGGTGTCCCATGCATGGGTGACAAGCATTCTACCACTGAGCCACAACCTCAGCCCCTAAAATATATTTTTTAAAAACTGTGGAAAACTGACAGGACACAGGCTAAAAATACAAAAATAAGTTGCATTTCTATATATTAACATCAAACAAACAGAATCCAAAATAATAATGTAATACTACTTATTATAACCCCCCAAAAATAAATGTTTAGATATGAACAGAACAAACACAGGCAGGACCTGCATAATGAAAATTATAAAATGCTAATGACAGAATTTGAAGAGAAACTAAATAAGTGGAGGACATACTGTATTCATGGATTGGTATAGTCATGATAGGAAAAATATCAACTTTCTTCAAATTAGTCTATAGATATAATGAAATGTCAGTTAAAATCTTAGTAAGCTACTTTGCAGACATAGATAAGTGTGTCTAAAATTTACTTGAAAAATGGTTGCCCTATAATGGTCAAAACATTTTTGATAAAGATTAGGAAGAAATAATCGTTCCTTTAGTTGATGGCATACTACATAGCTACAGTAATCAAGACAATGTGGTACTGTCAAAGAAATGAACACAGATGAAAAAACCCTGAAATAAACTTATACAAATACATCCAATTCTTGAGCAAATAATCTAAAGTCATTCATAAAAGAAAAAATAGCCTTTGGAACAATGGTCTATCTATTGGATATCCATGCACCTACACCTAAGAAAATAATGACTAGACTTAATTCTAAAAACATGATCCATAAAGTGAAAACCTAATAAACTAGATCTAATCAAAATAAAGGACATTTCCTCTGTCAAAAGCCCTATTAAAAGAATATAACAAAACAAATTAGATATTGTGAGAAAATATTTGCAAACCACGTTTCCTAAAATTTATTGTATCCATAAAGAATTCTCAAGACTCAACATTTAAAAAAAACCAATAATAAAATTAGAAAATGGCCTGAATATACAGATATTTCACTGAAGAGAATATACAAATGGTAAATAAGCATATGGAAAGATTTTCAAATTGTGAGTTATTATAGTAGTGTGACTTAGAATCTCAGTGTGATGCTACTGCACACCTGTTAGAACGGCTGGGGGAAACAAAGTAAAACAAATGCTGGAAAGGATTTAGAGAAACTAGATACTCATATACTGTTGAAATGCAAAATTGATACAACCACTTTGAAAAATAGTCTGGCAGTTTCTTTTGAAACTAAAAATAATCTCTCAATATGACCGAAGCATTTGCACTCCTGGGCATTTATCCCACAGAAAAGAAAAACTTATTTTGACTCAGAAACTTGTGCATGAATGTTTATGGCAGCTGTATTTTTGATACTCAAAACCACAAACAACCAAAATTCCCTTCAAAGGGTGAATGATTAAACAAATTGTGATACATACCTACTATGGAATGCTACTGAGAATAAAAAATAAATAAGCAATTGATACACACAGCAACTTAGAAAAAAAACTCAAAAGAATTATGCTGAGTGAAAAATGTCAATCTTACAGCACAAACACAATATGATTTAATTTATATGACATTCATGGAGTGAGGCAGTTATAGAAAGGGAGAACAGGTTAGTAGTCGTCAGGGTCTAGAGATGTAGTGGAAAGATATGTGCAAGCATACATGGGTAAAAAGATGGGACAGCACAGTTAAAAATCTTGATTTTGGTGGGAGTTACAGAAATATATCCATGTGATAAAATGACACATACACATAAACAGATACGTGCAATTTATAACTGAATAAGTGCTGTGGATTGTGCCAGTGTCAATTCCAGGGTTCTCAAATAACGTAATCATGCAAGATGATGAAATGGGCTAAAGAGTAGAAAGGGTTTCCCTGCACATTTCTTTATATCTTTTGAAAATATATAAATATTTTGAAATTTTAATTAATAAAGAAGGAATAATGAACAGAAGCTTTAATTATTATTATTCTTGGAGGAAAATAGTATGTGATATGCTATAGTTTATATCTTAAAGGTCCCTCAAATGCTCCCATGTTGAAGGCTCGTTCCCCACAGTGGCACTGTTAGAGGTGGTGGAAACTGTAAGGCCTAGTGAGAGATCTTCCAGTCACTGGATGTGCCTTGAAGGGGACAGTGGTGCAACAGGCCCATAACAAAACAGGGCCAACCATCCCAGACTGAAACCTCCAAAACCATGAGCCAAAATAAATCCGCTCTCAAGTTGGTTATCTCAGGTAATTGTTACTGTAACAGAAAGCTAGTGCAGTTTACAAGGGTTGCAAAACGCTACATGTAGCATTACTTTTCATTTTTCACTTTTTACACTGGGTAAATAGACTCACAGATACTTATGTGTGAATGTTTAAAGCATTAACATGCTTTATAACAAATGCATACATATATACATATAAATACATATATGCACACATGAATGCTATTGAAGCTTTTTTCTGTGTCAACTTTTATAGTGAAACAGTTAAAACACAGAGAAACATGTGCTTTATACTGTGTGTATGTATTTGCATTTCCTCAGATGGGGATACAAGTGTTCTCTGCTTTACTATTAATGAAAGGACTAAGTTGTCCTTTAAAAGGCAGCAATTTACCTGAGCATGGTGGCGAACACCTGTGATCTCAGAAGCACAGGAGGCCAAGGCAAGAGGATTTCAAGTTCAAAGCCAGCCTCAGTAATTTAGTGAGGCCCTAAGCAACTTAGTGAGATTCTGTCTCTGAATTAAATAAAAAATAAAAAGGGCCCTGGGATGTGACTCAGTGGCTAAGCACTTCTGGGTTCAAACCCTGGTACCAAAAATAAAAATAAAATAAAAAGTAAAAGGCAGCAACTTAAAGATGAAATAAATTTACTTCTAACTGTAAATCTCTAATTTTGTCGTCTTATCTATATTTAATTTTGTGTTCACAATGTAAAAATGTTTTTTGCTTATGTGAAATATTTATTAATATAGGTAATTTGTGGGGACTTTATATATTACATATAAATATTATACATATGTACAAATCTACTCTTTCCTAAAAAAATATTTTAAAGTTTGAGAAACTGAGAAACATTAGCCATTATAGGAAATAGATTAATAAACGTTTTAACTTTCCTAAGTTTTATGATTATTGATTTGAAATATATCCATTTGTGGTTAATTAAAATCCTATCTATCTACTTTTAAATGTCTTGTTTTTACAGAATTAAACTATTATATCAGCGAAGTACCAAAGAAGTACATTAAAAAAATAAGTGCTTACATTTCAATAAGTAGGAGAGATAATGTACAAGAATTAGCCCCAGAGTATGAAATTATAACTTAGAATTCATATTCTTTCATTAATTACTCCTCTTTTTATGATATTTATTCTAAGGTGTTTTTTAATTACTGGGTTAAACCATAATCAATGTGAAAATAATTAGTCGCTTTTTCAATCTTTTAAAGTAAAATAACTTTCTGAAACATCAAAACTATTATATATGATCACTATCTAACAATTGTGTTGGGATTTGAAAAAAAAATTGATATCAAAGTTCTATATTCACAAGAGTGAATATCTGGCATATAGAAAAAGTCAGAATCAAACTGTTTTATTACTGAATTTCAAAGGCATTTTTTTTAGCATAACTGGATGACTTCAAATTACAGTGTGTCTTTCACTTCAACTAATAGTGCTTATTGGTTATATGCCAAATTTAAAAATGGTCATACATGTTGGTAGTTTTGGAAAAATGCAAAGATTTTTTTTTTCAATTCTGAATTCATGCTACAATCTTAAAATAATAGCTGTAAGTGACCGAAAAGAGAGTAGAAAAATGGCACAGAGATAATGGAAGCAATTTCCAAGCAGATAATATGCAGAACATGGTGGAAGAGTGTCCCTGCCTGGGGATAAAAACTATCCTGTAAACTTGTTGTTTCCCATTGTTAAATTGAGCAACACTAAGTCAAGTTCCCCATTTCCAGAATAAAAAACTCTGTCTGGCACAAGGTCTGAATTTTATATCAGCGTACAAGGTAACTCAATAGTGAGCCTCAGTACAGAGAGCACAGAAAGATTTCTGGTACATTTTTCTTTCTTTTCTTTTTAATTCATTTTTCTAAACACCCTTTCCTGGTCCTTGTTTGAATAATCACCACCTGCAAAAGTGTTTTCTGTACTTCCACACATCAATTTGCTAAAGCCTCATTCCTGTCACTGCCACACGATCACATACAAAGCTACTCTTCCCTGGTAGACGGTTTTCTAGCATGAGGCAAATGGGAATCCTTGGCTAGAGACAAAAACTAATCTTTAAGTTAAATCAGCTCTACTTAATTAAATTGAGCCATATTAAGCCAATTGTACTGCTCTCATAAACAAAGCTATACCTATGAAGTTCTCCATTGAAGCAGAATATAACACTAGTTTTTGCTAAACATTATAAAGAACCGACAATAAAGTTCAAGAAGTTTTTGGGTCTCACTGAGTTGCTTAGTGCCTCACTTTGCTGAGGCTGGCTTTGAACTCGCCATCCTCCTGCATCAGCCTCCCAAACCACTGGGATTACAGGTGTGCATCACCGTGCCTGGATGAAGTGCTGTTTCTACTTGCATATTTACCCACATTGAATGCCTACTCAGAACCCAATACTGTTCTATAGTCTGCAAGTGCAGGACAGAAAGAAAACAAACAACAAACAAATTAATAAATGAAATGTGTATTATGGTATACGATACATTATATCCACTAAACTAAATTACATCCCCATATTTCCTGGTAAATGAAAATGTGTCCATATGTGGTTTGCTTAAAAACCTATTGACTCTAAGATGTCTCTTGATTTTGCAGAACTTAACTATATCTCAGTAAGAATGTCTGATAATTATGACGTTAATATGACAATTGCCAGTAAAAGGTGCATGTTATCTATGTTATCTATGGTGCATGCCTGTCATTTGAGACTTATGTGTTCTCTAAGACTTATGTGTTCTTTAAGTTAAATCAGCTCTCTGATAAAAAGCAATTTCTCTTAGAATTTGATACTTGGACGGGCATGTTCATGTGCCAGGTGTTTCATAACTCTACATCCTGTATCAGTTATGTCAAAGTATCTGAATAGCAGTAGAGTGATATTTTACTCTCCCAACCCTTTTAGGCATGAATGTGCAAAAGCAGCTTTCTGTACGTTTTTACTTATGACCATTTTTTAAAGCCTCGTCAGCAAGTCCATGGTGATATATAGCACAAGAAAAACAATCTGTATCTTTCTATCAAGGTCTCAGAGAGATCAATGGGAGCATAAAAATAGAAGGAAAAAAAAAGGAGAATAACAAGCATAAGAGGTAGATCAAACCCACAGATTTAAATCTGTCAGTTCAATAATTTGTAGTGCTAAATGCTGCAACTGTAAAAATACAGTAATTATCTTGACAAGGTGGGATCCAACAAATTGATATTTTTGAATTGTTAAATTTGTCATTTTCCACTTTGATTTTAAAATACTATTACAATAACCTGCTATTATAATAGCTAATTTTATTTTTAAAAAAATCTCTGAAGAGAAATTTGCAATACTTATTTTTTTCTGTAAGAAACTTGTACTTTTAACAGGAAAACCCACATTTCTGAAAGAAATTTGTAATTCAGAGGACTGAATAGCAACAGTGGAAGGGACACAGAGACACAGTCCTGTAATCAATATACTATATAGTTCATGGTTAGGTACGTGTTTGTGTGTTTGTCCAAATTTGAAAATGGAATATGTGAGTCCTGATGTCTATGGATGCTGAGTCTGCTTAATGAAAGGGAGGTGAAATAACTGTTTCAGTTGAGGAGAGATGCTTTCTTCCCTGTTGTCATGATCTTCAAAGAATTTGGAAATCAGGAAGGGCTTCACTGGGTCCTGAAGGAAGAGGGCTGTCTTCTGAAAAGACCCGAGGGCCTGGGCCCTGGGGAATCTGGTCAGCTGAATCTGGAAGCAGGTGGTTAGTGACACCATGAAAATGCACTCAAATGATGAAACCTGAAATTGGACTATTGTTACTCATGTAACCTTCTATGTAACCTGAGCTATGAGAAATGTCATCCCAAAGGTTTCAAGGTGATGTTAGCTGTGTCTTGCAGTCAGAGGTGAGACAAAGTATCACTATCCAAGCTCTCAACAGGCAATAAAAGGAGCATCAACTAAAGCTGGCATGGTTGGTGCACCTCTTGGGCAGTTGGGAAATTCATAGGAACAGTAGGCAGGAATAGAATTATGAGGCATTGAGTGGCTCCATCTAATTGCTATCAGATCAGAATAATTTGGCTTCACCTCTGTGCTATAAATGCCCCTTCCTATCCTGGCTTGCTAGATAAGAGAGAGTCGTGAGGGTAGTTTGGAAGACTGAGAAGTGGTTGATGATAGGGGATGAGGTTCTACCAGCAGCTATGTGGTTCTGATAACCAGCAGGGTCAATTCTTGTGCATCCCTGATTTCCCACTGACCTCAAATATTCACAGAGCTTCTCAGACCAAAATGAAGCTGACTCATTCTATGAATGAAAACGCACCCCTCAATACTCTGTGTTGTCCTCCCAAGTGAGTGTCCCTCAAGCCAAGCTCTCTACATCTGTCTGCCACTGCCATGATTCATTTCAATACCAAAGCAGTTTTGAAAGCTACTTTTCCTCTACCCTTCCTTTCCTCACTCCTTCCATTAATTTTCATTTCTTTTTTCTTTATTCTTGTAAAACAGCTCAGGCCAGATGAAGGAGGATTTTGATGATAGGCTTTACAATGCACATGGGTTTGGAAAAGATGATTCCCTCTTGATCTGATTTGTGGTCATTCCTCCTGCACCTGAAATATTGTTGCTACTCATGATCTTTGCAGTGATTTAGTTTTTGTGATCCTTCTATACCATTCCTCTAAGACCTCTCCCCCCACTATACTAGTATCTCAGGTATATAGTCTGTCTTACCTATGCACTCAAGGATCATTCACTGATTTATATCTCTAGGTCAGAGCTTTCTTTCACCTCCAGATACAGATATAAAACATACTACCAGACACAGTCTCTGAAAAGTCCTGAGGATCAAGACATTGAGACTGAAAGTTAAGTTTTCTCCACCCAAAATGTGGGTCATTCCATACACTCGGTCTCTATCAATGGTACTACCATATGCCCATGCTTCAACTCATGAAACAGAGCTTCACAATTGATCTCCTCCACATATACGTGAGAGAGCAAGTTCTATTAAAATGTCCTCTTAATAACCTGTCATGTTTACATATTCTATATGCCATTCCACTGCCTGTGGTCACTGTTTGGATTCATTCTGTTTTCATTCCTTGCTTAGATTTCCATAATCACAGAATACTAATCACAACTCTCAGTCACTTTATACTTTTTGAGTTACAAACATATAAACTTTCATGGTAAAAATTTCATGTGATTATATGACTCTCCAACTTCCAGTCCTTGTGTGGATCCCCTTTCATTTTCAGAAGACAGTTTTGGGATAGCATTCATGGTCCCTAATCATCTATATCTAGAAGCCTTGACTTCATAATTTCATCTTCTTGATTTTACTGTTCAGAAGTCAGTGCTTTTCTGAGAATGAGTTATCCTCCACACCAGTGTTCCTCTTCATTGGTTGTTACTGGAGGGAATCGTATTTCCCTTTTCCTTGTAACTCTCAGCCTCCTGTGCTTTTGGGGGGCTTGTTCCTCCTTCTTTTGCTTTTCCAGAAAGGATTCACTATATTCCTCACACTCAAATTCTAGACTCCTAAAGTAATAGAGCCAGCCTGGGTTTCTATAGAACAGTGAGTATCAAATCAGCGAACACATAGTGTGTTCTCAACTTTAAGATACAGAGGACAATTTTTCAGTTATCTTTTCGTCTCCCTGACCAAAAAACCAGACAAGAACAACTTAGAGGGGGAAAAAGTTAATTTGAGCTCATTGTATCAGAGGTCTCAGTCCATGAATGGTTGAATCCATTGCTCTGGGCCCAACGTAAGGCCCTTTTGGTCATGGGGAAAGGTGTTGTGGAGGGAAGCTGCTCCCCTCATGGCTGCAAAGAAGTAGAGAGACAGGAGAAAAGGAGCCTCAGGGTAGATGCTCCTTCCAGGACACACCCCCAGTGTGCAACTTCTCCAGCCCCACCCCACCTGCCTGTAGTTACCACCCAGCTAGTTCATTCAAACTAGGATGGACTAAGTCACAACCCTACCCATCCAATCATTTTACCAGGAAATATGTCTGCATTAACACAGGAGCTTTGTGGGGGAAACCTCATATCCAAACCCTAACAGATACCTTATAAAGTAATTATAAACCACACATATTGGGCCTCAGGGAGATTTCATTCTCATGCTGTTCATCAAGGAAATCTCAGTCCATTTTATTTTTCAGGAAAATTTAATAAGGTAGTGTATTATTTTATTTACATTTCACTCATGTAAAATTTAGCACTCTACTTTGAGATAAAGTACAACAAAGAAAAACAGCTGAGCCTTCAGGGTGACTAGGCTAATCTTGGGTAATCCTTATGACCCTTTAAGAAAACTGGAAGATTTACTCATTGGAAAGAGGTAATTATTTCACAGGAACAGCATTTTCTCTCTGAAATTCATCTCAGAAATCAACAAAAGGTTACCAGTTCCCATTAGAGTAGATATTGTTTATATCACTATTTCACACAAAATTTTCAGACATTATTGAAATTCAATTTGCTGAAACTAACCTCATGAGTCAGAAATTCAGCCTCCTGAGGCTTCAGGTGAGTATTGTCTAGAAACAGTTCTCCCAACCCTAAAGATTAATCATTTTTTTTCTCGAAAGACCTGGAGCCAACTGCATAGAAAATTAAGTGCAATGCCCAAGAGCATGTCTTTCTTTTATTAGAAAAACCAGCAAACATATTGTTCAATATGTTGTGCTGCATAAATGTCAAACATGCACCTTTCTACTTTTTTCTTGTTCTGAATTAAATGGCTCCCAGCTGATTCCTCATTTAAAGTCTATCAGGTAAGTGCTTATTTGAGAAAATTGGGCCTACTTTTCGGTAAGGGAGGAAGCAGCAGGTGGATTTTGAAGAACTAAGTCTAATTTCTTAGTCTTCCTGACTAAAAGTACCACAGGTTTCTGAGCCGTAGTGTCCTCTCGAACATCATGGATCTGGTAAGGCCAACAAGGAGGATGAGTGGGAATGTAGGATGGGAGACGTCTTGAACAGGCATGAGGTTCAG
Organism: Marmota monax; assembly: GCF_021218885.2. Taxonomy (NCBI): domain Eukaryota; kingdom Metazoa; phylum Chordata; class Mammalia; order Rodentia; family Sciuridae; genus Marmota; species Marmota monax. The sequence goes on along the minus strand of NW_026695198.1, from coordinate 5,002,108 downwards.
CTGCCCAGTGAAAGTAGCTGATGGATTCAAACCCTCAGGGGCATACAGATGACTTTCAGTTTTGTTAAAGCTTTAAAAATAACAAATATTTTATTTGGCTTTCTGGACCCACATGTGAAATAATAAAAATCTGAGAATCAATAAGAAGAAAATCAAGTAACACAATGGGAAAAAAAAATGGACCCAAGACTTAAACAGGTATTTTAGAGAAAGAGAAACCAAGGGGAAGTATTCATCTCAAAGTCTCATAGGCTCACAGGTAATCAAGCAAAGAAAAAACAACCACATAACACAAAATGATTCACAACCAGCAAACTGGAAAAATTCAGATTATAAATGTTTGTGACTAAGAGGAGCAACTGATTTTTACACTATAGAAGGAATGTAAACTGACAAAATCCCTTTGGAAAATATTCTGGCATTATTTATTAAAGTTAAAAATGTCAACATCTGAAGTTCAGTATTTTGATTACCAGATATATGCCCTTTAAAAAGGAAACACACACACACCTACAAAAAAAAAAAAACCCTCCAGCACCTCTATTCTAGAGAGATAACAGAATACTTTTTTATGAAAGTTTTTTTTTTTTAATAATGATAAAAAACTGAAGAAATAAAAAGTTGTGACTGTGGAATAGAAAATAGAAAAAATGTTTTGTGTGATATTACTGTGAAGGAGTGGAAATGAATGAACTCGGCTGTGCAAATCAACATGGATAACTTGAAAAGTGTCCTCAGGCCTTCCATTTCAGGGTTGAAAAATTAACCAAATTTTGACTTCTTATTTTGCATTTCTAAACATTCCAATAATTTGCTAACTACTGGTACTGTTAATGCTCCATTATCGTACATAGGAATAACAGCTGCTGAAAAGTGTTCATTATCAAACTCAGGTCCAATGCTCTCCTGGGTCTGTCTTCAGAATCACTTCATAAACTTAAAAATTATTGAGAACCTAAAATATGTATGAGTGCAGTCAGTATATTTTTTGTCCTTGTCCTTTGAGATATACTAAAAATGAAGCTAGATATTTGAGAGAATAATAAATCTCACATAAATTCCAAGATTTCAATACTTTCTAATATTGACATTAAAATATCAAAACAACTTTGGCTAGCATGACTCCTCTGTAGACTGAATGTGGGAATGGGGAGAGAATCATTTCTGCTTAACATTTTTGCATATTCATTCAAATATGCCCATCTTGATACTCACAATGGATCAGGTCTCCAAACTAACATGACTATGCATGGAATTTGTCACCCAAACAAGGAACTTTTAATGGTAGGAGCTATTAATAATCTGTCAGGACCATAGGCACTGACCATAATGATCCTAAAGAAAAAGGAAATTATGTTTAACTATGTTTGACTAGTGCAAAACTGGCAACTCTTTTTTTTTCCATTGCCAAATATTTCTTTATACATTTTTGTAAAGTTTTATTTTTGTCAAGTTTTGAGACTCTTAATCCTGTCTCGATTCTGTGGGTTTGTTTTATTCATATGTATACGTGTGCAGGGTAGGAAATGTACCAGAGCTACAAACAAAGAAACAGCAGTGATTGTGAGAATATGTGAATGATCCTGTTTGCTGAATTCTTAATTTTTTTTTTCTTTCTGACTACATGATTTACAATAAAATTTCTAAATGAAAAAAAAAATGGCTTCAGCTAGCATTTGATCTGAAAGCTTGGAGAAATTCTACAAATAAAAATTTCCCTAAAACTTTATCTACTCTTATATTTAAACATTATTCCTTTTTAATAAACTAATACTTATCTTCTTAACAGCATAGTGTGTGGATAATGTGTATTTTGTGTACACTATTATGTATTTCTATAATCAGCTTTACTTTACACAATCATTAAATAATCCTGAAATAAATACTTCATAATGGCATAATTCATATAAAAACAGTCAGAAATGAAGGGCATAGCTTAATGTGTTTAATAAAGATATGAAGTTTTGTAACCAGGCCTCTGATCAAGACATGGAACATTTCTATAGATCCCAGGTACAATAACTATTCTGACTTTTACCATCATAGCTTAATTTGCCTGGAAATCAAACATGAAATAATATTATCTATTTATCTATCTATATAATGTATCATCTATCCATCCACCCATCGATATCTACATTTCTTTAGCATGAAGCACCTTTTTGAGATTTAGTCAAGTTTTTCCTTGTGTATCCTTTGTATTGCTAAGGAGCATCTCATTGTATTAGCATAGTAACATTTGTTTATTCATTCTCTTGTCCAGCAGAATTTCTTTGTGACTTTCAATTTTGAGTATGATAAAAAAAATGCTGCTGTGAACAATTGTGCTAGTCTTTTCATGAATATTTGTTTTTATTTCTTTTGGGAAAGGATTAGTTGTATCCTCCAAACAACATTTGAGAGTTCAGTTGCTGTACATCTTTGATAAGATTTGGTATTTAGTCATTGTCACAGGTAAGAAGTAGAGCTCAACATGGTTTAATTTCTCCTTACCACATTTACAAGAATGGTCAGTATCTTTTCATACACTTATTTACAATTTGAACATCTCTTTTAGTGACATGCCCAAAGAGCTCAATTAGCACTCTTGAAAATTTTTCTTTGAGTTTTTTTTTTCTACTAATGATTTTTATTATTCTGGATACATATAATGCATATATATATATATATATATATACACACACACACACACACACACATATATACATACATACATATATAACAATGCATATACATAATTATATACATGCATATGTGGGTGTGTGTATGCATATGTTGATTTTTTTTATGTTGAAGCAACCTCAGATTTCTGGACTAAGTCTATCTGGTCATGGAGTTTCATTATTTTATGTATTGCTGGATAAGACGACAGTATTTTATAAAACTTTTAGCATGAATGCTCATAAGTCATATACATCAATAATTTTGGTAATTTTTAATTTTGCTCCTGTGCTTCTAATGTGTGAGATTAAGGACTATTCTGGTCTCATAAAACAAATTGAGACTGTTCCCTCTCCCTCTATATCCTGTAAGAATTTAATGTGAGTTTTATATAATTGCTTCTTTATTTTCAAATAGATTTGACCAGTCAACCCTACTGGACCCAGTGATTTTTTTTTAAATTATTTTTTGTAGAGGGCATATAGGGAAATTTTGAATCTCAGTTTCATTTATTTAAGAAATATAATGCTATTATGATTTTTTTCTTCTTGTCCTATTTTAGCTGGGGATGTTTTTCAATAAAGCTTTCATTTCATGTGATTTGTCATTTTTGTCTCTTTTTTTCCCTCCGTCTACCTTTCCTCCCTCCTTCCATTTCTTTCAATTTTTCTTTCTCCCCCATTTTCCTTCCTTCCCTCCTTCTCTCCTTTTCTTCCTTCCTTCCTTCCTTCCTTCATCCCATCTTTATTTTTTGGCTTACTGGTGTTTATATCATTCCTATATTATGTTTTGATATCTCCAGAATATATATAGATCCCTCTTTTATTATTAATATCTTTGACATTATTAACTTGTGGGTTTTTTTTCATTTTCATGCACTGTTCTAGCTAGAGATTTACTGGATTTATTAATCTATACAAGGGTTCAAATTTTGCCTTTATTATTTCTTTTATCTGTTTTTTTATCACTGATTTTTTTCTCCGTCTTTCTTTGAATTTCATTAAATCTTCTTTCATACAGCTTTCTAAGGTGAAAGCTGAGATCATTATCACAAATTTCTCCTTTATCACAAATTTCTCCTTTCTCATGTCAAAATTAAAGAGTAGGCATTTTCTTCAAGCAGCTACACCTCACATATTTTAATTATTTTCAAAATATCTTTAGTTTTTAATTTTCCTTGTGATACTGTGTGCATTATTATTTTCAAATACTTGAGGAAATTATACATATCACAGCATTATGTATTACTAAGTGAATTCTATGGTTCCATAGCTTAGAATTTTTTTGCCTAACTCAAAGTCACAGATATTTTATTCCATGTTTTTTTTTCTATAAATATTTTGGTTTCAGGTGCCTGATATGTTTTGAATAAATTTTTGGATATGATTAGTTGTGTGAACAGAGGTTCATTCTGTTTGAGAAAAGCCTTTGCAACTTTGAAAGCAAAGTTCACAAGAATGTGGGTCTAATTTTTATGCTATTCTGTCCCACTGATCTATTTGTGAGTCTTTCCACCAGTACCACACTGCCTTCATTACCATACTTTGTTTCAAGTGGAATGACAAATCTGGTTTCAGATATTTCATTATGCCTGAAAGGAAAATCTAGCTCCTTTGCAAAATACTTTCAAATTATTTTTAACTAACTTTTTGTTCCAGAGACACTTTAAATCTCAAGAAATGTTTCAAAAATTCCTCTGTAACCTGTGCCCAGTTTTCCTTGATATTACACACTATGAAACAATATAAGAAGTTAACCTCACTATGCTATTATGAAATAAACCATATGCTGTATTCAGACTTCACTTTTAGTTTTCCAAGATCCCTTTCAGAATACAATATTGAACTTTGTCATCCTGTCTCCTGAGCCTTTTCCAATATGTGGTATTTTTTTCAGGCTATTCATTCTTTTCATGACCTTGACAGTTTTGATCAATATAGGTCAGGTAATTTCTATTTCATAACATTCTACAATGTTTCTTGATTTGAGTTAGAAATCATGCTTCCTCATGATTATACCGGGTTTATAGATTTTTGTGAAAAATACCATAGAGGTAGACATACTTCTGATTTCATTAGACCAGGAGGTGCACTATTATCAACATGACTTATTTTTGCTCATATTCATCTTAATCACTTGGTTAAGGTGGTGTCCTTCAGGCTTCTCTGTGCTTAAGTTACTATTTCTCCTTTGATATACTTTATTTTTTTTTTTTTTTTTTGAAAGTGAATCTCTAAGAACAGCCAAATGTAAGTGATAGAATAGCGGGCTCCACTTCCCAAACGGAATTGTGCCTACACATAATATTTGAAATTCTCTTCCCAGTAAGATTCCCCTTCTTGCTACATATTTATTTTCTGAATTATTTTCATGCCAGTATGAATTCATGCCTATTTTCTTTATACTTTAGTTTATAATAGAGTTTTGTGTATTTTCTTGCTTAAATTGTCCCAGCACCCCCAAGACCTCCTAATAGCCTGCTTGATTTTTCTCTTAATGGCAAATTTTCTAGTTCACGATATTTATGCAGTTTTATAGATTTTTTTCCATATAGTGTAATGTATGTACTATCCAAGTACCACACGGAACAATTTTGTCACATTAAATTTCCCTGTTGGTGTTCAACCATTTCTCATTTTGGTTTTAGATAGTATGTATGCAAATAAGAAAAGAAAAAACTGGACTTAAAAAGTGGAAACCTTTTATTTCTGTGACATACACTGGTAAGAGAATAAGAAGATGACCTACATTCACATATCTTGTTAAATACATTCATATCCAGAATGTCTAAAGAAACCTTTAACCCAACAAAGAAAATAAAGAAAAAACACCCTCAAAAGACCTGAAAACACATTTAATCGTAGAAGACGTATGGATGGCAAATAAGAATATATGGAACTCCCAATTTAGGCTACACTGAAAAGCCACTACACAGATTTAGAAAGTCTAAAATTAAAACGAAATTCTTACACTATCAAATGTTGGTGACGATGGGAACACTCACACTTTGACAGTGAGGTGCAAAATGTGCAGTCGTTTCAGATGGCAGTTTGGCAGTTTCTCTTATCAGTAAACATGCTTCACCATACGACCCAGCAGTCTTACTCTTAAACATTTACACAAGCAAGTTGAAAACATATGCTCACATACCCCAAAAAGGAATTCTTTGATTAGAAACGTTTTTTCTTCTTATATATACAATAACATTATGTATTCATTTTCCTTTCTTTGCAAAATGCTTAAGTTCAACTAAATCATTATGCGTGTGTGTGTGTGTGTGTCTATTTATACACATACATACATATGGCTATGTTTCTTCAAATTTTCCCATAAATTTTCTTTATATTTATATAAAAATATAAAGATAGTTCTTTATATATTTCATTGCAATTTAAATAAGAATATTGTAATTTTCCTTTTAAATGCATTTACATTTTATTATTCATGTATCATATCCAAAATTGAAACTAGATTATTAAACTATCTACATGACTAAAGTTTTTTGGCAACTTTTAAAAATATATGAAAACATAAAGTGAATGTGTTATTCTGAAACAATCAGTCTTGTTTACCATTGTCTGAATTTCACTGGATGTGTAATAATAATATTCCAGTTTATATTTCCATTCCTTACATTAGAGTATGTTAGCTTTGGCTTGTCAACACAGTCGCACAGCTGTGCCTTCTATATTTTTTAAGTGGTCTAACATCCCAGATCCATCCCTAGGTACTCAATTGTATTAAATTTGTAACAGAGCCCCCAATTTACATGAATGGGTTTTTTGTTTGACTTTGATCAACAACCAGGGTTGAAAACCACCCACAGCCTCCTTGGTGTCTTTTTATTTGCATAATAAATGACTATGAATGAATTATTCTAAAAATAAAATTTTAAAACATTAACAATTCGGAGAGTTCTTTTCTTTACAGACAAAAGAGCCAAAAATAAAACTAAAATTAAAAATTTCCCCTAGCCTGATGTGTGTGTCTGTTCCATATTTATCTGCTTAAGCTTCTGTAAGATTGGCTGGCAGCCACTGGGTTCACTTGCTTGTCCTGAAGACTCTCTTCAGTGCGTCCCAGTGAGGTTTCCGGCATATCTCAAAGTCCCCTAAGTCTGCTACCTTGGAAGCTACCAGGATTCTCCACTTTGTGACACCTGAATGCACACGTGAGTTTCCCTCATTACTGTTGACGTCATCCTTGTCCCTGAAACACTTTATTCTCTCAGCTTTGGGGACACACATGTCATGGTGTTCCTCACTTGGATATTCTCTTCCTTCCTTTCTACACCCCACCAGCAGGATCTCTGAAACCTAGATCACTGCACGTTTCTGGCACAGGCTGTCTATTTTCTTCACGTGTTCTCATGTAGTCTCATGGTGTTAAGCACGATTTGGATGTCAGTGGCTTCCAAGTCTTTTCTCATCCCTGAGCTCTATTTCAGATCACCAGAGCTGCTTACCTGCTTACCTGACAACAGTTCAAGTATTTCACAATTATTTCAAATTTAGGAAAAACAGATATATACATCCTTTCCCTTTAAAAATAATAAAATAAAACTCTTCTGCTCCCAGTAGGAGATATTTAGAGAGATAGATAGATATAGATACACATATATTTAGATATATATGTACCTCCAATATACATATATAATGTGTATACCATATATGTGTGTATATATATATATATATATATATATATATATATGAATAAATCACACTTCACCCAATTGCTCAAGTCCCAAACTATAGTCCCTTTTCCTACCACACCTCAACCACAATCCATTCATACTTAATTTTGTCTCTGTAGTATAACTTGGAGACACATGACTCTTTCTTCACCGTTACTTCCACTACGTTACTTCCACTACGTTACTTCCATTATCACCTTCTATTTAAACGCCTGAAAAGAACTTTAGCCACTGTGCTTAAACCACTGGTCTTTATCTCTTTCTACGCTCTGTTTTACTAAGTGCTATTTTTTTTCTAAATGTGATTAGTTTTTTCTTACTTCAGGGCATTTTATTGACTTCTTCCTATTGCCTAAAATATTCATAAAAACACATGCCTATGAAAGGGTAAAGTTTCTAAGCTGCTTCTAAACTGCAAAGCCTGAGTTAAAATGTGAAAGACCAGGCATTGTAAAGTTTCTAAGCTGCAAGGCCTGAGTTAAAACGTGAAGGACCAGGAATTGTTAAGTTCCTCTGCTACATCCAGAACCTGAAATTCCTGAGGCAGTTAAGACAACGCCCTACTGGCCATTTAGTTGATTAATAGCCTAGGGCCCTGTGCAGCTTGTCACGTAGCCATACAGGGCCCGAACCAATCAGTTTGAGTGTAACCCCCTCCTTAGGAATGACCTATCACTCCAGCCTGCCCTGTTCCCGCCAATGTATGTACTAATCAAGTCTAAGAATTGTTGTTTGGCTTTCCTGTGGTGTATGGTGATTTGTTAAAGGAGACTGTGATGTATGTAAAGTCCTCGCCCTCCCCCCAAAAAAGGTGTACTTAAGCATTGTTTAACCCCTGCTCTGGGCTCTGGGCTGCTCTCCCCTCTCGAGTGGGCACGGAGCCCTAGCATGCTGGAATCTCAATAAACCCCCTCCTGCTTATTGCATAAAGTCAGTCTCTTGGTGGTCTCTTCCTCCGGTGTTAGCTGGGCCCTTACACCTAGTTGACTCCTTGTCACACCTCAGCTTAAAGACTTCCTGCTCAGAGGAGCACTGTCCTTGCTTACCTAACCTTGGCTTTCCTGACCTCTCAGTCCTGTCATTTCACTCAATTTTATTTGTTTTTTCTTATAGAGATTGCTACTATCTGGAATTACTGTCTTCATTTGTACATTTCCTACTTACTTGATTTCTCCCTTTGCTTTCACTCTGTACCTCCAATATACAATACATACTAAACAATGTGTTTAAAAATGAACAATTTCATCAGTAATTTGAGAGCTTTTCAAATTTAAATATATATATGCCTTGTACAGCATACATTGAGGTAGTTTTGAAAGTTCACTTCAAAGTAACATTTTATTCAATTGACAAAATTTTCTAGACCAACATTTCTAGAGAGTTGGAAATGGACCAGTATGATCATAATAACCCTTGTGTTCTAATGCTTCTCATTAATTGTGGGCCAGTGTTGGTCTTGTTTCCACACAGAGGAGAGACAGCAACTTTCAGTGCCACATTCTTGTTAGATGTCTAACTTGCCTCGTACAAGAGAAATTCCAGTTGTAATATTGGAATAAAGGTGTATGAGATCACTGACAATTAGCAGCATAGAGGAGCTGCATTCCAAGTCCTACTTTAAGATTTTGGTCTTGAATCTTTCTCCCATTTTCACCAAAACAAAAACTGTATTGAATGCAGATTTTACTCAGGAATATGTTACAAAGTCACTCTTTTAGTTGTACTAAAATACACCCTGAAATTAAAGTAGACCAATTATCGACCATCCAAACACTTTTGTTTTCCCTAGATGGCTTTTACACATTGTCTGCTAAGTAATTTCTATCTCCTTGCATTTAAGCAAACGTATACATATGCATCCTTAAAAATAGGAGAATACCCACCCAACACAATATGGTATGATGAAGTGTCCATAAAGATGCTTTTTAAAGTGCTATTTCTAACATGAATAAGTTTTTGGTGCATAGAATCATTTCTGCTTTATCACTTATTATCACCCTGTGTGGAAACTGGTTTCTAAAGTCACCAAGTCCATTTCTAAAACTTAATGTTTCTCTAGTCAGCATTTCATTTTCACAGGAGGAAAATTAATAATCAGAACTTGTTTTTATCAATAAATAATTAAATAATATAAAACTAGCAAGGCCAAATCTAAGAAATAGTTAAGAAATTTTGCTTCTGACATAAAGTAATGTTAGAATTAAGGTTTTAGAAATTAGAAGCAAATAAACAAATTTTCTATCTAATGAAATATTCTCCCATATAGAGGGAACTTGGTTACAATGACATTGTTCTAGGTAATGGAAGACACTATGATTAATTTTTACCATGTTTTATTTTGGAAAAATTTCAGTGAAAAATTTTAAGATAAAATAGACCTCATTAGCCTGTATTTATATATTTATCATACTTTTATGGAATAAAAATTCAAGTCCTTAGAAAATTTTACTTCATTTACCTTCAACTTCATTAACAAAAACATAGTTTTTCTCAAGTAAGTATGAACACAAACTTATAGATCTTAATTTTTTCTGGGTACTTATTCTTTTTTTTTTTAGTTTTTATTTTTATTTTTTTCAGGATATTTTTATTGGTTTTTCAAAACATTACATAGCTCTTGACATATTATATTTCATACTTTAGATTCAAGTGGGTTATGAACTCCCATTTTTACCCCAAATACAGATTGCAGAATCACATCGGTTACACATCCACATTTTTACATAATGCCATATTAGTAACTGTTGTGTTCTGCTACCTTTCCTATCCTCTACTATCCCCCCTCTCCTCCCCTCCCATCTTCTCTCTCTATCCCATCTGCTGTAATTTAATTCTCTCCCTTGTTTTTTTTTCCTTTCCCCTCACAACCTCTTATATGTAATTTTGTATAACAATGAGGGTCTCCTTCCATTTCCATGCAATTTCTGTTTTCTCTCCCTTTCCCTCCCACCTCATGTCTCTGTTTAATGTTAATCTTTTCCTCTTGCTCTTCCTCCCTGCTATGTTCTAAGTTGCTCTCATTATATCAAATAAGACATTTGGCATTTGTTTTTTAGGGATTGGCTAGCTTCACTTAGCATAATCTGCTCTAATGCCATCCATTTCCCTGCAAATTCCATGATTTTGTCATTTTGTAGTGCTGCGTAATATTCCATTGTGTATAAATGCCACATTTTTTAATCCATTCATCTATTGAAGGTAGGTACTTTTTCTTAAAGAAAAGAAGATCAAACTTCTTTTACTTAACAAATCAATCAATGCATTCAATACAAATATTCATAGAAGTGGAATAGTATTTATAAAAATGAAAATTGTTATTTTCTTGTGATCATCCATTGTGAATCTTTTTTAATGACATTATATTATAAACCATATTTAAAACTTCATCTTCACTGTGGTCTGGGTTTCTGTAGATGAGAAACAGGAAATTTCTTTTTTAGTCGCAAGTGGATACAATAACTTTATTTTATTTTTATGTGGTACTGAGGATCGAACCCAGTGCCTCACACATGCTAGGCAAGCACTCCACCACTGAGCCACAACCCTGGCCCCAAAACAGTAAATTTCATGATTGTGTTCTCAAAACTATTATAGGTATTTAATTAATACCTTTTCCAGATAAATAAATTTAAAAATGCTTAAATTATAATATTACAGCTGACATATTATAAAGTTATAAAACAAAAACATAAATATGAAATCATTATTACAGTGACCCACAAAATAAGTCATAACATGTAAAATGAAACAAGTCAGCTACAGAACAATAAGTATAATTTGAGGTAATTTTGCAATAATACAGTTTACTATAGAAAATTTATGTGTAGGTATTATAATATTTATGTCATTATACAAGACTAGATATAATAAACATACAGCATTATGTCTTTTTATTTTCAATATTATTGAATTTTAAAAATTCATAACTATGCATTATAAAAACTTAACTAAATATCACTCATCAGATATGTCGCTAACTCCTTGTGTTCCCCTGATTCTATCTTTATATAACTATCTAGTTTAGCTTTAATGCAACACGTAATTCATTTGTTTATATATATGTTTCACCCTCCATTAAGCTATGAATTCTCTAAGGTGTATTTTATAACATTTGCTTTTGTTGTTGTATACCTCAATGATCACACAATCCATGATGTTTTAAGTACCCAAAATGTTCAGCTTTAAATGGATAAATAATCACAGTCAAATGACAAACCTTCCTAATACATGCCTCACTCTGCAGAGTTCCCTGTCTCTTATTGCCAACATTCAGGTAGGTTGGATCCTTTGGCAGACACAAGTTTGTTCATTAATCTTTGGGAAAATTCTAATTAAAACCCAATGGAATGCTATGACCTTCTTTCTGGAATTACTACAATTAAAAACAAAAACAGAAATAAAACAAACAACAAAAAAAAAACACAAAATAAGGACACACAAGGTTGAAGAACTTAGTTGTTGCTAATAGAGATTCAGAGGTATCTTACAAAGTTAAACGTAGTATTCTTATCATAAAAGCCAGTATTCTTATCATAAAAGCCAGTCTTACATAGTTAAATATGAAAAATAAAATATATGTCTGTTGAAAGAGCTACATAAGCATGTCTATAGCAATCTAATCCATAATCACCTGACTAGAGGTTTTCAACTGCTGCGTAGGCCTCTATTGCAGCTACGAATTTACTCTCACAGTTTCATGCATCATCTTCTCAGGGACAACCTGCAGGATTTTGACACTACTACACTTCACTTCATCGTCTAAATCTTCCTTTGAATTCTCTGTCGAAGCCTTTGTAACCCATAACTCCAGCATCTGCATTCTTACAAGAATCAACACCTTGTGGACAACTCCAAGTTCTGTTGCCAGCTCAAGTAGTAGTCAACCCTTCTTTGGATCATGACTCCATCAGTCTCTGAGTTCCTGGGCAGCTGAGCACAGTGAAACAAATCCTGGGCAAACTACTTTCTGCCTACCTTGTGTGAGCAGTTACCCCAGTCATTTCTTCTGAAATAAGTTTTCGCGTTTATACCCTTGAGCTTGCGATGGGCATGACCTTGCTAATTTCTGAAATGACCTCAAGTCATACTTCCTATTGTCTTGGCTCAGAGTACTAAGTTCTTCAAATCTTTTCTCTTTGCTTTCTGTTCCCAATTCTCACAGGACCCTTGACTAAATGTTGATAGTAACACCCGTGCTACCACTTGAATGTTATGTGGCCTTGCAATTTCCCCTGCCAGATTATTTATTCTATCACCTTTAAATTTAGCCTCACAGAAAGTACCAGAACATGGGCCAAAATGTGAACAAATTCTTCACCTGGGTATAACGTGAATGGCCTCTAGTCTAGAACTCAACAGGGTCCTTTTTCCAATCTGAAACATCATGAGCATAGTCTTTACAGTCTGCATTCCTATCAGCATTCTAGTCTTCTGAACTCCAATCAAAATTACCAGTGAAGGTCTCTCCTTACAACATTCTAAGTCTTCTCCAGTCTTCTTTTCCAAAATCCTCCTGCAGATTGCTTCTGAACCACATGGGCAGCTAGTCATTACAAGAACCCCACTTCTTGGTACCAGTTTCTGTGTTAGTCATCTTTTCGTTGCTGTGACAAAAATACCCAAATATAACAACTTACAGAATAAAAAATTCATTTCGGGCTTATGGTTTCTGAGGTTCAGAACATGATTTGCAAACTCCATTGCTCTGGGCCTGAGTTGAGGCAAAGCATCATGGGTACCGTTAGAAAAGGGCATGACACATTAAAGCCACTCAGCTGATGGCAGCCGGGAAGCAGGGAGAGACAGAGACGAGAGGAAACAGCCATGGACATATTTAGTCTAAAGCCACACTCCCAGTTACCCACCTCTTCTGGTCTTTCCTAACTTGCCTACAATTACTACTCAATGTCTATTCAACTGTTAATGGATCGATCCAACAAATGGACTGACTCACTGTTGATCTCAGAGCCTTAATCACTGCACAAAAGCCCCATCTCTGAAACTCCCAGCTTCTGGGATCATTCTTTCAATACATGAGCTTTTGTGGGGACAATCACAGATCAAAACCATAATAACTGGTCAACAGAGAAACATGTTTTCATGCATCTAAATATAGTTTATGTTTTAGGAGGGCTGGAGTAGACTCAATCATTAGAATTTCTAACAAATCCTTAGGTGATGTTAAAAGTGCTGATTTGGAAAACAGACATTAAACATTATGGACTTAAAATATAATTAGTAAAAAGCTTAGGTGGTCACTCTCCTAACCTGCTTTTTTGACAGCAGCACTGGTGCATATAATATTTGTAAAATAATGTCTATAAGATAAAAACAATATTCCTGCTTCCAACACATGCATGTTTTGAGGACGACATATATATAAAGAAGTGGGTAAGATGGAGGTATCAAAATATGAACCAGATCCTTTCAATATTTAACAGGAAGGATAAGATTTCTCAGACCAAGGCTGTATTTTTTTACATGTGTAAGTGCAAACAAGTTGCACACAATTCAAACATACCCCACACATACCATATATATACTCACATATCCACACCATGCTAGATGTATGAACTTGAATACATACTATGCATTGACACACACTCACCTTCACACAAAGCACACATACATAAATGCTTACACATGTACACATGAACAATACAACATACACAGTAACACACAGAGACACACACTCACACACATGTCCAAGATGAACAAGGCAAATCACAGGAGGAAATATAGCTGAGTAAGGGAAAATAGTGTCTTGCATTTTTTTTATTTAACTTTTTTAAAAAATATGTTTTAGTTTTCAATGAACCTTTATGTTTATTGATGTATATGCGGTGCTGAGAATTGAACCCAGTGCCTCACACGTGCTAGGCAAGCATTCTACCATTGAGCCTCGATCCCAGCCCTATGTGTTGTATTCTTTACACTCAGAAGACTGTGAGTGTGGATATAACTTGGAAGAATGCAGAGACAGAGAGAGAATCAAAGAAAGGCAGGAAACAGCCATAGATATATTTAGTCTACATCACTATGAGAATCTTGGGTCCCCACAAGTTTTCTTCTTGCTAACTACCATAGCCATAGTTGAATTAGCCAGGGCATCTTTCTTTAAAGGTTGGAGACCTGCTTCTCATTTCCTTAGAACTCCCAGCACTGCAGAAAACAAAGATTTGCCTCACTGATGCTTACTACTTGGTTGATGATTTTTGATTAAGTGCACTGGGAACTTTTATATAGTACACTATATTAATTACATCATGAATTGTGTGACATTTACTCTGTGACTATCAGAATTTTTGAATTACTTTCTTTTCAATATGAAATAAAGACATAAAGCTTTCCTGTGACGTGTAAAGATTCAGGTATCAACTGAACTACTAAAGACTCATTCAAACTATGTTACTAAACTATTTGAGTATACTCATCACTAAGAATCACTGGATTTTCTTGCAAAATGTTTCATCCCCTTTAAATTCTAGTGACTCACTCTTGGTGTTGGGGCTTTGTAGTTTTGCCAGGTATTTGGGGAATGTGCACAGTGGGCACATGAAAGATAATTAGCTGTTTCTTCAAATAGCACCATTGTGGCATCCATTAAGATAATTCCAGAATCCTATAAATGGAGAGGGCTTGTTCTTCTTTCCCTTGCTGAACTCTCCAAGAGCAGCCTATACCATGACACAGCTAATGAATCTGTTCTAGTCTATTAGGTTATCACTAATGGACTCCTAAGAAAATAGCTGTAGCCATTTTAGCATATATTTGCAGATGTGACAGAGGCGTTCTGTTTTCTACATTGATGACATCTTCTCATATATTGATTGAAACCTTTCTGGGATAATTATTCAACATTTGTTAAAATTTAAAATGTTTGAAACCTATTATTAAGTCAGTCCTCATTTTGTAGTTACTTAAGGAGATAAGTCATATATAGATATTGTGCATATGAGTGACCACAGCAATGTTTTAGTAAAAAGTAAAAACAAATTTCATATGTACATAAAATGATTTGTTAAATAAATTGTAATGTGTACATTCAGTAAATTATTTTTCTCTGCTTCTGGAGAAATATATATATATATATATATATATATATATACACACACACACACACATTTATACACACACACACACACACACATTTATATATGCAAAAGAATTAAAATCAATATGTTAAAGAGACATCTGCCCTGATGTCCATTACAGCACTGTTCACAACAGTCAAGACATGAAATCAACTGATGTGTCCATCAGTGAATACTAAAAAAATGTGTTATATATGTATATATATGCACCACATTTTTAATTATATATATATGTATATATATATATATACATATATATATATACACACACACACAAACACAAACACACACACAATAGAATTTTATTTAGTCACAAAAAGAGTGAAATTTTGTCATTTGTACCAACATGAATAGAACTAGAGGATATCATATGAAGTTAAATATATCTGGCACAGGAAGACAAATACCACATATTAACTTTATAATGTGGAAGCTATAAAGTTGATCTCAAAGAAGTAGAGATAAAATAGTGTTCTCAGAATCTGGGAAGGATGTGGGGAAGGAGGGATTGAGAGAGCATTGCACAGAGGTACAGTTGGATTGAAGGATTTAGATGTAATAATAGCACACTAGTATAACTGTGGTTTATGACAATAGAAGATGTCAAAATACATAGTAGGAATTTTCAATGTTTCCAACACAAAGAAATAATACATGTTGGAGGTAATAGAAAAACCAATGACCCTGATCTGGCCATTACTTATTAGATGTATGTTTTGAAAAATAACACTGTATTTCATAAATATTTGAATTTTTGTGTGTCAACAAAATAGTTTCTAAAATTTTTAGAAATGGATACTTCCAAATGGCAACATCTTTGTGCATAACATTATTACAAGTGACATTTACTTTATTTTTCACTATTTTTCTGTCATTTCCATTTTTTTTTTTAGATTTTACTCTAATAAAATGTTATTATATGGCCATAAGTTTTAAAATTTATAAAGTAAATATTATGCATTATGTGTCAGCCAAATATAGTGTTCAATTTAATTGTTCATTGTTCTTCAATATCCCTCCTCATTTGGGAATCCCAACACCTTAAATCATGAATGGTTACAATCAATACTCACTGACAAATATCCAATGTGTGGTCTCCAAAGCAAAAATGGTTTGTGTGAGCTTCTAGGAACATTCCCATCAAGATTGGTATACATTTATTGGCACTGTGTTGATTATTTCGACAACAGGCTATTGGAACAGATAATTCCAATGCTTTCTTCATCAGTGGTAAAATATATATGAACATTTGTGTGTGTGTGTGTGTGTGTGTGTGCATGTGCACACGGGTCATTATTCCAAGAATGTTTTGTGCCCTGAAGTTCATAAGATAGTTACATCAATGCCATTTTCAAAGTTAGTATAAAGTCACAAATTGTCTTTATATAAATAAATTAACCTCCACCAGATGTTATTTAGATTTAGACAATAGAATAATACTTAAGCAGAAAATGTATTGATTGGGAGAATTATTGGCTTGACCTCATAAACAACAGCCAGACAATCATTCTCAGAAAATAGATTATAGCTGGGGGCTGTGGTGCACACATACCTGTAATCCCAGTGGTTTGGGAGGCTGGAATAGGTGGATTGTTAGTTCAAAGCCTGCCTCAGAGATTTAGCGAGCTCCTAAGTAACTCAGCAAGACCCCCATTTCTAAATAAAATACAAAGAAGGGCAGGGGAGTGGCTCAGTGGTTAAGTGCCCTTGGGTTCAACTCCTAGTATGGAAAAAAAAACAAAACCATGAAAACAGAACAACAACAACAAAAAAAAAATAGACTCTAGCCTAAGAAGTGACACTTGGCTGATGTGTTAGTATGAAACCATGGTCTTGAGCAGGCATACTTCAGTGGGGTCACTTTAGCCCCTTGTTGTGGCCCAGGTTGCTAAGGACAGGCCCTCATGGTTTACTTACTGCCATTTCCTCCATATCACCTTCAGCTCTGATGTTCACATGGTAGCCCCTAAGGCCATTCCTTATAAAATAGCCCACTGTCACTCTCTACTGTCTTCATACGTTTTTGCCTATTCTCCACAGCACTAATTGCCTCCTAGCATAGTATCTACTTACTTGTTCACTTAACGTGACTGTCCTCAACTGGGAGATGAACGCCTTAGTCACTGAGTCTTTGTTTTGCTTAGTGCCAACTTCCCACACCTCCCCCAAGCCTGAAACACAGAACACAAAATGTGAACAATTGTTGAATGAATGCAGCAGTTGTGGCCATAGGGAATCACAGTTGTAAGTTAAATATATCACATCAATCCTATGAGATAATAGGGACTCGGACCTGAAACCTATCAAGAGAATGAAGATGAATGGGCAGATTTAAAAGTTTTATGTTAGGCACACCTTTTCCATGTCTTCATTATTTTTATTGTTTCAATTGAAACAAAACAATTACATATATTTATAGGATATGATGTGATGTTCTGACACATGTATACATGGTATAATGATCAAATCAGGATAACTAATATATTGATTTCTTTTAGAAAACAAGAATTTTCTAACTCATCTTCTCACTTTAAATCCTGGTGTGAACATACTTTATATACAGAGTTATGAAAAATCATGCTGTAAATGGGTAATGATTAGTATAATGCATTCCACTATTGTCATGTATGTAAAAAATAAATAAATTTTTAATAAATAAATAAATAAATCCTATCTTAGACCATTTCCTCCTCCACACTTCTTGGGAAGAATTTCTAGTTACAGTCTATTAACACTGCATATGAGATTATGTTTCAATTGAGTAACAAGGGAAAACCTTGTGGCAAACACTTTGTTAAGTCAACTTTCTGTTATTGTAATGTTGTGGTGTGAACTGATAAATACAATCAATAAGAGTATAAGTTATAGGTTATAGATTAATAAAAAATAGAGATTATAAATATAAGATTTTGATAAGTGAGATAAGACAATGAAAAAGCAAGAATTGTTATAGACAGGCCTAAGACTCCATTTTGCTGCCTTTCTGAGAAACTGAAATGAAAGCTGTTTTCTTATTTAAAAAAAAAAATTATTTCTCTACTTTGTACCCCACAAATTGTACCCTACTCAGATGCAGTGGTAGTCCTGGTGAGCTACATCCTGGGTTTGAATGCCCTGGGGGTCTACATGACTTTGAAGTAGATTCTCACCCTAGGACCCTCACCCAAATTCAGGATGCAACTGTCTAGCACCTGCTTGAACCTGGGACTGAGGTCAACTGAACAAAGATAATGCTTTTTTTGCTTCTGTTTATCACTTGCTTGATGACTGGAAAATTCTAGTCCTGCCTAGTGTCCACAGGTCCCACTTATTAATGTTTTAATTTCTGTGATTGGCTCACTTACATGACAATAAGCAAGTCACTGAGTTGTGGTTGTTGTGCTTACATTCTCCTTAGATGAACCAGGAAGCTGCTGCCCTCCCACAGAGCTTGAGTCTCTGTGGTGGGTGACAGTCCCTGGCCAGGCAAACAAAGCTCTCTTTTGAATTGAAATTCGGACTTGGAGTGCTTTGTGGAGCAGTCCCCATAACAGTAACAGGACACCTGAGATGCTCAACTTAAAATAGGAGAAGTTTATTTTGGCTCAAACTTTAGTGGCCCATGGTTGGTTGACTCCACTGTTTGGGGGACTATGAAAAGGCAGTATGTCATGGTGAGGAACGTGAGGTAGAGCCACTCACCTCCTGGCCTTGAAAAACAGGGAAAGAGAAAAAGAACACCTTCTCATATCCCTTCTGAGATCACACCACCAATGGCCTGAAACCTCCCACGAGGATCCACCTCTTAAAGGATCCCCCTCCTAATAGCATCAAGTGGGATACCAAGTGTTAACACACAGACTTTTGGAAGATTTTCCAGATCAAAACTGTGGCACACCCTAATGCAGTTTCCCACCCCCAAATGTTTTTAATTTTTAAAGTGCTCTCCACATATCCCTTTCCAAAGAGCAGTCAAGTCCCTAATACTATGTCTTTTGCTACTTTGAAAATCTACTGTCACTCAATACTGAGTTAAAATGTGTTTGTTTCAAAGGTCCTCCCCACCTCTTCCTTATTTGGTAGTGCCTTCTTGAGCTTCCAACCTTGTACCTTGTGTGTTCCCTGTCAGAGGCCTTAGTAGTCACCCTGGGGCTTACTGTTCTTGAGCACAGGGATAAGTTACAGTTTTCTCTGTGCCACTGGCAGCTCAGATCTAAAATAGCATTTAGCAAATATAATATAAAACCAGTGATCCAGGAAGGAAATGGAAATTTGGGATGGGTGATAAAAGAGATAGGAAGGAGAATGAGGGTAAAAACGAGGGAAATAAGAGGAAAAGGAGGGAGACTAATTGAAATTGCGAAATAATCATGGAATAGTCTTCCTGGAAAATGTAAATGATAAAGAACGAGTTTCACATAACTTCAAGGAGAACTTCTGACCATGTCAATGTAGATAAGGAAAGATATGCTACATGTATGTGATTAAGAAAGATAATTAGAAACTTAGAAAGAAAGATTGATCAATGTGGTAGAATCTATGGTCAATTAATTAATTTTTAATGAAAGATATAAAATGAAAATCTATTTTTATAATTGAAAAATATGGAAATAATTCTTGAAATTTGTAATTTAAAGGTAATTAGTGGGTTTGCTATAGTTTCATTTCTAAAGAAAATGTGAAAAAAATCTCATTTACAAGTGTCCTACATTATTTTATATTTTTATTTTGTCAGAGCAAAATCATAATAAAGAAATTGTAAAAGGATCTGAATCATTGTGTGAAATTTATTTAATGGGATAAAACCTCATTTTCCCATAAATGGCTACTACTAATAACAAAGTATTTCTTGATCCCCATTGACCATCTGGTATATCTTAATGGTAGCTTTGAACCAATTTTTCTATTGGTAAATACACAAATGAAACTAATAGTGACTTAAATAATGGCAAAAGCCTATAAACTGTAGTTCAGTTACATTCTTCTACGTGATGCTGCATTTTTAACTCAACTGCTTATTAACACATGATGGGATGCTATTTAAGAAATTTTAGGATTTTGATTAGAATCAGATTCAAATATTGATGCATATAGAACAAGATGAATGTCAACTTCCTTCAGAACACTTTGAGAACTGAGTCTTGGCAAAGGGATTTATGACCATGAAGAGATCAAGTCACTTTTGATCTTTTTCCTTGTTGACAGGGAAAGGCTTTGAAAGAGCTCAGCTCTTCTCATTCTGCACATGCAGCAGGCAGGAGGAAGCCGAACCTCACAGAAATGTTCATTTCCAGGCTGACTCCTGGGGTGACATAATTGAACCTGTGGAGCTCTTTCTCACTTTCTCACTGAGATCACAGAAAACAACCAATTCTGGATCAGATCTATGCCTTTTTCTTTTCATTGTAAATAACTTGAAAGAGGACTGAAAATTACTCCCAAAGCCATTGAAATAATATCATCAAAGCCATATCTGTTTTTTTTTCCCCCACAAGGAACATTCAAACCTGTCCCCAGCAAATCCCTCCATCTATTCTCTGAGTCCTGAATTCTTCTAGGAACCACATTTCATCATTTATTCAAGCATATTTCCTCTTCTGTTACCTTTAACCTCTCCACACTACTTTTCCACCTTAAATACTTAGTATTTAAGTATATCTTAGTATGTCTCATTCATATATATATATATATATATATATATATATATATATATATATAGTACTCTATCAGCCATACATTTCCCCTATTATTCTCTCTCTGTATTTACCCATAGCAAAGATTATTAAAATTGTTGTTTATACTTACTGATTACATTCCCCAGAAATTACATGAAATAGATTTTGCTAAGTCTGGAAAGCCCACTTACCAAATTTAAAGACTATCCTTCATTAAAATCTCTTCCCTAAACTAATACGTCTGGGACACTTGACCTCACAATCCATCATCGTTAACATTTCTTCTTCAAATTTGTATTTTCACTTTTTGTTCAGTGTTATTGCTCAAAATTTTGACTTCCTGTTTTATCTATTTTAATATATTTACTTTTTATGCTTAATATTTTACAAGGGATCATTCAAACATCTGAAATTCTTGGTAGACAGCATTACTTTGTATTTAAGTTTTATTCTGATTTCAGTAACAGAAGTTTATTTTTTGCTCTATTTGTAATTGTTTGTTTTGAGCAGTGAAATCATGCCTGGTTTTCTTAATCATAAGATTCCCAAATATGTGAGTTGAGGATGGTTTCTTTACAAAACAATTTGGAAACTTCCAAGACTGCACCATTTCTCCTTAGGGTGTTATATAGATTTAGACCCAAGTATTCTATAAGGGCTAGTCCATGGATAAAATTACTGTAAGCAGTATATTTTACCCCATTCAGAGTCTTGGCCTGGATAGTCAGAACCCCATGTTCCCAATTTTTCATAAAAGACTAATTTTTTAAACGTTTTTAACCATGTTTTTTTGTTGCTTTTAAATCTTGGCTTTAGACTAGGTTTGATTAATTTTTTTTAATGATCTGGCCTTCTGCCTTCGAAATGGACAATGAAGAGCCAGGCTTTCCATAAAGAAGAATGAAATCACGCATTTGCAGAAAAATGGATGGAACTGGAGATTATCACGTTATGAGAAATAGGTCAGACACAGAAGATAAATGTCATATGATTTCTTGAACATGTATAGACTTGAAAATATAATATGGGAGCAGTAGAAGAACTATTACTCTTCTTCAGGGAAGGATTCCTGAAGGAAGAGGGAGAGAGGCAAGGGAAAGTGTATGGATATGTTTACCATCATGGAGAGGACAGATATGATGAGAATACAATATACACACACATGGACATGTCATAATTTGGAGCTAAGATACAGCAAAGACCAAAATAAAAAAAAGTAATTAAAAATAAAATAAAAAACAAGGTCAGTCTTCCTTCTTTTTAAAATTCTTATTCATAATAAATATATATTTTTTAATTCCTGTGAAAAACATAATATATTACAACCAGATCACCTACTTTGTTGATAAGAAAGATACTCACTAAGAAACTGGTTTCACCTGCTTGAAGGTAACTTTCCTGCACATCTGAAATGCTGGCAGTAGGTAGGCAAGCCACAGGGGCTATGGGATTGACTTTCATCACTGTCACAGGGTATTTAGTGGAGAGTAGGGACCCTAGGCTGAGAAGCAACCTGAGAAAAAATTGCATCTATTGAAGCAGGAAGTAAGAGAAGACAAAAGAGGAAACCCAGAGACCCTTGGAGGCTAGTCACAGGGGGCCTTTTATCCAAACTCACATGGCTGTTAGGCTTTTTTTCAGGAACAGCAGGGACCATGTAGAGTTATTGAGCAAGAGAATGTCACTCTCACTTGGTGGCTAGTGTCAGGAAGAGGAGGATCCTGCTGCTTCTGGTCAACCTTTAAGTCCTTGTCCCCTCTGTCCTGAGGCTGGAGGCTCCCATTGCTGTCTTTAGAACTGCCAGGCATGGAGGGAAGAAGGAGTATCCAAAGATCAGAGGAGAAGTGGTCCCTGCTATCCTTCAGCACCTGCTCAACCACCCCAGTCTGCATGTAATCATCTTTGATGGAACCATCCTCATCCTCATCTTTATCCACTTCTGGGTGGTTCGCATTTCTTGTTTTGGGTAGCGGAGGCAGAATTTGGCAGCAAGTGCAAGGAGCACAGAGAAGATCACAGCCCCCAGAACAACCCCTACCAGCATAGACCATGCCCGGCCCCCAGTGCCCAGTCCAGGGGTCATGGATGACACTGTGGGGAACTCTGAGAGCCACCCCCACCAGGGTTTAGTCTGCCTTACTCTTGGAAGAGCCTGATGACATCACTGAGCCTTGACCTCTATCAAAGGCCTATGTCCACACCACTTGTGCACAGAAGAAAACAACCTGAGTACTCTGAAATTGGAGGTACATTCCTAAGGGCATGAACACTATATAGAAGAGGATGCCAAGGTCCAGAAACTCACTTAACCAAAGCCCTAGGATTTGAACCCAGGTGTCTGACACCACAGCCCAGTCTGCTACGCTGTTTAGCTCAGAATGGGACTTGGAGGCAGAGGCTGGTTCTGACTCACAAAAGTTGGACAAGAGCAGTTGTTTGGAGCCACCTAGACACAGGGCAAGTCATATGAGAAGGATGCTAGTGTCTGCCCAAGTCAGGAGCCCCAGACACAGCCACAGCAGCCCTGCACCTCTGCTATTGAGTTGGGAGCCACTGCTACAACATCTCTACCCTCCTCAGGCTTTCTTCTGCTGTTATGTAAGTCCTTGAAATATAAATTAATTTTCTTCAAACTTCTTTTACCTTCCAGTGCAATGTATTGTGCTCTGAATGGACTAGCATCCCATATTTAAATAAATTATATGAAACGTAAGCAATGATAAGGTAGCACCTTGCTCAGATTTTGTTGCTGTGACCAAAATACCTGACAAGAACAATTTAGAGAAGAAAACATTAATTTTGGCTCACAGACTCAAAGGATTCAGTCCACAGTTCAGCTCTAAGCCAGAAACACCTTGGGAGAAATCATGGCAGAATGGCATGGCAGAGGAAAGCAGCTCAGCTCCTGGCAGACGGGAAGGAGACAGAAGAAGAAGGAGAAGGAGAAGAAGGGAAAGAAAGAAGGAAGAAGGAAGGAAAAAAGAGAAGGCAGGGACAGACAGTCCTCAAGGCCACACACCCATTGACCTACTTCCTGCAGCCATACCTCACAGCCCTACAGATTTTAGCACTTCAATTAATCCACTGATGATGTCAGAGCCATCATGATGCAATCATTTCACCTTCTAACATTTCTGCATGGAAGACTATGCTTTCCACACATTTTTTTTTTTTTTTTTTGCAGGATGTTCCAGATACAAACCTTAACCCAAAGGGGATTTCTTGGTTTATTTATTTTGTGTCCCTAGTACTTAGTGAAGTACTTGTTACATAGTAGGTGTCCATAAATATTTATTGCATGGATAAGTAAGTAATGTAATAAGTTGAGATATATGTAACTTTGAAGAATTAAGTTGTCATTAATTTCACCCTTATCATATTAATTCTTTATCAAATGATATCCTAATACTGTTCGTGCCAATTCTTAGTCACATTGTATCTCTAAGTAATTTCCTTATCTTTCTGACTGAGGTAGTGATGCATAAGAATTAAATAGTCACAATTTATTAAGATGACATATGAATGCAATAAGCATTTGCAAAATTGAGTATATAATGATTTAATGATAAAATAATTCAGAGATGAACATGCAGATAGTTTGAAAAATTTCCATTTACATTTGTTTGTAGTTATGACTAAAACTTTCTTCTATTGCACAAAGGACAAGCTGAGCATTGCATTAAGAATATACTCTTCAGCATGCCACAAGGTACGTTCAATTATTTCCTCCACTTTATTGAAGGTGTAACAAGAAACTTGTCAGGAGCCATACCTCCATTAAGTCATGATAAATCCTTAGGGTCAAGAACTGATAACAATATGCATTTAATTTATTTCTATGGACATCAGTCCGGACATTTTTTAAAGAATAAATGTACTTATTATTGCTTTTATATTCTGTGAACTTTTGATGTCTTTGTTACAGGCATGAATGTCTTCACAAGTGTTTTTATTATATAAAGTAAAATTGCATTTAAATTTCTACAGTCTTATATAAAGACAGAACCTTGTGTTACTGAGGATACATTGAAAGATATCAGGGTGTTTGCTTGGTACCCCCTTGTCAGAGCATCATTTCCTCCTCTTTGTGTAGGTGCATGTTCATAGCACCATTCTCTTTTACTGTCAGTAATGGAAAGAGAAACAGCTGAAGAGTGTGTGCTGATTCTAAGGTAATCAAGTAGCTTCTCTGTGCAGAATGCACACACACACACACACACACACACAGAGAGAGAGAGAGAGAGAGAGAGAGAGAGAGAGAGAGAGAGAGAGAGAGACTTGTGTGTTGATATCTCATTAGAGAGTAATTAGAGTTCCACATTAGAAACTTAATATGCAGTATCCAGTTTAACTGATTTAAAATTTGATTTCTCCCATTTGTTTGCAGTATAAGATATTTCTTTGGGTCCTCTTCCCAATCTAATGACTAGTTTAGAATGGTAATGATGCATATAAATTTAAAGCTACCTATTCAGGACAGAAGCTATGTTAGAAAGGGTGTTTAGATGCAATGGTGTGTGGCCATACTGGGGAAGCCATCATCAGAAAAGCAAAACAATTGGACTTACAGAACATATTTAAAGGTAATCCAATAAAAATAAATGAAGGTAACATTTTCTTTATTGACTAGAAGATGTCCTAATGGATATTAGGTTTGGGTATTCTGGGATGAAGTGTTATTCAGACTAGTCAAAATATCATTAACAGTGATGAAAACTCACCATATGTCTTGAATGTTTAAAATTGGGCAAACCCACGTCTAGACCAAGGCTTCTCTGCACACATCAGGGGAAAATTGCCAGATCCTGAGATAGTTAGCACTGAAAGGATTCAAGCCCTGAGAAAGGCTCAGAGATTCCTATAGCTGACATTTCCACATTCTTGTCTGGAGGACCAGAAAGACCATTTTGATGGAAAATTCCTACACAGGCCACCTAGTATAACTGAATCTTTTGCCTAAGTCTTTCAAGATGTTTTAACATATTGCTAATTAAGTTTACAAACTCATTGTTACTTCACATTTCCTATAGTATTCAAAAATATATTTTAATGCAATATCAGTAAAACATTATTACTTTTAAAAGTAGCAGTGAAGCTGAGCATGGTGGTTCATACTCTAGTCCTAGCCACATGGGAAGAGGGAAGACTACTTGGTCCCAGGATTCAAGATAGACTGAGCTCCATCTTGAAAAACTAAGCAAAACAAAATCAATAAATGGCTTTCCAAAACGCTTATCTTAGATAATCCACAAATATCATAGTCTGAGGAGTGGCCTGAAACCTCAGTTCCTACCTATGCATTCAGAGCATTCCTGTCCACCATCTCTCATCATTCTTTTCTTTCTGATTTTTAAATTAATCACCATATACTGAATCAGGGCATAATAAACTTTTTGTGACATTTACATGAAATTTCTCTATCTTCACCATCCCATTTTCCTTATTTATCAGTCAACCTATCTATGCAAATTTCTAGTCCTGAATGCACAAATTCTAAAGAATTAAATTTCCTTGATCCCAGGTATAATCTTGATGCAGTTTTCAAGTTATATTCACAATACATCCAAAATCTTGTACTCCATCTCTTTGTTCTATCTCTTTATCAATGTTTTGATCTCTTTGACCATCATTATGGACTTGGACCATTTCTGATCCTCTTTGCTCATGGATATATATATTTTTTTCTCATGTACCTTTCTAACCAGATACTATGTCAACTATTCCAGAAGTTTCTTCACTAATAATGTTGGTTTCACAATCTTCCTCCACAATACTGGGATATGTTTGCAATAGATAGATGTCTTCAACCTCTATCTTTTGAAGTTAATGCCCGTCTTTTTCAATCATTGCCAAACTTTTTAAATATACTAATACGAATTTTCATTATTGTTTTATTTGTTACAAATAAGCTTTTAAAATCAAATATATGTATGTTAAATGAGACATGCTGGAAAAAAAAGAACTAATTGTCTTTTCATTTGAACTTAAATCTTTTATATTGATTAGTGTTATAAATTAACTAAAAATTATGCAATATGTTGCAACTCATTTAATTTGGCCAGCATGAGCCCAAAGAACTTGGCTTGGATTTTTGCACATTTAGTCACATGCCATTTTCAAAACTTAAAATCACTGTTTTTGGTTTTTTTAATGGAGTAATTTAGGTAAGTGACCTCTCTGAATATTTCCACGTTCTGTTGCTGCTCTTTTACCTCCCTTTCTTCAGACTAGTCAGGTATAATGACCCAAGCAGGCTGCTGCAGACTAGCCATCAGATGATCACACAATAATGTTCAAAACATGGCAGCAAAGAGTCATGTGAATAGCCAAAGACAGCTCTTTTTATGATTCTTTGTTCTTTATCAATGTTTTGTTGACTGGAATTGGATGGCAATTACATGATTTTTTTATGACCAATCACTTGTACAGATAATGATATCATATGTTAAAGGCTTGGTCACTAGACCAGTAGATTGGGAGCCAGTAGAACTCTATTGGGAGCCAGTAGAACCTCTAAAAGGTAGTGTCTAGCTAGAGGTGTTGAGGTCTCTGGGGATAGGCTGTCAAAAGAGATAGCTGGACCCCAACCACTTTCTTTTCCTCTCTCACCTGCAGTTCATGAGATGAGTGGTTTTGCCCTTCGAGGGCTGCCTCACCACAGGGCTAGAAGCAGTGGGTTCTAACAAACATGGACTGAAAACTCTAAAACTGTAAGCCAAAGCAAACCTTTTATTTTATAAGTTGATTATTTCATATATTTATTATAATAAAAAAAGCTGACTAACCCACTTCCCAATCCTCTCCTATGCCTTCTATGTGCTAAAAATGAACATTAGAAACAGATTCAAAATATTCCATGAACTTCCATGACTTCATTTATTTTGTCCTCTACCTGTCTACCTTCATATAAAGATGTAACTCAGAGACATTCCAGGTTTTCTTCCAGGCCACTGCAACAAAGAAAATATCACAATAAAGTGGGTCACATTAAGTTTTTGGTTTCCTAGTGCTGATAAAAGTTATGTTTATACTATATTATAGACTATTTAGTGTGCAATGGT
Organism: Marmota monax; assembly: GCF_021218885.2. Taxonomy (NCBI): domain Eukaryota; kingdom Metazoa; phylum Chordata; class Mammalia; order Rodentia; family Sciuridae; genus Marmota; species Marmota monax. The sequence continues at coordinate 4,973,946 of NW_026695198.1, read as the reverse complement.
GTGATCTCTTTAAACATCTCTATCAAAATCTTTATTAATACCCTAATTAAACCATACTTCACTGCTAGCAATGTCAATAACCATTTGAGCCTTCAGTGAGTTATAGTTGTCTTGCCTTGATGTTGATGACTGCTGACTGATCAGGGTAGGGTGAAGGTGAGATGGCTGCAGCAATTTCCTAAAATAAAAAAATGATTAAGTTCTCTGCATCCACTGGTTGTTCCTTACATGGAATATTTTTCTAGCCCAAGAGACTGTCTGGTAGCATTTTGCTAAGAGTACAATTTTTTTTCCAAAATTGGAATTAATCCTCTTAAAACTTGACACTGCTTTATCATTAAATTTATGTAGTATTCTAAATTCTTTGTTGTCATTTTAGTAATGTTCACAGCATTTTTCACCAGGATTAGATCACATCTTATGAAACCACTTTTTTTCTTCATCCATAAGCAGTCACTCTTCACCCCTTAAAGTTAATGAGATTGCAAGCAATTTAGTCATATCTTCAGGCTTCACTTCTAACTCTTGTTCTCTTACTGTTTCTACCACGTTTCCAGTTATTTTTCTCTACTAAAGTCCTGAAGACCAGGAAGTTATCCACATGAATTGGAATCAACTTTTTTTCCAAAGTCATATTCAAGTTATTTTGACCTCTTCTATGAGCCATACACATTGATAGAGACATGTAAAGTGGTGACACTTTCCGGGAGCTTTTCAATTGACTTTTCCCAGATTAATCAGAGGAATCCCTGTCGATAGCAGCATATCTCCTTGTACATCTCCATCAGAGGTCTTGGGTGATGGGTACATTGTCAATGAGTGGTAATATATTAAAGAGAATCTTGCTTTCTGAGCAGTATGTCTCAACAGTGGACTTAAAATATTCAATAAACTATGTTGTAAACAGATGTGCTGCCATCCAGGCTTTATTGTTCCATTTATAAATCATAGGCAAGAGTAGATTTCATCTGATTCTGAAGGTCCTTAGGATTTTCAGAAAGGCAAATAAACATAGCTTGTCTTCAACTTGAAATCACCAGCTACATTAACCCCTAGTAAGTAAGGGAGTCAGCATACCCTTGGATGCCTTGAAGTGAGTCATTGACTTTCCTATCTATTTCTGTAAGTCCTATATGGCTTCTTATTCCAATAGAAGGCTGTTCCACCTAATTGAAATCCTCTTGTTTGGTGTGAGCACCTTCATCAGCGATATTATCTTGAACTTCTGGATAATTTGCTGAAGCTTCTGCAGCAAGCACCTACTGCCTCTCCTTGCATTTTTAGGTTAGGATTCTTAAACGTCATGCAACAATCTTCACTAACTTCAGACTTTTTTCCCCCAGCTTCCTCCCCTCACTCAGCCTATATAAAGTTGAAGAGTCAGGTCCTTTCTGTGGAATAGCTTTTACCTTAAGGGGATGATGTAATTGATTTGATCTTCTAGCCGGACTACTGAAACTTTCTCCATAGTGGCAATAAGGCTGTTTCATTTCCTTATCTTCTGTGTGTTCACTGGAATAGCAATTTTAATTTACTTCAAGAACGTTTCCTTTGCATTTACAACATACCTAATAGTTTGAAGCCAGGGTTCTAGCTTTTGGCCTTTTTCACTATGATTATTTATTTCTACTTTTTTTTCCTAGTTCTTGTCTTAAAGTGAGAAACATGTAACTCTTTCTTTTACTTAAACACTTGTAGGTCATTAGAAGACTATTAGTTGACCTAATTTTATACTATTTTATGATTGAGAATACAGGCCTGAAGAAAGGGAGAGCGGTGTAGGAACAGCTGGTTGGTGGAGCAGAATGCATGCAACAAATTTATCTATTAAGTTTGTTACAGTTTTATATGGGCATGATTCTTGGCACCCCCAAAATATTATAATAGCAATATCAAGAGCACTGATCACCATATCAGGCAGAAACATAATGAAAGCATTTGAACTGTTCTGAAAATTAAGTCAGGAAGACCACAAACCTTCAATGTGTAAAAAAAGATGTGATATCTGCAAAATGCAACAAAGTTAAGTACAATAAAACAAGGCATGTCCCTCTTTGCAAATAGTTCTAGAAGAATAACTAAGAGGTGATGTCTTCTACTTATTAAAATTAACATTTACTATAAATCAAAAGTAACAAATATGACGATTTACTGAGTGAAATATGTGAATATCATACTTGTATTTATATTAATGTACTCACAAACTCTAAGAATTTAAACTGCTGTATGTCAAGTACGCGTAAGAAATTGCTTTGCATTCAGAGTTGCATAATCTGTCCAAGGTTACTTTGCAGGTGGTAGATATGGCTTCAAAAATCACTAACACTAGAGTCACACTTTGAGTATTTCACATATGGCATCTCATTTCATTCTAAAAACTGTAAATTTAGTAGTATTAGACCGATTTTATATCACAAAATGGTGCTTTCAAGATATTAAATAGTTTAACCAACTTTAGAGCTGTTTAAGTAGCTGAGATTCAACATACATGTGTCTGACATGATAGCCTGTGTCTCTAATGTATAGTTTAAATGGGCTGCTAAAATATTACTTCCTTTGAAACATTTCTTAGTTCTCTTAATGTGCCTCTTACCCTCAGTTGACCATTATACAGAGCACTGCATTCAAGACACACAGCAGAGTACAAGGTGGATACTGAGAACACCATATAATGAGTACTTCGCTACTATTGGACCAGCACTTAACACAGATATGATAGTTATTTGGAATAATATATAGTAGATATTTAGCACATCATATCATGGGCCATATGCTGTATATAGGCTATCATATGATGGACACTTAGTACCTGTTACTAAAGTACTTAAAGTTACATATTATTAGCATCTCGTGCAATTATCACATCTTATCATAAGCATGTAATGCATCATTCAATGAGCCCTAAACATACAGTACATCACCAAACAATTAATAGACGACTTGAGCTCTGTGATAGCAAGTTTGCATTTTATGTTTCTATCCTAGAGATTACATATTTTATAGTATAAACAGTGAATTCAATAGTAGAGTACTTATTACTACGGTTGTCTTAATAAAGTGAAATTGATATTTAAATATTATCATTGAAAATGCATGTTCTAATGCTGCATATTTAAACTTACTAGTCATTAATTAACTACATATTTGAGTGATTACTATGCAACACACTCATAAGTAAAGAAAATCTGATGCTATTTTAAGAAATAAACAAAAAAAAATGTCTAGGACCAAATTAGCCTTCTTCTTCAATTTAGTTAATGCATTTTGAAAATAATAATCATTAAGTCATCCTGAGACTGTTTGCAGGATGGGAAAACAAGAGGTGGTCATACCTATATTTAGAATTTCACATGTATTAGCTTCAAATGATGGCTTGTATTCTTAGCCAGGACTCAATTTTCCATTTAGAGGAAGAAATTGATTACTGAGTTCCTGACTATAAAAATGTGTTCACTCCCTAATGCACCTACCATCCAAATGAGACTCTGCAATTTGCTTTTTATCCTCCTGATCTCTTTTAGGAATTCTAAGCCAAAAATGAAATACACCCTTTAAGAATAAACAGATGGACTCTTTAATTGAACAGCAATTGCAGCAATCTGAGTACTTTCAGGTATGGCTGAAGATAATTATTTATCTTCAGATGAATGAAGATAAATAATTATCCTATAGTATCATTGATGAGATAGTATGCCACAAAAATAAGATTTGTATTTGATATTCATTGTAAGCAACTATGCACCAGAAGAAGAATTTTCAATCCATTTACAACCCCTTTAGCAAAGATTAATCCTTGGAAAACTCCATGGGGTATTTTACCCTGTTCTCATACTTTCTCAATTCTAGTGATCAGCTAGGATGACTGGGGCCAATTTCTTTGGAAATTTGGCAACAGTTTTCTTCATTATTGCCTAGCACAAATGAAAAACAGGAAAGCCTTTCGGAGGTAATTTGGCAAGTTAATAGGACAATTTTCTGCTTTATTCACCAATAATTTTAAACTATGTCAATAATTTATAATCAGATGATTAAAAATAGAGTTCTAGTGTCTATTCCAGTATGGTAGTTAGGGCTATGTTGCTTTCAGAATTTTATGTTTAGACGTCAGTTCTATTAATGCAGAGATTTAATTAAACAAAATGTATATATTAGAAGCATCAGACCAAATGCTATTTTAGGCAGTCTATAAAATATTTCCCAACTACTATTTGTCACATCCATGCTTAGGCAGAAATGCTATTCGCAAAGTAAGATGTTCTTTTAGTTTATGAGAGATGACATAACAAAGCAGCACAGACGAGTTGGCATAAACAATAGCAATTTCCTCTCTCACAATTCTGGAAATGAGAATTCTAAGCAAAATGCCATGAGGAATGGTTTCTCTTGAAATCATTCTCCTCCCTCCTTGGCTTACAGACTGCCACCTCTTCCTCTGTCTTTATATGGTCTTCCCTCTGCATGTGTCCTTCCTGACCCCCTCTTCTTAAGAGATACAAGTCACATTGTGTTGGGGCCATCCTCATTTAAATTTAGTTTCCTCTTAAGAGAACCTGTCTCCAAGTATGTTCACATTCTCGAGCAGTGAGAATAGAAGTTCGGCATGTAAATGTGAGGTAATAATTCCGTCCATTATAAAGTTTTGTCATTGTTGTTTTAATACCACTGAAAACTCTGTGATATATATATATATATATATATATATATATATATACTCGTATTCAAGCTCAAAAGAAAATCACTTTTGGAAATGGGATATCCATGTTTGAACCCAGACTATGGTATTTACCCTCAGTGTGATGTTGGAAATGTCACTTATGAAAAAGAAAATGATTTGATGACCTTTGAGCATTATTAATGGTTACTTATAGATTATGTAGCCCTTTGTGATATAGGATTCCTTATAAGTCACTACTTCATAAAGAGCTGTACTTCTCAGCCACATCAAGCTGTGCATGATGTTAACTCTAAAATCCTCAAGTTCCTCTCCAGAGGATTCTTATAAGTCTTGGAAAAGACCTGGGAAATGTTGTCTAAAATGTGTCCTTGTATCTCTGAACAGTAAAGTTGAAAATACTCAAAGACACCCCTCTGGGCATTACTCTTAATTTAGCTTTCTGTGCCCCATTTCTTGTTTATTTAAGTGTGATGCAATAAGGGTCACTAAATGTTAAAGAATAACTACCATGATCAATAGTATGAATCTTAAATAATTGACTGTTTTTCTTGAAAGAGAATTTTCCTTTGGTTTCCACAATACTAATATTTCCCAGTAGGAAAAAAAAAAAATAACTAGTGCTTTGGACTTACAAATTAAAGGCTAATTGTATTCTGGCAGGAAGCATTTGCTTAAAAGTTATGAGAATATATGAATTAATGAGAGATTATAATAGGAATCCCTTAGCAATCTGAAATTAAATCATTTTGAAAACATGTGAGAAAACATTAAACTTTTGCTTTTTTTAGGATAAAGATAATCCTAAATACCTAATCACTTTCTATGTCTTGCAGCAATGAATAAAATTAGAGACTTTGCTCGGTTGAACCATATCACCTTCTTGCTATTGTACAGATGGTTTCTCTGCTCATCATTAAGAATTCTCAAAAGACCCATCCAAAAATCTCATCGTTTCTCCTTTTAGGAATACTGAAATCAGCAAACACACTCATTTACTCACATTCATTCTGTGAACACTGACTTATCGGTGCTTTTATAGAGCAAGGCGGTTGTGGTTGAAGCTCTGAGCAATATGACGATTACCCTCAGCTAACACTCTATTCATGTAAAGCTCTCCAAATGCCTAGATAAAGAATGGCAAGTCAGGATTTAAAGGAGTCACATGACTTCTTATAGGATGAAGCTACCATCCAAATGCATCTAAGATTTTCACTAGTGAGCTAATTTTTACACTCAATATTGATGACCCTATCTTGCCACATGCTTCCACTTGGCTTTTCTATTTTTGCAATTCTAGAAGTGATGAGCCCCATGAATTCATCGATATGTCTGTTTGGCATGTAATAGACAATAAAGTTTGGCTAAATCAAGGAACAGCCATCTCCATGTTTTCAACAAATAATACAAACTCTCTATCCATTCTTCAGGTTGGATCTCCTCCAATTCAATTTCCCATAACTCCTGATATTATATTTTACCAGATGTACCTCTGGAATATATTCTTTGGAATTTATTCTTTTTACTACTTCTATTCTACCTCAACTAGGAAACAGTTCTTTTAAACAAATATTTTTGTCACCATGAACATAGGCATCCCTCTATACAAGACACTGTGCACTTGACTGTCAACAATGTCAGCATTTATCCTGAGTTTCATCCACAAACCCTACCTTATTTAGTTATTGACACTGTAGCCCAAATTATCTTTCTAAAATATAAAACTAATGAGTCACCCATCATTTCTTCTTAAAAGCCTTCAAGCTCTACTGATTGCCTTGATGATGAAGTACAGACAGCTTAGCACCCTTATAAAGCATGCGCATCCCCTCCTACAGGGCACAACCTACCTCTTGGCACTCCCAGCTGTTCACCTGACCTTACAGACCTGCTTTAACTCCTCTTTCTGAACCTCTCCCATCCCTGCCCTTCTCCAACTGCACAAGCATACTGTAACTTTCTGCCTGGAATAAGTCAGAAAATGTTTACCCATCTTCCTATTTCATTTGCAAAATGAGCAAAAATCAAGGGTGTATTGGATGCACCATTAGCAAGGATATCTTGAAGATTTTATAATTCTCTGATAGAAGCATGTATTAAAGAGATTTGGGAACACTTGCCTACATCTTCATGGACAAAATCTGCAGGGGTGCGTATCTGACTGACAGTTGCATTAAGTCAGATTTTTATTGCTATGACCAAAATACCCAACAACAACAACTAAGAGGAGGAACAGTTTATGTTGGCTCATAGTTTCAGAGGTTTAGTGCATAGAAGGCCTTCTCTGTTGCTCTTAGACACAAGATGAGACAGGACATCATGGCAGAAGTGTGTGGTGACACAGCACTTCTCTACACAGGGCAGCTAGGAAGCAGGGAGAGAGGGGGAGTGACCACAGGGAACATGAAACCTTCCAGAACACACCCCCATGACCCAACTTCTCCAGTTATTCTACACTTGCCTACCCTTACCATCCAGTTAGTTTATTCAAACTAGGATGGGCTGATCAGGTTACAGCTCTCAAAATCCAATCATTTTACCTCTGAACACTACAGCATTAACACAAGAGCTTTTGGGGGACTCCTCAGATCCAAGCCATAACAATAGAGGAAACTCAGTGGCCCTAAGCAAGGGCAATATCTACTGAAAGCTGGACATCTTGTTATCATGGAGGTGAGGTGAGCATAGACGTACCGGCCTACCTGACGACTTCACTGAGGCTTAGTCTCCATTCCAAGATTTTGAGCACTTAAATGCATCATTACTAACAGATTTCCATCTGGAAACCTTGAACATGACATTTAGATTTAAGATACATATTCTTGCCTTATTACATTTGTTCACTTTTCTTATTTAATTTCAAAATGAAACACTGCATTACTTCATGATTTAAAATTAATTCTACTTTGTTGTTTTGTTGTTGTTGTTTAGTTATAATGTCTTGGTTTAAATCCTGGACAAATTCTACATCCATGTTACTTGTTTTTTCAACTTCTAATTGTTCTAACATACTCTTCCTAATACAAGTAAATAATTTTATGTCGTTTAATTTGATTGAATCATGTTATTCCTCACACCTACCTAACAGCCTTCACTACCCTCCAAACCACAAAAACATAATATCTGTCAGGAATCTTGGAATCTCTTTTTGTATATAAAATTTTGTGTGGGCAGAAAAGCAAAGCTCAATGCTCAGAATGTCCTTGGTTTCTGTGTATTAAAATATGAAGAATTTTAAACATCAGAACTTCCAGGGACCTGAGAACCATACAGATAAAAAGCTTTATTTTATAAATAAGTAAACCAAGACTCAGAGTTTGTAATCCAAGTTTGCAAAAGTAATACATGACAGTCAAATCAGAAGCATGGAGCTTCCAGCACCCAGGGCAATACATTTTACTCTAATAAAATGCTATTGTATTCAGATGAAAAATAATAGTACTAGAAGGCCATTTTTATGCATGTTGTAAATGTGTGTTCTTTGACAATAAAACTGGAAGACATTCTATTATTCTTACATAACAATAAGCCTGACATATAAATATTTTCCTCTCATTATCTAGTACGGTCTGATGGGTTCATAAAAGGCAGGCAGAAAGAAAATGACACAATAGGGAACAGAAGCTCATCTCAGTGTTTCCTGGTGGTCAGATTCTCCTGCACTGTTTACATGGTCACAGCCAGCTGCCCTGGTACAGCCAGTCGTCAGCTGCATACATACCTTTGTTCCTATCAGGTAGTCAACACCAATTCTTTACCAGTTTATTATAGCCCAAGGAATTGACATACACTTGTAGATGAAAGGAAACACAGGGGAGAAAAACGTAAAAATATGGATATGAAAAGGTAATTGATAGAAAGTAGTGGGTTCTGAAGAAAATTCCTTAATTAGTAGTGATGGTGATGGTAATAGTCGTTGCAATAAAGCAGATGGTAAGATGAATGGTAATAGCAATGAGAGCTGTAGTGGTAATGGTAGTAGTAGGAGTGGTCATGAGAGTCACAGCACAAATTGTGGTGGTGGTGGTGGCAGCAATCATTGTAGTGTGGTGGTGAACTAGTAGCAATGGTGTTAGCAGTGGAGGTGGTACTAGTAGTGGGACTAGTGATGGCGGTAGTGGTGATGATAGTAGTAATGATCTGAGTAGTGTCAGTGGTAGTAGAAGTAGTGGTGTGATAGTAGTTAATATCCTGTTTTCAGTTGAGAAACTGTATTTTTTTTTTTTTGGAAAGATTAAATGAAAGTTTAAAAGCTCAAAAGTTTTAAACTAATAAATTTAGCAGCCAGAATATTTATATGCTCAAAAATATTGATCTTTAATAATATGAGCTCACAATATAATAATCTTGAATTGTCAACAGTAAATTATACTATGTCAGTGGTGCAGTGGAAGTAGCAGTGGTGGTAATGGTAGTGGTGATGGTAATTATGGTGGTCATAATAGTGGTGGTGGCAGTAATAAGAGCACAAAGAACACTGGTGGCAGCTATTTCCTGGGAATTTACTAAAGGTCAGGATTATTCAAACCCTTGCAAGTAGTGATTAATTTGTATTTTTCTCAAAATAACCCTGAAAGGTAGGTACTAATTCAATTACTTTTTGACAAGAAAGTATAGCACTGCACGCAGTTCTGAGCAGAGTGTCCAAGGCTTTGCATTTGGAAAATGGCAAAGCTACAATCTGAACCCAGCAGAATGGATGCAGTGCCCATGCTCCTAGCTGTTGTGTCTCAAGGGAAGGTACTGACTGATCATCCACAAGTCTGATGATGAGTAATTAATTGTTAATGAAGAAATGAGAAATAGTTTTATAATCCTGGCAATTCTGAATCCTATTTGTGGAAACGTGTAATGTGTATCCTATCTAAGCATGTTTTTGTGATTATTAAATTTTGAGCTCATAGTATTCAAGGATTGTTGGAATAACTTTCAGTTTATGGCTAGCACCTATCAGCTACGAGCAACTCGGAGTGCTTGAAGAACCTACGTTTGTTCAGGCCTGATAGGAACGCCAGCAGGATGGGGTGCTCTGCTCTAGCGAGCCACTAGTGAAACCACATTCTCAGCACTTGTGGTTAGCATTGCCAAACTACCAGGCCAGGAAACCAATAGTCAGGAGCTTCAGGGCATCAAATCCCTGACTCAGAAGGCCCACTCCCCTAGGGACAAAGACCCTTCCAGACAATACAATATTTAGAGCTTCTTCATAGTGCGGTTACATTAGGCATAAGATGAATGGCTTATGGATATTATCTTGCTTATGTATGACTGATGGGAATGCCCCACCTGAACCCTATAACGGTTGTATGCATTCCAAAAATAAATAAGCTACTGGATGTAGGCTAGATCACCACCAGCCAGTTTTCTCAACAGCTCCTGGTGTCTGTGTGTTGACTCTGTGTCTCTGCCTCCCATGACTGAGGTAGCCAAGTGACTAATTAACCACACCAGTGACCAGAACGACCACTAAGGATTAATATTTTTGAGCATATAAATATTCCGGGTGCTAAACTCATTGGAGTTGGACCTTTGAGCAGGTTGTTTTAACTTTCCAATGCCTCAGTTTCTTATCTGAATGGGAGATACTAACTGTACTCCTATCATAAGCTTGTTTTGTGAACTGATTTGATTCAAGGACATTGATTTAAAAAAAAAATTAGGGCTAGTTAGTTAAAGGGCAGCTATTACTATGTGTTCACATGTTAACTCATTTAATTTTTACAGTATTTATGATGAATCAATAAATGTGAAGGGGGATTCAGTAAGTAAATTGATAAAGTCACTCAAGAAGTAATTAGTTGAACAGGGATTTAAATCACTGTTTCTTTAGCTGTTAAATGCCACGTTCTTGCCATTGCATGACAATCTTTCTTATTAGATTACAACACAGCTTTCCTCACGTCTAATCTGTCCCATCCATCCCACTCACCAACAGGATCCCTGGGGACCAGCCTCATCTCCAGGGCTCCTTTGAGCACAGCAGGGTGTCTGACAAAACTTGATTAATCCACGGAAGCCATTCCCCAGCAGTGTCAAACTGAGAGCCTTCCTGAAATTTTTTCAAATCGCAGCAGAAAAAGAGAATCTGTCTTTTCTGTTATGGCAGTGAGAAAACATAAAATTGGATACTTTCACTGGCAATATTTTTCCACTAAGTAGAAAGAATCAGTGAAGAAGAAGGCAGGGAGGCCAACCTAGAAAGAAAATCAGGAATAATGAATGAAAAATGACTTCTGGAATGTTCATTTTTTCCCGTTCAGTTGTTTCGGAGACTCAACTGTGTGCTTCCACTCTCAGCAATTGGAGAGTTTAGCCTTCCGTTAGTTTCTGTGAGTCATTATACACCCCACTATTTCCATGAGCCAGCTAGAGGTTGAATTCTGTCACTCAGACAGAACACAGAAACCTCTAATGCAACACACAGTTATAAATTGTGCTATTCCACTTCCAAATCTTTTAACCTAAAGAGATTAATTTTTGTTTTCTAAATGAGCATAATTTTAATAGTAATCGACTAATGATGCTTAGAATGATAATAACAAGTTGATACATTTTGTCACTTGAAACACTAGCAATGGTAGAATTTAAAACTGAATATCATGTTTTAAAAACTGTAAAGGAAAAATGAAAGAAAGCAACATTAGTTTTTAAATCACAGGTTTTTGATTTTTCATTCAAGCCTCCCAGGGTTCTCTGGAAACCTAATGAAACAGAAGGAAGATGAGGGTCCTTCACTAAACTTCTAGCATTAACACTTTAATAATTCATTAAATTATTATGTGTGGATATGAGTAAATAACTGAATTCCTTTTTGCTTCTATTTCATTATACACAGTGTGCAAATAACGATAATATCTACCTCATTGTGATGCTGCACAGATTATATGAATCTCCATATGGAAAATATGTTAAAACACTAAGAATATCATTCAACACAATAAATCTTTACTCATGTTATTGTCATTTCCTAAGTATGTTTAAAATAATATATTAATGTAATTTTAAAATCACAAGGAAATAAACTGTTGTTTCCTGCAATTGTATTAACTTCTGGTGTCACTGAAACAGGGTTCTATGTTTTTGGTCAGAGTACATCGACAATGGACTTCTAGTGGTTCAAACACCTCTGAAGTAGAAAATCCTAAATTGATTAACTAACCATACTGTCCAAGTTATGGATATGCAGTCTGATTCTTTATTAGAAGTTGGATAATTTTTGTTTGTTTGTTTTGCTGTGCTGGGGTTCGGACCCAGGGCCTCCTATGATAGGCAAGTGTATTACCCCTGAGCCACACTTCAGCCCTCAAATGGATAGTTCTTAAGTCACAAATCTGCAACACAGAGAAGCAAGTAGATGTTTCCCGGAGAATGTGAATTCTAAATGCAGTGTGTTAAATCTGGAGTAGTCAGGTTTTTCCCTTCTCTGACTAATACCCACATTTGATGGATCTTATCAAGGCACAGCATATTTTATTCCCCAGCGTTGACAGTTATACATCTAGTTAGTACTTATCAGATGATGAAAAGAAACCAAAATATAGCTTGATTTCAGTCCTGATATTAAAATAAAAGATCAAAACAAGAAAAGAAAATTTAGCTGTCTTCCTAATTTCAGAAACTCTTCAGTTATTGGTAAATGTTCACTATTCTGGGCTACCAGCACAGGATAAACAAATAATTAGACCTAATGACCTAAGAGAACAATCTGAGTGCTCACTCAAAATTCAGTGAGAACTAATTCTATGATGCTAATTAAAATGTTTGGGAAGATTATTTTGAAATAAATAAATTTTGTGATTCAGACAGAATTCCAAGGAATAAGATTTTTTTGAGAGACAAGAGGATTGCAGTGTGACCTACCCTCCCCATCTGTATCCATTTACCAGGTTGCCCTAAGACATTGATGTCTTCATCTATGTGAGTTAAATGACTTACATTTTATATTCTCCATTAAAATGTAGAGAATTACACCAAATACTCATGTAAGGATTTGGCCTTAAATTAGCATTAATTCTTCTTGTTTTATGATTCCAGAAGGTCCTGGATATACTGAAGAATCACACACATTTTGATCATATAGTATAAATAAGTTTAGCCTGTTTATTTTATCATGTGCTAGAATATAATGTTAGACTATAAATTTATAAAAAAAAAATTTACATCTGTTCTTAAGTTAAACTTTTTTTATACTATAATAAACCCAAGTTGTTTGCATACCCTTTGTAAATAGTGTCCTAATAGGTATTTGAATATTTGCATGCATATATGAAATAATGACAAATTATTTATTCATCTGAGTGATTAGAACTTTTCAAAGCATAAAGACTAGAATATGTTTCTTCCAGCATTTATGAAAATTGTTTTACAGTATAAACCCTGATATAAAATTATTAAATATAACATTATTCACAGTATTCCATGCCTAATTTTCCAATGGTAAAATGACTCCAAGCAAAAATAAAAAACAATAACTTTTCAAATGTTCATAATCTCCAATCTTCTTACCATGAAATATAAACTTTTCTATTCAATAGGAGATAAATTTTTAACTAAAAAGGCTGAAATAGTTGATTTCACATTTCATAGTTTTGCAGGTTATTCCACTAATGACATGACCAAGTAAAGTCATATGTAAATTTTTGGAAAAAAACAGATAGAATTCAGAAGGTTACTGAAATATGACTTCTTCATCAGCAGAGAAATTAGAGCAGCAATCTCAGTAAGCCTCTGACTAAATGTTCATAGAAAGTGCATTTAAAATCAACGCATAGTGTCTGCAGATACTATGTACTAAGAACCTGTGTCCTAAGGTGTACTAAGAATCTGTATAACCAATAAGATAAAGGGATAACCACAATTTAAATAGAAAGCTTCACATAAGCATGCAGCCAAGAGGCATGGTATTCCCATACAATGAGAGTACACATTCAAAATTCTTGACAGTTTTCAAACTTGAATGAAGTGGGTGAAGACTGAAGATGGAGATGTGGTTAAGAGTTTCATCCTGTGGGAATATAAAGTCCATTCCAGTAAAAAGTCATTGATTTGTAAAGACCTGGCAAAGTAAGCCAAAGGGCAAGTAAGAATAACAGAAATACAATAAATTCAAGAACTAAGAGTGGAGGTGGGCAGAAAGCAGAACTAGTGAGAAGTCAGGAAGAAAGACCGATTTTATGCTAAAAAGTGATTTTTGGAATAAAATCCTATTTCACAGAGTCATGGGGAGCATTACATTTTTAAAAAGTCACTTGCAAAGTGTAAAATGCTAGATGGTGTCATTTATAATGAAGACAGAGAGTATGAGATCTGAAAGCTGATATTCTGAATTTGACCAATTTAACTACTGGAAGTCACTTATGTCCACCCACATTCTATTTCTTGTAATGTGAAATCGGGATAAAATAAAAGACATATGAAAGCAATTAAAAGAGTGTCATGTGCATACTATAAGCTCAGTTACCTATTTTTTTTTTAATGCTGCACTATGACTATTTTGCATGACCTCAAGATTGGGCTAAAATGATTGACACTTCATTTCCTAGGTATCAAAATTCTTCCCTATGGAGGGAAGAGAGATGCTTTTTAATGAATAGTGCTGAGCAGCTGAATACTGATAGGCAATAAAATCAACTAAAATAAGCCTTGATCTAAATTTCATACTTTGCAAAATATCTCTCTAAATGGCAATGGACTGAAGTATAAAATATAGCAATATAAAAGTATTTTTTAAATAAGAGCAAATATTTGAAATAAACAACAAGGTAGAATTGTTAGACTTGAGGCCTCAAATTACAGTCCAGAGAAGAAAAAGTCTATAAATTAGACTTCACTAAAATTAAAACTATTGCTTTCCAAAGAGGATGTAAAAGGAAGCTATAAATGAGAAAAACTGTCTCCTCTTTCATACATGCACACACGAGTGCACACACATACAAACACACAAAGACTCTTGATTCTCTCAGTCCTCATGGGTCATAACTTCTTAACTGTGAATCATTGCGATGATAACTTTCCTGAAAAGGCCTTTAACAATCATAAATCTCTTGCTCACCTTGTAAAGCCACACCATTAGTAGTATTCAATCAGGATTCCTCTAGAATTATATGGGACCACCTTGATTTTACAAGAAAATATCAGATATGAACTGACTGATTTCACTTCCAATACAAGAGCTGAAATGTGACCTTTTATTATAGGTCCAATACATTTCCAGTAGTATTTACATCTAACAATTCATTTTTGTTAGCCTATTTTTTTATTTTAAAATTTTTATTTGACAAAACAATTGCATATATTGAAGGTATACAACACAATGGTTGGACACATGTAAATGTTGCATGATGATTGTCCCATTCAAATTAATACAACTCTCCACACTAGCTATACATGAAGATACTTTCCACTTCAGAACTGAAACTTCCTAC
Source organism: Marmota monax (assembly GCF_021218885.2). Lineage (NCBI taxonomy): Eukaryota > Metazoa > Chordata > Mammalia > Rodentia > Sciuridae > Marmota > Marmota monax. The sequence continues at coordinate 4,958,850 of NW_026695198.1, read as the reverse complement.
CTGTTGACCAACATTTCCCTGTTTCTACCTCCTCCCAGCTCCTGATAACCACTGTTATTACTCTCTCCTTTTAGGAGTTCAGCTTCTTTAGATTTTTATGCATAAGTGAGATTATGCAATATTTGTCTTTTTGTGTCTAGTTTATTTTACTTAGCATAATATCCTCCAGATTTCAATGTTGTCACAAAAGACAGGATTGTCTCCCTTTAAACTAGTTTTATCATGTTTGTCACTTGTGAGAATGAGGCACATTCTTTTACTTGTTGTTTTAATATAAAAAGGCCTAATAGTTTTGACTGTTTTCTAGATAGCTATATTACCAAATTGTCTAAATAATCAAAATAAAGTTCTTGATTTTCTAGGTGTATAGTCATGTAAAAGAAAATAAATAAACACATCACTTATCCAAGGTAATATTGTTTGCATTTTTCATGAGTATTACTATTAAATGTTCTGCAAAAGCTCATGTTGAAGGGGACAGTGCTCAGAAGTGGGGCCTTAGGGATGTGATTGGATCATAAGAGGTCTGATCTGCTTAAAGGATTAATCTGTTGATGGATTCATACAATAATTGGTTTGGGGAAAGGGGCTTTGTAACAAAAGGTGTCATAATCTTTCTCTCAATCTCTGTCTCTCTGTCTCTGCTTCTTACCTGAAATGAAGCAAACAGCTTTGCTGTAAAACATTTGAATGCTACCCACCATGATGCTCTGCCTCAACAAGCAAGTGGTGAGGAACCAAGTGACCATGTACAGAAAACTGTGAAATTGTGATACAAATAAATCTTTTCTCTTTTAAGTTTATTGATCTCAAGTATTTGTCATAGTAATGGAAAGATAGCTAAAACAATGGATGACTATTATTCTCTCAAAAATAATTCATCTGAAATACTTTAATAAGGAACATATTTGCTATTCACTTTAGAGAGATGGTAATTATGATGTACTCTCAGTCTATTCCAAATTTCACTTTAAAAGAAATGACTGCTTAATGTTATCAAACACAGTCTTCTTAGATTTTTATTATATGTTATGTGAAGTTGAATCATAAATGATTACTTAGAATTAAACATTCAACCATATTGCATAATTATTTTGGTATACCTTTATTTAAAATGATTAGAGATTTTTACACTTGAATCCATAGATCCAACTGGTCTGCTACTTCATTTTATGCTATCATACTAATTTTCTGGTTTGAGAATGATATTGATTTCACTTTTTCTATTTTAACATATTAAAAGTTGAGTAATCTACAAATGCCTTAAAACAAACCTTCTTGATTAACTACATTATTCTTCTGGTATAACTTTGGATTTAATTGACTAATGTTACAATTATAATGATTATATATATATTCCTATGTCAAATTATTTAATTTTAGTCATAATATATCAAATTATTTATAATACATTACATATCTTAATAATGTCCTGGCATGAAATATGTGTCAACTATCTTTTTTGCAATCTCAGATTCTTTGGACATTAACTTAATCATGTGTTCTTTAAAGGCTAACACTTGTGTTTTATATCTGATATTATTGAATTATTATTTCCCAATATTATTGAATTATTCAAGTTTTCCACCTCCTTTGCAATGTATTTTGATAAGTGAAGTTTTCTTAAAATGATCATTTTTCTTTTCAAATCAATTGCCATAGAGTTTCTTATATTGTGACTATATTGTTTTGGTATAAAATATTTTTTTATATTGTCTTTTATATTTTTTTATATTGAGGTCTTTCCTAAGCACTGATTTTTAAAATTTTTTCTTCTTTTTTACTTTTCATTTCTATTATTGGTATTTCATCATGGTACTATCATCATGTCCTACCTGTTATTCACAATTTCCATTTCCTGGGAATTTTGCTTAAAACTCTGAAATATATTCTCTACCATGACTGAAAAAATACTAATGCAGTTCTACCTATGGTTTATTTTTACTCCATTTTTTTATTAAAAGTTTTATTGGTTTGAATGTTTCAGCCTGCTTGGGCTTCTATTATCAAAATACTACAAATAGGGTAGTTTAAAGAACAACAACAAAAAAATGATTTTCCCATAGTTCTGGATGCTGGAAGTCTAACATCAAGGTACCAGCAGGATTGATTTCTGATGAAGGATCTCATCTTGGCTTATGGACCACTATCTTCTCAATGTGACCATATTAAAAAATATATATATACACACATATATATTTATATTTGATAAATATTTATATTTTTATATTATATATTCATTATATATCATATAAATTATATATAAAAATATATATATTTTTGTGACCATATAAGAATTAACATATATATTATTTATGTTTAATATATATTTTTATATATTTATATTATATATTTTTTTCTTTTATAGATACAAGGAGGGGGGGGGGAGAGAAAGAGAGAAAGATGTATGAGATGAATAGGCAAAGAAAGACAGAGAGCAAGTCCTGTAGAGCCTCTTATAAAAAGATTCTATTTATATTTCACTGTATTCTCACTCCAAATACCACATTTAATCTGAAGACTACTTTCTCTGTGGTCCCATCTCCAAATTCAGTTATGTTGGTGGCTAGGGCTTCAACATATGAGTTTCAGGGAGAGATATCTCAGTCATATATAAAGAAGGTACAATATTTTATTTGTTAAGTAATCCTAGGGAACATATGTCAGGGAGAATAAGACACAATAAAAAATACTTTATATGGATTTATTGGCATTTGTAGTGTAAATTATAGAGGCATGTTTCTTCTAGGAGTCCAGAGAATCATCCTAGATTCCTCCCCCAAAAATCTTTCTAAAAGAATTTTTCAAGCTACAACCTGCTGGTAGGGTTAACAGATAAAATACAAGATTCCTAATTATGATTGATTTTACATAAACAAGTACTTCTTTAAGACACTTAATATCAATCAACAAATATATGAAAAAATGCTTATAATCTCTCGCAGTTAGAGAAATGCAAATCAAAACTACTCTAAGATATCTCACTCCAGTCAGAATGGCAGCTATTAAGAATACACACAACAATGAGTGCTGGCGAGGATGTGGGGAAAAAAGTATACTCATACACTGCTGGTAGGACTGCAAATTGGTGAAGCCAATATGGAAAGCAGTATGGAGATTCCTTGGAAACCTGGGAATGGAACCACCATTTGACCCAGCTATCCCTCTCCTCGGACTATACCCAAAGGATTTAAAAACAACATACTACAGGGACACAGCCACATCAATGTTTATAGCAGCACAATTCACAATAGCTAAACTGTGGAGCCAACCTAGATGCCTTTCTGTGGATGAATGGATAAAAAAAATAATGTGGCATATATACACAATGGAACATTACTCAGCAATAAAAGAGAATAAAACCCTGGCATTTGCAGGTAAATGGATGGTGCTGGAGAAGATAATGCTAAATGAACTTACCCAATCACAAAAAAGAAATGCCAAATATTTTCTATGATATAAGGAGGCTGACTCATAGTGGGGTAGGGAGTGGGAGCTTGGGAGGAATAGATAAATTCTAGATAGGGAAAGGGGGTGGGAGAGAAAGTGGGGACAGGGGATTAGCAAGGATGGTGGAATGTGATGGACATCATTATCCAAAGTACATGTATGAAGACATGAATTGGGTGTCAAAATACTTTATATACAGAGATATGAAAAATTGTGGTATAAATGTGTAATAAGAATTGCAATGCATTCTGCTGTCATTTATTTTTTTAATCAATAAAAAAGAAATAAAAAATAAAATTTTACAATTTATGTAAAAGTGGAATTTAAGTATCTGTCCTGCCTTTTTATAGTCCAAATAATTGAATGACAAATCATTTTTGTTGTTGATTTATTTAGGCATAAATCTTAACTTGTTTTGTGGGTTCTATCCCTTCATGGACCTTTCGTTAGAAATGAATCTTGTGTTTTATACCATGTTTATTGCACTGAAAATCCTTTTTGCACATTTTTCCTCAATACTGTTCTTTACAGAACATTAAATTCCATCCCACATTCCATGTGAAATTATTACATAGAATAGCAAATATTATTCTTGCTACACCGGTCTTTGAATTGCCCTCTGAAACACCACACTATAACCTGTACTATATTTTATGGCATTTTAAAATTCTCCTGAAGCAACTGGTTTTCTTCAGGATGTCAATTCAAGTACATAACAGTGCCTTGTACATTGGTTTGTTGCTGCTGTTTTGAAAAAAAAAAATTAAAATGCTGTACTTTGCTTCAGTGTTTCTTGAGGAGAATTCAATTGAGTTAGGACATGGTGCTGGCCCACTCATTTGGAGACAGAAAACTATCCAAGGCAGACTTTTTATGAGTGCTGTTAGAGGCTAGGTTGTCACTATCTAGAATCTCTTACCTTTTTATGACCTTAGGCAGTTAGGATTTGATTCATGGAGTGAACGGTGACTCATCATTTTTAGTATTACTTTGGGAAATGCTTATGGCAAAGTCAAGGAAACACATATTTATCAATGTAAATTTTTGCAGGATGGAAATACTATATTATATGTGGAATACACACATGAACACACACATACATAAATTTTCACATTTATTTCTTGTAACAGTGATTTGTTCTTGTTAACATCATGATTCCTAATTTATGTTACATTAGCTTTATTTAAAAATAAAATAAGTCCTCATTTCTGTTACATTCTACATTCTTTACCTTTAAAACAATTCTTGAGATGACTTATACCTAAACCTTACAGTGTGTACATTAGTTGTAGATATATTAAAGATACCACAACTAATAAAAGGTACATAAAAAATATTTTATATTATAAAAATTGACCTTTAAATAACCTCTGTGTGGGAATCAATCTATAAACCAATTAATCTCTCTGTCTATGGTGCAAGTGTCTTATCTAGAATCCTGATAAAGAATGGGGGGAGGGAGGGTCTATGTTTCCTTCTTATTTAGTCATTACACTTTCTCCTAGAAACTTAGGGTGGTCTTAGGGGTTTAATGTCATTTTGGTACTTATCGATTTCAAGTTTTCCTGGCACCACTTGTTGAAGAGGCTATCTATCACCATGTATTAAACTTGCTATCTATCACCATGTATTAAACTCAATCTCTCATGTGGCACAAAACTCAATTCAAAGTGGATTGAGGATTTAGGCATTAAATCAGAGGTCCTTCACCTAATAGAAGAAAAAATAGGCCCAGATCTATATCATGTTGGCTTAGGAAATGACTTCCTTGACAACACTCCTAAAGAACAAGAACTAAAATCAAGAATCAACAAAAGGGATGATATAAAACTAAAATGCTGCTTCACAGCAAAGGAAATAATCAATAGTGTAAAGAGAGAGCCCACAGAATGGGAGAAAATCTTTGCACCTGCACGTCAGCACAAAACTTAAGGATATATAATGAACTCAAAAAACTTATCACCAAAATAAATAAATAAATAACCAATCAATAAATGGGCAAAGGTACTGAACAGGCACATCACTGAAGAAATACAGTCAACAAATATGTGAAAAGCAATATCTCTAGCAGTTAGAGAAATACAAATTAAAACTACACTGAGATGCCATCTTACTCTAGTAGAAGTAGAATAGCAATTATCAAAACTACAAGTAATAATAGATGTTGGCAAGGATATGGGGAAAAAGCTACACTCATACATTGTTGGTGGGACTACAAATTGGTTTAATCACTCTGGAAAGCAGTATAGAGATTTCTCAAAAAACTTGGAATGGAACCACCATTTGACCCACTTGGTTTATATGCAAAGGATTTAAAATCAGCATACTACAGGGACACAACCATATCAATGTTTATAACTACACAATTGACAATATCTAAACTTTGGAATCAACCTAGGTGCCCTTTAACAGATGAATTGAAAAAGAAAATGTGGTATATATACACAATGGAATATTACTCAGCAATAAGGAAAAATGAAATTATGGCATTTGCAGGTAAATGGATGGAAATAGAGAATATTCTGCTAGTTGAAATAATCCAATCCCCAAAATCCAAAGGCCAGATGTTTGCTCTGATATACAGATGCTAACTTACAATAAGGGGTATAGGGAAGAATAGAAGTACTGTGGATTAGACAAAGGGGAATGGAGGGAATGGAGGGGAAACAAGATGAAGCAAACATTACTATCCTATGTGCTTATATAATTACATGACCAATGTAATTCTACCTCATATTCAAACAGAAAAATGAGAAGTTATACTCCATATATGGATAATATGTCAAAATACTTTCTACTATCATATAAAAATAAATAAATAATACATGTTGACAATATTTAGAAGATGAAAATATAAAATTTGTGTAAGAAAATTTATTTCAATGGACATTAATAACACTATTTTCACAAAGAGTAAAATTTTAAGTTTTAAAGTTTCCTAATTTTATTGAAAGCCAACTTTGGAGTCCTGAGTTCTTATTGTCAGGAGTTTACATGAAACTTTCAGTTAGGTGCCCAGAAATAATCAACTGTGTTTGTCTACACATTTGTTTGTGCCTCTATAATTTGTTATTGTGATTGCACAATGTAATATTTTAGAAACATATATAATTTGTTCAAATAACCATGAGAAAATGTAGAATTGGGTCTAAATCATTTATGAATATTTAAATAGATATAAGTAAAGTGAATTGTCAAGCAAAAATGTTATCAAAGTTAAAATAATAAAACAAGCTTGAGAAACTCATGAAAATGCAAAAAGGGATCTGTATTTAGATTACTTTTCAAGAACGTAAGTATCTTTGTACTTACCAACCTCCCAAATGGAAATAGTATATTGAAGATGAAAACAGTTATGAGGGTTTTTTTTTTTCTGGAAAAAAAAATCAAGACTAATCATCAATGTTTTTTAAAAAAACTTATTCTTACTTCAAAAAATTGTCAAGTAAATACATAGTGTGTGTCATTTTTAAAGATTCTCCCTTTACCCAATGATCTCAAATTTTTAGCAATTTTGGTTCATGTACTATAGTGTGTATATGTTTAAGAGAAAAACACTATTTAAAATGTAAAGAGTGTGTGGGTTCTGTTTAAAAACTAAGAAAAATAGTTAAATTCTCAAAGAACTGCAGAAGAAAATTCTACTCATGTAGTGAAGAATATCATCAAGAATAGAAATCTATCTATTCCTAAATATCGCCCCTATGAAGGTAACATAGAGTTTGGAATTCTACCATTAGAGACATATAACTTTTATATGTTTCAACTCAGTATAAAATGTCACCAGCCCTAGAGCACCTTCTAAAACCTCAGATGGAGTGTGTCCCCTTCCTCCACAGGTACATGGCACACTGTGAACTCCATGAATAACACTAGTGTGATTTGAACACTGTTTTATGTTACGCTATAATGAATACCATGTACATTGTTAGATCGTGAATCTATGCACAACCTAGTGCACTGAGCCTTCCCCAAATCATATAACTATAAATAAGAAATTGTGCATTGCCATATATTACGTAGATTTCATTATAAATGAGCTTATCTAAATCTAAATCCCATACTTTCTCACTATGTCACATAGCATTATAGTACTCACTCTTGAAATGCAATACTTATGGGGAGAATGTTTTGTTTATTAAATGGACTGATGTAAATTCGTTTGTCAGATGGTCTCTTCTTGACCAAGAACATAAAATCAGTAGTAATACTCTGACCTCATTATCAGAAAGAGGCTGAAACCATTTAATAAATATTATTGACAGATTATGAAAAATCAACCTAAGAACATCCCGTTTGCTTGGGATAAAAGCTATATTTTTAAAAATATTTTTAAAATTGTTGATGGACCTTTAGCTGAGCTACAACTCCAACCCCAAAAGCTATATTTTCACTTATGTGAAATTCTTAGTCTTGTAGTATTTATGACAATAATTGTAGAAGAACTAGAAAAAGAAAGAATCCAGTATCTTTTTATACAACAAAAGTAAATATTTACAACTTTCCAAATATTCACATTCAAAAAGTTGTATAAAAGGTAAAGTATGCCAAGCATAATTATTGAAACAAAGCTGTGATATATAAAAGTCTGAACATCAGGTAATCTATTTATTTTTTAAAATTTATTTATTTATTCTAATTTTTTATACATGGCAGCAGAATGCATTTCAATTCATAGTACACATATAGAACACAGTTTTTCATGTCTCTGGTTGTACACAAAATAGAGTCACACCATTCATGTCTTCATATGTGTACTTAGGGTAATGATGTCTATTTCTATCCACCATCTTTCCTACCCCCATGCCCCCTCCCTTACCCTCCCTCCCTTTTACCCTATCCAAAGTTTCTCCATTCCTCCCGTGTTCCCCTCCACCCCCATTATGGAGTAGCATCCACATAACAGAGAAAACATTAAGCCTTTGGTTTTGGGGGATTGGCTTACTTCACTTAGAATGATATTCTCCAAATCTATCCATTTACCTGCAATTGCCATGATTTCATTCTCTTTTAATACTGAGTAATATTCCATTGTGTATATAACCACAGTTTCTTTATCCATTCATCTACTGAAGGGCATCTAGGTTAGTTCCACAATTTAGCTATTACGAATTGTGCTTCTATAAATATTGATGTGGCTGTGTCGCTGTAGCATGCTGTTTTTAAGTCCTTTGGTTATAGACAGAGTAGTGGGATAGCTGGGTCAAATGGTGGTTCCATTCCAAATTTTCCAAGGAATATCCACACTGCTTTCCAAATAGTTTGCACCAATTTACAATCCCACCAGCAATGTATAACAAACATCTTATATAAAATTTGTTTTGACTCTGCTAACTGCAAAAATTATGACAGGCAGAAATTCTAAGTTTACTGACTTTCAATCAGAATTTGTATTTTTTTCTCCATATTCTGAAAAGTATGTGCAAATATAAACTCTACTTCTAACTCTCCCTGGCTTCACAATCAGCTAAGGAAAGAACGGGTATTTCTCCTCATCAAGTCATAGTTCTTGTTTGAAAATAAAAAAATCCTAGAAAGAAGAAATATTTGGGGTATGGCACACATTTCACTAAAGACAAACAATTAGAATGGTTTGCTCTTTAAATTATCCTAATACCAGATCCATCTAAGGCTATTAGGTCCTAGCAGAAAGTAATCCTTCAACATGCAATGTAACAAGTTCATAATTATTTCTCTATGTAATTTTAATTGAATATTATTTTAATAATTCAGATTAGTTCCAGTAAGAATTCCTTATTTTGTGTTTTATAGAGGTGGTTTGCCCTCTTTCATCTTCATACCTAAGTGCATGGAGAATTTTTTCATCCATTTGTAGCCTGAATGGCTACTTTGACTATAGTAATAGGCCTTGGAATAAAAGTCAATATGACCCACATGTGTGGATCATCTTGCCAAATATTACTCCATTCCTCATGTACTGTTCTACTAAAAACCAATCAAACAAACAAACAAAAAACACTTATAGGTGGCTATATATTCAGAAAAAAATCCCCATTCAAAAATTTACATCTTATATTCCAGTTCATAAATGTTATCATGCCTTGCTATATTTCTGTACATACTTTGTAAATTTTCACAGTGAGCAATATTATACATGGGGAAATACAAACTGTTCATTCACTAGAAACATGTCATTTACAGTTCAGTTTTTAGTAAGATTTCAACATGGATGTTAGAAACTCAGGGTAAGTCTTTATTGAAGGGTAGAATAATTTGTTTCTCAATATCTATAATGACAAATCCTCCTATCACCTCCTTTACAATTGTACTCACCTCCTCTATCCTACAAATTTCTTCTGTTTTGCAGAAGGCTAATGTTTTCCAGAATTACACATTGGTTAAAATATCCAGTGGAACAAACTCAAACTATTATAATTTTAAAACTGTGCTGAAATCTTTCATAATTGTTATTTTTTCCTTTCCATTTAATCTAACCCTCAAATTCAATATTTTAGAATATTGTTGATAGAAATTGGCATTAACATGGACAGTTGGGTTTTGCCCATTTCTAAGTCATCTGACTTTGGAGAGGCAACATCGCTAAATTATACTTCAGTATGAAGATATAAAGTGGTAAAATAAATTACAGTGAAATTTTCATGTTTAACAATTACTTGACTATTTTTTTTAATCTTCTTTTTGTCCTTAAAAAAAATCCTGAAATGAGGGACTGGGGTTGTGGATCAGTGGTAGACAGCTCACCAAGCACGTGTGAGGGACTGGGTTTGATCCTCAGCACCATATAAAAATAAATAAAATAAAGATATTGTGTCCATCTACAATTAAAAAATAAATTTAAAAAAGTCTTGTGCATGGAATTATTTCTTCAATTTAGATAAGTTTAATAACAATAACAATTACATATTCACATTTTAAAAGAGTTTACATATAATATACTTTTTTCATCACAAATGTCTGAGATAAGCTCATGCTAATTTTGGAGAGCTTGAAAAAATAGTACCAAAAGGAAACGTGACCCAAAGTAAAGATACTGAAAAGCAAAATTTGTGATATTAATCTCCATTCAGAGATTTTTCTGCTTTTTCTTTACTTTTATTTAAAGACATCTAATAGAAATAAATAAAACTTATATATCCAACTATGTCATAATCAGATTGTCTTCTGGATTTTTTATTTTCTTTTATTTCAGGGCAGACACTGGGGATTGAACTCAGGACACTTTATCACTGAGCTGAATTCCCAGCTGAATCTATTTATTCCTTTATTTTTTTAATTATTTATTTATTTATTTTTAGGCAGGATCTTTCTAAGTTGCTATGTTTCTGAGGCTGACGTAGAACTTGGAATCTCCTGCCTCCGTCTCCCTAGTTACTCATTATCACACCACAACACATATTCACTTTTCACATAGAGCATTTATGTGTGCATTTACTTTACTGTGCTGGCATTCGTGAAAGTCATTTTTTTACCTCTTCTCTGATTTGGAACCAGCTTTGTCACTGTCCACAATGAGTTCCTCCAGATCTTATCCATGAGAAAGTTTCCAGTCCTTACATAACTAAAGTTCTATGCCACATTTATACCAAGTAATCCTTCCTCCTAACTCATTTCTTCCTCTAACTTATTTTGACAGTTCAGTGCCATGATCTTTTTCCTAGTTCACTCATCTTTCATTTTTAATATCTTTATTACACTTTTCTGTCTTTGATCCTTCTTAGATGTTGATGTGGCTTCAGTGCTGTTTATCTCTCTATTTTACCTCCTCTGCAAACTGAAACCCACTCACGGTTTCAGCAAACATCTAGACAAAACTTGGAGATAAGTACCTTCAAATCATTTTTTTCACTAAATTTCGACTTCATCTAAAATATATAAATAAATTAAAATAGAACATATACCCAGAACACTTTTCCTTGATCCTCTCCCAAGTAAAATATATATTATCCTCACAAGACATGCAAGCTAAAATCTTGAGTTTTATTTAAGGTTCTCATTTCTCCTATATCTTGCATCTTAATCCTCACAAAATTCTGTTCACATTTATATCTCCTTTTCTTTTAACTTTTCTACCTAAATGTAAATGAACTCTTTGGAGTCTTAAAAATTATTTTCTGGCTGATGAAAACCCCTCTGACTATTCTGCTTATAATCATTCAGAAATGATGTGATTGTTCTACTATGGCTAGTAATCATGCCTCACTGTGACTCTATTTTGTTGGAGGACTGTCTGCCACCCTCAGGAAAAAACCCAAACTCTTAAACAGTTCATAGGTTTTCCAAGATTTGGTCACTGTCTACTTTTTCATTGTCACTTCTACACTTTTTTTCTCCATTTGTGTTAAATATCTGATAAGTCCTTTAAGGGGATATGTTCTTTCACTTCTGTTATATTTTAGATCTGAAATGTTTCCCAATGCTCATGTGTTGTAAGGTGGGTCCCTACTGCATCAGTATTCAGAGGTGAGGCTTTGGGAGGTGATTAGATCATGAGGGTTCTGGCCTCCTCAGTGGTTTAATCCATTGATAGCTAAAGGAACTACTGTGAGGTTTGGAAACTGTAGTCAGATGGGGCATGGGTGGCGAAAATATGTCACTGGTGACATTCTTTGGGGGACTAAAACTTGTCCCTGGACTCTTCCTCTCTCTATATCTGTTGCCTGGCTTCCATGAGGTGAAGAGCTCTTCTCCACCATGAGTTTCTACTGTGATGTTCTGTGGTCATGGCAGGCCTACAACAATGGAGCCACCAGACCATAGACCAAAACTTCGGAAACCATGAACCCAAATAAATCGTTCCTTCTCTAAGTTGTACCTGTCAGATATTTTGCTTCCAGTGACAAAAAGTTGACTAACTGAACATCATGTAACAGTTCCAGGGGTTTATAATCAAATCCTGGAGATTTCTTCTCCTTCTCCATGACTTAATCCATTTTACCACCTGTGAACAAACTTCCCTGGCTTCTTAGGTATCATACTCTTCTTGGTTCACCTAATTCTGAGAGAGGTTTAAATGAAAGGATCTCAGGAAAAACTGATGTTCTACTCCTGCCCTGAAGTCAGATCCATGTGGAAATTGGGTTATTATTTCATTTGGCCTCATAGAAACCCCCTCAACTGTGAGCTGCCCTTATTTGCCCAATTACTGGTAAGGCTTCCACACCCTTACCACCTTCATATTAAAAATATTGAAAATCTGACTTGTATGGTAAATATTTTCCAACATAAGACAATGGTGATGGTTGTGGGACAGCAAATATGCTAAAAAAACAACCCCACAGAACTGTAATATTTAACGGGTGAGTTTTAGACTATGTCAAAGTGAAATTGTTATTGGAAAAAATATATGATCGCTGGCTTCATCCGATCTTTTAATGAGAATTCCAGGTTTTTTTTTTTTTTTTGTGTGTGTGTAATATTAAAGTTTGAGAAGTACTGTGAAGGATGGTAGAGATTTGCAAACCTCTTACTTAGGTGGACTATTACTTAATTGGATTCTCTACCCATATATGGCCCTAGGAAATACCTGTGTGAGAGAATGAAGAGGGGGTCCAAGGTATCTGGAAGACCTTTAAGCCAATGAAGAAGAGAATAAATGCAAGTCTCCTAAACACCCAGGTGAGCTGAAGAAGTTCATCAATGATTTCAGGGTATCTTCAGGCCAAAGTCATCTCTTTGACAAATACCATGTTTTCCAAGCTGAATCTTCCTACTAACACTCCTTCAACATTAGTCAATGCCTGGGAGTAGCCCTTGGGATTCAGACCTCACCAGATGGGTCCTATATTAATTGTGCTCCTTAAGTAGGAGATCTTAGAAACATTTCCATAGTTGTCACATAGATTTTGCTAAGATGTTTCATAATCCTACCAAATCTTAACCATCTAGCTTTATTATAACATGCTCATGGACTTCAACAGGCATTTTGTTTATGTCCTCCTGTTTCTTTTCACTGATGTAGATTGAAGTGCCAGCCTGTTCCCATGACAGGGGACAGTGCTGAGCCAGGTCCATAAGGTCTCTGCCATTGAAGGTTAAAGGACATAGAACAAACTTATGCAAGTCATATACCAATTAAAATTTTGTTGAGTGTCACAATAAAAAAAAATAAACATTTGGTGATTTTTTTTGGAATAGGAAAAGGAGATAATCATTGAGGGTTTCTGTTTGCTTAATTTTTCTTTTAGATCTGGAGTTCCTAGGTGACATTTTATGTTTTGTCATTGCTATTTGACACTAAGTAGAAGTCTGATTATAATGTGTATTTCACTAAAGTTGAACTTTGTATTTTAATTAAATTTTAGAGAGACTTCTAGAGACTCAAATAGCAGAAACAATTTTAATTTAAAAAAGAAGTCAGTTGTCAGTTTGTTATCCTGCTAATGGATTGCCTATAGCTTGACTTCCCTTCAATTATTATGGAAAGATACATCAGCTAGAGTACTTTCAAACAGACACATTATCTTAAGTGAAACATACTCAAGAAGAATATAATGGTGGTATGTATATACACACATGATCACACAAAACCATGCAATAGAATATTAATTATGCTTTAAAAAAGAAATCCCACGTCTTGGAGTAACATGGGTGGAACTGGAAGACATTATGATTATTCTGAGTGAAAAAAATTAGAAACAGAAAGATAAATACTTCATGATCCTACTTACAAATCCATATACACCAATACCTGGAAATAAAATGGTAGAATGGTTGTTACGAGAGGCCAGAAGTTATAGAAAATGAGAAACAGATGTACAAATAGTACAAAGATGTAATTATTTAGGGTGAATAAATTCAGACATCTAATTCACAGCTTGAGGACTATAGTTAGTAATAACATATCCTGTGCTATATATTGGAAATTTGCTATAAGATTAGATTTCTGGTGCCCTCACCACACAAGAAAGAAGAAAGATAAAGCTTAAAGAGTTAAAAAACAACAACAACAACAAAACTTAACAATCTGAGTAGAGCGCTATGATGATTTTGAATTGTAACATTATGCATATGTACCTCAAAACATCATATTGCACACCCCAAATATATATATAGTTAAAAGAAGAAATATATATGTTCTACTTATTTTCTACCTCAAAAATAAGAAAAATATATTTTTATTATTAAATCTTGATTATCTATGCCACTATCCTCATTCATCTTCATGAAGTCTTAATTTATTTTGTAAACATATTTGGAATACTTATATTAATATGAACATTTCTTTTTTTAATACCTTTAAGGGTAATTGTTAAGTAACATTAATCTCTAAGTAAAATTTTAAGAATGGCTCCTTGTGTGATCTTAATTGCAGATAAGTTATTTTTCTATTCTTTCATTTCCTTCTCTGTGTTCAGTGAACTTCATTAATGTACTCTTTGCATCATTGTATTTGAGGATCTAACCAGTGCAATATGTGCAGTGATAAAATAGCTCTTCTTAATTATCGGTAATTGCTGCCACAATATCCATCTGCTCTTCTTTGTTACTCTATTCAATATGATCTGAGAGGAAAGGGAGCAATGGATTCCAAAGTTGGTGCACAGGATGAAATTTGTTCATTATCTTCCTCTGTCCATGCTAATAATTTAGAAACAGAACATGACCCAGGTTTGTAATTGCAAATTGAATATCAGAATTTCTTTTCTCACTCTGAAAGTAGCAGCTTGGGTAAAAGGTCTACATTTTCAAATGATTAACATGGGGGCATAGCTCAGTAGTAGAGCATTTGCCTAGTATGATGAGACTCTGGGTTCAATCCCAGGCACTGAAAAAAAAATATTAAAATGACTTTCTGGAAATGAACCTCTCTAAACCTGCTCTTAGATTTGTGAGAAGGTAGTATAGAAGCCATCTGATCCCCATGAGAGGATCCAATCCAGAAGAGAAGATGAGAAATGAAGAGAAAGGAACTGGATCCAGTGATATCTTTTGAGGACCCCATGTAAAATGAGCCTACAGACAGTGCAATCCTCACATTATTTCTTATACAAGTTATAAGCTGATTATTTCCTTTTTTGTTTAAGTCAATTTACTTTTATGTTTATTTTTTACATTAGTAAACTCTTCATGTGGTCTAATTTTTAAAATATAGTTTTAAATTTTAATGAATACATCATAATTGTACATATTTATGGGGCACAGCATGACATTAATACATATATACAATGTATAATGATCTGATAAAGATAATTTGGCATATCTATTACCTCAGACATCCTTCTTCATGTTGAAAACATTCAATATCCTATCTACTACCTATTTTGAAATATTCAGTTAACCGAATATTCAATTAACAGAATTATCACATTGTGCTACAGAATATTGGAAGTTATTCCCCTTATCCAACTATACCCCTGTACTGCCAATCATCCTCTTTTCATCCCCCTTCCCAACACCTTTCCCAGGCTCTGGTGACCACTGTTCTGTTCACTACTTGTAATGAGATGGATTTGTGTGTGTGTGTGTGTGTGTGTGTAGGCTGATTTAGAACTGGATTTTATCAATTTCAACTGAAATACCCTGAGTAATGGGCAAGGTTAATGAAATTAAAATCTTGGCTCAAACATCTTACAATTTGAAGATAGGAAAGTTATGTCCAATTCATTCTACATAACTTTCCTATGTTCATATATGAATTCACCACCAGTATAACTCCACATTGTGTTCAATCACAAGAATGGGATCAAAATTATAATAGGTTGCACTCAAAATATATAATAGAATAAAATATATAATATTTCAAAATACATCAAACTGTCATGTATATCTAAAATAAATAATAATAATAATAATAAAGCTCTTACAATATTTGGTGATAAACAGTAATTTACACTACTGGCAAAGAACTGTTGGAGGTGTCATAGTATTGTCTGGTAAGCAACCCAAGGAACAAGCATTCTGGAAAACTAGTCTGACTTCTCAAAGGAAGTGGCATTTGTGTAGGCTTTTACAATATGAATAAGAATTTCATCAGGAGGAAAACTGAATGAAGACATTATTGGTAGTGGAAGACATGCTAAATATAGAGCAAAAATGACACTCTGTTCCTATTTCTTTATTTCACAGATTGTAAGAAAATGATGTCCTAAGTGATAATTTTAAGCATAATTTTATGAGTTTGCTGACTGAACTTCCTATCAACTCCTATTCACCAGTCATGCATAGGAAGCAGAGGAATGCAAATAATTAGTCAATGTTTATCCAATTTATTTGGCACTGGAATTCTGTGTTTAATTTTCACTTATTACCTGAAAAATAATATCTTGGTTCTGGGAATAATACTATAGATTTTTTTAGAAGACCTTCTAATTATCTTTTAAGTATACTACTCTTTCCATGATTGTCTTTCTGATCATTTGGATTTAAAACTTAACAATGAATATTATCCTCATGACTTCTCAATAGGGAAAACTTACCAAGTTGGAACAAATATCATCATTAACTTAAGTAGAATATACTCATAGACTATTCTTTTCCATAAAAAAAACACTTAAATATTTTAGAAGCAAGAAACAGGAAATTATCACCAAGAAAAGGTAGAATTTTTAATACTGTTTTGTTACCATATAAAGATGTTGGAGATTATTGAAGCAAAATCTGTACATGATATTAAAAAAAAAGTCATAACTAAGAATTTCAGGCCATCTAGAACTATGGAAATGCTCATTTAAGACACCAAAGCTTAAGGATACTCAAGCAGCACTCTTGTTTCAATCAAAGTCAAATATGACCCTTTCAGAGGAAGCTCTAATCCCCAGGAGATCACAACTGAGAGAAATATTAAATCTACAAAAGAAGAACCTGAAAATGAGCCAAGTATTTTTGAGTCTTTCTAATACATGTCTTGTTCACAAAAGTTCAATCACAAAGGGCATTAAAAAAAAAAAAAAAAAAAAAAGACATGTCAATTTCTCACTTCAGAAAAGCTACCCAGAACAAGAGGCTATAGTACCACAAGCTAAGGCTGCTTTTAATCTTGACAAGACCTTCCTTGAAGGGCTAACTGTGAAGAACAAATAAAAGAACAATGACCATGCTTAGAATTGTGAACAAACAGAACATACCTGTTCAAAAGAGAGTCCTAAATTCAATGGCCATTTTCAATCTTAGTGTGCCATCATGCCTTGCAATGTTACCTAAAAGGTTACCATTTTTTATGTCCGAGTCCCAGTCCCTCGCTACTTCATACAACATATAATATTCTAACAGGCTTTAGTTTAATAAAGTGGAATTATTTGTATGTTTGTCTCTTTTCACTGCTTTCAACTAGGACCAGAATTTCAACCACATGGGCAAAGAGCACAGAGATCCTTGTTTATTGTCATGAACACACTCAGTTTATACTTAAGATTGGCAATCACTTAGATCCGGGCCTGCCCCCCTTGAATGACTTGAACAGTGTAAATAAAAACTTTAAGAGTATCTTCTGATTTGATCCTTCTCTTGGCATTTCCTATCTCTTCGAATTTCACAGATATTTATGTGAACTTTCAAGCAGAAAGCTGGCTCCCACACTATAAATTTCCTCTTCATCATGCACAACACTAACTCATTACAATATCTGATTGTTTTCCTATTTTTCCCTTCTACTCATAGCCTTGCCTCTAAATCTTTATCAAGTGAACTATTTCAGTGCATAATTTTTCCTAATTAAAAATTGCACATATTTTCCCAATGGTCTCTCTGCCTCAATTTCTTTCCCCCATACTCATGACTGTCTCCACACTGACATCAGAGTGAGGGATTGTCACTCAGGGTTTGATCATGACAAACATTTGCCTGTAGAGTTTCTACCAATTCTTTAAGACTCAATTCAAACAACAGAGGCAGCAGTCAATGGTCTCTCAACCAGAGTGTCCCTCTGCAATATTATGCATGCCATTTGTCTTAATCCTCAATAAAAATTTGAAGAATTGTGTGCACATGGTTGCTTGGTACCCACATCAATCCTTCCTTTTGCAGAGAACCACAAGATAATTGAAACATTCACCCATGATTATATTTTAAAAAGGTGTCTCCTCATTATACTATTCCAGAAGATTGCAGGCCCTTTTCAATATGGAGGTTTTAAAAATATAATTTCCAAGGTCCTAGCATCATAGGTTCTGATTTTGTTGGCCCAGGGTGGGACTTGAACATCAGTGTGTTTTATATCCTTTTACAAATTCCTAAAGTGCAGCCAAGGAGGAGAGTTAATGGGCATGTGGGATTCCACAAAGATATTTTCCTGGAAAGTTCATGACTGAATGAGCTAATCAGATGAAAGGGAATGATTGATATACCCAAGTTCAGGGTCAGGTTTACTTCGTCGCCTGCTGAATATGAGCAGGAGGCATGTAGTACAGAGGACAACACAGCCTGAGACAATTAGGAGACTAGCCAAAAGAATGCATCAAACAGCAAGAGGATAGAGAAGAAGAACGGAAAGAAACCAAAGATTTGAGGCTATTATTGAGATGCTGATTATACTTTGTACAAAGCCTTGTCACTGATGTTTTACCTCTTGACTGTCCCAGAGAAATGTCGTCTAAATGAGGACAACATTTTGCTTAAAATTTTCAGCATTCCATTCCAGGCCCATAAGAGTGATCAGTACCTTTGGCCTCCAATGTAGAATATGGAAGGAAAGAAAGAGGGCAGGTGTTCAGTCTTGTAAATTGTTAAATTTTAAAAGTACATGGCAACTATTGAGTTGTTCAGTGACTGATAATTTTTCTATAAAGGAGTGTTGAGCAGGATATAATGGCACACACCTGTAGTCAAACCAAGTCAAAAAGCTGAGGCAAGAGGGTCCCTTGAGCCTAGAAATTTAGACCAGATTAAACAAAAAGCTGGACTCCCTTTGAAAGAACACCCACATTAAAAAAAGAAAGAAAGAAATCAAGTCTAGGGACATAGACCTTGGGTTTAATATCCAGCACTGGCAAAGGAAAAAAAATTAAAAAGGTAAAAAGAAAGAAAATGGAGTGCTCTAGAATATGTTTTTAATATTTTAAAGTTCCTATATATAGTTTTTAAAATGAAACAACAACTTATTTTTAAAACTAATATTTTTTGTACATTCCTCCACAATTTATGACATGGACAGTGGGATTTCCAAAAGATGATATTAACTAATAAATTCCTACTCTCACATCATCTAACTTGGGAGCTCACTTCTGAAATATTGCAACCATAAACAGATTCACAATCAATTACAGTCTCAAACATGTAACATATTATAACTATAGACATATTAATAATTAAGAATTTTAAATATTATAGCACAATAGTTTACTTTTATTTATGTCATAAAATAATTGAAATAAGGACTTAAAATTGATTCATCAAAGATCATGAATATCATGATCATTTAGATTAGGCCAAATAATAAAGTTTACTTAATCATTTTGTACTACTACACAATATTTAAAACAGCATTTTGTCCAAACAAACCATTTAGCACTGGGGTTACGTTTAAGAGAGGGGTATCAGTGTATATATTCAACTTAGAATGAGTATATCAATAAAATATGTGCTTATGGCTACAAAAATGAGATTCTTGGAGTTTAAAGAGGTTAGGGATAAAAATCAGAGTACCAAATTAAGAATGGCCAAGACAGCATTAAATTGGCATAGTACTTTTTTTCTAGTAGTTAGATAATAAGAAAATCATAAAATATTATTTGTATAACTGAAGATTCATAACCCTGAATAATAATCAGATATTATGAAATTACTGACTGGGCAGTTAGACAGCAAGATGAATTAAACAATGAGAACCATAAGGAAAGATAGTTCCATCATTTTAGCAGTTAATATTTTCTAAAAAACAGAAATACATCCTGACACAGATTTGTATCTGTGTTAGAACAACTAAATATTAACATGCCAATAAAATGAATTATTGCAGTAAATGATATGATAGTTTAAATAATAGGGTAGCTTACCTGCTTCATGCAGTATTTTTGACGACTAGAATCTATTAGTAAAAGGATTGATTTATATAAAAATCACAATTTTAAAATGCAAATGTGTACATTGACAATGAAATCAGAATAGGTTTCCAGTTGCCTTATAGCCCCCTTTATTATCAGTCCTTTCTCTCATTAAAAGATTGTGATTATATTTCTTGTAGGCATCACAGGATAATCAGTGAGCACAAAACTGACTTCAATTATTGACAATGAATTTAAAAAGGAAAATTACTTTAATGTTTTGCATAAGCACCTGGTATTACAATGTTGTTTTGACTTTAGGTACAAAGAATTTGAAAAATATTTCCCTTAAAAAATCAATGCAAAAACTGTGCAAGGGTCAAAATAAGCTATTTTAGTGTTCTAGAGTGTGACTAAAATTGTATAACCAATGTCAAACTAAGAACAGTGAGAATCTTGCCCAACAGTCTGTGACAGTTTCGTCCCTGGTCGTCCCAGAGCATCCTCAGTTCTGTTGATTGGATGGTTTTCCCTGCATAAGGAAGCCACCCAAATCAGCAGCTTCACAGCTGTTGTGAGAAAGAACTCACTGCATGCCAATCATTGTCAGTCAGTTTGGCAATCTTGGTGTCAATCTAAAAGAGAGCTCAATAACTCTGCTAGCCTGTGTTGAAGTCCTATTGGAAACAATGAGTAGACTGCAGGGGTCTCACAGATTTAACAGAGAGCTTCAGAAGTTGAGAGAGTCAGGAAACACAGAGGACTTGATAGTCTATCCACCCATCCCTGGTGCACGCACAGTCAAGACCACAAGGGCTAACACACCCAAAAATCCCTGGCAAAGAGAACCTGAGCACACACACCTGAAATGTCCATAGGAAGTAAAAACCATGGACGCTTCAAAGAGAACTGACATTTGAAATCGCTTGCCAGGCATATATTCATGAACAGAAAGAAGAGACCTTCCTGGCTTAAGGTCTTTGAGCATTCGTCCTTAGACCACCTTACTATGAATCCTAAGCTACTCAAACACAGTGAATTCAGTAGATTGCCACCAAAAAAAAAAAAAAAAAAAAAAGGAAGTAAAGAGAATGAGGCCAGAAATAACCAGGAGGCACATATGGTAGGAAAGAGCAACTCTGCGTTTTTTCCAGGCAGGCCATGAAGCAAACAACAAACAAACAAAACATCAACTCTCAGTGGAAAAAGTCAGAACATAGAATTCATTAATTAGAATTAATCAGTGGTCTCCTCGAATGTTTGTCATTCAAATCAGTTTTATCAAAAAATAAAAAGAAATGAGAAAATTCGACCAGTATTTTAAAGAAAAATGTTCTAGATACTATTGTATCAGACTTCATGAAAGCTTTTATAAACATTTTCGAACAACCAAAAGGAATCACATCTAAAACATTAAAAGAAATATAATGACTTTGACTCAGGGAATAGTGAATCCCAATAAGCACAGAGTTATATATATATATATATATATATATGAGTCAATAAAACTTTTGAAGTTAAAAATATACTGGCAAAAAAAAGTCTCCGGAGGAAGAAGCTGAAGGGAAGGAAAAGCAACTCAAAATAATAATTGAAAACATTTTAAATATTATGGAAAAATTCAGTGGGTAGATATGGGGCTCAATAGGTCTCAAGTAGAAGAAGGACAAAGAAGTAACACATCTACACACAATAGCGAAAGTGCTGAAAGCCAGAGAACAAGAGAAACATTTTATGGAAGAATGAGATTGATGACCAATCATATACAGCATGATTAATGCCCAACTTCTCAGAAATAGTAAACCAAAAGGCAGTGTGTGACTGCATTCAAATTTATAGCAGAAAAGATTTGTCAATCAAGAATTTTATAACCAACAAAAGTAATCATCAAAAATAAAGAGTAAATAAAAACAACTCTCAAAAAAAAAAAAAAATAGAAGAAGACTGAGGGCCTATGCTGCCCTGACTTATAAGAAATACTCAAGAAAATCCTTCAGGCTGAAAGATTCTACTTCAAATTGGCAGAAATTAAAACTGGTGTAAATGATAAATATGTGGATAAATATAAAAATAACAGTATTATATAGTTTCTCTCTTCTGTTAACTTATTTAAGTTAAATTAATGTAAATTAATAATTGTGACACCATATTTTGCAATTTAAGCAACATAGAGTATAATATAATATAATATAATATTATATATATATATATATATATATATATATATATATATATATACCAAAAAGAGATAGGAGATAAAAGGACATATATCTGAATATAATTTGTATATTTTACCAGAATTAAACTACTACTATAATTCTGCAATAGATTGTGACGACTTAATAGGCACAGTGTAATCCCTAGAACTTGAGTAGAAAAGCTATGGTCCTTAGAATAACCTAAACTGTCACCTATTTTTTTTTTGTGTGTGTGTGTGTGCGCGATCATGTGTATGTGTTTTCTTTTTAATTTTAGGGAGGGATTATAATGAAATATGAAGGAATAAAGTTAGCAAAATAAATCGAAACCTGTCCATCAAAATCTATAAAACATTGGTAAGATGTATTTATTATAGAAGATCAAAATAAATATGGCAATATCATATGGTCATGAAATATTGTTAGTAGGGCAATTCCCTGCAAAGTTGTCTATTAATTCAACATAGTTTCTATCCAGATCCTAGAAGGCACTTACAGAATCTGACAATAACAATATGAACTCAAAACTCATGTGAAAATGCAAAAAAATGAGAGTCTTTAAAGAATCTTTGAAAATAACAAAGGTGGAAGATATACCCCTCCCGGTTTTTAAATTTACTGTAATGGTACAGAAATCAAGATGGTGGTATCATCTAAAGAAGTTATAAATCAAAAGAATTGTGTGACTTCAGCAGTGTCTTTACATTTATTTTCAAATGGAGTTTGACAAATACGTTATGACAATTCAATGGGGAGAAGAAATTCCCTTCAATAATTATGTATTCATATACACATATTTACACATAGATATTAATATTTATGTGAGCATATATTTAGATTTATGCAAGAAATTCCTAATTAAATAAAAATGTTTATAACTTTATTTCACACTATGAAAAATAATCCAAAATAGATCAAGGACAAAGGTAAGAGCTAAAAATATAAAATAAAACACATACACACATACACACAGGAGAAAATTGTGCGATTTAATCAAGCAAAGTTTCTTAGAGGTATATGGAAAGGTCTGGTGTTGAGCATAGGGATTGTCTCCAAATGGGCATGAGGAAACTTTTTTAAAAGATGGAATCAATATAAAATTTCATTGTAATTATGGTTGCAGAGCAATATAAATCTACTAAAAGTTCTGAATTGTCCATTACAATGAGTGAATTTTATCTTATACCAATTTCTTTTCCAAAGAAACAATAAATGTGTCCCAGTAGTAAATGAGAATGAATTAGTATAATTTGCTTAAGAAAACTAAGCCTAGAAATACAGATTAAAAACTCACAGAATAACCTGAATGGTTCAAGGTCACTGACAAAACATCTAAGAATTTTAATATTTTATGACACATAATATGTAAGTTTGAATATGTCAACATTTACTCTTGATTTTTATTCACTTCTAGTTAATTTTTCATTTTGGTTTAATGGTAATCAATATACATTTGTGGACCCTTTTTATAATCCATTTAAAGTTATTCTATAAAAAAAACAACAACAACTTTATTCTTGACCTTTCCATAGTATTGGCAGTCATATATTTTTGTTGAATTTGCATTTTTTAAAAATTAAACATTAATAATATATTAATGTATTATTAATATTCACAAACCAACTTCAAATAATTTTGGAATTTTGTGTTTTCTTTTTTTAAATATTTTTTAGTTGTCAAGGGACCATTATTTTGCTTATTTATATGTGGCTCTGTGGCTGAGAATGGAATCCAGTATTTCACTTCACACTCTGCTACTGAGCCACAACCCCAGTCCCTTGTGTTTTCATTTTGATACACTACTTAAGGAACAATCATTGTCAGATGATAGAATTGATAAAGAAAAGATTAGCTCTCACTTGAATTGACCTATGGTGCTTGCCAACCCGTGTTACATTGGTGACAGCTTCTTGACCTGCTAGAAAAATTTCAGGGTCAAAGAAGCCTGTGCAGATTAGTAATTATTGAGTAGATAGGCAGTTAGCTGACCAATTAATTACATGATGCTCAAGAATACCATTTTAAAGTTTCTTTAGCAGTGTGGATGACACATATACTTTCTCTAAAAGTCCTCTCTAAGTACCTAGTCAATTCAAGTATAGAATTAAAGGTTTTGATATTACATATGTCAGCCCCTTTGGATATACTTTGTAAAGCAAAATGTCCAGAAAAAGCTATACTGAAGTCCTAATCACTAGTATTTATAAACTTTTTGGAAATAGTGTCTTGCAGATGGAATCAAATTCAGATGAGAAACATGTGTTCTAATCCAATATGGCTAAATGTCCCCTTGAGAAGAACAAAACGCCATGTGAAGATAGAGACACATGGGAGAACACTATGAAATGACAGACAGAACCTAGAGTATTGCAACTGCAAGCCAAGGAACACTTGGGCTTTCAAAGACTAGGAAAAAAACATCAAGAATCCTTGCTTAGATGACTTGGATGGAGTATAACCCAATCAACTCCTTGATTGGAGGTTGCTAATTCAGAACTTTTGAAATTCAATTTCTGTTGTTTGTAAGCCCAAGGTTGTGGGTAAGTTTGTAATGGTAGCCATGGAAAATACATATATACTAAGATGTCAGCATGTGGGTATTCTTACAATAGATATCTACAGATATGAATGTAGTCTGGAAATTGGGTGATAAGTAGAGACTGGAAGCATTTTGAGCCTAAAAAGAGAAAAAGTCTAGATTACTGGTAAAAATATGGATGTTAAAAGCAGTTATACATAAAAGAATTGAAGAGAAAATTTTCAATACTGTTTTAGAGAATATAAATATCATGATGAACAGAATTTTTACAGAAATATGGGTATTAAGGGTATCTCTAAAGATGTCTCAGATAGAACTGAAGAACTTTTTATTAAAAAATGGAAGATGGTATACTCCACTGGTTTGTGGAAAGCATAACCAGTAGGGCAATAAATTTGGATATTTAGATGAGAAGATTTCCAATCCAAGTGTGAAAAGTACAGACTTCTTTTTAATTTCTTCTTATACAAAATGCAAGACAAAGTGATAAATTGAGGAACCACTAAAAAGATGAATTGGAAAATTCTCAGCATTGCCAGAAATTCTCAGCATGCCCTGAAACTGTTCCAAGTCTGTGGCAGGGAGATTACTTCCTGAAGAAATTAGATGTGTTATTCTTGATTCTAACCAACCATCTTAAGAAGTCAGGATATAGATATAATTTTCTGTAGAATATTCCCTCTTGTTTGATGTATTCCCATCATGTGCCAAGGAGATGAAAACGGTTTGTTTATTTATTTATTTATTTATTTATTTATCTGTTTATTTATTTTTTAATAAGCAAAAGCATTGGACTGGATTGGAAGTTACAGAGATGGGAAGAAATGAAGGAAAAATACTTTGTACCTCCCTTTTATATTCTGCCAAATTCTACCTTGCTATCTACATAAAATCATGAGGCTGAGCCATGATGCAAAGACCTGGGTCAACAAGACCTCTTTGTGTCAAGAAGGCAGGGCCACACCTCAGTGGGCCAACAGGATGGAGTGCTGCCCTTGTGGGCCAAGGGGACAGGGCTGTTGCACCAGTAGGATCAAAAGACAGAGATTTGAAATACAGATAATTTTTCTTAGGTCATACAATTTAATGAAATTTTCCCTTCTAGCTTTTAGACTTCTTCTAGTTTCTTTCTTATATAATTGAAATGTCTACCATGTGCCAGTTACACTACACCATTGCAGAAGCAGATACCTTCTCTGATTTCAGTGATAGGAATTTTGCAAGGAGATATCACATTTCAAGTATCACTCAAAACCAATCCAATGATGATTTAGAGAATAAAATTTTTGTACTTTTGAGTGGATTATATCGCATTGAGATCTCAGAGTTAATATAGGATTGGGCTGTCTTTGGGGGATATTGGGATGGGGTGGATATATTTTTTTAATTAGGATAAACATGAATTTTGAAGAGCAATAAAGCATACTCTTCTGGGTTGAACTCTGTCCCTGAAAAAGATATATTAAAATCCTGAGCCCCAGAATGTGTGAATGTGACCTTACTTTTAAATAAGGTGCTGTAGATAAACTTTTGGCGATATCTTTAGGTATGCACTGTGAGAAATAGAAACTCTGGTGATCCATTTACAGCATATAGTATTCAGCCTTAATTGTATCCAATTATAGCCATTTTAATTTAGCCCTTCCCTTTGCCCGCCTTAATTTTAAAATTAACCATTTGCGTAGATTGTGCCTCTGAGTCCTCCAATCAAGGCAAAGGGCAGCACTGCATTAAGTTTATAAACAGGCAGACTGCCTTCCCAATGCTCGCTAGCCAAGTTCCCTAGCAAGCCAGTCTGGCACAAGTAAAGTTTGCCTTACCCATCCACTTTCAAGGAGGTTTTTTGGTTTCTTGTGGAACCTCAATATTTATAACATGCACTAATTCAGCAAAACTGATATATTTTGAAGATGAAACCAATGTTCTGTGAAGATAGAAATACACAGAGAACATAATAGTAGACAGCAAATAATAGTAGACACAAAACTTGGGAGTGTTAGAGTCACAAACTAAGTAACATCAAGGACTGATGCCCATCACCATAAGCTGGGAAAAGTCAAGGACAGATTTTACCCATATATTTAGAGGGAATATAGCCTGCTGATACCTTGATTTTGGATTTCAAACTTCTTAACTTTGACAGAATAAATCTTATTGTTTTAAGTCACCCAGTTTCTCTATTTTGTTAGAGCAAATCTATGAAACTTATTCAGACAACTAACTAGTAAAAATGAAGGATGCCTGGATTGTTAGTTTTTCTCTTATCTAAAAGATTAAGTGAGAAAACTCTTAAATATATGAACCAGGATTTATAATTTTGTACATTTCTGTAGTCTCTTCCAATTGTAATTTGTAAAATGGAATTAAATTTTCCCTATAACTCATAAAAGTAATGTTATTTTTAAGTGATCATGTGGTTTAGGATTATGCAAAGTAATTCACATATATTTTCATCTAATAATCAATAACTCACTATGGTAGTTACTATTATTTCTGTCAACTATCACAGGAGATCATAAGGAATAAATTTTTTGACTAAAGGAAATAAATCCATGTCTGTCCGAATCCAAAATTCAACCTCTTAACCACAAAGTTTATTTGAAAACTGCTGTTTAATTCTCTAGTATCTGGTTTTCAAAAATAGATTTAAAAATTAGTTGGTACAAATAACACTTGAGGACCTATTTTTCTATGTACTTGATGATGGTATGTTTCTAGGATCCATATAAAAATTGGAAGGAAATAATATTTTTCTTTGGTTAAAAAGGAACAAATATATAAACTCTTACCATTTATATGTTTTATTATTGACACTTATTACTTTATAATTTGGAGTGCCCCAATTTTTATCAACTGAAATTTTATATTGCAGAATAATTATTCTTCACTGTGTGTGTGTGCTAGAATGCTATCCTAAAATATTAATTTCAAAATGTCATTATGTCTTACAATAAGTTTGTATGCATGTGGTGAATTAAAGATGGCCACAAATTTGCTCATGTTGTCCCCTAAGGTATTGGGAACTAGTCCCCTCCACTCCGTTTTGAGGAATCTTTCTAACCACTTGGCCAATTGTGTACAGAATAAGCACGTTGTACCCAGATTTAAAACAGCTGTAGTTTCCATGGGAGCCATGATGTTCCATGCAAGAAATACAACCACTCAGCTAAAGGCCAGCATGAAATGTCTGAGTCTCCTTAAAGAGAGTGAGGGAGAGAGTTCAGCTTCCATCCATCCCCAACATGGAGCCAAACATGAGAGTAAAGACTTTTTTGACTTTTCAATCCAGCTGACAAAATATAGGGTGGAAAAATTAGCTAGCCAATGTTCTGCCTGAATTCTTGGCCCACAGTTTCATTGGATAATAATAAAATTGTGTACAAACCATTAACTAGTTCCTCCTTCATTATGCAGCAATACATAACCTGATCAGGATATTCAATTGCATTTTACATAATGAAGTCGAAGCCATTTCCATTCATTTTGTTTTTTGTTTTCTATCCCAAATCTCTGACCTGGAGGTTCTGTCCAACCTGGTTTTGTGCAATTTGGCTGATAAGAGTAGTCATTTGGCTTCACCGGTAATTTGCAGGTGCTTCATGGATTTGTATGTTGTCTGATTTTGTGCTTTTATTTCTAAAAGGATTTTAAAAAATACTGATTAAATTTATGTTTGCATCTGCTTACAAGAAGGTCACAACATGCTTTTAAGATTTAGTGCATGATAAATTTTCATAGTAGTTTCCAAAATTTAAAAGAAGTTGGGATAATAAAAGCTATTTTGTTGTTGTTGTTGTTGTTTTGTTTGCTACTATTTTTAAATTATGGGAGCAAGAGTATAAGAAAAACTTATTTCTCATCTTAATTTCTGTAGAGAAAAAAATAATTTTTACAAATGGCTTCTTAAATATTTCCCCTTATTTGAACAATGCCTTTAAACTAATATCTGTCTGATATTCCTTAGTAAACATATGTATTTTTCTTTTTGTGATTTCATGAAAAGATTGACTCTCATGAAACATGTTATTTATTAACTATTGCAATGATTATACTTTTGCTATCATATCCATTAATTCTTCATTATTTGTCAGCTATCTATTGAATGTTCTCTGTGTTTGGGATATTTTTCCCAAGGTTATAGTCCTGTAAATAGTCACAAGAGAAGAGACAGACAAGTTAGCAAACACCTATTTCCCAGACAGGTGTGCTCCCAGAGAAGCAACCAGGTGGCACAGAAGCATCAGCCTTGGGTCTTGGGGATAGAGTCTTGGGTCTGCTGGGTGCAGACTTGTAGGAGAAGGAGGCATCAGCCCACCTTGAATGAAAGAGTCCAGAGTACTCGGAACAACAGGTGTGGAGGAGCATCATGCACCAAGTGGAACATGGAGCAAAGAGCAGGGCCAGATCCAACATGGACAACCACACCAGGGATTCATTGTGAGTACCCTGGGGAAAAGTCAGAAGAGGAGGGAGAAAGCAGAGTGGGCTTAGAAAGTGAACGATTCTCTGATTTTGAAACTGTATATTCCTGCTGGAAAGAAAGAAAAAAATAATCATACTCCTAATTCCACGGCTCAGAGATAACCACTAATATCCACATGAAAGTATTTGTTTTCAAGATGGTTTCAATACACAATTTTTAAAAATTAACAATTTCATATAGTATTTTTTTTTTAAATTATGAACAACTTCCTGACCTCTGTGGAAAATGTTTTTTATGATTACTGAATTATTTTTATTGGTGTTCTGGTAAATGTTATGTTGAAGATTTTACAACCATTATTCTGGGGAATAAAAGTCCTGATTTGTGGAACTTGGAATTTTTTTGCCAAGAAAACACTCCTTCACTGGCTAGTTTCAAATTCAACAGGCTACTGAACACATAGTTGGGAAGACAAGTCCCAATGGGCTCTCCTGAGTGGAGTAAGCCACTTGAGCACACAGTTGTGTTTATTTTCTGTGCTATAGGTAGCCTTAACTTCATTTCACTTTTTCTGTTATTGGATACTTGATTTCCATACATTTCCTTTTATAAACAAGATCTGACTATCACCTTGACATGTAATCCTGAGAGGAAGGTGCTGCTTAAAATTTTACAATTTCTGACAATTATCTACTGTCTGGAGATAACAGATAATTGCATATTATAAGTAAGATTGACTTAGATAATTTTTCCATTTTGTCAAGAATTGTGTACTGCAATGAAGAGATTAGACATGATGTTTTTATTAAATGTATAATTAAAAAATGTTATAAATAATAGTAGTTGTAAATATATTTAAGAAAGACACATGGGGAGATGACTGACAAGGTAGAAGTACAGGGAAGGGGGAATTTACACTATCAGGACAAGGGTTAAATAATCCACTGGCAATTCAACAACAGCAAATATTGAGTACCATTGTATATCATGGCCTGTTTTCACCACTGGGTGAAACCAGTGGGGAGGGGATTACCATAACTGAGTATCCATTCTGATGGAAAAGGCAGATAATAAATGAGAGATCCCTAGCATAGAATGTTAAAAGTGCTCCTCACTACTTTTTCTTTATCAAAGGAGGGGTACTAGGATTTGTTCAGGCTGCAGCTGAGCATTTGGAGCACTTGAAAGCTGACCACATCCTCAGGACCTCTTTGTATGTCAAACACCTTGGAAATACTTGGCAATGATTTTTTGCTCAGGAACGTGACTGCTGTGGTTTGGCTTCAAAGCAGTGATGAAGAGAAGAAGTTGTAAGTAAAATAGCAAGAAAGGCCGCAATTGGAGGTGATGCCACCACAGTTCACAGCTAGAAGATAATTCCTGATGGATATAAAGGGCAGCCCTTCTACAGCTACTCTCCACTCCACCCACTTGCCTCATTGAGACAGTAATGAGAATCTCATCAAACCTGCAACTTGGAAAGTCAGAATTATTCTCATGTCGACAATTTACCCAGGAACATAACTGAGCATTTCCTTAGCATCTTTGATTTCCTACAGCAAAGTTTTGCTTGTTTGTGTTTTTCCATCAACGAAACCCTCATATTTATTTTACACAGTTTCCTAAGCATTTTTTTCTGTTTTCTGTTGTGCTTGGAATATCTGGGTGTGCTTTGATATCATTTGTTGTAAGTCGATATGATATTCCTAGAGGGATCTCTGGGAAAGAATCAAAATTCTTTGTGCATTAACTGTGTATGCACCATTATCCAAGGTCATCAGTGGCAAGTCAGTGAGCCAGCAAAGCACTAAGGAGCAGTGTCTACAAGACCACATGCTGAAGACATGGGGCCAAAGAAATGAAACTCAGGATGTGAATTCTCAAAATCTGGCAAAAAAAAAAAAAAAAAAAAAAAAAAAAAAAGTGATCAGCTGTAGGTTTTTCACCAGAGATAACACAAGAGTAAAGATTAAGAAAGTAGCTTTTGAAAAGAAATAAACTGAAAACAAATTGTTAAAGGGAAGATTAAAAAGGTTTAACAAAATGTAAGAGCAAGAAGGGTAGTTATAGAAACCGATGAATTGCACACTGAGCTAAGTAAACAAGCCCATTTGAAATAAAATTCTGCATTAGAAATGGAGAAACCTGAAACAACCATATGGCCTGCAATTGTATTTCAACTAATCTTATTTTCTTAATGGCTTAAAGGTAAATTTAAAGTTAAATTAGGTTCAGAATGCAATTGGGAGTTAAATGATGTGTAAATTAATAGTTCAATTTTTAAAGTAATGGTATTAGTTTAGATTTTGAAATAAACTGGTGAAAAACCACATATGTGGGAAATAAGAATGCTTTAAACTTTGTAAAACTTCATGGGAGTTGCACTGAAACCTAACAGGTTGACTAATGAAAGCAGCAGCAATACTAAGTGTAAAAAAGGCAGACTTTGATGTCTTTTGTGAGAAGGCACATTTTAAGACAAGAGATGAATACTAACAGAAAGGCTTCCTGTGTCTATTAGAGAAAAGATGTGGAAAAGAATTAATAAAAGAATTATTAATGGTTAAAGGGATTTAGTGTATTCATTATTACTACAGTCAAATTAATCATTATTTTTTCCAACAAAATTTTCCAAGAAAGTCCATCCTTTTCTTTATTGTTTTTGTAAATCTATGTGAACATTTTTCAATGAATTAGTTATTAGGTACTAGAAAACACTGGGGAACAGGTAGCTTGACAGGTATTATAGTACTATGTCAGAGTATAATGGGGACCATCTGTCCATATAAACAAAGACCATGCAATTAGAGAATTTCCATTAAATCCTTTATTATTTTAAAAATGAAGCTAAAGGCAATTTCTATTTATCCTTCACTGTGGTTTTAGAGCATATGGAGATAGAATCAAAAACTCATTTATATTTGTTTGAGGGTCTACATTCATTAGTGTATCTGAAAATCTTCTCCTTGCTATAGCAAGCATTTAAGCAATCAAAACTGGAGGAGGAAGAAAAGATAGGGAATTTAATAAAATATTTCTAAAGTTGTCATTGAGTTGTAAGCGTTATTATTACTAACCTTATTTCCTGCAAAGTTTTTACTCAGGTTCTCACTAACAAAAACAATAAATAAATAAAATTTATGCGAGTTGATAGGTGAGTTAGTTGGCTGGATTGTGGTAGTAATTTTACAATGTATTTATATTTCAAAATATTACATTATATGACTTAAATATACACAATGTTTATTCATCAAATGTGCCTTAGTAAGGCTGAGAGAGGATCAAGGAACCAGTATGATGGGGTAATTATTTTAAGCTGAGAAAGTAACATGAAAAAGGGTTTCTATGGACCTATTCTTAAGGTCAGAGCATCCTTGGAAGCCAGCTATAGCTTGAACATTTTGATGATGGACGTATATATTTCAGCTGGTCAAATGCAAATTCCCTTGTTGTATAGTGCTTTTCAGATTGGTTAAGCAGCTTATTTAAACACATCAACTCATATATTATTTGTAAACTACCAGGGCACTTATAACAAAATGCACAACAGTCTATTTACCCAATGGCCATACTTTCTGCAATTTTATTGAATAAGTCCACAGTGTTTCCTAAAATAAGTTTATTAATAAGAATTTTAGAGTAGTCTACTAAATGCAATAAAAAAAAAACTGATATGATAGAATCACAAATATTTCTTAAGGGTTATATATGATTGGAACCTGTTATTTTTGATAGAAATGCCTCTGAACTCAATTCTAGTAAATTAGGTTTCCAATTAAAATGCCATTTTATTTATTTAGTTTTTATTTGTTAATTTGTTGGCTGCTAGATTTTTGTCATTTAAAATTATTACTGTTTTTATTCTGCGAATAGTTAAACAAAAATTAGATTAGAAATGGGACACTTTACCTCAGCTTCTTTCTGGCAGACTGAAAGACATTTTTTTTTAATTTCAGAAAATCCAATTTCAATTCATCACATTTGATAAGATATACAACACAACCCAAATCTTTTATTTGAAAATCACTTGCCAATGTGCAGGATTGATTATTTTACTGAATCATGATATTTTAATAAATATTAAGAGGTTAATAAACTAAAACCTAAATCTTGCAGAATTTTCAAAAGCATTTAATTACTTTATCGCTTTATGCTTCTTCATAAAATTATTATGTATTATAAACTTTCATTGAATTACTATGTGTGAGACATTGTCCTAAGCACTTAAGTTTGGTGGCTGGATCAATGTTCTAATATACTCATGAGAAGAAAATGAATAATATATGTAAGATACTATACACTTATTACTATAGTCAACAAGACATAGTGGTGTGGATGAGAGCATTGAGGGATGGAGAGTATCTTAAACATAGGGGTCAGAGTCACATCCTGTGAAGTTGACAAGTGAGCTGAAGCCAGAATGATTAGGGGAAGTTGACATGTAAGGGTCTGATCAATCTTGCAGATAGAAGAATTGGAGTAGTCAGTTATCCTAGCATGAGCTGGACCACTCCAGGGCCAGAAGATGTACACACAGGAAGAAGCAAAGTCAGAAGTATGGCATAGGAAGATCATGCATGGTCACAGCAGGAGCTTGCAGTGATGAGCCACTGAGCTTGGGAGCACACTCCTGGCTATACAAGATGACTTTTTTAACTGGTGGATGGAGCATTGTGGTGTGATAGAAGGGGAAAACACTAAGGAATACAAGAAGGAAAGTCAATTAGGAGGTACATGCAGAAGTACATGCACAGAAGGACGATGGCTTTAATGAATTCTTTTCCTGGAGGCAAAAAGATGGAGATAGTTTCAGATACACTTTGAAAAAAGAGAAGAAAGAATTTCCAGATGGAGAGGAGGAAGGAAAGGAGGGAGAGAGACATCAGTTATAATGACTAAATTGTGAACCTCAAATACTGGGTTGATGTCATTTCCAGAACACTTCTGTTTTAGTCATGTTACATTTGGTAATGCTGAGAAAATCATGAGTAGATAATATCTATTGAGTGAACAATTTGTGCCAAGTGCCGTCTAAATTTCTTTATGTATATTATTAAATTTAATATTTTTAACAAATCTATGAATAGTAGATACTATTTTACCAACATGAAGACACTCATAGAAAGGTTACTAACTTTCCCAAGTTTATATAATCAGTAAATTGCTGTAGATCAAATTTGACTTAATCTCCCTGTCATGGTAGGTAAATTTATAGGATACATTTTGATGTATGCACTAGTATTCAATCCCAGGGTTAAATTAGAGTAGATTTCTGCTTCTCTAGGAACAAGATTGTCAGACTGTTTTCTAAGAGATATCAAGGTTGGAACCATTGAGGATGAATATATCAAAATCTGGAATCAGTATCTCAGGTCTATAATCTCAGATATCCAATTTAATCATCAGATTAATTTTTAGAGGTTGGATACAGTGGATATGCTTGGGAGATGGATGGATAAAAGCATCAGATGAAATACTGAGAATTTCCAAAGCATCCATTTTGGTTGCATAGTGCGATGATGATTTGGATATGCTATGTCCCCTAAATCTTCTGTGTTAATGGAGGAATGGTCAAAGGAGACTGATCAGATCATGAGAGCTGTAACCTAATTAGCCCATCTTAGTTTAAGTGGACTGGGTAGTACCCATTGCTGGGTAATGCTTGAGTGGGGTATAACTGGAGGATGTGGGGCCCTAAGGCTGTGCCCTGAGGGTCTCATCTTTCCTGTGGCTCCTTCTCCCATCCCTCTGTCTGCTTCCTGTACACCATACCCCGTGAATTAGCAGCTTTTCACCATACCCTTCAACCATGATGTTTTTCCTCACCTTAGATCTGAACCAATAGAGTCAGCCATCTATAGACTGAAACCACTGATACTGTTAGCCACAAATAAACTTTTTCTCTTCTAAGTTGCTCCTGACAGATATGTTGGTCACAGCAATGCAAACCTGACTAAAATACATAGGCATGCATTTGTTTTTTTACAATGGGAAGTCATTGTTTTGTGCCTTAGAAGACAAATGATAAAGAGAATTCATGAAGATAGAAAACAGCTGAATGAATTAGATGACTCAAGTATTAAATGTCATCAGACCACAAAGTGAAGACAGTGTTGCCAAATAGGATCAGGGTGCTTTGATCTTCTGGCCAGTGACTACTGAAATCAAAGATGTTGGCTGATCTCCCCTGAGAGGGCACTGCACTTTTGATTAATGTCTCTCACTCTGACTTCACACTTATGAGCAAATTCCTTCTAATTTAAGTACTCTTTGTATGTAGACATATTTTTTATCAGATCACATTATAGTTGTACAGCCACTTTCTAAAAATAATTGTTTCTCTTTCTTTTGACTCTCAGTGTATAATGGCTTACTAGTTTAACACTAACAAGTGGTAAGTGTGAACTTCATTGCAGATTCAAACTGCTGAAAGTATATGCCGAGTTTGCTACTGATATCAGCGACTTCTACTTTTACAGATCTAAAGCCAGCATTTCCTGATGAATCTATTTTATTGCACAAGGATCAAGAACACAAACTCCACAGACTATTTGAATTCACTATCCAGAGAGAGAGCTTCCAAATCCTACTGGTAACAGTTCTCATTTTGTGAGCTGACCTGATGACATTTAGCACTTGAGTCATCTAATTCATTCCCTTGTTTTCTTCTCTTCATGTGTTCTCATTTGTCTTCTGAAATACGAAACAGAAGAGTGACCTCTCGTTGGAAAAATATAAATGCATGGTCATGCAAACATAAATATTGTGTTTACTTTGGAAATATTCAATGTTTTCATTTGCTGCTTTTATGTTTCCACCTCACAAGTTTGTCTACTGTGGCCAAGACGTAAAAAAAAGTCCATCTACTCTCAGTTTGATAATAAAATTAAGTATCTGAGATTATGAAGCTGAGGTTTTGACTATAGACTTTGATGTATTTACAACTATATTGGTGATTGAACTTAATTCCTCCTGGAAAACAGCCTGACAATCTTTTCCCAAGAGAAACAGAAATCTACTCAGATGTCGCCATGGGGCTGAATACCAGTGCATATATTTTAAAACACCTTATAATTTTACTTACATTGAGAGAGGGATTAAGTCTAAGTCTTCCGTTATTAAATCATTAATATATTGGTGGTTAAGTAGCTATTTTCACTACCTAATCACCAGTTTCCTTATATTTAACTGAATGCATCATGTAATTAGGTACACTGTGATGCAAATATACATAAATTACACATGCAAACAAAATAAGTAACATAAAGGGTATGCAAAATATGTGTAGACTTCATTAACATTTATGATATGTAAATTTATGCATTAAACCATTGTTTGTTAACAAATCACCTATGTTCCTAAAATTTAGTGCTGAACAAGACAAAAAACAGAATCTACTAAGATGAATCTAATTTTGCTGACTATGAAAAACTAATTTCAAATTCAAAGACATGCAGACCGAAAGTAAAAGAATGGGAAAAGATTTAATTTGCAATAGGTAAAATAAAGCAGGAGTGGCAGCTTTCATATTAGATAAAATAAATTTCAGAACAAAGAAATTTGCTAGAGGCAAAAGGGGCATTATATAAGGATGAAAAGATCAACCCAGCAGATCAACTTAGAAATCTTAAATGTGTGTGTATCAAACAGCAAAGCCATAAAATAAATAAAGCAAAAACTGACAGAGTTGAAAAAGCAAAAATAGACAAATATATGAATGAAGTTTTAAATTTGGTCATCCCAGTCTGATACAACCACTAAAAAGAAAATCAGCAAGAATATAAACAATGAGAATTCAATCAACCAACCAGATCTAGTTAGCGTATGTAACATATCCTAACCAATAATCCAATAACAACAGCAACAACATAAGCATTTTTCAAGGTATGCAGTACTCACCAACAGACCACACCCAGGGTCATGGAACTTATCTCAAAAAATTAAAAGAAATGAAATTTTTTAAGACTAATGAAATCCAAGCAAATATAAGACCACAGATAATGTCTGAAAGTTAAATCATATACTGAAAAATAATGCACAGTGAAAAAGAACATCTGAAAGGAAATAATGATTACATGAAACTGAATTAATATGGTTACATAGAGCATATTATAGTACATGGGATGAGTCTAGACATGTACCAGACACATACATACAAACATAAGTCAAACTGTGGATCTGAAAAATATCTGTTGATTATATCCATGTCAACATCTTGGTCATTTTGTTGTACTACAATTTGAAAATGTTAAGTTAGGAGGGAAACTGGGCAAAGGGCATTCAGGATCATTAAATATTATTTTATGGCTACATGTAAACCTGTAATTACTTCAGAATTTAAAGCTTAATTTAAAAATTCAAGGGAGTTTTAGAAATAACCATAGGGTGTGCATGAGGACAGGTTTTCTAAAGTCTGCTCTGCCATTTGTTTAGCTCTGCCACCTCAAAAATTCACTTTACCATTCTAGTATTCCCTCACAGGAAATGAAGGAATTTAGATAAAATGTGAAATTTCCAGTCTATTGGGTAGTAAATAATTATATCACACTGTAAAACATTTTATAGCTACTTCTCCCCACCAGAACCACTTTATGAGTTTATTTAGAAACCACTAATGGAGATTTTTACATTAAAAAAACTGTGTGTTTCTCCCTTTATTAATCTTCTAAATCTTTATAAACTTGAAAAAGCATAGTATTTTGTAAAAATAGTATTCGTCCATTCCATAGATCATGCTTATAGGCTCTGTGGGTCCACATGTCCACTGCTATCTGTAATTCCTCAACCCCCTCTGGGTCCACACTTTATGGTTTGCAAATTTAATAAGATAGGCTAAAAAAAATATCTCAGAGGTCTCTTTCAGACCTAGAATTCCAAGGAGAAGCGTTAGATTTTTCAACCATGAAATTCTTAATAGCTTTTGACTTACTACTAACCACAGAATTTGCATATGAATCATATTTCCCAAAATGTGAGAGTGCATTATCAAATTACATGCAAATCACACCTAATAGGTTACAAAGCACAAATAGACTGTGGCCACTATCCTAAAGACATATCATCAGTCACAAATGTTTTCTATTAGTTCCTAATTGAAATAATATTGAGTTCTAGAATCCTGAAATAGGATCTCAGGATCTTGAGAGAGGGTCCTGAGATCTTATCCTTTCTATAAACAATATCTATGAGGGAAAGGGATGCAGA
Organism: Marmota monax; assembly: GCF_021218885.2. Taxonomy (NCBI): domain Eukaryota; kingdom Metazoa; phylum Chordata; class Mammalia; order Rodentia; family Sciuridae; genus Marmota; species Marmota monax. Next base: position 4,920,138 of record NW_026695198.1, on the reverse strand, counting down.
ATGGGTGCTACTGAGTAATAGTGATGTGCATCATCTCAGTTCACAAGTCCTGTAGAGTCTAAAGACAGAAGGGGACCAAGTTCATGTCTCTGTCTTAGCCTATGCACATAGTACCTTGCACAGTACTATATGTCTTAGGTATTAAATCCTCAAAGAAACCCTCATAACTAGACATCACTTTTGTTGGACAGATACCCATGCTGATGCTGGGAAGGGTATACAGTCTGCCCAGATGAGTACCAGATGCTGGACTTAACCTTAGCTCTGTCTTGATATGAAGCCCACACACTTTCTGCTGCACTGTGGCATTTCATGTAGTTGGAAAAGTTAAGAGACAAAAACAAAACGAATAAAGAAAAACCAGAAGTTCTGAAAAGGAGAAAAAAAAAGGAAAAAATGAGCATACTCAGCAAAGGCACCCCTTTCCACCAGATCTAATCCCCCATTCTGTCTTCATGCATGTTGGTTCCTGTCCCTGATCTGGGCTTATCTTCAACAGCTGCGATTTCACTCAGCATGGTCCTCCAACAAGACAGATGCCTGTGACAAACTACCCTACCTCTGGCTAGGAGAACACCGCATTCTAAGAAAGGCCAACAATTCCTCCCAAAAAGAAGTTAAAAGGAGAGAAAGGGCGAGGGGGAGACTTCAAGTAATCCAAGCAATCAGTTCCAAGTAACAATCACAATGCTAGATGTCTCCTATAAATTATGTTTCACTGAATCACTACAGAAATACATGATGAAATATGACTTACTATCTTAACTCTTGTGGCAATATACTTGCACTAGATATAATAAATTATAGGTTAAACCTGAAAATGTCAGTAGATAATGTGGTTGCTCTCTGTAAACCCAAGCCTGTAGGCTCAGCAAGGATTGGCTTGCTCATTTGTCTTGATTGGCTTGCTCATTTGTCTTGCCCTTGTTCCTGATGTATATACAGTATAAGGCACTGCTGTTCCAACAATCTCCAATTGCCTCCATTGGGACTCATTCACTGATTTTTCCTATTTGACTTTGGTGGAAGGTGAAACCCCTTAACAATAGCTAACATAGACTGAAGTATATACCATACAACATCCTTGTGGCACCATTTCTATTTACTAATGGTGTGACCACTTGCCTAGAGTGGTTAAGAAACTGCCTCGTGTGGTTTCCAAACAAATTTGAGCAAAAGAGATGGACTCCCTGAACCTGACAGTGAGTGAAGTGAGTGACTCACCTACGTATCTTGAAATATGATCCCCAATTCTTGATGTCATCATTCACCCTGGCATTTTTCATGTGTTCTATAGCCAGCCCAGATACTTAAAAAATAAAGGAGAATAAAGTTTCCATAGTGATCCGAGAAGGAAACTGATGTAGCTTCAAGTAAACTGCAGGTTTTTCTCTTTCAGACAAAGTGCCTAAGGCTAGTCCTAGCTCCAAAATCTCTGGGCCTGCTCAGCTTTGACCTTTGTGGTTGAGCTTGATATTGTATATGTAAAACACATTTGTTAGGACACACAATCTTTCATTATTCTGTTCTAACTCGACCACTCTTCAAGCCCAAGGACACAGAATCCTCAGACTAAAGCAGGTGTACTGGGTGAACCAAAAGGATCGTGAGGATGATAGAAATTCACGGTTTAGCTATTGTGAAGTCAAACAATATAAGGCTATTTTCAAATCCAGTTTGACAATCCAAAATACATGTACGGGAAGGCAATGATTCATTTTTCCTTCCCTTTGGAATTTCTTCCAAGCCCTTGAAAATAGAAAGGATAGAAAAAATGGGGTCAAACAGAATTGTCTGTCATGGTACATTATCCATTGTTTTCAATAAAAAAAATAAGAAAATATATTTTCTAAAGAAATTAGAGACTATTAAAAAATCTATAAAATAAAATGAAATCAATTAAAATAACAGAATACACTGATGTTTTCACTTCTCTACCATTTGCATAGAAATAGTGCAAATAACTTGTTTTTTTATGAGAGAGGAGAAGATGAGTTATGAGTTAAGACACACTTCAGAAATATCCTTTCTCAAGATCAACTGGGGTGGGGGGTGGATAAGATTAGAGACAGCAATGCTGCCTCCTAAATTAACATGCTCCAGAGGACATTTCTTTTCATCTTCAAAAAGTCCTATAGTGTCATGATGCCTTCCACAGATCAGAAATCAAGACTCAGTAGATACTAACAAATGTGCTCACCAAGGGGGGGAAAAAATCTATATTATCCCCTGTTCCATTCTTTGGAGCAGTATAGAGCCTCCTGTCCTGGGCTTCTTCCCTGTGAAACAGGAAGCAGCAGAAGAATAAGAACATTAACAGGCTCTTCAAAGTTTATTGAAATCCTGGGAAGCATCTTTCAGACAGTATTCCATTTATTCATACAAAATTATTTATTGAGCACAAAATTTAACCTTCCTGAGATAAGGCTGATTCCTGCTCTCTCAAGAGCTAACATCCTAGAGAGGGACAGAGAAAATGGAAAATAAATTCATTATAAATTCTTACGAGGGTGTATAAACTCAAATAATTCTGAGTATTCAGTTAATACTGGCTGCCTGGGGCCAAGAAAGCAGTTTTTATAGTTTGCATGTGAGGTGTCCCCCAAAAGCTAATGTGTAAGACAGTGCAAGAAATTTCAGAGGAGCGGATGATTGGATTGTGAGAGTTTTAACCCAATCAGTGAATTAATCCCTGGTGGGAGTAACTGAGAGGTAACTTGTGGCAGGTGGAGTGTCTGGAGGAAGTGGTTAATTGGGGGCGTGGCTATGGGGTATATATTTTGTATCTGGAGCAGGACTCTCTGCTTTTGATCACCATGATGTTAGCTGATTCTCTCCACCACACTCTCCCGCCATGATATTAAGCCTCACCTCAAGCCCTAGGGAATGAACTGGCCTTCTCTGGACTAAGATGTCTGAAACCGTGAGATCTCAAATAAACTTTTTCTCCCCTACAGTTGTGCTGGTTAGATCCTTTATCACAGCAGCAAAAAAAGCTGACTAAATTAGAAATTACAGTCTATATAGGAACGAATGAGTATGAATTATGAAAGTACTGGAATGTTAAGAGGGAGGTTGGCAGCCCATTTAATTAATTTCAGAAATGGTCATGTGATTCAGTCCTAACAGAAAGAACTGAGGCAGCAACAGTAGGCTGATGGGGGAAAGCTATTTCAGTACTGAGACATAAAATGTGGATATTATGCTGTTCACTGGGAGCCACTGTTCAATGGTTTGATGAGATGGACTATTTTGGCAATGGTATGAAAAACGATGTTATGGAATTGGACAAGGGTGGTTGTTGTGAATAAAGAGATAATTGGAGAAATGCAAAATGTCTTTAGAAGGTGAAGGTGAAGTATGCATAACTTGGTGATTGATTGGGGGTAGAATATAAATGAGAAAGAGCAGTCAAAATAATGTGAGGCTTCTGGATTGGAAAACTGAACAAACACAGCATCATTCACTGAAAAAGGAAGCACAGTGGGAAGGAAAGAGGTGAGTCATGCTGTCTTCAAGTGGAGTCCATTAAATAATTCTCTTTACCTCAGGAGAAGGCCAAAGCAGAAAATTTAGTGTTGGGGCTATCCACAGAAAGGTGACAATATGCTTCCTTCTCTAATGGATAGTCAATTTAACAGAAAGGTAAGAAGATGGAAGCAAGAATGAAAATCTGGGCTGCTTAAGGTGTCTGATGCAAATCCCTAGCAGTTACAAGGAATCTTGCAGCCTTTCATCCTTCACCTGATGATAATGCAGTAGTGTAAGTGCTTTAAAGATTGCTTGAAAAAGATAGTATGGAGTTAGAATTAGAGCAGTCATCAGAAAAATTAAGTTTATCTCACACTGTGTGTTGTGTGTGTTGGGGGTATGATGTCCTAGATAAAGAAATGGTTGAAGTACATTTCAAGAGGTAACAAATGAATTAATGAACCAGTTCATGTTACATGAGTTAAAAAATCATGGCAGTTTAGAGACAACTATGAACTATTCCAGGAAGAGGAATACACAGACACACACACACACACACACACACACACACACATCCCATATATCTGTGTTTTTACAAAATAGCTCTAGGGCTGGAGTTGTGACTCAGTGGTAGCACACTTGTCTGGCATGTGTGAGGCACTGGGTTCAATCCTTAGCACCACGGAAGAATAAATAAATAAAATAAAGGTATTGTGCCATGTACAACTAAAAAACATTTTTTAAAAAATAACTCTTATTAAGATATAACTTTTTTTAATATATCATCTTTAGAAGTCTGCAATTCATGATTTGTAGTATATGCCAAAGCCTGTGAAACTACCCTCACTCCCTAGTTTCAAAATATTTTAATCACAAAAATTCTGTACTTATTAGCAGTTAGTCTCCCTTCACTCCTATTCTTAGCACCTGGAAACCACAAATTTATTTGTATCTCCATGGATTAACCTGTTCTGCACATTTTATATAAATGAAATCATAAAATATGTGATCCTTTGTCCCTGACTGCTTTCATTTAGCTTAACGATTTCCAGGTTTATCCTTGTTAAAACACTTGTTATTCATATTTCATTCATCCGTTGTTGACAGAGAATGTTCCGCTATATGTTTATATCATTTTTAGTGTGTATCCATTCATCAGTTAACAGTCATTTGGATTGGTTCTACTTTGTAATTATTCTGTACTTATGAACCTATTGTCAAAGTATTTTTGTGTATATGTCTTCATTTGCCTTGGGTAAATATGGGATATATGTTCATTTTTCTTAGAAAAGGAATTATTCACTCATATGAGAATTACACCATGAAAGTTTTAAGTTTTCCCAAATGGCTGCACCGTTTTACACCCCAGCAATGTATGAAGGATCAAATGTCTCTACGTCTGGACCAACATTTATTATCATCTCTCATTTAATTGTGGTTGGTTTTTATTTATTTACTTATTTATTTTTGGGTACCAGTGATTGAACCCAGGGGTGCTCAATCACTAAGCCACATTCCCGGCTCTTTTTCACTATTTTATATTTTATTTACAGAAGATCTCACTGAATTTCCAAGTGCCTTCTAGGTTGCTAAAACTGGCTTTAGACTTGTGAACTTCCCGTCTCAGTCACCAGAGTTGCTGGGATTACAGGCGTGCACCACCATGCCCAGCTCAGTACAGTTTGGGTATTTTGTGTGTGTGTTGTTATGACTCACTTGTCATATCATTTTGGGGGAGAAATGCCTATTAAATCTCCTGTATTTATTTATTTATTTTTTGGTGCCAGGGATTGAACGCAGGGGCACTCCAATACTGAGCAACATCCCCAGTCCTATTTTGTATTATATGTAGAGACAGGTCTCACCGAGTTCCTTAGCACCGGCCTTTGCTAAGGCTGGCTTTGAACAGGAGTTTCTCCTGAATCAGAGCTGCTGGGATTACAGGGATGCTCCACCATGCCTGGCTCAAAGCAGTTTTCATTCTCTTTTCATCATGATTAATGATGTCAGGTGCTTTTTTGTGTGTTATTATGGCTCATTTGTTTTACCATTTTGGGGGAGAAATGTCTCTGGTATCTTTCAAGTTAATTTTCTTTTCATGTTGAAATTAAAGGTTTTTTAATACATCAGAGGTATTACTCCATTATAAGAAATATAATTGGCAAATATTTTCTCTAATTTCATGAATTGCTTTTTCTCTTTCTTGGCAGTGTCCACTGAAGCACCATTTTTTTTTTTTAATACGAATGAAATCCTGCTTATAATTTGCACGTCACAGGTAACGATTACCTAACTTAAGGGCACAAAGATTGACTCTTACATTTTCCTCTAAACAGCTTTATAAACTTAGCCCTTCCATTTAAGTTCATACACCATTTTGAAATCATTTTTATATGATGTAAAGTAGAAAGCCAACTTAATTCTTTTTGTGTGAATATACACGGTTCCTAGCACCCTTTGATGGGAATTCTATTATAAATTGAATTTGGTGGGCAACACTGATGAAAATCAGTTATATTTATATGTAAAAGTACATTTCCAAGTCTCAATTATACTCCACTGTTCTATATATGTCTATCTTTATGTTACTATCACATTATCTAATTATGGAAGCTTTTTAACTACTTTTGAAATTGGGAATTATGAGTCCTCCAAATTTTCTTTTCTTTTTTTTTTTTTTAGGATTGTTTCAGCTCTTCTAGGTTTCTTACATTATCAACTACCTGTCAATTTCTGAAACAGATAAGTAACAACAACAAAAATGTGCTGAGTGTGTGAAAAAGATGGCCTTGTTTTTTTAGAGCAACTTGGGAATTGTATACATGGTAATAATATAAAGTCTTAAAATCCAAGACCTTGGAATAATTTTTCTTTTACTTAGTTCTTCTTTAATTTGGTTCAAAAATATCTGATTTTCAGAGAACAAACTATTATAAGTTGGATTGTGTCCCCCAAACTAAAAAATCAATAAGTTGAAGTTTTAATCCCTAGTACCTCTGAATGTGACTATGTTTAAAATTAGGGTCCTTGTAGATGTTATTAGTTAGGATAAAATCATGGAAGAGTATGGACCTTTAATCCAATATGATTAGTATATTTAAAAGAAGATGACCATATGAAGACAGAGGGATTATTTAGCTTTAAGTGAAGTTGGCGAATAAAGAAACTATGAAGAGCCAAGGAAGGATCACTTTATGTAATTAAACGGGAGCACAATACCATCTACATTCATTTTGGACTCCTAGCCTGCAAAACTGTGAGGTAATAAATTCTGTTATTTTTGAACCTCCCAGAGTATGGCACTTTGATATTGTATCCCTAAGAGACTCAAAGTTTGCACTTCTTTTGTTAAACTTATTCATAAGCTTTTTATGCTATCATCAATGTAACTGTGCTTAATTTTATTTTTGGAGTCCATGATTCTATGTGCAGAGGCACAACTGACGTTTAAACATTGAATTTATATACTGCTCTCTTGCTGACATTCTGTCACTTCACATTTTCTGTGTGTGTGTGTGTGTGTGCATTTGTGTATGAGTTTTCCTACATAAAGATATTATACTAGATTATAGTTTTTCTTCTTCCTTTCCAAAATACATGTACCTTTTCTCTTTTTCTTACTTTATTGCCTTGACCTGAAACTTGATTACAATATTAGAAACAAGAGGCAAGACCATATATCTTTGTCTTATTTCTGACCTTAGGGAGAAAGTTTTTGATCTTCGATGATTTAGTAAGATGTCAGCTGTTGGCTTCTCAGAGGTGCTTTTTTTATCAGGTTGAAGAATTTTTCTTCTATGTTTTTGAGTAGTTTTATCATAAAAGGATATTGGAGTTCATCAAAAATATTTTCTTCATATACTGAGATTGTTAAGTGGTTTTATTTTTATTCAATGGCTATGTAAAATTAAATTATTTTTCAGATTTTGAACAAACCTTATAATCCTGGGATAAATATGGTGTTGGATTCTGATTCCTTGTATTGTGTTGTAGACTTGTGTGTTCTATATTCATAAAGAAATTTGACCTGCAACTTTCTTTTCATGGGGTGTATTGTGCTTTTGTATCAGGATAATATCATCTAAATAGAAAAATCTTTTATTTTACTCATCCTTTGTATTTCTTTAAAAAATTGTAATGGTTGGTAATATTTATTTAATACACACTTGGATAGTTACCAGTTAAACATCTGGACCTAATATTTTATTTGTGGGGAGGTTTCATTTACAATTCAAACTGTTTACTTTGGAAAGAACTTATAGGTGAACATATCTAGCTGGTGTTTTCTGCTTTTAAAGGTTATTATTTATTGATCCAATTCATGTAACAGATATAGACTTACTGACAATATTTTTTTCTTTTTTTTGTCTTAATCTTTTTTTTTAATTTTTTTTAATTTTTTTTATTGGTTGTTCAAAACATTATAAAGCTCTTGACATATCATATTTCATACATTAGATTCAAGTTGGTTATGAACTCCCAATTTTACCCCAAATACAGATTGCAGAATCACATCGGTTACACATCCACATTTTTACATAATGCCCTATTAGTAACTGTTGTATTCTGCTACCTTTCCTATCCTCTACCATCCCCCCTCCCTCCCCTCCCATCTTCTCTCTCTACCCCATCCACTGTAATTCATATCTCTCCTTGTTTATTTTCCCATTTCCCTCACAACCTCTTATATGTAATTTTGTATAACAATGAGGGTCTCCCTCCATTACCATGCAATTTCCCTTTTCTCTCCCTTTCCATCCCACCTCATGTATCTGTTTAATGTTAATCTTTTCTTCCTGCTCTTCCTCCCTGCTCTGTTCTTAGTTGCTCTCATTATATCAAAGAAGACATTTGGTATTTGTTTTTTAGGGATTGGCTAGCTTCACTAAGCATAATCTGCTCTAGTGCCATCCATTTCCCTGCAAATTCTATGATTTTGTCATTTTTTAGTGCTGCGTAATACTCCATGGTGTATAAATGCCACATTTTTTTTTTATCCATTCATCTATTGAAGGGCATCTGGGTTGGTTCCACAGTCTAGCAATTGTGAATTGTGCTGCTATGAACATCGATGTAGCAGTATCCCTGTAGTACGCTCTTTTAAGGTCTTCAGGGAAAAGTCCAAGAAGGGCAATAGCTGGGTCAAATGATGGTTCCATTCCCAGCTTTCCCAGGAATCTCCATACTGCTTTCCAGATTGGCCGCACCAGTTTGCAGTCCCACCAGCAATGTACAAGAGTACCCTTTTCCCCACATCCTCTCCAGCACATGTTGTTGTTTGACTTCATAATGGCTGCCAATCTTACTGGAGTGAGAATATTTTTTCATCTGCGAGTTTTGACAAAACTTGTTTTCTAAGGAATTCATCCATTCAATCTAGATCATTACATTGGTGTACATAGACTTGATCATAATATTTACTATGATAATTACAAAATCAGTAGTGATGGCTCTTCTTTCATTTTTGATATTAATAATTTGTGCCTTCTCTTTTATTCTTAGTTATTTTTCTTGAAATTAATCAATTTCACTGATTTTGTTTTGAACCAGATTATGATTTTGTTATTGTTGTTTTGTTTTCTCTACTAATTTCCTATTTTAAATTTAATTCAACATATTTCTAATTTTTCTTGAGACTTCTTCTTGGATCATGTATTCTATAAATGTTGATTTTTAAAGTTGAATTTTTTGACTTTTTACCTATATTTTAATTTTATTGTGGTTCAAAAGCATACTTTACATGAATATTTATGCTTTTATATTTGTTAGGATGTGTTTTGTAGCCAAGAATATAATCCATTTTGATGACTATTCCAAGTGAGTTTAAGACAACTGTGTATTCTGCTGTTGCTGGTTAATATAGTCTTCAGATGCCAATTATATTCATTTGATTGTGGTTTTGTTTGGTTCAATTAAGTGTATTGCCTGATTTTCTGCCTATTTTTCTGTCAATTTTTGAAGGATAGGTGTTATAGTTTCCATGCTAGGTGTACCCCAAATGCTCATGTATGATACAAGGCAAGAGAGTTTAGAAACAAAATAATCAGATTATGAGAACCTTAACTTAATCAGTGCATTAAAACCTGGATAAGGTTTACTTAAACTGAAGGGCACATAAATAGGGTGTGGCTGGAGGAGGTAGGTATCTGGGGGCATGCTTTGTGGTATATATTTTTGTTCCTGGTGAGTGGAGTCTCTCTTCCTGGTGCCAAGTTCTGAGCCACTTTCTCCACCATACTCGTTTACCATGATGTTCTGCCTTGCTTCAGGCCCCAAGGTGTTAGCTGTCTAACCTAGAACTCTGAAACTGTGAGCTCCCAAATAAACTTTTCCTCCTTAAAATTGTTCTTGTCTTTTGGTTGCAGTAGGAAAAAGCTAACTAAATTGGAAATTCGTACCGAGTACTGGGTTCATTGCTATGACTGACCTGATGATGTGTTTACAATCAATTGCAGCTTTTTGGAATTTAATGGGAGGAAATTTTTAGTGGCTGATACTGGTGGGAGTTCAAAAGATCAGAATGCTGATGGTCCTGAGGACAGTGAAGGTGGAGCTCATGAGGTTTCAGAGGAGAAGGAGGACTCTATTGGAAACTGGACTAGAGGTCATTAGTGTTACATTCTGGCTAAGAAGGTATCCATATTTTTGCCCATGTCCTATGCTGTGAGACTGAATTTGAAGATGATTAACTTCTTAATCTTGTGGAAAAAAATTAGGCAACATAAAATTCAGGTGGCAGCGTGGATATTGCTGGCAGCTTTGAGCCAAGTGTATTGTGATAATCCAGAGCAGAAAGCAAAGCTGAAAGATTTGAAAAATTTACTGTTTGATTAGGGAACTGTGAGTAAAATTAAACTATGGTTGTTAAAGGGATTAGAGCCACTAAAGAAACACAAAATACCTTATCCAAGAGACAGTAGGAAAGATAGCTTGAGGGCATCTCAGGAATTGGCAAGACCATACCCATCTCAGGCTTCAGAATATAAACTAAAAAATTAAAAATTCTTTCCAGAAGACCAATGGGGGCACACTGCTTGCACAGGGAGGCCTAGGAAGTTGTTTCACCATGACATCCAGCCATTCAGAGGCTGCTGCTTGACATGGTGGCAGACCTTGGTGTCAACCACAGGGTGCTGGTTTTGCAGGAATGCAGAATGTGGGAGTCAGGGGGTACTGGAGGCTTCCACCAATATTTCAACAAAAGGTCCCTGGAGGCCAGGCAATGTGCAGCAGGGCTAGAGTCCCTGTAGAATACCCCTAAGGCAATGTACAGGGATGTGAGGAGGAAGCCAGAACTGGAGTGGAGACGAAATTAAGAAATATCAGCAACATGGGGTGTCTGCCAAGGAAAGTTGCAGGAATTGAGTAGGGACAAGCCAACACAGAGGCCATGTGGACCGTAACCAGGAAAGCCATAGGGGCAGAGCTACACAAACCCTTTGGAGAGAATGTCCCAATGCCATGTGCTCCAGATGTCTGACATAGAAATGTAGTACTTGTTTGCCCTTCTGGATTTCAGTCTTGCTTTGGTCCAATCCCTTCTTTCTATGTCCATATTTCTTCCTTTGGAATGGAAATGTTTACTATGTGCCTTTATATATTGGATACATGTAACTTGCTTTTGATTTTTACAAGAGCTCGTGCTGAGAGTTTGCCTTATGTCACAGAATACTTTAGACTTAGAATTTGGGGCAATGTGGGATCTGTTGAGACTATGGGGACCCTAAAACATGGACTAAATGTATTTTATATTGTAAGATGGAAATGAGCTTTTTTTAAGGGCCAGGAATAGAATGTTATGGTTTAGATATTAGGTGTCTCCCCGAAATCTTATAAAGTTGAAATGATTGGGTTATGACAATCTTAACCTAATCATCGAGTTAATCTCTCCATAGAGATTAACTGGTAACTGATTAACTATAACTAAGCTGTATAGTTCAATGATTGCATACCTGAAATAAAATGCTGGCAACTCATCTCTGTCAACTGCTACTTACCATATAAAGAGCCCTAGGGTGGGTCATTGGGGGGTGTGTCTCTGGGGTTTACATTTTTGACCCTGGCGAGTGGAAACTCTCTCTGCTTCCTGGTGCCATGTCCTGAGCTGCTTTCCTCCTCCACACTTTTCCAGAATGATGTTCAGGCTCATCTCAGGCCCTTAGGAATGGAGTCCGCTGTCTGAACTGAAACCATGAGCACCCCCCCCCCCCGCCCAAATTTTCTTCCTTAAAATTGTTCTCATCAGGCCTTTTGTTGCAGCATTGAAAAAGCTGAATCAAAAAAAAGGAGTAAAGATCCACCAAATATAATGTGCATTAATCCATTTTTTTTCTTACTATTCTATCAGTTTTTCATACAAATTTTGATGTTATGCTTTTAGGAACATAACACATTAAGGATTATTATGTCCTTGGGTTAAATGAGCCTTTTATTATTGCATAAATTCTTCCTTCATCTCTGATTAATTTTCTGGCCTTGAAATCTATTTTGTCTGAAATTAATATAGCCACTGCCGCTTTCTTTTGATTGGGGTGAGCATGGTGTGCTTTCTCAATCCATTTACAAAGCATCTAAGTCTTTATCAAATATCAATATGAATACACTATGAAATGTCTTCTTAGGTCTTGTGTCTTTATACACTGTTATATTCTCTATCTTTCAATTGTTGAACCTAGAATATTGACAAAGTGATAATTGATGTGGTTGGCCAAATTAATATTATATGTTACTTTTTACAATTTTTTGCTCCTATTTGCTTTGTTTTTTTATTTATTTTTTTTTTTTTGGTCCCTGCCCTGTTTTTACTGGATTTACTTGGATATAGTAAATCCAGTAAGTGAATATCATTTCATTTTTTTATTCTCTCTTAGAAATACCAATTTTAATATGATACTTTAAAACTATTTTTAGTTATTTAGAATACTGAAATTCTGTTTCTTTGTTTTGTGTTACAAAAACGTAATCCCACATATCAGGTAATATAAAAGGAAAATAAATTTATATCCTATAATTCTGGAGGTACTGACATCTGGTGCTGGCCTTCTTGCTGCATCATAACATGGTGGAGGGCATCTCATGGCAAGAGAATGAAAGAGCTTGCAAATTCAAGTCTCTCTTCCTATTCTTAAAAAGCCATTAATTCCATCATGCTCATTATCTCATCAACTCTTAATTATTTCCCAAAAACCCCTCCTGAAAACATATGAATTTGGGAATTTAATTTTCAACACATGAATTTTGGGGGCAGAAGTTCAAAGCATCAAAGTTCTTACCTTCAAGAAATTGAAATAATATACTGTGTGAATCAGACACTGAAATTGAAATGCAAATAAATTCCATTAAAGAGACACACAGTTGGCAATTATCACTAATAATAATTTTAAACAGATAAAGTGATAAAAGTTAAACACAAAAAAAGAGTGTGTTATATTGCCAGTGTTTAGCTAATAAATGTTGACAAACATGAACCAAATGGCACAAAAATAAAGCTAACGGATTAACTGAAAAATTATTTTTTTATCATTTTCATTTAATAACATATGCTTTGTTACTATCAGCCAACTCTTTTTTTTATGTTATGCTTAATGTGCTGCAAAAGTAAAATCTAAGTATTTAACAAGTGTTTTACAAGAAGAAAAGGCAATGAGCAGATTATTACAAAATGAATACGCACATCTGTAGGTGCGACAGAGGTAAACCTGGTGCAGGTAACAACACACACAGGAATAGTGGATTCCCTAGGGCTCTTTATATGGTAAGTAGCAGTTGACAGAGATGAGTTGCCAGCATTTTATTTCAGGTATGCAATCATTGAACTATACACCTTAGACATATAATTTGTTTTTAATTTTGTCTCTTAGCCTAGTAAATCTTCAAGGCTTCAAATATTTCTAAACCTCCATATATTTTTAAACTATTTAGTCCCCTTAATTTTATGAAGGATCAATTAAAATTCAGACAAATTAAAAAAAATTTTTCTAATGCTTATTAGCTGATTGTGTAGGGGAAATTATTCTACCTAATTAACAAAGTATATCTCTGCAATATCCTTTCCTGTGAATGTCAAAATTAAAGTAGCTTTATTTATATTTTATTATACTCATTAGTATAATTTTGTGATTGTTTTCTCTGTGTTGGGTTCTGAAGCAAATCCATTACATGTGCTCTTTCATTTAATCCTCAAACCTGTACCTTGAAATGGGCTTTATTATTTCAGTTTCAAAGTAGAAGAAAGACTGACTCTATAAAGTTATTGCTAGCAAAAGGAAGTTTCTCATATTTGCTTAATTAAAAACAGATCATCATAAATACTTGTTAAAAAATAGACTCCATTTGGAACCTTGAAGGCTTGTAGAAAGTGTACCTTAGCCTGTTCTCAAGGCTGACATGTTTAGAAAACACTATCTGAGCATCACTGCCCCACTACTTTTGAGGAAGGAGAATGGGAGGAAATTTTATATTTAACCTATTAGATGCATTTTAAAAAATAATAGTTATTTGGTTAAAATCAAAGGACTAACATGTTTGCCAAAAGGTAATGATTTCTACTATAAATTTGTGAAAGACAGTATTCTGGACATGTGACTAGACTAGCTAATCTAGACTAGCTTTTTAAGATTACCAAATATCTTTTAATTTTGACTTCTTTGCATCTAACTTTCATCTCTCATATAGGTTCAAAGGCATTTTGTTACATATTTTTAACATTTCATAATTTTAAAGTAATTCATGTATAAGTAAATGATGATATTTATGACTTTTATTTTGAACTCATTTTTTAGCCTTTTATCATATGTTCTAAGAAAATGTATTACTCCTTAAAGCTAGAATAAGAGTGAGCAGACTAGAATTTATAAAACTCAAAGAAAATCACTTAATAATATAACTGACACTTCAGCTTTCTTTGGAACATCTGACTAGGAAAAAAACTAATAGGAATAAACAATTCTAAATGTATTTTATTAAAGCTAACAATTTGGCTATAAAACAGTATCAGCCTATACTAAGTAAAAGTAAAAGCAGAATAAACCAAAGTACATCAAAATAATCAGACACATGGGAAAATTTTAAATGACATAAAAATCAAACTAACACAGCAATGGAAAATCATCCCTTCTTTTTATATAAAAAAGCACAAACAAAAACAAAAAACTGCTGAGAGTATTTAACTTTGAATGCTACCTAATTTGCTTTATTTTAAGTTTGCATAATTGAATTCAGTTTAGTGATTAATTACTCTTGCCCCGAGACTTAGTATTGCTTATATTTACTTTAGAATGACATGTACTAGGAATATGGATCTCCGAATAATATATTTTTTTTCTTTTTTTTTTATTGGTTGTTCAAAACATTACAAAGCTCATGACATATCATCTTCCATACATTTGATTCAAGTGGGTTATGAACTCCCATTTTTTACCCCAAATACAAGTTGCAGAATCACATCGGTTACACATCCACATTTTTACATAATACCATATTAATGACTGTTGTATTCTGCTGCCTTTCCTATCCCCTACTATCCCCCCTCCCCTTCCCTCTCATCTTCCCTCTCTACCCCATCTGCTGTTGTTTAATTCTCTCCCTTGTTTTTTTTTTCCCCTTTCCCCTCACAAACTCTTAAAATGTCTTCTTTGATATAAAGAGAGCAACTAAGATCAGAACAGGGAAGAAGAGCATGAGGAAAAGATTAACATTAAACAGAGACAAGTGGGGGGAGAGAAAGGGAGAGAGAAGGGAAACTATGGAAATGGAAGGAGATCCGAATAATATATTGAAAAGAACATAACTTGCTACTTATTTGATGAAGGATGAGAAGTTAAGTAGAGGAAAGATATGCTTCTTTGTGACTGTCTTTTGAAAAATAACAGCTTACACCTATCAGGTAATTTTCAGAAAAAATACTACATAGATATGTAGAACTACCCTTAGATATGAGAATGGAAAAAAAAAAGATCAAAGAGGAATAGTCATAAAAACAGAATCAAGAACTCTTGGAAATAACCTACTTTGGAGTTCAGGGAACTACAGCCCCAAAATCAAAGTCTATTCTGCTACCTATTATTTATGATCTACAAGATAAGAATGATCATTACTTTTATAAAATTTGGAAAAAGGTATAGAAATACAATTTAGTAATAAGTAATACTGTATAAAATTTAAAATTCAGTTTCCATAGCTACATTTTCCTTGAATCATAGCAAAATTGTTCTAGTTCTAAACTAGAATCAGGGCCCAGGTAAGCTGACCACCTGTGGAACATTGCCACTGTGCCCCTGCATCTCTTTTGTCCTAATATAATCACAAATCTATGGAATTTAGTGTAAGAAGGAAGTATGGAAATTTATAAATCACTAAAAATTTACTATATGCATCCATTTTTAATGTACATCAATTTATCTAATTTGATCACTACAACAAGTATTTATGATAATTTTCATTATGTCTGCTTTGGAAAAATAAAAGCCTTATAAAGTAAAGAAAACCCCAAGCTAGCTAAGGGGTTTAGGTAGGAGGCTAACACAAGCGTTTTCATTTCCAGTACCTCTACTCTGTCCCTGTACCCTGTTGTCTCCTGACAGGTCTATTCATGGCCCACTGGCCTAGGAAGACAGACCACATCATAAAGACTGGTGCCCTCAGGTTTATTCTATTATCCATTTATCTACCTGTCATCAGTCTGTAATCTATCATCTATCTTTCTCAACCAACAGCATGAAACACAGTGTATAACAAACAGTGCTTTACAAATATCTTATTTAATCCACTGAGAAATTGAAAAATGTAAAATAAAACCAGTTCTTATATCCAGAAGTTCTTGAAGAATCAATTATTTTTTCTGTTCTTCTCAATATCCTTCTCAGTTAGTTTTCAATAATTAATTTGATAAAATGATTTTTTAATTAATTAAAATTTTAGACACACAAGTTTCTGGATATGATTTTTTTTTTTTGAGGATACAAGAAATTATCCCAAAGCTATACGCTTAGACATCTACATAAACCTGTTTCTCTCAACCAAGAGTGAGTTTCAGTTTACTTCAAAGCTATTGAAGAAGTACAAATTCTGGGCTCTCTGCCACAATTTCTGAATCATAACGGTGATCCTAGGTGAGGTCTGGAAATGCTGTATTCCAAGCAACAGTGAAACTCACATGCACCAGTGGAAAAGCATCAAATTAAAGCCCAGTAGTTAACTAATTTCATGGAGGACACGGGTATAATTTTATTTTTAAATGTTTTCTTTAAACCAGGTTAAGTTTGGAAAACAAAGAACATATTCAACAGACTCAGGATTTTTAACGGATATATCTCACAAGCAGAAATTATGTTTAGCTCTAAAAATATGCCTGGGGAAATACCTCCTCTCTTTTTAGCTACAAATGTTGACAGTCTCATGACCTATCCAATAATTCTTGGTTAAAAGATTTTATAACCATCTGGGAGCAGTGACATATGCCCAGTGGCTCAGGAGGCTGAGACAGGATGACCATGAATTCAAAGCCAGCCTCAGCAAAAGTGAGGCACTTAGCAACACAGTGAGACTCTGTCTCTAGATAAAATATAAAATACGGTGGGGATGTGGCTCAGTGGTCAAGTGCCCTGAGTTCAATCCTTGGTACCCACCCCCCCCCCAAAATTTATAATTTTATAACCACTTTTACTTAGTAACACATCAGTTTAATGATTAAATATATCTGATTCTGTGTCGTATTCAAAGCTCAGAACTTGATTTAATCTTGTCCATTCTTTATTCCCTAATGGGAAACTCTTGTGATCTGACTATTAGAAGAGACCAGATAACAAGATCCTTCTGTTCTCTGCCCTACCTCAAGATTGCAAAGTGTGATTAAAAAAAATTATATATATATATATATATATATATATATATATATATATATATATATACAATTTGTATTATAAGGAAGAAGCAGAGTGCATGAAGGAGTATCAGATGGACAATAAAGTTAACATGTGATTGATATTATCATAAAATCTCTTAACTCTAGACCTGGGAGTTGTTTACAGCCTTTTTTTGATCCCTTGGTGGTTATTCAAAGATCCTAACTAGAAACATTCCTTGGAATGTTGAGGATATGGATAATCCATTTTCCTCAAGAGGTGGCTTTTCCTTTAGCCATGTTTCTTTTTGAGGTGTGTGTTTGTGTATGTGTGTGCATGTAGTGTGCTTACCTCACTATGTTGTCACCTTTTTAGTATACTCCTTGACAAAGTAGGAATTCAGTTTAATACAAAACAACCTTAATTCCTCTGCTGAAGCATGAAGCATTCAATGCATCCATTTCTATATTATATAAGCATGACTCAAACATCAGTCCCTGGGGTGCCTTAGGTGTTGATCTGGGAATGGTCCTGTCCAGACCACCTATAGCAGTTGTAGCTAAAGGAACTCAGTTCACATTAGAATTTTTTTCCAATTATCTCCTTTGAAATCATTTTATTAGTCAGACCATTTTTTATAACCTCCATGTGAGTAAAGTGCAAGGAAGTCATGTGCAAGTTTCAGTTACTTCTTTGTAAATTTTGCCACACATAGTATATATTTGTGTCAAAAATTCTAACTCATCTTCTTTCTGTGAAAGAAGTGATTCTAGAAGACTTGAGGGTTCTGTAAAGGGACACTATGTATGAAGATCATTTTCTTTAAGAAAATTCAGATTTAGTACCAGACTTGCTAATATAGACTCTACTGATAATGCAAAATATTTATCTTAACAAGTTCTTCCTACATAATTATATTTTGCATATTAAAATTTGATGAAGTGAAAAACTGCTATCTTCATTCTTTTAGAGCACGAGAGGAAGGGACGAAAGAGAGGAAAGTAAGTTTGGATAAAGCTAGTAAGTACCATAATTTTTAAAGTAAAAATGCTGAGTTAAAAATAAATCCACCCATGACATATATGCAGACACAAGTCAAAGTCTTCACACTGTCTTAATTGCTGAAGAGAAAATTATTGTCAAAGTAGTTTAAACAAGATTTTATATGCGTATTCAAATTTCAGAAAGTATACATTTAAAAAGATAATAATATATGGAAATAAAATTATTTGTTACTTCTAAATATACTTATTTCAATCTATCCACTGCTTAGGTACCATAAATGAAGAGTAAAAGTAATAGCAACATTTAAAATAGAGACAGAAACATTATGATATATTAGAACTGCAGAAGAGAGATTTGGCATGTCCTTTGAATTTAATCAAATTAACAAAGTCCAATAAATTTAAAGTACAGAAATCATTAAAACACCCTTTCAATGAGTTTTTAGAGTGAGCACATATTATGCATCATAATTCTATTCCTATATGATTTTTGTTTTAATTTATCCCTCATTTTTTTGTAATTGGGATGTAAAGTGAAAACAGATATCTACCTAATAGTAGTAGTAATGCATTTATCAAATTCTGTAGTTCTAATACATTAATCTTTGGTTCTTTTTCAATATAAAGCATGATTCCACAAAAAGTACTGAGAAATTAAATTATCATTATGAGTTCTATTCAGAATAAAGTTTTAGTATATTTTTTTTTTATTCTGTGGAACCCAATCATTAATTGAAATCACAGGGGTTTTCCATTAAGTGATGAAATGTCACATGTAAGGGAAATTCTATTTTATTTCAAGGAACCTTGGACAAACACAAGAAATAATATAATTCAGAGAAGAAGTATAATCACATTCTAGAGTTTTCATTTCTATAAAAACTATAAAATGTGTATTTTTAAAATTCAGGCATTTAGTCATTTATAGGGATTATCTTTTTTTCTGAGAAATTTTAAATAGCTTTTAGTAGTTTGACAAATGTAAATCTCTTAGAGTTCTACAACATTATATCAAATTCTGTGGTCTTAAATCACCCCAAGACGAGTTTCAATGAGATTTTAATCTAGTCCAGTGCAAACAACTTTTAATTGTAGTCATCACACAAACCATGTAACTGATACCATAGTAAAAGGACCAGCGTCTTGTGGGAGCACACACCAGAAAAGTTCTTCACCCTTTTAGGAATGAGGAGGACTTTCCTGATAAAGGCTGATTTAACCTAAGGTCTGAAGGATAAATAAAGAGATGATCAAATATGATACAAGGGCATGTGCAAGTGTACAGGAACCCAGGAGAACGGGGCACCTCAAAAATATCAGAATTGCAACTGGAGCATAGAAAGTAAGAAAAACAGTGATGAGAGTAAGAGTTGGGAAAGGTCATTGGTCAAAATATGGAAGAGCAGGTAGGGACATTCACACTTGAACAAAAGGAAAATAGGCTTCAGTGTGTTAGTCAAGAGACATGTCATCACAATTGCATTTTGGAAAGTCTCTTCAACTTCCTCTGGGGATAATAGTTTATAAGTAAGATTTTCAAAGTACTAGCTGACACCCAGGGGAGACATAGGGGCAAAGGAGACCAGAGAAATTGCCCTGGGAATGAAGGGATGAGCAGATCTCAGAGAGTGCCAAGTGGTCAAAGTCTATTTAGTTGTCTTATACTGAGGAAAAGGAAAAATTGACCACCGAGGAGATTATCTTATGTATAAAGACAGATTACAAAGACTAGAGGAAAAGGCTGGGAAAATAGGAGAAGGGTATGGAGTATGGTAGGATGGGATTCAAGTACAGTTATGAATTTGATGGCCATTTCCGCTAGGAGCAAAGTCCCCTCTTCCCCAATAAAGAATAGTAACCGATAATTTTATTTTCCACTTAGCCAAACCCATTAGAAAAAGAGATCAGTATGTATCCCCACATGAGAAAGGTTATGAAATACTAAATCTGGATGCTCATCCATAGAACACTGGCGGTAATCAGAAGGGGAGAGAGACTATGGTCCCTCCATGAGCACAAATATGGTTCCTCGTCCCTCGGTAGCTTTCCTGTGTCTACTATGCCTGAATAAAGGAAGTATAGGATACAAAAGATGTGTAAATTTTTAATGCCACACTTATAGTGATTTAAAAAAGAAAAAAATAATCTTGGCCATTAAAGCTTCTATTAATCTCATTCTCTTTTAACCACAATTCTTTTATTTTTAACACACAAAACAATTCACATTTTTGTCCTTATCACTTGGGCTTCACAGTGACACACTGATTTATTTACTTTCACCAGAAAACATACTGTAAAGTCACAACTTATTGTTAATCTTATAATAGTAAATGCTTAAAGCCATTAGTAATGTTCTTGTTAATTTACTACATACATATTTATTTATTTATTGAAATTTTCAAATATTCATGGAGAATGGTGTACTGGCCTTGCCTATAGCCACTCTTCCTCTCTATGGCTATCAGCACTGGTCATTTGGTCCATCATCTCCCTCCTCTTCCCTTTATTGTTTGTTGAACTTGAAAGGAATTCTTTGGTACTATTTTATTTAAACTAGCAATCTCTCATTGTTCATGACTATCAGGAAAGGTCATTTGTGAACAACAATATCATGAAAATCCACGATAACTAGTAACAATTGATTAATACCATCAAATACTCAACTAATTTTTGTAATGTTTTTCTACAAGTCTCATATTTCTTTTTTCATCCTCTGTGGTGAGCCGCTTCTGCCGTTTCTGCAGACTATGGTCGCCATTACAAGATGGCGCTGGCTCCGCTGTGGTCTGTGACAAACAACTCCTTATTTGGGAGAGTTGGCGCATGGTTTTTCACCACCCTATGAGAAAGCTCCACGTGGTAGCTTCGCATTGGGGCTTGAGATGCTTTATTAAGGCTGGGAGGGGCATCCGAGAGTGAGAAGAAGAAATATCAAGGGCCTGAATAAACTGCTGAAAGAAGATTCCTGAGTTGCGTCTTCCTTGCGGGCAAGGGGTCGCGACAATCCTCATCTAAATCAAAATCTAAACAAGGTCTGCATATTGTGTTTGTTTGCAATATCACGTAAATGTCTTCTTTTTATAATCATCTCCTTTCCTTTTTCTCTCATGCCAATTTATTAGTTGAAAAAAAGAAGGTTGCTTGTCCTGTAGACAGCTCACGATGTAAATTTACCTGAAATATTTACTAATCTCTGCATTAGCTTTATCATGTCACATTTCTCTCCCAAGTTTTTAATTTTGTAAGCTAAAAGCACTCCAAGTGGCCACTAACAAATTAAGACCCATAGTGCCATTTAAACCTTTTTAATTTATACCAGTTATAAATATGTAAATTATAAATGCTTAGTAAGACAGGTAAATGACAAATGCTCAATAACAGGACTTGTTGCTATGATGAGAGTCACAGCAAAATACAAAGTGATATTTGACAAATGATATTCTGCTATAACCAAAAACACGGTGTCTAATATGATGGACTTCATTGTTTGGCACAAACAGCCATAGCCAATCTCCACCTGAAGTGAAAGGTGAGGTGCTTCTTGATCTCCAGGAGAGGGTGAAATGTCAGCCTTGACACATAGGGACCATAGGAGCAGCACAAGTGTAGACCACAGTGGCTCC
This sequence comes from Marmota monax, assembly GCF_021218885.2. Taxonomy (NCBI): domain Eukaryota; kingdom Metazoa; phylum Chordata; class Mammalia; order Rodentia; family Sciuridae; genus Marmota; species Marmota monax. The sequence continues at coordinate 4,898,199 of NW_026695198.1, read as the reverse complement.
TTCAGAAGTGTTCAAAGGACACTTTCTGCTCTTAACTTTTCCTTTCTGCTCCTCTGATTCATAGTCTGCACAAGTCCTCGATACAACAGTACTTATCTTGGTTCTCATTTCAAAACCAGAAGTTCAATATGGTTCCCAAACCACAGGGTGCTCTGCCCCTTGATGTTGTCCATGCAGGTATGCAGAGTCTTCACCCTCAAGTGCACTGTGGCTCCAGTCCCGGCAGACTGCAGGAGAAGTCCTCCACTCTGACACTCACTTTTCAGTTAACAAAAAGCAAGTTTGGTGCCTTTGAATCATGACTTATGGATTATGGTTTATATTTATGCTCTCTAAATTACTAGAAAATATATAGCACAAATATGACTTATTTGACATAAAGCAAAAACACAGAAATTAGAAAATTTGCATCCATTATATTACCTAGAAGAATCTAATAACAATGGTTGATGTGGATAACAGAGATTATATTCAATAAATCATCAATTATTAAAGAATGATAGATCATTAATTAAATAAATGAATGAGGAAACATTAAGGAAGATATTCTGTGCTGATTTATATTTTCATAAGTTAGAAAATTAAATAACCAAATTCACATATTAATGGTATATTAAGTGAGGGGACATAATTATCAAATTAGTTAATTAATTCATAAATTTACAGATGGATGGATTGTTTTGGAATGGCTTTGTGATAAAGGAATGCTATCAGACATGTACCCCCTTCCTATTGTGATGCCCTGCGCCCAACAGCAAGGAGGCCCTCACCAGATTAGTCTCCTGTCTCTGACTTCCCATGTCCAGAACTGTCAGATAGAGATATCTTTTCCTTATACATTACCCAGTTTCAGCTATTCTGTTATAGCAACAGAAAATAGAGTAAGACAATGTGCTCATTTGATTATATCTTAATAAAAAGGATTAGTTAAAATGTTCTAATTTTTACTAACTTGCCTTTGTAAATCCCCACTTTAGATAAGAAAGTGGCCTAGTAATTAAACTGTATTTTTTTTTTTTTTACTTCAGGAGTTATCAGATAAAATGAACATAACCAAGTAGAGAGTAAGGTAAATGCAAAAAACTGCTGTGGTCATTTAAACAAAATGATACCCCTTATTAATAAATTTAACACTTTATTCTTCCTACCAGTAGCCACTGGACTCCATGATGCATAATGCAGCATGTTCCAATGTTCCAACTGAGTGCCCTGAAGGATTTGCACCAAGCCCCTTCCAAGGGGATGACAGGTACCAAGTCCCACATAATCTTCTATATGATCTGAATGATTATGATCAGCCAATTGATCAGCAGGAGACTTAACACTCAAGTAAGTAAATATACTGTGCAGAAAACACTCTTGCCTAGTAGGTGCTGGATGAGCAAAAGTCCTGATGCCATCACAAGACATCATCCACAAAGTTATCAGCACTGTCTTTATGGAAAGCTGTGTATATATGTATTTATAGCCCACCTATATCCAGAAGTCACTTCCTCCTCCTGGTTTATCTCATCCTCTTTGGAGGCTACCCTCCTGACTTATCCTTGGGTTTTTCTTAGTTATGAGTCCTTAAAAATCAACAAGAAATTTTTTTTAGTAGACTTTTGTGACCATGTGAAACAAAACTATCACCTGCATCATCAGAATATTGACATGTGTTGTTGGACACATTCATAATATTTGTATGTGTATTAAGACAATATATTTTAATCTCTGTGCCAAATCACTAGGAGAGGAAATAGAAAGCAAGAAAGTATTATATATGATAATCACAAAAAATAAGTGAAATTAATGTTTGGGGCCTAGTGGAAGGAATTTAGGTCATTGGAGGCATGCCCTAGGAAGGGACACTGGAACTTAGTGCCCTCCTCTCTTTCCATTTGCTTCCTGGTCACCATAAGGTGAACAGACCTCCTCTGTCATGTGTTCTTTGTCACAATGCTCCACCTCGCCATAGGCCCCAAATGATGAAGCCAAGCAACCATCAACTGAATCCTCTGAAACTGTGAGCCTAATACTACTTTTCCTCCTTTAAAAATTGATTTATCTCCGATATATTGCCACAGTGATAGAAAGATCAACACAACTTACGTATCCAAACGCTGTTATATTATTCAAATTTATCAATTTTCCTAAAAACAACTCCCAGATAAGGAATATAAGTTCTAGAAACTAGCTCAATGTTGGTAATTTGATAAGATAATTAATGATTTTGCCCAAGGATAAGCAGCCACTAATGGGGAAACCCAGAAGTCAAACCTAGAAAATCTGGAAACTTCCTGTATATAGAACCTCTTCTTTTAAAATGCAAAATAAACGTTAGAGAAGCAGGATAAATTTAATTCACATCACTGGAAATAACCTGAAGCATTGACATTCTAATTGTTCCTATATTTTTTTGTTAGCAAGCTTGCTATTGACTCCACTTTGAGAATTATGAACCAGATAAGAACTCCTGTTTCCAGGCCCCTGCCCTCAGCCTGGCATTCCAGGCTTTGGTTAGAAATGCAGAATCTGAGGCTCTACCATAGACCTGCAAAATCTTCTTGTCTATTGTAACAAAATTGTCAAATGATTCATGTGAGACAAAGGTTGGGAAGTATTGGTTTATTAGACACTCAGTTAAAAAAAAAAAAAAACATAAAAATAGCCTATATTAAAATAATACCTTTGTAAAAGTATTTTAAATAGCAGCCAACTGATGAAATTGTGGAAATATGAAAAACGTTCATCATTTCCTAAGCTTAAAAAATAAACAGGCCGACTATGTGACTCAGTTATCACATGAACTTAATTGAGAAAGACATCCAGACTCCTAATGCTGAGATGCAAGAATTATGAACATTACACATCAGTGGTACAAATGAAGAAGTTGTAAGTTTTTCAGTAAACAGATGAACTTAGATCACTGAGATCTACATAGCTTTCATGTCTCAAGTTTGTAGGTTACATAATCACCACTGTTTTGTTCTTACATAAATTCTTGTGTATTTCATAAGTTTTTAGTCCCAGAATAATCTGTCAGCTAATGAAAAATACCTATTGTTAGAACACGGTTTTAGTCAAAATAAAAGGAATAAAACATAGCTCTTCTACACGCATAGCAAATGCGTGCTTTGACTGAAGAAGAGCTTGGTTTTAGTCTGTTTACACATAAAAAATAAATATATATGTTTACACCTACTAAATCATTAACTATGACATATGATGAGTTTTATCATCAGCTCATGGTGGTCTAAGCACAGTTGAAGGAGCCAGGGACACCTTAGCACATTAGATATTCTTCCCACCTATGGGGAGGATGAGTCTAGCAGGGAAAAGGAGAAGGGAACATGTCAAGATGATAGAATCTAGAACATGTGATGTCAAGGATGTATTCTAAGAATAACTTATCCTAGACAATGGGAGTGTCACAGAGGTAAACACATCTATGGGGAAGTTTGACAAATGAATTAGCATGAGTCAGGGCAGATCTTTTCTGGGTTTTAAGGCAGGGAAGAAAGAACAATCCCAAGTATTGAAGGTGACACTGGGTACAGCACAAAGAAAGCACTGAAAAGATCTTGCAAAAGCTGAAGATATCAGAGTCATTTTTTTCCTACCAATACAATGGTGTTGATCTGTCAGGTCATTCTTTGAGTGTTCAAAAATACTCAAAGACATTTTTCAATGTTTGCGAAGAACATTTTGTGAAATGCAATGCATTTATATTATTGCACATTAATTAATTTTCATTCATATAGCTGCACTTTTCCATCATTTTTCACCATTGTAAATCATCCTGGGTGGATTTGTCATAAAGAAAAAGCTGTGCATCAAGATATTAAATTTTCTAAATTGTGTGATGCTGATTCTTTATAACCTACCTTTTCCTTTGCTTTTTTTCTCCCTCACAGGATCTCAGGAAGAAACCTAAAACTGGCCTTCACCAAGTTGACCTCTAGTTCGATTATGGCAGGTGCGGGCCAGACTTGTACATCTGGCCTCTCAGTTAACCCAGATCTTTTTCAAGAAAACTCCATCTGGCCCTTCTTCCTGTCAGGTTCACACTGAGCCCAGTGATGGATGTCCTCTTCAATTCCACTGTTCCTTAAACAGGCTTGTTTGCAACTTGTCAAGACTATACATTGGACAGTCATCTCTGAGGGTCTCTGATACTGAGAGCGCATCAAGATCATTTTCTTTACCTGAATTTGAAATCCTAACTGACAAATGGTATTGAATGAGGAACTGAAAAAAGAGGACACACTGACTTTTCCTAGAGGTCCAGTCCTCATTTCTACATGAAGAAGACAGGTAATTCTAAAAATAGTTAAAATATTAGATTTGAATCTCCCTAAAAATGTGACATTTTATGTTATCTCCATGGAAAAGGATCCAGGAAGAACATTCATCTGGGCCCAAAGCTATACTTCCTGAAATGAAGGAAAATAGGATTCATGACCCAGGCAGTAGAAGAGGTAAGCAGCTTCATTATAGATCAGATGTGAGAATCTTAAGAACAAATAGAGGTCACAGAAGTAGGAGATTCTTTCCAATATTACTGGGGAGTTAGGTCAGGACAATATGACTCACTTATCCAACAAATAAGTTAACTCTGTGGTAGGAACTGTATTCCCCTGCAGAAAACTCAGCTTTCCTTAGAAGAGCAAATGAGGCTTTGCCAATAGGCAGCTCAGGAAGATCGTTGATGTGATGCACCAGGTGGCAATTCAGTGGTAAGTCATTATGCACCTGGAAACCTCCTTCATCCCACTACTGGAAATTGGGTTGAGGGGCACTGGCAAGCCAGGGGGTGATCCATCCCAATTTGTATCATGTAAGCCTAAGACATACAAATATTGATTTCAGAAAATGTTGTTCACTTCTAGAAATCTAGACTGTCCAACGTGGCATAAAATAGCAGGTGTGGGGCAGAGACTCCTACCCATCAGAAATTGAGACATTGACCCTCTCCATGTGACTAATCTCTGTTCTTACTGCCATAGGAATTTCAAATAAAATAATTGCTTGATTTTAAGATGTGATCTTTATATTTCTTAAACAGTAAAAACAGCATTTCCAGGAGCTTAGAAAACCTTATTTGTTTTCTAAGTACACTAAGTAAAAACATCTAAGTTTCATCAATATTTCCTCATATCTTTTTTGCTCTAATGAAATAAATATAGTAGTCTGATTTTTATTAAGCCTAGAATTTGCTTTAAAGCTTTCTTCTCATGTTTTAAAAGCATTCAGGCAAGACATTTGATGGTGCCATTGATGAATTTATATGGCTCAAGAAAGAAAAACATTCTAATTTCCTCCCAACTCCATATGCTTAGGGAGATGTGATTGATTGTTCCAGAATGTTATGCTAACTCTTTATCAGACAAAACCTTTCATCCTTTCCAACTTCTTCTTCCTTGGGTTATGACTTCTACTGTCAAAGAAGGTAAATGATTAATAATTAATATTTTTTTCATCCAAATCAAAAGAGAGTTTGCTGAAAAGGCAATTTTACTTCTTACTACGTACCTTTTCCCATCCTGGCTTTTAACAAATCAACTGATGAGATTGTAAATCACCCTCCACATTCTGAATGACATGGGGGAAGTTATGGGCTGAGTCATGCTCCCCCCAAATTTATCAGTTAAAATCCTGACTGCCATTGCCTTGGATATGGCTTTATTTGGAGATATGGCCTTTAAAGAGGTGAGTAAATTAAAATTGGGCCATTAGTGTGGGCCCTGTTCCAACCTGACCAGCATCCTTATAAGGACACACAGGGACACCAGGAAGCATGAATACAGAGAAAACATCAGGTGAGGAAACAGCATGAAGGTGCCTACCTCCAAGCCAAGGAGGAAACCAACCCTACTGGAATCTTGACCTTGACTTCCATCCACCATAACTGTGAAAAAATAAATTTCTTTTAAGTCACCCACTCTATGGACTCTTTGTTATGGGAGCTCTAGCAAACTATTATAAAAGACATTGAAAATATCAGTTTTATTATTGTTATTACTAAGAATTATAAATTACTTTTACATGGTACAATGCAACACAGTTTTTGAAGCAGTATCATCTGAAACATTTCATTTGATTTTCTGAAACAGATCCACAACTTAAGCAAATGGAAGAGGAAAACTGAAGTCCAGTAAAATATCTGTTAAGGGAATTTTGAGTAGTTATCTCAAGAAGACAGGACAATTCTGATTAAGGATTATTTGAGATGGGTCCATATTATTGGTAACTTTAAATTCCATACAAACTCTTAGAATTCACAAAGTCACAGAATAAAAGATCAACAATCAGGAGCTGGGGTTGTGTCTCAGTGATAGTACATTTGCCTGGTATGTATGATGTACTGGGTTTGATTCTCAGCACAATAAATAAATAAATAGATAAATAAATAAATGTCCATTGACAACTAAAAACCAATACTTTTTAAAAAAGGATTAACACACAACTACGACCATTGATTTTACTTTTATATTTTAATAATAAACACATAGGAATAAATTTAAAATGTAAGCCACTTACAGTTTCTAAAAGAATATACAAGTGTAATTCTAATAAAACTTATTCAAGGATTGTATTTTGAAACCATATAGTATTGCTGGGGGAAAAACATTGGGAATATCTAAGTAGATAAAGCTTGGATTGGAAGACTCAATATAATAAAGACATCAATTTTCCAAAATAATCTTCACCAAAAATTTACCTTGATTTTTGGTAGACATAAAAATTATAATGTACATATTATTTACTATATAATTTTCATATATATATATATATATATACACACACACACACACACATACACACACACACACATACATATATAGAAAGGCAAACAAACAATTTTACAAAGAAGAATACAGTGGGAGGAAATGCCTCACTCAATTTCAAGAAAGACCCTGATGTTAGTGGATGGATTGACACACACATGAATATGATAAAAGAGAGAATCCACGGGTGATGTTAGACAAAAGAGACAAGACAATTCAACAGAGGAAGTATAGTCTGTTAATTAATGTTGCAAAAATTAATTGGACATTCTTAACCAAAAATATGAACCTCTAACTAAACATTATATCATATTAAAAATCACTCAATCAGTCACAGAAAACGTGAAATTTTCAACCATAAACTTTTAAAGTAAAACTTAAGGGAAAAAATTGGGATAGATATGACTAGATATGAAACCAAAAGAACAACCTAAGAAAAATAGAAAGTGAACTTCATCAAAATTTATTCTTTTTACCAAAAAATAAAAATGTTAAGAGGATAAAAATACACACTGGAAGAAACTATTTTTGAATCACGTATCTACCAAAGCACTTTATTCCACAACACATGAAGAACTATCAAATTTCAACATTTTAATAAAATCAACCCAATTAGAAAATAGACAAAAGACATGGACAGACACTTCACTGAATAGTAAACCCATAAAAGATGAAAAGATCTTCAACATCCCTAGTTATCAGGTAAATGTAAATTATGAAAGCAAAGAAATATGATGGCAAATCTATTAAAATGACTGAACATTTTAAAAACTAATGGAGATATCAAACTGTCAAGAACTTAGACAAAACTGGATCTCCTAAACGTTGATGGTGGAAACGTAAACTGGTATAGTCAGTCTGGAAAATATTTAGTCAGTTTCGTATTAAAACAAAAACAAAAAACAACAACCAAAAACTAAACCTACAAATGCCATAGGACCTAGAAATGAAATAATATATTTATTTGTAAAAGCCCCAAACTAGAAACAAACTAATATCTCTTAAAACAACCACCACCACCACCACCACCACCACCACCACCACAACAACAACAAAACCCAATGGTTGAGTAACAGCCAACATAGTACATATATACCATGTGCTATGTTGGATGTTATTTGTCTTCCAAATGTTCATGAGTTGGAACCATTGTCTCCAGTGTAGTATTGGTGAGAGGTCCTTTTATGGATGGGTCCTACTGAAAGGTAATTGGGTTGCTGGAGATCACTGCCTTTAACAAAGAGGCTCAGTTAGTTTCCATGAGAGAGGCTATTATAAAGGAGAGGAGTCTGACCCCTTCCATGTTCTAGCTACCTGTCTCACTATGTGATCTCTTCCTCAAAAATGTACTCCCGCCATTTTGATGTTGTCCATCATGAAGGCTTCACCACAGTGGGGATAATGCCAGCATCATGCCCTTAAACTTCCAAAATAGTGAGCTGAATAAATCAATTTTATTCATAAATTACCCATGGCACAGGCATTTTTTTATAGTAGCCAAAAACTATTAATGGCATACCCCATAGAATACTACTCAAGAATAAAAACTAACTATTGATATACAACTAGTTTGATAATTTTAAGACCATTATACTGAATATAGAAAGCCAACTTCTTGGCAGAGATAATGAAAGCCAAAAGATTTTCCTATGGTATTTGTAATTAATTTAATAAAACCTTCTGCAATTGCTGTTTTCTCATTAAAAAAAAAGAAAAAAGAAACCTACACTGTGCACATTGTTATCGAACTGGTCAAGTGGCTCAAATTTAAAAGTAGGAAGAAAATCTTAAAGTGAAATTATAAAAGCCAGCAGACAGAGGATCAACAGCTTCGAAGTCCTAAAGGAAAAAAAAAATCAATAAAAATATTCTTCAAAACGAAAGCAAAATAAAAGTATTTTTCTGTTAAACAAAAAAAAAAAAGATTTACAAAATAGAGGGTGTGTGTGTGTGTGTGTGTGTGTGTGTGTGTGTGTGTTTGTGTGTGTATGTGTTCTTTCTTTCTTCTATTTTTTTTAAGTTCTCTAAATTTGGTTTTGAGTACTGAACTTCTGGATTCAAAGCAAAACCCTGAAGGAATCTTGGAATAAAGGTTAAGCCATAACAAACAATAAATCTGCTACAGAGGAACTGATGAAAAATCAGATTATGTTTAATAAAGACTGAAAATTTTCAAAATAACAGAGAAAAATTCCCAGAGGGATAATTTGATTGCAGGGAACTGGAGAGGGGACGAAACTGGATTGACCAGGAACTGAAGGGTTGATGGCTATTGAAACTGGATTTATTATAATCTCTCTACTTTTGTGATATTTTTCTGTTGAAAATATTCATAATTTGGTTTTCCTCCCTTTTTCTTTTGGTTAGTTTTGCTTAAAGGCTTATCAATCCTGTTTATCTTTTCAAAGAATCAACTTTTTTGTTTTATCCATCCTTTGTATTATATTGTTGTCTTATTCTCAAGTTCATTGATTTTGTCTCTAATTATTTCCTTCCTTCTACAGGTTTTGGAATTGGTTTGTTCTTCTTTTTCAAGGGCCTTGAGATGCATTGTTAGGTTCTTTATTTAGGATCTAGATAAGGTTTTCTTATCTAGGCACTCATAGCTGTAAACTTTCCTCTTAGACCTGCCTTCACAGTGTCTGAGAGGTTCTGGTATGTTTTATCACTATTCTCATTTGAGACTAAATTTTTTTTTTAAATTTCTTCCTTGATTTCTTCTATCGCCTATTCATCATTCAAAAGAGTATTGTTCAATCTCCATGTGTTTATAGTTTCCATAAGGATTTTTGGTGTTGATTTCTAATTTCATCCTATTATGATCTGGTGAGATACAAGGAATTATTTAATTGTTTTTGGTATTTTCTAAGAGTTGATTTGTGGCCTAAAATATGGTCTATTTTGGAGAAATTTCCATGAGCCACGAAGGAGAAATTGTATTGAGCTTCTGTTGGATGATAAAATCTTCATTGTTAAAAAAAATAAAGAAAATTAACATCAAGGTGTTATTCCATATAATTTCATTTATGTAACATCATTGGAAGAAAAAGCACATGGAGCACAGATTGGTGGCTGCCAGAGGTATGCGGAAGGGTATGGATATAGATATAATCTATAGGTATAATTTTTGTTAATAATGGGTTAGTTCTGTATCTTCATTTCAGGGCTCACAATGTTCCAATGTCAATTGTCCACTTTTTTTTTTATTCTAAGCAGTAATCATTACAGAAAACTAGGCATAGTTACCCTGGGACTTTCCATACTATTTTTGCAATTTCCTGTGAGTTTATATTTATTCCAAAATAAATTTTTTTAAAAGAATGATGAATCTTTTAAGGGATGAGATGAATTGAGAGACTATAGAATAGGGAAAAACTTATGAATTCTATTGTCTGAGCAATTGTTATATGTAATGAATTGTATTGGATGGCATACTAAGCAGCCTCTGCTGCTGTTACAAAGTCCACCAACTGTGGGACTTAAAATGAGAAAATTATTCTCCTGTATTAGTCCATTTTTCCACTGCAAACAACATAATTTTACAGGCTGGCTACATTTATTAAAAAGAGATTTATTTTGTCTTATGGATCTGAAAATCTAAGATCCCCCAGGTTGCATCTTCTGCCATTAGATCTTGAGGCAGCACAGAGCATCACATGTAAAATTCAGGGCCTCATGTGTATATGTGGGTCTGTGGCCTTGTCTTTCTCTTTATAGAAAGCCACCAGGATTCAATAACGGGGTGTCCACCCTGATGATCTTATCTAATCCCAATCACTTCTGAAAGGCTTTACCTCTAAACATCATAGTCAGGTTGTGTCTACACCCTTACCACCCCACAAAGGGGAATAAATTCCAACAAATGAAATCTTTGTACCAGGGAAACTATTTTACACGCTGCTGTAAAACCTTTAATGTATCCTTCCACCATCAAAGAACCCTTTTCGATTACCATTTTTGTTTGATGGGTTTATTTTAAATGTATAAATGACATGATTAGTAATAATTGATGATCTGTCTCTTACTCATGTGTAGGAGGAATTCAAAAGAGAAGAGATTAGCAGAAGCTGGTGGATGGCCAGGAGAATGATGCAATCTGTAGATGAAAAACACTGAGGCCTTGAGCAACCAGAATGGTGACTGGAGGGGAAGGAAAAATCTATTTTTAAGCAAAATCACTGCTTGTCCATTCACTGATTTGTACATTCATTTTAATATTATTTTATCGTGGACACTGCAACATGCTTTATCATTGAAGTAAAAAAATGTATTTTTTAAAAAAAATAAAAGTAGATATGTTAAAAACATTTTTTAAAATTCATTTTTTTACAATATTTCATGCAGAATTTGTTCTTTTCAAGGGAATGCAAGATGACTGATTTAGACACATATATGATATTACCTAATTTTCAAGATATGAATCCACTCCTATCTGGAGCTTCAGAATTTGGGTGAATTTTCTTTTTGTGGTTGGCTTTGCATTTCCACTGAATCATCATTAAGGTCATAAATTTCACCCAAGTGCAACACTCTGCACTTGAGATGCAATAGTTCCAGGCACAAGAGTTTGGAAAACTCTTATGAAGTTAATTGGTCAATAGGGAGTTGGAACCTTCAGCCTTTATCTCATTATCAAGCCTCTTTAACCAAACAAGCTAACTTGCCCAACTAGGGTATTATAATTAGAGCAGGAAAAATACTTTAGGTTGTTTTGTATACATACATAACATGTAGTCCAAGACAATATAGAATTCAAATAAAAAAGTATTTTCTAGAAAAAGACTTGAAATAAATAGCCACTATCATCTGCACATATCTAAAGACATTGTTTAAAAATCATCTGAAGAAAGAAAAATCATGTCTGATAAGATATACATGTGCTAAAAATAATGTAGAAATGGGACTTGGGAATGATATAATATAGCTTTAATATCATAACACAAACTGAATGCATATTGATTGAAAGTGGCACACAAGGGGTCAAAAAATCTTTATAAACATTTGAACTTTTTCAGCATGGAACAATTTTAGATAATTTATGTTCTTCTGAAACTCATTTGTATTCTACTCTAAATATATAGCAGCCTAAAGTTTGAGAAAATCTGGGCCGAAGACCTAAATACAGAGCTCCAAGGAGGATTGCTGGCTGCATCCAAGCTGTTATGTAACCACTAGTCTAGCATTTTATCAATGTGAGAAATGGAGTTATTTGTTTCACTATAGCCAGTAAGATGTACTCTCTATACAAACATGTAACCATGACAGGAAAAATTGCAATGTATTGATGAAGTTATTTCCTAAGAAACAATAAAATGAAAGAAGAATTTAAAGATGGTTCTAATGTTTTTACCATGCTGAGATTGCCACAAAACATTTCACAATGAACAACTAGCAAAAATATAAGACTTTTCTTAATATCTGAAAACTTCAATTGCTGTCAAAAGGATTAAAAAATACCAGCATAAATCTTTGTTACTATAGGAGTTACCAAAGGCATTTCTTTTCCCACCTAGATTTTTTCAATGTTCTTCTTGAATAACTACTGTTTTTGATTTATTACATGTCTCTAAGTATCATTATAAAAATAAAATACACTTCTTGTACTGTTAATATCACCTCCTAGAACTAGACTGCTTACCTTCCATTAATTTTTTGGAAGGGCATATTTAATATTCTAAGCTAATAACTAACTTGGTAAGCACAGTTAAATGCATGGTAAAGTCAGCAGAGAAAACATATACTTAGTAGTTAGAATTTGTGATGAATCAGAATTAAGATTAATGATAAAAGGACATTTTATGGATGACTAAAATTAACAAAAATATACCTTATTAATGAGAAACAGTATTCTACTTTGTACCAGGGAAACTATAGGGTGAATATACCTTTATATTTAAAATGATCATTGAAGCTTTCATTTCTTGGTCTTTTAATAATATTTTTCAAAATGTTTGCTGTAAAGAAATGTTACCAAGAAATTATGTATAAGAGATTACATTTCAGTACCCATGACTAATATTACTAACATATTTTGGCTTTTGGACAGAATATATGGTAGAGAGTAATGGGGTGAAAGTAACAGGGAGTAAGTTATTTTTATTTGGTTAAAAATAAGATTTCCTAAAAGAAATCTAGTACACATGACTCTGCAAGTTAACTTTAGTGAAGTGACTAATGTCATCTTGCTTTTATATTACATAACCATTTCTTTTCCTAGATCTGGATTCTGTTTGCCTAGAAATGTGCTTCTTAAACTTTACTGTCATCTCAATCACCTGGACAGTCCTTAAAATAAAGAGTATTAGATTATGTCAGAGTTTTTTAATTCATTACTTCAAGGTGGTGACAGATTTTTAATTTCTTTTTTTCTTTTTCTGCAATACTGGGGATAGAGGGGCTGGGATTATAGCTCAGCGGTAGAGCACTTGCCTAGCACATGTGAGGCACTGGGTTCGATCCTCAGCACCACATAAAAATAAACAAATGAAGTAAAAATATATAAAAACAACAAATACTGGGGATGGAAACCAGGACCCTGTACCAATGCACTATCTCAAAGTCCTTTTTGTTTTTATTTTAAGACAGGATCTCCCTTCATTGCCCAGACTGTCCTTGAACTTCTGATTCTCTGCCTCAGTCTCTCATGTGGCTGAGATTTCTGTGCACCACCACACTTGGCCCAAAAATTTAATTAATGACATCGTGCACTTGGTTTCAGGATCACACAGAAAATAAGTGGTGACAATTGTAAGAATGACCTCTTCTTCTAGCTACAGCTTACACTGCCTCAAGACTAATAGTAGAAACTATAACAGAACCAACTTAGTATTCAGGAGCATTTGCTGACATACACATAAACATACTTCCCTGGCTTAAGAGATATGTTAATTGAATGAATCCTAGAGCCTGAAACCCAGTGGATTTAAGACCACCAATCCTGTGAACCAACAGCAGAGCTCCTGGTGGGTGGTCTGGAGGCAGCTGGCCACAAAGTCCCTCAGTGGAATCTCTTATTGATCATTTTAATTTCATGGAAAGCTGAGAGACTATAAATTAATATTATTATTATTGCTGTTGTTGTGTGCTAATACTACTCATTCGTTTATGTTACATACGTTGACTTATTGAAGATACTGCACATAAGGGAAATTGCATTTTCTGTGCTCGGAGGCATCGAGAATCTTTGAAGACACAAAAGATGTTGAAAGAGAAAAGAAAGGACGTTTCAAAGTAAGTTTTATGTTCCAAATGCTTACGGAATCATCATTATCAACCATGTTAAATTTTCACAGATGAAATCACATTTTCTGAAACTCATATTTGTATACATGCATAAACATTTTTTTGACAAGATATAAAACAGACTCTAAGATTTGCCCCTGCAGCTCACATTGAAGTTTTACTGTTTGTCAAAAGTTGTCATCCAAGCCAACTGTGTGGTGGTGCATGCCTGTAATCCCAGCGGCTCAGGACACTGAGGCAGGAGGATCACCAGTTCAAAGCCAGCCTCAGCAAAAGCAAGGCGCTAAGCAACTCAGTGAGACCCTGTCTCTAAATAAAACACAAAATAGGGCTGGGGATGTGGCTCAGTGGTCAAATACCCCTGAGTTGAATCCCCAATTCCAAAAAGTAAACAAACAAACAATAAAGTAAATAAATAATAAAGTGAGTAAAGTAATCCATAAAATAGTATCATTCATAAAATAGTGCCCTCTTTGTATCCATTTGACATCTTTTAAATTTATGAATCTATAATTTCTGAGGAAGATATAAAAATTATTCCCCCCTCTAACTTTTCATATTCTAATCCATTGATAAGATTCTCTTTTGCTCAAACTGATGTATACTTCTAGAGAAAACGAGTAGCTAATGAACTATTGACTCAGCCCAATCCTAATTACTCATACTACTGCAATAACTCATGAGATTCATTACTACCTTCTCATCTTTTCCATCTGTTCCTTTCGTCAGGCATCTTCCCAAAGGATACCAACCAAGTTTAGTTTTTCCCAAGCTCCAAAACAACTTTCACTTCATTCTCCTTCCACTGTTAATCATGTTGTCCTTTCACTGACAGCCAGAACTCTTAGACTGGTGCTGAGGCAGGTACTCTACCATATGTTTACAGAAAACATCACCTATTGGATTTCTTTGTATGTTTGGTTTTTGTGTTAGTCCATTTTCCATTGCTGGGACAAAATATGTGGGATGATCCATTTACACAGAGAAAGGTTTTATTTTGGCTCACAGTTTCTGAAGTTTTACTCCATGATTGACTCAGTCACTTTGGACACTGTGGTGAGGGTGCATTTCATAATGGGAGAAAATGGAGGAGGAAATCAGGAAGCAAAACGAAAGAAAGAAAGCCAGAGACCCACTATGCTAAACTTCCTCACTCTATGCCCTCCTCTTAAACTTTCTATTACCTCCTAATAGAGCCACAGGCTGGTAAACAAGCTTGTAACACATTATCTTTAGGTGACATTTAAAAGCCAAAACTAAACATTTTGTTTCCACTCTAATGGCTCCACTCATGTAATTAACTCCCATTTGAAAAATTCTGAAATAAATTACCTTTTCACCGAGACCCTAGAGCTCAGAGATTTTAAAAAAAAAATCTAAAATCTAGAAACTATAATCTAGACTCCTTTGAGAAAGAAATGACAAAAGTTAAAAAGAATGAAAATGGTAGAATTCAAATAAAGTTGACAATACAGAACTAAGGAAATCAATAGGAAGAAAATTCTTGGATTGGAAGATTAGAGCTATAATTTATAACTATCCTCTGAAATTCAATTCTGGAATCATGGAGATTTGCCAGAGGGTAGCTTGTTGTTTTGTTTTGTTTCATTTTTGTTTTTCCAGTATAGTTAGCTCTGATGGAATCATACAGAAAGACCTTAGCATTACCCAGGATTTCATGGACATAATACCTAGAACTGTGGACAAGGAGAGTCTGCACCTACCAAAAAGATTCACTGAAGCAGAGATTCAGGTGACCTCTTGTCATATCCATTGCTGAACAGCATTCCACGTGATTCTCAGCCAGGCAAGAGGCCACACTTTGAGAAACTCTAGGTTTTGCCAAATCTAAGATTTTAGATTAAGACAAATAATCCAGTGGTTGTAGAGGTTCTCCTTTTTCCATTAAATTTCTTGGAAACAAGGGGACTATCCACAACACAAGTAAATTCCTTTTTGCTTTACAAAGAGAAGAAAATAAAGTCAAATTCCCGAGTGCATTGGGTAGTCCATTAATAACCTAAGAAATAAAAGCATTTTTGCTCTCCTCAGTATCTGATCATTTCAGAATATAATTGATCAACCCGTACAGGGGTATCATCTCAGCATTTTCACTCCCTGCTTTCCAGTGAACAAGTTCCTTTGTAAGAGGATTGGTAGATCCAAAACATAAACAAACAAATCAAAATAAATACAAATCAACTGACACCGATTAATGTGTCCAAATCAGTTATACAATAATTATTATAAGAAAATATCATCCTGATAAAATGTATTTTAAAGAGAATGCAATCAAAAGTGTATTACTTTTCAAATGACTGCATTGCACATAGTAATGTTTATTATCTGCAAAGAAAATTAATAAACTCAGCTTGACTGTGTTTGCATTAAACCTGATGATTTAAAAGTGAAATGAATCACAGGCTAGCAGCTGTGTGGGAAGCCTTGTTCCTGCCTTTTTCCCAAGGAAACCTAGTGTAAATATGTCAAAATAAACTCAAAGAAAGTGGAGGTATTTTATTTATTCACTCAGTATTGTGAGAGACTTTACCTTTTCTAATTAGATGGGAGGGAAAGGGAGTAAAATAGGAGAAAGAGAATATAGTTTTCCATCAATGCAAAGTATTTTGGTTTAGATTTTAAATTTGCCAATGAGTGGGAAGAAATAGCCATCCCAGGTGACCCATTGAAAACTAAAAATGAGGGGGATTCTCATGTTGAATGATAGAGTGCAAGAGCACAACAGGTCTGTTTTCCCTTCTTTATCTAAAACATGTAAGAGATCATGGATTTTGCTACCAAAACTGACAGATGTCAGATTTCAGTATCTCAATCACTTTTGGAAAAATATTATTTTCATAGCATCTCAATTTGGCAAGTGCAGCAAATCCACATCCATGTTTAGAGAACACTTTGGGACGCCAACCTAGAGAAAAGCCATTCAAACAACAGTTCATACAGATGTATTCATGCTCTATAATCATTCCCTCATTATCTTATTGCTCCTTATTCTTAACATATCCCAGGTATTTGTAATGATATTTGGTTTTGTTTATGTTTTATTGAGTGTTCGAGAGTTCACTTCTTTTAGGGTTGGTTCCTCCTTTGAATTAATGGGTTCATCAAATATATGAAATAGGATCCATGGTGTATAGATGAATTAATGGCTATATAAATGTATGATAAAAAATTAAGGGCTATAAAAATGTATGATAAATGTATGAGTGAAGTTCAGATAAATTTTTCACAGATGTTGAAAGCAATATAAACTGGGGACTTTGTTGGGAATAAGTGGAAAGTATCAAATAGCTTCTTGGAATTTCACTCAACAAAAACACATAAAACATTTCACACACCTCTGCACATGATTTGTTATATGTGTGTGTGTGTGTGTGTGTGTGTATGTGTGTGTGTGTGTGGCTATCCCAGACTACTGCTCTCTCTGAAGACTAAAACAAGAAAACTTACAAAATCATCTTCCAAAATGTCAGAAAGATAATAGAAACTTTTTGTAAAACTTTATTCATAAATATTTAACATTCTATTAAATTCACCCACTTCAGTGTTTACATTAGTCTTGGTACTAAATTTTCAGGGATGTGTAACACTCTAATATTAGAACTTTATAAGCAACCCAAAAAGAAACCCCATACGTATTAGCAATAGTTCTTCCCTGCATGTCCCTCAACCTTTGCCCTGACTCAGCCTTGTCAATCAACTAATCTACTGTCTATCTCTGAGTATTGCTAGTTCTGTATATTTAAGACAGGGTATTATTCAATATTGGCTCTGATGTAACTACCTAGGTCCTTCAGTGAGCATGAAGTTTTCAAGTGTCTTGCATGTTATAGCATGTGCCATTATTTCATTCCTCTCTATTGCCAAATACTATTCCATTACATGGAAATGCCACTGTGGATTTTGTTTACTACTCATCAGTTAATCAATATATCCTTTAGGATATATCTGTTTGGGGGCCATTATCAATAATGCTGCTATGGACTTCCAAATACAACTTTTTTCATGGCCACGTTTTCCTTTCTCCTAGATATGTACCTAGGAGTTGAATTACTTGTATGATAATTCTATGTTGCTTTTTTTGAGGAGATATCAAATTGCTTTCCTCAAAGGACTGCAAAAATTCATATTTTCAACAGTGAGGCAAAAGGAATAGCTCCACATCCTGGGCAATACTTGTTATTTTTTCCTCTTTTATTATATTGATCCCAATAGGTGTGAAGTGGCATCTCACTGTGGCTTTCACTCACATCACATCAGTCTCATGTGCTTATTGGTCTGACATATGTACTTATGTATCTTCTTTGGAGAAGTTTCAAGTAAAATATTTTTTCCATTTTAAAAATCTGGTTGATTGTCTTTTTGCTGTTATTAGCATTCATAGCACTCTCAATATTAGATCCTTAGATACACGATTTAAAAATGTTCTTCCATTTTGTAGGCTGTTTTTAATATTCATGGTATTATTTGACATGCAGAGTTTTTACTTTGATGAAGTCCAATTTATCTGTTTTTTTTTCTTTTTTATTCTTTTTTTAAAAATTGGTGTCATAGATTTAAACAAAAAGAAAGAAAAATTTCTGGCATAGAGTCAAGATTTATCTTACATTTTCTTCAAGGAATTTTATAGTTTTAGCTCCTACATTTTAGATCTGTCATCCATTTTGTGTTGACATTTGAGTTAGGTGAAAGATGGATATCCAAACTCATTCTTTGCATGTCAATATCCAGGTGTTCTAAGAATATTTGTTAAAACTCTTATTTTCATATTGAATGATCTTGGTGTTACCATGCTGTTTTTGTCACTATTGCTCTATAGAATAGTGTAAATTCTGGTGTAGTGATGCCACCTGCTTCACTCTTCTCACTAAGGATTGCTTTAGCTATTCTGGGTCTTGTTTTTCCAGATGAATTTCATGACTGCCTTTTCTATTTCTATGAGGAATGTCATTGGGATTTTGATTGAAATTGAATTAAATCTGTTAGTGCTTTTGGTAGTATGGTCATTTTGACAATATTAATTCTGCCTATCCAAGAACAAGGGAGATTTTTTTCCCATCTTCTAAGGTCTTCTTTAAACTCTTTCTTTAGCATTCTGTAGTTTTTGTTGTAGAGTCTTTCACCTCTTTTGTTAGGTTGCTTCCCACGTATTTTATATTGGCACCAAAATAGAATGGTAGAACAATGGCACAGAATAGAGGGCACAGAGACTTACTCACATAATTATAATTATCTTATATTAGACAAAGGTGCCAATAACATACATTGGAGAAAAAATAGTCTTTTCAAAAAATGGTGCTGGGAAAACTGGAAATCCATATACAAAGAAAGAAACAAAGAAAGAAAGAAAGAAAGAAAGAAAGACAGAAGTTAAACTCCTATCTTCACCATGCACAAAAGTCAATTCAAAGTGGATCAAGGACCTAGGAATTAAACCAAAGACACTGTGTCTAATAGAAGAAAAAGTAGGCCCAAATCTCCATCATATTAGATTAGTCCCCAATTTCCTTAATAAGACTCCTATAGCACAAGAATTAAAATTAAGAAGGAATAAATGGATTGACTCAAATTAAAAAGCTTCTCAGAAAAAAAAACAATCAGTGAGGTGAATAGAGAGAGTCTACAGCTTGGGACCAAATTTCTACCCCTCACACATCAGATAGAGCACTAATCTCTAGGGTATATAAAGAACTCAAAAAGCTAAACACCAAAAACCAAATAACCCAATCAATAAATTGGCCAAGGAACTGAAGAGACACTTCTCAGAAAATGATATATGAAAAAAATGTTCAACATCTCCAGCAATTAGAGAAATGCAAATCAAAACTACTCTAAGATTTCATCTCATTCCAGTCAGAATGGCAGCTATTAAGAATATAAATAACAATAAGTGTTGGTGAGGATGTGGGCAAAAAGGCACACTCATAAATTGCAGGTGGGACTGCAAAATTGTGTAATCAATATGGGAAGCAATATGGAGATTTTTTGGAAGACTGGGAATAGAACCACCATTTGACCCAGGTATCCCACTTCTGAGTCTATACCCAAAGGACTTAAAAACAGCATACTACAGAGACTTAGCCACATCAATGTTTATAGCAGCACAATTCACAATAGCTAAACTGTGGAACTAACCTAAATGCCCTTCAGTGGATGAGTGGATAAAGAAAATGTGGCATATATACACAATGGAATATTACTCAGCAATAAAAGAGAATAAAATCATTGCATTTGCAGGTAAATGGATGGCATTGGAAAAGATAATGCTAAGTGAAGTTAGCCAATCCCCAAAAAACAAATGCTAAATGTTTTCTTTGATATAAGGAGGATGATTCATACAGGGATTAGAAGGGGGAGCATGGGAAAATTAGACGAACTCTAGATAGAGTAAAGGGGAGGAAGGCGAAAGGAGGGGAGAAGGGGATAAATGGAGATGGGGATAAATGGTGGAATAAGATGAACATCATTACCCTAAGTACATGTATGAAGACATGAATTGTGTGAATATACTTTGTACATAACCAGAGATATGAAAAATTGTGGTCTATATGTGTAATATGCATTGTAATGCATTCTACTGTCATATATAACATATCCAAATAAAAAATAAAAAATATCAATTGAGAGTGAATGTGAAGATTTACTTTTGGACAATTCTATTGTAATAATTACATATGTAGATATATTTATTCTTATGCTGATCTCTTAGATTCTTTATTACTGTGGCTTTGCAATAAGAAATCAGGGAAGGTGAGTCCAACGATTTTCTACCTCATGATCATTTTGACTATTCTAAGTCATTGCCATTCTATACGGATTTTATAATTGAAATAAACTTCCTTAAACAAAATCCTTGCTAGGATTTTTATCAGGAATATGTAAAATCTGTGGATTAATGTAAAGTACATTGCAATCTCAATAATATTGATTCCTATGATTGATGAATATGTGTTTTCTGTCCATTGACTTATATTTTTTTTAATTTCTTTTAAAAGCTTTTCTGTTTCACAGCACTCTATGTGCACTTGAAAAAAAATGTATTCTACTATTGTTAAGTGTTGGGTTTGATAAATATCTTTTAGGCTTACTTGTTTTCTATTGCTGTTTCTCTTCTATTTTCTTGTTGACTTCTGCCTAGTTTTTCTATCCATTATCAAAAGTATATATTGAATCTCCAAATAAATTGTTGATTTATATCTCTCTTTAATTCTGACAGTTTTTGCTTGATTAAATGTTAGACCTTTTTCTAGATGCATGATTACAATCACAAATGTTTATAATCATGTGTTTATAATGATAGACTTTCTGATTAATTGATCTTTTTGTTATAATTTTTTTTTGCCTATAGTAACATGAGCTTTAAAGTCTATTTGCGTAATATTAGTTTCTCTATTCCATCTCTAAACTTTACATTGCATATCTTTCCATTCATTTATTTTCAACTTATTCGTAAACAGCAAATTTCTGAATCACATTTATTTTTTAACCATTCCACCAATTTCTGCCTTTGCATTAGTATACTTAATCATCCAGATTTAACATATTTATAAATAAGATTTGCTATTTGTTTCCTATATATTTTATGTCTTTTGAATTTGTTCATCCATTTATAGCTTTTAGATTAGTTAAATAGATATTTTCAAACATGCTTTTTAAATTATCTTGTTTATTCTACTGTGATTTTTAAAGTCATCAAGCATTTTTAAAATTACTGCTTTATGCTGTTGTTTATGAAAAAGCACTACAAGAAATAAGTAATAAAAATACATTTTATAAGCCTTTCTTTACACCAGTACATGTGGCCTTACACTAGCATTTGTCCTTTTGTCTTCCTAGGAATATTAGAGCTTTTGGGTATTTGTTGTCATTGGGTACTTCTAGGGATTGCCTTTTGTTCTCAAGCCAAGTTCTTGCTTTCCTCAACTGAAATTCCAGCTTTTGGAGTCTCAGATGTTGCCAGCAGTTTTCTATTGCTCCTTAATAAAGTGGGGTTAGTCTTTTAAAAATCTGTCTTCCCTGAGTTAAGCTCTGGGTCCAATCAAATAGCTGCCACCTTCTACAATTTACCAGGGGGCTGCAAATTTGGACAAAATATTGACTGTGCTCTGGGTATAGTGTTTTTAATGAAGCTTTGAAAATAGTCATGTTTTACCCCTGATTGTAACATTTGTGGCCTTTTGTACATGAAGGATCAGAAAAGCATGGCAGAGACTACGGTCATAGTGCAGTTGAGTATTTACTCTTAGATAGATGGTCTTCAATTCCTTCTGTAGCCTTGCTTAATTTCCAGAGAGCAGAAATGGTTTATTTTAGGTGTTGTATTTTGTGTAGGGGAAACAGAGCTAACCAAGATGCCTACTCTGCCATTCTGAAATGATTTCTCCAATGTAAAGTTTTCAGGATCTAAATACATCCAATGTATAAAACTCCTGGGCTCATAATTATATTTGTTTTTCTTTTTTCTCTGTATAATTTTCTACAATGAAATATATTAAATATATGTAATGTTTTATAGAATTTCATAAAAACATCAATAAAATAAACACAATATATTTACCTGACTTCTGTCTTGAGAATTACCTTCATTTAAAATTCTATTGATAAATTACATATATATTCAGCTGCACGCTGAAGGTTGTAGGTTTAATAAAACAAAACTTTTACGAAGCAAAAAAAAATGATAAATTAACAGAAGTTTACAAGCAAATCTTCCACAGAGCTTTTGATTTGAGAATTCATAATGTGAATAGAAGTCTATCCCAAGTCTCTTTTGCTATTTTTCCCTTGCTAATTTTTGCAGTCTTCCACACATTCAATGAGCTCTTTATCACTCTGTTAAAGAACACTACTGTTTCTTTCCACCAAGATTTAACACTTGTAAGATTACAGTATGATGACTTGTGAATCAGTTATTCATTCATTCATCCAACAATTATTTATTGAGCAGAGTTCTTGGGCCAGTATCAACCATGTGCTTTGATTCTGATTTTGCTCATTTGGGGCTTTTTTGATACTGAAGGGACTGTCCCTCTGCTTTAAGAGTTCACAAACATTTAGAGAAGATAGACAATTCACCTGCATTTGCGAGTGGGCCACCTTCCATTTGAAAACCAATCCAGAATCAATAAGCAACCACCTCCTTTATTGGGCTTTCACCTTCTGGGACACTATTTTCCTGTCCCAATTACCCCAGGGCCCCGTACCAGAAAACTAGAGACAGCCCTTATGCCCAGTGCCCACGGAAACTATGAGAATTGCCCATCTTCAGACTCCTTACACTTCCTTACCTGTCCCTTCCTGCAGAAACCCCAGTTAAAACTGGTGCCCACAGTCAACCCTCCATCCACATCTCTGCCTCCTGACCAACCCAAGCACTTTCCTCTGTGGCCCCCTGGCAGCCCCTTCTTAAGAACCTTGGTTCACAATGTATAGTTTCTTTAACAGCTATATCTATTCATTGGCCTCACCTAAGCTGAATAACCATAAAATTATGTTTTAAAACCGAGCCTAACATTATATTGATTTAATAGTTTAATTACCTGATTTTCCAACCTCAGCCTCAATGTGATAAGACAGAATGATAACCCATCTGAAATTGTAAAGTTGGTACTTTATGTATTAGGGATCATATTTCAAAAATCCCACGCCTCTCCGTATTTTCACCCATTTTGCAGGTCCAAAGGACACGGATGATATCAACCACATTTCTGCAGAATCCCATTGCAATCCACTCTCAACTCCCACACTCCACTAAAACACAAATGGGAAAAATAAAATAAAATACCCTTGGTTGCGGTCCCTTGCATGAAGATATCATGGGAAAACAGGAAATAAAATCTTGGCAACAACCACAGGAGAAGACCAATGTCCTCAAGAGGTATAAGTAATTTTTTAATAAATAAATAAATAAACAAAAGCACATTTGTTCCTAGATGAAAATAAAATGTGTGTAAATTACAACTCCTATTTGGCCAACTTCATTTACCATTTTGCCACAGGTGTATTTAATGTTGATCTTAAGTGTTTAACACCCTGGATTTACTATAACCAAACAGCCACATGAGGAATGGATCTTGAGCCATGACATGTCCTCCAAAGTGAAAAAGTGAAGATGATGAATTGCTTACAGCTCTAGTCTTTGCCCATGAAAGGAAGAACTAAACTTCACTGACAATCAAGTATTCACGGCTTCCAACAAAATGGAGGTCTGCACCAAATATATAAATTAAAAAAAATAATTTAAAAAATTGAGGTCTGCTGTTTTGATGTTCTCTGTGTATTCTCAGCATCTGGCTCTCAGCAATGTATTCATCTTTTGGTGTCAGAAAAAAGTCTTATTTCACAAAACATGTTCCTCCCCATCGACATTAAGCAATTTGCAATATCTTGCTCAAATTGGAATCATAGCATAATCCCCCCCCAAAAAAAAAAAAAAAAACACATAGAAGAGTCTAAGAACACTCAAACTTTTTTCTTTGCTTTGGAACAATGGTCCAAAATAACAACAACAACAATAATAATAACAACAAATTTAAATTTAGCCTCACTGTATTAATTTAACATTTAACTGGCAATAAAAGAATACTAAAAAAAAGGTAAAATTAACTGTTTAATGTTAAATAACTTCATCAAATTCCCCCCCAAATTCTGAGTGTCATTATATCTTTGGTGAAAGTTAGAAGGAAGCGTGTTTAAAAATATTGAAGAATTTACAATGCATTTTTGTATTATATTAGCAATAAATCTCATGTACTAAATGTTTGCTTTTTAAAATTGTTATTTTCCCCCACCCAAACTCGTTAACCTGATACAAGATTTGCTAACTTCTTTAAGGTAAAAAGGTAATAAATATCAGAGCTGGAATTTATAATAATGTCTGTCATGTTCTAGTTCTCCAAATCATCTCTTGGTGAGATGATGAGACAGATTCAATCACAGTCAGTATTTATTACAGAGCCCATTTCATTTCAAAGCAGTGTCATATGCAGTCCCAGGCACGTGCTAGATTTTTACATTGAATGGAAAAACTAGATATATGACAGAAATCATTTAAATTTGTCTCTATTTTATTCATATTCAATAAGTCAAAGTGGCATATGTATTTTCAATTTAGTGAAAATATTTCACTGTTATTAAGACAAATGAGAAGGAGTGTGACAATAGGAAGCCATAAAATATATACAGAGTATTAGAACTCTGTTTTTGTTAAGGTAAGGAGAGGAATATGAAACAATAGCAAATATTTAAACTTATTTTCATACACACCCCTCTCAGGCACACACAAAAGTAAAAGTAAAAGAATTGTTTGTTTAAGAGAAACTTTTTTCTACAGATATTGCAATGAACCAGTTCATATGCATTTAGCATCTTCCTCATTCCCCACTAGGAAACTTAAAACCAAACCAAAAATTATTTCATACCTGAAAAAGAACAGCCCATTGAAAACTGTGGTTGATAACAGTGTGAGCTAAGGTTTCCTAAGTAACTGGAAGATTCTGAAAATCTGTACAGGGAAGTTTTTAGTAAAGGTAGTTTTTACTTAAAATTTGCCAGTTAAGACAGTTTCTCAGAATTTAAGGTAAAAATTTGGCTTCATTATGTTCAATTAGTGAATTTGTCATTCTTTGGGGGGAAAAAAACTGCATTATTAACAAGATACAACCTCTTGGTATATGCATTAATAATTATATAATCAGATTTTGTATTATAAATAGTTTCGAATTGTATGTGTTTATCACTCTAAACATTAACAAAATACATAAAATTTAATTGCATCAAGTAGGCAAAATCACTAAATGAACCAAGAACATCCCTCTCTAACTTGTGACCACACACACAATCTCTTACAACTGTTTGTGCTCACTTCCTAATTTGTAAAATAAAGAAAAAGTCCCATAGGAGCTTGGAAAGACTGAGTTATTCTAAGGCATATATTTTGAATAGTGTCTGGCACAGTTGAACACAACTGTTATTATAGATGGATGTTGATTAAATTTAATTCCATACTAGTACAAGTAGGCCCATACTGAAATCTTAAATTTTGTACCTATTGCAAATTTTCTTTTAAAAAATAGAATGAAAATAGAAAAAAAAATGTAAGCTTAATTAAGAAAAGTTGATGAAAAGAAAAACAAAGAGCAGAGTCAAGAGAGAAATAAAATGATAGCATCTAAGTATTGTTCATATTATACAGATTCTTACATAAGTACATCATGATTAACACATTGCAGTATGTATTCATTATTAAGCTCAAATGAAACTTTTGTTGGTTTTGGAAGATTGGCAACAACCCCTCCCTCCAAAAGAGTTCAGGTACTATTTTCTAGATAAATATAGACAAAATAGATAAAACTGGTTCTTATGCCCTAATATATAAAGATACAAAATGGTGCCACAAAATCCCAACAAAAATACTTAGCCTAATGTTCAGGGTATAGAGCTTTCTTAAGGTAATATTTATGTAAAAGGTGACAAACGTATGTCCAACTACATCCCCATGCCTTTTGAACTCAGGAAAAGTAATCAAAATCTACCAAAACAAATACAATGGCTAGAGCAGTAGTTACATTGGAATTCCTAAAACAGGCATAATGTGAACATAGAACAGAGAATTCTGTTTACTCCCAATATTAAAATTAAAATTAAGAAAATCAAGGCAACTAAAATCAAATAATAAATGTTAAGTTGGAGCTACATACCATGTAAGAATCAGTGCCCAGCCAACAGGTACCAAACTGTACAGATTCAGGTACAGAAATAATTTGACATTTGAGTACTTCTCAAATAATAACTCATAAAATTCTTACAAATAAACACGTGACACTCAAAATGTGATAAAAATGAATTGAATTCTAATAATAAATAATTACAGTTGGAAATTGATTCTCTATAGGAGGTAAACTTTGGAATTAAAGAATGAAACTAAAATTGCCTGAAAATTATTCAAAATAACTACTCACATGTTGTGAGAAAATGTCATGGTGCTCTTTAATCCACTGATTTAATTTTGCAACTGTGGACAAGCACCTAATTAACAATAGGAGCTGCATATAGCATGCATTTAAGTAATGCATCTACATAAATCTTAGCATAATCATTTTAAAATCTTATGAGAAATCAAATTTCACATGTTCTAACGATTCAGCAATATGGCAAACCAGGTGGTTGACACATAATTTGATTTACTTAGGCATGTTGTAGGCAGAATTATATAAGCATAAAATTTCCTAGTATTATCTGCTAGGCAGTTGATGGAATGTTTCATTATTTCTCCATCCATCCAAATATTCATTCACCCATTTTCCTACTTACCATATCAGAGATTATTTTTAAAAAGAAAATAGTAATGAACTTTCTTTCAGAAGAAAGACAGGACCTGATCGCTAAAATAAACATTATCCCCTGAGGATGTCTAATAAGAGAATATCATAGTCATCGGAGGTATACCCAGACACTATAGTAAGAAATATGCATGGAACTGGGTGTGGTGGTGCATGCCTATAATCCCAGAGGCATGGGAGGCTGAGGCAGGAGGATCAAGAGTTCAAAGCCAGCCTCAGCAAAAACAACTCAATGAGACCTTGTCTCTAAATAAAATACAAAATAGGACTGGGGATGTTGCTCAGTGGTCAAGGGCCCCTGATTTTGATCACTGGTACCCCCACCAAAACAAATAAATGTGCGTATATTAGCTCATCTAATCCTCAAAGAAGCCCTTGACGCAGGTATAAATATGAACTCATTTTTGTATGAGTAGCAGCACAAAGGTTCAGGAAGTTTCTTGATGTCACTTACGTACTGGGAAAGAGTTAATACTTCAATCCAGAAATATTCACTGCAGAGCTCCTGCTCTGAATAAGCATTGCTTTTGACATAGATATGTGCTATCTTTTCATAAACAGAATTTCTGAATTTTTTTTTCTGTTCTTCCCAATTCGTCCCAAGGAAAGCTGAGATTCCCTGCAAAATTATTCCACTCTCTCTAGCTCACCGTGATTTTTCTCTTCCTGGAAATTGTACAAAAACCTATCATTATTCAGAAACCAGTCACAGCCTGCCACATGGCGTATCTGAAACCAGTTCTTAAAGCTATCCATATCCAATGTTTGGCTTTTGCTTTTCTCATCTTTTAAATTTTGTCTAATCAACTCACAGTCTGTTGAGTCCCTAAATCTTCCGAACATATCATCTCCTCTAGAAAAATGCAGTGTCACTGAAGGGTAAGGGAAATAGCTAGGTTGTAAAATGAATTAAAAGTTTTTCAGTCCACAGAATATGGTGACAACTATATCTCCTTGCTCCTCCCCAAAAGCTCAACCGTAGACCCTGGGGAAAAAGTAAGACAAGGGAACGAGAGACCTGAAAAATAGAAGCTGGGAGGGGAACAGGATACACAACTGGAAGGACAGCTCAGATATGGGGTACCACATTCCCCCAAGCAACACAGGGAGGACCCCCAAGCCAACATCTGCTGAGTAAGGGGCTCAGGTCACCTCTGGATGTAAGTAGAGCCCACCTCACCACGCAATGTGAGAATGACCAGTCAAGAGGACTGATCCCAAACTTGTCAGAATTAAGTTGCTTCTAGAGAGGCTTTTTCCTTGGTCAGAGGCTTCTCTTTCACTATTTTTCAGGGACATCGACAGGGACAAGTACAATAAAAAATGCCCAGATCTGGAAGACACTTAGTCCCTAGGGCCTGAGTCTCCCCTCCCCCATCCAAGGACACCAAACTCTAAGGAAGTACCTGGAAGAGTAATCCTGCCCCAGGACCAGCCCTCTCAGAGGTGCCCACAGGGTCCTGCTTCCTCCGTAGGCAAGGGTATCCTTGCACAACACTGACCAGCAAATGTTCTCAGTCACCATTGGCTAGGCAACCCTTCCCCAGTGAGGGCACAAGGCACTTGAGTTGGGTAGCTTCTTTTGGGACCTCAAGCACACTAGCAGAGACTAGTGGAAACCTGGTGGTGCAAGCTAAGCATGGACACCAAATTAACACCATACACACTCAAGAAGTTAGACTGTCCATGAAATCAGACAATCCGTGCACAAAACTAATTCAGCACTGAATCAAAACAGGGTGAGTGCCTGCTTATGTGTGCGTGTGTGTGTGTGTGGGGGGTGGTGGTATGACATAAATATATGTAAATTTGTGTGTTATATATGTTACATATAGTATATGTATAATGTATATATATGTATATGTATGTGTGTGAGCTTTGTAACATAATAAGCAAAGAGAAAGGATGCAATAAAAGCTGTTTCATTGAGAACCAGGAAGATTAGAATGTGAGAGATGAAAGGCAATCATCTAATGGCTACAATTAGATGAATCACCTATTGCAAACATCTGACAGAAATTTTAAAAGCAAACATCATACACAATTTTTCAACAAGCAACTTCAAATTCTCCTGAAGCAAACGAAAAGGAGAAAGTCTCAACAAAGAAGTAGAAGTTATAAAAATGTAAGTTATAGAAGTCAAAAGTAAAATAACAGAAAAAAAAACCATAATAATAGGCTAGATGGGCTCAGTTTTATAGGGGAGATGATGGAGCATGGAAGGAAGGAAGCAGAGGCCCGGTCTGTTCAAACTTCAGAGAAAATGCTAGAAAAACAGTGAGCATGGCCTGACACCATGGAACAATTAAATAGATATTACTCACATTAGCAAGTAAATCACCTGGGGTATTTTGTATCAGAATTTCAAATATTCATGAGATAATATCTGAACAGAACATCTGGATATCTGAATCAACACTTTTGTTCTAGTTCAAAAATGATGCAATAAGAAAAATAAAATACATATCTGAATGTATATGATAATCATTATTGCCCAATTTAAATATATTTTGAGTAAAAATCCTTGTAATTTTATTTAACAATATGTGTTACATGGAATATACAATTGAATGATCAAATGTTTTCCACTTTCCAACAATTCTTTTGAACTATGTATTCAAATAATATCTACTTTTTCTATTGAAAGAAGAGAAACATAATAGAAAAAAAAATCCTACTTACATGTCTTTAGGGTAGCATTATGGTACCATATATGTGACAGTGAAAATCTCACTAAAGTTTGTCTTATTTTGATTTTTATCAAATTATAGCTGTATTATTCCTTCTCTATATCATATATTTCTGCTCCTGTTCTTTTATTTCCTGCTACATAATATGAAATTTTATTACTCTAGCTTCTTTCTGATACAACTACCTTAAGTTCTAAATATTCATCCCAGAGATCCTGATGTTTTAAGCTCTTAATAACACTTAGTTCAAAGCACTTTCTATTTACTTTTTTGTGCTTTTTTCTTTGACCTCTGAGATATTTATGTGTGTCATTTAATCTTGAAATATTTGACATGTGGGGGTGAGGTTCTTTATATCTTAAGGTGATTGATTTCTAATGTAATAAATCATGCAGGAAACAGTTTACATGATTTCAAATTTTTTAAAAAGTAAAAATTTTTTATATTGATTGTATTGATTACATACATGTCAAATCCGATCAAATTGCATACTTCAAAAATATGCCTTTTATTGTACTTTAATCTCAATATAGCTATGGAAAATAAGATTGTTGGTTTTTTTTATTCAAGAGGGATCACTGCATTTTGCAAAAAAAATCACATTTTATTTTTATTCCTTACACACTCATAATGATGGGTATAGCATACTCTCTATTGTCACTTTCTCCAGTTTAGAATGAGAAATTTACTGGGTTTTTTTTTCCTAATGCGTATTTTACCTATCATTAGCAGTATTAAGAAATGGAATTTAGAATTTTACTAGACTATACCTTTCTAAGTATTAGTATCAGAATCAAGAACAAAACATATATACTTCTACCTGGTATTTCAGTCCATTTTCTATTGCAAGAAACAAAATAAAGCATAATTTGATCTGGTTCATGCTGTTAAGGGATTTATCACCTCAAATAATGGAAAGCCACTGGGCGCGGAAGTAAGATGCGGTTTAATTTAAAAGTGCAGTAATGTCAAAAAGACTCCAGTTTTTCATTATCATTGCTTTGTTTTGTGTGCTCTTCTTTCTAATGCTGTTTTCCCTTTAGTTCTTAGTAGCCATGGGGCTACTTCATGTACTTTGAAGAATAGAGGATTCGTTCTGGAAGTTATTTCAATTTGATCATTGATTTCTCCAAAGGCCCAGAAATTTCTACATAGCAATGATTGGACCCCATTGATTCCAATGGCCATCACTACAATAATAAATATTTTCAGGTGACAGAATTTTACACCTGAGCAATTTGCTCTGTGCTAACTCAGAAGTTGAAGTCAGCTTTTTCAAAACTGGCAAGAGAAGTATGGGAGGATTTAAAGTGACCCAGTTTCCAAAATTAAGTAGGAATTCCCAAATACACGTCTCTTGTATCATAATGATCCCAATTTAAATGAAGTGTGTTGATCTGTGATAGAGAAAAATCCATAGGGCAGAAGAAGGGATAGAATTCAAGTTGTTGTTTTACAAATACTTAAGGCAGTTTTGTTAAAGCTGTTGTAAGTTATCATATAATATCCACACAAAATCATTCCCGGTAGTTTCATTTCGTTCTAAGAGACTGGAAATCCAGACTCAGGGACATTAAATAACGTCCCTATAATTACATCGGCATTACATCTTCCCGATCACCCCAAATTGTGACTCGTCATTAATATTCTGTTTATAGTTTTGCAAGTCTTTGAGATCAAACCAGGAATAAAAGCCAATTCTGGATCCTTGACAAATGCTTAACTGGAGCAAAACCCTAGGTCAAAGACAGTGAAACTCACCTCCTTCAGATGGTTCTGGGTCAGAACCAGACTCCAGGGAACAGGAGAGAGACACCTGGAAGCATGACTTAATTCTAACCAATAATGCCAAGTGAGCAAGCAATTTTCATTTGGGTGTTTTCCAGAAAGAAAATGACCAAATCATTTTTATTCCCTGTGGAGGCATTAGCACAATGTTCTAATATATGCAAGGACAGCTCCTCTTGCAAGAAATAAAGTAAAATATCAAGTAATTAAAACAATAAAAATAGCTGTCTCTAAATACTGTTTTTCTCCTAAGACATTCTTTGGGAAAAGAGTAAATTTCACACTATAATCATGTTTTTTAATTAAAGTGGAACAATTCTTAATTAAAGTAAAACAAAAAGGAGATCTTTCCATAATCACATCAATATCAGAGAGGTATTGTTTTATCTTCAAATTTAAATTAAATAAAGTTAATGTGTTTAGTTTAACTAATTAATCAAAGCAATAATTGCTAGAATCTATGAAGCTTTTCCTAAACCATCGATTTTTCCCAAAGGATCACTGCAATTGGATGGATAAAAGCACTGATATTTATTTTTCATTTATATTTTAAGTAATAAGAAATAGAATAATTTCCTTGACCTTTATTTTAAACAAATATAAAATGCTATTATCATTTGTATATAGTAGTCTCATTCAAATGTACGTCAAATACCAATACATTTATCTTTTTTTAAAGAGAGAGAGAATTTTTTTAATATTTATTTTTCAGTTTTTCAGTGGACACAACATCTTTATTTTATCTTTATGT
Organism: Marmota monax; assembly: GCF_021218885.2. Classification (NCBI taxonomy): domain Eukaryota; kingdom Metazoa; phylum Chordata; class Mammalia; order Rodentia; family Sciuridae; genus Marmota; species Marmota monax. The sequence continues at coordinate 4,865,600 of NW_026695198.1, read as the reverse complement.
GGTGCTGAGGATCGAACCCAGTGCCCCGCGCATGCCAGGTGAGCACATTACTGCTTGAGCCACATCCCCAGCCCACATTTATCTTTTAAAAATATAAAATCTAATGGTTGCTAGAACTTTCATAAACTTGTGCCACCATCTTCACAATCTAATTCCAAAACATTTTTATCACTTTGAAAGAAAACCTTTCAACCACTAAGAAGTCCCTCTTCATTCTCACATTCTACTGATTCATTAAACCTGCTAACCTACATTCTGTCTCTATGGATTTGTCCATCCTTTGAATTTAATATAAGTAAACGCATAAAATTTGTGGTTATTTGGATCTTGCTTCTTTCACTTAACATAATGTTAAATTTTATTTGTCTCTTAGCATGTGTATAAACCTTATCCCCCTTCGTGGCTCCATAATATTCCATTTAATGGATATAACATATTGTTTATGCATCTGTTCAATAAAAAAGCATTGGCTTGTTCCCATACTTGGCTATTATAAATTATGCTATGATAAATATTGTTGTATCAGGTATTGTGTGATTATAGTTTTTAAAATTTCTTTTGGAGTGGAATTGCTAGGTTATATGGTAACTTTTATACGGTTATTTCACAAACAATCTCAAACCTACCTAATATGAAAATTGTCTTGTATGTGATCTCTGAAATAACTTAAGAATTGAAACCTGGACAATGCTCACAGAATATAAACAAATTTGTATGTTTCTTCCCAAAACAAAGGAAATCATGTAGTAAGATATTTAAATTATGTTGAGAATTACTTTTAATGTTGAGATAAAGTCAGTGTTCATGTTATAAAACATTATATGTATATTACTAAACATACTTCAATAACCTCAGGAAGAAAATATCACTTCTAAACTTTTCAATTCATTCACTTTCTTTTTTTTTTTAATAATTCATAGTTTTTGTTTGAATGCTCTCTTCACTATCATTAAAATGTCTATGTTTAACTGTATCTAACCCATCAATAGACAAATCTCATCTGATTATGTTTGAAAGTCTATACAATTTACTGATGTGTGTGTGGATGTGTGTGTGTCTGTGTTTAGAGGACGTTAAAATGAAAATATACTTCGTTATTAATGATTTCACTTTGCATTGCACCATATACCTATAAACCATACAAATACATTTAACCCACATCTTTCAGAAAAGCCACAAAATAAATTGGGAGACAACAACCCATTAAGAAGTAAAAGGGAAACAATGAGGAGCAGATGATTGGAATTGCTAATCAGAAATAACATTATGGTCCCGTATTTAGAGGAGAGAGAAACATCCCAAGTGAGGCCTTCTAAGAAATATCTATTTTTGACACGTTACTCTCCTACTACTATTAAATCTCATCACTTCAATTTGCTCCTGTGTTTCCTCCTATTTTCCAGAGATATGATCCAGCAGTATAATCTTTAAATATAATAAATTATGTCTATTGATGAAGATGTCATACTCATGCCAAGTCGGAAAAGATATGAGGGGCCAGTTTGAAATAGAATTGGTCTAGGAGTCTCCAAACCTCCACTCCCAGCCTGACTCTTCCACTTTATTGCCTGTGCCACCTCTGGCTGGCCCTTACTTACTTCCTCTGAGCTCAGTGTTCTGATCTGCAAAATATAGTTTAGATCCCTTCTTTCATCCCAAGGAGCTTGTATAAATCAAACAAACTGATACTTGTAAAATTACTTTATAAACCATAAGTTTTGGCTGCAAAGCAGCTCTTTAACCTTGAATGAGCCTCATGGTTGCTGGGAGTATGTCCCACGGGTTTCCATAGAGGGCCACTTCCTGGCATGGAAAGGAAAAGTGGTTACTGCGCTCAGCAAACAACCATGGATACTCAGAAGTTTAGAATGCCAAGAGAACCTCGCACTTTAGTTCTACACCTCTGTAACTTGCTGTGTTCAACTGGGAGCATGTGATGGGAAGGTCTGTCCTGTGTAGGAGTTGTTGGAAATCATGCAAAACTCAGAATGGCTGATGCTTGGTCAGTAACTGTGGATTGAAGCTCTCATCCACATTCGATGACACATGACAAAGATTCCTTTCTTGATCAAACTCCAGTCAAACTCCTTTGGGCCCTCTTATTAACCAGGCCCCACCTGGATCTATAACAACATAAACAAAAACTAATAATAATAGTTCCTAACAGCTAATAAAGGCATTCTTAGGATGTCTCTGGAACTTTTTAAAGTGCATGCCCAAGAAAACTCCAAGCTACTCAAAAATCTAGCTTGTTCTAGCAAAAGCCTCAAGATAGGGTTCTTATCTCTGAGTCTCTGTATAAATCCCCAGTTAGCAAATCTAGATGGATATCATACAGACCAACCCATTTTCCCCCTGTTTTTTTTTTTTTTTTTTTAATTTTTCACTTTTCCTGATGCTACAGTTTCGATTTCAGATTTCCCCCAAATTTCCCCCAAAGTCCAAGCTATTGAACACTTGATTCTAGCCTGTGTTGCTACTGGGAGAACCTTTAGAAGTGGGGCCTATTGGGAGAAAGTTAGGTCCCAGAGAGTGTGTCCTTGAAAGGGATATTGGGATTACAGACCCCTTCCTCTTTCTCTCTGTTTCCTGGCCACCATGAGATGTCCACCGTCCTCTATCACACGCTCCTACCATGATGTACTGTGCTATACCAGGCCCAAAGCCACCGAGCCAAATGACCATGGCTTCAAACCTCAACCTCTGAGCCATATCCCCAGTCACATCTGTCCTTACCACTTTAACTAGTAAGCTGATTTGCTTGTCTTGAACATAATTTTTCTGTGGAAAAAAAAAAAAATGGAAGGTGAAAGCTACGCCTTAACGACCTATGTCTTGGTAACGGTGCTCTGATGCTTTCAAAGGGCTGAAAGTTCCGACATGGTGAAATGGTTTTGCTCATTCACCTGAAACAAACAAATTTTCCTGCCGCTGACCTGGAAGATAACCCCATGTCCAAATCTATAGGACACTAAGGAGAATGGAATGAAGTGCATTAAATAACTAGCAGGAAGCAGTTGCCCCCGACCGTGTTTGTAAAGCCCAATCTCTGGTCTTTCGTGCATTGATGTGACATTTAAGGGCAGAAAAGAATCAAAGCTCAGTTTATCAGAGCCAAGGACAATATTTGATATTGCTTATGAGAAATCGCATGGAGGCTGTGATATTTGCATTATGGGCTAGCTTTTCTCTGATCAGGTGTTACATGAAAATTTATTTCTTCTTACAAAGAGCAGAGGCTGTCCTTGCCCCTCACACTGTCATGGTGTAGCTGAAAGGAATTTATAGGGAAATCATGATAGGTAGAGTGAAAGCACATGACAAAGAAAAACCACAGAAGAGTCACAGGGAAGTGCAGGCATTTTCAGGGTACACACAGATGCCTCTAGCATTTCTGTGATTCAGAGGAAGAGGAACTGATAAATTTTTAGAAATATACGCAAGGACATTTGTGGTGAAAATCTGAACTAGGTATAATGTCAGTGAGGAAAACACTGAAAACTCTTCCTGTGGATATTAAAACAAGGATATAAGAGATCAATCATTTCAACACAAACGGCAAGAAGCAAGAACAGAAACAGCTCATGGAACTTGAAATATGAAAAGATGACATCTGGCCCTGCTTGGCACACACTAGTTATTATGGAGAGAATGAAATGGGGAAAATAAAAAAAAAAGTTAAATCAATGAACAGATTCTCTTCTGGCCATACCAGAATAAGGTTTTGCCTTTTTTTTTTTTTTTTTTCTAGTGAGGAATGATTAAAAGTTAATGTTGGATACAATTATTCAATTGAACAGTACTTATTAAGCCAGAAACTGATCTAGATCCTGGGGATATAGTAGGGAACAGAATACAATTGGCCCCCTCTCATAGCCAAAGAGTCCACATCCACAGATAGAACCAACAACATTACAAAACTATCTGAACAGCAACAAAAAAATCGAATCTTTACTGAATACATAAATAATTTTATTAAGCATTATTTCATAAGCATTACAACTATTTACATAGTGTTAATATAGTACTCAGTATTATAAGTAAACTAGAGATGATTGAAACACACAGGATGATATGCAAGGTTCATATGCAAATATTACCCCGTTTTCTACTTGAACATCAGCAGATTTTGGTATCTGCAGGGGTTCTGGTATCAATGGCCACCAAGGAATGACTGTAGGAAAACGCACCATTATGGTTCTTTGGAATTTGCATTCTAGTTGGTGGGCGGCGGGTAGTACACAAATAAAGTTAAGCAAAACATTTAGTATTGTTAGTTTGCTAGGTGATAATAAGTGCTACAGAGGAAAAGTGAAGCAAAAATTGGGGGCAGGATGCAATGACATGGCAGTAGGGTCAAATGTTGGCCCCAGCATAGGTAGGCTGGCGGCATGGCTGTGAAGGTGGTATGAAACCATTTCACCTGTGAAGAAGAGGGCAAGGACCATTGCAGAGATCTGAAGGAAGAGTGGAAGAGCAAGTGCAATATGTAGAGGTGGCCGGGTGGCTCTACAGAAGGAAGTGACAGGCTTCAAAGCACTCTTCCAAAAAGAAAGGGGTGAGTGTTCAGACTCATCACAGGCCATGGAGGGAGATTTCATGAGAGGGAGGTGGAATGCCACCAAGAGAGAGTGTTCAGACTGTGCTTGGGTTTAACAAGATCACCTTGGCTGTAGGAGCAAGAATTAACTGGGGGCAGGCGGGTAAGAATGGAGACAAAAACACTCATTGTCACCCATGACGAATCTCTAGTAGTAGTACAGGCCAAAGACAGGGTTGTCTTGAATGAGGCAATGACAGCAGAGGTACTGAGAAGTGTGTCCTTACGTATTTGGGGAATTAGCTGTTCTCTAAATGAAGTAAATAACGAGGGAGAGAGAAGAAATATTTTGACTCTAGCATGTGGGAAAATAGACAAAAATCATTTGCATATAGGGATAATCCATTAAAATGCAAATAAGAAGTTTTGAGAAGGAATAATCAAGAATTGGATTTAAGATATCTTAATTTTACTATTCTTTTTGGACATCTAAGGAGTAATGTCTAGCTACACATGCATATGTTTGAACCCCAGGTAAGAACTCTTGATAGATGATTAAATACAAAAATTTCATAACCAGGATAGTTTCTTTTTTGTTTGTTTGTTTGTTTGTATTGGGGGTTGAATCTAGGGTGCTTTTCCACTAGGCTACATCCCAACACAGCCTTCCCCCACCTAATTTTTTTGGGGGGATACTCCCACTAATTGCCCAGGCTGGCTTCCAACTTGTGGTCCTCCTCCTCATCCTTCCAAGTTGCTCTGATTACAGGTGTGTGCACCAGCATATCTGGTCAGCACTGTTTTTAAAGGGATAAAAGAGGATGAAATAACTAATCTATAGGATTAATCCCCAAGACACCAAAAGACCCCAAGATCAAGGTGCTGTTGTAAGAAGGCAATAATACCACCAAGAAAATCTAAGAAAGAGTAGCTGCTAAAACTGAAGGAAAACCAAACTTTTTTTTTTTTGTGTGTGTGTGTGTGTGTGGTGGGGGAATAAGTCAAGTGATAAAATATTTCCAGGCACAGGTATGATCAATTGTGACAAACACAATTATTGTTAACTCACTGTCACTAAAGTAAGTACTAAGAATCAATTATTGCTTAAGCAACATAAAGTTCAAGGGTGACCTTGAATAATCTCAGTGATCAGGCGAGGGATATTTGTGCTTCATTTGATTGACCATGCTGTGGGGGAGGAGAGGAATTAGAGACAGAAAGTGGATAACTCTACAGAGCACAAAGGGCGAGCACAACAGGCAGGCACATAGGGTGGCAATTACAGAAATTTCTAGCTTTTTAAAATGTAAAAATGTATTGATATGTTTATTTGCATATAGGGCTAATCCATTAAGTTGTGAGGACAAAGGATATGATATAAAGGAGGAGCAATGTCCAGAGACTGAAGACCTTGAATAGGCCAGAGGAAATGAAGTTTAACATAAAGGTGGATGGTGTGCCAGGCATGGCGGGGCACATGTGAAATCCCAGCAACTCAGGAGACCGAGGGAGGAGAATGGCAACTTCAATGTCAGCCATAGGCCAAAATAAATAAATAAATAAACAAACAAACAAACATAAAATAAAATAAAATAAAAATGAAACACTCGAGATGTAGCTCAGTGGTAGAACATTCCTCAGTTCAATCCCCAGTAAAAAATATATAATTAAACTAAAATAAAACACACCATATTCTCCTTCTACATGTTACTGTAGATAAAAAAAAAAAAAAAAACAAGTTCATGGAGTCACATAGTTGTCCAGTATAGGTAGAGCCAACTTAGATTTTATATTCTCCAAGGACAAGTTAAATAAGTAAATCACAGAAGGCATTTATTAAATTGTAGGTGTGCCATGCATTAGAAAATATAAGTGCATTCAATAAAATAATTCTAGAATTAGTGTAATCTAAAAACTATACAATTCATCTTCAAATTTAAATCAGAAAGCATGAAATTCTCTTAGGTGCCTGCAAATACCCAGGGACTGTGAAATTATACTTATTAGAACAATGACCTCCCTGATAGCACTAAGTGAAGAATATTTGTAGTTGATATATCTAGATGATTTCCAGAAAGCAAACTTTAATATTTTGAGTGTCATTTGATTGTTTCTTAAAATAAAATTCTTTTAAAATTGGTTAGTTTATCAACACTTTCAGAATGTTTATACTACATTTTAAACTTATTTCTCAGCTTTATAATAATTATTTCCAACATGCAATGTGAGGATATTAGATAAAATCAGTATAAAGATGTGAAAAATGAAGTGTTCTTTTTTAAAGAGTAGTTCCACAAAAATGGTGAAGGAAAGAAATGTTTCTTCTTAACATTTAGAATTGATACATTTCCCATCTAGGTCATCCTTGTGGTTGTCAGCATGAATTTGATGAATCATCGAATCACAGCCAATATTTACGTTTAAAAATAGGGACATTTAGGCCTTAACAATTGAATTTTTGGGTATAGGAGTATCTTTACCCTCTGCTAATAAGAACCTGAAAAAAATGAATTCAAGTAATGGGAAAATGGGGATCTATTGACCAAGCAGTGAACATTGTCTTAGAACAGGATAAGGAGGGTGGCAGGAAGGCACTGCAGAGGGTGCTCCTCCTAGACTTGATTCTTTATTCTTCCTCTACTGGGTATAGATTCCAAAACATATGTTGTCAATATCATGAACATTTTTGCTACAGTATTCTTCTTTTAGACTCTCCTGGTACTGTGTGTGTGTGTGTGTGTGTGTGTGTGTGTGTGTGTGTGTGTGTGTGTGTGTGTGTTGGGGTGGAAAGGAACCTTATCTCATTAAATCTGACTTTACTATCACTTATTTACAAAATCTGAAGTACTGCAGCTGCTGGAGTAAAATCCAACCACACACTTTATTGCCACCACTATTTTGTCATGTTCAAACTCAACAGAATTCTCAACTCTGCCCACCAAATCTTTCTATGTCCATATTTTGTCTGGTTTTCCACGGTAGATGTATTTTTCAATTTCTCAATTCTTCTCAAACTTCTAGCATCATGGCTACCCAATTCATTTTTGGCCAATAAACATATTTGCAATTTTTGGTTTAAAATGTCTTTTGAATACAACACCATCAGTAGTTATCCAAAATTCAACAAATATCCCTACAGGTCCATTCATCCTTATTTTATTTTTTTCTTCTGTTTCACAGGTATTAAGTGTCCCTTCAGAGCTAAAATTTGAGCTTTTCATCAGAATTTGAGAGCTCATTCACTCTAGAAACTTCTGCCAGTTGATTATTTTTTCTTCTTTTATTTCATTAACACCTACTCTTGAACTGGTCTTTCTCAATCTCTGGACTCTCATCTTAAAGCAAAAACTAAGTTTGAATCATCTTACTATTCAACTTCAATATTTTTATTTGAATTATGAGGTGATTTGGCCCAGCAATTATTATTACATTTTTTTGTAAAATATTCTGTTAATTATTAGATCCACAGGGTCATTGAGATAATAAAGTATCCTTTACTGCATTTTAAGATCTAGGATGGTTGTAAATGCAATTTTCAAAAGTAGTCATTATTAATCTTTATTACCCTACTTTTAAGGTTCCCCTCAACCATTCAATGTCATATATGCCTGAATTTTTTTTCCATAAAATGTCATCTTTCATCTTGTTACATCAGATTGTTTCCTAAATTCAGAGAAAGAAGTTAGAAGTAGTAATCAACACTTAAGATATTGTATTAGGTAATTTTTAACAGTTCTTTCAGTTAGGAAAGAATCTTATTTCATTCAGTCATCCCAGTTCAATTCACAATCTCTTATAATGTTTCTTAGTAAGTGTTATGATTTAAATAGGAGGTGTTTCCGCAGAAGCTCGTGGGCTATCCAATGTTCAGAGATGATTGGATTATGATAGCTGTAAACTCCTCATGCATTAATCCATTTGATTAATTCATTTGATGGATTAATATTTTGAATGTACCACCAGATGGTAAGTTCAGGCAGCTAGGGCATGGTTGGAGGAAGTAGTTTAATAGGGATATACTCTTGGGTATTATATTTTATCCCTGACTCCTAGCAAGCATGAGCTCTTTCTCTCTTTCTGTCTTTCTCCCTCTTCTCTCCCTCCCACCTGCCATGCACTGAGCAACTTTCTTGTGCCATGCCCTTCTGCCATCATGATCTGCCTCATATCACACCCACAGCTGTCGAGTCTGCTGACCAGGGACTGAACCTCTAAAACTGTGAACTCAAAATAAACTTCTCCTCCTCACAGTAATAATGATGATCTTGAGAATTATACCCATTAGCAGGTGGATAAAAAACGGACTCATTTTTCTACATATTATTTATATTATGAAAACTATAATTTATATACTTGTATTCATATATAATGCAAAGTATTATTCTCATCATCAAGGTGAAAAGATCCTCATCTATCATTCCACTGGTCTTCTTAAAGATGTAATAATTGTAAATGAATACACATATACATGTAAACATGCATACAGTGTTTTCTTCATAATAGAAGATATTTGGAACATGTAAATATTACATATGAACTACACATTCCTGTAAAAGTAATATTCCATTTTCAACTCTCCAATGTCTATAAGTATTTAAGCTCTAGACAGGAAAATGAATGAATGCAAAATTTCAATAGAAATACCACTGTTTCTGTTCATGAAAAGCTGATTATAGTATTTCTGAGGCCATTTTATTTACTAAGAATACAATTTTAGCATTATAGCTTGAATTATATCTATAAATTAATGGATAAAGCAATACATAGAAGCTAATTGTGCTCAAGAGGTTCATTAATAGATGAGACCCACTTTTAACCCTACAGGAATGGTAAAACATTTTCTCAGGAGAAATGTACTACTTAGAATTCCACCTTTCTGCTGATGGTAGACACTACCATGAAAACCAATTTAAGTTTCTCCTAACACAACTCATTTGTCAGTGCAGATGTGTGGGAGTTTGTTTCCAGTTAACGAGGTTTCTAAGGCTCTCTGTGTGCACGTAAGCCTTTTACTCACCAAAATAAGTATAAAGTGCCTGGAGTAATCTGAAAGTTAACATGCTTCAAATCAAGTGTCGTGTAAATCCATGTAGAAAATCTTATGTAAGAAAAAAATTGGTTTTCAAAAGACATTTGAAATAGAAAATTTTTCCCAACTTAAATACTTCAAATCCTAGTAGATAAAATTGAATCCTAATACGTAAAGTTACTAAAAGCCAACATATTGTGCTTAACTTACTGAAACTGAGTCTAGAGTCATTATATGCCTGGTCCTTTCTCACTGGTGACCTTCTTGTCACTCCCTTTCACACACTGTGGCCTGCTCAAGAATATAGGAACATTTCTGAAATTTTCTTATTTTTCTACATTCTTTTTGTTTTAAATATTTTTTTGACATTGATGGGCCTTTATTTTGTTCATTTATTTATATGCAGTGCTGAGAATCAAACCCAGTGCCTCACACATATGAGGCAAGCACTCTACAACTGAGCCACAACCCCAGCTCCTATTTTCCTATATTCTAAATGTGAACATTAATAAAACAATGTAATACAAAAATTATATTCTTTGACCATGTGGAAGGCTACAGTATCTATCTAACTCTAAGTATACAGGATATACATGTGCAAGTCTCAGAGCATTCAAATTCACTTGCTGTACAAGAGAGTGAGAGAATCATGTCATAAGATTATTATGGGAGCAAAGGGAGACCAAAAAAGGAAAGAATTCACCTTTCAAACTTTCTCCATTTCTGAACAGTGTTAATGAAATAGAATTCATACAACACAATTTACATCAATTTAAATGTTGCAATTCATTTAGAGCATTTAGAGAGTTGTGCAAATATTACTACTATCGAATTTTAGAAGTTTTTACTGTGACAAAAAAGAAACACAGTGCCCATTAGCAGTCAAACATTACTCTTTCTTCTCCAATTATTACTCTTCCTTTCTCCATATTCAGCAAACACTAATGACATTTACTACCTGTGGATTTGTCAATTCTGGACATGTAAATGCAATTTATTGACTGTTACTTTTTTAAATATTTTTTTAGTTAAACATGGACACAATATCTTTACTTTGCTTTTATTTTTATTTATTTTTTCTGTGGTGCGGAGGATCTAATCAGTGCCTCACATGTGTAAGGCAAGCGCTCTGCCACCAAGCCACAACCCCAGCCCTGGATTATTTCTTTTAGCACAATATTCAAAAGTTCACCCATGTTATGAAGCATGTAGGTTTACTTCTTTTCTTCCATTATGGAGATGCAATCCTTTTGGTTTGACCCTTCACCAGTTTGTATTTGGGTTGGTTTTACCCTTTGACTATTGTAAATAATGCTGCTAATATATTAAAAAAAATAGTTGCACACAAAGTTTTATGTGAACATAAGTTCCTCCCTTCAATATATTCCTAGAAGGAGAATTGTTGGGTTGTGTGGTAACTGTTTAACATACAGTGGAAATACCAAGATGATTTTTGCAAGTGATTGTACCATTTTAAGGTCCCATGAGCAGTGTATAAGGTTTGAATTTTCCCAGAATTTTATCAGCATGTTATTACTTTTCTTTTTGATCACACCCATTCTAGTAGGTGCGAAGTGGTATCTAACTATAGCTTGTTTGCAACTGGCAAATTGGAAAGGATGTTCAGTCTACTTCCATGCGCCCATTGTCCATTCATGTATTTTCTCTGGAGCAAAGTCTATTTAGATTCTTTGTCCATTTTGAAATTTGAAAATTGTAATTTTGTCATTGAGTTGTAAGAGTTTCTTATACATAAAAGTCTATTATCAGATATATGAGTTGCTATTGCTTTTTCCAACTCTGTCTTTTGAGGTTATTAATGGTGTTCCATGAAAAACACAAGATTTTTATTTAAATAAATGTTTTAGGTTTTTTTTTTGTTTGTTTGTTTGTTTTTTTTTTTTTTTTTGCAGTTGCATCTGAAAGACCCAATGAGAACAACTGTAGTGGAGGAAAAGTTTATTTGATGGCTCATGGTTTCAGAAGTCTTAGGCCATTAAGGTTGGCTCCATTCCCTAGAGGTAGAGACAGAATATCATGGCAGAAGAGTATGGCAGAGGAAGAGTATGGCAGAGGGAAGCAACTTGCATGGTGATCAGAAAGCAGAGAGAGAGAGAGAGAGAGAGAGAAAGAGAGAGAGATAATCCACTCTCCAGATACAAAATATATACACCATGTCCACATCCCCAGTGAACTGCTTCCTTCAGCCACAACCCACCTGCCTCCAGTCCAGCTACCACTCAGTTAATCCCATTTGGGATTAATTCACTGATTAGGTTAATGCTATAACACAATCATTTCTCCTCCAAACCTTCTTGGTTTTTCTCACATGTGAGCTTTTGGGGGACACCTCCCATCCAAACCATAACAATATATTGAGTATAATTTATCTTTTTACTGTCATTTTTATAAAGGCTTAATATAAATCATAATCATAAAGAGTTTCTTCTATGATATTTATAGTTGTAGATCTTATATTAAGGTCTCAGATGCATTTGGAGTTCAGTTTTGCCTATGGTGTAAGGAAAAAGACAAACTTGATTGTTTCCACTTGGATATTCAACTGCCCCTACCATTGATTGCAAGATTCTTCTTTTTCCATTAAATTCCTTGGCATAAATTGAAAATGGATGAACCAAAAATATTTATATTTATTTTTGGAGCCTCAATTCTATTTCAATAAGTTATGTGTCTATTATTTGGCCAATAACACATTATTTTGATTATTGTAGTTTTATAATTACTTATGAAGTCAGAAATCGTGAGGCCTTCAACTTTGTTCTTTTTCAATATTATTTTGGCTATTTTCGGAGCTTAGTATTTAATCAAGGATTTCTGAGTCTATTCATACAATTCTAAGGTCTCTACTTTCCTTGTAATGTTCTTGCCTATTTTTCTTAGCACAATAACCCTGGCCTCGTAGAATGAGGAGGAGTGGTTTCCCTCCTTATGTTTGTAGGACACATTTATTTTATATAAATGTTTGATATAAATTCATAAGTGAAGTAAAATGAAGTAAAAGTCTTGGGTTTTAATTTGTGGAAAAGTATTAAACTAATAATTTATTCTATTTACAAAATCTATGCAGATTTTCTAATTCTTCTTGAGTTAAACTCTAGTTTATCATTTTTTAGGAGTTTATCCATTATCTATAAGTCATCTAATTTACTTATATTCAGTAATTTTCTAGTTTTTACTTTATCTTTTTTCGTGTAAGGTCAGTATTAACGTCCTTTCATGATTGATTTGGGTGATTTAAAATTTCTTCCTTTCTCCCAGTCTTTATAGCTAAAGGTTTGTCTAATTTTTTAAGTATTTTCAGAAAACTAATATTCGGTTTCATAAATTGTTTCCTATCTTCTATTTTCAATGTAATATTTTCTTCTCTCATCTTTGTATTCCATTTCTTTTGTGTGTGTCCCTAAATTTTTGTTAAATACCTAATGTTTTAGATAATGTGAATAACCAAAAACCCTGGATGCCAGTTTCTATGCACATTACCCAAGGCTTTTGTCCTTACTGTTTATTTATTGTTTACATAGTTTCTTGACTAGCCTATTTCACCTGAGGTCTCTGTCCAGCTGCTTGCAGTATCTGATGTCACTCTCCCAAGTCACAGCCCTGGCCCTGTGCATAGTCACTCCTGGGTAACAACAGTTTCCTTGAGCTCTTTGACTATCTCTTTCCTTGATCTCTCTGTCAAGCTGACTTTGAATCTGCTTATGTTGAATCTAGCTGTTAGCTTTCACTAATTCCCATCTTATCATTCTATTATGTTCTAAAATGCCTTGAGCTACAATTGTTCCCTGGTCTAATCCAATTAAATTTGGGACCCTGCTCCACAGATAAATTTTTAGGAAAGATTGCAAGATTGTTGTGACATCAGGAGGAAGGTTTCTTTTCTTTCTTTTTTTTTCCCTTTCTTTTTTAAGCTGTGTCTTTCTTGGTCCTCTCTATTAAAATTTTAGATGAGCTAGGGTTGAGCTTGTTGCTGTCAGAGTTACCAGTCTCATCTTATGCTTACAACCCAAATCTCCACAGTTTTCAACAGCATTTTGGGGTGTGAAGTTTCTTATACTCTGTATCACACAAAGTAATATCCTTTAGACATATCTTAAGAACACCCTGCCTTAAGACTTGATTTTCTTCCTGGGAAAAACTCATGTGCCACTGTTCCAAAATTCAGATCAGGGACAGCAATCTACTTCAGAATGTATTTGTGTAGTGGGGACCTGCATACAGGCAGGACACTTTGACCCTCGCTTGCCTGTACTGCGTGGAACCTTTACCCCATAAGCAGACTGAGACTTGGACAATCAGAGTCCCAGTATTTGGGACCAACAATACCTTAGGTCAAGTTTCTAACCACACAGTGCGGTTGGGTAGAGCAAGAGAACCTCAGACCTGCAGTTAGTCTTGACTGGAATAGAACTTCTGTAGCACAGAGCTGGGGCAGATTAGAAATACAGATAGTTGCCACACCAGGCAACAATATACAAGGATAGCCTGGGAGCTGGGAGGCAAGGGAGTCCTGCGTTCATGGCTCCACCTGGTCAAGATAGAGCACTTATTATGCTGCCATGACTTAGGAGGTGGTTAGAATTCAACTGCATACTCTTATATTTTTAACTGAGATATGGTAACTTATGAGATGAATATTTCTTCATTTGCCATATGAGATTGAGACAGTTTTCAAAAACTTGAAACCACTGTTTATTTTTTGTTTGTATATTTGTTTTTTATAATTTTAACTAGTATGATTGTTTCACTCCACAATTCTGGAAGTCATCTTCCTAACTCATTCTTATATTTTTATACATACTCCTAAATCTTCATGCATCTCATGTGGTTAGGTTTGCCCCTTTTCTGTTTTATTTTCTCTACATAGTCACTATCTGCATAGAGATAATTCTCAGTTTCTCTTCTTGGTTCCAACATGGAACTGGAACTCAATTGTATCTCCTCATGGGTGTCAACATGGTACTCAAACTCAATATTCCCTAAATATAATGTGTTATATTTTCGCAAACATACCCAATTTCTCATTCCCCATAAAGTAAGAGCAAATGGAATTACTTTATTTTTACCTCGAAATTTTGGATCTCTCTTAAATTTAATCCCAATATTCATCACAGCAAATCTTTCTTCTCCATTTACAGTATCCTCATGGTCACCATTTAATCTGAAATACTTTGCAAGGTACTGTGATGGTGCATGCCTGTCATCTCAGTGGCTCGGGAGGCTGAGGCAAGAGGATCACAAGTTCAAAGCCAGCCTCAGTAACTTAGTGAGGCCCAGAGAACCTTACTGAGATCCTGCCTTAAAATACAAAGGGCTAGGGATGCGACTCAATGGTTAAGCACCCCTGGTTTCAATCGGTAGTATAAAAATAAATGAATGAAAATAATCTGGGATACATAGAGTCTGCATCATATTCCCATCCCTGTTCTGATGAAACCCTCAACACAGGAAATTGTAAAAATGATTAATTTTAGACATCCAATAACTTATATGGAGTAATATAAGTTATACATCTAGGTCTAAGACATTAAGAAAAATATTATATCTCAAGTCATTCATTTGATTTTATTGGAAATACTTTATATTTGATCTCCTTCCAATCCAAGAGAAAAATACTGTTTTGAAATAATAAAAACAAGAAATAATCACAGTATGAGTTGTATTTTTATATGTTTGTACTTTAGTTCAAATCAGATTTTTAATTATTGTTTAACCCCCTCTCTTTCCCTTCTAAGAAGAGCCTGCCTACACTGCAGGTCTCTGTTTGTTATCTGAAGACCAGTGACCCACTGGATTCTTTCCCAGAAAAATAGGAGTAAAATATGTAAAGTACTGCTTGGCATAATAAATTTATATTCTTGATTTGATGCACTACATTTTATATACTACACTATTGCCAGAAAATTATGACTATAAATCTGATCAATTGAACTATTGTTTATAAATTTTCATGGATGATTTATGACATAAAATAATATGGTACACCTGATACCAAAATATTGCTTACTTCAATAAATACAAATGATCTTAATTTTAATTATATATTTGTTTTGTGTTACTGGGGAGGCAACCATGGATTCTCTACCACTGAGCACCACTGAGAGATATTCCCAGCCCCCACTTTCTTTTTTTAATTGAGGCTCATTCGCTTGCTCAGGCTGACAACTTCTGATCATCATGCATTAGGCTCCTGAGTAACTGGAATTACAGACATGCAACACCACACTTGACTCTAATTCACTTATTTTTAACAATATAACACTTCTATGTAGAGAACTTGTTTTATTACCAATGAATGGTTCTTTGTTTTTACAATAGATGGTTTGAATTTTAAAAAGTACATTTTATGATTCTTTTAATACAGAAAATATCTATTTATAAAATGCATTGTATCAGATTTACCAGGACAAATAATATTATCATCAGAGAAATGGAGCTGGCTATAAAATCAGTTTTAAAAAACAATGAAGGTGTGACCCCCTCTGGTGACAGAATATGCCACCAGGAGCTGAAGATTTGGCAACCTTTTTGCTTAGTTCTTGAAAATAGTTAACTTAATTGTCAATATTTTTATTAGTGTTGACTGAATATAAATTTTATTTAACTGTGTTTACTTTTACATAATTTATATGAAATACTTAGTCACTTACTTGAATTTTAAGTATAAGGAAAACAATTTTATTTTCAGTTCAAATGAAAATCCTCACCTACATGAAAGAAATTCTTAAGGCAACTTAATAACATTCATATTCTCTGGGAAGATAATAGAAATTGTGGTTTCAGTGTTTACTTTAACAGACCGAAAGCCTATGATTGTCTCCACTTTTAAAACATGTTTTGTATATTTCAGCCATCGATTTATGCCTTCATAATTATTATTCTAAATGAATTATTATGAAGTTTTCCTTCTTTAGGAATTGAATCTTGGACAGGAGAGTGAAAATCAATTAATTAGAATTCAATCAAAATTACCAGGACAAATAACATTATCATCATTTGGGACAACTATCCTTCTGGAAATTGATAAGGCAAGGGTTGGAAAATGTGCTTCAGTAGAACGACATGTTGCTGTCTGCTACAGATGCTTACTGAGTTTGATATGATACAGGCAACATACCTTTCATGACACACCTCCAACAAAATACTTTTAATGGTATTGTGTTGGAAGGGTGCCATTTCATTAATGAAATCAGCTGGGCAGAAATTCCTGAAAGCTGCACTAAGCATGGTAATCTCTTCTTTGTACAAAGTATCAATTCTACAATTTACTTTCCATAGAATGTAGTGATGATTTTGGAAAAAAAAAAAAAAGAGAGAGAGCAAAACATTACGGTAATTGAGTCATATAAGTTATACATTTAGGTCTAAGACATTAAGAAAAATTTTATATCTCAAGTCATTCATTTAATGTTATTGGAAATAATTTATATTTGATCTCCCTCCAATCCAAGAGAAATATAATGTTTTCAAATAATAAAAACAAGAAATGATCACAGCATGGGTTGCATTTTTATATGTTTGTACTTCAGTTCAAGTCAGATTTTTAATCTATTATTGGGAACATAAAATGCTGCCAAAGGAAACTAATGGCAGGACGGTAAGAAGCATGGTATCTGTAGAAGTCATTGTGCTTCACAGTAACAGTCTGAATCTGCACATTCCCCAGAGTTAACTCCTTACCCTCACCACAGGGCAAGCATCCTACCCCACCCCTTCATTTCATTGTAATAGATTGTCTTATGAATGAAATTAAAAATAAGATATAAATGTTCAGTAGGGGATTTTTTTTTAATCAGGAATTAAACTCAGGGTTGCTCAACCACTGTGTTTCAACCACGGAGCCATATCCTTAGTCCTTTAATTTTGTTGTTGTTGTTGTTGTTTAATTTTGAGAATGGGTCTTGCTTAGTTGCTTAGGGCCTTTCTAAGTTGTTGAAGATGGTATTGAACTTGTGATCCTCATGCCTCAGCTTCCTGAGCTGCTGGGATTACAGGTATGTGCCATCACACCCAGCTAGTAGGAAATACTGTTTGAATACTTTAGGCAGGATTCAAAGAAATGGGAGTATAGTAACTCTGTCTCTTTTCTACATTGATCTCCGCAAACCATTTAAATCATTAGGACAATAGGACCCAACATAATTCTAGCCATGCCTTTGGCCACTGCTGACTGCTGTGGCTGAATGGGAGCAGGGTCTAGGGGGTAGGCTGGGGCAGGAGGTTGCTTTTCTATTGTTTTATTGTGTTAGACTTCATTAGATAAATTAAGGACAGACAGAGGAACAACAGTGACTTATTGAATGATTAGGCATCCGATGCTTTTATATATGTTATCGCATTTGGTTACTAAAGTTCACGTATCTCATAAAATACTTAAAAATAAAAGGCAAATAAGATACTTTGTTCATTGTATTAAAGACTGAATTTGAAATTTTTAAAATCAGAATGAATCATATCATCTGTGTGAAGTCACATTAAATGTACAATTTTATAAAGAGGCTATTTGAATTTTGAAAAAGATAAAAAAATTATTTTTATTCCAAATTATCTGAAATTTATTCCTTAACAAAGATTAATCAGAAAGTTCCTAAGTTATGTTTTTTTCCCCTGTCAGTTATACTTGAGTTCCCATAAAATATAATTATCCATCAAAGACAAGTTGCCAAGCCTTAAAATAAGGGCAGAACTGTGAAGACACTTGAGGTTTTATGGTCCATGAAACCAATATGGTATAAATTCTCTTCCTGCATCATCCCTTGGTTAAGCAGAGAGGAACTTGTATTTATAGAGCAACCATGGACTGACTTCAGACAAGCATTTTGGCCTTTGAAAAACTAAATTAAAAGTACACACTATGCAAAGAGTTTAATGCTTTCTTAAATTAGAACCTTTCTGACTCAATTAAATGGAATTTCATTAATTAAACTGTATTTTCCTTCTCTTATGATTTAACAATAACTGTAAAGTATTCTAACGTCTTTTGTGAATGATCATAGGAAATATGTAGACATAAGCATTACTAGAACAGTACCAATTTTAACATTTTTCTAAATATAAAATTAGGGATTGTCTAAACTAGATTAGATTAAACCATCTATTTCTTTAAGGTAAATAGAAACTGGTTATTTTCAAGTACATGTAAATTCATATTTAGAAACGTACACATTGTGTAGGAGAATAGATAGAGATATAGAGAGAGTATTTTGCACTCGATGTTATATGTTCCTGTATTTGTACATTCAACATTTTTCAGCCATCAGTATATCTTGTGTATTTTTCCAATTCCCAGAGCTTCAACCAGAGCCTAGCAAAATGGCAAGTATGCAAGAAACATTTACTGAAGGAATTAAAGTCACTTGAGCCCCCAATTTATTTCAAACTCTCAAATGAAAGCAAATACTACCATCTTAAGCAGTTGAATGCCATTGAGGACTTTTCCTGCTCATACTTATTAGAACTGAACGAATACTTGTCATTATCATTGCATACCTCTTCAGAGCATAAATGTACTTTTTCTGTTATAAGGATATCATGTGGAACTGGAAAGATCATATATTTAATTAAAGAAGACATAAGACTTTGATTGGACTATACTTTCTTTAAAGATTTCTATTTTAAAGCTATTGTTGTCTCTGTATATGATATTATCTATTAGTTATTTTGTTTAACAAAAACCTGTAGTGAAAATATTAATGCTATGTACATCCTCGATGATAAAGGTACACTTAAGATATTCTAAAAATTTTTAATTTCCAATACTTGTATTTCACTATACCGATTGACTACACTGACTTTTTATGGAAATTTCTAGATTTTGAATCCCAAAGAGTCAAAGAGTATTACATTTTATTTGATTTCCTCCCAGGATACAAAATATTTTCATACAGTTTTAAGGAAAAGGAAAACATTTTATGTACATGAAGATATTATTTCAGCTATTACTGTTAACCTCAAAATAGCAAACCTATTGAATTAAATTCATGTACTATAAAAAGATGTTGTGATAAAGTAGCTGTATTCTCTATTCTCAGGTTCCATTTAACGTAGTTGGTGGCAGACATGTAAATAGTAACCATAATGTAGTACAGACTGAAATAAATGATTTTGGTCCATCTTGTTGCTCTACTCTAATCACAAATGCCCTTAAAACAATACTGTGAGACTGTGAACCTAAATGTCATAGTGTCCAGGCTCTAAATCATTCCAGTCTCTCCGGCCTCCTAGATAAACACAACCATGACTTTCATGGTCTAGCAAAGTAACGCATGAAGTTTCTGAGCCTGAAGCCTTCTGAAAATCAGCTTCTATATCTGCACTTGTGTTATTTGACTCCTTTAATTATGCATCTTCCACAGAAGTGTCTGGGGCTAGTTTAGTTGTTCCTCCCTTTCCTTTGTGGTTAATCATTACTGTTTGCTTCCAATACTACTTTGGTTCTAGGCTACTTCCTCTTTTAACTCACAAGTCTTTCTTCTCAGCCAGATTAATACCCCGGCCCTTCAGGAGACTCAATTCAATATTTGCCAGAAACCTAGCTACATGTAACACTAGCAATTACTTAGCTCCCTACAGACCACAGCATTGCTCTTAACTAGGTTCTGTGTGAATGAGACTCAGGACAGCCGTAGAGATAGCACTGATATGTTGGGAATTCATTCTATTTTTACTGGGCAAACAGTTCTGTAAAAGATTTTATTTTAAAATAAGAGTGAGATAAAACATTAACAGAAATCCTGAGTTTATAATTTGTGACTAAATCTTCAGCAAAAGTCAAACACAAGCCGGGTGCCGTGGTGTCGCGCCTGTAATCCCAGCGGCTCAGGAGTCTGAGACAGGCGAATTGCAAGTTCAAAGCCAGGCTCAGCAAGGCTGCTAAGCAACTCAGTGAGATCCTGTCTCTAAATAAAACACAAAATAGAGCTGGGGATGTGGCTCAGTTGTCAACTGCCCCTGAATTCAATCCCCAGTATCCCCTCCCACCAAACAAAGTTAGACGTAAATGTATGTTAAGGTTTAGGAACACATTTTTGCTAAAGAATGCTTTTTAAAAAATTATTTGTAATTTCTCAGCACAAACTAGAGAGGCACATTATGCAAAAGTTCCTGAAATTAACTATTATATCAACCACACCCAGGTATAATTAATAGTCTCCAAACATAAATTATTGGACCCCAGTATAAGTCATAACTTTTTTGAAACATTCGGGAGCTCATGCTGGGCTTTAGGAGTCCACAGTCCTGGGCAAGAGAAAGGGAGCATAACTGTGGACCAGGAACTCAAGTGCAAATATATCCTCTGCTGGAGAGAAGGACAGCGTGGAGCCCGGGAGTAGGGGATGATAGAAGAATCATTTGAAGGCAGAAGTTGAGGCATAGGTCTTTTGTTTAAGTATGAACACATGTTTAAATCAGCAAAGCAAAGGACTCTGTCTGCAGAAGCTTTAGCTGAAAGGGAATTTCAGAATGGTTGGAGCGTGGTGTATATAGGAGAACAGTTGCTGGCCCAAACAGTGTTAAGAAAACTATAATTAACACAAAGATGTATCAAGAGGGGAAAAATCATAGAAACAGAGAACAGAATTACCAAGAGCTTGCTTGGGAAGGGTGCAGGGAATGTTATTTAATGGATGCAGTTTTACAAGAAGAAAAGGTCCTGGAGGTCTATTGCACAACAATATAAATATCCTTAACACTACTAAACTGAACATTTAAAAATACTAAAGATGGTAAATTTTAGGTTATGCATATTTTATCACAATTAAAATAAACATAAGCCAGGTGTGGTGGTTCATGCCTGAAATCCCAGCAATTCCGGAAGCTGAGACAGGAGAATCACAAATTGGAGGCCAGCCTAGCAACTTTGTAAGACTCTCAGAAACTCAGTGATGCCCTGTCTAAAAGTAATACAATAATAATAATAAAATAAAATAAATATCTGGGAATGTAGCAGGTAGTAAAGCAGCCCTGGGTTCAATCCCTAGCACGACAATAAACAAACAAACAAATAAATAAATAATAACTGACATGATTTAAGATGTAAATGATGCTTACAGATCCAGAGTAAAGAAAACTGCAAATTTATGATTAGAAAATTTAGATGCAAAATACATTTGTCTAAACAACTGAAAGGAAAGACAAAAAATGTCCTTATCATGTATGTGTTTTTTTTCCCTTCACCTTCTCTACTCCTATTCCTGCATCTCCAAGAGGCTCACATATGGCCTCCTTTTACCCTGACAATGAGAAATATGCCTGTCCAACAGTATTCGGTGAATGTGAAGACTTCTATGTGGGTACAGTGATTGTTTTTCAACAGCGTTCTACCAGGATACAATTTTCCCCCACAGAAATAATCGGAAGATATAAATAACCATGTGCATCTGCCTGGCTGTCTCTCTCTAGGCACACACACACACACATACACACACACTAACAGAGAGAGAGCTATAAATAACTCACTCACATCTCACTTGAACACTTCTAAGGTGTGAATATCAAAACTGCATAGTTCCTCCCATTGACCACTCAGCCAACACGTATTGAGCAGCCTCCACAGGGCACCAGGGTAAGTGAAGTGCTGAGTCTCTCAGCAGACCAAGCCAGGAAATAAGGAATGAGGAGGGCTGGGGATGTGGCTCAAGTGGTAGTGCAGTCGGCTGGCATGCGTGCGTCCCGGGTTCGATCCTCAGCACCACATACAAACAAAGATGTTGTGTCTGCCGAAAACTAAAAAATAAATGTTAAAAAAAATTCTCTCTCTCTCTCTCTCTCTCTCTCTCTCTCTCTCTCTTTAAAAAAAAATAAGGAATGAGGAACTCTGAGATGGCGGCTACACAGACAGATGGAAGGAGGATCAGGGTAGGAGCACAAAAGTTAGGTAGGAGGGGCAAGATATGAAAGTGACTTTGACCAAATGAAAGTACTACCATAAAAGACAGCACCTTAGCCCAGCACAATGGCACACACTTGTCATCCCAGCAACTCAGGAGACTGAGGCCTTAGGATCACAATTTTGAGGCAACTTAGTAAGACTTTGGTCTCAAAGTAAAAATTAGAAATGACTGGGGATGTAGCTCAGTGGTAAAGCACCTTGAATCCAATCACACTGTTAGCCCCAAATAAGCTTTTCCTCCTCTAAGTTGTTCTTGTCAGGTATTTGGTCATAGGGATGGAAAGTTAACTAAAAGAAGGCTTGGGGGAGAGCAAATGACTCAGGCATTCTAAAGAGCTGCTTAGTAACTGCAGGAGAGACCCACCTCTACACACACACACACACACACACACACACATGCTAACCCAAAGGGCCAGTTGTTTTAAGTGCCCTTCTTATCCCAGCATCTTTTCACCTTACAAAATGAAGACAAGATTTGAAGAAAAGATTGAGGTACATAAAGAGAAAAGAGATATTCATTGAGGTGGTCTGGTAGGAACTATTAACCCAAATGATCCTCCAGCATCTTCATAAAGTGTTGTATTATTATGTCCTACTGTGAAGATACAGACATTAAGCCTGGCAGGAGTTCACCTGTCTGTGGTCACAAAACTTGTAAGAAAATTTAGAACCTCCTGGCTCCAAAGCAGTATTTCTACCATTCTGCTTCTACATCAGAGGCTATATATTTTTTTTGCTTGTATTCTAACATTATCTTTGAATATACCTTGCTATGAATTGTCCATCTTTCATTCTGTTGCCTGTGAAAGAATCAGAGTGGGAAAGAAGTGCATTAGTCAGGGTTAAATTTGGAAGAATTAGTGTCAGAGGGAGTCTTCATACTCTGGGTATGGGCTCAACAGCCACATATGGGGACACTCTTCTGAGTTTATGAGAAGTTAACTCCTGCCTTTAAGAAATTGACCACACAATCAGAAAAACAACTGGGAGAGAAGCACATTCATACAGAAGCCAGGAACTGAACAGCCAGACATATCGAATTATGCTTCCCGAGAGGAGCCTCAACATCTGGGGATGGAAGGAGCGGTGAGAATTCAGGAGCCACATAGGTGATGCATGAAAGCCACCTAAAGGAGAGAGTGACAGAGAAAAGGCTGTGGTGGTGATAAAAGACAATAGTGAAGATAAAGGAAAACTGGGTTTAAGCATATGCTTTTGTCTTCCTTTGAGGAAATGTAATAAACCCTAACAGCATTCTCATGACCATATTTATTATCAGGGAGACTTGCTCAGACCATGGGCCCATCCTCTTAACCATAAAGTTTTCTGTTGTCCTGTTGATTTCCTACTTCTCTTTGAAAAAAAAAAACTATCAATATTAAGATTGAGCATAAAAAGATGAGATCGAATTAGTAAGAACATTGGCCAGGGTATCAGAAACACTGTATTCTATTCTGCTTGTGCACTGTTGGCTAAGTGACCTTGAACGTGTCCTGTAATCTCTCTGGGTATGAGAATTCTCATGTGCTGAAGGGGGGGGGATTGGATTAAATGACCTTAAAGAAGCTTCCTGGCTTCAAATGACAGATTCTATATCCTCTCCCTTTCTTTCCTGTTCCTGTCCATGAAATAAACTGTTTTGTGGCCTTTTCCATGCCACGGAATGCCTCCTTGTCACAGGCCAAAAAGCAAAAGAGCCAATTTGTCATGGATTCAAACCTCCAGAACTGTGAGCCAGAATCATCTTTCCTCTATAAAGCTGATGATCTGAGGTATTTGTTTCAATAACAGAAAGCTAACTAACACAGGTAGGGGTACATCTATATTCAAAGTGAGAATGATAAAACACATTCTATGCATTTTCTTAATTGCTTTGTTGATTTTTTTTTATTTAGGAAGAAAGGAATCTAAATTATTTATGACTATATATATTGACTTAAACATAGTTTATATTATTATGCCCATTTTTATGGTTTTTGGGGGTCTGATCATAGTTGCTAAGAGTATGTGGAGTTCATCCTTCTCTAAGCTGCCTACTTCTCATCTCCTTTCCCCCTGAGGTCTCTCTGATCTTTGAAAGGATGAGTCGGAGTGACTGTGCCTTCTTCACACACCTCATTATTCAATCAGGGACTACATCCACTTTTCTTTAGTAATACTTCTGCTGACAGTTCTGTCTCATGGTCACTGAGACAAACCCACTGCACTTTGATCATCTTTCCTGTATCTATAATCCTAGATAATAGCTATGGAGAGCTCTTAAAAACAAAAGAAATCACACCATTTAATCTCACTTCAAATTTACTGATGGCTTCTTGTACATAAAACTTAAGTAAAATTTCTCTCCTTGGCTTTAAGATTCCAAGCACGGTCAGGATCCAGCAGGGCTGTTTTCTCTCAGGACCTCTCAACCACAGACTCTCTCCCACTGTAGCCCCTTCTCTGCTTGTAGAATCCTTTCCCTAATTCTCAGGAAGTTGAATTTGTTCTGTGAATTCCATCTCAGTTCACAATGCACCTCCTCAGAGAAAGCATCCATGGAGAAATTTAAGTCATTTTTTGCTTGACATTTAAAAATTCTCCATATAACATTCATGAGTCCATTTTTCTGTTTATTTCACGTTCCTCCAATCCACCCAAACACACAAACACTATCCCCCCCAAACACACAGATATAAGATTCATGAAAATAAGAAACTTTCTGATTTACTCATTTCCATGACCTAGCAGAAAACAGGCAATATGTATATTTTGAGAATAAATATAAAAATGAAAAAACACAGAGATTAAATAGGTGTGGCTTGCCACCCAACCTTACCTGTCAGTTTCAAGGTTACTTAACTAAAATAATTTTATATAGACATCACCATGAAAGAAAGAAAACTTCTCTTCCCATTTCTATTTTCTACATAAATATTCACACACTGAGCCTTCAAAGAAGACCTTGCTTTTCTCAAAAAAAGACATAAAACCTAATTAAATTTGCCACTGATTGCAAGGTACATTTGGATGAATCATGGCTCTGTAGTAAATTAGGATGTGCATCTTGAAAATTAATAACAGCTGTCAAGGATAGTAGTAGGTTTCCTTTCCAATTCTCTCTTCAATCCAATTTTTGAAACAAAAATAAGAAGAATGAAAATCTCAGGGAGAAATGATAGATTATAAAAAAGCTGTTAATTGAAAAATAAATGAAGTTCAGGCCCATGTATCTTGTTATCAACATGAACAAGTATAAATAGAACAAAAGAAGAAATGCTAAAATAAAGCCAATATACAACAAATTCTCAACACTCTGAATTTATCACAAAGACAAAAACTCTTCAAACTGTATATCAACCAATGGAGACTTTACTCATATTAATAGGTTGTTGTAAGTATTGCAGGCGTGCAGTCATGCTGTTTTAAAACAGAGCTTGCCTCAAACTGAAAGTAATGGTTCACTTCTGGTGGACTACCTGTGATTTATGTGCATAGAAAAGCTATCTGTTATGGTTATTGGAGGGCTATCTTGCAATGCCTGTGGATGCCAAAAGCCTTCAGATCTGCCTCACGGTACTCTCATCCTGAAAACAGTAATAAGAAAATCCATTATCGGAGATTATAGGGACTTTGTGCCAACTCTACAACCCAGGGCCATTAGAATGATCTCGAAGGCAAATGTTGCTGTGCTTTTCTTTGTCTTTACTTTCTTCCTTTTTTATTTTGGTGGGGAGAGTGCAGAAGCTTGGAATTGAACCCAGGGTCTCTCACACATGCTGAGTAAGGGCTCTACCACACCCCCAGACCCTCTGCTGTACATTTTAATGCAGTTAATTGAGATCCATCTTCCCTGAGGTGTCTGGGAGATTTCATTAAATACCTTTATATATAATGTTAACATACACAAGCATACATAGAAACCAAGTTAGGGAATCATTTTTTTCTTTCTTTCTTTCTTTTCTGGTTCTGGGGATTGAACCCAAGGGAACACGAACACTGAGCTATATCCTCAACCCATTTACATTATTTTGAGCCAAGATCTTGCTGTGTTTTTGCTTAGGCTGGCCTTAAAATTTGCAACCCTCCTGCCTCATCCTCTCAAGTATCTGAAATTACAGGCATGTACTAACATGTTTAGTAAATTGAGAAATCTTTTGGAAACTCCAAGAAATTTTATAAATCCTTTTATGCAATACTACCATGAGTAAAAATGAATTAAAATATCTCTTGAATATTGTTGAAAAGTCTCAACAGTTGAGGTGACTATGAACTAAGATATTCTAAAGATGCATTTGTAGGTATATTTAGCAGAAGAATTTTTCAATTTTATTTCACTAAGTATGTCTTTAAATGCACAGCCTTTGACAGCCTCAAAATCAACTGTTGAGGAGACAGTGTAGGGTTAGACACAATTTTCTGATTAAAAATCATTACTCACTCTTCTGGCTGTGACCAGTCTTCCCAAGGAAGCTTGCCTGAGCACTGTGTATTGTATGTGCTCATTTTTCTAGTTTCTCCCTGCATTTAGAATGCTAAAGTCACTGACAAGGCCTGCTATAAAGAGATGTAGGTTGTTTTAGTCACCTTTTTTTTTTGCTGCTGTGACTAAAGGATCTGACCAGTACAACTGTAGGGGAGGAAAAGTTTATTTGAGGGCTCATGGTTTCAGAGATCTTAGTCAAGCAAAGGCCACCTCCATTTCTCAGGGCTCAAGGTGAGGCAGAACATCGTTGTGGAAGAGTGTGGCAGAAGGAACAGCTCACATCACGGTGATCATGAAGCAAAAAAGAGATACAAGAATATATACACCATAGCCACACTCCCAATTAGCCATTTCCTCCAGCCACACCCCACCTTCCTCCAGCCACCACCCAGTTAATCCCATCAGGGCCCAATTCACTGATTAAGACTCTCCCAGTGTGATCATTTCTCCTCTGAACTTTCTTGTATTGCCTCAACATGAGCTTTTGGGAGACACTTCACATCAAACCCTCAGCATAGTTCTAATTGTGTTTTATCCTACATTTCCCCAATCAAATTGTTCCCCAAATATTTTGTCATAATATATATCAACACACATACAACTATCATTTCCAGAATACATTCTGGATAACTCTCCTCAGCAAAATGTATTTTGTATTTTCCTTAAAACATCTTACATTATTTTCAAGAGAAACATGAAATTTTATAGGCAAAAATACTTAAAATGATCTAGTTTAGAGACTTTATTTCTGGTTAATGAAAGTATCCACGAGGTTGTGCAGCCAGTAAATCGCTGATCTGACTCATCAGGGTTGTGTTTTCTGAGTTCTCAGGCCAGGGCTATCTTATGATGTCAAAGAAATAACCACCACCACCAAAAAATTCCTCATGTACTCATCCTGAGAAGTGGTTGAAAGAGCAAGGAATTTAAGATAAAAAAACCTGAGGATAATTTTGCTACTTATTAACTATATGTAGCTAAGCATATAAGTTCTTCCTATGGAATGTGGGCATTTTAATCACGTTTTGTCTTCTGCATCTCACAGAATTTCAGAAATCCACAGAAAGTGGTAAAATAACAACAAAATGCTCAGTATAACATGGAGAGCTAGGCCATTATTTGTGCTCATTAATTGTTATAATGGAGGCTATTGTATTATACAGACTTACACTTTTCAAAGATCAAAAATCTAAGGTTTTTGACAATTAATATTTGGGTTTTGGTAATTAATATTATCAGTCTTTAGATTTTATGACTCGTTGATGGAGTTGTCATCTGTATTAGCAAATAACAGAAGAGAACAGCTGGATGATTTAAAAATTTGAAGGTTACATTTATTCACTTTGGAAAACAGCATACTTAGTATAAGCAAGTATAAAGAATCTGAAGTGGTGCATAATCTTAATGAATTTAAAGCAGAAAAACGTCTAATACTCTCACAACAAGAAATTCATGGTTTATTAGACAAATGTTAATGTGATTCCCTCTAAGAAGGTAACATAAATGACACCAAAAGTCTCTTACTTATTTAGGATAAAAACATAGACTCTACTGCAGTGCTACCGTAATTGTAGAATTATTATTTTGCTGAAATGAAATTTTATACAGGTTATCAAATGGGGTCAGAATTTTCATTGTTGTTTATATTTTTTATTTTCTTCAGGTATTTTTTTTCTTGACCTCTGCATCTCTAACTTAATTCTCCAGTTCTAAGTCCAACTGATTTGATCTATGCTAAATAAATTGTCCTTAATATATATTTCTTTTTATGTATTTCTATATCTTGCTCAAATCATTTCCAATTCTTTAAGCTGCATTGGTATATATTTTACGAAAGCCAAGACTCACCAAATGGAAGTAAGGAATTGCATTTTGTCTGGAACACAGCCAGACTCTTTTTTATCGGAACCCAGCGGAAGCTGAGTCCTTGATGCATTCACAGGACCTTTGGTTTTCCCAGATTCCCTGTACCTTTAAGTCAACTTTGCTTAGACCTGGCATCGCTTCCCAACCACAGCTGCCAACTGTTCAAGGTGGGAGAAAGGAGTCTCTGGCATTTAAAAATAAGCTGTTTGCCAGTCTCACTAGCTGCAGAATCTAGGGCAGCAGAATGTTCTCAAGAGATATGAGAGTTAGAACTACATAAGTTATAACTTCTTATGACCCTCAACTCAGGAAGGGATCCTATGGAATAAAGGAAGAAAGGGAAAAAAATCTAAATATTATTTGAATTTCACAGGAGAAAATGCTTAATTCTCTGATGAAATGGGTAAATTTGCTATTAATTATTTGAGAAGCTTCGTGGTAGACATGCTCATCTAGCACCATTGGATGTGTCCTGAGAAGGGTGGACAGTGCTCACTCAAACAATCACTGAGTGCTAAATGAATGAATCAGAAACAGTGCAATAAGACGTATATGCTTTCCTGAAAGGATGCAATATATTTCAACATATTCTGGTGCATGTGTCTGAGGCACAAAACCACTGGGCTAAGTGGCTGATGAAGCAATTTGTTGGTGCCATCCATTGCCAGGTCATAGGGTGATGGTGCAGAGCCTCACCATGCAGGCTCTGGGAACACTTGCAAGAAAGTGAGATGCAGCATATTATTGGAGTTGTCAAATCACTGAAACCCTCTAATTGATTTCATTCAGATTAGAAGTTGTATCCTTCAACCCAATGCTGCTCTCTAATCATTTCAGGGTTGGTATAAGTATGCCTTTGAATCCGTATATGGAATAATAATTTGATCAAAATGAATAATAAAAGTGGGAGATGGTCATGTTCCATAAAAATTTAAAACACAAATTGCTCTAAATACATCATCGAGAGTATCCTATCTCAGCAGGCACATCCATAGCAGCATTTGGAGTGTGACTGAGGAGAGATGGCTAAGTAACAGCTGTTTTTCAACATCTACAAACTTGGAATTTGCAACACTATATAGGTTGTTTTGATAATACAGCTATTTCTCTCCTTTAACATGTCCCATCCTAAGTACCATCATAACAGATGTAATTCTAAAAGCCAAAATGAACTAAAATAAATTTGCGTTGGAAAGTGTTTCTGAATTGTACAAGACCTCATTAAGTAATTTATGATATCCTTAGTGAAACAAATACAACTTTACTTCTTTTTAGTGCTTGTCACAAAATTAAGACTCATAATCAATTAAAAGAAGGACATTTTATAAGCGGAATGAGTCTGTTGAAAAATTAGCTCACCATCTCATTAGAAACAAAAAAAATAATCAGAATGAAAGAATTTAATTGAGTTAAGCAGCACATATGTAAACCACCCATACATTAGTTAACCTTGATGTGCATACACTGTCACCTAATTTGTTTAACATTCTGCATCCAATTCATTTTGTAATTTTGCAATCAATATTACAAAGCTCAGAAATGTTCTCTCCTTGAATAAATTTCTCCAGTTTATCCAAACCCCCTGACTTAACATTCAGGTCCCTCAAGTTTTGCAAACACCCTAGATTTGGCTCTTCTGCTTCATATATATATATATATATATATATATATATATATATATATATATATATCAGAATATATATGCCATATATATATATACATATACACATACATATACATATTTATATCAATTACATCACAAAATTTCTTTAACTTTCTTTTTTATTTTTATTTGCTGTTTTGAAATATACATGTCAGTAAGGTGCATTTTGACTTATTATATATGCATAAAGTGCAGACCATTACAATTTTGATCCCATTCTTGTGGTTGAACATGTTGTAGATTTACACTGGTCATGTATTCCTATATGAGCATAGAAAAATTATGTCAGATTTATTCTACTGTCTTTCTTATTCCCATCGCCCCTCCATTCCCTTCATTCCTTTTGTCTAATCCAATGAATTTCTATATTTCCCCTCTCTACCCTCCCTTGTTATGGGTTACTGTCCACATATCAGAAAGAACATTTGGCCTTTGGTTTTGGGGGGATTGTATTAAATCACTTAGCATAATAGTCTCTTGTTCCATCCATTTACTGACAAATGTCATAATTTTGTTCTTTATGGATTAGTAATATCCCATTGTGTATATATACCACAGTTTCTTTATCCATTCATCTGTTTAAGGGCACCTGATTTGGTTCAATATCTCGGATATTGTGAATTGTGCTTTATAAACATTGATATGGCTACACCACTATAATATGCTGATTTTAAGTCCTTTGTGTATAAGCCGAGGAGTGTAATAACAAGGTCAAATGGTGGTTTTATTCCAAGTTTTTTGAGGTATCTCTCTACTGCTTTCCAGAATGGTTGCACTAATTTGCAGTCCTACCAGCAATGTATGAGCGTTCCTTTTTCCCCACATCCTTGCCAATATTTATTGTTACTTGTATTCTTGATAATTGTCATTCTGACTGGAGTGAGATAGAATCTCAGTGTAATTTCATTTCAGTACTTCCTTTTTTGTAGAATAAAAATCAATCCAATGGAAAATAAACCACCCCCAGTATTCTGAATGTTCTTGCCTTCCAGTTTTCTAGAACACTGCAACATAGAATATATGAATAATCATAACTGAATTGGAGAAATTGTATGCTCTCTTAACTGCCTGAGAGCCTCTCTATTCACTAGGGAAGTCTTCATTGCTCTTCCAGGTCTGGATCAGTGTTATCTAAATCAGGAAACTGTATCTAAGCCTCCTGGCCAGTTATTATCCTCTCTAAAAAGATATCTTCTGCTCATAATAACCTGGGGATTTCATTATAAGTCACTTCAGGGCAAGAATCATGTCTGATTGATTTCATGTCTTTTTAGTCATTCATCTAATAATCTGGATTTTTCCATTTTAGATCAGCTGAAAATTTGGCAACCTAGAAATTAATAAATCGCCCTATGCCAACTTACTGGGGGTTTGTGAATATTTTGGGTTGTTTTTTCTGTATTGATACCTGTCAAGTCCCAAGAAACAAAAATAAAGAAACAAAAAAAGATAAAAATTCTATTCTGGAAACAAAATATAGCATAAAATATCCCTGGAGAGAGGGATAAAGTGACAAAAATCCCATAAGCCAATGTATAATATTTTTTTTAAAGAGAGAGAGAGAGAGAGAGAGAGAGAGAGAGAGAGAGAGAGAGAGAATTTTTTAATATTTATTTTTAGTTTTGGGTGGACACAACATCTTTATTTTATTTTATTTTATTTTATGTGGTGCTAAGGATCAAACCCAGTGCCCCCAGCGCCCCATGCATGCCAGGTGAGCACGCTACCACTTGAGCCACATCCCCAGCCCATTGTATAATATTTTGTTAAATGCTGAAGACATGTGGAATAATGTCAAGTCCTCAGGTTCAATGAAGAATGTAGGCAATGATTTTGGAAAAAGGGAAATAGAAAAGCAGAAAATTATTCATACTTTTCAAGCAAGAATCTTTGCTCTCACTCAAAATGGTATGTGGAAACAAAAATACATTTGAATAGTCACTAGTATATTTTTTTGCAGAGAAAACAAAGAATGGGCACCAGGGATAGAGGGAGCATTCTTGGACTTTTAGATAAATAAGACTCTTCACTATGTCACAGGATATATATACTGGATAAAGACAAAGAGCAGGGAAATGCCCTCAGTCTGTACATGCTTGGATAAGTGCATCCTCGTTTCCTGGAGCTGGAGAGAAGGATGTTGTAAAGACAGGTTATTTGATAATCATTATCTTAAACTACAAAGGTCAATAGTAAGATGCAATAAGATGTTCACCTTACGATTTGCTTAAAAACGTATCTTTGCATGCCAGCCTAGTGATTCTTTCTGCTTAATGGAAATTCTCACTCTTTAGTCTCACTTTCAGTGATAATTAACTCCCATCAGTCTTCACTCCAAACAAAACATGTTTCTGAGAAAAGGTTGAGCTCAGAACACTTGGCCTTGTCACGGTGTTGGCAGTTTGAGAAAAAGTTAGGGATCACATTTACCAAACCATTCCACCCTAAACTAACCTATTAGAACTTAGCAAAATTCTACACAGTGTGATAAATTAACAAAATAAATGAGAATAAAGAAATTGATGAAAACTAAAGATTTCCTCAGATGAAAAGTTTGCATCACCACATGAATGCAATAAACAATAGTGTGTACCAGAATAGCAAGTGCACAGAACAAAAAAACTTCATTCATTCTCAACAAATAAACCAATGAGACAAAACAAATGACTTGGTTGCATGGTCAAAATGTGTGAATGAATGGTCAGCTCTCTGAAGACACAGACTCTGCCTTTGGCAGAATTATAGAATGATTATTAAAGGCACATAATCCAACGACAGGCATTCTTCAAACCCCTACTATGCAACTTCAGTGAGACTTTGGGCAAGTTATTCAACCTCTCTATATCTCTGTTCATTTATAAGGTCAAGCTTCTAAGGCTTGTCATGAGGAGTATACTTTAAGTTCTTGAAATAATGTGTGGCTAAAACTGAATAAAGAAGTATTATTTATTATTATTGTTACTGGTGTTTTCTAGTATATTACCCTCCACAAAACAAATAAAGCACAGAAATATTTATTGGCATTGTTTACAGAAAGATTGAAAATTTTCTTGCTGGTAAATTTATGATATTACACTACATTTATATAAATCCTAATACATCTATAATTATTTGTTGACCATTTAGTGTGGTCTAGTTATGGCCACATACAAAGCACACCTAAAGAGCAAAGAAAAAAAAAACTGCACAACTCATTATACTCCTTGTTTACCAAAAGTTAATTGTTGCTGAAATAAAAATAAAATAAAAATAATTTATTTTTAGAGGCTAAGTATATATTTTGGTTTAAGCAATAGATTGTTTTCAACAGGGAAAATTAATGGTAACTGAAATAAATTTAAAGGTCTATCCATATTTGTTTAAGTTTAAATGTATTCAAATCTACATATATACAACTCTATGAACGAACAATGACAGATATGTATTTTCACAGACAGAAACTGAGGCACTGAATAAACAGCTTTACCAATGATTCAAATTCAGTATTCAGACTCCAAGATCTATTTTCTTTACTACGACTTTCCCCATAGATAAGAAAAGTAGGCCAGCAGAGAGACTATCATAAGTAGAAGCTCAGTCAGAAGTAGAAGCTAGATGTGTTAGGGATGAACATTATATGCTAAAAATTCTGGGGGAAAAAAACCCAAAACAAAAAGAACAAAAAAAAAAAAAAGAGAATGCACAAAATATCAACTGTGGACATACAAGGGGGGAATAAGAAACCTGTCTTTAAAACATTGAAACAATAACAACAAAAAAATTTCAATAAATTGACTAACCTTTGTTTCCATATAAACAAAATGAAAGGTGACTTGAAAGATGGTAAAGATCTCAGGACAAAGTCAAAAAAATCTAAGTGAATTAGAAAAATAATACCAGGAAAATAAATAGAAAATAAAAAATTAAATTTGTGATATAGTTTGTATGAATTATTTTTGAAATTATAAAAGTCATATTCTGACCTAATTGTACTATTTTTATTTAAAAATTCTGTGTTATCTTAAACTGGAATCCCTGTAGGAGGGTTAGAGTGCCTCTTATAATTAAAATCCATGACAAAATCTGATCTTAAGGAAAAACAGATCAAGTGTCTATTTATCTCAATGTGGAATTTCCATAGAGATCATAGTCTGGCATCTATAGCAGGATTCTCTTGAGCTCTTCCTGTAGGAAACCTCATCTTTTAATTTTCTATATTTATTCTCCATTCAGGTGGTAGGAATGAAAAGCAGAGCAAGATGTTCTTGAGAAGAGAATAAACTGTTCATGGGTAAAGCAATATGAAAAGGGCCCTTGAATTCCATCATCATTCACCATCCATCATCACTATCATCATCATCATCAATCATCATCTTCATCTCTTGGGTACCCCTATCTGTAGCTGGATGTATTGTATTCTACCATAGAACTAATCCTCACTGCCAAATTTATATGTAACCTGTCACTATTTACTTAATGGGAATCAGAAATTTGAAAAGTGTGTAATGCAAATGCTGCTGATTATAGGCAAATTGTGCTGCTTTAATATAATAGGGAAAGTTGTTAATGCCAGTGTGTTACACTGGATTTCATTTCACAAAAATTACCAAATTAGCACTGGTTCAGTGTTTCCTGTTTTAACTGAAAATAAAGATCAGAGCTTCCATGTTCTATCCTGCTCCGTGCAACATTAATAATTTTAACTTGCTTCAATAAATATTCTACAAATAAACTCTAATTTATATTAAATGCTGCTACTAACGTGACTGAACAATATTTTATGTACTATGTGTGTTATTAATTGTAGAAGAAAGTAAATCTCCTAAGCTTCAAAACTGTACTAAGCATAATGATATTTAACTTGGTGGTAACTAAGATAATTTTTTTAAAACTTCAGTGCCCCCCAAATAACATTAACAATATATATTATCACTCAATTGGATAAATATCAAAATGCTGGTTCAAAAGACAAAATAAGAACATAATAAATTGAGAAAAAGGGGGAGCCTCCTTCATTTTAACAGCCTTGCCTGAAGGAGTCAAAGGAATAGTACATACTTCGCCACCTGGTAAGACAGAAGAAAGAAACAAAGCAGCCTTCACTAGAAATCTATCAGAGTTCTCCAGAGAAGCAGGAAAATAGAATGCATGTGCATATTTCTATCTACAATATATATGTATATATGCATCCGTGTACATTTACGCCATCCATCCATCTACCCATCAATCTGTATACAGAGATAGAGAGTGATTTGAAGGAATTGGCCTATGCATTTACAGCGGTGGAGAATTCTAAAATCTGCAGGACAGGCTAGGGTGCTGGCGACCCAGAGAAGAAGTGTCACTAAAGTTTGTGTTCAAAGGCAGTCTGCTGCCAAAATGCCCTCCTCTTTGGGAGAAGTCAATTTTTCTACTGATCCTGTCCACTGATTAGAAAATCAGTGACAATCTGTTTTGCTCAAAGTCCACCGATTTAAATATTAATCTCATCTGAAAAATTACTTCAAAGAAATATGTAACATAGAATCAAGTATCTGGGTGCTCTGGCTTAGCCAAGTTGACACCTACTGCGTACTATGAACAAGGTATTGCACTTATCTTGGGTTGTCAAAAATAAATTCTGGGAATTTCACAGACTTGATTGAAGTCTTTTTTTTTTTTTTTTTGTCATTTCGAGTACCAGAAATATGTTTGTAAAAATCAAACATTACTGGGGAACCAAAGAGGAAAAAAAATCTTTCTATAATGAAAAGATTTATAAAGATGTGTTTTGTCATATTGGCTATGGAAAACAGAAGAAAATGAATTCTTTGTGAGGTGCTACTTTTAAAAGGTTTTAGAACTCACTGAAAGAAAGTGGGATCTATTCATAGCACTGCTACGTGCTTTTGAGCTTAAATAGACATCCAAAGGAGCAATACAAAGAAGAGAGGCTTACAGCAAAGGAAACCCCAATTGCAAGCACTGGACTTGGATTTCACTGAGGTGACAGAGACAAGGGATATAGGCAATGCCTGTTTGATCAGGAATGTTTCCCAAAAGGTAAAAAAAAAAAAAGCAGGATCAATGACCACTTTAAAAAAAAATTCTTTAGATAGCATACCAAGTACAAAAAAAGAAACCCAATTGCATTGACATAAACCAAGTCTTTACAAACTATGACTCAAAAAAATATAATAAAATAGTGGAAGTATAAAAATGAACACTGAAAAGCTCAAAACATGAACCAAAGCAAAATAACCCTGCCAAGATAAGAATTGGGCAAAATGCCAAAAGGCACTCTCAAGTCTTCGTCTCCAATCTCTTATTTATTTGATTCCTGGCAGTGTTAGCAGTGAAATGCTCATTCAGCAATGTGCTGTGGGCAGAAGTATTGAGCCTTTTTGCTTCCTGAGAAAGAGGAAACCCAAGGAGATAAAAATGGTTAAGAATAAAGAGGGCTTCTTCATTTGACATCGGGTCATTTATTCATCCATTTATATTCGTCACTCATTAATTCTTGAATCTATTTAGGTTTCACCTACTAAAACTTTGGTAGGAACAGTCATGAAACTGGGAACACCATGGCTCCTTGGATGTGCTTCCTTCTCTGGCCTGGGCAGCACCTACCCAGGATTGAGGAAGCTCTGGATATACCTTTGTTCTTACCTGGATGTGCCTTTCTTTTTGCCACCACACACAGCCCAAGTGGGCTACCATTAGAGTCACTCCCACAGCTCCCGAGAACCCCAGAATTTGTCCATTTTCATCTAAATATTAATCCTTTCCTGTTCAGATGCAATCATCAGTTCCTTCCTCAACCTGCAACTCTCCCCAGAAACAACACTCCCACGGAGGTTCACACCTGCTTCTGAAGGTCCCCTTTATGGCAGCTTGCTAACCTGAGCCCCAGAGACCAGAGGGAAAGTTGGCAAGTGTTTGCCTAGCTGCCATCAGCATGTCTTTTCCTGTCACTTTCAAACTCGTTAGTCTATTATAGTAGAACCAATGGAAATGATGCCATTTGCCATATAAAATTAAGAGGTGGCCTGATACTAATTAATTGCAGTATTCAAACAAGTCATTGAATCATCCCAATTCTCAGTGTTCTTTTCCATTGGAAGGAAATGAGAAGCACTCTGTGCTTGGGAGTTGAATGTGAGCCACGTGATGCTGTACACAGAAGGTACTGTAACAGGTAGGTAACTCAGCAGACACATTCAATCCATGTGAGCTGTCACCGTTTTCTCTCTTAATAGATTGATAATTTATAGCAGGCAATCTAGGAATCCTGAAAAAATATTGTCATTAGCAGACATGGTGCATGCCTGTAATCGCAGAGGCTTGAGCAGCTGAGGCAGGAGGATCACAAATTCTAGAGCAGCCTCAGGAACTTAGTGAGGCCCTCAGCAACCTAGTGAGAACCTGTGTCAAAATAAAGACTCAAAAGGGCTGGGCATGTGGCTGAATGGTGAAGCACTTCTGGGTTTAATTCATGGAAAAAAAATATAATTATTAGCAAACATGTAGTTATATGATTGCAGGTTTTTCACTTAGAAAGGTCACAGTTATAAACCAAAACCTTCAACAACAACAGCCAAAAAATAATAATATTAAAAATTGTGTCAGGATGGAAGAACTATTATTTTTAAGGAATAATGATTAGCCACAACAGGGATCATGTTTCTGCAGGTTAGAAAGCATCAGCCATTCTGGTTGCTATAAATAAAAATTTTCCAAACACTGTGGAACCTGGGCCTTTGGAGGATAGAAGGATATGGACTTTATACTAGGAGAAATATTTTTCTTTTCATTGTTGATAATGCTGGTATATATTAAATAATACAACATTAATATTAGTGTACATGCAAACGGTTGCTGCCTAGCGAACAACAAGAAGTACAAATTCTTTTTAAAGAGGAAACACCTCTGAAGCAAAAGAAAAAGAGGCCAGCTGTGATTGTGAAGTAGCATCTGCATAAAACAGTCCCAGCACAGCCCTCCATAAATTAGTTTCACTCAAAACAGTAGGTCAGTTCCTATTTCTCCAATTGTTCTATTCTTGTCCAAACTAGCAGGGTACTGTCATTGCTGAAAAATGACAGCCCTGCTAAATGAAAAAAAAAAAATTCCAACATAGTTTCTAATGAAACTATATATTCTTATACATATAAAAGTCTTTTGTCTTCTGATAATTCCATTCCTATAAAGGATCCTGGCCATGTTCAGATTAGGGATTCCTCCACATTTCCCTAATCAATGTGAGATTCCTGCTACTGTACTCAAGAGTGAAATGGGCAAGGGAGGCCATATGTGTTGCCTTTAATAAAGGGAAATGTAGTCCCTAAAAAAATCCCAGGAGCCTGAAGTGGCAGAGCCAAGCTGGATGGTTGCTTCCGGAACTTTTCCCATTGTGAATCTATCCCTCCTACTCACATAAACATTGATGGAGGTGAGCATCTGTCCAACTACATGTGTCATTATTGATGTGTGTGTTCATCAAAATAGTCCTTGGTGTTACAATCATAGCACTTCAAGGCTCTAAGGGCCTCTTCATGTGAACATATCCAGTGCTTTCAAAGATAATACAACTTATGCTTTAAGGAATATATTGTTACTTTTTAAAATTATATTTCTGATAGGTATAAAAAAGTGTGATCAAGATATATATTTTAGGAATCAAATTTGTATATTATGCTGCAATTGGCTTAAAAGTTCAACTGAACCTGTGGAATTTAACCATTATCCACATAACTGTTGATTAACTTTTGTATTATCTTGACTCCTTCTTACAAGTATAGTTTCTTTTTCATTGCAAGATATCCTAATTAAATCCATTATTTATGTTAAGTAGATACTTATTACACTTAATCTTTACTAATTGAAAGTCGACAAAATATAAGTCATATTTGTTTTTGCACCATACTTGTATCAAATGGTATCATTAGCATGTACATATGAATATAGACTTCTAAAATCTAACATAGACTTCTAATATCTAAAACCCACATTTATTTTTTTAGGATACAATATTGTGCTTCAAAGTACAATTACGTGTAGGAGGAGTTTATAAAATAAATTTGTTCTCTAAAGAGGAATAATTATAAATATTAGGTTCCTAGTTGTTACAGTTTGGATATCAGGTGTCCCCCCAAATCTCCTGTTAATGCAGAAATATTCAGAAGTAAAATTATTAGAGTATGAAAGCTCTACCTTCATCAGTATATCCTAGTTTGAATGAACTGACTGAGTGGTACCTGAAGGAAGGTGAGGTGACTGGACAAGGTGGGTTATTGGAGGCATGCCCTGGAAGGAAGGGTAAATCTACCTGGTGGCCCCTTCCTTCCTTCCTTCCTTCCTTCCTTCCTTCCTTCCTTCCTTCCTCCCTCCCTCCCTTCCTTCCTTCCTTCCTTTTTTCCCTCCCTCCCCTCTTCCTCCCCCTCTCTGTCTCTCTTTCTCTCTCCTGCCTGACTCCACCATGAGCTGACCAGCTTTCCACCACTGTGCCCTTCCCCCATGATGCAAACCCCAAATAAGCTTCTCCACCTCTAAATTGCACTTGTCAGGTATTTTGGACACAGTGATATTAAAAACTGACTAAAATGTCAGGTCAACTCATTAATCCAGTTCTGTTCAAAGTGAACCCAATATATTTCTGTAATGCACAGAATTAATAACACTGGACTATGTCTCAAGCAGGTTTTAACTGTTATCATTAACTTTAACCACCTGCAAGACATTACGTAATTAACTACCTTCACAGGTTTTGGTTTTCTCATATAAAAGCAATGGGGTTAAACATATTCATCCGCTTAAACTCTTCAAGGATTCTAATATAATTTAGTATTAGTAATGGGCCAGCAGGATGCTACGCAAACTGGGAAAAGTTACCATTTCTGTTCTAGAAACTGAGTATAAATTATAGTGCGATTCCCCATAAAACCAGGGACACAAATTTCTATAGAAACATTATTTGTTTTTTTTAAACCAATCTCTAATTCTAATTTATTAAGTGAAAGAAAAATCAGTTGAACCTCCAAATAATTTTTACATCAAATAGGAATAAACCTTGACTTTCAGCAAACATAAACTCTCCCAAATACATATAGTTAAGTGATTTTTACATTAGTAAAAATAAATATTATTTACATTATAAACAGCATTGATTACTGGATATATGCAACTCCTTTTCTTTAGAAAAGTTCTACTTTAAAACATGGATTCTAGAATACAATGTCAAGAAAACAACCCATAATTATATACTTTAAATTGAAAATTCTTATATGATGATAATGACAAATACCAATATGTATTGAGAACTTAGTGTAGGCCAGTTACCATTAATGTTTTTTAGGTATTCTTTTTTTCATAATATTCCTAAGAGAATTGATACCTGCCCCCAATTTTTACATTGTACAAATAAAGTGAAAATATAGTCTTAGTATACTTTGTGTTGTTATAACAAAATAACTGA
Organism: Marmota monax; assembly: GCF_021218885.2. Taxonomy (NCBI): domain Eukaryota; kingdom Metazoa; phylum Chordata; class Mammalia; order Rodentia; family Sciuridae; genus Marmota; species Marmota monax. Next base: position 4,824,692 of record NW_026695198.1, on the reverse strand, counting down.
TTCCGAGTAATACATAATGAAAATAGGTTTATTTGGCTCATAATTCTGATGACTAAAGTTTCAAACTTCATGGTGCCAACATCCTGGCAAGGACCTCCTAGGTTCATCACACATAATAGAGAGGTGGAAGGGAAACGTGTGTGTAGAAGGAGCTCAGAACATGGGTAACCTAACTTCACAATATCTTATTCTCATTGGAACTAATCCACTTACACAGGACCTAATCCATTCCAGTTAGACAGGCATTGGCCTCTTGCAAGTGTGGTTCTCCATAATCTAATCACTTTCTTCTTGGCTCCACTTCTTTCTATAACATCAATGCTGCCACAAGGGGACCAATCTTTCAGCACATGAACATCTGGAGGACATACTATATCCAAAACACAGTATAAATATACAGAAAGTAAAAGCTAGCATAAATCAATTGCTCATTTTATAAAGAATTACTTATCAGAAGTAAATTTGCATAACCATATCTCAAATTGTGAATAATTGTTATTTTATTTATTTTTTTGTTTATGTATATATAATTACATACATGATTATAAGAAAACTGAGAGCTGAAATGCAAACTATCATTATGTCTACTGCTATATCATGTAGAATATTTCAAAATCAAGTAATGGGTTCCTGTTTGCTAGAGTTAGATTGTATGAAATAAGTATACAATATTATTAATGTATTAAAATAGGTGTACAATATTTCCCTTTATAGGTTGCTTTAACAAAGTAATATTTCAAAAAGTTAAGGAAATAAGAGAAAATGAGATTTAGAAACATTATTTGTAATAGCCAAAAAGTGAGGACAATCAGAATATCAGGCAACTATTGAGATTCTGGTGTTGGTATTTGACGAAACATTACTTTCCCATAAAAAGAAAGTAAGTACTGAAATGTGCTACAACATGGATAGATCTTAAAAACATTATACCAAGTGAAACTTTTCATTATGAAATAGCACATTGTATAATTCCACCTACATAAAATGCCAAGAACAGGCCAATCTATGGAGAAAGAAAGTAGACTAGTAGTTGCTTGGGACTTGGCTGAGGGCCAGGGGTAGTGATGGCTAGTTTGTTAATAACAGCTCCGTGATAAATAATTCAGGTACCTAGTCATTGTGATACAAGAAACATATGGAATCACATGTTCAGTAGAAATCCCAACATGTTAGTAAAAACTACAGGTTCCCGGGCAATGAAGCCCGATTGCTCAATGATATTCAACTTTTTAAAAAAAAAAAAACATGACTTTTCTTCCCTTTTCTCTTTCTTTACTGCTCTTCTCCAGCATGCTACATCTTAGAGGCAGCAGGGAAGGCAGGAGAAAGCCCCTGTCACCCATGAATCAGACTACATTCTCTTGCAAGCATAATTTCCATAAATCAGAAAATGTCTCCCAGTGTGATTTAACAATTACTAATGAAAATACCAAGAATGTGTCCCATTTATTTTTCATAGTTGAAAAAAATGAAATAAAAAACTCAAAGGCATAATTAGATGAGTTTAATTTTTATATTGCAAGGAGAATCATATTTGACACATTCACTTAAAGATTGAAAAAATGTTCTATAGAAGGCTTAAAAGCACATTTGCAATCACAAGATACTTTAGGCTTTAACTGAAGATGTATCTGCACTTTTTATGAAGGCCATAATCTCTGCTTGGGACACACACGTGGAAAAATACTTCTCCGATTCTGAGAATCACCTTTCTACACCGCGACTAGTAATGACCCGCCTGTTACTATGTGCTGCACCGTTTTCACCTAAGGGTTCACTTCAGTAGGTTACAGAGTAGTGAAATTTTGGAGAACAAAGAAAATGTTAACCAGCAAATCACCTGTGTCAATGTCTGTCAATCAATGTCATCTCACTCTCCATTCAGTCCCAAAGGATATCCTCTGTGTCTTGTTCCATCAGCAAATACGGACCTCCATTCTGGAACTGGTCTTCTGTTTTGTCCCTCAGAGGAAGTAAAGTCTTAGTAAGGGATCCAGTATGCAGGGCCTGGGTTCTCTTCAGGTCACAGCACCTGACCTGGACCCCTAGGTTCTGGCTTCTCTCCCACCTTCTCATCTTTCACAATCACCACATGCATTTGAATCACTGACCTCTTACTGGAGAGTTAAATCTTCCCGGAAAATCAGTTATTGAACATTGGACAGAACAATTTCTCTTTCTAAGGGCAAGACTTCCAGTGTCATGTGCCACAGGGCCTACATTGTCTCCATAATCTTAAAGCCTTTCTGTCAACACTTCCAAATTCCACAAAGTTGCCAGATGAATGTGATCAGTCAAGTAAGTAACCTGGCCCCAACTTATGGGTGTTCTAGGTTTTATTTTTATCTGCATGTCTTCAAGATCAAGTGATTTGGGTCAGAAAACAGGGCTGGTTTTGCCCTCTGGAAAACAATTTCTTTCCTGCTGACCTACCCTTTCCAAACATTTCTGCTTGCCTGTGACTCTCCGCAGTGTGTAGAGGCCACAAATCATGACACACTCACTCTTCTTCATGTGGCTAAGCCAACTCCAACTGCTCAAGGCTACTCTGAATAAAATACAGATGTAACGAAGGCAAAGAACATAAAGATAAATAGCAACCACCGTCAATAACACTCACATTTTAAAAATGAATCGATTTCATTGTAAGAAATATATATATATATATATATATATATATATATATATATATATATATATATATATATACTACAATTAGGGCAGCCATAAATAAAATCAGCTCAAGAAAATGGCATCTGTTGATTTTGTTTTTCCCCATTCTTATTTGCAAAACCTGTCTTCTAGAAAATGCTAGATGAGACGAGCCACACAGGCTTTCCCTAGACCCATAGGATCCACCATGGAGGGTTGCAGGAGCACTCATCAATGGTGTCTTTCTACTGGAAGAAGTTATCACTAGTCCTGCAGGTACAGTGTGTGCTGTCTTAAAGGGACTCAATTAATTTACTGACCCTGGCAACCACCTTTCTTCTTTCTGTTTCTATAGATACCGATTCTACATGCAGTGAACATGCAGTATGTGCCTTTCTATAACTGACTTAAATAAAGCTGGGGAGCAGGGAATAAAATAAATTCTAAGAGAAAGAGACTGAATCAACTATGGCTTGTCTAAGTTAAGATATTATGTACACAACTTTTTGAGGTACCATCTTCAAATGAAGTTATGGAGACAAATGCATTTCTGGTCAGAGGTACAGAGTTGCCTCGTACTGCTTCATACCTGTACTGCTTAATTACACATGGACCATCTCATTTTCCTGCCACATCGAACTGAGCACCAACATTACTTTAAACAAATGTGGATAAGCTATGCTAAAATCCTATTTATAAAGTAACAAAACAAAGTTGAAAATATACAGTTCATTGGAAACATCAGATTTTCTCCGTAAGAATAATTCAATCAAAGGACACTTGATTAGGTTGTTCGTTTGGGATTTTGCCTGAATTGCACAAAATTGGCTCCACAGGGTTCTTAAACTCACTACTACACAATGTGTTTTGCTCAAACTCCTAAATGATGCCTTTGCCGAACCTAACATTACTGTACCTGTAAGAATAAGTAACATTTCTTTCTGCAAAATGTAAAATAAACCAGGTGACAACTTTAAATCGATACATTCTTTGTACCAATGATTCCTGGTAAATAAATAGCAATTGATACATGTAACACTGCAGGAGAGTTCTTTGATGACAAAATCCATCCAGCTGGAGAAAAGACAAATTTGGCATCGAAAAGCAACATATGTCAATCAAAAGAAAGCAGAAGAAAAATGGCTCTGAAAATGAGCCGGCACATTTGGGTCTTACACTCTTTTTGCCAAAGGCTTGAAAAATCAAGGCTAAGGGATTCTCAGAGCTGACTGGCCATATAATAGATAGGCCTAAGAAGCTTATCAATGACATTGATCTCGTGATGCAAGAGTCATCAATTATGGAGCCTTGAGACATGTGCCAATGTTTTCAGAGGTGTGGTAACCATAGGGATTTTTACAGTGCCTAAGGAGATGCTGAATACCAATTTTATCTTGGCCTCTTATTGAAGAGTGTAGTGCCAATGGAAATATTGGGAACTCGCCTCTTTCCTGTGAGTTAACAACATTTGTAAGCAGAAAGTCCATTAAAAATCAAAGGAATACCGCTAAGTGCCTGGTAAGAGTCACATTAATTCATTTCCCATTAGTGATAAGTGATGAAAAGCTACCGGGTGTGTCTTTGCCAGTTAATTTGTAGTTGTAAGAGCCTCACTTCTTGCCTGTGCATTTGAACATGAAGTGGCACTTGAGCTTGCTGTGAGCATACAGCTTTAACTCACCTGCCTGTACATTATGACAATGTTAAACACCAGGCTCGTATTAAGTACACCTGCCCTTCAACTAGTGAGAGTGGGGGCTCTGCTCGAAGACAGTGTCCCTTTACTGCATGATTACATTCTAATGAGACAATTTCAGGTTTGAAATTCTTTTCGCTAGCTAAGAGAGAGAGAAAAAAAAAGTTATTTCTCAGTACACATAAAGGAGTTAGGAATTCATTTGATATACATTAAATACTTTCCACAAATCCTGTGTGCCAAGTATTCTGGTTAACTGTTCTTGCCCACAGTATATGTGGGTTATGAACTGTGAATAAGTAATGCAAATCATATAAAGCAAAATTCTTCATTAGATGTTCATGAAAGCGCTTCAAATTTTTTCACCTTTTTGGAGCCATTTATAATAACACTACAAACTTAAAGAGATTCCAGTTAAGCAACTTTGCCTAATGGTACACTGGATAAATAAATTTAAATGTGTGGATCTCAACTAACTAAAGCTATTGTAGTTTTCAAACTTCTTTGGAGAAAAATAGTAATTCATATGAGTAAACATAAATGATCACCTTTCTCCTTCTTAATAGCACCATTTATAAATTGGCTTTAACTTATGGTACTTATTAGATGTTACAGACACAAAATAATTTCTATTAAGAGAGCTGTTGGTGATTTTCATGTTTGATACATAGTTAATAATTAAGTATGTGAGCCATTTAGCTATTTGACATCTCTCTGAATGTGGCCTGCTAATTTAATTACTATACTTTAAGACAACAGTGTTCATTTAAATTTTACTTTCTTGCAATGTTTGATTCTCTTTCTGACTAGAAATTTTTTTAATGACCCAGTTAGTTACCAATTATTAGGGAGATAAAGATTAAATAAAGTAGTTGTTCTATTATTATAATTCTTCTAATGTGAATCATCTTCATAACATTCCTAGCATTACCTTCTACCTATAAATTTTGATTGCAACAGAAAACGTAACAGATGCTTTTCAGCTCTTAATTTTTCCTCTAAAGAAATATAAAAAAAGTATGTTATGAGACTCTCATTTCCATTCTTTTTTGGAATCACAAAGCATGTTTTCTGAATATAATGGAAGTGCCTGTGAAATAACAGAGAAAGAGGGTAAAGCAGCAAGTCGAAGTAACTATATAAAACAATTTCACAACTTGCTTACTCAGTGCTGAGATGATCCTGTTTATTCAGAGAAGTGATTTTCTGATAAATGAACTGTCTCCATAAAACTAGACTTATTTTTCTGTCATAGACAGTATTTTCCTTCACTCGGTGGGTGACCTGACCTCAACAATAACAACACTAACACTGTAGAGGGCTGTAAACTTTTCAAGGCAATTTTCAGTCTCAAGTAATTTAATCCTCATTATACCCTGGTGTGATAACAAAATAGTCATCTTCTATATTTCCTTTGTATTTATGAACCATTAGAAGTAAGAAAAGAGTACATTTTCTATAAGCTTGATGTAAAATAATCTGCCCTCTGCATCAGGTGTCTTGGCAGTTTATTTTAGACAACTCTCTACCCACTTTCTTACCCTAGAATCTGGCTTGAAAGATTGTATAAAGAGGTTCTCAGAATCTCTAGCCTGCAGTGTAATGTGGCCAATGGCCTCCCTCAACAGAGGACTTTGAAACGGAGAAAAGAAGGAGGTAAGGGCATTTATCCTCTGGTTCCTTTCAGGGTTTCGTCACACTGGCTAGATGTCTAGAGAGCAGACTGTACTTCCTGCTAGATGGTCAGCTACCTCCACGGGTGAGAAGTGGTGACCCGTTGACCCATTTGCAATTACTCCCTTTGAAGGTCAACCCACTAATCTGACATGCATTCTGTTTTCAATGTGGAACCTGATCAACACTGTTTTTTGTTGTTGTTGTTGTTGTTGCTGTTTGTTCATTTATTTGTTTTGTTTTTGTTTTTTTTAATTTTTATTTTGTTTTGCTGGAACCTCCTACCCTAACATCCTTCTAAATATTGAATTTCTTAACTCATTCCTCAATTATAACATTCATGGCTTTCTTCTTGTTCTCAGGGATATAAATCTAATCAGTAAGCTAATAATTTCTCAGAGTGTATATTCAGCACACAGTCTTCTGAATTCTAGACTCATGCATCTACATAATGACTGACATATCTCCACCTGGAAGATAAACAAATTCATCAACACTGATACAACCGATACTGAATACTCAATTTCCATCTATCCCAACAACCAAAACTTCTTATGATAGTTATCTCCATTTCAGTACATTGAAACCACCTGGTTTGTTAGCTAAGTGAAAGGTAAAGAGTTTCCATGTGGTTCCTTACTTGTCATTACTTAATGAACCAAATCAATAAATAAGGCCTACATGCTCAACTTCAGTAGAATGTTGGTTGGGGGTTGAACATGAAGTGTCCCCAGAAAGCTCATGTATGAGACAATGAAGGAATATTCAGAGGTGATATGCTTAGGTTATGAGAGCTATAAATTAATTCGTGAATTAATCCATTTGAGGTAATAACTTTTAAGGACTACTGCATGACTACAGGCTGTTGGTCATGGGTGAAGGAAGTTGGTCTCTAGGGATGTGCCTTCGGGGTTTGTATTTTGTCCCTGACAAGAAAAGCAGCCTCTGTCTCCTCTCTCCCTCTCTCTCTCTCTCCCTCTCTCTCTCCCTCTCTCTCTCTCTCTCTCTCTCTCTCTCTCTCTCTCTCTCTCTCTCTCCTTTCTAGCTATCATAAAGTAAGCTAAACTTTTGCACCTCTAATTTGTTCTTCTCAGGTGTGTGGGTGCGTGTGTTTTTTTTGGTCACAGCTGTTACAAATTGACTAAAACAGAAATTGGTGTTAAGAAGAGGATTCATTGCTTTTAATTAACATGATCAAGTAATTCAGAGGCATTTGGACATTTGAAACTGGTTTGTGGGAGGGAGCTGGAAAAGTCTGGAGATGCAGATTGTATAAGCCTTATAATGTCATAAGCAGAGATCAATGGCAGATTCTAGTGGGAGCTCAGAATTCCAGGATAATGATAGGACACAAGAGAGTAATGATTGGGCTCATGGAGGTTCACAGGGAAATGAAGAATCTATTGATAATCAGATAGGAGGCCATTCATGTTACATTAGGCAAAGAAGTTGTCTACATTTTTCCAAGTCCTGAGACTTTCTGTGAGGCTAATTTAAAGGTGATACACTAATAAATCTGGCAGAGAAAAATCTCAAGGCAGCACAGCATTAAAAAGGTGGTATGAATATTGCTGTTGGCTTTTAGCTAATTTTACCTTGACAATCAGGAGCAGAAATCAGAGCACAAAGTTTTGAAAAATTTATAATTTGTCCAGAAAATGCATGTAAAATTGGGCTTAATGAAGATATAATTGTTGAAGAGATTATAGCCACTATAAAGATAAGTAGTTTGCGCAGAGAAAATAGGAAAGAAGGCTTGAGGGCATCTCAAGAATTGGAAAGACCATACCCACCTATGGCTTAAGGGTATAAAAGTAAAAATTCCTTTTAGAAGAGATAAAAGAGGCACCCTGCTAGCAAAGGGGGGGACTAGGAAGTTTCTCCATGTTCAGTTGCCTCATTGCTCAAAAGCTGCTGCAGCTATGGTCCAAGGAGGCCTAACTATATTGCTTGTGATGAGGTAAAGCTTGGTGACAGTTCTGCAGAAATAAATAAGCTGCGGTTAGTGGATCATGGAGGCTTCAACCAAGAATTCAGTGCCTGGGAGACCATTCAAATTGCAGCACGGGAACGGGAGGAAGATGGCAGAGTAGAGAAGGCTACTTTCCATACTGCACAGTGGTGTAAGACAAAAAAAGCAGATAAACAACTTCTCAGTAAGATGAGTGAAAAGGGGGATTTTACTGGGATTTAATATTGGACTCTAAGAACAGCTTGGGGACTCAGAAATTTGGATAGAATAAAAGAAAAGAAGAAGACCCACTGATCCACCATAGGCAAATTTGGGAGGGGGACTAAGAAAACCCATATTTCAGGTAACACTGTGGCATGTCTCTGTACAGAATAATCAGAAATCAAGGACACTGCCAGACTGATCCAGAGGGTGAGATGTACTATATACTGGTTGAGGAAAGGGGTCATGTGTCTTTCATTTGTCCTTGGAGAGCCAAGGTAGAAGCCATATTTCCACTGCACTACAGTGGACCACAGCTGTGGGACCAAGCCCAGGAACCCAGAACTGAGTAATCTGAGCTTTATCCAAAAACCAGACTGGGTAGAGGCCCAACACCTAACTCAGAGTGTGTGTGTGTGTGTGTGTGTGTGTGTGTGTGAGAGAGAGAGAGAGAGAGAGAGAGAGAGAGAGAAATGCAAGGGAAGGGAGTGTTTTAGCCAGGGGAATACAGGTAATAGATCTCCAAGATACTCTGGAGATCTCTTATGCTTTCAGTCTGATGGAAAACTAGAAAACTATCTCATTCACAAAAGTCTAAAAGAGAAAAAAAATCAATCTAACAGGAGAGGTGATAGACCTCTACAATGAAAACTACAGAACATTAAAGAAATAAAATGAATAAGACCTGAGAAGATGGAAAGATCTCCCATATTCTTGAATAGGAAGAAATAGTATTGTCAACATAGCCATACTACCAAACTACAGATTTATAAATACAGGTTTAATGTAATTCCAATTAAAATTCCAATGATATTCTTCATAGAAATACAAAAAGCAGTCATGAAATTCATTTGGAAAAATAAGAGGCCCAGAATAGCCAAAGCAATCCTTAGCAAAAAAAAAAGTGATGTAGGAAGCATCACAATTCCCATTTCCAGACCTTAAAATATACTATAAAGCTATAGTAACAAAAACTTGATGGTATTGGCACCAAAACAGGTATTAAGACCAACGTAATAGATTAGAAGACAAAAATGAAACCACATAAATTCAGTTATTTCATACTAGACAAAGGCACCAACAACATTCAACAAATAGTGCTGTGAAAATTGGAAATCCATACATAATAGAATGAAATTTAATTCCTAACTTTCACCTTGAACAAAAACTCAACTAAAAGTGTATCAAAGACCTGGGTTTTAGACCAGAAACTTTGCACCTACTACAAGAAAATATAAACTCAAGTGCTTAACATTCAAAAACAAATAATCCAATCAATAAATAAATGGTCAAAGTAACTAAACAGACACTCACGGGTCAATGGACATATGAAAAAAATGTCCAAAATCTGTACCAATTATAGAAATACAAGTTAAAACTACATTGAGATTTCATCTCATACAACTGAGAATGGAAATTATCAACAATAAATGTTGACAAGGATGTTGGGAAAAGGGTACACTCATGTACTGCTCATCAGGCTTTTGCATTAGTTTATAGGACAAAACCGAAAATGTACTGCAATTTCCATGATCTGATTACTGCCTTTCCTCAGAAGCTGTGTGAGGACAGGAGCCATGTCAGCTCCACGTACTATTTCCCTTTTCATGGCATGATACAGTGTCCGCACTTGGTGATTGAATAAAGACAAACCAGAAAAGTATTTTACTGTAAGAAAACCTATACATTATAAAGACTTTTAAGCCTAAAATAACATTTCTGGCAGAAACCTAAATGTAGATTCTAAAGTCTTAAGGATCAATCTAGTTCCAGCTATTCTTATCACATAAAAAGGCAAGGAGAAGTTCTAAGTGATACATTAACTTGCAATTAACTACCCTTCCCATTCCCTGGGTTCACAAATTGTCTATGAAGTTAAATACACACCACTGAGGGTTAGCACTTTTGACTAATAGTATGGTCCCTTCCTGGCTATGTGACCACGATCAGGTTATGTGACTATAACTATATGATCTCTGCACCTCAGAGTTTTCAGCAGTGACCTAATTATACCTGTCAATAAGTTTTGAGAAAATTCACTTAGCTATTGCAATTAAAAACTGAATGTAGTAAGCAGTCAGCTAATAACACTATTATTACTTTCATTTCTTAGTTCACTGGTGATTTATTTCCCTTTCATGGGTAAAATATCACCTCACTGTCTTCACCTGTGAAGTATTTGCTGTAGCATAATAACATGATGAATACAATGTGAGCAAACCTAATTTCTAGTCTTAGACAACTAATTATCTGTGTGAAATTAGAATAAAATATAATCTTTCTTAATCTTACTTTTACTATCCCCCAAATGCAAATGTGAGGATAGATGAACTTAACATCCTCTGTCAATCCTACAATTAAAAGGCTTTGTTGAACAAATAATTTTAAACAATGTTTTACTGCTTGGGCAGAAGATTTCTAGCATTTAAAAATTCTTGAAAAAGTGATGTGGTCTCCTTGTAAGTAAGGAAATGCACAGTTTCAAAACAGTGACAATATTTTCTGGAGTTCCAGAAAGAATTCACACTTCTTCGAGATTTGAGAAGTGGAAGGGAGCCTGGGGAGCATTTGGTATAGACTGCATTTGGCAGATGGTGACATGAGAATTGATAGCTTTCCTATATGCTAAATCAAAACCGAGTGCCCAGACTTTACACATGATCAGGTTTAGCATTTTGAGAAAGCAAAATACATTCTCCTCATGAGAAAGTACCAAGACATCAATAAGGTGCCTTTTCCTTGATTGGCAAAGAATAAACATTTACCCTGAATTCCCAGTTCCATTTAAAAAAATATAGCTCAAATGGTGCAAACAGGAACTAGTAGGATGCTAACAGCATGGGAAATGCTAAGAGCACTTGTTCAAACCCTTAAAAATGTAATTATATGGGAATTAAATTGTTTTATTTTATCAATCTTGTGTCATGGGACATTTGAGATGATAGATAATGTATTTAACTTTAGTTTTGATAGAAGTTAAGCTATTAACATTTAAGATTTACCTAGAAGAGTCTGTGAAGAATGAAAATGGCTGTCCTTTGAGCTATCTTTTAAGGTCAAAATACAATAAAAGTGACTGAAACAGATTTGAGAATTTCAGCCATTAATAGTCACATCCATGAAAAAAAATTGTAGTATAATGGGGAGCTCACTGCACCCAAAGTCCTGTGTTGACAAATACTCTCTCTTGCTTTTGGAATTATGGTGTTCTCGGGGAAGATACACTATTTCTGGGCACATGGAATTCATACCTCTCTCTTATCACGAGAGAAAAATATAAAAATCAAAGACACCCATGAGTTCATCTATCAAGTAATGTTCTTTTCTAGAAAGAACTACGTGTAGATCCAAGGTTAATTAAGTATACCCCCCAAAAAAAATTTTCACATGCATTTATGCACTTCAAAATAATTAAATAACAATTAATGTACCAAGAAGGGAATTTAGTTCACATAAGAGTGAAGTCTTCTTCATAAGATCTGTGAGTTACAGATTAAGCATAAGAGCTGAGATACATTTAGTCATAAGGACTGAGTGTTCAATTCTTGTTTTCAGTTTAGCTGTAAATTGTCCTTTGGGGAGGGAGTGTGAAAATAGAGTAGTTTGAAAGTAATTTTTCCCCTGTGATGATATTAATTTTTTTGCCTATGTTCATATGAATTCACACCACCTTTTCAAATGGCTCATTAGCAAGCCTTTGCTGTTAGACAGCATCCCAACTGGGCTCCTTACCAACCAGGATTCCACTGTCATCCTTCATTCTAAGATAAGAGCTCTGGAACCATCAGGTCTAAGTGAGGCCTGCATGACTCTAAACAACAGTGGTATATGAACTGAAGACAGTCATAGGAATTTCCTACTTGACCTGAGAAACCTTTGAGTCCAGGGGAAAAGCCAATGGGTGAGCATCTATGTACTTAAGAGGTGCTATTCTCACCAAAGTCCTTAAGGAAAGCAAAGTGTGGCCTAATCAGGGAGGACCTAGTGGGAAAGATGAAATGATGGAACTGGACTTCTCTATTTCCTGAATCTGAGGGCTGTGCATAATATGTAGGTAAGGTAATTGGAAAGAGAATAGATTCTTTCTTTCTAGTGTTTCAGCAAAAGATTGACAAGCTTCTGACCCACAGGAGCAGAGATCCTCCATGATTTTTATTGATTTTGCTTAACAGCCAGAATTTTAGGGATCAACAGAAAGAGTTTTAAGTGTCAATTATGATTAAACAAAGGAAACTAAGCATGTGGAGAGAGGAAAATTAAACACAATATCCAGATATATTTTCTAGAGGATACAGAGAGTGCTTTGAAACAAAAAAAATAATGATGAGTACTTGAAGAGATTCAAGCACTTATACACTCAAAGACAAGGGAATAAAGAATTTAATTTTCAAATTCAACTGTTTGCTAGATGATTGAAGAAGTTAGTGATTGTTAGATAATGTAAAAGTTCACGTTGAAGAAATATCTCAAATAATACAGTAAAAAATGTGCAAGCAAGAAACATGAGTGAAAAGTTATCATATCTGGAGAAGAACATTCATCTTTACTACAATATAATTCTCACACTGGTGTCAAAAGATCTTTAATGTTTAACATTCTCTCCACACTAAAATATCCTTTAGTAATTAATAAATAATAAAATAATATACATAAAATAGTTTTTGGAGACCTAGCTTAGAGAATGAACTTATTAGATATTACATTTTGAAAATAAATTTAATGCAAATGGATGGATATCCATGCAAATTTTAACTTGCAGAGAGGTCTTATGATAAAGAATAATTAAAATATTCACAGATGTTTACCTTGCAATTGGACCAATCCAAATTTCTCCCAAATTTTTTTAAGATGCCATATTTTAGTGTTTGCACAAAGTTTTGATAGAGTTAAAATATATTTATTTGAAGAATGTTTAAATATCTTTGAGCATTTTCTTCTAAAATTCTTAACTCATGTCACTTGGTCTCCTGAGAAATTAGAAACTGGTCATTTCAAGACCATAAAATCACTTCTGAGTTAGTTCTTAATGGGATTAAAATTCCTCTAGCAATATACATCTTGTTAGCAATATTCACAGCTTGTTAGAAAACAAAGTATGTTCACTGATATGCACGACCTCCATTAGAGACTGGAATATCTTTAAGAAGAAACAACCTTCCTTCCTGCAAGATGTCATTTATAAAGTGCATGTGTTTATCAATCACAATGAGGAGCAAACCTCACCTTGGGGACTACCATGATAAAGATGATAACAACAGTATATATGTGGCCTGTGTCAGGATAAGCCCTTCACAATGTGCCATATAGTCTCACCTGCTTTACCTCACCTGAAATCTACAAAAGCATTATATGACAAGGATCAAAAACATAATTCTATATCACAGTGGAAGAAATTTTGTACCAAAGGACAAAATACATCATAAGGAATATATGCCTATTAAATTTCTCATCTAGGTATAGGAATGAGGTGTCTAAATCTTTACTCAAGCTTTTTATAAAAATCTTTAAGTTTTATTTATTGATTAAAATATGTATATATGTTGCTATTAACTTTTTCTTAAAATTGACTTCTTATTATCAGTAATCATTTTAGAATTCTAAGAATTCCTATTATAATATCAAAAATCTTTTAAAGGGGAAGAAGGAATATTTTAGAATATTAATTCTTATTTTTCTAACAGTTTTACAAATCTGGAATAAAATCAAATGTTCCATTACTATTTTTTTCTGCTTTTTTAATGTTTTATAAAAATATCTTAAAGGTTGTGATCATGCTTCACAATGAAATACACAGAAATACTAGTGGTAAAAATATAGTTAAAACCAATTACATTTAAAGTATGGATCCAAGGACTCACATAGCTATATTATGTTTATAGTAACTTTGAAAGAACATCTAGTTTTATATAAATATTAGGAATATAAGGATGTATGGAAGGAGATAAAGCACTTGCTAATGATGTTCTTGACATTTTTGTATCAGAGAACATAAACATTCAGCTTCTTATAGAGAAAAAAAAACTAATAGTTATAGAACATATACATGGCAGGCACTGCTATGGATTGTTATCTAATTTATGTTATTAATGTAAAATTCTAAAAGTTTACTGTTGTTCTTAATTTTTTAATGAAAAATGTGAACTCAATGAGAAACAGCAAATTCCCTAAGGTCACGCAGACACTAATTAAAGCCTGGCTACACTTTAAAATTCTTATTGTATATGGCAATTTTATCTACAGCTCCATAGAAAAAGTTATAAGTGTATAGAGGAAAGAAATCACTACTATTTAATCTCTTTTGTACTTCTTGTAAAACTTAAAGAATATTTAATTTGTAGTCAGTATAATAAATATAATGCTGAATGTGTTAGTGTAAAAATTAAAAAAATATATGAACACTTATGACCATGTTCATTTTAAGAAGAAAGAAATTGGTATGCAACTGGAATTAAATCTGAATCTAACTAAAGGCTACATCTCCTGAGGATTGTTTCCCAGAAATACAAGGTTAAACTTTTCATATCCAGAAAAAAAGGAGAAAATGTGTTACATAATGGTTGAGTCTCATGAGATTGACCAGATTCAGATTATATCCAAAGGCACAATTTAACTATGAAAATAATACTGTGAGACTTAATTTAATATGAACCTGCTTTCTCCATGCTTCTACAAATAGCAAGAATTTTTCATTTTTCTATTTCCTGAATAAAGAAATTCTTCTGTTCAGTAAAAAAAGAAATGCTGAAATCACTTCCTTTTTGATTCTATAGAACAAAATCTCCCACTAGATACTTTAAAGTACGTACTTTTTAAATATCTAAAATTTTCAAGAACCCATGAAAATTTAGAGAGGATTGAAGTTCTGATAAATGTGTAAATTTTAATACCTCCCAGAGGTTTCATGATTTTATTCTTAGAATCTCACTGTAGCCAAAATTGCACAGAATATTTATTGTACTAGTAATATTAGGAAGTTATTTAAAATAGTCCAGTTGTAGTAATAGACTTTCATGTTCTCAAGAATTTGGAATCAGTTTGAAAGTATTAAACCAAAGAATCGCATTTATCTAAAAAATTAAATAAATGCTAAAGGTAACTGAGAAGAGTGGTGAAGTTAGAAAAGATGAAGCTTTAGGCATGTTTTGTCCAGCCTTTATGGATAGATGAGATGGATGAATAGATAGATAAGTGGTGGAGAGTTGCAAAGATAAGAGAAAAATTGGAGGGAGAGAGAGAAAAAAATGTTGGACTAGAGAGGCTCTGGAAACAAAGGACTTTTTAGTCAACCAGATCTAAGTTTGCTTCTTAAGGTTTCTAATTAGTGTGACCCAGAGCAACATATTTTTTTTTCTGATTGCCAGTTGGTTTACAAGAAACAAACAAATTGTGATGCCCTGTTTTCATGCAGAGGTGAAATTTTTATGATAAATGATATTATAAATTATTATCTGACAGTATTTGCTCCCTCATGTTCCCACTGTGAGTAGAGCTCCCAGTACTGTTCCCTTCCTGTTGGGCATGACCCTAGGATAGGCTTTGACAAGTGGACCATTAATTAATTGATACAAACAGAGGCCTTAACGCTGCCTGTGCGCTTTGGCTATCCTGTCCTGCTCCATTCATTCTCTATGAGAACTTAACCCCCAATATGACTGTCCATTTAGCCTGGAACTGGAAGGCATGAATGTGAAGCAGATAGGGACACAACCTGAGCCTGTAGCAATACCATGTCCAGTGTAGGTCATTTGAACATGGTACAACAAGTCTTCTTGTTGTAGCTTGCTATTCAGAACACAGCAATATTAGAGAGAGTCTATGAATATATGGTCAGCAAAATATATTAAATGGAAACATATATTTATTTTGTAACCATTTTGAGATGTTCAATATTGGAAAGGGCCATTTAAAAAAAATGTTTCTCTCTATCTGAGGTACTCCATCAGAAGTTAGAACCCCAATGTTCCAGGGTGACAGCTCAAGAGACTTCCAGTTTGGAAGACGATTGTAACCCTAGATTACATATCAACCTATGAGAAAAAGAGAGGAGCCTTTGAGTATCAAAATAAACTTATCAAACTTTTCAGTTTAGCAAGTATAGTCAAAGACAGAATAAATGGATGGAATTTGAAGTAAGATCTGAAGTCAATAATAATTTGATGTCTAACAAGAACACTGATCACATACACGGTAGCAAATATTATAGTGGGGGAAATTTATGATAAACACAACCACAAAAAGAATATTCAGACTTTAAAATCCAGGATATGCTATAACTTTAACACAATGTCTTTAAATATTTCTTCGTAACACAACATCTACTCATCTCTTAAGGTCATACAAATTCCATTAATCTTTCAAGTCAAATTGTAGACTCCAAACATCCAAAGAGCATTGTGACATCAAACCTGATACAGTGTTCAACCTTCCTAGGAGCTATTCCTTTTCTAGTTGAATCATTGTGAGCTGTGTGTCAGAAATGGGACTGTTCAAAGATTTGGTACTAGGATAATATCAGACAAGAAATAGGAGAGGCACCAAATAAGGATTCAGTAACTGTTGAAATTGATCAGAAGGGGACATTTAGAAAGACAGTCTTTAAAAAATTATTATATAATAAATACCAAAATGGTAACATAGGCAGATATACTTCCATAATTCTGCATTTATATCTAAACTATTTTATTTGCTTTAGAATCATCATGAAGTTAACATTTTACACTTTAGTTTTAATGGTTTTTTTAAAAATTAACAAATTCACTAGCCAAATTGATCACAAAAGTAGACATTTAAATTTAAGTGGTTGCTAAAGTATATTTATTGAAATAAAATTCAAACGTAATATGTGAAGAGATGCTAAAGTACGTTTTTCTACAAAAGATCCATATTAATAGAAGAGGAAATGAAATGTAATTTGGAAGAACTGGAAACAAAACAACAACAAAAAGTTTCCATTCAAATAAGCCTTACATCTAATGTAGAGCTCACAGTGAAATTTTTATAACGTGGGTTATGGGACCAGAGGAATAGGGATTCCAGTTTTGTAAGCTGTAGAAATCATTAGCAGATATAGTGAAGTCCTCTCTGAATTTCAAACAGGAAGATCACTCAGCATTCTTGCAGGTTTTTTTTTTTTTTTTTCAATCCTGAGTCCATTTTCTATAACTCTTACTCTCAGTAAATATTCTGTATCCCTTTGCTAGACACTTCAGGAAAAGAATTACTAGTGTCTGAAGTCTGAAGACATTAATGTTATCTTGAAATACCAGCATATGTAATTTGTCCTTAATATTAATTGAACATACAGTTACTAGAATATATATCTTTGTCTTCGTCTTCCAAGCACCTGTTCTGCAATTTTTTTTCTTTAATTAACCAATTTCCCCAGTGGTTTGGAGGCTCCTCTGTTGAGTGAGGAGTACTGTCTTTGAGTGACATATTTGAGTACAGGCCGCTAGATATGTGTTCAGTGACAAGTCACTTAATGAAACTGAAACACTCCCTTCTTCCTACCTTCCATTTTAACTGGGCAGATTTGAGTGTTAAACATTTTTTAAAGAAACTTACTGAGCAACAAAATAAAGTAGTATTGTATTATAAATTAAATTATAAAATAGGTATTCATGTGTACATACTGATAACAATTAATGATTAAATAAATAAACAAATGGAGGAAAAGGGATGAATCTCTAGTGAAAATATATTACAATATTTTTCTGTAGATAAAGCTCATTCAGGGAGGTGGAACTTGTATCCCTGTAGTGACTTTAATTCAAAGAGCACTGAATAGAAGAGGGGGGCTACTTCATAGCAGAGAAAGGTGACAAACACAAACTTAGCCAGGTGAATAAGGTGTAATGGTTTGGATATAAGCTGTCCTCTGAAGAGTTCATGTTAAGCAAGACAGGAAGATTTAGAGGTGAAATGATGTGATTATGAGAACTGTTACCTAATAATGGGCTATTCCACTAGATGAACAATACTTTGAATAGATTACTTGGTGGTAATTTTAGGCAGGTGGGGTATGGCTGCAGAAAAGTAGGTCACTGTGGATTGCTTTGGGGGACTGTATTTTGTCACTGGTTCTGTTCACCCCACCCTTCCTGACTGCCATAACTGAGAAGCTCTCCTCTGCCATACCCTTCTGCATGATATTCTGCCTTCCCTCAGGCCCAGTGCAATGAAGTTGGTTCACCATGACCAAACCTCTGAAACTGTGAACCCAAATAAACTTTCCCCCTAATTTTTCCTTGTCTGGTATTTTTGTCACCACAAGGAAAAGCTGATTCACACACAAGGTCTATATCCACACTAAGTCACATTGATAGTGGGCATCCTTGATAGGATGTGATGAAAATAACATTTACTTCTGTGATTTCCCTCCTCAAAACTCATGACCCCAGTCTAATCCTAGAGAAAACATTAGCTATACCCCAATAAAGGGGCAGACAACAGTATATCTGACCCATGATCCTCCAAACTGCCAAGGTCATAAAAAAAAAAGAAAGAAAGAAACAAAGAAAGATGAAAAAATTGTATAAACTGTCACAGCCAAGAGCAGTTTAAAACGAACAGGCAAATAAATGTAATGTGACATTCTAGGTGGGATCCTAGAAAAAAAACTATATATATATAATGAAATATATATGTGTATATATGTATATATGAAATATACAAATGAAATATATATGTATATATGAAATATTCAAATGAAATATATATATGTGTGTATATATACATATACATATATATAAATGAGATATATATATGAAGAGAGAGAGGAGAGAGATACTAAGGACTTCAGTGAAAAATAAAATGTGTGGATAGTAATTTATTCATTATAACTTCTACCATAATAATGTGAGATAATAACTGTAGGTAAAACTGGGCATGAATGATGTGGAAACTGTGCTTTTTCTGAAATTTTCACATATTCTTAAAACTCTGTTAACAATAAAGTTTATTTAAAAGAAAGAAAGAAGTTATAGGTAAAAGAGCTTGTGAACAGGAAAGTGATATGCAAGTGGCAGTTATGATCACTTAGTTTATTTTTCTGGTTTCAATCCAATCAGACTCACTCATGGCAAAGAAAGCATCTATTCAGAAAGCTTCTTTCAGATTATTTGGCTAAGGCTCAGAGTATCTCCTTTCTTCTACTATACCAGCATTCCAATTTGATAGACAGATAGGGCCTAATTTATATTTAACACATACTTCCTGATTATTTTCCTTTTGTTCTATATTTATGAATAATTACTTGTACACATTCTCATATACACCACTAGATTATAAATCTCTTGATGTGAAGCAATACCAACTCTCTAAACATTTATGATAATCTTATCTTAGCCTGTGCTTGCCTTAGGTTTTCCTAATAAAAATCTATTATCAGACAAACAAGTAAATGAATATAAGGTGGTAAATAAGAGATAATTGTCTTTGGAGGAAAACAACTATTTCTGTAATTTTAGGCAGATTAAAATATATTGGATGGCCAGTAAACCTCAATCCGAGAGCTTTCCACCCTTCCGTTATAGACTCCATTACAGAGTTCATGGCATCTGCTGTTGAAGCCTAACACAGGCTTCCACCTGGGAAAGGCTGCCAGACTGTGAGGCGAACGGGCATCTGCTGCCCAAAGGAGCTAACTTAGAATGCCAGCTGTTCTCATGAATTTTAAGCAAGGGCAAAGACCTCCAGGATCAGTTTTCAGGGTCACTTTTTAAAAACATATAAATATGTCAGTGTTTTAAGTTAAATAAATATTATTTAATGGTGTTCACTGGAAAAGTCAGAATTAACGTAAAAAAATTATATGAGCTTCTTAATGATAATATCAGTTGCAAATGAGGTGACCATTTGGAACTTTTGGAAACTACAGAAGAGCCATAGAAACAACTTGGAGTTCCTTTTCCTTTCTCTTTGGTGGAAAATGGGTAAAAGATCAAAGAGAAAGCATCCTAGGAATCAAGGAGAGTCACCTTTTTGACTTATGCTTTGTCAGAGTTTAAATGCAAAAATAGTTTGGGACTGAAGAGTTTGTGTGTGAAAGATGGTTGTCACTCAGATGTACCTTACAAGGAACATTTTATCAGTGAATTTATTTCAGTCCACGGTCTGGTCTCTAAATAGCAGGGTGCTTTCAAAAGTACATTAAACATTGCTCCATTAAAAGTGCCTTGGTTTAATTTCATTTTGTTCCATGTGGATTTCCAATTTTCCCTGCACCATTTATTGAATAGGCTATCTTTTCACCAGTGAATGTTTTTGGCACCTTTGTCTAGTATGAAATGGCTGTATTTATGTGGTAGAAGTAGAAGAATGAAAAATTATACTCCAGTATATGATACACCAAAGTGGATTTTATTGTCATATAAAAATAAATAAAACAAGTAAAAAAAATTAAATTTCTTGGTTTTTAACAGTAAAATTTAATTGTACTCAGAAAACTCATTCAAAGATCACTCTCATGGAGCAGTCATTCCAGACCAGCAAATTCATAGCAGGGCATCTTTCTTGTCTACCTCATGGCCTCTGAGCAGCATGTTTTATGTTTTCCCTTGTACATGCATATGTTGAATATTTCTCTTCACTGCTAAACATTACGTTTCATGAGAGCAGGGCAATGACTATTTTGCATCTTTTGTTGTTACCACAATATTTGGCACAAGTGAGTTCCTCGTAAATATTTATAAAAAGCCACCTGATGAAAGAGAATCTACTGAAATGTCTTCTGTTGGACCACTTTACCTCCCCTTGAGCACACCCGAAAGGAGGTCAACTGTTAGAAAAGTCTGTTTGGCAATGATGGAGTTGTCTTATTCCACATGTGTTGCTGTGACATAATATCTGACACTGGGTAATTTATAAATAAAATGAATGTATTGGCTCATTGATCTGGAGACTGGTAAGTCTAAGGTCAAGAGATTAGCATCTCTTACATTTCTTCTTACTGTGCCCTGCCATGGAAGAAAGTAAGGATAAAAGAAGGTCACAGAGGGCGGAACGTTAAATTCAGAGTGTCAAACCTGTATATAATCAGCATTAATCTACTAATGAGAGTAGAGCCTTCAGACCAAAATCACTTCCAAAAAGTCCCTATTACCAATACTACTACAAAGGGGATCTAATTTCTGACACATGAAAGCTTTTGAAAAACTGTGATATGACCAAGTCTATGTAGGATTTTTCCCCCTTCAACCCAGTGAGCTTTACCACTCACTGAGTTACATCTCTAGCCCTCATAATTACTTCTTTTTGTTTTTTTTTTTTTTTAGACAGAGTCTCAGTAAGTTGTTTTAAGGCCTAAGTTGCTATGGTTGGACTGGAACTTGGGATCCTTCTGTCTCCGCTCCCCAAGTTGCTGGGATTAAAGCCATGTACCATCATGCAGCGCCAGGATTTTTTTATTCAATTAAACTACTTATTGACAACTGAGTATAAATAAGCAATTTGCATATGAGACATATGTTTAAAAATGTAAAGAAATTCTTATACTTACTAATAATAAGAGATATGCAAATACATTTTCCAGCATATCAATTTGCATTCATTAAAATGTCAAAATTAAAGAGTGTATTATGTTGAAATTTATATAGAATATGAAAAAAATGGAAATCCTCATAAACCAATGGAGAGAGTGATGAGCGTATAAATTTAAATATCATTCTGGAAAATAGTCTGCCGTACTAATCAAAATTAACAATGTGAAAACTTTCTGATCCAGCAAAGTCATAAGTCAATAGGAAACACACACAAAGAATTTATTCTAGTACTATGCTTAGTAGCTGGTCACTAAGAGCAGTCTAGGGGTCCATCTCTAGGAGATTGGCAGGAAAATGTGCTAGGTCACCAATATGGAATACTATGCAGCAGTTAGGTACATAAACAATACCATCAGATCTTAATAAACACATCAGTGAAGGAAGCAAGTGAAAAGAAAACAAGATTTATAACCAAGTATAATTCAAATAAGTTTATAATGCATATGAAAAATATTCTATTATAGAAAGATACCTTCCTATCGAAAAAATTATCTTGTTATGAAATCCAAGAAATAATGAAAGAAAGGGAGAAACAGATAAACTGTGTTAGTAAAGAAGGAGAAATTTTACTGAACAAACCTGAGTTACTAGCACAAAGGTGCAATAGTTAATTTGAATATGCCTGATTATGATTTTCATCTTGAACATCAAATTTAATAAATTATGCAGCATGTTTCTTCATTTATAAAAGAGGGATCTAATTGATATCTAATTCCTATTATTCTTGTTCAAATTAAATTTAATATGACATTCAAAGTGCTTAGCACATGCTGAGCTCCTCTTGTTATTCTGGACACATCAGAAGAAATGAGCATATATGAATTTAGAACAGCTTGCAGCTGACCCCAAAGAGATACCCTGTCAGCTGTGAGAAACCCATGGAAGTTAATAGGCAAGAGCATGAAAAGACTAGGATTTGTGTTTTAGCAGATAAAACTGTTAGTGGTATAGATTTGAAAAGATTCAGAGACTGATGCTGAGGCTGCTAGGAGAGCTTTGGAGTAAAGAAGCTACACTGAAAAGAAGTTCAGGCAGAATTTAAGAAAGATTATTGACAGGGTGTGGGAAAGGAGGTGGCACCAGGCCAATGACTATGACAAAATTGCTGGTTTGTAGATCTGGTTAGAGTAATATTTCACAAAACCTAAAACATGGAGGGAGCAAGTCAACAAGGAAGAACAGAAAGGAGAGAGAAAAGAGAATATGCTGTCTTCAAGAGAACCATAGAACTCTAAAAAGAAAGATGGAAATCAGGTCCAAAGAATGCAATCTGGTGCAACCTATTGCTATTTTCCAAGTGCCCCATTTAACTGCAGTCTCACATGCCATTACTTGTTGAAAAAGCATGGTTATTTGCCCTACATTTCACATTCTGGGTGTACCTGAAGGAATCCCAGTGGTGGTGTTGGTCATATTTCATTGTCCCCTATAGATCCTGTAAACTATTCTTGGCTCTAGTTCATTACTCTCCAGTTAGAAATGGAATGTCAGCTACATAGGTAATTTTGTTTTTTTTTTTAGGAGTCACCTTTAAAAAAGCACAAAGAAACAGGTCAAATTAACCTTTATTTCATACCATATAGTTTTATCAAGGACACTTGGCATACAACAAACTAGACATATTTAAAGCATACAGATTGGAACCATCACTAAAATCAAAACACCAAATATATATATATATATATATATATATATATATATATATATATATATATATATATATAACCCCTAAAAGTTTCTCCATGCCTCTTTGCAATTCCCTTTTTCCTAGGCCATTCCTGTTTTCTCCAGTTCAAATGATCTACTTCTGGTTGTCATCGTTTAACTTGCATTTTCTAGAGTTTTATGTAATTAGAAACATATACTTTTGGTGGGGACATGTGCTGGGAATTGAGCCCAGAGCCTTATGAATTCTAGGCAAGACTTCTACCACCATCTACACTCCCAGCCTGAAACATATAGCTTTTTGTCTGACTTATTTTGCTCAGCATAATTATTTTGAAGTTCACTGAAGATGACACATCTATCAGTAGTCAGATTAATACTTAGTTGTTTTTATTGCTTGGAATTATTTCATTATATAGATGAACCACTATTCTTCCATTCACCTCTTGCTAAACATGTGGGTCCTTTCTAATTTTACTAGATAAAAGAGGTATGAACATTTATGTACAAAAAGAAAAGAAAAATATACAGTAAAAACTAAGTAAAAGGGGTTGTGGCTGTGGCTCAGTGGCAGATAACTTGCCTTGCACATGTGAGGCATTGGGTTCGGTTCTCAGCACCACATGAAAATAAATAAAGGCATTCTGTCCATCTACAATTAAAAAATAAATAAATAAAAACCTAAGTAAAGGGAAAATTTTTCATCTTGGTTGCATATTTTCCAACAAGGCACATAAAACAGACCCTGTTGTTTAAAACACACACACATACACACACACACAATAGTGCCAAACTGAATATTATAGAAGAAATCATTGTTTATGTTTCATTCTCAAAGAGAATTTATGTTTTTATTGCTTTACTTGGACCAATTTGGCAATTTATATTTTAATTATCACACATGTCAATGATACTTCCACAACAATTCTCTAAAGGTGCAATTTGTATAATGATTCTTAAAAGAATATTGAGTTTCTTAGAAAAATCAACTCATACAAATAAACAGTGAAATTGCAATAAAAAGGGCTTTGATACATTCAGCAGACTGAATTTTCAAGGAAAATAATTAAAGGAATCTAAAGTGTTATTTTCATTGAAATCAATTTTTAAATTTATTTCTAAAAGGCATTAATTTAGCTGACATGATTTTGCTATACTCTGCTAATGAATCTTATTCCTGTTAAATCATTTAATTCACATCCCTTAATTTGCAATGACCCTTAGGTCTTTGCATTTTTGAAAGCCAACTACTTCTGAGTCTATATTCCAATTAGCATTCTTTTCAGTATTCATAAACTATTTTTTTAAATTTTCGATATTAATTAGTTTTAATTGTATCCACTTAAAATTTCAAATGCCAAAGTTCATTGCTACCTCTGACAGTTGAAAGACCATAGACATTATAGCAGGGCATTTGACAGCCAGGAGAGGCACAGACACACTTCATAGGCCAAGAGAAAAATTAAAAGAGAACTGAAATGAGAATAGGAATTTGAAGGACCATAAATGAGTACATCTGCCAGACTCTTGGGTGAATTGTAGTGCTGGGTTCAGCACTTGCAAGGTCTGGGGCACTCAATCTCATATCCCTGGGCCTAAGCTCCAGGTGGAGAACCAAGGATTATGTTCAGATCACAGAAAGAAAGCCATGACTGAGAAGGTCACATCCTCTTACTCTGTCTAAACCAGGGATGAAAAGGTGGAAAACATTTTTTTTTTTCATTTGAGATGCATGATTCTCTTCTCGTCTCAGCTCTCCTTCTTTGCTTGGATTCACTTTTTGCAGTGAAACAGCATTTTCCACACATATTTCTCCAAAGTCTCTCTACTGTTAATGTAGACTTCTATTTAATGGCAAAAATAAATGAGAGCTTTGGAGGCCCTTAATGAAAGAAACAGTATATATGTCACTTAAGATATGCTCCAAAGTCACAATTTCATTAGAATGTTCTGCAAACATTTCTTAAATCACACCAGAACAGTGAGGACACACACACACACACACACGAACACACACTTACTTCTGTTAGTTGTTCTCTCATTGCATAGATAAGATTTAGCAAGTCTGGAATAGAACTTTGAATCCACACTTTTAAAGCTTCCCAAAATTGCTTTGCCAGTTTTACTAATGGACAATCTAGAAAACTACTTTCTTGACATTCTTCAAACTTTTTGATATTGAATGGTTTAAAATTACTAGTGCTGTAAAAAGTATTGATATTTACTGATCATGATTTCTCACACAAATTAATAATAGTTTCTTTTTTAAATGTACTTAAGACTTTGTGGCAGGGAGGGTAGCAAGAGTTCCAATAGAAGTAATTTCTACATTTCTGCATATTTCCTAGGTTCCTTATGATCCCTGTCAGAGAAAATTTGTATCACACAAATATAATACTCGTTTGAGTTATTTAGCTGAGGGGAGTTTTATATTTAAGTGCACATTTTTAAAAAGATTAGATATTATATTTATATCTTACTTGTTCTAACTGGATACTATTTTCATGTGAATACACAGACACATTGCTCTATCTGCATCTGTAATATGATGAGATGTCATATACACTAGACATAATCATGGCAGTGACAATTACTATGCTTATTAATTGCTTTTATTTCACTTTTCAGAATAAGTACTATCATTAGACACATATCCTTCAGGAGGATGTTTTTCAGTGAATAATTCCACTTTCAGTTCCAATTTCTCCCTGAGGTCTTTCACTTTTAGATTAATCTTTGCTTTCTCTATCATAGCATTTCCTCCTTGGATCAGTAATTTAATATTCAAGTGGAATTTGGCTCATACCTTCCTAATTTTCATATACCATTCCATCATGCTTTCCTTGAGAGTACGACTATAGTATGAGAGAGAAAGAAAGTAAATGTAAATATCAGAAAAGATATTTGCCCAAGGAAAGGTATATATAATCATAAAAGATATTCATGTTGAAATAAGGTATACCTGACAGGAACTAGAGAATAACAAAGTTTAATTTAGTTTGATATGTTAGGTAACAGCCAAAGTGTCCTCATTAGACAAGAGGCTTGTTCCCACACACTGACCTCATAGATTATAATTTGTTTTGCTCTGTCAGCATATTTGATTTCTGTTACAAATTTATTGGATCACAGGGAGAAGTAAATATCTTAAACATAAATTCTTATGTTCCCTTGTTCTTCTCTCTTTGCCAAATAGTTTCTAACCTAAGCAGAGACTGTATATATGCATTGATTTCCCCACCAAACTCTCAAGACATAATTCAGGTGGTTACCAATAAATATACATCACATAAATTAATGAGCATTAAACATGATGGAATATAAGTTAATGGGCTCACATTTGTCCATTTTAAAGCTTACTAGGTAGGATAAAATGATTGCCTGGTACTAGGATGAGAATACATATCTAGATTAATGAAATAAAATTCAAAAATAAGTCCTGACTTATTTGGCCATTTTATTTCCAATAAAAGTGGCAAGATCATTCAATGATAAAAGAATAATCTCTACATCAAATGGTCAAAAGGTTCTAGGACAACTGCAATTCTCATGCAAAAAAATTTCATACATATGTGCATATATATGTGTATATAATATATAATATATATATGTATACCTCTATCTACCTTCCTACCTACCTATCTGTATTTATCTATATTTATACCTTTCTAAATCTATATAATGGCTGACCCCCACATGTGGCATATACAAAAGGCTTACTTAATATGGATTAAAAACCTACATATAGAGGCTAAATATATAAAATTCTTAGGAGAAATTTTAGTCATAAATGTTAAGTTCTTGAACTAAAATTAGGTTTTTAAATATGACAAAAAATCACAGGCAACAATAATGATAAATTTGTCATCACCAAAATTAAATCTTTTATGCTTAAAAAAACATGATAGGCAAAGAAAGTGAAAGACAACATAATGGGAGAAAATATTTATAAATCATGTATCTGCTAAGAGTTTAGTACCTAGAATGTAAAAAGAAAATCTAACAACAAAAAGATTAACAACTTTCTTAATAAAATGAGCAAAGAATTTCAATAGACAAGACCCAAAGAAGATATAAATATTGCCAAAATGAAAAACATGAAAAAAATTCTTAATCCTTAAGTCAAAGCAAATCAAAAGCATAATGAGATATTACTTTATACCTACCAGAATGTTTATAATAAAAGAGATAGACAATAAATAAAAAATACTGGAAAGGCTATGGAAAAGTTGGAGCATTGGTGTGTTGTTGATTGGAATGTAAAATACTGCAGCTGCTTTCAGAAACAGTGTTACAGTTTCTCAAATCCTTAATCAAACTGTTAATGCATATGACCCAGCAATTGCACTCCTGGGTAAATACCCAACAAAATAGAAAACATATATTCACATAAAAACGTGTGCAGTAACATTAAAAATCACCAAATATGATGGTTGTATTTATAATAGTGTATAAATGGAGGGTTGGAGATGTAGCTCAGTGGTGGAGCACCAAAGCCCTGGATTCAAACTCCAGACACACACACACACACACACACACACACACACACACACACAAACGTTACACTTTAAAAGGGTAAATATATGTATTAGGAGTTATGGCTCAGTTTATCTTTAAAAATCTATGGAGAGAAGAGAAATTATCAGTAGATTAAAGACATTCTGACAGTGGTAGTAATAAGGACATCTTTGAGATGGGTAAAAACAACATGTGCCTTCATACAACACTGGGCATCAACAATGAATGGCAGTGATATTAACAAATAGTAATAAGTCTATGTGAGAATTCTGTGGGTGTGCATTTGACTGTTCTTTCAATTTTTTTTGTAAGGTTGAAATTTTTCAAATAAAATATTAGAAGAAAAGTGAATGGGATTTCAAAGATAGTAAAGCAATATTATGTATATATTGCTCTTTATTAAATTAGCAGACATTCACTCATTGAACAAATATGGTTGAGTTCTTACTATGAAGGAGTCAAAGTATGAGGAGCTAAAACGGAAAACTGGGTTCTCAAGCTCCAGTACTTCAGATAAAAGTTGACCCAAGGGGTCTTCATCTCTTCCATGACATGGGTTTGGAATGCCATGAGATGCAGAAGGGTGAGGCATAATGCCTTCCATCCAACTGACGTTTTCAATTATACTAACTGATTTTTGCTCTGATGTTAAAAATCAGAAGTGCACAAAATGTGTAAAATATACGTGTATACTTTAACATGTTTCTAAAGCTAGCAACTAGTAATGACTACCCAAATTAAGATAATGAATATCATCAGAATCTTAGAACCCTCCTTCATTCTTCCAGAAGCCACCCCATTCTAAATAGGGAACCAGAATGTTACTCATTCATCCAAAGACAATATGGTTTTCTCAGTTTGGGAAACTCACTTGGATGGAATGATGTGTTTTGTTTTATAGTTTGTATTTTGTAGCTCTCACTTGCTATTATGATGGTGAGATTAAGTAATGATGAGCATATAAGAATCATTCTTTCATTTCTATTGAATAATAATATCCTAATGCATGAATACATGCCACTAATACTACTATTTAGTGTGCTTTTAAATTTATTTATAAAATTTTATTGGTTATTTTTATATTTTGTGAAATATATGAGTATATGTGTAAAAGTGTTTTTCAGAGTAAATTTCCTGCTTCCTAGGATTTGTGTAAAAGTTAGTGAAGTATCTGTCAGTTTAAAAAATAATACCCCAAATGTATAGTTTGGATCTGTAATGCCCCCAAAGACTGATGTGTTGAAGGCTTGGTTCCCAGCTACTGGTGCTATTGGGCGGTGGTGAAAACTTCAGGAGGTAAGGCCAAGTCACAAGGGTGGTGTCTTTGAAGGAGCCAATGCAACATGGACTAAAAGCTCTGAAACTACCATCCAAAATAAACCTTTTATCTCCTAAGTTATTTTTCTCAGGTATTTTATCACAGTAGCAGAAAGCTGACTAATACAAATAAACAAATTAAAAAGAAAAAAGATTTATTTTGGCTCACAGTTTGGGAGGGGACAGTCCATGATTGATTGGCTCTGTTGCTTTTGAGCCTGTGGTCCCCACTGAGCTATACCTCCAATCCTCCACTTTTTAACTATTATAAATACAACCATCATATTTGGTGATTTTTAACATTACTGTACATGTTTTTATGTGAATATATGTTTTCAATTTTGTTGGGTATTTACCCAGGAGTGCAGTTGATTTCATATGCATTAACAATTTGATTAAGGATTTGAGGAACTGCAATACTGTTTCTGAAAGCAGCTGAATTTTACATTCCAACCAACAATACACAAAATTGGCTGGGGGCTGTGTGTGATGAAGCAAAACCATCTGCCTCATGATAAGCAAGGTAAAGACAGGAAGAGAAAGATACCAGAAACCCATAATCCCCTTCGAGATCATGACCTTAATAACCTAAAAGCTGCCAAGTGGCCCCACTTCCTAAAAGTCTACCACATCCAAATAGCACCATGGGCTGAGGACAGTCCTGTATTCCATTGGCCTTTGGAACACATTCCATATTCAAACTATAGCACTGGATAGTCAAACAATAAATGAAGCCAAACTGTTTCCAAAATGTATGCCAATTTATACTCCTACCTGTAGTATGAGAGACTGTTGTTCTGTACCTTCATCAAATCATGCTGTATTTAGTAATTTGTTTTATCTCCTTGTTTTTTTGTGATTCTTCTTTTAATTTCAATGATTTATTAATAAATTTGAACACATTTGCATGTGAGCCATGTTTTTGTGATGCGTACTGTAAAACATTTAAATTCTTTTTCTATTGGCTTCTGATTGTTTTTCTTAATGGTTTATTTAAATTTACTATTTAATCACTGATATTTGTCATGTAATAGTAAAATGTATACAGTGATATGTGTCACTTTCTAATGATAGGTTACTGTATTTATTACCATCATCTAAGAACAAAATTTATTTTTTAATATCCACATTGCATCTAGCATTTTTGCTGAGTTTTCTCATTAATTTTAATATCTATATATACTTGGAGGACTTTTTTTCCTATGTGCAAACCCTGGAGAGGAATGACAGTTGTTTTTGTATATCTTTCTAACCATGAAAATTCTGTTGATTGTTATGATTTGTCATCAGTTTACTGTATTGGAAAAGACCCCCTCAATAGAAAGTTACAGAATGTTAAGAACAGAATGGGAGTGTTAGTATTTGGTATCATTATTTTAAACCTCTTCTAAAAATGGAAGTTTTTCAAAATATAAAAAAAATAAGAATAATGACTTCTGTAATATGTGTGTGTAGCCACTATACATACCATATATAGATGTATAATTTGCTTATATATTGTACATATGATAGTTATGTAATGAAAAGCATATATTTACATGTTATATACTATGTACATATACACACATATACTCAAGACTAGGCATTTCAGCCTGTGTTAAGCTCCTTGATAATGCTGATGACACAGGTAATCAGGAAACACAATGGAGAGAGGTGCTTATCTCAGGATGGCTGCCCAGGTACCAAATTTCTGCACCATTCTCTTACCCTCTCCCATGTAGAGAACAACCTTACTTAGGGTGCACATATGGACTTTTCAAAATACTTCCATTCTGTCTCTGAGAAAGTTGTATAGCATCTGTGACATTCTTCAAAGAGCCAAACATCCCAATCTATGGGTTCCAACGTTCAGTTCTCAATCAGGTAGCCCTTCACAGGCATTCCACAGACAAAGGACTTTCTTCCTAGCAAGTATCATCTATCAAGACTCCAGCTATGTGCACATTTATGAAGAGATTAGAGTGAGTCACAGGCCTTTATTATGTCCCCAGGAAAGGAATGATTCACATACTCAATGTTCTCTTCCCCAGTGAATTATATTTTTCTACAAATTTATACATTGCAAATAACCTTTCCAATATATTGACATAAAGTGGTTCATAATATACTGTGAGCTTTATAATGAATTTTGTCCTCGGTAGACATTGGCATATTGGTTCTCCTTATTAATCACTCTATTTTCTTTAGTGTCACATCAGAGATTGCTTACTTATAAGTCTGTTGAAAAAAAAAACAGTATTTTCTTTGTTGATTTTTCTATACTATAGTGCTTTCATTTTCTTTCCGTTATTTCTCTTCTTACACTAATTATAGTTCTTATTCCATTTCCATTGTGATTAATTTTATATTCTCTTAAAATTTTTATTATAGCTGCTAGTATAGTTATTTTTACCCTTTGTTCCTTTCTAAACATATATTTAAAGCTACAGAATTAGGCTTAAGCTATCTAAATATCCTACAATTTATTATTGCTGTTTAAAGTGTTTTATAAATATCCCTTAAATTTATCTTTTGGATCTTTATATGGTGGGAAAAATATTTCTTCATTTACAAATGTGTGGAGTTTCTTAGATTTAAAAAAAAAATTAAATGCACTTCATTTTAACAGCATTTTTATGTTCACAAAAATTAAACAGTTCCCATATACTTCCTGCCCCCTACCCACACACTAACAACACCCCCAAAATAAACAACACCCACCAGAGGGGCACACTTGTTACAACTGATGAACCTCCACTCACACATCATTGTCTCTCAAAGTTTACTTTCCTTTAGGGTTCAACGATGGTGTTGTACATTCTATGGATTTAAAAAATATATATAATGACATGTATATATATATATATATATATATATATATATAATGTCTATCATTCCAGGTTCATCCACAATAGTTTCACTTCCCACAAAAATCCCCTGTGGTTTGTCTATTCCATCCCCACTTCTCTCAAGCCCTGGCAAACACTCACTCATGTTTCTACTGTCTCCATAGTTTTTCCTTTTCCAGATTATCAGAGAGTTACAATTATTCAGAATGTAGCCTTTCCAGATGGGCTTCTTTCCCTAAGTAAATTATACCTAAGGAACCTCTGTATTTTCAGTTTGATAGCTTGTTTTTTTTTTTTTTTAATAATTCCCCAAGTACTAAATAGTATTACTTTGGATATGACATAGTTTTACCTACTAAAAGATATCTTGGTTGCTGCCAAGTTTGGCAGTTTAAATAAACCTGCAATATATGTCCCTGTGCAAGTTTGTGTGCACATAAGTTTGCAACTCATTTGGATTGATGATGAGTTATATGATTGTCAGATCTTATGGTAAAAGTATGATTAGACTTAGAAAAAAAAAAAAAAAACTGCCACACTGTCTTCCAAGCAATTCTACCATTTTGCATTCCCTTCACCAATAAATAAAAATTTCTAGTTTTTCACATTCTCTTAAGCATTTGGTTTTGTTAGTATATTGGATTTAGGCCATTCTATTTTTGTATTTTGTGTGTGTGTGTGTGTGGGGGGGGGTTGTATTGGCATTTCATTGTTTTAATTTGCAATTCTAATTGTTTTTCTAACTTATATGGTGTTGAGAAATTTGTATGCTTATCTTTTGAGAATGTGTTTGAACTTTTACATAAATTTCAATTGAGCTGTTCATTTCCTTATTGTTACATATTAGGCTTTCTATTATATTTTGAATGACAGTCCTTTTATCAAATGTATCTTTCGCAAATATTTTCTCCCATACCTGGTTTCTCTTTTTCTCTTGATGTTTTTTTTTTTTTTTTTTTAATTGTGCCTTTTGTGTTATGTCTAAAAGTCATTGCCACATCCATGGTCATCTATCTGTATTTTCTCTTGTTTTATTTTGAAGGAGTCTGCTAGTTTTGAATTTTACATCTAGTTTGATGATACATTGCGTGCAAGTCTGTTTAGAATTTATTTATTTTTTTATGTTTTTCATGTGAATGTCCATTTTTTTTTCTAGAAAACACACTAGTTATTTTTGCTAATTTATTTTTAATTAAATATCCATTATGAGGGCATGAAGCCCTAAGCTAAAACTTCAGTACACACACAAAAAAAAAAGAAAAAGAAAAAGAGAGAAAATCTATCAATATAAACTCATATTCTTAAAATTTTTAGTCATTTGAAATTTTGAACAGTTTGGTTTGTGGCACAATATGTAGTCCAGTTTTGAAAAGTTTCTTTGAACTCATTTTCACATTTTTTTGTTTGTACTATATAGGAAATTATTAAATTAAACATGTATGTAACAGGTAACTAGAATATTAGAAAATTAGTATTTTTACTAGGGCTTCATTAAATCATTTAAATTTTGCACTCATTCCTAGAAAAATGTTATTTTTATACTATTACATATCAGAAATTAATGTTTATAGAACAGAAACACCTTGTATGAGAGCATCATTTGTCCATGGGAAATTAGTATTTAAAATTAAGTACAACATGGCTGATCAAAATCTTATGTTCTCTCTATTATATGGCCTGCCTTCTCAGCATAGATTGCTAATATATCCTTTAAGTAATCAAGAGAACTCATGGGGAGCTATTTTTGATGTTAAACAGTAAATAACAAACTTACTATACATGGATATACATAGTCCCCAATGTTAGTATTTTCTCCAAATTAGAAGCAGCCTAACTATTGAACTCAACTAGCATATGGGCAAACATGCACATCCACATCAAGGAAACTATTCAGCAATTTAAAAGAATAAACTGCTCACACGGGTAAAAACTTGGGTGGTTCTCAAGTCATTACTCTGAGTAAACTGTAAAAAATGTTGATATCAAATCCTAGACACTAGGCCATGCCCTTTGTATAATATTCTCATAATCACACAATCTTAGCAACAGGCAATAACAGATAAGAGATTTCCAGGAAGTGGGGAGTAAGTCAGATTGTAAAGTTCTTTTTTTTCTTTTTTAATGACAATACAGCGTGTATCTTGATTGTTGTGGTGGGTATACAAGTTTATAAGTGGGACAAATTACACAATTACACAAAGTACACACACATTCAAATGAGTCCAGGTAAAAATAGGTGAGAGCTAAAGAAAGCTACGATCTATTTGGTAGTATTGCAGCTATATCAGTTCCCAGCTTTCGTTTTGTAGTACAATTATGCTGGTATTACTATTAGGGGGAGCTAGATTTCAGGAGAAATTCTAAAACCTCCTTTGAGTCTATAACTATTTCAAAATAAAAAGTTGAAAATGAAAATAACATTTTTATACTTAGATGCACCCATGACAGTAATCCAACCATGCCTGTTTGAGAATTTAGGAAACATATACCTTATCCCTTCTCTAGTCTCTCAATGGTCTCAGTTGCTCATTTATCCTGAACTATGCTAGGATTTCATAAAGAGATACCTATTAGGGGCTGGGGATGTGGCTCAAGCGGTGGTGCGCTCTTCTGGCATGAGTGCCGCCCGGGTTCGATCCTCAGCACCACATACAAGCAAAGATGTTGTGTCCGCCAAATACTAAAAAATAAATATTAAAATTCTCTCTCTCTCTCTCTCTCTCTCTCTCTCTCTCTCTCTCTCTCTCTCTCTCTCTCTCTCTCTCTCTCTCTCTCTCTCTCTCTCTCTTAAAAAAAGAGAGATACCTATTAAATATTACTCAAGATTCTTTTACCATTCTTGGAGTTATCATCATTAATTAAATGATTCTATTTCAACTCAGTCATGAACTAAATTTAAGCTTATAACAAATTGCAGACATTTTCTGGTATTTGACTCCCTAAGGTTATAGTCTGTTAAAAATGTTTCCAATATTCTTCACAATAACTCCATAGTTCTATTAGAGCACTGCTTTTCTTCATTAGATTCCTTTCTTTCTTCTTTAATTTGGGGGTCATAATAAGTTTAAAGACAATGTATACTGTAATATTCTACAGACCGTGGTGCCTTAAAAATACCTGTACAAACAGAAACTGGTGAGTTGTGAGCCGTCACCTCTGTTCATCTGTATTCTGGCCACTTGGCATTGAAATTCACAGTCATGGCAGTATCAAGAAGACAAGTGTTGAACGGAGGTTTTTCTAATAAACTTTTTCCCAATAAAGTACATTCATCTTTCATAGTTGAAAGACTAAATAATAAAAAAAGTGACTGAGGTATTATATTTTCAGTTATTACCTGTGAATCTTATTTCATAATTTTATATATTGTTGAAATTTAGGGGTGCATCAGCTTTATTACTTTATCAGTTATGTATATTAAACTATACTGGTTTGGCAGATCTATTTGTTGTACTAATCCTATTTACCAAAATTACTCTGCCTTGAAATTTTCTTCAAAATACTCTAGAAAATTACAAAACCACTGATATTATAGGAACACATGTATTGCTTTAACAATCCAATATATAGAACTAATGATGTTCTATAATGCCTTGATTATCATCTGCTAGACGTTTATTGCTAATTCACTTTATAACATACTTTATTAAAAGTCATTAAAACCTGCAGCTGCATCCCGTATCATTTCCTAAATATAAAGACAGCATTTATAAATGATCTCCTTGTTCAAAACGCTGCCATACAGCTCACAAACTCTTTGTTGGAAGCCAGAAAGCTTTTATTCTTACAAAAAGAAATGCTAAGTAATTCATCAGATGCCAAAACTTTTTCCCCCTTTGGGCACATATTTGCCTTGGTCCAAGTGTTCAAATTCCATGTTCTTAAGGAAGACTTATTAGATAGGCTCAGATTAATACTCAAAATTTTTATCTGAGTGTCATATTGCCCCTACAATTCAATCTCTTAATATGAAATCTTGGAAAAACTTACAAAGAGTAAGTAACTTGGCTTAGCTGAGAACCCTGAAGTGAAGTGTTTATGCAAATATTCTGGAAGGACACATTGAAGGAAGACACTGTATTTCACTTTCAATGTTGTTAATTCTGTTCAGGAGTAAATAGCTTACTGAAGGTCTTATATGCTAGTAAAAATAATGTAAATAATTTCTAGGTTTCACTTAATTTATTATTCTATAATTATAAATGTATACATAGTCTCTTTACAAAAACGTTCAGAGAAATAAAAGTTGGTAAGAATAAATTTCATTTTTGAAAAAAATACTTTGAATTTTATGTATAGGAATTCCTATTTCAAAACAATTTTATCCATTTACATGCATGATTGCTACATCTGCCCTTAAATACAATGTGAGATAACTGTGATTTATCCAATTGAGTAGTATAAAACATGAGAAAGGGTTGTAGCCAAAAAAAGTTACATTCAGTACAATCATTTACATTTAAGTATTTTTTTTTAGTTTGAGTGGGAATAAATTATTCCATTTCATACACAAAAAAAGGCCTGAATAAAGATAAAGAAATAAAGGAGAAGATTATTTCTGAAAAAACACTTTTATGCAAATCTATAAGCAGATAATTCCTTGTGATCATGAGTGGCTAATTTGCCTATTATTATCAAGTACAGAGATGATGTTCTTTCCAGACAGTGGCTAACAGAAGTATCTTCAAGGGTGGGAGCATCTCAACTGTAGTTCTCCTCTTTTGCCCACCCTCCTCCACCATGATAAATACCTTCCCACCCTCCATAGTTTAGCCTCATAGAAAAATGACTCAATGTTTCACAGTAACTCTTTGCAAAAGCTCCATTAACACTTTAAACTGTCTGATCCCATCAGCAACAAGGTAATAAATCGCCCACTGTTTGGTGGTACATTAACTCCTTTGGGTTACTGGGGAGCCTTTTAGTACACTGGTAATTTGCTAAATGGCACACTGATGTTTTAGAAAACTTAATTGGTCTCCAGAAAATAGATAATTTACTCCTGAAGTATCAAGATAAAGCCAGGCAATTTTCTGGAGAATCTGATAGTTTGAGAAATGAATTTGAATATCACACAAAATCAAATTTAGGTTTGCCTGAAATCTTTGAGGAATTACAGCTGTCCAGATGGAAATGACTTGTCTCTGTAGGTCTTCTGTCACTCAGCCTCTGTTAAAGCTAAAAAAGCACCAAGGAGATCTAGATGGGTCTATAGATCTTGTGTACTCATTACTGATATTTAGAAATTTATTTCAGAAAAAAATGTGAAAATTTTTACAACAACAAAGGAAGAGAGGGCTAATAGTGTAGGTAAAAGTACGAAAGGAAGCTATAATAAAGAAAGACATCATTATTTGAGACTCCTTCAACCCTTCAGGTCAAGTTAATAATACTAGGGGATGAAAGTCAATTTTTCCAGTGGCTAAAGCAAATGAGGAATTACTGAACATAGTGTGTATATTTCACAGGTTCACTTAAAATGAACATACTACTGAGAGAAATCAAACCTTTAAACAACCCTCTTCTCAAATATTACATCTGTCTTTTCTGTTGACTATACAATGAATTGCAATTTCTTTCTTCAGACCCAATCACCACAGACAGAGCCAATTTCATGTAACAAATTTTCACATTTTCAGAAATGCCATGTCACCAAGTCTAAAGGACACTGCACACTGGAAATGAAGAGTGGGCAGCACAGAGGACTGAGACAGTCCTGCAGGACTTTTCTTCACAAAATTCCTTCTCTTTCCTATCTCCTCAGCATGAATCTGGTCTATTATCTCACCATTGGTTTGATTCTGAGGAGCTCAGAGTCTGAAGACTATCTCAACAATTCTTCAGAAACTAGTGCCTCCATGATGCCCAAGGATCCACTTTTAAGCAAACTCCGGGGCACCTCAATTCTTCATTCAGTTGAGCTCCTATCAACCTGTTTAACCACCTATAGTTTTTGTTTGTTTAGAATTTCATGTGTTTTACTTTCTCCTTACAGTTTTCTAAGTACTCTATTCTGACCTTTACTCCCCTGTTCTTTTTTCCTTCTGAAATACATTTATGTGCATAAACAATTGTTTTTCTTCTTTTTCTCAAAAACCTATTACATTTTCTATAGTTCCCCCCCAATAACCTCCATTTTGATAATTCTGATTTACGTGTATCTAGTTGATGAAACTCATTCCTCCATCTACCATTTGGTGTTTGCACCCTTTCGCTGTCCATTTGACAAGTCCCAAGTCCAAGGTCACACTTTCTTTTTCAAGGACTATTTTACATTGATAGGACACTTGAACATTTACTTAGCAAGTGTATAAACTACATACAAATTCACTTGGACTCCTCCACTGTCTTTTATTCCTTATTGGTATCACTAGCATCTAAGCATCTTTTTTTTTAATTTTTCACCACAGTCCGTGGAAATGAAGCATGTAATACTAAGTAACAGAGGGGAGACAAGTCTATTCATCTCCCCAAAATTCTTATAAAGAGCATAAAACTATGAAACACTGACCCTTAATTAAGTCTTAATTCAGACTTAATACTTAGAAAACCATTTAACTTTTCTGGACTTCAGTAATCTTATTTACAAAATATGAGGAATAAAAAAAGTTAGCTTTCTAGTCTTGTTGTGAGAATCACATAATATACCCAAGTAGGACTCTAAAACTCATTAATATAATGCCAGATGGCAGGGAATAATACTGTGGATGGAAACCAAAAGAGAAAGTTAGGTTTCTGGGAATGTGTTTATTATGTTGTATGAAGAGTTTTTATAGCAATTACATTTTCTAACTTAAGCTTATAAGAAACTTCCCAGAAACTTACTCTCCTGGAAATAAAACACAAAATGGAAAATAAAAAAGTAAATTGATTAGGTGAATAATAAGTAAAGTTTATGTTTATGTAATCAAAAAGAACTCTTAAGTAGAGAATATGTTTGAAGAGAAAAATGAACATCTTACATGTTGTGAAATTAACTAATTAGATAAGTATAATTGACTTATTCTATCTTTAAATGTAACCTATTATATTTATTGTTTCTTGGTTTTATTATTTATGATCAAGGGTGTTAAATAAAGTCAATTAAATTAGTTATGTTTTTAGGAGTGTCTCTTCTTTTGAATTAAAATCAGACTAGGGCTGGGGTTGTGGCTCAGAGGTAGAGCACTTGCCTAGCATGTGAGAGGCACTGGGTTCAATTCTTAGCACCACATGTAAATAAGCAATATAAAGGTCCATTGACAATTAAAAATATATTTTAAAAAAACAGATCAGGAAATCAAAAGGTAAACATTCTAGCTAAACAGGAAAAAGTTTACCATGTAATAAGTGAGGAAATATTATTTGGAATTGATGGGAGAAAAAAAAAAACACACACACCAAAAATAGAATAAAACCCTACATAGGAAAAAGTGTTTTGGTCCTACTGGACTTTTTATTCCATTTGGGTGTTCTGTTATTCATTTTTAAATATTATTCTTTTTCAACATGTGCTATTATTCATTTTTTTAAAAAATAAAGCAAAAGGACACCCTTGAAGCTTGGGTACACTAATAACATCAATAGTCACAGGATGGACATTTTATTTTAAGATTATTTTTTTCCTTAGAAATAAGAGATCTCAAGAGAGATAATAAGACAGTGACCTGCATTTGCTGAGTTTTCCATCAATAACAGGTAAATTGAAAGACTTTGAAATCTTTGGTAGATTCTTCAACAATTTTGTAGTCACTTCCTTCCTCACTTGCAATTCACCTTCTGCTGAATATTACACCTGGATCGAAACTTAAAAATTACAGTGCATCCCTCAGTCAATGTAGTTTCCATGGAATCTGCCTTTCTTTAAGCTCCAGTCTTGGTGTGTAATATTCCCTTGGCCAATCCTTAAACATGTAATGGAACTATTGGGGGAAAAAAGGGATGGATATGAAAAATAAGTGTTGATCAAGAATGAATGAGGATCTGTGGAAGAAAAAGAAATATAATTAGAGAATGGAGGAATGGAAAGATGACAGATGAGGAGATGGAGGAAATTGATCCTATAGACAAATCTTGATTAAACATGAAGATAGCAGAATCAATTTTTATATATTTATACAAGCATGGGGAAAAATTAAGGTGTTTACCACCAATTAACAATGTTCACTATTAATAAAAGTCATTTAATAACTAACAATAAATAAATGTTCTTCTGGGGAAAAAATGAAGAAAGCACTGAGGAATCTACACATTATTGAACACTTGATCCCAGCCATGCTTATTGAAATTTACTGTTAGCTTGAAAACTAGTTCCTAGTTCCCATCTACTTTCTATCAGGAGAGTATGAGAACATAAAAGGAATGTCATGAGAGAAGTGCAAGAAAAATTCAACTAAACCTATGAGTTTTTGTTGGATTCCTAATGGACACAGTAAAGATTTATCTATAGGGCCAAGAAAATAAATGAATTACGAAAATTCTGGTATGATTTCTAAAAGATACTTGTCTTCTGTTAATTTGTTTTATTTACCAAGTAAGAATTTGTTCCTTTAAAATATTAAATATTCATTTAAAATGCTAAGAAAATAGTAATGTATTTGCTAAATATAAATGCAGTTTTAATTACTTCACAAATTTTAATTTTAAAAGTATATGCATTGTGTACATCAGTCTTGATGAAGTGATAATTAGCAAGTATTCAACTGAATTGATTTAAAGATTTGTTTCTTGTTTGGCAAATAAACACCATTATTTTAGCTTTGCTGACAAATTGAAGACCGAATTCATGAAGACTAAAATGATCTCCTGACACTCTGAATGTGTACACTGTGTGGCACAAGCTTCACAATGATGAAAGATGAATTTCTCAGTCTCAGGAAATTTTTTTTATGATTTCTCTCAGTATAATCTCTTCCAGTGTTCTTTATTTATGGTTTCTTTTTAAAGTAAGCAAAGCCAAACAAAAAACAAATTTAAGAAATATAACTCCATATTATATAATTTTTATCTCTAGCATAGTCAAATATTTTAACCACAAAACCCTACCAGAATTGCCTGAAGCAACAAACAATAATTTATATTTCTTAAACATACCATCAATATATTTTTAGTAATAGCCCAGAAATCTATACCAACATAATGTTAGTAAAGTACACTGAAAATTCATCATAGTTGATTCTAAAGTTCTATCTGAATGAATAAGATGTAACTTAACTTGAGATTTCCAGTGGAGATGTATGAATAGAGCCCAGGGTTTGTGCTAAATCAATACTCTATCTTTAAAGCATTTCCAGGTTATTCCTATAAAATCAATGCTCACAGTATCCACGTTTTACTCCATACCCACTAGCCAGAAATCAAACCCAAAATGCTTTCTGTATGTGTTTCCAGATAGTGGGTTTAAAATTCCACTAGTCCTATGAGCTTTCTTGTCAGTATCACTAATGATAGATATTAATCCTCTTTTCATAGACTAGAAAATTATGACACAGAGACAGTGATGGATTCTTCACAGGTCAAAATTAAAGTTGTTAAAATGAACTTGGGTCATAGTGACCTAGGTTTGACTAATTGATAGAGAACATCATATCAATTTTAAGTAATAAATATTTTAGACCACATTCTGCCTCTCTTGACATTTTTATAGCATGAAAAGATGTAAAGAAAATTATAACATAATTATTAGCAACATTGTTTTCTCTACACTAAGAGTTCTTAAGAATAAGAGGTGTGCCTCCCCTAGAGAAATTAGGAGGGAATTTCCCCATGAATGAATAAATACTAAAGGCAATTTCTTATAATAACTCATAGACTGGCACTTATGTTTCCAAAACACTGTCAAAAAAGTAGGTATCATTCATTCCTTTCATAAATATGTAAGTTCATCTGCATGTGAAGGTTTGCACCTTAGTAGGCTAGTAAAGTTTCCCTATTTCAAGTATATAAAGGGCTGGAGATGTTGCTCAATGGTTAAGTATCCCTGGGTCCAATTCCTGGTTCAAGAAATAAAGAAGAAAAGGAAGGAGAAGGAGAAGGAGATTAGGAATCTCTCTCTCTCTCTCTCTCTCTCTCTCTCTCTCTCTCTCTCTCTATATATATATATATATATATATATATATATATATATATATATTTCACTAATTTGAGTGGCTTGAGATTACCAATAGATTGAGATTCCTAATCTCCTTCATTTTCTTCTTTATTTCTTGTACCAGGAATTGGACACAGGGATGCTTAACCACTGAGCAACATCTCCAGCCCTTCTTATTTTTATTTTGAGATAGGGCTTGCTAAGTTGCTAAGGTTGGTTTTGAAACTGCAATCCTCCTGCTTCAGCTTGCAGAATTGCTAGTATTATAGGGGGTGCCACCACACAGGGACAGATTCCTGATCATTTGACTTTCAAGCAATACTTGTTTGGTACATCATGATTCATAACAGTTTTTTACTGCAGCAAGTTGTTTCTCTCATGTATAGCTCAATCTGTTAAGCTAAACAGTGAGAAAACAGCAAATAAGTGGTGTTTCTTCATTTGAGTCCTATCCTATGAATCATTGTAGATGTTTCTGAGTAGTGAGATCACTATAGAGGTCATTTCTTGTAAACAATATAATTTTCTTCAGTTGTGATTTTTGCTGTACTTGATAGGATGGAATAAATGAATAACTAGTTGCCTGGAATTTGCAGCTTTTAAACAATGGGAAAGGTGAATTACCAAAGGAATTTCTTCAGTCTATGTAATAATTTTGAACCTGGTTCAAACCCAAGTAAATAACTCTGAAGACAATCTATAGGCATTCAAATCTAAGATGATTAAGGGTTATTAATAATTACATTAGAATATTCAGCTAATATTTAGATGGTATACATAAAATGTTGATGGAGAAGTGTTTTATAATATTCTATAATTTAAAGATTCCAGCTAGGTTTCCCTTTCCCGTCTCCATATTCCATTTCTTGTTGAAGGAATAATGGTAAATCAACTGAGTCTTGAGCTCATTTTAATTATCCTCTGCTCCTGTAAATATTTCACATTTCCAATCACATAATTCTATTTCCTTTTACATTTTAGAGTTTCAAATAAAAGCAACACTCAACAACACTTAGCCTTACCCATCAAAACTTTTTTTGGGGGGTGGGGCAGAATGTGACTTTGAATTATTATTATTGTCTCTGGTCCTCCTAAAGACCTCATGCATCCTCTTTCAGTAATAAGACAAAATACCCATCCAGGAAAAGGAATTGATTTAATGAATTGGATGCACTTGTTCCCAAATAAAGTGCTGATTTCACTTTAGACACAAGAGAAATCAAAGTGAAGATTGGTTTCCATTTCCCCTCACTCCTTTATTTATTTATTTTTGCAATTAGAGATGAGCATTTAGATGTGCATTAAGTTATTTTACAAAATTCTATCTCGTAACAGCATTTTCCAAGAGATAAGGAGTCACAGGCTTCTATACACTTTCATGAGTTAGGAAGAGTGAATTATTTATTTATTTCAGTGAACAAATCTCCAAAGGGATTAGGAAAAGGTAACTTTTACTTTGCACAGTTTCAGCTACACATAGAGAAAGTCTGCCCCCTCAACAACTAAGAAGGGAACTGCGTCCATATACCCATAGGCATGTATTCTGGAACACATTCCCTGATTTCATTTTATGCTCCACTGACCAGGGGAGTCCAACTCTGATAATTAATTGACAACCAAAATAATAGTGTAACCACATGCTGTAACTCTTCTAAAAATGTGATTAAGTCTTCCATGTGGTAATTTCACTTCCATCCCACGGATTGAAAAAAAAAAATTGGATTGTGTTAGGAGCACATTGTAGAAATCTAAATCAATGATACATCTTTCTGCTCCTCAGATAATCATTTCTGACCTATCTAGGGCAAAAGAGCCCCCAAGGAACTCGGTGACATAAATGCCTCTGTTCCCTTTCTGCTAAGCAAGCAGGTTCATGGTAAGTGGTAAGTGACAGTCAAGAATGATTTTTCCTCAGAGTGTAATTGTTACTCTAAGCCAATGCAAAACAAGGGACCATCAGTCCACCCACAAATATCATCGTAACTGTCTTAGAGAATATTTATGTTAAAACTGAGAGAGTAAGTCTATGAATGCATTAGAGAAGTAGTTTATTATCCGTCTTATAAGGCCTATAAAATTAAGAGAAGAACCTTGAGAACTCCTGTAGTTTTTTCAAAGAGGCAAACTCTTTCTAAACACTTGGTTATGCATATACTGTTACATGTATTTACATGATTGTGAAAGTCCATTCTTGTAAGTCAGCTCTGGGCACTGAGCTGAACATGCTCATTGGAATTAATCGAGTTCTTTCTGAAATGTCAGGCATGGGCTATAAATTTGTATAACTGCTTTTACCCAGTGAGCCCTTTTTATTAAAGCAGAATGCTTATCAAGGTCACTGTGAAAGATTGTCACTTTAAAGCACCAAAGGAAGATTCTAGAAATAAGAATCAAGAGAAAAAAAAGGATGTAATTAGCACTCTAAAGTTTATGGTTTGTTAAGAACCTATTGACCTCTCTCACTTTCTGGATTTCAGTAACCAATGTATTTTATAGAGCTAAGAATTCAGAATTCTGTCAAAACCCAGCTCTTCTAAAGAGACACAATAAAGCTTCTCATTTTCTGCTTTCTATTGGGTCTGGTTTTAAGATCTAAAAGACTGGAGAGGATGCTGAGCAAATACATGCATGTTTCCTTAGGTAAAATTCTACAGGTGTAGGTGTGCTTGTGGGTTTGGATACATAGAGGAATGAGATGCCTCTGTATAC
Source organism: Marmota monax (assembly GCF_021218885.2). Lineage (NCBI taxonomy): Eukaryota > Metazoa > Chordata > Mammalia > Rodentia > Sciuridae > Marmota > Marmota monax. Next base: position 4,779,850 of record NW_026695198.1, on the reverse strand, counting down.
ATATTTTTCTGCTTGTAAATGGCTTGGCAAATTGTTACCATAAAAAAATATATTAGAAAGGGTATTTAAACCATCTCTACTTCAACTTTTTTTTGAGTCTTGCACACTATGTGACACAGGCAGAATCACTTTTAAGGCCATGCATAGGACCAGAAACATTCTCTTGCAAGATAGCAGTTTACATTACTATTGAAGAAAAAAAAATGAGCAAGATATACATAAATCCAAGCAGATATTAGATAAGCAATAAGAAAAGTGTCCAACTAAAAGCTTACTTTAAAAATGTTAGCCAACTACATAATATTTTTACTATTGTCACAGGAGATACTTCAAAAACATCTGACAGTTTTATTAAGCAAGAGATTTTCTAACATCATGAACTAGAAATAACAACTTTCTATGGAACAGAATTATTTATCTTTACCTTAATTCACAAGAAAAAATACTGTTCATGTTCTTTCTGTAAAACCTTGGGGAAAGTCATTATAGTAATAAAAAGCCATAAATAATAGTATTACCACTTACCTGCTAAGTAGCGGAAATAGATGTGTCTTCAGTTTCTCTAACGTGAGGTTTTGAGTAGATCTCCAGCCTCCTCTCACAAAGCTATTTCCAAAAGAGTTACGATCCGCTCAGGAACATCCTGCTTATTTCATGAACTGTGGGCCTTTGAGTATTTCAGCCCCTACTGCAGTGCCCATGATTTCTCAGTGCTTCTAAGAACTTGAACTTCACTCTTCAGCCTGCATTCCTTCTACCTCCCCTACAGAAAAATTATTCCTGAAGTTGTGGCTGAGAGTTTAACTGTGGAGCCTGAGTACTCCTCAGAGCCCTCTCCCTAGGTGTAGCAGTAGAGTAGGGAGGGTTATTTTTCGTCCATCAAGGAAAGGGACAGGGAGGCAGGGGGGTATTAGGAGGCACCGCCTTTTAGCTGCGAGGAGCAGGGTGCTCAGCTGCCCGTGGCGACGACAGTGGCGGCAAGGACAGCGGAGGCGGCTGCAGCAGCAGCGCAGTTTGGTCCCTGTAGCTGCAGCCCAGTCCGGAGACGCTGTCCATCCCCTCCGGTGCTGAAGTAAGGGACTGGAACCCCCAGCCTGACCCCAGATCGCACTTTCCTCCACCAGCGAACCCAAGCTGCTTCCTTGTCTTCCAGCCTCGCCTTTTTTTCCCCCTCTCGCGCTTTATTTTTTGGTAGGGGAGTGATTGTTTCTCCAAAATAATATCTTCATACTTATTTGATGGCAGCGTTTCTGGAAAGGCAGGAATCCATGAGGAATAAGATCTGAGCCTCTCCTGACTTTTCAGTGGCCCTGAACGAGTTTCCTAATGGTAGAAATGAAAGAGAACGCACGAACACGCGCGCGCACATACACGCGCGCACGAGAGAGAGAGAGAGAGAGAGAGAGAGAGAGAGAGAGAGAGAGAGAGAGAAATGGGGGGGGGGGATTGTGGTGCACTGTGGAAAATCCAGAGCTTCTTTGAAAGCTCGTGGGTCTTTAATTACATAAGATGAAAAGGGCTATTTTGGAAGACTCTGAAATCTTGCTTACCAATTGTTGAGGTGGGGGGGCATTTAAATTTTGGGAAGCCTATTTGAAATTCCTAGGTTATGCACAGTAAAGATTCTTAGATCCTACACAGACAAACGAACGACAGGTTATTGTTGGAAAATAAAAAGACACAGGACGAAAGAATGAAAAAGAAACGCTTCTCGGCTTTGCTACCTTTTTTAAAACGCTGCCAAATTGGTTCAGAATCGCGGTAGAGCAGCTAAGAAGATCCTGTGGACGAAGGTCCCTGTGAGTGTCAGCGCTGGGCTCGGTGAGCGAGCGGGAGTCTCCGGGGGCTGCATTCCCAGGGCAGTGCTAGCAGCCGCCCACAGCCCAAGCTCGTGCAGGGGGGCGGAAGCGGCTTATTGCACAAAGGATGGGATTAGAGGAATGCATAAAGTCAGCGGGAGCACTAGAGCATCCCTGTCTTTTTAAAACCAGGAAAAAAAAGCCCAACACACCGGGCCCTTTTTGCCTAGGTTTTCAGCTCCTTCCCTTTCTTTTCCTCGCGCGCGGCGGCCTTTTTGCCTCTCCACTCCGGAGTCTGAGCCCTGCTCAGTCCCCACAGGCTCTTCTCTCCTGCTCGGCACAGACCCCCACTTCTGCCCGTTCCCCTCGTTCTTGGCAACCAGTTGACACTGAGCCAGGTTTGAGTGGGTTGTCCTGAAGGCGAAGGCGATCTCTAAGGGTTCTGCCATCCGCACTTGGCAAAGGGTGCCTACAGGAGTGGAGTGAGATGGGAGATTGAAATACACAACGTGGAAACTGTCGGAAAATTGTTCAAAAATCACGTCCACGCGGACCCTCAAAACTATGTACTGCTCAAGAGGGAAGACTAGCCAGGAAGGGAAGTCCAGCCCACTTCTTCAGACACAGAACTTGTGCAGTGCAGTTTTCTGCACCAGGAGGTTGTTAATAGACTTAAGGGGAAATTGGTAGAGACTGGCTAGGGGCAAGAAAGTGGGTGGAGAGGGGAGGCGTCACTGATCTTTCTTGGGCAGTAGGATGAGGCTAATGTCTGCTTGTGGCCTCCTTTCCCAAGCACTTTCTGAGGTTCTTCTTCCTCGGATCGTGACAGTGGAGGGGAGTCGTAGACTAGATGAGGTGCTCTCTTCCCGTGTTTCCATCAAGGATTAGAGCGTGCAGGGGCCGATCTGGAACTGTCCGTTCTGGGTGGGATGATCTCCGCCTCCTGGAGGCAGTGCCCTCTCCAAGGTGCCTGCGGAGCAAGAGAAAGCTGAGGGAAACCGCGCAAGTCCGCAGCAGTCAGGGGAGTTCAAGGTGGTTCTTTTGGGGAGAAACTTAAGTTGGAATTCATTCAAGAAGGTAAACCAAACGCGCAGCTAATGTACTCCCAGGAAGAATCCACGTTTCCGGCGGACTTTGATCTAGTTCCTGCAGCAGCGATGTCTTTATTTCCCTGGGGTCATCGCTGCTCACTCCCAGGCTCTGGCTGGAAGAGGCCATAGTCAGTGTTGGACTCATTTCAGGCAGCAGACGCTGTGTGGAGCTGCAGACGCAGGAAATACTCACAGGGAAAGGAAGCCCCTGATTAACTTTCTCCAACAGTCCTTTTGAACAGGGGCACTGTTAAAAGATGTGAGTGAGTCTCTAAAATCACATCTAGGGAAGACTTATAACCTCACTGAGATACACAGGCCAAAAATAGGCTATTTGCTACTGGAGGCTGATGTTTGAAGGGAATGTGTTGTTTTCCACTTCTGCGAAAAGAAATTGCCCAAGATCATAGTAAATAAAGTTTCCCTTTTCCTTCCACAAAATTCAGACAAACATGTTTCTTGCATCTGCATGAACAAGTATGTGTCATCCGTACAAATAAGTTTCAAAAAGTACCCAGATTTTGTTGGAGAAGGAAAACAAGCCTGCTTGCGAGTTAAACTCCTTCTGGTGCCATTATTCCCTGTCAGCAAAGAGTTTTTGCTCTAATGTATTGAATTCGATGGTTATTTCAGTTTGATTTAATTGACTTTACATTATTTTCTCTGGACATGTAGGGACAGGAATAATCACAGAAAATAACACACCAAATAAAAGGGATTCATTTAAATGTGGCACAGAGTACAAAGATGTTGCTAATTAAAAACATATGCACTTGATTATTCAGACCTAGAGGAACAGATTTTTCCATCTTTCTGAGCACTGATTGACACTAATGTATCTCCCCTCTCCCTCCCTCCTCCTCCCCCTCCCCTCCCCCCTTCCTTCTCTCCTGCCAGGAAAAGAAAGAAAAAAAAAAAAGAGAAAGGGTTGATTAATTTGAGCTGTCAGAACTAACAGATTATGTTAGTTTGATGTCTTTTCTTGAAGAAGCAAATCCACTCCATATTTTTCCTCATCAAGTTGTGTAACCAGTTATGGAAATTAAGGTGATGAACATCAAATGCAGTCTAACATCTGATGCTACAAATGCATATAAATGAAGTATAACAAAACAAAAGGGGACAGAAAAACTGAGGTGAATTGAAGAAATATTTTAAGAATTTTTACCTTTGGATCAGATTTGTAAAAATTTATTTAAAATGTGATTTTATTCTTAAGTTACTACGATTTAAAGATGTAAGCATAGTAAAAGATGAATGAGAATCATCAAAGCAATGTATGAATTATATTCACAAGAAACTGTAATAACCTGTGAGTCCAAACCAGGTCTTTCAGTCCCTCTAGGTTTATAAAACTATAATAGAATCATCACTCAGCCCACCCTCCACAGTGTAGAAATCTTAGAAAACATTAGATTTGGGCACATTTTGAAACAATTTGAAGTACTTTGAGGGAGGGAGTTCTCAGTGCAAAGCAAAACCCCAATATTGACTGAAACTTCCATAAGCCTCCAAACCAGTTGAAGTCATCTTTTTACTGTATATAAAATAGTGCTAATATAATTTCTAACCTCACTGAATTGTCATATGTGAGAAAAAAATATATGAAAAACTTAATATATCTTGTATGTTTCTATAAAAATTGATATCATCATCTATAAAATAGTAGCCTCCGTGCTTATTACTACACCATAGTTATAAAACTGGATATGTAATTTAGGGGTTTCTTTTTTGATTAGCATATTCCTAATTATTTCTGTGCTTCATTTCATGTTTCATATTTTAAAATGGGGTCATATGATTCTATAATCCATATCTGAGTCATTTTTAATTCATGGTCTCAATGGAGTCGTTTTAAGCTGAAGTTTCCCCTTGTGATCAAGTACAACCAAATATTGCTTGTCTATTACTACTGATTTATGAATTGGAATATTGGGAAATATTGGGAAAATATCCTTATGTGGTTTTCTAAGAAGTTATTGAGTTTATATGTTCTTTTGTCCTTTTCGTAAATAAAAAGACTTAATCCCATACCTTTGTTCAGTTAAGGTGTTCAAACTTGCTAAATCATCACCAGGTAATTCTGGAAGACTTCATGTGTGTTTGTGTTTGTGTTAACTGAGCTCAGTTGACTAGTTATAGGGAAAGGTGGATGGAAACTGATAACTCCATTGTCCTAACTGAAGTACAAAAATCCATCAATTAGATTTGTTTTTCTTTTAGGGTGGAGGGTGAACAATGGCAGTCAGAAAAATTTAGGAAATTGTTTATGTTTAACTACAAATGCCTATTAGGAATATTTCATTTTAGAGAAAGATTCCCTGAATACTTTCATTTTAAATGATTTTCTCTATTGAGAAAAACTCTAAAGTTTAGGAATGACATATTTTAATAAAAGTGTTTTTTTATGTTTAAGAAAAGTGTTTTTTAAACATTTAAGTGTTAAATATGTTTAAGAAAAACATATTTTCTGCTACTTGGATAAATTTCTTAAACTTTTAGTCTTTTTCTTCATTAAAAAAAAAGGCAACCTACAACTTCCAGTTAATTACATCACCTGGATCCAGACCTCACACATAGAATGTTCCACATAGGATAAGAGAATCCTATGGCATCCCTCCAATCCTCTCTAATAGAAGCAGTGTCTCAGAGATTGTCTGTGTTTACTAACACTGTGCAGGAAATACTAGCTTACTCAAAAAAAAAAAAAAAAAAAACAATGTGAAAAGATGAGTTTATATATAAAATGTGTAGAAATTCCACATACAAACAAACATTATTGATTTGTGATTTTTTTCATTATTTCTCCTCTCCTTCTATAATATGGACTGCACAAAAGCAATTACCTCGTGTAACTTGTGTGTCTCCTGCACTGAAACAATGCCCCAGAATATAGTAGATACTTAGAAAGTTGTTGGTAATCGAACAATTACATGTGAACTTCTGTGATACTGGCTGAGAGTAATAGACTGAACAAAATATTGTCTTTGTGCTTCAAAACCAGGAAATATTTGTTATTTATAGGCATAAGAGCCTTCATAGCATGGTTTCTTCCTGTAATAATGGCTTTTTAAAAATATACTCATCCATTTTGGAACAATCAAAGATGTATTTTCAATGTGGCAATAAAAGATTTATTTTTAGAGAGATTCACCTGATACGCCTTCATAATTATAATCCTTTTGTATAATTAACTAGATGGATATTCATGTGCAAAATTGTTAAAATTATTCAGTCTGGCAAAAAAAAAAGGAGGGGCATAGACAGATTTTTTACTATAAATACCTTCATAAAAACTGGTCTCTATTTCTTGCACTTTTTTCCCCATTCTGGAGAAAGGATAATATATTTTGGTCTATTACCCATGAATTTTCTTCATAAAATAAATGTGATGGTTATAGAAAATGTAAAGAAGGGAAGAAAAGAATCTGTACCGGTAACATCACAATTTTATTATACTTTCTTCTGAATCTTCCAAGGTACCACATGTACCCATTTGTTATCACAGTACATTTATTTTTTATTGGTTCTTTTTAGTTACACATAACAGTAGAATCCATTTTGATATAATTATACAAGCATGGAATATGTTTTACTAAATCTTCTAAAGTTAATTCTATATGTAAGATTTTTCTGTTTTTTAAAATTTCTTTTAAACTGAAAATATAATGGTGGAGTGTAATTCAGAATTAGAGTGTTTTCCTAGAATGCACAAAATCCTGGGCACAATCTCCAGTACTGGAAAAAAGAAAAAAAATATGTAAAGGTGACAGAGGTAACATACTTTGTTCTATACTTACTTTATGATGTTTATTGTATTTTCAATTTCTGCTATTATGTGAATAGCTTCATGGATAAACCTTTCTGTCATTTCCATTATTTTGGAAAGTTGTGTGGGGGAGAAAGAGTCAATGAAATGTAAATATCAATTTAAAGTATCTGCTTATTTTACCGCATGTAATATGTAAATGTGAGTGTAACAGTTGTGGGAGGCAGGGAAGGATAATGGAAGGAAAGGGGGAAGGGAGATGGCCTAGATAAAGAGGAATTTCTTTTATTGGTACATATTAATTTTACATAATGTTGGGTTTCATTGTGACACAATCATATGTGTGTGTGTATATACATAAATTTGATCAATTTTACTCCTTATCTTCCTCTTACTCCTCCTACTAATCCTCTTCCCCTACCCTATTGATTTCCTTTCTATTTTCATGATGTCTTTTTCTTTTGCTCTTTGGCTTCTCCTGATGAGGGAAAACACACGATACATGTTTTGTTTGATTTTTTGAGTCAGGTTCATTTGGCTTCATATGATACTCTTCCAGGTCCATCTATTTTCCTGCAAATGTCATAATTTAATTCCTCTTAAGACTAAAAAAAAAACTCCATTGTGTATATGTATTCATCTGTTGACTGATGTCTGGACTGATTTCATAAATTAGCGATTGTGAATTGTGCTGTGATAAACACAGGAATCCATGTATTACTAAAACATGCTGACGTTTTTCAGATAAATACCAAAGAGTGGTACAGAAGGATCATATGGTAGTACTCTTTTTAGATTTTTGAGGAACCTCCACAGGGATTTCCACAGTGGCTCTACCAATTTACATTCCCACAAAGAGTGTATATGAGTTCATTTTTTTCTGTATCCTCACCAGCATTTATTACTGTTGTATTCTTAATTATTGCCATTCTGACTGGCATGAGAAGGTAACTCACTGTAGTTTTGATTTGACTTTCCTTGGTGGTTAAAGATGTTAAACATTTTAAAACATAGTTGTTGGACATTTGTATTTCTTCTTTTGATAATCAGTTTATCTATACATTTATTGGTTAGTCAACTTTATTTTTAAGGTTATATATTTTATTCTCATTATCTGAAGTTATATCTTCCAAGTGATCTAGTCTGTTGGTTATGCATTCTATTATGTTTTTAATTTTGTTTATTGTATCCTTCATTTCAAGAAGTTCTGTTTGTTTTAGAATCTCTCTTTATTGAAGTACTCTTTTGCTTCCTGTATTAGATCACATAGCTCTTTACTGTAGTGATCTTTTGTTTCCTGTGTTTGCTTTCTTATATCATTCTTTAGCTTGCAGAACATTTTAATCATGTATACCCTGAACTCTTTTTCTGACACTTCTTCTACTGTGCTGGCCATGGATTCTAATAATATAGTATATTGGCTTGTCTGGGGTATTTTATGCAGCTTGAAACCAAATAGCTCCTATTAAGACAGCTACAGTTTTGTTGCAATAGACAAAATGATGTGTTCAATTGTTATCTACAATACGTATAATAGGATTGTGAAAGGGTTTACAGTTTCCAATGATGGGCAAAGAGAGAATGGGAGGTGGGGATGTGGGATGGGATGTTAAGGAGGTAGGAGGTGAGTATACAGAAGTATTAGATCTAAGGAAAATGTATATGAGAAATCAAAAGAATTTGGGTAGTAGTAGGAGAACAGAAAGAAAGAGATTCTTGGGAGACAGAAAAGCAGGAAGAAAATAGAGAGGGTACCAAAACACATACAAATAAATTAATAAGGAAAAGAAAAAAAAAAAAAAAAATATATATATATATATATATATATATATATATATATGATAAAAAGAAGAACCCAGGCCTAGAACATGGACTCTGACCGGCAGACCATGTAGGAATCCAGGCCCCGGACCAGGACCACCCTTCCAGAGCCAAGTCAGGAGCCAACACAGGAGCCAAGGCCCAGGTCCTGACCTAGGACCACCTGCCAACTGGCAGACCCATGCTGGACCCCAGGCCCAGGTTTAGGACCACCCCGTCAACCTACCCAGGAGTCAAAAACAAGGTTATTTTCAGGACTGCCCAGCCAACTGGCAGATCCATCCCAGTATCTCCCATAAGGGAAGGCAAGTACTATACCCCAATTCCAGGAGCCATACCTCCAAGATTACCCCCCGTCCTAGTCCTAATAATCTTCATCATCTTGAGGGTGGAAATATCAGAAAACAACAGACAACCCAACCTATTGGATGAGAAGGGAAGCTGGAAAGATACTGATCTCCAACAAAAACTATCCTTGTATCTTCCTTCAAGATTTTTTCTCTCTCCCTCTCTCTTCTCCTGTCCTCATATCCCCAGCATTTATGAAACCAAGTACTTTTCAAGAATTAGGCTACTGAAGACTGGGATATCTGAATAGTGTATTACAATGGTGTTGTATTTTCTTTATCTCCTAATTTTACATTTTTTTTACTTTTATTAATGTTTATGTTTGTTTGTTTTTGTACTTAACTGTCTTCCCACTTACTTGCCTCCCCAAAATCACTTCTTTCTCTTCTCCTGCTACTAACCAACTTCTTTAGATTCCTCTTTCATGCTTTCTAAGATCTAATAACTCTATATTCTCACTTCTTACCCCCTCAATATCTCATCCTAAACCTCACCCCAGGTTCTTTGTCCACCATCAGAAACTCTAGACTCTTTTGCTAACCTACTGTTTATATTGTAGATAATCAATAAACTTACCATCTGTATATTGTGACAAAACCTTAAACAGTCTTAATAGCAGCTATTTGTTTTAAAGTTGTATATTGCTATATTGTTTGTTTGGGGATCTGTTCACATTGTTCTCCTCCTTAAAGGAGAGGTATTGGAAAACTGTAGGGACACCATAATCCTATAGGGTAAAAACTGTAATGCCTCAGATCCACAGAGCTAGAAGGGAAGACACATGAATAACATGAAAAAAATAAAAAAAAATAAAAAAAAAACAAGGGAAGAAAGTGCTCCCAACGAACCAAGCTATTACATTATTAAAAATCCATGACCAACACAACAGAAGAAACTACAGAGAAGGAGTTCAGCATGTACATAATTAAAATGTTCTGTGAATTAAAGGATGATATAAGAAAGCAAATACAGGCAGCAAAAGATCATTTCAATAAAGAGCTACATAAGCAAATACAGGAAGCAAAAGATTACTTCAACAAAGAGATAGAGTTGTGAAAAAACAAACAAACAAACAAACAAAGAGAAATCCTTGAAATGGAAGAAACAATAAACCAAATTAAAAGCTTAATAGAAAGCATCATGAACAGATTAGGTCACTTAGACCTCAGACAATTAAGACAAAATATATAATCTTGGGAAGAATGTTGACCACACAGTGAAGATGGTAAGAAACTATGAGTAAGAAACAGCAAGAATTATAAGATAACCTAAAAAGACCAAATTTAAGAATTATTGGGATAGAGAAAGGCATAGAGTTCTAACCAAAGAAATGAACAATCTACTCAATGGAATAATATCAGAAAATTTCCCAAAGATGAAATGAAATGGAAAATCAAGTACAAGAGGCTTGCAGGACACAAAATGTACAAAATCACAACAGATCCACACCAAGGCACATTATAATGAAAATGCCTAGCAAACAGAATAAGGTGAGAATATTAAAAAGCCACAAGAGAAAGGAATCACATTACATATAGGGGAAACACAATTAGGATCACTGCAAATTTTTCATCCCAGAGTCTGAAAGCTAGAACATCCTGGAACAACATATACCAAGCTCTGAAAGAAAGTGGACGCCAACCAAGAATCTTACATCCAGCAAAATTAAGCTTTAGATTTAATGACAAAATAAAAACCTTCCACAATAAATAAAAGTTAAAGGAATTTACCACTAGAAAGCCTGCACTACAGAATATCCTTGGCAAAATATTCCATAAGGTGGAAACAAAAAACACCAATGAAAATCAGCAGAGGGAGGTATTACACTAAAGGAAATACTAATCAGAGGAGAAACCAAGTCAAGTTAAATACCAAAAATAACCAAAAGTAGCTGGGAATACAAATCATGTCTCAATAATAACCCTGAATGTTAATGCCCTAAACTCATCAATCAAAAGACATAGGCTGACAGATTGGATTAAAAAAAAGACCCAACAATATGATGCCTTCAAGAGACTCATCTCATAGGAAAAGACATCCACAGACTGAAGGTGAAAGTTTTGTAAAAATCATACCTAGCATACAGAATAAGGTGAGAATTTGAAAAGCCAACAAAAGAAATGACAGAGAAGGAGTTCAGGATGCACATAAATAAAATGTTCTGTGAATTAAAGGATGATATAAGAAAGCAAATATAGGCAGCAAAAGATCATTTCAGTAAAAATCTATGTAAGCAAATACAAGAAGAAAAGGTTACTTTAATAAGAAGTTAGAGGTTCTGAAAAAACCAGGATACTAAATAATATGCTATCAAATGAATTATGGGTTGCAAAAGACATCAAAACAATTAAAAAATTTATATCAAAATCTCTGGGACACTATGAAGGCAGTACTAAGAGGAAAGTTCATTGCATTGAGTTCATTCCTTAAAAGAAGAAAAAGTCAACAAATAAATGACATAACATTACATCTCAAAGCCCTAGAAAAAAAGAAGAAATCAACACCAAAAGTAGTAAGAAGACAGAAAATAATTAGAATCAGAGCTGAAATCAATGAAATTGAAACAAATGAAATAACAGAAAAAAGTGACAAAACAAAAAGTTGGTTCTCTGAAATAATAAATAAAATGGATACACCCATAGCTATGCTAATGAAGAGAAAGAAAGAGTAAACTCAAATTATAACATCTGTGATGAAAAAGAAAATATCATGACAGACACTACAGAAATGCAGAAGATAATTAGAAATTATTTTGAAAATTTATACTCAATAAAATAGAAAATATTGAAGGCATCGACAAATTTCTAGAGTCATATGATTTGCCCAAACTGAATCAGGATGATATGCACACGTTAAACACATCAAGTACAAGCAATGAAATACAAGACACCATCAGAAGCCTACCAACAAAGAAAAGCCCAGCACCAGATGGACACACAGCTGAGTTGTACAAGACCTTCAGGGAAGAACGAATATCAATACTCCTCAAAATACTTCATGAAATAGAAAAAAGGGCATACTTCCAAACTCATTCTATGATGCCAATATCAAACTGATTCTAAAACTATAAAAAGACACATTAAAAAAAGAAAACTTAAGACCAATATCTCTAGTGAACATAGATGCAAAAATTCTCAATAAAATTCTGGCATGTTGGATACAAAAACACATTAAAAAGGTAGTGCACCACAATCAATTGGGGTTCATCCCAGAGATGCAAGGTGGGTTCAATATATGAAAATCAATTAATGTAATTCATCACATCAATAGACTTAAAAATAAGAATCATATGATCATCTCAATAGATGCAGAAAAAAGCATTTGACAATATAAACCACACCTTTATGTTAAAAACACTAGAAAAACTAGGGAATAAATGAACATATCTCAACATTATAAAAGCAATGTTAATCCCAAGGCCAACATCATTCTAAATGAAGAAAAAATGAAAGCATTTCATCTAAAAACTGGAACAAGAGAGGAATGCCCTCTTTCACCACTTCTATTTAACATAATTCTTGAAACTCTAGCCAGAGCAATTAGACAAAGAAAATAAGTTAAAGGGATACAGATAGGAAAATAAGAACTGAAATTATCACTATTTGCCAACAATATTATTCTATACCTAAAGTATCCAAATATTTCCACCAGAAACTAATAAATAAATTTGGCAAAATAACAGGATATAAAATCAACACACAAAGATTAAAAGCGTTTCTTTACATGAATGACAAATCTTCTGAAAAATAAACTAGGAAACATACCCCATTTAAAATGGCCTAAAAAATACTTGGGTATCAACAGAAGAGGTGAAAACCACTACAATGAAAATTACAGAACACTAAAGAAAGAAATTAAATAAGACCTTAGAAGAGGGAAAGATCTACCTTGCTCTTGGATAGGCAGAATTAATATTATCAAAATGACCATACTACCAAAAGCACTATACAGATTTAATGCAATTCCAATCAAAATCCCAATGACATTCCTCACAAAAATAGAAAAAGCAGTCATGAAAGTCATCTGGAAAAATAAAAGAGATCCAGAATAGCTAAAGCAATCCTTAGCAAGAAGAGTGAAGCAGGTGGCATCGAAATACCATGCCTTAAACTATATTACAGATCAACAGTAACAAAAATAGCATGGTATTGGCACCAAAATAGACTTGTATACCAATGGTACAGAATGGAGGACACAGAGACAAATCCACATAAATACAGATAAATACAATTATCTCATATTAGACAAAGGTACCAAAAAATACTCCTATAGTGCAATAAATAAAATAAAGAATCAATAAGTGGGATGGATTCAAAATAAAAAGCTTCTCAGCAAAAGAAACAATCATTGAGGTGAATAGAGAGCCTACAGAATGGGAGCAAATTTTACCACACACAAATCATATAGAGCACTGATTTCTAGGATACAAAAAAAAAACTCAAAAATCTTAACACCCCCCCCCAAAAAAAATATCAATAAATGGGCCAAGGAACTGAATAGTCACTTCTCAGAAGAAGATATACAATCAATCAACAAATATATTAAAAACAAGTTCAACATCTCTAGCAATTAGAGAAATGCAAAACAACCTACTATAAGATTTCATCTCAGTTCAGTTAGAATGGCAGCTATTATGCATACAAACAACAATAAGTATTGGCGAGGATGTGGGGGAAAAGGTACTCTCAAGCACTGCTGGTGGGACTGCAAATTGGTGTAGCCAACCTGGAAAGTAGTATAGAGATTCCTTGGAAAACTTGGAATGAAGCCACCTTTTGACCCAGCTATCCTACTCCTTGGTCTATATCCAAAGGACTTAAAATCAGCAATACTACAGGGATACAGCCATATCAATGTTTATAGTAGCACAATTCACAATAGATAAATTGTGGAATCAAATTAGATCAAATTAGGTGCCCTTCAGAAGATGAATGGCTAACAAAAATGTGATATATATAATGAAATATTACTCAGTATAAAAGAGAATAAAATCATGGCATTGCAGGTAAATGGATGGAGTTGGAAAATATAATGCTAAGTGAAGTTAGCCAATTCCAAAAAAACAAATGCAGAATGTTTTCTCTGATATGAGTATGCTGATCAAAAATGGGGGTGGGGTGGAACATGGGTGAAATGAAAGTTCTTTAGATAGGCAAAGGGGAGGAAGGGGAACACAGGTGGTAGATGGTGGATTGATATGAACATCATTACCCAAGTACATGTATGAAGACATAAATGGTGTAATTCCTTTCTGTACAACCAGAGACATGAAAAATTGTGTTCTATATGTGAATGATGCATTGAAATGCATTCTGCTGTCACATATAATGAGTTGGAATAAATAAATAAATTTTTAAATAAAACTGTATCCACGATCAAAAAAAAGGATAAAAGAATATACAAAACAAAACTGTAATATACTATTCAGAAATCCCAGTCCTCAATAGCTGAATGCATGGAAAGTATTTGGTTTCACAAATGTTAGACATATGAAGGGAGGAAAAGAGGGAGGAGAAAACAACACAAAACAGAAAAAAAAAATTCCAAGGAAAATTGAATGATTGTTTTTATAGGAGTTCAGTGTTTTTTTTTTTTTTTCTTCCCTTCCCGTCCAGTAGTGCAGTTATCTGTTGTTTGCTGGTATCTCCACCCACAGGGTGGGGAAGGTTATTAATGTGGGAGGGTTGGTCTTGGAGGTGGAACTCCTGGAAGTGATGCATAGCACTTTCTGGTCCCCATTGAAAGACTGTCCCCAATGGATTTCCTTTGGGGCTCACTCCTGTGATGTGGGCACATGGTCTTAAGGGTTGCCTATAGAGCCCACAATTTCTGGTCTCTAATTTAATCTCTAAACTGAATCTTTCATGCCCCCCTCCCTTTCTACTTCCCAGTCAGGAAACTGACTCTCTGGAGGTCATGCAGACTGAGCTCTGGGGCCTGTACACAGAGCCGTTCTGTTTTGGGCAGATCAAGACCAGGTTTTGAGAGCTATGGGCTGGCCACATAACTGCAGGCACTGTGTTTGGGGGCAGGAGTTAGGGGTAGGGGATTACAGGTACCTTGATATTACTTCTAGGTCCCATCCAGTGTTTCCAAATGGGAGTTTTCCCACCAAAATATGGCAATGGTGGCAGTGGAGGTAACTCAAGATGGCAACGAATGTTTCCCAAGATGTAGGCGACTACTTTCAGAGATGGGGCCACAACTGTCGGCCATGTGGTGGTGTGGTGGTATTATGTGGAGCGTTGGGAGATGCAGCACTGTAGTGTGTATTAGGCGACTGTCTCCAGACCCTGAATAGTGTCCCCAGGTGCAGGTTACCACATGGAAGGTAATATGGCCATGGTAGCTGTGTCCTAAGATGGAGGGAGGCTGGGGAGCCCTGTTTTGGTTGGTCTCATCTACACATTTATTGATTGGGTAGGTTTTTTTTTTTTTTGTGTGTGTGTGTGTGTGTGTGGATGTTGAGATTTCTAGTTCTTACTATATTTTGAATATTAATCCTCTGCTAGAAAAGTATCGATGACATAGATTTTGTTCCATTATGTATTCTGTCTCCTTACATTGTTGCTTGCTTTGCTGTGCAGAAGATTTTAATTTGATGCTATTCCATCTATTGACTCTAGTTATAATTTTCCAGAGCTCTAGGAGTGCAATTCAAGAAACCATTGCTCGTGGCTCTATCTTGTAGTGTTTTGCCTATGTTTTCTTCAAACAGTGACAATTTCTGTTCTTTTATCTAGGTCTTTGATCAATTTTGAGTTAATTTTTTGAAAGAGATGGGGGTCTTGTTTAAATCTTCTAAATGTGGATACCCAGTTTTACCAGCATTCTTTGTTGGTACAAAAAAGGAGGTACTTTTCTCCAGTGTATATTTTTAGGAATCTTGTCAAAATCAGATGCCTATAGCTAAGACATTTGTCTCTGTCTTCTATTCCACTCCCATGGTCTATGTGTTTGCTTTTATGCCAGTACCATTCTGTTTTTGTTACTATTACTTTGTAGAATAATTTGAAATTGGGTATTGTGGTGCCTCCAGCATTTCTGTTGTTTTGTTTTGTTTTTGCTTATGACTGTTTTGTCTATACTGGATCTTTTGTATTTCAATATACATTTAAGATTTTTTCCAGTTCTATGAAGACTGTCACTGGGAATTTGTTGGGGATTGCATTGAATCTCTTGATCACTTTTAGTAACGTGGGCATTTTAACAATAGTGTTTCTGCCTATCTGTGAACATGGGAGGTCTTTCCACCTAGTGTCTTCTATTTATTTTATCTGTGGTGTATAACTTTCCTTGGAAAGATAGTCCTTCCAAATTATGTTTATTTATAGTTGTGTTTTTTGGGTTTTTTTTAAGCTTTTATGGACAGAATTGTTATTTGGATCTCTCTCTCTCTCTCTCTCTCTCTCTCTCTCTCTCTCTCTCTCGTTGTTCAATTATTCATCTATAGAAAAGCCATTGATTTTTTTTTTTGATGTTGTACTTTGTACTTTGCTGAATTTATTTATCAGCTCCTGAAGTCTTCTGGTAGAAATTTTAGGGTCTTCTCAATAGGATCATATCATCTTCAAGGAGGGACAATGTGACTTCTTCCTTTCTTATTTGTATACCTTTTATTTCTTTCCCTTACTTAATTGCTCAGACTAAAATTTCAAGTGCAACATTGAATAGGAGTGGTGAGAGTTGACATCCTTACCTTAGTCTTGATTTTAGAAAGAATGTTTTCAATTTTCCCTTGTTCAGTATTATATTGGCTTTTGTGGTATAGTCTTTAATATTTTGAGGCAAATTCATTCTATTCCAAGTTTCTTTAAGGGGTTTTTTTTTAATCATGAAATAATGTTGAATTTCGTTAAATTATTTTTCTGCATATATTGAGATAATCATTTTTTTTTTGTTATTCATTCTACTGGTGTGATACATTACATTTATTAATTTGTGATGTTGAACCATCCTTGTAGCTCTGAAGTGAAACCAATTTCATTATCACATTGCATGATCTTTGAATATGGTACTAAATTTGTTTTGCATGTATCATATTAATTTTTTTGCACTTATGTTCATAAAGTTATTGTTCTTTTATGAAAAAATAAAGAAATGAAGATTTATACTCATGGTGATAGTGGCTTCAGATAATGACTTTGGAAGTTTTCCTTCCCTTACTATTTCATAGAACATTTTGAAGAGCATTGGTTTTAGGTCCTTAAATGACTTGCAATATTCAGCTTTGAATCTATTTGGTCTCTGTTAGGAGGTCTTTTATTATTGTTTTGATATTATTGTTCAAAAGTCTGTTTAGGTTTTCTATATCATCTTGGCTCAATTTTGGTAGATCAGATGTATTTAGGAATTCATTCATTTCTTCCAGCTATCCTATTTATTTAAATAAAAGTTTTAAAATAGTCCTCTATTCTCCTCTGAATTTCAGTTGCCTGTTGAAATATATCCTTTTAATCTCTAAAGCTTCTCTTTCTTTCAGTTAATTTAGCTAAGTGGTTATCAATCTATTTTTTTTCAAAGAATCTAATCTTTCTTTCATTGATATTTTTACTTTTTTATTCATTGTTTTATTAATTTTGGCTCTGGTCCTTATTATTTCTTTCCTTCAACTGGGTTTGAAATTGTTGGTTTGTCCTTGTTTTTCTAAGACTTTTCATCATTTTGGTGTTTTTATTTGAGATTTTCCTGATTTTTTAATGTAAGTATTCATAACTATAAAGTTTCTCCTTAGAACTGCTTTTACTGTATTACACAGATTATGGTATGTTGTGTTTCTATTTTCACTTGATTCTAATTGTTTTATTTTTAATTTATCCCCAGCTTTCATAGAGTCTTGCTCATTATTCAAAATAATATTATTCAACCCCCATGTGTTTGTATGGTTTCTATCATTTTGCTTGCTTCTGATTGATTAAATGCTATGATTTGATAAAATGAATATATCATTCCTTTTTTGTATATTTATTAAGCAAATACATGAATTGTTTTGGGGAAAGTTCCACGAGCAACTTAAAGAATGGATTTCAAAGGCTGTGATGTAAAACATTCTGTAGATGTCTGACATCTATTTTATCTAATATATGGTTTAACTCTGTAATATCTTGGTTGATATTTTTTTAAAGAGAGAGAGAGAATTTTTAAATATTTATTTATTTTAGTTTTCGGTGGACACAACATCTTCATGTTATTTTTATGTGGTACTGAGGATTGAACCCAGCGCCCCTCATGTGCCAGGCAAGTGCGTTACACTTTGAGCCACATCCCCAGGTTATTGGTTGATTTTGTGTGTGTGTGGATAAACTATTGATTAGTTATACTGGTATATTGAATTCACCCCCTATTATTATTTTGGGACTTGCTTTTTTTTTGAGTAGTCCTTTTTTATGAAATTAGGTGCACCAATGTATGGTGTATAAATATTTACAATCATTATAACTTCTTTTTGTTGTCTTCTTTAGAAATATGTAATGACCTTCTTTTGTCTATTCTGACTAAATTTGACTTGAAGTCTGCTTTATTCAATAAGAGAATAGCTACTCCATGCAAAGGCAATATACTTTTCCATTCCTTCTTATTTAATCTATGAGTATCTTTGCCATTGAGCTTCCTGTTCAACTTAAAGACAGCAAAGAGTAAGGTCTTGTGTTTTTCTCCAGCCTTCTAGTTTATTTCTTTTAATTTGAGATTTAAGGTCATCTACATTCAGTGGTATTATAGAGAAGCACATATTACTTTCTGTCATTTTGTTTTATTTCTAATATTTGATTAATTCCTATGTTGAATTAACTTATCTATGTTTCTAATGAGTTGCATGTTTTTTTTTTGTGTGTGTGTGTGTTCTTATGCTTATTTTAATCTTCTTCTATGCATAGGCTTCCTTTAAGTATCTTCTGAAATGATCACCTACTGGTCATGAATTCTGTCAGTTTATGCTTTTCTTGGCAAGTTTTTATTTACCCTTCAATATTTGGTGGATATAGTAATCAAGCTTGGCAGTTACTTTCTTTCAGGACCTGAAATACATTGTTCCATGCTCTATTGGCCTTAAGAGTTTTTGCTGAGAACTCTGCTCTTATTCTGATCAGCTTGCCTTTATAAATGACTTGGCACTTTTCTCTTGCAAATTTTAAAGTTTTTTCTTTGTTTTAAATTTTTGGCATTTTAACTACAAAATGTCCTGGAGAGGTTCTATTCTGGCCATGTCTATTTGGAGTTCAAAACAACTCCAGTAGCTGCATATCCAAACCATTTCCAAAATTAGAGAAATATTCTGTTTCACTAAATAAACTTTATATGCCATTGGCCTATGTCTAAACTCCTTCCCTCAAATCTATGAGTCTTCAACTTGCCCTTTTAATGGTGTCCTAATATTAATAAGTATTCTGTTCATACTTTCTTATTTTCTTTATTATCAAAATACTTAATGCTCAAATTCATCAATGTTTTCTTTGAGCCTGATACTTTGGCTTCTGATTGATCTAGTCTATGGGTGAAACTCTCCACTGAATTTTTTATTTGACTTATTTTTTTTATTTCCAAAATTTCTGCTTGATTCTTTTCCAGAGTTTCTATCTTTTATTGAAACATTCTTTCATTTCCTGTATAGTCCTTCTTAGCTCATTCTTTAGTTTTTCTTTTAATTCATTGACCATTTTTGCAGTCAACTTTTTGAAATCTTTGTGTGGCATTTCTTCCACTTCAGTATCTTTGGATTCAGTTAAGTATGGACCTATAAAATTTGTTTTTTCATGTTCCCTTTATTTTAATATTGAGAAGTATGTGTCTTTTTGGATGAATGTCCATTGATAGTGAGCATCTTTTCAATAAGATGCTTTCTCTTTATAATGATCCTGGGGCTAGGACGATATCTCTGCATCAATGCACTTATGGTACATGTTCAATGTGCTATGATAAGTGCCCAGAACACCCTGAGAGGAGAAAATAACAACCAGTAACAGCGACAACTTGAAACCACACCATTTACTAACTTGTAGTAAAAAAAATCATTGAAAATTTTCTCTGAAACCATACTAATCAAAGAAAAGAAAATGCTATTGGGGTGTGTTGCTTGCACATTATTGTTCTATAATTTATTGAATAGATTGAATGCTTAGGCAATAAAGAAAGTTACATTAATTTGAAACTATATTGAACAAATAGAAAAGAGAAGAAAAAACAAAGAAAAAATAAAGTAAAAAAAAGAGACAAAAAGATAGCAAATAAGAAGAGAAAGACAAATAGAAGGGGATAATATATAAATAAAAGAGAAAAAATCCTTTGATAAATTAATAAATATATGAAATCATATAAAAGTATGCAAAAACACATAAGGGGGAAATTAAAACAAACCAATACAGAAAACAACAGGAACAAAATAGAAACCAAAATTCCTCCTTCCTGAGGTATTTAAGGTAGAGAGACTTCTTTTGAATCTGCCAAGAATTGGGGACATGGAAAATGTTCAGGCCTTGACAGTGTGTCCTCAGGATATCTCCGGGCATGGAGGCTAGGACTGAATCAACTGATTTGCATGGTGTTTTGTATTATTTTCTCCACATCTACATCAGCATCCTGCTTCAAAGCCCTGTGAAGTACACATGCTAGGGAGCCTGTCTATACAGTATTCACCTTGCCCATCTCCAGTGATGCTGAGGTCACTCTGGAAGCTCTGCTGTTCCCAACTTCAAATTCCCAACTTCAAATGAAAATTCTCTCACCTTCCTCTGCTTAGCCGATCAGCAGTCAGCATGTCCCACTACCTACACCTTTCAAAGGATTCATGCCATAGATTCTTTCCTGGACCCAGACTGTGTCTCTGGGTGGTAACCGGCAACCCAGGGAATGGGAAGGAAGAGGAAGCCAAGGAGAAGGAGAGAGATGATGAGGAAGAGCAGAAGGAAATGGAGAAAATTGTCAGCAAACTACTGAAACCACAGTGGACCCTCCAATCACAGAATGCCTCTGGGTATGGGAGGGTCAGCTAGACCTGAAGGGATCTGTGTTGGAGAGGGCAGTTATGTGCTCAGTTTTCCATGGAAACCAACTAACTAAAGCACTCCCAGACCCGGGCTCCCTCATGAATCCTCCTACAGCTGGACAAGCATCCTGTCATTACAACCACTAATTCTACATGCGGATGCCCTTGGAGACTGCAGACTGGCAGACCTGCAGATCTGTTGCCTAGAGTTTTCAATGGGTTTATGTTACAGGCTTTTCCTGAAACCATGCTGACTTGGGGTGGACACCTACTGGCCTACTGAAAAAAAGACTGGCTGTTGGGTTTTGGAGATTTAAAAAAAAAAAAAGTCTAGTTTATGATTGTCCAGTCAGTAAACTCATACAATGGAGTCCCTCTTAAACTGGCTCCTAGTCTTGGCACTGTCTGAATCTGCATGCAAGTGCGGTGAAACTCTTCTCTTGACCAGGTCCCCTACATGAAATCTGCTCTCTGCTCAGACTGCATATTTTCGAGATAGTGGAGTCTGAATTTCTTGAGATTGCTGCTATTCTCTCTTTCATCCAGCAGAAGGGGAGTTTCCCCACCCCCACGGACCCTCCCCTCCATGTGCTGGTTTCATCTTTTTCTTTTATTATTTTTTTTCTCATTCTAAAAACCAATATTTCTGGGTTTTACCTGGTCACTGACTCTCTTGACTTTCATTCCAGCGCTTTCCTGCTGCCCCTCTGACTCATCATGCAGCCACATGCCTGTTGATTTGATTCAATCTTGGGGAGCAGCTGGTCCATGCTCAATGCCTCTAGTTCACAATTTTCCAGTCATCCAAGAGAGCAAATTAATTGGAATATCCTGCTAAGGAGAACCAGGAACCAATTACCACATACCCATGGTAAGTGGGTGCTATTCCAGTTCTACTGCGATTTTCTCCAGGAGGCATCATACAGAATTAGCCTGATTTCAAATTAATATGTGCAATGTTTTCCTTGTGACTCTCCCTATGGGCTGATATTTACAACTTCTATTCATTATTTACTTTTTTCACAGTTTCTTATCCTATGAGTCAATATCACATTCCTCTGGTGATATTAGATTTTCAGCCTCTCAGGAAGTTGAATACCAGCTTTTCAGAATGCTACAAGACTTGCACTTTCATCAAACCACCTAAAAAATTTCATTCAAGTATGGTCAAAATACATTCACAATCAAGCTTTTTGGGGGCAATAACCACTTATTATCTTTGACAT
The DNA here is from genome assembly GCF_021218885.2 of Marmota monax. Lineage (NCBI taxonomy): Eukaryota > Metazoa > Chordata > Mammalia > Rodentia > Sciuridae > Marmota > Marmota monax. The sequence goes on along the minus strand of NW_026695198.1, from coordinate 4,757,816 downwards.
TCTCTGTGGAGTCATTCTATGTAAATTTCAGATAACACATGTAATTGAAGGTTATCCCAAACATTTATTCAGGTTTTAATAAGAGACAAATGTTTTAAAAATTAAGCAATTTTTTTATTTCTTGCTTTTTATATTTACATATTTTTTTCAAAACACTGGAACGAAACATGTTCCAAAAGGCAGTATATGAAAATATAAATATGATAACCATAGATGATACATAACATAAATATTGCTTTTTTTGTACTAGGGATTGAACCTAACACACTTAACCACTGAGCCACATCCCCAGTCATTTCTTATTTTTATTATTTTTTTTTTATTTTGAGACAGAGTCTCACAAATTGCTTAGGGCCTCAATAAGTTCCTGAGGCTGAGTTTGAACTTGTGATCCTCCTGTCTAATCATCCTAAGCCAGTGGAATTACAGGCTGTGCCACATACCCACCAAAGCATTGCTATTTTTAACACTGATTTATGAACTCTGCAAGTGAAAAACCTCTGGCAGGGAGGCAACTATATGCTACATTGTAATGTATTTATATAATAAATCAGGTAACAATTTGTTCTGCAGATACACACATATGTGAAAACCTATCCATATATCTACCTAATTAATAGACTAATTGAAATAATGAATTTAATTAATAACCTGATTCTCTACATTCTGCAATGATAGAGTTTTTATCTAATTCAACTCTTGACATAGAATAGCCTTTAGATTTGCCTTTACTAATCAACATGGCAAGAATGTTCTCTTGATCCCAAGACAGGGCATCAAGAGTCTTTGAATGGTTAGCTCCCATGTGGATGTCTTCTTCCTACCCAGAACGCTAGATGATAAGAGTGATAAAGAGCGGGACTGAGTCCTATCACTTGACACTCTACAAGTCTGGCTATTCGTCAGTCATCTCCGTTTACCACAGACACATGTGTATGCCCTCTTGAGGTCAGATGACAGAAACTGATGTGTTTGGGGGAGTTTGTTTCAAGGCGGTACTTCACGGATCTAATAGATCTTATTTAGACTTCAAATGTCATCATTTCCAATGAATGCTTTTACAAACAACACGGTTGTGCTAGACATATTTACTCTCTGATCTTAGAGCATTTGATAGCTTCTTCCTTCCTACCTTCTTTCTGGTCTCCTTCCCTACTTCCTTCCCTCATTTTTACTATATTAAAATCAAACGGAAAGGAGAAAGGTGGAAATAATCTCAATATATGTGTCTATTGCATGTTTCACACCAAATTATAATTCCTTTAGTTATCATTTTTACATTTTAAAAAATCAAGACGGTGTAATATATTAACTCTTTTAAATGGGAATCCCAGAGAGTAGATTCAGGAAGCTTTGGATCTCAGAACCTCAACCTGTAGTAGGAACACTGCCACTGTTTTTCTCCTGCCCTTCTATGAGTTGGCTGATCATCCTAAATGTTTAATGGGGGAATGGGCACAGATAGCTCCAGATTTCAATTCTTCAGTCTACTGTGGAGAATAGCAATTGTTCATGTACCTGACTCACTAAGAAGTGAGTGATCAGAGGAGACGCCTACAGTCTAATGAACTATGTGCCTCAAGTGGGGAACACATGGACTCAACAAAAATGAGTGCATGAATATTTCTCTTTATTGCTATTCCTCTGAAACATCCCCATGATTAATAACCTTCAACTCCATCTAAATCACAAATGTAACCAACTTTCAGTCCCAATGATCTCATGTTGCCTCTAGCTAACCTCAATATTCCTCTGTCCTTTTCCCCACTTGGGGTATATAAAATACACTCTCACCTGCAAAGAAACCCCTATCTTACAAAGAAATGAAGCAATTCTCTCCAGAAACAGTTTCTTGCACTGAAGAACCTCACAAATGAAGACCAGATGTATGTTTTAATGTTGCAGTAACACTTACTTTACAGTGTGTGAATTAAATATTATAGTTTCTTTATACCAACAATATACATAGACATAACATATGCATATATGGAATCACAGAGAAATATTTTACTCTAAAGCAATTATGACTCTTGAAATACATTTTCATATTTCCACGGTCCTGAATTTCTAGAGTTAGACAAAGAATGCTGTATGACATCTCTGACCATGTTTAGTTATATTTGTAATTTCCGAAATTCACTCTTTAGTCTTATTTTTTCTTACCTCTCTCATTTCTACTCCTTCTCCTATTTTTTCTTCCTTATGCACTGATGATGGTTATTATTTCTTTTTCCTCTTTTTTTTCATTCCCTTCTCTCCTTTTCAGCTTATTATCTATATGGGAAAAATGTAGAAATTTGTACATGAAATAAAAATAGTTCTCCCTAAAACATTAAGCATTGTTGGGCTGGGGTTGTAGCTCACTGGTACAGTACTTGCCTAGCACATGCAAGACCTGGATTTTGTTCCCAGTGTTACAAAAGGAAAATAAAAAAGATTGTTATGCTAAAGACAGTTGAAAATGCAGAGGGACCTTCTCCAGTTTCTCTTAGTTTGCTTGATGAAAGGACAGTGGTTCTCAGAGAGAAACCATCTTTGTATGCCCCTCTCTTTCCTGCCTGAAGCCAGAAATGTAAATCCTTCCTTAGAGGAGACAGCTGCTTATCAGCTTGGATTCTTCTGCTAAAAGCACAGACTTTACCACCTTCCCTCTGAAACCTGGAACTTCTTGCTTCTTTGTCTCATCATTGTGGGATTTATTATTCTTTGTTAAAATGCTTTTTAAGACAGAATTCCAAGCCATTGCTTTGAGAGAGTTATTTTCCAGAGAGAATTGTTTCTCTCTCTACAGTGATAGACATGCATATGTTATTAAAATTGCTTATTTTTCTTTGTTAATCTTTCTTTTGTTAATAATAATCTGTCCCAGCTACTAATTTATGGGGGTTCAAAGAAGAAATTATATTTTCTATCTTTCATAGGCAACCCAAAGATTTTTATAACCAGTGGAAATATATACAAGCAAAGCAAAGTTGTTCTGTGACTTCTAATTTCTCTGAAGCTATGGTAATAGCAACGTATGTGCAAAGGTCTTTATAACTACACTTAGTCCATATTATGGGTAATTCATTTTACTGAAATTGCCTCAGTATCATCTGAAGCTCTGTTTATCTGAAAAAAACTCTATCAATTATTTTATTCCTTCAACCTTTTACTCAACACTTATTTAGTGAAAGTTTTGGGATAGCTACTTGCAATGAAAAAAAATAGCTCAAAATTAAGTAACATGGATTTGAGGTGTTTAGAGTTGGAAGGCCATTGCTAGTCCACAGCTGACCTTGTGAACTGAGCTGCAGAATGTCCCTTGTATGCGAGATGACCTTCAAAACATTTATTAATCTCTGCTGACCTTCTGTATAATTAATGGATCTCTTTTCCCAACTACCCAGAGCCTCAGACCACACCCAATTCCTTTCATGCAAAGCAATCTAACTTCTGCCAGCACCAATAGTAATTCCTAACTAGGGAGTGATGTAATTTTCAAATCCCTTGTAGTTTAAAACTATAAATACAGTTGTCATTTTGGAAAGCCTCAGAACATTTTCAAGACTATTTGAATCTGTGTTTTCCTGGGATTGCAATCCTTATTAGCCTCAGGATGATTTTACTTAGGTCAAAACACTCCTTTGAGACCATTTTGCTCAGCACTTTGAGAAAGACTCCTTGCTAGGCACTTAGTGTAACTGTGCAGAGAAAATCTGCCCCAGCCCTAGTGAGCCTTGATGCAGTAATAACAAGCACCCTGTCCTGGGGCTTTGAACACAGCAGAAGATCTGGCTCACAGGGCGAAACAATACCACACCTCAGCAAGTTCCAATGGGTTTGACCTGTGAAAAATATCCAGGAGTAGGACAGTAAGAGGAGACGTAAACTTGTGAATAAATAAAGGATAAATAAATATTTCAAATAGAAAAAAATCACATTAGTAATGTCATATCATTTGTATGAGATTTCACCCTATAGAATATATAAAGAGCACAAAAAACTTAGAGAACCAACTTAATGTAGCAGTGTGGTAGCATAAGTCCTAACTTCTGTTTTTAACTGAGGAACTCTGAGAACTCATTATTTGCATTAAGTTCTAAATCTCCTACATGGACAAAGAAGAAGATCCTGGGATGTCTTCATTTTCTAATGGGGCAACTTTGAACAGTTTTACTTGAAGCCTCTCTACAAAATTGAGGGTTTTTTAAACTCAGTGTAATGCAATGGTAATACAAATTGATTATGTATGTGTATATAATTAGCCTCAGTCTACCTCTACTCAACGCTGTGTCACTTAGAGGACATGAGAAATTGATTTAATCATGACACTCATTCTGTTCACTGTGTCACTATAATAAAGTCTTTGACTCTGAAACTTAATTTTTGCATCATATGCCAGCATGTATTAAACTATAGTGGGATAACTTGCTGACTTCTGAGTAGGGCAGAATCTATACCTTTTCCCAGTTCCTGACATCAGAGAGGAGAGAAGATGCTGAAGAATCACCCCTGTGAGACCTGGGAGGAGGGGGTCTTACTCTGGTGACAGAGTTGAAACAGATAATGCTGTTTTTCCAGATTCTTGTCTGTTGATCTATTTCAACACCAGTGGGCGGGGGGTGGGGCAGAGGATAAATATTACAGCCAGTGTTTTAGAACCCAGCCTAGAAAATAATTTAGGAGTTAAACTTTCATTTTTAAACACATATTAAAGCAAATTTCAGAAGAAAGTCAGTGGGGTTATTAATTAATGATTACTTGCAGAGTTTTCAACCATCTGTCCTGAGCCAGTAAGTTCCTACCTACAAAATGACTGAAAATTTAGCTGAATTAATCACTACTCAAGGATTCTTAAATGTGGCTGTGGAATCTTTAAATATGAAGACACCAAGCAGGATTAAAATAACACAGCTGTATGAGTTGACAAGATTTATGGATTTTGAGTTATGAGATAGGCATTTGTAGTTAATGCAGGTTTATTTTGTCTTTGTTTAAGGAAAAAGATATACCTAGCCACCTCAGCATCCTGTTTTACACAGATTTTTATTTTGTGTTTACACACACCATGGGCAAAACATTTTGCTAATTTATTTATTCTCTTGTATAACTTGGTTATTTAAATAAGATTTTTTAAAATGATTAAGGAATTTTACACTATACACCTGCATTTTAACATTCAAAGTGTGGATTTAAATATACTAGACTGCACATTTTGCTTTGGAAATGAATTATTAAAAACATTATTATATGGATAGGCTTGAGAGAGAGTAAAGTGAGTTCCCATATAAATAGACCAAACACTGCTGCAATCTAGCATATATTCTAAATATACATTTAGGACAGCATTTTATCCTCCCAAGCCTAAGCAACCAGTCATTTATGCAGATATCTTAAATTGGCAGTTCATCATTATTGGTGGAAAAAAAAGGAAAATCATGAAGACAAAAGAAGAAAAGGGAAATAGATTTTTTTTTTTTTAATTTAACACAGAGTTTCAGGTTGGGATAAGGAGAAATTTCTGGAGACAGTAAAGATTGTCACACAACAAGATGAATATACTCAAAGCCACTGAACTGCATATTTAAGAATGGTTTAGATGGTAGATTTCACCATACATTTTACCAAAATAGAAAAATGAAAAACAAGCATTCAATTAAAAAAAAACTACTTTTTCTGTAGTTGGCCTCCTACTGCATAGTTTTAATAAACTTCCACATTTTCTCTCTCCCACACTCTATAAGTTATTATTATATGGTGCCTTTACATAAATTTTAGAGAGAAAGATAAATTATTCTTTATCACTGTCATTATTTCATTTGCATATGTCCCAAACCAAGGCATCTTTCTTTCCCCAAATATATACTCATATCATTGCATTATTATTATTTTTAATTCTCCTTTTGCTTTTTTCATTATTTCTCAGCATCAAGGTTGGCTAAGATTTATGTTTTTAAGTTGTGTCTTTTCAAGGAATGAAAGAGAAAGTACCAGAAAATGGAGAATATAGATAGCAGGGAAAGATACAGAATTGTAATGGCCTGAAGTTTTCAAGGAATATTATAGGTGTGTACTGCGTAGCTACGTAAAATTGTATCTTTGCAGGAGCTTATGATACTCTCCTCTGGCCTAGTCTCAGGGAAGGTGCAATTACTTTTCTAATTTCAATATTGAGCTACGCAAGTGGTTAAGAGATGATTATTCAGCACCCTAAAGTAACAGGTTATCCTGCACCTTCCGTTCTGTTTTGTCATTCCCTTTGATGGAAAGACTGCCAAGCAAATATCAACATTCTTCATAATTTGGTCAGTTTTCATTAAATTAAATATAGGCTCATTTATATGCCATACACAAACATACATACATACCAGTTAGGTTTTTGAATCATTTGTACGTTGGAAGTCCTATGAACCACGTGACTTGCATGCTTGCTGGACAAATTCTATGCATTTTTTTCCTGCATAAAAGTATCCACAGTTCTTATAAGTTGCTAAAGTATTCATTCATACCACTAAAGGAATGAAATACGTTATTCAGCTTGAAATATGTTTTTCAGGAAGCCTGTGTTTTAAGAATGGCCATTAAGTACATCCAGTAAGTTATTTAGAATATGGGAAGTAGGCGATTTTCCCAAGTGTAAAAGATTGGAATATTATGTGAACATACTATCTCTTCTTCCTTGTTGTCATTTATAGACCAATGGCTTCTAGGAAATGATAAAAGAGCCATTATGATATGCCCAATACATACACTGAACCCCTTTTCTAAATAGCTTTTGATAAACAGATTTTTGCCTTTCACAATGTCATTATTATATGTAAAATCACCTCCATTAAGAAAGACTTTTCTGAAAAGAAGGGGAGAAAACCTAAAAGGCAATCTTGATATAGCTCTTCAAACATATTTTCCAGTGCAGTGACCCATAGCTATAATCCTCAGGAGGCTGAGGTAGGAGGGTCACAAGTTTGAGTCCAGGCTTAGCAACTTAGCGAGACCCTGTCTCAAAATAAAGGGGGCGGGCTGGGACTGCACTCCTGAGTTCAACCCCCAGTACCAGAAAACAAATACAAACATGCTTCCTGTAACTCAGGTAATGTCTGGTCAATACAGTGTCTTTTGATGCTGAGGAAGGAGGCTCATATGTCCTGGGGGCTGTGACTGGACTTGGTACCTGAGAACTCATGAATGCCATCTGTTTACCAAGAGTGTAATACCTGCTAATGAACATGTTAGTATAAAAGACAGGAAGAGAGGATGATTTAGAGTGGGGCATAGAAAGGGAGCGACAGAGGCATGCAGAGACTTATGACAAACTACCTCAGGATTTTCCAACTTCAAAGAGCCATAAGAGGATACCATGTTGTCTCCTTGCAGCATGCTGATCTGCAAGTTAATATAGCGTAAATTACTTAGGGAAGGAGAAACTACTTCATCCATATTTAAAGACTTTTAATTATCTTTTAGGCAGCATGTCTCCATAAAATGTACACTGTGTAGTAATTTAACTGACATTGAAATTCAGTGAATTGAAAACGTTTATTGCTTTTCAGATGTGTGTTTATTCTCTTTAGCATTATGCTCAGTACCTTTATTGGATTGGCATACTAGAATTTATTTAGCTCAGAGAGAAGCTGTCTATATTTCTGATGTATGAGAATATATATATATATATATATATATATATATATATATATATTTTTTTTTTTTTTTCTTTTTGAGGCAAAGTTTAGCTGGAAGTGCCTAAATTGCTCTAAGCTTTCCTGATGTGAAACATTCCTACTTTCTTCGTGCATGGGTACAAACATGACAATAGTAATAAAATTTGCAATAAAAATAATAATAGCCAACATCTGTTGGGGTTTCCTAAGTCCCAAGCATTCTTATCCAAGTTCTATTATCCCCTTTTTACTTATGCCAAAACTAAGGTTCAAAAAGGGAAAATTTACATACTTGCCAAAGATAAAGCAGTTAGTAAGTATTCATTCCTTAAACCTAAGCTGTTGAATAGGACAGTTCAGACAGAGCAGGACAGACAAGTACCAACATCTTCTTGTAATTGCCTAGTGTTAAGCCTCCCATAAAATAAATTTTTACTCAAGATCTACAGTATCTTAATGGCAATATTAAATTAGAGGTTTTGACTTGTACTACTTTTATTCTGAAGATTGCTAGTATATTCTTTGACTAGTATCTGACAGGTGCTACTTATTTTCTTTAAAAAATCTTTTTTATTTGTCCTAATTAGTTATTCATGACAGCAGAATGCATTTAAACTCATTGTACACAAATGGAGCACAATGTCTCAGAAAGTGTTACTAATAAAATCTTTAGACATAAAAAAATCAATCTGGGTCAATATGAAAATATTCAATTTAATTACCTACCTACTACTGTGTGGAGAAAGACATAAATGTAAAAGCTAGGTCTCTGTCTTAAAATATAAGGTCTTGAGGCTGGGTTGGTGGCTCAGTGGTAGAGTGCTTGCCTTGCACGCGTGGGACCCTGGGTTTGATCCTCAGCACCACATGGAAATAAATAAGTGATATAAAGGTATTGTGTCCAACTACAACTAAAAATGATAAATATTTTTAAAAATAAGGTCTTGGGCAAACATTATTTTAGATACTTTATAAGCTTTTAATCAAATATACTTTAATAAATTTATTTCAAATCCTTCTGAATGCTTAGTTTATACTAGTCAGTGTATTTGGTGCTAAAGATATAAAGGTAAATTTACTTTCTTGACATAAAGTAAGTAGCCATTTTAATAGGATATAATAAGTGCATTTCTAGAGACATAGGTGAGAGGAAATTTGTGGGGATAGCAATTAGCCTAGCAGAAAATGGAACAGGAATGCATTAGAAAATGATTCCCGTATCTATTGATCTTTGAGATTTCAGGGATGAGGAGTTGACCCCTCAAGGAAGGTGGCATGGTTAATCCAGGCACAAATAAATGAGATCATTAATTAATGTGCAAAGCCAAGAAGATGAGCACCCTCATGACATTTTAGAATGAAGTAATTAGTCCAGCATAAAGCTTCAACTACTCATCTAAAATATTATAATTTAACACTGGATATATAGCATCTTGCAAAGATCTGCGAAAAAAGTAAAAACAGTAAAAACTGGGTTTTGCTAACAGTTTTAAAGTCTAGTAGAAGAAACAGTATACACATGAAGGTAAAAAATATTAAAAGCAATTTTATACAAATATTAAAAAAAAGAAATTTTATAAATCTTTATGTGCCTCTTATAAAATGTCAGACATTGTGCTTTTAAGTTGCAGGCAAGTAGGGAAAGAAGATACAGTTCCTTCCCTCAGGGAGTTTTCAGCCAGTGTTGGAGACAAACGTGTCAACAGGAACTCTTAATATAAACTAATAAAGGCTAAATAAAGCTACACAAAAAATAGCTTGGAAACAGGAAGGATGTCCGTCCTAGGCTGGATGGTGTCACGGAAGCAATCAGAGAAGTTGACACTAAAGGACAGATAGAAATTAACCAGACCAGGCCAAGGAGAAAAGGACAGAAGGCACTTCTAACAATAATGGGTAAAGAAGTAAAAAATCCTTACTCCCCTGCCAAATCAATCAGAAAAAAAAAAGTAATTACAGAAGGGGACAAAATTGTCACAAACCACCTTATCTTCTCCAGACTCCAGAAATTGGCCAAAGATAAAGAAACATTTAATCATGTGAAATTGTTGAGATTTGAATGACAGCGGCATGAGCCCACTGCTCCTATCATCACCCCTCCCCTCCCTGAGAACTCAGTAGCATTAACAGGGACATCAGCCAAGAAAATCAGTAGCTTTGCTGACAAAAAGTAATAACTTGACCCGGAACAGAGCAGATACATTTATGTCCACTGCCATTATCATTACTACTTGCAATCTTGTCAGTAGATAAACAGGAAGAGCCTTTAATCATGGAAAGTCATGGAAGGACTACATGCCTCCACAGTTCTCTTTTGCTGACAGGTAGGTTATATGCTTATTTGGAAGGAGAGACTTAAAGGTTGCAAGTACTCTACACACCCGCACCTGCCCCAGGAGGAACAGGCAGAATGTAAAAGCTAAAGTAGTCTTGGAAACTTCCAGAATATTGAATGTTCTTCCCAAATCACACACAGATCTATCAAGAACAAGTGGAACTCTCACTTAAGAAGCCATTTGAACCCAATCTCTGACTTACCACTAGATTTACCACTTGTCTTACCACTGACCCATTCAGAATAAGGGTTGAGACCTAAAAAAGCAGAATAAAAAAATCAGAGAATAAAAAGAGACATTAGATGCTAAACAACACTGTGCAAAGAGATTTCTCACATTAAGTCAAAGTTAGATATCAAAAAGTAAAAAACAAGCAAACAAAACTCCCAAGAAACAAATAATTATAAAATGTAAAATTAAAAAATAAATACCAGAAATAGGTAGGTGTGCCTTTAGTACCAGCAACTCGGGAGGCTGAGGTAGGAAGATGGTAAGTTCCAAGCCAGCCTCAGCAATTTAGCAAAGCTCTAAGTGTCTTAGCAACATGCTGTCTCAAAAATAAACATATATATATATATATATATATATATATATATATATATATATATATATATATATATATATATATAAATAACTTAAAAAGCTGGGGATGTGGCTCAGTGGTTAAGCATCCCTGCATTCTTTTGTCAGTACAAAACAAACAAATCTCAGAAACATCAGAATACAAGGGGAAAAAAACAAAACCAAGAGTTGTTACCATAAAATATAAAAAAATTTTCAGTTTTTAGTTTTCATTTGTCATTAGAGTATTATTAAAACCCAATGAAACAGGAAAGTGTGAATAATATCCAAAAATAAAACAAATAATGTTGTTGACTAATGAGTAAAGCTAGAGATTAGATTCATGAAATACAGACGTTAAAATTTGTATAAGATTAATAAAAACATTTTTAAGCATAAATATGGAAAACATTGAAATGTCAGTGAAAATGTCACAGTAAGAACATCCTAAAACTTTCTTTTCCACAAGAACAATCAGAAAATTGTCAGGAAAATGGTATAATGAAACATTTTTAAAATTCTAGGAATTAACCAACTTCTTGCAGCAATCAAGGATGAGTTTACTCAAGAAAAAATGTCGAAACTCAAAATTAACTTTAATTATTTTTTTTTACATTTTAATCATTTTTTATATTTTATATATGACAACAGATTGCATTACAATTCATATTAAACATATAGAGCACAATTTTTTCAAATCTCTGGTTGTAGGCAAAGTATATTCACACCAATTCCTGTCTTCATACATGTACTTTGCATAATGATGTTCATCACATTCCCCATCATTTCTAATCCCATGCCCCTTCCTTTCCCTTTCCACCCCTCTGCCCTATCTAGAGTTTGTCTAATCCTCCCATGCTCCCCCTCCCTACCCCACTATGAATCAGCCTCCTTATGTCAGAGAAAATATTTGGCATTTGTTTTTTGGGGACTGGCTAATTTCACTTAATATTATCTCCTCCACTCCATCCATTTATCTGAAAATGTTATGATGGCATTCTCTTTTATTGCTGAGTAATATTTCATTGTGTATAAGTGCCACATTTTTTATGCATTCATCTACTGAAGGTTATGTAGTTTGGTTCCACAATTTAGCTATTGTGAATTGTCCTGCTATAAACATTGATGTGGCTGTGTCCCTGTAGTATGCTGTTTTTAAGTCCTTTGGGTATAGACCAAGGAGAGGGATAGCTGGGTCAAATGGTGGTTCCATTCCCAATTTTCCAAGGAATCTCCAAACTGCTTTCCATACTGGTTGCACCAATTTGCAGTCCCACCAGCAGTGTATGAGTGTGCCTTTTTCCTCACATCCTCACCAATACTTATTGTTGTTTGTCTTCATAATAGCTGCCATTCTCACTGAAATGAGATGATATCTTAAAGTAGTTATGATTTGCATTTCTCTAATTGCTAGTGATGATGAACATTTTTTCATATATTTGATATTCTTTAATATAACCTCATCCTATATGCCACTCTCTGGTTCCAGAATAGCCTTGAAATTAACCTGTACTCACAACTGAAATCATCAGCCTGACAGAAGGCAAAGTAGGGTTGGAACTCTTTCAAAGCCTCCTCCCCCCCCCCAATATTCTATATCTGACCTATCTGGTCATTCCTGGGAAGATCTTGGTTGTCAAATGATTAATATGTAAGTTTCTTTGAACTACTTTCAGGGTTAAATGTCTTTTTCTGAAAGGCAATTTTTGAAAACTATTATAAACAATTGTTTAACTTTGTGGGTGCCTGATAGTGTGAATAACAATGTAAATAACAGGGAGAAACAATAAACTAAAAGTTGATGAGAAAACCTAGGCAATGAGAAGTCCATTTGGTCTTTAGAAAGAGACTCTGGAAACCTGTAAGTGAATGCACATGCACAAGACTGTGCACATGCCAAGGGTAAAAATGTATCTCAAAACACACAAAGAGCCACTTTGTTAAGAAGAAAAACAAAAAAAGGTTCCAAGTATTTTTAAATACATATGTTTAAATTCTAGTGACTATTAAGTGAGTTAGCCAGGAAGACTCTCCAGTGACCATAGAAAACAAAGTATAGACTTTGCAGGATTACTACAGAAAAGCAACTCCACAATTTAAAACAACAACAACAAAGAACATTAACAATGATCTGCCCTAAGGAAGAAATAGTATCTGATTTCCCAGGTGTATTCTCTGACACCAACTTGGTGTCCTCCAATATCTATTCAGTTCTCACACTGACTTACCCAGAGTTAGCACCGACTTTACATGCAAATGGAAACATCCTTCACAGGATGGTCCTCACTTCAAATGCCATTCACAGAATCCAGGGACAACCTGTACTTTTGAACAATCAGCTATCAATTTAAAGGGTTCCCAAATTTAGATCATCAGGTTTAAAAATTCACTAGAATGACTCAAATTACTAACTTAAAATGCTATATTTATCATTATAATTTTATCTTCAATCACATAGCACAAGAACAAACAAATAATAAAGACATGTAGAATAAGTTCTTGAAGAGTCTCAGATGAAGAACAGCCATGCCCTTTTAACACCAATCAGGAAACATCACCCACACTACATAGCAATGTGTTCACCAAGCAGGAGTTTCCACGGAACCCTCATGGCTTGAGTTTTTATTGGAGTTTAATTATGTGGGTATGATTAATGAAATCAATGTCCATGTGTTTAAATTCAGTATGTAGACTCCCCCTACCCCTCCCAGGAGGTTGGGCTATTTCAATTCCAACTCTCTATTGACATGATTAGTATCTCTGATGAGCAACCCAAAATCTCTGAAGGGGTCGCTCTGAATCACCTCTATAGTGTAACAAATTATGCTAATAAAAATAATTTCTCATCACTCCAGAAATTCCAAGACTTTGAAGTTCTTTTCCAGGAACTAAGGATGAAGACCAGATATATATTTTCCATTATGACTCACAGAGTTGTTAATTATTATTTAAAGTGCCCTAGTTTTAACATAAAAATATGAGACATGCAAAGGATAAGAAAGATGAACCCATAGATTGAAAAATAAAACAACAGAAGTTTTCCCTGAAGAAACCCATAAGTGAGAACTAGTAAATATGCATTTAAGTCACATATTTGACAACTGTTCAAAGAGCTAATGGAAACCATATTTTATGAACAGAAAGAAAATATGACTACAATGTCTCACCAAATAGGGAATGTCAACAGAAAGGCAAAATCATAAGAAAGAGTCAAATATGGAGTTGAAAATGCAGCAATTAAAATGAAAATTTCACTGGAGGAATATGTGAGCATACAGAAGAAATTATCTGTGACCTACAAGAAAGATGAATGAGTATTATCCAGTTTGCGGAACAGGAAAAACAATGATGTTTTTCCAGATGACTTGGACTTCAAAGACCTGTTTGATATCATCAAACATACCAACATGCAAATCATGGACATACCAGGAGAGGAGAGAGAGAATGTAGAATTTTATAATAGACTTCCTTCAGTTACTGCAATGTTTTCGAGGTTCATTCCTGGTGTAGAAATCATTACTCTTCATGGCTGAGTAATAATCTCTTGCGTAAATATTCACTCATCAGTTGGTGAACATTTGAGTTGTTTCTACTTTGGAAATATTATGAAAAATGCTTCTATGAACATTACTGTACATCTTTACATGACATGTTTTCATTATAGTTCATTGCTCCATCCATTCATCTATTTTGTCCCATTGTCCCAGATGTGGAACACTTATAGGAACATAAATATAATATATAATATATAACAGCACAACATAATAACATTATATTATAATTGTTGAGGACCACAGCCGAGTCGGGATGATGCATGGCATTTTTGCCAGAAGTAATGGTTGAGAGGTGACGCCATCGAGCCATTGAGATGATGACTTTTGAGTTCTCGCGGAGTTCCCGCTGAGTTCCAGTCAAGCTCTCACAGGGATTCCTGACGAGTTCACGTTGGTTGGTGGTTCCGGTGGTGGGAGTTCCGGTTGGTGTGTGGTGTATTCCTGGAGGAGCCGCGTGAGTGGCGTTCAGGAGAGTTCCTGGGGAGTGTGCTGGTGGAGTTTGGAAATAAAGTTTGTTCCTGCTTGAGTGGCTCCTGATTTGTGCCCAGCCAGACTGCGGCAAATAATACAATATAATATTTAAAATGATACTATCAATTGATATCAAAATAGTCCATAAGCTCTAGTTTTCATTTCCAAACTATCTTAACACATCTGTGTCTATTTTGTTAAAATAGTCACAGGATTAAAAACTTGAGACTTAACAAATTAAATCATAAAATAGATTAAAATAGTTCATTCACTGGAAACTCTTTATGTCTGTTTTTTGCATTTGAAATAAAATGAGAACCCTGTTCTCTGGCCCTACATCTTCAGGGTCTCATTCTGGCCTTAGTTTTCAGCTTTTACTGCACAGTTGCTTACATCACCCTTCCATTCCTTCTCGGGGAACTCACTGCTCCTTGAACACCCCAAGCTCTACTCCATCACTGCCGTTAACTTATTTTCTAAAAAAAGCTTAATGATCATTGTGGCAAAATATTAATCTAACGTAAAATTTACCTTTTTCTGCATTTTTAAATTTAAAATTTGTTTGTAATGACTGCATTTGTAATATTGTGCAATCATTGGTATTACCTATTTCTATGATACTTTCATTTTCCCTAAGGTTCATGACACTTCTCCTTTCCAAACTATGTGATTTAAATTTCTTCTTCTCACTTCTTTGTTTCACTAGAATGTCCATACAATGTGTAATAGTAGTATGGGAACAGATACCTCTGACCTTTTCCTGTCTTTGGCGGGGAAAGTTTTCAGTCCTTCTCCACTGAACATTAGTTTGGCTTTTGTGAATGTCTTTATCATTTCGAGGAAATCCTCGTTTTTTTTTTCCCCTAGTTTTCTGAGGATTTTTATTATGAGAAGTTTTCAGATTTTTTTTTCAAATGCCTATACTGAGTCTACTGATATAATCATATGATTTATTTTCTAAATTCTATCAATGACATATATTACCTTGATTGACCTTCTGTGCAAAGGTGCAGGATGAGAGTGCCCAGGAGCTACAGTAAAGCCCGGCCCAAGGAAGTTCTGTGCAAAGGTACAGAACAACAACAGTCTTGACCTTGAGCTCAGACACCAGCTCCCAGGTATAGAGAATTCTTGCATCATGGCATAGGTGAAGAAATGCACACTTCTCTATTTTTTGGAAGAGAATAAGAAGGACTTTTATTAATTCCCTTAAATGCTTGATAGTATTCAACAGGGAAGCCATTTTGGTCCTAGAATTCTCTATGGATTCAAATTTTTCATTTGTTATATTTCTACTGAGAACCTCTATTTTTTAATTAAATCAGTATAGGCAATTTCTGTGTTCAGAGATATATGCTTTTCATCCAAAATGTCTTGTTTGCTCATATAAAATGGTTCATGATATTCTTCTATAATCCTTTGGATTTCTATAAGGTCAGTAGTAATGTTTTCACTCTGATTTCTGATGTTAGTATTTTATTGCCTTCTATTATTTGTCTTTATCATCAACACTTGTCCAAGATTTTTTAAAATTAGATACTGAATTTTAGCCTTTTGTTTTTTCCTGCATCATTTTAAATATTTTTGCACTCTCTTCTTATTTGGATGATTTCTAAAGAGAAGTTTGTTGTTATGTATATACTGGTTCCTCTATAGGTAAAATGTTTATCTATCCCTCCAACACCTTTCAAACTTTTCTCTGTGTTTTGTCTTTCCTTCAGTTTATGATAATTTAAGAATGATATATTCAAGTGTATTTGTTTTGTATTTATACTGCTCCATGTTCTCTGAGTTCCTTGGTTTTTGGTTTGTCATCTATCATTAATTTGGGGAACTCTCAACCATTATTGCTTCAAACGTTTCTTTTCTTCCTTTCTTTTATTTTTGACATTCTCATTATGCATATTTGTTTTTTTAATGGTTTCACAATTTGTAGATGTTTTGTTTTGTGTGTTTCATTTGTTTCCTCTTTGCATTTCAGTTTTAGAAGTTTATTTTTATACTTCCTTAAGCAAGGAGCCCTTCCAATACATTCTTAATTTCTAATAAAATGTTTCTGACTTTTAGCATTAGTTTTGATTATTTCCTGCTGTTTCCATCACTCTGCTCATATGACAAGTCTGTTCTTGCATTCCATCCATTTTTCCATTAAAGCCCTTTGCATATTGAACATGGACATTTTTTAAGATTTTAGTCTGATAATTAAAAAATCTCTGGTATATTTGAGTCTACTTCAGATGTTTATTCTGTATTATTAAACTTGTGTGTATGTGTTTGACTTTCATTATACTTGTAATTTTCTTTCTTTACTGCCAACTTTTGTTAGTTTTATCTGATGGGCCCTTACTTGATTCTCATAGTGAATATTAAAAGGAAAAAAAAAAAAGCTAAGTAACAACAAAAACTCTTGTTTCTAGCTGGGAGAAGGCAAAATTAGCCATTTGAAATATTCCCTGAATAATTCTCTTATTCATAATAAGGTATTCTCTAAAGTGAAAATACTTTACCAGAGCCTTAGAATAAACCCTAAAGACCATTATCATCTGTGATTTTAAACACAGCATAACAGATCTTGGATGAAGAGAAATACCCACCTCTACACTTCAAGGACAGGGAATGGAAGCACCAGTGCTGTCTTGGCTTAGGCTTAGGGGAAACAGCACAGCACTTGGATCATGGTCTTTGACTGCCTCAGAGCTGTGGCTGCACTTTGCCCTGGGAACATTCTGTGCAAAGGTGCAGGAAGAGAGTGCCCAGGAGGTATGGTAAAGCCCTGCATGAGGAAGTTCTGTGCAAAGGTACAGAACAACAACAGTCTTGACCTTGGGCCCAGACATCAGCTCCCAGGTATAGAGAATTCTGAGCATAACAAGATAACTACAATGTCTTGCAAGCACTGCCAACTTCAAGCCTGCCTGCTTTACAGAAACTCTGGACAATGGGCTTCCATGGTACAGCAGGAAAATAACAGTATGTTCCTAGCACTGCAACAGTAGAATGGATACAAAAATGTTTCTAGTGTCACTTTTTAGTGCACAAACAACAGTGTACACTAACTTCCTGATTGTGAGACCCTATATAATAACCAGGCTGAGCTAGCTCTGAGACATTGTTCCTCCATCAGAAGTTAGTGTCCCACCTGGTCCCAGCTTTCTCTATATATGTCTACGTGTGTCTTTCTTGATTTCCCAGTTCCCCTTGCAGGTTTCCAGGGCTCAGTCATCAGGTCGTGGCAGCAACCCGTTCCCCCTACTACCATTATATCATCAAGGTTCCTGTATAATAACATGAGATCAGAACTTCAAAACTGCACATCTCAGCTCTTATGTAAGAAGTATCTAGGAAACTTCTCAAACAATAGGAAAGATAAACAAAAGCAAAATGGAAGAAAATAAGAATTGAGATCATCCAAGCAGTGTTTTTTGAATATAGTAGAAAAAGAATTAGAAATAAATAACAAAATAAATTTCCAAGTATATGCTAATTCATCCAGGTACTCCTTAATAATCAAAAGTCAAAGATGAAAAATAATCTAAGGAAAAATAAAAGGTGTCATATTCAAATATATGAGATAAACCAAAGCAGTGCTTAGAGAAAAATTTATGATGGTAAACTTTATAAATAATCTCAATTTCTACCTTAAAACTAAAAATACAACAGCAAACTAGAATGAAGGCAAGCAGAAGAAACAACAGATTTATGTTTAACTGGAAACAAGAGAAAACAGACAGTGAAGAGAATAGCATGTATACCAAAGTACTTTCTTAGAGACAGTGAACAGAAAAAATAAATCCCTAGTAAGATTTATTAAGAAAAAAGTAGGAGACTCCATTACTAAAATTATGAATACAGGAAGTACTTAACAACTGACCTTATAGAAATAAAAATATTATAAGGTAAGACATTAAACTGTTGTATGTAAACATATAAGAGAGCCTAGATGACATAAAGAATACATCCCAGAGAAATACATGCTAGAAGGAAACATAAAATGCAAATGAGCTGGAAACATGGCACACACCTGTGACCCCAGCTACTCAGGAGGATGTGGATCACAAATTCAAGGCCAGTATGAGCAACTTAGCAAGATTCTGTTTCAAAAAAAGGCAAACGGGCCAATGACAAGTCTAAAGGAATTCATTATCAAAAGAATCATAAAAAAGAAAGCACAGAAAAGTTCACTGTTCAATACAAAAGTTTTTTTAAAAAATTACCCATTTTCTTCACTATTTTCCAAAACAGAGAGTCCAGTTCTTCAAAACTCATATGGTGAGGCCAGAATTAGCAAAGACAAAAATATTACATGAAAAGAAAACTCCAGACAAAGAAATTTTATCAATATAGATATAAATTATATTGAAAAACTTTTAAAGAAACTCATTTAACAACATGTAAAAATTATATATTATGACATAGTGAAATTCATTCCAGGATAAAATAGGATCATCATACATAACCATATCTCTAGAATAAAGGACAAAAAAAGCAAAGGATCAATAAACATACTCAGGAAAGGAAACTTCTTCATCTGATAAAGGGCATCTAAGAAAAACTCACAGGTAACATGATAGTTTATGGTTAAAATATTAAATGTCCCCTCTCAACATCAAGAAGAAAGATGACATCCACTGTTGTTTCTTATATTCACAGTATACTACAAAAGAAATACATATTCAAATCTAAATCAGCAAAACTTTTCATTAACAATTGTATATTTAAAACTGTTCTAAGAAATCAAGAAAAACAAAACTACTAGAGCTAATTATATTGTAAGATATAAAACCAATATAAACCAGGTAAGTTTTATAATGAATAATCCAAAAATTAAATTAAGAAAACCAATTTCAACACAAGCAGAAAAATAATAAAATGTTTGTTGGAATGAATTTAAAAACAAAGTGCCAGGTTTATACACTTATAACAACACAAACTATGAAAGAAATTAAGGAGGACTTAAGTAACCAGAAAGATCTCTCATGTTCATAGGTTGCAAAACTTAATATTGTTAATATGGCAATACCCTGAATGTTTTTCCACAGATTTAATAAAATATATGCTAAAATTCCAGCTGCCTTTAAAAAAAAATTCCAACTTCTTCTAAAATTTTTGTGGAAAAAGTAAGGATGCTAGCATAACCAAAACAATCTTACATAGATGAACACAGTTTGAGAATTTATATATCTCAATTTGAAAACTTAATATTAAGCTGCCTGTGTGGTAATAGCATAAGGATAAGCACATAAATCAATGAAATGGAATTTAAAAACTAGAAGTAAACCCACACATTTATGGTCAATTGATTTTTAACAAGTCTTCCAAGACCATTCAATTCAGAAATAAGTCTTTTCAACAAATGTTCCTAGAATGATTTTGTGCCTTTACCTCATACCACATACAAAAATTAACTCAAAATGGAAAAAAAAGACCTATGAAAGAGAGGTAAACCTATTAAACGTGTAGAAGAAAATATAGGTCTGACTCTTTAATAGCTTGAATTAGGTGATGATTTCTTAAATATACACCAAAATAATTTATTAAAAAATAAATAAATCAGGCTTCATTGAAGGGTAGAACTTTTGCATATCAAAGGATATATCAAAGGAAGTTAAAAGACAAACTCACAGAAGAGAGAAAACATTTGAAAATCAAATACCTGGAGTTCTAGTATCCAGAACAGATATTAAAAGCAACTTGCAATTCAACAATAACAAGCAGCACTATTTTAAAATTAATAGAAAATATGAATTTGCACTTTCCTAAAGAAAATATATAAAGAGCCAATAAAATAAAAACATGCTAAACATGATTAGTTATTCAGTCAATGCAAATAAAAACTACAATAGGATGTTTCTTCACATTCATTAGGATGGCTGTAATAATGAGACACAATTATAAGTGCTGGCCATAATGGAACCCTAATACATTTTCACTGGGAATTAAAATGATATGGTTATTTTGGGAAACAGTATGGTAGTTCCCAAAGCTGTTAAATATGAAGTTTATATAAGACTAAGCAATTCCACCCTTTAGGTGAATACCCAAAAGTTCTGAAAATATTTTTTACATAAACTTGCACATGAATGTTCATAGCAACCTTATTCCTAATAGCCCCAAGTAAAAACAAACAAAAAAAAATGTTTCTTGAACTGGTGAATGGATAAAAGACATTCAATATACCCACATAATAAAATAGTATTTAGCCATAAAAAATAACGAAACACTGTCATATATTATGACATGTATGAATTTTGAAAATATTGTGCTATGGGAAGAAAGTAGACTCAAAAGCCCATCATATATGATGGTTTTCATATAATTATATTAAATATTCAGATTTGGCAAACACATTGCTATGAAAAAGTAGATTAGTGGTTGAATAAGCAATTTCTACTAGTATACAAGTTGTGATGACAATATTCTAAAATTACATAGTAGTGTTTGTTGCCAAATTCTGAATGTAATAAACTGCTAAACTATGTCTTCTAAAAGAATGCGCTTCATAGCATATATAAGCTATCTTTTACCCATTATAAAAAAATTATAGTAAAATATGAGGAAAAAAAAGAAAACAATTCCAATGAAGGGATACAAAATGTGAATTGAATTAAGTGGACATTCTAGAGGAAAATAAAAACAAACTCTAAAAAATAATTCACAGAATATGTTCAATACCATATTTGAGGTATTGGAAGAAAAAAAATATCAGTGACCTTAAAATTATATCAATAAACCCATAAAATCTGAGGAACAGAATGGTAAAAAATAAAAAAAAAATAAACAGTCTCAGTGTCCTATGGGAAATTCAAAATATCTTCAAAAAAAATAAAATACTTGGGAATCAACCTAACAAAAGAGGTGAAAGACTTATACAATGAAAACTACAGAACCCTAAAGAGAGAAATAGAAGAAGATCTTAGAAGATGGAAAAATATACCCTGTTCATGGATAGGCAGAACTAACATCATCAAAATGGCGATATTACCAAAAGTTCTCTATAGGTTTAATGCAATGCCAATCAAAATCCCAATGGCATTTCTTGTAGAAATAGAGAAAGCAATCATGAAATTCATATGGAAAAATAAAAGACCCAGAATAGCAAAAACAATGCTAAGCAAGAAGTGTGAATCAGGCGGTATAGCGATACCAGACTTCAAACTATACTACAGAGCAATAGTAACAAAAACAGCATGGTACTGGTACCAAAACAGGCGTGTGGACCAATGGTACAGAATAGAGGACACAGAAACCAATCCACAAAACTACAACTATCTTATATTTGATAAAGGGGCTAAAAGCATGCAATGGAGGAAGGATAGCATCTTCAACAAATGGTGCTGGGAAAACTGGAAATCCATATGCAACAAAATGAAACTGAATCCCTTTCTCTCGCCATGCACAAAAGTGAATTCAAAATGGATCAAGGAACTTGATATCAAATCAGAGACGCGCCGTCTGATAGAAGAAAAAGTTGGCTACGATCTACAGTCGGTGGGGTCGGGCTCCAAATTCCTCAATAGGACACCCATAGCACAAAAGTTAATAACTAGAATCAACAAATGGGACTTACTCAAACTAAGAAGTTTTTTCTCAGCAAAAGAAACAATAAGAGAGGTAAATAGGGAGCCTACATCCTGGGAACAAATCTTTACTCCTCACACTTCAGATAGAGCCCTAATATCCAGAGTATACAAAGAACTCAAAAAATTAGACAATAAGAGAACAAACAACCCAATCAACAAATGGGCCAAGGACCTGAACAGACACTTCACAGAGGAGGACATACAGTCAATCAACAAGTACATGAAATAATGCTCAACATCTCTAGCTGTCAGAGAAATGCAAATCAAAACCACCCTAAGATACCATCTCACTCCAGTAAGATTGGCAGCCATTAGGAAGTCAAACAACAACAAGTGCTGGCGAGGATGTGGGGAAAAGGGTACACTTGTACATTGCTGGTGGGACTGCAGATTGGTGCAGCCAATTTGGAAAGCAGTATGGAGATTTCTTGGAAAGCTGGGAATGGAGCCACCATTTGACCCAGCTATTCCCCTTCTCGGTCTATTCCCTAAAGACCTAAAAAGAGCATGCTACAGGGACACTGCTACATCGATGTTCATAGCAGCACAGTTCACAATAGCAAGACTGTGGAACCAACCTAGATGCCCTTCAATAGACGAATGGATAAAAAAAATGTGGCATTTATACACAATGGAGTATTACTCTGCATTAAAAAATGACAAAATCATAGAATTTACAGGGAAATGGATGGCATTAGAGCAGATTATGCTAAGTGAAGCTAGCCAATCCCTAAAAAACAAATGCCAAATGTCTTCTTTGATATAAGGAAAGTAACTAAGAACAGAGTAGGGACGAAGAACAGGAGAAGAAGATTAACATTTAACAGGGATGAGAGGTGGGAGGGAAAGGGAGAGAGAAGGTAAATTGCACGGTAATGGAAGGAGACCCTCAGGGTTATACAGTGGAGGGGGTAGAGAGAGAGGAGGGGAGGGGAGGGGAGAGGTGGGGAGGGGGGAGGGTGGATGATGGGAAAGGCAGCGGAGCACAACAGACACTAGTATGGCAATTTGTAAATCAATGGATGTGTAACTGATGTGAATCTGCAATCTGTGTATGGGGTGAAGGTGGGAGTTCATAACCCACTAGAATCAAAGTGTGGAATATGATATGTCAAGAAATTTGTAATGTTTTGAACAACCCACAATAAAAAATTAAAAAAAATAAAATAAAATAAAAATAAAAATTCATATAAAATTCAATTAAATTTAAAAAAAAAAAAAAAAAAAAAAATAAATACATGTAATGGCCATTCAAGTAGAAGAGAGAGAAAAAGGGAAAGAAAAATATATAAAGTAACAATGGCAGAAAGATTTCAAATCTTATGGAAAATATGAACCTATAGATCCAAATGGTTGGTCCAAATTAACCCCCAGTGGGTAAACTGAAGAATTCAACCATCATCAAATTATTTAATGTCAGGAAAAGAAAAAGAGAATATTAAAAGTAACAAAACAAAAATAATTTGTGTAGGAGAACAGAATGTAATCAACACTTAATTGCTTGTAAAAGAGAGAAGACAGAGCCAGCTGAAACAAAGATGCACTCGAGCTGGAGAGACTGCTGAGGACCTGACATCCCATCACTTGTTGTCCTTTCCTGAGCCTCTGCGCGATCCTCACCGCTCTCAAACTCTACCACCTTGTCTGGACCCTGGTGAGAGCCACAACTTCTCCCTACGACCCTCTCCTCAACCAGTCGTCCACTCCAAGCCAGGAAAAGCCTTCCAGACCTGAGCACCGTGGTCTGCTGGACAGAATCTGCTGCACATAAAGCCTAAGGCTTAAGACTTTCGGACTTAGCATGCAAAGGGAATGTCTGTCACTAGCCTGTCATGATCAAGTGTGTTTTGCAGCGCTTAGAATTAATCTAGAATTGTTTGCTGTGAATTAATTAATCTAGAATTGTTTGCTGTGAATTGATCATGTCGATTGCAATGCCTAGCATTAAGGATTGTCGTTTTCTTGATTAAGAACCTATAGAGTGAATTGTATTGATTAATTTGAGTGAATAAAGCATTGAAAGGGGCAAAAAAAAAAGGAAAGAGAGAGAGAGAAGACAGAGGAAGGATATTCAAAGTACTAAAAGAAAAAAAAGCAGTCAAAATGAATATCTAGCAAGATATACTTCTGAAATAAAGGCAAAATAGTGACTTTTCAAGAGAGGCAAAAAATGAGAAAAATGTACTGCTAGTATATCTGCCTTGTAGGAATAATATGGGAACTCTGCCAGGAAAAAAGAACACCCGGCAGCCACTCAAATTCATAGGAAGAAATGCGGAGCTCTGAAATTGTGGGTTAAAATTCTATTTAAATATATTGTTTCTCCTATTATTGGTATTATACCTTATATAAGTGTGATAGATAGGACTATAACAGCACAAATGTGGAGGGGGAGATGGAGCTATATTTGAACAAGTCTGGTACATTTTACTAAAATTATGTCAGTATTTACCAGAAATAGATTGTCATAAGGTTAAGTTGCACATTTAATTCTCAAAGCAACTAGTAAAGACATAAAGTTAAGAAATTGACAGAAGAATTAAACTTGTTCACCAAAAATGTTAACACAAAAGAAAGAATAAGGGGGAACATAAAACAAAAACAAGATAAACAGAAAGCAATTTAAAAATTCCAAAAATGAATTCAATCATAATGATAAATGCATTAAAAGTAAAGAAACATTTCAGTTGAAATTCAGTGGTTGTCAGAGTGAATAGAAATTTAAAATCATTAAATGAAAACCATGATTCCACCTTATATTCTGTACGTTTTTAAAATATACATAAATTAAAAATAAAATTATGATAAAAGATATATGTGGCAAACCATAATCATGTGGAGCTGAAGAGAGAATATTAATACCAGATCAAATATACTTGAGAGCAAGAAATACTTCTAGAGTGAAAGAAGATCATTGCATAATTATAAAGTCACTCCATCTGGAAGGAACCAGGAAGGTATAATAATTATAAATGTACAATGACCTAATAGTAAAATCCCACTGTACATGCAGGAAATTATGGCATTATTAATAGTAGAAACAGACAAGTCACAAATTGTAGTTACAGATGGTGGGGAGAAGAATAGAAGTTCAATGGATTAGACAAAGGGGAATGAAGGGGAGGAAGAGGGAATGAGAATAGAAAAGACAGTAGAATGAATGGGAACTAATTTTTCTTTGACCTCCATATCATATACAACCATAAGAATGGGATCCTAATTGGAATGGGTTGTACTCCATGTATGTATAATATCTCAAAATATACTCTACTGTCATGTATATCTAAAAACAACAAATTTTAAAATTTTTCAATGGTTGTTCAACAATATGTCAGAAAATTAGCAGATATATGGAAGACTTGAGCACTAATGAACAATTCAATTGAAGATGTCATTATGGAATGTTTCATCCAGTAACAGCAAAACACACATCACATTTATTTGAAGTTGACATCCACATTCTCTACTATAGTGTACAATAAATAAAACAAATCTCACAAAATGTAAATAATTAAAATCGTCTAGTCTGGATGGGCATTGTGGAGTCCCACAGACTATTGAGGCTGAGGCAGGCGGATCCCAAATTCAAAGCCAGCAATTTAGCAAGGGTCTAACCAATTTAGTGAGACTTTGTTTCAAAATAAAAATTAAAAATGGCTGGGGATGTAGCTCAGTGGTTAAATGCCCCTGGTACCAGGAAATAAAATGCAGTCTGTTCTCTGACCAAAACATAATTAAATTAGAAAGCAACAACAGAAATATGTCGAGGAAACTCTCAAAATTAAACCATCTACTTAGACACACACCCTAAATGTAGCATATCAAATTTAGGGAATACAGTAAATGCGGAAAATAGAGAAAATTTTATGACTTTAGACACTTCAGTTATGAAAGTAAAGCTTTTGCAAATCAAATATATAAACTTATACCTTAAGAAGCTAGAAACAGATCACAGTTAAAGTAAACAGAAGCAAGAAAATGAAAGGTACTATGTCTACAAAAATAAAATTGAAAGTAGAAATATCAAAAAGAAACGAAAAGTTTAATTTTGAAACGATAAAAATACAATTGATAAATCTTTAGCCATACTCACCCTAAGAAACTATACAAGAAAGAAACTACAAAAATCTGGAGGCACAAACATAATTATTGACTACACAAATTAAGAAGAGTAGCAAAAAATTATTAATAGCCTTTTCTTTGCCAGCAAATTAGGGAACTTAAATTAAAAAAGACATAATTTACTAAAAATGACTCAAAAATTAAAAAGAAAATTGAATAGGTTCCTATCAGGTAAATAAATTAGTAATTAAGATTGTTCTCAGAAAGGGAGGCCCAGAGTTGGAATGCTTCACTTGGAATTCTGCAAAAATGTTAAGAAATAATATGAGTATTCCACAGATTTTGCTAGGAAATAGAGAAAAATCCCTTCCCAACTCATTCCCTCAGACCAGCGTCATGCTGAAATGGAAGCCACACAGACACAACAAGAAAACCTCAACTAACATTCTTTATGAATATTGATGCAAAAAAATCCTTATCAACTTATTAGTGAATAAAATTCTGCCACGTGTTAAAATACTATATGATTTAACCAAGTGAGAAATGCAAAACTTATGTAAACTCAAAAGTTACTTAATGTAAGACCACATAGGAACAAAATAAGGAGCAGAAACCCAATAATGATCTTAACAGTTACAGAGAATGCATTTGACAAACTCCATACTGATTCATCATGAAAACTCACAGTAAATATGAATATGAGAGAACTTCTTCTACAAGTTGAATTATATGTAGGATTACTAATGGGAAACATCATAATTAATGGTGGCACAAATCTTTCTCTGTTAAAATTGGGAACCAGGCAAAAATAGTCTTGTCATTGCTATTTGACATTGAACTGGATATTTGAACAAGCAATAAATCACATAAAGAAAACTGAAGGCAAATAGTTTGGAAGAGAAGATGGATAATTACCCTATTTCTCAGAAAATATAATTTGATATGGATAGAATTTTAAATCATTTAGATATAATGATTAAAATTTGATATACAAAAATTGATTGTCTTTCAAAGAATAATCAAAAAATTAATTTTAAAGAAAACTTCTATTCATATAATTGTAAACAAAAATTAACTACATAGAAATAGTTTTAAAAGAAACATAGTAATTGAACACTGAAAATTATAAAACATTTCTAAGATAATTTAAAGAATATCTAAAATAAATGGGACTTTTATATTCATGGATTAGAAGACAATGTTGGTAAGAAGGCAGTTGTCTCCTAATTGACCTATAGATTCAGCACAATCTGTATCAAAAATTTAAGAAATATTTTTGAAGAAGTTGATGAGCTAATCATACAATTTATATGCAAATGCAAAGGAGCCCAAACAGCCAAACAATTTTGTAAAAGAACAAATTGGGAGAACTAAAACTTGTTGATTTCAACTTTCCATATACTAGAAAATCAAAATTGTGATATTTGAATAAAGAGAGGTATATAGATCAATAGAGCAGAATAGAAAGATCAAAAATAAATCTTTGATCCTGCCTTACTTGTTTTCCTTTTTAAGGACATCATAATTCATCCACTGGAAGGAATTCCAACATTACAGGATAATGATAATTTTAGATTGTTGCCATATATTTCCTACTGTTTCTTTTTCCAAATGAGTTTTTCCTTGGCTAAGGTGGTTCTCCATTTTTTTCCAGTTGAGGGTATAGATAAATGTTTGGTATTTATAATTCACTGGGTCATGAAACATCTTTGAAGGGCAGAATACCAGCCAGGTGTTCTAGACATCAGCTGGATGCTGTAACTGGTTGTGATTGAGGTCATCACTCTTGTGTTCATGAGTTGACTGTAGTATGGCAAAAGAGGATGCACTCTTGTCTGGTGGCCATATGGTATTACTCCAATAGACACTGATGACTGTCTACCTGATCATATTCCCATTCCACTGGGATGGAATGATGGGTGGGTGCATAGCATGATTCGTAAACTTACCTTCCTCGTTGAAGACAAATGGAAACTGACTGGCTGGCATCACAAGCCAGTGGACATGACTCTTGGATGGGTATTTTTTTTCTCTTTTTTTGAGTCACAAAAGAAGTGCCTACAATCTGTCCACCAATAGGTAAATGAAACTATATGCCAAGGATGAACAACAGACCAGGTAGAAGGGAAATGTTTCCTTCCCCTAAGACACAGGACATGAGCCTACTGACCCATGTGTTCATTTTGGGAAGTTCTCTGAAATGTTAATACAGTGTCAATACAGTGTATGTGTGCCATAGACTTGTTTTTTTAGGCTCTGGTTAACAAAATCTGTCCTAATCTTCAACTGAAACAGAGTGAAGTGTAGCAAGGATGTGAGGAATAGAAATACATCTAAAAAAATGATCTTGAGAAAGGTATATTATTACCATGAAAAAAATAAAGCTTATGCCATACAAAAATTCAGTTCAAGTTGGTTGCAGTGGCACATGCCTATAATCCTAGCAGCTCAGGAGGATGAGGCAGGTGGATTACAAGTTCAAGTCCAACCTAAGCAACTTAGTTAGGTACTAAGCAACTCAGCCAGACTAAACAAAGCTCTTACAGGAGAATATTGGGGAAAATCTTATGACATTGGACTTGGCAGTGACTTCTTCAGTATTGCATCAGGAGCACAGGCAACGAAAGCAAAAAAGATACATAAATTGGACTACATAAAATCAAAATCATTTTGAATCAAATGGCACCTTCCTCTTTTTAAGTTTTTATGAATGCCTTATATATAGTATTGAAGTTCATTTGGACATAATCACAGATACATGTAAGATAGTTTGCTCCACTTCAGTCCCCAATACTTCCTTTTTCCCTCCACTTCTTCCTCCCCCTGCACCCCTTCCTCTACTCCACTAGACTTACTTCTATTTATTTATAATTTAAAATCAGTACTCTCTAGATATACATATAGGTGGAATTCATGTATTTTGTCAATATCATTCCACCCTTCCATTCTTTTCCAGTCTCTCCTATCAGCCCCTGAGCCCCCTTACTCTTCTCCAGTGACCTCCTTTCTATTTTTATTGGATATGCCTGAATTTCTTTTCCTTAGTTTGATCTAGTTTTCACATATGAGAGAAAATATTTGATGCCGCAGTCTGGCTGGGCACAAATCACGAGCCACTGAAGCAGGAACAAACTTTATTTTTTAAACTGCAAGAAAACACTTCACACACGCTCCTGGGGAATTCTCCTGAACGCCACGAGGCTCGTCCAGGAACCCCCAGCCGGAAATCTCTCTCCCGGAAATCCCTCCTCCTGCACTTCCCCAACCAATGGGAACTCCCGGGGAATCCCTGGGAATCCCCACGAGAACTCCAAAGTATCGCGAGAACTCAAAAGTAGCGGCCGAGGCTGATAGTAATGCCTCGCCTGTCAACCAAAACTGTTGGCAAAATGCCAGGGGCCATACAGACTCGGCCGTGGCTCTCAGCATCTCCCCACTTCTGTTTAATTAAACAACAAGCAATGTGGCTTAGGGACCGTGCCTGTTAGGTTGTCAAATTCAACATATGGTCCTTACCCGTCATCGGATGAGCTGACCTCTAGGCGTCAGCCTCCTGTCTTAGGTTGGTACCACTGCAATTGGATCATACCCATCACTGACTACCAGTCCAGCATATAGCCATACTTGTGGATAGGCCTATGCACCAGTAGGGCGGGGGGTGAGGTTCTTTGCCTCAGCTCTGTTGGCCCCCAAATTTGAGACCATCACTAGTAGAAGGGAGGAGGCTGCAAAGTGCCACGACACTAAGCCAATTGAGGGCTCCTTTGAAAAATTGTACCACCGGTGACACCATCAGCAAAAATACTCCAGCACTACCACAATTCGCTGCACTAACAGATAGTTCACAATGCATACAAGTGATACATAGTCCAGGCAAGTTCTGCAAGCAGTTCAAAGCAGAGGAATCTGTCAATATGTCCATTTCCTCCCAAAGTAAATCGACTCCTTGATTGAGCATTACTTGTTAAGTTATTATTCATTGATGCATCAGTTTATACAGTTTGTTGTGATAACTATCGAAGAAGCTGTAGTTTGGTTTTATCTTTGTCTTCACCGGCACTGGGATGAAGATAGGAATTCTGGCAATGATGCTAAAAAAAAAATTATGTAACATTCCAACAGGCACTAAGAAAACAATTTTTTGAACAATTTACACTATCCTGAACAGAATTATTAAATATAATGAAAAGGAAAGGTGGAAGTAAACAAACAGATCTGTTAACCTCCTTATTTGTTCACATATTAAAACAATTTTCAACAGCTGTTTACCCAATCTAAATTAAACCATTAGAATCACATGAATAAAAAAATTAGGATCCATTTATTCATGAGCGCTCCTCATATATGATATATAGACATACGCACATACAGACATACAACACAAAACAGAAGTGTGCAAACATAACATACAACACATAAGACAATAGTAAAGGCCTTGTAGCTTTACCTAGGTGAAATCTCCATTGCAATGTTTAAAAACTCCACAGTCAAAAAATAAAACTGATCAGAAAAACATTAACCTAGGTCTGTATGAGCTCAAAAATAAAATAGAACTTTATGATGTGGGAAAAGGCAATAATAAAATAAATATTGAAAAAAGCATCCTGGTTAATCACTATCGCAGATGTAAGAATAGCTAAACTGGAGCTCTGGATATCAGCAGTTATAGATTTGATTCAAATAACCTTTTTTTTTTTGTCTGTAGAATTTGCTTTGGTTAGTTTCTCTGGAATCCAAATCGGCTGTTGTTCTCCCTGTGGAAACACACAAACAGAACCCTAACTCCAGACAATCACTGGGTCAGGACCTTTCCATTGTCCTGTTAGAATATCCTTCCAAAGTACCTTAGGCTTATGTACATTTTTTGGACATATATGCCTTTCCACAGCACTAAGCCCTGATGAATCCAAATTTAAAAAGTTTAGAGTAAAAAGGGTTATTTTAAGTTTATCTTTGGGGGATATATACCCCTTTCCAATTCCCTCTTTTTGCTTTAATAAGTACATTTTAATAGTTTGATGAGCTCTTTCAACTATGCCTTGTCCCTGAGGATTGTATGGGATTCCTGTTATATGAGTAATGCCAAATGATGAGCAAGATTGTTTAAAAGAGGTAGAAGTATAACCAGGATCATTATCTGTTTTAACTGTTTTGGAACGCCCACAGTGGCAAAATTTTGTAAGCAATGATTTATAACATCTTTAGTTTTTTCTCCGGCATGAAGGGAACCCATCAAAAATCTGGAAGAAGTATCAACTGTAACATGCAAATATTTTAATTTTCCAAATTCTGGCAAGTGTGTGATGTCCATCTGCCAAATATGGTTAGGTATCAGTCCTCTAGGATTGACTCCAAGATTAACTTGTGATAAAAAGGTCACACAATTTTGACATTGTTTTATTATTTGTCTAGCTTGTTCCTTAGTTATTTTAAAATGCTTTTGTAAAGTATTAGCATTGACATGGAACCTTTTATGAAAATGTGTAGCTTCTTCTAGTGTAGAGAAAATATGTATGTCATGTGTAGTTTTATCTGCTAAATCGTTGCCCAAACTAAGGGCTCCAGGCAATCCTGTATATGCTCTGATATGTCCTATAAAGAATGGATCTTTTCTGTCCCAGATTAGACTTTGTATAGCAGAAAACAAAGAGAAAACAGTAGAGGAAGGGGAGATCCTACCAGCATCTTCAAGGGATACTATAGCATTAACTATATACTGACTATCAGAAAATAAATTAAATACAGAATCTTTAAACATCATAAAAGCTTGTAAAACTGCATTAAGCTCTACCTTTTGAGCTGATTGTTTGGGTACTAAAACTGTAAAATTTTGATCAGGGGTAACTACTGCTGCTGTACCATTATTTGACCCATCAGTGAATACATTTGGAGCATTCATGATAGGGGTTTTTCTTGTCATTTTTGGAAAAACTACAGGATGCGAAGACCAAAAAGACAACAAAGGATTAGATGGTAAGTGATTATCAAATGAAACATTAGATTTACACATGATTATTGCCCAAGTATTTAACTCATTAGCTAACTCATCAATTTGATCCATAGTATATGGAGTAATAATTTTAATGGGAGAAATTCCAAACACTCCCTTTGCTGCTTTTATTCCTTTGAGTATTAATTGTCCTACAGCCTCAGGATACCTAGTAAGAATAGTGTTAGGAGAATAAGATAAATGTATCCACAATAATGGACCTTCTTGCCAAAATACTGCTGTAGGAATATTTTTTGTTGGTATTACAATAAATAATATAGGCAAACTTATATCAATTCTATCCAAATGCATATTTTCCATATATGTTTCAATAATTTTTAATGCCTTTCTTGCTTCAGGCGTTAACATGCGGGGTGAATTTGGATCTGATGGACCTTTTAGGATATCAAATAAAGGTCCCAACTCTCCTGATGGTATGCCTAGAAAAGGCCTTATCCAATTTATGTCTCCCAATAACTTTTGAAAGTCGTTCAATGATTTGAGTTGATCTACTCATATTTGAATTTTTGGTGGACGGACCATGGTTGAGGATAATAGAACTCCTAAATAATTAATTGGAAAATTTAATTGTACTTTATCTATTGCTATCTCTAGATTATAATTTTTTAATAAATTTGTAAGTGTGGCATAACATTCTAACAATGTGTTTTTATCTTTGTGTGCTAACAATACATCATCCATATAGTGAAATATTTGTAGTTCAGGATTTTGATTTCTAAGTGGCTGGATTGCTTTGTTAACATAAATTTGACACATAGTTGGGCTGTTAGCCATCCCTTGAGGGAGTACTTTCCATTCATATCTCTGATCAGGGCCTTCATGATTCAGTGCAGGGATAGTAAATGCAAAACGTGGACTATCCTCAGGATGAATTGGAATTGAAAAAAAAAAACAATCTTTAATATCTATAGCTAAAACATACCAGCTTTTTGGCAAAGCAGACAATTGAGAAATCCCCGATTGAGCAGGTCCCATAATAACTATCTCATTATTAATGGCTCTTAAATTTTGCAATAATCTCCATTTACCAGATTTCTTTTTAATGACAAAAATGGGAGTATTATAGGGAGATACAGAAGGTTGTATATGTCCCTCCGCTAATTGTTGTTTGACCAGGTCATGGGCTGCTTGTATCTTTTCTTTAGTCAGGGGCCACTGAGCAACCCATACTGGTCTATCTGATTTCCAAGTAATTTTTATTGCCTCAGTGACCCCTTCTGAAAACCTAGTCCATGTCTATTTATTTCTTGATCTATTTGAATTGGTGCTGCTATACCTTGTTCTCCTAATCTTTTTTCTTTCCTGAAACCTTGTCTAGCCCTAATAGTGGGCACATTTGGATTGATGTTATTTGTTAATGTCAAACCTAATTGATCTAGGACATCTCGTCCCCATAAATTTATATGAAGATGATCCAATACATATGGCTGTATAGTTCCTTCACATCCTTCAGGATCCTTCCAATCTAATACCATTGCACTTCTATGGGGATTAGTTGCCACTCCTAGGCTTGAAGCATTTGAGTGGCTTGTTGTAACGGCCAATGTTTTGGCCATTCTTGACAAGATATGATGCTAAGGTCTGCACCTGTATCCAGTAGTCCATTAAATTCATGTCCTTGAATATTTAGTTTTAGCATTGGGCAAGAATCTAAATTCAAAGACAGCATAGCCCAATCTACACCTGTGGAGCCTAATCCCCTGGAACCTCTTTCTATAATACTACTGGAAAATTTATCATGTAGGCTGGGTATTATTAATAACTGTGCTATTCTATCTCCTGATGAAATTACTGATATACCCTTTGGAGAACCAGCTATAATTTTTATTTCACCTTCATAATCGGGATCAATTACCCCAGGACTTATCATAAGTCCTTTTAGAGTAGAAGAACTGCGTCCTAACAATAAGCCTACTGTTCCTTGGGGAAGAGGTCCTTTTACTCTTGTGGGAATGATTTGAACTCCCATCTCTGGAGTTAGTACTGCTCTGGTGGAGGTGCAGATGTCCAACCCTGCGCTCCCTCTGGTTCGTCTGATGAGAGATCTGATGGATAATGTGTCCTGGGCACTACCCTGATGGTGTTGCTGGGTTCCTTCATGGTGTTTTTTGGTTCCTCCAGTGCCCCGTATATTTGTGGTCATGGACCCCGGAGCATTGGGCCCCCCTGTCTGTTTTTTGGCAATGGAGCCGGATGCCTTTCTCCACTATATCGTGAGTAAACACCTGGTCCTTGTCCATTTTTTGATAACGGAGTACCCTCTATGGTGGTTTGAGAATGGCATTCATTAGCCCAATGTCTCCCTCTACAGCATCGTGGGCAAATACCCGGTATTCTACTCCTTTGATACCTAGCTTTGTTAAACCCTCCTCCTATGGGGCAATTCCTTTTAAAATGTCCTGTTTGTTCACAATTATAGCATGTTTTTGGCCTAGCATATAACACCTGTTGTACTGCTGCCAAGACTTGCCCTTGTTCATTAATGTCTCTACATAATTTAATATATGTGTTTAAATATTCATGTCTCCATGGTCTAATGACCTCTCTGCAGCAATGATTTGCTCGGTCATAAGCCAGTTG
This sequence comes from Marmota monax, assembly GCF_021218885.2. Classification (NCBI taxonomy): domain Eukaryota; kingdom Metazoa; phylum Chordata; class Mammalia; order Rodentia; family Sciuridae; genus Marmota; species Marmota monax. The sequence continues at coordinate 4,723,022 of NW_026695198.1, read as the reverse complement.
TTTTATAAATGGCATTGCTTGTTCTGTATCCCCAAAAATTCTGGAAGCCTTTTGAATAAGCCTATCTACAAATTCAGCATAAGGTTCATTAGTTCCTTGTATTACCTTAGATAATTGTCCTTGTAAATCTCCATGCCCCTGTAGAGTTTTCCATGCCCTAACCACATCTACAGCAATTTGTGCATATACGCCAGGATCATATTCAATTTGTTGCCGTTGACCCTCATAAGGCCCTAACAACATATCTAGATTTCTTTGAGGGTAACCGGCTGCTGCATTTCACCTAGCTGTCTCCGTGCAAAATTCCTCATTGGCAACCTTCCATAACAAATATTGTCCTCTATTTAGCACAGATTTACACATACTAATCCAATCTGCTGGCATCATGTCCAAGTTGGTAATGGATTCGACCATGCTTACAGTGAAGGCTGCTTGAAGACCATAGGTTATTACAGCCTCCTTTAACTGCTTCACTGTTTTGAAATCTAAAGCACGGTGAATTCACTGCCCTCCTGCCTGCTCAAGTACAGGGCATGCTAATCTTTGAGGTCCTGTCTCAGGATCGCATCTATCAACTACGGGGGTTGAGGGCCACTCAGCTATCTCCATAGGTGAAGCTGTTGGTTGAATTACGCCCTCTGGTGATAGAACGGTGTTAGTAGCAGCCTCCTGTTGTAGCTTTTTCCCTAATAGCCCCTTTTCCTTTAAATTTTCTTCCTCTGACTAGCTTGAGAGACCTTCTCTTTTGCTTGATCTAAAATGTCTTTCTCCATGGTCTGAACCTCTAACAATTTACTTAACAGTCTTTCAGTTTGTTTTTTACTAATTTCTAATCTGTTATAAAGATAATGCAACCCAATAAGATAACACAAAACAAAACCGAAACAGAATGAAACAAAAACGGAACCAAAAATCGTTGTATCAATTTTCCTATTTTCTTGACATGTGCATTTGGGGACTATTTCTATCTCTTCCTCAGGGGCGAACAACTTCAAACCTTGAGCCAACCATTTTTCCCAGTCTTCCTGAGAAAGTTCTAGGGATAGGCAGCTTGAAACAAACACAAAACAAATCAAAACAAGAACACATTGTTTTTTAAAATGGTCACCCATTCTCTCGCCTTCCCTTAGGAGCAAGCAATTTCACTTACCCCCAAGCTTCAGATGTTCCCCGCACGGGCCACCAATTGCCGCAGTCTGGCTGGGCACAAATCATGAGCCACTGAAGCAGGAACAAACTTTATTTTTTAAACTGCAAGAAAACACTTCACACACTCTCCCAAGGAATTCTCCCGAAGGCAGTGCAGCACATCCAGGAACCCCCAGCCGGAAATATCTCTCCCGGAATTCCCTCCTCCTGCACTTCCCCAACCAATGGGAACTCTTGGAGAATCCCTGGGAATCCCCACGAGAACTCCAAAATAGCACGAGAACTCAAAAGTAACAGCCGAGGCGGCTAGTAATGCCTCACCTGTCAACCAAAACTGTTGGCAAAATGCCAGGGGCCATACAGACTCAGCTGTGGCTCTCAGCAATTTGATGTCAAAGGGCACTTTCAGTAGAATGGAAAGTAACCTGCAGAATGGGGAAAATATTTGCAAATATATGTGATCAGAGGTTAGTATCTAGAACATAAAAAAGAATTTCTCCAACTCAATAACAATAACAAAAACAAACCAATGGATCAAAAAATCTGCAAGGGGGCTTTGAATACATATTTCACCAAAGAAAATGTACAAATTGCTCATGAATAATAAAGAATATAAAGATCTTCAACATCACATCTTTAAAGAATAAAAACCAAAACCACATTCACATTCTGTGTCCATCCTTGGGTAATCATTCTTTTATTCTTTACTTTTAGGGGATCACCTTCTATAGATTATAAATATAATTGAGAGTATATGGTATTTGTCTTTCTGTGTCTAGCTTATTTCACTTAACATAATGCCTTCCAGGACCATCTGTGTTTTTACATATGATAGAATTTCATCCATTTTATAGCTGACAAGAATTCCATTTTGTGTGTGTGTGTGTGTGTGTGTGTATATATATATATATATATATATATATATATATATATATATACATATATATATAATGTTTTCTTTATCCATTTATCCACTGATAGAAAATTCTATTGATTCCATTTTGTGGCTATTATGAACAATGCTGCAATCAACATGGGAGTCCAGATATCCCTTCGATACACTAATTTTATTTCCTTTGGGTATATAATCAACAGTGTGATTGCTGGATATAGGGTAGATATATATTTGTTTTAATTTTTGAGGAACTACCATATTATTTTCAATAATGACAGTATTAACTTACCTTTGTATCAACAATGTATAAGCGTATTCCTTTCTCCACATTTATATCAGCATTTTTTCTTTTTTGATTTTAACCATTCAAATTGAATAAAGTAATTCTTCCTTCCTTGTGGTTTTGATTTGCATTTCACTGATAATATAATGATGCTGAAAATTTTCATATACCCACTGATGTTTTTCTTTTAATAATTTGATCTGCAAGTGGTTAACTTTGTAAATATGGAATATATATATATATATATATATATATATATATATATATCTTTATTTATAGAAATTGAACTGCTAGGTCAAATGTTATGCACATCTGGAAGCTTTTGGGCACAACTGCACAATAAAAAATATGACTTTAAGATACTGTGGTCACCAGCCAGTACTTGCACAAATTATATAATATGGGTGACATTTTAAGTAATGAAAGTCTATTCATAATTTTATAAAATTTAATAAGATGCTTAAAACTTATACAATGAACTGGCTTTATGAGATTATTACTCCAATGATTTACCTTAAATGAATTATTCATATTTTTTGAAGAATAAAATTTAATTTAGGCATGCTAAGTCTAAGAAAAATGCATATTGTTCTATGTTATCCAAAGTGGTGATTTGCCTTTAAGGAAACTGGTGCTGTTGAAAATTGGCCATAGTTCACAAATGGGCAGCTTTTAATGGTTTCTAAGGAGGAATAAAAGGGAGGACCCTATACTGGAGACTACAAGATAACTCAATATTGCAACACAAGAAAGATGGCAGATGGCGTCACCTACCTCCCCGATATGCACATGGTTTTGTAGAGTTGGTGAAATTCTGAGACAAAATCAATCTGAAGCAAGTTGCTCAAAGACAGAATGAGGTTCATGTTACAAAACCACCAGTGAGTGTAAAACATAAAAATCAAAGTGACAGCTGGTACAAAAAGAAATATTAAACACTGACACCCAAAAATGAAGCAACATCCAATTTTAACTAGAGGAAAACAGAAAAATTCTGGATGGTGGCCTTATTTTAAAAAGTAATGAACATGCACAGGTTTTCCTTGTCATTTCCTAAACCTTTAACTGTTATTTTTTATCATATTAGGTTTTTATAAATAATCAATAGATGATTTAACATATATAAAAACAATAGAAAATATACAAATATTACCACATTTTACATAAGGTCTTTGAGAATCTTGGATTCTGGAACCCAAGGGGTCCTGGAAACTATCACCCTCCTACAGAGAGGGTTGATTATATATCAGACAGAAGAAAAGAGTAAAATGGGATATAAGCAAAGGTCAATATATAAGTTGCTTATTGTATTAATGTGACCTTGGAGACAATATAAATATCCAAGGGTTTGATGTCGATGCCCATGGGAGGTGCTGTCAGGTACAGGAGGGGTCCCCCTGGGCACCATGTGTCTACACTCAACCATGTAAGCTGACAAAGGCTAAAAGCAGCTTGCTGACCCCAGGAAGGACCTGTCTGGGATGACGATTTGCACCATGTCTCTTGCCTTGCACTCTCCTCTGGAAGGCCCTTTTAAGACAGTTTCTCAATCCTGCTGGTTCTGAGGGACCTGGGGCTCAGGCTTCAATGTCATCTGCACTTGGGTGCTCTGAAGGACTCCCTTTGTTTCAGTGTTGTCCTTTTCAGTGTGTCTTAGGGTCACAGAGCACTGGCAGCTATGGTGTACGCCTCTTCTGATAACTAAATCTAAAAGTGGTTCCTTGGTAACGATTTGGCCTTACTTTTGAGAACTACAAAAGTTCCAACAGGAAATTTCTGTCCAACCCCTGCATAGCTCCTAAGACTAGTGGTGTCTACGGGACTACCCCGCTCCCTTATGAATTTACTGGTCATTGTAGTCAAATGTATGATAGGTTCCTGTTTTTCCCTTTCTCAGAGACTTACTTAAGAAAACTTAAATTACAGATAATTTCTCTGTCCTTTTTAAATGTGCATGTTTCTTTTACAACGTAGATCTTATGGATGTGGGGACATTCATTTGCAATGTAATCAAGAAGGTGAGGGCCCTGAGTCTCAGTCTCTGGGGATGTGTAGGGGTCTAAGGCCCATGATAACTGGCTGAGGGACACAGATGGCCTGGTCATCTCCCTAACCTGCCTTAAGCTAGTCCTGTGGCACACTCCAGGATTTAGTTGCCTCCAGGATGGCTTTCGTTTTGGCCAGTGGAACTTAGTCACACAGAGATCTTTCCCTCACAATAGTAGAACTGAATAAAACTGCCTTTAACTAAGTCCCATCCTCTTTCTCTTTGATAGGTGGACTCATCTTGTGAGTCTGAGCTCCACCCCTCCTCCCAGCCACAAAACATCTGCCACTTCCTTCCTACCCAAGCTGCTTCTTTCTCCTGTGCAGGAACACAAACCAGAGGACCTTTTTTAACTCAAGGAAAATCCAGTGTTTGATTTAGTATAATGACTTAGAAGTTAGTATTCTTTGATGTGACTGAGGTGTGCCTGTGCACTTGAGCAGTCAAACCTCAATCTCAAGTTATTATGGAGTCTAGGTGACCGCCCCCTGCTGTGTAAGTGTGCTTACCAGACCAGCTGCCATGCTATTTATGTCATCCCCAGGGAGTCTGTGTGACCGTGGTGGGGACAGCACAATTATTGTATCTGTTTTCAATGACTTAGGAGAAAGGTGGACAAGTTCTAGGCCTAGCTCACAGGTCTATGCAGGCTGTGGCATCTGCTCCACTGCCTGCCTCCATTTCATACTGAAGGTAATGACATATATGTGTACCCATGTATCTACGATGCACGGTTATGTGATATGTGTATGTTTGTGTGCATATAAAGTCAATAGTAGTTCACAAATAAGTAGATTTTAATGTTTTTAATGAAATAAGAAATTGTCACAAAATGACTCTGAAGATTGCATAAAAATACTAAATCACATCACTTACACTCCATTTATGCAAATGGTTTTGTAGAATTAGTGAAGTTCTAAGATTAAAAAAAAAAAAAAAAAAACAATAGTCCAAAGACAGAATGGGGTTTGCATTACAATAGAAAATCATAGTGACAGCCAGTACAAAAAGACACATGAGACATTGACACCCTAAAGACAATATCCACCCACAATCAGAGAAAAGCAGAAAACTTCCAGATGTTGGTACTGCTGATCGGTGACGTATATGTGTGTTTATTTATTTATGCATATACAAATACGTATGCGTGTTATTCAAAATACAGAATAGTCTAAATATGCATATATTTCCATATATGATTCTGTGTGTATATGTATGCACGTTTACATACTTGTATATACATGCACACACACACGTGTAGATATGTAGATATAACACGCACACACACACACACACACACACACTTGTATATCTTTAGATCCAATTTGAACACTCCTGGAAAGCTCAGCAAAGAAGGAAGAAGAGCTGCAGTGTAGGAGCAGGCTGCTCTTTGGGGGAAGTAAATGTGCAGATGTGATAGAAGTTGAGATCCCAATAGTCTCCCAGGACTTCACTAGTTCACCCTGCTTCTCATTTTACTTTCCAAAATATGTCGGAGATGACATTGCTGTTTGACAAAAACAATGTGATAATTATGTGAGGCATCCCTGTAGGTCATAATTTCCAGAAAAGGTAAAGGTGACTCTTTGCTATATTTAAATCTACTGTGATGAATGATAACACTGCTCCATCTGCATTTTAATGATCACATCATTTTCATATAAATCACTGTGTTCACAGGGAACACAGTTCTTTGTTGCGCCCACCTGCTGTGAGAATGAGATTTTTAAAAAGTGAAGTTTCAATTGTGCCACCAGTGTTGTTCCTCAGAGCTCTGAAGTGGGTCATTCTAAACCTGAAGAAGAACTTTTTGCCAAGAATTCTCCATGGATCTGTCTGTACACTAAGCTGGATAATAGCCCCTATCTGTCTTAGATAAAGTCCTTTGTAAGTAAGAGTTAGAAACTACGAATGGAAACTATGCAAAATGGGAAAAATTAATGATAGTCTAAAATGCTGTTTCAAAATATGTGTCTATGTCTTGTCATTCATCAGGTTGTGGAGGCACACTGGGATTTTAGAATAGCTTTCAGCAGGAGAGGTATGCTTGCAAAACCTCATGTCGCTATGGCAAAGAGAGCTGGTAAATACAGTATATGTTGATATATTTTGGAAACTTAGGAGTCAGGGGTGTATAACAAGCAGTATATTTTCTGGTGAATTTATACTAGACATGTTTTTTAAATTAAACTAGAATTGAAGGCAAAAAGAAAAAAAATGATGCAAACATCAACTTCCAAAGTCACAGAAAACAGGGTTGCCATCATATAAATTGCAAAAAGACAAAGCAAACTTTGGAACTTTGGAGTTAAATGGTATTACTGTACTTCTAAAGAATCTGTGGGGGAAACCAGGTCAGCCAGCCACTACAGAAGCCAATGAAAGGGCCCTATTTTGCTTTAGATCTCACATTCTAAGAATTATTACTTAAATGTTATATCCAGTAAACAGAATTTTTTTTTTTCGTGGTGCTGGGGATTGAATCCAGGGCCTGTGCCTGAGAGGCAAGCACTCTACCAACTGAGCTATATCTCCAGCTCAGAATGCATTTTAAAATGGTGCTTGTTTGAGTATTATTTTGTGTTTGGTTGACTATGTTTCAAATACTATAGGAGAATGTTGTGTATTTATCCACAAGCGACAGACTGTCAGCAAGTCAGTCCGTTCCAAGGCAGGAGATGGAAGGAAAACAGGAAAAGCAATAAGGAGCCCTGAGGTGATAGCATGGTACATGGTCTTTGACATTTAAATCATAACTTTAAAAGTCGTAATTCCAATACTACTTTAGATCTGTAAACACAGGCTGATTCCAGCACTATTAAAATAGCAAGAAAGAGAACCATTATGAAAGGTTTCAGAGAACATTGCTTCTTGCTAAAAGCCTAGTGACCCAGTGTTGGTTCTGTGTTAAATGTTCAGATTTTGAGCTGCACAATGATCATCAGGGTTGGGGAAGTCAATTAGGGAAAGCACTGCAGGAGGATGGCTCTTGCAACTTACTGACCTTGACTTGCCTGGGTCTGATGAAACAGAACAGACATCATTGAACTCAGAGAACTTCGGTGGGTGCCATTGTTGATTTCTGCTCTTGTAAGGTTCATGCAATAACATTATCTTAAGTAAGATAATTGTAGGCTAAGCAATCAAATGAAAATACAGAAATGTCTAAATGATCAGCATAGTTTTTTTTTGGAAATTATTATGAAAACATTTATAGTAACTAAGGTTTAGGTAGGAATTTATAATTTGTCAAGATATTTCCCTGGTATTTTCCTTAATAGATTAAATACAAATCAATGGGGTATTTTCAGGTTGTGATTAATTTCTCCTAGTTACTTCAATAAACATGAAGAAACAAATGATATATTTTTGGAAGAAATGGATTACCCTTTTGGACAACTAACACCAAGCTAGCAAGTAATTCTTAAATTTCCACACAGACAATGCTTTCACTACATTTTTTTTCCTCCCATTTTCTTGGATCTTTTTACATTTTACATTCTTTTATTTTCCTTCTGATCTGATCTTCTTTTCTAATATTTTCTTAATATCAACATATGTATGCCAACTCTAAGACCTTTATATAACATTTAAGAAATATTTGACAATGCCCTGGAACATAAGGAATGTTAAAATAGAACAGAGTCAATTTTCATCAATTTTGACAAGGAGACATTTGTATTAACCAGGAATCTTCCGATTTGTTTGAATATCTAAAGAGTGTGTTTCTAAGCAATTATTAAATCAGATCTAAGAATGTGGCAGTGCATATAGATTGGATCTTCACTTCTGAAGTTCAACTTTGGACCATTTTTAATTGCTCCAACATAACTGTAACATAAATACAAATATGTTATTTATGTGGGAAATACTAAATTATCCCATGACCTAATAAGAAACAGACATTACTAGAGCTCCAGAAACCTTCTGTGTTCTTTGAAACACTCTTCTACCTCACTAGAGATAACCTCTCTTAACCTTTGTCATAATTAACTCTTTGATTTCTTTATAGTTTTTTCCTGTAATATGCATATGTTAAAGATTCTGTGACTTTTTTCCTGTTTAGCATCTTATAGATCACAAACTATAATTATTCTTTCATGTTGTATTCCTTTTACTCTACAATGTGTCTACAAGAATTATTCCTGTTGTTGCTATAGTTCATTTATCTTTATCACCGAATACTATTCTAATCTATGAATGTACAGAAATTATTTATCCTTACTAATATCTAGGAAAATTTGTTCTCTTTCCAATTTAGTGCTACTATAAACAATGAGAACTAGAAAGATATAGATGTATATTGCCTGAAATGCATTGTCTAATTTCAAATAATTCTTTCACATCTTTGTGTACTCTGAAGTCGATTCTCTCTTTCTATCAGTGTTGGTCTCTGTGGCTATGATTAGATGGCTCAAAGGAGAAAATGGTACTCCAAAGAATAGATTATGAGAGTCTGCAGCTCTGCCTTGGGTTCTACCTTGCTAGCTCATCTGCTCTGCGTCTCTCTGTCCTCTCTCTCTCCTCCCCTCTCCCTCTTCTCTTTCCCTCTCTCTATCAGATTTCTCACTCTAGAGGAAGCCAGCTTCCATGTTGTAAGCAAACCTGTGAAGAAGCCCACGGGTCAGGGAACTGAGGCCTCTGACCAATAGCTAGTGAGGAAGTGAGGCCCCCCTCACCCAAATAAATACAAAAATGGGTTTAAAAATGGATTTTCCTATTCAGCCTCAAGATAACTGCCATTCTGTCCTGAAAGATAGACTGTAGCCTCATAGGAAACCGTAAACCAGAAAATTTATGCCAGATTCACGACCATGAGAAATTATATATAATAATGTGTGTTATTTCAAACTTCTACCTCATGGGATAAGTTTTATGCTATAATACCAGGATTGAAATTGTTGGACCATACATTTTGTGTATATGAAATTTTTAAAAAAATTGTTTCCCGATCCTTTATAACATCGGTCTTATTGAACGTTAGTATTGTTAGAATTTTGTTTTTATTTTAGAGAATCTTGTGCCTGTAGAATAGTGTCTTAGTATGGTTTTAATGTTTATTTCCCTGATTATTAATGAAATACTGATCTTTTTGCTCTCCTCACTTCCTATTTGGGTCATTCTTTTGTTAAGTAATTCTTCAAGTCTTTTATCTGGTGGAATATAAAAACATTCTCCCTAACAAATTTTAACTTTTGGATTGTCACATTTAGGTATTTATATGCAAGTAATTTTATTCATATGATAAGAAGTATGAATCTTTTTTTTTTTTTTTTTTTTTATCCTTACAGGTACCTATTTGCTGAAAAGTTGTCTGTTTTGATTTGGATTTCTTTTTTCTTTTCTTTTCTTTTTTTTTTTAAGCAAATGCCCTCAGGGCAAAAGAAGTTTTGAATGCTGGTCTTTAAAAGATTTGTCCTTACCAATAGACTTTGGCTTTATAAATTTCTTACCAGCTAGTTAGCTTTGGGGAATCCATAAGAAGCACTTAAATAGGTTTTGTCTGTGAATTTCATGTAACATTTTACATTGTCTTTAGTGAAAGGGTAGATCTGAATTATTTAATCTCCCATAGCTAGAATAAATTTCTACTCAACCATTTCAAGATTTAGAGTAGCGTAGCTTTTAAATTAGATATCATCTTGTCTGTCTAGTTTCAGGGTCTATTAGCTTCAGCACCTTATCCTGTATTATTGAATAGTAAAGAAAGGTCTTTCAAAAAGTCAACCTCTCTGATCTTGAAAAAAAAATCATTAAGAGCACACGATAGAAACATAAATTCATTTGACTTCAAAAATAAAATGATTATGTATGTTTTCTTCTACTATACACACAATAATTTTGACTAAAGAACCTGCACATGAGTGTGTCTTTCAATGGTATTTCCTCTTCTCCGTGGGTCTATAGATGAGACCCTGGGCCTGCCTCTGAACTTCAGGTTGATCTGGAAAGCTCTCCACACCTTTATCCTCCGAGTATCTACAGGATCAGTGGGCTGCTGGATTGAGTTAGTGTCCTGGTAGTAGCAGAACATTCTGGGGGGCATTTCAAGCTTTTGCTCATGTTACTTCTGCCACAGCAATGTTCATCTGTTCATAGAAAGTCTCACAAAGTTAAGAAAAGTCTTGCATCTTTATTAAAAAGAACTGCAAAAGATGGGAAAAGTGCAGTAAAGAACCAGACCAGTGACTCAATTTATTCAAATACACAGACTCAGTAGAAAAACAATGTTGTTCCTAGCACACAAACATGGTTTAGGCAATACATGGTCACTTTTCAAAAGTTGTTAAGTTAGGATGATTTTTAAAATCGTATTTATGATATTTTAATTTTTCTATGAAGAATATTTAAATTGGATAACATGATTCTTAAAACTCTATAAAATACTATAAAAATATAACAAACTCTAAAGGTATGTCAAATCTTATGAAAAGTCACTTGACAGCTATGTTGTTAGACACCAAATGATATGGTAAATTACAATCAGAGAACGTCAGATGTTTCCATATGTAATATATAGGATCATTAATCATATATTTTCTCTTGTATGAATCTTTTAGAGAGCCCACACATTCCAATAATTGAAAATATCCTTGTAAATAATGTTATAATGTTGTATTACTTCTTCTATTTGTCTTTTTTCCTCTCTTCTATTTGAGCAGATATTGTGGTATTGCTTCTAAATTAGAACACAAATGTATAGGATCCAAATATTAGCAGTCCAGAAGCCTAAATTGAAGAACTTCAGGTCCAAACACCCAGAGTAATTTTGAAAAGCAGATCTTTTTCCTTTTTGCTTCTCAAGGTAACTAAAAACTTCAGGTAACAGCCAGTGAAGTGACACAGTTATTTATGATATTGAAGTTTTTTTCTGACAAACTTTGACTTTAGTTAGCAGCAGGCCTCATGAAATGAGCAACTTTATCCAGATTACGTGGTACTAGAGAAGGACTCACAGGATGACTTCATTCACAGACCCAGGAAGTTAACAAAAATATATGAAAATGAAAATCACTTTAAAATTAACGTAAATATTTATAATATTGTCTTGATTATTAAAACCTAAATAATGTGACCATCATTACAGCCATAGAAGGAAGGTCCTTCTTACAAACATAAATCAGTGTTGAGACAGTGCATGATGTAGTACAAAAAGAAGGTCCTCCCCAGAAGTAGAAGTGGAAAAGGTTTCTCCAGCATCCGGAATTGAAGATAGAGCCTAGGGCTAGAGCATGCAGGGGGATGGTGCTGCCTGACTTGCAGTTTCTAGAATTTGATTTTAAGACTCTCATAAGAGAGTTTTATGAGATAAGGTCTCAGGCTTGAGAAAAGTGGAAAATTGGAATGCAAATTCTTTCATTAATGAGCAATCTCAAGAGGGACTAAAAATCTTTAGCCACTGGTCCAGGAAGACAACAAAGCAGCTTTGTTGGAAAATACATCCAGAAAATTCTCACATAAAAATCTAATTCTCTGGCTTTGTATTGGTGGCATGCAAATTTACCGTGATTATTGTGTATGAGAAACCCCAGTTTAAGAAAACCTGCTCCATATCTATTAATGATACCTTTGGGGATCTTCACAGAAAAATGCCCCCACATTCCCATTTAAGAGGAGTTTGCATTTAAACATTACAAACACAAGAGGGAAACAATCCACCTGAACTAGCAAGTGGAACAAATAGAGAATTAGCATTGCATGGACACAGGGGGGGCTCAGACAACAATATGAATAGGAAGGTAAAATGAATGTTTATAGTGCTTACAGAAATGTAGTTAAGCAGTCCTTTAAAAAAGAGATTATTATATAAAGAGAGTTTTATAAATAATAAAGCATAATTTTGTGAAATGAAAAACAGTCAATAAAATATAAGAGCCACTGGGTGGGTTATAACAGGTTAGACACATATGAAGAGAGAATCATTGAACTGGAAGAAAGGCTTAAGAAGTTTCACCTCAAGAATATGGCACAGTGAGAAAAGATCATAGGCATTGATTCAGTTCATCCTCACTTTAAGTCTATGAGGAGAATGCTAGTATAATCTCCATTTCAAAGATGAGGTAATTGAGGCAAAGGAAGTTCCAAAAAACTTGGTCCTCCCTCATCAAACCTGAGACATAGAAGAGTATTAGACTCTGAGGGTTAGGGCTGTGCCAAGATTTTAACCACATAGCCAGGATGTACTTCTAGTCTTTTATGGTTACATTTGGAGTTTATATAAACCATATATTGTTTCTAAACAAGTTGTAGATTGACAGCAATCTGTCTTCCTGCAGAACATATGAAACTAAAAGTGATTTAGCCATCTATTTAAAAGATTCATTAAGCTCTAAGTCTTTACCTCTTAATATTATTTGGAAAAAAATTTCAATTTATACTTTTAACATTAATTATGATACCTTTGATAGAGTTTGTAGTAGAAGTATCTTGATATTTTATCCCTACCTGCAATGCTAATAAAGAGCTTCTTTTCTCTCATATCTTTCCTTGGGATTATCTTCCTTTTATCAGGATGTATTGCTATTTAGTGACTGAAGATGATGGAATATCTTTGCCACTATTTGTAACTATTCTTACTTTGCCCTCTATCTTGTGTGATGGTTTATTTGGTGTGAATTTATAGATTTATTGGTTTTTCTCAGCACTTTTGGCAAACAGTAATCCTTTGCATTTCATCATCTATATAGCTGGTAAATAACCAACATGTAGTCTTTTAGATTCTAAATGTATAGTGCATACAATAAATTTGCTTACTTTACACTCTGGTGTTCCTAAGCTTGGATGTAGATTTATCACTATTGGAAATCAGAGAGCTTTTTTAAAAAATTTTTATTTATTTGTTTTTATTTTTTAAAAATTTTCCTATGTCTAGAAAATCTTAACTATGTCTCTCTTTTTTTTCTCCATTTTATTCACCTGGTAATCTGAGTAGACACAAACTAGAGTGTCTCAGTCTATTTTCTATATTTTTTAACAACCCTTAAATTCATTTCATGCCCGCATTTCTTTGTTTCATTCTGGGTAGTGCCACATGCCCATGTTATAATAATATAAACTCTTTCTTTCACTAAGACCAGTATAAATTTTGGCTAACATACCAGTTGACTTTAAAAAAAATTCATGGCTATACTTTTTCATTTCAAGTATTCCTGCTTATTTCTTTTAAAGAGGTATTTTTGTGGTTTCATTTCTACTAATTTTTTAGATGAGAATTCCTTGTTTAGTTTTGATAGGTATTATATATAAATCAATTCTCTTTGGCATATTAGTCATATTTAGACTTAGCTATTCTTAGGCTTAGCCATTCTTAGACTACTCCATTGAACAATTTTTTGGATCTGATATGTATCTTGTCAACTGCATTTTTCAGTAATAGTTTTTATCTTTATTGATTTGGGACTGTGTTTTTAGATTCATGTTGAAAGAGTGGTATTTTGTGTGTATGTGTGTGTGTGTGTGTGTGCGCACATTTACTGTGAGTTTATACATACCTTTCTAGTAGCTTCCTATTTGATTTTTTCTCCTTGATAGTTGATTCTTAGAATGATGGTTTGGGTCTCCCAACCCACAGTGATAACAAAAGTAAGTAACAGTTACTATGTGCTTCCAATAAGTGATTTATCTGTATTAACCCACTTCATTTCTAAATTGAACTCTCTGATGTAGGCACTAATTTTATTCCCACTTCAAAAATGAGTAATAGAAAGTTTAAATAATATTCTAAAGGTCCGTAAGATGATAAATGCAAGAGTCAGGATTTGAACACAGGCATCCTTGCCCAAGTCTTCCTTTGCTTAAGCATTCTGTGAAACCTGAAATTTGGGGAGAGGAGTGATACAGTCACTGTGATTGGTTAAGCTCCTCCCTCCCTATTGACAGAGCTGGGTCTGGGGCATCCAGCTTCCTGGCTCACAGTAGATGTTAATTTCATGCCATCCTCAAGTTCTCAGCTCAGAAGCTGGGCAACTGTGCAGAAAACTGGCTCCAATCTGCAGGGGTGAATTCCATCTAGATTTTTGTGTGAATTGCCTTTTTTCTTTCCTAGATTTCCTCAGTACCCACATTCAGCTTTCTAACCAAGTATCCTGTTGCTTTATCTGCACTTAGTATTTGGCACTTTGATGTAATTTGTGCTGAATGAAATTGTTGGTAAACTTGTTTTGTGTTGCAGCATAAGCTCATTGTGCTATTTGGACTGAAGTCTTCAAGATCTCTCTCTCTCCTAGGTCTTTTCTTCACCACTAGGAAATCAGTATTTGGAGAACTTCCAGTGTCTTTCATTACAGATTTGCTAGTTACACGACTGCAGCAATATTTTAAGAAGCAGCAAAAGAAAAATTCTTTCAGTGCCTCAAAAATTTTGAAAGACTAGAATCCTCGCTATAATTCTTTTGTCCTAGGGAGGGATGAAGCCAGGGGTTTTGTACTAAATGAGCTGGGAGACTTCGCAGAGATGAACCATTATGACCTCTTTTTTTTTTTTTTTTTTTCTAATTTTGCTTAGAGCTTTTCTACTGTCCATTGGGTGTAAAGGCACAACTGAAGTTCTCTAGACACAGCTTGTCAACTAGGTAGAATTTGGATAAACTCCCTCATTCTCCCCATCCCTCTCTGACATTATCTACCTAATCAAACTTTTTTCCAATCACTATACAATTGTCCCCTTATGTATACCCCACAGGTAACCAAGTGACAACTGGTGCCAGATATCAGCTGAAATGTCTGCCATGATAATCCATTCCCGAGGCTTCATTTAAATTCTTTCCCCTTCCTATCTTAAAGTGAAAGCATTGGTTTAGTAATATATGTGATCTGAATTTCATAACTTTGCCTTCTTCTGGTTGAGCTGATTCTTTTTTATTTAGCTACTAATTTTGATATTCCATAAGAAATAACCTTAAAATACTCCTTAAGTACCTTCTAATCTATCTCCAGACTCTTCATTTGATCCACTAATCCTATATATGCTCTCATATGTACAGGTTCAGTATTCTTATGCCAAAATTCTTGGGAGAAGAAATGTTTCAGATTTTTTAATTTATTTTTTTCAGATTTTGGAATATTTGCACATATATAAAGAGGCATTTGGGGAACAGAACCCAAGTCTAAGCATGAAATTTTTAATGTTTCATATATATCTTACATACATAGTGTGAAGACAATCTTATATAATGTTTTTAGAGTGCCTGCATTCATTCTGAGACCTATCAAATGAGGAAATTTCCACTTGTAGAAGGATTTACATACTCAACATTTTCTGATTTTGAAGGATTTCAATTGTGTATTTTTATATTAGGAATCCTCAGTTATTTACTAGAATGATCTGTGCCTCAAAACATTCTTTTTGTCATGCCCTGTGACTAGTTCCACCCATGAGGACAATGTTCCAGAATATTCTTCAGCATTTAAATAACAAGTACTACCAGAAACGCATTTCCCACTAATTTCCTCATCTGGCTCTAAAATTACGTTTGGCACACATGAGACTGAAGGGAAATCTCATGTTAGATGCACAGGATAGCTCATGGAGGCCTCCCCCAAACTTGACCCCACCCTCCCAGTCATCCTCAGAGACTGTGAGTTTTCCTTCAACAGCTGGATGAATGGTCAGGCTTTTCAGGTTCTCTGCATTCCCAAGACTGTCTTATTCATTAGAAGAGGAATAGCTCTTATACTGAAGAGGCTGTTATTTGATTAAAACTAAGAAGTAGTTGTTGGACTTTGAAATTCAAACAAAGGAACTCAGAAGCCTTGTAGCTTTGGGAAAATCTGAAATTCTCCTTATTCCCTTATGGATAAGACTTTGGTTTGCAGCAGTGGGAAGCATAAGCTCTCCAAACACCTGTTTGGAAGACACAGTACCCATCTTGCTTGAATTAGCCTTCACAATGTAACCCTGTTCATTTTTGCTAGTCAAGTAGTAATTCAAAGAAAATTTGATATGGACAGCAAATATTTCTAATAGGAATCAAGCTTTCTTGCTTCCTGTTCCTAATATCTCATTACCTCACAAATCTTACTACTTAGATCTTGTTCCCAGAAGAAAGTTGGAAGTCTGGACAGCAGAAAGTACAAGGACCTAACATATTTGTTTTAAAGATAAAAATGTTAACTTCAAACAAAACAACTACTCGGAAATGTTTCTTTACCTCCCCAACTATTTACTTTAAAGAACAACACCCAAATGGAACAAAAATTATCTATTAGGGACAAAAATTATCTATTTGTATGCATCTCCTAAGTTGATCACTAGTTAATAATAGTTGTTCCAATATAAAACCAAATCACGTATAAATGATAATCAATGGGCATTCTCCTACATTATGGAAGGTGCTTACGGTACATCTGTTGTTATTAAAGTAGACATGTTAATATTCAACCAGGGAAAATGTCTACAAGTTGCTGGTACTTGTTGTATCATTTTTTAATTTTTTTTCTGGTTTTGGTACCGGGATTGAATAAAGGGATACTTTATCAATGAAACACATCCCCATCCCTTTTTATTTGTTATTTTGAAACAGGGTCTCAGTAAGTTGCTTGGGCTTTGATAAGTTGATGAGGCTGGCTTTGAACTTGCAATTCTCCTGTCTTAGACTCTCAGGCTACTGGAATTACAGGTGTGCACCATCACACCTGGATTACAAATGCATTTACAATGCACTTAAATGGACCTAGATATAACTTAGTTTGGGATGTCAAATCTTAAATTCACTTTCAGTTGCATTCAGAATCTCAAGGATAACCATAGAAGTGAGGTATTTTAAGTGTATAATTATCAAACTATTGTGGTTTAAAAGCTTTGAGAAAATATATTGAAATGCAAAATATTTATTGACATTTTAATCTAATTTTAATACTTTCCTTGGTTTTGCTTCTCAACAATTTATTCCTCCAATGTATTACCAAAAAAAAAAAAAAAATTCACATCCTCTGGCTAGCTCTATGCTACTAGGTCTGTCACAGATTTGACCCCATTTGGAAGCCATTCTCTTTTCTGTCCTTCATAGCCATACTCTCTTTATAGATTTTCTGTCTGTTGTCTGTCAGTTGTCCACCCCAATCAAAGACCAGCCTGGTACATGTAGAAGCTGTAATGTTACTTTAATAGGGCTGCTGTCATTCTTCCTGCAGTAGTGAGAAATTCGGTTCCTGTTCTCAACTTGAAATGCCCACTTAATTCTATCACTGCTAGTTTGCTTCAGCAGTAATATTTGCTATTTTATTAATGCGATAAAAACAACTCCACAGTTATAAAAACTGTGAATGCCAGAGGTTTCTGCTTCCACTTCCTCTCTCGATTAAGTAGAGATCACAGTTCTAAACTGGAACCAACAATGAAAGAACTGTTAGGTTCAATTTCCTGCCTAAGAACTCTGGCCAATCCCCTACATTGAGGATGGCCAAAGCTGCCTGATTCCACCTCACAACTTGCAAGTACAGCAGCCACTTGTCTGTGATCTTTGTCAATACCTTGTTGAGGGCCACAGCCGATGACACATGACATTTTTGCCAGAAGTAGTGGTTGAGAGGTGATGCTAGCGAGCCATTAAGATGATGACTTTTGAGTTCTGGCAGAGTTCCCGTTGAGTTCCACTTGAGCTCTCCAGGGGATTCCCAGAGAGTTCCCTTTGGTTGGGGAAGTGCCGGAGGGGGGACATTTCCGGTTGCTGATTCCTGGAGGAGCCGCTGGCCTTCAGGTGAGTTCCCTGGGGAGCGTGTGTGGAGTGTGCTGGTGGAGTTTAGAAATAAAGTTTGTTCCTGCTTCAGTGGCTCGTGATTTGTGCCCAGCCAGACTGCCGCAGTACCTGGGCTTTCTCAGGTGCCCTCCCTGCAGATAAGAGTCCTGTGAAGGTCACTACTGTGATAAGTGTTGTGGTTATTCCTTCCTGGTGAATGACTGGATTTCATGAAACCTCCCTTCATCTTTATTTCTTGAATTTTTAAAAAGTTGTAAGAGACTTACTGTGATGAAAGTTACTGTGATAAAACTATTTTCTCAGTCTGTGATCTTCCTCCTATTTATAAATCACATGTCCCTCAACTTCAATTTTAAAAGGGACAGTTTTAATCCTTCATCCTCAAGTAGCTTAGCACCTAAGAATTCCCTTCTTGAACTGTCATAATCATTCTTACATAATTATGCTATCTAATGACAATAGCTCTTCCAAATAACCTATATGCTTTTGTAAGTACTCTCATGTCTGACCTACCTCATGATGCCCTGATAGAGCAGATCCCAGGCTTTGAGTGAGGTGTTCTGCATCAGAACATTGGCTCCATCTTGTCAGAGCTATGTGACCTTGGACTTCAATTCTGAATCTGCATTATAGGATTTCTACTAAAATTAAAATAGTTTTGGCATATAACAACATATCAAATAATGCTAGCACATAGTAAGATCTCAAATGCATTTATTTTCATTCTTATCATTATCATTATTGTTTACTGAAAGGTAGTGAGTTCTATTGTTACCCTTCTGGTCTCTCAAACTACAGAGAGAATTCTATGCTTTTCCACTGATCTTTCTTTGTCAAAGATATCTGACAATACCTTAAAAGTGTGACTAAAATCAAATCCAGGATACTCTAAATTTAAATATTTGATGAAAGATAGCCTTAAACTAACTGTACTATGTCTGGGAATAAACATATCCTAATTTTCCACATAAAATACCCAGGTTCATAAGGACTCTAACTCAGTGTATAGAGATAATAAATAATTTCCCTAAGCAGAGTCTTTTGCTCTTTGATTCAAGGAAGAATAACCATCCTGAAAATTTCCTACAATATATGGGAAACTTAGAACCTTATGTAATGTTATTTCCTTTTCATATAATGACATCTCTTCACTTTCATAGGGGGAATTCTCCTGCAAAACATAGTTTCTCTATTGAGCATTTGTTATTCTTTGTGTCTTAGGGAACCACTTAGGGAACTAAACTCTCTAGTCATGGCTGTCATTCTCACCCTCAGGGAGACTGATGCAGATTTTGGTGTTCGTAACTGGAGTAGAACTGCTTTTTGGTACTGTTGGAACCATCTAGCCACAGCATCTAGCACGCAGAAGAAAAGTGGATCAGTTATATAGTCAGTTTTACATTGCTGTTACAAAATACCTAAGAAAAATAAATATAAAGGGGGAAAAGCTCCATTTTGTCTCATCTCATTGTTTTAGCAGTTTCAGTACAATTGTGAGTTGTCCACACTGCCTTGGGCTTGTGCCATGGCAAAGAATCATGACAGGAGTATATGATAGAAGAAGTCTGTTTACATCATATCAGTTGTGAAGCAAAAAGAGAGAGGCATGGAGAGGGTTATAATATTCCCCCCAAAGACACAATCCCAAAGACCCAATCTGAAGGTTCCATGGATTCCCAAGAGCACATAGCTAGGAACCACACATTCAACAAGTGACTTTTGGGGAAAATTTAAAATCCAAACCATAACAGTATGATTTCTTGTTTTGTCAATAGGAGAGGTTAGATGTGCCATGGAGACGGGGCCAGAGTATCCACAAGCATAAAGTCTGATGCTGTCTGTGCACTAACAGGCTGACACCTACAGCCTGTCAGCGTTCATGTGTCTGTGTACCTCTGTCTGTTCTTTCCACAGAGACTAAAAGATACCTATTATTTTGATTCTTGATAGCCTCAGATCTCTGCTTCTTCAACAGTACTAACAGTATCAATGGAGAATTTGGAGAGTTTTCATGCCCCCTAGGACAGAGCAGCTGTAATTACTCCTGATTTCTGAGTTCTAAGTAAAACTTGTGTGATATTTTCTTCCTTCTCTGCAGAATATTCTAATTAACTTCTTAACTTGCTTTCTCCTTGAATTTTCTTATCTGATCATAACACGAAAATCACCTCCTGTTGAAAACTCACTTGAAGCCAGGAGGTGGCACACTTCTGTAATCCTAGCAATTTGAGAGGCTGAGGCAGCAGGGTCAAAGTTCGAGACTAGCTTTAGCAGCTTAGCAAGGCCCTAGCCACTTAGAGAGACCCTGTCTCAAAATTAAAAAAAAAAAAAAAAAGGCTTGTGATGTGGCTGGTGGTAAAGCACCCCTGGGTTCAATGCAGTAACATTCCCCCCACCAAAGAACCTCAATTTAAATTTTATCAGTATTATTCTCAAACCAACTATACACTGATAAAGAGTCATGTACCATAAGCAATTTGTTTCTGGTTCATTCCAATCTGGCAACAATATTATAGAGTGTTAATGTTCTCCCATCTGATGTTTTAGGATGATTTCTCTGCTGACATGATTTTGAATGACAAAGACAGTCAAAGATCTAGGTGAAGAGGAAATACCAGAATATAAAGATTTCAAGGATACAATAAGAAATCATCATGGTATGTGCTGTATGAATTCTGATTGATAATAATAATAACAGTATGATGATGATGATGGTGGTGGTGATAGTGATGTAGTCCATATCTGAGTGATGATGTAGTCCATATCTAAATGATGGAAAACATTTGACAAGCTTTACCTGGATAAGTTGTTTGTATGTGGCATATGGAAGTGCATAGATTTTTTCAAGTGTTAGGGTTGTGACACAAATATTATATGGTAAGGAGATTTTTTCAATGTAAAGTGGTCCTTAGAGATTTTTTTTAAAAATGAAAACACTTGGCAAAGAAATACAGTTTTGCAGAATTACTAGAGACAGGAAGATGGCATTTTTAACAAATCACAGAAACAGGAAGATGACATTTTTAACAAATCACAGAAAGAATTATGACATTTGAAATGAAATTGAAGTTCATTTAAATTACTTTATTTTCCATAAAATAGAGTAATGCCTCCCTAGTTAGTTTTATAACCATGTTATAAAGTATGTTCTTCATTATGATTGCATAAATTATGTTATGTAAATGCAGTTGCAATCATGCTTTGTAAACACATTTTTGGGAGACATTATTATTTTTGTGAAGACTCTTCTATTAAAATTTATGGTTCCAGTGCTTTACTCATCTACTTGATATATTAGTTTTGATGTTATACAACAAGATAAGGTTGCATTTATTACATTTCTAATTATTTTCCAAAATCTTTTAATTTAGAGGTAATCCCAGAGGTTTGCCAGTATCTGGTTTCTGACATTTCTACAACATTATACTGAAATCCATTGAGTAAAATTTTTCAGTGTTTTTTTTTCTTACAATTATTATTCTTCCTGTGAAACTGTACTTCTAATAAATTAGTTAAATTTATCTCTGCCACCCATCTCTCATAAATATTGGAAGAAGAAAATAACTTTATCACATTGTGCCTAATACTGTTTACTTTTTCCCCATCTGTATGTGTTACTGTAGGCTTGGAGATGGTGTTTCAATTTAATGTTAAATAAATGCATAGGTCTTTATATATATATATATATATATATATATATATATATATATATATATTTTTTTTTTTTTTTTCATGGAAAGCATGAAATTTCCAGAATCACATTGTGATATCTTTAAAGATAGGATTATGGTTTCTTTTCTTTCTTCTGTTTCAGAGAATGAGTGAAATTACATTAGGTATCTAAATAAGATCTTTCATTCTTTTGGTCATCATTTATTTGTTCTCAGTTTAATTGAACAAACCATTAATCCAAGTTTTCTGGGTTTATAGATAAGGTGATGGATATTCCAAAAGCTGAAACAATTTGTTTAAAGTTTTATGACAAGTTGGCCAGTAGACATGATGTGAATATTCGAAAAGACTCTGAGCCTATTCCATCATGAAAAAGTCCTAAAAAAGTGAAAATATGTTTTCCTATCATTAGCACAAAATGTAGCATAAATATAAAATGTGTGTATATATATATGTGTATATATATATTACATATATAATATATATATATATTACACATGTACTATTCTATTGGTACATTATGCTAATAAAACATCTACATAAATACAATATATATATATAAATATATTATATATATATATATTACACATGTACTATTCTATCAGTACATTATGCTAATTAAACATCCATATAAATACAACTTTAAGGAATTATATAAAATGAATGTGCATATGATTAATTTCAATAACACATAACCATTTTGTGTATCTTTGGGATGTGCATTCTTAATTTGAAAACTATTATTATTTGACATTGCATGGTATTCATCTAGAATTGGCATCTCAAACATATAGAATAGTGTATTAACAAAGAATAACATTTTATTGAACACATTTTTATCAATTCTATACATATCCCTCAAAGAGTAAGTATTCCTCATTTCATTCCAAAGATAAATGCTAATTTGACAGAGTTTACAAGTATTATAGGAGTCTCAGAAAAAAAAAAGAAAATCAACCTTAAGGGTAATCATACTTATCTCTCATTATTCTAACTTTGAAATGATGAGCCAGATCTATGTAAACAAAATTATGAAGGAGAAGAATAATGTAAAGGGAATAGATTTGGGCATATTTAATGAGAATGTCAGCTTCTTCAAATCTCTTGTGAAATAAATTTGTGTACTGATTTTTTTTCAGTTAATTTGGAATATGAAATTATTAAGTCCTACCTAATGTTTTTAGAAAACGAATGAGCAAAATTATAGCAAAAGTTGAAAATACACATTACTATAAAAAGCCATTCCAACTCCTTGCTTCATGCTTGGGTCCTGGTGATTTCAGATTGAACATCTGAAAGGGTACATGATTTCCTCTCCCAACTATGTCCCGCCACCAGCTTTGCTGGCTCTCCCAGCAAGCACGCGACCATCTGCATAGCCAATGAAGCCAAAACCTCAGTCCCAGCCTTGTTTCCTCTTTTTCCTTAAATCTGGGACAAATATATGTCCTGATTTACTCAGGAGAGTCCTGATTTACACCTCTAATCTTGGCTTAATAATAGTCACCTCATTTTATCTTAAAAGTGTCATGGTTTGAGAGTAAATGATACAATTACCCTAGTCTCCCTTAAATTGATTTTTCAGCAAGGCCTGTGAAAGTGACCTACAAAAATGTGTCTCTTAATTGTACATCCTTCCCTTCCCATTTATCACCAACAAGGCTCCAGCCTCTGTCCCCTTGAACTTGGACTACTGCCATCTACCATGCACTCTGCATCCAATCTTGTTCCTAGTCACCCACTCTGAATGCGGCATCCAACCTGATATTTATCAAATGTAATATTCTGTCCTGAAAACATCCTATTACACAGAGGGGAACCAGACTCGCTGCTATGGTCCTTCTCCACTCACTTTGTTCTTATCCAGTAAGTTCGGGAAGGTAGCCCTTCTTCCTGTTCTCAGCACAACCACACTAACTCCCAGGAATCTCTGCATTCTGGAGTCTTTCTTCCAGATTTAGTGTGATTTAGCTTCTCCATATCAGTGTGTTGGAATCCATGCCAAATCCTCAGAGAGCCTTTCCTCACTACCTGACAAAAATAGTCCTCACTACTCACCAATCTCATTACCATAACCTGCACCATCTCCCTCCACAGCAGTAATAATCAGTTAAAGTTGTGATCATTCACCTCACTCTCTTCCTTCTGTTAGAATATATTATCAGATCTAGCCCCTGTGCCTCTTGTCCATGACTGCAGTCTTACTGCTTCAATGTCCCAGACATTCTATAGTTGACCCATCATTAATTTTTATAAATGAAATATGAAATCTGATATTCAGAAAATTATATTTAAAAGTCATTAGTATTATTTATCATGTCTTATTTTGGTGTGAAATAGTTTACAAGAAATATTTAGAGACTGCAGCTCCCTGAATACTACACAAAAGTTAAACCTTACGATTTCTTCCAAAATTCAGGTCTTGAAATAACATTCTTTATACTTCACAAAATGGTAATAAAAAATGGTGATGGTATAAAAATAATAATAATGTGGATAATGCTTCACAAACTTCAGTGTAGAAGAACTGCTTGTTTATTTTATTTGCTTAAAAATAAGTCAGGTTTCATGCTAATATTTTGCTGTGATGGCAGTAAATCCAGTTACCGTTATTTTTTAATAATAACTGTCCTTCATTTAGACTTAACAATCCTCCTCTACCCGTCATTGACATCACTTATGGCCAAGTCCTCATAGTTCTTTGAAGTCAGGGATTACACCTTCCCATTTCAAGCTGGATTAGTCACCTGAGCATATTTGGAGAGAACCAATGCTGTCCAGTAGGAACTGTGTGGGTCAGAGCAGTCATCAGTAAAAATGTGTGGTCCCTGCTTGGGGCAATCACTTCTTCTTGCATTCTTTTCCATCTTCATTTCCTTTTTTCTAGGATAACAGCGGGACAGGTGGCAGGGTTTCACAAAACTGAAATAGGAAGCAGACTGCCCTCTACCAGGCTTTAGCTTCTGCCCATACATTGAAAATGTTGTTATAGCAAAGTTTATTAAACTTGTCCTGTTCTCCTTTAGCAATGGGTGCCCATGAACCTTTTTTTCAGAAAAATAATTAAAATACATTTAATCACAAAATAAGTAACATATATTGAAGACAATTTTAAAAATGTGTTTATTAGCTACATTTAACAAAACCTAGCAGTGGTACTAGTAAAGACTATGATTGAATAAGGACTAATTAATTTAATAAATACCATAATTGGGATGATAAGTGAAATAATATTTTGTGATATTTCTAATAACTATATATACACTTATATGTGTGTATATACATATTTTAAAAGGTATTTGAAATAATTTTAAAAGCCTTAAAATCTCTAGGAAGTTTATTGGTATGTCAAAAATTACTGTTTTAATTGTTGTATTTATAGATTTTAAAAATGCTAAATTTTAAATAGAATTTAGTAAGGCCGAAAAAATTTATATATATATTCCAAATTCACAAACTTTCTGGCTAAGAATGTAGTACACTAAATGCTAATCATGACATTTGTATTGTGTGATATGTAAGTAAGTTGAGGTGCAGTGACATTATCTGAGTGCCTGAATAAATAAGTTAACTTAATTCAAAACAGAAAGACAAAAAAAAATGGGAAAAAAATCTTGATTGAGTTTTAAAAACCTAGAGTTTGGTACAGCA
The DNA here is from genome assembly GCF_021218885.2 of Marmota monax. Lineage (NCBI taxonomy): Eukaryota > Metazoa > Chordata > Mammalia > Rodentia > Sciuridae > Marmota > Marmota monax. Next base: position 4,697,628 of record NW_026695198.1, on the reverse strand, counting down.
AGAAAGAACTTCAATTATCAGGCATATACATTCTTGTCACATGCACACCACTACAGAACCCCACCTTCCCTCTTTACCTAACTAGTAAAATTGATCTCCACCATTTGTACTGGAAAACTCACCATTTCTTCCAATTTGATGGTGACAACACTCCTAAGTACCAATGTACAAGAGTATGAACAAGCTTCTCCATGTTGACCCTGTTAGAACCTGTATGAGCACTGGAAATACTTATGAAATTAAAAAGTCTCAAGGCACTTTGATTTTAATCACATTCTTGTGAGCTGAGTACGATGTGGCTGTTGCACTTGAATATGTGAGTAAGATGAGGTGCAGTGATATTATCTGAGCTACTGAATGTCCCAAGACCCCAGAAGGTCAGCTGGAGTCTCAACTCTGTAGGTCAGTTCTGGACTTTGCATCATGTTGCCTCTTTGCTAAGTTATTACAAATGTTACAAAACATATGCTCTGAAGGAAGCAGCCAACTTAAGAAATGTATATATTCTGTGCAGTACAAGGGGAATATTCCTTTCTCTTTAGTATTCTGCTTTCTTCACATATTTCTAAATGGAGATGTGTCATGAATTAAATTAGACACAAGTGCATTTGTTTGAAATTTATTTTAAAGAAGAGTCAACATTTTATCTTTCATTTTTTCTGAGCACTTCATCTTCCATGTTATTATTAACACACTGTACTCCCAGTTAATACATCATTTTAAAGTTTGAGTCTTATTTAATTTCAGAATTTTAGAATCATGAAAGTATCTGTATTTTTGCATAAAATGTTCTGTAACTGGTAAAACTGAATTGATTGTCATAAAAGGTTAGATGTTCAACCACGTTCTAAATTAAATAGTAGATAATAGAGTTTAACTTGGTGTCTCCACTGTGACATTTGACCATATACATTTTACTTTGGAGTAGAGTTTTTTTGATCCAGAAGTGTCATTTAAAATATAAAGTTATTTGTGTATTTTTTTTTCTAAACAGAGGACTCATTAAGGCTTGCTACTAAGCATATAACTCATATATATTCTACTGGGTTTCCTTCTTATATTAATAATACTCCTCCATCATGTTGCTATATATGCACATATATATCCTTTTAATTCTGAAAGGGTATAAACAAGCAAATTACAAAGAGGAAAGCTGCATTTAATTATACATAATTAACAATTTCAAGCTCAGTATGAGTGATCTATCTTGTCAACAACAGCACAATTTCTCCAAATACTCTGAGTATGCTTCAGTTGTACTGATTGGTAAAAAATGCATGTGTAATCAATAAAATATAGGGAAGAATTAGAGGCCTCAGCACCAAGGTGGTGCAGGGTTACAGGTTGTGTCCTGTCCTCAAGAGTTGTCAGGGTACTATGACAAAAGTTATCCATCATATTCCATAGATGCTGGTGAAACCAAAATAAAACTTTTGTATATCAGGTAGAAAAATCAGTCTTCAAACATCTGATAATTTGATTTAACCATTATTATTTAACTCCATAAAGAACTAATGAGATTTGCATTTTCCATGGTTAGGCTGAGAATAAAATCTACTGGGAACTGAATTAGAACAAATGATATTCTTTGCATTTACAATCATGTCAAAATGAATCCTGATGTCATATATCACTGAAACCAATTGATAAAATAAGTCAAAAAAAATAAATAAAAACATGTTAACTCTGGTAATGGTGGCAATGTTACAGGGCACACCGGGAAAAAATAACGGTACATATGGGGTTCAGTACTATCAATGGTTTCAAGAATTCTCTGTGGGTCATGGGATAGATCCTCTACAAATCTTGGTGTTATTATACTTGATTCAGAATAAACATTATTTAGTATTTACTTATTATTTGTTTAGTGTAGTTTTTAATTCATTTTGTGAATATAAGAATGGAGTTTCTAGATGCATATGACTGAGTGTGCATAAATAGACCTAAGGCTGGTGATGTCATTGTGAGAAAGACACCTGATCCCAACATTCAACGTCTCAGCAGGAACCTGAGTCAGGACCCCTCAGTTCATTTATCATAGCCCTTCACGGATTAAAAAAAAAAGTGAGGTGGGCAGCACAAAGTCTTTTCACCCAAAGATGCACAGCAGTCACCAGTCCCTTCGGGAGACTTGTCTACTCTTCGGAGCTGTGGCCATCTGGAGTAATTTCAATCTTCAGAAAACTATGTACTGAACTGAAAGGGATCTTTACAATCTGTACACTATGACATTACCTTTTCTGGAAATATAATGGTCTCCTCTTATCTGTGGTTTCACTTTTTGCAGTTTTGGTTACTTATATCCAATGAAGTCTAAAAATACTAAGTGGAAATTTCTAGAAATGAGGAATTTATGTATTTTAGATTATTTGTTTTTGAGAGTAATGTAATGTAAGCTCATGCTAGAGTGTTTTATCCTTCTTGGGATGTGAATCATCCATTTGTCCAGCATCTACCTGTCCATGAGTCACTTTGCAAACTTCTTAGCTATCAGATAACATGCCATGGTATTGATGTAGGACAGAAGAGGCTGGACACCTTAGGAATTAGCAGGAAGCAGGTTCATTGCCTGTAGCCAGGTCCAAAGTGTGACTTGTGCCTGAAAGTCTCCTCTGGACCTAGCGTCTAGAAATTATTTGAATTTTATATCCAGTGGTAGGAGGAGTTTGGAGGTTTACATATTTTTTTTATTTATCTGAGTTCTCAGAGAGTGCTTTTTAGGTCAGACAGGGGTTTTATAAGTCTTTACAAAGAAAACAAAGGTAATTTTTTTTTTTTGCACAACAAGCTTCCAGACTTTATTACATGTTTTTTTTTTTTTTTTTTTTTTGCAAACCTGGCATTTACAAAAAGAGGAATCTTCCAACCACAATTCCCTCTGCAGACATCCTGCCTGCTGATACTCTTTGTAAAAATCTTTCTGATGAGAGAAAACAGTTAATTATGGAAAGGGTCTTCTGAGTGGGGGTCTCTGGACTGCTTCAGTATGTCAGGGCTTCTGTTCAAGTAACTCCTATTTTACTTAATAATGAACTCAAAGTGCCAAATTCAGGATGCAAAGTAAGCACAGGACATAAAACATGGAAGGACAAGTTAACTCTTGTACTAGGTGGCAATGTTACAGAGTACACAGAAATATTTATATATATATATATATATATATATATATATATATATTTCAGTACTATCTATGGTTTTAAGCATACTCTGTAGGTCAAGGGTAAGTGAGTGCTAGATGTACAAGATGAACCTATAACATATTGTAGAGACAGAAAGTAAAAAAGTGCTCTCTCTCTCTCTCTCTCACACACACACACACATATACACACAAAAATATCAAAGATGGAGATATGTAAAAGAAACACAGGAGGCAACCAAAAGACCTCTCCAGGACAAACCTGGTAGAATTTTAGCAAACTAAATACATCAGATTACACCAAAGTATCTATGAGTTCATATTGATATCAATAATAATTAAATAAATAAGTGAAGCAGCCACATCAATATTTATAGCAGCACAATTCACAATATCTAAATTGTGGAATCAACCTAGATGACCTTCAATAGATGAATGGATAAAGAAACTGTGGTATTTATACGCAGTGGAGTATTACTCAGCATTAAAAGAGAATGAAATCATGGCATTAACATGTAAATGGGTGGAGTTGGAGGATATAATACTAAGTGAAGTAAGCCAATCAGAAAAAAACAAAGCCAAATGTTTTCTCTGATATGTGCATGCTGATCCATAGTGAGGAAGAGGAGAGCATGGGAGGAATGGAGGAACTTTGGACAGGGCAAAGGGAAGGGAGAAGGCATTGGGGTAGGAAAGATGGTGGAATAAGATGGGCATGGGCGTCATTACCCTAAGTACATGAATGAAGGCATGAAAGGTGTGACTCTACTTTGCAAAAAACCAGAGACATGAAAAATAGTGGTGTATATGTGTACTATGAATTGAAATGCATTATGCTGTCATACATAACAAATTAGAGTAAATAAATAAATTTTAAAATAATAAAATAAAAAAAGTGGGGAGAAGAGAAATCTCCAATGCTGAAGATTTCAAATAATGTATGTAAATATTCCACCCTGAGAAGGTAGAATGCAACTTCCCTCCTTCGGTGTGGGCTATACATGGTGACCTCCTTCCAAAGAGCCACAGTATATAAAAAAAGGAGAAAACAGAGTAGCATGTCAGTGGAGAAACCTGACAAACATGATCTCAGACATGTATTCTAGGTCAGCATCAGCAGGAATACATCACATTGACATTGTGTATCCTTGAGATGAAGAGATGAAGATGGCATGTTACCTCTGTGGTCTTCCATCCAAAAGTGCATAATCTCTAATAATGGGAAAAATGGATAAATTCTAATGGAGACCTTGGCCGAGGTGCCTCAAAATTGTCAAAGGTCACTAAAAGCAAGGGAGTATGAGAATTTGCTACTACCATGAAGAGTCTAGGGAGACGTGATGACTAAATGTAGTATTACATCGTTCATGGAATCCTGGATCAAAAAAAGAATGATCGTTAAAGAACTAAGGAAAGCTGAGTAGATTATGGACTGTACTTAGTCACTTATAAATATTGGTTTAAATGGGAGATTATAAAAACTTTTATAAGCAGCATCTCAACTTTTATATGAATCCAAAAGTAATATAAAGCTAAAAGTTTATAAAAGAAGACTTCTGAATTTATAATTTTTATAAAAAATAGAAATCTTATATCATATAAAAACATGAATCCTATCAAAGTTAGATTATGGGAATTTTTAAGTTAAATCTGGGTTTATCATTTAGTTGAACATTGTATATTATGAATAGGTTCAGAATCTTATGTAAAATATAGGATATATTTATGACAAGACATTGTGTGGAAAGATAATACATTTTATATATAAAATTGATCATAGCTGCATCAAATTACTTCCATAAGTAAAGCTTCTCCCTAAATTAAAATAAAAAGAAGCTGAGCACTGTGGTGCATGCCTGTAATCCTAGCAGCTCAGGAGGCTGAGGCAGGATAATCATGAGTTCAAAACCAGCCTCAGCAACAATGAAGAGGTAGCAACTGAGTGAGAACCTATCTCTGAAGAAAGGACTAAAAAGGATTGGGCTGTGGGTCAGTGATTGAGTGCCCCTAAGTTAATCCCCACAACAAATAAATAAACAAATAAATAAAATGTTAAAAGATATATAGAAAATGCATAGTGTTGTACACCTTAAATATTCAGTTGGATTTTTAAACTTTGAGTATAATATATTTTTCTTGGTGTCAAGTTTCATTCTCTCTTTTTTTTCCTTTTTTAGTCATGATCTGTACAAATTACCATGGATTTATCTCATAAGGAAAAATACAATAATTTTTTCTTATGAAATAACTATGTATTATACATTTAGAGTATGGATCACATTCAAAACTAAGAAGCTCTAAAAAAAGAAGCTACCTAATAAATGGTATGAACTGATGGTAAAATCAGGCAGACCTGGGTTTATATGTAATTTACAAAACTTAATAACTCTTGGAACTTTAAAAAATAACTTACTAGGTAGATCTTGATTTCTTCATGAGAAAAATAGGAATAATCATATCTACAAAACAATTTACCTTGGAATCACAGTTAATACTGAATAAATGCTGTAAATATATTGCTAGAAGAAAATTATTAAATAGTTTGGACTGAATTTTACAGAAGAAGAATGGAAGAGTTGGAGAAATTAATGGAAAGCATTAACTTACACCAATTTCCCCTGAATCCAAGCCCCTAAAGACAGATCAAAGGTAGACAGGAACATTTTTCATGATAATGGGGAAAAACAGGTAATAGGAGTCCAAAGGTAAAAGAATAAATTCTAAGGAAAGCCTGAAGCAAATAAATAAATCAATATAAACCTATGGCCAGCTCAGCAAAAACCAGAGCACAAGATACAGACATGCAGAAACAAATAAGGCTAGAGAAAGGATTGTTCATAAAAGAGGGCAGAAAGAAACACTTGAAACGGTTTTAGAAAAAATAAGTTTAGTGTGAAACTCAAAATGCAAAGGGATTTGGGGGAACATTTTACACCAACCTAAGGAGGTTTAGTTTCTTGTGGTTTGTGTTAGACACCTTTTCATCACTGTAACAAAAATACCTGGCATAAATGACTCCGAGGAAGAATAGTTTATTTGGAGCTCTCAGTTTCAGAGATTCCATCCATGCTCAATGGACTCCATTGGTCTGGGCCCAAGAAGAGGCAGATCATCATGGCAGAAGGGTGTGGTGCAGGAAGGCTCTTCAGTTTATGGCGGCCAGAAAGCAGAGATTTAGAAGGAGAGAGAGAGAAACCAGAGACAAAATATAATTCCTTCAAGGTGTGCCCTCAAGAACCTACTTCCTCCAGCCAAGCCCCACCTACTTATAATTACCACCCAGTATTCCACTTAAGTTATTGGTCTATCAAAGGGTATAATCCACTGATCAGGTTACATTTCTCATAACCTAATCATTTCAGCGACAGAAATAACCTGTATGTCTCTAATTATGCATTCTCTCTCACATGAGGTTTTTCAGGGACACCTCTTATTCAAACCATGGCATTGCTTTGTTTGTTTGGTGCTGACAGTTGACCCCAGAGCCCCATGCATGCCAGGTAAGTGCTCTGCCATTGAATTATACACCCCAACTCCCATGGGAAAGTTTAGATTCATAAAATGCTTCTTTGAACATATAATGTGCTTATTTAGAAATATCGGTTGAATCTTTTGGGAAAATAAACATTGAAGATGGATTTAACATATGAAATTTTGTGTGTATTTAGGATTCTCTGTACCAAATCTCAGTGTTACTGCTTTGATCTTTGGGTGACTGGAAGAGGCAGAGTCCAAGCCAAGCCACAACAAACAGAGCATGTCCTAGACACATGAGCAACGTGATTGCCCTGGGACTGTTGAGGACAAAGGAAAGCTAATCCACACAGGAACTTGTGCAAGTCTGAGTTGTAAAAGCATCAGGGATATGGACCCAGTTTCTGGGGTTGCTATAACACGGTGTTGCAGTTTGGTGACTTCCACATCAAGAATGTATTGTCTGACAGTTCTGAATTTTATACACAATGGAGTATTACTCTGCATTGAAAAATGACAAAATTATAGAATTTGCAGGGAAATGGATGGCATTAGAGCAGATTATGCTAAGTGAAGCTAGCCAATCCCTAAAAAACAAATGCCAAATGTCTTCTTTGATATAAGGAGAGTAATTAAGAACAGAGTAGGGAGGAAGAGCAGGAGAAGAAGATTAACATTAAATAGGGATGAGAGGTGGGAGGGAAAGGGAGAGAGAAGGGAAATTGCATGGAAATGGAAGGAGACCCTCAGGGTTATACAAAATTACATACAAGAGGAAGTGAGGGGAAAGGGGAAAAAAACAAGGGGGAGAAATGAATTACAGTAGATAGGGTAGAGAGAAGAGGGGAGGGGAGGGGGGATAGTAGAGGATAGGAAAGGCAGCAGAATACAACAGACACTAGTATGGCAATATGTAAATCAGTGAATGTGTAACTGATGTGATTCTGCAATCTGTATATGGGGCAAAAATGGGAGTTCATAACCCACTTGAATCAAAAGGTGAAATATGATATATCAAGAACTATGTAATGTTTTGAACAACCAACAATAAAAATTATAAAAAAAAGAGAATGTATTGTCTGACAGTTCTGAAGTCTCAAAGTTCAAGATCAAGTTGTTGGCAGGGTTGGCTTCTTCTGAAGCTCCTCTTCTCGGCTTGTAGATGATCATCTACTTTGTCTTCTCATGGTCTTCCTTCTATGTATAACTGTGTCCTAATTTTCTTTTCTTATAAGGGCACCAATCACATTGGATTAGGACCCAACTCAATGGTTTTAGTTTAGGCTAAGCGCTTACTTAAAAACCCCTTCTCCAAATGTTGTCATACTGAATTCATGTGGCTAACATCTCAAGATTTGAATTTTGTGTAGACACATTCACTTCATAACAGATTCTATTTAATTTTTGTTGGTATAATAGCCACACACATGATGCCAGGGCAATTCCACATATAAATGTCATCTTTGCTGTTGCTTATAATTTATGCCTCTTTAAAGTAACATCCCAGGATTTAGAAGTTTGGGTTTGTGACGTTATTGTCCCAGTAGCCCAGGGAGATATGCTTCCACATATTGCATGTCATCTTGACCATCACCATAATATACAGATGTCTTTATGTAAGATGGTAAATTTCTGAAACATTAAAATAATGCTTAGACCTGGGTGTGGTGGCACACACCTGTATTCCCAGTGGCGTGGGGAAGTGAGACAGGAGGATCACAGGTTCAAAGCCAGGCTCAGCATTTTATCACAGTCCTAAGAAACTTAGCAAAACCCTGTCACAAATTAAAAAATAAAAAGGGCAGATGGTGTGGCTCAGTGGTTAAATGCTCCTGGGTTCAATCCCCAATACCGGGAAGAGAGAGAAGGGGAGAAAGAAAAAAAAAGAAAACAAAATGCTTGACAAGAGGTGAAATATTTATGCAATATGAAGAGAAACCAAGCATAGAGAATGGGCAAGAGGATTTCAGTAAGATAAGAGGAATAAATTCTGGCTTTCTATTGCATATTAAAATGATCTACATAACATTATTATGTTGCATATTTAAAGACAACTAGAAGAGAGGATTTTGAATATTTTTACCACAAAGAAATGGTAAAGGTTTGAGATGATCATCATAATGTATATATTATGGATATATATATATATATATATATATATATATATATATATATATATAGAGAGAGAGAGAGAGAGAGAGAGAGATCTCCAAACATGTCTCTGAATTTATAAAATGTAAAATTATTGTGTGTCAATTAACATCAAAATAAAATGTTAGAAATGCTTGCAGTGTAGACATCTGTTATTTCAGAAAACTCCTGAAGTGGTGGCAATTTTCAAGGTAACACAAGTCTCAAGGGTTGATCAGCTTCAGTTGGCTAAGAAGAGAGTAAGTATCATAATAAGAGGCAAAGTGAGAGGACCACTAGGAATTGTTGGTAACAATTTGCGTCTACAAGGGACACAGATTTGAGATCACATCATAATGGAAAAAGTAGAATTAAACACCAGCATATTGAGAGTATTCCAGTGACGGGCTCATTAGGGGAGAAAGAAAGAGGCTCCATGAGGTTTTACTGGAGGGCCCTCAGAGCAAGGGCTATTTCAATTACTTTAATTATTGTTTTATATTCATGCTACTTTGCCAATAGAAATCTTCAGGGTTCAACAGCATCAAATGTACTGATTGGAACTTGTCATATTGCAATTATAACAAAAGTCATTGTGGTACGTTCATGAGGACACTTCAGCCAGAATTTATGCAAAAGAAATTAATTTTAGAAACTGGAGTGACAAGTTTAGAGAACCTGGGAGGTTCTGAAATCATTTGAGAATTTTGATCTCCCTTTGGATAATAAATGTGGATTAAAAACTAATAGCTTTCAAACACCTTTATCCAAGCAAATATTTATAACAGTTTTAAATTATTAATATGCCCCTTTTCATTATTTAAAGCACATCTGATACGTATTATTTTCTTCTCATTCATATTATTTTTGCTAAAATTATTCTAAGTATGTATTTATAAGCAAGTTTGATAGAGCTACTAATCTCAATTGTAATCATCTCCTTTAACAATGATTTCTTTTTACCATGCTCTGGGGAGAGTAAAAACAGAGTCTGACTCTGTGAACATACACACACACACACACACACACACACACACTTGCACACACTCATGCATGCATATGCGCACAGAGAAGAACAGAGCTTGAAGTAAAATTTCAATTTAATCTGAATAAAAAATTCAGATAAAAAATTAAGCATTTAGAAAACGACAGGTTAAAACCCAATAATTTGATTCCTACTCTATAAAAATAAAGACAGACACAAGGTCAATTCTGTGTATCCTATCTCCACAGAGGATAAAGGATGACATCCTTCATATTCTTTTCCAGAGGAGGGCAAAGAATAAATAGGAGGTGAAATTAGCAAAATAACATAACAGAAGAAATGGAGGCGACGGGGGAAAATAGCGTGAGGAGGAGGAGAGAAACCTTCTAGTCAGTGAGATGGGAGAGTGAGAGTAATAAGCTAAGGAAAGCACATGTGCCTCCTGCACTCTTAAAGCACAGCTGCTACCCACCTAGTTTGTCTGCTGCAGGACACTCTAGGCTGTAAGGGACTCTTAAATTATGAATGATGCCATCCTTATCCATCTCATTTGGGCATGGTGGGATTTCTGTGACTATTTTCTTAAGTAATCTCAGAATACTATATTTCCACTTACCATGCCAAATTTTAGAGGTTAGGAGAATATGCCCTCCTGAAAATATGCACCTGGAGTAAGGTATCTTGAACAGAAGGCAATTGAAAGAAGTAGATAGAAGAAAAGTTCTCTGGGCTGGGTGTATAATTCAGTGATAGAATATTTGACTAGGATACACAAAGCTCTTGGTCCCCTGACCAAGAAAAGAAAAAGAAAAATTCTCTTCCCTTTCCCTTATTTGCTCATAAGCAGGAGGAAAATTATAGATGTCTCACTCCTCCTTCTACAAGAAAGGGCAAAAGTTGAAGACACTTGTCCACTCCAAAATGGCACCAATGCCAATGGAATCTACAGAGCAAATCTTGCAAAAACAAGTTCTTATTTCTTTCTCTGTATATTTGCCCTCTCAGAATTTGCCATCCCTAGAATTTGAAATTCTTTTTTTTAATCTTTTTAACTTCTCTAAAACTTCATCATTTCTTATTAAGATACTGTCTAAGCCCAAGATCTAACTATCACTTCTAGTAAATCTTCTCTGAGTGCTACCATCTGTGTGCTCCATAAATGTGTTAATACACCTCTGTTTCTTTCTCTCTGTTAACTATCTTTTGTCAGACTTCTTTACAGGGCCCCAGCCAATGAATGTAAGATAAAGAGTAGGAAAGTTTTCTTTATTTTTCCTCCTTTATAGTTTGCAGTAAATTTAATGAACAGTCAACTTAGACAAAAGAAGAAACAGTAGTGACCCATATGGGAAAATAAAGTCACGCAACTCCCTTTCTTGTTCATACTCATTAGAGAAGCTAGATCAGTCAACATAGGCAGTTTTCCCTGATACACACTTTCACACAGAATATTCATTGAATGCAAGCCGTGCTCTAGCTATTGTGCTTGACAGTGAATAGGGCAGGCCAGGTTCCTTGCTTTTAATAGGGGCATTCTATACTGGAGTGACAGACACTGAACAAGACAGTTTTAGAGAGTGATGCATGCTTTGAGGAAATAAAACAGGATAATGCAATAGAAAATGATGTGGAAGGCACAGGAATGATGTTTGATGGATAATTTAAGTTGAAAGGTCTGACAAATTCTCAATGAGAAAAAAAAAAAAAAACAACTGAACTGAGATTTAAAGGTGAAAATGAAGAAAACCCTGTAAATATCTGAGGGCAAAGCATCACCAACTACACAGCTACACAAAATTTCTACCTGGAGCTCAGGGGAGAAAGAGAAAGACTGAGAAAGAGGGAACGGGGTGATCACAGCATCAGATTTTAGTTCACAGGCAAGGAGAAACCCTTAGAGACTTGAAATAGGGTGATGATTAAATCTTATTGATAGTTTAAAATTATTTGGTATTGGAGGTATTACTTCAAGGACTTGATGTTGTATTTGATGTGAATTCTCAAAAAGAGAGTTTGCCCTAGCCTCAGGGAAAGTTCTGCTTTGCTTCTGAGCATATTAACTGCTTCTTAAGAAATTGGTAATGTGCTACAGAAAAGTGACACCAAATGGCATTTCTCTGTTTTCTTCTTCTCTTGACTTCACAATAGTTCATTTTCTTATACGTCACTGATGTGCTCTATCTTTTAAAAATATTTTTCCACTTTTATTATTCATTCTCTGCAGAAGCATTTGTCCCACTTACCTAGTTTGTCAATTACATTCACAGTCATCCAAAAACACAACGAACAAATATATGTACAATAAACCACAGCTATAGATCCGTGGCAAAGTAAGTGATCATGCTACCCAACTTGTCCTGATTCTGCCTCAGGTTCATGTTTGGCTTTTTTGTGGATTTGAAATTTAAATAGCACAATGTTTTGGCTATAAATCAAAATACTAAGTTGAAACACAGTGGTGTTAACTGAGTCAGATAAGGTGTTACAGAAAATAGATGAAAATAGTGTGCATGGAATTCAAAATTTCAAAGAAGATTAGTGACTTTCTAGCATGTTTACATTAATAATCAACTCATCAAATGCTGACGAGTATCCATTCACCAATTAGTCCTTGATGTCAGTAATACGAGTTATAAAGGACATTTCTTGCCTTTTAAGAACTGCAGTAGAAACATATTAGGTGTGGGTTAATTTAACTAACTAAATCTATAATTAACTATATTCTACTCAGTGGTTGTAAAAGAAAAGTAAAATGAACTTGCACCAATGTGAAATATTTTTGAAATAATGGTAATGTTCCTTCTGTAATTCAAGAGAAAGATTAGATACTCAGAATGAGGAAGAAACAAGGATCCTGATGCATGTTCATAATTACACCAAAGATATACATGATATTGTGATGTTCAAAGTGATTAAAAATAATAATATAAAAAAGGCAAGGCCCAAGAAACAAAATCAAGAAACTGCTGAAGAATTAGGAGGGCTGTTGAGAGAATTAGTGCTATCAGCAAAATTTTTCATAAAACACAGGAAAGAAGAAAAATCAGTATTAAAACGAAAATATTGCCAACATAGCTGAATGGTCATTCCAGAAACAAATCTATGGTACATATAATCTTAACTATGACAAAGGAGTTACCAATGATTAGCTAGCTCTTGGCGATATTTAGAACACAGCATAGAAGAGTATGCTATGTCTTCATGTTAGCAGTAGATTATTGATGATATACAAACAAGAAAGGAAATATTTGATATACTAGATGGCTATTAGAAACAGACTATGAAGAAAATGAAGATAAGCCAAAAAGCACAAGAGCTATTTGGAAATCATATTACTTCTAGAAGATTAGTGTCCCTTACATTATGAGTCATTAATAAATAATCATGATAACTTATTAGAAAAATGAGCAAAGAATACAAACAGCATTTCATAAAAGAGCAAACAAATGGATCAAAATTATGTGAAGATATACACATCATTAGTAGTCATAGAAATGCAAATTAAGATAAAAATGAGATACCTTTACAAATCTACATAATTAGAAAAAAGATAAGTCAGATTTAACCAAGTGTATATTATTATGGGAGGCAATACCATCTTAGCCATGACTGACAAAAATACTAATCACAACCACTACTTTGGAGGAAAATTAACATTAACTCTTAAAATTCCAGTGTACAAATTTTTCTACCAGAGCATGTTAATCATACAGAACAGTGGGTTCCATTATGGCATATCTGTACATGCATATAACATAATTTGATCAATATCATTCCCCAGTAGCTCAACTCGCCCTTCACTCCACCTTTCTTCTGATTAACTTTCTCTACATCAATGCTCTCCCTTCTAACATTCATGAGATTCCTTTTTTGGTCTATGTTTTCTATTTTTCCTTCTAGCTTCCACATATAAGCAAAAACCAACTGACCATGGTATGGCATATTGAATCCAATTATTATGTATAATTATAATGCACCAGTTAAGAAAAATGGGTTTATACAGGGGCAATCTATGCAGTTGTGACTCAAGTTAACTGCAGTCTAATCAAGCTACATTCATACAAAGTCAAAGAAAAAAATTAGAATAAGAAAAGGAATTAAAAACACAAAAGCTAAATTATGTACTAGATAAAGGAATTAAAAACACAAAAGCTAAATTATGTACTATATAGAAGTACATACAGTAAAAGTAGGCTCTTTTTTAAAAATAGAATTATTTTGAAAGAAAGGTTGTCAAAACATTCAGTTCAGGAAATTGATTACTTCTGGGAGGAGAGGAGAAAGATCATGAATGCTGAGGTATCAGGTGCTGATATTGTGCTGTTCCTTGACATGGGCAATAGGAACACTGATGTTTTTATTACTCTTTAAATAATTTGTACTCATTGTATGCATTTTGATAGGTATGATATATTGCACAGAAAGCATTCAAAAACATTTATTAAGACTAGGCATTAATTGTACACTTGTAAGCAAAAAAAAAATATTTACTATAAACTTGCCTATTTCAATTTTTATAAAAAATTAGTTTTTCCATATATTTACCAGGAATTTATTCTTTTATAATGTAGTTTTACATAAATTTTGCCCACTTGTCAACAATTCGAACATTTCTCAATTTTTAAATTAATCATTCTTTATCTTATGGTATTCAAGTATGTTTATGGTTTTTAATTTAGTTTTGATTTTATTTATTGTTTATAATCTATAGACTTTGAAATAATTATGTAAATTCATTATGTAATTAATTCTGTTGATTTATTTCTTTAATTTTCACCTTATTTATCATAAAAATAGCCTCCTCCTTAAATTTATTATCTGGTATATTGTAATTTAACTTTTAAATTAAAATTTTTCTTCTTATCAAGAAAACCAAATTCAAATGAATGTACAAATGCATTTTATTAAATGTATTTAATTATATATGTACACACAAGGCATTTGTGCATTTATTTTTATTAGTTATTTTTAGTTATAAATGACAATAGAATCCATTTAAAAAAATTTTTTTTAGTTGTCAATGGGTCTTTATTTTATTTATTTATTTGTGGTGCTGAGAATCAAACCCAGTGATTCACACATGCTAGGCAAGTGCTCTGTCACTGAGCTATATCCCAGCCCAAGTAGAATACATATAGATAAAATTATATAAGCATGGAATATATCTTATTTTAATTAGGACCCTATTCTTGTGGATGTACATGATGTTGGGATTCACTGTGGTACATCAATTATGTACACAGGAAAATTATGTCAGATTCATTCTAATGTCTTTCCTTCTTATATCCTCTTTTTTGTATTCCCCTTTGTATAATCTACTGATTTTTTCTTCTTCCTCTCCCACCCTAATTTCAGGTTTGCTTCCACATATCAAGTAAAACATTTGACATTTGTCTTTTGGGGACTGGCTTATTTCACTTGGCATGATAGTCCCCAGATCCATTCATTTACCGGACAATGTCATAAAATCATTCTTTTTAATGGCTGAGTAATAATCCATTTTTTGTGTGTATAATATATATATATATAAATGTGATATATATATATATATATATATATATATATATATATTTTTTTTTTTTTTCTTTATCCATTCATCTATTGAATGGCACAGAGGTTGGCCCAATAGCTTGGATAACGTGAATTGTATTGTTATATAAACATTGATGTGGCTGCTTCATTGTAGTATTCTGATTTTAAATCCTTTGGATATATATTGAAGACTGGGAAAGTTGGGCCAAATATAGTTCCATTACTAGTTTTTTGAGGAATCTCCATACTGCTTTCCAGAGGGGGTTGAACAAATTTGCAATCCCACCAAAAATATAGGAATGAAATTTTTCCCACATTTTTCCCAACACTTATTGTTACTTACTTGCATTCTTAATAATTGGCATTCTGACTAGAGTGGGATGAAATTGCAGCATAGTTTTAATTTGCATCTCTCTAATTGTTACAAAATTGAACAATTTTTCATGTATTTGTTGAATGTTTACATTTCTTCTTCTGTGAAGTGCCTCTTCAGTTTCTTTCCCCATTTATTGATTAGATTATGTGTTTTTTTGGTGTTGAGTATTTTGAGTTCTTTGTATATCCTGGAAATTAACACAACTGAAATTTATGTTGGTAACATTCACTAAGAACCCAGTTATAATATTTTCAAATTTTTAGCTAGTTGTTCTGAAGCACATTTTCTGAACAATCAATTTTTCCAAATTAATACAAGCAACATTTTTTCATATAGGATAATATTACAAAAAATTAAGTACATTATGTAAATAAAAGCTTATGGTTAAATATTATAATGTATATAGTAGTCCTCTGATTCTTCATGCCCTTCCTGCTTCTTAGAAGTTACAACCATAGCATCTTTGAAATTTAATCCTTGCTCAATAGGAAGTAAATGGGAATGCAACAGAATTAACAAATTAGCTCTCCAGGGAGTGGAAATAAACTTTGTGGCCAAATGGTAGTGAATTATATGGTTTAAAAATTATATGGTTTAAAAATTCCTAATAAATTTTCAATTCTATTTTTACCAAAAATAGACAATAATCTGTCATTTCTTTGATAATTTAGAAGTCTGACCACAACGACTCTGTAGAGTTCTCTTTCTCTTTACCTAAACAGGAAGTTAGGCTTCATCTCAGGATGGACCTATTCATATTCATGTGCCAAATATGTCTTGGATCCCATTAAAATCCATTCTGTACACTCTACTCCACTTCACTTCATTAGTGACACTAAATAATACCCTCACATTACTTCAGTTTATGTATAAAATTGGGTTTGAAAAAATGTGTATCTGGAGGAGAGAAAGGCTGTGGAGACAGACCGTTTTATTTCCCCAGCCAACAAAGCTCACTTGTAAAAGACATAAAAAGCTGAGAGCATGAAGTTTAAAATAATTCCATATTCTATTGCTTTTGAAGGCAGAGGTTTTTTTTAGCTATCAAGGGGACTAAGAAAACACAATGTGTCAAAACACTATGGAAACAAAGAAATAGGAAGGAGAAACCAGAATACTAAAGAAGTTCTCTTTGCTGCTAAGAAGGTCTTTTAACATGAAAGAAAAGGGGGACCTTCAGGAATAATAGCACATTTCATAGAATATTATAAGTATTCTGCTTTTACAAAAGTGTGATTTAATAGATTAAAAAAAGAGAGTTATCAAACCTTATCCATCCTAATTCAATTTCAGAAATGAAACAGAGGAGAAAACAAGAAATTGTCCAAGGATATATACAGGTACTCAATATTTTATTTTAAAAATTTAAGTAGCAACTAGAAAAAAATAATTTATTTCAAATAAGAAATACCCATACATTCTCATTATTGCATATATGTTTGGATCAGTTCTGTTACTAAATAAGAATTATTACATTTTCTCTCAGTGGCATTAAAAAACATAGGGTTTTATTAAGAAAAAATATCCACATAATTTCTGAAATATTTTAATATGTACAAAATAAAAGTTCAAAAACAAAAATAAAATCAAGTAATTAACATGTTAACTACTATGGTATTATTCTAGAAGCATGTCTTTCCAAATTATAGAAAACTTTCAGAATTATTATTTTTTATTATTTTTATATTTTTTACAAGGGGCATATTAATAAGATGAACATTTTGGATTATATGACTTAGCCAAATTATAAAAGTTTGTAATATCAATAAGAATTTTTGTATGAATATTGTCATTGGACCAAAGCCGCTTCTTTGCTTTGTCTGTTTTGTGTGTTCTGTTTCAAAATTTAATGGGAAACAATGAAGTAGGGAGGAAAAATAAGTAGGAAGGGTAGAGTAGAACATGTATGTGGTAGGATGCTAGGGGGGTACGTTGGCCAGGGGTCAAGGGAAAGTTAGCAAGGTGACACTACAAACAGGAAGCAGGGATTGTAAGTAGAGGACCCTTTGGAGCTCTATGTACCAGGCAGAGGATGCTTCTTGTCCTTCTGCTACCTGATGATCTCTTTACTCTGAACATCGCCCTTGGTATACAGTCACTAGGCAGCCTAGCACAGCTGGCTTAGCAGTTTTTCCTACTTTTTAAGTATTCTTAAGCATTCTTTTTAAGTATTCATATTCTTTAAGACTTAAAGAATATGAAAGTAAGATAAATGTTATAGTTTTTATATCTTTCCTTTTTCTAGAAAGTTCTCTGTGGTCAGTGCTTGATAAACTACAATCCAGTGGGCTGAAGTTGGAATTTACTCAATAGGGACAAGTAAACACTGAAGTGACATCAGCCTACAGGTATGCACTGACAGTTCTGCTGAACATGCTAAAGTTTGAAGTAGAAAAGAGAAAACTGTCACGCTACTAAGAAAGTGCAGTAACAATATATGCAGATCTTTTAAACAGATCCTGAAGAGCCAGCAAAGGTCTCCCTTTGGTGTCAGAGTGTCTGATGTAGTGTTTTCGGGAACGTCTTCATCTTTCACTGTTAAGCTCCACACAGGATCCACAAGTGCAGATACAGAGGCTGCAAAGACACTGCACCATGCATTAATAAAAGTGACGAATGGAGAAGGTTTGACATACATTATAATTTTCAGTTTGATAAAACAGCTTTAATTAATAGAGAATTTCTTCAAAGACCTGTGTCTTAAAGGAGAAAATACGAGCCCCCAAAAGGCATTGGAAAGGTAGGAGACTGTGAATCTATGTGCAATTGCCATTGCTGTATAACTCTACTAATATTTATTAGTACAATTTTTATTATTTCATGGGAGTTCCATAACAGTTTTTTACTGTTTTATATGCTCCCATATTTAACCCAAACTGAACATTTTTAATGTCTGATTTTTGTAAAATAAAGTTTTCAGGACTACATATAAGGCTTTAAAGTAGAAATTCTTGCATGTTTTGTTTCTTACCTTTTTGTTTGTTTGTTGTTGTTTTTTGATATAGATGACAGTAGAGCGTATTTTGACATATTAAACATACATGGGGGTATAACTCCTTCCTCAATTAGGATCCCATTCTTGTGATTGTACATTGGTCAGGTATTCATTTATGAGCAAAGGGATGTTATATCTGATTCATTCTACCATCTTACCTATTCTCACTCCTCTTCCCTTTCCTTCATTCTCCTTTGTCTAATCCAATGGAATTCTATTCTTCTACCTCTTCTTTTCCTTTTCATATCCCTTTAATTTCTCTCTTTTGTCTGATATGATTATTTGATAACAGAAGAAACCTATCTCTCAGTACCATCAGTAGGAAGGGGAAAATCCTGAAGATAAAAAAAATAAATAAAATAAAGTTGGAAGTTGAAATTCTCAAAGAGATAAAATCATTTACCAAGAAGCTGTAATTAAGCTAAGAGTTTAGCTCAGTGGCAGTGCATTTATTCAGGATGTACAAAGTCCTAGGGTCATTCCACAGCACCAGAAAAACAAACAGAAAAGCCACCCTATCTACTCCTTGCAAATGGCAGTTGCAATGAAGCTATTGAAGTAGACCCTATCTACTCCTTGCAAATGCAGTTTCATTGAAGCTATTATCCCTGGGGATGGGAAGTTACCCTGGTTCTGATGAGAAGTTTTATAGCAATTCTAGAAGAATACCATGCTGAGGAAAAGAAATCTCAAAGTACAGAACATTTGTTTCAATGGTTTGTAAGACAATATTTTCTTTTCCAGCTGGATAAGGAAAGAAATTTCCTCTTCCTTTATCTTTGGCTCCAAATTTTTTTGAACAAGTAAATTGAATTTTTGAAAACTTAGGTTCTATATATTAAATTGAATATATATTTAGGATAGGTTGATTAGAAGCAAATATCATATTACTTAACAATTAATGGTCTGATCACCTGTATGCTCACAAAAATAATATGTGCATGTGCTTGCATGTGTGTGTGTGTGTGTGTCTGTCCATGTTTTTTAAAAACAACAGATCTCATCACTCAATGAAAAATGTGTATATTTTCAAACGTTACAGATAAGTAACTAGATTTCCAAAAAAGGGACTAATTTTTTTTCTCTATATGTATATTATTTTTATTATATCCATACTTAAATATTTCCATTAAAGTTCATTAGAATCCAGCCATGCAGAATCTACCCATAATACTCTTCTTTCTGTTGGCAGTCAGACAGGTCAGGGTAATATGAAGTTAATGATGACACACCGCCTTGATTTTCAGCATGAAGTTGAAATTTATTGCTTATTTCCATCATCAATTGAGAATTCCACATCCTACTGAAAACAAGTGAAGGCAAAAAAGAAAAAAAAGAAAATCAAATTTTAAAAAATTATGAAAAAAATTCCATCAGCAAACAAGTGGCAGAAAACAGCTATAAAAATTTCATCACATTCAATAAAATGAAACCAGATGAATGTGTTTACTTACAAGAAAAAAAAAAGACTCTTAGCAGTAGACATTTGTAGGCAGATGTAATTTGTTTCATTTTTAAAGATTTCTTGGGCTGGGGTTGTGGCTCAACGGTAGAACACTCGCCTAGCATGTGCAAGGCCCTGGGTTTGATCCTTGGCACCACATAAAAATAAATAAAATAAAGGTATTGTGTCCAATTACAACTAAAAAATAAATATTAGAAAAAAAGATTTCTCTGAAAGATATATGACTAAAGCAAAAATTAGCAAATATGTTGTGGTATTAATAAAGATGATTTCAGTAAAATATATATGAAAATAATACTATAATGGAAGACAGAAAAGATGAAAATGCTAAAAGGTTCTTACATGTGAAGTGTCATGATGCGATTTGATACTTACTGAGATACGTTACAGATCCATATACTAAATCCTAGAACAACCAGCAATAAAACAGAAAGGTCTTCTAAATAATTTAAACTACAGATCAAATATAACACTAAAATATTTAACTAATCAAAAATAGTAGAAAATATAAACAAAAAAAACCAAAAGATAAATGGGGCAAATCAAAAAACAAATTATAAATGGTAAAAATGAAGCAAAGCTTTATTTATAGTTATAATCAGTGAATGACCTAAAAACTCCAATTAAAATCCAGAGATTATCAAACTTAATTTTTAAATAAATCAAGATCCAAACATATCTCATCAAAATAAATGCTCTTTCTACATAATGACACAAGTAGGTCAAAATAAAAATAATAGAAAAAACATATCATGGTACGCTAATCATAACAGGGTCCCAGTGAATAATACATTAACATTCTTAACAATAAACTTCAATACAAGAAATACTATGAAGAAAACAAAGGTATATTTTATAATTAGACCTCTATAATTTTCATTGTAGAGGTCTTTTACCTCTTTTGTTAAATTGATTCCCAGGTATTTTATTTTATTTTTTGGTGGGAGGCTATTGTGCATGGGGTAAATTTTACTAATTTCTCTTTTGGTGATTCATTGCTGATGTATAAGAATATATTTGGTTTATGGTTGTTGATTTTATATCCTGCTACTTTGCTGAATTCATTTATTAGTTTTAGAAGTTTCCTGGTGGAATTTTTTGGATCTTCTAGATATAGAATCATGTCATCAGCACAGAGTAATCATTTGAGTTCTTCTTTATCTATTTTTATCCCTTTAATTTCTTTCTTCTGTCTAATTGCTCTGGCTACAGTTTCAATGATGAAGTTGAATAGACGTGGTGAAAGAGGACATCCCTTTTTTTGTTCCAGTTTTTAAGGGAATGCTTTCAATTTTTCTCCATTTAGAATGATTCTGGCCTTGGATTTAGCATATATAGCTTTTATGATGTTGAGATATGTTCCTACTGTCCCTAGTTTTTCTAGTATTTTGAACATGAAGATGGGCTGTATTTTGTCAAATTCTTTTATCTGAGTCTATTAAGATGATCATATAATTCTTGTTTTTAAGTCTATTAATATTATGAATTACATTTATTGATTTCTGTAGGTTGAACTAACCCTGCATCGCTGGGGTGAACCCTACTTGACTGTGGCACACTATCATTTAAATATGGGTTTTTTTGTGTGTGATTTGCCAGAATTTTATTGAGAATTTTTGTATCTATATTCTTCAGGGATATTGGTCTGAAGTTTTCTTTCCTTGATGTGTCTGTCTGATTTTTGGTATCAGGGTGATTATTAGCCTTATAGAATGAGTTTGGAAAGATTCCTTCTTTTTCTATTTCATGAATACTTTAATGAATATTGATGTTAATTCTTCTTTGAAAGTCTTGTAGAACTCATCTGAGACTCCATCTGGTCCTGGGCTATTCTAGGTTGGTAGGCTTTTGATGGCATTTTCTATTTTATTGCTTGAAATTGATTTGTTTAAGTAGTGTATGACCTCCTCATTCAGTTTGGTATGGTTATATGTCTCTAGAAATTTGTCAATGTCTTTGATATTTTCTATTTTATTGGAGTATAAATTTTCAAAATAGGTTTTAATTATCTTCTGTATTTCAAACATATTTGTTGTGATATTTCCTTCTTCATCTTGTATTTTGGTAATTTGAGTTTTATCTCTTTTTCTCTTCATTAGTTTGAGTAGGGGTTTATCTATTTTATTTATTTTTTTCTAAGAACCAACTTTTTGTTTTGTCAATTTTTAAATTTTTTTTTTATTTTGATTTTATTGATTTCATCTCTGATTTTAGTTATTTCCTGTCTTCTTCTGCTTTTGGTGTTGATTTGTTCTTCTTTTTCTAGGGCTTTGATATGTACTGTTGGGCCATTTATTTTTTGACTTTTTATTCTTTTAATGAATGTGTTCAATGAAATTAACTTTCCTCTTAGTATTGCCTTCATAGTGCCCCAGAGATTGTATATGTAGTAGGATGAAACAGATATTACTACTTTATGTGTGTGTGTGTGTGTGTGTGTGTGTGTGTATATATATACATACATGAACAATGTGTTTCTACAACATGTATACTCAAAACATGAGAAATTGTATCCCATCTATGTATGATATGCAACTCGCTTATACATTCTACTGTCATGTATAACTAAAACAAAAAAAGTTTAAAAAAATTAGTTAGATATTTAAAAACTCCTTTTTAAGTAATGATAAACAAGTAGACAGAAAATAACTATAGAAAAATAGAACAACATTATAATAAATGAACTAATTGGTAGAGCACTCAACCAACCATAGGAGAGTCCACACACCCTTTAACTGTAATGGAAGATGCACCAATATTTACCATATTAAGCCACCATTCAAGACCAGCTCAGTGGCATGAGTGAGCCTGTTGTCTTAGCACTTGGGAGGCTGAGGCAGATTACGTAAGCCCTGGATTTCAAGACCAGCCTGAAAAATATAGTGAGGCATTGTCTCAAAATAAATAAATATAGCATAAAATAGTATCAAACAGTACTCATATTTAAGAGATATAGGGTGACATTTTAATACAACATATACAATGTGCAATGATCAAATCAGTTTATTATGATTTGTTTTGGTAGAAACACAGAAGACTTGTTAAATATTATTGTACCTTTAAAATGGGCCCATTTAATATCTTGAAAACTATATCTCAATAAAGATGAATTTTAAAATCTCAGCAGAAAGAACTGCCTTATTCATTTATGTGTCATCTATATAATATTGTGTACACATCAAGTAGATTAATGGAGTATGTAATGATTGGGAAGACACCACAAGTGCTACTCTCTCTTTTTCTTCATTCCTTGAGCTAGAATATGAATGGAAACTATTTTCATGTGCTGCCTGGACAGGGAGAAGGGAAAATTCTCAAGTGAGTTCTTTGAAAACTTTTTAAACTTTAAAAACTCATATTTTCCTTTAAGGTTTCATGAGATTACTAAATATATTGAACATTTTTACCAAAAGTAAAAAAAAAAATACACATACAGAAAATAGAAAAGAAGCAGAGATACAAATAGCTGATCACATGACGTTATTCTGGGCATAGAATCTGCTTCTCTGTCACAACTTTCTGTTTCAACGAATATAGAAGACTAAATAAGAGCAAACTTCACTAAATCTTAATGCCTATTCCTTGGTTTTCTTTTCAAAGCCATTTATGCAGATAGATCATCTCATTCATGCTTACTAGATTACGCTTTCAAAAGTTCATATCTGCCCTTTTTGTACTACTTAGTAAAATTTCAACGTTTCTTCAAATGAAGTGTGTCTCATTCATGCCGGGAGAACTTTGAACTACAGAAATCCATCTATCCATTCTTTTAACTGTTGTGATATTGAATGCTTATTATGTAACAGCCACTATGTTTTGAAAGCATATTCTTTAGCCTCACATGTCACACGTCAGATGATTATAATACACACAGTAATTGTAATTACAGGGCTCCAAATACCGTGTTGGTGCTGTAGAAGGGCCCCTTGTTCAGTACCACAGGGAAGAGGTACAGCAAAATGACTTTCTATGGGGACTATAACTGATATATTAATGAAGCACAAGTCATATAAAACTACAGAGAAAATAAAGGACACTGTGCAAAGCATCTATACTGTGCTGTGATTGACAAATGATGTACCAGCCACCCCAGGCTTCTTATATAGTTATATAGTTCTGCTCCTTGATTCAAATACTTTAAAATACTTAAAACTGAATCCTAATATCCAGGGAGCCTAATAAGCTTGAAATTCTGGAAACTCATGGCAATCTTGGTAACAATTCTTGTAAGTTATAACATTTATTTTACTTTGACAAAATAAAAATCATTCTTAAAATGATATACCTTCTTAGGATCTCCTAAGGGGCCATTTGTGGAGAAAAAAATCAGATTAATCTCATAAAAATAAAGGCATTATATAATTTCTGTTGTTTTTCTCAATTTTTTTAAAAGGTTGCATTGAGAACAATAGAGAGTAGGATGTAAAACTCATTTAAGGCCTTTAAAAAAGATGAAGTTCTGCATTCGCTTTATTCAAATGTAGCTGCTGCTTTTTGGTGCTGTGGAACTCTTCAGTCTGAAATAAGATTAGTTGATGTACTCCATTGTTCTCATTCTACACTGAATATCCATGGACTTTTTTTTTTTTTTGCTAGCTTTCAAACAATTTCAAGATGATTATATTTTCTAGTGTTATGAACTGCAGAGAAAACAGATATGCGAATTTCAATTTCTCAGGTTCGCAATCAGCACAATCACCACTCTTTTTAGAAGGCATTTGTATCCTGCATGGTAAACTCCTGGCATTTATCTATAAGACAGCAAAAACCTTCATTGACACAAATGCACACAATTTATTAACAATTTCACCACCACATAAGTTTACTTCTTTCAAAAATACCTGAATACAGCAAAATTGGAGGAAAATAGGTATGAGAAGAAAATGGTAGTACAATAAAAATCAGAAGGACTCAGGAACAGACTTCATAATACTCAAGTAGATTGTATCAACACACTTTATTTTGGGTAATTTTACCCCTTACCACATTTTCCTCTCTTTTATAGCTCTGTGGCCTCAAGCATCTGTCCTGTGCTTGGATAGTCAATTGAGGTACCAATGACTTGAGCTTCTAATGTAGGTCTTCTCTTTGAGTTAGGGACATCTATGAGTCAAGAGGTCCATTTCCCCAACTTCTCTGTGCATTCTGTGGTAGCTGATCTTAAAACCCAACATAATACTAACTTAAAGAAAATAATTATCCATTAACCAGAGATGATTCTCAATTTCTATGTGATATATTTCTAATTTAGCTGTGGCCCTCTGGAAGCAATGTCTGTCTATGCTGTAATGATTAAATCAAGACAAAGAAAGCTGGTGAATCATTATTTGATTTGGATAAACTTTTTTTTTCTTTTTTACAACTCCAATGCTATTGCAATAGCCTCTTGAACACTTCTTCAACTCTTTCAAAGTATGGCATGGTGATATAAATCTCTGGAAAACCCTTATCATCAATATCCAATATTCATTTCTCCTAAGATAGGAATGACTTTTGACTCAAATAAGTAGTTTTTGGCTCATCTATGTCAAATACTCAACAAAATTGAAGAGAAAATATTGGATGGATAAATATAAACATGACCCTGGGCTGGGGTTGTGGCTCAGTGGTACAGTGCTTACCTAGCACGTGTGAGGCCTTGGGTTTGATTCTCAGCACTGCATATAAATAAATAAAATAAAAGGTCCATTGATAACTAAAAAGAATATATATATATATATATATATATATATATATATATATACACATATATATGCATATATATAATATATATAAATTATATATATATATATATATATATATATATATAAACACTATTCTGAATTATGTCAGAAGCCTCTTAATAAGATTCCTGAATGAGTGATTATGTGTTAGCCCCTAATAACACTGAAAAGAAAATGAGGCTTATAGCAGTACTCATACAAAATGGTTTAATATATATGTATATGTATATGTATATGTATATATAGATATAGATATACATATACATATATATAGGCTGAATAATATTATTAATTATTGGTTATATTTACCTTACTAAATTAATATTAATTTGGGGAATATTCATTTGAGAAACCTTGTCTTTTACTTTTTCTTCCTATTAGCATTTGTTGTATCTCAAATGTCATTTTGTTTGGAAGGATCAAATCACAAGACACCAAAATCTCTACCTTATATTAAGGTGGCTATGGGACCAAGTAGATAGATGAGAATTTTAAAAACTGACTTGGTTCACTGCAAACACTTATCAGGAATAAAAGTGACAATAAATGCAAGTTGTAATCAACACATATAATTAACATTATGACTTCTTTAGTAAAAAAGACCTTAGGAGACGCATAGAAAAGAATGACTTGCTATTAACGTATAATTGTAATTTTACAATTATTAGAATCACCATAATGATTACTATTTAAAATGGAAAAGAGGCAGTATAATGTGTAATAACAAAGAGATCAATGCTATATAATTAGATAAAACTTAAAATAAACATAGTTAGAGCCAGATATAGAAAACCAAGAACTGCAAATTGAATTATGATAACTAACAGGTAATGATCACTTCTTAAACACCTTTCACCTTCCATCTAGTGCTATGTTTTGGGTAAGTGTTCCCTAAAGATCCATGTGTTAACGCTTCAATCCCCAGATGGCTGCACCATTGGAAAAGGGTAGAATCTTTAAGTGGGGCCTAGTGGGGGGACTTCTGACCATCAAGGGGAAAACTTTGAAAGATATAGTAGCCGCATACCCTTCTTCTCCCTATCTTTTGTTTCTGGCTATGAAGTGAGGGCTTCCTCTGCCACACATTTATGCCATGATGTGCTACCTTGCCATCGTCCCATGAGCACCGGTCCATCCACCATGAATTGAATCTTCCAAAACTGTGAACCAAAATAAACATTTGTTCTTAAAGAGTTGATCACCTCAGATATTTGTTATGATAACGGAAAGCTAACACATATAGCTCTTTAAATTATCATAGCAATTATAAGAGATAAATCATATCATCCCCATTATAGAGATGAAGAAAATGAGGCACTGAATTACACAGAACCCAGCCCTGATCATCTTTCCCCTTCCCCTCTAACCCATAGATTCCTGTCCAGAGCAGCTTCTGTGACATCTTGAGATCATCCTCTCTTGGGAAAGTACTGGACTATTCAAGTAACTGTTATTTTGTTAGTTGTGTAATATATGTGATTGCTAGAAGCAATAAGATCTTCTAAAAAGTTAATTGGTCATATAGGGTAATGGATATAGATTTCTTCTGTGATACTCAAGGACAAAGGCCATCATATTCTTAGCCTAATTAAATTTGGCTTTATTTTCGTCTACCAGGTTGATGTGAAATCTGTCTTGCTTCATCAAACTGTCTGTTGAGGTTGCATTCAAGCAGAATTTAAATCAGGAGCTGATACTAATTCTACCACATACCCTGGGGCAAGGCAGCTCAAAATTCTAAAGATTCTAGTTTTTTAGAGAAAAAAAAATATCTCCAATTCCTTTCATCTATTTTTGCATAGACAACAAGAAAGGATTTGTACCTGAACAAGTTCTTTACCTATGTAAGTTTAAATTGCCAGGGGACTGGATAAAACTAGTATGGAAAAAAAAAATAATGACATGAGGCAAGCTAAAATAGAAGACAAGTTTTGGTGATGGATTGTACTTTGAAAACATCTTCCTTCCCCCTCCTCTTCCTGACTTCAGACACTACTGACTATAATCTCTGTGTCCAACATTGTTAGAGACCTAGGTATAAAGTAGATGGCAAATAAAACAAATCAAGTGCTTGTATACTGTCATTAGCACAAAGACATTAAATAAGCAAATAAACAAAAACATTAAAACAAAGAGATAATAATAACTGGAGTGGGTAGAGAGGGGAACTTTTAGAGAGCAGGCAGAAAGGGCCTCTGAGGAGGTGCCATTTCACAAAAGCCTGGTATATCCTGGGTGAAAGTTATCAGAAAGAAACAGTACTAGTAAGAGTCTGTGATTGAACAGGAACATGGATAAAAACCATGGCATGTGGAATGGAACAAGTATATGTGGAGCATCCTGACAATGGTAAGCTCTAAATCAAGACTTGCTTGATTAGCATCTCTGGCCAACATGTACACATTTAGAACAAATTTCCTATGTGACTCTTATGCCATTAAATTTAAAATCCAAAAGCAGAGAAAGTGTTGAAGTTCTCCTGAGAAAGAATGTCTATGGAGAGAAAACATTACCGTCACCAAGTGTCCTGCTTGGTGAGGTTTAGAGTGTTGCACTGCAGGAGACAGAGGCTGGGGGCTCTGAGCTCCTAACTGCAGGTAGCCTGGAAGAGCCCATTAGAGTGAAAGCATGGTCAGCAGAGCTATGTATAGCCAGGAGGCCAACATGAGGACAGGAGAACAGCACTGTGCTTGACTTCTGCAGCTTTCAAGAGAAAACAGATATTAAATTCTTGGGGGTGGGGAATTAACATAGAAATAGCTTAGAGAGAGGTTATCAGCACCCTGTGAATATTACACATTTATGCAGTTAGCTGCATCATTATTTCATATTTTAGAAAGTTTCTTAAAATTTATGTTTTTCTTTAAAAAATAAAAATCATTTGATACATTTAAGATCTATTTTCTTTTATTTATTTATGAAAATGTTTGCTGCTAATTTACCGATCTGTGATTTGTTTCAAATGACATAGGCTACATGGAATAAATGAGGCCATTGTTAACTTTCGGTAAAGATTAAATATAAAATTTTCTGTGTGGTTCATTGACTTTATAAAGTAAATGCAAGAATTGGACTATGGGTGTTTTGATTTTTTACTGAAGACAATAAATTTACATTATAAAGAACAAGTTTTGTATCATGTTAAATTGCCTCTTCACTATGAATGAACTATCCCATGTTTATGTATTCTTTTCAGAGGATCTGTCTGATAGTTTAAGTTCTATGACTAACATGTTATAATGGATAATTATGAGAACCCACATGTCAAATTTTATTTGATCTAATTATGCATTTATATGTATGTATGTGTTTATAAATTTTTGAAGATTACATAGACATATACAGCATATACTCGGATACATAAATATATACATACAGATGCATAAATAATTACATATGAATGCATACACATTTTTTAACATGCTGAAAATTTGCAGATTTTGCTTGTAAAGAGGTTTGGTAATAAATGCTGAATATGAAAAATAAGTTTCTCTGTGCCCAATACCAAAAATAAAAAAAGGAGCGATAAAAATAGTAGTCTATGCCAAGAAATAGATCAAGTTCATTAGCAAGTCACTGCTAAAACTGTCTGAACTGCTATTGAATTTATACAAAGATGTACTATGCTTTCAAAAACTATTCCTGAATCCTAATCACTAGCTGCCATAGCCCTGAGTTAATGGTTAAGTTGGCTTCTTCCATGAAGCAATTGAAGAAAATCTGACTTGCTTTGGCCCATGAACTCATGAAAATGAGTTCAAGGTACTGAGGCACCAACTATGAAAACCCATAAAGACCAGATCGTGTTCTACAACAGAGATGTGACTCATAATCTTTGTGGCAGCTGATCCCAGAGCCCAGCCACAACATCTGTGATAGTAGGCCTAGAGGGTCAGAACTTGGTCAAAGACTGTAGGTTTCTCTATTAATGTCAACTTAGCATAAGCCAGAGAAAGCCAGATTGCTTCCTCGGCCAATCACTTAGCACACACTCTTGTACTGAGGAAGATCCTGTTTCTCATGCCAACAGCCTCTCATCAGACACACCTGCAGCTGCTCCTTTTTTTTTCCAGCATAAAGGTGTCCCTCTCCTCTTCTTGTCAGTGAGTCAGCCAGTGCAGATGAGGGGAACTGCCCTTGGTGAAGCACATTTTGAAAAGCTTTTGCTTTTATCCTTTGGGTGGCTGAATCACTCTGTTTCATTTACCCATAAAATAGATTCAAAAGATTATATAGATTGATTTATAATGAGTGTTCAAGTACTGATAATTTATCTGATGACCCAAATAAAAAACTGTAGATCTCAGAGGCTTTTTTTTAATCAATATTCTGGTGTTTCCATACATTCCTACACCCTTGCAGTCAGACATCAGTATCACAAATTGTTCCATAGCTCACTAAATTCCTCTGGTTTCTGCCACAGTGACCACAGTGTGTTATCAGGAGAACAAAGCTCTGTTAGCCATGTAAACAACTTGAGAAACAGACCCTCAATTTGTTAAGCCACTGATATATTTTTTTTAATTGCTTATGAGTGCAGTATATCCAAGACTGTCTTGTCGGAGGCTCTAAAAATGAACAAATATATAATAACCTAAAAAGAACTGTGGTGTTTTTAAAAAAATAGTGTTATCTTTGATAGGAAATCCAGTTACTTTGACTAATAAAAATAATCTCAGATTTTTTTTCATAATGGAATTTGGTTTTATTTTATTTCTATTTATTCTACTGTTTTTCATAAGGCAAATTACAAATTTTCAATAAAGTACAGAAACACAGATAGATTTGGTGACATACAGCTATAATCACAGACACTCAGAGACTGAGGCCTGAGGATCACAAGTTCAAGGCCAGACTTAGCAAATTAAATCATGTCACAAAGGATGAGGCACAAGCTCAGCAGTAAAATGCCTGTGAATTCAATCCCTAGTATGGTACCAAAAAGAAAAGTAAGGGAGACATGGATGCAGGTAGTGGCTGTGAAACAGTGGAAGATAATTAGATAAAACTTTAGGACCTAATTTAGATTCCTTAGAACACTCTGCAGTGTTTGAAGATATTCAAGGTAAGTTATAAATGTTTTGTGAGTATTTCTGTCTCACTGTATCAGCTGCTTGTCTTCCTACATCAGTTTTGATATCTATGTGTATAAAATCATAGATACACATAGAATCATATTTGAGGTTAAAATCAGAAATTCTGCAGTGAGATGTTTGTCTATAAATGAAGAAGTAAAAAATATTAAGACACTATTATTCCAGAAAATTCAAAGTTTTCATATAAATGAGCAAATCTGAAAATCATTTTCAGTAAAATAGCTGCTATACAAGGTATACCTACTATCATAAAAGCAAAATGTTGCATTGATTCATAAAATATAAGAGAAACTAATATACCTGGAAAAAAATGTTTATGCCTAAAGCAACAGTGTTCAACAGATCAAACTGTTTTTGCATTCTTATACCTATGACTATGAATGCAATTTATTTATATATACATACACACACACACACACTCATACATATATATTAACCCAATTATTGAGGCCAGTAATAGCTCGCATATTAATTGTTCTAAAGATCGTGTTATAAGAATCATTTTCCTTTTGTAAATTCAAGAAAAACTGGAATTGTCATTGTGGACGTGTATTCTTTTGCTACTGTGACTACTGAAACCTAGGAGTGAAAAAGCTAAACCTTAAGAGAATCCATCGTGAATGAGAGCAACTGAAATCAAATGCTAATAAACAATAGAGCTGATAAAGAAATACTAAGAATTGCTTAGAATGCAAGATATATTGAAATGAATCTATTAAGTCATTAATCCAACACACATATCTTAAGAAGTGACAGATTTATAATCACATAGATAATATTTTGAAATCTTTTATTACATACTTAATTTCCTCTTACTTGCAGACTTGACCATATTTCCTGATACTTTGAATCCCAAGACTCATGTCATAATTTTGGTTTTCCTAAAAAATGAATTGAAAGAAAAAGAAAACAATTGATATTTTGCTGGGATATCATGAAATGGGCTAAATTGAAGTGTATGCATAGATAAAATGAATCAATCAAATCTAAATTCTTTTGATCCCATTAAAGTAAATATGCCCAAACTACAATTTATAGTTTTACGTTATCTTTGTGTATTTTAGCTGGACATGAAAATTCACTAAATATTTTGAAAAATTTTCTATGAATCAAAAATATCTTAAAAGTCAAGAGATTAGAAAAAGTATTTACAACTAAATTCAGTGTTATTTAAAAGAAATCTTGGACAATATTAAAGATACTTAATGATATACACAATATATCATTTAATTTTCCTACATATTTCAGTATAATGAATTTGGTGATATTTCTACTTTTGTTTTTATAGAAAATGGCTTATTTTAAAGTTTATAAAATAATAATATAATAATATCATTAAACACAAATTAATGAGAAAGTTCACCATTCTGTCTTATAATTATTACAGCCATTTTTAAGTGCAATAATTTATTTGATTAGCTTTAAAAAAACAAGGAAATAATTCACTATCATACATAAAACCTTATAAAATACTGTTTTTTACAGTGCATCTAGGCTTTTACCATTTTGTCAGTTTTCCACGAATTTCCTCAAATTGACATAGTATTACTTGAGTACTTGCAATTTATTTTTAGTTTGTTTTTGTGAACAATGTCTTTGATGTTAAGCCATAATAAAGAGAAAGATGCTTCTTTTAAGAATAAAGGAATGTACTATGCCTCCCAAATATGCATAATATTATTTATAATTTATGACTGCAGTTCCTGTTGTATATCCTGCTATGGAGCCATTTGAACAGAGATATTACATATATTTTGTTTTCCTTGTACTCGCTCTGATCTATTATTTTTTAAACGTTACTTTGATTCATATAGTAATTAAGAGACTAGAAACTAAATAAAATAAATCATTAAGATTCTAATATGTACAGAGCATATTACAAAGTGTTCCTCCACTCATGCAAATGCTTTTTCTTAAGTTATGATGCTACCTGTCAAATAAATAGACAACATATAAAGAAACCTATGTAATGAATTTTCATTTATATTGTATATAAAATATTTGAATATTAAGACTGGATGCTATTTAAATATATATACACATATATACATAACATATATTCATAACATATATGTGTATATATATTTGTTTGTGTATATGTGTATATATATATATATATATAAGTTTATGTATGTACAAATACAAATTCCCATACTGTAAGATTATAAAAAAACAAATTCTGGAAAACCAATGTAAGGATTCATTCCAGATGTTGAAACAAAGAGCATATGTCTATGAACTGACTCCTCCCAGGCAATGATAGCCTTCTAGACATCCTAGTAGGAAAGGCAATAAGAATTCCTTCCTAGAACTTATTTCAGATTCTTTCTCTTGATGAACATCTGCAGGAGGGGTCAATCTCATTAGTTTCTTGGTTTCAAAAATTAAACTATGGCTAATGTTTGTGCAGGAACTAGGAACTAAAGTTTGACAAGTATATTTGTATTTCCAAGCACCTTATATTCTGTCTCTGTAAACCTAGCTCAAGGAAAAGAGGCAAGCATTGCTAATAACCACCGTTGATCATTTCTTTACCATGTAACTGTTCTTTGTAACAGACATTCCATATGCATCTTAGTTAATTTCATTGTTAATCATCCTTTCTCTGCTGCAAACATTAACCTGGTTTAAATATTTAGCACATACCTATAGAACACTTGTAAAAGAAGATGCTGGGCCAAGTAGCACAGGATGAACATCGGCTCTAA
This sequence comes from Marmota monax, assembly GCF_021218885.2. NCBI lineage: Eukaryota > Metazoa > Chordata > Mammalia > Rodentia > Sciuridae > Marmota > Marmota monax. The sequence continues at coordinate 4,664,008 of NW_026695198.1, read as the reverse complement.
AAGAAATAAAGGTACATATTTATAGTAAAATTTTGCTACAAACAAAAAAGAATCATAAAGGAGTCTTATAGTATTTATTTCCAAATATTAATAGAGCTCTATTTTTAGGTGCATCTTCACATTTATAATACTCAGTGTCAAAAATGTCACAGAACCATATAACATGTGCAATATATGTTGGAATTTCATTGTAAATTTTGAAGGAAAAACAGATCTCATTTACTGTACAGCTAGAGTGTCTTGAGCCACACCCTCTTGACACATCTTTATTGCATTCAGTTCTCCATGCAAATGAATTACACTTCTCTTCAATAGAGGCTAAAGAGTTTTAGAAGTGATGATAAACAGTAGACTTGAACTTCATCAGCCAATCAATAATTGGCTTCTCAAAATCTTAATGATGTTTCTAATCCTTTTCTAAATCACATGATAAGGTCTAGATTCAAGAAAATTTAGTGGATTGGGTGAAAGCTTATCCACAATTTCTTCCATGTGTGCAAAGCTTTAAAAGAAAGAAATGTAGTTAAATTGCATTTATTGTATATTTAAACTAAGCTACAATATTAAAAGTTTTATAAGACTATGTTACTTAATTTCTACAACAACTATTATAAGGGAGCATTTTTGTCACGTTTTTATGGTGAAAGAGATTGAGGTTCAGCAACAAAAACTAATCTCAGAAGACCAAATAGTCAATGAGTTTTATAATCCTGATTTGAATCAAAGGGTATTTATAGTCCCGAAATTGGGCTTATTGTCCCCAATCGAATTACAAAACAAAATGCATTTATTTCAGCTACAAAAGTTAATATAACTGGGTAGTATTTCTTCTTTGGAGTGGCAATTTGAAATTAGAGATCTGGACATAGATGAGTTTTACTCCTACAGTCTTTCATCATAACACCCTCTACATTACCTTGCAAACCATCAGTGATATTCACCTACCATCCCCAACATCTTTCTAGGAAGTTTTATTCTTGTGAGTTTTCCCAAATTGAAAGCTTTTTATTTTTCTCTCTAGAGCCTATCTTCTTTTTGGACTCAACTCATATCCACTGTACTCTTGCATTTATTTCCAACAAACTTCTATGGGCATAGCCCCTGCTCTTGTGGAAATAAAAAACTGATTATCATGCTGGCAGTAGTGACCATGGACCCATCAGGCCATGGATGGTGGGTGAGTACCATGATATGAAATGAGATGTTCCACTGAAAATGAGGCTGAAGTCTTCAACAGGATGAGAGCTGAGGCAGGAGAATGCACATGGGTGCTATGTAGAGAAGGAGGACTGTCACTAGGCTTCAAGACACAATCGAGAACTGAGGGGAGAGGAGAAAAACTCAGGGCTTGTGTCTAACCCTAGAAGGGAATGTCCAGATCAGTTTCCCGGACTTTGACTACATTAGATAACGCACATAAGTGCAATGATGCTATATATACCTTTTGTGTCTGGCTTATTTCACTTAGCCAAATGTTTTCAAATTTCAACCCTATTGTCTCAAATTGCAGGATTTCCGACCCTTTCAAGACTAACTAATTCCATTCTATGTATGTCCCACATTTCCTTTATCCATTCATCTTTTAATGAACACTGAAGTTGCATTCAATTACAATTGTGAATAATGCTACAATAAATGCAGATATGAAAAAATCCTATAGGCTGTTTTAACTTAATTAATATACCACAGTAACAGAAAGGAGGACAAAAACCACATGATCATCCCATTGATGTACAAAACGAACTTTACATATGCTAACACCTTTCATGATTAAAAACACTCAACAGACTAGAAACAAATTAAATTAACTAAACATAATAAACACCATACATGAAAGGCCCAAAGTTAGCGTCATATTTAAAGGTGAATAGCTAAAAGCTATTATTTTAAAACCAGAAACAAGGCAAAGATTCTTACTCTCAGTATTTTTATTCAACATGGTACTGAAAGTCCCAGCCAGAACAATTAATCAAGAAAAAGAAAGACGTGACATCTGAAGAAGTCTAAGTTTCACTGTTTGTGGATGACCTGGCCTTATGTGTAGGAAACACTCAATATGCATGCACCTACCCAAAATACAGCTTGTTAGAACGAATAATTTAGCTACATTGTAGCAAGCAAAAGTGAAATGCAAAAAACCAATGCATATATACTCAAAAGTGGGATTGCTGGATCATATATTTGTTCAATTTGCAACTCTTTGAGGAACCTCTAACCTGTTTTCCATAGTGACTAAAACGATTTTACATTCTTATTCACAGTAGGGCAGGGTTTCAACTGCTCCACATCCTTGTCAATACTTATCATTTTAAAAAAAATTTCTGGACACTGGCAATCTTAATGTCTACAGGGTGATATCTTCTTGTGAATTCATTTTGTAATTCCCTGATGATTACTGATAATTTAACATCTTTTAATATGTTATTGGACATTATGAATTTTTTGAGAAATAATTATTCAATCCTCTGTGCATTTTAAAACACTCTGTTGTTGTTGCTAATTATAGGAGTTGATAGCATGCTCTGAATATTAATTTATTAATATATTTTCTCCGCCTATTCATTCCACTGATTATTTACCATGTTGCATGAATGCCTTTAAATTTGATATAGTCACTTTTATCTAATTTTTCTTTTCTTAACTGCTTTGGTGTTATAGCCAAGACACCATTGCCAAAGTGAGATAAAAAATGTCACCTATGCTTTACCTCGTTTTCATCTAGTGTTTAATAATTTCAGATCATGTATTTAAGACTTTAATGAATATTCAGTTAACTTCTAAATTGTTCTATATAAAACAAAAGTCCAACTTCTTTCTTTTGTATGTGCACCATTGGAGAAACTTTGATCATGTGTAACCTTGGCATTCTCTAAGATCATTGATATGTATGTAAAGGTATATTTCTGGACTTTATGTATATAAAATCTGTTTCATTGGATTATATGCATATTTTTTATGCCAGAACTACATTTATTACCAAATCTTTGTATTATGTTTTAAAATCACCAATATAAGACCTCTTGCCGCAGTCTGGCTGGGCAAATAACTGGGAGGTGACAAGCAACTTGTGAAGGTTGAAACAGTGGAAGCTTCTTTATTACGGGACAGCAGAGGTATATATACCTAACTGATTATACACAGCTTGTTTCAGTTAACATCATCTAGATACAGCAGTCAGTCATTAAGGAATCCTCATCATCTTAATGGCTCGCTGGCATTACTTCACAAACCACTCCTCCTGGCAAACTGTCAGGCGCCATCTTGACTTGGTTGTGGCCCTCAACAATCTCTGGCCGGCTTTGTTCTTTTCTTTCTCAAGATTTTTTTTTTCCTATTTTGGGTCCTTTAGCATTCCATATGAATTTTAGGATTTTTTTTCGTTTTTTGCCACTTAGATCAGGGACTTCACTGAATATATAAATTAACTTTGTAGTGTAGAAAATATTGCCTTCCAACTAATGAAAATTAGAGCTATTTCCATTCATTTTTGTCTTTAATTTCCTTAATTTATATTTTATAATATCCCATGTACAAATGTTTTGCTTCTTTGAAGTTTTTTCTCTAAGTATTTTCTTATTTCAGATGATATTGTAAGTGGGATCTTTTCCTTAATTTAGGATTTCCTTCATTTTAGGATTGTTTATTGTTAATATATAGAAGTGGATCTCATTTTTGCATGTTCACTTTTGCATGCTACTATGTAGCTAAATTATTAGTCCTAACAAGCTGTATTTTGGGTAGGTGCATGCATATTGAGTGTTTTCTACATATAAGACCAGGTCATCCACAATCAGTGAAACTTAGACTTCTTCAGATGTCATGTCTTTCTTTTTCTTGATTAATTGTTCTGGCTAGGACTTTCAGTACTATGTTGAATAGAAATAGTGAGAGTAAGAATATTTGCCTTATTTCTGGTTTTATAATAATAGCTTTTAGCTATTCACCTTTAAATATGATGCTAACTTTGGGCCTTTCATGTATGGTGTTTATTATGTTTAGTTAATTTAATTTATTTCTAGTCTGTTGAGTGTTTTTAATTATGAAAGGTGTTAGCATATGTAAAGTTCTTTTTGTTCATCAATGGGATGATCATGTGGTTTTTGTCCTCCTTTCTGTTACTGTGGTGTATTAATTAATTTTCATATATTGAATTATGTTTACATTCCAGAAATAAATCACACTTGTTCAAGTTGTTGCATTGTTTTTGCTAATAATTTCTGGAGCATGTTTACATTAATGTGCTGGGAGCCATTAGCCAAGTAGGTATGACAATTTCCTTGCCAGCATACCCCATGTTGCTTAGTGGAAGGACTCGTGGAAATAGGACATTTTGCAGTGACATTGTATGTAGGTGACCTTGCTCAAGGACCAGGGCGGATTAGGGTGTTCCTGGTTTAGGATAATCGGGTTTAGGGTGTTCCAGGTTTAAGATTATTCCTGCTGGGAATAGGGCGTATCCTGCTGCCTGAGTTCCCCTTGAGTTCTCACGGGATTCAGACAGTATTTTTTGGGAGATAGAAGCCCAGTGGGGGTGGATTTGGGCAGAGAACGTGGATTTCCCCAGAACGTGATTGTAGACGGCTGGTGTGAGTTCGGGAATAAAGAGTTGCTGTTTGAATCTACAAGCTGTGTGGTGGCTCGTGATTGTGTGCCCAGCCAGACTGCGGCATTAATGTCCATCAAGAATATTACTCTACAATTTACATGCAACATGTTTTCAGTATCAAGGTAATGCTGTTCTTAGAGAATGAGTTTTTGACGAATTTATAAGAATTGGCATCAGTTCTTTCTTTAAATGTTTGTCGAATCCTGGGGAAGTAATTTGGTCCTAGGATTTTCATCATTGGGATACATTTCATTACAGGGTCAATGTTGATTGTGATTAAATCTTGGTAGGTTATATGTTTCCAGAAACGTATCCACTTCTTCTATGTCATCCAAATTAATTGGCATGATAGTTTACATTCATCTCATATAATTTTTTTCTCTACCATCAGTTGCAATATTTCCTCTTTTTATCTATCTAGTTATTATTATTTGAGTGTTTTGTTTTCCTATGTCAGTTTGGCCTAAGAGTTGGCCAATTCTTTTGGCCTTTTTAAAAAATCAACTCATTTTTTTTAAAAAATGTTTACATCAGTTTTCTGTTTTCCATTTCATTTGTTTGACCTATTCTTTATTATTACCTTTTTTTTTTCTACTAATGTAAGTCCAATTTTATTTTATTCATTACAGGAGGTGTGAAGTTAGTTGGTTAATTTGAGGTGTATCTTTTTTAGTGTAGATATTTATCACTACAAATTTTCCTCTTAATATATTGTTTTTGTTTCATCCATAGACTTTTGTATGTTGTGTTTGAATTATCATTTGTCTCAAGGTAATTTCCAGTTTCTCTTGTAATTTCTTGTTTGATCCATGGGTGGTTCAATAATGTGTAGGTATGTGTGTATGTGTGTGTGTGTGTGTGTGTGTGTATGTAATTTTCCTTTCTATTTTTCCATGTATTTATAACTTTATTCCACTGTGATCACAAAGAATACTTGGTCTGATTTCCACCTTCTCAAATTCGTAAAGATTTATTTTCTGATTTGACATGTGATGTATTCTTGAGATTGTTCCAGTGTGCTTTTAGAAGAATGTGCACTGTGCTATCATTGGATGAAGTGCTCTGGATGTATCTGGTCCAACTGGTGTACCGTGCTGCCGAAGTCTTCTGTTTCCTTATGGATCACAGATTGATCCACCCCCTTTTTTAAAGTGGGCTATGAAAATCTATTATATGTTGTAATATTTTTTCTGTTTAAATCTTCCGGTGTTCACTTCATATACTTAGATATGTCAATGTTGGATGCACATATTTTACACTTTCATATTTTCAGGATGAATTGACATTTTTACCATTGCATAATATTATTCTTCACCCATCTGACAGCTTTGCTTAACATCTGTTTTGGGTGATAAGAGTATGGCTTCCTCTGCTCTATTTCTGTTAGTATTTATATGAAGTATGTTTTCCCATTCTTTCGCTTTCAGCTTATACTTTTGTTTAAATATAAAAGTAGTATTTTGTATATAACTTTGTAAGGGTCCCGCGAAACGTTGGAGAAAGAGACCACCAAGTGACCACTCATGCAATTGGCAGAAGGGGATTTATTGAACCAGCATGCTGGGGCTCCGTGCCCACTCAAGAAGGGAAAGCAGCCCAGAGCCCCGAGCAGGGGCTGAGCACTGCTTAAGTACACTTTTTGGGGAGGGCGGAGGGCTTTGTATACATCAGAACAAATCATCATGAGGCGCGGGAAAATTGAACAACAACTCCTAAACATGATTAGTTCATTCATTGGCGGGAACAGTTCAGGCTGGAGTGATAGGTCATTCCTAAGGAGGGGGTTACATTTAAACTGATTGGTCCAGGCCCTGCAATGCCTATGTGAGACCACACAGAGCCCTAAACAACCAAATAGTCAGGGGAAATATTTACTGGGCGGTTCTAAGCATTGTCTTAACAGCTACAGAAATTTCGGGTTTTGCAGGTAGCATAGAAACCTAACAATACCTCCTTTACATTTTAACTCAGACTTTGCAGCTTAGAAACTTTTACAACACCCGGTCTTTTACCCTTTAACTTTTACGCTTTAACTTCAATTTCTTTTACCCTTACAACTTATATTGATTCTTATTTATTTAAATCCATTCATCGACTCTATATTTTTAAAGGTAGGACAATCTATTTGCACCTGGTAGGGAAGGACTAATGGAGAAGTAATTATCATCATTTAAAAATGTTTTCTAGGTTTTTTTTTCTCTTTCTTCTTACTGCTTTTCTTTGTTTCACTGACTTTTTTGTAGTGACATGCTCTGATTCTTTTTTCATTCCTTTACATATTTTTCTCTAGGCATTTTCTTTGTGCTTCCTAGGGCAACTACAAAACACATCTTTTAGGTATAAAAATCTATTTTAATTTGATAACTTTAAATACATATAAAAACCCTATTCTTTTACATTTTCCACACCCAATTTTATGTTTTATTACTAATTGCATCTTTTTATAGCTTGTATTTATTTACTCTCATTTATACTTATAATTAATAGTTTGTATTTATTTACTCTCATTTATACTTATAATTAATTTATGCTTTTATCTTTTTTGTTCTGCATCAGAATTCAAAATTAATTTATGGATAATCATTCCAGTATTATAAGATTGTGTTTTCATATATATTTTCTTATGTCAGTGAGCTGTATATTTTCATAAGCTTTTATGTTATTGTCCAGGGTACTTTCATTTCAATTTGAATTGTTTCCTTTAATATTTCTTGTAAGGAAAGATTGAGGGTGATTAATTATCTCAAGTTTTATTTGGCAAGGTCTTTGCTTTTCCATCATTTTTTTACTTATACATATTAACCATACAGAATATGGGCTTCCTTGTGATATATTTGTGTGTACATAAATCTATTTTGATCATTTCTAGTCTTACTGCTCATGCTTGCTCTCCCCTTTCCCATTGATCCCCTTAATTTTTCTAATAGTCTCCCTTCTAATTTCATGTCATCTTTCTTTTTCTACATTACACATGAGAAAATATGAAATACTTGTCTTTCTGAATCTAGCTTATTCCACCTAACATGATACTCCCTAGTTCTATCCATTTTCTTGCTAATGACATGATTTTGTTCCTCTTTACTCATTCATCAGTAAATGAGCCCTAGGTTAATTCCATGACTTGGTTTATGTGAATTTTGCTGTAAGAAATATGGGATCCAGTTCTCTGCACATTATGCCAACTTTAATTCCTTCAATGGTATACCCAGGATGACATTGCTGAATCATAAGTTAGTTCTGATTTTAGATTTCTGATGTTCCACCATACTGACTTCCATAGTGATTAGACTAATTTACAATCCTAACAAGGTATAAAGGTTCTTTTCCCCCTACATCCTCTCCAAATTTTTTTTTTATATTCTTGTTATTCTGACTGAGGTGAAATAAAATCTCAATGAAGTTTTGATTTGCTTTTCTCTGAGGGCTAAATGTGTTGAACAGTTTTTTTTATATAATAATGGGTCATTTATGCTTCTTCTTTTGAGATGTACTTATTCAATCATTTACCCATTAGTTCATTGAACTATTTGGGTTTTTGGTGTTAAGTTTTGAAAATTCCTTATATATTCTGGATATTAATCCTCTGTTGGAGGAATAGCTGGTAAAGCTTTTCTTCCATTCTGTAGGATCTTTCAATATTCTCTTAGTAGCTGCCTTTGCTGTGCTGAGGCTGTTTCATTTGAAGTGATCCCGTTTGTCAATTTTTGATGTTGTTTCCTAGGCTATTGGAGTTCTATTCAGGAAGTCATTTCCTATGATTGTCTAGAATGCTTCCTTGTTTTCTCCTAGGAGTTTCAGACTTTCATACCTTATGCTTAGTTCTCTGACTCATTTTGTATCATTTTTTTGTATAGTGATAGGGATCTAGTTTCATTCTTCTACATATTGATATCCAATTTTCCCCTCATCATTTCTTTTTTTTAAGAGAGAGAGAGAGAAAATTTATTAATATTTATTTATTTTTCTAGAATAGAGACATTAAACAAAATCAGAGAAAAAGATGTTGTGGACACAACATCTTTTATTTTATTTTTATGTGGTGCTGAGGATAGAACCCAGCACCAGATGCATGCGAGGCAAGTGTGCTACAGCTTGAGCCACATACCCAGCCCTGCCTCACCATTTCTTAAAGACTCTGCCTTTTCTCCAATTATGCTGTTGGCATCTTTATCAAGAATCAGACTAATGTAGCTGGTGAGTTTGTTTCTGAACCTTCTATTCTATTCCACTGGTTTGTGACCTTATCTATTTTCATCCCAGTACCATGTTGTTTTTAAAAGGAAGTTTTGTTGTATATAGTATTCTTATTAGATTTTTTTTGATAACTTGGGGATTAAACTTGGGGCCTTGTGCATGCTACACAAGTTCTCTGCTACTGAGCTACACCCCCAAACATTTAGAACTTTTTATCATTCCTCTCTTTCCTGGTCTGTAATGTTTCTGCAGAGAAATTCACTTACAGTGACTTCTTTTTACATGACATGTTATTTTTCTTTAGCCATATTCAGGGTTTCTTGTGTCTCTTAGTAGGTTCTACATCTTTGGGGCATTTGGATGTCTTAAATCTGGCTATTTCCCTCCCTATAGTCATCATTCTCCTTTTAAATAAATTCTCTGTTTGCTTTTCTATTCTCATTCTGAGACTCCCATAATCTACATATTGTTATTTTTGATGGTTTTCCATAATTCCCTAAGGCTGTTTTTCCCTTTTGGTTACTTTTTTCAGTAAATTTAAATAATCTGCCTTCATATTCACAGATTCTTTCTCCTGCTTGAGCAAGTCTGCTTTGGAATCCCTTTAAATATTTTTAAGAGATTTTCTATGGAGTTGTTGTACTCTTCAGCTCAAGAAATGTTGTGATTCCTTTTTTATAGTTTGTTTCTCCTGGATGATTTGTTGTTTCTGTTTTGTGCCTAAATTTTTTCTCTGATTTTGTTTAATGTCTCTATGTATTTGTTATACAAATACATATAGTCCTTGTCCCCCATGCCAATCCAATAATGAGGACCCTGTTTTGAGAAAAAGGAAAAAGAAGTTTTATTGCTTTGCTAGCAAAGGCAAAACACAGGATCCCTGAGGCTGTGATTCTCCCCATCCTGGATCACAGGGGTTTTTGAAAGAGGTGAATCAAAGACTAAATTTCATATGTTCTCTGTGAGAGTTATAATTCACTTGTTAATTTGGAAGATAATTGCTTCTTAGATCTTCTGATGACTCCCCAAGGCTGAATTATTTCCTTCTTTTAGTGAGTGTGTGCTCTAGGACATATAACCACCTAAAATGGGTAAGAAAGGTAATCCTGTTTCTCCTGAGAACAAGGAAGGGGAAAGATAAGGGGAAAGAAAGAAAAAGAAACACATCCACTTTAAAAATAAGTCCCAGTGTCAGAGCAGCAAAAAGTCTAAATTGGAGTATGTTTTCATATTCTCTTGTAGCTCATTGACCCATCTTTGAGATGGTTATTTTAAGTTCTTTTTTAAGTAATTAATGGACCTCTATTTTAAGATCAATTTTTAGTATTATATTTTCCCATGATTAGGTTATTTTTTCTTGATTCTTCTTATGCTTAATTTTGATTGGGATTTGGGTATTTGAAAACACAGCTTCTCTCCTAGTCTTTATAGATTATATTTGTGCAGAGGAAGACCTTCAACAGTCAACCTTGCAAAAGATTTTGGTAGTCTCAAATATTTTGAGGGATGCATCCCTTCTGGGTAGGTACTTGTAATTTCCTAATTAGACAGGCATGCTGATTGCTTTTTCACAGCTTGTAATGTCCCAACTTCTACAGTATCTGTCTGCAGTACTTTGGATTCTATGGTGCTATCAAAAGCCACTGAGTGCGCCGATACTCAAAATACCCTGGTTTCCTATCAGCACTCCAAATTAGGTAAGGTGAAGACTTGTCTCTGGGTAGCCTTTGAAAAGCCAGATGCTTTCAAAATTCTAGATGCTCATTAAACTCATCCCTTTCCCATCTGAGGAAAGACTTGGTGGTTGCATGTCTTCTACTGATTCCACCTATTAGTACTGACTTGAGGGAGGGTCTGACACTGTGAAATTCAACAGTGCATTTTCTTTTTTTTCTGGTTTAATGTATCTGGTTGGCTTTGTAATTGCCTGGGGTAGTCCCAATCTTAACAATTTTTAAAATTTTTCATAAAGGTTTATTGTACCATATATTGTTGTATCTCTTTGGGGAATGACTAGAAGCTCTTTCTATTCTACCATTTGACTGAATATTTATCAATTAGTACATCATTCTTGTGAACTTGAAGTAACACTTGTGCTTTATTTTTTTTTTGTTTTACATAATAATACAAACTAGACAGTCTCTCAGGCTCTGGAGACTTAAATAACATCTGTCTGTATAGGAGAGCTCCTCAGTTTATACCAAGACCGACCAACTTCTATTTAAATCATGACACATCAAAGGATCACTTGAACCTATAGATGACCAAAGAAAAAGTAAACTTCATCAGGATCTTTATGCCATATTCTTGTCACATCTCAGTTTTTTCATTCATGAAATGGAAACCATAAGGAAGACTTACCACTAAATTTCTAATATATGCTAACCAAATATGAAATTTCAAATTCTTATGTAAACCATTGCTACAGTAGTGTATTTCTTTAAAATTACACAGCATTTCGTTACCAAAACATCATAAAATTCATTATCCAAGCCTTTAAGAGATCAAAGAATTAATTAGGGAAAAGTTACTTAAGAAAAAAAAAGGATATAAACAATTTCACAAATAATTTACCATCATCAACCACATCATTAAATACAGTTGCTTGCTGTGTAAATGGCTTTCTTAATGCCAATTCATTTTACAAAAAAATATAAATTAGTGATGTTCATCTTAACATAGAAATTTTTTTAAAAAAATTAAAATTAATATTCCATCCTACTGGTATTATTATTTAGATTACCATCAAGAGTAAAATAAAATCAGAGTACCATAAGTAGGAGAAATATTTGTTACACACACCTCTTTTTCTAACCACTGAGAAAATTATAGTCTTTCAAGAGAACATTTTTATAGTATCCCAATAACTATCTCCACAGGGAACTACTTGAAACATTTGAAAAAGTTTAACAGCTCCCCAAAAGGACAAGGTTTTCCCTCAGTTCCTTGCTTTTCAAGGAACTACAATAGCTAAACTTTTAAATGTTAATACTTACAATAATTGTCAAGTGTATTGAGTGTAAATTTGATTATTGACCTTGTCTTATAATGTGAAGAACCTAATCTTGAAGTTTTTGTAAAATAATGATGAAGATTTTTTATTAAATAGATGATTAAGCTCTACAAAACCATTAAAGAGTATTTTCATGTGCTTTTTGCTTAAGTAGCATCGCACCTGAGGGAAAAGGAAAATCTAACTTTTAGGCATTAGATCTTGGAGAAACTGTCTTTCTTACTCAGACTTAACCCTTTCCAAGTAATTTTATTGAATCTTTAGCTTTAATAAATGACAATGTTGCCAGGCTCAGTTGTTCACGCCTGTAATCACACTGACTTGTAAGGGTCAGGCGAAGTGTCGGAGAAAGAGACCACCAAGTGACCACTCATGCAATTGGCAGAAGGGGATTTATTGAACCAGCATGCTGGGGCTCCGTGCCCACTCAAGAAGGGAAAGCAGCCCAGAGCCCCGAGCAGGGGATGAGCACTGCTTAAGTACACTTTTTGGGGAGGGCAGAGGGCTTTGTATACATCAGAACAAATCAACATGAGGCACGGGAAAATTGAACAACAACTCCTAAACATGATTAGTTCATTCATTGGCGGGAACAGGTCAGGCTGGAGTGATAGGTCATTCCTAAGGAGGGGGTTACATTCAAACTGATTGGTTTAGGGCCTAAATGACTACGTGACCAGTTACACAGAGCCCTTCAGTTATTAAACAACCAAGTAGTCAGGGGAAATATTTACTGGGCAGTTCCAAGCATTGTCTTAACAGCTACAGAAATTTCAGGTTTTGCAGGTAGCATAGAAACCTAACAATACCTAATCCTTTACATTTTAACTCAGACCTTGCAGCTTAGAAACTTTACAACACCCGGTCTTTTACCCTTTAACTTTTACACTTTAACTTCAATTTCTTTTACCCTTACAGACTCAGGAGGCAGAGACAGAAGGATCACAAGTTCAATGCCAACCTGACTTACATAGGGAGTCCCTCAGCAACTTAGTGAGACTCTGTCTCAAAATAAAAGAATTAAAGCACCTTGGGATGTAACTGAGTGGTAAAGTGCACCTGGGTTAGATTCACAGTAACAGATAAATAAATAACAAGATTATTATGACTGCAAGATCCTTACACAACCCTTATGTTGCTGAACACTCAGTCCTTGTCTCTGATGCCAATCCAATAACAAATACAAGGTGTTGGGAGAAAAGGGAAAATAAAGATTTATTACTTTGCTAGTAATGGAGAAACACAGGGGACTCCTGTCCCAAAGGCTGTGATTCTGCCCATCAGCAGAAACAGTAGGCTTTTAAAGAGGTGATTCTAAGGCTACATTCCACCTGTTCTCTGTTGTAGTTTAATTCACTTGTTATTTTTGGACATAGTTATTTCTGAGATCTGTATCATCCACGAAATCTGCATCACTTTGTTCCTATGGTGGGTTAGTACTCAAGGACATAACTCTGTCTAGGAAGAGGAAGAAAGGTAATCTTGTTTCCCCTGAGATTAGGAAGGGAGAGAGATTATGGAGGATCAGAAGAGAGGAAGAAAAATAAACATGTGTGTCTGTTTTAAAAATAAGTAGCATTAGCAGTGGCAGAGCTGCAAGGGCTGCATTCAAAGCATAAAGTAGACCACTGTTACATTTCCTTACTGTCAATTTCTACGTTTCATTTCTATGGAAAACTGAGCGAGAACATCTCCACACTGCTTTCTGCTGAAAGGAGGTGAACTTGGGGGAGGTAACCCAAACTCCTTGTTCTCTATTAGGTGAGATATATGCAGTTAAGAGTATTTAGCATCAGAGCAGTCCAGAGATCCACAGTGGCAAATGGCAGGTGACTGGACAAGGCGTACATTGGGAAGGGATCATGCTAAGAAAGTAATAAACCAGACAGTAAAACATTACAGATTTTTTTTTCTTATTTGTACTTGGAGATTTCTTTTCTTTTTCTTTTTTTAATTTTTATTTGTTCTACTTAGTTGTACATGACACTAGTATGCATTTCAATTCATTGTACACAAATGGAGTGCCACAGTTCAATTCTCTGACTCTGAATAGTGTAGAGACACTTCCAACATCTCTCCTAGCCTCATAATCCATCCCTACCCTCCCTTTTGCCCAATCCCAAGTTCCCCCATTCTTCCCATGCCCCTCCCCCCATCATAGATCATCATCTACAAATCAGAGAAAACATTCATCAACCTTTAGTTTTTTGGGTTTGGCTCACTTTACTTAGCATAACATTTTCCAACTCCATCCATTCCCTGCAACAATTAGCTCAAAAGCAAGTAGTATTTTAGTCAGTCTCTGAAAACCATGAGGACAATAACTGATAATCTTATCAGTGAAAAAAAGATCAAGTTTATCAATATAGGAGGTTAGGAAGATTTTTAAGTCTATGAGATTAGACTCAAATTAACTCAGGACAAATGTACCACTCTAGGGTCCTTTGTGATCATTATTATGAGGCACATCCACACAGGAGCCCTTCCTTTACAGTCTCCAGGTTGATTTATTTTAGGTAGAGCTGATACAAGTGCACATCTTATTTTACATTAAAACAAAACATTGTTTTTTTTTTTCTTTTAAGTGTCCATGTAGGGCTGTGCTTAGGCTATACTCTCCTACCAGGTGTTTAAGATCAAGTTGGTCAAAACTGACCTTGTTCCTATCTTAAAAGCTGAAATTCCTCAGAGACCAGTCTTGGGGATGGGTGTGAAGCCTTCTCGCTCCTTTAGCTTTTGTCTACCTGTGGTAGCACCTTCCAGAATGGGTCCAAGTCTGGCTGACTATACCTGGCTTCTCTTGGAAGCATCAGGGACATTTCCTTCTCCAATGTCTCTCCACTTGGTGGAATGTGCACTGATTAGCTTCCTGTTCTCTCAGGTCCTCTTGATCTCCCTAATCAGCAGATTAAGTGGGTCAACAGAGATGCAGAGCCCAGAGAGGAGTCCTGTCATTCTCTGAGTCCTTGATGACCTTAGAGAGCCAGGGCCAAAAATTGACTGCTTTTTCCTTGGTCCTTCTAATTCCTTGACTTTGGTCTCAAAGTTTTTGGTTTTAAACACCCAGAAAGCCAGTTTCACCAGTCTTATAGAGAAAATAACAAGTTATATTTTCAATATCTATAATTTCACAGCTACTCCGTTCATTTAATTGGGGTTAGTATTGGTACTGAACATCAGCATTATATACTGTCTGTCTTGTATAAGTGATGGCTTATTATCTCAAATTAATCCATGTTGTTATTTTTTTTCGAAGAAGTATCTTTGCAAAACACAATCAGGCAACAGTTATAAAGTTTACAAGGAAAATACAAAATGAAATTAACATAGCAAAAACATATTTAGTTTGTGTGATATCTGTGAACAAAGAAAACTGTTTTTCATAATCTTGAACCTTTACTTAGTTTTATGCCCTTTTTGAGATCACAGTAATCTTTACAAGAAAAATCAGTCTTTTGAACACACTTTAAATAAGCTGAAGTTTAGCTTATATTGGAGCCATTCTAACATGGAGTGAGGTGTGAGGCAGAGTTTCAGGTAAGGCAGAGTTCTTCACAAATAACACAACATTACATTTGAAACATGAATCAAAGAAAGGCTAAACGAGCTTTTAACTTTCCTTTTGTGGAAAAAGTGGCAGAATGCTTCCATGTTTTACTATGTCACCTTTAAACAGATCAGGCTTTCCTTATTATTTTCCAAAAAATGCATTTAAATTCCAATTCCAGTGTGAACAGTAACACAAAATCATATATATAACTTATTGATCATAGGTTATTTTATTCAGCTATAATACATCAAATGACATGAATAAATACCAACCAAATGTGTTATTTTTATATAAATCTGAGACTTTTGCTACATATAATTTTAGTTTGACAAACACCAACTTAGCAAAGTGCTATCCTAAGCTTTACATTTAACTTTTTAAAGTGCAATTTAGAGTCCAGAGTGTATGGTAACAAAAATCACAAGTCTGCATGGGCTAACAAAATCAAAGGATATTCTTAAATCTCTTATAACTTTTAAGAAACAATGTTAATGATCAGAAATTGACTCAGAGTAGATATAAGACAGGTCTTAAAATGACATTGGGGCCCTTCTGTGTCAAATACAATGTAGAAAAGAGAGCACTTATTGGTTATCTTGCCAGTTAACTTACATAAACCTGCATTTTATAAACTTTTACATAACACTTACACAAGACTCAGACAGATATAGTTCTCAGATGCATACATAAACCTAGTCACATATATTTGAGTATCAAAGCAGCAATGTATTTTTATAACCAAATAGCAATTTTTGTTTAACCAGTTACAAAGTAATCATTTAAGACTTTAATACAGATACAAACCCTAATTCCTTTAAGACTGTTTGCCTAAATAATAAAACCTGAGAAATACAAGAAAATTATCTTGATAGATAAGATCAGATTAATGTTTCAGACTTTGCTTCATATTAGTACATTTTGTTTCAAATCAACTTAACTGACTATGTTAATTAAAGCCAATTTAATAACAAACTCTTCGAAATTTACCTTCTGCAAACCTTCTACAACTTACTTTATCAGACAAAACACTTTCTCATCCAGAAACATTTCTTTTACCTTTTAATTTTACATACTAAAATATATTTCTGTGCCTGAAACTTTCTTTTCTCTTTTTTTTTTGTTTGAAGCCTTTCTTAAATTTGTATTCTGAAACAATCCTTTTAAATATTATCTGTGCATTTAATTTACATAACAAATTTCATCCCAGGAGAGTGTGGGACAATCAGCATTTACAAAAACTGTGCCTTAATCTTTTACTATGTAAAATCTTTCCAGGTTGCATTCAAGCAGTTGGAGTACAAGATATTTCTGAGCTTGACATGTCTCCATTATCCTTATCACAATGCTATCAACTGTAAGTGAGTTTTCCACTAGTAATTACACCCATAGGCTCCCTTTGGTCCTTTTTCTTATACTAGGCATAGTAATATGCAATGGAGTAGGCCCTTTCCATCCTCTTCTTCAGGATTCCTTGAATATCCCTTTGTAGAGGCTACATACAAAACACAGGTTGGCCTTAGTTTGTCTTTTTCTTTTCTGGGTGCAGTTACTTATTCTGCCAGTCTCCCCATGCATTTAGTTTGATGGAATAATATTATTGCAAGAACTGCTTTTATCCAATGGTGTATATCACTTGGCCAAATGAAGTGTTTTGTCAGATTTTAAAAGGGAAGACGATTCCTGTCCCCAGGTCATAAACTGACAATGCTTGAGCCTATTGCCACATTCTTTGTAGCCAATAGCTCCCACCTCCCCCGCACACACACACACACCCTGGGGAAAAGGGCTGGAAGGCAGGACAGAGGTCTGTCTTCTCTTTGACCATTTTCCTACAGCCCAGGCAGCTTTACTGGATCCCCCCCCCCCCAGCTGGTATCCTTGACCCACAGTAAGGTGATCTGTGACTGCTTGGGTCCAGGTAAGAAAGAGTGCTGGGAGTTCTAGAATTGTGTTTAAAAGATTTAAATCTTCTTAGCCCTTTCTTCTGGTGTCCTGCTATCCTTGCGCACCAGAGGCAATTCCTTTTGGCACCTTCAACTTAGTTCTTGATGGTCAGACCCCTGATCATGTAACTGCCTAAATGCCTGTACATACAGAATCTCTTTCAGATACTTTACCTTTGACAGGCCAACTTCAATATCAAGATTGTATGATAATCCAGAAAAACATTTCCAAGTTCAGATTGTGTTATGGTAAACAATCTTTCTTTCACACAGGTTTATACCTATAGGTGGCCTATTCAGCTAAGATCCTTCTGCAGAAGATCAATGCAGCATGGCCCATGTCTTGCAGGGCCAGTAACAGACAACACAGAGAGATGAGAAGATCACCAAAACCAGCGCTGACAGACATCAATCTTTAAATCAGATAGATCTGCGTGTACAAACTTCTTCCACTTACTTTACCTTTTATAGACCAACTGCAACTGCAAGATTGTATAATAATCCAGAAAGTTATTTAAAACCTAGATCATTACAGTAAAGCGTTATCTTAGACAGACTTACAGCTATCTGTGCCCCTTTCTTCAACTTACTTTACCTCTGATAGACCAATTCCAATTGCAAGGTTGTACAGCGAGGAGAAACAACAAGAGCGGAGCCCAAAACCATGACCAACATTATTGACCTTCAAACATAACCTTTAAATTGACCATCCAAGATCCTTCCCAAGAGAGTGTCTATAGAATCAAAGAAGTATTGGCTGTGTCTTAAAAGGGATACTAATGGATGCAAACAAATCAGAAAACCAGAAGGAATTCCCAAGACCAAGGACAAACAAACAGATGAGAACCTAGAACAGATCAAAAGGGAGTAAACATCCTTAGATTCTTCAGTCCCACTTAACTGTAGTGCTACAGATGTCTCCAGAAAGAGGGACCAGATGTTTCCATAAAGAGAAACCAGATGTGTGAAATCAAGGGTCTTGGTGTACACACTGGGGGATTTACCAAATGGCCAAAGCTGTCATAATGTTTCTGATTTCAGTTTCCTTTTTCTCAAAGTGGATCATGATGGAGCAAACTATGGTGTTTAGTGAGAGAAGGCAGGAGTTCCCCAAAGCAAAAGGTGCTTCCAGAGTGTCTGGGACAGCCCCTCAGTCCTCCCTTTACTCACAGACATAGCTCCTCTGGTTCAACCTGAGTCACACCCGCCGGTCTCCTAACTCTCCTGCAGTTGGCTGTCAACATGTTAGCTTTACACCCTTAGCCTAGAAGTGGTGTTCCTTGGAGAGTCAGGCCTGCCCAAGGAAGCAGGAGCAGGGGACACTCTTGGGTCTCACCTGGGGTACACATTTGTTGCCAAAAACTTGGTCCTTATCCACAATGTCAATCCAATAACAAAGACACACTATTGAGAAAAAGGAAAAGGTTTATTACTTTGCTAGTAATGGAGAAACACAGGGGACTCCTGTCCTAGAAGCTGTGATTCTGATTATCAGCAGGAACAGTGGGCTTTTAAAGAGGTGATTCAAAGGCTACATTTCACCTGATCTCTGTTGTAGTTTAATTCACTTGTTATTTTCGGATATAGCTATTTCTGAGATCTGTACCACCCCAAAGTCTGCATTACTTTATTTATAGTGGGTAAGTGCTCAAGGACATAACTCTGTCTAGGATGGGAAAGAAAAGTAATCTTGTTTTCCCTGAGATTAGGAAGGGAGAGAGATTAGGGAGGATCAGAGAGAGAAGAAGAGAAAGAAACATGTGTGTCCATTTTAAAAATAAGTGGTAGTAGCAGAGCAGCAAGGGCTACATTCAAAGCATAAAGCAGAGCACTGTTACACTTAAGATTCGATTTAAGTATTTTCTGAACATCTACATTTGGATGTCTTGCATGTTCCTTAAGTATCTTTATTTTTTTGTCCTATTCCTACTCTAGAAATCTTAGTGGAAGGCTTTTTGCACATGCCCATGTATGCACATGAGCACACGCACATGCGTGTGCGCGAGCACACACACACACACACACACACAAGTCATCTAGGTTAAAAGAAAGAAAGAAAGAAAGAAAAAAACAAAAAGAAAGAAAAGCACTTATAAGTCCTAATGATTTCATTTTTCACCTCCAAACTTCTAAAATTTCACTTTCACCACTCAGGTAGATTCAGTCCTCCAAATCTTTTATTAGGGTAATGATAGAACATTTTTTTACTATTCTTCTTTTATCTACTGGGGGGGGGGGTAAGTAATGTGTAACATTCATGTGGTCACAGAACTCCCTACGGACAACAGTGTTCTCTGCTACTTGCATAGAACCAGATTCTCATAGAATTTACTCTTTGAATACTCTTCTAGCATAATCATCAGACAAGGCTTTGGATTTTATTCTTTAGTGATGTCAACTGTTTAATGATCCAAAATACCTTTTTTCTTTTGAAAGCTTTCTGCATCCATTGTACAGAGAACCCCTCCTACCTCTAAACTCTGTTCCCTCATCTTGAGATCACTTTCTTAGTGCCCATCCAGCTCTGTTCCCCACACTAAGATAGAGATTTAGGATAAAGATAGAGAAATACTGAATCTTAAAGGAAATGCCCATAAGTCCTTGAGATGCAGAAAACATGTTTATGTAACATGTCCTTGGCCTATGCCCTTGACATTGCCCTTATAAGATCAGGGAAGTACACAAGTGCAGGGAAAAATAGTAAGAAATTGTGTAGCTCCATCTTGGATCCACATTCAGTCTAACACCTGATACAGCTCTTCTCTAAACATTGGACTCCCAGCCCAAGTCAGGTCTTCTCACTCTCTAGCTAGCCCACATTGCCCCTTGAATGTGTATTTACCTTACTAAATAAACATCCATCTATGCTTTTGTTTGGCTTGTGCTGAAATTGTTTTCCACTGGGTATGCCAAGAACCCCACTGGTCCTGAGTTATTTCCCCTCTCTTCTGGGAGCTATTTGGAGCTTTCTCTAGAGTCATCTCTTCTCCTGTGAATACCATCTCCCCATTTTCACAGGAGACCTTAGAAGCTTTCCATGTGGCTTCTGTTTGAGTAACATACTTATTCTAATAGAAACTCTATAACCCGCTATCACAGCTCTCTTTTTTACACCTTATTACAATTATTTGTTGTGTTATATTTGATATTGGTAGACGTTCTGTTTCTTTTTTATTACTTGAGACTGAGAATAATATCTGAAGGAATTGCCCAAATTTCTGAAGAGTTATATTTTCTCTTTATTTCTTTTTTTCCTTTCTTGTTGATCATATTCAGCATGGAATTCAGGGTCTTGAACATACTAGAAAAACACTCTTATCATTGAACCATCTCTCTCATTTAATAATGATCTTATCACTGATTTTCAACTTAAGAACAGTTTTTTTTTTTTTTTTTTTTTTTTAATTGCTGAGCATAATAGGATGGGAAAAAAGCAACTAGACTTAAGAACAGAATGCTTCCTAGTCATCAAGGGAAAATGTTCATGATACAGAATGGGGTCAGTGTGATTAACCTTTTGCAAAAAAAGTTAACAAAACAACAATTTTCTGGACAAGAGAAGAATACTCGCTCGATATATTGTAATTTTTCATGGTCATGAAATGGTACTGAAAAGAATTTTATTATTGTTGTGACTGTAAATTTCTATTGTTGTTTCTCCAACTGATTGAGCTGAAGTGGTGATAAAGAAAAACTCACCATGAGGGGTGGTCATTGTTTTTCCTTAGCCATCATAAATGCCATGCTTGACATCCCTCTAACAAAAGACATAGTTAGAGAGAAAATCATAACAAATATGTTCATTACAATTTTATGTCATGGGAGGCTTCAGAAATGAAGACTCAAAGACATGAAAACTATATGCTTTTATAATAAGTCAGAAGAAAGAAGTGAACCACTCTGTATAAGCATAATTGAAAAAAGAAGGGCATGATCTAATGGTAATAAACAGGGGGACAGGGATTTGGATAGTCTTGTTCAAGTAGTTTTTTATATCTCTATGACATTTCTTCTTCCTATATTTGGGGCAGTATACCTGATACAAGATGAACTTCAGACAGAAGGAAAATAAGTCAGACACCATCCTAGGTTTTAGGGTTTGCTGTGTGGTAGAGGAATTATGGTTTCTATGACTTCTTGGGGTAGAAAAAAGAATGGATGATGGTAGAAGGTCAGAAAGACCTTCTGAAACTGAAAATCTTCTTAAACTTAAATTACTAAGCATTCCAAGGTGCCATATCTCTGGGTACCATGTTATGAGCCCCCAAATTTACCAAGGTATCTTGGATTAACCAAGATTTCCTAGACCTGGAAGACTTGGAATTGGCCTGCATCCTGGAGCTATTAGCCCATGATGCTCAGAGGTTCAAGGTTGTGTAAATATGTGATATAATGGTGTGGTTTTTTTATTAGAATTCACATTTCTTAAAAGAATGCAGACTTTAATTGGTGTTATATTTTACTTCTTACTCTGATAATCAACAAGAAAACCATCTTGTTAAAATTTACAACACATAGCTTAAAGGTAGTAGAAATAAATGATATACTAACTCATGTTTGGTAAACTGATATGCTAAGAAAGAATATGTTTGAATTAAATTAAAAGTCATGTTATCTACTGCTCATTCATGAATAATGTTTTTATTGATTAAATATTAGTAGGTAAACAGGCATTTCCAGTTTATTGTAAGAAAAACATTTAAGATTATATAAGTATATGCCTGGAAAATACAATGCATTAAGTGCCAGGAATACACATTACCTAATTTAATAGTTTCCAAAACTTAGAGAGGCTTAGAGCTTAGAGTAAGTATCTGTCAAAAGGTAATTTTCAGGAATAGGTAAAATCAATGACTTTCATAAAGATATGAAAATGAGCATTTAAGACGTTACTTATTCATGTGGGGAATGATGCAGATATTATAACATTTTCAAAAGAAAAATAAAACATCACAAATTTATATGAAATAAAAAAAAATTCTGAGACAAATTGAAAATGGAATAAGATTGGTTTTCCCCAATAAGATTAGTTTTCCCTAAGTGGAGGAAGTCAATTAAAATCTTTATCAGGGAGGACATAATTTGCATATCAATCAGTTATCTGAAATTTGCAATGCTTCCTAAAATCACTCCAGGCTCTGGCTAGGGCTAGAATCTGATAACCCTGAAATGTGTGCTATTTATAATACAGTTTTCCATTTGTCACTGGCTTACTGGTGCTTTTAACTCATGTAGGATAAAAATAACAGCTAGCAAAGAGAGGTTGGTAAGAATTATTTATTGCATTGATTCCCATGGGAACATGGCTACTACATAGGCAAAGTTGCCAGGAGGCTAAAATGACACCTCCATAGATGGAGAGGCAAGAAAGGGTGAACCACAGTTATACAATTGTGGATAGGGAATATGCATATTTGTATGCTATGTAGGAATAATAATGTTTATGTTGCAAATTCTTAGTGTGCCTATCCCATTTTGCCAGCTGTCAAAAATATGTCTAAAATTGTGCTAGTCTCCCATGATCGTGTCTTTTAACATGAAAATGCATTTAAATTAAGGTATTAGTTGCTCTTGGTCAAGGAGTTGTGGTCAGACCTGTTTGCATTAGTTTTACGTGCAGAGGTCCTTTTTTTTTTTTTTTTTTTTTTTTTTTTTACCACGACCTTAAGGATGAAATGTGCAGTGCTTTGCTATAATTGTCTTCAACTTAAAACTTTATCCCTGTATTCCTGTCCCAGTCATTTAGCTTTAGCGTAAAACATGTAATGCTTTTCTGGTAATTGTCATCAATATTGAACCCTATACTTTAGCTTCACATTGAAAATCAAATTTCTTTCTATATAACTAATTTAGGATTGCACAGCAAGTACCTAGAGGAAATAGGAGGAAATTCAATTTAATTTCCTCCTTAGCCCAAATTATTCATTACCTAGAGACCTCAAGTAATGAAATATTGTCACATGTATTTTTTGGTTAGTATTTCCTTTTCTGACATCACAAATTTTTGATAAAATAATAATGTATATATTTTATATATAATTATGTTTTTATATAACCGTAGTCAATTGTGTAAATAATTTTGTAGTTTTTCCTATTTTGGAGGGAATATTAGTGGAAATTAATTAAAAAAAAAGAATTGAAAAATAGATTACTTCCGATTTTTTATTAGTGTTTATTTAGGTTTTGAATAGGCAATTTATCATTATATTATTATTTTTTCCTTTGATGCAAGACAGATCCATTAAAGAAATTTTTCAATAAACAGTGTGCTACAATTGGGAGAAAACTCTGGATTTAAAATTGGAAATTTGTATTTAGCTATAGCTGTGACACTGACAACTGAAAGGTGGGAAAACCATTTCAGTGTGTCTCTATGAATTCAAATAAATAAAATGTTAAATGAATTAAATGATCTATCCAGTTTCTTCTAGCCTTATCATTTTACTAGCATTTAAAAAGAGAATTACCCTTTTATAGTTTTATTTTTAAAGTTTAATTCTACTGAAAGGTAAAATAATGATCCTAAAATACATAAAAAATAAGCACATGTTCAAGATTTTATTTGAAAGCTTAATGAGGAAATACATAATATCCAAAAACTAGTTCAAATGTGTTGATGTTAAATAAAGAAGAATAAAGAAAATACTATAATAATCAAGGTAAGATTAATCAAAGGTAATAATAATAATAATAAGGATAACACTAATCAAGGGTAAGAATACAAGTACTAAGTGGTACAAGAGCAAGAGTGAGGGACCCTATGTCTTTACTCTGTCAATTCAAAGTTGAGTGAAGCCAATCTAGTGTAGACTTGGAACTTCAACACACCCTTCAGAATGCAACGGGAGGGCACAGAGCAAAGGCTGGAAGTGGGTAAGACACTTCCAATGGCACAAAACTGTTTCATCAAGAGTTTTTTAAAAAAAAAAAATTTATTTATTTATTTATTTATTTATTTATTCATTTTGCATTGCAATTCTTAATACACCATTATACAATAATTTATCATATCTCGGATTATATATAAGGTATGTTGACACCAAATTCTCATCTTCATACATGTATTTTGTATAATGATGAGGGTCTCCTTTCACCATCCATGCTATTCCCCTTCAAAGCTTTTAAACATAAAGATCTTGAAGCAGATTTTGAAATACAGGTTTCACTTGACAAGGCTGAAAATGCTCTGTCCCTTACACTGTTTTAGGGTGTCTTGCATGGGACACCAACACCTTGCTCAGTGTGCCCTATCTCCTCCACCTGGGTTTTGAACCATGCGTTATAAGGAAAATATCTCTTTGACTAATTTAGGCCCATTAGTCTGATGGAGGAGAATGTTCACAGGTGGCAATGAATTAGCTGAAAGCAAAGAGCTTTACAGGAGAAAACTCAAGGTTTATTTACATGTGCAAATGGGAGTATTAGGTAAGAGGAACTCACTGAACAGCGGTTAATGGTTTACATATCAATTCAACAAACAGGAGAAGGTGAGAGACTTAGAACTTCCAGAGGAAGAATGGAAGTTTCTATGGAGTTTTTTGTGTTTTTTTTTTTTTTTTTAATGCTAAAAGTAACTGAATTTGTACTTCCCAGTGGTAAAGATCTTTCTTCTCCCAAACTTTGAGCCACCCTAACTTGCTATTTCTTCCTGAGGCTGCTGTTTATTCATAGGTTTTCAATTTAAATTAATTTGAATATCACATTAGTGGGCTGCTAATCCCTTATTTCCCCCACTTGAAAGCTCTCAAGAAGTTTCCAAAAGGATTTGTGTTGGTGGTTATGGAGAAAAGATTTAGTTAGAAGTTGTAAGTAAGGGATTTGCAAAGAGAAAGAACATCTATTGGATCAAAGATAAAGAAACAGTAAAGAACAAGACTAAAGACAAGTTTCTTGTTCTGGTTTTGATAAGAGGTATCTCCCAAAGACCTTGTGTTTGAGAAAAATGCAAGAATTTTCAGAGGTGAAATCATCAGATTATGAAAGGCGTAGCCTAATCAATGGGTTAATACATGGATGTGCATTAACTGGGTGGTAACTATATACAGATAGCTGATTTCCTCTACCATGCCCTTCTGTCATGATGTCCTGCCTTACCTTGGGCCCAGAGCTAGAGAGTGAGCAACCATGGACTGAATCTCTGAAACCATGAGCCAATATAAACCTTCCCTCCCCTCCCTTATTCTTATTAGGTCTATAGTTCACAGCAAAGAAAAATCTGACTCAAACAGTTCCATATTCCATATTCTATGGGAGGATAAGATATTTGCTGGATGGGCAAGCTATAAGAAATCTAATAAGGGACATTTTCTGTGGAAATTAAAAAAAAAAAAGAAAAAAAAGATTAATGGTTACAGTGTATTACAAACCCAGTTTTTGAACTCCCAGAGCAATCAGTCAAGATTCTTAAATATTTGGTATGAAGTATTTTTAGAGGAAAAGTGAATAACAATGAGCATCTGAAGGATTTTCCAATTTGAAGTTTTAGTATTTTTGGTGATGGTCTAGATGTGAGTGTCACAATCATTGTTACTTCCTAGAAGCATTAGAAGACATAGTTAATTCAGTGAAACTTCTCAGTGTCTAAGTTATAGTGGAGAGGAATACTTTGAAGTTTATATCAACTTGTCCAGCTTCATCTTCGAGGGCTTTGGGGAAATGACAGCTATCTTACAAGCTGAAGTTCCTGTCATGATTTGGACAATCAGATTTTAGTTTTAACTGATTCAAGTCAGAAGAGTGAGATAAACATTGGATTGCTCAAAAAGCCAGATATTGAAGGAAAGTAGAAGAATTGAGAAATGGGTAAGGACTGAGAATGTTACAAGATGGCAGGGGTCAGTCTAGGTTACAGATACATGATAACCTCAAAACAAGAGAGAATATTCCATTAAAATACACACTGTCTTTCTGTAATCACCCCCTTGTGATTTCTTTCTACAATCACCCCCCCCAATTAAAGATAATCAAAGTAAGATGATTACAGTTTGAAAATAGTCTCTCCTCATTAAATTTGACCTGATTGTTTGTATAAGTGCATACAGAATAGTAATTGACCACACAGGTCTTTTAACTTTACTTTGCCATAACTTTTATGAGAAATCTCAGATTGGACTTTTAAAAGCCCCATGAGGATAGGATGACAAGCCAAGAACCTGTCACCAAACTCCAGGTGCAGCATCATATGATTTGTTTGCTTTTTTGGTTCACAAATTGCACTGAGAGTCTTGGGCATATCCGTAAGTGGCCCTATTTGCTCAGTCATAAGCCTGAGACCTGGAAGTCAGTAGCAGTCCAGGTTTTACAAGAGGGCTTTAACAGCATTGATTACAAAAATGTTAAACTTACTTCTTTAATTGACCATAGCTGATTCTATGCACACACTTCTTAAGTATGACATTTCAGGTAGATCCCTATTTATGTAATCAATGGTTCTTATTATGTCCTACTACAAGGAAGACAGATTTTTATTGGGCCTACTTAAATAATTATGTTATGAAAATAAGTGTGTTCTAAGAGTTTCCAAATTAAGGAGGGATCAGGTAGTCCAAAAAAAATTTTTATTTTTGTTTATGAAATCATGATCTAATAATTTATTATAAGTTATAAATAACTTAAAAAGAAAACCTTCAGGTATATGCTAGATTTAAATATATTCATATATATGCTGCATATATACTCACATATATATATATATATATATATGAATGTTGAATTACTATCCTTCAACATTCATTTAATTTTATTTAATTTTTTTCTACTTAATATTAGGTCACTGATTTCATTAATTCATCAGCATCATCCCTGAAGTTCTGGAAGACCTTATTGTATTGAGTGATATGCTCTCAGTAATTTTTGCAATGACATTAGCAGTCTTACCCTGTAGTACCTGGCATAGTACCTTTCATGGATCTCCAAGATGGCTCCCTGCACTGCAGATAAAAACTCTGGCCTTTTGTTCTTTGCAAGAGGTTTAAGGAAGCGTAAAATTAAAACACTACGGGAAAGTTTGGTCATTCATGTCGATTCATACACAAACTCTTACCTGCGGTCTAGGCCAGGGACCCTGCCTGCATCCTGGCTGACTGGATTTGGCCAACTACCAGCATGAGAAATAGGAAAAAGATGGAAAAGGAAAAAGTGAAGTTTTTGCAGTTGAATTAAACTGGGAATCAGTAGTTAGAGTCCCTACCCCCCTGAAGCACTTACAATTTATAGAAATAAAAAACAGATGATATACATATTTAGTTGGCCTGAAGAGGGAACAAAATAGGACAAAATGCAAAAAATAAACTTATCAGATTTAGTTAGCCTGTGCTAGACATACCCGTGCAGGGGGGCATCTCCATTCTCAGCTTCCTTGGCACCTGCCAGCCCCCGAGGCTACTTCCTCTCTCAGAATGAGAAAGTTGCTCTTCATTTCAGGGAGGAGGGGCAGATTCACTGGTAGGATAAGAATAAAAAATAGAAAATGGAGGCATAAAGGAAAGTAAAGGAAAACAATTTTAATTTAGAAATTATGCATATTTTCCTACCTAGTTACTCTTGGAGCTAGTTTCTCTTCCAGGTTTATTACTTCCAAATTTCTGGAAAATTTTTAAATCTGTCTATGCACTGTGAAATTAGCCCCACAAATAAATCAATTCAGCAAGAGAGATACAATAATATCTTGAAGAAGTCTATTATTTAGGGGACTTTTAAGCATCATTTATTGATCAGATCATGGAGACCACATCAGTCAACATATCCTGAGACTGAGTAGCTTTCCAGAAGATGTCTTGACATTATAAGGACTGATATCCTTTCTGAATAACTTTACAGCCCACTTCATACCATATTTCCTTTACAAGAAGGGCTGGAAGCCCCCAACATGTATCTCTAACTCTCAAGATGGCCCACATTTTCCCTGAATGATATTCCTTGATTTACCCCCAAAGATATCTCTTTCTTATGATTACCTGCATCCCCCACCCTCGGCCCCAGACTGTGTATCTATTTATTTTCTTAAATAAAATTCTGTCCATGCCTCTGACTGGCACATGCTAGAATTCTTTTTTCATCATATATGCCAAGAACCCCACTGGTTCTAAGTTTAGTTCCCACATCTTTCTGGAAACTCCTATGACCTTTCTTCTTCTTCTCCTGAGACAAAACCATTGTCCACAATTTATAAACAGGCATGTAATTGCATGGTTTGGCCACTTCTCTATCCAAACAAAGTTCTGGGCTACTTTGATGATATTCCCATTGGAAGAATTCCCCATTCATTAGAATCCTTTAGAGATGTTCCAGAAAGAACTTATTGGACTGCAGCTAAACATTTTTTTTGTGGTGCTTACATATCATGAAGGACTATTTGGAAGAAATGCCTGTGTACTCTCTTCCTTGGTTAATTGATTGTAGGGATTTATTCATGAGACCATAGATGCAGATTGAAAGAGAATAGGCATGGTAGCAGGAGTGGGCACCATTGGCATTGGGGTTACTTCTTCATGCACCTTAGCTATGTCTTCAGGTCCTGCTCAGGTCCAATCACATATATAGCACTTCCATCTGATGTTGGAATGATGCTGTTCATATTCAAATCTATGGTTTGGTTGGTCAGATAACACTGAGTTTTTGATGGAAAACCCAATTTACATGGTAACCTTGCCATGAGTAAGCACACAGTCTTTAAGGTCCAATAGGCAGCCAAAAGATTTTTCTCATAAAAACAGTAGAGGATGGCAAATCCTTGTTTCAAAATCATCAAGACCGGTCCTGTGACTTATCTATAACAGATTTAAAAGTGATATAACCAGCATCTCTATGTGACAATGAAACTTTGAGCCCATTGGATATGCTACATCAGCGGGCTTAATTAAAATTATCTTTTATAGAATCCTGGACATATTGGAAAGCCTTCTGTTATTTTGTATATCACTAAAATTTGTAGCTTTTTGAGACACTCAGTAAATGGGACTTTAAAAAAAACGGGAATATGTTGCTTCCAAAATCCAAATAGGCCCTGTAAACATTGTGCCTCTTACTT
The DNA here is from genome assembly GCF_021218885.2 of Marmota monax. NCBI lineage: Eukaryota > Metazoa > Chordata > Mammalia > Rodentia > Sciuridae > Marmota > Marmota monax. The sequence goes on along the minus strand of NW_026695198.1, from coordinate 4,634,674 downwards.
GGTATAGGAGGGGCCAGATAAAACAATATGTCATTCACCTTATAGGTAATATATTGATATGGCATACATACTGGAACCCTAAAAGTTTCCCTGAGCTATATATCCCTGAATTTTATAAGAATTCAATTTCCACTTATTATCTCTCATACCAGTGACTTATTAATAATTCTGGAATAGATTTCTACTTTTTGCTTATTATGTCCAATAAAGCATGTTATGAATATAATATGATATCTGGTAGAAGTGAAAGATAATCATGATCCTGAAGAACTACATTGTAACATAGGGTTTTGGAGCTGATATATACTCCTAAAGTAGGACAGTTGAAGAGTATTGCTGAACTTGCCATCTGGAAACAAACTACTTCTGTTGGTCTTTATTGACAAGAATGGAGAAAAATGCACCTGCCAGCTCATTAAATCTCATCTTGGTACCAGAGTTTTTATTAATCTGCCCAAGGAATATGCGTCCATCTGAGCCAAAAGCTGCAATTAGAGTCCCCACTGGATTACACTCATGATAATCCACTATCATTCACTGAGATATGTCTATCTTCTGCGTGAACCAAGTAAGGACATTTTATAGGGATGTGCTCGGAGTCAGGTCCTTCATGGTGGCACTAAACTCTATATTCCTCTCAGGATACAATATTGATTTTGGTTGAGTATTTTCCTAGCTAGGGACAAGTATGGTGACTCCCATTCACCATTATTTCCATGATATATTTTACTCCTCTGCCGCAGTCTGGCTGGGCACAATTCAGGAGCCACTTGTCAAAAGAAACGAACTTTATTTTTAGAACACATACACCGCACCACACAGCTCCTCAGGAAAACCCTCAGAGCCCAACTGCCACCACCGGCTTCCCACAAGCCTCTCAACCGCCCCCACTCCTCCTGCTCTTGAGGCTGATTGGCTGGGCCGTGTGGGCGGAGCCAAAAAAAGTCCCCCAATGAGCAGCTCTGTGGTCTGAAAGGGCGGGGAAACAGCCCAATGAGCATCACCGCAGAGGAGCCAATCAGTTGGCAGCTAGAAGTTTGCTGGAAGCTGGAAGTTTGCTGGGGCCCCTTCGGCTGTGGCTCTCAACATCTCCCCCTCTCTGTTTAAACAACAAGCATGTGGCTTAGGGACCGTGCCTGCCTTAGGTTGTCCAATAGTACATATGGTTCTTACCCATCATCGGATGAGCTGACCTCAAGGCGTCAGCCTCCTGTCTTAGGTTGTTACCGTTGCAATTGGATCTTACTTGTCATTGACTACTGGTCCAGCATACAGCCACAGCTGTGGATAGGTCTTTGTACCAGTGGCGGGGGGGGGGGGGTGAGGTTCTTTGCCTCACCTCTGTTGGCCCCCAAATTTTAGCTGAACGACCATCACAAGCAGAAGGGAGGAAGATACACCAAGCCAATTGACAGCTCCTTTTGGAAAAATTGTACCACCGATGACACCATCAGCAAAAATACCCCAACACTACCACAAGTCGCTGCACCAACAGATAGTTCACAATGCAAACAAGTGAGTTCACAATGCATACAAGTGGTACATAGTCCAGGCAAGTTCTGCAAGCAGTTCAGTGATGGCTCCTTTTGGAAAAATTGTACCACCGATGACACCATCAGCAAAAATACCCCAACACTACCACAAGTCGCTGCACCAACAGATAGTTCACTATGCATACAAGTGAGTTCACAATGCATACAAGTGATACATAGTCCAGGCAAGTTCTGCAAGCAGTTCAGTGATAGCTATTGCAGAAGCTGTAGATTGGTTTTATCTTTGTCTTCCCCGGCACTGGGGTGAAGATAGGAATTCTGGCAATAATGGCTGAAGAAAAAATTATGTAACATTCCAGAAGGCACTAAAAGAAAACAATTTTCTGAACAATTTACATTATCTTCAACAGAATTATTAAATATAATGAAAATGAAAGGTGAAAGTAAACAAACAGATTTGTTAACCTCCTTTTTTGTTCACATATTAAAACAATCCTCAACAGCTGTTTACCCAATTTAAATTAAACCATTTAAATCACGTGAATAAAAAAAAATTGGATCCATTTATTTATTTATTTATTTATTTTTAAGAGAGAGAGAGAGAGAGAGAGAGAGAGAGAGAGAATTTTTTAATATTTATTTTTCAGTTTTTTTGGCAGACACAACATCCTTGTTTGTATGTGGTGCTGAGGATCAAACCCGGGCTGCACGCATGCCAGGCGAGCGCACTACCGCTTGAGCCACATCTCTAGCCCAGATCCATTTTTTCATGAGCGCTCATCATATATGATATATGGACATATGTACATATAAACATACAACATAAAACACAAGTGTGCACACATAATATAATACATACAACACATAACATAATAGTAAAGGCCTTCTAACTTTTTACAGGTGAAATCTCCATTGCAATGTTTAAAAACTCTATAGTCAAAAAATAGAACTGATCAGCAAAACATTAACCTAGGTCTGTATGAGCTCAAAAAACAAAATAGAACTTCATGATGTGGGAAAGGGTAATAATATAATAGATATTGAAAAAAGCATCCTGGTTCTGTCACAGATGTAAGGGTAGCCAAACTGGAGTTCTGGATATCAGCTGTTATGGATTTGAACCAAATCATCTTCTTTTTGGTCTGTAGAAATCGCTTTAGTTAATCTCTCTGGAATCCAAATCAGCTGCTGTTCTCCCTGTGGAAACACACAAACAGACCCCCAACTCCAGACAATCACTGGGTCAGGACCTTAGTTAATCTCTCTGGAATCCAAATTGGCTGCTGTTCTCCCTGTGGAAACACACAAATAGACCCCCAACTCCAGATAATTACTGGGTCAGGACCTTTCCATTGTCCTGTTAGAATATCCTTCTAAAGTACCTTGGGCTTATGTACATTTTTTGGACATATATGCCTTTCCGCAGCACTAAGTCCTGATGAATCCAAATTTTAAAAGTTTAGAGTAAAAAGGGTTATTTTAAGTTTATCTTTGGGGGACATATACCCCTCCCCAATTCCCTCTTTTTGCTTTAATAAGTACATTTTAATAGTTTAATGAGCTCTTTATACCCCTTCCCAATTCCCTCTTTTTGCTTTAATAAGTACATTTTAATAGTTTGATGAGCTCTTTCAACTATGCCTTGTCCCTGTGGATTGTATGGGATTCCTGTTATATGAGTAATGCCAAATGATGAGCAAAATTGTTTAAAAGAGGTAGAAGTATAACCAGGGGGCATTATCTGTTTTTAACTGTTTTGGAACGCCCACAGTGGCAAAATATTGTAAGCAGTGAGATATAATATCTTTAGTTTTTTCTCTGGCATGAAGGGAACCCATCAAAAATCCAGAAGAAGTATCAACTGTAACATGCAAATATTTTAATTTTCCAAATTCCGGCAAGTGTGTGATGTCCATCTGCCAAATATGGTTAGGTATCAGTCCTCTAGGATTGACTCCAAGATTAACTTGTGGTAAAAAGGTCACACAATTTTGACATTGTTTTATTATTTGTCTAGCTTGTTCCTTAGTTATTTTAAAATGCTTTTGTAAAGTATTAGCCTTGACATGGAACTTTTTATGAAAATTTGTAGCTTCTTCTAGTGTAGAGAAAATATGTATGTCATGTGTATTTTTATCTGCTAAATCATTGCCCAAACTAAGGGCTCCAGGCAATCCTGTATGTGCCCTGATATGTCCTATAAAGAATGGATCTTTTCTGTCCCAGATTAGACTTTGTATAGTGGAAAGCAAAGAGAAAACAGTAGAGGAAGGGGAAATCCTACCAGCGTCTTCAAGGGATACTATAATATTAAGTATATGTTGACTATTGGAAAATAAATTAAATACAGAATCTTTAAACATCACAAAAGCTTGTAAAACTGCATTAAACTCTACCTTTTGAGCTGATTGTTTGGGTACTAAAAATGTAAAAGTTTGATCAGGTTTAACTATTGCTGCTGTACCATTATTTGACCCATCAGTGAATACATTTGGAGCATTCATGATAGGGGTTTTTCTTGTCATTTTTGGAAAAATTATAGGATGCAATGACCAAAAAGACAATAAAGGATTAGATGGTAAGTGGTTATCAAATGAAACATTAGATTTGCACATGATTATTGCCCAAGTATTTAACTCATTAGCTAACTCATCAATTTGATTCATAGTATATGGAGTAATAATTTTATTGGGAGAAATTTCAAACACTCCCTTTGATGCTTTTATTCCTTTGAGTATTAATTGTCCTACAGCCTCAGGATACCTAGTAAGAATAGTGTTAGGAGAATAAGATAAATGTATCCATAATAATGGACCTTCTTGCCAAAATATTCCTGTAGGAATATTTTTTGTTGGTAGTACAATAAATAATAAAGGCAAACTTATATCAATTCTATCCAAATGCATATTTTCCATATATGTTTAAATGAATTTTAATGCCTTTCTTGCTTCAGGCGTTAACATTTGGGGCAAATTTGGATCTGATGGACCTTTTAGGATATCAAATAAAGGTCCCAACTCTCCTGTTGGTATACCTAGATAAGGCCTTATCCAATTTATGTCTCCTAATAACTTTTGAAATTCGTTAAGTGATTTGAGTTGATCTACTCGTATTTGAATTTTTGGTGGAAGGACCATGGTTGAGGATAATAGAACTCCTAAATAATTAATTGGAAAATTTAATTGTACTTTATCTATTGCTATCTCTAGATTATAATTTTTTAATAAGTTTGTAAGTGTGGCATAACATTCTAGCAATGTGTTTTTATTTTTGTGTGCTAATAATACATCATCCATATAGTAAAATATTTGTAGTTCAGGATTTTGATTTCTAAGTGGCTGGATTACTTTGTTAACATAAATTTGACACATAGTTGGGCTCTTAGCCATCCCTTGAGGGAGTACTTTCCATTCATATCTCTGATCAGGACCTTCATGATTCAGTGCAGGGATAGTAAATGCAAAATGTGAACTATCCTCAGGATGAATTGGGATTGAAAAAAACACAATCTTTAATATCTATAACTAAAACATACCAGGTTTTTGGCGAAGCAGACAATTGAGGAATCCCCGATTGAGCAGGTCCTATAATAACCATCTCATTATTAATGGCTCTTAAATCTTGCAATAATCTCCATTTACCAGATTTCTTTTTGATGACAAAAATGGGAGTATTATGGGGAGATACAGAAGGTTGTATATGTCCTTCTGCTAATTCTTGTTTGACCAGGTCATGGGCTGCTTGTATCTTTTCTTTAGTCAGGGGCCAGTGAGGAACCCATACTGGTCTTTCTGATTTCCAAGTAATATTTATTGTGTCAGTGGCCCCTTCTGAAAACCCAACCCATGTCTGTCTGTTCCTTGATCTATTTGTATTGGTGCTGCCATATCTTGTTCTTGTTTTTCTAATCCTTTTCCTTTCCTAAAACCTTGTCTAGCCATAATAGTGGGTGCATTTTGATTGATGTTATTTGTTAATGTCAAACCTAATTGATCTAGGACATCTTGTCCCCATAAATTTACGGGAAGATGATCCAATACATATGGCTGTATAGTTCCTTCACATCCTTCAGGATCCTTCCAATCTAATACCATTGCACTTCTATGGGGATTAGTCACCACTCCTAGGCCTCGAAGCGTTTGAGTGGCTTGTTGTAATGGCCAATGTTTTGGCCATTCTTGACGAGGGATGATGCTAAGGTCTGCACCTGTATCCAGTAGTCCATTAAATTCATGTCTTTGAATATTTAGTTTTAGCATGGGGCGAGAATCTAAATTTAAAGAAAGCATAGCCCAATCTACACCTGTGGAGCCTAATCCCTTGGAACCTCTTTCTACAGTACAACTGGAAAATTTATCATATAGGCTGGGTATCATTAGTAACTGTGCTATTCTATCTCCTGGTGAAATTACGGATATACCCTTTGGAGAACTGGCTATAATTTTTATTTCACCTCCATAATTGGGATCAATTACCCCAGGACTTATCATAAGTCCTTTTAGAGTAGAAGAACTGCTTCCCAATAATAAGCCTACTGTTCCTTTGGGAAGAGGTCCTTTTACCCCTGTGGGCATGATTTGAACTCCCAACTCTGGAGTTAGTACTGCTCTGGCGGAGGTGCAGATGTCCAATCCTGCACTCCCTCTGGTTTGTCTGATGAGAGATCTAATGGACAATGTGTCCCGGGCACTACCCTGATGGTGTTGCTGGGTTCCTCCAGTGCTCCGTATATTTGTGGTCTTGGGCCCCAGAGCATTGGGCCCCCCTGTCCATTTTTTGGCAACGGAGCCCGATGCCTTTCTCCACAATATTGTGGATAAACACCTGCTCTTTGTTCGTTTTTTGATAATGGAGTACCCTCTATGGTGGTTTGAGAATAGCATTCATTAGCCCAATGTCTCCCTCTATGGCATCGTGGGCAAATACCCGATATTCTACTCCTTTGATACCGAGTTTTGTTAAACCCTCCTCCTATGGGGCAATTCCTTTTAAAATGTCCTGTTTGTTCACAATTGTAGCAGGTTTTTGGCCTGGGATCTAAAGCCTGTTTTACTGCAGCTGCCACAACTTGCTCTTGTTCATTAAGTTCTCTACATAATTTAATGTATGTGTTTAAATCTTCATGTTTCCATGGTCTAATGACTTCTCTGCACCAACAATTTGCTTGCTCATAAGCCAGTTGTTTTATTAATGGCATTGCTTGTTCTGTATTCCCCAAAACTCTGGTAGCTGTTTGAATAAGCCTATCTACAAATTCAGCGTAAGGTTCATTAGCTCCTTGTATTACCTTAGAAAATTGACCTTGTAAACCTCCATGTCCTTGTAAAGTCTTCCATGCCCTAACAGCATCTACAGCAATTTGTTAGTATACGTCAGGATCATATGCAATTTGTTGCTGCTGATCCTCATAAGGTCCCTTTCCTAACAACATATCTAGATTTCTCTGAGGATAACCACCTGCTGCATTTCTCCTAGCTGTCTCCTTGCAAAATTCCTCACTGGCAACCTTCCGTAACAGGTATCATCCTCCATTTAGCACAGCTTTACACATATTAGCCCAATCTGCTGGCGTCATTTTCAAGTTGTTAATGGATTCGACCATGCTTACAATGAAGGGTGCTTGAGGACCATAGGTTGTTACAGCCTCTTTTAGCTGCTTCACTGTTTTGAAATTTAAAGCATGGTGAATTCGCTGCCCTCCTGCCTCAAATACAGGGCACATGTTAATATTTGAGATCCTGTCTCAGGATCCCAACTATCAACTGCGGGAGTTGGGAGCCTCCCAGCATATGGAGGTGGTGTTGTTGGTTGGACACTTACGCCCTCTGGTGATAGAAAGGTGTTAGTAGCAGTCTCCTGTAGAGGTGGCGCTTTTGGTTGGACACTTATGCCCTCTGGTGATAGGAAGGTGTTAGTAGCAGTCTCCTGTTGTAACTTTTCCCCTGATGGCTTTTTCTGCTCTAAACTTTCTTTCTCTGTCTGACTACCTCAAGAGGCCTTCTCTTTTACTTGAATTTTTTCCTCTGTCTGACTAGCTCGAGAGACCTTCTCTTGTACTTGAATATTTCTACTATAACTACAATACAACCCAACAAGATAATGCCAAACAAAACTGAAACAGAATGAAACAAAATTGGAACATCAGAAAATCATTATAGCCTTTCTATCCTCCTGAAATGTCCATCCGTCCTTTCTCCCTATCTGTTCCTCAGATGTGAGCGGTTTTTCTTCCATCTTACACATCTCCAGGGACAGGCAACTTAAAACAAAAGTGAAGCAAAACAAAAGAAGAATCTTAAAATGGCTACCCATCCTCTCGCCCTACCCTCAGGGGCGAGCAGTTTACCTTATCACTTACCCTAAGTCGTTCCCCTGTGCGGGCCACCAAATGCCGCAGTCTGGCTGGGCACAATTCAGGAGCCACTTGTCAAAAGAAACGAACTTTATTTTTAGAACACACACACCACACCACACAGCTCCTCAGGAAAACCCTCAGAGCCCAACTGCCACCACCACCTTCCCACAAGCCTCTCAACCTCCCCCACTCCTCCTGCTCTTGAGGCCGATTGGCTGGGCCGTGTGGGCGGAGCCAAAAAAAGTCCCCCAATGAGCAGCTCTGTGGTATGAAAGGGCGGGGAAACAGCCCAATGAGCATCACCGCAGAGGAGCCAATCAGTTGGCAGCTAGAAGTTTGCTGGGGCCACTGTGAGCCAATCATCAGCTGGCAGCTGGAAGTTTACTGGCAGCTGGAAGTTTGCTGTGGCTCTCAACACTCCTCAGATCAGAAAACCAAGTCAGCGGCTGAGTTGGTGTATTCCAATTATGCATTCTGGCACTAAGAAAGTAACCACAGGAAGGGTTCAAGTAGTAAGAGGCTCATTGTGAGATGAAGTTCTCCTGAACATCTGACCTCCATAAGCCCTTACTCTGACTTGTGGACCATAAAGATATTTTTGCATCTTCTGGAAATAGTGTTATTTCAAAGCCCTTAAGCATCAGTCCCCTAAAGATCTAATTATTTCCTTTCTCCTAATGCACAAAAGGCTGGTAAAAGGCTATCAGACTATGTATAGAAGGCTGCCAGAAACATTAACATTATGAATATTTGGCAGTGGACTGGGATTTTTCCTCAGAGGCTCAGGCTCCCTTTTATTCAATGGGTTCTGGGTCTATAATCTGTGTCAAGTTTCACAATTAATTAAGAGCCTGTGGCTTAAGGCTTCAACATTTGCAGTTATTTGAGTTTTAGTTATGAGTACTGTGGAAATGTGTAAGCTTTGGGGTGATAAATATTTAACTTAAAGTCATATTAAAACTAAATATGTAAACAAAATATAAAACAAACAACACACAACATTGTACATAAAAATGAAGCAAATATGTATTACTCATCACTATACACTCATCTATGCTCAATTATTTATGAAATCATTTAAAATTCCTGATTCAGTATTCTAATATTAAGAAAAGAGAATTAATTAAGAGAAAAATATTAATAAGCTCCATATTGCAAAGACTCTCAAAAAAGGAGCCTATTAATTTGTTTTTATAATTAAGGTTACACTTTTGCTCGCTTGACCTGTGACTTTTCTGCTAATACAGATGGAGTAATAGTTTAGTAAGTAGCCTTCCTGTCTATTTCACTTAAGGGGTAACCATGATGAGGAAGCCATCCCCATAGGTCTGTGCAGTCAGAAAATTCTGATTGTTCTTTGACTTGCTGTCCATTAACATAACTTCATCCATTCTGTCCCTGAGTCTTGCCACTTATCCCCTGCAACCTTGAGTCTTTACCCCATTGTATTTAGAATTTACCACTTTATGACCCACAAATGCCCTCATGGTAAGGTCTTGCCTACAGAGAATTCTGGGACCCCTCACAAGTTTATTTCTCATAGTTATGGCTAGAAGTTAGTCTCGTGGACCATTCCAGAGTGGGTGAGTAGCTCTTAAGTTACAAAACATGTAACAGTCTCAGTAAACCTTGTAATCCTTTCCTCTTCATTCAGCCATGGCCAGGCAGGTGGAACATTTTCAACTTGTTCATTGGGGTTGTGTTTTGGATCATATTTCAGCCAAGCAACTCAAATGATTTTTTTTCAAACTCCCTTAACTGCAATACTAAATTTAAAACTCCTGCTTTGTTAATTCATATCAATAAATTGTTTCTGATCTAACTTGCTCTTCCTTTCAGTATTATTACAGCTCCGTAAGATGTATTTCCTTGTGTCTTCCCTGAACTTCTGTTTGGGTAAATTAGATTTCAATTTAGGTCAGTCACTTTACTTAACCAATTGGTTTAAATATAAATTAATCCGAATTTACTTTTAATTAATTTTAAGTAAAAGGAAAGTGAGGAACCAGAGACAGGTAAGCAAGAAATGAGAGACAGAGACCAGGCAGAGATACTCTCTTATGTAAGAGAGTTTATTTGTCAGCACTGACAAATAAAGGTCATCTTTCTATAAGAGAGAGGGGCAAAACAGGTTTGGGATTTTTATAGGGCAGGCTCAGGAATCAGAGCTGGGCAGGTCCTAATGCGGGTGATTAAGGGTTGGGTTGGTACAAAAGAGTGGTGAGCCTTTCTCAGAAACACTCTTGGGTGGGAAAACGAAACTTTTTCCTAAAAATGGTGGCTGTCACTTAAGATGGCCCTCCAGATGCTAAGAATAGACTTTATCTCTAGCATTAATTGTTATGTATGTTATGATATAATTGCATTCTTATTCTTATATGTAGTATACTATATAATTATATTACTATACAACCATTAAATATTATGCAATTATATTATGTATATAGTATATAATTATAAAACATTTTCTATGTCTTAAGTTTTTATAGGTGTTGCACATCTGGGGTGATAAGACAAAATAGGTTTAAAAATACTTATCACTTTTGACTTTTTAGTAATATATAAAAGAAGAATCTAAAGAAGAGAAATTTACAATCCTTTGTCACATTTCAGGTTAGTGCTTTTAAATTTCCAAAGTGATTTTGTCAGTTTTGTAGGTAATTACATGTCTAAAATTTTATCTTAAAATCTATGCAAAAGTATTTATGTTTTTAAAGTATGGTGAATTCCATAAAGAAAAATTCCTTGAAAATCTTCAGCTTTACTAATTACTATCAAATAGAAAACTTTTTTCTTTTGTCTCTTTTTTTTCTGTTTAAATAAATACACAAGTAACATGAATATATTACTCCCAAATTTAAACTATTAATTATCAATTTAGAGTCTTATTTGGGGTAGAAAAAGAAAGAAATTGTGAAATGAAATTGACAAAATTATGCTATGTACATATGTGAATACACCACAATGATTTTACCTTTTACATATGTCTGTAAAGCACCCACTTAAAAACAAAATAAATAGAAAGAAGACAAGTAGTACACATGAAGGAGAAAAAGGAGAAGAATAAACAAGGAAAAGAAAAAGTACTGGGGCCTAAATTGAATAAATTATATTCCATGCATGTATGCCATGTCAAAATGAACCCCACTATTATATATAACAATAAAACACTAGTGAAAAACATTTTTTAAAAGGCTCATTTGACCTCTAATGAGGTTATCTTTCATGATTTTGGTGTATTCTTATAGAATCATCTGAATTTATTAGTAGAGAACAGATAGAGCATCCAGAGCATCAGGTTTGTATATCTTTTGCAACATATTTACTTTTAATCTTTTTTAGAATGATAATTTTAAAGATATATTTAGAAATTAAAACTTGATTATGAGAGTTGAAATAAAAATATTTCTGTTTTGTCTTTTGTTAAACTGGAATAATGTTTACATTAATTATTTCAATATTACCAAACTGAACAATACATATCATGTTTATATTTTACTAGTGGTACTATTTAATTTTCACATACACACTATGGCTTGAACTTTTTCATTATATCTAAACTTAGTAATTTTTACACTCTTTGTTACACTTGAATAGAATCTACAAGTTTGTTTCAATCTCTTCTAAACAACTCAATGTCCAAAATTATTATTAAATATATATTATTATACCTTGTTAAGCAATATTATCCAATCATAACAAGAGTCTGTATAGTGCAACAAGGAGAACATCACTGAGAAAAATCTCAAAGAAAAGAAGGGTATCTTGGGTTTTACAAAGACCAATGGAGAAAAAAAAAGTTATAATGAGAGATGAAGGCAAGTCTTGCCTAGGAGTCTGCACATGAAGGATGGTCCTCTGTGGTTCGCCATTTCTTTTAACATTAAATTCATGGGGGTTTCTTAACCATTGCTATTTTTCAGGAATATAAGTCTCAGGTAAAGTTCAACATTGTCAGTTGGGACAATAACTCTAAGGTTGAATTTGTTAGTTTTATTTTACTTCAAACTTTGAAGATATTCTGTAGAGCGTTTTTTCATTCAGTTAATCTTCTATTTCCTCTGCATGTAATCCATTCAAAAGTATAAAACTCATTATGATTTCAACAACTTGATAATACAAAGTGTGATTTAAAATGGAGAAAGAATCGTAATAATAAAAGATATACAAATAGCCAACGTGGAAATGTGCTTAACACCATTATATATTAGGGAAATACAAACTGAAACAATTTAAAATACTACTTTTCACTTACTAGAGTACTATGATATAAAAAGTCAGGTAATAGCAATTATTGGGGAGGATGTAAAGTACACCATAAATGGGAATGTAGAACAGGGCAAACATTTTGGGAAATCTGGCAATTTCTCAAATAGTTAGGCATGGTATTACCATATGATCTAGCAGTTCCTCTTCTAGATATGTAGCCAAGAAAATGAAAACATGTCTCCAAAAATACCAGTGCATAAATGTTCATACCAGAATTATTCAGAATAATCAAAAAGTAGAACTAACCCAAAAGTCTATCAACTGATAAATGGGTAAATAAAATGCTATATGTATCCATACAGAAATATTATATAACCATAAGAACAAATGATAAGTGTTGCAATATGGGTAAACCTTGAAACATTATGCTAAGTACTTTTACTTAGTGTAAGTAAAAATGAACCCAGTTCATTTGTATGAAATACCCAAAACAAGCAAATCAATAGAAAAAAATAGATTTGTGATTATCTGTGACTGATGAGATTATGAAAAAATAACAACTTCTAATGGGTATGAGATTCTCTTGGGATGATGAAAATGGATTGTAATTATATTTACACAAATCTGTGAATATATTAAAAACATTAAATTGTACATACTAAATGGTTGAATTGTATTATTTAAAGTATTATTTATCAATAATCCTGTAGTAACAATTATATTATCTGAAACTATCAAGTAACATTAAAAGTTTAAAAAAGAACTCATGATACCATTTTTCTTTCAAATGATTTTTTAAGATTCAAAATTCATATTTTAGATTCTTTAAAATGTGTTTCTTAGACTTTATTTTTCTTTAATTTTGATAAATTTCATTTTTTATTTTAAATATTTTTATTTTCTTCATTCACTCTCTTCTTCCACTCTGGAGATCCTATTGTGTATTTTGAACATTCACACTTCTTAATATTTCTCTAACAAATCTATTTATACTTCTGATGTGAAGGAAAATTTTGGATAGTCAAATCCTCTAATTTGTTCTTTAGCTATTTATTCTCAAATCCTGAGACTTTTGTTTTACATTAATTGTAAGATTTCATTGTTTTATAAAATTGTTCTCTTTTCACTTATGCAAAATTCTCCACAATCATGTTTTCTTTATGGGATTTATGTTCTAATATTATTTTATAATGTTACTATTATTTTTTATTTTTAAATTTAACTCTTAAATTATTTTAATGCTTTTTTAGTACATCATAATTATACACAATAATTGGGTAAATATGAACAATAATATATGCAAGGAATTTAGTTTACTCCAGTTTCGTATTCGCTCTAATTCAATATTTAACTTGATATAAAGATTGATGTGGTTGGAGCATTACAGTGTGTTGATTTTAGTTCTTTTGGAAAAATACCAAGGAGTAAGATAGCTAGGTTATGTTATTCCATTTTTGTTTTTGAGGAACTCCATACTGCTTTCAGAGTGTTCACACTAATTCTCTGATTCCTCCAACAGTGTAACTTGCCCCCAACATTCTTGCCAGCAATTATTATCATTTCTGTTCTTGGTAATTGCCATTCTGTCTGAAGTGACATAAAATTTCAATGCATCTTTTTTTGTTTTCATATCCCTGATTGCTAGGGTGGTTTAATGTGTTTTCATGTATTTATTAGCCATATCTTTTAAGACATGTCTGTTTAGATTTTTTTTTTGCCCCTTTCTTGATTACGGGTTTTGTTTTGTTTGTTTATTTTTTGTTTCTTTGTTTTGTTTTTATTTTTTGGTGTTAAGCTTTTTGAGTTCTTGATTATAGATATTAATCCCCTGTCAGAGGAGTAGCTGGTAAAAATTTTCTCCCATTTTGTATGCTCCCTCTTCATGCACTTAATTGTTTTCTTTGCTATGAAAATATTTATTTTGATGCTATTCAGTTTATTGTCATTTCTTGGTTTTATTTCTTGATCTTCAGGGGTCTTGTTAAGGAGGTCTGTGCCTGTAACAATATGTTGGAATGTTGATTTTATATTTTTCTCTAGCAGTTGCAAAAATTATTGGATTATTTCCCCAGTCTTTGATCAATTTTGATTAGACTTTTGTGCAAGGTGAGTGACAGATCAAATTTCATTTTTCAATATATGAATATTCAATTTCTTGCACCACTTGTTAAAAAGGGTATCTCTTCCCCAACATATATTTTTGGCAGCTTTGTCAAATATACCATTTTGTCAAATATACCATTTCATTGGTCTTCATTTCTACTTTGATGCCAATATTATGCTGCTTTTGTTAATATTGTTTGGTAGTATAATTTGAGAACAGATTTTGTGATGTCTACAGATGGCATCGTTCTTCTTGCTCAAGATTGTTTTGGATTTCTGTGTCTCTTTTTATTCTGAGTGAATTTTAAGACTTTTTTTTTTCCTTCCTGGTTTTGTGTAGGAGGTACTTGTTATTTTGATGGGAATTGCATTGAATCTGTTTAATGCTTTTGTAAGATGGCCATTAGACAATATTCATTCTGCCTATCCAAGATTATGAAAGAATTTCCATCTTCTAAGATCTTAAATTTCTTTACTCAATGTTGGCTAGTTTCCACTGTGGAGGAGGGTTTTTAGCTCTTTAGTTAGGATATTTTCTAATTTTTTTAAAAAAATATTATGAATGGAATATTTTTACTGAGTTCAATTCTTACCAGAATCACTCTTGAAGTATGGAAAAGTTATTTATTTATGAATGTTTATCTTATATCTTGATGTTTTGCTGAATTTCTTTACCAGCTCTAGAAAGCTTTGTAGCATTTTTGGATATTCTCCATACAGGAATATAGCATCAGCAAGGAAATAATTGACTCATTTTCCTATTTCTATCCTTTTAATTTTCTTCTCTTGCCTGATTTCTCTGGCTAGAGTTTCAAGGACTATGTTAAATAGGAGTGGGGAGAATGAACATCCTTGTTTTGTTTATGATTTTAGAGAAAATGCTTTCAGTTTTTCTCTATTTTGTTTGCTCTTGCTAAGGTTTTGTCATATATAGTTTATAACATTGAGGTAAGTTTGGTCTGTGCCTAGTTTCTCAAGCATTTTTAACATGAATGGGTGCTATATTTTGTCAAAGTCCTTTTCTGCATCTTTTGAGATGATGATTTGAGTTTTCTCCTTAATTCAGCTTATGTAGTGAACTACATTCATTGATTTGTATATTGAGCCAATATTAAGTTACTAGAATGAAACAAACTTGATCATGTGGTACTATCGTCTTGATGTGTTTCTTGATATACTGTGCTAATATTTTATTAAGGATTTTTAAATCTATGTTAATCAGGGATATTGTTCTGTAGTGTTCTTTCCTTGATAAGTCTCTGTCTGGTTTAATAATCCTCTATCAGGATTATTCTGGTTTCATAGAATATGGTTAGTAGTGTTCCCACCCATTCAATTTTATGGAATAATTTAAGAAAGACTGGTGTTATTTTTTTTTTTTTTAAATCTGGCAGAACTTAGTTGAGAATCTGTCCTGTTATAAACTTTTCTTTGGTGAAAGGTTTTCATTGCTCTTTCAATTTCACTACTTAATATTATTCTATTTATGTTTTCTATATCTTCAATTTGAGCAACTCATATGTGTCTAAGTTTCTAATGTCTTCTAGATTTTCCTGTTTGCAAGCATATAAACATTCAAAATAATTTCTATGATCGTCTGGATTTCAGAAATGTCTGTTGTGATGTCTCCTTTATCATCTCTAATTTTGTTAATTTTGGTCTTCTCTTTCTTTTCTGAGTTTTCCTCAGAGTTTATGTATATAATTTATCTTTGCAAAGAACCAAATCTTTATTGCATTAATCCCTTGTAATTTTTTTATTCTCAATTTTATAAATTTCAGCTTTTATCTTTATTGTTTCCTGTCTTATACTGATTTGAATGTTAGTTTGTTCTTCATTTTCTAAAGTTTCAAAGGTATGGAATGAGATCATTTTTGTGGGATCTTTCTAAATTTTCAATTTAGACACCTAATTCCATAAACTTTTCTCTTAGAACTGCCCTTCTACTCGGCCAGAGATTTGATATGTTGTATCTCTGTTCTCTTTAATTTCTTTCTTTTTTTAAATATATTTTTTAGAGAGAGAGAGAGAGAGAGAGAGAGAAATTTTTAATATTTATTTTTTAGTTTTCGGCTGACACAACATCTTTGTTTGTATGTGGTGTTGAGGATCGAACCCGGGCCACACGCATGCCAGGCGAGCGCACTACTGCTTGAGCCACATCCCCAGCCCTGTTCTCTTTAATTTCTAAGAATTTGTTTTATTACTTCTCTCATTTCTGTTATGATTAATTCTTTAAGATTATTATTTGGTATCCATGTGTTGGCTTATTCATTTATTTTTGTTCTTGATTTCTAGTTTCACTCTATTGTAATTCATAGGATGCACAAGATTATATCAGTATTTTGGGATTTTGGATTCACAACCTAGACTATGATCTGTTCTGGAAAAGACTCCACTAATTGTCTAGAATAAAGTGAATTCAGTTGTTTTAGAGCAAAATATTATGTAGATATCTATTAGGTTCACTGGTTTATACTATTATTTAGGTTGGAAATATTTCTATTGGTTATTATGTTTGCATGACCTGTCTCTTTGTGAATGGGGTATTTAAAACATCCAGTATTATTGCTTTGGGGTCTATCTGAGATTTAATGTATAGAAGTGGGGTTTTATAATGCAATTACATATATTGATATTTGGGGGATAAATATTTACTATCACTCTACCTTCTTGATGTATTGATCCCTTAACCAATATTACTGGCTTTCTTTGTCCCTTATACATAATTTTTGCTTGAACTCTGCTTTGTCACATATGAGAATAGCTATCCATCTTACTTTTGGACTCCTTTTGCAGGAAATATATTTTCCATTCTTTTACTTTTAGTCTATGGATGTTTTTGCCTATGTGATGAGTCTCCTACAAACAGTATATGGTTGAATGTTGTTTTATAATCTATTCTTCCAATCTATATCTTTTAATTGAGAAGTTGAGACAATATATATTTAGTATTCTTAATGATAGATGTTTGTCTTTTCCTATCATTTTGGATAGCTCACTACATTTAATTCAGTCTTGGTTTTCATTTTGTTATTTTTCTCTGCTAGTGAGTTTCCTCTCTTTGCACGCTTTGGGGTTTGATTTTAAGTTCTGTGGGTAGTGTATCTTTAAGTATTCGTTGTAGTGCTGGTTTAGTGTTTATGAATTCTTTTAGTTTATCTTTATCACAGATAGTTGTTAGGTCAGCATCAATTCTAAATGATAGTTTTACTGGATATGTAAATTTTGACTGTCATTTGCTGTAGAGCTTGAAATATCTCTTTCCAAGCCCTCCTTGATTTTAAGGTCTGGTTTTAGAAGTCAGAAGTGAGGATTATTTGTTGCCTCCAAATGTGACTTGACATTTTTCTCTTACAACTTTAATACTCTTTCCTTATTTTCTGTTAGGCATGTTAATCTTGATGTGTCTTGGAGAGATTATTTCTGATCTTGTCTATTTGAGGCTTTATACCCATGTTTTATGTGGATGTTTATCTCATTTCTAAGGTTGGGGAAATTTTCTGTTTTATTTCATTGAAGAGCTTCTTAATGCCTTTATTTTGTATTTCCATGTCTTTGGTTTTTCTTTATTGTATACTGAGTGTTCAACTTCATATATTCTCTCTTTAAGGCCTGAAGTTCTGTCATTGAATCCTGAAGTTTTATTTTCTAGACAATCTAATCTATTGGTGATGATTTCAAGTGAATTTTTAATTGGATTCATTGTGTCTTTCATTTTCAGGAGTTCTAATTTGTTTCTGTTCAATATCTCCATTTCTTTATTGTCTTTTACCTCCTATATTTGCTTCTTAATTCATTTCTGATATCTTTTTTGAGTTCACTGAACATTTTAATAATTAGTATTTATAGTCTTTATATTTTTATCCTCTTGTGCATTTGTGGGTTCTTTAGTTTGGAGATTGTGGATTTTGTTTATTTGCTTATTTCATCATGTTTTCTGAGATCTTGAACTTGAATAGAAGGTGAGATGTGAGATGGATTTCTGTCTATCTTTTTTTTTTTTTTTTTTTTTTTTTTTTGAGTAGAGGTCTCACTAAGTTCCTGAGATCCTTGATAAGTTGCTAAGACTGGGCCTGAAATTGTAAACCTCCTGGCTCAGCCTCCCAAGTCACTAGAATTACAGACATGTGCCACCACACCGAGTCCTCTTATTTTTTATACATTTGTCCTTTTATTTTTTAAACATTTGTCTTTGGGTGTGTAGTTGTTATTGTTATTATTATTATGTTTTTCCCTACGGACTTTTGTTGGTTTTGCTGTATGAATAGATATACAGGAGTGGGATATGAGGTCCCCCTCTGTATGTTTCCATCTGGGGCCTGGTTGTTGGTTTGTTGTTTTTGTCTTCCCTATTTCATAGGTTGAAGAATTATTGAGGCTAGAATAGGGCTAGATCATGTGTGAATTAAAGTTCACTATTACTTGACTAAATTTTATTTATTGCTTGGTAACAGAATCTCTATTTTGTAAACTTGAAGTGTCCCAATCACTTTCCAGCTCCTCTTAGAGAAAGCCGGGAGCCAGCCATAGAACTGATGTTAGCAACCATTGTAAAGTCCTAAAGTACACTTTGGTGTCACTTTGACATGTACAACACTAATTACCACCTCTACAGGAATGGTGGAGTTAGCATTTAATATCAGCACCTAAAACAAACGAACATGAGCTAAATCAGACATTAAACAGCAGGTATCTACTTCATTTCCAACTGTATTAATAATCACAATAACAAGAATAGGGTAGGAATTACATAAACTACATAGTTTTAAGAGATAGTGAAATGACAGTTCCTTACGTGAAGAGAAAATCAGGTAGAGAGGCAGGAGAAAGACTGAAATATTTAAAAAGTGAACAAATGAGAAGCTGGAGAGAGGCTGCAGATGATATTTATAAACAAGGACGAATTAAAATAATAAAAAAAATAAGAAAATCAAGAAAGAGAGGAAGGAGGAACACAAAAATTTGGCTGTTAGTGGGTGGTTAAAGAGTGAGGAAAGGGAAATAAGGGGATAAAAAACTAATGTGGAAACAAACAAATATAAGATGAAAAAAATCAAACTCATATTAAAATTTACCCTACCAAAGATAATCCAAGGGTGGAATAATAAATGGGTGAAAAAATGCAAGAATACACACACATAGTCATGAAAAATGAAAAAAATAGTGTAAGCAATTTAGATTAAATTTAAAATTAAAAAGAAAAAGTGGGGGTAATAAGAAAACAATTCTTGATGGAAAAATTATGTGTCATTCCACTGAGGTGATCAAGAGTGGTGTATGGAAGTCACTGCTTTATGCTGCTGTGCCATTCTTTGTTTTGGGGGTGTGTGTGGCGGGGTGGTTCACTCTGTAACCCTTGAGTCAATGACTGAGAACTCACTTCTTTGTGTTTCTTACCATACTGTCAGCCCTGGCCAGGAACCAGAGCTATTTGTGATGGCTCTCAGCTTCCTGTCTCACATTATAGGACCCATAGACTGAGGGATGCTGTCAGTTGATTTATTGCCACCGTGAGACTGATGCAGAGTTCCATATTGGAAATCCCATCAGCTGGGCTTTCCTCTTGGCTTCCCTTTTGGAACTCTGTGGCTCTCTGAGTCTTGATTCATGTCCCCGGTTGCTGGGCAAATACTGATCTCTGCTAGATATCTGGATTTCAGGGGCCATCCCCAAATCCCACTTCTAAGGCCAGGCGTCTAAACCTGCCCACTCTCACTTATTCCTCTGCTATGGATATGAATTACACAGGATTCGACCTGGAGTGCAGATTCACCTATCAGACTGGTTACTGTTGTCTTCCCAGTTGCTCATATGGGATGCCAGCATTGAAGGGGGTGTGCTTTCCTTGCTGTCCTCAGCTTGGATTGCTGTAGGTACACTTCTCGCTCTGCTTATTTTATTCACATTGATCCAGGCACACACTGAGCACCCCAAGACGTGAGTGCTGGCTCAGGCTGTCAATTTATTTTATGCATTTCCAATCTCCTGCATCTGCTCACTGCAACACAGCCACTTGGAAATGGTTCTTGCCATGATTCTTTGGTTGCCGCTCGACCCTTTGCCTATTGACCTAGTAATTTTGACCACTTTCCACTCAACAACTTCCCCCGTCATCCCTGGGTCACTTAAGATCAGCCTCCCTCTTTATTTCACTTGTTCCCCCAAGACCATTTAATTGGCCATGTTTTCCTCTTCCTCTTCCCTTCTGCAGTCAGTTGGCAACACTGATGCCCCTGTCAGCCAAGCTGGCCCATTTCTAATTTAATTTTCACTCCTCCCAGTTTTTACTTAATGCTCCAAATTTCCAAATGTCTGTGTCCCTATAATTATTTGACTGTCCAATGTTGAATTTCAGTTGATTCCCTTAGTCTCCCAGCTCCCTGTGTGGCAATCTTCCCACTGTTGAAATGTTGAGCTGAGGAATTTCTGTGCAGTCTGCCCTCCCTCCAATCAGTCATTTTATCGGCAGGTTCTACTTCTTGATGAGACATATTGAGGTACAAACCACAAAGAAGAATCAACTGGTGGTTGACCTACCAGTTGACTCTAGGCATGACTGGGCCAATTTCTTTATTCCTTAGTGACCTCAATCTGAAAGCATTCTGGCCTGAAGTTGTTCCTTCAATCAGTATTTCCCATTTTCATTTTTTTACAGAGAATTATTATAGTTTCAGTTCTTTCAAAAATTTATTTCCTTGCTTTAACACTGTATAACTAGATATTTATTTATCTCTTCCTTTCTTATCAGTTTCTAAGGGTTTGTTGATAAACATGTCTATAGCACATTCATACATTCATCTTCATAATAGCCCAGACTAACATTGTAGTTAATTTGAAATAAAGAGAGTTAGAACAAGAGAAGCAACACAATTTAAAAAAAATGTAGAAGAGATAGCAAAATTAATCTATGATAAAAGTATTTAGAAATAAAAGAACTTATGATGTAATAACCAAATGTTCAGAAGACTTCTGGAGAACAGAATAAAATCTTTCAGAATTAAGGAAAAAATTCATTGAAAATTTTAGATCTGTTGGTCTACTTTTAAAATTAAAAAATGATTAAAAATGATCTATGTGTGACAAATTTTCTTATCTCATAATTTATAAATTTAAATGAAAGAAAAATTGGAAATTTCATAATGGTAGACTCAACCTTTCATTGATTATAGCCTATTTAAGTTTAGTTGGTATCAGAGTAGAGGTTATATTGTATTGAGCTTTTGCATGTTTATATGATTGAATATGGAAATTATTCAGATTACTTAGATTTTTTTCTTGAACATATTACTAAACATAAAATTTTATGATTATTTTAAATGAGAAAACAAGTAATCTAAATTTGCTGACTTTTTTATTATTACAAATTGACTTTAAAATTATACTATATAGTAATCACTAAAAACAATTAATCACATCAAATCAGTCCTTTCAAGGTAAAAGTGACATGTTAGCATTGAGAAAAACTACTATTTAAAAAAAGAAAATCATGATGTGGAAAAACATTTTAATTATAGAGTTCAGAATAGCCTATCATTATGTGACTTTTATTGCCACAAGTAATGTATTTTACTCAAAAAAGTCCTAAATATTGGGGCTGGAGTTGAAGCTCAGCAGTAGAGTGCTTGCCTCATACATGAGAGGCACTGGGTTCGATTTCCAGCACCACACAAAAAAATAAATAATAATAAACAAATAAAATAAAGATCCATCAAAACTAAAAAAACGTATTTTGTAAAAAGTCCTATATATCTACAAAATTGTAAATTAAAACTTTTAACCTATTGTATTTAACACTACTCTTTTATAAATGAAAGGTTTCTTCAGATGGAACACATCTGTTAAAGATGTAAATAGGTAATATTTCCCTAATTTATTTTCAAATACAACAGATTAATTCATTTAAAATATAACTATTTTCTTTCATGGAAATGAAAATTAACAAGTTGAGTGTCAACAATTTTTGTATTAATTGACAGATGGAAATGAACCATGGGCATCATGATATAGTAATCAAAGTCACAACCCATTTGGATCCTTTTGTACTATAACGCATCTTTCTTTCAACTCTAAAAATCATTAATACCAAATACTCAAAGGTACTGAAGTTTGTACCAGACTTTTAAAATATCCTAGTCTTTTAAACTATTTGATTACAGAGAATTTATAAAAGAAAAAAGCATATTCTGTCAACTGATAGAGTGTACCTCTTTTGTTAAGACATGCAGTGCTATATTTTTATTTTTTTATGATTTACGAGACATTGTACAACATAGTAAAAAACATAATAAATATATAAAGATTTAGTACATAAATTAACATATATAGATTATGGCTTTAGAAAGTATATAATCAGAATATTTTACTACTATCTTACTGTTAAATATAAGGCACATACAATGTTAGACTATTTTTTCAAGTGATGAGCTTCCTGAAGCCCTTAACTTAGTTTTAATATTACTTTTTAAAAATTATACTAGAATATTATTTCTGCTAATTCCAAATATATCTATAAAATACAAGCAAAAAATATTCAAAATTTATTTATTGGCATTGTAATAATTCACCCAGCATATTAAAATCTATTACTTTTTGTAGTGTTGGTTGCCAGGAGCAGAGGGGCGCAGAAAACAGGGAGTTCTTGTCTAATAGTACAGAGTATCAGTTTTACCAGATGAGAAGAGTTCAGAAACAGATGACAGGCACGATTGCAGAAGAAAATAAATGCGTTTAACACTACTGAACCACAGGCTGAAGCATAGGATCACAAGTTCAAGGTCAGCCTGGACAATTTAGTGAGATCCTGTGTCAAAATAAAAATCAAAAGTTCTGACAACATAGTAGAACATCTCTGGGTTAAATCCCCATTGAAACACACATACACATACAGAGATTAGCATGATAAACTTTTTGTATTTTATCATGATCTAAAAAGATAAAATTAAATTTTAAAATGGCTGCTTCTTTGTAGTGAGATCAAAGAAAATCGGTCTTTGTTTTTCTGCAGTGAATAGGTTTTACTTTTATAAACAGAAAAATGTAAGTAAATATTACAAATTAACATAATTTTATCATTAAAATTTATTATAGATGTTTTTAATATATTATAGAGGAGTTTATTCAGAGGAATTCAAGCAATTACTGCAATAAAATATCAAGAATCAGAGAGATATTTTCCAAATAAGCCCATGAATTTTACAAAGAATGATCAGAAAAGAGGGAAAGTATTTGAGTGGACCATTGGGCTATAAGTATTCTTCATGCTTACAGATGAAGTGATAGGAACATATGAAAATATTGTCAGTCTGACATAAAGAAACTTCTTAAGAGATAGAGGGGAGGATACGGCCGCAGGAGACCACTCAACATTATTTTCAACATTTGAAGATCTCTCTGTTTCATTTATTTTTTTCTCATGCCAGAACCTTCCTCTAGTTTAACTGTTAGTTCTTTCTGCTTTTCTGAATTTATCAGTCTTTACAATACTTTCACCACCTTGTCCATTTCCTTTGTCCAGTTTTCTTTGCACTTCATTTACAATTTTCTTACAGTAGAAGTATGAAAAGTAAAGTTGGACTATTTGTCATTTAGTTTATCTGTCCTCTTCAAGGATGCCCTATTTGTGGATGCAGGTACTGGCCAAAAATTTAGTGCTTAATTGTAATCCCCAAATCAGTACACAATGGCACTTTTATGGGTATTCATGGGCAAGTACAGAGTGGTAAAAGAATTGAGGCACTTGATATAGAAATTCTCAGCTAAAGCTGAATAAAGGCGATGACTCTGCCTTCTTGTGCACACTCTCATGCTATAAACAAGTGTCCTTTTCAAGGTGGTCTAAGTGCCATGTCTTTCTCACTTCTGTGCTTTTTTAGGCAATTTCCCTGTTTCAAATGACATTCAAGCACAGTGCTGAAGTGCTGTCTAATGTTCCCAAGTGCAAGAAGACTGTGAAGTGCTGATGGAGAAATCATGCTGCTAGATAACCTTCATTCAGGCATGAGTGATAGTGCTGCTGTCCATGAATTCAGAAACATACATGAACCAAATTTATGCATTGCTCAATTGACAAAAAATGGGACAAGAAGCTCACAGGAACATAATCCAGGAACTATGGTTCAGTATGATGTAGTTCAGTTCCATGGTGGCTTTATTAAACAAAAATACTGTGCACAAATGAGAATCAACTATTCCTCTAAGCAATTCATGATCCTGTTCATTTGGGGCAGCCAAATCAGATTGCTGTCTTCAGCTTGCCATATACTAAAAGACATTTTTTATATGTGGTGTTCTCTTAAATCTTAGATTTAGAAAAAAAAATGTGTGTGTGTATGTGTGTGTGCGCGCGTGTGTGTGTGCATGTGTATAATGTATATACTTACATATATATTCAGTAAGTATATACATAGTGATTATATATAGTATACTTTGTGAGTTTAAATATATATACATATATGTATGTATTTACTATTTATATTGAATATATACTTGGAGTGTGTGCTTATATCTTTTGTCTACATCACTAGCCTTAAAAAACTTTGTATGCTTGTTTTGTTTTACAATTTATTAATTTTTCTCTTTCACAAATTCAATGAAATATACCTTCCCTTAGGTATTGTGTTATTTTCCCATCACTATTAGAGATAAGTGAGATCATCAAATTATGAATAGAAATGGTTTATTTTGGCTCATCCTCACGGAGTTCCTAGTTTGTGATTGGTCATCCTTACTGCTACAGGCCTTTGGGAAGGCAGGACATCTGACAGGACTGCCTGTTGGAACCAAACTTGCTCACTTATGGCCAGCAAGCTAAAGAAAGTGAGAAGGGTCCAAGGTTACCATAATTCCTTTGAAGATCCTACTCCCATTGAAGTAAGGATCTCCCACTGCCAACTTTTTAAAGGTTCTTTCACTTAAGAATAGTGTCAACTTGTGAACAAAGATTTTAACAAAAGGAACTTTCGGTTATATTTAACATCAAAACTAGAGCAGATGTTAATGCAATGGATCAGAATATGATCAAGGATGTTGCCTCCTCTTTCATTACTAGGAAGGCCTCTCCACAGGGTCACAGAGCTCTTGTCCATCAAACGTACTTTGTTAGCTCATGGGATTATTTTGACATTCACTCCCTCTTGAGTCTTCTTGGAAATATGATTACTGACATGTTTTTAGTGAAATGATACTGAATCAAGTGATTTCAGCTGATCATGTTCATAATGCAAGGAACATTCACTTTGGAAATAAAACCAAGGTAAGTGCCAAACTCAGGGTCAATGCTTTATATAACTGCCCATTTTCTTTATGAAAAGTTCAGATAGACCTTTTCCAGTTGCTTTTGCTTCCTTAAGCAATCAAGTATTAAACCTAGAGACTTAACTCAAAAAAAGAATATATTCAGAGAGAGAGTGCATTATATATTAGATGATATATAGTATATTATCATATGTGATATATATGATCTAAAGATCCCCACAACCCACTTTTAAAGTATAGAAAGTACATCGGTTCTGAGTAGGTAACCAGTCCTCTTGAATTTTAAGCAAACTTTCACATAAATCTCATCAAGTAAACGAGAATTTTCCTCTTTCTGCCAAGATGACCTAACTAACTTTAATAATTAGTTACACTGCAGAGTAAAACATGTTCTGCTTCCTCTCACTCTGAGCCTACCACAGTTCCTCTCCTCTGGAGAGGCCAGTGTTTATTTCATGCCATGTTGCCAGAATAGTCTCCTCCAAAATGATAAACTTGTTTTTCTCTTTGATGTTCCTATGGTTTGGGTGTGGGCCAAACATCCTGCAAGAGGACATTGTAATTAAAGACTTAGTCCTTCAGGTGGGACAATTGAAAGGGGAAATCTTTAAAAGCTGGGGCCAAGTGGGAGGTCCTTAGGTCATGATGGTGGTGACTTCTCTCAGAATGTAGTTCACTTTGGACTCCTGGACAGTCCAGAGTAAAGGTTGTTATAAGAGCCTGAGACTGGTCGTGGAGGCACAAGCCCATAATCTAGTCACTGGGGAGGCAGAGGCAGGAGGATTTTAAGTTTGAAGCCAACCTCAGCAACTTATAGTTATCCTGTCTCCAAAATTAAAAAATAAAAATAAGAGCCTGAATAAGTCCCCACACTACCCACCTCAAGGCTCCTAGTTCTAGATGTAATCACTTGGTTTCTTTAGCATTTGATCCCGCGGTTAACTTTCTGCTATGATGTGACATAGCTGAGAACTGATTATTAGCACCATACCTTTGAACCTCTAAAGATTGTTGGATGAGGTACCTATGTCAGGTATACTATTGTAGTGACAAAAAGTTGAGTAATACAAACATATATGGTGCATATGATAATATACGTTGGCTTAAAAAATGATGGATGACAACTCTATTTAAAGACTGATTCCACCATGGTATTTCACAGGGTGTTAGATTTTGCTATAGAAAGCCTTTGTTATTTCTTCTGCATACCTGTCTATGTCCTAAATTCAGTCTATATTTTTGGTGAAAGTAGAACAAATAGCACATTGGTCATCTTTCTTGAGTCTTTGATATTGTCCTTTACTTTATAACTCTTTTATATTATAGCTATAAAATAGCTACGTTGTACTTTGCCATATAAAATATGATATAAATCAAAGTAAATTTGGTTGAATGTGAGTGTCAGAGATTCAGTTAGAAAATAAAGAGTCATTAATTATCTTATCTAGTGGGAGAAAGTTGGAAATCTTTTTAACTTTCATTTTTATGCAGACAAAGTTCAGTAGTAAATTGAGAAACACTTTGCAGATCAAGTTTGAATATAGTATGGAAATAATTAAAAAGAAAATGAACAAAGGGACTTACACACTCAACAAGGATAATAATTTTCCTAGTAAATGGCATTAAATGATGGTGATTAGAGAAAAGAAAATTAATTTGAAATTAAGATAGAACTGATACAGGAAAAGCTTTTCTCTCTGACTTACAATGAAATGATTCATAGGTAAATGTCATGTTCTAAGTTAAAACAAAAATAAAAGTCAATACTTGTTTGCATCTGTCTCAAAACTTACCCTTCAAATGAATTTACATACATCTACACCTACCAAAACAAATACCTCAACCTGCTGTTGGATAAAACTTTCCATCTGGAGTATATAGCTATATACATGTTTGAGTATGTGTTCATATACAATGCTTTTCAATATGAATTTATTTATCCCAAACAGATTCTAGACATTTCCTAAGTTTCTAGCTTTCAAAATCTTCCTTTCAGACTTCACCTTTCTGATTTAAAAAGCACTCTGGGCTGGGTATGGTAGTGCATCTCCATAATCCCATCAATTTGGGAAGCTGAGATAGGAGGAACATAAGTTCGAGGTCAGCCTCTTAATGAGAGGCAACTTAATGAGACCTTTATCAAGTCAGGGAGACCCTGCCTCAAAAAGAAAAATAAAAAGTGTTGGGGATGTAGATTAGTGATAAAGTTCCCCTGGGGTTTAATATCTAGAGTGCACACACACACACACACACACATAAAGAAGCACCCTTGTTATTGCTACAGATAGGACTAGGATGGTGTGTGTGTATGTGTGTGTGTTGTGTACATATGTGTGTGTGTTGTGTACATATGTGTGTGTGTTGTGTACATATGTGTGTATGTAGGTTTCTATGTCCCTTTATTGATGTTTCTCAAAACTTTATTACAATAAATATACAAATAAGGGAATAATAATAGAAATAACTGTGGCTGTAGACCTAGTGCTTCCAATCAAACATAAATTATTATTACCCTGATATTTGTGAGTTGAAGAAGAGAACATGAAAGAAATGAGAGAAATTTTTATTTCTTAATTTTATTGTTCTTTCTTCTCATTGGTAAAGAATAATAAAACTTGCCCTTAAAAAGTGTTCTGATTAAACATTTGATTAAAAGAATGAAATAAAATCCTCAAGTAACCAAGAAATAAATATTTGCTCTAAGGTTTATAGTCTAAAATTAGACTTTATGGGTCTCCAAATTCGGTCCTGCATCTAAAACATTGTGACTGAGAGGAAATGATCGACTCAAAATTGTGATTTTCTTGAAACAGAGTGTACAATTATAGAAAAATAAGGTGATAAAAATGTATAATTTGTCAGAGATAGTCATCAGTTCCTATAACATATTGGCTTTTTCTTAATTGATAAACACAGGTGGTTTTACATATCAGATATGACACATTTGCTAATGTTGCTTATCTTAAAATTACAACTGGACAGCTGAGCATGGTGGTGTATGTCTGGAATCCCAGCGAATCAGGAGTCTGAGAAACGAGGATTGCAAGTTCGAGACCAGCCTTAGAAACTTAGCAAGACCCTGACACAAAATTTAAAAAATTAAACCAGGCTGGGGAATGTAGCTCAGTGATAAAGAGCCTCTAGGTTCAACTTCCAGTGACAAAAATTTAAAAAAAAAATACACACACACATACACATACACACACAACTGGACAGAAATGCATATAATTTAAATTATGTTTTATAGTAAAGAAAAATAATTTATAGATAAAAATATAACTCCTTTAACATTTTGGTGACAATAAAGGCAAGAAACTACGGTAAGGAGGTAAGGTTCTTCCTTTAAAAATAGAGATTATTTTCTCCTTTCCCCTTTGAGTGTTGTGCTTACTCCAAACTTTGGAATAAAGATAAATCTTTTCTGAGATTAAGCTCAGCATTCAGTTTTTAAATTATAAAGATATCCTGAAAGTCTCAGGCCAAATAACCTTCAGATACAGAAACATGGAATGCGATAGCCAACTTGGGCAGGGGTATGTCTCAGAAGGTGTATAGGATACACCACAAGATAACAACTTCAAGCCCTTTGCCTGTCAGTCATGTAGGGTTTTGTTCTTAATTCACATGCATTACCTGCTACATTTATGCATCTAAATTGGCAAATAATTTCCCAGTAATAAATTCTGTCCTCTCTTGCTTTATTGCTACAGAGGAATATATTTGTTGGCAGCTTTCTTTTATTTTCCCAACAGAGGGAAATTAGGTTTTTCAATGTATTAAATATTTTAACTTAATGCATACTTCATAATCAATCAGTCAATATGAATCCTTTTTCAAAGTAAGCAGTGTCTAAATTAGAATATATCAATTTTCTTCAAAAACAGAACTAAATACACATCAGTTATTCTGAATGTTTCAAAATTACTTTCAATAAATAACATAGAATCATTGAATAATTAAGTGATTGTCACTGCAATCATTACTGCAATAGTACTATTGTTGTGGAGTCAAAGGGGTTGTATTCCAATTCAACATCTTCATGTGAATGATTAGGCACCTAGTCTCCAGTGAGATTTAGCAACTCATTTAAATTCAGCCTGAAGAGATGCAGAGAGTCAGAACTGGATTCCTGGTTGTGATCCTAGCTAACATCTTTTACCACCATTTATTTGTATGTAAATACCAACATTTTAGGAGTCAAAATAAAGTGGATTGCCAAGTCATTTTTTCAAAAAGACATTTTCAGTTCTCCAGAACTTCTTTAGTCAATTCAGTCTAGTTGATATAATAAATCAGAAGCAGAAACTCTAGGAAAAAGCTATCGCATATGCTTACTATTTAATTTATTAGCTTTGATGGGTTTAACTAAATTTGGGAATTTTGCCACATTGCTCCTGGGGCTTTTATAATCAGGGTTACTGTAAAATCTGAATTGAAAGTTTTTTGTTCCATGATCTGTTTCCTATTAGAGAGACAAGGTTACAAACAGAATAAATAATGACTTTTCCTTCCTCATATGGACAGTTTATTTGATAGTCTGGTGTATTTTGTGGTATCGTACGCCCTTTTAAAAAAAATTCTAAATCAATCTTATTACATTTTTCACATTTACTGTATTCAGTCAACATTTTTTTAGTGAAATGGACTAATGTTCTTTGGGGCTGAGATTTACACTAGAGCCAGTTTCTCTGTTAAGAAACTTCCTGTGATATAACTTGTGTTTTGGTTGCTGAGGAAGAAAATAAGTAAAATTAATAATATGATATGATGTAACAATTGACAGCACTGGAGTCTGACTTAACTTAACTTTCTGGGCCACTGTGGGTGTGGAACCACAGAAGAGTGGGGGAATGCAAGTGGGAGGCTTTTCTCCAACGTCATCTGGGAATAGGCCATTTCAGTGCTGGCTAGAAAGGTGAAATACAGCTGAGATACTGAGGAGGGGCCTTGTGGAGAGAACAGGTGACATAAATGGAAGTCCCCTATCTGGTCCTTCTCGGGTGATCATAGTCAGAGATACATATCCACGTGAATTCTGCCATGATTGATAGGAGAACAGTCAAGAAATTTGTGTAACTATGCCAGGTGTGGTGCAATACACCTGTTATCCCTGTGAATCAGGAGGTTGAGCAGGAGGATCACAAGGTGGAGGCCATTCTAGGCTACCTTGGTGAGAACTTTGTATGTAAATGAAAAATAAAAAGAACTATGACTGCAGCTCCATAGTATAGCATCCCTGGGTTCAAGCGCTAGTGCCAAAAATAAAAAATCATATAAGTAAAAAAATTCAACTTCTTTAGACTAAAGATTGCTCTATTTGGTAAAAGTTAAGCTTATGGAAGGAAAATGGTTTTTTTTTTTAAATCTATAATTCTTTTATTATCAGGAAAAATGAAAAGGATAGCTTTGATAGTTTAATAAAGAATGTTAAATTCTATCAACATTTGGGTGAGTACCAATCATAATTTCAAACTCTTATGGTAGATGACAGTCTAAATTGAGGTTATTGGAAAGACTGAAAGGAGAAAGACAAGAAGATAAATTGAGAAGTAATAAACAGTATGTATCTTTATTGATAATTTAGTTAAATAGTTAACTTCCTTCCCTTGCTCTAATTGTCTTCTCTAACATTGATCAAAATGCTCTCCAAATTCATTAAAGAAATATAGATTCACTTGCCAAAAATATATGTAAAACAATTTTCCATTTCTTTACCTATTATCACTATCATCAGTGCCCTATACCTGCTGCAATCCAGCATGTTTTCTTTACAAACTTTGGTTAATTATGGACCTATCACAGTTTACTACATGAAGTGACACATAATTCTGACACCTACCTGGAGAGGCTGCTGAGAAAATTAATTAGTGTCTGTAAAATGTTTTGAAGATTTGAAAGAACATTAAGTGCAGTGCACACCATTATCATTCCCCAAGTGAATGATTTTTTATTAAGTAGATGTGCTATTCTCTAATCGCCATAGGCATTTATGGAACACTTCTATGAATCAAGCTTTATCTATAAGATATTCAACACTCACAGTCATTGTTTTCTCCTTTGAAAAGTAACCATCTGCATCCACTCATATACACTTGTAAACGTTTTGTGAATTAGAATAACTTACACTGTATCCTGTGTGCTCCAGGTGCTGGAGTCTGCTGTATCCCACAGGACCCATTAGATAACATGCGGTGATACACAGTAAAATATTCTGGTACCCAACCTTTAACAAGCATACCTAGTAGAATAAAAGAATAGGCATTTAGTTACTTATAAACTATCATTACATTATTAACCACATAGACATAAAACAATAAATAATATTGAGAAGCAAGAGAAGATGTTCAACCAAAGCCAGAAACAGTCCTGAACATAAAATGTTGAAGGGTTTGAATACATGGAGACGTGGTGGAATAAGATAGAAATACAGGAAATTGATGTGAAGATGACACAAGGAGTCAGAATGAAGACAGAGAGGAACCTTGGTTTAAGTAGAGGAGCTAAATGTGATAGAAAGTACTTTTTAACAGCAGAATGTTCCATATGCTCATGATTGATAACAGAGTTTAGAAACTTAGCCTCAAGAGCTATATGAAATAAGTAGGAGAAGGGAGAGATGAAAGATGGAGAAATAGGTTAGACAGTTATTCAGTCGTTTATTCAATTGTCTGTTATCTCATATCTCATTATATACTATACGTTAACATTTATTGCATGCCCATCAAGTGCCTCATCATGTGAAAGAGTTTGTGGATAGAGAGATTAAAAAGCACGGCAAGAACACAAAACATTGAGTGAGTCACGGGGTACGATGATCCATGCTATACAATAGATGGAAAATCACAAAACACCACAGATTATGTAAGATGTGCACTTACAGAAATAATTATAATGTGGTGAGAGAAGGTGATCAGAAGACTATCTAGAAAAGAATAGCTCTGAGCTGAATTCAAGCTTGAATAGACCTTTTCAGTTGGAAAAAAGGTTAAGGATATTCTATAATTAAAGTACTGTGGAAAATACACAGAATTCAAGAAAAAGAAAAGGAACAGCAATCACTTTAATAGAGCAGAATACAGGTTTTGAGAGGAATAAAATTGAGGACACTATGAAAATGTAGACAGAAAACAGTTCATGCAAAGTTTCTATCTGAAAAGAAAAAGAGAATAGCCAAATGCAGACACACAAGGGGTCAGCAAGATAAGATTGCCATGTTAGACTTCTTGGGTGACCGAATGGGCAGTTAGACAGGAAGGGTTTTTAAAATTATTATTTATATAGATATAGAGCTATAACTTATGTGTGTAGGTCAATTGAGTATGGAAATCTCAATGCATAGCATTTTGGCATTTTACATATAAACATACTAATGCATCTGTTTTCAGTTTGAGGTGTAGAAATTCTCCAGCCCTTAGAGTTCTATATTTTATATCTGATCTGAAAGTAGTATAAATGTAATATTCTAGTATGTATTATTTGATGTCTAGCTTCCTTTGTTGCATATTATGTTTGTGAGAGTCATCCATCCTGTTGCATATAGGAGTAGTTCTTTCTGTTATATAAAATTTAATTGTATACCATAATTTTAAATCCATTTTTCTCTTTGTGGACAATTTGATTACTTCATCTTGGAATTACTTTCAATAAATATGCAATAAACATTTTTTGTGTACATCTTTGGATGTACATGTGCATGTATTTATCTGGGGCATAAACCTAGGGAAAAAAATATTAGGTTATAGAGTCAGAAACTAGTTAGCTTCAGTAAATATGGCCAACAAGTTTTATAAAAGCATTTGATCAATTTATACATCACCAGCCATGTCAGAAAATTCAGTATTCTTGTCAACAATTAGTATTGACAAGGTTATGAGCCTTAAAATTGTGGTTGAGAAGTAGCAGTATCACATTTCTCTTCAGGGTTTAGTTTACATTTCCCTGGTAAATTACAATGCCAAACACCTTTTCTTGTACTTACTGGACTATTTGATATCCCCTTATTTTGTACAGTGCCTATTCAAACCTTTCCTCAACTTAAAAATAATAATTGGCTATTTATCTTTTTATTGATTTTGAGATTGTCTGAGGCCAATTGCTGGGGATATATTGCAAATATGTCCTCTATGACACTGCCTATTCAAAGCTTTACTTTAAAAATGGTTTGTCTTTTTCTTATTGATTTTGAGATATAATCTGGGCATAATTCCTTAGAGACATGTTGCAAATATATGCTGTCAGGCTATTATTTGCTTTTCCTTACTCTCATGTTATCTTTAAAATATCACAGTTGCTTAATTTTAATGGGGTTTATTGCAAAGAGTTATTTTTTAGTCTGATTTAAGATCTAGGATGAAAATATCTTCTTTTACTTTCTTAAACAAATCATTGATTTGCCTTTCACATTTTAGTCTATGGTCCAAATTGGATGAGTTACTAATTCATTTATTATTGAGCAAGGCATGAAGATAGGCTAAGTTGCATGTTTTCCTATAGAAAACTCATTTTCCTGGTGATGCTCATGCAAATGATCACCATTTTCTTTTTTGCAGGCATTTGACAGTGTAGTAAGGGGATTTT
The DNA here is from genome assembly GCF_021218885.2 of Marmota monax. Taxonomy (NCBI): domain Eukaryota; kingdom Metazoa; phylum Chordata; class Mammalia; order Rodentia; family Sciuridae; genus Marmota; species Marmota monax. The sequence goes on along the minus strand of NW_026695198.1, from coordinate 4,600,681 downwards.
TAGGACCTGAATTATGAGAATGGAATATGGTTAATCAGTTAAGGAAAAACAATTTATCGCACTTCAGAAATGATTCAGTGTCTGTTTAGAGGGAGAAGACTGGAAAATGGCAAAGCTTTTTGACGTAGGCAGTTCTATGGATACTGTTATAATTACCAACTACAAAGATAGAAAGTGCTGGAGGGCTGATCTGGTTGGGGAAAGATGTGGCAGAGCAGAGAGAGGAGAGCAGTTGGAGCAAGTTTGTGGGAGTAGGGGTGCATTATCAGTTAGGCAGGCTTAACAGTGCAGGGGGCAGTCACCCAAAACAGAAACAAAAGTTCCAGAGTTGGTAAAAGGATATTGGTAATGGGAAAATGGATTTCATGCACAATGGACTTATGAACCTTTTACACATTCAAGACTAGCACATGAAGAAGAAGAAATAAAGCCCTTCTAATGTTATACAATAATAAACTAACAAAAATTAAACTTCATATAAATTGCTACCCAAAGGGGACATTTAACAACATGTAATAAGATGTGGGAAAAATGTGCTAGCCAAGGTAATGCACAAGCACAGAAAATCTGTGTAAGAATGAGCTCTGTAAAATGATGTTGCAGAGTAGACCTAACTATCACAGTGGGTACCCTGATCTGTGGGGTGGTATAGCCTCTCCTGCTTCTCAGCATAGAAAGTGCACACTCTGGTATATGTAATTCTTTCCACTACATATCTTTCATGTCTGCTCTGAGCTGGGATCACTATTGCTGTTAGGAAGCCTCTGACTACACACGTTCCACTGGAACTCAGAGCAGAGGGAACTCCAGTGGTCACTGGAGGTCTGATAGAAGTTATGAGAATTAATAGACAGAGCCCTAAAATATTGAAAGCACAGGCATCTGTAATTCTAAGAAAACAACATCCTATTCGGGGATTGTGCTTTTAATTTTTTTTTTCAAAACAAATTCAAGTCTCACTGCCTCAGTAAGTAGTTTTTAATCAATTCTTGATTTTTAAAAATTATTTTCAATGTACACATGTTCCATTTTATAGTGTTGCAATTGAAACTGATTTACAAAGAGATTTGCTTTATCTTTTCAATAAAAAAGTATATAAAATGTAAACTAAATGATGACTTCTATTAAAGAAAAACCTACTCAATGGCATTTGCTAAAGTTATAAGGCAGACTTAATTCAAGGGGAAGCCATCACAATAGGTGTTGCAACAGAAGTGATGGGGTGTTATGGTGGAAAGAGACTGGCATGAACAGAAGAACAAGTGGGGATTTATAAACAAGAGGCAGGTGGGGGTCAATAGATGAAAAATCACACAGAGTGAACTTGACAGTAAGACCTACTGTATGTTGGAAAGAGCAAAGTGTCTGTTTTCCTTCTGTCTCACACCACTGTCAACAAGGAATGCTACTGTGATGTCTAAAGGTATGAAGAACTTCTTCCACCAGAAGCAAGCAGCCTTCAGCATGGGTACCAGCTGGGTGTCCACAATGCCAGTTCCCTTCTGACACTATCTACCTGGAAATAGCATCAGATCCAACATGTTGGGGACCCAGTTCCCAAGACCACCCCTCCCCATTTCAGATGCCAATTGGAAGCCCCAGGTTGTTTTACCTGTGCTTCTGACTGAATGGGTTGTACTTTGAGGGTGTCACACTATCAGCTAGGAACCTCCTTGTGTTCAGATATGCAGAAGCTCTCTGAGTCCTATTCTTTGGGGTAATTTCATTATACAGTCATGATTATTTACCATTGGTGATCAACTTCATCTTCAGCCCCTCTCCCCTCCTTGGAGATTGGGGAGTGGGACTGAAAGCTCCAAATCTCTAATCTGGACTTGTTCCATTTGATGACCAGTTTCTATCTTGGAGCCCTCTAGAGGCTGCCAGGCTTTAGTCAACTCAATGACATACCAAAAAAAAAAAAAAAGATATATATATATATATATATATATATATATATATATATATAATTTCAGCAATTCCAAAGACTTTAGGACTTATATGCCAGCACACTGGGACAAACTTAATAAATGTCTTATGGAAAGCAAGCAAGGATGAGTAGATAGAGCATCCAGTCTGATTCAATCTGTTTCCACTTCAACTTTTTTAAATTTATTTTTTGTACTTTTTAGCTTCAGGTAGATAATTTTGGAAGTAGCTCAATCCCCTGAGCTTTTCTGACAGAAGCAGAGGGCTAAAGTTCTAGTGACTGAGGAAATTGAGTAGCTGCAATGGGATGAGAAGGGTCTGTCAGGGGTGGACAGAGGTCGAGGAGGTGGGGGTGGAAGGGGGCATGGCAACTGTTTCAGTGAACTGAAGGAAGATTACAGGTGGTAAGAGAAGGCAGGAGGAGAGAAAGCAGTGGGAAAGGAGAGGTCTCAGGGAGGCTGTTTGGTGAACTGAAATTTCTCAGGGAGGCCCTTGATAATATCCTCCAGCAACAAACGAAGTCAATGGGGCTGGGGAAGCACATATCAGCAGAGGCCCTAGAAGAGGATTTCAGTTGGTTGAGATGCTACAGTGGAGGAATCAAGATCAAGTAAAGAGAACAGAGACTCTTACAAAGTGTTAGGAAAATAATCAGCCTAATTACTGTAGAGTGGATTCCCACTCAAAACAAAAGAGCCCAGAAAACCCCTGCTGCTCAGGTAGTTGAGGAATAGTCCTCAGGAACAAGGAGATAGGAACATTTTCCAGGCCAGAGCCAGGCCTAGGAGTGAGGGGATTCACACGATTCCACTGCAATCAAAGAGCCACCAGGGAAGTGCTCCAGTCCAGCAGGCATTTTTCTAAAGAGGTGTGGAACTCCCACCCAGCTTCAGAACTTATGTATGCAGAAGCTGAAGAAGCAAAATATGTCCTTCTCTGACCTCAAGGGACCATTACCTAGGCCACAGGTGCAGGAGTTGGATTCCCAAATGAATCTCCAATGAATCAGCCAGGAGTTAAGACAAAGTTCTCAATTGTGTGGACTCCGTGAGAGGTCTGGGAGCTCAATGATAAACTTAACCCTATCCAGGTTGCCAGGATTTGTGTTCTCTGTTCCCACGTTTGTGTTCTCTTAACAGCTATAGCAACTCATCCCTATCAAAAGGTAGACATGTTTATACAGGATGCAATATCAAACTAACAGTGGCCTGTCAGGATGACTGATTGACCTTTCCATAGGGCTAAAGTACAGGCACAGGAAAAGAAAAGATCTTTGAAAGAGACCTGAATCAATTAGCATTCCAAAACCTTTGTTCCCTTGAGAACAACCTTTTCAAATCAAAAAAAAAAAAAAAAGAGAACAACCTTTTCAAGAAAACTCTCTGTCTCTCTCTCTCTTTTTTTAATTCTAGGAACCAGCCTGACACTGCTCAGTGCTGACTCCTCCTTCTCTTAAGAGAGGTCCTATTAAGAAATCTTGCCTACATGCCTTCTCACCAGACTTGTTTTTGTTTCTAGCATTACCAAGTCAAAGTTGGCCTGTTTGGCATGAATGATGCTTATTAAAGATGGTAAGACAAGCCAGGTATGGTGGCATATGCCTGTAATCCCAGTAGCTTGGGAAGCTGAGGCAGGAGGATCGCAAGTTCAAAGCCAGCCTCAGCAAATTAGTGAGGCTCTAAGCAACTTAGCAAGAGCATATCTCAAAATAAAATAATTTGGGGGGATGGGCTTCAGTGGTTAAGCAGAACTGTGTTCATTTCCAGGTAGAAACAAACAAATAAATAAAGGTAAGACAGGGGCCAGGATTGTGACTCAGCGGTAGAGCGCTCACCTAGTATGTGCGAGGTTCTGGGTTCGATCCCTCAGCATCACATAAAAATAAATACATAAAATAAAGGTATTGTATTTAGTTATAACTAAGAAAAAATATTTAAAAAAAGGGTAAGACAGACTTTCTTATAGGGACAATTACAATAGGGTATAGCCCTGGAGGAGAGAGTTCAACTCTCCACATAAAGATAAGTGGAAATTTGCAGCCAATGATAAACTGATGCAAAAGGGATGAAAAATGTCTACTAGAAAACACCAGGGTGGATCAGAGTAGGATAATTTTTCCTAGACTAAGTCAATAGAACTCTTGGTGAAGGGAAGACAAGGTGGTCAGTTACCAAGTGTGGGCTATATTTGCTAAATGTATGGAGCAGGATTCTTACTCACATTGGCCTCAACAGGGACAAAAAGGGATGTCCAAGATCAGGTCTAATTAGAGAAGATTTCAAATCAGATTCAAATTTGATCAAAGGAGAGAGAGAGCCTGTCCCTTTCTAGTTTTCCAAATAAGGACTGTGAAATATTCTATCCAAAAAGTAAATATTTAAATGGCTTTTATTTATTTTGCTTATAGAAATACTTTTTATATTCATACCTTCTTATATTCTTATATGTAAAAATGTTTTCATAGACTGCAGAAAACAATCTTGGTGAAAAAAAAATAACTCATGCAAAGGGAGTGATATGCCAAATGCCAGTCTCTGAGCAGACTTGTCAGTTTGTTGGCTACCTGCCTTCTAAGGGGCCCAACTCATTCTTGGATTTTTAAAAAGTTCTAAATTTAATCATCTGTTTAAATTTTTATATATTTTTATTTTTAGAACATTTTTGCCTTTCATACTGATTTGTATTCTTTGCCAAGCAGTGAAACAATTATTTATCCTCAAGCTTTCCATATAAGTTAATTTTTTCCAAACTTCATTATTTCAGTTTTTTTTAAAAAAAATTTTTCTTAGTAATACAACAGACAAGAGGAATGCTAATTGAAATGCTTAAAAACAATGACTAATGTGAGCAACAACCCATTGGCTTGGCAGGAACTCAAGGTGGTATGTTTTCTTAATAGGGCAAACTGGAATAGGGCCATTTAGGAGACAGTGTGTGTGCCAGCTGAAAAAAAATGCACATTGTCTTATGGTTTGGATATGAGATGTCCCCCAAAAGGTGTTATTATATTGTAGGAACTGATTAATCCATTTAATAGGTTAATAATTTAAATGGATTATTGGGTGATAACTGTGGGCAGCTGAGGCATGGCTGGAGGAGGTGGGTAACTGGGGGCATGGTTTTAGGATATTATCTTGTCTCTGGTGCCTTATGTAGCATATTCTCTCTCTCTCTCTCTCTCTCTCTCTCTCTCTCTCTCTCTCTCTCTCTCTCTCTCTCTCTCCCCTCCTCCTCCTCCTCCTCCTCCTCCTTCTTCTCCTTCTCAGCTGCATGAGCTAATCAAATCATCTTCCTTCCATAACACCCTTTAGCCATCATGTTTTGCCTTAACTTGTATCCAGAGCAATGAAGTGGGCTGACCATGGACTGAACTTCTGAAATCATGAGCCCCAAATAAAGTTTTCCTCCTCTAAGTTCTTCTTGCCAGTTTTTTTTTTTTGTCACTGTGATGACAAGCTGACTTCTACATAAGAAGACTTTTGATCAAAACCCAATATTTCTCATATAATAGTATTTACACTTAGTGAAAGACAAGCTATAATCTAGAATAAATTCCTAAAACTATTTGTCTGTTTCGGTGTCACTTACCCTGTGGATTTATTAGGTCCACTGAACATTTGTTACACAAACTTTTAAAGGAAGCTATGTTGACTTGCTTTTTATTCATTCTAGTCAGTTTGGGATAATTGTATAAAATATCTGATACCATTTTCTACTTTGAAAGCAGAGACTCCCCCACAGCTGATGTTCATTTTGAGCACGTTTCTCAAGAGTTTTCTTTCAATAAGTGAACAATATTTTATTTTGTAGACATTTTTAAATTATGATAAATATTTTTAAAATAAGAAAAAATTCACATCTTAACTTTTTAAAAGTATATAGTCCATTGACATTAAACACATTCACTTTGTTGGGTAATAATCACCACATTTTATCTCTCCTTTGATTGTGCATGCCTACAGTCCCAACAAGGAGGACGGCTGAGACAGGAGGATTGCAAATTCAAGCCCTGACTCAACAACTAAGCCAGATGCTCTTTCAAAATAAGATAAAAAAAGGTGGGGACGTAACTCTGCAGTAGATAGTCTATCAATTCAGACCTGGTAATACAGAAAAAGTATTTGCCCATATTCTCACACAAAAACTGTACCCATTAAACAATGTTTCCTTTTCTTCTCCTTAGTCTTCTAGCAACCACTGTCCTACTTGTGTCTCTATGAACGTGGCTATTCTAAGTTCCTCATACAAGTGGTCTCACACAATATTTGCCCTTTCTGTGACCACCTTATTTTGTTGTGGCATGTTTGAAATAAATTACTGGGTGAGTACTGAAGCAAGACGTGACACTTTATTTGCTGCTATGGGTCAGAAGGGCAGCAGGCAAGTCACCTGTGCAACTTTTAACCATTTGCAGAAGATAGGGTACATTTTTATAGTCAAAAACTGCAAGCTACTGGTTAGTCAAAACCATAGCAAGGAACTCATTTCAGCAGCACATATACTAAAATTGGAACAATAAAGAGAATATTAGCATGGCCCCTGAGCAAGGATGACACACAAATTCATGAAGCATTCCACATTTTTAAACACATTAAAAAGATAGTGCAGAACGATCAAGTGGTGTTCATCCCAATGATGCAAGATAGGTTCAATCTATGAAAATTAATAAATGTAATTCATCACATCAATAGACTTAAAGATAAGAATCATATGATCATCTCAACTGATGCAGAAAAAGCATTCAACAAAATACAGCATCCCTTCATGTTCAAAACACTAGAAAAAATAGGAATAATAGGAACATATCTCAATATCATAAAGGCTATCTATGCCCAAGGCCAACATCATCCTACATTGAGAAAATTGGAAAGCATTCCCTCTAAAAACTGGAACAAGACATCTTTCACCACTTCTATTTAACATAGTTTTTGAAACTCTAGCCAGAGCAATTAGACAAATGAAATAAATTAAAGGGATATGGATAGGAAAAGAAGAACTAAAACTTTCACTATTTGCTGATGACATGATTCTATACCAACATGATCCAAAAAATTATACCAGGCAACTTCTAGAACTAATAAATTAAAGAAGCAGAATATAAAATCAACACCCGTAGTTCAAAGGCATTTCTGTATATCAATGACAAATCCTCTGAAAGATAACCTAGGAAAACAATCCCTTATGCAATAGCCTCAAAAAATAAAATAAAATCAATAAAAGAGGTAAAAGATCTCTATAATGAAAAGTACAAAACACTAAAGAAAGAAATTAAAGAAGATCCCCCATCTTTTTGTATAAACAGAATTAATATAGTCAAAATGACCATATTACCAAATGCAATCCCAATCAAAATCCCAATAACATTCCTCTTTGAAATAGAAAAAGCAATCATAAAATTCATCTGGAAAAATAAGAGATCCAGAATAGCTAAAGCAATCTTGAGAAAAAAGTGTGAATCAGGTAGCATCACTATACCAGACCTTAAACTATACTACAGAGCAATACTAACAAAACAGCATGGTATTGGCACCAAAATAGACTGGTAGGCCAATGGTACAGAATAGAGGACACAGAGACAAACCTATATATATATATATATATATAGTTATCTCATACTAGACAAAGGTGCCAAAAACATACATTGGGGAAAAGATATCCTCTTCAACAAATGATGCTGGGAAAACTGGAAATCCATATATATCAAAGTGAAATTAAAGCCACTATCTCTCATGATGCACAAAACTTAACACAAAGTAGATAAAGGTCCTAGGAATTAGACCAGAGACCCTGTGCCTAATAGATGAAAAAGTAGGCCCAAATATTCATCATGTCAAATCAGGCCTCGACTTTATTAACAAGACTCCTATAGTACAAAAAATAAAATAAAGAATCGATAAATGGGATTCAACTGAAAAGCTTCTTCTCAGCAAAAGAAACAATCAGTGAGGTGAATAGAGAGCCTATAGAATGGGAACAAATTTTTTACCACATGTCCATCAGATAGAGCACTAATCTCTAGGATATACAAAAAAACTCAAAGAACTTAACACCAGAAAAAAAAGAAAAGAAAACAAACAAACAAACAACAAAACCCAAATAACCCAATCAATAAATGGGCTAAGGAACTGAACAGACATTTCTCCTCAGAGGGTGATATACAATTGATCAACAAGTACATGAAAAACTGTTCAACATCTCTAGGAATTAGAGAAATGTAAATAAAAACTACTCCAAGATTTCATCTCACTCCAGTTAGAATGACAGTAGTTAAGAATACAAGCAACAATAAGTGTTGGAGAGTATGTAGGGAAAACACACACACACACACACACACACACTCATACATTGCTGGTGGGACTGCAAATTGGTGCAACCCAATATGGAAAACAGTATGGAGTTACCTTGGGAAACTTGGAATGGAACCACCATTTGACCCAGCTATCCTATGCCTTGGTTTATACCCAAAGGACTTAAAAACAGCATACTACAGTGACACAGCCATATCAATGTTTATAGCAGCACAATTCACAACAGCTAAATTGTGAAACCAAGCTAGATGCCCTACAATAGATAAATGGATAAAGAAATTGTGATACACACACACAATGGAATATTACTCAGTATTAAAAGAGAATAAAATCATGCCATTTACAGGTAAATGGATGGAGTTGGAAAATATCATGCTAAGTGAAGTAAGCCAATCCCCCAAATCCAAAGTCCTAATGTTTTCTCTGATATGTGGACACTGTTCCATAATGGGGTGGGGAAAGCATGGGAGGAATGGAGAAACTTTGGATAGGGCGAAGGAGAGCGAGGGCAAGGAAAGTGGCATAGGCATAGGAAAGATGGTAGAATGAAGTGGACATCATTACCCTAAGTATGTGTATGACGACATGAATGGTGTGACTCTTTGTGTACAATCAGAAAAATGAAAAATTGGGCTCCATATGTGTACTATGAATTGAAATGCATTCTGCTGTCATCTGTAACAAATTAGAATAAATAAATAAATTGAAATAAAAAGAAAAAAATGGAAAAGAAAGTTGGTGGGTGAACCTCAAGAAAATCCAAGGGAGATCAGTAGAGTAGAGGAAAGGATCAGGGGAAGGGAGCAAGGGGAAATACAGGGGAGTGATATTGGCCAAATCACATTGTCACGTTGTGTTTATGTTTGAATATCTGTGAATCCTCCCATTGTGTACAACTATAATGCACCAATAAAAATATGGGGGAAAAACGTAGCAAGGGAGAAAGTGGGTCTGAATGACCCAGTTCAGGGTATAGTACACTGCCCAAGAAAAATGGGAATTAAAAAGAGAACAACTTATAAAACCACTTCTTAAGATCACATTGTATAAGAATAACAGAAACATTTTTTAGCCCTCATGCATTGCCAAACAGGGTGTGATTAGCAGTAGGTGGGTTACATAGACGGGGTTTTCACAGGGGAGAAACATTTCTTATATGAAATGGAGTCTCCAGGTAAAATGGAGTTTGTCTGGTCAACACACATATAGTTTGACCAGTCACAATTTTATTTAGTGTAATGTCTTCAAGACCCATTCATACTATAGCAGGCATTAGAATTTCTCTGTAATTTTTAAAAGACATATAAACATTATGAAAATAAGCCAAAATAACCAAGCATAAATGCAGACTGATATATAGCTGTAAGAAAACTCTTGGAAATGATAAGATTTTATAAAAATGACTTAATATTTCCCTAAAATGCAAAAGAGAGATTTTGAAATTTACATTATCAGCAAGTAGATTTTTTTTTGGTGGGGCAGTGGAAGATAAAAAATAACTGTACTTAGATGAAAAAGAGAGAAAGTAAGGGAGTGAAGTCAAGAAAGGATAGAGAAACTGGGAAAGAGCATCCAGCCACTCTCAAGAACTAAACACAATACTGATAAATCCTCATTCAGTCAACAGCTCTGTTCATTTGCTTATTTACTGAAACATAGTAATTTTACATATTTATAGAGTTCAATGTAATGTTTGAATACAGGTATATATTGTATGATGGTCACTGAGTATTTTAGCATGCCTTTTATCTCATACACTTACAATGCCTTTGTGAATACATTGAGAATTCAAATGTATAGTACATTAACGTTACCTGAACAGCCCTTTCAGGGGGATCTTTAAAGTTGTGCTCCTTTCACAATTTTCAGGCACTAGGGTGGTGGTTATCTAAAGCACATAGGTACTGATGATGAGAATCCAGATTTACTTGTAAATCAACACAATGAATTTCTGATACATTTTTTAAAGAATTTTGAGTAATAAGAGAATGACTTTGAAAGAGAATTTTTTTTTCACAAATTTAAGAATTTGGTAATAATTTTCAACTAGAATTCAGAACATATTATTTTATACTAAGCACCTTAGAAATAAAACTGTAATTGCTAGTTCCTTGCTTAGATTTTAATGATTTGGGGCTTCAGATAAAGAAGTTTTCTAATATTTCCAAGAAGTCTCCAAAGGTTCAATGAGCTACTTTGGAGTTAGTGAACTCTTGCTTCTGGAGATAATCAACAAAGGTGCATTTTCCTGGAGATAGTCAGCATTGGAGGGTCAGGATGCCCTGAGGCTCTTGTGATAGCTTAGTCTGGCAGTCCCCAAATGTGAGCACAATTCAGAATTGCCTGGATGGTTGCTTGTCCTGCCTGGGTGGCTTGTAAAAACACACATTGTCAAGCTTCACAATTTTTTAATATTGTTGGTTTGCCATGGGGCCTGAGATTTGACTATCCAACGATAACATTTTGTTATGAGTCCCTGGACAAGGGACCAGATTTTGAGAAGCTCTGCTCTATCTTATAATGTACTATGTTCAATACATCATTGAACGAAGTACCAATGAGAACAGAGAAAAAGAGTGAGGAAAATTTGTCCTTTGTTTTTTTTACTTCATTAATGATGTCTAGAAAAGAACTTGCAATTTTGCATTGCTGCTGACATAATATTCTAAAGAGATTGAAGGAATCTTAATTTAATAGAAAGACAACAATGTACCTGATAATAAGAAACATGACCCATACATTTTAATCATAAAGCCTAACAAATCTTAATGGTAGATTCTGAGATATTTTTATTTAGACAGGGAGTCTCATTACTGTCTGCTTACACACTTCAACTTCAGGTATGCTAGTGACAGAGGCAGGCTGCTGACAGTTTTCAGTATTTTGGCTCTTAGACATTGTGAACAAAACTGTGAGATTAAAGCATCTTAAAAGTTACTAAGCCAGTGACATTTCCAAAGGTCAGCCTGTCTTTTGAATTCCCCTTTTGGATAATATTAAATGTTGTGTTACGGTCATAGTTCATTCACGTCAGCCATCAGAAAAAGAATATATCTAGATGTGAAGGGGCTACATGCTCAGGGGTGGAAAGACTCTGATTTGTGCCATCACAGAGATTTTAGATTAACAATTAAGTTTTCACACATACTTAATATAAATTCTGATGTTCTCTAATTTCTGGTCGTTTTGTTCTTACCATGTCCTCATAACGTTAACCCTTAAAATCTTCAGAGGTACTATGCTTTATTGAATATCGCTTTTATTTTATCCAACTCTTCTTGTTGTCATGGTAGCTGGGTAAGCCCAAGCTGCTGGAGAGAAAGCAAAAGGCAGTTTCTGAGGTTATAAAATTTTATGATGTTTGACAGTTGGCAGAGAAGTATGGATGCACTCTCCTCTCTCCTGGTCTAATCAGTACAGGGTTGGGGTCACCCAAAAGTCGGCTAAATTCAGTAAATACAATTCTATTGATAAGATTTTAATTCCTTAGGGCATTGCTTAGACATTTTGTTCTTTTACTAAAACAAACAATGCCTTTGATTTTCTGTACAATTATGAAGTGGAAAATCTGAAAATATGTTTATGAAATATAAGATATATTGATGAAAACGCATCAGGAGCAATTTTAACCATTTGAGTTCTAACTATTTCCCAACCACTGTGGAATAGAATATGAGTGCCTCTGGAAAGAATTCTATCTATTCTTTATCGGACCCCTTAATGAGGGTCCAAGATGATACCAAACAGTGAAGAGTTGATCGTTAGATACTTGTCAAACTGAGGCACCAAAGGTATTATACGTTGTAATTCTTAAATGATGAAATATGAGCTTACTGAAAATGATTCCATACACTTATATTACTAACCATCATAGTATTTTTAAAAGTTTACTTATGAACTATGGTTTCATTAATCCAATCATGACATTTCTGATGTGGTGATAATTTCAAGTGTATGGAGAGCTGTCTTTGCTTTGATATGCATAGCTGAGTTTTAGCTAACATTTTTTTTTTCCAAATGCTATGAGTCTAACCTGAAAATGTCATGTTTTCTTTTGAAGTTCTGAGTTTTCAAGATTCCTAATTTGGAATGTATCAGGATTCACTTGGGATTTTAAAAAATATACCAAAGAAATGTGTTTTTTTAACTGACAGACTACCAACTCCAACTGTAAGCAACACATATTGTTTGTAATAATGTGAATGAAAAAAAATGTCATTTAAATTGAAGTATTCCTTTTAACCCTCAATGTATTTTTTAAAAAATTGGATTATATTAATTATTATATAATCATAAAGACAGAAGTTAAGTTTCATTTGAATATTTTTTTTGTACCAGGGATTGAACTCGGGGGCACTCAATCACTGAGCCTAATCCCCAACCCTATTTTGTATTTTATTTAGAGACATGGTCTCACTAAGTTGCTTAGCCCCTTCCCATTTTTGAGGCTGGCTTTGAACTCGTGATCCTCCTGTTTCAGCCTCCCAACCTCAGGGATTATAGGCATGTGCCAAAGCATGCTATGCATCCTTATATATTGATCATACGTAGGTTTAAATTAAAGGATAGGAGTTTTCTTGAGAGAATAAAAATGATGGTCTATTATTTACCCTCAAACTAGGAAGTTTATATCGTTTCATATCTTCTATAATAAGAGTTTTAAGAATGTAAGTCCCATGTAACTTTCTGTGTATACACATCTGTAAGCTTTGAAAAGCGTCCATGTTTTTATTACAAGAATTTAGCAAAGATTTTTTTGAAGAATTTTTTTTTAAAAGCATTTAATAATAGTCCTAGATAGCATAATAGGCATTCTTCTTTCATTCATCCTCCTTTTCAGTACATAACTCTGTTAACAGTTTGGATATGAGGTGTCCCCCACAAAACTCCTGTTAATGCAGGAGTACTCAGAAGTGAAATGATTAAATTATGAGAGTTCTAAGTTCATCAATCCATCCTAGTTTGAATGGACTAACTGGGTAGTAACTTCAGGCAGGTGGACATCCCTGGAGAAGGTGGGTCCCTGGGGGCATACCCTGGAAGGGTGCATCCTAACTGCATCCCACTACCCAGTTTCCTGACCCCATGAGCTGAGCAGCTTTCCTTCTCTGGGACCTTCTGCCATGATGTTCCACCCCAACTTGTACCCAGTGCAATGGGTCAGCCATCTCTGCACTAAGATCTCTAAAACTGTAATGCCCAAGGGAACTTTTCCTTCTCTAAGTTGTTCTTATTTGGTATTTTGGTCCCAGTGATGACAAAGCAAACTAAAACAAACTCTTTGTTTCCTGCAGTTTAATTGATATAATTTGCATTTTGCACCTAGATTCCATGAATCTCAAAGCCTCTAACAATTGCTGTAAACTAGCCCTGTGCAGTGGCCATACCTATAATCCCAGTAGCTTGGGAGGTTGAAGCAGGAAGATTGTGTGTTCAAAGCCAGCCTCAGCAACAGTGAGGTGCTAAGCAACTCAACGAGTCCCTGTCTCTAAATAAAATACAAAATAGGTCTGGGGATGTGGCTCAGTGATTGAGTGCCCCTGAGTTCAATTGACCCCTGGTAATTGCACCCCCCCTAAAAAAAAAAAAAGGATTGCTATAAACTTGAAAGAACTCTATGGTGTGTTTGATGCTGTACATTAGCCCTTGACTTTGCTGCTGGTGTTGGATATCAAAGCAGTCCACCTTCAGTCCTATTTTCTCAAAAATTAAAGGAAAGCACTTCAGAATTAACATCAATAAATGCACCATTATATAGAAACGATGAGACACTTAATTCAGATAATAAAAATTTAAATATTTGAAATAAGAGATTAGCTTTCTGTAAAGTTATATATAGAATCAATATCCAGATGTGTAAAAAAGAATGAAATCAGTAAATTAAACATCATCATCCCAAAGTGAAGCATGGACACCACAATTCAGTGGTGATAATCTTACCAAATTCTGGACTAGAGCTGTCCAGCAGAAATTTCTGTGATGTTGAAAATTCTCTCAACTTGAACTCTCTTGGATGACAGATGTTAGCCACATAGGACTATTGAATGCTTGAAACACAGCTACAGCAACTCAGGAAATGAGTATAAATTTTTATTTAATTTTAGTTACTTTACATTTAGAGTTGCAAGAGGCTAGGGTCTACTATATTGGACACTGCAACTCTGAACACAAAACAAGCTTAATTCATCAAAAAGTATAAAACCCACTATTTCTATTACTACTAAAATTTACTGCAAGGATCACCTATACTGATACAATTTACTAACACCATCATAATCAAAACATGTGCATCCCAGCAAGTCTTCCTTCGTGCCTCTTTGAATCAACCCACTCGTCTTGACTCCCAAGCAAACATTGATCTGCTTTCTGTCTCTACAGATTCATTTTGCCTATTCTACAACTTGAATATGTGAAACCATGTTTTGTATCTAATTTCTTTTAGTACACATTCTGTTTTGAATGGCCATGATCAGCTTTGAGTCTCATCCATGTGTGTGTGTGTGTGTGTGTGTGTGTGTGTGTGTATCTCAGTATTTCATTCCCATTTATCACTGGATAGTATTTCTTAATTTTTTGACATACCATAAATCATTTATCTTCCCATCTATTGATTATGTTGCTTCCAGTTCTGGGTTATTGTACATGTTACTTTGTGAATAATCACTTTAAGTACTTGTAAATATGCATACACATACACACTCATGCAATCACCTTTGTTTTCATTACTTTTGTGCTCATATCTTAGAGTAGAATTTCTGGGCCACATGGTAAAATATCTTTTATTTTGGGGGTTGGGTCAATAAATTGGAAATTTTCTTCTTATTATGGAGATAATTTAATGTTGTGTCCAATAACCCTTAATACCGCCATTTAAAAATATTTGTTATTCTCATTAAAGTATATTATATAGATTCTATTGTGGTGATATTCTATGGAAATAGTTTATTTTACTTATGCTTTTCAAAGGACTTTATAGATGTTCTCTATAAAATAATGATATTGAAACCAATGCCCAAGACTTGTGCCATTTACAGACTTTTATCCTTTTCATTAATATAGGAAAATAACTTAATTTCAGTGTATTGAGGAAATTTTAAAGATTAAGTCATAGTTTGTGAAGCAATTTAACAGAGATCATGTAATTTTACTGTCATTTAGTGGCACCTTGATTTATTACATCAACTTCAAGAACTACTTGTAAATTTCTCCAAAAAATATAGTAGTGATTATCAGTAGTATGCCTATTATTAATATGATTTTTGATGGAAACCCTAACATTTTTTTTTCTACAGAGATCATGAACAAGGTTAGACTATGGCAGCATAAGTTGTCTTTTCCCCCTTGCTACACAAAAGTCATAGATGGCTGGCTGCCTTGGATAGAGGGGCAATCCCAAGAGATTCAGAAAAGATGATTAAAGGATTTGTTGAGAAGTTTCCAGACTGTGCAAGTGACAGCAAATCTCAGTTGTTTATTGCAAAATTCCCTACTTCCTGGCAGCTGGCTAATTTTTATCCCAAAGATGCCTGTTTTATCTTGGCTCCCATCTTTAAATGACATCATATTCAAATGCTTGGGATTAGAAGCAAGAAACAGAAGCTTCAGCTGCCAAACATTTAAATATATTTTCAAAAGCAAACATTCTGTACAAACTATCAAGTAAACAAAATTGCTTGTCCTTCTGGACAATCAGCACCACATCCATCAACTGCCTTCCTGCATCATTCATTTGAACCTGTGCGTGTACAATTGTGGGCCACTTCCTTCATCCAGTGCTTCCTTTCTATTGTTTTCATTTGGGACTCAGTCAAGGAAGAAGACAAATTGACTTGTCTTTCAAATTTACACACCAGGCTTTTTGCACAAAGTGGACTTTTTAAAGGTTGAAAGTTACTGATGTTAAAAAACGCAGACTTCCAATTGTAAGATATCTCGCAGAGATTGAAGGAATACAAATGGATCCTGAAACTTTATGTTGCACAAACACCTTGTACTGAAATATGTAGAATAAGTCTGAATAAGTGTTATTTTCCCTTTTTCATCTAAGTAATCTTCATCTCATTGTTATTACTTGTGAAAGCTTGGTTTGTAAAAGCATTCAGACCAGCAGCAGAATAACATGCCTGAAAGCTAGTTTTTGAGGTATTGCAGAACAAAAGGACCTTTGAAGGTATTGAACTCGCTTCTTACTCTTGGAAGTCTCATCCCCATGACATCAAATTATTTGAACTCATGCTATCTCGCATTCAGTTATAATTTATATGGTGCTATTCAGGAGTTGGAGTTAGAGTTGACTAATTGACATCATGAAATAGCACATAAATATTTAATTAAATATGTATTAACTCTTTTATTTATTTCTTGGCTGTTATCCATTTGTATTTTAGAGCCTGTTTTTCTCTTTTCCTGGGACCTTAACAAAATGTGTCAGGCTAAGAAGGGTGCAACTCAGTGAGTCTAGGGTACTTAACTAGCATGTGTGAGGAACTGGGTTTCATCTCAGGCACTGAAAAAGAAAAATAGCCATAGTAGACATTGTGCTAGCAAAATCCAATGAAAGAACAAACCCTCATAAAGGATGTCAGGAATAAAAGGGATTTAGAAACATGTCCATTTGATGTGCCTGAACGTTTCGGGTGGTGATTACTCCAACTTTCTTATTTCTTTCTCAGGTATTACTTTCTCCAGGATCTTAATTTTTTTTTAGTTGCTCATGACAATACAATGATCTTGACATATCATATATTTGATTCAAATGGGGTATGAATTCTCATTTTTCTACATGTACAGATTGCAGGATCACATTGGCTATGTAGCCACGTATATACATACAGCAATACTAGTGTCTATTGTATTCTGCTGCCCTTCATATCCCCCCTCCCCTCCCTTCCCTTCCTATCACCTCTCTCTACCCAATCTACTGAAGGGGAATAGCTGGGTCAAATGGTGGTTCCATTCCCAACTTTCCAAGAAATCTCCATAATGCTTTCCAAATTGGCTGCACCAATTTGCAGTCCCACCAGCAATATACAAGTGTACCTTTTTCCCCACATCCTTGCCAGCACTTGTTATTGTTTGACTTCATAATGGTTGCCCTTCTTACTGGAGTGAGATGGTATCTTAGAGTGGTTTTAATTTGCATTTCTCTGACTGCTAGAGATGGTGGGCATTTTTTCGTGTATTTGTTGATTGATTGTATATCCCCTTCTCGGACTATACCCAAAAGACCTAAAAAGAGCATACTACAGGGACACAGCCACATCAATGTTCATAGCAGCACAATCCACAATAGCAAGACTGTGGAACCAACCTAGATGCCCTCCAGGATCTTAATTTACCCAATTAGTTCTTGCTCTTTCTTTTCCTTCCTCCCTCTCTCCAGTCTTCCTTCCCTTCTTTTCTCTCTTCATTTTTTTTTCTTTTGAATAAAATGTTTTATAGTAACAAAATACATACAATATAAAGTATACCATCATAACAGATTTTAAGTATACAGTCCAGTGGTATTAAGTCTATGCTATTGTGCAACTATCCTATATGGTTACCTCCAGGACCCTTTTCACCTTGCAAAACTGAAACTCCATGCTTCTTAAATAAAAATTTGTGCTTTACAAAAGTAGAATTATATGTTATACATCTTTTGTAATAGAGTTATTTAGTTCATTTAGTATGTGGTCCTCAAGATTCACACATGTTGTGGTGTGTGTCAGAATTTCCTTTCCTTTTAAAGCTGAATAATATTCCACTGTATGAATAGAGTGTACTTATCCATTCATCTATTGATGAACACTTGCCTTGCCTCCTGGAATAATATAATTATGAATAATGCTGAAGTGTTTGGAGCTATAATTTTTTTCGCTTTGCACCTATTTTATTCAGCTTTTTCATTGCTGTGACCAAAGACGTGACAAGAACATTTTAGAGGAGAAAAAGTTTATTTGGCACTCACAGTTTCAGAAGTCTCAGTCCACAGATGACTGATTCCATTGCTCTGGGCCCAAGGTAGGGCAGGACATTATGGCAGAATGGTGTGGTAAAGGAAGAAAGTTCAGCACATGGTACCAAGAAGCAAAGAGAGACAGACTATCCTCACCACGAAATATAAAATATATACTTAAAGGTACAACCCCAAAGACCCACCTCCTCCAGCCACACCCTACCTACCTACAGTTACTATCCAGTTAATACCTATGCGATGATGCATTAATTAGGTTAGACTTCTTAAAAAACTCTATAATCTCATCACTAAATTTTCTTGCATTATCTCACCTTTGAGCTTTCGATGGATACCTTTTATCTAAACCACAACAGCATTGCTGCTGCTGTGTCGTTGCATAAATCCTGATATTTTGTTTTCATTTTTATTCAAATCTAAGAATTTTCTAGCATCTCTTGTGATTTCTTCTTTGAGAACGTGATTAAGATTGTGCTACTCAATTTCTACAAATTGATGAATTTTTTTCAATATTTCTCCTGTTATTTATCTCTAACTTCATCCTGTTTTGGTCAGAGAAAACAT
The DNA here is from genome assembly GCF_021218885.2 of Marmota monax. Lineage (NCBI taxonomy): Eukaryota > Metazoa > Chordata > Mammalia > Rodentia > Sciuridae > Marmota > Marmota monax. The sequence goes on along the minus strand of NW_026695198.1, from coordinate 4,581,925 downwards.
TTTGTATGATATTTACCTTTTAAAATCTATCCAGACTTAATTTGTTTCCTATTAAATGGGCTATCCCGGGAAAATGTCCCATTTGCCCTTGAGAAGAATGTGTATTATATTCTGTCAGGTAGACCATGATGCATATAATACCTGTTAGATGTAGCTGGTTTGCTATGTGGTTCAATGCCTCAATTTCCTTCTTCATGTAATGACTGGTTATTTTATCTATTATTGAGAGTGGAGTATTAAAGTCATTGGAGACTGCTTTGGTAGATCTATTCCTCCCTTCAATTCTACAAATATTTGCTTCATGTATTTTAATGGCCTGTCATGAGGTGCATATATGCTTAAAATTGTCATAACTTTTTGCTATATTGAAACTTTTATTAATATATAATGTTTTCCTTGTCTCTCTCAAACTTCTTTGATTTAAAGTTTATTTTGTCTGATATTAGTTTAGCCACGCTTGCTCTCTTTTAGTTTCTAATTTCATGGAATATCTTTTTCGGTTCTTTCATCTTTGACTTATTTGTGTCCTTGGATCTAAAGTGAGTGTCCTAGAGACAGCAGATGGTTAGATGGTGTTGTTGACACTCTTCGAATTCAATCTGTCTCTCTTTCTTCTGAAAGGAGGGTTTAATCTAATTATGTTTAAAATAATTAATAAAGAAGAATTTGTGTCTTTTGCTATTTGTTTCCTATATTCCTGATTTGTTTTGAGTTGGGTTTATTTAATAATGTATTTACTTATTTATTTAGCAGTAGTGGAGATTGCACCCAGCAGTGTTATGGTTCTGAGGCATACCCCCAGCCCTTTTTATATTTTATTTTGAAGGCGAAGTCCTCATGGTGGGACTAACGCTTTCATCAAGTGAGAAAGATCCAGGACACCAACAACCTCTCTCTCTCCTTTTACATCACACAGACAAAAAATAGCCCTCACCATATGGTCCCCTTGAAGGAACCCTCATGGACACCCAGCCTCCAGAATGGTAATAAATAAATGTTTGTTTTTTCAATTTCAATAAATGTGGTGTTTTATTATGGTGGCCTCAAGAGGCTAGCACTTAATGCTTTGTGATATTTTTGTTGTCATGAAATATTAAACATTTGAATTAAATAAACTCCAGAAATTATTTTCCTCCTCCTGGGTTTGCTGATTTTTGTTTCTGTTTCTTGATTGTATTAGGCTGTTTCTGTGCCCCAGATCAGCTTGACATGTAAACTTAAATTCTCCTCACTTTTCTTCTGAGGCTGTACCTTTCCTCAGGCATGCATTCTGATTTTTAAATTATTTTGTATATATGGCTGTTTTTAAATGATCTAGTCTTTAAAGCATGGCTCCTAAAATAAGAAGGAAAAGGGAAGAGTGAAGTGTGAATAAAAAAAGCAGAGAAATAAACAATAAAAGAAAACTTAGCTGACAGCGTCTGAAATTGTTTGGAAGTCATTTCAGTTCTATGAGGAGGATCTTGAAGACTAGACCGTCTGCCAGCCTCTTGATCTGTACCTTCATGCTTAAAGCAGTGATTGGAACAATACCTGATATTTGGAGGAGAGGGACCTTCATGTTGGGTATCACATGCTCCAGGAACACAGGCATTGCTATTTTACTTGGGACTGGGGCTTGAGGGATGGAAGGCTACTAGAGCACTAAGAACTACAATGGGCCAAAAGTAACTACATCTCCCTGTTTTAAGTCTTTTACTAGAATTTGCAAGACTTGAATTTGACTGGAGAATTCCCAAATAGCTAAATTAGACTTGCACCTCCAATTATGGTCTAGGTGAGAAGATAGATGCTTGGTGCTTTTTTTTTTCCTTTGCCAATCACCCTAGAATCTTTCCATTCTGCATGCTTTTTGAGGCATCTTGATTTGGTTTTCAATTCCCAGTCTAGGGCCTGAATACTCATTACATGCTCCATTTGCTTGGTGTGTGTTTGGGGCTGGGTGCTGATTCTGATTATCTTACCATAGTGAATCAATGAGAGTGAATAAATACTTTCTGTCATACAGGTGATGAAGATGGATTAGTTTTCCCAGTGTCTTATTACTGTTGTATTACTTTTGTTTTTGTGAAGACAGATTTCTGGTGTGTCTTTTATGCAGTATATAAAAATAAAAGAAGCCTCACGTAGTTATTCCTCAATCTAGCCTCCAAGCAAACCTATACGAAATTTGGGAGAAGCAGATGGGGCAGCAGAACACATAAAAAGTTAAGCTGAGAACCAAGATAGCTAGTAAAGTACTTTGAGATATTTAAGTCTTGTTTCTTCAAACCACTTTCTTTTAATACCCTTTGCCTTCTTTTTTTATATTCCTATTGTGTACCAAGAAGATAGTTGCTATCTGCTAAGAATATAATAATGTCTTAAAGATCATAGTAGGAAAGGCTCTCCAGAGAAAAGGAAGCTGTAAGATGTGTGTGTGTGTGTGTGTGTGTGTGTATGGAGGGAGGGTGGGGAGTGGGATTAATTTTAAGCAATCTGCTCATGTTGGAGCTTTCAAGTTCACATTCAATAGAGCAGACAGACTGAAGATTCAGGTAACAATTGATGTCACAGTGTTGAATATTAATTTTTGGCAGGACATCAAGCTGGAAAAATCAGGCAGGATTTCCAGAATGCATGAGAATTTTTTTTTCTTTGGGTCATCTCAGTCTTTGCTTAGAAAATCTTCACCTGGTTAGGCGAGGCCCACTCACATAATGCAGCATAATCTACTTTAATCAAAGTAATTGAAAGAGTAACTGCTGATTGAAATGCAGAGTATGTCTAAAAATAAAGAGAGCAACATCTAGATTGGTGCTTAGCAAACAACTGAAAAATTGGCCTAGGCTAGTTGATACAAAACTAACCATCTCCATCAATAGCACCAAAAAAAAAAAAAAAATCCACAAAAGTTATTTTAAGAGAGTTGTACTGATATTAAGATATAGTTGAGAAGATAAAAGCGAATAATGCAGAATGTTTACCATTTTTGTTTCTAAATAAAGTTTGTATGGTTTTCCACTGTGCTATTCCTGGGACTTTTCTGGAGATAAGTTTGAAATATGCTAAATACATTTTTAGGGAAAAGAGGCATTATAAGCAAATATATGCAAGAATTTTTATTTGTAAAAATGATACCTGTAGACATGCACATAGACTGCCTACTGCATTTTATTGGAGATGGAAACAGGATATGGAAACAAGTCCTTCTAGAAAAATGTGATCTTGCAGAGCAAATATCTGATCATTGAGCTGGCAAAAGCGGGTGTCAGGAAGGAATGGAAAATGGCACTTATTCGTATTATGATCATGCTGAGTACTGGTGTAGGAGACCCATGGTTCCCGTCTGTGAAGAAAAAGAAACTAATAATCTGTGACATTCAAAATGGAGCCATTGTTCACTACACACAGGTGTTTATCACAGTTCTCTGCATACATTGTATTCCCTGTGAAAAAGTGGTGTGTCAGCTTTTCTTCTCTGTGATAAAATACCTAAGGTATTCAACTTGTAAAAAAGAAAATTTGGCTCATGGCTTCAGAGGTTTTAACCATGGTCATTTGGTACTGGTGCTTTGGCTCTGTGGCAAGGCAGACCATCATGGTGGTGGGAGCACATGGTGCAGGAGGTTTGATCACCTCATGGCAGCTGTGAAGCAAGGTGAAAGAGGGTACGTGAGGCAAAATATTCACCCCACAGGCACACCTCTGACAACCTGACTTCCTTCCACTAAGCCCCACCTTCTAATGGTTCCTCCACCTCCCAGTACGGCCACAAGGCCTTTCACAAGCTTTTTACACACGAGCCTTTGGAGAATACTCATGATACTCATGATCTGAACCACAACAGTAGGATTCCCTTTGTATGTGTCAGGATGTAAAAATACAGATACATTGAATAATAGCCTGTGATTTGACTGGCCTACAAGATCAGGTAAAGCTAAAGCTGAAAGAGGATTAAACCACAGAATTAAGTTACCTGACATTTTTATGGAAGAATCCACAGTAGGAAGCGTCATGAATGATGGGAGGAATGTGGAAAGATTCTCTTGGAAAACATTTACTTTCTCCAAAATTCCTTAACATTTAAATTTTAAAATTTTTATTTTATCCAAATGACAGAAACACATTCTCTCACACAGAGAATGCCCAGGAGTATGGAGATTCATCACGGTAGGCATCTGCATGCAAAGGTTGTGTTTTAAAATCATATCACAACAAGGAATCTATTGATAAAGTTCAGTCAGATGGGCCTGCATGGGTCTAAATACATATTTATTTGCTATAAATTGCCACATTTATAGTATCTGTGAAACATGAAGAATTTCCTTAAGACTGAGACTCATGGAATTGACAACAGTAATTAGAGAATCCTGAGAGTTAGAAAAAAATTGTCTAATCTAGTCCAAAATTGTTAGGAAGTTAAGGCTAATTAAGGTTATTACTACAAATATCCTGATACCCCAAGGAGCCATATTAAAATGTTTTATTTAGTAAAGTTATTTATTTACTACAGAGCTAAAATCTTTTTAGAGTAAAGACTAATTGGTAAACAACTTGAATTATATATTAAATCAAACAATAGCTGAATAAAGTATTAACAGCTGGACTAAAGGGGAAATCGAGGAGAGAGGTTTTTCCATCCATGTTGATGGAGTTTGTTAAAGCTGCCCTATTGGAAATCTGATTTGAGAAGAAAACCACATAAATCAGAGAAAATGTAAAAGTCTCAGAAGTAGATTTAAAAAATACACAATTCAATGATTTCCTCAATTAACACACAGATCTGTTCTGGAAAAATATCAAACCGTAAACTAAATTTAGTAATGATAATGTATTTTGTTCATACAAAAACTCTGTTTTTACAGCTTCTAGACGAATAGATTCTGCTTTCACGCCTCTCAACATTTTTATTAAAAATTTTTCTTTTGCCTTTCAGTGAACATATAACTGTTATTTTTTGTCATTTTGTTCCAGATTTCTCCTATGAAAATGTCTTCTTTTATTAAGCAATGAAACACCCTTCATTTAAAAAAACACTCATTTACAAATGGTTTACATTCTTGACTTATCTGCAGGAACTTTCTGTTTTAGAACTGTATTTGACATTTTAGCAACAGTCTGTCATCTCCTACATACCATTGCCAATTAGTTTGTCACCCCAGGGATGGGTCCCCTGAGCACACCTTGAGGAATGCTTTAGTTTGATAATATATCAGAGTAATGCCCTCCACACTTACTCTGATATATATATGGTGGACATCCACCCTCCAAATGGGAGAGATGCTTATTAAAGATAGACACACAATCAATAAAGTCTTCTCATAACAGAATTCCAAAAAAAAACATGCTACTTAAATTATTGTGTTTTTATTTTGATTCTTAACATTTTTCTTTGCATATACTTACTTTCTCTAGTACTCTTGCACTTACAACTAAATCTCATAAGGAAGAATCTTATGCTACATCCTCGAGTTTTACCTTAGGCTACCAAACAGCTGTTTATAAACTGTTCTTTGCAAGCCTTTTTGAATGTTTGAAAGCTGTCAGATATCAGATTCATTGTTAGTCATTTCCTGTTTACAACAAAACTAAAATATGGCTATAAAGCCTAAAGACAAAGTTTCTTAAATATAAAGTGAATGGAATCAAAATGTATTTTACTCTAAACAGCAAAAGTATTTTTCATGAAGGAAAAAATGAAAATTCAAGGATTGGACTGGATAAACAGTGTCGTATATTACAGAGAGCATATAATAAGGATGAAAATAAACACTTCAGAGTCAGATTGAATAGGTTCCAATCCTGATCTATTTTCTGATCTCTTCAACCTTGAGCAACTTATAAGAAAACTTCCTGAGACTCAATTTGATCTGTGGGATGGGGATGCTGATATCAACTACATCATTGGGTTGCCAAAAGGAATAATTTTGGTAATATTTATAAATTTAAATTTCTTGAAGATCACTTCACCATAAAACTAAGACTTTTTATGCTCACTTTTTTAAAAATAAAATTTTATAATTTTAATTTAGTTTATTTTATAGAAAGTTTGCAAGGACATTGCACAGAGTTCCTGTATACCCTACACCCAGTCTCCATTTTATACAAACAGCTGATAATGCAATGGTGCACTTACCACAACTAAGAAACCACTAATGATGTATTATTATAAACTAAAGTTCCCATTTTATTTAGAATCTATTGGTTTTTACCTCTTGGCTTTTTCTCTTCTGAAATCTCATTCAAGATACTGTATTTCACTAGGCCCTTGGGAGGCTGAGGTGGGAGAATTTCAAGTTCAAGGACAGCCTCAGTTACTTCGTGAGACCCTCTCAAAATAAAATAAAAAATAAAAATAAGGAGAGCTGGGAATGTAGCTCTGTGGTAAAGCACCCTGGGATCAACTCCCAGTACCTGCCCTTCAAAAAATATACTATATTGCACTTATTCATCTTTTCTGCTTAAGCTCTTCAAACTGTGAACATCTCTCAGACTTTCTTCTTTTTATGCATAATATTGATAGTAACAGTTTTGAGGGGCATTGGTAAGGCATTTTGTAGAGAAGTCTTTCAACTGTGATGTGTCTAATGTTTTCCTCATGATTAGACTTGAGTTAAGGGTCCTTGGGAGGAAAATCATAGAGTTGAAAGATCCTTCTCATAGTATCATATCAAGGGCTCATACCATACATGTGACTTGTCACTGTTGATGTTTTCCTTGGTCTCCTGGCTGAGGTGGTGTCTGTCAGATTTCTCCACTATAAAGTTGCTCCCACCCACTATCTCTTTTTCTATACCATATTCTATAGAACAAAGTCATTATGCTCAGCCCATTCTTCAGCGATGGGGGTTATGCTCTTCTTTGAAAGTAGAACATCTGCCCTAAAGACATAGAATTCTCTAATACAGGAGATTTTTCTCTTCTCTCTCATGTACCTATTTACTCATTTATTTATAACAGTTCATATTCACAGATGGATATATATTTTATACTTCTGTTTACTATACACTATTTTGTTGATCTATCATTTTATCTTTTGCCAGTTTTCAGATGATTATGGTGTCTCTTTGTCATAATCCTATCATTGTCTTATCTTGTCTTTCTTTCTTTCAACACATTGCTTTCTGGAATGATAAATTGGCTCATTGTTCAAATGTGGTCATAATGAAGTATTTTGATATTGCCATTTGGGATGCAACTGGATATTCTTTACTCTGAGGTACACAGTCTCCTCCAAGGGAAAGAAAAGCTGTACAAAAACTTGACAACTTTGGAATCATTAAGGGTCAGAACTCAACTGCTGTCCTGACTACTGCTCATGTGACCATGAGAAGATTACGTCTTTTCTCTTAACCTCTTCTATATCAAATACCCTTCATCAGTTTGGGCCATGAATAGAAGTAGCTATGATAAGATTTCAAGTTTAATGTTTGAGTAAATGTCTTAACAAAAATTTCCTTTAAAAAATAAACTGAAAGACATTTATAAATTCAAATGATAGAAATATCAATGAAAGCTAAGCTTATACTTAGAGATATAGGAACCACAATTTTTCTTTGAAATGGCTTAAAAATTTTGATTAAATCCAAAGGAATAATTGGTTCTAGCTATATTTTAGATTAGATAGTATTTTTGAAAGCACACAAATAAAAATAAAATATTGGCATACAAGAGTCACAGTTGAAATGGATGGACACATACTATTAAACATGATGTGTCAATTCATAGAAGAAAGTCAGGATATCTGGGTCCTACTCCAAGATTAACCATAAATTTTTACTTGACCTTGGCCGTATTGTTTCTAGTTTCTTTTTTAACTTACCGAACTGTAAAATAACACTGACATATCGTCAACTGACATTTCTTTCAATGGGAATTCACCACTATTTATGACCTAATGATTTAATATAATTTGAATTTCCAAGATGAAGTAATTGCAGAATGACAGCATTTCTTGTTCTTATTATAAGTAAAGGGGAAAAATATAAGATTTTCTTCTACTTAATTCAGTTCAAAAGCAATTATTGGTTTTATTTACATGGCATACTGCTTCTTAAACTCTCCCACTACCACAAAGCCTTTAGCGACTAAGGATTTAATTTTTTTAACCGTATATTTCCAATTCAAAAGTCAAAACAATTGTCATGTTTATTTAGTATCCATTTTAATATAATCAATTTCTTAATTTAATGTTTTTCTTAGTATAATAAAACAATATTTCACTTTTTATGCAATTAACAAGTTTTGTACAGAGAAACCAACAACAACCAATATTAAATTAGTTGAAGATTTATTTATTCAGAATCTATTAAATACCTGACACTGTTTTAAGTACTAAATACACTGTAGTAAAGGAAAATGGGGAAAAAAAAACTGCATTAGTGGAATTACATTGTTAGAATAAACAAATAAACAACATGTATCTGAATTTATGTGGTAATAGATGCTGAATGTAGGAAGAACAAAGTAGGGTAAAAAAGAAAGTGTTGGTGTATGGGTTGAGATTGCCTTTTAAAAGAGGCCGAAAGGGAATGTCTCAGACTTTCATTCAGATATTTAGGGGGAATTACATTTCCAGCAAGAATGACTAGATCAGAGACTCAGAGGTGGGAAGCTGTTGCACAGGTGTAAGCAAGAATAGAAGTAGCTCTGATAAGTAGCTTTGATAACATCCATCAATAGAAGTAGCTCCATTGATGGATCTTTATCAATGAAAGCTAAACTTAGAGAAATTTAAACCACAATTTCTCAGAAAAGGCCCAGTGGCCCGCGGCGGGACAGAGCTTCCAATCACTCCTGCAAGGTAGGCGGGCCTGCGACCCACCAGCAGAAAAGGAGCAGCGGCCTGCTGAGAGGCAGAGCCGCCCCCTCCCCCTGCACCGGCAAGGTAGAGGGAACTGTGACCACGCACAGAGCAGGCCCAGCGGCCTGCTGAGGGACAGAGCCGCCCCCCACCCCCTGCGCCTGCAAGGTAGGGGAACAGTGACCACGGACAGAAAAGGCCCAGTGGCCCGCAGCGGGACAGAGCTTCCAATCACTTCTGCAAGGTAGGCGGGCCTGTGACCCACCGGCAGAAGAGGAGCAGCGACCTGCTGAGAGGCAGAGCCGCCCCCTCCCCCTGCACCGGCAAGGTAGAGGGAACTGTGACCACCATCAGAACAGGCCAGACCTGCAACCAAGAGACAGAACAGGCCCAGTGGCCTGAGGAAGGGTAGAGCCGCCCCCCCCCCGTGCCTGCAAGGTAGGCGGACCTGTGACCCACTGGCAGTACAGCCCCAGAGGCCTGCAGAGGGGCAGTGCCGCTGCCTGCACCTGCAAAGTAGACAGAACTGTGACCACCGACAGAACAAGCCTAGCGGCCCGCAGAGGGACAGAGCCGCCGCCCGCGCCTGCGAGGGAGACTTTGCAACTATACAAGACCAATATAAATATATAGGGGGAAAATTCAATAGCACAACAGTTTCACCAAGTAGAAAGGAACGCGAACAGTATGAAGAGACAAGGAAAGAAAGGACCACAAGCAATGCAGGTCAACTCAACGTTAGAAGAGGTAATAGCTGCAGCAGATGGAATGTCAGATAAAGAATTCAGGATATACATGCTTCAGATGATCTGGAGTCTCAAGGAAGACATCAGACAGCAAAATCAGACAATGAAAGATCACTTCAACAATGAATTACATAAACAAATCCGAGAAGCAAAAGATCAACTATACAGGGAAATAGAGGTTATAAAAAACAAACAAACAGAAATCCTAGAAACGCAGGAAGCAATAAGCCAACTTAAAAACTCAATTGAGAATACTACCAGCAGAGTAGAACACTTAGAAGACAGAACATCAGACAATGAAGATAAAGTATTTCAACTTGAAAAGAACATAGACAGCTCAGCAAGACTGTTAAGAAACCATGAGCAGAACATCCAAGAAATATGGGATAACATCAAGAGACCAAATTTCAGAGTCATTGGAATACAGGAAGGGACAGAGTTTCAAACCAAAGGAATGAGCAATCTATTCAATGAAATAATACGAGAAAACTTCCCAGACTTGAAGAATGAGACAGAACCCCAAATCCTAGAAGCCTACAGGACGCCGAATGTGCAAAATCATAAGAGACCCACACCTAGACACATTATAATGAAGATGCCCAACATACAGAATAAGGAGAGAATTTTAAAAGCTACAAGAGAAAGGAAGCAGATCACATTTAGGGGTAAGCCAATCAGGATAACAGCTGATCTTTCAACACAGACTCTGAAAGCTAGAAGATCCTGGAATAACATATTTCAAACACTGAAAGAAAATGGGTTCCAACCAAGAATTGTGTTTCCAGCGAAATTAAGCTTCAGGATGGAAGATGAAATTAAAACCTTCCACGATAAACAAAAGTTAAAAGAATTTGCAGCTAAAAAACCATCTCTTCAAAACATCCTTGGCAAAACATTACAGGAAGAGGAAATGGAAAATAACAATGAAAACCAACAGTGGGAGGTAGGACACTAAAGGGGGGAAAATAATCAAAGAGGAAAACAAACCATGTTTAGTAACATAAATAAACAAATATGGCTGGAAGAACAACCCATATCTCAATAATAACCCTAAATGTTAATGGCTTAAACTCACCAATCAAGAGACACAGGCTAGTAGAATGGATCACAAAACAAGACCCAACAATATGCTGCCTACAGGAGACGCATTTGATAGGAAAAGACATACATAGGCTGAAGGTGAAAGGTTGGGAAAAATCATATCACTCATATGGACTTCGGAAACAAGCAGGAGTATCCATACTCATATCAAATAAAATAGATTTCAAGCCAAAGTTAATCAAAAGGGATAAAGAGGGACACTACATACTGCTTAAGGGAACCATACACCAACAAGACATAACAATCATAAATATATATGCCCCAAACAATGGTGGAGCTATGTTCATCAAACAAACTCTTCTCAAGTTCAAGAGTCTAATAGACCACCATACAATAATCATGGGAGACTTCAACACACCTCTCTCACCAATGGACAGATCTTCCAAACAAAAGTTGAATAAGGAAACTATAGAACTCAATAACACAATTAATAACCTAGACTTAATTGACATATATAGAATATACCACCCAACATCAAGCAGTTACACTTTTTTCTCAGCAGCACATGGATCCTTCTCAAAAATAGATCATATATTATGTCACAGGGCAACTCTTAGACAATATAAAGGAGTAGAGATAATACCATGCATCCTATCTGATCATAATGGAATGGAACTGAAAATCAATGATAAAAGAAGGAAGGGAAAAGAATACATCACTTGGAGAATGAACAATAGGTTACTGAATGATCAATGGGTTATAGAAGACATCAAGGAAGAAATTAAAAAATTCTTAGAGATTAATGAAAACACAGACACAACATATCGGAATCTATGGGACACATTGAAAGCAGTTCTAAGAGGAAAATTCATTGCTTGGAGTTCATTCCTTAAAAAAAGAAAAAACCAACAAATAAATGATCTCATACTTCATCTCAAAATCCTAGAAAAAGAAGAGCAAAACAATAGCAAAAGAAGTAGAACGCAAGAAATAATTAAAATCAGAGCTGAAATTAATGAAATCGAAACAAAAGAAACAATTGAAAAAATTGACAAAACTAAAAGTTGGTTCTTTGAAAAAATAAACAAAATCGACAGACCCTTAGCCATGCTAGCGAAGAGAAGAAGAGAGAGAACTCAAATTACTAACATACGGGATGAAAGAGGCAATATCACAACAGACACTTCAGAAATACAGAAGATAATCAAAAATTATTTTGAATCCTTATACTCCAATACATTAGAAGATAGTGAAGGCATAGATAAATTTCTTAAGTCATATGATCTGCCCAGATTGAGTCAGGAGGATATAGACAACCTAAACAGACCAATATCAATTGAGGAAATAGAAGAAACCATCAAAAGACTACCAACTAAGAAAAGCCCAGGACCGGATGGGTATACAGCAGAGTTTTACAAAACCTTTAAAGAGGAACTAATACCAATACTTTTCAAGCTACTTCGGGAAATAGAAAAAGAGGGAGAACTTCCAAATTCATTCTACGAGGCCAACATCACCCTGATACCTAAACCAGACAAAGACACTTCAAAGAAAGAAAACTACAGACCAATATCTCTAATGAACCTAGATGCAAAAATCCTCAATAAAATTCTGGCGAATCGGATACAAAAACATATCAAAAAAATTGTGCACCGTGATCAAGTATGATTCATCCCTGGGATGCAAGGCTGGTTCAATATATGGAAATCAATAAATGTTATTCACCACATCAATAGACTTAAAAATAAGAACCATATGATCATCTCGATAGATGCGGAAAAAGCATTCGACAAAGTACAGCATCCCTTTATGTTCAAAACTCTAGAAAAACTAGGAATAACAGGAACATACCTCAATATTGTAAAAGCAATCTATGCTAAGCCTCAGGCTAGCATCATTCTGAATGGAGAAAAATTGAAGGCATTCCCTCTAAAATCTGGAACAAGACAGGGATGCCCTCTCTCACCACTTCTGTTCAACATAGTTCTCGAAACACTGGCCAGAGCAATTAGACAGACGAAAGAAATTAAAGGCATCAAAATAGGAAAAGAAGAACTTAAATTATCACTATTTGTAGTTGACATGATTCTATACCTAGCAGACCCAAAAGGGTCTACAAAGAAACTATTAGAGCTAATAAATGAATTCAGCAAAGTGGCAGGATATAAAATCAACACGCATAAATCAAAGGCATTCCTGTATATCAGCGACAAATCCTCTGAAATGGAAATGAGGACAACCACTCCATTCACAATATCTTCAAAAAAAAATAAAATACTTGGGAATCAACCTAACAAAAGAGGTGAAAGACTTATACAATGAAAACTACAGAACCCTAAAGAGAGAAATAGAAGAAGATCTTAGAAGATGGAAAAATATATCCTGTTCATGGATAGGCAGAACTAACATCATCAAAATGGCGATATTACCAAAAGTTCTCTATAGGTTTAATGCAATGCCAATCAAAATCCCAACGGCATTTCTTGTAGAAATAGAGAAAGCAATCATGAAATTCATATGGAAAAACAAAAGACCCAGAATAGCAAAAACAATGCTAAGCAGGAAGTGTGAATCAGGCGGTATAGCGATACCAGACTTCAAACTATACTACAGAGCAATAGTAACAAAAACAGCATGGTACTGGTACCAAAACAGGCGGGTGGACCAATGGTACAGAATAGAGGACACAGAAACCAATCCACAAAACTACAACTACCTCATATTTGATAAAGGGCCTAAAAGCATGCAATGGAGGAATGATAGCATCTTCTTCAACAAATGGTGCTGGGAAAACTGGAAATCCATATGCAACAAAATGAAACTGAATCCCTTTCTCTCGCCATGCACAAAAGTGAATTCAAAATGGATCAAGGAGCTTGATATCAAATCAGAGACACGCCGTCTGATAGAAGAAAAAGTTGGCTACGATCTACATACTGTGGGGTCGGGCTCCAAATTCCTCAATAGGACACCCATAGCACAAAAGTTAATAACTAGAATCAACAAATGGGACTTACTCAAACTAAAAAGTTTTTTCTCAGCAAAAGATACAATAAGAGAGGTAAATAGAGAGCCTATATCCTGGGAACAAATCTTTACTCCTCACACTTCAGATAGAGCCCTAATATCCAGAGTATACACAAAACTCCAAAAATTAGACAGTAAGAGAACAAACAACCCAATCAACAAATGGGCCAAGGACCTGAACAGACACTTCTCAGAGGAGGACATACAATCAATCAACAAGTACATGAAAAAATGCTCACCATCTCTAGCAGTCAGAGAAATGCAAATCAAAACCACCCTAAGATACCATCTCACTCCAGTTAGATTGGCAGCCATTATGAAGTGAAACAACAACAAGTGCTGGCGAGGATGTGGGGAAAAGGGTACACTTGTACATTGCTGGTGGGACTGCAAATTGGTGCAGCCAATTTGGAAAGCAGTATGGAGATTTCTTGGAAAGCTGGGAATGGAGCCACCATTTGACCCAGCTATTCCCCTTCTCGGTCTATTCCCTAAAGACCTAAAAAGAGCATGCTACAGGGACACTGCTACATCGATGTTCATAGCAGCACAATTCACAATAGCTAGACTGTGGAACCAACCTAGATGCCCTTCAATGGATGAATGGATAAAAAATATGTGGCATTTATACACAATGGAGTATTACTCTGCTTTAAAAAATGACAAAATCATAGAATTTACAGGGAAATGGATGGCATTAGAGCAGATTATGCTAAGTGAAGCTAGCCAATCCCTAAAAAACAAATGCCAAATGTCTTCTTTGATATAAGGAGAGTAACTAAGAACAGAGTAGGGTCGAAGAGCATGAGAAGAAGATTAACATTAAACAGGGATGAGAGGTGGGAGGGAAAGGGAGAGAGAAGGGAAAATGCATGGAAATGGAAGGAGACCCTCAGAGTTATACAAAAGTACATACAAGAGGAAGTGAGGGGAAGGGGAAAAATAATATAAGGGGGACAAACGAATGTCAGTAGAGGGAGCAGAGAGAGAAGATGGGAGGGGAGGGGAGGGGAGGGGAGGGGAGGGGAGGGGGGATAGTAGAGGATAGGAAAGGCAGCAGAATACAACAGACACTAGTATGGCAATATGTAAATCAATGGATGTGTAACTGATGTGATTCTGCAATCTGTATATGGGGTAAAAATGGGAGCTCATAACCCACTTGAATCAAATTGTGAAATATGATATATCAAGAACTATGTAATGTTTTGAACAGCCAACACTAAAAAATTAAAAAAAAATTTAAAAAAAAAATAAACCACAATTTCTCTTTGAAGTGACTAAAAAATCTTGATTAAATCCAAAGAAAATGATTGGTTTGTGTATATATATATATATATATATATATATATATATATATATATATATATATACTTGTAGCATGGCCTAATGGTATAAGACACTGGATTGAGTGTGTGTGTATATATATAGATATTCCAATATATAGATATCACTTATATGTATGTCTAAATATAAGTATATATATTATAAATGTATGTGTGTATATATACAAATCTATATCTATATATCTATCTCTGTCTCCATCTATCTATCTATACAGAAAGACTAAAGGGTTAAGGCAGCCACAGGGGTTCAGGTGGGTAAACTGAGAACAAAAGCAGAGAATAGATATAAATCCAATGAGTCACTGTAGGTAGTCAGATAAGATTACACATCAGCCAGAGAACTTGTTCCTGGCAAAGAGCTGTCAAAAGCAAAGACTTATTCTAGGTCAAGGTTTGAAGGGATGGCAGTTTCACAGTGTCAGTGTGAAATGTCCTCTTGAGATGTCAGCTTTGAGTGGCACTTGCATGGTCATCAGGGGCAGGAGAAATTTCACTTTACTAAAGCCAGAAGAAAGACATCCAGAGGTCTTTTGCTGTGGCAATGTTCCTGGGCGAGGCTCCTAACAAGTGACCAGGTGATGGCATCAAGTTTGCCATGGTGTCTCATCACTAAATTCTCCTCCATTGATGGATCTTGAGTGAGTGGGGTGCTCTGTCTGATGTGTTCGATTAACTTGTGGGCCTGTGTTTCCAATATGAGTTTGATACATTCATGCACCCATGTGCTTCTAATTAATTTGATAAGTTCACAGGTGGTCATCATTATTAACATGGATGGTGTTTGTTCCTTGTACAAAATGCTAATTCATTCAACCTCAGCACTTAAACTCAAAACAGAGTGGTTTATGGTAAACTACTGTTTTATAAAATGAAGTAACGAAGATTTAGACACAGCCTGAAAAAAAGTTGTACTATACATCATGGAATAACTCAGAGCAGAGCACAGCCTGCCCTTCACAAAACCCTACAAATATTATTGAGAGATGAATGCATTGTGCTATATTCAACAATATAACCATTTTGCAGACAACCCTAACTATACTTATAAGCAACAGGATGCATGAATAGTCTGAATATAATGTGGAGCTAAAAGAATAGAAGCTGTGTTCCTTCATACAAGTTTCAAATACAGGAAAATCCTATTTATGAGTTTTTATTTTACATTAGCAGACTATTATCTTAGAATAGAATAACAGGGAGGAAGAAATTTGTGAGCCAGGAAAGATATTAAATTGCACTTATGTCTATTTCTGTATTGTATCGAAAATCTTCTATCACTCCTCAACACTAATTCAGTTGGACCATAATCTGTTATTTAGTAATACTTATTACTTGCTTAATAGCATGTCTGGCAAAGAATAAATTTCATTCACATGAAATTGTGGAAAAAGAAGAAAATAATTGAGAATAGAGCTTCAAGATTCAAGAAGCAGAAAGTAATAACAAATTCTGAATTTAAAAGATCATTATCAATGACCAGAAAGCACTGAATAATTTAATGCTGGAATATGGATGAAAGACCATGTAATTGTTTGAGAATAAATGAGATAAAATAGGATGAATGAAACTGAGTGGTAGTTAAACAGAAAGTAGAGATTTATAAAAAAAATATATGCATGCATTTATGAAACTTTTATTGTAATATGAATATAGAGTGTGTATGTTTGTGTTTGTATTATAAGGACAGCTTGATAAAATTTAAAAAGTTAGCACACTAGAAAAATAAAAATCACATCACTACATCAAAAAATTTCCTTGTGGTACCTCCTAGTCAACATCTACTTTAAGGAAGTTTACTAAAGTAAAAAATCGCAGAGTGGATTGTCCTGTATTTGAAACTCATGAAGGGAAACATACAGTGTGCATGAATTTATCCAACATTGTATTTAGAATATCCATGCTTGTGCTGTACAATTATAACTAGGTCTTCTCTGTAAAATTGTGTTCCACTGATGAATATAGCACAATGTATATATCTACTGCTGATCACAGGGTATTTGGCTTGTTTTCTGTTGGAGTGATAATGAATACAATCACAGTAAGCATCCTTGTAACTTGAGTTGGGCATATACTTAGGAGGGAATTTCTGGGTTTTGAGATTAGCACACATACAACATTAGCAGACACGGCCAACATATTTTCTAAAATTATTTTATATTAGTTTCCAGTTTCTATGTGAACTTTTTAGACACCTGCCATTATTTGTCTTATTTATTTTAGTCTTTCAGATGGGCATGCAGTGCTATAAATTTATTATACTCTTTTAGATGTGCATGTAGTATTAAAAAAAGTGACTGTTGTTCTTTTTTCTGGCTCTGGGCATTTAACTCACAAGTATTCTACTTATTAGCTATTTCCCCATTCCTTTTATTTTCTATTCTATTTTGAGACATGGTATTACTCAGTTGCAGAGACTGGCCTTGAACTTGTGATCCTCCTGCCTCAGCCTCCCAAGTCTTTGGGATTTCAGATGTGTGCACCTCGACAAATCTGTTTTAATTTTTCACCTTTTATTTTGAAAGAATTTTAGACCTTTCTGTATGCCTTTGACATGAAGACAATGATGGAAGACACCGATGTCAGTTCTGATGCTGCTGACTGCTAATATTGACTTTGATCTCCTGTTTTGCCCACTACAAAGCAAAAAATTTTCTTTTTATGATCAGTAAATATATTATGGGGAGATATTTTGAAATTTTGCAGACTTTCTATTTCTTTTCTTAAAAATAGTGATATTGTGATGTTGGGAACAGAACCCAGGGATGCATGCATGCAAGATAAATGCTCTACCACTGAAATGCACTGCCAACCTTTCAAACACTCTGTTCCTAATCATGCTTTTGTCCACTCATTTTATCATTTATTAACAATTCTTCTTGGCAACAATTATTTCTGAGGCATTTGCAAAATACTGATCTTTATATTTATTTTATTTATCTATATTAATTGGAATTCTACCATAAGACAGAATCGTCCCTACTCCCACATTAATTGACTGATGAATTTTTATCAGAAAAGATCCTTGAGTGTCTATGTTATTCTATACATTATAGTCTATTTACCATCATTCATTTTGTCTTTCAAGTCCAAGCTTATGCTGGGCCACTAGAAGCTCAATTTGGCTCTTATCACTTTTATAAATCCTCATAATATTTCTGAAGACTTCATTGTTTTTTAGCACTCTAAAAATTTTCAGGCTTATCTGGTGGTACCTCTGTAGACCTGCTATGGAATCAAGTTATTTCTTTAAAGATTTCTGGTTGCTTTTACTGAAGAATGTAATTATTGAGTGGTGAGTTCTGATGAACAAGTCTACTTATTACTACTGGATTGGAACTTTTATTGATGATAAATGTATATATCTATCACTTATTGTCATTTATCTATCATCTATCTCTTATCTATCTAGCTTTCCATTCATCCATGTATCATTGATTCTGATTCAATGCAGTCCTTCTTTTTTGATAGTTAGAAACCTGGTTTTCAATACTTACTCTAGGTGAATGTTTTTACTGAATTGAAGAATATATATTAAGTAATTTAGGAATTGCTCAACTCATAATTTTCTGAAAGCAAATTGACTAACTAGTATATAATATTTGTTGGTAAATATTTTTGTTTAAGCTTGAAACATACAGCCAAAATACTGTTTCTAAAGTTCCTGAGGCTGGTTATTTTCTTTTCCATTCCTTGTAATATTACTGTTTTTGTTTCAAATCTATTAAATTTATTTGATGTCATTTGTATTAAATTTGGGGTTTAGATTACAAACAGGTTGACATTATAGCTTTGTACATTTCATGTTCTTTTCTCTGAACACTAATAAATTGAGCAGCTTACTTTTACTGGTATCTCCTTTGTTTTAAAATGAATTGTGCAGAACCTTTATGTATTCTGAATATATGTATTTTATTGGATAAATGTATCATAAATATTTGATACCATACTCTGAACCACCATTTCTCTCATTTTTCTCTTCTGATAAACAGAAATTCTTACTTTTACTATAGTCTAATTACCTTTCAAAACTTTTTAAAGTGGGTTCAATATGCTGTAAAAATATATTTTCTGTCAAACTTATGGAGTCATTTTTAACTTTGTAATGAAACCAGTTCTTTAATTTTTTAATTTAGATCAATAGCTACTTTTTTTAGCAATATGTTTTATTTGACAAAATACGTTTGAAATATAACATAAATATGTGTTAATATAGAGTGATCAGGATATTTTCTTTTATATCGATTTTTTAAAAAATAAATGACAGCAGAATGCATTACAATTCTTATTATACATATACAGCACAGTTTTTCATCTCTGGTTGTATACAAAGTTATGTTGACACCAATTCGTGTCTTCATACATGTACATTGGATAATGATGTCCATCACATTCCACCATCCTTGCTAATCCCTATCCCCCCTTCCCTTCCCATTCCTCTGCCCTATGTAGAATTCATCTATTTCTCCTATGCTCCCCTTTTATACCCCACTATGAATCAGCTTCCTTATATCAGAGAAAACATTTGGCATTTGTTTTTTTTTTGGGGGGGGGGATTGGCTAACTTCACTTAGCATTTTCTAACAGGTTTTTGTACACAGTAAGAAAGAAAAGTCAAGATTTTCTTTTTTACTGTAATTGAAAGGTCTTAGATCCAGTGCCATTTATTAAATAATCCTTTATTTTTTCAACTGTATTGAATATTATATTTGTTATAAATCAAATGGCCATATAGAAATGAACTGTTGGTAAACTCTAATTTGGGTTTGTTTGTTTTTTCATTTATGTATTTTGTCTGTCCAGGCACTACTGACACCAATGACAAGCACTTCTGACCCAATGACAACAGAAATAAAATTAGGCCAAAGAGTAAGAGCATTCAGGAAAAACTTGATTTGGTAGACTTCACCTCGAAGAGAGGAGAGACAGCACCAACAGACAAATCAGGCTGCTCCTCAAAGAAAACAGCCAGTTTTATTCATGTGAAAGGGTGTGTGTGTTGCGGAGGGAGAGGTGGAGGGTGTTAGGGATGATCTAGAGCTTAGGAATTTTCATTGACTTTAGGTGTATTTCAAAGGTGTTTCTTTTCCTGTGGGAGCCCTTCAATTTTGAGAGAGGGAGGGAAGTCAGTCTGTCCAGAGCCATACGTCACCTCTTTCTCATGGATGCCCAGTCCTGTGTAATGATTTCTGCATGTGATAAGTATCAGTCACTGCGGATTTTAAGAGAATACATAGGTAGGGTGTGGGAGAAAGTATGAACCAAAGGAATAACAGTAACTCAATAAAAATATTGATTGAGAGAGGGCAAATGAATGGTAAATAGCAGACAGTCGTTAAGGCCTAGGCAATGGTGAAACAGTTAGGGACCCCCGGTGACAAACAGTACCCTTTAAAATTAAGGAAAAAAAACTCTGAGGTGGACTGAGACCATCAACACTCCTGAAAAAGGAGGAGATGCTCTCCAGAGACCTTACCTGAAGCCTGGCAGCCACTCGGAGAATGGTACATGTGTTTTCCTGCTGGCTAACCACTAACTTGTAGCCTGCTACCCATGGAGAAGTGTGGTATGTGTTCTTCTCACTCCTTCACTCTCTCAAGCAATTTTATCAGTCTCAAAAAACAGGTGCTTCACTAAGGCCAGACTGCCTTGTCTTAATGTCTCCAAGGACAAACTAGATAAGAGTGTGGCCTGTTGGAGGATGTCCACAAGGCTATAAACAGACTCCTTGGGACCTAAAAATGTTATTATTACTATATTGCTATTTTATTGTTAATATTATTGCATTATTTTTTAATAATTTTGTTCTCTGGAATATCTATCATTTGTGGATCCTTCACAAAATTTTATTTTAACCCCTTTATTCCTATGTATGGTTTAGAGTTAACTTATCAATCTTCATTAAAAAAAAAGTCTTGGGCTTCTGAATGAGGTTGTATAAATCTGGGGACATTTTTATGATCAAATGCACATTGATCTGTGTGTATATTGTATGAGTAATTAAATTACAAATTACTTTAATATATTTAAATATTTCTGTTTTAGATGTTTTTACATATTTTTATTTTTAGATTTCTTCATGAATATTTGATGTTTTATGACTGTTATAATTTCATTTTCTATTTAATTTTCTATTTGATTTGAGAAGTACAAACAGCTCTTCCATTAGTGTTTAATGTTATTAACAATAAGGTTGAAGTTATTTATGCAATTTCAGTTATTATTTTCATGTGTCTCTTTTAGTTGTTCCTCCTTTGTATTTTCTCCTCCAACTCCCCCATATTCCCAGTTCTCACTCTTCTAATTCTCCTTCTCCTTCTCCCCCTCCTTCTCCTCCTCCTTCTCCTTCTTCTTCCTCCTCCTCCTCTTCCTTTTCCTCCTTCTTCTTCCTTTTTTTTTGTCCTGGGTATTAAATCCAGGATGCTTTACCACTGAGCGGAGCTACATCATCAGCCATTATTATTATTATTATTTCTATTTTGACACAGGTTCTTGCTAAGTTGCCAGGTTGGCCTCCAACTTGTGTTCCTCTTGCCTTAGCCTCTCAAATATCTGAGATTACAGGCATGTAACATGAAGCATCATATTTTTGTTATTGTTTTGTTTACATTTTCTTTTCTTTTAAAGAGGTTTTTTACTTGTCTTTGGCCCTACCCCTGTGCTCAAGATCAAATTTAGGGCCTGTACATACCAATGAAATACATCCCCAGCCCCAAATCAGCATTTTCACTATAATGTGTGATGTTCCCATTTTCATTTCTAATGTAATAATTTGAATCTCCTCTCTCTCATTTTTTTTGCCACACACAGCTAAAATTAGTTAAATTTGTTTCTTATAAAGGAGAGACACTTGGTTTTATTATGTTCTGCTATTGTTTTTTCCATTTCTTATATCATTATATTCTGCTGTAATATTTATAGTTTATTTCCTCCTCTTTGTTTTAAGTTTAGTTTTGTCTCCTCTCTTCAGTATATTGAGGTTAAATATGCACAATTTGAGATTGTGCATCTTTCTTAATGTAGGCATTTATAGCTTTAAATGATGATTTATAGCTATAAGCTATAATGAGATCCGCTATGATGTGTGTGTGTGTGTATATATGTGTGTGTGTGTATGTATGTATGTATATATATATATATATATATATATATATATATATATATATAAATTATTTTAGATTCATTCCACTGTCTTTCCTTTTCTTATCCCCCTTCATTCACCTTCATTCCCCTTTGTCTAATCTACTTAATATCTACTATTCCCGTCTCTCCCCTTATTGTAGGTTAGCTCCACATAACAGTGAAAACATTTGGCCTTTGATTTTTGGGGATTGGCTTATTTCACTTAGCATGACAGTCTCTATTTATTTACTGGCAAATGAAATTTCATGAAATCATTGTTTTTATGGCTGAGTAAAACTCTCTCTCTCTCTCTCTCTCTCTCTCTCTCTCTCTCTCTCTCACACACACGCACACACACACACACACGTACACACATATCACATTATGAAAAACCTCTACAATGGAAACTATAGAATATTAAAGAAAGAAATTAAGGAAGACCTTAGAAGATGGAAAGGTCTCTCATGTTCTTGGATGGGCAGAATTAATATTGTCAAAATACACATATTACCAAAAGGACAATTCACACTCAAAGCAATTCCCATCAAAATTGCAATGACATTCTTCATAGGAATACAAAAGGTAGTCATAAAATTCATCTGGAAAAATAAAAGACCCAGAAGAGGCAGAGCAATTCTTAGTGACAGAAGTGAAGCAGGAGTCATCACAATCACAAACCTTAAATTATACTGCAGAGTTATAGTAACAAAACCAGCATGATATTGGCACAAAAATAGTCAAGAAGACCAATAGAACAGAGTAGAGGACACAGAGACAAACCCACATAAATACACTTATCTCATCCTAGACAAAGGAGCCAAAAACATACATTAGAGAAAAGATTGCCTCTTCAACCTATGGTGCTTGGAAAATTGCAAATTCATATATAATAGAATAAAATTTAACTTCCATCTCAGTCTGCAAAAAGCTCAAATCAAAGTGAACTGAAAACCTAGAAATCAGATTATTCTATTATGTTAAATTTTTGAGATTCTAAATTTATTTCTAGCATATACTCAATCATGAGGAAAGTTCTGTATACACTTGTCTTTTTCCTTGATCTATTTTATATGGTCTTCTCTGTATTTTTTCATCTGTTTGCCTCCATTAACTTTGAGCTTATTATTTTATTGTTTTCTATAATTTTTAGAGCATATATCTGTTTACAATCTGATACAGCTAACTCTGAACCTGGGGACTGGGGTAATATTTGAAGTCATTCTTCAGTGTCAGATTCAATGATAGGAGGGATCTTCTTAGCTATCTATTTTTTCTAACTCTCTCTGCTAATTTTCTATCTGGTTTATGATATAGTTTTTTGCTTTCGTGGCATTTCTAGCCTCCTCTTAAATGTTAATTCCTATAAACTCTAGTGTTTCAAGAGAATTAGTCTAATTCATTTCACTGTCTTTTCTATTCCCATCCCCCCTCCCTCTTCTTCATTCCCCTTTGTCTAATCCAAGGAACTTCTATTCTTCCATCCCCAAACCTTGTTGTGTTTTAGCACCCACATATCAGAAAGAACACTTGACCTTTGTTTATTTGGGATTGGCTTATTTTGCTTAGTATGAGAGTCTCCAGTTCTATCCATTTCCTGGCAAATGCCAAAATTTCATCCTTCTTTATGATTTTATAAAATTTCAATTTGTATATATACTGTGTTTTCTTTATCCATTCATCTGTTGAAGGTCACCAAGTTGGTTCCATAGCTTAGCTACTGTGAATTGAGCAGTTATAAAATTGATGTGTCTGCTTCACTGTAATATGATTACTTTAAGCCCTTTGGTTATATGTCCAGGAGTGGGATAACTGGGTCAAGTGGTGGCTCCATTACAAGTTTTCGGAGGGCTCTTCATACTGCTTTCCAGAGTGGTTGCACCAATTTGCAGTCCTACCAGCAATTTAGGAGTGTACCTCCCACCTCCATCTTCACCAACATTTTTTTGTTGCATATATTCTTGATTTGTGCCATTCTTACTGAAGTGAGATGAATCTCAGTATAGTCTTAATTTGCATTTCTGTAATTGGTAGAGATATTGAACATTGTTCACACATTTGTTGACTGTATTTATTCTATAAAGTACCTGTTCAGTTCCTTTGCCCATTTATTGATTGGCTTATTTATTTATTTTGCTGTTAAGTTTTTTGAATTCTTTATCCTGGAGAATAAGGCTCTATCTGTGATGTAAAAGGAAATATCCCCAGAAACATGACCAAAATACAGATGATAATCATAAAGTATTTTGAAAATGCATAGTCCAATAAAATAGAACATTTTGAAGACATTGACAAACTTCTAGAGACATAAGACCTACCCAAATTGAATTAGGAGGAAATAAAAAAAATTTAAACAGATCAATTTCAAACAATGAAATTGAAAGTGACATCAAAATCCTAGCAATAAAATCTAGAACCAACCGAGTTCTACCAGACCTTGAAAGAAGAAAACACAAAATAGAGCTGGGGATGTGGCTCAGTGTTCAAGTGCCTCTGAGTTCAATCCCCAATACACCCCTGCCCCCAACCAAAACAAAGACTAACACCAATCCTCCTCAAATTATTCCATGAAATAGAAAAGGAGGGAACCCTTCTAAACTTATTCTATGAAGGTGGTATCACCCTGATATCAAAGCCATACAAAGCCCTTTATCTTTAACTACATTTTTTGTTTGTTTGCTTGTTTGTTTCTCAAGTTCACAGGTTCTGTTTTACAGTATCATTGTTATATAATTCATGGTAATTACAAAGATCTTTATTATTTTATTTGATATATGGATTATTTAGAAATAGAAATTTTCCATTTTCAAACAATTGAGTATTTTTAGTAATAATTTAAATTGATTTCAATCTCTCCACCCATAGGTAAAATGCTATGTATTATTTCACTCCTTTGGAATTTTTTCCAACTTGCTTTGTGGTGCAGTATATTATGGGGAGTAATTATTTTTTGTACCTGAAAAACATTATCACTGGGTGTATTTTCTCTGTGCTTTTCAGTTTGGTATTAATTGGCTTTTCATTTATGCTTGTGTCTGCGTATACATAGTTCTGTGTTTTGAGTATTTTAAGTTAAAGTCTGCATCATTATTGTGCCTTTGTGGTATTTTCTCATTGTTTCTAAAGATTTTCTTCTTTATTTTTGAAACTATGCCTGTTGAATATATTTCCACATAAAATCGTTTTAATTTCTTGTTGTGTGGATCAGTATGAATTTCTTCTTTACTTTTAATAATGCTATCTGCTTTAAGTTTATATTTTCTAATATTTTGTAGCTATTTTATTATCCTTTGATATAATATATTTATTCTTTAACTTTTTTCTGAATCATTTTCTTTAAGAATCATATAATTTTTACTTCTTTTTAAAAATTTATTTTATTTATTTCATTGACATTTTATATGACTACCTATGTGTTTGGGTGTACATCCACCCTCTATGTGTGTTTCAATAATACTGCTTCTCCAGCAATGTTAGTCTCAGTACCCTCCAATTACATTTATCCACTCTTGTTTTTTGCTTTGTTGTTTCTCCAATTAGTTTTAAATATGCTTTAAATTTAGTTTACATTTAGCTTTAAATATTTTTAAAGCTTTGAGAACAGTTAAGTGTCTTAAAGCCTTGAGAGCAGTTGTTTTTGCTAGTCAATGTTTACTTGTACTTGTATGTCTGTTTATTATTTTTGTAGTTAATTAATTTTTGAATTTTTATGTTTCTGCAGAGAATTATCTGCTTATACATCCTCTATTTTCACTTCTCTATAAATATCTCTTTTTTTAGGGAGATATTTAATGTCTCACAGTCATTTCCATTCAGTACCTTAAGGGAGTCTTCCTGTTTCTACTTCTTTAGTTGAAAAGCCTGCTTTCAGTCTTAATGTTGCTGTTTTAGAAAGAAAACATCTTGTTTTACTTTGGATTATTTTTTTTTATTCTTAGTATTTTTTACTGTGAAATGCCAAGGTCATATTTTCTTTGAATTTAACCTATGCATTAACTGATTTACATAATTATTTGATGTACATGATATTTAATAGAGAATAGAGGTATATTTAAGCATAAAATAGACCCACTTATTATTTGATACAAATGATTATTTAATTTTTGTCACATTTGACATGGTTTAATACCTTTAATATTGGTGAGTAGAATGTAATAGAGCTAACTACGAAGATTTTAACATAGCTTGCATTTAATTTTTAAATGAACTTTTATGGTGATTTTTTTCCCAGTGTTTCAAATTTCTTTATATCATTTGTACTTCATGGCAATTCTAGTTTAGGGGGAAAAGTGATTTCTTCTTCTTCTACAGTCCTGAGTTAAGTACGTAGACTGGAGTGTCCCAACTGGGAAGCAAAGAGCAGAGTCCTTTCCTTGCGGCTGGAGTACCTCTGCTAGCTTCAGAAAGGACTGGGATTCAGAGGACTTTAACCCCACCCTGTGCTGGAGCAACATGTGTCACATTACTCTCATAGGACCACAGGCTGTCTGTCACTTACAAATAACTATGTAAACCTTGATTTAGTTTTAGTTAACTAATTGACATTCTGATAGATTTTATAACAATTCTAATAAGTTATTTATTGGTTTTGAGTTGAGGGATAATATGAAAATATGTTTTTTAATTATAAACATGAGCCTTTGGATTCTCCTAGGACCTATAGAACGATGTCTTTGTTGCTCAGTGCATTGAATCCTAGATAGATATATTTATGAGATAGCATTTCTGACTTGTCCATAACAGACAAGTTATAAGAATTGCCCATTGTGCTGTGGGTGGCAGAACCTTTTTTTGTTTTATTTTGTTTGAATATAGTAGTGAGAATTGAATACAGGGAACTTTATCACTGAGCTATATTATTACTATATTTCCAGCCCTATTTATCTTTTATTTTGAGATAAGAACTTAAGCTGTGGAAACTAGCCATGAACTTGTGATCTTCCACCCAGCTACCTGAGTCCTTGGGTTACAGGTGTGCTCCTCTGCACCCAACTTGGAGGTCATGCTTTACCTCTAATGACTTGAAGCATGTCATATGTTATGGAGCCTGTACTGCTTTATATTTTACGTTTTCTTTTTCTTATGTTCCTTTTACATTTCAGTATTTGCACTGATGAGACGAGATCTTTGTGATTCATTTCATGAGGATCAACCCTACCTCAGTTTCCTACTCACTTTAACTCCATTACCAACTAATCTTACCATAAACAAACAGAAGAGGTCATATAGTTTTGCAAAATTTTAACTGACAATATCTTCCTTTCTCACCCAAAATAGTTATATATTTCCAAAGCACATTCTTTTACTTCTGTTAGAACATATGTTCCCTCCAAAGTCAGCCTCTCACTACTTTACTGATAGATTTCCATTCATCCTTGTACCCCTATCCATCCTTCTACCCTGTATTTCAGAATATTCAGAAATGGACTTTTTTTTCCAGGTAGTCAAAGACATTTTTTTTGAGAAAGATATTACTCATTATTCCAAGGGGATCAGCCTCACTATTTCTTTGGGGATATTATCGTGTCCCGTAGATCTGATTGTTTCACCTTCCTCTCTTTGAATCTTTATCTTCAGAGTAAAAAATTGCTCATCTCTCCAATATTTAAGTGTCTTTTTAAATATACTAATAATATCTTCTTTCCTACCTTAAATATTAAGTGAGGGCTGAAAGAAGCATCCTGTGGGAACTCAATTCTCAACATCTCATACTCAATACTGAGGAAGCTGGATGTGGTGGCATACACCTGCAATCCCAGAGACTCTGAAGACTGAGGCAGGAGGATCCATCGAAATTTGGAGGCCAACCTCAGCAATGTACCTTGTCTCAGTACACTTTCTAGAAAGGGCTAGGGCTGTTCCTCAGTGGTGGAGCACTGCTAGATTTGATTTGCAGTACTACGGGGAAAACAAAAAGGAGCGCCCTCAAGATTCAAGCCTCAAGCTCCAATTGGATACACTCCTCAAGGAAACTTTCATTCTGTACTTAATGCTTTGTAACTGTGGGTTTTATCTGTTGCCATAGCAACCCGTGGTTACTTCAAATGCACCAATTAGTATTGTTTTTGTATTCTTTCTCCCACTGTAGTTTTCTAAGATCACTGATGTTTTCTGTATTCCCAGTACCTCAAGGTATCTGTGTAAACTGAATGCAGAAAAGATAGCATATATGTACCTGTTTAAACATTTGCTTAAATTCAGTGTAAACTTAAGTATGGTTAAATTTAGTACAGACTCACGCACAGGAACTTAAACACACTGTCTGACCTAATAACTTAAATGTATTGTGTTTGAATTTGTAAACTTTCTTCCGATCAGACGTATTTCCCCCACATTAAAATGACTGTTATTTATAAGGTCTCATCTAGGAAGTCTTACATTGCTTTTCTCCCCTAAATTTCCTATTTCATCAATTTTTCCTATATTATGCATTTGTCTGGGATGGTATCAAAGACTGTGTATTTTGAATAATCTGAGAGATCATCTAGTAAAAATTTATTTACATGTATTTGCCATGTAGTATGCATATGGGCTGCATAGACGTGTCTCCATTGCTTTCATTTTGCTTACACAAGTTGTTGTTCCTTGCTTCATTCAGGTCTTTAAATCTTCATTTTAGTATTTATGTATGTGTATTTGTATGTATGTATATATGTACATATGTATGTAGAACTGTGGATCGAACCCAGGACCTGAGGATGCTATTTTAACATTTAAAATATTTCCTGATCATCAAGTAGTTTATGATTACTTGGCCAAACATATTTGCAGGTTGGTTTCTCTAGAAATGAATTCTGAGATGGAATTGAAGGTAGAAGTTGTCTATGGGGTATCCAACATGCAGCCGGGCACAGTGGCGCACACCTGTAATCCCAGCGGCTTGGGAGGTTGAGGCAGGAGGATCAGGAGTTCAAAGCCAGCCTCAGCAATTTAGTGATGCCTAAGCAACTCAGTGAGATTCTGTCTCTAACTAAAATATAAAAAAAGAGGTAGGAATGTGGTTCGGTAGTGAAGCACCTCTGGATTCAATTCCCAGTACCAAAAAAAAAAAATAAATAATGCACTGGAGTACTGAACATGAGGAAAGGAGATGAAAGGAGAATGAAAAAAAAAAGCCAATCTTCACTGCAGGGTGAAGGGCACTGCCAACTGTGTAAGAAAATAAAAAAAAAAATTAGTAGTGTCCATCAGGATTACCTGTATTGGACTGAAACACCTAGCCTTTTATACATTGTCAGTGGTGGTCTCCTGAGGCAGGACACAAATTTGGAAGAGAACAGCTCTTCACTGCTGAGGAAAACCCATTAATAGCTGAGAGTTGGAGGCTCCATGGACTGTCTTTCTGGGTGGCACGTCCTCTATGGAGAGGAATATGGGCAGCACATCCATCTCTTTTCTATACTGCATATGTACATATGGACATGGGAGGTGAATAGTTCTCCAAAGCTTGAAGAAAAAGGTGGTGCTCTTTGGCCCAGTGAATGACATGTTTGAATGAGTATCCATGTCATCTTGTCACACTCTCTTTCTCTTAGTCCATGATTAGTAATGTCAGTGCCTTTGGAAGCTCTCAGATGAATCACTGCGGTTTTTAACACGAACTGAACAAGTGCAATCCACAACTCACAGTTTTGCTGCTGGCAACTGATGTCACTGCAAACCAGAAACAGCTTTGTGTTTCAGGTGTGTGTGTGTGTGTGTGTGTGTGTGTGTGTGAAGGATCAATATTGTTGATGCTCTGGAAGGAAAGGAAGAGGCTTGTTTTTAGAAGTAAATATACTGTTTCAAGAAAAATAGTGTGACTTTATATTTCAAGGTTATCCTTTGTATTCTGTGAAGAGGAAAAACTTTCCAGAAAGTAATCGTTGTCTTATTTAGCTTTGGGGTGTTATTAACCCTTATTGTTTCCTTTAAGCATTAGGCCTAGATATTAAAGAGAAGTGCGGAATTAACTCCCTTCTTGGGAGATCATGGGCCTTTCATTAGCACTCACAAGCAGGTACAATATTAAATGAGTCATGCCTGAAGTTGATGGCACTTTGATATCTATAGAAAATATATATGTTCTTGGAGTAGTACATTTATAATCTCTTGGGGAGGCGAATCTAAAACAATTTTGCTTCATTGTTGTCACTATTAATTAGAATAGACTCAGTGAGTCTCACATGCTATTTTATCAATATGTCAACCATGACACAATGAAATCTAAGCTTTTAGTTTTGGGATTGGTAAAGAGAGTAATTCCAAGCAATTGGATTTTTTAAAGCACAATTAATAGAGATATAATGATCATTTGCTATGTTATGGGCCAGGCTATATGGGCAATGACCAAACACACTCCATCTTGCCCTGAGACTCCACATCATGTAAAAACTGCTTTTTCCACGTGAAAGCCCTGCCTGTGTACCCATCAAGAGTTGCTTAGCATAGCATGTTTGGCAACACAAAATGGCAATTGTTATACAATGTAAAAGTGTTTTCTTTGGTTCTCATTTTTCTTGGACAATGTACCCTGTCAGAGATTGTCTAGATGTTAGTAACCATTCTTTAACTTGTACTTAACTAGGGACGTTTTGACCCACTCCCTCTTCTACTTATGATTTTAGATCTCATGAAGTTTGTTTATGGTTTTCAATCAAAGCAACAGCGACTTATGATTAGTATGGTTTGGGCCTATAAAAGGTGTAATCAAACTCCTGGAGGGGGATCAAAAGGTGTAGACTTGCAGCCAACTCCTTAGCCCACCAGCTGGAGGATCCAAACCCCCAACTGGTAAATAAAGTTTCCGTCTCCTACTCTAAGATCAACTCGGTCATTTATTACAATCTCGCCATAACAGCTAGAAGGCAAAATTAATAAGTGGGAACTGTACTGTGAATTAAATTTTCATAGCTCCATGTAATGACATATACCTCTACTGTATGTTTGGGATATATGTTTTTCTTCAATACTATACTAAATACTATGTATAAAGTTATTTCAGCAGCACTCTCATCTTGCAGTTTTCTCATAAAAACGTAACCAGTGGTGAGTAATTAGGGGAAGCATATCCCCCTGTAATAGTAGAAATAGAAAAACAACACTTTGTGCTGAGATAATAGTTCCATACTCCTCTGGAAAAGTGAATTCCATAAGCAAAGATAACCAAGTATCTTTGATATGATCATAGAGCAACTGTTGTGTTGATTTCCATTCGACTGAGGGTCATGCAAATTATCCCAAAGAGTTTCCTGCTATTATTGAACCATGCTATATGTGGTCATTCTTATTATGGTAGCCCTACCAGATAGTACATAAAACACAGTTATTAAATCTTGACAAACTTCATGCTCAAGTTTCTCACTACTACACAAAGGAAATTTCACAGTCTGTAAAGGCATATAATATTGGAGGGTTGTCATTAAGTTAAACTAGGTAATGTAGACTCAATATTTAATGGACCTAAACACAGAGTTTCCTAATATAATCTCCTTGAAACATCCTCTCATTTTCCCACATCCTGATCTTTTTTTTTTTTTTTTGCACACATTAGCCTTAATGGTTATTTTATGGCTACCTCTCTTAAATTCCACACCACATCTAATGAATTCATAATAATTCAACCATTAAGATATATATCAAGTTAATCCTGCTCACTATTTTAGCACCCTGTTATTTACTGTCTTTATTTTTATAGCAACAGTATACAAAGTTTCCTGTTTCTGTTTCATTTTCGACCCCTCGGTGAGGCACTGAGTCCAGGTTGAAAGTCACCTGACGGTCCTTTCATTGCCTGCCTAATTCTATTTCCAGGCTATTATATTTGAATTGTATTCCTACAAAGTTCACATGTTGAAGTAAGATATCTTTAAATACCTCAGAATGTGACTATATTTGAAGATAGGGTCTTCAAAGTGATAAAATAAGGTCATTTTGGTGGGCTTAATTCAAGATGCCCAATGTCCTTGTGAGAAGAGGACATGGAGACATAGACACACACAGGGATGATCATATGAAAACACAGGAGAAGATTTACATTTACAAGTATCGGAGAGAGATCTCAGGAAAAAAACAACTCTGACTAGAACTTGATCTTGGACTTCTTACTTCCAGAATCACAAGAAATTAAACTGCAATTATTTGAACCACGCTGTGTGTGGTAATTTTTATTATGGTAGCCCTATCAGCTAGTACACAAACTAAACTCTAGACTGGCATGTGAGCTTCCTCTTGGTCAGCTGTCTCAGTCTCCTCCCTGCCAATCATTACATATATCTGCTTTTTTCACTTTTTTTCACTTCTTTTTCCCATCCCTTCACTTTCAAAATACGAATTGATTTTTATGCCTTTCCATCCAGATAAAACATTTCCATTTATTTTTTTGTATATCAATATTGAGCCTTAGGCAAGCATTTGTGCCTCTCCAAATAGCTATTTCATGGAACTTATGGTATCTGAATTATGTTATTCTTCCGAGTATAGTGATTTTGCATTACTTAAGTTCTCACTTGGGTCTTCTTTTAGAACATTAAATTTTCATAATAAATACCATTTAAAAGAAGGGTTGGGTAGAGGCTTTGTCATTATTGATTGATCATCTCCAACTTTGGAACTGCAATGCTGTCTGTACCATCATATAAGATGTCACTAACTCCAAGGAGTAGAGCAATTCACCCTACAACTGAACTAACTATGAAATACAATAGTCCCATCTGATCCCCAGGGAAAATATCACAGGCCTCCCTGTGGATGTCTGTGGATATAATTAATGAATAGTACAAGATCAAAACTGTAATACTTTTTTGCACTTTAATTAAGTACTTCTCATGCACTGTATCTGTCATGATTGTACCTGGAACTCCAGGAGCAAAACTTGGCAGAAATTTCCTTTAACTAGTCACATTATTACAGACAGAACATTTGTTACTACTATAGGTCTTAGCAACCTTAGCATACACATTTTTCTTCCCATATCTAATTGAGGATTTTCACCTTCTCACATTAAAAACAACAACAACAACAACAACAACAGTTTATGGCTTCTCTTTGGCATATCTGAATTCCCAGCACCACTACTCTTGTGTCTTGGCACCATTTTTAAGTAAAATAAGGGTTACTTGAACACACTCACTGTAATATTGACTGTGGACAGTGTGGTAAACAAGATGTTTACTAAGTTAACTGCGGGGAGGATAGTTTATAGAGATGGATATACTGGAATAAGGTATGATTCATGTTCTGGACAGGACAGAGAATGAGGAACAATTTAGTACTTATAAATAATTTTTCCCTAGAATTTTCTATTTAATATTTTCAAACCAAGGCTGATGAATAGTAACTCTAACCATAGAAAGAAAAGCTGCAGATAATGGAAAATAATATAGTCATAAATGATTGGACAATGAAAAGAGAATATTTTCAATCACTTAACATTTTTGAAGCCTATTTTTATGGAAAGCATATGATGAAAGATGGTAGAAAAGAAATTATGCATACAAGGATATAATGATTGTTTTGAAACATTGCCTTAGCAAAACGGGAACTTTTTCTTCTTTCACTTATGAAAACAAAACAAAATGAGTCCTCTTGTTTAGAAGTATGTTTAAACAAAAATAGCTCAAAGAATAGAATTTCTCATGTCTAAGTGGGTTCATCAAAAGTCATTCAATTACTTTCTTGAAAGACTCAGATGTGTCAAAACTTGCCCCAAACTTCCTCTTACCACAACAAAAATCCAATACATTTTATTTTACTGCTTCATGATTTTTGTACATTTCCTAATCATCAGATTCTCTTTGAAGGCATTTGTAACATTTCTCCAAGAAAAATGCAAGCATTTTTAAAGTAACATTTTAAATTTTCGAATTGCTTTAGATTTACAGGGAAGGAACAAAGAAAATACAGAAAGTAGCCTGTTTCCCCAGCTGTCAATATCTTGCATTACTATGGTGCATTTTTCTAAGAAACAGATAAATTTCAAAGTTCATACTGTACTGAGGTTTTCTTAATTTTTTTCTATTGTCCTTTCAATTCTGTAGGATTCCATCTAAAACACACCACAATACATCGATTCACTATGTCTTTAAGCCTCTAGGCTGTGATAGTTTCTTCTTGTTTTCTATGACCTTGACAGTTTTGAGAAGTACAGCATCTGTATTATTCAACTTTTTATTGCTGTGATTGAGATACCTGACAAGAACAACTTAGAAGAGGAAGTTTATTTGGGGTTTATTGTTTCAGAGATTCAGCCCTTGGTTGGTAGACTCCATTTGCTCTGGGATGAGATAAAGCAGAGCCTAATGACAGAGGGGTGTGGCAGAGAAAAACCAATCAGCTTCTGGCAACAGAGAGAGAGGAGCTAGTGACAAAATACAATCCCCAAGGCTATGCTCCCAGTGACCTATATCCTCCAGCCACAATTTACCTAATTACCACCCAGTAGCCCATTCATATTCCATCAAATGGATTAATACATGGATGGGGTTATAGCTCTCATAATCTAATCATTAACCTTGCATAACAGGAGATTTTGTGGGGACACCTCACATCCAAATCATAGCAGTGTCTGAGTATCAATGTGAATCCTTGCTATTGAGGATGACCTTGATCACATAGCTGAGATTGTGTCCCTCAGTTTTCTTCACTATGAAGTCCCTCTCTTCTCTCCTAATTTCTATACTTTGCTCTTCAGAAGAAAGTCCCTATATAAGCAGCACATACCTGCGAAGGGAGAAGTATACTATACTTCTTTAAAGAGGTAGAATTGACCATAACCATTTAGAAATATTCTGTGAAGAAGATATGTCTCTTCTCCCTTACTTAATTATTTATTTAGTCAGTTATTTATATCAGTACAAATTCATGGACTTATTTCATAATTTGGATTAGAATGTAACATCACTTTGTTTATTTTATCTTTCAATTATTCCAGCCTTCTTTTGGCTCCAGTGTACCTTTGACATACTCCCACCATTTTATATTTACTCTGTTATTTGTATCTTATTTTTTTTGTGTGTGTATGTGTGTACACGTGTGTGTGTGTGTGCGTGCACGTGCACTAGTGTGCTTCTTTACTGGAAGAAATACCTCAGGCTTATTTTATTTTCTGCAGCCACAGAGCTGTGAGCTTCAGTGAGCTTTGGTTCTATTTTTGTAGAAGAATGCCATGGGGAAATCAAGATCTGGGTGCAAATTTTTATTCTCATTTTTATTGAATGTCATTCTTTCTAGGCCTTCTCTGTAGAGAGCTGGGACACAGGCATAGTATGTAGATACCTGTCTATAATTATTATAAACCTATCCAGCAGTGACTATAGTGTAAGAACTGTGACCAGTCCACATGACTCTGATCTTCCACCCTTTCCCCCACTTGCTTGTCTTCAATCTCTTACTGCAACAGTGAAGATATGGCTCATACCACATACCACACATTTAGTTATTTGTTCAATCCTGCTATATGAATATGGGAGTTCAGAACTGGTAATATCTCCCCTTCAGAAACGACTTTATCAACTAGAGTACAGTGTTTATATTCAGCTCCTTCTGACATTTCCACTGTTACTAAGTGTACACTGCATTTTCCTCAATCCTTCAGAGAGATTTGTATTAGAATTTTAATACAGCTGTATTCTCTTATCACAATCTGTAGTCCACCCTGGGATCACTTGCAATCTTAGCTGATTTTTTTTTTAAACTCATACATTAAAAATTCACTTTTGTGCTGTAAAGCACCATGGGTTTTGTGAAGCTCATAGTATAATATGCACATAATACAATCCCATATACAATAGTTTCCAGGCTTTAAAAATATTTTCTGGTTACCTGATCAACCCTCCTACCTTTCTAATCACCTGGGGAAGTTGTTTTCTAACTCCATAGTTTTGTCCTTTCTAGAATGACACTTCAATGGAAAAAACACTGTGAAACATACTTCTTAGATTGGTGTGTGTCAATTAGCAACATGCATTTAAGGTTCTTCACACGTCTTTCTGTGATTCTATAGTGTTTTTTAAATTAGTGAATAATATTGCATTATTTGAATACACTAGAGTTTATTGTTTTATTTACTTATTAAAGTACATATTGATTGCTTCCAGTTTGAAGTGATTATAAATTTAAAGTGATTATAAAGAGCTATTAATATTTTATTAAAATATTTTTTGTGGATATAAGTTTTCCAATTTATTGAGTAAATACCCATTGTTGTCATGATTGGCTTATATGATAATACTGAACTCCTAAGAAACTGAAAAACTGCCTCCCAATGTGGCTATACCATTTTTCATGTCCACCAGCAATCAGTAAGTGCTCTTGTTCATCCATATTTTGCCAGCACTTGATTGTGTTAGTTTTATTCATTTAGTTATTTTAATAGGTGTATAATGACATCTTAATATAGTTTTAATTTGTATTTCCTTAGTGACATTTAGGAATTTGGATTTCATTAATGACATTTGTGGAATTTGCAATTCCATAATGACAAATGATATAGAATGTCTTTTCCTATGTTGATTTTCCTTCTGTATATCGTTAGTGAGATGTATACTCAGATCTTTTGAGTATCATTTGGTGTGTGTGTGTGTGTGTGTTCAGAGTTTTTTTTTTCTTATTTTGAATAGGTTCCCTTTATTTAATTTGGAAACATTTTATCTTAGTCTGTAACTCATCTTTTCAGTATATTAATAGTGTCTTTCTCAGTGCCAAAGTTTTATTTAACCAAGTCCAAATTATCATTTTTTTCTTTAT
This sequence comes from Marmota monax, assembly GCF_021218885.2. NCBI lineage: Eukaryota > Metazoa > Chordata > Mammalia > Rodentia > Sciuridae > Marmota > Marmota monax. The sequence goes on along the minus strand of NW_026695198.1, from coordinate 4,545,140 downwards.
GAATTTTGTCTTTTGTGTTACACATAGAAACTCCTTGCCAGATCACCTAGATTTTTCTCCTACACTTTTATGAGTTGCATCATTTGTATTTTACATTTAAATCTAAACTTCATTAGGAATTATTTTTTATCTGGTGGGTAAAACCTCAAACAAGTTGTATTTTCGTACCTATCTACTTCTACTTGTTCAACACCATTTGTTAAAATGATTATTTCTTTTCATTAAGTTGATTTCGTGCTTTTGTCAAAAACTAGCAACAAAATTTTTTTTCTATCGGGTGTCTATTCTCTTTCATGGTCCATTATATCTATTCTTTGGTTTATGCACCTATTTTTAATATATGTGTTTACATGTTTGTGTGACTAAGAGAGTGATAAAAAAGGAAATATTTTCTTTATTTGAAAATCAGTAAACTGCAGCAGCTTGAACTATTATTCATTATATAGAGAATAAGCCTCTAAAGTTTTTCTCCTCACTAACCACTGACATTTGAGATAAATACAAGTTATTTCCTGGGGCCACGCACTGAGTATTGAGTGAACTAAACAGTAGTTTAAAAAGAAAACTGGAAACTGTTTTCTTTATTTCACAGAAAAAAAAATATGTTGTACAATGACTGCCTCAAATAAGATCTTTGAAGACACAAAAGGCAACTCAGTAAATTCAGGGAAGAATTTTAAAGAGAGAACAAAACCCGACAGGAAATGAAGTTAGAAGATGTTATTCAGTTGTAGAATTTACCTGGCATTCTTTGTTGGTGCTGATATTATCGCGTTTTTAAAGGACATGGAGAGTGACATTTAAATTTATCAGGTATTTTTAGAGACCATTATAATCTCGAATCTTTGATAGTTTTGACACTGTGATGTCTCCTTTGGATCCAGTGCTCAAAGATGATGTCATTCAGTTTGGGGTTGGAGATGCTCACTGAGAGCATAAACATGAATACTGGCAATGACATGGAGGTACAGTGAGGAATGATTCCTCATGCATGGTGGACTGGTGGGTAATCCTTAAGATGCATGGACCTTCCTTATATTCAGGCCTTTTTGTGTTTGGCTGAGAATGGTGATCCATAGCTGGTCCCTAAACTATATTTTCTTTTATTAGGCACATGATGGTGGTTTGGGGCGGGGGGCGGTGGGAGCCTGATACCTGAAAAAGATAGACAAAAAGACAAGGGTTATAAAATGTAACTGAAAGATTTCTGCATTGAGGCAACCAGCTATTTAGAAATAATGTGATGCATATAAAGCCTGTACTTTAAGAAATTGGGTTTTATCTCTGGTCTATTTTTTGTTTAATATTCTACTTTTGGAGGGAACATTTAGTGCATAATTAATTACTCTGATTATGTTTTGCTGCAGTTTATAACTAACATCTGGATACCACTGTTAATGATGCTCTTTTTTTATTGTAAAAAAAAATCCCCTTGTGCAAAGAAAAGAATATGGATGACTGTACTCCCAACATTTTAGCTGACTGGATTTTCAGATTGTCAATTTATCTATTTTTCTAGATCAAAAATGGATGAAATAAAAATAAAGAAAAACTGATGTGGATTTCTGCTCCTTCTATAGCTTTTCTTTATTTGTTTTTTGAATGCATCCATTCAAAAGTATTTATATAGTATACAAAACACTGTGGGAAATACAGAATTCTAAAAACATGCACAATAGATATATTTGTGTACAGGACATTGAGAAGAGCTTCAAGTGTAAAGCTAGCACAAGTACTATTACTTTTAAGTAATTACAATTACAATTACTATAAAGTAATTCATTAGAATTAAATTTATATAACATATTTAATGCAAGAAAGGTATGACCTGACATACGAAATAATAATGTGTGCATGTTAAAACTGCATAATGATATTCTATCCTTTTTAATGCTTAAATGTCTTTCACATCTTATGCCTTTTGAGTGTTTTGTTCATTTCTGACAGAGAGATAAAAAGTAATATATAATATATTGAGTAAGGACATAAAAATTGGAGTCACAGTCTCAGCTCAGTTCAGTTTTCTTCCTAGCTATGAAATATTGGGAATATTGCTAGAAGGTTTCTCTCTAAGGAACCCATTTTTGAATTGTCAGATATTCAATATTCAGAGAGGATTTTTATGGCATCTAAAAATTCATGCACTATTTGGTGCTTTAAAGTTTTCATTTGTTTTAGATTTTAAAACTTTTAGACGCAATATTATAAACCATCAAAGGATTCCAGGAAACACCCTTCAGTTACCATTTTGATTCCAATATCAGACTTGACATTCTTGTTACATTGACTGTGCCTCAATGAGAAGAAATAAAATTTTCTTTTAAGATAAATGACTATGAACAGAGAAATGTCTATTGTTAAAATAATTTAATCTTTAAGAAACAGGGTGCATTCTCAGTTTGGACTGTAACTATATCAGACTTAAAAGATTCTCCCATAGAAATATTTGAGATTTAAACACACACAAACAAAGGGAATTGATTTCTTTTAACAAAAATCTTAATGACTAAAAATACATCAGTTTTTGTTTATAATCTTTAAACTGACAAGGATAAACCATGCCAATGTTTATTGTATTCTTTTTTAAATCGTTATATTTTTGGTATATTTTTAATCTCTTTTTTTCAAGGTTTTATATACTAATTAAATAATGTAATTTATTGCCTAATTTATTCACTGTCAGAAGTTAATGCACAAGGTGGGATGCCAAGGAATTGTGTAAACCCATTCTATGTACCAAACTGTTCCTAAGCAATGACTGTTGCACCACTGCTTAGGCAGTCTTTCAGGTGAATCATTGAGCAACCACGGCTTACCAAAGCCTAATTGTGAAAATCCCATGTTGTAATGAATGCTAATTTTTTGAAAGCATGAGACAACAAATGCAATTTTTATTTAAATGCAAAGGTTACCATAGAGAACACTATCTTATGTAGGCCAGAGTTCTACCTAATACAAAGTCATAGAAGCATTCTTCTTCCTGGAATACTAACAAAAAAAATCATTTTCATCTGAAGTATAGAACTAGAAATTAAAATTCCCTGGGAAACATCCATCTCTTTCTGTTAAGTCTGAAGAGTAGAGACCCTTATATCCCTGCAAGGTGTTGACGACCTTTGACTCTCATATACTATTGGTAGTACATGAAGTAGGTAATTTTTCAACATACTTGAGAAATCTAGTGTTCGTATCCACTAAGGCTGATTATGTGTGTTTTCCATGCTCCCAAATAGGAATTTGACTCCTGGAAAAATACCCCATAGATACTAATGAATTTGTAAAAACATGAAATGAGTATATTCATATTACAATATTCATAGTTGCATTGAACTGCAAAGACTTAAAATGTCTATCATCAGTTAAACAATGAACAGAGTTAAGGTCTATCCACACAGTGGGAGGCAGCAGGGAGAAGAATTTCAAAACATATCAAAATATACGAGGTACAAACAAAATTTGGTTGTTCACTCTGGGACCATGTCAAATACAGAAAGAGACACAGTGAATCTGTACTGTTGGAGAGCAGGAAGGGAGAGAAGTGGTGGTCAGAGGGCAATTTGAAGTTTCTTAGGTGCATTTATTCCTGATTTTTGAATCTTGCTTCCACTGCTTACCATCTAACTATTGACTTGGTGAAATAAGTCGTCTATATTAGTTTCCTTATCTATAAAGTGGGAATAATAAGGTTTCTGGAAGAATGCCAACATACAAGATCTATATAAAATATAATGAGCTCAGCATTGCACTTGTTTTCCCAGTTATTTTCTAGACTAGGAATGACTGTTAAAGGGGACATAAACCATATTACATATTTCACAAAGAGCATTTTCATATATTAATTTTATAATTAATCAAAATCAAGCAAAAGATAGACACTGTGCCTTAGTTCAATGTGTAGTTGGTTTCATAATAATAACAACAACAACAACAAAAAAAACATAAAATAGTCCTTTTGGTAGCAAACAACTTGAGCTTCACAAAAGTACAACTGTTCTTCCCACTAGGGAAAAAAGCATATTTTTATGCTTGTTTCCTCATTTATTTTGGTACTGGGGATTGTCCCTAGGGGTACTTCACACTGAGCTATATCCCCAGACCTTTTCATTTTCTATTTTGAGGCAGAGTCTTGCTAAGTTACTGAGGAATTTAGTAATTTGCTGAGACTGGCTTTGAACTTGCTATCCTCCTGCCTTGGCCGCCGCAGTACTGAGGATTACAGGCTCGTGTCACTGTGTCAAGTTATATTTGTATGTTTTCAAAGTTAAGTGATTCAGGCCAAGACACTTGGGCAGGAAATTAAATCTAAAAAGAGCTTGCTGACATAAAGTCTTGTTTTACTCAGTAATATATGGAAAGACTGAAGATACAAGTGGACAATGAACAGATCCTATGTGATTTTTGAACTCTGACCCCAAACGCCATGATCTCTGTTGCGGGTTTGGGGGTCACAGTGATCTAAGATGGTCAGAACCAGGACAGTTGGCCACTGACTCTTGGACTCCCTCATTTTTTTTTCTTTTAATGGTCACTGCTTTCAGCTCAGGACCAGAGAGAAAAACAAAGAGGATCCTCCAACCAATTAAGTGAGACATTAAGTTTCTAACTTTAGCCAACTCCCTCTCACTTTCTCCTTTCTAGAGCCAACCACTGGAGCACACCCTGGCCTTCCTTTGCTCACTGTAGAGCTCTGTCTGCCTTTAAGACTTTTTCCCATTCAAGAGAGAGCAGGGTCCTTTCTCACAGAAAACTCTGAAATAGAATTAACTACTGTTAAACAAACACACACACACACCTGCTTAATAAGGAGGCTTCAATTCTGGGAGAAAACTGTTGGAAGGTATTCCTTTGTTTCTTATTAAAATTTCTTCTCCTCTTGCTGGGGAAGTCTTGGTTCTCTGTCACAGTTTTTGGTGCAGATGATGGCAGTGTTCTTCACCACTTATTTCATAGATAGCATTTCAGCTTATGGAAGAGACCTGTATCCAAAATAGGTGAGATGAAGGGTTTTGTTTTGTAGTATTGATCTCGCTAATGTTAGGAATTAAATGTAAGAAATCAGAAGGTCATTTATTCTACTTTAGGTCTCCATGCTATGCTGTGGAGCATTTTCAGGTAATAAGAGTTCATGAGCTCATTTTAAAAAAGCATAGGAATCTTCTATTCTGAGCAGTTCCCAAGACAATGATAGTGGTGCTCTATAATTCTGAGGCACACACACATCCTTGTTCTCCTAATTTCCTCTTTTTTCATTGCTTCTGTATTACATTCTTTAAACATATTTGATAAATTTTTGGTTTCCTTCTCTTCTATTTGCTGCAGGAAGAGACTAATATTAATTTCTTTTGTTGCCATTCTGTGTCAGACTTCTGAAAATTACCATTTAGCAAACCAAATTTCACTTTGGTCTATCATCTCTGTTTCTGATTTCAGAAAATGATTACATGTTGCGGTCAGCCGTGGAACTCAGCCTTCTGATACACTGCAACTGTGAATTAGTCCCTAAATTACTTGGCTTCCAAAATACTGATCTCAAAATATTAAGGTTTGGTTTCCCTTGTTCCAAGTACCCTCTGTACTAAAATTATTGAAATGTACTTGGTCCCTGGGCTGCCAGGAAACAAGAAGGCTAAGAAATCAGTGTGTGTGTGTGTGTGTGTGTGTGTTTTCAGGCGATGGCCCCAAATAGCCCAAGAAAACCCCATTCTCCATCCTTTCTCAGAACTGCCATATAGATGGTGCTTTGTCCATCTGCTTCTATAGAGCCCAGGCTCTGTCCTTTTGGAGATGTTTTTTAGTAAGCATAAATTGCAGTTGTCTTTATTGTCATCTCCTTAATAGTTCGAAGTGTTTTCTTTCTCAAAAATTTCAGCTCTATTTCAGTGTAGTTTGGGATATAGTTTTAAATTGACAAAAAATAAAAAATAAATATTTGATCATTTGTCTCGTTGCTAGCTCATTTGTAATGTAATTTCATTCAAGTATCTAATATTTGCTGCCAACAGACTGAATTATTGAAAGTGAGGTGAATTCTAGAGTTTAAACATTCCATGGCATATGAAAACCAAACACATTTGTACTCACTTCCAAAGGCAGAAAGGTGTGATCCTTTTCCTCCTCCTTCCAAAGGGTCACAGAGGGACACTCCAGACAGGTTGACAAGAGAAAAGCATGGGGATTTATTTATCAAAGTTTTACAGTGACACAGAATAAAGACCCAAAGACCCAGGGAAAATTATCTACTTTTATGCTTATTGTTTCTTTTTATGGGTAGCCTAGTAGAAATGTGACTAGATAGAAGGATGTGATCTAATGTTCTAGACTTGAGGGGATACCCAGAAAGATTCCTCTTTCCTCTTGACCTTTCTAGGTAGCATCTCCTTGACCCAACACCTGCCCCATTTAGAAACCTTCCAGAATGAGAGTCCTCCAAGAAGGGAAGATGAGGGAATGATCTCTCTAGGTTTTATGGGGCCTGCTTTAGGGGAAAGGAAAGCATTTGTATGTCTATGGCTCCGACTTTATGGCTGGCTTAAGGGTGGGAGACAAGAAGAGTGGAGGGGCCTCTTCCAGTTCACAGTATTCTGCAAGTCACATTGCCATACTTTGGGTGTCATATCCTGAGTCCTATCATCTATGCTATATGATCATGGCTTTACTATTCCACTGCTTTAACCATTATGACTTTTCCTATTCCAGGAAGAACTCTCCTGGGAGGATGAATATTGCAGTGGATATTATTATTCGTTTTAGGAACTTCTTATGGACTTCTTATGGGATGCCCCCAGTCTTTATTGTGCTGGGTCCATCATTCCCAAACATATACCCTTACACTGAAGGCCTGCTATTTAAGTCAGCTGTTCATGGCTGTGTCCAAAATATCTGACTAGTACAACTTAGGGAAAAGTTTATTGGAGCTCAGAGTTTTAGAGATCTTGATCTATGGATGGTCAAGTCCATTTCTCTGGGCCCACAGTGAAACAGTGTAACATGAGAGAAAGTTCCAGAGTAGGAAAGTTGCGCAGCTCATGGAGGCCAGGCAGCAGACAGAGGGAGCCATGAGGAAGATGCCCTGCCCACAGTTAGAGTCCAGTCAGTCCATTCCAACTCAGACGGACTCATTAGGTTACAGCTCGCAGAATCCAATCATTTCACCTCTGAATATTTATTCTTTAACAGGAGTTTTTGGGAGACACCTCATAATCAAAACATAATACCTGTCTTAAACCACGCTACAAAATTCTAACAATATCCCAATTCTTGTACTTCCTATTTTGAGGTGCCACAAGTATTCCCCTCAGTATTGTCTTTTCACAGATTCCTTTGGAGATATAATAGAAAGCAAGCAAAACATCAACTAAGAAGATTCCTTTTTTTTTCTTTAATTTTTTTTTTGGTTTTGTTGTACATATTTTGATAGCCTTAAGTTCTACATTTCTTTGCTTTTTAAAACCAAATAATGTTATAAAATTTGTCTATAAGTAACAAAGTTGAACCAATTTTCATATTAATCTATTGAATAAAAAAGGAAAATACATTAGTTTAAATGTGTATATGTTTCCTTGAACAGAATAGTCACCTAGCTCCTTTAGTATCCATTTAAGTTTTCCTCACTTACTGGTTTCTTAAGCTAACAAGTTTCTTTCTTAATTTTTCTGTATTTTCTAAGTTAATGGCCTATTTACCCCCCACCTAGGTGGCCAATTGATTCTAATGGTCTCATTACTGACTTCAAGTTATCTTTGTTTCATAGTTAACTGCTTTTACAAAGAACTGATTTAAATATAGGAGGCCTCTCCCCAAATTTAATTCTTATACTTTATGAAGAACTTTTAGACAGGTTCAAGGACAGGTATAACCTGTGTTTCTTCATTATCTTCTGTAGCAATTCTCAAATTTTGCTTTACATAAGGATCCTAGTTAGACAGGGGCAAAGGAGAGGTAGTCAGTGTAGATAGTAAATGACTGGGTCAAAAAGATAAGGATTGATTATCAAAGAAAAGGGAATGTATTGCTAATACCTCCATCTTGCACTTCCCCAGCCCAACCAGCAGCTACCACCTCCAGAGATCTCACTTTCCAATACAAAAGATGACCCCCAGGGCTGCTCCTTCCAGCTTTTGGGCACATACACTGAGATTTAAAAAAAAAGAAGAAGAAGATGAGGTTCTTTTTTTTTTTTTTTAGGCTAGACACACTCACTCCCTGGGGACACCCAACTTTGGCAGACATGTCTCTGGAGAGGTCTGTTATCTATGTTCTGTCTCTTTCTTAAATAAAACTCACTTTCGAAACTTGCCTTGATGATGGTGTTTAATATTTAACACTGGATGAGGTGTGGGGTTGGGGACTGGGAATGAGGATAAGATCCTGACTTCCAAGAGGAGTATCACTAGGGTAATGGGTTAAAAAAGAAAAAAGATTCAAGGTAGAGTCCAAAAGCCTACATAATTTTCCCCCAAACAAGTCAGTTGATTCTAATGCAGTTGAGGAACAATAATTTATGTGATATTTAAATTCTTTCAAACTGTCTCCAAATTTTTGTAACATTGTATCTATTTGAAAGTAAAATATTTTTGAGCATATATATGCCCTTTCCCATTATTATACTTACTTATATTATTGCGTTGGCCAAGAACTTTGATTGCTATTATTTTTTTCTCCAAAAGAAACAATGATTATTCTTTTTGTTCCTTATTGAAAGGAAAGTGACCACAACACTCAGAGCAACCAAGAGATCTTTTTGCAGCAGTGCAACAGAGGAGAAAAGAGAGAAAGAGAAAGAGGGGGGGAGAGCATGCACACAAGGGAGACAGAGAGATCAAGAGAGAGAGAAAGAGCAAGAGAACAAGAGAGCAAGACAGAGAGGGGCCCATTAGGAGGGAGGTTTTTTTTGTTGTTTGTTTGTTTTTAAATTTTTTATTGTTGGTTGTTCAAAACATTACATAGTTCTTGATATACCATATTTCACACTTTGATTCAAGTGGGTTATGAGCTCCCATTTTTACCCCATATACAGATTGCAGAATCACATCAGTTACACATCCATTGATTTACATATTGCCATACTAGTGTCTGTTGTGTTCTGCTGCCTTTCCTATCCTCTACTATCCCCCCTCCCCTCCCCTCCCCTCCCCTCTTCTCTCTCTGCCCCATCTACTGTAATACATTTGTCCCCTTGTATTATTTTTCCCTTTCCCCTCACTTCCTCTTGTATGTACTTTTGTATAACCCTGAGGGTCTCCTTCCATTTCCATGCAATTTCCCTTCTCTCTCCCTTTCCCTCACACCTCTCATCCCTGTTTAATGTTAATCTTCTTCTCATGCTCTTCGACCCTACTCTGTTCTTAGTTACTCTCCTTATATCAAAGAAGACATTTGGCATTTGTTTTTTAGGGATTGGCTAGCTTCACTTAGCATAATCTGCTCTAATGCCATCCATTTCCCTGTAAATTCTATGATTTTGTCATTTTTTAATGCAGAGTAATACTCCATTGTGTATAAATGCTACATTTTTTTTTATCCATTCATCTATTGAAGGGCATCTAGGTTGGTTCCACAGTCTTGCTATTGTGAATTGTGCTGCTATGAACATCGATGTAGCAGTGTCCCTGTAGCATGCTCTTTTTAGGTCTTTAGGGAATAGACCGAGAAGGGGAATAGCTGGGTCAAATGGTGGCTCCATTCCCAGCTTTCCAAGAAATCTCCATACTGCTTTCCAAATTGGCTGCACCAATTTGCAGTCCCACCAGCAATGTACAAGTGTACCCTTTTCCCCACATCCTCGCCAGCACTTGTTGTTGTTTGACTTCATAATGGCTGCCAATCTAACTGGAGTGAGATGGTATCTTAGGGTGGTTTTGATTTGCATTTCTCTGACAGCTAGAGATGGTGAGCATTTTTTCATGTACTTGTTGATTGATTGTATGTCCTCCTCTGAGAAGTGTCTGTTCAGGTCCTTGGCCCATTTGTTGATTGGGTTGTTTGTTCTCTTATTGTCTAATTTTTTGAGTTCTTTGTATACTCTGGATATTAGGGCTCTATCTGAAGTGTGAGGTGTAAAGATTTGTTCCCAGGATGTAGGCTCTCTATTTACCTCTCTTATTGTTTCTTTTGCTGAGAAAAAACTTTTTAGTTTGAGTAAGTCCCATTTGTTGATTCTAGTTATTAACTTTTGTGCTATGGGTGTCCTATTGAGGAATTTGGAGCGCGACCCCACAGTATGTAGATCATAGCCAACTTTTTCTTCTATCAGATGGCGTGTCTCTGATTTGATATCAAGCTCCTTGATCCATTTTGAATTAACTTTTGTGCATGGTGAGAGAAAGGGATTCAGTTTCATTTTGTTGCATATGGATTTCCAGTTTTCCCAGCACCATTTGTTGAAGATGCTATCCTTCCTCCATTGCATGCTTTTAGCCCCTTTATCAAATATAAGATAGTTGTAGTTTTGTGGATTGGTTTCTGTGTCCTCGATTCTGTACCATTGGTCCACCCGCCTGTTTTGGTACCAGTACCATGCTGTTTTTGTTACTATTGCTCTGTAGTATAGTTTGAAGTCTGGTATCGCTATACCACCTGATTCACACTTCCTGCTTAGCATTGTTTTTGCTATTCTGGGTCTTTTATTTTTCCATATGAATTTCATGATTGCTTTCTCTATTTCTACAAGAAATGCCGTTGGGATTTTGATTGGCATTGCATTAAACCTATAGAAAACTTTTGGTAATATCACCATTTTGATGATGTTAGTTCTGCCTATCCATGAACAGGGTATATTTTTCCATCTTCTAAGATCTTCTTCTATTTCTCTCTTTAGGGTTCTGTAGTTTTCATTGTATAAGTCTTTCACCTCTTTTGTTAGTTTGATTCCCAAGTATTTTATTTTTTTTGAAGATATTGTGAATGGAGTGGTTGTCCTCATTTCCATTTCAGAGGATTTGTCGCTGATATACAGGAATGCCTTTGATTTATGCGTGTTGATTTTATATCCTGCCACTTTGCTGAATTCATTTATTAGCTCTAATAGTTTCTTTGTAGACCCTTTTGGGTCTGCTAGGTATAGAATCATGTCATCTGCAAATAGTGATAATTTAAGTTCTTCTTTTCCTATTTTGATGCCTTTAATTTCTCTCGTCTGTCTAATTGCTCTGGCCAGTTTTTCGAGAACTATGTTGAACAGAAGTGGTGAGAGAAGGCATCCCTGTCTTGTTCCAGATTTTAGAGGGAATGCCTTCAATTTTTCTCCATTCAGAATGATGCTAGCCTGAGGCTTAGCATAGATTGCTTTTACAATATTGAGGTATGTTCCTGTTATTCCTAGTTTTTCTAGAGTTTTGAACATAAAGGGATGCTGTACTTTGTCGAATGCTTGTTCCGCATCTATCGAGATGATCATATGGTTCTTATTTTTAAGTCTATTGATGTGGTGAATAACATTTATTGATTTCCGTATATTGAACCAGCCTTGCATCCCAGGGATGAATCATACTTGATCACGGTGCACAATTTTTTTGATATGTTTTTGTATCCGATTCGCCAGAATTTTATTGAGGATTTTTGCATCTAGGTTCATTAGAGATATTGGTCTGTAGTTTTCTTTCTTTGAAGTGTCTTTGTCTGGTTTAGGTATCAGGGTGATGTTGGCCTCGTAGAATGAATTTGGAAGTTCTCCCTCTTTTTCTATTTCCCGAAGTAGCTTGAAAAGTATTGGTATTAGTTCCTCTTTAAAGGTTTTGTAAAACTCTGCTGTATACCCATCCGGTCCTGGGCTTTTCTTAGTTGGTAGTCTTTTGATGGTTTCTTCTATTTCCTCAATTGATATTGGTCTGTTTAGGTTGTCTATATCCTCCTGACTCAATCTGGGCAGATCATATGACTTAAGAAATTTATCTATGCCTTCACTATCTTCTAATTTATTGGAGTATAAGGATTCAAAATAATTTTTGATTATCTTCTGTATTTCTGAAGTGTCTGTTGTGATATTGCCTTTTTCATCCCGTATGTTAGTAATTTGAGTTCTCTCTCTTCTTCTCTTTGCTAGCATGGCTAAGGGTCTGTCGATTTTGTTTATTTTTTCAAAGAACCAACTTTTAGTTTTGTCAATTTTTTCAATTGTTTCTTTTGTTTCGATTTCATTAATTTCAGCTCTGATTTTCATTATTTCTTGCCTTCTACTTCTTTTGCTGTTGTTTTGCTCTTCTTTTTCTAGGATTTTGAGATGAAGTATGAGATCATTTATTTGTTGCTTTTTTTCTTTTTTTAAGGAATGAACTCCAGGCAATGAATTTTCCTCTTAGAACTGCTTTCAATGTGTCCCATAGATTCCGATATGTTGTGTCTGTGTTTTCATTTATCTCTAAGAATTTTTTAATTTCCTCCTTGATGTCTTCTATAACCCATTGATCATTCAGTAACCTATTGTTCATTCTCCAAGTGATGCATGATTTTTGCTTCCTTCTTTTATCGTTGATTTTCAGTTTCATTCCATTATGATCAGATAAGATGCATGGTATTATCTCTACTCCTTTATATTGTCTAAGAGTTGCCCTGTGACATAATATGTGATCTATTTTTGAGAAGGATCCATGTGCTGCTGAGAAAAAAGTGTAACTGCTTGATGTTGGGTAGTATATTCTGTATATGTCAATTAAGTCTAGGTTATTAATTGTGTTATTGAGTTCTATAGTTTCCTTATTCAACTTTTGTTTGGAAGATCTGTCCATTGGTGAGAGAGGTGTGTTGAAGTCTCCCATGATTATTGTATGGTGGTCTATTAGACTCTTGAACTTGGGAAGAGTTTGTTTGATGAACATAGCTGCACCATTGTTAGGGGCATATATATTTATGATTGTTATGTCTTGTTGGTGTATGGTTCCCTTAAGCAGTATGTAGTGTCCCTCTTTATTCCTTTTGATTAACTTTGGCTTGAAATCTATTTTATTTGATATGAGTATGGACACTCCTGCTTGTTTCCGAAGTCCATATGAGTGATATGATTTTTCCCAACCTTTCACCTTCAGCTTATGTATGTCTTTTCCTATCAAATGCGTCTCCTGTAGGCAGCATATTGTTGGGTCTTGTTTTGTGATCCATTCTACTAGCCTGTGTCTCTTAATTGGTGAGTTTAAGCCATTAACATTTAGGGTTATTATTATGATATGGGTTGTTCTTCCAGCCATATTTGTTTATTTATATTACGAAACATGGTTTGTTTTCCTCTTTGATTATTTTTCCCCCCTTTAGTGTCCTACCTCCCACTGTTGGTTTTCATTGTTATTTTCCATTTCCTCTTCCTGTAATGTTTTGCCAAGGATGTTTTGAAGAGATGGTTTTCTAGCTGCAAATTCTTTTAACTTTTGTTTATCGTGGAAGGTTTTAATTTCATCTTCCATCCTGAAGCTTAATTTCGCTGGAAACACAATTCTTGGTTGGAACCCATTTTCTTTCAGTGTTTGAAATATGTTATTCCAGGATCTTCTAGCTTTCAGAATCTGTGTTGAAAGATCAGCTGTTATCCTGATTGGCTTACCCCTAAATGTAATCTGCTTCCTTTCTCTTGTAGCTTTTAAAATTCTCTCCTTATTCTGTATGTTGGGCATCTTCATTATAATATGTCTAGGTGTGGGTCTCTTATGATTTTGCACACTCGGCGTCCTGTATGCTTCTAGGATTTGGGATTCTGTCTCATTCTTCAAGTCTGGGAAGTTTTCTCATATTATTTCATTGAATAGATTGCTCATTCCTTTGGTTTGAAACTCTGTCCCTTCCTGTATCCCAATGACTCTTAAATTTTGTCTCTTGATGTTATCCCATATTTCTTGGATGTTCTGCTCATGGTTTCTTAACAGTCTTGCTGAGCTGTCTATGTTCTTTTCAAGTTGAAATACTTTATCTTCATTGTCTGATGTTCTATCTTCTAAGTGTTCTACTCTGCTGGTAGTATTCTCCATTGAGTTTTTAAGTTGGTTTATTGCTTCCTGCATTTCTAGGATTTCTGTTTGTTTTTTATAACTTCTATCTCCCTGTATAGTTGATCTTTTTCTTCTTGGATTTGTTTATGTAATTCATTGTTGAAGTGATCTTTCATTGTCTGATTTTGCTGTCTGATGTCTTCCTTGAGACTCCAGATCATCTGAAGCATGTATATCCTGAATTCTTTATCTGACATTCCATCTGCTGCAGCTATTACCTCTTCTAACGTTGAGTTGACCTGCATTGCTTGTGGTCCTTTCTTTCCTTGTCTCTTCATACTGTTCGCGTTCCTTTCTACTTGGTGAAACTGTTGTGCTATTGAATTTTCCCCCTATATATTTATATTGGTCTTGTATAGTTGCAAAGTCTCCCTCGCAGGCGCGGGCAGCGGCTCTGTCCCTCCTCCAGTTGGGGCAATGTGCCTACCACGCCGGCAGGCCGCTGGGCCTGCTCTGCCAGTCGGTAGCAGGTCCGCCTACCTTGCAGGTGCGGGCGGCGGCTCTGTCCCTCTGCGGGCCGCTAGGCTTGTTCTGTCGGTGGTCGCAGTTCTGCCTACTTTGCAGGCGCAGGCAGCGGCACTGCCCCTCTGCAAGCCTCTGGGACTGTTCTGCCGGTGGGTCGCAGGTCCGCCTACCTTGCAGGCGCGGGGGGGGGGCGGCTCTACCCTTCCTCACGCCACTGGGCCTGTTCTGTCTGTTGGTTGCAGGTCTGGCCTGTTCTGATGGTGGTCACAGTTCCGTCTACCTTGCAGGCGCGGGGGGAGGGGGCAGCTCTGCCTCTCAGCAGGCCTCTGCTCCTCTTCTGCCGGTGGGTCGCAGGCCTGCCTACCTTGCAGGAGTGGTTGGCAGCTCTGCCCCTCCGCGGGCCACTGGGCCTTTTCTGTCGGTGGTCACAGTTCTGCCTACCTGGCAGGCGCGGGGGGTGGGGGGCGGCTCTGCCCCTCAGCAGGTCGCTGGGCCTGTTCTGTGGGTGGTCACAGTTCCGTCTCAGGAGGGAGTTTTTATAGCCCAATTCTAACGGAGCCTCTGAGTCTGCAAGCTGCCTTGTTGGCACAAGGGGGCTTGAATGTTCAGCTTTGACGCAAACAGGTGATAAAGGACCAGACAGAGGGGGGTTTGAGTGCGTGGGCCATCCTGCAGCTAACATTTGTTCAGCCTGCCCTTCAGATAACATAGTTCAGCCTGTTCTGCACCTAACACTTATCAAAAGACATTGGAGGGATTAAAAAAAAAAAAAAAAAAAAAAACTCTTTACCTTCCTTTATTTAAAATATTGTCCTGTCATTTAAAAAAAAAAGAAAAAAACAAAAGTCTTTTTTCCTGGCTCCTTTATCAGTTACCTTTGCCACAGTTTAGCCAGCTGTCATCATCTCATGTCTCCATCATATGCACTGATTGTCATGTGCTATTTATAAAATCATCTCACTCAAACCATCTTACATATGGCTACCAGTTTAATTTTTCAAAAACCAAAATGAATGAATATATAAACACATAAAACACTATCATTTTGTGTAGAAATGTATCATGATCTCCTTTTGACCCTAACTTAATATGCTCTTCCTGGTTCCAAGATCCCTAGGAAGTCACTCTGAGTTGAACTTTAGTGTACAAAATACTTATTAAGGAATATTCTGAGGGTCAGTGTCTGTGGAGAGAAGGAAGCCAGATTGGGCTGAGAGCCAAGAGGGTGGAGAGTGAGGAATCACATAAAGTCTTCACTAGCAACTGAAGTTTCTCAAGAGCCAGGATTGGACTCTACTGAACTGGAAAGCCAAATCTTTAGACTGTGGCAACCATGAGTCATAGAGCTCAGCTGTCACAGGAAAGGAGTATGGCCTTCTAGAACAAGGCGCTCCTCTGCAGTGCAATCCTAAAAGGGCTTGTATTGAACTGATGGCACTCCCAGAAGCTCTGAAGGAAAGTTCATCAGAGAGAATATAGCCCGCACATCTACAAATCCACCACTTCCTAGTCCAAATGGAAAGCTTTACTTTACCTCCTGAAGCAAGATTGCTATCCATGTCCTTGATAACTTTACTGAGCCTATAAGAACCAAGAACTAATACACCCATCAGTAGAGCAGCAATATACGCTAGGTAGTTGTATGGAGAAAAGCTTGACATTGGCTAACTCCCTTGCAGTGGTAGAGAACTGAGATGTGAGTGCTGGGAATATCATGATATCAAGGGAATAAGTCTATAAATTGGGCCCAGTGTGCTCACCCCACAGGCTTTCTTTTCTTTTGTGTGTTTGTTTGCTTGCTTTGTTTTGTTTTCTTTAAGTAATTCACTGGCAACCCTGCCTGGCTTAAGTCAACAGGATATATTACCTTCCTCAGCAAATGACCTGTTGCCTGCAGGAGAAATGCAGGCCTGGAGTGCTGATACTAAGAACACAAGTAACTCTGAAGAGAGACCATTTTGGGAACTTTATATAGGCCAGATCCCAGAACTCGGGTAGATAAGGATAATTTCCCCAACCCAAAATTCTCTAAGAACATGTTCTAATTACAACTGTTTACCATGGGCTGAAATGACCTAGAGATGTCATGATACAATAGGGAATTCAAAGTCTGATATACTCCTGCCAGTCAAAAGTCAAGATGTGAACCTGGACAGGTCTCTCAGGAAACTTTAAAAGTGAATGTCAAGAGAGGCACGCCATCTCTTTCCTCTCTGAAAGGACCCACTGTCTCCTTTGAGAGTGCCCTATTGTTCCTTTTCCTATTCTTTCAAATAAACTCATGCTGATTAATCTGAGCAACATGTCTGAAATGAGGATTTGAAGAGGGGGGTTTCTGTACTGCCACAGCTTTGTGGTGTTCTGTAACATCAGGACACTACAAAATTTGACCCACTATATCTATCTGTATTCACCCCACAGATCTCAGTTAAATATCATCAGTTATGCTCTATCTTATTTACTATCTGAGAGGATTGTTTTCATCATGAAACATTCATCTTTCTATGTTTTTCACCACTGAATATCCAGTCTTTAGCAGATTAAAATCTGCTAAATAGTTCAATTGTTTTGACTTTAAGCAAAATATAGAATTAATGCATAAATGGAATTTTCTGTATTCTTGTAGGCTTTTACATTAATCTGAAGACATTTTCA
Source organism: Marmota monax (assembly GCF_021218885.2). Lineage (NCBI taxonomy): Eukaryota > Metazoa > Chordata > Mammalia > Rodentia > Sciuridae > Marmota > Marmota monax. The sequence goes on along the minus strand of NW_026695198.1, from coordinate 4,528,050 downwards.
ACATTCAAATTGAATTTTTTATTTTCCTTTCTCTGAAAATAATGGGAAAATGCTTTCAAATATTAGTTTTGTCTACACAAATATGCAGTAAGTTTCTCTGAGCTAGAATTTATTCTTAATATTTACTTCTCGTACAAGTATTTAAATTAATGCTGGCCATATGACAGGATCTGAAGAAATATTTGCTAAGGTTAAAAAAAAAGAAAAGAAAAAGGATGAGACTATACTATAGATACAAGATACAAATAATCACAGTAGCTTAATTATAAAAAGTGAAATTTCTTCTGGGGTGGCCAAGAGAGGTCAATACTTAGTTGTGGGTGCATCCTGGAAACCTGACCACAATGTACTGTGATGAAAAATGTGTTCTGAGAACTCTTACTACAAATTAGACCTTTAAATCCAATCACACTTTTATGCCTAGGTTTAAATCAATGAATATCTCCTCATTTCTTTAAAGTATAAAAAGTAAAGAAGATGTAAAACTAGAATTAACAATGATCAAAATTTGATTTAGAAAAAAGGAGAGGAAAAGGATAAAGTGCTATCAAAATCTTAAAGTTTTATATACCAGTATGAGGCAGTATATTGTATGAATAAAAGAAGGGCCTTTCCTGTGTTTAAAACCTAGACCAGAGCATCCTGTACTGGCAAAATGAAAAACAAAATTAACAAACTACTACTAAGAAAATTAACAAAGTGTTGCAATCACAATATCTTCTACCTATTAATATCAATGCATCCTCTGTTAACTGCTCCCTGTATTACTGTGCACAAAATGCAAAATGAATGCTCTAATTTCTGTATAAAATCTACCAAGGCTCCCACCCATGGTAAAGTAACATCTTCAAGTTAAACATGATATTGTGTGTAAAAAAAGTGTAATAAAAAAGTAAAACCTGGATATTACAGACAAAGCCTTCTCTAAAAAGTTGCTCTGAGAAAGAGCACATTTTTTCCACAACATTTTTCTATGTCTTCATTTCCTAAAAGCAAGATGATATCAGCAATCCTAAATATAACTGATGAGAGGAACATAGATAAAAACAATTAACTGAAGACTGAGAATATTATTTCTGAAATGCAATAGACGGGGAATGAGTGTAAGTCTTCCAATCAGTGCATGTTTGCAAAACAGGTTGCCCTGCATTTTTCTGGGAAAGAATTGCAGAGAGAGAGAAAATCAGTAGAAGAGACAAAACAAATCTAAGCAGTTCTGGGAATTGGATCAACAGCATCACACCTCAACCTGTTCCCAACAAGTGGAAAAGGAAATAACAATTTTGTTTACAGACAGAGCAGCACTGAGGGGTGATCTACGGACTCACTAAAGAGGAAAAGTGAGGAAGGAAGGACCGAGATGTAAAAGGAAGATGTTAACAACCACAACAAAAAAGTTTTCATGAGAAGGCACAGAAACAACAGGCATCAGACCAAGATTTAAGACGATTTGCATGAGCTATGAAAGGACTGCAAGTACGTTAAGTACAGAGTGGCCAATTATAATCCACTCGTGAGACTTCCTGTCTAGACAAGATGGCCCAGGCATGGCTCTGTTTGTGAAATGAATGTAGAAAGCTGAAAATATCACACGATGAAACCAACCACAAACAAAAACATAACCCATCTGAAGTGGAGGAAGGTGGACTCCTCCTACCCTCTTCTGTCTCTCATTCAATAAAAGAAGATGACTTTAACCAAGGACTCCTGACACCAACCTGAAAACCATAGATGTCTAAGTGGGCTCGTCCTCCTGATGTCCTGGGAATGTCTCTGACAACACAAAGTGAGCCAAGAGCATCCATCAGGAGTCTTTTTAACAGTGAGTATCTGGATAAAAGGATCTTTCTGCACTAGTCTGAGGCTTCTCAACCAGGAGACACTGGGAGACTGTGTGGCCTTGACATAGAAGAATACTATTATAGCCTGGCCTGGTAAGCATTCCCAGACTTTCAAGAGTGGGGGAACCACAAAAAAGTGCCTAGGAAGAGAACCCTGGTTGCTGCTGTGAGTTTCAATTCCTGTTCCTCACTGGAAAACAGTTTACAACTTCTGCCTTGCAGGCCATCATGACGTGAAATACATGCAGAACCAGATGAACCAAGTAGACCAAAAAGTTTCTGACTATTAATCTAAGACCAGAAAATAAAGCTGTCTTTGGAATCTCAGCCCACAAAAGGACTAGACCTACAACTGAACTTAAACATAGTGAGTCATTAAATCATCTTAAAAAGTCATTAAAGAATCATCCATCATACCATGGATCAAGAAGATCACAACTTAAGTAAAAAAGACTCTCCAATGACACCACTGGGAAGATGAAGCAGTTGTTGAAATCATCTGAGAAGAGCTTTAATGCAGCATTCTTAGAAGTGCTTTAGCAATTAATGACCAGTTCCTTTAAAATAAATTAAAATATTAAAAATTGAGGTAAGGAGATAAAAGTAATTTAAAAAGAGAGCCAAGTGGACATTTTTGAATTGAAAAATAAATTAACAGAAATAAAAAGCTCAATCAATGGAAGAAAGTGTTATGTGAAGATGACAAAAGATAGAATTGGTGTATTTGAAGCAATATTGTTGACCCAATGTAAACAAAAAAGAGAAAATATTCTGAAAAATAAAATGAAATCTGCATGAGGAACTTGTGAAACTACAATAAGTATTTCACCTTTCATATCATTGAGAAGATATGAAGGAAAGAAGAGCATGGGGCTGAAATAGTATTCAAAGAAGTAATGGCTGAAAATTTCTCAAGTTAGGTGAGAGATATAGACTCACAGATCCAAGAAGCTACTTGATCCTCCAACAGAATATCCCCAAAGAAATATATGCAAAAATATGACGTGTTCAACTTCTGAAAAATGACACAAAGAAAAAACCCTTGAAAACAAGAAAACAAATGGTTCACCCTCCCCCTGAAAAACAATTTGAATGAAAGTAGACGTTCATCAGAAACCATGGCGGCCAAGAGGACATGGCACACTCTATTTAAAATACCAAAGAAAAGAATGATTAATCTTGAATTCTATATCTGGTAAAATTGTGTTTTAGCAACAAACGTGAACAAAAGAAGGAAGGGATTTGTTACTAATATTCTTAATTTTTTAAAGATTGGCTAAAGCAACAAAGTCCAAATGTTAAGTAAATAATAAAAGATTGTATGTATTCTTATGTATCCTTCGGAAGAACAGAGGACAGAGCAGGTATATGGGAACATAAAATTCTGTTGCTATCCTTTTCCTCTTGATGCCTACAAATCATTTTTGCTAACTGAAACAGAAATTAAAACAACATCATCTCATCCCCAATGCCTGACAGAGAACAATAACAGGAAATATTTGATAATTATTTGGGGCAACAGTTGTATTTCCAGCTTAAACTGCCTATTCACAGACAATGCTTATAGTAAGATGAAATATATCAAAACACACTTTTTCAATGAAAAATCTGGCTGAGTAGGGAAAATTTCGTGTAGTTCAACCAGTGATACCCTGTATTTTGATAAATAATGTTGGAGCTGCTTTGTGGTCCCTTAATCATTCTACAGGACAGACCACAGGAAAAACCTTTCTAAGCAAATCAAATCCTGACTGTTTTTTCAATCAGGATTTCCAAATGAGGTGCTTTTATTCTGAATTCATTGACCCTTGGTACGATATTATTGACAGTGGTAAAAATAGCTGGTCTACATCAACTTTGTGGTTTCACGTACTACTTTTCTACCACTGAAACCTTCACACACAACACAAGGTACAGTGCCTGAAAATCAATCAAATGTCTATCATTGAGTAACACATCACACTTTCCATCTGGATTATCTGATGCTCATTGCTTGTATTTGTTTCCATCTTGATCTTAAATTCTGTCATTTGCGGCACTCTATTCTGAAACTGGATCTCCTTTACTAGTCAGAATTTCCTTTTGCAACCAACCACTCTCATTCTGTCTACTTTATGTGCAGAGATCATTTACTCAGCATCATTTGGCTCCTCACCGGCACATCAGGATGGCTCAAGAAATGTGCTGACGACTAGGTTTTCAGGAATGGTGCTCAACCTTCTGCTATGGAACTTGACTGATTAAAAACAAACCAACAAACAAAGCATCATCCTTTACCTAACACAGTGGCTTCCAGCAGCAGCATGACTCTTCCATATCAAAAACCCGAGTTTGCAAGCCCAGGTGGATCTCCGCCCCCGGCTGTCAATGCAAGCTGAAAGCTTTGGCTGACACCTTCATTGGAAAGAAATCTAAACTCTACAGGTTACCTCAGTTGCTCACATCTGACCTTGCACATAAGCACATTGATTGGTTGACTCTAAATGACCTGTTTCTAAGCAAATAAAAAGGAGAATGGAAAATTTATTAAAATTATGTTGTGAGGCAAAAACATTATGAAGGAATTTCCCCATATTTAGAATCTCTGTTCAAAGATCCATCTAACTACACGCTCTTGTCTTTCTACTTAGGTAAAAATATGTACTTAGTCTCAATCACTCTGTATATTTTCAGTCTCCGTTGCTCTTTATATTTTGGCATCTACAAAGTGGACATCAACACCTTCCCTGTTCTATTCTTATAAATGTAAAATCCATATATTAAAATCTATAAAACTATATACTTATATAACTACATGGACTTAGGGGCCCAAATTAATATAATTTATACTCTTCATTCCCAAACTTCATTGTCTTTCATTGTTCTTAGTAAATATATATGTAAAACCAATGGCCATTTTCATGTTTTCTCTCACATTAAAATCTGTGGATAGTTTAAAACACTTCAGTATCTGTAATCAGATGTCTGATTACCAAGTTCCGCCAATTTCAAAATTTTTAAACGTGAATACTTCTTACCATACCTTAACTCAAAACCTCACCCAAGAGTCTCCTGTCTATTTTCCCAACACTCATTGCTTCCTCCTTTAAGGGACTGGCATAGCACGAAGCAGGATCAATACATGAATCCTGACATTCTTCTACCCACTAGCCATCCGATGGCTTCTCACAACCCACTTTGTATGTCACCTATATTTTTCAATGTGGTCAAAAATGTCTTTTTTTTTTCCCATGGGACTTAGTTTCATTTTAACAAATTCCTCCTGCCACCACATACACACAATTTTTCTTAAAATAATTATGTGACAAATATTTCTTTCAGTAGCTTAATTTTAAATGTTTCCTTCAGTAAAACCCTATTCATATGACATTTTCCTCCTCTACCTCCTTCTTTCTATTAAATTCACTTTTCTTCTGGTTCTATAATAAATTTGTTTCCCCAGGCTACTGCTATTACAAAACCAGTTAACATTACTCTATTTTATATCCATTAGTGCCTGGTGATCAGTACAAAGTATCTCTGTATGTATAAATGCACATTTTTAAAATTTTTTTTGGCATTTTAGTCTCTTTTACTAAATATAAATCCCACAAAGGACAGATAATTCTGTCTATCTTGAATCTGTATGGTTCTCAAAAAATATGCATGAAAATAATAATCAATCTATGTGTGTTAGTTGTTTTATGTTATTGCAACAACAACAAGTCCTGAAATGACCAACTTATAAGGAGGAAATGATCTTCTTGGTTCAGAGTTTGGAGTTTCCAGGCTGTGTTGCTTTGGACCTGTGAAAAGGAGAACATGATGGCGCAAACTGTTCACCTCATTGGCGAAGTCTAAGGAGAGGAAGAGGAGATGCTGGGTCCCAGTTCACTGGCACAACCCCCAGAGGACCTTGCTGTAAGCCTCAACTCTTTATACCACATTTCAATAGTGCCAACATGGGGACTAAGCTTTTGATACATAGACTTTGGGGGACATTCCAGTTGCAAACTGTAGCAGCATGAGTATTTAGAAAGCATGGTAAATTATTCTATTCCAATTTTGAAATTGTCTACATGTATATACATGTGCATTTATACATATGTGTGTATGTATATGTACATGTGTGTATATATATACATATATATGTATATGTGTGTGTATATATATATATATATATATATATATATATATATATATATAAATGGGTGCATATATGTGTACATGAAGGGGTTAATATAGAACTCAGACCGTATTGATCATCCAACCTGACAACGCTATTATATTATAAATAGTATAAATTGAACTATTGTTGTTAGAGTTCTACTCTTGAATAATTTGAATAAGAAAAAAATGACTAAAAATTGATGGTTTTAACTTAGAAGAATTTATACAGTTTGAAAAATAGATATATCTGAATTATCATTGGATCTATGTTATTCTAAGAACTTGGAGTTCCAGTATATGCTAAGAGAGAAAAACCACTGGTTATGTCACTGAAGTTAGAGATGTTATGAAAATATTAATATTCCTATGAACCTACTATAATATTTTTATGTTGTAAGAGACCAGCTTTCTACAAGCCATTAAGAGGAAATAATTGTGCTGAAGGACTTAAAAATAACATTAATGATATTCTAAGAAATGCATTTATTTTGTATAACATCTATATTCATAATAGTTCATTTAATTTGAATTAATCATTTTGGGTTTTTTTCTGGTTATTTGTATTAATACATTTAAATGAACAATAAGTTTAAAATTAAAGTTAATATTTCCACCAATTAAAAAAAAGAGTTAATCATATTTATAATCAAATAAATATGAGGTTAGAAAGAAAATTTTAACCCCTTGACATGAAGAATTTCCAACTATCCTACAGGGATATCTGTTAGAGATGGATTATACCTATAACTATGGAGATGGAAACAAATGACCCAGACTGTTTTCTTTACTGCTGAGTTTAGGTGTGTGAAAGACAAATGAAAAACGAATAAAATAAATAAGGTATGCCAGTGCTAATACACGACTGACAATAAATAAAACAAAGTTTTCTATCTAAGTGTGATGGCCACTCTGTATGTTGCAGTCATATTCCTGAAGAATATTTGGTCAGTACCTAAGTACCACTTTTCAGGATTACTGAGGACCTTGAAAAATCCAAACACTCTGACCTGTTCTCCCTGTGCATCTTTGTGTTGATAACTTTCCATGAGATTCAAATACATATCACCACGTGAGACCCAATGTATTATAGGAATCCCAGAAAATAAAATGACAGTGAAATAGATAACTGTGTGAAAAGAATTATACTTTCTGGAATTTTCAAATGTCCAGGTATTTGCACTATATTCTAACGTACAGATTATTGACAGAAACACAACATTACCTAGGCAAATGCTGCCAGAGAATACATAGTCTTCTCCAGTGCATTTTGCAAATTTAAGGTCTCAGCAGTCCCTCTTGGCATGGTAACTGTTTACAGAGGTGTAGCTTGAAGGAATCCATGGTGGGCAAAGAAACAAATTCAAGGAGATAAATAGGCCATGTTTGCTCTGCTGGAAATATAGAATTGTTTTATGTTTTAATAGAAGACAGCATTCATATGAATAATATGAAAAGAAATATCTGATATCAATTCCATATTGCATGTGGATCCTTGCTATTTTGTAATTATTGAACAAACAGAACATTTAAGTAAGTTGTGGCCTTTCCAGATATGCAGCCTGTTCCTTCCTTGCACTGGTGTTTACAGGGGGAGAAAACTAACACCTGGAAGCAACAAATGAATGTTTAAATTCTTACTGAATTGCATTATTGGAAGAAATTGACATCTAAGAGGCAACGAACAATTGCTTCACATATAAAAATATATTGTGTAGGGCACTCAATAGATTTTTATGAATTAAAAGTATATATTCTTACATTTATGGGAATAATATATGTTGAGCAATGAGTGATCTAAACAAAAAAATTATATAAAAATAAATTTATATTTTGGAATCAAAGTTAAATTAAAACTACATTTTTGTACTCTCCAATTTATACCCTTTTGAAATTTAAGACTAGCTGGGCATAGTAGCTTTACAAGCCTTGATCAACTTAGTGAGATCCTGTCTCAAAATTAAAAATAATAATAAGAAGAAAAGGGGCAGGGGAGGTAGCTCAGTGGGAAAGCACCCCTGGGATCAATTACCAGTAAAAAAAAAAATAGGAAGAAAGAAAAAAGAAATTTAAGGCTAGACATTTTTAAAAATCTTAATCAAGGCTAATAAGCATAATAATATGCATAATGCCAACATTTAATACTAAAATATTTAAATATGTATTATCAGTAAGATGTTCTACAGGCTGAGAATATTTGTTTCTTAATGTGTATCTTTTAATTAAAATTATAAGGAAATATGTATAGTAAATAGTGGGTCAATATAAGATTATTCTGCTGGAAAAATTTTTGAATTAAAGATTCAGTTAGATTAACAATTGTGACCAAATGATAAGAATTAATTTAAGAACTATTAATATGTATATGTTATTTTACATCACAGAATGAATGAATCATATAATTGTGATAATATAGTTTACTGAGATTACTTAAATGTAAAATGACTAATCATAATTATTTTTGAAAATGTTTATGGACTATGATAAATCATGAATGTGATATTCAAATTAAGATTAAAATATAAAATAAAGAAAAAAAAAATAAACTCCCAAGTCTTGTTCTTACTCATATTTATTCTGCATAACTCTATATATTAGTTCATGATAGACCTCCAAATTTAAAATTGGGATTTTTGTGTTTATAAAATCTTCATATTTTGGAATTAATAAATTAAACAAATCAAATTAAAATTATGCTTTTTCTTCTACTTTTAAACATATCCATTAATATACAAATATGGAATATGCATTTGTGCACACACATTTATAGATTCCAATATGTTAAAATAGATAAATGTTGCCGTGTAGAAAAAGAAAGTGATAATAGAAAAAAGGTCATCGTTTAAAAAATAAACACAAGAAAATAAGCAATTAGGTCTTTGAAATAGCTGATTACTAATTACATATCAAGCCAAATGGAAAATCAAGCACAATGTTTTCTAGATTGGTTACTGCTCCAAGGAAGAATTCTCTCAATATTCTTAGTTTTTTTTTTTTTTTTTGTCCTTTTCTTAAATTGTTTTATATTTAGGTTCAGGCCACTGGCCAATAATACAGGAGCTGAAGAGCCTTGTGTAACTTTCAGAATTAGGCCATTGTAGTGGGTGTCAATTTCCTATGCACTCTGTTTTAAGATTTGCACAGCTGGAACCAATGAACTAGGAGATGATAGGTTTGTAGAAAATAAGTATCCTGGATTTCTGAGTCACTGTTGGAGAACAAGGGGCTCTCAGCCACAGCAGATCATGATTTGAATGTGCAATAAACCATTGTTATAGTCAGTCATTGTGATGCAGAGTTGTTTTTTTTTTTTTTTTTTTTTTTTTTTACTGCTGCAGCATGGCCTAGTCTATGAAACTAATGCAATTACTCACAGAGATACAGCTAAGAATATCTCTTCACCTTATTTCCTATGTCTTTAATTTTTAAGCTGTAAAAAATTTTTCCTGTAAGATTTTCATTTTCATTTTGCATTGATATTTAATTTAAAAATTGCTGCTTAAAATTACAGCTCTTATTTATACAGTTTCTGTATCTGTGTTGTTTCACCACTTTAAACTCATCACTTTCTCCATCAGTTTAAAATATGAAGCGATGACCTTAGGTAATCTTAGGAATCCATATAAATATAAAAATATATAAAAATGTTCTTAGTTCTTGTTATGTGTGTGTCATATTATGCATTGATGCTATGTCCTATTTATATTTTGATTTACTGTTTCTATTTATCAATTTTATTATATTTTTTATTTCAGTTTCAAATGATTTTTTCTTATTTATTTATTTATTTTTGGAGGAAAAAGAGATCAGATGGCATTTCCTATATAGTGCAATCATGTACTTGTATAGATTATTAATGTGATTTACAGAATCATCTTCTCTCAATTTTTGGATTTATTTACTCCATGGAAACAGTGATTGAACAGATGGTTGTTGAGCGTGTCATGAGTATTGGTCATTCATGATCATGTATGGATGAGGCAGCTTATGTCTTACCTTGGTCTTTGCTAAGTACTCTTCTCAAAAGAACTCAGACTGTCTTGTTTCTGGATAGCTAGTTCATTACACACACACACACACACACACACACACACACACACACAGTGTTTTCTCTTTAATTTGGCATCATTATTTAATATTCTTGCTTATTTATTTCTTCATGCCACAAAAACTTCTTTAGGGAATCCACCTTACTTCACAGTAAATTCACCTTTCCTAGTACTCTAATTGCTTGGAAAATGCATATTTTTTCCATTCCTGGAAAGAGACCCATGATTTACCATGGTGTGATCAGAGTACTACAGACAATTTTTACAGTATTCTGTTCATAAATTAACTCATTCTGGGGGAAAGTATTTTTCCTAAGGTTTGGGGATCTAGGTGGATAAGGCCAGATAGAGATACCCACTTAGAAATGGATCCAGCATATAGGAAAGCACTTTTATCTTGTGTTTCCATCCATTCTGCCCATAGTACATGTAAACCTATTCAGATTCTCTTTTTCCTTAAACAAATTTACATTGCATTTTGCCACCTGTCACTGACTAATACCACAAGATTATATTCTAGACTTTATTCCACTCTCAGATTTTTTTTCTTCACATCATTTCTCAGGAGAGCTTGTCTAGCCTGATCCTATTTCTGTTGGATTCTCTAGTTCTGGTGAATGAGCTACCAATATATCCTAGAATGCCTTTAAGAGTCTGGACATAAAGGGTGAGCACAATGGTGCCCTAAGCCTATAATCCTAGCAGGTTAGGAGGCTAAGGCAGGAAGATCATGAGTTCAAAGCCAGCTCAGCAAAAGCGAGGCTAAGCAACTCAGTGAGACCCTGTCTCTAAATAAAATACAGATAAGTTTGTGGGTGTGGTTTAGTGCCCCTGAGTTCAATCCCTGATACCCCCCCGCCTATAAAAAAAATCTGGGCACAGAGTGTGGGGTGGCCAGAGGTAGCTCTGTTCAGGGAACCTGTTCTGGAAAGAGGTACCCTCTGCTGGTACTTTCTCTCCCTTTATATATCCCAATAAATCTCTTGCACATGTAGCCCTTCTCAGTTTCTGATTTTCAGAAGATTCAGTAGACACACAAAAACAATTTATTAATTCAAAGTATGTCATTAAAATGGAAATGTTGATTGGAGATCATTTCTTCTAAATGTGTTAGTGATATTTGTTGATAATACTATCCCGGCAGCCACCTATTTAAATATCCAAAATCCTTTCTATGACTTCAATTCATAATTAGTATGTTTCTCAGAAAGTTTGTCCATAGGTCACTTTGTTTTCTAATACTTCATATTTTTTTCCTTCGAACTTGTTTGACATTATTCAAAAAACATGATTTTTTTCTTTTCTTTATCTATTTTGTTGAGTCTCATCACTTTCAAGTTTTCCTAATTATATATCCATTTCTGCCATCCATCTTTCAGAACCCAAGGGCACCATCTGCCTACAATTTTATAAGTACTAATGTCAAGACAGCAAGGACTGCACATGAGGCTTAATATCTCAGCTGGGTTATTTGTATCTGTTTCCATTGCACACATGTCAAGTGATATAAACAAAGATCCCCCGAATCCATTCCCATTATGTCCTCACACTCATTGTCATTTTCTAAGATCATTAAAACTGTTATAACATAGGTCAATCTGAATTTAACTAGTTGTTTATGATTCTTGTTCTTCAGAAATACTGGAAATATGCATTTAAGTTTATTCTCAACAAATCATCAACTGCATGCACAAGTGAACAGATGATAATATTGCTATCATTATTTTTCCATCCAATAAAATAGATGCAAAACCTTAAAATATATACCACTCACACCATGGGAGATAAATGAACTAATCTTCTTTGATAACATACCCATGCTTTTACGGGTTTCCAGTCAGCATTAGTATTTTATGTTCTCTTTGCCTAGAATAAGCTATAAAATTTCCTGGTTAACTATCTTCATTACCTAAAGTCATATAACAATCACTATTAGTAAATAGTAGTTTTGTTGTTGTTGTTGTTTGTTTAATTTTGTTGTGTTTTGTTTTCTTACCAGAGAAACAGTATTCCCAGTGTGTTTCATCCACCTGATTGTCTTTGACTTCATGCTGAATATTTATGTCTTATTTAGTTTTAGTTATTATCTCCATGTAGTTGCTTTTGAGAGATTGAAAAATGAAAGTTTTCTCTTGAAAATTTCTATTAGACCTGTTTATTCCATAAGATAGCCCCCCAAACTCCACCTCTTAGAATCCAATTAATTATGGTGATGCATCTGAAAACTGATGCAATTTTTAAGTGGGATGATTTTATTTCCATCAGATTTCCACACTGTATGCAGTGAGGTTTAGTCATAGCATGCTTTGAAATCTATAATGAAAATAAATCCAGTGTAGGTCCTTCCTGAAGAAACAGTCACAAATCTGTATGAATCTGACATTTAAATGTGCAGTGTGTGGTATTTATCATTTATTTCTAGTTTCCGACATTTTGCATAATGTATGCTGTATAACCCATAAAAATTCAAATGAATATGTTGAATAAATTAATGAATGCATGCCCGAGGAAAAGAATAAATGAATGGAACAATGAATGCTGGCATAAATCCTCTGAGAAGCTTGAGCTTTTATCTCTTCTTGAAACTTTGGTACCTGGTTCCTCAGTGAATCCATCTGAGGAGAAGAATTGACGCAAGGGGATGGTAAATGGTAAGAATCGAAAGGTCTTACCCTCTTTAGATAGATTAGCCTCTTTGGATCACCTTCAAAGAATACAAAGTTTTCCAGGGATGTAGTTTATGATTCTTGCCATGAAATGATGTCCTATTGTATACTATGCTAATCATTCCAATAATATTAGTGAAAGAAGTTACAACTTCTTTAATCATTCCCAGAATACGAGGTCATTCTTAAATGAGCATCCAATTGCTTCTGCATAATATATTTATATAACTCATATTTTCCCTAAAGTTTTGGAGGAAATTCCCTATTAGATCAACATTGCCAACATAAAGAAGTCAAATGCAACTTGATATATTAATTCTCTTTTAAAATGAAACCTGCAAAGCCTGTTCAGACTGGTTACATCTGGTCCATAAGTTCCTCCAGAACTACCCTTCTGCCATCATTCTGGCATATAAAGACCCATGAGGAATGGCCTTGCCAAAGATGGCATCAAGCTGTTTGATTTTTGGAGGTTTAGAACTATTGATATTTCTGGGCTTGTTTCACCTTTGCTGTAAATGTTCATGCTGCAAACATCCGAAGTCCTCAGCTTTTCTCACTAGGCATGGTCTTCCTGTATAGCTTAACCATAGGTTCCATCTGGGACTCCCCAATAATTCCCCCCATGCTGCAAGCATAATGAACCCATTCCCAGACATGTGTTTGCCAGTCCCTGAGGATTTTCTGAAGCCAAGAAAAGCAAAACCCAATGAAGAACATGTGTGGGAGCTAAACCTCATCCACCCTGATGATAGGATTCTGTCTTCCAATTAGAATGATAGCTTATTTTAAATCTCCATTTACCTGCTATTGTGATAGTGATTTCAGAAGTCTCTCTCTCCTTCTGAAAAGAGATTTTGCTTTTAAAAAGTTCTTATCTGTAAAATTATTTTGCTAAATTTATACATAGAAACAATTGTTTTTAATGGGGACACTGGGAATTGAATCCAGAGAACTCTATCACAGAGCTACATCCCCAGTCATTTCTATCTTTTGAAGAAAAGGTTTTGCTAAGTTGTCGAGACTACCCTTGAACTTGCTATCCTCCTGCCTCAGTATCCCAAGTAGCTGGGATTACAGATGGGGGCCACCATTTCTGGCTCATAGAAACATGGCATTTTTCTTCATAACATAAATGCACACACACCCACACACACACACACACCAGCTATGTCAGTGTCTCTATATACATACGATAAAATGAGCCTGTGTTGGCTCACTGCCAATGGAAGAAGCAAAAAGCCACCATTTCCTTACACCTTACCTATTTCAAGTCTTAATCAAGTCTTTGGAGGCAAATATCTACTGATTTCGTGTTAATTATTCTCTCTTCTTTGTTTAAAAATATTTCATTTGCCGATGTATGTATTCTCAGATGTATGTTATTCAGTTTACCTTGTAAAATACTATTATATTAGAAGTAGCTTCCTTTGGCTTTTGTTTTCCTTTCAGTATTTTGATTTTTAAGTTCTGTTTGTTTTTGCATTTATAACTTATTCACTTGTCTTCTGAGTAATAATTACCATCCTGTGCCATTCTATTTTATAATTATATCACAAATTATACATGCATATATATCTGGTGATTAGCACTTGAGTTTTTATTACTTGTTCATGAACAACACTGTTAAAAACATTTTTGTACATGTTTTTAAAATTGGGCCCAATTGCTTTCTAAATTGACTCTATACCTACACTCCCAGCATGCTACCTAGTTTGGGCCAATATGTTGGTTATAACTTAATATCACTGTGTTCATAATTTCACTTCCCTGAATATAATCAAGTTCACTTTATAGGTTTCTATGAAAACATTGTTTGTTTTGTGGAGAAATGTCAACTCGTGTGTTTTGCTGATTGTTATAGCCGTGTGCTTCATTTTCTTTATGCTTTTTAGCAATTTTCATGTGTTGTGACTATTAATTCATTGGTTGCACTATGTATTGTAAATACTCTTGCCATTTTGTATTATTACACAGCTTTTTCTTTCACTGAGAGCATAAAGAGGATTTTTTTATGTGTACTTCTAAATGTTTAAAGCTTTGATTTGCAGATTTGTCTTTGATACTGTGCATAGCATTAAGTCACACATTTCCTTTGTTTTTGCATATGGCATTGGTTATTTTTATACCCTTTAAAAATGTTTGTTGCACCATGATCTATTACAACAACTCACACTAAGGGTACTGCTAAACTTTTGCAGTCATTACCACCTTTCTCAGGTGCCATTCGGTAAGACAGAAGGAGCTCAGCAAACCAGAAGTATATTTCATGTCTGTTGCCAGTCAATAAACATGGCACTCCATGAAATGATCACTATTATATCACAATCAATTTCAGGTGTATATTCTTAGACTCTTTATGAGTGGAAACACATAATACATAATATTTTTCTGTCATATGTTCAGATGAAAGTTTGTGCTTCTCATGGGAACCAGCATCTTTGACTTAACACATTTTTATTTCCTTTTATTTTCCTTAATTTAGTATATTCTCAAAACATTTATTTATTTTATTTCAGGGTGAGAGCTCATACATATAGCAATTCATTTCCCAAATCTCTCAAAAAGATATGACTATCTGATCTATACCATCAGGGACTGTGATTCACCAATTTCTGACTTATTCCTATTTAATTCAAAAAGTATCTATCTGATGTCAGCGGTGAAAATGTGGACAAATACTGTAGTGATGGTAGTGAAAGTAGAAATTCATTTGTATTAATGTTCATACCTACTCTAAACTCCAAATGGATTCTTACATTCCCTAAGGTGTAGCACTTGCAACTCTATAAATAGCTTTTGTTGATATAAATTTATATATTGCTGACTATTTCAAATTCCACTCTTTTCCTTGGGGATTATCGCTTCATAGATGTGTTAACATTCACCCTAAACTCTTGTTAGGTCTTGCTCACTAAGATATCTGTCTCCACCCCAATCCCTACATTTCTCCCTGGAGGAGAGATAGAAAACTTAAAGTGAATATATCAGTATCTTTGTGCAAAACTATAAGGGTAAGTTTTTCCTTGTCTACAGTTTTTTTTTTTTTTAAATACAGGTATGCTCTGCATCATGATGTTTCAGCTATGAGGAACAGATAGCTAACAATCTATGATGGTCCCAAGAAATTTTATCATATAGTCACATCATAGCTGTCATAGTGTCCCAAGTGTACTCTGTGATGTACACCTAAAAATGTACTTCTCATAATATGTCCCACCACATTGCGTGGCATGTGACACTATTCGGTATCTACTTCAGGATTCCTCAAGACATTACTAGGAGTCTGCCATTAATGAATTTCATGAGAATTGAAGTTGGAATTGTATTAGAACAAATCAGGCTTACATTCGGTTTTCACATCACAGATTTGGTGTAACATTGATTTCTTTACCTAGTGGAAGAAATAATTTTGCTCCCAGTTCCAATCTAAAAAATATTTTCTTGTAATAAAGGAGTTTGATTTCAACATGACATAGACCACTATATCATGCTAGACAGAAAGAGAGAGCAGCCTATAGGTTGACCCTATTTAACACTGTCTCTACCCACTGAACATGTAAATAAGAGAAAATGTACATTATTGTTCTGATGACACTAACTTGGTAGTTTGAGTAGTTTCAGAGGCAAGTACCATGAACTTCCAGGGAGATTAATGAGCGAAGCAAGAAATCCATAAACTGAATGATGTTGGATAAAATCAATAGAGATATACAAAAAAAGATGAGTTTTCTTTCTTCTTCACTTTAATTTGTCAAAACTGCTTCAACTGCGCACATAGATTTCTGAATTTTACTGCATGCAAATGATAAATCAATATGAATTACTTAAGGAAAACCAGGAGAGTTCTCTCTTTCTTTCTCTCCCTCCTTCCCAGCCTCTCTCTCCCTTTCAGTATAGGAGAGACACAATATCACAGGAATCAATCTTAGCAAATTCTGCCAATATCTTCACACTTACTCCTGATCCCAGAATTGACTAAAACTGAACTTGAAACCTTTTTACCCACTTTTGATTTTTAAAATGTCAATGAGTTGGGTTTAATCTGCACTACAAAAATCACACAATCAACTTAATTACAATTTTCTACATACTAATATGAAACATTTTATATTAAATTATTGAACGCTAGTTAAATCATAACTGGATTGGCTAATCATTCCAATATATTTTTGTTGAGGGCATTTGAAAGACAATGAGGAATCAATTTTATTTTTGTCTTCAATTAACTTGCTTCCAATGGCAAAATAATAATACATTAGTTTTTCTGCTCATTTTCAAGTAACAAAAGCACTGCTTTAAGTTTCAAACGTAGTCAAACATAGTCCCACATGGACCTGGCTGTGGGTAGGAACAATCAAACCAAAACAAGCATTATTTTTTATTTTCTGATGCCCTTGCAGCTTTACTACAAATGAATGGTTGACCGTGCATTAGAGGGTACACATGTTTTTTTAACTCTTCCTGACATCAGATGACTTCAACACTTCCAGTCTTGAGAAGTTTAAAGCTGATTCTTTACCCATAGATATAAGAATGTCATCTTTCCCCCCTGAGGCTTTGTAGTATGGATTTGATTTGAGTGTGTCCTGTGAAGTTTCATATCTTCAGTGACGTGACACTTGTCTGAGTGTGGCAGTGTTAGGAAGTGGTGGAAATTTAGAGAGAAATAATTACATCATAAGGACACCACCCTGAAAGAGATTAACACTGATCTTGCAGAATGAGTTAATTATCACATGAGTGGGTTGTTTTAACAATAGTGAACCTGCTTCTGAAAATCTCTCACTTCCTTTTCACCAAGTGACTTCCCTCTCCCTCTCAAGTGTGCTCTTGCAGTGATGTCAGTCTCCTTGAGGTCCTCACCAATGCGGAGACGTCAGTGCCAGACTCCTAAACTCCAGAACTCTTTTCTGTATGAGGACATAGTATTAGGTATTGTGTTACACCTACAGAAAATCCACTGTGACAGATTGCCCTGCTTATCCCTCCAACTGTCTTCTAAGAAATGTTATTATTACTCTGATGCCACATCTTCCTAGGGAAAGAGAAATAACACTTGCATGTAGCTCCCGGTGCAAAAGCTTATGGTAATCATTTGGCTGCCTCCCTGACACATACCTATATATCTGTGCCCTCTGGGCCCTGCTGGCTTTACAATGCAAGAAGATAACTGTAGAATCCCTTCTTTCTCATTCTGATGTTGGAGAAAACACATAGCCTTCGTCTCCTGGAATTGCCATGTGTGGGATGCATCCCCTGCAGCTCCAAATTGCAGAACAAAACCATACATGGTCTCCCTGAAACTTTTCTGTCTAGATTTTATGTAAAACAGATTCACATCACTCTCTTCGGTGGTCAGAACTAGTTCTTGGGAAGAGCAACACTTTTTTTTTTTTTCTACAGAAAAATGTTTTAGAAAAGAGACCTCCAATTTCTAGACCATTACCTATCTTCCCTTCACATTTTAAAGCCTCTGAGATGGTTCTTGTCCAATGGTTTTTAAAATTTTGCATAGTGATCTTAATCTTCCATTTGAGTTTCACATTATTTTGAATTTTATACCTTGATCTCAACTTTCTGTTAATTTCATCTTACTGCATATTTGTATTGAGGTATTTCCTTTAAAAAATGCAATTGTGCTTCATCTCGCATGTGTTCACATTTAAGGTTAGCATCAATTTACAGCAAAAAAAAAAAAAAAAAAAAAGAGGAGCACTTTGTTTTAGCATCTTTTGTCAGTCTAGAAACTTTCAGAGATGTGTAAGGCTGTCAGGCTCACCTTCATCAAGCTGGGTCCCAGAACTTTGCAGTATAACTTTTCACATTGACCCATTGCACTGATCCTGAGGGAATATATATGGATGATATTTCATCATATCTATTCCTTTCTAGCAGGCTTTCTAGTGATCCAACCATTTCCAGCTCCATACTTTTCAATTCTACCCAGCGTAACTCAAAGTAAAAGCAGCAAGAAAATCCGTGGTGTCCATGTGAAATGTTTCACCTCATGACTTGAGTGTTACATCCAGGGCATTCTCTGATAGCTAATTTGCATTACATATACTTCTAGTCAGAAGCTACGAGCTGATTATATGTCTGGGCTTTATAGAGGTACAGTGACACAGTCTAGTCTTTGCCCTAAACAAGAAAAGAAAAGTGCATATGAATGGTTGGTCCTTCATACAGCCATTGAGAACCAAGTACCAGCAATGTAACAACACTGTGCTGTGATTTGTTTAATTTTGTTGTGCTTTGAATTGAACTCTAAGTCCCAAACTCCAAGATGTTTATATTCTCTACTGGTAGAAAGTGAAATATTGGCAGACAAATTGCTGAAAAATATGATAAGTGCTATAAAACAGGCATGAACAGAACTCAAAGTGGAGAAACTGGGAGTACCCAGCCTGAAGAAAGAATAGAAGACATTCTAGTTGGATGGAAAGGAATGACCCAACAGTGAACAATTCCAATGTATTTGCAATAGATTGCACCCAATTGTCATTATTTTATTCTGTCTAGAAACATAAAACATGCATAATATCATTAAACATAATCTGGGAAATTAATATCAATTGGTTAAACAAACATAGGTTCTCTTTTTTGTCATTTTTATTGAAGCATCTGACATGCTCTGAATTCTGTTGTGGTTTTATTTCTTTAAATTCAGTGCATTCTTATATCCTAACTTCCTGTTACCTTTAATTTTAGATTTCTAGATTTATTTCCCTAATCAGTGAAAGACATTAGACTTAACTATCCTTGTCTCTGACTCCAGTAGTTAACTCTCCTATTTGGCAGATTCTAATACTAGGCATTTATTCAATAACATCTTCCTGTTTCCTGAATTGTGGAATTACAAAAACCAACTTTCCCAGAAAGAAAATTAAAAATTCTGATATAACTTACCTATATTTTCAGTTAGTCTAAGAAGAAATTGTAAGTTAGAACTTGACAAAATACTTTTTGTATATCAGTGGTGTGTTTTACATTTTTTAAACTAGAACTTATTTGGTTATAAAATCATAACATTTGCTGCATACAAATAGTTGGTTAGTCATGAAAGATAGGAGACTAGCTATAGCTACCATTCTAATAATGATTATCTAATAACACAAATTTATTTTCAGAATTAAAGTTGTTAAATATTCTTAAGAGATCATCTGAATTCTGGTTCCATAAGGATAAATATAAAAAAAATATTTTAAGTTGGAGATCTGATGAATTACATGAACTCTGAGAACTAAAAAGATTTATGGGATAACCGATTGCATACAAATGAATGGCAATATAGATAAAAGGAAGCAAAGACATCAGTCACAGAAGGTATAAATAATGTGCCCCAATAGCTAATTACCATTTTATGGCCTTGAGTTCATTGGTACAGGTCATCTTTACATATTGTTTCAGAGTAAAATGTGTAAGTCATGTCAGCTACCAGACATATTTAACTTTCATTCACTCATTTTGCAAATATTTATTGAGCAGTGTGTCTGGATGATGAGAATAAAATATGAATAGACATGACCTATTCTTTAATATTTGTTGATTACTGAGGTATTCAAATACTCATTTTATTAAACATTAAAGCGGCTCTTACACGTTAACTATGAAGGATTGGAGGAAGACACAGAAAGAGCAGGCTCTTTGCTCTAGCCTAAAATAGCACATAAGAATTTTAGACACGTGTTGGAAATGCATTGCTAAAAAAGATACTTAGTCACAAAGAAGTATGAATCGTATTTGACCTATTGGATTAAGGGGAATACAGGTACTCTGGGACTTCAGATGAAAACACATGAACAGGTATCAACAAACCACATTGTGCCTTCTTGATAGGAACAATTAATATTTTCTATTGAAAATTTAAAAAACTTTAAAAAGAAATCACATAGATATCAATGACAATCTCCTTCTCCCATCCCTGGGAAAAGTGAGGTTTTGTATAATCTGAGAGTAGAGTGATTGATAGTTTAGAAGAATAATGGAAAAAAAAATTATGATCATCTTACTGAAGGCTTTTCTACAATGACTAGCCATTTAATCTATATATGTTAGACAACAGACAATTTTTTAAGAATTTTAAGTGGGCTCATGCCATGGAATTATCTTCCATACTTTGATGGAGTTGTAAATAAGGAAACGAACAGGTTGAGAAGTGGGATAGGGAGGCAAGACCAGAGATAGGGAAATAAGTTAGGGGGCTGTCTTCATGATTTCTGGGGTGCTCTACATTATAGGATGGTAACAAGATGTAGCAAGGAGCCGTTTGCATCAAGCATAGAAGGAATCAGGGAAAATATAAATAGTCCTCATATTTGACCTGGAATTTTGGCTGCAAATATTTACTTATGTATATTGGTATATTTTCTGGGTATCTACTCTGATTTCTAGTTTTTTTTTTTGTTTTTTTTTTATGGATTGACATTACTCAGAATCACTGATTCCTCTTTTCTGTTCTAAATATTTAGGTGATATTTGTTCCCAGGAGCTTACAGCAGTCCTCAGTATAATGACTTGAACTCCCCTGGCTTTGGAATTGTTTACTTGTGCTGGTGTGTACACACTCATGCTATAGTATGGATATTCCATATTTTCAGACCACTTTGGGCCCTTCATAATCTGCATGGTCAAATTAATTTACTACTTTTGCCTTGTTTATGTTCTACCCAGAATAGAGGTATGAACTGAAAGTCAGTGGAGTAGGGGTCTAACAAATGATAGCATGATTAATTATCTGATTGCAAACCATGCATGAACTTGATTGTTCACTTCTTTTCATTAACACAAAATAGCAGTTTACAGAAATCTCTTTTATTCTGTCAGATCCAGTAGCGGGCTGGTGCTGGTGTGGGCTTAGGGGAACTGATGGTTAAATGTTCAGGAATTTTGTTAGCTTCTTATTAAATATTCAGTAACTTGAATTGGGGCACAGTGGGAACATTTATGCAATGGAAATCTGCAAATGTTACACATTCCATTTATTTCCCCCTCCCCCAAGGAGTGCTAGGTTACCAGCTCGCCATTGTTTGAATTCATCAAGTGGTATCACAAAGTTTGATAAATCACTCAGTCAAATAAATTACACTACAAAAATGGGTATCCTGTCGTTTCTTCTATAATAATTTGGATATTTTCTATTTGACTTGAAGACTCTTTCAATACAGATAGAATATGAAAATAAAGTAGGATTAATGTTGAAAAACCAATCCTCATTTTTTGTTGTTCACATGATTAAAACAGATATTGCTGATTGAATATATGCATGTGTATCCAGAAAAACAGTGTAATTATTTATTCATTAATAGCTATGTTTTTCAACAGTTTTTGACCACTTGCACTTTCATTTGTTTTTTGTTTGTTTTTTTTTTTTTTTGACTTTGCAATATCATTTTTATAGAGAGAGCATAGAAAGGTAATTTAGTTTTTTTTTTCTCAAGTAAAATTATTGCAGTCTCTTTTTCACTATTTATACTTGGAATGTATGAAACATGGAACTCCACACACTTCACACTCTGTTTGCAAAGTGCTTCCAGAGGTTTTAAGTGGAAGGCACTGTGATTCACATAAGTAAATCCTATTAAGACAAAAATATTTCCCCAGGTTCTCTCCCTAACCCCTTGGCTTCTCCAACATCACTCCACATACAAAAGAAAGTGTGAAAGAGAAAAAAATGGAAAAAGACACTTGTCTGCAGCAATTACTGTTCAAATACCAAACATCTAGAAAATGTTCAAAAATAGACGTATATGGGCACATTGCTTAGTTTCTGTAGAGGATATGGAAGAATTTGGTGGAGGAGAGAGATCTGAAGCTCGTGATTCATTGGGTGATCAATAAATGCATTTATCCATGTAATAAGTTGATTGGTTATTAGTGGCTCTCTGGAGCTGAGTGAGAAGTTCTTAAGACCATCCTGCTAAAGCCAGGAAGAACACTGGGACCCTTTAGTGACGGATGGGCTGAGGAATATGATAAATTCTTTCTGAACAAACATGGCTCTTCAGAAACATGAAATGTTTGCCAGGGGAAAGGGACTGCACCTAAGGATGGTGTAAAATTATTCTTTCCTATATACTAGCTACTGTCTTGCTACTAAGCAATTGAAATATGGGTAATTCAAACTGAGATAAGAAATAAGGGTACGATACATGTAGAATCTCAGGTCTATGTGGCTCTCATAGTGTTTCTGTAGTTGGGTACTGCTTTATGTAGTTATTCATAGAATTTTTAATATCCTAATATATCTCAGTAAATGACAGCTTTAAATGATAGAAAGATGGAAAATGTGTGTGTGTGTGGCATATTATGAGAGCTAAAATCATTTCCTGATTGACTATTCTACATTCCCACCAGCAGTGTGTGAGAGTTGCAGTTTCTCTGCATTATTGCCAAAATTTGATAAAGTCGTTATTTTTTTTTTTCAATTCTAACTGTTCTAACAGGTACTGTTTGACATCTTATCATGGTTTGAATTTTCATTTTCCTAAGGATCCATGATATTGACCATCTTTTCATGTACTTTTATATATTTTACCCTTTTCCCAAATGGAGTATTTGTTATTCATTGTTGCAGTATGAGAGGTGAAATGAGATATTTAGTATGATATGTTTGGAATACTAGTGTGTGGTCAGTTTGTGATTTAAAAATATCTTCTCCCAATTTGGAACTTCACTTTTCATTCTCCCTATAGTTAAAAATTTTTCAAATTTATGAGAAACATAATTTATTAATTGTTTTTTCCTATGTAGCATACTTTTTTTGTTAGCTACACATGTCATTACAATGATCTTGGCAATTCATACATTTGAATCAATTGGGGTATAGTTTCTCATTTTTATGATTGTACAGATTGCAGAATCACACTGGTCATACAGTCACCTATGCATTATGATTGCTGTATCATACTTTTGTATAATAATCTAAGAAAACTTTATTAAGTGCTAGAAATGACAGCTCTTACTCTGATTTTATTTGCTGAAAGTGCTGTGTTTTAACACTGTGCACATTGTTTTATGTTGTACTTAGATTTAACTCTTGTTAAAGAAGTGAGATTTAGGTCAAGTTTCAATTTTTGGCTATGGATCATCACTTGCTGCAGCCTGTTTTATTTATTTATTTTAGAAGATTGTCTTTCCCCCATTTCTCTGCATTTGGACTGTATGAAGGTGCTATTTCTGTATTCTCTTTGTGTAGTTTTTCATAGAATTTTTAATATCCTAATATATCTCAGTAAATGACAGTTTTAAATGATAGAAAGATCATTTAAAATTAATTGATGCATTTGTGTGTACCTCCACCAATAACAATCTTATTACTAAAGCTACATAATTAGTCTTTTAAATGGGATAGACTGATATTCCAATTATTTTCTCAAAATTGTTAACTAAACTACTTTTCTGCTTTCCTTATACATTTTACAAAAGTATTGCTGCTATTTTTATGTAATTGGTCCTAAATCTGTGTACACATTCACTAATTTGAGTCTTATGATTCATCAACATATCTTTTGATTTACTTAGATTTTGTTCAATTACTTTTATCAGCCTTTTATAATTTCTAGTATAAAAGCCCTATACATATTTTGTTTACTCTTAAATATTTCATTTTTTTGAGCAATCATATATAATAATTTATTTTTATTCTTGGTTCCTTCGTTTTCACAGTATATACAAGTAAAATTTGCATGCAGACCATGTATTCTATGACCTTACTGAACTCATTAATTGGCTGCCGATATTTTTTTCTTGTCCATTCCTTCAAATTTTCTACTTACATCAACATGTCATCTGCAAACAGGGACAGATTTACCTCTTATGTTTTGATCATTATTATCATTTATTTCCTTTCTTTCTTTATTTTTTTGCACTGGTAAAAATATCCTGGGTTATGTTGGATCACAATGATCAGTGAATTTGCACTGTTTAGTATAATAGAGGGAAACATTCCAGAAGACTTTTGCCTCAATATAAAATGCTAACTGTAGGTTTCTGTGACTCTTCATCAAGTTGAGGAAGTTTTTTCTATTTTGGTTTTATTATTAATTAATCTATATTCTATAAAAGCATTTTTTGTATTAAATCTGTATACGTATTCACTAATTTGAGTCTTATAATTCATTTACATATCTTTTGATTTATTTAGATTTTCTTCGATTATTTTCATCTGATATGACCTTATAGTCTTTTATCTTTGGCCAATCAATATGGTGTATTTTATTGATTGTTATATGAATTTTGACCCAATCTTGAATTCCTGAATTAAACCTCTCTTGGAAATGGAACACAAACATTTTTATATTCTGTTGACTACTAGTTGCTAATATTTTGTTAAATTGCTTGAATGCATACATAACAGGGAATTTGGTCTATAGACCTTTCTTTTTCCTATGTTTTCAATGTCAGGATGTTAAAACAAGGAAATATCTGAAAATATCTGGAGTTTGTAATGACATATTTTATTTCAGATAATAGTAACTTGTGTTTTCTATAGTTTGATGTGTTTGTGATTATAGAAAAATTAGTTAATTATATTGAATTTTACAAAGTTTATTATTTTATAATTTCCTTTTTTCCTTTTTTTTGAGAAGGTTTCATTGAATGTTGATTTCTAAAATAATCATTTAGTGCTAGGAATTGCTGTCTCAGCTCTTCTTTAGAAGTACATCACAATTTTTAATAGTTTGCATTTTTAAATTTTATTCACCTCTCTGCATATTTAATCTTTTTTTGAGAAGTCCTCCTTGCCTTGTGGGTTATTTAGAAGTAATTTTTTTTTCTATCTGGTTCTATCAACTACTGAGAGATGCCATTAAAGACCCCTACTCTAATTGTGGATTTGTCTATTAGTCCTTACTTTGTCACTTACTGCCACTGTTTGTACTCTTTACTTTGGAATTTCTTCTTTAATTTTCCAAGGGTTCTTCTTTTATCATTACTTTCATATTCAGAAGATCTCTTTTAGCCATCTTTTACCCAACAAGTGTAGGCTTGATAGTGACAATCTCTTAGTTTTCCTTCTGAAATGTTTTGAATCCTTTTCATTTGGTTTCAGTGAGTGTAGGAATTCTAGGTTGAGTGCTGTTTCTTTGTTTTGCTTTTTTTTTTTTTTTCTTTTCAGCATTTGACAAAAATCTGTGGAATTGCTTTTCTCCAGGGTGTCAGAAGAGAAATCCGTTGTCATTCAAGATGCCTTTCACTTTTTGCTAGTGTCCTTTTCTATGATTCCTTTCATAATTTCACCATTTCACTTAGTTTTCAGTAAATTAAGTGACTATATGTGTTTCTGTGGATTTCTGTGTGGTTGTTATTGTTGCCATTTACTTATCTTGAATCTGTCATTTGCGGTTTTGCCAAATCATGAAAATTTGCAGTCATTTTTTTTTCAATAATTTTTTTACCCTTCATTCTTTCTCCTCTCCTTTTGTTTTAAACCCCCAGTTGATTGAGAATCTGTTTATTATTTCTGCTTATTATTATTTATTATTAGAATGTGTTTATTATTAGTCTTTCTTTGTGTCAATTGATTGATTCTCTTTTATCCTCAATTTAATTAAGAGTTTTCTCCATCTTCTTCTCTTTGGTATTGAGCCAATCTATTAAATTAAATTTTCTTCATCATATTTTTTTTCAAGTCCAATTAAGATTTCAGTTTGAGTTCCCTATGTATCTTCTCTATTTTAGGTGAGACTGTATTTCTTTGTTGAGACTATTTTTTTTCCATTGGTTTCAAGTATTTTTATAATGGCTTTGCTAAAATCATAAAGATTTTTTTTCTTGATTTTCGTATCAAGATGATAGTCATCTTTCTCAACTATTTGAGAATTTTCTAATTCTTAATATAGAAGATGTATATACATATATACATATACAAAAATATATGCATTCAATTGAAATGTAGATACATTTAAAATTATTTCATAAGAATGGATCTTATTTAAATTTTGTGTTCAGCAAGCCCTCTCTGACACTACTCCAGAGAAGAGGAAAAGGATGTCAGTTCATTTCTGCTATGTGTAGAAGTCCAGATTCTCCATTTAGCTTCTGTTGATACCTGGAGTGAGTAGATTTGAGGAAACTTTTCTTTACCAGTTGAATTTGATGGTGTAGGCTTTCCTCTGACACCACCCTACCAAGAAGATAGAAGTCTCTCTACCACAGAGTGGAGAGGAAAATAATATTCCCGTGTGGACTCTACTGACCATGGGGAAAGAGGCGTGTTACCACCAGTAGGAATGAAAGTCCATCCTTCTCACTCAGTCTTCTATGAAACCATCATAGAAAAGGTTGAGAAAATTTAGCACATTTCATTATAGCTGAGTAAGGTTGAACTCTAGTTTCCTCATTTGACCTTGGCTATGGGTGTGGATTGCAACTTTGATGTGGTATTTTGCTAGAATTAAGTGGTTGTTGTTTAACATTTTTTATGCCTTGTAAGCCTATCTCTTTCTTGATCCATAAAGAGTAAGCATCAAAGGAATTTTACTTTTATTGTTTCAACTTGGCTGCTGGATTCTCCGTATCCAATCTGGAATACAAAGCAAACAGAAAATCCAAGGTACTCATGGCTTTATTTTTCAACTCCATATTTTGTACTTTTTTGGAGTCTATTTATATTTGTGTCACAAAGAATACCCAGTATTGTTAGCAGGAGATAGCAGGAGGAATAGGTCTTTGTAGAAGAATAATTTTTGAAAAATAAGATATTTATGAGTTGACATTTTGAATGATTTTGTTAGTAATATTATTTCAGAACAGATTTATTTTTAATAATAAATTATAAACTTTAATTTTTAATGATTATTGATCATTCAATTTTTAAATTTTGTCATAAAATTCCTTTCATAATGTCCATGGTTCTAAAAAAACATTCTTTATTTTCTGAAAAGTTTTTTAGTCTCTAATTAGTTCTTAAAGACATGATAATAATAGGCTTAATTTTATAAACTTATTTTGTATGCAGAATTACAGGTTTATGCTTTAACATTTTATTCCATTATCTAGAGTTTCATAATTATAGGACTGATTTCTTAAGCCTATTTCAAATATTGTGTTTAAAATTGCTCCCTCAGGCTCAGTTCTATTACTTATAAACTCCCATTGGATTAATCTGAAAGTAGAGAATTGTGCTATGATTTAAAGATATCAATGCTAAGTCCTTTTGCATTCTACAACCATAAACACAAATTAAATACACTGGTGCAGGATGGAAAATTTAGCCAGGTAATTCAATTTTTAATTATTGTAAAAGTAATACCCATGTAAGTGGGAAAAGTGTTTGCCCACAACCCCCATTTTCACACTTTCAGAATCTGAGCATCCAAGAGTTTGTTAACTAGATATTGTGTCGTGTTCCTTATGAGTGATTCAGCTGTGCAGTTCAACATATTTTTTTTAAATCTCAAGGCAGCAGAGTAGCAGAATTTGTTATCAGATCTGCTGCCAGTCAGCAGTATGTGATGATATTTAGCAGCCTCAGAAACCTTCATTTCACTGTTAACATATTAAATACTCTACTTATCAAACCTATAGTTTATTGTCTCTTTCACTCCCCACTAGAATGTGAGCTTCCCAAGGTCAAGTGTTTGATCCACAGTAGGTGTTCAAGGCACATTTGTAAAATGCATTGAATAGTTGCATAAGTAAATGAGGAAAAGTGATTTCTCCTCTTTTCTGCATTGTACTATATTTAAAAATTATTCATATTTTCCCTGAAGATTCTTTTGAAGAGTGGCAGTGAAATAATTTAGAGGATGTCCTTCACTTTGAGTTTGTCTCATGTTTTCTCATGACAAGATTGGCTTATCAAAATATTGATGATGTCACAAAGTTATGAAGGACCCATCTCATTATGTCCTTTCTGGGTGATAGCATACCAACATGATTTATTATTCATAATGATAAACTTGATCACTTGCTTACTGTGGTATCTTCCAGATTTCTCTATGTGGAGTTGCAGTTTTGTTTTGTTTTTTCCTCTTTCCAAACACCATTCCTTAGAAGTGAGTAATTATCTCCAGCCACATTCAAGGTAGGTAAATTAAGAAGCAATTCCCCAAAAGAATATCAAATAGTCCATGGGCCTGTGCTAAAACTCCCACAATGTGTAATACAATATTTCGGGGAGATATTTTGTGGCTAAAGAATTTGAGGACTTACCAGTGAATCTTGGCTATAGCTAAAATGATTGTGTTCCAGTCATTCCCAAGATGGTGATTTTCCACTTCTTTCCTTCCTTCTAAAGACATTATGTCATAAAGATGTAAGGAAAATAAAAGGAGACACAGAGACAAGATTCAGAGGCAAGAAAGAGAAAGAAAGAGTGGCTGCCCTTCCAAGCAGCCGCATTTATTTATATCAAAAGTTATATCAGGTCGTTAGTACCATGACTACATTATTATTTAGTATACCTTTAAACCCAGGTGCTAGATGACTGAGATACAGGTCCAGGGTAATTAACACCCTTTTCTCCAAGAACATTACCATGGTAACTAGATACTGCACCTGTTTAGTTATCTTACTAGCTTCAAGGAGAAACTGATGGGCGTTCTAAGCATGAGAAACAGAGTGTCTGTTACCCCCTGGGAGTTTGCTCACCAGAGGAACGCTTCCCTGTACATTTCCACAGTCAGAAGTCAGAATACCTACGTGAAGACGTTCCTTTTCCCTCATATATTGATTGAATAATTTATTTACATTGACATGGACACAGAAATATTTCTATTTTACTATTTGGGTTATAATAAAAATACATTATTATTTTGTTGGTTAAATTCTTAAAGTTTGGGGACTGTTTAGAGGTTGATGTCTGTGTCCTTTTGACATGGCCCTATCACATGATATTGCTTTTATACCTCCTTCTTTTTCTTGTAGTGAAACATGCTCCAAGCACATCTGGTGTTTCTCCTGTCCCAGTCTTAGAATCAGGCATTCTCCAAGGATTCTTCTTTCTACATTGAGGAGTAATGCTATGAACCAATACCTGGACTCATAGAGTTTCAATTGTTCATATGGTATTACCACTTCTAGGTCCACTCAATGACAGAATAGGAACATGGGTATGCATACAAACACATATGTCCACACATATGTGTTTGTTTGTGTTTGTCAATTAATAAAATTGTAATTTTTATACTAGCAACACACAGTTGGAAAATACAATCTAACAAAAAAGTAATATCATTTATAATGACAACAAGAAATTTTAAACACTTAGGGATAAGTTTAAGAAAATATGTAGTACAGTACAGCAGTAAAAATTATAAAATCTTGCTGAGCTAAAGAATGCAGAAATAAATAAAGAAATATATGCTGTTTTTAAATAGAAAAAATCGATACTAAAATGTGAATTTTCCCCATATTGATCTACAATTCAATAGAATTCCAATATAAATTTTTCTTGGTTTGTAGCAATGAATAAACTTATTCAAAATTCACTTGAAAAGGCCTAAAATAATCAAAATGATTTTTAAAAGAAAAAAACATCATATACTATTAATTTAAAATTTACCAGTGTCTACAGTAATCAAACCACAGAGTTATTGATAAAAAAATACATATAGATCAATGTAGCAAAATAATGAATCTGGATACAATTACACAAATATTTGTCAGGTGACTGTTGTTGTTTTTCACAAAGATGCCAAGTAAATTCCTTTGAGGAAGTGTTGTCTCTTCAAAAAGTGTGATTAGAACATTTGTAAAAACAAAGAAAAAAAATTGTAAAACTAATTTCACACCAAAAATAGCATCTAACTTGAAATTGTATCATGTACATAAGTGAAAGTTACGAACTTATGGTAGAGATATGAGAGTTTGTTATTTCGTTGTCTGTTTGAAACTTCAGGACAAAGTTTGTTAAATAGGACATGAGTTGGTGAATCAGTAAATATTAGTAATAAATTGGAGTTTACCTAAATTAAAAGCTTGTCCTATCCAAAACACATCATTGGATCTAAGATGGAGATCTAGAGGGAGGCTGCATTCCTTGTCCCTCCAGAACTCTAGATTCAACAGAGAAAATACTGTTTCTCAGAAAGGCAGCCATTGCAGCCCACTGATCTGTTGTTTACCTCCCATTTGTTTGCTATGATGTATGTCTGCTGTCCACCATCATACCGCCACCTTTTGAGCACTGATGGCTAGCTGACTGCTGCCTATTGACCACCATTATCCTGACCATTCCCCACTGCCTGATGTCCACCCATGGATCACCCACGATTAGCCTGCAGACTGCCCACAGACTGCCAGCCGTTTGCCCACTGCCCATGTTTCCTGCTGCCTGGAAGTCCATAGTCACAGTACTCACAGGTTTGGTTACATGCACTGCCACCATCTTGGGACAACCACCAGAGCCTACAAGTTTGCCATCACCACCGCCATCTTGGAGCAGAGCCACGTCAGTCTGGGGTCTTCATTCAGGGCCTGGGGATATATTGTTGGAGTACCCATAAGTCTGGTTGCACCTGAGGTCTCTCTGCTGGATGTGCTGGTGGAAGCCATCTGACTTCCTCTTTGTGGGGTCACTCCTTGTGGTGAGCACATCCCTGGTGGTCTCTCTGCAAGTTCAAAAGGCATTCAGATCTTGGGATTGCAGCAAATCAGAGGTTGGAGAATCTGAAGCCCTGGTGACGTACTGGAAGCCTTCAGTGACACTGTAAGACTACAGGGTAGAAACTGTACTGCCTCACATCCACACTGCTAGATAGGAAGACACACAAACAACATGAAAAAACAAGGGAGCAAAGCACTTCAAACAAACCAAGATGTTCCAACAACAGATTCCATAGGCAACAGAGCAGAAGAAATGGCAGAGAAGGATACATAGTTGGCTGATCTTCAAAATAAAGGATGATATAGGAAAGAAGACACAGGAAGTAAAAGATCACTTCAATAAAGAGGCAGAGATTATAGAAAGAAATCAAGCAGAAATCATCAAATGAAGGAAACAATAAACCAAAGTAAAATTTCAATGAAAAGCATATCATCAACAGACTACACCACTTAGAAGAAAGAACCTCAGCCAAGGAAGACAAAATATATACTCATGAAAATAAAATGCACAGAGAAGATCCTAAGAAACCATGGACGTCCAAGAAATATGGGAAAACATGAAAAGACTAGATTTAAGATTTATTGAGGGGCTGGGATTGTGGTGCAGTGGTAGAGCACTCACCTAGCATATGTGGGGTGCTGGGTTCAATCCTCAGATCCACATAAAAATAAAATAAAGGTATTGAGTCCAACTACAACCAAAACAAAATATTTTCAAAAAAGATTTATTGAAATAGACAAAAGTGTAGAGATACAAACCAAAGGAATGCACAACCTTTTGATGACATAATATCAGAAAACTTCCCAAATCTAAAGAATGAAATGGAAAATCAACTACAAGAAGCTTACAGGACCCCAAAATGTACAAAATCATAGCAGACTTGCACCAGGCACATTATAATGAGAATGAACAAACATATAGAATAAAGATAGAATTTTAAAAACTTCTAGAAAAAAATCAATTTATATGTAGAGGGAAACCAACTTGGATTTCAGCTGATTTCTCAACCCAGACCCTCAATACCAGGAGGTCCTGGAATAACACATATCAAGCTGTAAAAGAAGATGGATGCCAACCGAGAATTTTACATCCAGCAAAATTAAGCTTCTGATTTGAAGATCAAATAAAAACATTCCATGATAAACAAAAGTTTAAAGAATTCACAACTAGAAAGCCTGCATTACAGAACATTCTCAGTAAAATATTCCATAGGGATGAAATAAAATAAAAATAAAACAATGAAAACCAGAAAAGGGAGAAACTACACTAAAGGAAATGTCAATAAAAGGAGAAACTTAGTCAAGTTAAAAACCAAAATGAACCAAAATGCCGGGAACACAAATCATATCTCAATAATAACCTGGAATGTTAATGCCCTAAATTCATTAATCAAAAGACCCAGACTGGCAGATTGGATTATTTAAAAAAAGATCCAACAATATGCAGCCTCCAAGAGACTCACCTCCTAGGAAAAGACATCCACAAGCTGAAGGTGAAAGGTTGGGAAAAAATATATCACACACATGGACTTGTAAACAAGCAGGGGTTTCCATTCTCCTATCAGACAAAGTGGACTTCAAACCAATGTTAGCCAGAAGGGATAAAGAAGGGCATTTCATACTATTTAAGGGAATCAAAACACATCACTAGGAAAATGAAAAATAAATCCACCATCAGGAGAATCTATGTCTAACAAAGGATTTTATCCAGAGTATATAGAGACATTTACAATTCAATAATGAGAATTTAAACAGGTTGGGATTCTATCTCAGTAGCAGAGTATTTTTCTTGCATCCATGAAGCCTTGGTTCAACCTCAAGCACTCAACAACAACAACAAAGTGGAGGGAATGGAAACAAATTTTAAATAGGCAAAAAGTTTCAAAGACACCCCAAAAGGTAAGTTATCTGAGATTAATAACATTAAAAGCATTATACAGCACTAATCTTTGGATAAATGCCCATTGTTTAAAATGATGAAAAATTTAAGAAAAGACTAAAGCCCCAAGTGTTAGGGTATATGTGAAAGTTGTAGCTTTCATGTGCTACTGATAGAAGTCTGATGTTTATTATGAATTTTGCAAAACCGTTCATTAATTACTTATAAAATTAAGACTATCTTATTATATGCTCCACCAATTTTGCAGTTGTTTACTTACATGAAAATGTATGTCCATATACATACTATAACAAGGTTATTATAATTCTACTCATAATAGCCAAAATCTCAAAAATAAAACCCAGATATTCTTCCATAAGTAGTTGGATAAATGAATTGCATTTCCATACAATGGAAAAATCCTTCACTGGTAAAAAATAAGGCACTATATAGTCACAAAAAATTAATGATTCTCAGATAGTTTGCTTGACATATGAAGAGAGGCAAATGTATAATTCTATTTTAAATAAATTCTAAAAAAGAAAAATTCAGTGCCTAAATATCTAATTCAGTCTAGTGTTAGTAGAGAACCAGTGTTGGTGCCAGACTTCAAAATAAAAAGTCTTTAGGCATTGTAAATATTGTAATATTTATTGTAAAATGTCATCAAAGTCTATGTTGTGAAGAGGTAAAAGTTGAACTGGCTGTGGTAGTATAAGTCTATAGGTCCTCAGGAGGATTGATGGGTTGATGGAGTCCAGGAGTTTAAGACCACCTAGGCAATATAATGAAACATGTTACAGACACACACACACAAAAAAAAAAAAAGAAAAAAAGAAAGGTACATGTGTAAAGGTTAAATTTAAGTTTTGCTCTCCTGTTAAGTTTAAGTTTTACTTTTCTGTAAGTTTAAGTTCTGTTTTCCTGGAATGGAACCCGAAACTTATGTTCAAAACAGTCACTTATGTCAAAATGTACCCTGACCCAACACCCCCTGACAAAATGCATGATTATTCTGTAATGGTTATTTTGTAACAATCCCACCCTCGCACCCTAACTGCCATATGAACTTCCCTGTTTAAACACTGCATAAAAACTCTGCTTAAGCTGTGCTCAGGGCTCCAGCTTCTCTCAGGAGAACTCTGAGCCCCAGCATGCTGGTCCAATAAACCCCTTTGCTTTTGCATGAGACAGTCTCTTGGTGGTCCTTTCCTCCGATGTTTGCCTGACCCTAACACATGGATACCTAGTATGTCCTATAATGAACATAAATAAAAGTCCTACATTGTTATAAATAAGTGCATATATTTACACAAACTACACACATACACACATAAATTTCAATGTTTAAAAGTATTTTACAGGTCACTTTCCATGTTACTATGATTGGCATAGACTTTGAATACCAGATAAACTGAGTTCCAGAAGTTACTTTTAGGTGGAATAAAACATTGACACTTAATGTTTAGAAGTCATCATTTATTTTACACTGCCTAAATGAATATCTTTGTAATCAATGTTGCACTTCTTATGCCTGTTTTCTTTGTTGATTTTCTATGTGATTATTTTGGGGTTTGTTTTTCTGTTTTTACTTCTAGGGAAATCTGTATGGAAATTAATTACAGTCCTTCAATTTAAAAAATCTGGCATTAGTCTAACAATGCAACTGATTTCAATGAATTGAATAGGAATAATGAAGTCTTTTGAAGCTGGAATAACACATACAAAAATAATTTTTCAAAAGGCAGAAAATACAAGAATTTTCACTTTAATAGACCTTGACATTATGGCTTTCTGGCTTAGAACTAAGATAGTGACTTTTATATGTTGAAGACTGAAAAGAAATGTCTGACACACTGTTCACTATCTCCTGTGTGGGTCTCAATTATGCCTTCCTCAAAGGTTGGTGGTATAGGCAAATTGACAGACTTGAAAGTTACTCACTGAAATCCTTTGTCAAATTGGCTCAGCACACAGAACTGAAGACAGAGATCTGGAGCTTGCTTAACCGTTTATGTATTTGTATACTAATATTTCAACCATGTATGTAGACTCACAGATCACTATATAAATATGTTGAGGTCAGGAGACTGAATGGACTGAATGTTCATTTCTCCTCAAAATCCACGTATTTTGACCTAACCCCCAACGTGATAGGGGTGGAGCTTTAGAAGGTGGGAACATTTCGAGGTGAGTAGGTCGTGAGGGTGGAAGATTTGCAAATGGTATTAATACCCTTTTAAGAAGAGATAAAAGAGCAGCCCACTCAACTCTCTTACTGCCTTGTGAAGACAGCAAAATGATGAAAATCTGCAAACCAGGAAGCAGCAGTCCTCTTGAACTCCCCAGCCTTCAGAAGAATGAGAAAAAGTGTTTGTTGCTTAAGCTGTCCAGTAAGGGGTAATTTGTTGTAGCAGCTGAACTGATAAAAACATGTCATACTCCTTCTTTATTGATTCATTGTGTGATTAAAAATGATTCTAGGAGATTTGTCTATTGTGTTTTTGCCTTTACCAACCCATAGAATCAATTATATCTTTGTTTAGGATATTGTTGTTTGTTTACCAGAAGAGCAAAAGTTTCCCCTCCTGTTTCTCTTATCCTATGGCCTCATTTCCTCCACAATATGGTTGTCTTGCTGTAGTTAGGATAAAAAACAACAGAGTAGTACAAACCTGGATCAGAAAACCTATACATTTTTTGTTCTAATTTTTCTGTGTATAAGTAACACCTTTTCATATCCTTAAATGTCAGACATCTCTGTTACTTATTCCTATGTAATTCTGTATTCATATGCTTCCATTTTACTTTACAGATATTTGTAAAATGCTTTTATTCCCCTGATTCCCAAATGGTGTATTTCATTAATCAGAGAACACAGGGCCAAAAACAAAGAATCTAAAGTTCAGATGATCTAATTATGTTAGTGTATTCATTGTATATTTCAATGTATATATCTAAAATATATTTTATATTTATAGTTATATTTTTATATATGCATAAAATACATTCCTCAGAAAATGTAACTTAAGGAAGAATAAAACTAAACTTTTTTATCTTTTCAATTAATATATAACATATTTCAACAAATGTTCATAAACATGAAAATTCTCTTAATTCTATAAGATACACACACACATAAATGTATATATATATATATATATATATATATATATATAAGTTATGACTTAATTTTCATACATTAATGATTCTTTGAGCTTATGAATAGAAGGGGCTGTCTGGTTATGGATATTGTAATGGAGGGATTCTCATGCTGAACATAGCACTAAATTAAACAAAATGGGAGTACAGTCATGGCAGTTTGGGGGAAGGAAGGAAACAGCAAATTGGTGGTGTCTTATAAGTTTTCACCACCAGCCAAAATCCTTGGTGAGTTCTAAAAGTTGAAAGAGGCATGAATTCATAAAGTCATGCTTGCTAGTCAGAGTTCTTCAGAGAAACAGAACCAATGGAATAGACATATATATTTTATTTTTATAAGACTATTTTTGAGGAGTAAACATAGTAGTGGGATAATGTTACACAAAATACCTGGGCACCATGGCCCAGACAAGTTGACATGCAAAATTCAGTAACACAGCATGAATCCAGCTACTAGAAATTATGTGCAATATGAAAGCTTAGTATTAAAAAAAAAAGAGACTGTACCAGAGCACAGGTAAGTAACAGCTGGGTTTTGTGAAGCATCCTCAAATCTAACAAATCTCCTTAATTTGCTTGCCTATGGGTTCATTGTGACAACTGATATGTGCTCCGTTGGTTCCAACTAAAGAAACCACGCTGTTGAAGAGTATAGGTAATAACACAGGAAAAGGAAGCTATTAAAGTCTAGACATTATGCCACTCGTGGAAAAATGAAATATCCCTAGATAACTGCAACAGCATGGACTCTCTTTTTCAGTTATTATATTTAGGCTCTGGGTAGGTAAAACTTTTGCAATAATTTTTGGTGCAGACTTTTTTTTTCTGGGTATCTCTGTCTATTGTGTTCATCTCAAAAGAAAAAAATAAAAATGTTTTATATCAGACAATCTATTGTAAAATAAAAATTTACATAGGCACACAGAGGCATACAAATGCACTACTCTCAAACAATGGAAATACAGATTGCACATCCTGATACTGAGAAACTTTTACTCACTTTGTTGTCTAAGGAATGTAGGCTAAGGAAAACAATTAGAAACAAATGAGATCAGCATCATCATAAGCAGAAAGATAGAAGCTAGGGAATTAACAAAGAGAAGGCAAAACTCAACTTCACTGTGGTCACTAGTTAATTATTCAATAATCAAAATTTGGTAAGCTAGCCACCCTTACCCCCATGCATGGAAACTGCATGTTGAATTCATTACTTCTATCTTCCAATACAATGACAGAAACCTGACCAACACAGGACTGATGCTTGAATCTTCTGGTGAAGAGTCATCTATGTACAAAAAGGGTATATCTGTAATAAAGATTTTTTTTTACCTTTGTTTTATCTAGTGTTTCCAAAACTACTTGACCAAAGAACCCTTATTTTGCTTTTATATAATACCTCCCACTTGATTAATAATCTTGTAAATGTCATTTCCCCCAATTATGCAATAATGCTACCCCCTAGTGGTGGATCAATGAGCCCCCAAATCATAAAAATGATGAAATTAATTTATATAAGTAGTTTGGGAAAATTGGAATATGAAAAACTAACTTACTGTCATCTTATATTCTGAGTATAGGGATACATATTGAGACATTGAGACAATTGTTAGTGTAAATACATCGTGAAGACATTGAGTATATGATTTTAAATATGAAGGAAAAATTGAGTGTAAAAATTTAAACTGAATCTGGAGAGAGAGAAAGAGAGAGAGAGAGAGGTAGGGAGGGAGAGAGGGGGAGAGAGAGAGAGAGAGAGAGAGAGAGAGAGAGAGAGAGAGAGAGAATCAATCTAAAAAGTAAATATAGGACATTTGAGGGAATTGAAGTGTCCCAAATTATTTCCTGAGTCATAAAGCAGAGGCCATGTTTGGTTTTTACTTGAATAATTCAAATAAGATAAAAAACATGCATATGTGAATATCATAAGGATTCAAATAATATTAGAGCTTAGAATTATAAAGTATATAAAGTTTATTTACATCAGAGAAAATAAAGCAAATGAAATCTAGTCTGCATATTCAATTTCAGTAATAAGTGGTAATAGACAATAAAAAAGATACAGAATAAGACACTGTAAAATCTGAATAAAAGAAAAAGTTAATGAACTAAACTTCCCCTTAACAAATTAGCTATTTACATCACTATGTTAATACTAGTGTATAGAAAGCAAATTCGTTCCTAACTTGATAAAATAAAATGAAAGAAATTTGACTTAACATCAATAGTCCAAAGAATAAAAACATGTGGCTATCTCAATAGCTTCTGAAAAAAAAATTAATGAAAGTTGAAAGCTTTATGTCTTTGGAAAAAAAAAAACATGTTATTACCAAGAATAGAATACTTCCATAACCTGATATTTAGAAATTAATTTCATTTATGGAGATATCCTAATAGTTGTTAGGAATGAGCATGTGTCTATTGTAAAATTATTGTTTAATATTGTTATTTAATATTACCCTCGATTTTGGGCAATGCAAAAGACTATAACAAGTAAAAACTGTACATATCAGAAAGGAGGCATCTTTATGATTTATAGGTGACTCATATAGAGAACTTAAAAGAATCATTTTTAGAAAGGAGGCATCTTTATGATTTATAGGTGACTCATATAGAGAACTTAAAAGAATCATTTTTAATGTGTTGAAAGTGATTAATAAAATTTGATTTTATATGTATATTAAATCAATAGTTTCTTCTTCATATACCAAAATTGCTAGTAAGAAAAATGTAGTGATCAAATAATATAATTGACCATAGAAAAAGAGCTGAAATTATTATTTAAAAGTAACTAATATTTGTTTCTAGTCATGAAAATAAACACATGAATAAGAACATACACTCATAAACATGCATTCACATATATATAAACATATGTGTGGTTTTTGTTTCATATATATATATATATATATATATATATATATATACACACACACACACACACACACACTTTTTTCTTTGTGCAGTGCTGGAGCTCAAACCGTGATCTTGAACATGCTGGGCAAATGTCCCAGCACTGAATTATACCTCTAGCACAGCATATACAGTTTCTGACCTCCACAATCTTATATCCAATTACTCATCAAAATTTTTTTTTCTCTTTGGACATCTGGCATTTATTACTGTTCTAAATTATATGCAAAAATGGATCAGGTCACTCTCAGTGTGGTTTAATAAATAACATTTTAAAAATGATTCATTTTTTTGCACTTTAGGATTCTTGTTAAGAAAATTGGGTCCTATGCCAACATGTTAGCATGTTGGGTCTACATTTTCTTCTAGTAGGGTTGGTCTAATTCCCAGGTCTTTGATCCAGTTTGAGTAGATTTTTGTTCAGGGTAAGATAGGTCAAGT
Source organism: Marmota monax (assembly GCF_021218885.2). Lineage (NCBI taxonomy): Eukaryota > Metazoa > Chordata > Mammalia > Rodentia > Sciuridae > Marmota > Marmota monax. Next base: position 4,488,404 of record NW_026695198.1, on the reverse strand, counting down.
TTCATTCTTCCAAATGTGGATTTCTGGTATTCCCATAAGCACTAGATGAAAAGGCTTTCCTCCCCTCTGCCCCTGCAAAATTTTGGCACCTTTGCCTAGTATCAGATAACTGTATTTTTATAGGTTTGTCTCAGTGTCTTCTATTCTTTTCATTGGTTTTCATGTCTATTTTGATGCCACTACCATGCTGTTTTTGTTACTATAACTTTGTAGTATAATTAGATGTCTGATATGATGCCTCCAGCATCACTCTTTATAATTATAACTCTTTATACTTGCTTTGGCTATTGTGGGAATCATATTTTTCAAAATGAAATTTAGAACTACTTTTCCCAGTTCTGTGAAGAATGTCATTGGTATTTTAATGAGAATTGCATTGAATATGTATAACGTTTTTGTAGTATGGCCATTTTGATAAGCTTAATTCTATCCAAGAAGCATTAAATAAAACCGATAATCAATAATTGGGATGTCATCAAATTATAAAGTTTGTGCCCAGCTTGTGTTTGGAGGGATGTGGGAGAAAGAAACACTTATACATTGTTGGTGGGACTGACAATTAGTGAAACAACTCTAGAAAGCAGTACAGAGATTTCTCAAAAACTGGCAGTGAAACTACCATCTAACCCAGCTCTTCTACTCCTTAGTATAAATCTAAAAGATGTAAAAATCAGCAAACAACCACAACACAGCCACATCAATATTTGTAGCAACACAATTTAGAATAGCCATGCTATGGAACCAATCTGGGTGCCCTTCAACAGACTATTGGATAAAGAAAATGTGGTATATATGCACAATGGGGTATTTATTCATCATAAAGAAGAATGAAATTATGTCATTTGCTGGTAAGTGGATGAAACTAAAGGCTATTATATTAAGTAAAATAATCTAGACACAAGGAGCCAAAGGTTGAATGTTTTCTGTTATATGTGAATGCTAAGAAGCTAGTTGAAAATAACAGGTACGGAAGGTGGGGGTGAGGAAGACGGAGAAGTGATTCCATCAAAGTAGAAGATTTGATCTAACTTTCCTATGTATATGACTATGCCACAGTGAATCTCACCATCATGTATATCCACAAGCCACCAGCTTAAAAAAAAAAAACAAATCAAACAAACAACAAAAAAAATCTAAAAGTAAGCAGGAAGGTTGTGGGCTCCTATGCCAACATTGGAGTGTTGCTCCTACATTTGAAAAACGAATGTTCTGCCTTTTTATTCACTGAGCAGAAAGATCAGTAAGAGAAGAGAGAAGGGAACAGCCAGAGGGAGGAGGGGAAGAAAAGTGGAATTAATAGGAATTGAATTAGAACAAATTATATTTCATGCTTTTGTAATTATGTCAAATTGAATCGTAATGTTATCTATAACTAAGAAAGAATCAATAAAAATGACTGAGATTAATATTTGTGTGTCAGCTATTGTACACATGTGTACTTTACAGTCTACTGAGAAGGACAAATTGATTATGATAACATAGATATGTTTAATGAGATGATCGCACCCCTGGGGCAGCAGGCTGATGTCATTTTAGTTTTAGAGATGAAAACCACTGAAGTTTACAGATGCTGAGAGACCTACTCAAAGACATATGGTAGCAAATTTTATTATCCAATAGTAAAACAGAAACATAGTCATGTATAATTCAGGGTTACATACTTTCTTGGGCTATGCAGATGGTTCTCCCTTTGTGTGTGGTTTCCTGGCTCTGCAGGTTGTTTTATTTTTTCATAAAACCTGATTTGGTACAACCATGACAACCGGGAACAAAAACAGAAGACTCCAGTTTCATAAACTTGACACACCTAAGCACAGAAAGGGTACATTATAACAAAGGTGATGCATTGATATTTGTAAAATGGCCAGTGCTGGAAGAGATTCCATACACACACACACACACACACACACACAGAGGGAGAAGGGAACAGTCAGAGGGCAGAGGGGAGGAAAAATAGAATTAATAGGCATTGAATTAGAACGAATTATATATTATATATTATATAATATATATTCATAGCTAGGGCCAAAATTTATTATGACCAAAATGGAATTCTTATCCACTTATTTTGTAAATTGGCTGCTTAGTTATATTTTAACTAATATGAAAGATGTTTTATGTGTAAATCATTGGAGCTACATTCTTTACTATTTTATTTAAAGATAAAACATGAAAACACATAAATTTTTGTCTAAAATTATTAAATGAAGTAAACTAAAATTGCAAATTTAAATGCAATACATTAAACACAAAAGAAATAATAGTATCAATCTGATTAGTTGACTCAATATGAAATATGTGTATGTTTTGTCTTTTCAAAGGATTTTAAATTCCTGAGTCTCAATTCTAGTGTGTGCATGTGCATGCATGTGTTGCAGATGTTCATGTCATTTTTAATACTACCCCCTAAAGGAATAGATGAACTTTAGATAGAGAAAGGAGGAAGGAGGAGAAGACAGGGGGCATGTGGGTAGGAAAGATGGTGGAATGAGATGCACATCATTACTTAGGTACTTCTATGAAGACACAAATGGTTTGACTCTACTTTGTGTACAACCAGAGACATGAAAAAGTGTGGTCTATAGGTGTAATATGAATTGAATGGCATTCTGCTGTCATATATAACAAATTAGAATAAATAAAATTAAAAAATACTACCCCCTTAAGTCTAGTATTATGAAGAATCTAAACCATCTGTACAAAGTGTTTTTGTCTCATTATATAGAAACAGAATTAAAGCAATTGACAACATAATAGATTACTATACCAAAACAAAGTTTACTATATTGCTCATAACTATTTCAGACAGTTAAATATATCTTGGCTGGATTTTAATTTGAATTAGATGGAGATATTTTATCTCTTTTTTACTATACTTGCACTGATAGACACAGTCCATATCTTAGGATAATAACTTCTATGCCTAAAGAGACCCAAGTCTTTAGCAAACTATCAGACTCTAAAATGTTAAGAGTTACAAATAGCTCCTTGGCATCCCAGATGAGAATATTTTATTATGTCTACTAATTAATTAGAAAGTCAATTCCAACTTTATTTTATGAGCATGGTGATATTCAATTCCAAACTTAAATCTGTCATATTCCTGTTTAATTGTACACAAGGTATAATATGGACTTTGGAAGACTTTTTATCAAATAAATTTATCTACTTTTTTTGAAAACTTAAATAGCGTATTGTGTAAATTATCTACAGAAAAGTAATGATTCAAATGTATGATATGTCAAGATCATTGTACTGTCATGTGTAACTAATTAAAACAAATAAAAAAAAGAAAAATAATGACTGTCCCATTGTTTAGGCCATCAAACATCATATGTGTTTATTTATATTATTATAATTGGGGAAAATGAACATTGGGTTCATTCATTATTACCACAGGCTGCTTTTTTGATATTCTTTCATTTGCAGAGTTTATGAGTTCAGTCTCACAGTCCTTCAATCTTTAAAATAGAATCCTAAGTTAAGTAAATTTCTATTTCCTTTTCTCCACATGATCTTATAGAGCTGGACTTAGAATCATCTAAAACACAGGGGAATTTGAAAAGTAATTGGAAGTGGTTTCTGACAACAACATCTGCTCTTATTACCACAAGCCAACTATTATTTCCTGAGCGCAGTTTCAAGGGTACAGAACATTTAGCATCCTGCTAGGACTGAGGAGTAAGTCTCTGGTGGCAGTGTGGTTTTCTATTTTGAGAAGGTGTTCAGGTGTGACACCAATTCTGACCTGCATGACAGTGAATGTCAGACAGAACATTCAGTTTCCCTTCTCTTACTCTTTAATTCTTTTATCTACTTTCCTCAATTTGTTTCCTAGGTATTTTTCTTGGGTTTGAAATGTATCATAATTGCACTATTTACATTTAGTCCAAACTGTTCTCAATGCTTGTACTGATTGCTATAGGTGTGTTAGTGGCTTAAATGCAGGAATCATTCTGCTTAATGCAGCACTTAAAGCATCAATAAAGCAAAAAAAAAAAAATCAGATGATTTTATAAAATTTCCTGTAATTATCTGAAATAAAAGGGGACTCATAAGAAAACGATAACACCTGAGAATAAAACTGTCAGGTATCTTCATGACTGATGTTTATATTTCTCCCTCTGATGCTTAGAGATCATTATCCATTATCTTCTCTGAGTCTCAATTTTTTTAAAAAAAATTGAGGTCATTTTGTCAGTTACTTTAAAAATGTATTCCACCTCAATAATAACAGTAATCAGAAATCCCAGCATTTTCCTAGCACTATACTTCCTGTGTTCTTCTCAGCGTTTTGCACGTATTAACTCACTTAGACCTAAAACAGCAATGTCAACATCACCTTGTCCCAGATGAGGAAATCAAGGACCAGACCATGAAGGACTTGTTCTAGTTCCCCCATCTAGTACCAGGTGGAACAAGAACTTTTTTTTTTTTGAGATAAAGAAAAAAGAAGGTTTAATTTTTTGCTAGCAAAGGAGAAACACAGGGGACTCCTGTCCCAGAGGCTATAATTCTACCCATCTTTGGGAACAGAGGGCTTTAAAGAGGTAATTCAAAAGCTACTTTGCACTTTTTCTCCCTGGAGTTGTAATTCACTTGTTAATTTGAGAGACAGTCATTTCTAAGATCTTCTGTTGCCATCCCCAAAGTCTGGATTACTACATTCCTATGGTGGGAGTGTACTCAAGGACAGATAAATCTGCCTAAAAAGGGAAAGAAAGGTAATCCTGTTTCCCCTGAGGTTAGAAAAGGAGAGATTAGGGAGGAGCAGGTAGACCAGGAAGAGAAAGAAACAAGTCCATTTTAAAAATAAGATGTAATGGCAGAGCAGCAAGGGCTACATTCAAAGCATAAAGTGGACAACAGTTACATTTCCCCACTGTCAATTTCTACATTCCATTTCTATGGGAAAAATGGGTAACAATATCTTCAAGCTGCTTCCTGCTAAAAGAGGGTGAAGTTTGGAGAAGGTAGACCAAAGTCCTTGTTCTCTATCAGGTGGGGCAGGGACAGTTAAGGGTGTTTAGCATCAGATCAACTCAGAGGTCCATAGTAACAGATCGCAAGTGACTGGACAAGGCTAACATAGATCAGGAATCATGCTAAGACAGCAATAAACAAGAAAAAAAGGCATTACTTTTTTTTGTGAACAATTAACACAAAAGCCATTGTACATCAGCCAGGCTCTGAAAACCATGAAGACAGTAACACATAACCATATCCTCGAAAAACAGATTGAGTTCATCAATGTAGGAGGTTAGGAACATTTGTAGGTCTATGAAATCAGACTCAAATTAACTCAGCACAAACTTGCAACTCTAGAGTCCTTTGTGATCACTATTATTAGGCACTCTCAGCAAGAAAACTTCCTTTACAACCTCCGGCTTTACTTACTTTTGGTAGGGCTGACACAAGTGTCCAACTTAAGTTATATATATATATATATTTTTTTTTTCCTTTTAGATAGCCTTGTAGGACTGTGCTTAGGCTACACTCTCCTGCCAGGACTTTAAGATGAAGTTGGTCAAAACTGACCTTGTTCCTATCTACTCTTAAGAGTCAGCTGAGATTCCTCAGAAATCACTCTTGGGGATGTGTGTGAAGCCTCTTGACTCCTTTATCTTTTCTCTACCAGCCTGTCAGCAGTACCATCTGCCAGAATGGGTCAGAGTCTCCCTGACTGTACCTGGCTTCTCTTAGAACCATCAGGTACATTTTCCTCTTTCATGACTCTCTGCAGAATGTGCACTGTTTGATTACCCTAGGGTCCTATCAAGCTTGATAATTAGCAGATTGGTTGACTCACCAGAGTCACAGGGCTCAGAGAGGAGTCCTGTCATTCTCCCTGTCCTGGCTGAAATTAGAGGGCAAGGAACAAAATGTCTGTTGCTTTTTCCATGGAAGTGGAAGACTTCCATGTCTTTGGTCTCCAAATTTTTGGTTATAAACATTCAGCGTGAGAGTTTCACCAGTCTTAAAGTTATAATTTAAATATCTTTAATTTTACAGCTACCTCTTTCAATTAATTGGGGTAAGGATTAGTACTGGAAGCTAGAATTATATCCTGCTTGTCCTAAAGGTGATCCCTTATTATCTCAAAGTAACTCGAGTTATTTTATTAGAAGCAATACCTCTGCAAAACACTAAGAGACAGCATTTATAAAGTTTATAAGGAAAATACAAATGAAATTAATAGAGCAAAAACATACTCAGTTTGTGTAATAGCTATGAACAAAGAAAAATGATTTTTATAATCTTAAACATTTACTTAGTTATGTGTGATAGCCCCTACTTATTTTGAGGTCACAGTAACCTCTAGCAAATAGAGAAATGAAAATCAAGACTACGCTGAGATTCCATCTTACCTCAGTCATAATGGTAATTATCAATAATGCAAGCAACAATAAATGTTGCAAGGATGTGGGGAAAGAGGTTCACTTATACATTGCTGGTGGGATTTTAAATTGGTGCAACCATTGTAGAATGCAGTATTGAGATTCCTTTTCCATACCTATAACTATTTTTATTTTTATTTTTTTTTTAGTTTCAGAGCCTTTCTTAAATTTATATTCTTAAACAATTCTTATGAATGTTGTTGATAATTTACACAACAAATTTTATCCCAGGAAAGTTATCATACAACCTGGCATAAAACAAAAACAAAAACAAAACAGTGACTTAACCTTGTATTTCCCAGGTGTCACTTAAGGGGTTGGAGCACAGGATAATTTTGATCCTGACCTGTCTCCTTATCATTATCATGAGGCCATCAACTTTAAGTGAGGTCCCACTGTCAGTTGTACCCAGAGACTCCTTTTGGGCCTTTTTCTTATACTAGGTGTAGTGATAAGCAATGGAGAAGGCCCTTTCGATCCCTTTCTTTAGGCTTCCTTGAAGATCCCTTTGCAGGGGCTGCCTGCAAAATATAGTTTGGTCTTAGTTTCTGTCTTTTTCTTTTACCAGTCTCCCAAGGCATTTAGTTGGATGGGCTACTATTATAATATGAACTGCTTTGCCCTAGTGATGGATATGCCTTAGCCAAATCGGGTGTTCTGTCAGATCTGAAAAGGGGAGACTATTCCTGTCCCTAGGTCATGAACTGACAGTGCTAAAACCTACTGCCACATCCTTGTGGCCATCAGCCTCTACAATCCATGGGTTAAAGGGGCTGGAAGGCAGGGCAGAGACCAGGTTCTCTTTAGCCATTTTTCTGCAACCTAGACAGCTTTTCTGGGATTTTTTTTTCCAGTTTAGGGCTACTGTCCTTGACCATAGTGAGATGATCTGCAGTTTCCTGGGTCCAGGCTAAGAAAGTCTGCTGGCAGTGCCAGCGCTGTGTTTAAAAGTCTGCCATCTTTTTTAACCCTTTCTTCTGGTGTCCTGTTATCCTTGCATATCAGAGGCAGTGCCAAAAGAGCCACTTCATCTTAGTTCCTGTGCAACTGCATAAATGCCTTTACATACAGAATCTCTTTTTCTTATACTTCACCCATGACAGACCAACTTCAAAGTCAAGATTGTATAATAATCCAGAAAAACCATTCAAAGGACAGATTGTGTTACAGTAAACTGTTGGTCTCTTAGACAGACTTAAATATATGGGTGGCCCAGGTCAAGCCCAGGTCTCTCTGCTCAAAAGACTACTGGTAAGATCAATGCAGCATGGCTCATGTCTTCAAGGGCCAGTAACAGATTAAAAAAAAAAAAAAAAAAAAAAAAAACAGGCCGTGGAGGATCATGGAAACCAGGGCTGAGAAGCAGGATCCTTTAAAACAGACAGAACTGCATGTATAAATTTCTTCCAATTACTTCACTTTTGACAGACCAACTCCAACTTCAAGATTGTATAATGATCCAGAAAGCTATTCAAAAGCCAAATTATTACAGTAAAACATTATTTTTGAGAGGCTTATCCTTATAGGTGGTCGTTTTATCAACTTTACCTCTCACAGACCAACTCTAATTGCAAGATTACAGAAAAAAGAAACACAGGGGCTGGGGTTGTGGCTCAGTGGTAGAGTGTTCGTTCACCTAGCATGTGCGAGGTGCTGGGTTTGCTCCTCAGCGCCCCATTAAATAAATAAATAAATAAATAAATAAAGGTATTGTGTCCAACTACAACTAAAACAAAATATTTTTTAAAAAAGAAAAGAAACACAAAGAGAGACAACAAGAGAGGAGTCCCAAAGACCATGACCAACAGGCAGGAATCTTTAAATTGACTAACCAATGTATTTCCTGAGAGACTATCCATAGGATCAATGCAGTATTAGACATATATTAAAAGGGCAGTAACATATACGAACAAAACAAAAACACAGACAACCAGAGGAAATTCCTAAACCCAAGACCAACAAATAGAACCTAGAAAAGCAACATTCTTAGGTGCTCAAATTCTGCTTAACAATGACCCCTACACCAGTGGTGCCACAGATGTCCCCATAAGGAAAGACAAAAATGTTCCCAAAAAGAGAAATCAGAGGTGTGGAATTAAGAGTGTTGGCACACACTGAGGGATTTATCAAATAGCCAAGGATATCCTGAGTTTCCTGAGTTCAGTTTCCTTTTTCTCAAATTGGACCATGATGGAGCAAACTGTTCCATTCAGGGAGAGAAGATGGGAGTTCTCTGAAGCAGCTGCTGCAAAGGTCCGTCAGTCCCTCTGTCTACTCAGGAATAGCTCCTCTGTTGGACTTGAGGCAAACTCACCTGTGTCCTAACTCTCTTGCAGTTGGACCTCAACAAGTTCACTAGCACCATGAATCCTCAGCAAGGTAGTAGGGTTCCTTGGGAGCCAGGCCTGCCCAAAAAACTGGATTTGGGACTGCTCCTTAGTCCCACCTGGCTTTCAATATTTGTTACTACGAGTTCTGTCCTTGTACCCAATGCCAATCCAATAACAAGGACACAGTTTTGAGAAAAAGCAAAAAGAAGGTTCATTACTTTTCTAGCAAAGGAGAACACAGGAGACTCCTCTCCCAAAGGTTATGATTCTCGGAACAGGGACTTGAGCCAAGGGGAATGTCTCCAGAACTTAACAAAATTGCAATGCTACATCGTGATTTTGTGAACTGACTGAATTGCTCTTCTACATTAAAAAAAAATCTTGATTCCTTTTCTGAGTAAAAAATGTATCATGTTTTTATTATATTCCTTAGGTGCTCTATCAAAGAAAAAAATGACATTCCCCAAAGTGACTATTTAACAATTCTCATTGAATTTATGCTTTAAATTAATTATATAAACTGACTTCAAATTGTAAAGACATTACATATTTTATCTTTATTTATAAAAATGTTTTGTATAAAATTCTACATTTGACCATTATCATATCACCTTTTATGCTTATGTATTTTCTGATATAGGTAATGATTTACATCTATGTAACGTTTTAACTTTATAATTTCAGCTGATGTAGTCTAGTTTTGTGTTGTACTTATAAGCTTTATAATGGTTTTATGGCTCACATTGACTTTGTTAAACAACCTCACAAAGGTTTGGGGGGGGGGGGCTATCACAAAACTAGCAATCTGAGAACACTGCATATAAATGTTTTCTTTCTTAAACTACAAAATAAAATGCAAGTAGGGAAAAGCTGATGTATATGTAAACTGATGGAGTGGAACATATTAATCAGTATTGCTTTGAGGCTAGTCCTGGTTCTTCAATGGCCACTGATCTGAAAGAAATAAAAAGGAAATAAATAGATCAGATAGGCCACCTATTGTAAAAGTGATTAGTGGCTTATATATATAATAAACATTGTCTTAAGATTTTGGTAAAATTTCAAGACCTGAAATATTTTTTTTTTTATTTCCTTTGAGTTGTAGCAACATTTTTTTTCCTGAAAAATGTATCTGTTCTGTGACCCAATACAAACTTTTTAACTGCTCATATGTTATGTTACTTACCAAAAGCATAGGTACTTTAGTATAGGTATAATATGTATCAAGCAGTATGCAGCCAGGTTACAGAGTTTTTTTGTTTTGTTTTACTAATATTTGTTTCTTATATAATTTAACACACATAGTTTTAGTATACATAATTTGAGAGGGATAATTATCAGGGGATTCAGGAAAAAAGTTCATTTTTTGAAAAAAAAAACTTGGTTGCATTGGAAAGAAATATTCCTGGTGGAGGTGATGGGGGCCTTATCACTTCTCCCCTTCACTGATGCTACATGAGCAAGTCTGTGTCCTTAGGTATTGGGAGTAGGTTTGAGTTCCAAGTGCTTCAATAGGCAAAGCATCTGACTCATGACAGCTTAGTTCCTTAGAAAGAGGCAGAGCATGAATAGGAGCCAAAGTTTTCTCTAGATAAGGTGGAGAAAACAAATTTTGGTTAGCTAACCCAAAGGCAAAAGCCATACTGAAAGGAAGAGATAAGCCCAGAAGCATTGAAATGGAACATAATGATAGAGGTTGTTGAGATCTACTATTGCTGCAGGTACATAGGATCCACAATGTGCATGCATGGAAAGAATGGATTGACTTGGAGTTTATTTTCTAGGAAAACCTCTCTGATGGACTCAGGATTCTGAACATTGATTCTAAGATGTGTTAGTTGTCTGGAATACCCCATTCCTAAAGCTCCTTACTGATATATTCAGGGATTCCTTTGAACTTCCTGATGCACACAACTAACAAATAATTAGAAAACTCATTGAGCAAAATAGATTCTGTAGCATTTATCATATAATGATGAGTATGTTTTTATAATAATAAAACTAGATGTAATAATAGCAGAAAACATTTATGGAGTGTTTAATTCTAGACAGGGTGATAATACCTCACTTTCCTTTAGTTTTCTCAGCACTCATGATGAGTTGTTATTACAACCATCACTAAACAATAGGGGACAGATTATTGAAGTTATCAAATTTGTATAATGGATTTAAGATCACACACCTTACAACTGGGTCATCCAACTCCTATCTAAGTCTTGTGATTCTAAACCAATTTCTTCTAGATTGGGGTTGAGCAAGATCATTATTAGAAAAAAATGTTACCAGATGTTGTCTCATAGTAGTGAACAAATCAGTAAAGGGCAATTAAATCTGATTTCTGTCTTCTGTACAATATCTCTCAAAGTGTGTCCACTAACCCACACCAAAAATTAGTATTTATAGGTAGATATGCATTTATTATGAAATGAAAGGAGTGTGTGAGCATTCAGGGACTAAAAATAAAGTCTCAGCAACATGGCGGGGCAATGTGCAGAGAAAGAACAGATGAGAGAATCCATAGCACCATCCAAACTCAGAGATCCTGCATGTGACACAAGAGCATCCCTTCCCTGGACCTGCTACGGGAAATCTCAAAACGATTCCAGGCAAAACTGAACTGGAGTTCCCTGGTATTGAATGTGGATAGAGAACTAAGACAACTGCACTTATAATAAAGGAAAAATCATTATTAATGATCGAGAAATGTGGTGACATTTATGTTGTAAAAATCTTTACAGTTGCTCCTTTTCTTCCCTGCAGACATAGTGTCAACATTTCCTGAAGGTTCAGTGGGTTAAACACACCCTGTGTGTAGTTTAAGGAACAACTTTAATGTGTGTATAAATTGAAACTTGCAGGATTACATTGATAAGATAATGCTGGTACTTTCATCTATCATTTAAATCTAATCATTTAATTAAGCTTTAGTAACTTTTAATTAATTTTTTAACCCCAAGAAAAGCTTAGATGACAGCCAAGAATGCTTACTTCTAACTAATATGCAAAGTGTGCTATAGCTCTCATAACCATTCATATAGCTTATTGATATTGAAGACTACTCTTCTTATTGTTACCTTTAATTTAATCAAACATTATTTAAAGTATATCAAATGAAGTTAGAACTTTATTAAATATCAATAACATTTGAATGAACTGTATAAAACTCTCATTCTGAAATATAAACAGTTTATTTCCAGACTCCTGGAATTTAAAAAGTAATATTTTACTTGTATTTTCACTTAGTACTTTCTAAGTAAACTATACTTCACAAATGTGTATCCATTACAATGTTTCTGTTGAATTTTACTTTTAATTGTCATTTCTCTATCATCCTTCCAGGAAGATTTTGTACCAGTCACAGAGTATTAACATAGTAAATACTCAGTAAATCTCAGAATAAAGAATTTAACATTTGTGTTAAATATTACCAAGCTCAGTGACACACACAATGTATGCAGCACAGTTAAATAATATTGAATGAATTTAACAGACATGCCTTCCTCACAACAAGAGACATGTCTATCACTCTATTTAGTACACCAAGTTTACTAGGCATATTGAGCTGGACAAATGAACTTCATTATTCTCTTGATGTGTAAGTACATAAGGATTCCGTTCTATATAAGTATAGATAGATTCCTTTAATCCATTACTGGTGATGACTGACAATTTATAGTTTGATTGAATTGATATTTATTTAAAATCTACCAAATTCACAAGGATAAGACAAATTCCTAAGAGACTGTATTATGGACAAACATTTGTGCCTTCCAAAATTCATATGTTGAAACCCAAACACCCAATGTGATAGTCTATAGAGGTGGTGGCTTCCGGGAAATTATTAACTTTAGATGATCATTAGGGTGGGGCTTCTGTAATGCAAGTAGGGTCCTTGTAAGTGGGGAAGAGACCGAATCTTTTTCTTGTCTTCATCTGTCCAAAGAAGATATGTGGGCCTCAGAATGAAATCTACCTTGTTAGAACCTTGATATTGGACTTCCACCTCCACAAGAGTGACAGATAAATTTCTGTTGTTTAAGTCACCCAGCTTAGGGAATTGGATTATGGCAGTTGAATTTATCAGAAATGTTTAGAGTGAAAGCTTAAGGGCAGATTTTTCTTTTTAAAGAACAGGAAACATCAACCTGAGCTGTAAGTTGAGTAGAAACTAAAAGTAAGTGAAAAAAGAGAACAGAGGGGATTTGGGGAAACAACTAAAGCAATATATTCAGATAGACCTGAAAGTAGCTAAATAGATTGACTTGAGATAAAAATAAATGATTGGATTAGATAGTTTTAAGATGTCTCATGAAAAAAATGTATAAATCATTAAATTCAGTGGTAAAGGGAAATATCACCTGACCCTGAAAAATTAGCTTATTTCATAGGAAAAAGAGGCCAAATATATCAGATTTTTAAAGTAATAGGTCGAGATAAGGTATATATAGTTCAGATTTTTTTCCTGAATTACTGCTTTGCACATTAAAGCTATTTCCTGATTATGAACATACATCAAAAGAATTAATTTAGGGGGCTGGGGATGTGGCTCAAGCGGTAGCGCGCTCGCCTGGCATGCGTGTGGCCCGGGTTCGATCCTCAGCACCACATACAAACAAAGATGTTGTGTCTGCCGGAAACTAAAAATAAATAAATAAATAAATATTTTTTAAAAAAAGAATTAATTTAGAATGATTCATAGCTTTCATCTTTAAAAAGCAATCTGCAGTGATTTAGAAAGATACAAGATACACGTATCCTTTATAATAAGGTAAAATATACAAATGAGCAACCTCAGTTAATTCTTTTTTAAAAAATTAAATTCACTGTATTTCTAATAACAGAAGAAGCATAATAGATTCAGTGGAAACATATTCCCTGTCTTCAAATTCATTACTTTTCTTTCCTGCTGTGTCCATTCTTCTGTGAATTTCATCCATTGAGTCTTTAATTATACCATTCTTCAGTTTGTAATCCACCTTCTAGAACATGTTAATCATAACTGTTAACTTTTTCTCAATATTTCTGATAAATTATTCATAAGTATTATATGTTTTGAATTTTATCTGGCTTCCTGGTTACTTTTAATGGTAGCATTCCTCTGCTGAAAACTATTCCTACAGAGTAATAGATACATGTCCATCCCCAGTAGCATTCTATAGAGCCCACTGGGGCTAGGGATCAGTTTTAAGTGGATATTAGTTGAGATTTTACCATTTTTTCAGCTGCGAAATTCAGATGCTTAAAAAAATTAGTTAACATAAAATATTTACATTAAAAAATTAGTTAACATAAAATATTTACATTATTTTAAAATAATTTTCAAACACTAGAATCAATTCCCGATCAACAAACACAGCTTCTAGTTGATGCTTTTATCTGATAAAATCTTAGGTGAACTGTATGAAAAGGCAACCCATGTTTTTTCTGCATAATATTATTTTTCTCTTACTATAAATTTCTGTGAGTGGATCACTCATTCATTACTGATGTGTGAATCTTACCTTCTTGGACGTTTAATATATGGCCCATGTATTTTCTGCCTTTGTATATTTAAAATTGATATCAGATCATGTGGGATTTGCTAGTAGTTTATAAGGAGGTTTTCCAGCCCAGAATCATCCAAGGGAGATAGTTAAGTGCACTATGAAATTTAAGTTGTATCTAAAAAAATATATGAGAGTTTTAGCTACAAGCAATAAGGAAGGAATACCCAGCTAGGTCTTCTGGTGTCCTAAGGACTCTGTTTCATTTCCACACTATTGGGCTTTCTCAATCTCATGATTACATCCCATAGCTTGACAACAATGAACTTGTTGACCGACAGGTCTTCTATTTGTAATACCTGCCCAAACTTTATTCTCAATCAGCCTTTGTATGCCTTCTCTCTCTTCCTCTGTTGATTTGCTGAGAGCAATGACACACACACACACACACACATTTGTATTATCGGTACTAAAAAATTATGGGCCATTATCATAACTGCATTCTCAGTACAGTTCAAAAAATCATTCTGCATTATTTAGAAAAGCTTCTTACTTTTTACTTTAGAAAATAGTGTTTTTCCCCTCATCCTTTTAATACAAAAAATTCACTGATGTACAAAAATGTGAAAGTGTGACAATGACAACATATGAAATTCTGTTATTGAAAGTCCCCTTGGGTGCACTCTAGGGCAACAGCTACTCTGATGGAAAATAGTTTTATAAAACCATTTTTTTTTCTCATGAAATAATTTATTATTCTTAGGCAAAGAGGGTAAACTAGTCAATCAATATCAGAGCTAAGTAGATGGTCTCCGTAGTTATTACCAGACTGTGATGAGCCAGAGCCTGAAAGAACCACACCAAGGATTTTACAGACATGGCAAAAGCAAAGCACACAAGGCAGCAGCAAAGTGTGTCTTTATGTCTCCTGGTTCTGACAGTAATTCTCTGATCTGAAATGCAAGGACAATACTAAACCACACCCTCTTCCTAAAGAGAGGCCACTCACTGCTGTGTCTCTAAGTTTTGAAAACACATAATCTTTCCCTGGGACTGGACCATATCTTCCCATATGTGACTGATCATCTTGCTCAAACTTTGGAGGAGATGTCAAAACCAAACAAAAACATAGAGGCGGATTTCTGATGAAGGAATTTTAAATTGGAAATAAAGAACAAGATAGAAGTGCTGGACACACATGTACAGACTGGGGTGGCCTCTGTTATATCGCAAGAAAAAAGGAAAGTTTGCAAGTTTTATTAGAGCAGAACAATTTAAGCCAGTTATTTTTTTAAAAAAAAAAGTTCCTTAGCACTTTTGCTGCTTGCAGGAGCTGACACCTGATTGCTCAGTTACTGATTGTAGCAGTTACTATGTGAAATTGGTCTTAAGGTCATAATTGACAATTCTGCTATTGATTATTAAGTAAAAATAGTCTTTACAGATAAGACAGGCTATTTTCTTGTATTGGTCCTATGATATGATTCCTGGACTAGATGTCTAAGACATGAAATTTCCCTTTTCTTTCTCCTGGCACATTTGTTTCATTTTGATATAATGTGACAAAGATGACCTATTCTCTGTAATGAAGTTGTACAGAAGATAATGCATTTCTGGCTAAGTTGGAGGATAAGGTTGTTGAGTATTTTGAGGGGCAAAAATCCTTTCTCAAGGAAGAAGCAGCTGAGTATGCTCAGAATGCACTTCAAAGCATGTAGTAGAATGTGGGTAGAATTCTAAAAATTGGTAGAACTCTCTGGAAACCTCAGTGATTCTGTAATTAATTTAGCAATGCTATTGGTCCTCTTTTGAAAAAGAAGTTCTTGGTCTCATAGGACACCTGAGTAGGCACCACATTAACTCTTAAAACACCCACTAAAAGATGTGGAAATTTTGTGTGAGTTTCACTGTGCTACCCCAACCCCATGGTTATTTAGACTTCACAAGTGTAAGTATGGATGGATGCACACAATTCTCTCTTCACTTCTAGTCAAGTCAGATATTAGGAATGTACCACAACTGAGTAGGTTCTGATCCACATAGTTTGCTTCTTTAGCTGCGGGCTGTAACCATTCCGCTTGGAGGCCCTGAACCCCTGCCTGGTACCTGATCCCTAGAGCTCTGACATACCTCTCAAAGGTTCTTATCTAGTTTCCATCCTCCCTCTTGTACATACTTGGAATATGCCAATTTACCAGAGCAAATGTCTCAAGTCTTTCTCTCTTGAGCTTTTGGAGATGGTCAGTGTTTTTCTGGTGTCTTGTTTGCAGGAATGATCATCTCACAGTTCAAACTTGGTTGTTCAGCTGAGATCAATATCTTCAACATACTTAGGAGCAGAGGAAGACTTGAACTCCTCTTGGCAGCCTTCCTCCCTCTCTAGATTTTTGGACCTTTTGCATTGATTCAGAATATGTTGGGCCTAATGCCAATTTTTGTGTTTTAATAAACATGCTTTATGAAAATGTTTGTGCTTTAATTTACATGTTCAATTGCTCTTGCAAGCTTCTCCCTCCTAACCTAGAAAAAATCTTATGTGCCTGTGTATTTGAGATAGAATACATCATGAGCTCATGATACAATTATGGTTCACAATCGAGATGAGAGTATTCTACATAACCTCATACACTTTATGCTGTCACTTTTAGGAAACTATGGTTCTCAAGGACTCCAAAATAAATATTCAATTTGTTCCCCAACTTCATAAATTAAAAAATGATGAGAATAAAAATACCAATGGCACAACTAAAAATATCATAACAATAAAGAAGTATTGTGATTGCTGTCATTATCAATTTGATATTCTATTTGTTCTTGCTATTTATCCCATGAAGACTGTGCAGTCAAATATTGATACCCTTTCTTGATAAGCCAAATTCAAAGTGAAATAGAGACATGGCTTGTCGTTTAACAATCCTTATAATATGATAAATAAATAAGGTTGGGTTCTCTAATAAATTGGAAACAATTGGATTCAATATTTATAAAACTATGTTTAAAGTGTTAAATATATGCGCACATCTTTCTGTACATTTAAGACATAAGTAAATAAATCCAAACAGTACCATAACAAAAAATATATCAGGTCAGGTTCGGTTCGGGTATTCTTCCTTTTTTTTTGGAATTCAGGATTGAACCCAAGGGGTACTTAATCTCTGAGTCACTTCCTCGGCCCTTATTTATATTTTATTTAAAGATAGGGTCTCACTGAGTTGCTAAGTGCCTCCCTAAGTTGCTGAGGCTGGTTTTGAACTCACAATCCTCCTGCCTTAGCCTCCCAAGCTGCTGGAATTACAGGCATGCATACCATGCCCTGCGTGTTAGAGTATTCTTAAATTCTTCAAAATAAACATAATCAAGTAAAATAAGAGAAAAAAACATCAAGTTTTAAAATGATTTTTAGTGTGCAACACCAATTCAATGTGGCAAATGTGGAAAGAAAAAATGAAAACATTTTTTCGATCTATAAATAAACAAGGGATTTACATCTAGTATTGTGTCTGATAGTGTTTTAAGTTAATTAGAAGTAATCAAATAAATTGAAAACTAGGCAAAAGTTATGAGCAGGCAATTCACATAGAATGCCTTTCAAATGACTGGTATAATAATAATAAGTTGCTCAATTTCATTAGACAAAAGAGTATTGGATATTAAAACAGTAATGAGCGAACATTTCCTCCCCATTGTTGATATAAATGAACCCTTTAACAGAGTTAAATGCTGAAGATGGAGCAGATGGTGGAGTGGCGAAAATTCTTCTATCACTTTGAAGAATGATTTAAAAGAATGTAGTAAAACTGACATATGCTCCAACTCCACACATATAACCCTAGTACCTCCCCAAAAGAAATGCCAGGGGCACACGTTTGTGAGGATAATGTATAAGGCCACTTTTTGGAAAGTAGGGAATATGACAAAGATATTAAACAATGCACTAGCAAGGAGTTGATCAGGAGACACATGGACTATAAAATGCATGGCAATCCTGTGACAACTCCTTGAACATGTAGTAAACAATGATTAGCCATACAGGTGTATGTGAATACACACAAACACACACTCATACATATTTTAAGAAAATACAGAAATAATTATTTTATATTTAAAAGGTTCATTTGTTTAGATTGTTGGACTTTACAATTTACAAATCACTGTAGTATGCTGATACAGTTTGCATTCTCCAATTGAACACAATGGTATGTCATTGTATGTATTTAAAAACATGATGTTATTTAGTATATGGTCTTCATGTTTAAAAATATAGAAAGTACTACATCTTGATTAATTTTGTCTAAATTTTGTCTAAATCCCAAATAAAAGGAAATGATAATTCCCTATAGAACAAAAATGCCATCTTTGGTGTGTCTTTCAACTCTCCCCATTTCCATGAAGAGATTATATCAAATGAAAGACTAGCATATTCATTTTATGCAAAATCAAGATGCCTCTCCCAGAATTAATGAATGGAATATTAGAATTTCTTTTTGTTTAAAAGAAAAGGGAAGATCAAGAGAAAGAGACAAGGTCTGATGGAAATTTGAAGTTAAAATATTGACACAGAGGATATTTAAACATTTTTAATTTGTTCTAATTAGTTACACATAACAGTAGAATGCATTTTGACACACTGTACACAAATGGAGCACAACTTCTCCTTCCTCTGGATGTACATGGTGCATAGTCACCCCCAGTAGTGTAACCACACATGTATATAGGGTAATAACATCGTCTCACTCCACCGTTCTTCCTACCCCATCACCTTTCCCCTCCTTTCACTCCGCTCTGCCCAATCCAAACTTCCTCCATTCTTCCTTCCCTACCCTTGGCCTCTTTATGGATCAGTATCTGCTTATCAGAGAAAGCATTCAGCCTAGATGTTGTTTTGGGGAGGGGATGGCTTATTTCACTTGGCATGATAGTCTCTAGCTCCATCAATTTACCTACAAATGCCATAATTTCATTCTAGTATCCCATTGTGTATATTTCTTTATCCATTCATCTGTTGAAGGGCATCTAGGTTGATTTCATTGTTTAGCTCTTGTGAACAGAGCTGCTGTAAAGATTGATGTGGATGCATCACTGTAGTATGCTGATTTTAAGTCCTTTGGATATAAACTGGGGAGTTGGATAGCTGGGTTAAATGGTGATTCCATTGCAAGTTTTCTTAGGAGTCTCCATACTGCTTTCAGAGTGGTTGCACCAATTTGCAGTCTCACCAGCAATGTACGAGTGAACCTTTTCCCCCATATCCTTGTCAACACTTATTATTGCTTGTAATCTATTAAGACCATTCTGACTAGAGTGAGATGAAATCATAGAGTAGTTTTGATTTGTATTTCTCTAATTGCTGGAGATGATGAGCAATTTTTCATGTCTTTTAATTGATTGTATTTATTCTTCTGTGAAATGTCTGTTCAGATTCCTTAGTACATTTATGAATTGGGGTTTTTGTTTCTTTGGTGTTAAGTTTTTTTGTGTTCTTTATATATTCTGGAGATTAATGCTCTATCTGAAGTGTGTTTACTAAAGATTTTCTCCCATTCTGTAGATGCTCTCTTCATGTTATTGATTGTTTCCTTTACGAGAAGAAGCTTTTTAGTTAGAACCTATCCCATTTACTGATTCTTGATTTTACTTCTTGTGCTTTAGCTGACATGATGAAGATTTGGGCCTATTTTTTCTTGTATTAGACGCAGGGTCTCTAGTCTAATTCCTAAGTCCCTGATCCATTTTGAGTTGAAGCTTGTGCATGGTGGAGAGATAGAAGTTTAATTTCATTTTAGTTTGTCCAATGTATGTTTTTGGTGACCTTGTCTAGTATGAGATAAGTATATTTATGTGGGTTTGTCTCTGTGTCTTCTGTTCTGTACCATTGATCCACATTCTATTTGGTTTGTTACTATTGCTCTGTAGAATAGTTTGAGGTTCGGTATTGTGATGCCTCCTGCTTCACTCTTCTTGCTAAGGATTGCTTTGGCTATTCTGGGTCTCTTATTTTTTCAAATAAATTTTATGATTGCTTTTTCTATTTCTATGAAGAATATCATTGGAATTTTAACAGGAATTGCATTAAATCTGTATAAGTCTTCTTGTAATATGTCCATTTTCACAATATTAATTTTGCCTATCCAAGAGCATTGGAGATCTTTCCATCTTCTAAGTTCTTCTTTAATTTCTTTAGAAACTATTTTGAAAATTTATACTCCAATAAAATAGAAAATCTCCAAGACATTGACAACTTTCTTGAGGCATATCATATACCTAAATTGAATCAGGAGGACACACACAATTTAAACAGATCAATTTCAAGCAATAAAATATAAGAGGCCATCAAAGCCTACCAACCAAGAAAAGCCCAGGACCAGATGGACTCTCAACCGAGTTTTACAAGACCTTCAAAGAAGAACTAAGGTCATTAATATTTTGGAAAATATAAGCAAAACAAACCAATCCCCAAAAAACCAAAGGCCAAATGTTTTCTCTGATATGTGGATGCTAATACACAATTAGGCAATATGAGGGGTGGGGTATGGAAGAATATAGTTGCTTTGATAAATACTTTGATAATAAATTCAGCAAAGTAGATGCATACTATATCAATACTCAAAAATTAATAAATCTCCTATGTTCTAATAGAAGTTCTGCTGAGAAAGATATCAGGAAAACCATCTTATTCACAATAATCTGAAAATGCAAAATAAAATACTTGGGAATTAATCTACCCATGGAGATGAAATACCTTTAAAATGAAAACTATAGAACACTGAAGAAATAAATTGAAGACCTTAGAAGATGGAAAGACCTCCCATGTTCTTGAACAGGGAGAACTGATATTGTCAAAATGGCCAAAAATTTTACACAGATTTAATGCAATCTTAACCATTATTTTATTTGTTCTAATTAGTTAAACATGACAATAGAATGCACTTTGACACATCATACATATATGGAGTAAAATTTCTCATTCTTCTGGTTGTACGTATTATAGAATCACACCGATTATATAGTTATATATGCACATAGGGTAATAATGTCTGATTCATTCTACTATCCCTCCTACTCCCATACTCCTCTCCTCTCTTTACTACCCTCAACATAATCCAAAGTGACTCTATTTCTTCGTAGCCCCCCAACCCATTGCCTAATTGTGAATTAGCATCAGCATACCAGAGAAAACATTCAGCCTTTGGTTTTTGAAGATTTTTTTGTTTTGCTAGAACAATATCCTCCAAAATATTAATGACATTTTACACAGAATTTAAATAAAGGAATACCAATTTTTTTTGGTAAAAGTAAAATATCCAAAATAACCAAAGCAGGCTTAAGCAAGAGGAAGGATGGTAGAGGCATCACAATATCAAATCTTAAATTATACTATGAGGCTATAGTAACAAAAACAGTGTGATATTGGCATTAAAATAGACATGAAAGCCAATGGAACAGAGCAGAATAGAAGACAGAGACACAGAACCACATATTTACAGTTACCTGATACTTGACATAGTTTCCAAAAATATATTTTAGTGAAAAGATAGCCTTTGTAATAATTCATGCTGGGAAAACTGGATATCCATATATTGAAGAGTGAAACTAAATCCCATCTCTACACAATCTGCACCAGTTCTCCCTATGATTGCATATCCCCCCCCAATGCCCCATCACAAGAGCATGGGTCAAAGGTGTTGGCAAAAAACATGTTACTCAGAAGTTTCAATTGCTCATGGGTGTTTTTTTAATGCTTTTTGAGCACTTCCTTTGAGATTCAATGTCTCTCCATTTATTCCCAAATTCCTGTCTCACCAAGAGCCTTAGAGGGCAATTGAGATAGCAGATAACGAAAGAAAGACTATAAAAATTATAGTTCCAATATCTAAAATTTTGCAGGGATCAATATATACAAGGGCAGTACTTCATAAATGACATTCTGCAGTAAGCCAAGTTTCCCAAAGCATTAACCAGAGTATTGTATTTAATAAGCAAACACATGGAAATAACAAATTCACAATGTTTTTTTTTTCCACATAAGGAAAGAGCTAGAAATCAGAGGTATAGTAAGATTTTGGTCCTTCCCTTTTCAAAGTTCCAATATGATGCTGAGATGGACTAAGTTTTCACACATGCGTCCTTACTCATTCTCCACTTGTCTTTGGGCTGTCATTATTGAGAATTATCTGGTCTGCTGTTGGAGAAACATGGGTATGACCCATGAATCTGATCAACACTTCAGTCCATGAAACATGATCAGTACTGCACTGTTACATGAGCAAGAAATAAGTATTGAATCCTTTGGATCAATGAAATGCTGCCATATAGTAATAATGTTCGTCAACTTAGCTAATAAAGGAATTTATATCTGAGGGTCATATGCTTATCACAAAAACCTAAACCTCTACTGGTTTAGGATTAGCATGTAGCATTGGCATAAGTTTATTCAGCATGAAAGGAAAGGATATCACAGACTGAAAAACAGCTGATTGACATTGAGCAATAAGAAAGCACTTGCTAATTTAAAGTGTCTCAAATAACTACAGGGAAGACCACATGCTGATTGTAGCTATCATTCTAGGAAAAGTGATTAGGAAGACTGAGAATCATTAGAAACATATTTCAAGCTAACAAATGTACTCAGGCAAACACTGAGTAGCTTTCTTGAAGAAATGGATGAGAATAAACAGTAAAAGAGAACCATGTATTGGATTCCAAATTAGAATAAATATGTTCAGAACAATTCCTCAGTGACAAAGTCTAGCACTTCAAAAATAAAATGACAGTCTTATTTGAAAAATAAATCATTTAATAAGATAAATACAATTCTGCAAAAATTATATATGTGTGTGTGTGTGTGTATATATATATATATATATATATATATATATATATATATATAATCTGTTGATACAGATAAAATAAACTAAAGGTGTAAAGTTGTTCATGAAAATCAATAAGATATTTACCTCTGCAAGTAACCAAGTGAGAGCAAGCTATCCTGGGGCATGTGAGGGTCCACACTTTCTCTGCCTTCCATCTCTATACAATGTACAAATACACACACACACACACCATGGAGGAGAAAGATATAGTTTAGTACATTAAAATGTTATCAGTAATAAGTATTACATAGTCAATTTCAAATAAGGAATGCAACTTGAGGATCTCTGCAGAGCTCATTAAAATAATAGTGATGTTTGCACTGAGAGTGATGATACTCATTTGACAGGTAAGACACGTTTCCAAGGAAGACAGAAATTTAGAAGAAGGGGTAGAAACTTGTTTTGAGTTTTCAAGGAAGAAGTGGTTAGTTGTTGTGGTCTAAGAGAAAAAAACCCAAGGAAAGTAATGCCGGATGAAGCTCAGAATCACTTTTTGTACTCTCACTGATGGATGAAGTTTCTTTTGCAATACTTAGAGAAGAACACTAGTACAGCATCACACCAGTGCACTAGACATGGATAGTTCTGCTAACTTATGTAAAACATCCATTCTCAGGGTCTGGTTAGAATAGGATTTGCACTTTTAAACTTATGTTCTTTAACATCAGTGATACACCCTATATTTAGTACTTCTTTAATGACTATTTTCAGTACATCTAAGAACAGATCATTTTAATGTATTTCACATGGAACAGGCCTTGGACATCAGATATATATTTTTTTATACAGCTACATGTGACCTGATTTTCAATCACTTTAATGTTCAGACCTCATCTGTCGATACAGGTAAAGTAAACTAAAGGTGTAAAGTTGTTCATGCAATAAGATATTTACCTTTGCAAGTAATCAGTGAAAGCAAGCTATCCTTCAGCATGTGAGGGTCCACACTTTCTCTGCCTTCCATCTCTACTGTTACCTGCTCTTTCCTTCTCTGCCCTCCCATAGTACTTCCAATGGGGTAGATCCATGAGAAGAAAAGTGTGGCTATATTTTAAATATATTCCTTATGCCTCCTTCATTTCCTGTGCATCGTGATTTTCTGTAGTGGACATGGTGTTGGAGTGTAGTTTATTGTCATGGTGATGCTTTCTTCATCCTCAGCACCACTTAATGCTCTCTCTATGCCTTTTCTTGGTAGGAATTGGGAGGGATGCTAGTGATATGCCTCTACAGAAACTCAACGTCTCCACTTTCATAGCTGGCAATCTTACTGCCAAGTGGAAATTTAATACTGACAGTGGATTCCATTTCTCTGGGAGAATCCACACCATTTTTTTTTAAATATAGGTAATCTTTCCTACTTCAACAATTCATTTCCAACTGTGTGAGGGAAGAACATTTGAAGTGATTTAACTTTTATATAAATATTTTAAGCATCTAGAGTCATTTGTGCTTATACTTACTATCATGTAACAATGATCTGATTGGCATGCTTGTAACTATTATGGAAAATAAACAAACATTTGGATAAATGGGTACTGCTTTTAAACTGTAAGTGATATACTATTGGAAGCATAAACTTATTCTCATAATAGGATTTTTAGACAAATGCTATGACTACATGAAACGCGAATATCAAATATTTATCACGTAATTGCTATCATTGTTTTTTAATATCACCCAGCATTTTCTAGGGAGAGTGCCAGGCTGATTATGTGAGCACATAAAGTGAGTGATGTGTTCTGAATAAAGCCATAGCAATTAGAAGTGAGAACACTGAAATATATGCGGCAGCGGCAAACAGTGGTAGAATAAAAAATACCTCATCTTATATTCTGGTTTGGCACTGGGCTATTGAGTTTAATTATATTAGTCATTAAAATTTTCCAAAATGGAGAGCATTTGCTCAAATTTTAGGATTTTTTAGTAGAGCCATTAATCTAACAAAGGAAAATTATCTGTGTCCATTTGAATGAATTTGGACAAATTACTGCATAAAGTTTAGGGGGAAAATATCCTTCTTCTCTATACTTCATCCAAACCTCTCAAATTAGAATAATCTAAAACCACCAAAATAGACAATAATTCTTATTTTTTTTAACCTGTGAAAAAAAAATTCTTGAAATTTGGGGATTTTTTTTTCCCATTTGAAAAGCATACCCAACATTATTCACTGTTTACTTTTTTAAACAAATATTTAATATTCTGTTCTCATCTTGAGGCACTTGTGGTGGGAATGTACAAAAATCACCTCATGTCTCAAAAGCAGAAACTTTTCCTATGCAGAATCATCATGAAAAGATTCATAGTACACTTCTAGTCTTATCCCCAGACTTGCCTGGGAAATGAATAATGACAGGTGTATGCAACCTGTTGAAACTCGGAACATTCTCACAAGGAAGTGCCTTCTTGTAGAGGTCAAACAGCCAATTTTCCCTGTGCTATTTATGAAATTAAAATATTTAATGAATTTTATAGTATTTCATAAGGATGGGTTTAAAAAACCTAACTTGATGTTTTAGGATTGTTATATAATAGAAAGTGTAAACTCCAAGAGTAAACAACTGAGGAAGCATGCATACATCTATATTTATTGAAAAAAATATCGTTATTGTTTGAAAAGTTGAAAAACTCATCCAATTGAATATTTCATTTAAAGGAAACTCTAACACACACACTCATGCACATACGCAGACACATATCACTAAACCATTTCCATGACTTGGTTAATAAAACTTTCTTGAATTAGTATGAATGTTGCTCAAAGTATGAAATAAGATCAGGATCCAGAAAGTTAGGGAAAATTTTTAAAAATTAAAATTGAAAGGAATTTTATAAGGATGTCATGTGTATGTTAGGACGTAAATAATTAGATTCTAAAAGCTATAACCTATTCAGTCCATCCTAATTTAATTGTACTGACTGGGTGGTACCTGTTGGCAGGTGGGGGGGAGGTGAGTCCCGGGGGGCATGACCTTCCCCAGGTCTCTCTGCTGCTCGGCCACCACACTATTCCCCCATGATGAACTGGCTTGTCTTGGGCACAATACAAAGGAATTTGCTGTGTTTGGAAGACCTCTGAAACCAGGAGCTTCTAATAAATTTTCCTTCCTCCATGTTGTTCTTGGTGAGTATTTTGGTCACAGTGATGCACAATCTGGCTAAAACAATGGATCACAATTGAAAAAGGACAAGAGTTTGGTGGAAGAAATAATGGAGACAAAAAAATAAATAAAAACAAAACCAAAAAACAAAACAAAACAACAACAACACAAACCAAGAAAAGAATGTGAGAAACTAAATGAAGAAAAGGAATTAAATTAAAGGATACAAATTTCACCTGGGGAATACATGTGCTAGAAGTCAGAGTAAGTCACCTTGCGGCAGCATAATTAGGAATTATTCCAAAAGCTTGTGAATGGGGAAATCTGTGTGAATACTGCCACTTGACACCAAGGCCAGGTGTCTTGACTGTGAGTTAACTCTGATGACTTGATATACAGAAAATGTTAGATCTGAAGACTTAAGTTAAAAGAAAAGCTACTGAATTAAGGTCTTCTGAATAATGAATTAACCAAATTTCTGTAGCTGTGGATTTTAGTACTCTAAAATAAGTTAGTTATGTTGATATAAAAAGGCATTGATTCAAAGGAAAAAGAGGGGGATAAATTTGAGAACCAATACTGTGTACCCTCACAGTGAGAATCAAAAGTATATCTTATGTTCTACCTGAACCCAACTTTGTTATTAGATTGTCTTCAATAGCTTTTCCTTTTCAGAGACTGTCCAACTCGAGCAAATAATTTTTTTTGAGTGTGGAAACATTTATTTTTATATTATTAATATTATTATTATGTCTTTATGGTTATACATAGTGGCTGGGTTCATTGATTGTTCATTCCAGGAACATTAGGAAAGACCCATTAAGTCTTCAATAGGAAGTAGTTCACAACTTGTATTATTTTGAATTCCTCTCTTCAAATCTTAGTCTTGCTTGGGAGGCCAAGCTACAAATCAACCATCTTGGACTGTTGTAGCATGATCCTGACCCAATCATCACACGTTCCTATTTTGCAAGTTATGCTTTAAATTCAATAAATGAAAACTCTAACATTCTCTCCCTGAAACACTGGAAAAACTTGTATAGTTAATTCTCCACTTAATTTGAAGGTGAGAAATACACTTAATTTTATTTTACCAGCAGGTGATATTTGGGGAACTAGGTTTGACAGATTTCTAGACACAATATAGTCCTACAAAATACTTAATGCTCTTAATAATAATATTTATTGTAGAACAAAATTTATTAAATCTAATTTTAAATTACTATTCTTATAATCTATAAGAACTCTATAATACTCTTCTTTTACTCTATAATACTCTTATTTTACTCTATAAAACTTCTTCCTAGAAATAAGACATTCTGATATAAGGAGGCTGACTCATAGTGGGGTAGGGAGGAAGAACATGGGAGGAATAGATGAATTCTAGATAGGGAAGAAGAGAGGGAGGGAAAAGGAGGAGGCAGGGGATTAGCAAGGATGGTGGAATGTGATGGACATCATTATCCAAAGTACATGTATGAAGACACGAATTAGGTGTCAACCTACTTTATATACAAACAGAGATATGAAAAATTGTGGTATATATGTGTAATAAGAATTGTAATGCAAAAAACCCCCACAAAGTACATGTATAAAGACATGAATTGGTTTGAATATACTTTATATACAAAGATATGAAAAATTGTGCTCTATATGTGTAATAAGAATTGCATGCATTCCGTTGTCATGTTTTTAAAAAAATAAAATCAATAAAACAATGAAATAAGACATTTGTGAAAACATTAAGGACTTTCTTGGCTTATTTATTTGTTTGATAGAAAAATATTTGATAAATGCTTCATTATGTAAAGATTTATTATAACAAAACATTAGTCATCAGGTGTCTTTTTTTAAAATATTTATTTCTTAGTTGTACACAACACCTTTATTTTGTTTATTTATTTTTATGTGGTGCTGAGGATCAAACCCAGGGCCTCGCACGTGCTAGGCGAGTGCTCTACTGCTGAGCCACAACCCTAACCCCTAGTCATCAGGTATCTTGAAGGGACCCAATATGAAACTTTTAGTAGTCAAGAACTATGGAAGATGTAAAACCTATTTATGGTTTTAGTTGAACAAATGGACCCTCATAATTTTTAAATACTTAGTTTAAGAGACATGGAGTTCTTCAACATGTACATGCCAGTGCCAATTTCTTCCTAGTTTTCTATTTAATTGAACTCCTTAAAATAATATTTCTTTTACCACTAAAAACGTTAGAGGTGTGTGTGTGTGTGTGTGTGTGTGTGTGTGTACTAAATCATATATGGCCTATCTTAAAAATAGATCCTAAAAATACAACCTCAAGGACACTAAGCCACATTTTTTAAAAAATTTATTTTGAGAGAGGGTCTTGCTAAGTTGCTGAGGCTGGCCTTGTACCTGTGATCCACCTGTCTCAGTCTCCAGAGTCAATGTGATGACAGATGTGCACAGCTATGCCCAGCAACACATTCTTTTTGAGCAGAAGTGGACATTGAGAGAAATATTTCTGTGTCTGTAGAGCCTCAGCAAGTTCCACTGAACCCATATTCAGGGCTGTGACATAATACACTTTGGTGGGTGCTGTTCACCTTGAATATGGCTGAAGTTTCATGGGGTAAAACAGCATTGTGATTCTCAATGTCATACACTAAAGGTTCTACAAACAAAAGAAGCAATAAAATTAAAAATTAATAACAAAGTGTAGCTGAACAAGTCAAGGGGTTGAAAACTAAATGGGATTGTATTAAAAAACCTTTAGCAGGAGTGGAATGACAATTAGAAATTGGTAAACAGAGGATACTGCTTGAAATGCTACTAGCTAAAATGTTGCTTTGAAGAAAACTAGTAGTGTTGGATAAAATTACTGAGAAACTTAGAAATGAACACACTATGCCTAAAACTGTGCAGATTGAAATAAAGGGGAAGACTTATATAAAATATTAGATAAAATAGCACTGACATAATCAATCAAATTTATTATAGAGAAAAAAAAAATGACAAGAAAGCCATAACTCAGTTCTCTGAAAAGTGTAATAATGTAGATAAACATCTGAACAACAACAACAACAAAGGTAAAAATAAACCAAGAGGAGATATTTAAAATGAAAAAAATATGTTCTAAAAATTGAAAATTAATTTGATAAATACCATGGACATTTTAACACAACAAAACTGGTGAAGAAAGAAATTTTAAGTAGATCCTACAGAGAACTTTAGCTGAGGGACAAACTTCAGAAGCAGTCCCCTAGACTAGGCACCAGAGAAATCTACCCCATCATCAATAGGACTGTCTATCATGGATGAGTGTGTTGTCGATGCCACAAGAAATCTGCAAGAAACAGTCATGAGAATTGGAAGGGAAAAAATGTGCAAGAGTGACAACCTATAAAATATTGTCTTTGTGAGTTAGTGTGCCAGAAATGAAAGTATGAATTACTTAGGGCTGACATTTTAGTTTTCAAGAACATTTGAAGAATATATGGATGAATCTTAAAAAGGAAGTATTGCAGGTGCTAGGTTTGAGGAACTCAAGCACAACACTGTTCAGGTGAGATTTAATTCTCTTTAGAGTAAAACCATGCACAAGCTTTCCTCGTAAAGCCCAGTTTTTATAATGCAGATTACTATGCAGGATAATCACAACTGAATTTATTATAGTGTCTGCCTAATCACATCTGAATTTATGATAGCGTCCATCTCTCTGCTTATCCATCCTTCCACATACCTTCTATCTTCCCATCAGTCTCTCTACCTACCTCCCTGTTAGTTACATTTATATATTCTTTATGTGTATAGTTGATGTAGCCTTTCAG
Organism: Marmota monax; assembly: GCF_021218885.2. Classification (NCBI taxonomy): domain Eukaryota; kingdom Metazoa; phylum Chordata; class Mammalia; order Rodentia; family Sciuridae; genus Marmota; species Marmota monax. The sequence goes on along the minus strand of NW_026695198.1, from coordinate 4,458,422 downwards.
GAAGAAAGAGGTTGGGACCCTGAATCTTTTCTATTTTGAGGTTTAACATTCTCAGAACATGCCTGGATTTTATTGGCAGGGGTACAATTCAACTTGATGAGAAGAGGTGTGAGACTTAAAACTGAGAGGTGTGTAGTATAAATTCATTTCTCTTACAGCAATTGCCTGTATTTAAAATCCATCAATCTATTCATCCTGGAACAATAGTGATGCTCTGGAAAGACAAGTAAGGGAGCAAAAGTTCAAACACAGAATCCGGAGGCACCAAGAAAGCCTATGAAGAGATGGATGGGTAGGAACTTCACCCAGCATTGGACACTTAAGGCATCATATCACACAGTTTACCTTCATCAGCTCCACATGGCAAATCAAGAGTCGAGCAAGCTAGTGGGGGAAATCAGACTTTCTTGAACTCCTACTGTCGTTTCTAATCTTAGTTCATAAATCATCTCCAGGTATAGCCATGGACTCTGCTATAACAACCATGTAGAGATGTGGACAATTACTTATATTAGAAAGAAATAGAATTTTGGATCATTTGAGTAAAAAAAATGAATTTATCTTAAGGTACGTATTCTACTAATATATTCAGGAACTGGGTGATTAAAAAATTTTATTGTAATAACAATAATATGAATAGATATCAATTACCCTAACACTATCCTTCTAGCATAACTTAGAAAAATTGCTTACATTATTAGATACAATGTGTATAATTTGTAATACAAAACAATTGAAAATATGTGCATTTTTTCTTTATATAACATGAAATTATTGCATTATCTAATATGTTAATACTTTATCAAGTTTTATTATAAGCACATACAATTTCCTTTTCAATCCAGACAAGTCTTATTATAAGCACATAAAATTTCCTTTTGAATCTTTGCCACATTCTGGCAAAGGAGAGGCAGCAGCTTAGGGATTAAGAATGCGAAGGTTTTTTTCTTTCTATTTTAATCAGATTGCCTGGCAATCCTTATTAGCCGTATGACTCCACACAGGTCTTACAACTTCTCTTACTTTGATCAACTTATTCATGGAATATATTGCAAGAACTGAATACAACGGAACAAGTAAAGCTGTGACCTCACTAGCCACACAATAGATAATCTGGAAACTGCAATTAATAGTACTATCTGGATCAAGACTCTAGGTAGTGTTACTCTTTTGAGCTCTGGTTGGTGACCTAGTTTTGAATCTGTTGAATAACCCAAGGAATGAAGCATAGTTTCTCCTTTGCATTCTCTCTGCCTCTGATGCGTAATCTGCTTAGAATAGAAAATGTCACTCACCATGGGGTGTGATATTTTACCCAAGAGACACCAGAATGAGGCGTCATGTTATGAAGTGAAAACAATTGAACAAAATGCAAAATTTCCCTGGGATTCTGGAAATGTCTAGCCAAACCTTTGCCACCATCTTCTTAAGAGTCTATGGATTTCCTCACTTTTCTAATTTCTATTTTTCTCACACTTAAAATTAAGGATATTTATCTTGATTGTTGTTTAATACTGTAGAGGGTATTATACACTATTAGTAATAAAAGGTAACTTTTATCTTAAAAGAAGCCAATCTGTCTTTTTTTTTTTCTTGGTGGTGATATGAGGTGCCCTGAAGTTTCTTGAACCAAATGATAAATGATGACAAATAAGATGGTCTGATTGTTTTTCTTTTTCATATGCATTGTTCCTTCTTTCTAAAAGGAATGAAAGAATGCTTTCTTCATCTTTGATTTGTCTGAGACCTACTATAATATGCCTCAGGTAGGATTTTCCTTTGACTCTCAGTAGATAGTTTCGGGTAAAGAATGGATGACTGTGATGTGTTAAAGCACAAAATCATAACAAACTTAAAGTCCTAATGGGTGTTTATTCATGATTCTTATATTAGGAAATGCCTCACTTTATAAAATAGAATGGGCATCCCAACTCAGGTGAGTGGAGAGGTGACTCAGTGCACAGGTTTTCAGCTGATATCTTATGCTTGGTCCTCCCCAGGCCCTGCAGGGGAAGGGAGGTAGACTCTCACAGGCTTGCTCTTGCTTCATCCTCTGACCACAGCATGAGATGAGCTGCCTTCTCCTGTTTTCGTACGTGTTTCTCATTTTCTTACTCTTTTCCTTGTACTTGCACATATAACCCAAGATAGTCAAACCAGCAGATATCTTCCCAGATACACAGACATAGACATGCTAAAACACTTGTACATAGGGATAACTTTGGCAGCATTGATTCTGTGGTCAAATTATTTTTAAAAACTAGTGCCCATAAATAGATAAAAATGACGAGATAAATAATTATGTTACAACTATATATTGATACTTAAATAGGAAGAGGCAGGTCTATACATGCTAATAAAGCAAAACCTTAAAGTTTGCAGCAAGTGGCCCTTTCTGAGAATCTCACAGAGAAAAGATACCAGTGACTAGGAAACAAGGAACAGAAAGACTTAATTTAAGTATACTTTGCTTTTTGAAGACTATATAACAAATGCTACAATCTAGGCATATGTGCATTCATTTACCAGTTAAAATAATGAATTAACAATTAAGTATTACCAAACACAAGTAATCCTATGAATGTAAAATAAAACCAATGAAATGGTTTGCATTTAACAAAGTCTAAATTTCAGGACTACGTACTTGAAATGAATATCACAGGACAAAATAATAAATCACGATTCTGATTTTTTTTTTACTAATTGATACAGTCTTTTGCAAGCTCTATACTAGATGTTTTGAATTTTTTTTTAATTTTTATTATTGGTTGTTCAAAACATTACATAGTTCTTGACATATCATATTTCACACATTTGATTCAAGTGGGTTATGAACTCCCATTTTTACCCCGTATACAGATTGCAGAATCACATCGGTTACACATCCACTGATTTATATATTGCCATACTAGTGTCTGTTGTATTCTGCTGCCTTTCCTATCCTCTACTATCCCCCTCCCCTCCCCTCCCCTCCCATCTTCTCTCTCTACCCCATCTACTGTAATTGAATTTTAAGTGCATAAATAAGAAACTTTCCTTTCCAGTTTGCTCAATGGTACACTTTCAGCTTACATGAATTAATAGTTTTCAAAGCTGCCTTGGTAACCAACAACGAGTGCTTCAGGCACTAGAGGAACTGGTTTAATGCACACATCTTCTACTTTGTAGGCACATTTTCAGATTTAATTAACACTGAAAATGTGCATTGAATTTTTGTTAAGAAGCTTTTATAAAATGCAAAGAGTTGTTGAGATTTGATTTAAAATTAGTAAATACCTAAGAAAATTAGCATTTATATGACATTTTGTGCCATTAGGGAGATTTGCAAATATCAACCTCTTAATCTTTTCAAAACATCTTTCTAATGCCATTTATGGAGAATTTTTATAAAATGATATTATTAAAATCAGGAACATAAAATACAGTGTTATATGATCTCACATGCATCTCACTGTGTTTAAGCATGGATAATTCTGAAGTTATGCAAATAAAAGTTACTTCCTATTCAATTTTATATTTTCTTTTACAGTTTTTGCTGTATATTAGTTTTACACTTTAATGAATATTTCATAAAACTATAATAAATGTTCTCATTTACATCTGGATATTGAGTTGTTTTAAACACATACAATTTAACTTTTGTTTCAGCATCATATCTAAGAACTCTCTTACGGAAGTTTGCAAAAGTTGTCTTTTATGTGTTCCAATAAGTTTCACCCTTAGACTACAATCTATTTAATTTTAGCAGGATACAATATATGGATTAAAGGTTATTATTTATTTATTTATTTATTTTGCACACGGATATCTGATGCTACAGTATGTTTGTTGAGAATTGTACCAGAATTACAATTGTCCTTGAAACCTTTTGGAAAATAATTGAACCCATATGTGTTGGTTCAGTTCTGGACTATAATGATTTCCAATGAACTGTTAGTCTATCTTGGTAGCATACCATACTGTCTTGATTAGGGTAGATTGATATTGTCTTAAAATGCTCCAAATAGTATAATTTCTTCAATTTTGTCCTTTCTTATTTAAAGATGTTAGGACTATCCCAGATCGTCTGCATTTTCATTTGATTTCAGAATCATTTCTCAACTGCTACCAAACATGACCATTGGTCTTAGGGATAGTCTGTCACTGAAAAGGTGTGTTTGTGTGAGTGTGTGCACATATGAGGACAAAAGGCATATTAATGATATTGAGTCTTCATAATATGCAAAGGACATCTGATCATTTACTATCCTTTACTATTTCTTAGTAATATAGTAAATATGTTGTGCTACTAAATCTTCACTTTCATCAGATTTAGTTTAAGTATTTAATATTTTGAATTTATATAAATCATGGTGTTTTTTTTCAATTTTTATTTTTGCTTTTTTGCAATGTAAAACTCTAGGCCTTTAACATGCTAGGCACCTGTTCTATGATTAGCTTCATCGACAGCTCTACATTTCTATTTCTGATGATTTCCTGCTAATTCATATAAAAAGTACACTTTTGTATACTAATTTTGTGTATGGAAAACATCCTAAATATATGTAGAAGCTCTATATGCTTTTTTGTAGATCCCCAAAATGTGTCTTTTTGTTATTGATTGCTAATTGTATTCCATTGTTTTCAGAGAACATAGTTTGTGTGACTTTAACATGTTTACATTAATTAAGGTTTTTGTTTTATGATCAAGAACATTGCCTTTCTTGGTGAAAAGTTCTTATGTACATGCACTTGAATGTAATATATACATATTACATTCTACTAATGTTAGGCTGACTATTCCATAATGTCAATTAATTTACTTTACTTTGGTGAATAATGCCTTTCCCCTTTTCCATATTGCTACTGATTTTCTATTTTCCATCATCACTGGAAAAATTTGTTGAAATCTCCAATCATAATTGAAGTTTTATCTATTTGTTCTTGAAGTTCTATTAGATTTTTATTTCATAAGTTTTAAATCTCTGTTATTAACAGCATGAATTCTGTTTCTTTCTTGAACATGAACATTAAAATATTCTTGAAAATATTTGCTATGAAATGAACTTTGATATCAATATCAAACTTAAATCTTTGTCTTGGTTTGTGTTAAGCATGATAAATTTCCACCTTTTATTTTAATCTATGTTTTTCATAATATTTAAAATGGTTTATATGTAGAAAGCAAATGGTTGGGTGTTGGGAGCCTAAATGAATCCTTGCTTTGAACTGCCCAGAGACAGAGGAAGGCACATCCCTAGTTAATTTCTGGGGGCAAAGGTGAGGAGATGTCTGCCTGGTTGTCTAGTAACACCCTATTTAGAGGGAAATCCTGTGGTTGCCATGGAGTTTATCAGCTCATGACCTAAGGTTCAGGAGCCAGCCACCCAGGGCAGGAGAACTGTGCATGCAAGTTGATGACTCTAATCGGACTGTTCAAACTTCTGATCTCAGTTCTGTTTTAAAGTAACTTTCTCACAATGAATTCCTTTGATATAAAAATCCTATAAAATAAGCTTGTGGAGCCTGCTCACCATCAGTCTTCTTCCTGTTTCTGAGGTCAGCTGAACCACTGGGTCCTGCTTTCTCTGTTTTTGTGTTTGTTCCTTTTTTTTTTTTTCCAAAACCCTCATCAGCCCGCTTCAGAGAAACTGAGTAAATGGTCACACTGGAAGCAATAGTTGGTTCTTCCTATTTGTCCAATCTGATGATCTCTTTTTCTCTCAATTGAGATTTTACGTAATTTACATTTAATGTTACTATTTAGCCCCAGAGTTTAAACCTTTCCTTGTTTTCTATTTGTTTGTTTTATGTTTCTTTGTTGTTTATTTTCTGGATTAGTATCTTTTATATATTTTTTAAATACTTTTGCTGGCCTATTTGTTAAAACTGTATCTGTTTTATTTTAATAGAATATTAGGTTTTATATTGTATAGATTTAACACGGCCCTCTACACATTTGTGATATTATGTCATTTCACACTTAGCAGAGCTGGCAAAAGCACACTTCTGTTTTTCCTATCTTGGCTGCGGTATTTTGATTTCCATAGATATTTACTTCTACCTGTATCACAGACCATGTGCTACCTTGTTACCATGTTTTGCTTTAATTATCTTTTAAACAGGTTCAAATATTTATTACTTATCATTTCTTTGTGAAGAACCAGATTTTCATAAATAATTATTCTTTTCTGCACTTTTCACAGATATTTTTCTGTGTATTGAATTCCAAACTGGCTGTATTTGCCTGTTGTCATTTTAAAGGTATTGCTCACTGCCTTCTGGATTTGCTTGGCCCTGTAAATGTAGCATTTTTGCCTTCTTGAGACTCATAGTTCTATCTAGATTCTCTGCTCCTGCCACTCAGGATGGAAAACTTTCTCTAGGCTGAAAGATGCAGTCGTAATAATCACCACCTAGATATCCATTTCTCTGGTTCACTATCCTTCATTGCTTCATGTGAAATTCCTTGAGAATACTTTTTCATCTATTTTGTATGACTTTTCAGTGTTTCATGTGAGAAGATATTTCAAATCCCTGATACTTCATCTGTATCAGAGGCAGCAACCTCAAGAATGCCCAGTAATTCTGAGTCTCTACCATTTTTCATCTTAGAAGTAAATCCGTAATGGTGATAAATGCCAAGATTTTCCATCTGCAGTATGGGGTTTATCTAAGATAGGGGTCAATATACTACTGCCTATATGAAAAAACAAATCCAGCCCATCAACCTATAAACTCCCCCCCCCCCGCCGCTTTTTTTTTTCCTTCACATGATCTTTCAGCCAGGGAATAATCTTTATTGTTTAAAAAGTTTTTTTAAAGAAACAAAATATACAAAACATAGAAAATTTCAGCCAAGTCTGATGTTGTCCATAAATAAATAAATGGACTACCATTTGGTCCTTTTTAGGGAAAATTCAGATATATAGACCTTTATACCTGAAAAATATATTAGAGATTATTGTAAGAGAAGAAATGGAAGTGTTTGTGTAGGGGTTGAATATTATATTAATTTGCTGTTTGCTTTAAGTAGCCATACCAAATACCTAATCTATAAATAAGGATATCAATAATAGCAATTTCATAAGACACACTTGGATAATAACATATAAGTAGTTGTTGTCTGGAATACAATAAATTTGTAACATTATTAAAAATTTGGTATCATCAGGATTTGGGCCCTTTTAAATGATTGCAAAACCAAAAGTACTGTATGAAAATTTGGTGTTTATATCAAAGTCTCTTGTTCTTTATCACATTATCACATTCATGTGTTTTTATAGTAGCATGTACTAACATTCTGAACAATTTCTTAGGTAAATTTTACATTATTTTATCTTACAGTTAAAAATGTGACTATATATTAACATGGTTTCTTCACACTTTTAACATACTTGGAATTGCTGGTGATATTTCCTATGACCTCGGAGGTTTGTATTAGCAGTAAAGAGCCTCTGAGGTTTCTTGCTTTAGAGAAAAGATGCATTTGTGTAATTGATACATTCACCAGAATTATAAGAATTAGAGCAAAAGAAAATAATCCTCTTTTACAGTACTTATGATTGAAATCCAAATGTCTTCAGTCATAACAAATAATACATAATGCTATTCAGTGACTTTGGTGCTTGCTTATGGCCAGCACAGTGTACCTACTTGTTCATATACTTGTTGACACCAAATCGAAATACAGACATAATTTTTGAGTTAACTAAAAATACTCATTCATATTCTATAAAATTCACTGGTTAGTTTTCAGACTTTTTTTTATTATACAGCAACATTTTTGTTGTTGTTGTTGCATCTCACTAAATTAATTCCATGACCTCTAACAGGATGTGAAATGAGTTTGAGAAAAATTATTTAACAATTTAGATTAACACACTTGGATTCTGTAGTGACGATGAGTTTTTCATTGCTCCTTTTTGCATTACTGTTAGCTGATCTATCTATCTCTCTCTCTCATGCGCGCGTGTACACACACACACACACACACACCTAAACACAAACACAGTTTGGTAACATTTTAGTGGAATTTTGTGCCCATATGATAAGTAGAAAATTAGCTCCAAGAGGGAAGCACTGATTGGGAGATTTTCATTTTTGGACAGATTTTGGTTGAATAATGAGCTCAGAGTAGAACCCTGCAACTCTAGTATTGCGCAGTTGGTTTATTTGCTTCCTGTTTGCTTAACTGTTTTCCTCTGTCTCTCTCCCTCATCATGTTGCTCAAATAATTTCATGCCTCTCTCTTTGTGCAAGCTTCTCTTTATTATCATAATATATCTCTCATATATTCCTAAATTGACCAAATCTTCCAGGCCTGGTGGAGACATTAAAGAGAAGAAACAGAATCATGAGCCCTAAATGTCTGACAAGATGAGTCAGCGCAGATGACCAACAGGAACAAGTTTATTTAGGACTATCTTGACAGTTTAACTTTAATAACAATGTTGTCACAAAAATAACAACTTTATTTTCTCTTTAAAAATTTTCTTTTTTCTGTGGATTAAAAAAAATTGTTTCCAAGATTTTGGTTTACAATTCTGTTTTGAGACTAACCAGGTGCTCTCTCTGCTGTTCTTAAAACATTAAACAAAAGGGCTAGAAAGAAAGGAGAGAAAAATGAATTTACAAATGTTATGCAGCAAACATTTTCTGTCTTCTAATTTAACTCCCACATCACAGTGACAAAAAAAACAAACAAACAAAAAACAGGTTTGGTAGTTTTATTTTATCTGATTTATTTTGTGTGATAAATAAGTCAGTATGAAAGGGACATATAAAACATATGTGAACATCATGAGAATTTCATTATTCCAGTGATTAATGTGGGAGTTGAGCAAGACTGAGCAAGTGGTGATACTTACAGATCATTCTCTGATATTTCAGCACTACAAAGTCTTCACACACTTTTAAGTGGTAAGAAAGGTTTATCTTAATATATCCTTCATTCTTTCCTGCTAACCATATTGTCTTCCACAACAAAAATGACAATATAAATGTGCAGATTTTAGTGCCAAATACTGTCCTTGAGTCTATTCGGTCTCATTACACTCCCCAGACCCATTCGATTGATCTATAGGTAGACCCTAGTTCACACACCTGCTCAGGTGACTGGTGCTCTCTAAGAATATGCTCCCTCCAAGGGAAGCAATATGTCATCTTAGGACTGTAGTCAGTTAAAAAAAAGATCATATATGAAATAACCTTTTCACAAAAAGCAGAACAAACAGAACTGAGGAATATATTTTAAAATGCTGAAAGAGAGGTATAAACTAAAAGCTATCAGACATGAATAAAATAAGAAAGTGTCACAAATAACAAGACAGATGCAGAATGTCGATATCTTTATAGTAGTAGTTCCATAGAGATACACAAATAAATAGGAGGGGATATTTGAAAAAGTCATAACTGAGAATGACTTGATATTTTCAATGGAAGTAGAACAATTCCAAATCTTTATTTTTTTATATTGAGCTACCATAGAATTTAAATAAGAAGGCAAGAGAGTATATACTCTCACAAATTTAAGACACTGCGTTCTTTCTTCTAAAACCTTTCTATAACAGCAATCCAAAAGGATAAGAAACAAATCCAGATGGAGTTTTTAAGATTGGAAAATAAAGCAATTAAAAAAAAAAACGTCGGAAAATTTAATATTGTATAACAAATAAGAAACTAAACAAAAATTAACAATGAATGTTCATGGTTATAAAAAGGCACTGTGAAATTCTAAAAGATACCAACCCAACTGGGGCTGGGTTGATGGTATGATGTGACATGGAGACAGAGAGGAGGGAGCTGTTTAAGACTTGTAGTGCAAGTTAAAGCGTCAACCAATAACTTCAGGTGAAGCAGTGTCGCAGTGATAATATGATGTTCACAGTTCTATAAATCCTCTAATAAATAACAAGTGTGGTGAATGAAAATACCACTAACCTCCTCAGCAAAAACTAGTTGACTGGGTTTCTATACAAATCCTGGAACACAATTGGTTGGGAAAGAAGAGGACTAAAAGCTTGACTAGGGGTTTAATCTCTCTATCAAGGAAGCAAAAGGAAAAGAGTGAGCTGTTTTTAGGACTAGCTTTTAATTTTGAGATAATTCTAGCTTCAAGTACAATTGTAAGAAATAATAAGAGATCCTATGTACTTTGTATCCATTTTCCCCCAAAGGTAACATCTTGCAAAATTGTAGTTTACATCCCAAACAGGACGCTGACAGGAATAGAGCAAATTACAGAACATTTCCATTTCCACCAGGATCCCCAATGTGGCCCTTTTATAGCTACCCACCACTTCCTACCCAGCTGCCCCAACCATGACACCTGGCAACCAGTAACTGGCTGTTTCTATAATTTTGTAATTTTAACACTGTTATATAAAATGAATCATACAATATGTGACATTTTAGGGTTGACTCTTAGAAAAATAATGTGGAGATCCATACAACTTTGTAGGAATTGCGATTTGGAAAAAAAAATTCTGAGTAGTGTTAAAAAGTATTGATTTTTCACAGTTTAGACATTCACACATTCATATAAAAGGGATTTAGGTGTTTTCAGTTTGGGGTTTTTACACATAAAGGTACTGTGAATAATCATGTAAAAGTTTTGCATGAACATAGATGCATATGCATTTCCTGAACCAAACACCCAGTGCTTCAATTGCTGGGTTATGTGTTAATAGTATGTGCTGTTTTAATAAGCACCTGCCAAACTGTTTTCAAGGGCATGTGTACCATTTTACATTTCTATCAATGATGTAATAATGATCCAGCTTCTTAGTATTGTAGTCAGGATATTGCACAGTTTGTTTGTTTGTTTGTTTGTTTGTTTGTTTTTCTTTTTGCAGTGCTGAGGTTTGATCCTGAGGTCCAGTTTTATTTATTTATTTTTTAAATCGATTCTGATAGGTGACACGTCAGTTTGGTTTTACTCTATTTTCTAATTGGAATGTTCTATGTTGTGTGTGTGTGTGTATGTGCACGTGCGCGTGATTGCATTTTGAGAATTTTATATATTCTGGGTATGAGTCCTCTGTTGGGTGTATGATTTACAAAAGTGTATTTCAAGTGTGTAGCTTTACTTTTGACACCAGATCAGATCTTTTGGAAAACCTAGGTTTAAATTTTATGAAAGCTCAGTTTATTATTTTTCTTATTTTATAGATCATGTTTTTATATCATTTAAGAAATTTTAATTGTGCTAGATTCTAAATATTCTCTACTGTGTTTCTTCTAAATGTCATAGCATTTTATACTTCACATTGAAGTCTATGATTCATTTTATTTTGTATAAGTTGTATATGAAGGGTTAAGCATTTTGTTGTTGTTCTTTTTAATTATTGTTTCTTCTTCTTTGTTTTTTTTTTTTTCCTGACTTATAGATATCCAATTGACTTAGCACCATTTGAAAGAAAGTCTACCCTATCTCCAGCATCAAAACTCTCTTGGTTATGCATGGATATTTTAAGGTTCTGCATTCTGTAGCACTGATCTGTGTATCTGTCACTTTAAAATACACATCTTCTCAAATATCATAGCTGTGTGGTAGAGTCGTTATTAGGTACAATGACTCTTTGGCTATCCTTCCTTTCTATTATTGTTTTAATTATTATAGAGCTCTTCCTTAATTATTTCTATCGGAGATTTTAAATAATAATATCTATATTCACAAAAATTTTGGCTGGTATATTGATATTATACCAATCTTGCTGCTAGTAAATATGCATATCAATTTGGGGAGAATGGATTTCTTAAGTAGGTTGTCCATTAAAAGAGTATATGTATCTTTATTTAAGATATTTTAAAAAATTCTTTCATCAGCATTTTGTGACTTTCAAGATACAATAGATACTATATATACTTTATTGTTTATTTCTAAGTACTTGATTTTATTGGAAAACATTATAAATGGCATCTCCATATTTAATTTTGATTTCCCCATTGTCATGATCAGTGTATAGAAATGCTGTGGATTCATTTTGTTCTTCCTCCTATGGTTCCTTAAGGAAGAGGGAAGCTGAAATTATATATCACATTTTCTTTTAAATCTTGAATTTGCATTTTTAACAAATTCTTCACATTTGTATAATTTACTTTTAGACTTCCTTTTTGGTCCATGGATAAATTTGAATTCTTTTGTTTACTTTTCAGTTTTTTTGGATATTTTCCTGTTGTCATTCTATTTTTCTTAGATTAATTCCATTACAGGTAAGATAATATGATCTGTATGATTTCAGTGCATTTAAACTTCATGACATTTGTTTTATGGCCCAGGGTATGGCTTCTCTGATCCATGACCATGTGTTTAAAAATGTGAATTTCAATGGTGGTGGAGCGGTGGGAAGAGTGTGCATATGTAGTTAGGTTCTGCTATCTAGCCACCAATTTTCTGAACAGCAGCTCCTTCAGGTTCTGAAAGAAGGGTTTTGAATTCCCACCTATAATTGTGTGTCTGTATGGTTCTCATTTCAGCTCTATCAGTTATTGGTTCATTTCAGTGCTGCTCTTTCAAATGTATACATTAATGGTTGCTGTGTGTCTGGTGGATTAAACCTTCTATTGTTAAGCAAGGTCTCACTGATCTCTAGTAATTAACTTGGTTCTGAATTCTGCTTTATTGCACGTTAATATAGCTTCACTGGCACTTCTTTTTCCTATTTTATTTTTTTATTTGCTCTTTTCAATATGCATGACAATAGAGTGTATTTAGACATATTTTATATATACACACATACACATGGAATATATTTTATTCTAATTAGGATCCCATTATTGTGGTTGTACGTTATGTGGTGATTCACTGAGGTGTATTCATAATGCACATTGGAAAGTTATATTGGACTCATTCTACTGTCTTTCCTATTTCTATCTTCCCTTCATTCCACTTTGTCTAATCCACTGAACTTTTATTCTTCTCCTCCTTTTACTGATATTTTAAAATAGAATTAATGCTAGTACCTTTATCTTTTTTCCCCAATATTTCACTTGTCAACCTACTTTTTTGGATTTGATATGAGTCTCTCTTTGACAACATATTGGTAAGTCATGATTTATTTTTTTGGGGGGTACGGAGGGTAATCACAGTCTAGGTTTATCACAGTCTAGGAATTGAACCAAGGTGCACTCTAACACTGAGATACGTCCCTATCCCTTTTCATTTTGTTTTGTGACAAGGTCTCACTAAGTGGACCAAACTGGCATTGAACTTGTAATCCGTCTGCCTCAGCCTCCCAAGCTGCTGGAATTGTGTGTATGCACCACCACACTGGGTGATATCACTGGGTGATAAATGGATATTTTTTGTACATGCTGTTTTTTTTTTTCCCCATCACTGTCTGTTTTACCTTCTTTTGTCATGTTTCAATTTTTTAAAGATTTTATAGTGATTTATTTAGTGGATTTTATATAACTTTGTTGTTTCTTTTCAGTATGTACTTTTGGTATTTAAATATATCTAGCATGGTTTATCACTGTCTGCTACATAGGCATTTTACCACCTTGAGTCAGAACATTTATTTACAGTTAGTTTTCTTCTTTCTCCACCATCACACACACTTTAAAAAATATGATTGCTTAAGAGTTTCTTTTATGCATCTTGAGCACCAAGTGAGATATGTTGTAATTCTTACTTCCATGATCAAGTAAGACTCAAGTAGCTCTGAGAAATAGTCTATTATATTATATTATATTTAACCTTATATTTTAAACTATTCTCCTGTCCTTTTTTTCCCAGTGTGAAAACAGATCTTCTATTATCATTCCTGTTCTGGTTAGAAATCTTCTTTTAGCAAATTTCTAAGAATCTCATTTTTTGAAAAAAAAATCTGTTAGTTTTTGTTTGTCTGAAAAGTTCTTTTATTTCTCTGTCTTTCTGAAAAACTTTCCTTTTCCAAATATATAATTTATGGCTTAAAATATTTCAAATTTTAAAAAATATTGTACCATTTTTCTCTGGGCATTTTTGTTTTAGATTATAAGTCTGCTATCATTCAAATTAGTTTTAGCCTTACTGTGGATTTCTTTGAGTTTATTTGGCTTTGTTATTCTATCAGGTAAATGTCTTTCAGCAAACTTTGAAACTTTTCTACTTTTATTTTAAAAAAATATTTTTGGTAGCTCATTCTGCTCTCCTTCTGTTACACTAAGGATATGAAAGAAAATTCTGTTGCTCTTATCTCAAAAGTCTCTGAGACTTTGTATTTTAACTTCTTAAAACAATATATTTCCTCTCTCTAAAACAATATATTCCCTCTCTCTTGATTAAGTAAATTGTTCTGTCCTCTTGTTTACTGATTCTCCTTTCTGAAATCTTCACTCTATTTTTGAGCCCATGAGAGGAATTATTTATTTTAGCTACTATATTTTTTATTTTTTTCTTTGTGGATTTTATAGCTTTATTGAAGCATAATTCTGATATTATAAAGTTTACTCCTCTAAAATTTACAAGTAAATGGTTTTAATATATTCACAGAGCTGTGCAACCATTTCCACTCTAATAAAAAAAACATTTTTACAAAATTAAGAATAAATTTTGACCCATTGAAGGTCACTCACTACTCCTCTTGTTCTCTTGCCTTCCAACCATAGATTCAGGCAACCACTCACATACATTCTATCTTTTATTCTGGATATTTGGAATCAAACAATTTGTTGTTGTTGTTGAAACCTTGACACTTAAAATAATATGTCAAATCTGGAAATCAGTTTGCCCCTCTTGTGTGGGGTTTGTTTTTATTTCTGTTTTCTGCTACATGTGTTGTAGTTCATCTGCTTATTTACTTTACTGGCCATTACTCTAAAGTCTGTACTTCCTGAATTGTTGGAAATTTTTAGCCATAAGTGCTGCTACAGAAATGAAGGAGGGTTCAGTTTCTTAGCATTCTTTGCTGGCACTTGTTATTGCCAGTACAAGGAGATTTAGCCTTCCTACCTGATACCAAGCTGTTTATCATTGTAGTTTTGATTTTCATTTCTCTAATAACTAATGATATTTGATATCCTTCCATGGAGTTTAATGATAACTTTTATGTTGTCTTTTGAGAAATGGTTGTTCAAGTCCTTTGCTCCTCCCCCGCCCCATTTTCTTATTGTTGAGCTGCAAGATTTCTTTATTCACAATATTCTGAATACCATCCTTTATCAGATCTATGGTTTGCAATTTTTTCCCTTATTTTGTGGTTTACCACATAGAGGTTTTTCCTCTGATAAATTCCAATTTTTCCACTTTTGTTGTTGTTGTGTTTTTGTTATAAAGTTAACATAAGTTAAATTTGATATTTTTTCCTGTGAATTTTAGAACTTTAGTTCCCACATTGATGGTCTATGATAAATTTTAAGTTTGTTATTGTGTTTGACATGGACTTCATTTTTTTAGAATATAGACATTCACTTGCCCCAAAATTATTAGCTGCAATGTTTCTTTCCCATGTCTATTGACTTGTATTTGCAACCTTGGCTCTTTCAACATTCTTTTAGATAATTGCAACATCTGATTCCTTACTGTGTTATTATTTGGTGACCATCAGCTCTCATTTTTGTTATTGATATTGTTAGTGATTTTCAATTGTACCTGAAACTTTTTGGATTTTAAGTTAGGAGGCTCTGATTTCTATTTAATCTTCTTTCATACCACAAGGGTCAGGTGGATGGTGTGTGTTACCTCCTCACTGATACAACCCCAGCAAGTGTGTCACACAGCCTCATTGCAGATAGCTCCTATGAGAACAGCTCCCCATAGGACCCTCTGACACTCTCCTGGTGAAAGGGGCACCTGTTCTCACCATCTTAGGACCCAAGAAGGATGACGTAAGATGTCTGCGCTGATTCTACCTGCCTCTAGGTGGGAGAAGGAGGTAGAAAAACTCACACCTCTGTAGCTCCTTGGTGGATATGCTCCTTTCTAGCCACGCTGATATCAAGGAAGGGATGGGGTGCAAGGAGTCATGCCTCTCACTCCACATTCTGACTGACCTCCAGTGAGGGTGAGGGTTCTAGGACACACACAGCCCACACTGATGACAGAGAAAGGGAAAACCAAATATCAACCATGCTACTTCACCCCTGAGATGGGAACTTCATGCAATGTTGAACACTGGTAGTAAAATAACATGTACCATGATTATGACTAAAATTCCATGGAAGACAGTGTGTGAGAGAGGCACATTAGAACAATAAGGTTTGTACTTCAATGTCAGAATATTATTTGAATCCTGAGCCCCATATTTTCATTTTTTCAGCCATAATGTAATAACTATACTGACTTTCATTGATTTGACACTATTTGGAGTTTATGAAACAAAGCAATATACTATAGTTGTCCCTAGGTATCTATGGAGGATGGGTTCTAGTACCTACAGAAAGCAAAATCTGGTTTCTCAAGTCCTTACATAAAGTATCATAGCATTTACATGTAGCCTGTGCACTTACTCCTTTACAAATTACATAATCTTTAGATTATTTATAATTAAATAACATATAAGTGGTGGTGTTCTCCTCTATTGTTTAGGAAATAGTCAAGTAAAAGTGTAGATGGTATAGATGTATTTTTTGAAAAATATTTTTGATTTATCATTTCAGTCACCTTTTTTTTTGCTGCTGTGGACAAATCATATATCAAGAATAGGAGGAAAAGTTTATTTAGGGGCTCACGGTTTCAGAAGTCTCAGTGCATATATGGTTGACTCCATTTCTCAGGGACTAAAACAAGGCAGAGAATCATGGCTGGATAGTGTGGCAGAAAAAAGAGTCTGGGAAATGGAACCAGGAAATAGAGAGAAAGAGGGAGAACCCCCCCACACACACACTGACAAAATATTGAAACAAAAGCATGCTCCCATCAACCCACCTTCTACTATAGCCTACGTGCCTACAGTCACCACACAGTCTATTCCTACCAGTGAGTTAAAACACTGATTAGGCTAAGGGTTTTATAACCCAATCATTTCACCTCTAAACCTTCTTACATTTTCTCACACGTGAGTATTTTGGGCACACCTAATAACTAAACCATAATATCCATAGTAATTAGTTGAATTAGTGGATGTTAAACTCACAGATACAGAAAAACAACTTAGGTTTACATATAATTTTTTTATGAAATATTTTACGTAATTCAACAACGTTATTGTATTGTTATATAGTAGTAATTCAGTCATCCTTATTTTATCACAATAGATCAATGAGTGAATCTACTGCAATTTATTTATAATTTCTAATATTCAAATGTATTTTTAATTGTGAAAAGTTGTACGTATTTTTGTTGTACTACATGATTTTTTAATATATGCCCATATTGTGGAATGGCTAAATCAAGCTAATTAACATACATATGACTTCATATACTTTCAAAAACTCTTATTTTTACTTAACAAACAATAGTTGTGTATTTTTATGAAATACGGGTGACATTTTGATCTGTGTGGATTGTAGAAAGGTTCAATGAAAAAAAATAATATATCCATCCAATTAATATATTCAATTCCATTCATATTGTGAATGGCAGAAATTCCCTCTTTTAAAGACTATATGGTATTCTATTGCACACATACACCACATTTTTTAATCCATTCATCTGTGGAGGGACACTGAGGTTTCTCCTCTGCCTTAGCTATGTGGATAATGCTTCAACAAACATAGAAGTTTAACAATGCTGGTCTGAACAATGAGTTCTCAATAAGACTCTGAAAGCCAGGGCAACACAATTCAAAATGAACAAATTTTGTTCATCAAACAAAAAACTTCGGCATCTATACACAATGGAGTATTACGTAGCACTAAAAAATGACAAAATCATAGAATTTGCAGGGAAATGGATGGCATTAGAACAGATTATGCTAAGTGAAGCTAGCCAATCCTTAAAAAACAAATGCCAAATGTCTTCTTTGATATAAAGAGAGCAACTAAGAACAGAACAGGGAGGAAGAGCATGAGGAAAAGATTAACACTAAACAGAGACGAGAGGGGGGAGAGAAAGGGAGAGAGAAGGGAAAGCATATGGAAATGGTAGGAGACCCTCAATGTTACACAAAATTACATATAAGAGGTTGTGAGGGGAAGGGGGGGGAAACAAAGGAGAGAATTGAACAACAGCAGATGAGGTAGAGAGGGAAGATGGGAGGGGAGGGAAGGGGGGATAGTAGGGGATAGGAAAGGTATCAAAATACAACAGTCACTAATATGCCATTATGTAAAAACGTGAGTGTGTAACCGATGTGATTCTGCAATTTGTATTTGGGGTAAAAATGGGAGTTAATAACCCAATTGAGTCAAATGTATGAAAGATGATATATCATGAGCTTTGTAATGTTTTGAACAACCAATAAAAAATAAAAAAAATAAATAAAACTTCTGCACAGCAAAAGACTCAGTGTAACAGAATGAAGAAACAAATCACAGATTTGGGGAACATATTTGCAAACTGTATTGATATCAAGGCTTTAATGTACAGATATATAAGAAATTCAATTGAATAAACAGGAAAAAACAGCTTAATTTAAAAAATAAGGAAAGATTCAAATTAGATGTTTCTCAGAAGCAGGCATACAAATAAACAACAGATATATAAAAAAGTGTTCAAATCTCTATCAGAGAAATACAAATTAAAACTGTAATGAGATACCACCTCATACCTGGTAATATAAAAAATGATGAAGGAAATAAAGAATTGGCAAGGATATGGAGAAAAAGTAGTTCTTTTACACTGTTGGTGAGATTGTAAGTTAGTTCGGCAATTTTAAATAATAGTATGAAGGTTCCTCAAAAACTAAAAATATAGTTATCAATGTCCTGACTTATAGCCAAAGAAATTAAAATCATTGTGTTGGAAAGATATCTACACTCCCGTGTTCATTTCAGCTTTATATATTTATGGTAAGAACAGTGAAGATTTACTGTTTCAGCAATTTTCATGTATACAATACCTGTTTACCTATAATCACCAGGACATACAGTAGATAGAATCCTACTGTTATTATGCATTTGCATTTGAGTAGTTTTCTGCTCTGAACTATTCTGAATAGAAATGGTGTGTCATAGATCAAATATTTGTCATAACGTTTGATCAAATTACTGAGTAATACGGAATATATATGTTCAGTTTTTTATTAAATCAACCCTATAGAATTAAAATTTCCATGTAATAAAATAAATTTTAAATACAGTTTACATGATTTTATTTTTTTATTGGTTGTTCAAAACATTACAAAGCTCTTGACATATGGTATTTCATACTTTAGATTCAAGTGGGTTATGAACTCCCATTTTTACCCCTATACAGATTGCAGAATCACATCGGTTACACATCCACATTTTTACATAATGCCATATTAGTAACTGTTGTATTCTGTTACCTTTCCTATCCTCTACTATCCCCCCTCCCCTCCCCTCCCATCTTCTCTCTCTATCCCATCTGCTGTAATTTAATTCTCTCCCTTTTTCTATTTTTTAAAGATTGATAAAGTTTTATTCAGATTTTAAACATCCCTTCCATCACAATTTCCTCATGTCTTTTTCAGTGAATCACACTTAAGTCTAGCTGGAAAACCATGGATGTGGTTTCATATTATTTTGCTGGCTGCAGACAGTATATAATTAACACAACATGGTACATACTCTGCCATGTCTTATTTCTTTTATACTTTATAAAGTTTTAGAAAATCTCCCAAGCTGTTCATCTTCATGTTTTGCTATTGTTCATTGTTAGCCAGAATTTCATAGCACAGTTATGCCTCTTTGTGTTTATGTATCCACCTGGTGTACACATATGCACTTTGGAGTTATTCCAAATTTTCTTTTATTATTTGAAGTTCCATACTTATATGTACAAGTCTCTTTGAAGGCATAGTTTCCACTTATCTGGATAAATACCTGAAAGGAATTAAGTGGTGATATCCAACTGTATGTTTAATTTTATAGAAAATTGTTAATATGTATCATTAAGAAGAGAGTGTCTTCCCTATTGAATTATTGAGAAAAAAATCAATAGACAATATATGCTTAGATCTAATTCTGGACTCTATATTCTCCATCATTGAAAGTTATATTATCTTCTTTCTGTTATTGTCACTTTAGGAAGTTCTTAAAATCAATAAAGTTTAAGTTCTCCAGATCAACCATATTTTACCAAGATTTTTAAGAACTCATTCCAGGTCATTTATTACCAACATGTAAAAAAAAAAGCTTATAAGTATTTTTATTAATATTGCATTGATTTTTAAATAAATTTTGATACATCAGACAGTATAGCAATATTAAATATTCAACACCATTAATACCATATGCATCCTGTTTATTTAGATCTGTTTTTATCCATATTTTCAGTATTTAAATATTTTAAAATTCATCAAAATAATCTATAAATAGTCATTCTTTCCTGCCGTTCACAGACTCTAACACCGTTCTAAATGGTATTTTTACATGTTTCAGTATCACCTTTATACATGACTGAAATTCAATCCAATGCATATTTTGTTTGCACCTGCAAACTAGTCCACCCATGTGCAAACTGAGTGCATAATAAACGGTGTTTTGTAGGTTGTGGCCTTGCCTTGACCTGTGATTGAATTGTGTCTCTCCCTCTGAAACCTATATGTTTGATTCTGTTCTCCTCCCCACAAAGACAATGAGCAAACAAGAATGACTTTCTCTGCTCTAGGGCCTACTCAAAACATGTGTCATTCTATGACCAGTGCAATATTCCTAGAGATAGAGTATGTTGTCCCAGAATTTAGGAAAAAAAAAAGAAGTTTTGCTGAAAAGTGAGATTTCTTATTTGCTGCGTCCCTCCCCTGACTCAGGCAATGGCAAGGTCCTACTGAAGTGGATGGCGCAAGGCGTCCATCCTCTGGAGGAGCGCAGTATATTTCTGGGAATGGGCTGGTTTGTTTTTGTATTCCTTTAATAAGTATAGTTGCAACTTCTCATATTACCATTAAGTATGAAGGAAAAAACATGACTTTCCCAATTAATGCAACTACTTCTAAAGAATAGATCTGTTTGCTCTAAATGCAATGATTCAGCTGTGGAGCGTAAATTGTTAATGTCTAATGAAAAACTCCCTGTATTCCTGTCAAGGAAGTTTTTGAGAAATTAAATTAAAATCTAGAGAAGAAGAATTAATGCTAAGAAGACAGATTAGTGCTTAGTACTGGGCAACTTGTTCTTGTTCCTGTGCACGATGGTTTGTGCTCTTACTCTTGTTTGATTAAACTCAATAACAAGTTAACCACTTGCCATAACCATGGCACCGGTTCCAGTCAGTAAGTCAAGAAAGAATAGTCAAGGTATAGGCCAATAGTTCGGGACATTTCTAACTATTATTAAAAGTTAACTAAGCAGAAACAGCTCAAAGCAAAACGCGAACTGAAAGGAAAAATGTTTGTTTATGCATAAGCCAAGATACACTCTTCTATTCTAATTGTAGCTATGTAATACTTTGTTTCTTTGAATAATGATTCCTGTTTTGTAACCACAAAGTACTGTGAACCTGCCAAAATGAAAAGTATATATGATCAACTTCACAAGTAAAGATTGGGATTCAGCACCTTCACTTTGGTGTCTGTGTTGTTTCTCCACCCCACCTTTCGCCGACTCCTCACCATCCGTTCATCTCCTGAGACCCCCTATTGGAGCTGGACTCTGATAATTACTTATGTCAAGATTGCAAAATGTAATGTCTTGGTTTTGACTTTGAAATATCCAGGATGTCCTCAAATGCCTCTGATAATCAAACCCTTAGAAATGTCAGTAAAGTGGTCAGTCCTCAAATTTTTGCATGGTCAGTCTCCACCCTCTGGGGCATATGGGCTTTTTCCAGAGCCTCTAAATTACTTTTCAGCTCTTGCTTATTGTACATTAGCAGTACAATGCTGTCAAAGAAATGCGTCTGAGTGATATCCTTTGGATGAAAAGAGATCCAAAACCTTAATAATATGTTATGATGGAGACTGAAGAGAGAACATAACCTTGAGTTCATAATAAATGATGTTTTGCTTATCATGTTAAGAATTAATTCTAGTCCTGTTTTCTAATTGAAATCAGAAGAAAAGCATTTACCAAATTAATGGCCACAGAACATGTACTTGACCTTATTACAGTGGTCTAATAAGGAGACTCCATCTGGCACAAAAGCCATTGGGTGTAGTCGGCCAGAATCTACAGTAGGAATGAATCTGGCCCACCATCTGCTTTTGAATGACTTGTAAGTTTACATAATGTTCATATTTTTAATCAATAAATTTTATTTTCAAGCAGTTTTACACTTATAGAAAAATGAGAAAAATGATAAAGGATTTCAGTATGTCCTTTCATTCCCAAAAGTTCCCCCATTTATGAATATGCTGCATTAGCATGGTGCCTTCATCACAATTGATGAGATAGTATTGTTAGATGGTTAATCAAAGCCCTGAAGTATACATTATAGTTCACTTTAATGCTGCACATACTATGGCTTTTGAAAAATTTATAATTACATGTTTTTACCAGTATGATATATAATTTTTTCATCGTCCTAAAATACGATTTGCTCGATTTATTCATGCCTCCCTCACCTCTGGGTAATTTTTTTCCCTTCTCCATAATTTTGCCTTTTCCAGAGTATCACATAGCTAAAATTATATAGTACATAGCATTTCAGGTTTTTTTTTTAATTCACAGAGTAGTATCCATTTAAATTTCCTCTATGAATTATCATGGCTTAATAGATTATTTTCTTTTCTCCTAAAAAAATATTTTGTTGACTGAATATGCCATAGTTTATTAAACCATTTACCTACTGAAGGAAAATTTGGTTGCTTCCAAGTTTGACCAATAAGAATAATGCTATTATAGACATCAAGTCAGAATTTTGTGTAGAGTAACTTTTTATTTTATTTTTAGGCAAATGCAAAGAAGTGTATTTGTAAGATTGTACAGTAAGAGTGTGCATAGTAAGAACTTCCAAACTATACTCCAAATAGCTGTACCATTTTGCATTTCCACCAGAAATGAATGAGAGTTACTATTCCTGCATATCCTCACCAGCATTGGGTGTTGTCAGTATATTGGATTTAGGCTATTTTAATAGGCATGTAATAGCATCTTAATCTTTTTGCAATTTGCATTTTCTGATGATGTGTGATGCTGAGAATCCTTTTACATGCTTATTTGTCATCTGTACATCTTTTCTGATGAAGTGTTTGTCATTGCCTTTGTTCAACTTTTTTTACTGTATTTATTCTTATTGTGAAGATTTAACAGTTTGTATATTTTGGAATGACAAGCATTCTTTTATGTTACAGTGTTTTGAACTCTACTATTTCCTTTGGATTCTTTATTAGAGTTTCCATCTCTTTGCTTGCATTGCCCATCTGTTCTTATACGCTGTCTGCTTTACTCACTAAAGCCTTTAGCATATGAATCATAGCTGTTTTCAATATCCAGTCTGATCATACCAACATTTCCACCAAATCTGAGCCTGATTCCAATGTTTTCTCTGTCTCTTCAAACTGTGTTTTCTGTTTTACAGTATGCCTTGCAGTTTTTTGTTATAAACTTGAAATGCCATACAGTATAGTAGAAACTGAGTTAAATAGGCCTTCTGAGAATTTTTACATGTGTCTGACTAGAGGCTATCTCTTTTTATTTTTTTGTGGGTGTCAACAGCTAAAACATCTTCTGGTGTTCGTGATTTGGGGTTATCCCTAGAGACTTTTGCTTAAATAAGTTATGAGGCCTGCAATTTTTTCATTTGTAACCTCTTGTTGATGTACAGGGTGGTGAGTTGAGGCTGGACAGGATAGTTATCTCTCTTGCTGAGCCTGTGCCACTGAGCAAAGACCTTCCCACAGCCTCTGAGTTTCTCCCCAATGCCCTTTGGTGAGACAGGAAGACTGGGGGGGGGAAGGTGAGTGTTTTCTTTTGAAATCATTTTAGGAAGAACTGAATGAGCCAGGTATATTTCAAAATAACTCTTTATTTTTCTCTCCCTATGAGAGAAAAAGGGATTCTTCTCCAAGAAGATGGCAGGATTTCTGAAGATAAAACTCTCAAAAATGTGGGGATACCCTATAAATGGGGTCCACAGGAGTTTGTGACTTTCAAACTCACTCACTTTGAAACAGCAGAATTCTGCCATTTGAAGTTTCAGATGTTGTCTCCCAAGGGGAGGTTTCTGTTCTGGGCTCCTACTCCAACAAGTTGTTCTTCTCAGAAAACTATTACCTATCTCTCCAATTTTGGATGGTGGTTTGCCCCATGACATCTGATGTGCAAGAATGGATAACTTGTTCATTCATTCTACTTGTTGCATGGGTGGAGTGGCAATTAAAATCTCCTTATATGCTATCCCAAGAAACTATGAAAGCACTGTAGAAAAGAAACAGATACAATATATGTACAAAATAAATGTAAATTATTTATATAACTATATTTAAAAAGAATGTATGACAGAGAGACTGAGGCAGAAAGATCGCAAGTTCATGGCGAGCCTCACAAACAGCACAAACCTGTATCAAACTGAAAATAATTTAAAAAGGGATAGGGGTATAACTAAAGTTATTTTTAATTTGTTCTTTTTAGATTATATATATACATTACAGTAGAATGTATTTTGACATATTATACTTTCATGGAGTATAGTTTCCCATTCTGTGGTTGTACATGATGAGGAGTTACTAGTCGTGTATTCATACGTGAACATAGGAAAATAATGTCTGATTCATTGTACTGTCTTTCCTATTCCCATACCCTCCCCTGTCTTTATTTCCATTTATCTAATCCAATGACTTTCTATTCTCCCCCTCCCCATTGAGTGCTATCATCTCCATATCAGAGAGAACATTTGGCCTTTGTTTTGGGGGGATTGGTTTATTTTGGTTAGCATGATAGCTCCAGTTACATTCACATATTGGCAAATGCCATAATCTTATCTTCTTTGTGGCTGATTAACATTCCATTATGTATATATACCACATTTTCTTTATCCAATCATCTGTTAAAGGGTACCTGGTTGGTTGTATAGCTTTGTGATTGTGAATTGAGCTGCTCTGAACATGGATGTGACCATGTCACTATAGTATGCTGATTTTAAGTCTTTGGTGAATGTATGAAGGAGTGGGATAACTGGGTCAAATGATGGTTCTATTCCAAGTTTTCAGAGGAATCTCCATACAGCTTTTCCGAGTGGTTGCACCAATTTGAAGTGCCCCCAGCAATGTATGTGTGTGCCTTTTCCCCCACATTCTTGGCAACATTTATTGTTATTTGTACTCTTGATAATTGCCATTCTGACTGGAATGAGATGAAATCTTAGTGTAGATTTAATTTGCATTTCTCTAATTGCTAGAGATGTTGAGCATTTTTTCATATGTTTATTGGTCAATCCTATTTTAGTTCCTTTACCCATTTATTGATTGGGTTATTCGTTTTTTTTTTTTTTTTTTGGTGTTAAGTGTTTTTTGAGTTCTTCATATATTCTGGAAATGAATGTTGTATCTGAGGTGCAGGAGGGAAATATTTTCTGCCAAATTCTGTAGGCTCCCTCTTCACATTCTTTAATGTTTTCTTTGCTGTGAAGAAGTATTTTAGATGGATACCATCCTATTTATTGATTCTTGATTTTACTTCTTAGGCTTTAGAACTTTTATTGAAGAATTCAGTTCCCAAACTGACATAATTGAGATTTGGGCCTATTTGTTCTTTGAGTGGGTTCAAGGTCTCTAGTCTAATGCCTAGGTCCTTGATCCACTTTTGAGTTTTTAGGATTCTGAGGGTAACTCTGAAAACAAACAATCCTGTTACCAGAGATACTTTGCATAATGATACATCCTACATCCAAATAAAGGAACCCAAAAGCCATAAATACTTGTACACCATTTTACATTCAGACCCCTTTGCCTAACTACACTCCTCAAACAATCTCCCTAACTCTCACCAAACGTGCTGGGGTATTCTTGACCCATTGGCGTACAACCTCCTTATTCCCTGATTAGGTAAATTTACGTCTCCATTCAGATTGTGCTTGGATCTAGCTCTAGTTTGGGTGTGGCAACCAGGAGCAGAGGTGAAGGTGTTTTCTGAGGGAGTACCTATTTTTTCTTCCAAGAAGGGGTCCCTGAAGCTTGTCCCATAACATTGGCAGCTTCTACTAGAAAATGTGTGCCACCTGCATACCTTGGGGATTAAGAAGAGAGCTGCTGAATCCACACTCATAGGGGACATCCATCCAAGTGTCCTTCTCCAAAGCTTCAGGGTTTCGGGTTTCTCCATGTGGACCCTGATCTGTTCCTAACACACCTGTCTTGGCTGAGCATGTTAAATGGCTCTGGAGCCCCCAAGACTCCTACAGAGAAGTGCACAGCATGCTGCTCAGATGTCTCTATTCATTCTCTGAGGAAACAGGATTTTTGTGAGTTGCTACTGATCCTCTGTGGCTTTCTAAACTTAGCATTTATTGATTTTAGCAGCCCTCAGTCTCTGTTTTTTCTTCAGTGTATCTGTACGACTTAGCAATAACCATCCAATTATATACTTTCTATGCATATTTCTCCCATAATCCTTCAAGTGAAAAACCATAGCACCTGCCACAACAATGCTCTCTAGAAGAGTAATTTCCCAGTTCATTTCAAATGAAATCTTCAGCACTTAAACCACCAAGTTATTTCAGGGACTGTCTCTGCCCCATCTATTAGACAAGGTGGCATCCTCTTTGTCTGCTGGGGAATTGATGAGCCAGCCGTGTCTTCATAGAGACATCTGCTTCCTCACACCACTCTTAGTGAGACATATTTGATTTCAAATAATTTTAGTGTCTTTGAGGCAAGAAGCAGAAGGGATTCAATACATAACAGTTTATTAGGAAAAATGTCTGTGAGAGAAAAATATTGAAGGAGCTGGGAGAGGGTGAGAGAGCCATCAGATAACAATACAAGTCTGGCTGAGGGAAGAGTAAAGAGAGAAAGGGAGAATGATGGAGGGGAAGCTTCTAGACTACTGCGAAGTTCTAAAGAAAGTTCAGTGAGACCACTGGGGAGTCCTCCAGCCAGTCACCCATAAGAGAATTCCAGAGTCTCCTAGCAACGAGTCTCCCTCAAGAACCCTGCATTGGCTTGAAAATGCCCAAGGGAAAGTGTTTTTCCACAAATATGGCAATAGATTTCACAGTGCAGTACTGAGGTCCTGGTCAATTACAGGTCTGCCTTCAGAGGTCTCAAAAATCCAGTCTCCTAAATACATCTGCTTTCTGGCAGATTTTGTATAAAATTTTGATCATCTATTAAATGTTTGTTTGCATTCACAGTTCAAGTGTCTGGACCTAGACTTTTCTCTGGTAAGGTTTTAAATTATAAGCCTAATTTTTTATTACAAGAGGAGATACTAACATTTTAAAAGCTATTTGTTGATTTTTCTCTACACTCACAGGTGTTCGTGTATAGCTAATAATACTTCATCATTATCTTTCTAGTATCTATAGGAACTTTTCTGCATACCCTCATTTCATTCTTGATTTGGGGTATTTGTGTTTTCATTATTCTTGCTGGGTATTAATTATTTGAGATGTCATAGAACCAATTTTTTGCTTTTTACATTTTCTCAAAAAATTTTTTTGTTTATTTTCTGAATATACTTGACTGATTTCTGTTTTACTTTTTATTATTTAACTGTGACATTAGCACAGACATGTATGAAACACAATAGAGAATATTAGAAAAGATTATATATGATCAACTATTTTCAAAAGAAGTCAATGAAAATTAATTGGAAAATTGCAGTCTTTTCAACAAGCATTACTAGACAACTAGCTGTTCATATGCAAAATAAAGTCCATTATTTCCATCATCTGCAAAAAGTAAATCAAAATGGCACATAGAAGTAAAGGCAAAAAACCGTAAACAAAATCACTTGAAAAAAAATGGAAGAAAAATCTTGTACCCTTGAATTAAGTAAAGACTTTCTTCACATTAAACCAAATACAAAATCCATTATAGAAAACAAAGAATGAATTGGATGCTATTAGAATTAAGAACTTTTAGTTTAATAAGTACAACTTAAAGAGAAACCACACACATGGAGAGTATACTATTAACTCATATGTATGGAACAGTATTTGTATTCTGGATATATTTGTGAAAAATACTCAAAATCAAAAGCTCAATAATAAACAACTCACTTAAATTAGTATTTAAAAAAACAAATTATGTGAGTAATGTAAGCACACGAAAATATATTTAACATGCTTATGTATTAGGGAATGTAAATTAAAACTACAATGATATGCCTCTACTCATCTAATAGAAAGTGTAATTTTTAAAAAATTGACCATACCAATTGCTAACAAGGATGTAAAGCAACTGAAATTCTCATCCATGAAAAGTAAAACCACTTTATAAACCATTTGTTTTGTAAAAAAGTAACATACACCAACCCTGTGATCCGTCTCTGACTCATAATCATTTACCCATGAGAAGAAAAAATTAATGTCTCTATATTGTATAGGTAACTATTCAGAAAGAAAAAACTTGAAACAAGGTAAATATTCAGCAACAGAAAGATAGATTTAAAAAAATTTAAAAAGTAAAGTATTGATATAGGCAACTTCATGGATGTATATAATCCTATTTATATTCTAAAAAATAACAACAGATATATCATGACACAAAGCAAATCACCAATATTAAATCTCCAGAGAAACAGAAATAATACAATATAAATAAATGTATGTAAAAGCAGATTAATTATGGAAGTTTACTTATACAATATGGAATCAGAGGAGTCCAGTAATATGCAATTTACAGTCTGAAGAATGAAGAAAACCAATGATATAACTCAGTCAATGTCCAAAACCCAAGAATCATGAGACTCTCTGGTTTAACTTCCATTCCAACGCAGAAAACTTGAGAACTGGGGTGGGCCACTATTTTTCCTGGAGTTAAAAGGTCTTAAAACCAGGAGCTCTGACTTCTAAAGGCAGAAGATGGATATCCCCAGTTCAAGAAGATAGAATTTACATTTTTCTTCCTTTATTCTATTTTGCACTAAGTAGATTGGATGATGCTTAGCTACATATTGAGGTCTGATTTTTTTTTTTTTTACTTAGTCTACTAATTTGAATGTTAATCCTCCTCGGGGGGGGGGGGGACTCACAGACACATGCAGAGAAGTATTTGATTAGCTATCTGGGAATCCCTTAGTCCAGTCAATCTGAGATATAAAATACCATAGCAAACTCGTTTGCCTGGTGACTGAGCTTGAGGAATGAGGAAGAGTTCAGAGAAAACTAGCAAAAAGCCACAGAGAATTTTAAAAGAGATGGTTATATTTATATTTCTTATTAGGATTTTTCATAGCTATATAAATATATTAAAATAACTAAGTGTACACCTTAAATAGAAGCATTTCTATGTATGCCAACTATTCTTCAATAAATCTGTACAAAATACCATCACAAAAAATTTTAAAATTTTTCTGTTTACAAAGACTTGTTGACAAGCAATATTTATACTAAATTTGAGTAAATTAGTTCAAGAGAGTTTATACTGCTTATATTAGTTCAAGAGAGTTTATAATTTTTGGCTTATTTACCCAGAACTTATTGACAGAAGCTTGATAAAATTTCTATTAATGATTGAATATTTTTGTATTTTTACTTTTATTGTCTTTTCCCCTCCAACTTCAATTTTTTTTTTCTGAGCACTGAATGCAGTGAACTCTTAAAAGCAAGGCACTTCTCATTCTCTAAGCCTTATACTTCAGATTACTTTGTTTTATATTGCCTGATTTATAAATGTAAGATTGAACTAAAAAAATTGGAAAACTAATTTGAAGCACTTATACTAATGAATTTATTTGATCTAGATTGAGACACACATTAAAATTTCAATGTGGCACATGGCATTTACTACTGTAGAAGCCCTCATGAATAACTTGCACAAAATTATAAGTTGCTTTTTGTTATGGTTTACAAATTAGTTTTTACCTCAAAGTTCATGTGTGACTATGCAATATGGTTTAGAGGTGAAATGATTAGGTTATAAAAACCTTAACCTAATGAGTGAATTAATCCCCTAACAGGGATTAACTGAGTGGTAACTGTAGGCTGGTAGGGTATGGCTAAAAGTCATTGGGGTCATGCCCTTGGCATATATATTTGATGAGGTGAGAATAGGCTTTCTCTCACTTGGCTTCCTGATCATCATATGAGCCACTTTTCTCTGTAATACTTTTCTGCTGTGATGTTAAGCCACACCTTGAGGTCCAAGGTGTGAAGCCAGTTGTCTATGGAGAGGAACCTCTGAAACTGTGAGTCCCTAAATAAACTTTCCTACCTCTAAAATTGTTCTTATCAGGTCTTTAGTCACAGCAATAAAAAAAAGCTGACTAAAAAACTCTTATTTAATAATCTAAGAAATATGAATAATTGCAACTGATATGTCATTTCCAAAGCTTTCATTCAATATTTAAAGCAATCTTCACAGATGATCCTGCCCTTTACTTAGAAATAGGCAAAAACACCTCAATTCCTGCTCTGAAAATCCAGTTAATCTTGAGTATCAAATTCTCATCATCAGGCTTTAGCAATGGTGAATCAGAAATAGAGTATTACACGTAAATCTTTTATCTGAGCAATTCCCTGGGGGAATTATGGAGTTGGATGCAGAATTAAGAACAAGGAAATCTCACAGGTTTTTCTCCATTTAGCTTTTGCAAGAACAGTACCAACACCATTGATTTTGTGACAGTTAAAAAGGAGAATTAAGGCCTCCCAGTTAAACAAGGTGAAGACTTAAGGGATAAGTTTCTAGAAGTCCTTGATCTAGTCCTTTTTACAGATGGAAGGTCCACCATGAAACAAGGAATCTGCAAGGCAGGATATGCAGTGCTCACCTTAAGGACAGTCACTGAGAAGTCATGCCTTCCACCTGGTATCGCCCACGTCTCATGTGGGCAATGGAGTCAGGGTCACTCTGCGTGAATTGGGATGGCAATGAAAAGACCACATAAAAATGGAAATTCCTTTTGTGGGGGTCAGAATACCCTCTTCCTTGCAGGGGAGGCAAGGCCCTTTTGCTCCACAATACTTGT
Source organism: Marmota monax (assembly GCF_021218885.2). Taxonomy (NCBI): domain Eukaryota; kingdom Metazoa; phylum Chordata; class Mammalia; order Rodentia; family Sciuridae; genus Marmota; species Marmota monax. The sequence goes on along the minus strand of NW_026695198.1, from coordinate 4,427,381 downwards.
GATGGCAGTTCAATACCTCCATCACTCAAGGCTGAGGGGGCGTGGTTAGCTCATGTTCAGGGCAGCGCCTGACAACCTGGCACTAGTGCCCAACTAGAACTCATAGCTCTCACTGGAACTTTAGAAATCAACAAAGGCAAAAACATTAATATGTGTAGAGTTTCCAAGTACATCTTCTTGGGGGTGTTGTTATTGTTCCTCTTCGATATACTCGAAAGTAGAGACTATTTGGACATGTTATACAAACATGGAGTATAACTTATTCTAATTAGGATTCCGTTCCTGTGATTGTGCATGATGTGGACTTACATTGGTTATGTATTCACACAGGAATACAGGAAAGTTTTGTCAGATTCATTTTACTGTCTTTTCTATTTTGTTCCTACTCCTTTTCCTTCATTCCCTTTTGTCTAATCCCATAAACCCTACCCTCCCATTGTGTGCTAACATCTGCATATCAGAGAGAACATTTGATCCATCTTTGTTTTTTTGAGATTGGCTTATTTCACTTAGTCTCCAGATCCATCTATTTACAGCAAATGCCATAATTTCATTCTTCTTTATGGCTGAGTAACATTCTATTGTGTATATGTACCACATTTTCTTTATCCATCAGCTGTTGAAGGGTACCTAGGTGGGTTCCATAGTTTAGCTATTTTGAATTGACCTGCTATGAACATTAATATGGCTGTATCACTATAGTATGATGATTTTAAGTCTTTGGGGTATATGCCAAGGAGTGGAATAACTCCTTGCAGTCAAATTGAGGTTCCATTCCAAGTTTTCTAAGGAATCTCCATACTGTTTTCTAGAGTAGTTGTACAATTTGCAGCCCACCCAGCAATGTGTGAGTGTATCTTTTTCCCCACATACTCACAAATATTATTATTGTATTCTTCATAATTGCCATTCTGACTATAGCGAGATGAAATCTCAATGAGTTTTAATTTGTATTTCTCTAATTGCTAGATCTGTTGAACATTTTATTTTTATTTTTATTTTTTAGAGAGAGAGAGAGAGACAGAGAGAATTTTTTAATTTTTTTTTTTTTTTTAGATTTTAGTGGACACAACATCTTTGTTTGTATGTGATACTGAGGATCGAACCCGGGTCGCACGCATGCCAGGCGAGAGTGCTACCGCTTGAGCCACATCCCCAGCCCCTGAACATTTTATTTTAATATTAGTTGACCATTTCTATTTCTTCTTCCATGAAATATCTGTTCAGTTACTTTATCCATGTATTTATTGGGTTATTTGGTTTTCTGGTATTAAATTTTTGAGGTTTTTATGTATCCTGGATATTTATTCTCTATCTGAAGTATATGGGGCAAAGATTCTCTCCCATCTTGTAGCATCTCTCTTTGTGTTCTTGAGCTATGAAGAAGCTGTGAAGAAGCATTTTAGTTTGATACCTTCTATGCTTTAGGACTCTTGTTGAAGTATTTGTATCCTAAGACAACATAGTGGAGAATTGAGCCAGCATTTTATGAAAACTAAAGAACACTAAAAAAAGAAAATGAAGAAGATCTTGGAAGATGAAAAAATCTCCCATGTTCTTGGATAGGCAGAATTAAGATTGTCAAAATGGCCATAATACCAAAAGTGCTATGCAGATTCAATGCAATTCCTATTAAAGTTCCAATTATGTTTTTCATAGAAATATAAAAATCAGTCACAAAATTCATTTGGAAAATTAAGAGGCCCAGAAGAGCCAAAACAATCCTGAGTGATAAAATGAAGCAGCAGGCATCACAATATCAGATCTTATATTGTACTATAGAGCAATAGTAACAAAAACAGCATGGTATTGGCACCAAAACAGACATGAAAATCAATGGAACAGAATAAAAGACATGAACAAAAACCCACATAAATACAGTTATCCAATACTAGACAAAAGTATATGTTTAGTACATTGAAGAAAGGATAGCCTTTTCAACAAATGGTGCTGGGAAAACTAGAAATCCATATGTAGCAGGATGAAATTTAACTCCTCTCACCTGCACAAAACTCAAAGTGGATCAAGGACCTAGGCCTTAAAGTATAGTATTTACTAGAAAAAAAAATGTAGGCCCAACTATTCTTACAATCACAGGCATGTGTGGCCATCTGGAAAGAAAGACTTAGCTCTGACAGCTAAGCTGGTGTTCCTATTAAACGTCACAAAGAGATCAATAGACTCTTATTGGCATCTCTTCTAAAGGCAGTAGATGAAGTGGTAGAGGTAAATAGACTAGAAGATCTGGCTGCTAAGACTGCAGCTTCAGAAGGGCCTCTGTTTTACATTGCCATGGAAACACCTCTATTTTGGGAGGATTCCTTTAAACATATGCAGCTTCTGTACTCTCATAATTAAAAGAACTAGGTCCTCTCCTGAGTATACACTCTACTCCCATCCATATGGTTACAGGCAGAAGGAAAATTGCTTATACCAGAAACTAATCAATGGAAAGTTGTCAAAAATCTTCACCAGGCTTTTCAACTGGGTATGGATAAAGCTTATAGTGGTACAGAGGTTGTTCACAGGCAAAATCCTCCTAAAGGTAGTTCAACAAGTAACAAAGGGATGTGAAATCTATCAGAAGAACAATTCCATTAATGAGAGAATGGCTACCCTTGGTCCACAATCTAAAGGCAAGTATCTGGAGGAATATTGGCAAAATTGACTTTACACATATGCCAAGATCAAAAGGTATACATACCTCTTGGCATGTCTTGGCACCTTAATCAACTGGGTAGAAGTCTTCCCTTTCAGGACAGAAAAAGTCTCAGAAGTGATAAGAGCCATTATTACAGAAATTATTCCCAAGTGTGGTCATCCTAGGAGTCTACAAAGTGACAAAGTTTTTCCAAGGTGGCTCTCACACAAGGAGTCTTCCAGGCACTAGGAATATAACATTATTTGCATTGTGCTTGGAGGCCCCAATTCTCAGGAAAAGTAGAAAAGATCAATCACATCTTTAAAAGACATGTAAGAAAATTAACTCAGAAAACTCAACTTTCCATGGTCTACTTTAATTCCTTTGGTATTATTATGCATTGGAAATTCCCTTCAAACCCTAGGAATGAAATTTTATATGGCAACCATTACTTACTAATGACTCTTGCTTGACAAAGGAACTTCAGCACAAATTCAAGACATTACAGCATTGGCCAAACTCCAGCAGACCTTACAACAATTGTCAGGGGCCTTCAATAGAAGTTTGAGCACTCAGTTTTTCAGTTCAGGAGATCCAGTACAGATCAAGTCTCTTCCTGTCTTGAGAACCTACCTGGGATAGAAAACACACAGTGATTCTAATGAGAACGATCAAGGTTGCAGAAATCAACTTGGATCAAATCCTGGAACTCCACCAAAGATCCTGAAGACCCTGAGTCCCTTGATTTTCATGAGACACAGAGTGTTAAACAGCACTCTTGAAAGTTGTGGGAAGATTTAAAACTTCTGTACTGAAGGAACAACACAAAACCTAGTGAGACCAACCCATCTCCTCAGTTACTATTGACAAACAGGCCCTTAGACATCCTACCCTCTATCTTGAATAGTAGTCCTAAAGATACCCTCATAATCTCTCTTTTCTGTAGATGCTACTTACCCAGGAATGGAATCATTTTCTATGTAATCAATAGATGGGTGTAACCCAAAACCTCTGTGATCGTATGGACTCTTTCTTAACCTTCCTGTATACAATTTCCACAGTTTTACTGTATGAATAATCTACACCTGTCCCTTAACCTGTCTCAATTTTTAAGTTTTGTATTTGATCTTTGACTTCAGGGACATTTGACTGATTTTACCCTACTTCAAAGTTATTCTTATTCCAGGATCCTGATTTGTGTCTGAAATCAGGAAGATTGCTAAACTCTTCAACTTTACTGGGGTGAACTATTCTCCTAATCTTAGCTCTCTACTTTCTGTTCACCATCCTATTCCCCCTACAAGGGAGCTTCTTCTTAAAATCAGATGCCTTCCTTAAATTAACTCTTACCTTACTCATCACCCTCATATTATAAACTGTTGTTTTCTTTTACGAACGGGTCAAAGTTGGAAATAAAGTTCAATGGTACTTAATCTAACCACAAAGTCCTCCCAAAGCACGAAGTTTCTCTCTGAAAGGAGATAGTACTGATGTTGACACTCTTTCATTTCACTTGAGGAACTGAACTGGAACTCTACTCCCAATTTTTATACCTTATGAAATGCTTCCTGTGAGTGACTAATATAGACTCTTACTTTTCTATCTCTAGAGATCCTGTAATGTCCTAGATTCATTAGCCCATATGATAATGAATCACATTGTCTTGGGACTTTTTTCTGGCTAAGCAAGGGGGGAGTAATACAATAGCTAACATATCCTGTTGCATCCCAAAATGGTATACATATTTTTGTAGAAATAAAACTTGGTATAGGTAGACCACTCAGTTATAATGGCAATTGAAATTTTATAAAAATGGCACCTCTTCTCTGGCTATACATAAATGAAAATAGTCATTCAGGTCATAATACTAATAATTGTAATTTAAAAATCATCCAGAAATGCAGTCATACAAAAATTAAAATACATCATACTGCTTTGACCAATGATTTAATAAGGCTACCCTAAACATCACTGAGAGAGAAAGACGGTGACTTCTCCTTGTCTCCCTGACAACTAGCATGAGATATATAGAAAATTCTTCAGCAGACCAATTTTTATTTTCCTCCAATATTACATGCTTTAAACTCTGTCTCCCAGTTATATTTTTGTTCACTGGAACCCATTTTAACCTAATCCATGGATGGGGCTTAAGGTGTCTTTTCCCTCATCGTTGCTGAGGTTCATGGATCATGGTAAAATTGGTTCCAAATACTCCATACATCTTCACATTAAATAATACCCTAGTTGAGAAGTATTATGATTCCTGTTTATAAGGTATGCATGCTCTGATACGATATAAATGGGAACTAATAACACTGATATATTTGAGAATAACAGCATTAGTGGCTTATCGGGGAGGTCTAACTTTTGGGGTCATTAATAATCATGTAACCAAGACAAACTTAACTGAAACCTTGCAAAATATAGCCTTAGTCACTAGAAACAATTTCAAAGACTGAAACGAGGCTCTTGATTCATTAGCCCATATGATAATGAATCACATTGGCTTTGGACTTTTTTCTGGCTAAGGAAGGGGGGCAGTAATACAATAGCTAATACATCCTGTTGCATCTACATCAATACCACAGGTAATATCAAAGAGAGAAGAGATCAGATTTTACAACAGGCCAAATGAGAGCAGGCTCTAAAAAAAAGTTTGGCCAAGAATTTTTGGGACCCAATAAAGTCAAGGATACCCTCCCTGGTGTTGTTTGTTAACTCCATTCCTTGGCCTCATAAGGATTATCATAATTATTCTGCTTTTTGAACCACGAGTTTTTAACTACCTTATTCATTTTGTCTCATACTGAATAGAAGTTATAAATACCTAAACAGTCATGAAGATGCAATCTCCCATTGAATTTTCTTAAAACTTCTAATGGGGACCCTATGAAAGATATAGGGGTGTCCCTGAATGCCACAACCAATATCCTTTCCATCTGGCAGTAACTACAGCAGGCGTCATGCCCTGTCCCTGATGGCAATTGGGGTTACCTCTTCAGAGAAGGGTGGGGTCAGGAGGAAGAGATAAGACTAGGAAAATAGGGTGATGGACCCATAGATGACTTCCTGAGCAGCAGAGCACAAGCATCATGTTTTGTTGAGAAATTTGCAAAAAAAGTTATTTTTCAATGAGGACATACATGAAGTTCATGGCCTTGCTGAAGAAGGAAAAATGCTTCATCAGTATTTTGATTGGACTGAAGGCTGCATGAATACCTTTGGATACTGAGTATCTGACCCAGATTGGGCCAGGGGCTGACTTCCTTAAGTCTATAGATCCATATAAATTCCTAGATAATATCCAACCATTGGTAACCCACTCCAATCCCCTCCCAGTCTTGCAACCTTTGCTTACATTTGCTTTAATACATTTTTATACTTTGTTTTCATCCTCTGCTGTCCAAGAATGTCATTCATAGAATTCATGAGACAAAAATTGCACCTGACTCCAAGCTCCAAGTTATATCCAGGACAAGATAGATATACCCTTCCAGAGCATGCCTCCAGTGACCCACTTTCTCTAACTAGGTCCCACCTCATACAGTCTCTACCACCTCCCAATAATGGCATTAACTTAAGACTCTATTAATAGTTTAATCCACTGATGAAATTAAACCCTCATGGACCATCGTTTCCTAAAAATTCCTCTTCTGAACACTGCTGCTCTGGGGAGCAAGCTTAAAATATGAGAGTCTTTGTGGAAAATTTCAGGTACAAACTAAAACATGTTCTGTTCTAAATTCCCATACAATTTTTTTCTTACATTTTTTGGTGCTGAGATATTCCATCTGTTAGCACATTAAAATTATGTGTATCTTTATGTCCTCAAACACATTTAAAATCTCTGTTTTAAAATCTTTTTTGTACTTAATTAAAGGTTTGAGTGTTTCATTGTGCTTCTTTGTACTTCTTTTTATCTCTTGATTATCAATCTTTTTTTGTTGTAGCAGTTGTTCCTTTGTCTATACAGTAAACAGTGTTGCATGGCAGGCATTTTGGAGAACATGTATTCTCCACTCAAGAAGCTTGTTTTATTTAATCATGCAAGTCAATTACAGGCTAATCATCCTCAACTTGTCTTGATTTTTATTCTTTCTTTTTTTGAGTTTTGTTTTATTTTTGTTTTTGTTCCTAGTGGTTGAACCTAGGGGTGCATAACAACTGAGCAGCATTCCCATTCCTTTGGATGCTTTTATTATGAGACAAGTTCTTAGAAAGGAAGTCACTTAGGGCCTCACTAACTTGCTGAGGCTGGCTTTGAACTTGTGGTCTTCCTAACTCAGCTTCTTGAGGTACTAGGATTATAGGCATGTGCCACCACACCTGGAAATTTTTCTACTTTCTCAGTGGAGTGCTATGAAATATCTGATATCCTTACTACAATGCATATTTGATCAGATGTGTTATAGTTTGGAGGTGAAGTGTCTCCCAAAAGCTCATGTGTGGGACAAAGCAAGAACATTCAGAAGTGCAATGATTGGATTTTGAGAACCTTAACCCAATCAGTGAATTCATCTCCTGGTAACTGAAAGCCGGAAGGGTATGGCTGGAGGAGGTGGGCATTAAGGGGAGTGGCTTTGCATATAATGTGTATTTGGCAGTGGAGTCTCTCTCTGCTTCCTGATCATTATGTGAGCTGCTTCCCTCTGCCACACTCTTCTTCCATGATGTTCTGCCTCACCTCCAGCCCCAAGGGATGGGGCCAGCTGCTTAAGGGCTGAGACCTCTGAAACCATGAATCCCCAAATAAACTTTTTCCCCTATATAATTATTCTGGTTGGGTCTTTCAGTCAAAGCAGTGTAAAAACTGACTAAAACAATATGTAAATTCAAACTTTGCTTCTCCTCCTTCTCCTCCTCCTCCTCCTCCTCCTCCTCCTCCTCCTTATTATTATTATTATTATTATTATTATTATTATTCAGTTCTGGGGATCATACCCAGGGTATTATGAATGCTGGGCAAATTCTCTACCACTGAGCTACATTTCCACACACCCCCCACACACACTCCAATTTTCTTTATGTGGAAAATGTTTCAGGACAGAGGGAGGACAGAGGCTCCCTCTTCAATTCCTGATTCTTGCAGTCATGGCAGAAATATTTAAGACATGTTTCTCAGAATAAAAGGCATGAGTTTATTGGAATGGGTAAGAAAGGAAAAAAGGAGCCATTTTCAAGGGAGAGAGAGGGTCCTTTCAGAGAGGGGAGGAATAGCTTACTCCTCCTTCCCTCAAGATTTATTAGGGTTCACAGGAAACTTTCTATAGGGTCCCAGTCAGGTGTATGTTTAGCTGACAGTATGGGAATTGCATGGACCATGTTCAAGAGAAAATCCTGTGGTGATCATAGAGTAGGAGTTTTAAGTAAAGTGATCACCCTTATTTTTGCCTCACTGTTCTGACCCTTTAATTGATTTTTTACCCTGGCAATCTTTCTTCTTGAGGGTTTTGATGTTTTAGTTGCCAAGATGATTGGGGTTTGTGACACTTCATGATAAGGGAAGGTCCAGGCACCTTGCAGCATATGACTTGATCTTGAAACCCTAGTTTTTCTTAAGGGGATGTAATTAATTATGACTGGAGGAGGTTTAAACATATAGGACCCTTATCTTTCTTTTTTTTTTTATCTGTTCATAAGGCTCCCTGTGATTTTCAGTCACCTTCCACAGGCTTCTGCTCCCCTAGTCATGAATATTAGCTGCCTAACAGGAAATATCTCCTCTGCACTTTAGAATTATGAAATCACTTTCATTAGTTAATGAATGTATAACAGACTATTTATTTGTTATGGTAGTCAAAACTTCTGTATCTTACTCATATAGTATCTGTTGATTTAATAACAATTAGTTCAGTAAAAGCTCCCACTATGTCTATTTATTCTTTTATCTTGTGAATTTTTTAATATATTTTTAAACTCAATTTGTTGAATATATATCAAGTTTTCATGACTTTCTCTAATTTTCTCTTTATTGTTATAAAATGCTATTCTTTTAAAATTTAGTTATATCACTTGATTTATATTTGACAAACATTTTATTTTTCACTTTTCTCTCTTGACTTTTTTTAAACTTTTGAATATTGAATTCTGTATTCAATTTTAAACTTTTGAGCTATGCATTCTTTACTCTTCTTTTAATGGATACTTAGCAATTTTGATTTTTAACATTAGCAGTTACTGACTGTATAATTTTATCCCACTCTCCTAGATTTTTATAATTTTAATAACTTTTCCTTTATTTACACTTTAAAATTATTATTTTCTATTTACCAAACCTTTCTTTCTTTTTTTTTTTTTTTTTTTTTTTTTGTGTCTTCATACATGTACTTAGGTTAATGATGTCCATCTCTTCTTCTTCTTTTTTTTCCAAAAGAAATTCTTGCTACTTACTCTCTTCCTTTATATAAATGCAATATAGTGTGAGCAATTTATTTGATTATTTGTTATTTGTATATTATTTTCTTCTTCTTTGCTTGGTCACATCTAGAAATGACAATATTGGTCTTTGGCTTACAGTCATTTAAAACATATACCTAGTTTTACTATATGCTCTCTTCTGCTTTAAATTCTTCTTCTGAGTACTTTCTTTTAATGCTTTGTTTGGCAAGAACCAACCCCCACATACACACCAAAAAAATAAACAAACAAATAAATAGAAAGAAAGAAAGAAAGAAAGAAAGAAAGAAAGAAAGAAAAAGAAAACAATACTCAGAAGAATAAAACAAAGTTGTAGGAAAGGGAACTTGCCCAAATGGTTTCCAGTTTCTTTGCTTCTTCATACTCACCTTATAGGGATTCTATAGGGTTTATTTGCCTAAAATAATTTTTATTTTATGTTTTATTTCCCCTTTCCCTTTTACTAGGAATTAAGCAAGCAATAGCTGCACCACACCAGATTCAATCAATGTTCAGAGGAAATTGATGTGAACTTCTGACTTTAGAAATTACTTTCCTCCCTCCTCCCCTGTAGTTGTTTTGGTGCTAAAGCAATTTAGAGCAGACTTTAATTTACATGTTAATAAGATTAGATTACGGGTTAATAAAGCCACAGGCAACCATGATTACCTAATGGTTTCAAAAGAATCTTACACATTTACTCAAACTGTTTTACTATTTCAGGTAGTAAATTTTAAGGTGACAACTGATGGCTTTTGCATCTTCTTTACTATTAGTTAAACAAAGTCATTCAAGACAATACTAGAGATAGTTAATTTGATTGATGATTTATTGAAAATCTTAAATCATGTTTGGAGAGTGTTTTATTTATTTGTTTTCCTAATGAAGCATTTTAGTTGAAATGCTGTTTCCTATGTGGACTCTGCTGAGTCTAGTACCCCAGTTAAACTATGTGCTAATTAACAAGTGAAAAGCATGAAACTTTCAATAATTTACATGATCTTGCTCTGCAAGAGAGTGATGTCTGAGAAATGACCAATTCATGATTTATGTACTTTTGTTATTTTTATACACACACACACACACACACAAACATAAATTTGTAAAGGAATGACAAGACATATGAATCTCTGAACTGGGGTAGAGATTTCTGGAAACCCACATCATGTACAACCACAATAATGGGATCTTAATTACAATAAGTGATTACTCTATATAAATTTAATATGTCAAAAATAACAAATTAAAAAAGAAAAAAAGGAAATTTTGAGAATGTTACTAAGAAATGTGAAGGCTGATATATCAGAGTTAGTGGAAGAGTTACTTCAGAGTTTTTTTTTTTTTTTTTAATTCATGTTCACTGTAGAACCAATTACCAATCCAGTAATCATCCCACTTTCTAGACTTAGTATTTACTGCATGTAGGGGAAGAGAGATATGTAGTACTTTCTGAAGTTACACTTGTCCAGTGACTTCAGCTTGAAATAATGGATATTACCATTTGGCATTTTGGAATATATTTGCTTAACTTCTTCATCCTTCTCTTTAGGATCCTGGATATTGGTTTTCTGTTTAGGCCATTGTTAGCTCTTTTGCAACTGCAGAAACTCTGAGAGAAGGGGATCATTGGCAAAAGGATTACATGAGTAGTTCTTTTATTTTTTTTTATGAATCATCAAGTATTTCTCTGGTAAATCAGGGAAGATAAGAAATAGAGAACTTTTGAGGGGTACAACAGATACCCAGAAAAATATTTGTATTGATCTTTCCTTTACTTCAGAATTCTTTTATACATTCCATAACACAAAAATTAATCTATCAGAATAAAAAAAAATATTCATGCAAGAATGACCAAAGAGTTCCCAAGTGACTCCTGGAGGCTCCTGGATGTTAAGCCCATTTTCATCTCTGTCTCATTTTAGGGCCAGGAAAGCTTTCAAACTGGAGACTCTTAAGGCTTATGTGCAATGAAAAACAACCTCTGGAGATAAATGTTGAGAGGAAACTAAAAGAGAGAAGGGAGGCACAGATGGAGAGAGAAAAAAATACTGATGGATATTCATCTAGAACCTCTAGGACTGCAGGAACAGAGCTGTGATTATCACAGTAAACATCAGGCAATGGCAGGGAAAATGAGACACTAAATTCTCAACCTCGTAGTTTTAGATAGAGATAAGAGAATTTAAAATTCGCTCTTTTTTTTTTTTTTTAATCACAGTTCTAATCCCAGAGAGATTTGACACATTTCCTTAAATCTGAACTAGATGGATTTGGGGACTCAGACAGTTCTTTTCTAGGCAATATATGGGAATATCCTTATTCTTCTGTGCTTTGTCACTCTTGCTGTTTGATTACAGTGAAAATGAGATACAGCACCATGCTATCAAACCCAGTGCTTAACCTGGATAAAATCTGCTTATGAATTGTCATGATGCTGAACTAAACCCACACATTCCATGCCCCATTAAAAATTCTATTTGCTGGATATATCCTGAAAGTGAAGAGCCTCAGATTTTCAAATGTAGAAATGCAGTAAGTTTTGAAAATTGCAAAAATAAGTAGACTTAATATGAATAAAATAAGTGCTCTAATAACAAATTTAACCTTCATATATGAAAAATATTTCAGGTCATTAATATACTCAGAACTATTTTTACTAGCTCACCATCTAAAGAGTCCACCCAAGTTGACTTACTTCCTTTTGGTTTCTGCTGTTTTACACATAAAAGTCAAATATAAAAATAGTCCTTTGTTTTATATACTTATCTTCAAATCACTGGCTTTTTATAGGAATTAAAAATAAATATCATTTATCAAAATTTTATTGCTTCTATATAATTTACACAAATATAATAGCCATATGATCTTCCTAGACTATCTTTTAAATATGTAAGAAAATAAAATGAATGTATCCATGATGCATTATTATTGCAAATGATACTTAATTGTCATTTAAATATTTGTATCTCTCATTTAATCTATTTAACTTCCAAAATATATAGTAAAATCTTAAGTTTACACTTAACTTTTCATTGTACACATTGTATTTATTATGTAGTTTATCATTTACATAGAAATTCTGATAATCACAGTGTTTCTCACAAAGCAATGTTTGAAATATATTAATTTGTTGCAATGAAGATCTATGAAAAGATGAAAGAAAATAATTCTTTAAAAGGATCTAAACAAGATTAAGCATTCCTTTTCTTACAACATCTTTCATTGTGTTTCTATGAAGACTGTTTTTTACCCTGATTGCTATATTTAGACAGAATACCAATAAGACACCTTTCCTGTAAGGATATCTTATTCCAAAAATAAAACTGCAAAAGTGAGATCAATTATTTAAAACTTCTGAAGGTTCTGCCTGAAGGAATTAACATACAAAAGAAGCTCTGTCTTGAGAATTTGCATTACATTAAAATTATTATTTTTGTATAGCTAAAATGAACTAATAAAAAATAAAGATAAAAACTATCCTTCCAACTGGAGGTTCATATTTTTAAAAATTCAAAGAGCAATGATTTTCCTATAACCTAAACATACTTTGAGGATAAGAGAATGTTGATAAAATCTGCTCCTAATTAGGCTTGTGTCCTTCTTAATTTTCCCTCAAAATTGTTTTCCAATAATCACATAAAATGTTAAGGGCTCATATTAATAGAAAAACATTTCTTCATGTTTCTAGCAATTAATAATTGGAGATTGTGATTCAAAAATAATATTAAAATATTTAATAATATTAAGTGATGAAACTCTCATAGGGTGAATTGTACCATATGCCATTAACATATCAAGATGAAGCATGATAAGAGACAAAGATAGTATGCTACTCATGTCCTAAATCAGATGTCAGTATGAATATCCAACTGAATGAGCCTTTAATGAAAAATAAAATATTTGGTGTGTCATCTTTTATGGTACTAAGTGCTTCACCAGGCTTTCTTGATTCTTGTTGAGTTTGACAAATTTAAGGAGCACTGGTCAGGTACTTTGTAGAACAAACTTCAACTGATATTTTTTTCAATGTTTTTCTCATAAATTTTTTTTATGGAGTTATATTTTTTTGGAATGAAGAACACAGATGTAAGTGCTGTTTTCATTACATCATGTTGAGGGAAGACATGTTATCAACGTGACTTACCAAGGTCGATGTTAATCGTTATCACTTGGTTAGGATAGTGTTTGTCATTCTTTGCCACTGCAAAGTGACTCCTATTTTCCCCTTCTCTATTATACTCAAAAAGAAGTGACTATGAACAGTCCACACTTAATGTGTGGGAAATTATAACCCTCCCCTACAGTGATGGAATAAGTTATTTGGAATCATTCTGCATGGAAAATCGGGCACTTCTCCCCTATTTATTTGTGTATTCAAATATTTATAGCAGATTGTACTTATAATTATTTATTTTATTCTTGTTAGCATTGGAAGTGTTCTATCTCAGACTTTTGGAGCTCTTTTCACTTGGATTATGTGTTTCTTTGACATAACACATTATTTTTGTTTCTTAATTTTAGCACTTCCTTACTTTGTGGTACTAAAAATGCCCCAGGTTTGTCTTGTATATTTCCTGTCCCAGTTCTTGAATCAGCCATTTCTTTAAACATCCCATATTTCTTTGATGGGTGAATGATATGAAAAGCCAAGATCTGTGTAATAAGTGTGCTCATTTATTGATGTGCTATTACTTATGGTCCACCCTCCCTATGACAGCTGACAGAGCAAAGAAATATGGTGTGTTTACAGTTTGTGCATATCCATTTGCCTATACACATTCTAATAGCTCTATATTAAGGAATGCATGAGTTCATGCTGACATATCTAATCTTATATTGCAAAGATAATTAATTCCAGCCTACCCCCTTTCCTGGGAAAGTAGTATTATATAGTTGATCAATGGGAAACAACTGTATGGACTGTAGTGCAATTGTTATGGATAGTTTCTCTTGTCCAAAGTTTTATAAAGGACACTCACTTTCCAAGTAACTTAAGTAAGCATCCTTTCCTCCATCACTAGTGAGATTGTTTCAGACACTTGTAGTTAGATTCTTTCGTGACATTATGCATTCCGTCTAGGGATTCCTCAACATGTTAAGTGACTGTTTTCAAAAACAAAATTTGCATACATTAAGGTTCACTCCTTGTGTTTTAAATTTCTGTAGCAAATGAATAGTTTTATGTATCCACTATTTTATCTGCTGGATTGTTATTCTTATTCATGCAGAAGGAAGAAAAAAAAAAAAGATCACTACCACAATTCAGATGCCCTGAATTCCCATTTATCTCAGCAATGAAAGCTTATTTGTGATACTCTTTCTCATTATGGACAAACCACTGATTTTACTAATGAAGACCCATTTCTAACATTCGGTGTGGGGTTTAGCAAAGCATCAATTGTTGATTGAAATATGCACAAATGTGGCTTTTTTTTTTTTAAACCAGTGTCACTTAGCTGACTACATCTGTACTGTGAATTTTGGAATGGAAAGATAGACTTACCTTAGATGGAAGTCAATTAGTTGACAAAATTATAACATTGCACAATGTAGTGCAGAATTGTCTTAAATGTGAATGAAAAAATACATATTTTATTATATATACAGACTTTCTTCCAAATGATATATTTTCATGAAGTTTGCAAAGGTTTATTGTATGACAAAACTAAGCATTGTACATTATAGTCCATAAAATATTTTTGAGCAAATCAATTTATTTAAAATTGGTTGGCTTAACTAAATTTGACATTGGAATTGCTCATCAGGGGCTGCTGCTAGCTCAGTAGGGGCTTCTGCTCAGTAACTATAGCATATTTGCTGTCATAGAAACCTGGAGTGCTGTTTCAGAAAAAGAATAAATATATCCAGCAATTCACTCTACATTGAAAATTACTACCCTCTAAATATAGAGTTGATCCTTTCTTAGTTCTGTGAAAGGCATGCTGCTAGGCACTTTAAGTGTTCTCTGACATGCAAGTGAGGGAAATTTTTTTTTATTACTTTTTGTCCTTTTGTTGCTACAGGAGGACATTACAGAAATTTAGACACAATGTTGCATCCTGGACTTGTTGGAGATGATTTAATTTTTAGATGAAAGTTGTGAGAATTTTGAAGAATCTACAAATGTTATTATCATTTATATACTGAATTCAGTGACTACTTTAATATTTTAAGTTTCTCCCAAATAAGACTGTGGTTCTTGAAAACAAACTTCTCTATAATTTTCATTACATTTTCTATATGACATTCAAAGATTACAAACATTTTACATCCTGACACCCCAAGGGTGGTAAGAAAGTTGAGAATATTTAAAAAGCTTTTATCTCTTTGATTTCCCATGCCTCTATTCCCTCTGTCCCCAAAACATAGGAGTTCACAGTCTGAGAAACAATCTGCAGACTCTCTCTCTTAAACAAGGGAGTGTTACCAAGTGTATTTTTAGACCATACTGAAGGTGAACCAGGATGTGGAGGGGTAAGAAAGATGAGTACGTTTTTTTTCTTAGTGAGGATTGTCCAAAACATATCAGTATGCATCTTTTTAAGACACTGATTAAATAGTTCTTTCTTGGCATGTGAATAATCAGGGAAGGGTGAAATATAATCACCACCTGAAATGGATCATGTTAAGTCCTGTTCCAGGACTTATTCCAAGGTTAATGTAAAACTTGTTTTATAAGGAGATATATATATATATATATATATATATATATATATATATATATATATATATTTATATATATATATGTATATATATATACATACATACATATGCAAAATTTTAACATGTGTTCAAACTATCACATATGACTTTTAAATTATGTCATCCTAGAATTAGAATTGTGAAATTGTGCACATTTATATAACCAGAAATAAGCCACCCATGGACTAGTCTTTGAACTGTTTTCTTATTAGCAGTACATTCTTCACACAGGAGCCAGTTACAAAATTGCAAGTTCCCATTAATAAAATGAGACTAGTGATGTGAATGCCTTTTAATGAGGCATTTTAACCCTTGGCTTCAGAAAATTATGTGACAGTTAATTATAGAAAAGGCCAGATTATAAATTCTACAAGCTGAAATTTGAACAGCACAATATGAATAGTTTAAGAGACATCTCATTTTTAAGGTACCTGAGAACTGAAAGTATAATTGTAAGAGCATTCCCTCCTACACTTTAATCAAAACACTGCTGCGGAGGAAGAATTTGTAGTACAGAAGAAGCTTAGAAAGGAACATGATGTTACGGAATTATCTCACTACTTGAAAATCGATATGAAATAAGGTGGGAATCACTATGACAAATGTGGGTGGCATTATTTCAAGATGATGAGGTTGATTCACAAAGCTGTAACAATCCCAGAAGGAAAGAAAAAAATCTCAAAAACAAAGCATAGATTCTGTGCCCTATTTCGAAGAAAATAGAGAGCAGATGGTTCTCTAGTCAACTGGTACATTTTGTGCATTGCAATTTTTGCTGTGTGACCTTGTTGTGTTGAATAAAGTGAAGGCCAGCAGTTGTAAATGCCAGACATTTAGTAACCCTGGCTAAATGGTTAGTAGGTCTCCTAGACAGAGTGACAGACATCTTCCTGCAACAGGAGTACAGAAAAACAGGTTATGACCTTGGCTGGGAAGAGAGCAGGTATGTATCTAAGCGTGTTAGAGGGAGACCCATGATGTCAGATCTGATATTCCCCCAGGATTCCAAGTAAGACAAACTTCATATTTTATAATCAATAACGCAGAAAAAAACCTCAACCCTGAGGTTTTATAATACTATGGAAATCAAATGCCAATGAGAAACACAAATTGCAAGCCAGAATAATTTAAAAGATAATGAAGCTTAAACATTGTGAACAGAAATGGCTTTAGAGAAAGCCAAAACTCTTAGACTGAAAATTCAAAATATTTGTCTTTGCATTGTTTAACTTTTTAAAGATGATTATTAATTCATAGGAAGCTGCAAAAGTAGTACAGAGAGGTCTCATACCTTTTAATCAGCTTCCTAACATGATTACATCATCTATAATTATATCAGTATAGGACTGTGAAATTGGTACAATGTATGTGTCAAGATCTTTGTGATTTTATCACTTGTGTAAATGTATATAATGACCAGTGGAGTAAGGCAGAATTATTCCACCTCCAGAAAGATCTCCTTCCTGTCACACAGGTCATTCTTCCACCCAAATCCCAAAATGCTGACAACTACTAATCTGATCTCCATTTCCACAATTTTACATAAGTGGAAACATACGTATCTTGCATATACATACTTTTATTCATATAAATGAAATCATATATTTTATAATAGTCTTTTTCATCCAGCATAAATGCCCTTGGGATCCATACAAATTTGTATGTATTATAGTTTTATCCTTGTTATTGATGAACAGTATTCCATAGTGTGAATGTATTATAGAATTTATAGAAAAATTTGGAGTATCTGCACTTTGGGCTGCTATCATGAGCAATCATGCAAAAATTTTTCGTAACATTAGTGTGATTGTGGGATTATATATTAACAAAAGTTTCTGCCAATGTACATTCCAGACTGGCTTGACCATTTTACATTTCTTTAGCAGTGTATGAGAAATCATACTTCTCTGCTCCTAGCTATTATTAAGTATTTCCATTATTTTTTTAAGTTTAGCTATTCTAGCAGGTATGTACTGGTAAATCATTGTGATTTTAATGTATACTTCCTTATTGCTAATGATTTTCAACATTTTTATATGCCTATTTTCTATGTATATATTCTTTTTGGTAAACTTCTCTTTATGGGTTTTGCATATTTTATAATTGGTTTGTTTATTTTCTTAACTTTGACACAATTCTTTATGTATTCCAGATGGTTATCCTTGATAGGTATATGGTTTGCAAATATTTTCTTTTATAATTTATTCTAAATTGATATTCTTTTAAAAAGCTATTTTCGAAAGCATTTTTAAAAAATTTTTAAATGGTCCAATTTGTCACTACTTTCCTCCTGTTCTTAGTATTTTTCATGTACTAATTAAAAAAATCTATTCACTAAATACAAGGTTCTCCTTGTTATCTCCTAAATGTGGAGTTTTACATTTTATATTCAAATCTATGAATTATTATTTTTTCTACAGAGTATAAGTATTAACTTGAGATGGTGTTGCTTTGTCAATAGATTTCCAATTGCTTGAGTTAATTTTGAATTCAAATTAATTTGGAAAATGCAAAAAAGTCACTCAAAATGTAGGCTATATCAAATGTGGGAATACAAATGCAATTTTTCACCCATATATTCTTAAATACATTTCAAGTTTTGATAAGTCAGTCACTTTTACCCACATATGAAGAAAGCATCACAGCTAAATGTCTGCTTTAAATCTTTTTATTCCAATTCAGCATTCAACATTTGTAAGATTTATCATGTTATGCTCTCATACTTTAGTTTTGTATACCACATTTGGAACATAATCCATATATAGCTTCCAACATTGGCACATTTAATTACTCTCTTAGCAATTTTGAAATGTACAATACATTATTGTTTACTCTTTTTTACTGCATGGCATGATACATTTTGGAGTAATAAACATATTCCTCCCATCTCTTGAGGCTTCACACCCTTTCGGCATCATTAATCTGTTCCCTCCCGGCCTCTGATAATCACCATTCCATGCTCTACTTCTTTGAGTTCAATTGTTTTGGAACCCACATATATGTAAGAACATGTGGTATTTGTCTTTCTGTTCCTGGTTTATTTCACTTAGCATAGTGATCTACAGGCCCTTTCACGTTGAAAAATGACAAAGTCTATTTCTTTTAGAAAGCTGTCATTAAGATGAGTCACATGCACCACACGTTCTCTATCCATTCATCCATTGATGGACTCCACTGGATCCCATGACTTGGTTATTGTGAATAGCGCTGCAAGGAACACGAAAATGTACACATCTATTCAACACACTGAGTCAAATCTTTTAGATGAATACACAAAAGTGGTTTGCTGGATCATCTGGCAGTTCTATTTCTTGTGGTTTGAAGAAGTGCAATACAGTTTTCCAGAATAAGTGCACTAATTTACATTTTTATCAATAGTTTACAAATTTTTGGCTCATCTTTGCCAATATTTGTCATATTTCATTTTAATAAGTCATTCTGAAAGGTTTAATGTGATATGTCATCACAGTTTAATTTGAATATCCATAATTATTAGTGATGATAAGTATTTTTATTTATTTATGTTTTGTCCACTTGTCTTCTTTTGAGAAAGGTCTATTCAAGTTTCTTACCTATTTTTTTTGAAGGGGATATCATAATGCTCCATACAGCAGCACTTTGGTCAATGATGAGCTGCAAATACAATAGTGGTCCCATAACATTTTAACAGAGTCCAAAAAATTTTATTTTCTATTAACAGTGTAGTCATTTAACACTATACCAGAATGCAGTAGTCATGTGTTTGTGCTAATCTTAGTATAAATAAACCTAGCACATAGCCAGTTACATTAAAGTGCAGAACATGCATTTCAAAATATAATACATGGTAGTGATAATAAATGACTATTTACTAGTTTATGGATTTGTTATAATATATTTCAATCACTATTTTAGAGTATATTTCTCATATTATAAAAACTTTTACTTTAAATTCCCATATGTTGTGTTATGCCACAGTGGTATTACACATGATCACATTATTTTTTCTTGTGCTTGATAGAATTTTATGTTCTTTTGTTCATCATGGCCCTAGGAGCAATAGGTTATATTGTGTGTGTGTGTGTGTGTATGTGAATGTGTATGCGTGTTTGTGTGTAACAGGCTATATGATCTCAATTGTGTATATATTTTCTATGATGTTTGCACAATGATTAAACTGCCTACAAGCACATTTCTGAGAATGCATTCTCATTGTTAAGTAAAACATGACTATATTTTTTCCCTGTGAAGTTGTTAAATGTCCTTATATCTTTTGAGTATTAGCCTGTTATCAGGTATACAGTTTGCAAATATTTTTTTTCCAATCTGTAGACTATCTCTTCAATCTATTGTTTCCTTTGTTTTGATGTAATATCATTTGTCTATTTTTTTCTTTGATTACTTGTGCATTGGGGTCAAATACAAAAAAAAAATGCTCATCAACCCCAATGTTGTATAGTTTTTCCCCTATACTTTCTTCTAGTAGTTTTAGAGTTTCAGGTCTTGAAAATTCTTCAGGTTTAATGCTTTAATCCATTTTGAATTGATTTTTGTATATGTTCTGTATAATTTCACTCTTAAATTCCATTTATTAAAATATTATGCACTTAATACATATACACTTCATATATGCACTTATATGCACATCATACAAAGTCAATTGAATGTATATAAGTCTGCTGGTCCCTGGGCTCCCTACTCTCTACCCTTGGTTACTGAGTCAATTTTGATGCTAGTATCATACTATTTTACTTGCTGTTACTTATTATTCCATTCAGAAAGGATAAGCAAGGACAGAGAAAGAATTAAGAATGAGTGTAAATAATGATGTCTACCCCACTAACCATGAATTCAAATCCAAGATTTAACCAAGTATGGGAATTCAATCTTTTTTCTATTTCCTTTAAACATTAATATCCTGGTTAATAATTCAGACACCCACATGATTAGACTAGACACTAGGGGAAAAAAAAGACTATTTTGATTTTTCTTCTTTCTACTTTAGACATGTCAGTATTTATGTGTGGTAATTTGGGGACATTAGAAGACTGTCATTTTCCAGTTAACTCCTTAGTAGATATCCTGAACTGGAGCACCATAATCGAGGTTTTATGAAAGAGTTATGATGAATACTTAGGTTGTCTATGCAGTGTAACAAATTACTACAAATTTGGTTGCTTAAGACTTCACTTTAGTAGAGTTTGAAATCAAGTAGTTCAATGGCTCTGGCTTTGTTGATTATATCATGACTGCTTTGGCTCTTCAAGGCTTCTCGTAGACTGTATTTGGACATATTATACATGCATGGAGTATAACTTATTCTAATTACTTGCATTCTTGCAGTTGTACACGATGTGGAGTTTCACTGGTCATGTATTCATATCCGAACATAGGAAAGTTATGTCTGATTCATTCTTTCCTATTCCTATTCCAATCCCCTCTACCTTCCCTTCATCCCCCTTTGTATAATCCAATGCACTTTGATTTTTTCCTCTGCTACCCTTGTTGTGTGTTAGCATTCATTTTTTTTTTATCAGTGATATTGGCTTATATTTTTCTTTCCTTTTAGTGTTGCTGTTTGGCTTTAGTATCAAGGATACCAGACTCATAAAATAAATTTGAAAGTGTTCTTAGTATAACTTAGGTCATAAATGTCCTCCAAAGAGTCATGTGCAAAACTGTAGTCCCCAGCTTGGTGCTGATGAGAAGTGGTGGAAACACTAAAGGGAAGGAAGGAAGTGGGAGGTTTTACATCATTGATGACAGGTCCTTGAAGGAGATTATGGCACTGGGCCTTTCCTCTGTGTCTCTCTTTCATCCCAGCTGTGAGGTGAGCAGTTGGCTGTGCCACATACTCCCACCAAGATGTGCTGCCCCATCCCTACCAGAGGCCTAAAATCAATAGGTCCACAGGAACATGAACTAGAACCTCCAAAAATGTGAACCAAAATAAGCCTTTCCTCATGTTAAGTTGAATTGCTATAATTGTATTTGTTGCAGTCATGGAAAGCTGTGTAGCAGAGCAACAGAGTTTTCTCATCTCCTTTATTTTTTTTTTCATAGAACTTTGAGAAGAGTTGGCATTAATTATTCATACAATTTTTGGTAACATTTAGCAGTGACTCCATCAGGTCCTGTGCTTTTTCTTTCTTTGATCACTGATCCAATCTTCTTACTCATTTTTCATCATCAGATTTTCTGTTTCTTTAACATTCAGCCTTAGTAGGAGTGTGGGCTTCTAGGAATGTATCCATTTCTTCTAGGTCATGCAATTTGTTGGCATCTAATTGCTCATCTTCTCTTATGATCCTTGGCCTTTCTGTCATCTGAATTGTAATGTCTATCCTTTCACTCACAATTTTGTTTAAATTTTCTCTCTCTTTTTCTTAGTCTAATCCAAGATAAGTCCATTTGGTTCTTATTTTTAAGAAACAAATTTTAGATTCATTGATCTTTGCTATGGTCTCTATTTATTTATTTCTGCTTGGACCTTTGTTATTTTCTTCCTTGTGCTGACTTCCAACTTTATATGCTTATCTTTCTTAAGCAGCATTTGTAATTATCTATGCATTACATCATTGCATATTAAAAGTAAAGACTAGTATAGAAAAACTAAGTGTAAAGTTTTAAAAATGTGATCATTAAAGCTAGTATATCAATTGATTAAATTCCTGTTTGTAATTCAGCCAAAGTTAAATGGTGAGGAGTTGGTAAAGTATTTTATTATGCAATTTAAGAAATGTGTAGATCATTTCTTGTTTGTAATTGTGGGGCAAGATTACTTGCATTAAGCAAAATATTTTGCTGAACCAACTATAATATTTCAAATATTATAAGTAGCCATAAGATTTATGGAAAATTTTAATACTTCCTTATTATAAAACATTTTAAAGAATGCAAAATTATTTATCTTAGCATAATCATAACCTACTAAATATAAAACAAAGTTGACTACTTTGAAAAGAATCTGAAATGACAAAATCTACTCTCTCTCTCTCTGGAAATGTAAAGTAATATATTTATGACTTGATTTAAGTAAGATTATGTGAAATTGTTATTTCTTTTTGATAAATATTATCCATTTTGATGTATATTTTTAAATGTAGAAGTCAGAAATATGAAATTGTAGAAGACAGTGATAGCAACATTCCAGCTAAGCTGGTCATTATTTTAAGATTTGGATGACTTTAGCAATTATGTTTAAGTTTTTCTCCCACACTTCAAGATTATCTTAGGAAATAGCTTGTTGATTCAAAAAACTGAAAGAATACTTCATATTTTGCAAATCTTCAATGAACATTAAACCTTGAGTTCACATAATATTTTGGGTTAGTTTGTTTTTCTACACACAAAGATTTAAGAATAGTTTATATATTCTATTCAAGGTTAGATATATAAATGTTCAAAGTGATACAATTATTTCATAATGTAATATACAAATCAGTGTTCATGCCTTCAATATGGTCATGTTGGCAGACACTCAACATGATTCACTTTCTCAAAGAACACTGCATATACCCACACATTTGAATCTTCCCTTTGACAATTATCCTCAGAGTCTGTGAAAAATTATGTGACTACTCTAAATAAGACTACCTTTTTATAGTTTTGGATGTATTTTATTTTTAGAAACACATACGTTATTTAAAACAATGTTATCACTTAAATGATCAAAATGAATAAACATGAGTATCAAATAAAAGAATCTTTGAATAAGTTAAAAAATTAAGTTCAGAAAGTTATCTTTTTCATTGTTGCCCTCAACAAACACATATTTACTACATACAGTATGTTAGGTAGAATCTGGTATTGAATATGTAGTTAAAAAAAAACAACCTCAGAGACATCTATGTCCACTCTGAGCTTATAGTAAAATGGGTACACTAGATTTAAAAAAAAAAATTATTCCATAGCAACAAATACATTTTTACAAAATAAGATCATTGCTTTAAACCCAGTTTAGAATATAAAATCAGTAAGGTAGTTTTTAAGACAGGACACATAATTTGAAAGAAAAAAAATATAATTAATGTTATTTATTTTTTTTTGAGAAAATAGGAAAAAAACCCTTATAGAAATAAATAGTAACATATGTGAAATCCCAAACGTAAGAAATAGCATGTTATGGTTCCTGAAGTGCACAGCAGACTTTGAGAATAATTTGAGAACTGATGAGTAGTGTCATATAATCATAGTTTCAACCCATAATAAGTATTGTGAATGTTGATTCAGTCCGGTGGGAAGTCAACACTGCTATAATAAATCTCCATTCTCCAAGAGTTACAAACTTAAAAATATATCTGTTAATACTCATATCTTCAGACATGTATATTTTTCTTATACAATAATGTGACATTGTAAAACTACAATTCCAATACACACACACACACACACACACACACAGAACAATTGGAACTCCAAATAAGAAATGCATTATAAAATGATAAATAATTCCTTGTTCAGGAAAACTTCTCTCGTTTGCATTGACTTGACAAGTAGAGAGATACATATTAAGTGCATAGATATGCATCTCTCTGTACCTGTACATATATGTTTCTATATTTGTGTATATGTATGTACAGAATTATTCTATATTATATGAGAGTACCTAGAAGTGTACTGATTGTATCCTGTCTTAATTTCAATTTAATAATACAAAATGGACATCCTAAAATGTCATACAAAAGTGTATACACCAGGGGACTGGAGTTGTGGCTCAGTGGTAGACTGCTTGCCTGGCATGTGTGAGGCCCTGGGTTCAATCCTCAGCACCACATATAAATAAACAAACCATCAAACAAATAAATCAACAAATAAGTAAATATATAAATAAAATATTCATTGAAAATTAAATTGTTTTTTAAAAAGTGTATATATTATAATTTGTATCACTGTAAGTTAACTTATTGTATAGAGATACTTATTGTGTATAATTTCTCAGTTGACACTCTTCTACTTTGGAAAATCTCATTTTAAATTTCCATTCAAAAAACAGTACTGTGATAAACATCCCTTGCTCCCTGTGTATTCACCTATCTATCTGGGTGCCTACTTACCTGCCCTATCTTTTTACCCATACTTGCAATAGATTTTTGAAGGATGATTCTTAAAATGAATTATCTCTATAAAAGCATATACACATTTTTAAAATTTTGATGAATGCTACCAGATTTCCCTAAAGAGAACACTGAGGTTTTGTTAAGTATATGGAGGCTTCGCAATCTATGATGGATTACGATCCAATTATAACATCCATTAAATGTGCTATGGCTTCTATTTTGCCCACAGTGATATATGTGTTTGTCCCTCTTTGCCCATGACTATGTATTCCTAATTCTAGGGCATTTATGAGGAAGACCAGTGACTATACAATCAAATCCATATTCCCCAGTGTAGACTCAATTAGATAAACGGTTGACAAGTTGATCTTTGTATGTTATTTCTTGCATTCTCTATGGATCCATGATGTAGGTAGGAAAAAAAGGCTGCTTGCTGAATGTTCTTAGCCTCCTAAAACTCTTGTAAAAGCTGATTATTATGAAGTTGGAAACATACTTTCAGTTAAGGACAAAGCACATGTGGGGTATTGAAAGTTTCAATTCAGCTAGAATTGGCAACATTAAGCTTTACTGGTGATAAACCCCAATGGTACCATGCAGAAACATATTATTCCAATACTTTTTTTATCTAGTAAAATAGCTATGCAGAAAAACTGTTTAGAATGCCTTTAAATAAAAGCAAAAAATTAAATAGTAATTAAAGAAAAATAGGTTAGTTTGCCTTTGAGTGCATTTGTTCATTTGTCAAATAGAAAATTTCCTGTAAATTCTGTACACTAGTTGTAAATATAATATCAATGTTAGTTTCTGGATTTTGATAATTGTGTTTTTTATTAAAAAGTTTCAGTTTCTATGAAACATATATTGAAGTATGTAATGTACAGGGACAACAAATTGGAACTTACACTTGTTCTCAAGATGGTTTAGAAAAAAGTAGAAAGATAAATAAATTATATGTGATAGAATAATAAAGCAAAGGTAGCAAGTTTCATATATTTGAAAGCTCTTAGTAAAAGGTATATATAAATTACCGTAAGTCTTCTGGTGAATTTTTTCTAAATATGGTGTTAAAACAAAAAGTTTAAAATAAGAACAATATCAGAAGAACCACTGACTTTTGTTTATTTGTTCTTTTTAGTTATATGTGACAGTAGAATATTCTTTGACATATCATACATGGAGTATATCTTCCCATTCTTGTGGTTATACCTGATGTGGAGTTTCACTGGTTGTGGATTCACATAAGAACATAGGAAAGTTATGCCTAATTTATACTACTAACTTTCCCATTCCCATCTCCCCTCCATCCCCCTAATTCCCTGATGTCCAGTCTAGTGAACTTCCACTCCTCCCTCCCCTTGGCCTATTGTGAGTCAGCATCCATGTATCAGAGAGAATATCTGGCTTTTGGTTTTTTGGAACTGCTTATTTCACTTAGCATCATATTCTCCAGTTCCATCCATTTACTGGAAAATGCCATAATTTCATTCTTCTTTATGGCTAAGTAATATTCCACTGTGTATATGCATCATATATTTTTTAAATTCATTCATATATTGAAGAGCACCTAGGTTGGTTCAGTAGCCTAACTACTGGTAATTGAGCTGCTATGAACACCAATGTGGTTGTGTCACTATAGTATGCTGCCTTTAATTTCTCTGGGCATATGCCAGGGTGTGGAATAAGTGGGTCAAATAATGGCTCCATTCCAAGTTGTCTGAAGAATCTTCATATTGCTTGCCAGAGGGCTTGCACCAATTTGCAGTCCCCCCAGCAACGTATGAGTGAACCCTTTTCCCTACATCCCCACCAACATTTATTGTATTGTTGGTAATTGCCATTTTGACTGGAATGAGATGAAATCTCAAGGTAGTTTTAATTTGCATTTCTCTAATTGCTAGTGATGTTGAACACTTTTTCTTATATATTTGTTGACCATTTGTATTTCTTTTTCTGTGAAGTGTCTGTTCAGTTCTTTTGCCTATTTTATTAATTAGGTTATTTGTTATTGTTTGTTTGTTTTTTGAGTTATTTACATATCCTATAGATGAATTCTCTATCTGAGGTACTGGGGGCAAATATTTTCCCCATTATGCAGCTTTTCTCTTCATGTTCTTGATATTTTTTCCTTTACTGTACAGAAGCTTTTTAGTTTGATACAATCTTGTTCATTAATTCTTGATTTTAGTGGTATTTTTTCAATTTTCAATTTACTTCTTGCAGTTTAGGAGTCTTCTTGAAGAATTCAGTTTCTAAGCCAACATGATTGAAATTTGGGCCTGCTTTTTCTTCTAGTAGGTTCAGGGTTTCTGGTTTAATGCCTAGGTCCGTGATCCAGTTTGAATTGAGTTTTGTGCAGGGTGAGAGATGCAAATCTAATTTCTCTTAATTATGTGTGGATTTCCGGTTTTCCCAGCACCATTTGCTGAAGAGGCTATCTTTTTTCCAATGTATGATTATGGTGCCTTTGTCTAGTATGAGATAATTATTTATGTGGGTTTGTCTCTGTGACTTCTATTCTGTACCTTGGTCTTCATGTCTGTCTTGGTGTTAATACCATACTGTTTCTGTTATTATAGCTCTGTAGGATAATTTAGGATCTGGTCTTGTGATGCCTCCTGCTTCAAGTTTTTTGCTGAAGATTGCTTTGGCTCTTCTGAACCACTTACTTTTCCAAATAAATTTCATGACTGCTTTTTCTATTTTCTGTAAAAAGCATCATCAGAATTTTAATAGGAATTGCATTGAATCTGCATAGTGTTTTGGGTAGTATGGCTATTTTGACAATATTAATTCTTCCTATCCAAGAACATGGGGGATCTTGCCATCTTCTAAGGTCTACTTCAATTTCCTTCTTCAGTGTTCTGTAGTTTTTATTTTACAGGTGTTTGACCTCTTTTGTTAGGTTGATTCACAAATATTTTATTTTCTTTGAGGCTATTCTGATGGGGATAGTTTTCCTAATTTTTCTTTCAATTGATTCATCATGGATGTATAGGAACACAATTGATTGCTGTGTGTTAATGCTAAATTCATTTATGAGTTCTAGCACTTTTCTGGTAGACTTTTTGGGAGCTTCTAAATATAGAATCATGTCATCAGCAAATAAGAATAGTTTGTTTTCTTTATTTCCTATTTGTAGTCCTCCAATTTATTTCTTCTGTCTAATTGCTCTGGTTAGAGTTTTAAGGACTATGTTGATTTTTATGTGGGAAAGAGGATATACCTGTCCTGTTCTACATCTTAGAAGGAATGTTTTCAATTTTCCTTCATTTAGAATGATGTTGGCCATGGGTTCCACATATATAACGTTTACAGTGTTGAGCTATATTCCTACTATCCCTAGTTTTTCTAGTGTTTTGAACATGAATGGATGCTATATTTTGTTAAATATTTTTTTCTGTGTCTTTTGAGATAATCATATACTTCTTGTCTTTAAATCTATTGATGTAGTGAATTACATTCAGTGATTTCCATATGTTGAATCAAACTTCCATCCCTGGAATGAACCATACTTAATTATAATGCACTCTCTTTTTAATTTGTATGTGATTTGCCAGTATTTTATTAAGAAGTTCTGCATCTATATTAATCAGGGATACTGGTCTGAAATTTTCTTTTCTTCATGTACTTTTGCCCAGTTTTGGTGTCAGAGTTATACTAATTTCATAGAATAAGTTTGGAAGAATTCCCTTATTTTTTATTTCATGAAATAATTTGAGGAGGATTGCTATTAATTCTTCTTTGAATGTCTGGTAAAACTCAGCTAAGTATCCACCTGGTCCTTGGCTATTCTTTATTGGTAGACTTTTGGTGGTGTCTTGTATTTTATTTCTTAAAATTGATCTGTTTAAGTTTTCTGTCTTCCTGATTCAACTTGGGTAGGTCGTATATCTCTAGAAATTTGTTAATGTCTTTGGATTTTCTATTTTATTAGCGTATACATTTTCAAAAAAGGTTCTGATTATCATCTGTATTTCAGTAGTGTCCATTGTGATATTTTGTTTTCATCACAAATTTGAGTTTTTTCTCTCTTTATCTTTGCTGACTTAGCTAAGGGTTTACCAATACTATTGATTTTTATAAAGAACAAATTTTTTTTTGCCAACTTTTGGATTGTTTCTTTTTTTCAATTTCATTGATTTCAGCTCTGATTTTAATTATTTCCTGTTGTCTACTGCTTTTGGTGTTGATTTGGTCTTCTTTTTCTAGAGCTTTGAGATATAATAATATTAGGCTATTTATTTGTTGACTTTCTATTCTTTTAATAAGTGAACTCAATGCAATGAACTTTCCTCTTCAAATTGTCCCAGAGATTTTGATATGTTGTGTATATATTCACATTTATGTTTAAGTATTTTTTATTTCCTGTATGATTTCTTCTGCTATTCATTTGTCATTCAATAGTGTATTATTTAGTGTCCAGATTTTAGAGTACTTTTTATTTTTTATCATTGATTTTTAATTAACATTCATTATGATGGGATAGGATGCAAAGTATTGTCTCTCTCTCTTTTTTTTTTTTTTTTTGTATTTGCTAAGAGTTGCTATGTGGCCTACATATGGTCTTTTTTAGAGAAGGATCTGTGTGCTTCTGAGAACAAAATGTATTCAGTCAAGATGGATGAAATATTCTATGTCTGTTAAGTCTAATTTATTAATTGTATTTTTTAGTTCTCTAGCTTCTTTATTTAGTACCTAGTATTGAGAAAGGTGTGTTAAAATCTTTCAGTATTATACTGCTGTGGTCTATTTGACTTGTGATATTGAGAAGAGTTTATTTGATGTACACAGATGTTTCATTGTTTGGGGAATAAATATTTGTGATTGTTATATCTTGTTGGTGTATAATTCCCATAAGTAGGGTGAAATGACCTTCTTGGTCCCTTCTGATTAACTTTGGCTTCAAATGATGGACAGGGAGAAAGCAGAAGTGATATATAATATGATGGGAGGAAAAAAGAAGATAGAAGTTAAAAAATAAAGGAAGAGTGAAAGAACGATGGAAATGGGCTGTTAGTGGAATGAAAAAAGAGAAAATGAATCAAGGGAAATAGGTAAGAGAAAATAGAGAGAATAAAAATTTAAAAAAAATTAAAAATAAAAGTCTACAAAACTGAAATGTGTTTTTCAAATATCTTAGTCTTCAACAAACTGATTCATGTAAAATAACTGGCTTCAAATCTCTAGGAAAAAAATATGAACGTGTATAAAACTTCATGTAATATTAAGGTCACGATTAAACAGAAAACAGATTTTAAAAAAGGAAAAAATAGAGAGAAAAAACAATTTTGATGAAAAGGTAAAGAATTATATCTGTTGAGTTAAGTAAAAAACAAATTCTCATCTTCTCTTCTCAGCAGTTTTAGGTGGAGTGTGATGGTCTACCCTCCAGATTGCTGGAGCGAAAGAGGTGATCCCATCTCTGGAACGTATTGAGGCAGAGTTTAGGCTTAGGTGGGCTCCTGGCTATTTGCTGAATGCCAATTGGTCTGGAGATTTTAAATCTCTGCACCTCCAGGGACCAGGAATTTCCAGTCACTTATGTGGTGGAAGAGCCAATTCTTAGTCCTCTACATCACCTGTGGACCTCACATTTCCTGGTTTGGGGTTCAGTATCCAAACTCAGTCACTCCCGCCCCTGCCTTCTGAATTGCTGACCAGACTCATCTCTCCCAGCCAGTCCCCTAAGCAGCCAGATTGGAAGGAGAGGATTACAGCAGAGTGGGTTTCCTGTGACCAGTTGTCCCATGTGTAAACCTCTGTCCACATTTGATTTTTTCCTGGTCAATTAAGCACACTCTATGTCATGTGGTGTGTGTTTACTAGATCTGTATTTTGGGCCAAATTAGGGTTTGTCAGGACTCTGCTCCCTTAGCTTCTGGTCCCCATGCCCTGATTGCAAAACAGTTCCTTCCTTTGCCCTTCACATCCTGCCTGGAGAAATGGGAGGCTTCCTTCCTGCACAAGGAAAGGTAGCAGAATACAACAGTTACTAATATGGCATTATGTAAAAATGTGGATGTGTAACCGATGTGATTCTGCAATGTGTATACGGGGTAAAAATGGGAGTTCATAACCCACTTGAATCTAATGTATGAAATATGATATGTCAAGAGCTTTGTAATGTTTTGAACAACCAATAAAAATACATAAATAGATAAAAAAAGGATATTGTGCAGTGTGTCTCTCAGTTTGGTGAGGCAATGCCCTTGATCTCTAAATGCTCTGTACCCAGACACTCTCCAGGTCTCCTGAAAATGTGGGTTCCTTTAATTATCTTATTCCTCCACTTTGCTTGTGAAGGGACCACTCTGGCCTGTCTGCAGCAGGGCTGTGACCCTGGGGATTTCTTACTTATTTTATCATATCCAGCCTCCTGAGGCCCTGGTCTGCTTTGAATGTCCATTTTGAATTTCCAATAAGCCAACTCTCTTTTTTTTTTTCCACTCACCTTCCTGAGTAGTTGCCTGTCTTCATGTTTTCATACCACAAAGCAGCCAGGAAAGTGCCCTTCTCTATTCCACCATCCTGAACACCCTCTTGCCCTGGCTTCTAAACTGCCATGTTCTCAATGACATATTTTTTACCACTATTTTTTTTTACTACTGATTTTTACTCCGATGAAATGTTGAAATGCAGCAGGCATTTTTGTTGTTGTTGTTGTTACTGTAGAATTTCTCACCACAATATTATACTCTAAAAATTGTCCGTTTCATAAATAATCATGCAAATAAACAAAACCAAGAAAATAAAAATAAAATAAACCAAATGTAAAGATGTAGTAAATTTTATTTTCCCCCTCAATCCTTTTTTAGTATTTCAATCCATTTTAGCACTTTCCACGTTAACATGTCCCTACTATTCTTCATTAATAGATATCTTATTACATATTCAACTAGTTAAAAATGTTTTACTTAAATACCTCCATAATTGTTTCCATTTTTAAAATGAACAAAATTTATTGAGTATACTGAATATTCTTGAAAATTGTTTTTGCTTTGATTTATTTTTAAAAGGTTGTTTCAGTCCAGTTGTTTTTCAGAATTATTAATTATTAGTTTATAGAATTGTAAAACTTACTTACAGTCAAATATTTAAATTAAACATATGATTAAATATTATGTCTCTAATTAGATCTTTTAGTTGGATCTATTTTATTTTACAATTACTATATAACTTGAGAAAGATTTAAATTTATGGATCATTAAGCTCAATGTTAATGAAATAATTTATATATTATTTGAGATTTAATGCTCAATTTATGATTTTATAATTGTTCAGGTCTGTCCTCTCTTCCTCTCTCTCTCTCTCTCTCTCTCTCTCTCTCTCTCTCTCTCACACACACACACACACACACACATACACTTATATTCATTCAGATTCATAAGTTTGTATGTCTTAAAATTCATACAGATAAAAATAAAAAAACCTATTAAAACACTAGTGATCATCCTCCTTCTTTTCTTAGAAGTTAGGGTAAAGTTGATGTCTAATTCTATGTTGTATATTATCTAATTTGGAATAATTTTATAATATAAAAGAAAGCATCTATTTAATAATCTCATATGTGTTCACTAACACATCTGATTTAAGAAAGTCACTTTATTATTTTTTTAAAGAAAAAGAGAGAAGAGAGAGAAAACTTTTTAATATTTATTTTTCAGTTTTTGGTGGATACAACATCTTTATATTTTTATTTTTTATTTTTATGTGGTGCTGAGGATCGAACCCAACACCCCATGCATGCCAGGGGAGCACGTTACCACTTGAGCCACATCCCCAGCCCACTTTATTATTAATATTGTATCTTGATACACACAGATCATGGTATATAACTGCTTATATATCTACTTACAATTCATAATTTTATTCTAAAAATAAGTATAAGCTCTTACTTTGATGGATTGGATGCTTATGTCACCCCAAAACTCCATACTTAGAAATCCAAACCACAGCAGGGCACAGTGGTGCACACCTGTAATCCCAGCAACTCGGGAGGCTGAGGCAGGAGGATTATGAGTTCAAAGCCAGCCTCAGAAATTTGAGGAGGCCCTAAGGAACTCAGAGAGACCCTGTGTCTAAATAAAATACAAAATAGGGCTGGGTATGTGGTTCAGTGGTCGTGTGTCCCTGAGTTCAATCCTAGGTACCAAAAAAAAAAAAAAGAAGAAGAAGAAGAAGAATCCAAACCCCCAAGATGATGGTTCTGAGAACTGAGACTTTGGAGAAGTAGGCCATTAGAGTGGTATTCTACTTAATGAAGATTAGTGTCTTTATGAACCAGACCCCAGAGACATCCTTTGCCCCTCCTGCCACATGAGGTGAAGTGAGAAAACACCATCTCTGAGGATGCCAGCTCTCTCCAGGACCCATATGCTGGTGCCCTAATCTTGAATTTCTCATTCTCCAAAACTGTGAGAAATGAATTTGTATTGTTTATAAATGACCTGTTCTATGGCATTTTTGTTATAGCAACCCGAAGGGACTAAGATAGCACCCTACCTATCACTTGTGATGGAAAAGCGCCAAATATAAGGTTTAGATGTGAAGTGTAGATATTGAATCACTATAAAGACTTCTCACCGTGGTAGTCTGTCAGTGGCTTTAAACAATCTGTCACTTTCCTGATCATTAGTATACCATCTGCAGTTGACAGCTGCTGTTAGAGAAGGCTGGAAACAGCTGCTTCCTAATTATGAGGAGTATGAATAGATGCAAGAGTATAATTCTTGGAGCTGGCAAAAATCTGATTGCCATGATAGAATATAACAGTTAAGTAACATTTTATGAAATAGTCCTTAAGCAGGTTCATCCTTACATGAAGAATCTGCTATTCATGACTATTTTATTACTTAAATATACTTCAAAACGTTGAGTAGATATACATGGGTTATAAAAAGTTTTATTTAGGAATTATATTTTAACTAGAAATGCATTATCTCAGCAAAGATTTCAGAAAGAATTACATTGTTAAATTGTTTATTTATTCAATTTAAAGACAATGGATTGAATATACTTTGTTTCAACTTGTGATATCTACTGATGAATATTGGTTCCTCCAACAAATCCAAAAGATAATTTTGTCAAGCCATCTCCCTTTTATTCTGAATTCATTTTACTATTTTCATTTCATTTATGTGGGCTTTTAAGAGGGTACATTTAACTAATGTATTACTAGTGAGAATGCAAACTGGTTTACATAATAATGACAAAGGAGAATTCTATGTATTTTATAAAACATAATATGCACTTAGTCCTTGGCTCAGATTTCCCAATTCTAGGCATTTATCCCAAACATAAGATGTTAAAATATAAGTGAATAAATATGTGTGTGATAGTTTTCTTTTTAACACTATTTTAAGTGATAAATATCAGATGCAACTCAAATGTTCATCAATGGATAACTGGTTTGATAAACTATAATATAACCTTAGAGTGAAGTAAACAAAGATGAAGAATTACATACTAGATCATCCCTGAAGCTGTAAATCATTTGACAAAATATAGGAAGCAACTACTTTCAGATATTGAAAAAAATAGAAGCATTGGTCTATGTTTTATTAGAGAACACAAATTCATAAGGTAAAGCCCAAATCATCCTTGGATCTCTGCCTAAATTTATCTTAGAGTTTGAACAAATTTCATCAACATGGAACACAAGGAGTATGTGATGATCTACCTGAACCGAGGAGACTGTAATCATAAGTAGGAACTCTCAAATTCCTGCTGACACTAGGCAGCTTACTAGAAAAGGAAAAACAGCAGGGGAGGTAAAGAAAAGATTTGTATGAGCATTCCTCAGAGATCTTAACCAATTGTATTGGTTGCACTGGGGCAGCAGCTATTGGATTGAGAATAATGGATGAGAAATACTGGAGGTCGTGTGCAATGCTAGAAATTGAGGTTTCAGGCCAGTCAGAGCAAAAAACCTCATTACATATCAAAGTTTCTCAAATAAATCAGTAGGATGACAACTCTTAAGAATAGGAGCCTGAATAAAACCTATAATAAAGCCTGCTCCAGGATCTAAGGAATTCTAAAATCAACCTTCAACAAAATTATGTTGAACTGCTCGTAAACCCAATGTCTAGAACAAAATGCAGTATCTCTTAAAAGAAGACAAGATAATTCAGATTTTTTTATAACAAATCATGCAAAAGATTGATCATGGAATGGGAAATAGCCAGGCACATGTAAAAGCATAAAAATATAATCTACATCTAACAAGAAAGTGATCAATAAAAATGGCTACTGAGATGATGGAATGCTTGACATTCGCCGATTAATAACTCTAAAAGAGCTATTATGAATACTCACTCTCTCTACGCCTACACACACACACACACACACACAGGGAAATATTAAAGGATTGATGCCTATAAATAGAAAAAAGGAAATGATTTAAAAGAACTAAGTATACAGAGCATGGAGGAAGAGCAGGAAGAAAAGATTAACATTAAACAGATACATGAGGTGGGATGGAAAGGGAGAGAAAAGGGAAATTGCATGGTAATGGAGGGAGACCCTCATTGTTATACAAAATTACATATAAGAGGTTGTGAGGGGAATGGTAAAATAAACAAAGAGAGAAATGAATTACAGTGGATGGGGTAGAGAGAGAAGATGGGAGGGGAGGGAGGGGGGATAGTAGAGGATAGGAAAGGTAGCAGAATACAACAGTTACTAATAGGGCATTATGTATAAATGTGGATGTGTAACCGATGTGATTCTGCAATCTGTATTTGGGGTAAAATTGGGAGTTCATAACCAACTTGAATCTAATGTATGAAATATGATATGTCAAGAGCTTTATAATGTTTTGAACAACCAATAAAAAATAAATTAAAAAAATTAAAAAATTAAAAAAACTAAATTTTAAACAGTAGCTATAAAGACATTCCCCATTTCAATTTACATATTATTAACCAACATTTCTCTTGTACTTCTGTATGTTTTTACATTTAAAATATTTATTTGAATTTAAACCAGAGAATGATGGAAGGCATATACAAGATATATCTTTTTTTTCAGATAGCTATTTAATTGTTTAAAATTGACTATTGACAGTCCTTACATAATTTAATGATTTAGAGGGCCATTTTAGTGTATGCCAAATTTTCTGAATGACTTGGCTTTATTTTGGAATATTGTATGTAGGTGTATTCCTTGACTATTAGTGCAACAATGTCATGATTTTTTGTTATTGAAGCTATACCATATACATTCATATCTGACAGCACTGTTCCTCCATCATGCAGTATATATTACAGCATTGTGTATATTTAAACTCTTTTTTCAGATTGTGTAAGCATGTATCTATATTATAGTAATATTTTTAAAATTCTCTATTTAAAAAAAATAAAAGAACTAAGTAAAAAGTCTGAAAGTATAAACCAAAATCATGTATATATCTGAAATTTTTAAATACCAGTTTTATTGGCTTAACTGCATACTGAGACCAAATAGAGAAGTCAGGGATCCATAAATTAGATTAATAAGAATAACCTGACATGAAAATAGAAATAAAAATGTTTTCTGGAAAAGAAACAAAGCCTTACTGACAATATCAACTTGTAACATATACAGTTGTGCCTTTATAACATTTCAGTCAACTGTATGTACAAGAGTGGTCCCATAAATTTTATGGGCTAGTGACCTCACAGCCATCTTAGTTGGTATAAGTACATCCTATAATATTTCCACGAGGAGAAAATTACTTACGGATACATTTTTCCAGAACATATCCCTGTCTTCAAGGAAACATTACTGAATGCAATTTCAATTCCAGAAGAAGAATGGAAAGAAAACAGATCAGATAAAATCATTTGAACTAGTGATGATATAAAATATCCCAAGTTTGCAGACACTAATCTATAATTCCAAGATGCTCTGTAAACCCAACACAAGATTAAAAAAAAAGAAAAGAAGCTACTCATATGATTGTTAAGCTGCTGAAAACAAAGAAAAAAATATTAAAAACTGCAAAGCAAAAAAAGGAGACATTACAGATAGCAAAACAAGTCTTTGAATAGCAACTGACATTCACAATAAACAAATGGGAATCAGATATAAAAAAATAATATGTTCAAAACACTGAAAGAAAAATAAAATGGGAGCATAGCATTACACATATGGGTAAGATTCTTAAAATAATGATGCAGTCCAGACAATTCAGATAAATAAATTACTCAAACTTTACATTTAAAAAGATATCACAAATGTGACTCAAATACATTGAAAGTTAGTGATAATAATAAAAAGTACTCAAATTTGTAAAAAAAAAAATTACAATTGCTATGTTAGGCTTTTCATGGACACACAAGGAACATTTCAAGAACCTTGAAATCTGGAAATAGTA
This sequence comes from Marmota monax, assembly GCF_021218885.2. Lineage (NCBI taxonomy): Eukaryota > Metazoa > Chordata > Mammalia > Rodentia > Sciuridae > Marmota > Marmota monax. Next base: position 4,390,243 of record NW_026695198.1, on the reverse strand, counting down.
TTACACTTGATCCATTCCCTGATAACAGAAAACCAACAGAATAATCACTTTCCACAAAGTGATTTTTGTGGAATATCTGTCAGATATTTGAATGCACAGGTAATCATGTAGCCTAAAATCTGAGGACAAACATATAATCCTAAAATAAATGAACTACAAGTTCTGTTTACTGATGGCAGAACACAGAAAGAAAGTTAAGGGCCTTATACAACAAGAAGTGTGTAATTAAATGTTCAATCAATTTCTAATGACCACATGTGGGATAGTTGAGAGTGTAGATCTTCTGAGAGCTGTACACCAGTGGAGCTTCCAGAACTGGCATGCTTTTCCCCACTGGACCTATTTGTACTTAAAAGAACAATTATTGGTGATGAAGAGAGACCAAATAAGATTTGGCCTGAGGTGTAGGCCTAGAGAAAGAGATTGAGCATTACTGTGGAAAAGCCATGAAACCTCACTTGGACCTTTCTGCTCTGTCTCCCATTGAAGCAAAACTCCTAAGACATTGGGGAAAGGGCAGCAATTATTATTACACTAGCATGCAGGTACAAGTCAATTCTTGTTTTTTTTTTTTTATTGTTGGTTGTTCAAAACATTACATAGTTCACACTTTGATTCAAGTGGGTTATGAACTCCCATTTTTACCCCATATACAGATTGCAGAATCACATCAGTTACACATCCATTGATTTACATATTGCCATACTAGTGTCTGTTGTGTTCTGCTGCCTTTCCTATCCTCTACTATCCCCCCACAAGTCAATTCTTATTGGGCCAAGAAAACAAAATAACCTATTCCAATAAATGGAAAGAATATTCCTATCATGGATTCCAACCACTCTAGATTAACTACTGCTGGAAGAACATGAAACTCTCTCTGGCTCTAGACTCAGTACAGATACAAAGGAGATCCTGACTACCATTCGAAGGCAGAGAATAGTCACTGAGAAATGCCCAACTCCATGAGCTAGTTTCTATGCCCTGTAAATTAGGCTACACCAAACTAATCATGATGCCCTCCCCACACTCAAACTCTTACGTTGTGTGTGTTGAGTGTAAAGGAGCAGGAGAACAGGACTCAGTCTCCAAGTGGACAAGGACAAGCGGAAAGACAAAGAAGAGGATTAAACAAGAACATGAAAAAAGTCTTTTGCGAGCCATGTCTTCCATGAATAAAAGGTAGCACTAGAAGTATCTGAAACTTTGCACCCTCATCTTTAAGGAAAAGAACGAGAAACCATTATATCATTTTATGAGACCTGTGTAGCTTATATACAAAAGCCAGACAAATACATTACAGTTAAAGAAACTTGTAGACTCCAAGAATTCATATATAATATTAGAATATTGATTCAAAATGTAACACATCATAAGTTATACTGAATGTTTCTTGTGCAAGTTTGATTGGACATTTGAAACCTGTCAATATTACTATATTAATAGGAATCAAGAATAAGATCATCTTAATAAATGAAGGAAACCATACTTAGAAATTTAATGTCCATGGAATAAAAATATCTACTAGAGTAAACAAGAACTGGAAGAGAACTGCCTCAATTTAATAGAAAAGTCCACTAACATACAGCTGGTATCACACTGCAGGATAAAACAAGAAATTCATTTCCTAGAGTAGGGTACTGTTGTCCATTCTCACCAACACTTTTCAACATTTTACTGAATTTTTTGGCCAGTGTAGTTCATCAGGAAAACAAAAACAGTAATAATTTAAAAATTAGGTAAAATTTACATTAATCGAGGGGATATTAGAATAAAGTACTATAAGCACCAATTTTCTATTTTATGGTCTTGAGGGTATTTCCAGCTACAGCTAGAGGAGACCAATAGATAGAAATCTCCCTGAGTTGAGGAGGAAAAGCTAAAACTATAGGGAAACTAAGGTAACAGATGTGTATGACAAAAGCTAAAACACAGATTGCCACATCAAGAACCCCACAGACAGGCACAGCACTGTCCTTGAATATACAGCAGAGAAATGATGAGTGAAAGCCTGAGACTACCATTGTGTAAAAAGGAAGCATACTAAAGGATAAAATAAAACAATTTTGGTCACCCACAAAGGGGTAGGAATAGTGTCTGTCCCTAACAGACGAGTGAAAAAAATCAATTATCAGATGTAGGTGGCTTGATGATGCAGATGAGCCTTGCTCCAGGAGAGGAATAACTTAGCTTTAGATTGAGAAAAGCTACAGATCTGTGTAACCAACAATACAATCTAAACTCAAAGAATAAGACTGTATCCAAATTAAAAATCTTCACAGCAAAGGAAACAAGAGCTTGAAGAAAGACCCAACAGAATTGGAGAAAATCCTTGCAACCTGCTTCTCAGGGCATTAATATCCAGGATATACAAAGAACCCCCCAATTTTTACACCCTTAAAAGAAAAAAACAATAAATGGGCAAAGGTATTAAACAGACATTTTACAGAAGAAGAAATACAAATGGTCAACAAATATATGAAAAAAAATGTTGAACATCTATAGCAATCAGAGATATACAAATTAAAAATACCCTGAGATTGTTTCTCACTACAATCAGAATGACAATAATCAAGAATGCAACTAATAATGAATGTAGGCAAGGATGTGGGAAAAATGGTGCACTCATACATTATAAGTGAGTTTGCAAATTAGGGTAACCATTCTGGAAAGCAGTATGGAGATTCCTCGAAAAACTAGGAATGGAACTACCATATGATCTAGCTGTCTCACTCCTCAATATATATTTAAAGGATTTAAAATTAACATGCTACAGTGACACAACCACATCAATGTTTATACCAGCTCAGTTCACAACAGGCACTCTAGGGAGACAAACTAGGGGCCCATCACAGGTGAATAGATAAAGAAACTGTGATATATATATACTCAATAGACTATTACTCAGCCATAAAGGAAGGTGACTTTCTAATATTTGCCAATAAATGGTAAATTATGGTACTGGAGATTATCATACTAAGTGGGTCCATATAAGGGGTCCCAAAATGTCAAAGGTTGAATGTCTTCCATGATATGCAGAAGCTAATCCAAAATAGGAAAGGGGGATATAAGAAAAGAATAGAAGAATGATTAGTGGATTGAAAAAGGTTAATGAAGGGAAGGGAGGAGGGATAAGATAGGGAAAGACAGTGAAATGAATCTGACCTAACTTTGTATGTACATATATGAACATACCACAGTGAGATTCATGTGCATTCAAAGTCTATCTAAAAAATGAAAACAAAATAAAACAACAACAACAAAAACCCCCAATAACAAAACCCCTAAATCTATAAATAGCAGAAAGATCAGTAGAGTAGAGGGAAGGGAACAGGGGTAGATAGGAGGGAAGGCTAAAGGCAAAGGGAAAATAGGGGGAACTAAGTTAAAACAAACTATATTTCATGCCTTTATAACTATATGAAAATGAATCCTCTTGTCCTATGTAACTGAAAAGAACTAATTAAAGTATTATATTCAATAGGTTAACAATTTAAAAATACTATGTATCTAGAATATAATAAGCATATAAAATATTGAAACAAAATAAAAATTAAAGGTAGAAATAGACATCAGAATTATGATCTCAATATATGTTTTCCATCAAGTGATAGACTAATTAGATATGAAGTAAATACAGATATTGAGGATTTAAACCACATAGTTGAACAATTTGACCCAAATGTCTTTATAGAATGTTTCATCAAAGAATGCTAGAATAAAAAATCTTTTTGAGTACATACAGAATGCTTATCAAGATAGATCATATTCTCAGCCATATAACAAACTTAAAATCAAAATAACTCAAGTCATGCAAATTATGTTCTTTTCAAAATGGAATTATATTAGAAATCAACAAAAGAAAGATTCCTGGAATATATACAAATACTTGAATATTCCTAACTCACTTCTAATAACCTATAGGTTAAATAAAAAACATCAAACACACACACACACACATGCACGCACACACACACACACAAATTTTAGCTGAGAGAAAATGAAAAAAAAATTTCAGGATTCAACTGAACCATTAAAAGAGTACTTAGAGGAAATTTACTACATTTAAGCTTTATATTAGAAAGGAAGAAATATTCAGTCATGACTTCAACTTTAAAAGAATTAAAACAAGCAAATTTAAGCCAAAGAAGACAAAATAAAGAAAATAATGTAAACCAAAATAGAAAAATAAATACAAAGCCAGAACAGAGAAAATAAAGACAAACAATAGTTAATTCTTGGAGATACAATCAGTAAACCTCTAAGCTGGGCAGTAACAGAAACAGAACATAAACATCAGCAGCATCAGAGATGAGAGGGGTATCTCTACCTTTGCCACAGACATTAAAAATGCATGAGGATATGTCATGAAGAGGGCATTCCTCAGAAATTGGATAGCTTAGAGGAAATACAGGAATGCATAGAAAGATACAAACTATGAAAAGTAACTCAACAAGAAATAGGTCATCTGCAAGCCCAATATCTACTGAGGAAATTGTAGTGAAACTTGTTGCACAAAAATTTTTCAGGCTTGAAGGCTTCACTTCTGAATTCAATGCAACATATAAGGAAGAAATAATATCAATTCCATGCTCACCTTTTCAGAAAATGAAAGAGGATGAAATACACCTTAAACTCATTCCTCAAGGAATCTTGATAGCAAAATCACACAAAAACATTACAAAATTTCAAAAGTATATTCCCCACAAACATAGATGCAAAAATATTAAACAAATGGTTAGCAAAGTGAATCTAACCATTATATAAAAAGGTCACTATATTTCAACTAATTGAGGTTTATTCTAGAATGATTTGTAAGTAAAATAATTATTAATACAGTGTATAGAGTTAATTAAATAAAATGAGACTAAAATTCTTATCATGATAGATGCAGAAAAAAAATTTAACAAAGTCCTCTAATGGCAACAACTTTCAGGAAAGTGAGAATAATAAGAACCTCCTTAGCCTTATAAAGTGAATCTTCTAAAAGCACGCAGTTAACACACTTAATATCCCTGATGGTGAATGAAAGTTTAATCCCTAAAACCAGCAAAAAACAGATGCTTTTTTTAAATTTCATCACTTCTATTCCACAGTGTACAAGAGATTCCATCAGAGAAATAAGGCAACATAAAAAGATGTTACTAATATTCAAAGGCAGTAAGACTATTTTCTTTACAGATGATTTGCTTACCTACACAAAAGTCTGATGGAACCTAGAAAAAACTACCAGTTTTCATAAGTGACTTTGCACAAGGTTATAACATAGTGTCTGATTTCAAGATTTTTTTTATAAAGCTGCAGTAATCAAATCAGAGCAATATTAGCATAAAATTTTAAAATATAGATGAAGTTAAAATAATAGACAATCCAGAAATAGATCTAGATGCATGCTGATTTTCAAGAAGGACTCAAAGGCAAGCCATCAAAGGAAAGAATTCTTCTTTGATGATGTTAGAAATATTGTATATTTATATACAATCCAAATATTAAATTTCATGCAAAACAATCACTCATACTACTATATAGACATAAAAGTAACACATAGAACTATAAAAAATGCCGAAAAAATATATGTGACCTTGGCTTAAGCAATTATTTCTTAGATATAACATCAAAATTCAGTCTACAAAAGAACAAAGAGGTAATTTGGAGCTTGTCAAAATAAGAAACTCTTCTTAAAAAGCACTGCTAAGAGAAAGAAACCACAGTGCACAGACTGGAAGAAAACATTTGCCAAGCTTATATCTGACAAAGGATTGGCATCCAACATATATGAATAGCTGCCAATGCTCAATTTAAAAAGACAAAAATTAACAACCCAATAATAAATAGTTAAAAGATTTTAGCAGGCATTTTGCCAACTATATGAACAAGTCATTCCATTGTAGACTTTAACCAGGAGAAAGTCCACTGAGTTTTTTTTTTTAAAAGCCAATTAAAAGGACACATAGTGTATCATTCCTTTTATAACACATTCTTAACATGATGAATTATATACAGGAAGAAAAAATAATAATTTTCATCTTGAATTATGGATAGTCAGGGAACAGTCACTAGAGAAGGGAAATGAAATAGAGATCTTTGAAGCAATGGAAATATGGAAATGTTCTGAATTATGACTGTAGCTATAGATATGCAAAATTCACATGGAAAAAATAACAGAACTAAACACATGCACGTGCACACACACCTAATGTCTCTCTCTCTCTCTCTCTCTCTCTCTTCCTCTATTTCTGTCTCTTTCACACATAGACACACACACACACACACACACACATACCTTCCCACACAGGAGTAGAAGATAGATGAAGATCCATAAACTTATTCAGCATACTATGTTGATTATATTTTAATAAACCAGGAGACTCTGGGTAGGCACTTCAAAAAGTAAACTCATTCTGCATGTCATAGCACATACTATATGTTTTCTTCTCAAATTGGACCATAGAAGAAAATGCTAAAGTTACAGCTAAAGGAAAACAGAAGAATGTTATTACTATTGAGTAAGTAGAACTCAAGACCCATGAAACAAAATGCATACATATAAATATATAATGTAAAGATATATACACATACATATTATATATAAAATATATACATATATATTTATGCATGCATAAACAATTTTATATTACTTTACTAAACATAAAACTTCTGTTCTTCAAATAACCCTGTAATAACAATAAAAATAAGAAAAGACAAATTTTTGGAGAAAATATTCACAATGCATGTAGCTGATTTAGGACTGGTATCCAAAATATATATATATATATATATATATATATATATATATATATATATATATATATATATATATATATATATATATATAAAGTCTTAGGACAGTAATATTTAGAAAAAAACTAATTTTTGAAAACCACTCCAATTAAAACTGCACAAAGATATTGAGAAACTTCACAGAAGATATATGAATAGCTAAAATGTACCTGAAAAACATGATCAACCTCTTTAGTGATCAGAAAAATGCAAAGTCAAACCAAAATTTGATATCACAACATTTTTTACTAGTGTGACTACATTAAAAGCACGTATAACGCAAACATGTAGAAAGGAAAATAAAAGTACAAGCTATTATGAAAACAGTCTATTAACATATTAGTAGTCATAAACACTTTTAGGAACTAATAATTCTTGAAATATGTATCAGAAAGCAATGAAAGTGTGTCTTTAAAATGACTAATCAAGATTATTCATAACATTTTATTCCAAATTACCCCAAACTCTGAATAAACTAAATGTCCACAAATATGTGCTATGAACTGAACTGTGCTCCAATTAAGTGAAAGGGCCTATAAGGAAGCATCTATAGTTAAATGATATCATAAGGATTTATCTCTGATCTTATAAGGATTACTGTTCTTATGGGAAGAGACACTAAATAGCTTTTTTCCCCCATAATGCAGAGTTATGAAAAGACCATTTTACTTGAAAGAAAAAAGCAGACAGTTAAAATTCTGCTCATACCATTGGATTATGGCTACTTCCATTTTAACACATCATTATATTTCTCTTGATCTCCTTCTGAATTTTAACTTCATACTACTGATACTAACATCCCAGGACGACTCAACTGTTAAATAAAAAACTATTTTAATTTATTTTTATCATTTATTTATTTATTCATTCACTTTTATTTCGGTACTGGGAATATTTTCAATTGCTTCAAGTATTGGTCAGCCCATAAACAGTAGTTCCTTTTCACTCTTGTTTTTCCTACCATAACAAATGAAAGAGACTACTAAATAGACATAAACATAGCAGTGGTACCGAAAGTGTAAATAAGAAGGTTGCTGGAAAATACAAAGTAATGCCTCTGCAAAAATAAATATTCTGAATTGCAATAAAGGACCAACAAAGTGAAGATTAGAAGAAGAACAGATTCTCTCTCATTCTTTTTCACATCTCATCATTTTTGGAGGGGAGGGGAACTGGGGATTAACTCAGGAGCACTTAACCACTCAGCCACATCCCTAGCCCTATTTTGTATTTTATTTAGAGACAGAGTCTCACTGAGTGGCTTAGCACTTCACTTTTGCTGAGGCTGGTTTTGAACACACGATCCTCCTGTATCAGCCTCCCAAGATTTTTGATTTTTGTTTTGATTTATGAAGCTTGTTGTCTATAATACAGGCATGCACACCTGTGGCCCAGCTCATATGAAATAGTTTTTTTTTTTTTTAATTTTTATTGTTGGTTGTTCAAAACATTACATAGTTCTTGACATATCATATTTCACACTTTGATTCAAGTGGGTTATGAACTCCCATTTTTACCCCATATACAGATTGCAGAATCACATAGGTTACACATCCACTGATTTACATATTGCCATACTAGTGTCTGTTGTGTTCTGCTGCCTTTCCTATCCTCTACTATCCCCCTCCCCTCCCCTCCCCTCCCCTCCCCTCTTCTCTCTCTACCCCATCTACTGTAATTCATTTCTCCCCCTTGTTTTTTTTTCCCTTTCCCCTCACTTCCTCTTGTATGTACTTTTGTATAACCCTGAGGGTCTCCTTCCAATTCCATGCAATTTCCCTTCTCTCTCCCTTTCCCTCCCACCTCTCGTCCCTGTTTAATGTTAATCTTCTTCTAGTGCTCTTCCTCCCTACTCTGTTCTTAGTTACTATCCTTATATCAAAGAAGACATTTGGCATTTGTTTTTTAGGGATTGGCTAGCTTCACTTAGCATAATCTGCTCTAATGCCATCCATTTCCCTGCAAATTCCATGATTTTGTCATTTTTTAATGCAGAGTAATACTCCATTGTGTATAAATGCCACATTTTTTTATCGATTCGTCTATTGAAGGGCATCTAGGTTGGTTCCACAGTCTTGCTATTGTGAATTGTGCTGCTATGAACATCGATGTAGCAGTGTCCCTGTAGCATGCTCTTTTTAGGTCTTTAGGGAATAGACCAAGAAGGGGAATAGCTGGGTCAAATGGTGGCTCCACTCCCAGATTTCCAAGAAATCTCCATACTGCTTTCCAAATTGGCTGCACCAATTTGCAGTCCCACCAGCAATGTACAAGTGTACCCTTTTCCCCACATCCTCGCCAGCACTTGTTGCTGTTTGACTTCATAATGGCTGCCAATCTTACTGGAGTGAGATGGTATCTTAGGGTGGTTTTGATTTGCATTTCTCTGACAGCTAGAGATGGTGAGCATTTTTTCATGTACTTGTTGATTGATTGTATGTCCTCCTCTGAGAAGTGTCTGTTCAGGTCCTTGGCCCGAAATAGTTCTTAAGGGAAATGATCTATACCTGTCATAATCTAACAGAAATGTTAGTCAGTAGATCCAGATTAGAATGATCAGAAAAAAGCAGAAAAAATGAAGGAGTAAAAGAAATTTGACATCAATTATAATATTTTTTTTGTTTATGTGAAAACAATTTCAAAATGTTTGCTTAGTTGTAAACATAACTGATATTTGTTGAGTGTTTCATACCAACACTGGAAAGTGAGCATTTATAGATAAAGATGGTAGAAAATAATACAATGCAAATAATACAGTTTTTATTGACAATGCTAGTACTAGACTTCCAATTTCCTAAAACCAAAATAGTTATAGACAAGAAGTAAAATACAGATGCATAAAAAATCTTTTGAGTGCTTGCGTGTGTGTGTGTGTGTGTGTGTTTGTGTGTGTATGGAGGATTGAACTCAAGGGCACTCAACCACTGAGCCACATTCCCTATTTTATTCCAAGACAAGGTCTCCCTGAGTTGCTTAGTGCCTTGCTTTTGCAGAGGCTGGCTTTGAACTCAGGATCCTCCCATCTCAGCCTCCCCAGTTGCCAGAATTACAGGCCTGTGTGACCACGCCTGGCCAAACAATCTTTATGACATTATTGTTAAATAATAATAGTTGACTGACACACAATCTTACTGATTTAGTATCAGTAAAATTTCATTATTTGCCTCAATAACAGTTCATTGCCAATATATATAGAAATAACCATTATTTCTACTGGAATACAGTTGTTTTTGTTGGTTGGTTGGTTGGTTAGAGAGTTGGTTTGCTTCATTAAAGTTATTGTCAATATAGGCCTTTCTTTGTGTCTTTACAACTAACCAGTGTTTAAACTGTCTTGAAGAGAGTCTCTTTTTTTTTTCATTGTTTATGGAGTTTGCAAATAAATAAAACAATTTAAGGATTCATAGAGATAATATGTTAGCTTGATTATGCCAGAAGTGATGGAAAGATAAAAGTGTCTCAGTCGGCTTTTGTTTTTGTTCTTTTGCAGTTGATAACTTGATGGGTTATGTTGCCATTAACCTAGATGAGAATGATTAACATTGGGAGAACATACAAAATTTTGTTTTGATTTACAAAGCTAGTTGTCTATTATTTTCTTTCCTCAACATCCTCCTGCCTGGACCAGGCTCATATTGTTCTCAGAAGCTATTTTTACTTCGTGGCTCAAGGTACTATGTAAACCAGGCTTACTCTCATCAGAAAATCTTATTTCTTAATACAATTTATTATTTCACTGATTGATATATGAATGGTATTTTCCCAATGAACCCAAAGTAAAGTTTTAATAGGGGTTTATGGAGAACGAAACTTCCTGTTGTCTGAAAAATATTACAAAGGCAACTCTGTATTTCTCTGGAAGGGAAAATGTGTCACAGTAATCAATTAAATATTGTCAAAGAGGAAATTGACAATTTTTACTATCACATAATTTATCAAAGAGCAAAGGGCCATTTCAATTCCATTCAAAGTTCGTTAAACCCTCCTTATCAGCAGGTGAGAATCTACTAAAGCATTTCCCTTTCAGGAAAGAAATTTTTAATTAGTTAGCAGGTTAGTATTTTAGTTAGCAGGTTAGTATTTTTCCTGGAAACAATGCCATCAGAACACTGTGTTTTGGATCAGGAATGTTCTTCAAAGTTCATGTGTGAAAGGGTTGGTCACAATGCTCCTGCTATAGGGAGGTGGCAGGACCTCTGGTCAGGGGGCTGGTGGGAGGTCCTTAGGTCACTGGATTGTTTCCTCAAAGGTTACTGTGGGACTTTTACTCCTCTCTCTTCCTTTCTTGCTTCACATATTTAAGGTGAGCAGCTTTGCTTCACTGTTCCTCCCACCAAGACACGTTGCCTCGCCATTGGCTCAAAAACAACGGGGATAGTAGATCATGGACTGCAACCTCCAAAACTGGGAGTCAAAATAAACACCTTCTGTTTATAAGGTTATTATCTCCAGTATTTTATTAGAGTGATAGTATCCTACCAAATACCTTGTCCCAGAGTCATGGAAATAGAGCAAAATAAAGTTGAGCTGCAAATATCTGGGTATCAACCCACTCAAGAGAATAAACTCACTTTTTTCTCCTTTTAATAGACAAAGTAGAGACCCATGGAGTTGCTGGCATTTATTTGTGATCGTGAGAGGAAGCCAGCCTCAGCATGAAAAATGGCAAGAAAGTAATTCTCTATTGTAACTACTACACTGCTGAATCCCACCAATCCTGAAGCTGTTCTTTCCTCTTGATTTGTAGTCCCTTATTGTTTAAGTCATTTAGGTTTGTTTTTCATATATATATAAATGAAATAAATAAAAGACATCCTAACCAAAGCAATGCAAAAAAAAAAAAAAAAGGAGAGAGAGAGAACATGTAGATCATTGGGCATACAGACCTGGGACCATGCAGGGAGATAGGTAAGAGCTGAGGGGTATCTACTGTGAGTTTACAGTCATGAACTGGAGGGAGAGCACTAAGAGATGCTGCAAGACATGGAGCTGCAGAGTCCTGTTCTACAGTGTGTGAGACACTATGTTACTTCCAATGGCTGTTGAGCCCTAATATGACTGGCAGGTTAGTAAAAGGAGCAATTAGTTCAGTATTAGAAGTTTTGCTAGAAATGTTGCTCTTTCACATTTTTTAAAATGCTTCTCTTTTATTAGAAAATTTAGTATGTGTTTAGTATGCTTTGGATATGAAGGTTTCCCCCCAAAAAAAACTCATATGTTAGAAAATAAAGGAATTTTTAGACATGAAAAGATAAGATTATAAGGAAAAAAATAATCTAATCGATGAATTAATCCATCTGATGGATAAATAATTTGAATGGATATTGGCTGGTAAATGCTAGCAAGTGGATTATGGCTGGAGAAAGTAGTTCAATGGGGGTGTGCCCTGGGGAATTGGATCCTGTCTCTAGATCCTTTCTCTTTCTTTTTATCTCTGTGTTTCCCTGAGTGCAGAAGCATCCTTCCACCTTACCTCTCCATCATGTTTGTCCTGCCTTATCTTGAGCCAAGAGCAATGGAGTCAGTCAACCATGGACTAAATATCTAAAACTGTGAACCCCAAATAAACTTGTTGGATACTTTGGTCTTGGCAACAAAAAGCTGGCTAACACATACACAAGCATATATCTTTCTTACAAGTGTTACTATGAAGCCTCCAGACACATTTTCCATGTTAATTAATATTATACCATAGTTCAATCATGAGTTATACAAGTGTATATTTTATTTAATATGAACAAAACTCTATTTATTCCACCTTATATATTCAATTCTACACATACTCCCAGTCTTGATTAAAAGTGACTTTTGTTCAAACTAGAAAACATAGTTATTTTCACATTAACTTAGCCACTGATTTCTGCTCACTTTGTTTCAGAGATTTCCCATGGAATTTACTTCCTCATCTCTATTTTCCCTACCCAATTCCTGGTCATTGCTTCACACAGGTGCTAATGCCTTTACTTCCATTTCTTTTAGAAGGCTCACCAGGATTCTTTTTCTAATTCATGCAATTCCCCTGACTTAAGATATTTGACATTTGTATTACTTTTATTAATAAATCTAATTATTTTAGAATTAAAAAAAATGTAGATCATGAACTCACTCCAACTTCAAATGGGACAAGAACAGGTCATTCCAACCACATGGATCAGTTCCATGACAAATGAAAGATTCTCTCAATGAACTTGTACCTAAAATACTTTCAGCACTCAATACAAGCCCTTCCTGCCATTTTTTTCTTGCTTGATAATCCTGTATATTTACTGCTCAAGGATTTCCTTGGGTGTGTTCTCCACTATCCAGGCTTCCCTGTCCTTCTCCCTATAAGCATAGTTGGATCGAGGCTGTGCTCTCATTGTTCAGAGCACACAGGACTACTTAATCTGATCAACTATATTGTTATGACCTGACCCTACCTCCTATAGTAAGAGCCAGTGACTGAATGTAAGTGACTTTCATAGCCCCAAAAAAGGAGTGAGAGGTGACTGGTAATTATAAATACATGGATACATTTAAAATATTATTAAAATGTTTATTTAAAAGTAGCTCATTCTATTTATTCATTTGTTTATATTATTAACATATGTCTTATACACATGAATATGGCATAGTGTGGTATTTCAACATAGGCATACATTTTTGTGCACTGATCAAATCACAGTGATTAACTTTTATTCTTGCCATCATTTCTTTGCAGATTTAGAGCTCCTTTTTTTCTAATCTTTATAAAATATATCTTGGTTATTGTGAACTATAGTCATCCCACTGTTGTGCAAAACATCAAAACTTTTACCTTTATCTGTTGGTTTTTTTTTATGTGAAACTTACCTCATCTTAAGCTTTCATTTTCTCTGGAAGCTGAATATCTTATAAAGACATAAAGAAAATCCCTTCAAAGTTTCTGAAAATAAGTTCTTTGTTAAGAAGATAATATTTTGAGATCCACAACTCCCATAGTGTCAATTTGAGCATATGCCATTATTGTTGTGAGCTGTGTCATCATAAACCCAGACTACTAAAGAAAGAATCCAGCTGGAGCTTACCAAAATTCTGTATAAAAACATATTTATTATAGCAAAATAATAAACATAAATCTGAGTAAAGACAACACTAAGGACATAGTATGCTAAATGGAAATATTCTCCAAATGCAAAAATTACATAATTAAAATCTAATTATATATGAATGATGTTTAAAATAATTAAAATAATTTCTTTATAAACTTAAATACAAATTCACATGAGAAAAATGTCAAATTGAAATTGCAGAACATACTATAAAATACCTGGACGGTACTTAGAATATGGAAATTATGATTCTTTAAAAATTTAGAATAAAAGTTTAAAATCAAAATCTTCTATAAGAATTGTAGGTTTCTTTTTAGAAGAAAATACTTATGTATGTATATAAAACATCAACTTGAATCACACAGCAATTATTACTTTAGTCTTTATAGAGTTTATATATACCCCTTAAAATCAAAATCAGTGAACTCCTCTCCTCCCCATAATGAATAAAATACATAAATATTTATCAGCATGTTCAATGGAGAATTTCTAACCTCAGAAACAATAAGTCACAATAGAAAGATGAATCACTATCAGTTTCAATAGTCAAATCATCCATGAATTATTAATTTTAAATAATATTATTTTACTAGAATTAGAGGAATACAAAATAAAACCACGAGCTACTTTTTCAAAGGAACAAAATTATTATAAAAGCAATGAAGGAAAAGAAACAAAATTATTATCAACTTTCTAGACTAAATTACTACATATTTTACATACTAAATTAATATGGACTAGTCAGTGCCCACCAAGTTTCACAGAGAACATTTAGAGATTCTCATTAATTCAACAACTTTTCACATGGATCCCTTTCTCTTTTTTTCCTGCTAAAGCACTGGTGAGATTTTAATAGGAGCTGTAGTGAACACAGAGATGAAAAAGAATGCAGTTCCTAAATGAGATTGCTAAGAGGTCTTTCGGCTGTAAAACTCTGTAATAAAAATACTCTGATTGGAAAATTATTCTGCTCACAAACATGGAAGGATTAGACATGAAAAGAAGAGAAGGAGAAATGCCAACTATCATGGTATACAGAAAAGGGGAGAGAAAACTGTTGGTACTAAAACTGGATATCTATGATAGAAATGAAGAATGTTTTGAAAGAAGACATTTTAACTTTCCACACAATTAATTTATTGTTATGTGATGAACACTAACTTCTTCCCATGTACATACCTTTCTTTTTTAGGTAAAATTACAAAACCACTTGACGGGATGAACATCATGTTTGAAACACTGCATGATTAACAGTATCTACTACAGCATTTTATAAATAGTGGGCATTGAAAAAGAAGTTGTTTCATTAATTAATAAATTATTTGATTATTTTAAATTGATCAGACTGAGGTAAGTGTAAAATTTGATAGAACTAGAGATTGTTAGGAGACCAAAGGATGAATTCTGTATTTGGTTTGTTTGCAGAAATATTTCACTTGTTAAAGGAAGATATACAGAAAGAAAAATTACTATGAACATTTTAGACGTAATATATACATAATTTTGGTACATAGAATCTGATTATATAGCCAACAGAATCTAATTGCTTTCTTGAGTATTGGTGATTTAATTTAATGAGCAACATTTGAAATAAAAACCAAATTTGTTCTATAAAACATCAAAAACTGTTAGAGTTTAAGCTCTAAATGACAATAGTAATCCATCTAATTGCCTTCAAAATGCACACATAATTAAAATAATATTAACAGATAGGCAGATTCTCATTATACAGGGTAGCACATTTTAGTGTTATATTTTCGTAGATAAAGCTAAAGTGCCACCAAAGTGTGGCTTCACATCTTCAAATAGGCTTCTTTCCTGGGGGTTGGGATGCCCCTGAGGGTTTTCTTAGCAGTACTAGTGACAGTAATGTCATTATCTTCAACACCCACTGTGAATTTGTAGATATAAAAAGTTTTGACACAAATGGTTTTAAGAAGAGGAGATAACAAGAACGGTATTCAAGATTTACTTACAGACACAAAAAGAATGAGGTCTAAAACACGTAGATGATTGCTCCTTCTTAATCCCGAGAAGTATACCAAATTTCTCACACCATTTTGTTAATACCTCAAGTTTCCAATTAGTCAAGCACATTGTGCATTTGTGACAAAATTTACATTACCCGGCCTTCAAATCTCAACAACATTTTCGCCATCCCAGTAAACAGTGTTGTTGAGAGTAAGAATAGATGGAGGCAGTGGATGGAAAAACTAATGGAAAATAAACTTTATTCGAGAGGTTTCCCCCATCCTTAACTAGAGCTGCATTTCTTTTCAAACAGCTTGTTTTTAGAAGGAATAAAATTCACTCTACAATGGATACACAAAAGTAAAAACAAATACATTTGGCTGCTACTCTTGAGGATGAGATAAGAATTCAGCTGCAAAGGCCTTCAGCTGATTTCCAAGTTTGACCAAGGGTATCAGAGCAACTCCTTGCTTTACAATGAAGTTAGAGAATCTTAAATATATGCAAGGCAGGCAAAATCATGGATCTCAAATCTTTTCCTAAAGTACAGTGATCAGTGTATTTCTGTTCCTCTTTTTCAACAAGATAAGGAAGTTAATTGCCTGTGGCAGCATTTGCATACTTGATGATAGACTAATTAATTCAACCCTCCCCTTTTATAAATGCAATTTTAAAAATGCAGAGGTTACCTCTTAATATTTTGAAGAAAGTTTGATTCTTTTCACCTCAACACTTTCCAAAATATCTTTAAATCCATATATATTATTTTAGATTAAGATGGTTATTATTTCTTGGTAGCTGTAAGCAAGGTTCTGTGAGAACCTGATACTATTGCATTCAAAATATTTTCTGTGAAGCATATAAACCCAAGACCAGTAAATTTTGGAATGTTATCATCCTCTCTGTCCTTTAATGTTCTATTTAAAATTGAAAAATAATAAATATTCTAATAATTTTATGAAGTATTAAATACAAATACAGATACAAATGACACTCCCAAAAGTAATATGTCTGTACTTATTCAACTGGAAGCTTGCACACTTTTTTGGTTACCGTGGAATCATTATACAAATTCATAAAACATCACATATCTTTTTTATATTCTAAGGAATTAAGGTCAGTTGCATTTATAATGTGATTCAAAAGATCTTGGGAAGGTTATAAGCTGTTACATTTACACAAGGATTCTCTCTTACAAAGAAGGTAAATATGTCGGGAATATATGGCATTTCATCATTCATTCTTTTATAGTATATCTTTGTATAATGATGTTAAAACTAGGGCTTGGGTATGAATGGGTTTTATCATCTTTTCTGTGTTGTGACAAACATGGTCATTTGTCAGAAGTGGGGCATGACAAAGAGTAATGAGAAGATATTGATAAAGGAGGCAGAAAGCAGAAGAAATAAAGCAAAAATCTACTTAAAAGAGATTCTCAGGCTATTCCACTAGAACCTACCCCAAAAGAATCCTGAAGTCTAGGAGGACCCCTGGTGGTACTGGGAGTATGGACAGATGCACCCTTCCTTGGTGCTTAAAAAAAAAAAAAAAGATGCAAACTTTGTATCTGCTTTTTGATCCATTTTTACTTGGGTAAAAATAAATTTTAATTTATATCAATATTCACATTCTCATTGTGCCTTCAAAAGTCAGAAACCACTTTTCATATTGTAGGAATTACTTAAAATATGGGCCCAGAGGAGGAAGTATCCTTTGTAAAACTTCCCTTTCCTGCTCAAACTTGCACATTTCCCTTGCCCACTTGATACTGTTTGAACAGCAATACTGCAGGAATACAGACAAGCAATTCTGGTGTGATGGGACATGTCTTGTCCACAGCCAAAGTAAAAATTATGTGGAAAGGGGCAAAGGATTTCAGTTCATCAACTTCCATGATACTATCCTAAAAGCACAGCAGAGAATGTGAAAGTGTTTCTGCTTTGCTTTGTAGAAGGCCAACAAGGGCCTTTGAGATCAGAGAAGAAGGTCTCCCTCTCCTGGAAGAAATTTCTCCCAGTTCTATTCATGATTATCTCTGCTTGACAGTCCTTGCCACCCTTGTGCTGTTGGTCAGTCTGTGGGCAGACATTTTCTATGAAACATTATACTGACAAAATGTTTTGGGGGAAAAAAAAGGAACAGTTAACACTTATGATGACATTATTAGGCTTTCAAATTTGTTTTCTGTTTATTTGTTTAGTTTTATTGATTTTATTTTTTTAAATACACGACAGCGGAATGCCTTACAATTTTTATTACACATGTAGTCAAATTTGTTTTTTTTTTTTTGAATGTCATAAATAACAGGTCATTCTTTATACATAAAAATATATGACCCAAGTAATGATTTAATATGTCTGTTTTTATTACTAAAAGTAGTGGTACTAGCAGTAATTACAGCCTTGCTTGTCTGTATCTTAAGGCTAAATGAGCTAATTATATTTAAATACAATCTTCTAATGTAACTGTCTTGATGGGGGTTGAACAATTTGAAACAGGTCAGTAAATGGAAGACGGAAAAACACCTCCTCCTCCTCCCTTTGCTGCTCTTCCTCTTCCCGCTGTTTATGACATCCAAGGCTCAATTTAGTTGACCAGCATAAGAGAGTTAAAAGAACTAACAGGACTTAAAAAGGTTAAAGATGATCAGAGTCCTTTGTTTCCTAGAATGAAGTTCAACCTTCTCTGCTGCAGATGAGTCCTCATCTAATCACATCCCAGATTAGAGTAGCTGTGACTTTTCATGGGCTCTTCTCTAGTTATCCAGGCCCATTTCCAAACAAGCACTTTTTTATTATCATTCCTTTTACTCCCAGAAGCTCTCATGTACATTTTTCTCAAATCCAATTCTGAGCAATATCCTTCTTCTAGTAAGGGAATAATACCCTGCTGTGTGGTTCCAATCTACACAATTTCTAAAAGAATTTTCTGATGCTCTTTGACTCATGCAAAATAGTCTATGACTATACCCCCCTTTTATGATTCAGTTAATATGATTTCATTATTGCATCTTTTCCACCTTTTATTCAAATAACAAAGGTGTTTGCTTACTATGTGATCATATTTTCTCTTGCATATATTCTCACATATTATAGTTTTTATTTTTAAATTCCCTTTTTCTGCATACATAATGTCTTTTATTTTTGACTATATACAGGTTTGATGCACAGCTGAAAGGTAGGTGAAAAAATTTAACAAAAATTCCTAAGTTCTCAATATATTTAAGGGACCTATTTTCAAGTTTTACTACCTACCCCAAATTATTGTCTGAATTGAAATACATAACCCACACATGGTAGTTTGAACATTTGCATGGGTAACTGAAATCTGTTCTGCGCTAAAGGCAGGACAGATTTCAATTTGCTTGGATGGTTTTATTGTTTTTTTTGCATTGGAAAATCCAGACAAGAATAGGAACTATTTTACACACAGATTAACATGGGTCTTCCATAGAGGGTATAAAATTGGTGTGAGGGTTTAAAATATAGAATGATAAGAAAGAACACGTAGTCTCAAAACAGACTCACATATCTGAACATTTATCCTGTGACAAAAGTGACAGGGCAGAACAGTATGGCAAAGTCTCCCTCCATTTAAACAAGTATATTAATAGAATTCCTTTATGAAAAGAAATCAAATGAACCCAGCTTCACAGCAAAGAATGAATCAAGTACCGGTGTATTGAAGATCTAATTTTGAAATGCAAAATAAAGTTTCTAGAAAATTATACAGTAAAAATATTGCTAGTAACATAGAATTTGCATCATGGGGCTTGTCTTAAAAAGGGAGGTTCATATAATATACTAACAGGTGCTTCCAGGGAGAATAAGAGACACAGAGGCTAAGGAGGTAACTTCCAACACGCTGTTATATCCAATTTCTTGGTCCTGATGCTTGTTTCATGGTGGTTATGTTTCATTAAAAGGTACATTTATGTTTTGTGCTTTTTTAAAAAAATATGCTATATGTTTTCATGAAACAAAATATTAATAGATTTTTAGGACGGAAGATTGTGAGCAATTATAACTTTTTAATGTTTGGAAATGGTGAACTATATTCTTGTGGAATTCACTAAATTTAGAGAAAATTATGTAACATTGATATTTATACATAGCCAGCTATGATCACATAGTACCACAAAATATGATAATATTTTAAATGAAACATGAACATACCATGTCAGAAATCTAGGCATTTATCTCATTTGGGAAATATTATGCATAGGCAAATGCAATACTTCCCATAATTATATTGTTCCACAGGTAATGAGAAAAGGAATGGCACTCTGTATATAGCAATTATGCCAACAATTTTTAGTATTAAGACAAGAATAATGGGCTGGGGATATGGCTCAAGCAGTAACACGCTCGCCTGGCATGCGCGGGGTGCTGGGTTCTATCCTTAGCACCACATAAAATAAAGATGGTGTGTCCACTGAAAACTGAAAAATAAATATTTAAAAAATTCTCTTTCTCTCTCTATCTCTCTCTCTCTCTCTCTCTCTCTCTCTCTCTCTTCTCTCTCCCTCTCTCTCTTTTAAAAAAAAGACAAGAATCCATATATCACACTAGATTCACTCTTATTGTTAAGTATATGGAAAGGAAGCAGTTTGATGGAGATTCTTCTAAAAGTAATGACTCATTGACTTATCAAAATAGATATCCATAACAAAAGTATTTATTATTATAAATTAATGTGGCTTTACTTAGGAAAAAAACAATATTTTATTCAGTAGTTTGCTAGCAAACAGGATGAGAAGCAGATTAAATAAAATAGGTCAAGATAAAAGGTATTTTTCTACTGAAATGTCAGAAGAAAGGCAAAATGAAAACAATCAGTTTAGCACAGAGCAGAGAAGAAAATCTGCTACAGAGCAGGATGATGTTAAAAATAAATCTGAATAATAAGAAAGTACTATAATCACACACATACACAATAAAAAGCTAGTAAAAATTACCAGTGATTGGTAACATGGAATTTACATCACAGAGCTTGTCTTGAAGTGAGAGTGGCCTCAACAAAACAAGTACAAGGCTTGTTTTTCAAGTTTAGTTTGAGAGAGGAACTGTTCCCTACTACCACGTCTTTACTGAAGGTGCAGGGATTTCAATAAGGGACTTTAAGCTCACCCATCACACTGCAAACCAGACTGTGCAAGCTTGAAATATTGATATGGTTCTTGGGCTATGCATCGTCTTGCCTCATTAATTTTATTAGGGATCCCTATGCAGATTTCCAAGCTTCTTGCTTTACATGTTTCCTTCCTCTGTTTATTAGTATGCCACTCAAGTTCCAGCCACCTCCTCTTCCATTATTCTTCCTTTAATGCACCTTCTTTATTCAGAAACCTTCCTTTCTCTCTGCTTGGGCCACCCGCTCAGTGCTCCTTGGCCAGAACTTGCCTTCAGAGAGTAGCAAGCACCATCAGGGACGTTTCTCAGTTGTTGCCCAGTTCCATGGGTCACAGCCCTGTGCTGCTTGTTGTAAACTGCCTGCAAACAGATTTGTCACATATTTTGTCCTCTTCTCTGGTTGTTTACAGTGGGAGGAAATTTAAATCCAGGTTAATGAGAACCAGAAGCCATAAAGCTTCTGAAGATGATAAACTTGAAACCAGGAGACGTGTCTATTTAATAATTTAACATGAGGGATATTATGGCAACATGCATTAAAGTTCTCACCATCTATATTTGTTGTTTGCTCTAATCAAAGTAAAATAACTAAGTTATTTTAGTAACTTTATGCACAATTCATTAAAAGTAATAATATGGAGGGTGTTAGTGTTTACTATAGTGTTTATTATATAACATATATATATATAATATATTATTTGTTGTTGTTTATACTTGAACATTACAGGTCTAATCCACACCTTGAAATAATTTTGCCCTTTCAACAGGAAATTTTAAAGTAAGAGAAATACAGTATTTCCAGGTATAGTGGCACATTCCTGTAATCCCAGCAGCTCAGGCGTCTGAGGCAGAGGATCACAAGTTCAAAGCCAGCCTCAGCAAACACAAGGCACCAAGCAACTCAGTGAGACCCTGTCTCTAAATAAAAATACAAAATAGGGCTGAGAATGTGGATCAGCAGCATAGTGTTCCTCAGGTCGATTCTCAGTACCTCCACCCCCCCAAAAAAGAGAAGTGCAGTTTTATATTAAAAGTATAGAATAAACTTCTTACTTTTTGATCATGATTTTTCTTTTATTTAAAGAATGATAGGATTTACCGCTTTTGAGCTTTTACTCACTTTGAAAAAGAAAAGGAAGTCTGTAGAAATATTGACAAGACATACTCTGTTGACATATAATCTCATAAAGCTTCTTTGTTAAGAGCCAAGAATGGATGGCCAGAATATGCCCTTGATGTATTTGAGTATCACTGCACTCTTTACTGAAACTTCAGTACATTTATTACAGGAAGGCACTATTAGAAAATATACAGGTTGAGTCAATGAGGCTCTGCCCAATGCTCTCACAGTTTCTAATTTGCCAGAACCCACACAGTGCAACCCACAGATGTACAATCAGACCAACAAAATGACCAAGTACAAAAATGAAGTCATAAGAGAGTAGTGAACTAGTTTTCCTTTATGGGATCTTCAGTTTGAAAGCTACCTTCTGCACTGTTTAGATCATGTGGAATAGGAACAAAGAACCATCTTTCTGAAAGAGAAATGGTTTACAGAAGAGAAAGCATTTCATGAGCTCTTTTTTTTTGAAAGAAAGGTCAAGGGTTGGTCATCTGACAGAAACTCTAGGGTTGTTACTCCTCTGATGTTGTTAGTAGTTTGAGAGTTGCCTTACATCTTAGTCTTGAATTTCTGAGCACCTTCACATTGGCATTAAACTGAAAATAGGTGTGAAATTACACTCCTTGAAAAACATAAGGTAGCTACAGTTGAAACTAATGTGTGTGTCTTTTCTTTCTTCTTCAGGCTACTTCAATACAAACACAGGTCTCAGACTCCTTGCTTTCTATTTGTGACATCTCAGGTCACAAAGGGTTCCTTCTACAGAAAACTGTACTGATAACCTTGCCACTATTCCAGGATCTAGCTTCCTGATACATCTGTAGGAAATCCCTGCTTTTGTCTTCTCAGCTAAATTATTTCCTGCATGCTAAAAAGGGAAAAGTGGTGAACTGTTTCCACTGAAGGCTTTATTTGGTTTTTCCTTTTTTCATTTTATTAGTTTATTTTAGTACAATAACATAATAATGGATTTCAACATGTAAATGACATACTTTGATCATACCTACTCCCCTCCTATCACTCCCATCACCACCTCTCTCTGATCTCTTTCCTCTTCTCTAATAATCTCTGCTACTTTCATGTCTCCACCTCCAAAGTTCCACTAATGAGGGAAAGCATGCATTGATTTGTTTTCTGAATCTGGCTTATTTTGCTTAACACGATGATCTCCATCCAGTTCCATCTATCTTTCTGCAGATGACCTGGTGTTATGCTTCTTTGTAGCTAAGTAATACTCCGTGCTGTGTAGATCTCACATTGTCTTTATCCATTCATCTGTTGATGGGCACCTAGGCGAATTTTTAACTTGACTATTATAAATTATGCTGCAACAAACATAGCTATTCAGATATCTCTAAAGTATGCCGACTTTTAATTCCTTTGGGTATATACCCAGGAGTGATAAAGCTTAATCATATAGACCTTTTATTTTTAAATATTTTAAAAAATTTTATACTGATTTACATATTGTCTATACTAACTTACATTCCATCATCAATGTGTATAAGAATTGCTTTCCTCCTCATTCTTGCCATCATTTCATTTTTTAAAATTTTTGATGATAATCATTCTGACTTAATAATTGGATTGCACTCTGATTAAAATTATTGACATTCCCAAAGGAAAAAGGAATTAATCTGAGGAAGATTGATTTTTTTGCTAAAAGAGGAGGAGGGGTAGAAGAGGAAAAGGGGAAAGGAAAATATAATCACACAAACTATTTCCATATTTATCCATACTTTTTTTTCAGGAGTGGAGAAGTTTTGACAACTAACAATTCAATGTTCTGGCCTTACAATAAAGACCATCTTTCCTGTACATGCTGATGTGCCAGGATTTGTTAAATTAATAAAATGAAGTGATCCAGACTTTATGCAAATCATTTTGTTCTACTTTGTTTCACATGCTGATTTAGCTTCCTTCTTATGTCAGTGGGGCTGGCAATGCTGCTGGTTTGCATAGATACCTTTGGGGTTCCTTTGATCACTTTGAACATCCTCAAAGTTTTAATGTGGTTTTGCTTACAAACAGAAAGTATCCCTACAACTCAATTTTTTTTTTTTTTGGAAGACTGCCTAAGGGCCCCTGAGTCCTCCTTGACTGCATTCATGGAGAACAAAATGACCTAGAAATTTTGTCCCTATAGAAGGGAGACTTGAGAAGTTATTGACAGGTGCAGAAGCATGAAATCTCCAGCTGCCTTGTTTTGAAAGGATTATTCTGAGGTTTAACTTATACTCCAAATTCCCCAGGTGTCTCTGGAACACTACAGATAACATCCCTACTTCCCTATCTCACATCCTCCCTTCCTGATTCTTTGGGAATACTTATTGTTGTCAATGTTGCCTATATCACTAACATGATTGACCAAATAAAATAATATAGGAGACAACATATTGAATACACTTGGTTATAGTTATTGTGTATATAACTCAAGTATTATTTAATTACACGAATACTTAGATTTCTTTTTGATTTTTCCTGGAAGTGTCAAAGTCTGATACTCATAATTGTGGTCTAACATTTAAAATAGAAGTTCATCAGTTACAAAGGGTGTTCCTTGTACCAGAAGGCACATCTTAGTAATTTATACTGCATGATTTTGAAATATTCAGCCAAATTAATAGCCTACAATATGAAATCTGACAATTCTACTTCATTGTGTATTTATAAATATCTTATTATTTCTGATTGACCAATACATGTCATTCTGGTAGAAAATGTGTCTTGCAAAACATCAGCTGGTTTATTCTTTGAATAAATACTGATGAAGTAAGTATCCATTATGTATCAGACATTGTACAAAATGAGTCAGAGCAAAAAATAAATAAATAGAAATAAAAATAAAAAAGAACATACAGACCTTGTCCTCAAAAAGTGTAAAATCTTGTGGAGGATACAGAAATATAAAATCACACTGTAATAAGATGAATGCTGTGGCAGAGCCAAGGAAAAAATTTTCATTCTGTTTGGTATTTTAACTTTATATCATCCAAGAAGTCTGTTTGGGGAACTATTAGCAATCTTTCTTCATTGTTCCCATTTTGACAGATCATTCTGATCACCTTGTCACATTCTTCATGTTCCCAGATGTCCTGCTTAACTTTATTGTCCTGGATTTTAAGACCTCATATTGTTCCTGAAGGAGCTGTAAAGATTCTACATTTTGTGTCTGCCAGACTGCAACTAACAAAAAAGAATAGCAATTTAAAGGCAACAAGATGTATTAATATGCAGATGCTACAAATAAGTTTCACCTTCATAATATAAGGCGTCAGAAACTTTGTCTCCAAATAATTTTGAGGTAGCTTCATAAAAATGTTTGCATTATATTGATATTTCTCTTGTATGTTGAAGGAACCTGAAGGGTCAAGTTCATATATGACCTCTACTCTATTTCTAAATTATAAATTTATCAAATAGGGCTAGGGGTATAGCTCAGTTGGTAGAGTGCTTGCCTCGCATGCACAAATCCTTGGGATGGATCTCCAGCAACACACACACAGGCGCACACACACACACACACACACTTCATTTATTTGATAAACAAACATGACCAGACCACTTGTTAAACTAAACAACGGAATTCTAAATTATTTGCATACCCTATTAAAATGCCATTTATGGGCTGGGATTGTGGCTCAGTGGTAAAGTGTTCTCCTAGCACATTTGAGGCCCTGGGTTTGATATTTCAGCACCCTAAAAATAAATAAATAAAATAAAGACATTGTGTCCAACTACAACTAAAAAATATTTTTTAAAAATGCTATTTATAATGATAATGCTTTACATTTTATGAGAGAATGTGAAATGATACCTTTCTTGTTCTTATTAATAGACATATTGTATTAACAAGCATAATAGCAAATATTAAAAAAGCTGTTCTCTCCACAAAATGTACATTACCTAGTGGAAGAAAAATTGTTAGATATGTTTTTAAAGCTTAATGAACTGTATCAAATTTCTGTCTCAGTTACTGCTTACATTACTGGAGATTAAACTCTGAGGCACTCAACCACTGAGCCACATCCCCAGCCTTTTTTGTATTTTATTTAGAGACAGGGTCTCACTGAGTTGCTTAGGACCCACTTTGACTGAGGTTGGCTTTGAATTTGTGGATCCTCCTGTGGAGCTGCTGGGAGGGATTACAGGCATGGGTCACTGCAAAAGGTTACTGCATACTTTATTAAAATTTTTAATTTGTTATGTATGACAACAGAATGAATTACAATTCATATTACACATACAGAGCACTTTTCATATATCTGGTTTTACACAAAGTAGAGTCACAAGCTTCGTATCTTCATACTGGTAATTAGGGTAATAACAACCATCAAATTCCACAGTCTTTTTTACCCCTGCCCCCTCTCTTCCTCTTCCTCCCCTTTTCCCCTTTGCCATATCTAGAGTTCACTTAATCCTCCCACCCCACCGCCCACTGCATCATATTATGATTCAGCATTCTTAAATCAGAAAAATCATTGGCAATTGATTTTTTGGGATGGGATTGGCACATTTGAAGGTTCTGTTTTTCTGATTTTTGCTCCAATTTGGCTACACATTTTATAAACTCGGTACTGTAAAAAGTAAAGAATTTCAATGTATTACTATTATTGAATTAATTAAAAAATTTTTGATAAAGTTATTTTGTGTAATTGATTAGCCTCTGTTTATGCATTCTAATTCCTTTTTATCACCTTCTGCTACACTATATGATACTTGAAGGACGAAGTAAAAAAATGTTTAAATAGGTCATAAAAATTAATTCAGGCTGATAAAGAGTAGTATATACTTTAGATACCATTGATCAAGTTAGAAAGGGCTTCTACTCATTCTGACCTAAATCCTTTGATATCTCTAACATGAATCCAGATTATGATAAATAGCAAAATTGGACTTCATAGATCTGTTGTAAGGGTCAAATAATGCTTTTTTTTCTACGTTAAAAAATTAAAATCAGAATACATTTTGTATCATCCCAGGTTATGTTCAGTATGGAACTGTGACAATTACTACTGTTCATTATCATTTCAAGGTCAGAACATTTCATATACACATTATGAAAAGCATTACATCATTGTATCATAATTCAGTCATCACAACTATTATGCAACAATTGTTGTACTGCATGACTATTTTAATAGATTTGTGCTTTGTCAAGACAAGCTCAATGTAATAAAATGAAAACAGACCCAAATCTAGTGAGTTTGAATGCCACTGACATTGTTAAACTTTGATTAATCTTTTTTATTCCATTTTCCCACATGTGGAGCACCTGTAAAAATATAAATCAAGCAACAGATACACCATTTATGGTGACTTTGAAATAATTATTATTTTATTATGGATCTGTGCTTTTGAGAAAATAATAGGTAAATGATTACAACGATTAATATATATTGCATATATATGTATGTCCTATAAGTCCCAGACTATAATTTTCAACCAATTTTAAAGCACTTATGTCAATTTCATTGAAATATTTGCAGAATTCAAAGCTTGTAACTTAATAAGCTAATATAATAGGAAGTGGATGTATCTAAAAGGGAATTAATCATAGTGCAGGACAGGCAGAGTAATAACAAGAAAGAAAACATATTTGTTGATTGCCTAATATTTGTCAGTATTTCATTTAACTAAAGCAAAATAATAATGATAAAATAACACACTAATTATTAATTTTCATGCTATTATATGAGATTACAAGTGGCCCATGCCTATAATTCCTCCCAGCAGCTCCACAGGAGAACCCACAAGTTCAAAGCCAGCCTCAGCCAAAGCGGATGCTAAGTAACTCAGTGAGACCCTGTATCTAAATAAATTACAAAATAGGGCTAGGATTTGTCTCAATGGTTGAGTGCCCCAGAGTTCAATTTCCAGTAATGTATGCAGTAACTGAGACAACAATTTGATACAGTTCATTAAGCTTTCAAAATAGCTTTCCATGTTATTATAAGTCTACTCTTGAAACAAAGAAAAATAAATAAAATTTATTTTTTACCATGTGGTGAAAAGATTGTTGTACCTCGTTTAATGATAAGACTCCTTTTCTAAAGATCATTTAACTATATATGTGAAGATTTCTTTCTGGGATCATTATTCTATTCTGTTTTTCTATATGCCTGTCTCTAATCCAATATCACACTTTTTTGTTTGCTACAGATTTTTAATAAATTCTGAATTCAGAAAGTGTGAGATCAAATTTGCTTTACTTTTTTAAGACTATTCTAGCTATTCAGTCTCATGTAAATATTTAAAGGGTGTTTGTATTCCTGCTTAAAGCACTTTTAGGCTTTTTATATAGATTATGTTGACTCTATAGAACACCTTGGATGGTACTGACCTCACAACAATATTTAATCTTCTAATTTGTGTACATGGAATATCCTTTCACTTATTTGTGTTTCTTTCAACATTTTATAGTTTTCCTTGTATAAACATTTTGCCTTCTTGGACAAATTTATTTCTAACTATATTATTTTTTTATAATTTTATATATTATCTTGTTTCTATATTTTTTTCAGATTGTTATGTTAGTATATAGAAATGTAATTAGTTTTTAGTTGTTGATTTTTGTATTCTAAAATTGGCTTTATTCCTTTATTACTTGTAATACATTTTTGGTAGGTTTTAAAATATTTTCCACATATATGTGTATTCCATCTGATAAAAGGCAAACTCACTCCCCTCTTTTCCATTTGGATACCTTCAATTTATTTTTCAGTCTCATTTTGTCTGGGAAGAACTTATGAGACTATAGTAAGTACAAGTGGCGAAAATGAGCATCCTTGTCTTTTCCTTATGTTACAGGAGAAGATTTCAGGAGAAGATTTCAAAGATTTCATCATTGAGTGATTTCTTAGACGTGATTTCCAAAACATAAGCACCAACAATTAAAAACAAATAAATAGGGTTAAATAAAGAACAGAATCAAAAGACTGACAAGACTACCTTAAGAAAGGGACAACCTGAAAGAACATTTGTAAGTCACACATCTAAATAACAGTTAACATCAGAATGCAAAATGCACTTGTATAACTTAACTAAAAAGCAAACAATACAATTCAGAAATCAGCAAAGGATTTCAATAAACATTTCTCTGAAGATGGTAAGCAGAACAACACACAGCAAAAGTTGCTCAGCCTCACTAGTTAGGAAAACAAAAACTAAAACCACCATGAAGTACCATCTCACTCCCACCAGCATGTCTACTTTTGAAACAAAGAAAGAAACTTTGATAAAAATAGAGAGAAATAAAACACTTGAAGACGGTGGCTGGAAATGCAAAAAGGTGCAGCTATTGCAGAAAATAATATTGCAGTTACACACACAAAAAAAAATAAAAATAAAAAAATACAATGAGTATGTAATCCAGCTTTTTCATTTATGATTATATACTTAAAGTAATTGAAAACAGGGTCCTAAAAATTTGCTTATACATATATAATTATTGAATCACAGCCAAAAGGTAGAGGTAACCTATGTGTTCATAGACGATGTGTAAACAAAATGTGATATACATAGACATCGAAAACTTTGCAGACTCACAAGCAATGAAAATTCTGGTAATTGTTACAATATAGATGGACCTTGTTGATATTCGGCTAAATGAGATCAACCAGTGACTCAAAACAACCAAAACAAAATTTTAAAAAACAATGTACAATTCTACTTATATGAAATACCTAGTATAGTCAAATTTATAGATAGAAAATATAATGATGTTGACAGGAGCTAGGAGGAATGAGGAATGAGAGTTGTTACCTAATTAGAAGAGTGTTTAGCTTTAATAATAATAAAATTTGGAAGTTGTCATACAGCCCATGTGAAGGTACTTAAACTCAACAGTATACTTAATAATGGTTAAAATTATATTATGTATATTTTACTATAAATGTAATAATAAATAAACATTTTAAGTATTTCTTCTAATTTTAGTAATACAGAATGAAGTCTCAAAATCCAGTGTTAATATAATTTATACATTTTACAAGTTTTTTAAAATTTGTTTTAATTAGTTACACATGACAGTACAATGATTTTGATATATCATACATTTGAATCTGATGGGATATAATTTCTCATTTTTCTGTTACTATTTTTTTAAGAAATTTTTAGTTTTATTTCTTGAGCTTTAGGAATCTGATTAAGGAAGTTTGTATCTGCATTAATATGGTCAAGTGTTGACTCCATATTTTCTTCTAGCATATGCAGTGCTTCTGGTCAAGTTTCTAAGTCTTTGATCCACTTTGAATTGATTTTTGTGCAGGGTGAAGAGATAGGGATTAGTAATTCTTTTACATATCATATCCAGTTTTCCCTGCACCATATATTTTTTTATTTTTTTTTAAATTTCTTTAGTTGTGAATGAATTTTTATTATCTATCTATCTACCTATCTATCTATCTATCTATTTATTTATTTATATGTGGTGCTGAGAATTGAACCCAGTACCTCACACATGCTAGGCTAGTGCTCTACCACAGAGCCAAAACCCCAGCCCTCCTGCACCATATTTTAAAAACACTCTTCCATTCTGCT
The DNA here is from genome assembly GCF_021218885.2 of Marmota monax. Taxonomy (NCBI): domain Eukaryota; kingdom Metazoa; phylum Chordata; class Mammalia; order Rodentia; family Sciuridae; genus Marmota; species Marmota monax. The sequence continues at coordinate 4,359,629 of NW_026695198.1, read as the reverse complement.
TTTAAATTGTCATGTCCTGAGCTGCTTTCCTCTGCCATACCTTCTTCCAGAACAATGGGTCGGCCCTATATAGACTAAGAACTCTGAATACATGAGAAAAAATAAACTATTTTCTCTTTTACATTGCTCTTGTCAGTTCTTTTGGTCACAGCAATGAACATGTTGATTAAAACAGAAATTGATACTGAGAAGTGAAATCGTTGCTAACCTGATCATGTGATTCAGAATCGGAGCTGGTTTTCAGGAAAAAGAATTAGGAAAAAGTTCAGAGATGCAAGCTGGAAAACTTTTATAATGTTTTAAGTGGAATTTAATGTGTAAGTCTGGTGGGAGTTCGGAAGATAAGAATTCCAATAGAACTGTGTATAGTAAAGACTGGATTCGTGAGGTTTCAGAAGAGGAGAACTCTATTGGAAACTGGACTAGAGGCCATTCATATTACGTTTTGGCAAAAAAAAAAAAAAAAAAAAAAAAAAGCTGCCTATGTTTTTCTCATGCCCTGAGAGTTTTTGGTAAGCTGAATTTAACTGTGATGGATTAATTAATTGGGTGGAGGAAATTTCCAAGCAGCACATCATTCAAGTGGTGGCACAGATATTGCTGGCAACTCTAGGCCAAGTTTACTGTGATAGTCAGGAGCAGAAATATTTGAAAAACCTTACACTTTGACTAGAAAATGAGAGTTAAACTCAGGCTAAGGAGATTATGATTGTTAAAGATACTATAGCCACTAAAGTAGATGCTAAATACTTTACCCCAGAGACAACAGAAAAGATGGCTTGAGTCTAAGCTGCACTAGAGAACAACAGGATTAAGAGATGCCAATAATGTGGATTGACTGCTGAGGAAAGTGGCAGAAATGGAGCAGAGACAAACCAAGAGAGGGCATGTGGCCTGTTACCATGGGGAGGAGCTCCACAGACTTTCTGGAGAGAACATCAGGGTGCCATATTCCTGCACATGGAGCTATAGATCTTGTTTCCTTGTTTTCATCCTTTCTCTCTATTCACATATTCCTCCCTTGTGGAATGGAAATGTTTACTCTGTTCCATTGTATATTGATTGGATATATGCAATTTGCTTTTGATTTTAACAGGGCTTATATTTAGAGTTAGATTTGAGTCTCTGGTGCTTAGGACTTAAACTTTTGGGCAATGCTGGAACTGTTAAGAATACAGAAACACTTGAAATGGACTAAATATATTTTGCATTGGAAGGTGGGCATGACCTTTTGGAGGTCAGAGTGAAATGTCATATGTAAGGATTTAGACAAAAGGTGTCCCCAAAAATCTCATGTGTGAGAAAATGCGAGAATTTTCAAAAGTGAAATGATGGGGTGGTATGAGCCTTAAATCATATGTGGATTAACAAACTGATATGGATTAACTGGGATATGGTCACTGTAGGCAGGTAGTGTATGGCTAGAGGAGGTAGGTCACTGTGGGTATGTCTTTGGAGTTTATATTTTGTTGCTAGTGAGCAACAAAGGTATATTGAGGTGTGGTGCTCCCTATATATCTCAGAGAGCTCTCTTTGCTTCCTGTTGACATGTCCTGAGCGTCTTTCCTCCACCATGCCCTTCTGCCATCATGTTCTGCCTCAAATTGGACCCACAGCTGTGGAGTTACCTGTCTATGGAGTGAAATCTCTGAAAATAGAAGCCCCAAATAAACTTTTCCTCCTGTATATTGTTTTTGTTAGGTCTTTTGGTCACAGTGATTTTTTTTTTAAAAAAAGCTTGTTAAAACAACAAATAAAAAACTTTGTATATAAATATGTGGAAATTTCTATGCAAATACCAAGTAAAGGCAAAACCCAGGAAAAATCTTCTAACCAGATTTCTATCCTATACCCACCCAAGCAACCCACCTGTCTGATTAGCCAAAAGCATATTACATTTTTATGCCCCTTTCTTTCATTAAACACAGATATTTCCAAAAATAATGATGAAATAATACACATAGATTTTTCACATGAAATAAATAAGTACTTGCCACAATCTAAGAATAACTTGCAGTTTACATTCATTCTTTTAGTACTTTAAAATTTAAACATGAATGATGGCATAGAATGGTAGTCTCCAAGTATCTCCAGTTGTTTCTTTACAATCTTTGTGCTATTAACTTTCTTCCAAATCTTTTTAAAAATAGGAACATATAAAGGACCGGGAGAGAGAAATTTCTCTCAATGGAAGCCCTAAACATTCTGAACTGAAGGCATATGAGTCCACATGTGTGGAGGAGTGGAGGCAACTATTGAAAAAGTCAGCTCCTGGGCAGAATGCAATGTTTATTGAAGGATAAGTGATACAAATTTTTAAAAGGTTATCTTTTCTCCAATGCATGTTTTTTGACACCTTTGTCAATAATCAGATGATTGTATCTTGTGGGTTTTTCTGTGTCTTCTATCTCATTGATCTTCATGACTTATATGCCAATACCATGCTACTTTTGTTATTATAGCTCAGTAGTACAATTTGAGATTGGGTGTTGTGATGCTTTTAACTAATGGGATGACCTCAAATTGATAAGCTTCTACACACATCAAAAGAAACAATTATGAGTGTGAAGAGAGAATCCATAGCATAAGAAAAATATTTTCCAGCTACTCTTCTGACAGGATATTAATATACAGAATATATAAAGAATTCAAAAACTTAAAACCAAGCAAAAATAACCTAATAAAAAATGTACAAATGATCTAAATATATATTTTTCAAAAGAATTAATACATGGCCAACAAATATATGACAACCTGTTTGACATCCTTAACACTCAGAAAATGCAAATCAAAACTGAACTGAGAGTTCATCTCACTCCAATTAGAATGGCAATCATTAAGACTACAAATAACACTAATTATTGGCAAAGAGACAGAGAGAAATGTACTCTTATACACTGTTAGATTGCAAATTAGTATAATCATTCTGGAAATCAGTATGAATATTTTTCAAATCTATATGGAGCATGGAAACCACCACATGACCCAACTATTCCACTCCTTAATAATTATACAAAGGAACTAAAATTTAGCTTCCTGTAGTAACACATGCATACTGATGTTCATAGCAGAGCAATTCACATTTGCCTAGTTATGGAAAAAGACTAGATACCTATCAACAGATGAATGAATAAAGAAAATGTCTCATACACACACACACACACACACACACATGCACGCACACACAATGAAGTTCTCCTCAGCTATGAAGAATGAAATTATGTTATGTTTTGGTTTTGAAGTAAACCCTAAAAGCTCACATGTGAGACAATAGAAGAGAGTTCAGAGAAACAGTGATTGGGCCATGAGACCCTTAATCCAATCAACAAATTGTTCATCTGATGGGATTAATTCAGTGTTAATGGAAGGCAGGTGGGGTGTTGCTGCAGGAGGTGGGGCATTGAGAGCATGACTTTGGGTATATATTTGTATCTGGCAAGTGGAGATCTCTCTCTCTCTCTCTCTCTCTCTCTCTCTCTCTCTCTCTCTCCTTCCCTCCCTCCCTCCCTCTCCCTTTCCCTCTCTCTCCACCTCTGGTCATCATGTGAGCTGCTTCCCTCTGCTACACAATTCTGCCATGATGGTCAGTCTCAGCTCCAGTCCCCAGAATGAAGCCAGCTGTCCATGGTCTGAGTCCCCTGAAACCGTGAGCCTCCAAATAAGCTCTTAATTCTCTAACGTTGTTTTGGTTGGGTCTTTTAGTCACAGCAGCAAAAATAAAAGCTGACTAGTACAATTATATGCTGCTAAATGGATAAAACTGGAGCTAAGTGGAAAATTTCCAGACTAGAAAAGTCAAGGTGCTAATATTTTTTTTTTCTCATATGCCAAAGGAAGAGCCAAGTAATCAATTTTTTAATTTAGAGCAAACGATGGAGAGAGGAGAGATGGGAAAGAGGAAAAACAGTGGAAAGAAATTGACCAAACTATATTCTATGCATGTATGAAGATATCACAATGAATTAAATTTTTATGCATAACTATAATGCACCATTATAAAAACAATAAATAAATGGAAGGAAAACCTGTAAAGGAGAGCAAGCAGATTGGAGGGAGGAGGGAGGGAGGAGAAAAGGGAAGTACTGGGGATTGAAGTTGAGCAAATTCATGTTTATGCTTAGATGAATATGTCACAAAGAATTTCATTATTATATATAACTATAATGCATTAATAAAAATCAAAAGTTTTAAAGATTTTTTGAAAAAGTAATTCTTAGAATAATTACAAAATTTATTTCTGGTATGAGGTAAAGCAAAATTCTAGATTTGAAACTGTATGCTCTTTACCAATGATAATAATTTCTGTAGCTTTTATAATTACCACACACACCTCAAATAGAGTACTAATCTATCTTATAATTATAGTTTTATAATTTTCATAATTATAAAGCAGCATATGGTGAAATAACAGAAAATAACTCAAGCCTTGTTTTCAGATCACTGCTCTTTAATTTATATTAACAAAATTTGTGTTAGTTTCCAATGTGACTAGATTTTTAAAGTACATGTGTGAGTTGCCTTTTTGTCAACATGCTGATTTTAAATTCTTTTGGTATAAACCAAGGAGTAGGATAACTGGGTCGAATGGTGGTTCCATTCCAAGTTTTCTGAGGAATCTCCATACTGCTTTACAGAGGTTTGCACCAATTTGCAGTCCCACCAACAATGTATGAGTGTAGCTTTTTCCCCACATCCCACACACTTACTGTTGCTTGTATTCTTGATGATTGCTATTCTGACTGGAGTGAGATGAAGTCTTAGCTTTGATTTGCATTTGTCCAATCACTAGAGATGATGAACATTTTTTTTCATATGTTTGTTGATTGATTGTATATCTTCTTCTGTAAAGTGTCTGTTCAGTTCCTTAGCCCATTTATTGATTGGGTTACTTGTTTTTTTGGTCTTAAGTTTTTTGAATTCTTTATATACCTTGAAGATTAGTGCTCTATCTGAGGTGTGTGTGTGGTAAAGATTTTCTCCCATTCTGTAGGCTCTCTTTTCACATTATGAGTTATTTCCTTTTCTGAAAAAAGCTTTTTCGTTTGAGTCTATTCCATTTATTGATTCTTGATTTTATTTCTTAGAGTCTTGCTAAGGAGATTTGGTCCCACTTTTTCTTCCATTAAGTGCAGATTTTCTATTCTACTGCCTAAGTCTTTAAGCCACTTGGAGTTGATTTTTGTGAGAAAAATAACTTCAAGGAGGGAAAAACTATTTTCCCTCAGTTTTAGACATTGTATTTCATAGTCATCTGGCTCCATTTCTTTCTTTGGTCCTGAGGTGAAGCAAAACATCATGAGAGAAGGGTGTGGCAGAGGAAAGCTACTTACCACATTGCAGCCGGAAAGCAGGAAGAGAAAGAAAGGAGAGGCCAAGGGACAGGACAAAGCCTCCCTGAACCTACTTCCTCCTACAATTACCACCACTTTCTAATAATGCAGTTAGATTATGAATACATGAAATCAATTAGTGCATTGATGAGGTAAGAGCCCTATGGTCCAGTCAGTCATCTTGCTAAAGATTTCACCTCTTAATACTGTTGCATTGTTAAATAACCCTTAAACTCATGAGTCTTTAGAAGACACCTCATATGTAAACTATGGCATATTACTTCTTTCATAGCAGGATATCATACAAATAATGTTAAGAAGGTTAAGTAATGCACATAATGTTAATACATATACACACACGCATATGTTTATTCACTTTGGAAGATATATAAAATAATTATTAAGCAATTTTATATAAAAATGCATAATCTAAAGTTAAGTGGATTTTACATACTAATTTTGTTTGTGGTTGTATTATCAAGAGATGCTAAAAAATGTCATTATTTCAATTACTGTGCCTAATAATATTTTCTTTGCATGATTTGATTGACTTGTAGATTTGCTATGTGCATTTTAAAGTTTTCTACTGAATATTTCATTCCAGCAAAGTTACTTTCATAAACAATCATATTAAAATCAGCAATAGAAAATAGTCCCTAAAAAAGCCATAATTGACTACAAAGAAAAAGTCACAATGTTTTCAAGCAATCGTTCCCATTTCTTTGCAAATTGTGATATGTACAGAGGGTTTTGCCTATGCAATTAAGTTAATATGGAAGGTGCTTGTTCCACTTTATTTTCATAACTTCTTAATTCTAAACAAAGATACAAGTTATTCTGCAAAAGGTCAAATAGTAATTTGAATGAAAGTAAAGGAAGGACATTATTTTAACTTTAGTTAAACTTTCTTCTGTACTTACACTAAACTCAAGTCAAATATTTTTGGTTCACTAAACTGCAACAATTTTTTTGTGACAGTTTTATAAATGTCAGTTACTCATTTAAAACTTTGATATGAATAGTCTTCCTTTGCTTTTCAGAGTCTTGGCTAAATTTTGTCCTAAAAGTTATTTGATCTTTTAAACATTTAATAACTTTAGAAAACATATGATTTAAAATGATTATTTATTCCACTTAAAATAATGGAGTGTATTTTTTTCAGAATTTAAATATTTTTTAATTTTTAAATTTGTTCTAATTAGTTATACATGAAAGTAGAATGCATTTTGACTCATCATACATAAGTAGAATGTACTTTTTCATTCTTCTGGTTGGGTCAGGTCCAATAAAAAGTTGCTATTTCACACACAAAAAAAGAATAGAAAGAAAGAAACTAAGGCACAGAGACAGAGAAAGGTTACTTATACTTTTTCTAGAAAGGATCCAGCTCATAACTGTTGATAGTTCCAACCCTTGATGTGTTTCATTTCAAAGCCTAAGTATTTAATCACATTGGTGTATTCAGATCCATTCATAAACTATAAGATGTTGACATGGGGTCAAATTTGACCCCCCCACACACACCATGTTTTGGTTTGAATTTGGAATGTCCTCAAAAGCTCACATGTTGTAAGCATGGTCCCCAATGCATCAAGGTTCAGATATGGGAATTTTAGTCAATAATTAGAGCTCTGACCTCAACAATGAATTAATACATTTGCTGGATTAATTCAATGGTAGGATAATAGTTGATGAGCATGGTTGGAGGAAATAGATCACTGGGGACATGAGCTTGGTGCATATTTCTTTCCCTCACCCTTCTTTATCTCTTTGTTTCATAGCTGGCATGAAGTGAGAAGCTTTCCATTGTCATGATCTTCTACCATAATGTTTTACCTCATCTTGGGTCTTAAGTGTTGGATTTGGACAACTATGAACTGATATCTGTGAAACTGTGTGCCCAAAATAAAATTTTTTGTCCTCTAAATTTTTTTGTAAGTATTCTGATCCCGCTGATATAAAGCAGACTCACACATATAGTAACACCACTGATGTGAGGTAAATCTTGGTCCCCAGTTTATTCACCTCTGAAATTTTCTCAAACTGTTTTATATAATGCTGTTTCCCAAATACTTCATTTACCTTCATTAAATACTGGTTCCTGACTTCATCCTCATATCCATAAAACACTCCTTCCCAGAAACATTGCTAATTACTTAGATATATGGTTCCATTTGGTGAATGTAGCACAGTTTATCAGCAATTGGGTACATAATAGCAAGAGGGTTCAGAAGAACAAATAAAGATATTACAGAGATGGAAAAAAGAAAGATGAGAAATAAAGAATATATATATATATATTTCTTCTATAAAATTGCCAGATCTCTATATATAAATTGATAGATTCTTATACTTGTAAGAATTATTGTAACTAAGTTAAGTTATACTATAATTTTTTTGTGATCTAATAAATAGTATTCTTTTTTTTTCTTTCTGTACCAAATTCATAAATCAATAGACAAATAGAGATCAAAAACTTGATTAGTCTGTGTGGACAGCTATAAAAAATATAAGCTGAATGACTTATAAACAACAGAAATTTATTTGTCACAATTCTGGAGAGTGGATGTTCAAATCAAAGTACCAACAAACTCAGTGTCTGATGAAGGTATACTTCCTGGTTTGTAGATGATGCCATCTAGCTGTGGACATGGTAGAGAGAGGGATCTTCCAGGGTCCTTTGTATAAAGATGCTAATTCCATTAATGAGACTCTGTCTTAATGACCCAATCACCTCCTAACAACCTTAGCTCCTAATACCATCACCTTAGAAGTTATATTTTAACATATAAATTTCAAGAGAACACAATTTTCAGCCTCAACTGATATGGTACATTGAGAAGGTAGCATCAGGATTATTGGTGGAGCTGATTTTGAAGCCTTATAGAGAATTATGTCTTCAGTGGGCTTTTTCAAATGTGCATTTGAATTAGGCCCACATCATTCCCTAGTCCCCGAGTCTAATAGACTATTAGGGGCCTTCCATTAAAAGAAAGTATACTTAAGAAATTGGAAATGTCATTTGATTTGTTATTATTAAGATAAATTCCTGTTTTATATGGAGCAAGCCAATTTGATCCAAATCAATATTTCTGAGTTTTTCACTAAAGAGTTATAGTTATATAATTCATAACTTTTAGTAAACAAATAATTTTTTTTTAATTTATAAGATTTCCCATAAAGAGGTCTTGAATAGTCAAAATTATGCCCTCAAGATTATAAGTCAGCATGAGAATTATTTCTAAATTCATTTATTGTTCAATAAACATGCTTCTGTGTCTTTGCTGTTTGACAGAACTGGACAGAAAATCAATCACACTATACAAAGTCACTGAATAACTGTAGAGAAGTCACATTTTTCTGGTAATAACTATGTACATATGCACTGAGAAATTTTGATAAAACAAGACATAATGAATATCTCAGAGCCTGTTCTTCTCAGTTCTTCATTTAAGGACATTTACTATGGATTGTTTTCTGAGGCTCTGACCTCAGTTATTCTTTACTTGATTGATCTAAATAATAGAAAATGGGTGTTTCAGTTTGGGTTTCCCTAAAAGGACACAGAAATAATGATGTTGACATTCTTGTCCATCACAGGAGAAATTAAAAGCTAGACAGGGGCGGGAGCAAGTGTCATAAATGTTGATCTAATGAGGACGATGGGTTGAAAGGTGAATTGTATTTACTCTTACGTACACTACTCTCAGGTCTAGAGACCTGACTTTTTATGTATTGTTTATACTATTTGTATCCACTCCCTTTCACCTTTAGAATAGATGAAATGAGAAACATTAAACTCTTTCATTGTGTCTTGTGCTTACTCTTCTCATACAGTATTGAGCTGTGGATGACTAGAAATCAGGAATCAACATTTTCACAATATCTACATGTTTAGGTTCTTTGTTTTTGCTTGCTTTTATTTTTATTTTGTTTTGTTGAAGTCAGATATGGCTATAAAATATATAAGATATTAAATATTATAGGTTTTACTGGAAACAAAAACCCTCTGATACATACCTTAAGAGAATAATTTTAACACATTATATATATATATATATATATATATATATATATATATATATAATGTGTTAAAAAAGTATATATATATATATATATATATATATATATACACACACACACACACACACTGTACGAAAATAAGCTTTGGCCACTGGAGTATAGCTTGATCTAAGGGAAGAGATATTCAGTATTTAGGGTATATGCATGTCAAAAGAACCTAACTGGAAATAGTAGTAATTAAGTGAATGTATTCATTATCTTTGCCTGTTGTAATGAAATGCCGAAGGTAACCAACTTAAAAAAGAGGAAAGGTTTATTTTGGTTTACCGTTTCAGAAGCATCAGTCAATGGTTAGTTCATCTATTGCTTTTGGATGTGTGGCAAAGTAACATGATGGGGAGAGCGTGGCAGAGAAAGTTTCTCATGATTGATGGAAAATGAAAGAAAAGGATAAAGGAAGGGTATGGATTTTCACTATCCTCTTGAATGACACTCTCCCAGTGAACTAAGTTGTCTCAATTGTTGCACCATTTAAAGGTTCCACTACTTTTTAATAGCACCATGCAGAAGACCACGCTTTAACATATAGGTCTTCAGAGGGTATTTCAGGTCCAAACTACAGCAGTGAACTTTAAGAAAATATAAGCGTTCAGTTTCCCACCTGAGGTGTTATCAAAGAAGGTCTAGGAGGGGGCCAGGACTTTCATCCTAGCTGGATAGTACCAAGCCTCCAGGCCCATGGTATCAGTGAAGATCACATACACACAGCATGAACTTTCATCTCACCTACTGCCAAGAAGAACACTTCTCCACTGAATATGTGGTGTTAATGGAGGTCGAGAGTCACGACTCTCACCCCACTCCACTGTGGATTTGGTGAAGGCTACATGGAGAGAAGTAACAAGGAACTCTCCCAGCAAAGAATGGCATCCATGAAGGCCTATGGGAATCCATGTTGTCCCGCCCCCAACAGCAGCTAACAGAGGGCAGAGAGGAGCATGAACTTCTGCCTCCATTCAGCAAGACTGAAGCAGTACCTGCTCTATTCCTCCAAAGCACTGCCAGAGAAAGCAGACTACAACAGGTAATAATACTTAATCATGTAATACTTAATTCACCTCTAAATCAGTAATCATAAAAATATTTCAAGGAACTATAATAAATGAACTAGAAAGAAAGAAACAACTAGAAAGTCCCAGCAAAAACACAGAAAGTTGAAGTCAAGAAATGCAAGATAAAAAAAAAGAATCAATGAAAAAAACATTATAATCAATCACATAATTTTAATGGATGAACTGAACAATAGAATGGAAAATGTAAGTTGCCATATAGGAACAAGAGAGAAAAAATAGACTTCAAACAAGAGAATTGAGTAGAATTTTGTTATATTTGAAATATATCAAAAGATAGGTGCAATCCTAAAAAGCGAAGCCAAAGTGGGCATGACTGAAAAGTTTTAAAAAATTAGTGTATGAAAATTTTCCGAGTTAACAAAAACCATAAGTCTACAAATTCAAGAAGCTAAGCAAACTACAAAAAGAAAACCCTAAAGACGTGTTTAAAAAGACAGATAATAGTTAGACTTTTATATACTACATATTTTCAAAAAGAAAAAAAAATGACCTAAACTATAGAAGAAATAATATAGTTTTTTTTTCTCAAATCTACAGGAAACAGAAACAACTTTACTGTACAATCCAAGTACTGAAAAAAAAAATGTCAACCTAGAATTATACCTTTCAAAACTAATGTAGAAATCAAGAGCCTCTGACATGACTGGAAACTAAGTATTGTCATCAGAAGTGCATCTTATATGAATGACAAAAGGGAAGTTCTCCAAAAAGAAAGCTAATGATTAAAAGTGAAATCTTGAAATATTGAGGATGGGAAAATGATAGAAAGGATAAAATTATAAATTTTATAAAGGATAAAATTATAAATACACTACTCTGCACTTCTGATATTAATTTTTTAAAACAAAAAGATTTAACACTTTAGATAAGCTAAAACAGTTGGCAGTACAAAATGGTTGTGAGAGTATAAAGAAATTGCATCACTTATTTATAATCTATGGCAGTGCAAAATGGTATAGAACTCAAGAAAATAGTTCAGCAGGGTCTTTAAAAAAGGCTAAACATACACTTATCATAAATCTCAGTAATCACAGTCTGGGATATTTATCTGAGAAAAAAAAATGAATATATATATATATATATATATATATATATATATATATATATATTCCCACACAACATCTTTATTTGTTATGATGTCCTACACTGCCTGAATAGTTAAACAAATGGTGGCACATATATACAATTTAAATAGCATAGAGCAGTAACAAGAAAAAAAATGACAATGCTGGAGAGGTTGTGAAAACATTAGAGCTTTCAAACACTGCTGGTGTTGCCAAGATAAAACAGTTAATCGTTTGCTAAGGACTGAATGTAGAAGTGCCCCCGAAGTTCACATGGTGAAGCTCTATTCCCCAATGTGATGAGATTTAGAGGTGGCGCCTGTGGGAGGTTAACTATATTTAGAAGAAATCATGAAGGAGAGTCCCTATGGTGGGATTAGAGCGCTTTCTCTCTGCCATATCAGCATATAACAAGAAAATGGTCACCTGAAAACCAGACACGATTTATGTCTGCACCTTGAACTTGGACTTCCCAGCCTCAAGAACTATGAGAAATCAAATTAGTTACTTAAGCTAGTTTGGTATTTTGTTATGGCAAAATGAGCTGAAGATAAAAATACTAAAAAAATTAAGAATATATATATATATATATATATATATATATATATATATATATATATATATATATATATAAGAAATTTAAATTTGCAAAAGGGAAGAAAGCCCAATATGAACTAAACTAAACTCTGACTTTTGGAGAGGTTGAAGTAGGAGTTTTGGGATATCAAGATGGTAAAGGCAGGATACAGGAAAAATTCCCTCAGAGTATAAAATATGGGGGATGAGTCATCTTAGTAATGTGCCTATGCAAATGTTTGTTCACAAATATAGAAGAGGGCTAAGAGGGGCTTAGCTAGTTTGGTCAAGGACAGCATCATTGTTAGTGGGAATCTAAAATGTTCAATCACAGACTTCTTGATTATTAAACATAGGTTTTCCATATGACCCAGCATTTCCACTCCTACACACATCTGAGAGAAATTAAATAGATATGTTCACAAGAAAACTTAAATATTAATGTTTATAGAAACATTACTCATAAAAGCCAAATAGCATAAACAATCCAAATTGATGAAAGAATAAACAAAATGTGGTCTGGGTATAAATGGGATATTACTTGGCTATTAAAAAGAGAGAAGAATATGACAGACTTTTGAAATCATTTAACTTTCCTGAAGAGACAAGTCGAATGGTAATAATGGAGATTGTTTCATAACATATGTACAAACAAAACAGTGAACCATTGATAGAAAAGCTGGAAGAAGAAAAATGGAAGCACACTATTATTGGGATCTCATGTCATGAGTGACAATGTCACTTAAAGGCAGGCTGTAATAACTTAAAGATATACATCATAAATACTAAACTATAAAACAAAGAAATAAAGTGATATGATCAATTAGTCAATGACATTAAATGAAAAAAAAATTAAATCAGTAAAAATGAAGTTAGAAAAATCATTCCATTAATCTAAAAATAGCATCCAATTTTTATTATCATTTTTTTTTTCTGAGAATTAGTGGGTCCAGTGATAGGGAATGTGTGTAAAATACTTGGAACAATGGTTTGCAGAGACTAAGTGTCAAACATGATCTCTTGGATTTTATTTTAATATTGCCCTTCAAACAGAGAGAACAAACTTCTTCCCTATCAAAGGGCATCCAGAGAGTTGTCTAGAAATGCTTACCTCAGCTCCTTATTCCGTGCTTTTCTCCCTGCCCTGGCTGTCAATTAGGATTTCATCTTCATTACTGCACCGAAACCTGTTGTCTTCAAGGTCACTGATGACTTCTGCCTGGTTATTGTCCCTCTTATTCTTCCTTAATACTTATATCTCAGAACAATTGGTGGCTTTTCATCACTTCTTTCTTATGATGTTCTCTTGATTTTCTTCTTTACTCATTGACTTTCTCGCCAATGTCTTCTGTTTCCCGTCTCCAGATGTTGAATTCTCAAGCATAGCACTTGGCTCCATCTGTTCTCTGGGCATGTTTACTTACTTGGTGTCCTTCCCAATGCCAGGACAGAACCCACAGCTGACCACTTCCACATATATATCTTCAAATCTGACATTTCTCATGAGATTAAAACTCATACATTCAACCAATTAATCAAGATTTTATCTCAGAATTTTATTAGACAGCTGCATATAGGCACACCTTAGAGAGATCTTCCTCACCTGGCTCATGCTCATTATTTCCTCATCAAGACAAAGATCCAGGAGAGCCCTCCGAGGCTACTCGTGTCTTCCTAGCTTTTCTCTGGTTTTCTTACTTCTCTCTCATTTCCCTGTGTCTGTCCTATAGGCATCCATCAAAGACTCTCCGGAAACACATCAGAATACATCACTGTTTGGTGAGTCTCCTTGGTTTCCAAGTCATGTGGCATGTAAGGTGAATCCTACTGCACTCTTGCTTCTGAATGATCCACCCTAGCTTCCTCTCTGACTTCGCCAACTCATTGTCCCTCACTCCTGGCCTTCAAGGCACACCAGACTCTTGCTTTTTTGGGTGTTCCAACAAAACGGGACCACCTAACCTCATGTCCTTTACACGTTCCATTACATCTCCACTTTCCAGACATTTCAGTGCCCTCTGCCACACGGTACCTCCTCAGACACATGTTTCCTTGAATGCACCACTTTTGTCATAGTTCATTTTCCCTGGTTTACATTTCTTTAAAGAACTTACACTTATATTTATTTATCATCTTACACTTATATTTATTTATCGTTCTTCATCAGACCCCAAGCTCTGTCTTTTCACTGACGTGAAAATGATTTTAGTTGAATTCCATTTTGATATGATTTCAACTGAAAACTCATTGCTTTTTTGGTGTTTTTCTTTTTTATGAAAGCATGAATGTAAATTTTATTTTTTAAATTTTGTTGAAGCAGTATATGATAATCCCAGATGACATGAATTCCAACCAAATAAAAGCTATCAACCTCCATGACCAAATACAGTCTCAGTCATTCTGTTAATAAATAATTGCACATGAAATACATATCCAAAATATTATTAGACTTGTGTAAAAGTAAACATATAAAACAGAGTGGAAAAGATGAACCATGATTTTTGGCCAAGTTAGTAATGCTTTCTTTATGAAATCACATAAAACTTGTTGTTACTTAAGACCAAGAATATGAGTGAACTTGTATCATGCCCAAGTATTCACGATTAGTGGAAGACCTAAAATTAAAATTCTTCTTCCAGAGTATTATCATGTTAAACTCACTAATCTGCCTAATTGAAACCCTAATTGAAAATACATTCCCGTATTTTCTACCTCCCAGCTTTTAAAAATGTCACTAGTGGGCTTGAGTTGCAGCTCACCTAGCATGTATCACACCCTGGGATCAAACTCTAGTATCTCCTAAAGAAATGACCAAATAAATTAAATAAAAGTATAACTATTATAGCTCTAATATTTATGAATTATTTCAAGTAATAAATGCCATATGTGATAAAAATATATTTTTATTCTTACAATTTTTCACTCTAACAGTAGAGATTGGTAAATAATTTCAACTAGGTACACCTAGAGGGATTAAAGAAGGAGATAAATTTTGAACTGCATGTTGATGAAAGGGAAGCAGTTAATAGCAACAAGACTCATAAAGTACTTCCCTAAAAGTGCTCTATGACAAGCAACAATGGCAACTTGGCAATTAATGATATATGAATAGAATTCTGTGTTCACAGGGACAGAATGGGGAATAAGGTTAATGAGAGGCAGTATATGAAAATAAGATATTAAAAACCTTGAGTGCCCAAGAAGGAGATTAGACTACTTGAAGATTTTGTAGCAGAGCAATGAAAGATAAGTGTTTACAAATCCTAGAACTATGTAGAAAAGGGATTGGTTTTGGCGGTAACCTGAGCTCAAGGAAGGTTAGTTTTCATTCCACTTTAGTAGTTCAAGTGAGAGATCAAAATGAACATTAGGGCAATGGTTTCAGCAGCAGAGATAGGAGACATTGCAAAATTATGGAGAAGGATCTAGTCCTAGCCCTGACTTAGTTTCTTATAACTGTTTGGGACAAGGTCTCTAAATTATGTTTTAATATATAAAGGGGAAGTAATACATGTGAGCTAGGTCAATGTGCTAATTTAAGAAGTTACATAGTCATTAGTGGCAAAAAATGTTCAAATGGCTTGTCATGAAAAAGTATTTCTAAACTACCTGTTCTTGCCACATGCTGTATTTAGGGGTTTGGGGTAGTTGTCACCAAAGGATGTGTAGATTCCCCCCAAAATTCAAGAAATAATCATTCTTCTCCAGGTTCAGTAACAAATGAGAGGCAAAGAAATTGAGGAAGCAGATAGTAAAATGTCACTTCGTTAATGAAGAAGTTGTTGATAATAATTGCTTACCTAATTGTAGACCCAGTTGGATAGGAAGTGTCTCCTTCACACAAGTATCTACTCCAGAAAACCTAAAACATGAAGGAATAAATATTTTATTTCTTCCTCCCTCCCTACCCCTCCTCTTCCCTTCCTTTCTTCCTTCCTTCCTCCCTTCCTTTCTTCTTTACTTCCTTCTTTCTTTCCCTCCTTCCTTTTCTTTCTTCTCCCTACAGATAGACAAATCCCAGACATAAAGGAGATGGGCCTTGGCTATTAATACCCTGTGATTATTCCCTGCTTCCCAGCCACAAGTTTACTGATACCTCTCTAGGCAAGGGTGACTGAGAGTGAGGGTCGCAGTATTCTAATGCAAGGTCCTGGGAGGAAACTTACTAATGAAGGAATAGGTGTTCCTGCCAAGAACGCCAGCTCTAGGGACCAGGAGAGGCAGGCATGGAGGTAATCAAAGGTGAGTTGATACTCAGACGGCAACTAGCTAATGGTTTGTAGTTTATTCGTCCCACAATGTGGTTGACGTACAAACAGACTGGGAACAAGAACTGCTGGCTGGGGGTGTAGGTCAGGGGTAGTATGATGTATATCTACCTAGCTTCCAGGTAGACCCTGAGCTCAATTCCCAGCAACCCTCCACAAGAACAAGAATTGCTAAGACCGATATAGTAGACTTAAACGGGGTGCCATTATAGGTGTGAAGCAAGGAGAGAGCCCAGGTAGCAAGAAAAAAGGTGATTTCCATCTCTTCAACCAACCCCCTCCAATCCTCAAATTATAGAAACTGGTGTGGTTGTTTTTTTTTTTTTTTCTTTCTTTCTTTTTTCCATCTGAGTAGTTCTGTTTTATCTGGGACATCATACAAATAGGAAAGTATAGTAAGTTATCTTTGCAAACTGGCTTTTGTGCTTAGTGATATGCCCCTCAGATTTATCTAGGTTACTTCTTGGATTAATAATTAATTTTCTTATATATAGCTGAGTAGTATGCCATTGTATAGATAAAGTATAATTTCTCCCTTCATCCTGTGAGGGATAACTTGATTCCTTCCAATTTGGGAAACTTATGAATAAATTAAATATGTAAAAATTATCAGTAAAACCTTTACAAATATTTATTTACAGAAGTTTATCTATGGGCTTCAATTTTTAAATCTATTGAAAAAAAATTAACTAGAAATTCAATTGTAAAATCACACATTGAGACTACTTAGCTTTGTTAAAATCTGTCAAAATGTTTTCCAAATCATTCAGAACTCTTTGTATTCTCAACCACAAAAGATGAGACTTTTTAACACTGGATAGTTATCAACAATTCTCTTGGCGGACTTTTGTATGTGATCTCCTTACATTTTGATCTAATTTGCATTTTGCCAATGAAAAATGATGATATAAATCTTTTCTAAAACTTTCTTGTCATTTACATATTTTTGGTGAGGAGTCTGCTTAAACATTTTACATTTATTAATTAATGGCGTGGTTTTCCCATTGCTAACTTTTAAGAAATTTTTGTATGCTTTGAAGATAATTCCTTTATCAGATATGTAATTTGCAAATATATTTCCTCCAGTCTATAGCATATCTCAGTATACAAAGCAGAACTAAATATGGAGATTAATTTTTAAATTCACATTATTTATTATAACTACTTTAGCATGGGAAATAATCTTGTCACTAGAGGATGTCCAAGGAGCATCTGGAGAAGGAGATCTCAACTCAGGACAAGTGGGGTTCATGTAATGTCCAAGAAATGAGTTTAAGGATGTGTCAGAATCATAGATTTATTTAGGAAAGCAGAGAGACATTCAAGGGAGAATGCAGGTCATTTTGTGTGTGATATGCTTTAGGTGCTTTTAGCTCTTAAAAAAATCTCTGCATGGAGATGTGAGTTGGTATAGGGGGATGGCGTCAGTCTGGTGATGGTTTCCTGAGGTTTCTTTGATCTCAGGATCCTTAGGTTGACATGCTCTCCATTTTCTGATCAGAAGATAACATTGGAAAATACCCTAGATTACATTCTTGAAATATTGAGTCTCCCCCTGCTTAGTCACGGTATTATGTAGGCTAGTTAGCAGTGTGCAGGTGACTTTCACGTGAGTGAACTTAAGGTAACTCAGATTTACAGATTTCTCAGAAACTTGAAAGTGACAGATCTGGAAGACAGAACTGGTTTAGGCAGTGACAGGCCTGGAAGGAAACCAGTGTATGGCTTTGGCATAAAGCATGAGCTTCTAGATTAAATTATAGTTTCCTTGTCCTTCCTGTTAGCTCCTTTTTACCTTTTATTTTTATGTTACCATATTTCCATACCTTAAAAATACACAAATTGGTGATATTCTTATACTTCAACCCTGGCATTTTTATGTTTATTTCATAAAAGTAAAATCATTTTCATTTTTAATAAGGGTTTAAGTGATTTTAAACTATTTTCTGTTTCTTTCCTCTTCTTTCCTGAAGACAACATTAAGACTTTAATCTTAATTATTCCATGAATTATCTAGACCATTTCCAAGACAAACAAGTGAACAAATTTTCTTTTAGTTATTGTTCCACTTTTCATATTTTCTATTGAATAGATCATGGATTTCTTTTATAAAAGGGGCCACCAAAACATGAAGATAATGGAATACAGTTATATTATTATGTATTCACAATCATTAAATCATTAAAAAGAATTCATCAGAGCTTTTAAAAGCATTATTTTTGAAAGATAGATTGAAATACTAATTCAGCTTGGTATTTTATTGAAATAGCATGTCTATTCAGAAACTGCTTCAACAATCAAAAGTAAAATGTTTTGTATTGTCTAAAAGAAGAATTTGCTTTTAATTGGTTTAAAATTATTAAATTTAGTTCATATTTTTAAAAATCATTTCTTCCATTTTAAAAGTATCTATTACATAGAACATATACTGTCTCCCCAAACATATGAAAGAAAGATGACGTTCTCTTATTCAAAGCAAAATGGAAGCAGGTAGAAGGTAAAAATCACTTGTTATTAATAGCATGAGCTAGAAATTATACCAACTCTTCTGTAATGAGGGAGTCAGAGAGGAGTACATTGGATCTTTTCATCTCATGCAGTAGATCAGGCCATGAAAGAAATGTCTTGAATTGTGAACTGAAAAATTGGTCCCTGTGTCTTTCAGAGTGGTACAGGATAGCTGGAAGGCCAAGAAATGTGGGCTCACAGTGTAGGCAATCATCTTACTTCTAGAGTGACACACAAAATTCTTTCCCAATAGTTTTGCAAAGAAGAATCCTAGGGCAGGTTTATCATAGTCTCTTCTGTGAATATTGTCAGGCCTGAAACTGCAGTTCAACATCAGAGCTTTACAATATCAAAACAAGAACAATGCTCCTTTCTGTATACCTGCCTGCCCCAAGGACTTTACTATCTGGCATGCACAGAATACACCTTCCAAGTTACAGGAGAGATTAGATCAAGATCTAGTAACCCATCACTTTTTAAAGAAAGTCAAAGTTGTTTTTTTTTTTTTTTAGGTTATTTAGAAACCTTTATTTTATTTATTATATGAGGTGCTGAGAATCGAAACCTAGTGCCTCCCACATGCCAGGCAACTGGGCTACTGCTCACCTGCAGCCCCAGCCCCAGCCCCAAGAAAATCAAAGATTACTTGAAAAGTTCTGAATCTCTAATTTAAAACTGCTGTCAGCAATCAACTGAAATGAGAATACCTGTGTACACATTGTTTATCTACCTCAGGTGGCTATTTTAGTGTGATCCTTAGGTATAGCTAACTATATGAAATTTTCCTTTCTTTCTAATGAGCTGCACTTAACCTCTTCCGATTTTCACAGTGCAGAGCCCCCAGGGTTAATGGCAGCGACAAAAAATTTCATGCAGTATGTCAATTTCAATTCGTGACTTGAAATATTTTTAGCCTGTTATCACAATCACCACAAGAATTCCAAGACATAGTTATTAACTTTAAGAAACTTGACTTTTTTTGTATAGATGGAGAGAATGTTCATGGAAATTCCAGAAAATTAATCATTTTTTCATCAACCTGCTAAAATGTTTCAAAACCTAATGAAACAGTTCAACTCGTACTTGGTTTTCTTTTCTTTCTTTCTTTCTTTTATTATTTTATTTCATCCCCAGTTAACAGTTGCTGGTAATCAAGGATTTTTTTCTGGACGTTGTATGGGAATGACATTTATCCCCAAAGATTCTTTGCTGAATGTAGGGAAAAGCAGGTCAAATGGCCCTTAGCAAATTTCTAGTGCTAAGTGATTTCAGCTTGAAATAATCAATACACCAATACAACATATTTTAAGGTGCTACATCCTTAACTCCTTCCATTTCTTGATTGGTGAGTTGTATGATTTAAATACTAATTACTCTTCTGCAGGTATTAATGTTAAATTTAAAAATGGAATGCAAGGATAGAGAGATTCTGTGGAAAGTAAATGAGGGTTGACAATAAGAACCTCTGTAATGGCATTGCATAAATAAAGGTTCAGATATCTTACAGAAAAAAGATCAGTTAATCTTTTTATTTTTATTTTACCTACTTCTTATTAAGTGACATAAAATATGACTTCATCCTCTCCCATGATAGAGTTTCTCAGGACAATGGAACAAAATAAATAAATGACTTTCTTTACTTTAGAATGGCATTCTAAAGACATGCAAATGAAGATTTACAAAATACCACCAAGAATATAGTAAGACTCTAATACAAAACATGTGCACATTAGAGTATCATATACAATATAATGATTCTTTTAAACTAATATGAAAGCAGTAGTCCAAACACTTATTAGCCAATTATATATAATTGGGGAAATATATACAAGAGAAATGATTGGAGCATGTGGCTTCATAATTGTATTTATAAAGTAATTTTTGGAGAAATGTGGATAATGTTATGTTAATACCCTCTGGTTATTTCTATGGCTTTAGGCACCTGTTTCCACTTTTATAGTAATTTTTATGTCTTGTTTTATTTTTGTACTGCCTAGATTCTTCTTTCAAAATCAGCCATTTCTTTCCTTATTTACTAGAACGTTATCTGCTGAGGGCTTATATAGTTGACTCCTAAAATTTTTCAAAACACTATTATGAATGTTTTCTTTCCGTATATGAATGGCCTATATTTTATTAGAAATAAATTCCATCACATATATAATTTTTAATTTCTTTTTTGTGGAATTGATTAATCTAGTATTACAGGGATTGCCTTTAGGTGTGATATTTGACAAATCACTTATTAAAGAAAAATGTATGCCTGTCCTATATTCTACAATCCCACTCTCTCTACTTTTCTGACGATTTTTTAAAAACTGTGCTCTCTTAATATTTAAATGAAGAAAAACTACTTGGAATTATGTGAATTGAAGATTTATATATATTTTTTTAAATAAATAGCTAGCTTTCCCAAGATCGTTTCTTAAATAGTTTATTCTTTTTCTACATATATGAGATACGTTCTCCGTCAGAATACTGACATTATATGTTGATTTTTTTGGCTTGATTTTGCTTTACTGATTTTTTTCTTCTATGATAACATCAGTTTTAGTCAGCTTTTTCATTCCTGTGATCAAAAGACCTGACAAGAAAATGTGGAGGAGGAAAAGTTTGACTCATGTTTTCAGAGCTCTTTGTCTCCGTAGATGGCTAACTCTGGGCCTAAGGTAAAGCAGAACATCATGGCAGAAAAGCTCAGCAGAGGAAGGCACCGTGGGATATGGCAATCAGAAAGCAGAGACAGCTCCATAGATTATGGACAAATTATAAATCCCAAAGGCACATCCCCAGTGACCTACCTCCTCCAGCTACACCCTACCTGCCTAGCGTTATAAACCAGTTAATCAACCTCAGTGAACTAATTCACTGATTAGGTCACAGCTGACATGATCTAATCTTTCACTTGGAAAAATTCTTGCATTGTCTCACACGTGAGCTTTTGGCAGACACCACATATCCAACCCACAATATCAAAGTGTTTCTGCTGTTTTACTGTTTATAATATGACTTCATTTCTGGTAAGGGAAATTAGTCTATTGAATCATACCTAATTCAAAATATAGACTATTTTTAGCAACCCAAAGCATTCTCTTTGTCCCATTCGATAAATATCCCCCACCTCAGCATTTCTCTGTGTTGTAATTTCTCTAATTGTCAAGATCCATAGGTGATTAGTTAATATAGAACGAATTGAGGCAACTAGTATGTACTTAATTAACTAGCTTCTTTTGCTTGATGTATCATCAAAATCATCTATATTGATGCATTTATCAGTAAAATGTGTGATATTGTAGTAACTGAATATCACAAATTATTTGCACATAGTAAGTACCTTTGTATTTGGTATTACCTTTGTAAATCTGGTATTCACATTACTTTCAATTTCTGCTTGAATTTAGCTACTTTGAACATAAATTGGAAAGTAATGATTCTATTTGCATATATGCATAGGAGTGGGATTGTGGAAAACAGAAAAGAAATACATTTTTATTTAATAGAAAACAACTTTTCAATGTCTTTACCATTTTTTCGTCACATTAACAATATATAAGAGTACCAGTTTCTCCAGTTCCCTGCTATCAGTAAATATTGTCAGTTTACTATGAGCATTTTGTTTGCTAGAGTCTCAAAATGTGTACAGAGTCTCATTATGGTTTTAGTTTACCTTTTCCAGATAATTATGCTGAATGCCTAATCTAGTGAATACTGGCAATTTTTACATTCTCTTTAGACACCTCTTCAGATCCTTTGCCTTGCAATGACTGCATGAGTCAGATGATGTAAAATTTCAAAATATCACCGTACATACTCACAGAAAGATTTTAACAAAAGCAAAAGTTATGGAACAGCAGAAAAAAATTAAAAAAGAAAAGGAAAATATACTAACACAGATTGAGGTCCTAGCAGAACTAGGTTTATGGATCTGTTTCTGTAATAATATCAAAGTATTTTAATGTCTTTATTGATTATAATATGACTGTTTTCCATAAGAGAAATAAGACCATTTAACCTTACCTCAGTCAAGACTTCCATCAACCCAGTAGGTTCTCAGGCTCAGTCCCAAGAGACTTCCTGAGTTGCTCCCTACTCATTTCATCTCTGTATTATGAACCAACAGGGAAGTGCAAGGAATATTGTTGTACAACAGTTCCTACAAAGCTCTCTAGTGCAGTCTTTTATGTTCCTGCAGTTAAGCAGTCGAGCTGACTGGTTACAGCAGGTGTAAACCATTTACACACAAGCTTACCCTATGTACAGCCAGGGGAATTTAGAAGTTTAAACAGCATATAATAAATAATCAACTAGCTCATACATCCTTTTTTGGCTAACAATCAGTTCCAGATCATGCATTCTTAGAGATCAGTATAGAGCTCCCAGCCCAGCTGTAAAATCATTTGTACACATACACATTTGGGGGTTTGAGAATGTTTATTTGTAATGTATTAGGTATAGACTTGTGGAAGTTCTTCACAGAGTCTGGATAATATTTTCCTTTGTAGATACTTATTGTGAATATTTTTATTCAGTGTGTAGCTTTATTTTCACTTTTAAGTGTTCTGTGTTTGGGTTTGGGGTCTCTGATGACTTCATGGCTGTGGCATGCTTAGCTGTTGGGAAAGTTTCTGTGCCAAGATATGGAATGCCTATCTGCTATAACAATGCCCTGCATGAGGAGGCTTTGTGCTACAGTCTTATCAGTCTTGACCTTGATCTCAGGTTCACAGCTCCTGGAAATAAAGAAACTCTCTTCTTAGACCACCACAGTGTTTCACCAAGTTCCAGTGTGCCTGTCCACATAATAGTAACTTTGAACAATTGGCTTTCTTGAGAGCTACACAAAGCTTCTAACATTGCACATTGCAACTATAGTATGTAACTGAGGAATAATCTGCATAATGTTGTGAACTCCATAATCTGCCTAGTGACACAATGAACAATAATGTACTACTAATGCCAGTGACCAAATGTAACCTATGGATATAAATAAGGCTGGCAGCTTAGGCAAGAGGCCATTCTGCCATTCTGCCTGTGCATCTTGCTTCTCTCTCCTTTGACTTCTTTTCATTTACTTTATGAGTGTCACCATTTAAACACACATTTTTAATGAAACAAATATGAGCAAGATTAGGTTTTTTTCAAAGAGAGAGAGAGAGAGAATTTTAATATTTATTTTTTAGTTTTCGGCAGACACAATATCTTTGTTTGTATGTGGTGCTGAGGATCGAACCCAGGCTGCACGTATGCCAGGCGAGCATGCTACTGCTTGAGCCACATCCCCAGCCCGAGCAAGATTAATTTTAAGAATTGATTTACAAAATTCATTGTAATGAGTTCCACTGTATTTTATTTTATTATGGTTGGTGCCTGCTAAAGAAATCTTTTTCTATCTCAAGTTCAAGAATATAATATTTCATTCTGTTTTTCTCTACAAATTTGATGGATTTACCTTGTATGTTTTGGTCTATAATCCATCTTAACTAAGTTGTTAACTAATTTCTTTATTTTTTCCATTTGGATATGTAATGGGTTCTTCACAATTTATTAATAGACAAACACGCACACACACACACACACACACACACACACACCTTTTGCCTATTGGACTCTATTTCATTTCAATTATCTATCTAAGTCAGTTCCAATAGTGAGGCAGAAAGGTAAATCACTAATAGGCAGATAGAGTCTCAGAGGAGAAGGGAAGGCAAGAATGGGAGCATGCTATCCCAGAAGGTGACTTCAGGCAGAACACCCTGTCTCTGTCTCTGACAGCCTCACGCACAGTGGCTCCTCCTTAGCTAGAACATCCTGACACTGACAACTTCAACCACAATGGGTCATTCTAGTTACCCCTACTTCAACCCCTAGCAGTGACCAACAAAATCTTTTTTAAAGAACTTCTTTTTGTGCCAATAAACCCTTTCCCCACACTAATGTTAATAAAGACTGACTGAGAAATCACTGTCTCGAGATTTGCTGAAGAAGAAAAAATAGATTGATTGGCCCCTTTCTGAATTCTATATCCCACCAATCACTTATAGGGATAGATCAAGCCCATAAAAAAACCTGAAAAGCTGAAATCCATTGGCAACCCTCTCTTGGGGACCCCTCTCTATTTGGGAGTTCTGCTTTCTTTCTATTACTCTGGTAAATCCTGTCACTGTGTTCTCTTGTGCCTGTGGATTTCATTCTTCAAATTCACAAAACAAGGAATCTGCTTATCTATGCTCTATGTTACAACAAAATTTGTCTTATTTATTTTATCTTTATATTATATATAAGTGTTGATGTATATTGTAAGCTTTTCAGCTATGTTATTATTTGTATATTTCAGTATTTTCTGGGCTATTCTAGATTATTTGCATTTCTTTCCAAATTTAATAAAATGCTTGCAATTTTCAAATATGTAATGGGATTTTAACTGTAATTTCATTGAATATATAGGCACATTTAAGGGTTAACTGGCATCTGAAGAAGATTCAATATTCCAATTTATCAAGGTTATATATATTTCTTCTTTAATTTCTATCAGTAAGATATTTGTACTTTTCAATATAAAAATATTACATATCATGGGTAGGTATTTGAATCTCTAACAGTGTAAATAGTATTTTTAAGTTACCATTATTTTGATAGTATATAGAGATAATTACTTTCATATTTTGATTGTGAATCTATTTCCCATTCCAAATATTCTTATTTGATGGATTTATTTGTAAATGCTTATTGAATGCATCAGAATTTTGTAGATTCATTTCTATTTTCTATATGAATGATCATGTCAGCTACAAATAAACAATAATTTTTTTTTATCTTTACATTGTTTAATTGTTTTGCATGTCCCATTGCACTGGCTAGGACTTTTATTGTAATGTTAAATAAAAGCCAAGTACATACCTTTGTCTTTTACGAACAATGCCACAATTATGATGGGTATAATTTTTGTTGAGGCCCTTTTCAAATAGAAAGTCTGCTTCCATATCTAATTTCCTAAGACTATCAAAAATGTGTACTAAATATAGCAAATGAGCATATATTGAATTAATTGTGTAACTATGTTAATGGAATGAATTGCATTGATTGATTTTCCAATGCTGAATTGAATTGCCGCATTAGGAAAATCACCTCTTGAAATATTATCTTTCTGATATTTTTGTGGATCTAGAAAGCCAATACTTTTTGTTAAGTTTGTCAGTCAATGTTACTGAAAGTCAGTAATTTAGTTTTTCTTCCTTTCTTCCTTCCACGGTTTTATAGATAACAGCATCTATATTATGCTGGCTTTACCAAACGAGTAGGGAAGTTGTCTCCCTTTCTTGGTTTTCTGTGAGGATTTGTTTGAAATTTAATTTTGCTTTAATGTTCAAATGAAATAGTTTTTGTTATCTAGCCAAGTTCCCAAGGCACTGAGGAGAGGAAAGAGCACCAGAAGGGGAGTCAGAAGGTCTGCATTCAGACCTCCGATTTGTGGACCTGGGCAAATGGGTTGACACAGTGAGCCTATGTCTTGGTCTGAAAAATGACATAATAATCCAAGTCCTGCCTTTTTCCCCATGCTCCATCAGTCTTGTCTAAACTCTAGATTTTGCTCTTTTAGCATTAAAAGGACAAAAAAAGACAAAGAAAATGTAAAATATGATTAGTAAAAAATGAGCATATACTCAAACAAATCTGTATACATAATTTCATATCTGTGTATGTGTGTGTGCGTGACTGTTTCAATGTCAAGTTTGTTCAACACAAATGAAGGTGGAACCTCTTGGAAGCTGACATGCAAACTAAAGTGGCTGTGCTGTTTCCCTCTCTCTCCCATCTCACTGGCCACCTGGGCACACTGGAGACAGTACTCTGGATGTAATAGACTATTTTTCTTTCTCTAAATATAATACTTTTTTTAGAGTCTTGATACTCAGTTATGAACCAGCAGCCCCACCCCCACCCCCGCATCATCAGCACTGATCCTAAGAGCAAAGCCTCACATCCTAACCCAGACCCGCTGAGCCAAATCTGCATTTTAATACAATCTCTAGAGAATTGTGGGTGCATTGACAGTCCCTTTCTTCAAGTAAGCTTCCTTCAATCAGTCTAAAGAACTGTGGCTCCCCTTCAAGACTCCAGGAGCACAGGGTGTTACCAGTCCTTGGACCCCTTCCTGACCACGCAGTGACTCCACAGAGTTAGTGGAAGCCACAGCTCTGATCCCAGGTGCCTTAGTGTGCTGTTTGTGCAGTGAAGAATCCTAGATGCCTACCTAATATCTTGATCAGACTTGTCAGTCTGCCTGGTGCTCAGGAATATTCATTGAAATAAAAATTCAAGGGAGCCTGTTGTTGGAATCAAAAAAAAAAAAAAAAAAAAAAGAAAGAAATAGTTTTTTTTCAGGAAATGTTGGTTTGGAGTTTTTATTGTGGCAAAAGTTATAATTATGGATTAAATTTCTTTAACCAATGCTTTTACTTTTTCCCATTTTTTTCAATTTTTTTTTTCCATTAAAAATACTTCCCTATGGGGCTGGAGATGCGGCTCAAGTGGGAGCGCACTCGCCAAGCATGCATGAGGCACTGGGTTCAATTCTCAGGACCACATAAAAATAAAATCAAGATATTGTGTCCACCTAAAACTAAAAAAAATAAATATTTAAAAAAATACTTCTCTATAACAGTACTAAAATATTAATTTTGTGTAGTATTATTATGAACTTACAGATGTCCAGTTTTCTATTTTTGGTATTAATAATATGTGTTTACTCTCTTCTTTTGTATAATTCTTAATTAGAATTTATCTATCTTATTAGCCACTGTTATAGCAACTTAAATAGATTTTTCATATCCTATTTTTGTTTAAAGTTAATCAACATATTCTTTATTTCTCTTTTTTCATTGACTATTTGAGGAGGTATTGCATAATTTTAAAATAGAGAGGCTTTTAAGGTGTCCTATAATTTGTATCTTGTTTATGTCCTCTGCAATGTAAGAACAAATGTTGGACAAATTAATTCTTTGGAATGTATTGAGACTGGTTTTGTAGCTCAGTGTATGTTCTCTGATAAGTGCCCACTTTTCCTCCAAGTGATATGTCTTAGAGATTTAGAGTATGATGTTCTTTCAGTGTCAAATAGGTTAAGTTAACTCATCATTCTCAAATTTTCTGTATGATTACTATTTTTCTACTTCATTTATCACTTATTGGTATTTATAACAGGAATTTTGTACATGTCTTATGTTAGTTCTGCACTTTTACTTGTATGAATTTAAAGGTATAATTCTAAGACCTGAAAATTATAGTATTGTTCTGCTGAATGATCACATTTATCATTACAAACTATAGGCTTTTATCTCTGATGATACTACTTGTTTTATATTCTACCTGTTTAATTGGTTTGGTTTTGGTTTTGGTTTTTTGATTTCATTCTTGTTGTGGATCCAGCCTTCATGCATGCTAAGGGTACATGCTAACACTTGCAGCCATCCAATTCTTAAGCCACAAAAATCATTTTTTGATAGTGCTTGCATGCTGTATCTTTTCTGTATTTTTATTTCAGTTGTTTCTGCCCTCTATATTGTGATGCTTAAAAACAACTTAAAATTGAATCTTTTTTCTTGAGTATTGAGTATGATAATATTTCTTTTAAT
Organism: Marmota monax; assembly: GCF_021218885.2. NCBI lineage: Eukaryota > Metazoa > Chordata > Mammalia > Rodentia > Sciuridae > Marmota > Marmota monax. Next base: position 4,331,095 of record NW_026695198.1, on the reverse strand, counting down.
TGAGTGATAATACATTTTATATAAGTATTTAATACAGGTAAGTTGTAATGGCAACAACTTTTTTCATTTGTCTTTTTTTTAATTCTTTCTTTTCTGAATTCCTTTGGGATAACGGAAATATTTATTACAGTTTTATTTTCTCCTCATGGTTACAATTTAACTGTGGCTTCCCACATAATTTATATAAATTGGTTCGTTAGAATTTTCATTAAATTGATACTGTAGCCACTCCCCCACCAAATTAAAAAAAAACTCCAACAGTTACCTCCATTTATTGAGCCATAAAATTTTTAACACTATCACTCCTCATTACAATTTATGTAATGAATAATTACATAGTTATTATTATTTCTTTATTCAGTCAAAATTATTTGATCCTCATCCATACATTTATTTCTTGCTAGTGATATTTATCCTTCCTTGCATATAATAGTCTTGCAAGCAATGGCATTTTGAATAAGGGGTTTCACAAAAGGATTAGATCATGTTGAAACTGTCAAAGGACCTAGAGAAAAGAAAGTCTGAAAAGAGACTTTGAGGTACAAAAGGAATTGTCAATAAATCAACCCGAGAAGTCTGGGATGTCCAAGTGATTATGTGGTCTACAAAACAGTTACTAGTGAAAGAATGTTTGGGGAACTGTGGCCTTTGTAATTTTTGAAGTAAGTCTCTGGTAATCAGCCTGAGCCATGATTGGTCATTGAGAACACTGACCAGAAGAGAGAGGTTAGCGAGAACTCGTCCATAATATCAGCATCATCAAATTTGATGCTGAATCATGGCAACACTCAAGAGTAATTGCTTTTGTTTTCCTCCTACCTCCCAAATCAGGCACGGCTTACTCCTTCCAAACTATGACTTGTAATCATACACTAAAAGAGAGTCTGGAAAATATAATTTCTAGTTTAATAGTACAATGAATCACCCAAACCCAACCTTTGTTAACATGGCATCCATATATTTCAAAACTTTCAAGTAATAACAATAGCAAAATTATGCTTACACATTTTATGATTAAACCATTACTTATACAATCAAAAACATTGTAATTCTTTTCTGTGAAGAAGATGTGCAAAGTTCTTTGATACTATCTTTGGGTTAAATTCATTCCTTTAGCTCAGTTGCATCCTACAACAAATGGGTGCAGTGGTACAGTCTTGTAATCCCAGTAACTCAGTTGGCTGAGGCAGGAGGATTGCAAATTCAAAGCCAGCCTCAGCATCTGAGAGAGGCCCTGTCCCAAAATAAAACATTTAGAATGGCTGGGGATATGGCTCAGTGATTAAGCACCTCTGGGTTCAATTCTTTGTTGAGGGCCACAGCCGAGTCGGGATGACGCATGGCATTTTTGCCAGAAGTAGTGGTTGAGAGGTGACGTCAGCGAGTTCTCGCGGAGTTCCCGTTGAGTTTCAGTTGAGCTCTTGCGGGGATTCCCAGAGAGTTACCATTGGTTGGGGAAGTGCCGGAGGAGGGATATTTCTGGCTGCTGGTTCTTGGATGAGCCACGTGGCGTTCGGGGAGAATTAACAAATAACATCAATCCAAATGCACCCACTATTAGGGCTAGACAAGGTTTCAGGAAAGAAAAAAGATTAGGAGAACAAGAGCAAGGTATAGCAGCACCAATTCAAATAGATCAAGGAATAAATAGACATGGATTGGGTTTTCAGAAGGGGTCACTGAGACAATCAAAATTACGTGGAAATCAGAAAGACCAGTATGGGTTCCTCAGTGGCCCCTGACTAAAGAAAAGATACAAGCAGCCCATGACCTGGTCAAAAAACAATTAGCGGAGGGACATATACAACCTTCCATATCTCCCTATAATACTCCCATTTTTGTCATTAAAAAGAAATCTGGTAAATGGAGATTATTGCAAGATTTAAGAGCCATTAATAATGAGATGGTTATTATGGGATCTGCTCAATCAGGGATTCCTCAATTGTCTGCTTTGCCAAAAACCTGGTATGTTTTAGCTATAGATATTAAAGATTGTTTTTTTTCAATTCCAATTCATCCTGAGGATAGTCCAAGTTTTGCATTTACTATCCCTGCACTGAATCATAAAGGTCCTGATCAGAGATATAAATGGAAAATACTCCCTCAAGGGATGGCTAACAGCCCAACTATGTGTCAAATTTATGTTAACAAAGCAATCCAGCCACTTAGAAATCAAAATCCTGAACTACAAATATTTCACTATATGGATAATGTATTGTTAGCACACAAAGATAAAAACACATTGCTAGAATGTTATGCCACACTTACAAATTTATTAAAAAATTATAATCTAGAGATAGCAATAGATAAAATACAATTAAATTTTCCAATTAATTATTTAGGAGTTCTATTATCCTCAACCATGGTCTGTCCACCAAAAATTCAAATACGAATAGACCAACTCAAATCACTTAACGACTTTCAAAAGTTATTAGGAGACATAAACTGAATAAGTCCTTATTTAGGCATACCAACAGGAGAGTTGGGACCTTTATTGGATATCCTAAAAGGTCCATTAGATCCAAATTCACCCCGAATGTTAACGCCTAAAGCAAGAAAGGCATTAAAAATTATTGAAACATATATGGAAAATATGCATTTGGATAGAATTGATACAAGTTTGCCTTTATTATTTATTGTAATACCAACAAAAAATATTCCTACAGGAGTATTTTGGCAAGAAGGTCCATTATTGTGGATACATTTATCTTATTCTCCTAACACTATTCTTACTAGGTATCCTGAGGCTGCAGTATAATTAATACTCAGAGGCATAAAAGCAGCAAAGGGAGTGTTTGGAATTTCTCCCAATAAAATTATTACTCCATATACTATGGATCAAATTGATGAGTTAGCTAATGAGTTAAATACTTGGGCAATAATCATGTGTAAATCTAATGTTTCATTTGATAACCACTTACCATCTAATCCTTTGTTGTATTTTTGGTCCTCGCATCCTGTAGTTTTTCCAAAAATGACAAGAAAAACACGTATCATGAATGCTCCAAATATATTCACTGATGGGTCAAATAATGTTACAGCAGCAGTAGTTACCCCTTATCAAACTTTTACATTTTTAGTACCCAAACAATCAGCTCAAAATGTAGAGCTTAATGCAGTTTTACAAGCTTTTGTGATGTTTAAAGATTCTGTATTTAATTTATTTTCTGAAAGTTAGTATATAGTTAATGCTATAGTATCCCTTGAAGATGCAGGTATGATTTATCCTTCCTCTACTGTTTTCTCTTTGTTTTCCACTATACAAAGTCTAATCTGGGACACAAAAGATCCATTCTTTATAGGACATATCAGGGCACATACAGGATTTCCTGGAGCCCTTAGTTTGTGCAATGATTTAGCAGATAAAAATACACATGACATACATATTTTCTCTACACTAGAAGAAGCTACAAATTTTCATAAAAGGTTCCATGTCAATGCTAATACTTTACAAAAGTGTTTTAAAATAACCAAGGAACAAGCTAGACAAATAATAAAACAATGTCAAAATTGTGTGACCTTTTTACCACAAGTTAATCTTGCAGTCAATCCTAGAGGATTGATACCTAACCATATTTGGCAGATGGACTTCACACACTTGCCAGAATTTGGAAAATTAAAATATTTGCATGTTACAGTTGATACTTCTTCTGGATTTTTGATGGGCTCCCTTCATGCCGGAGAAAAAACTAAAGATATTATAGCTCATTGCTTACAAAATTTTGCCACTGTGGGCGTTCCAAAACAGTTAAAAACAGATAATGGTCCTGGTTATACTTCTACCTCTTTTAAACAATTTTGCTCATCATTTGGCATTACTCATATAACAGGAATCCCATACAATCCACAGGGACAAGGCATAGTTGAAAGAGCTCATCAAACTATTAAAATGTACTTACTAAAACAAAAATAGGGAATTGGAAAGGGGTATATATCCCCCAAAGATAAACTTAAAATAACCCTTTTTACTCTAAACTTTTTAAATTTGGATTCACCAGGGCTTACTGCTGCGGAAAGGCATATGTGTCCAAAAAATGTACATAAGCCTAAGGTACTTTGGAAGGATATTTTAACAGGACAATGGAAAGGTCCTGACCCAGTGATTGTCTGGAGTTAGGGTTCTGTTTGTGTGTTTCCACAGGGAGAACAGCAGCCGATTTGGATTCCAGAGAGATTAACCAAAGCGATTTCTACAGACCAAAAAGAAGATGATTTGATTCAAATCCATAACAGCTGATATCCAGAGCTCCAGCTTGGCTATTCTTACATCTTCGACAGTGATTCTCCCACACCTGGAGGCTAATGAATAATGAACACCATTAAGGCCTATTTCAAATGTAAAAAACGTTGGGGCTTGCTTATGGGAATACCTTCAGACCCATTATGCAAGTTACAGGAAAAAGGATGGGATATCCAAAAAAGAGTCAAACCCAGATGGTAACCAGGATGTCTTTTTTCAATATCTATCTTATTATTGCCCTTTCCCATATCATAAGGTTCTATTTTATTTTTTGAGCTCATACAGACCTAGGTTAATGTTTTTCTGATCAGTTTTATTTTTTAACTGTGGAGTTTTTAAACATTGCAATGGAGATTTCACCTGTGTAAAGCTACAAGGCCTTTACTATTGTCTTATGTGTTGTATGTTTGTGTGCACACTTGTGGTTTTGTGTTGTATGTCTGTATGTGTGTATGTCCATAGATCATATATGAGGAGCGCTCATGAAAAAATGGATCCAAATTTTTTTTTTATTCATGTGATTTTAATGGTTTAATTTAAATTGGGTAAACATCTGTTGAGGATTGTTTTAATATGTGAACAAATAAGGAGGTTAACAGATCTGTTGTTTACTTTCACCTTTCCTTTTCATTATATTTAATAATTCTGTTCAGGATAATGTAAATTGTTCAGAAAATTGTTTTCTTAGTACCTGTTGGAATGTTACATATTTTTTTTTAGCATCATTGCCAGAATTCCTATCTTCATCCCAGTGCCGGTGAAGACAAAGATAAAACCAAACTATAGCTTCTTTGATAGTTATCACAGTAAACTGTATAAACTGATGCATCAATAAATAATAACTCAACAAGTAATGCTCAATCAAGGAGTCGATTTACTTTGGGAGGAAATGGACATATTGATGGATTCCTCTACTTTGAACTGCTTGCAGAACTTGCCTGGACTATGTATCACTTGTATGCATTGTGAACTATCTGTTGGTGCAGCGAATTGTGGTAGTGCTGGCGTATCTTTGCTGATGGTGTCACCGGTGATACAATTTTTCCAAAGGAGCCGTCAATTGGCTTGGTGTCGTGGCATTTCTGTATCTTCCTCCTTTCTGTTAGTGATGGTCTAAAATTTGGGGGCCAATAGAGGTGAGGCAAAGAACCTTACCCCCCCACTGGTGCAAAGGCCTATCCACAAGTATGGCTGTATGCTGGACCAGTAGTCAGTGACGGGTATGATCCAATTGCAGTGGTACCAACCTAAGACAGGAGGCTGACGCCTAGAGGTCAGCTCATCCAATGACGGGTAAGGACCATGTGTAGTATTGGAAAGCCTAACAGGCATGGTCCCTAAGCCACATTGCTTGTTGTTTAATTGAACAGAAGTGGGGAGATGTTGAGGGCCACAGCCGAGTCGGGATGACACATGGCATTTTTGCCAGAAGTAGTGGTTGAGAGGTGACACCAGCAAGTTCTCGCGGAGTTCCTGTTGAGTTCCAGTTGAGCTCTCTCAGGGATTCCCAGAGAGTTCCCATTGGTTGGGGAAGTACCCTGGAGTGTGCTGGTGGAGTTCATAAATAAAGTTTGTTCCTGCTTCAGTGGCTCGTGATTTGTGCTCAGCTAGACTGCGGCAATTCTTGGTACCAAAAAGAAAAAAAAATGTTGAAACATAATATATAACATTTTAATAATTTTGGGGGGTGGGGTTTTCCCAGAAATTGAACTCATGGGCGTTAGTGGCATTCAACCACTGAGCCACATCCCCAGCCCTATTTTATATTTTATTTACAGACAGGGTTTCACTGAGTTGCTTAGCATCCACTTTTGCTGAGGATGGCTTTGAACTCATTATCCTCCTGCCTCAGCCTCCCTACCTGCTGGGCTAACAGGTGTGCATCCCTGTGCCTGGATCCATTTTAATAATCTTACGTAAAATACATCCATGGGTAAGGAAAAATAATTTTTAAGTTATATACACACACATAGAATATATAAACTTTCTTAAGTACTGTAGTTCTTACTTCTACAACTGCACACATTGTTATAACTAGCTAGAATTTATAAACTTAATCTTCCTTCACATTCTCTTTGCCCATGTGCTGCTGATCATCCTTCCTTACCTGAGAATGACTAAAGCTTTTATCAGCAATGAGTCTGTTCATTAAAACTTCTGAAAGTGTTGGGTTATTTGAACTTAATTTCACATTTATCAAAAGAAAAAAATACTGAAAAAGGATTTGCTAAATCCCAAACTCTTCCCTATTCCCACTGTATAATACAAATTCACTTTCACCCTGATGTCAAAGAACAATAATTCTAACCAATACAGTAGTCATCTTTGCCAGTTGATTCGATGGTCTAAGAAACTCCATATGACCAGAATTCATAGTGAGAGTTTAATGGGCCTGTTGTGCTCATTGATTGAAGAATTTGATCTTTGCAGACAAAGACCTCTAAATAAGGACAGTCCAAAATTGGAAAAATGAGAAGCAAAAAAATTGCTGGTTAATCCTCAGGGTAATCATCAAATGAACCACTTTGAATTCCACTCCCTGAATCCAGACCTATAAATCCTAGTTAGCAAAGAATGAGGACCACATACTTGTATTGATTCCTTCTTATGAAGTGTTTACACCCAGCTGGTATTATTATTATGAACTGAAAAAAAGAAATGAATAGTTAAATGAGTTAAATTTAAAAAAAAATGAACATATCATGGATTTAATTGACAATAATTTATCAATTTTGATTCATTAATTTCAAGAATTTTAAGAAAACTATAAAGTTTTTTTTCTCAGCAAGAGAAACAATAAGAGAGGTAAATAGGGAGCCTACATCCTGGGAACAAATCTTTACTCCTCACACTTCAGATAGAGCCCTAATATCCAGAGTATACAAAGAACTCAAAAAATTAGACAATAAGAGAACAAATAACCCAATCAACAAATGGGCCAAGGACCGGAACAGACACTTCTCAGAGGAGGATATACAATCAATCAACAAGTACATGAAAAAATGCTCACCATCTCTAGCAGTCAGAGAAATGCAAATCAAAACCACCCTAAGATACCATCTCACTCCAGTTAGATTGGCAGCCATTATGAAGTCAAACAACAACAAGTGATGGAGAGGATGTGGGGAAAAGGGTACACTTGTACATTGCTGGTGGGACTGCAAATTGGTGCTGCCAATTTGGAAAGCAGTATGGAGATTCCTGGGAAAGCTGGGAATGGAACCACCATTTGACCCAGCTATTGCCTTCTCGGACTATTCCCTGAAGACCTTAAAAGAGCGTACTACAGGGATACTGCCACATCAATGTTCATAGCAGCACAATTCACAATAGCTAGACCAACCTAGCTGCCCTTCAATAGATGAATGGATTAAAAAAATATGGCATTTATACACAATGGAGTATTCCTCAGCACTAAAAAATGACAAAATCATGGAATTTGCAGGGAAATGGATGGCATTAGAGCAGATTATGCTAAGTGAAGCTAGCCAATCCCTAAAAAACAAATGTCAAATGTCTTCTTTGATATAAGGAGAGCAACTAAAAACAGAGCAGGGAGGAAGAGCATGAAAAAGATTAACATTAAACAGGGATGAGAGGTGGGTGGGAAAGGGAGAGAGAAGGGAAATTGCATGGTAAAGGAAGGAGACCCTCAGGGTTATACAAAATTACATATAAGAGGATGTGAGGGGAAAGGGAAAAAAATCAAGGGAGAGAAATGAATTACAGTAGATGGGGTAGAGAGAGAAGAGGGGAGGGGAGGGGAGGGGAGGGGGGATAGTAGAGGATAGGAAAGGCAGCAGAATACAACAGACACTAGTATGGCAATATGTAAATCAATGGATGTGTAACTGATGTGATTCTGCAATCTGTATATGGGGTAAAAATGGGAGTTCATAACCCACTTGAATCAAATGTATGAAATATGATATGTCAAGAGCTTTGTAATGTTTTGAAAAACCAATAAAAAAGAATTTTAAGAAATACACAATGTTTGTATAAAATGTTTATGAGAGAAATCTGGTGTGGTAGCTCTTTGTAGTATCTTCTTAATTTTTTAATAAAATAAAACTTATCTAAAATATATTGTATTTTTAAACTCATCACATATTAAAGGAGGGGGAAATAAAACAAATGCCACCCTACAATTACCAAGTGATAAAAAACATGACAAGCCCAATAAATCCAGGCTGCACTTCATTTGCTATACATCCAATCCCATGTTCAAAATCAATGCAGTATGGATTACGATGACATTAAATAATGTGTTAGGTGAGTTCACAGAAGAGGATTGAGTTAGAAACACTTATTTTCGTAAAAGGAAGGCACAGACATGTCTTAGGTAAGCCCCTGGTCCTATGGTAACAAAGATCTGCCACTTTCACAATGGAAAGTGTCCAGTGTGACCATCCTGGCAAGTGTTTGGCCAGAAAATGTTACAGTTGAAGGACAGTGGTGTGCTCTTAGCTGAGCAATTGACAGAGGTGACTTCATTGTTCTCTGTTAATGGAAACTAATGTTTCTGAGTCCATTCTTACATGCAAGCATTTTTCATTCTGTGTTCATTTGTTGTTGTTTTTGGTTTTGTTTTTTGCTTTTTGTTCTTAGACCTGAGATTGAACCCAGGGACACTAGGGAACTATATCCCTATATTTTTTACTTATTTAATTTTTTTATATAATAAATTTCTGAAGCTGGTCTTGAATTTGCCATCCTTCTACCTCCAACTCCAGAGTTATACTCTTGGCTCTTTCTGCCCATTGGGAAAGGACATTCTATACCTTCTCCCAGCTTCTATTCTCTACCTACGTATGTATCTACCTGTGTATCTACATATCTATCTATTTTTACTAACTTATAATTATGTTTTCTCAATATTCTCTGTCTTTAAGTCAGACGACTATCCATTGTTCCCAAATCAATGAAGATCCTCATGGCCATCTCTCTTCCTAGCCAAAAATAATCAGATGACTTGCTCAAAATTCTATCCATTAGATTTAAGATCTCATCTGAATTTTAAGCTTCCAGATGTCTGCTGCTGACTAGCATATAGTGGAGAGCTATCTAGAAATCACAGGCAGCTTTTATTCCTCAGTTCACAGGTCATAGGGGAAACTCCATTTAGACTGTGGGAAAGAAAGCAATGTGTATGGAATGAATGTCATGGTAATCTGAATTATTTGGTCATGAATATTACTTGTGCTCAATCTCAGTTATACCTTTCATATGATAACGGGGATATTTGATGATTCAGAAACCATGCTATTCTTGATGAGCAGTTCAGATTTTTGAAAGCAGGGTTGCACATGGCCAAGAATTGGTCTATTCAGGGACCAGGAGTAAATCAGAAATTGTTTCTCAAATGGAGAATATTTTCCTAAGAGAACAGCATATTTTTCCTTCAATCTTAAGTCAAGTAATTTATCTTAATTAAAACAGAGAAAATATGGAAAATTTTTTAAAAATCAACAAGAATCTTTCAGAAAAGTAAAATTTACAACTGATAAAAGTTGTAGAATAACAAAATACAAAATTTGGTGAAAAGACAATTATCCAAAATTCATTTTTTTTTTTGTCAAATGGAAAAGGTCACCTACATGCCAAGTACAAATGATGCAAAAACATGTTTTTTTCATTTTATTTGATACATATTTACAAAATCTGCACTATTTCCCAGGCATGTAAAATTACAGTGGTAATCAAAATAATAAACATTGCTCCTAGATTCAGAGAGCTGATATTCCTTCCAGGGAGATAAGAATAATAATTAATACATGCACTTAAACAAATCTGGAGGAAACATTAGGACAGACAAAATACTGAAGCTTCAATAAAGTGGTTGCATCAATCAGAATCAGAAACTATAAAAATTTCATAAAATATCAAAATATTTATAATAGCATGGCATATTAATAGCATTATTATTGCAAAAACATTTTTTGCCTGTCTAATGTTTATTTGTGAATTTTGTAAATTGTATTAATTATTGTTCCAGTTACTCTAACAGCTTGACTAATTGCTTAAAAGACAATGATGGGTATTAAACAAAGCATTTATTCAGACAGATACTTTGAGTCAGGAATTTGGTCAGGGCACAAGGGCACAGGGAATTATTTGCCTTTTCTCCAAAATATCTTGAGTCCTAAGTTGGATGTATCAAAGCTTAGTGACTGAAATTAATTGAATATTAATTTGCTCAACCATTGGGAGGTAATGTTTATTGGCACCTGAAATTATTGCTGAAGTTCTTTTCAAAACACATACTTGGCATCCTCATGTAGCCCCAGCTTCCTTAAGTTTTGTTGGCTACTTTGCAAAGGTGAGTATTCCATGAGAGAGAGAAGGGAAGTGAGAGGCAAGACCAATGGAAGAAACCTCCACAATTTTTATGATTCAGCTTTGATTTTCACATATGCTCCCTTCCACTGTACTCTATGTACCAGAGCACCAAAGTGGGTGGAAGTATCCTCTATTTCTTTATAGTGTTGGGAGAACAGAAATAACTGAGCATACTGCTGTGGGTGTTTTTAGAAAATGCAGACTCTTGCAATCATTAAGGTAATTATTTCATGTAATTGTCTTTTGGGGAAATCCAGTTTAGCAACCAGTGAGCATTTATTATCACATGTGAAGCATTTTTTCTAATTTCTGAGAATATTTCAGTAATAAGGTAGACACTTCAAAGTGATATTTAGTGTTGATAAAAATAATATCATTCATTTACTTACTAAGGTTCTTCTTACCCTTTAAAGGCACCCTTGAGCCAACACTGATGGGCATGACAGGGTTTACTGACGACCAACTGACAAGGTCAAAAATAAAATTGTCAAATGACATAAGAGTGATTTAAGAAAAAATGCTTCATATGTTAATGGCTATACATTTTGAGTAGTATTCGGGGTTTATGCAATCTGGTAATCTAATACAAAAACTCCTTAAAAAACCTTTATTATCATTGGACTTCTTGTGTAACAGTCTATATTGGACACTGAATTTGGAAGTACATATATGAGGAATATGGAAGACATCAGGGAGACATCAGGGAGTTTTGTCATATATGAATGCAATCTGTATTAGAGAACTCTTAATGGACTTTTGAAATGGGTCAGTCATGTTCTGAAGTGAGAATAACCTTGAGTCTCTGCCAACTCAACATTCTTACCACAATTCACAGATGTCCGGGCTTTGCTGTCTTGTCCAGTTGACCAGCTCCAACTAACTCATTTCTGTGGCTTATGACCAATGTATTTTTTCACCACATAACTATTTGCTTGAGTTGACTGAATCATCTATTTCAGGGAATGTTGGTTGCATATATATAATTTTCAAATATATATATATATATATATATATATATATATATATATATTCACTTTAATTTTTAAAAACTATATCTCAAAGCATTTCTGGGAAGAAAAATTAGTTAATCTGTTATGTTGGCTTTGGAAAAGTAATTCAGATTGCTTCAAAAATCTTCTTATTTTCACGTTTATGTGGTACTAGTTTTGATCATAATATAAAGAACATGTTCAAACTCAGGATATTGTACTAACTTTACTTTTACCCCTTTTTAAATGTCTTTCCTCCTCAAAGAGGCTGAATGTAAGTTCTTTCTTATTTGTTTGTTTTACCAAAACTAATATAAATCCTTCTGAGAAATGGTCAGTTTTTCTTTGTCAGTGAATCCCCAAAACCCATTTTCTTTTTTTTTATCTGCTGTGCTTTATTCAAAACATATCTTCAAACATTCAGGGAATAAAAGGTTTAGTTTCATAACAAGAACTAAAGTTTATTTTAAAGATTTATGATTCTAAAAGAGTCTTCATTGTGAATTGAGGTTTTTTTTTTTAATTTTTTTATTGTTGGCTGTTCAAAACATTACATAGTTATTGATATATCATTTTTCATACTTTGATTCAAGTGGGTTATGAGCTCCCATTTTTACCCCATATACAGACTGCAGAATCACATCAGTTACACATCCATTGATTTACATATTGCCATACTAGTGTCTGTTGTGTTCTGCTGCCTTTCCTATCCTCTACTATCCCCCCTCCCCTCCCCTCCCCTCCCCTCTTCTCTCTCTGCCCCATCTACTGACATTCATTTCTCCCCCTTGTATTATTTTTCCCTTTCCCCTCACTTCCTCTTGTATGTACTTTTGTATAACCCTGAGGGTCTCCTTCCATTTCCATGCAATTTCCCATCTCTCTCCCTTTCCCTCCCACCTCTCATCCCTGTTTAATGTTAATCTTCTTCTCATGCTCTTCGACCCTACTCTGTTCTTAGTTACTCTCCTTATATCAAAGAAGACATTTGGCATTTGTTTTTTAGGGATTGGCTAGCTTCACTTAGCATAATCTGCTCTAATGCCATCCATTTCCCTGTAAATTCTATGATTTTGTCATTTTTTAATGCAGAGTAATACTCCATTGTGTATAAATGCCACATTTTTTTATCCATTCATCTATTGAAGGGCATCTAGGTTGGTTCCACAGTCTTGCTGTTGTGAATTGTGCTGCTATGAACATCGATGTAGCAGTGTCCCTGTAGCATGCTTTTTTAGGTCTTTAGGGAATAGACCGAGAAGGGGAATAGCTGGGTCAAATGGTGGCTCCATTCCCAGATTTCCAAGAAATCTCCATACTGCTTTCCAAATTGGCTGCACCAATTTGCAGTCCCACCAGCAATGTACAAGTGTACCCTTTTCCCCACATCCTCGCCAGCACTTGTTGTTGTTTGACTTCATAATGGCTGCCAATCTAACTGAAGTGAGATGGTATCTTAGGGTGGTTTTGATTTGCATTTCTCTGACTGCTAGAGATGGTGAGCATTTTTTCATGTACTTGTTGATTGATTGTATGTCCTCCTCTGAGAAGTGTCTGTTCAGGTCCTTGGCCCATTTGTTGATTGGGTTGTTTGTTCTCTTATTGTCTAATTTTTTGAGTTCTTTGTATACTCTGGATATTAGGGCTCTATCTGAAGTGTGAGGAGTAAAGATTTGTTCCCAGGATGTAGGCTCTCTATTTACCTCTCTTATTGTTTCTTTTGCTGAGAAAAAACTTTTTAGTTTGAGTAAGTCCCATTTGTTGATTCTAGTTATTAACTTTTGTGCTATGGGTGTCCTATTGAGGAATTTGGAGCCCGACCCCACAGTATGTAGATCGTAGCCAACTTTTTTCTTCTATCAGACGGCGTGTCTCTGATTTGATATCAAGCTCCTTGATCCATTTTGAATTAACTTTTGTGCATGGTGAGAGAAAGGGATTCAGTTTCATTTTGTTGCATATGGATTTCCAGTTTTCCCAGCACCATTTGATGAAGATGCTATCCTTCCTCCATTGCATGCTTTTAGCCCCTTTATCAAATATAAGATAGTTGTAGTTTTGTGGATTGGTTTCTGTGTCCTCTATTCTGTACCATTGGTCCACCCGCCTGTTTTGGTACCAGTACCATGCTGTTTTTGTTACTATTGCTCTGTAGCATAGTTTGAAGTCTGGTGTCGCTATACCGCCTGATTCACACTTCCTGCTTAGCATTGTTTTTGCTATTCTGGGTCTTTTATTTTTCCATATGAATTTCATGATTGCTTTCTCTATTTCTACAAGAAATGCCTTTGGGATTTTGATTGGCATTGCATTAAACCTATAGAGAACTTTTGGTAATATCGCCATTTTGATGATGTTAGTTCTGCCTATCCATGAACAGGGTATATTTTTCCATCTTCTAAGATCTTCTTCTATTTCTCTCTTTAGGGTTCTGTAGTTTTCATTGTATAAGTCTTTCACCTCTTTTGTTAGGTTGATTCCCAAGTATTTTATTTTTTTTGAAGATATTTTGAATGGAGTGGTTGTCCTCATTTCCATTTCAGAGGATTTGTCGCTGAAATACAGGAATTCCTTTGATTTATGCGTGTTGATTTTATATCCTGCCACTTTGCTGAATTCATTTATTAGCTCTAATAGTTTCTTTGTAGACCCTTTTGTGTCTGCTAGGTATAGAATCATGTCACCTGCAAATAGTGATAATTTAAGTTCTTCTTTTCCTATTTTGATGCCTTTAATTTCTTTCGTCTGTCTAATTGCTCTGGCCAGTGTTTCGAGAACTATGTTGAACAGAAGTGGTGAGAGAGGGCATCCCTGTCTTGTTCCAGATTTTAGAGGGAATGCCTTCAGTTTTTCTCCATTCAGAATGATGCTAGCCTGAGGCTTAGCATAGGTTGCTTTTACAATATTGAGGTATGTTCCTGTTATCCCTAGTTTTTCTAGAGTTTTGAACATAAAGGGATGCTGTACTTTGTCGAATGCTTTTTCCACATCTATCGAGATGATCATATGGTTCTTATTTTTGAGTCTATTGATGTGGTGAATAACATTTATTGATTTCCGTATATTGAACCAGCCTTGCATCCCAGGGATGAATCCTACTTGATCATGGTGCACAATTTTTTTGATATGCCCAAAACCCATTTTCAAGAACTATCTATAAAAATGAAGGAAACATTATAAAATAAATAAATAAATAAAAGTCACACACATAATAATGGAATTATTATAACTTTAGCATTTATTTCCCAGACAAAATAAATAAATTCATCCATTTTCCAAAGCATCCTATATCAAAATTTATCATTGAGCTTCTCTATTCAACTAAGAAGGGTATTCAAGTTTACTTTGGAATAATATAATTTAATACTAATAACTAGCTAGACAATTTCAGAATATATCTGATTTTCTAATTCAATCTGCATGACACACCTATGAGATGGGTTTTTTACACAGATTAAGGAAGTGAATATAAAATTAGGGATACAGCTCAGTGACATTGACCTTGCATAGCATGCATGAAGTCCTAGTTTCCATACCTACCATCATAAAAAAATAGTGGCTATAAAGAGAATAAGGCACTGGCTCAAACTTACATGTTTTATATGGCAGTCGAGTCTGGGTCTAGGTCTTAGAACAATAAGCATTGCCTCTTAGAAGAGGGGTGGGGTGTGAGGAGGTTAAGAGCTTCAGAGCTTCAGGTTACATTAGCAAATTTGGGGCAATCTGAAATTAAGACCTAAATGTTTACATTTCTATCACTCTTTTTATTTTTCAATGTCTTAATTTTTAAAAAGGTGTTGTTTGCAGAAACTGATTAATATTTTCCCCTGACACTATTCTGGGAAAGAACAGACTTACTATGTTTTATCCACAGATGCTAAAATGGACAGTGATAAGCTCCGCAATAAAAGTTTAATTTTTAGGAACATAGAATAAACATAAAACAGATCAGATTCAAGTTTTATCATTTATTCTCTGTTTCTGATTATTTATACTTTATAGATTTCATATCCTGTCACCCTTATACAAAATTTGAATTTAAATACCATCAAATTTATGTGACTATTTAAGATAATAATATCAACAAAGTATTTAGTTCTAGCCTGAGAAACAACCACACACACACTGAACGTTAGTTATTTTTATTGCTATTTAGGAAAGAGTTGTGAAATAGTTCAATAGATTTTGTTTATTTTGAGGCTGTATTCACAAGGGGTCAGAAACGGTATGTATGGTCAGGACAACTTCTGTGTTAATGAAGAACCATTTTATTGTTATGAAGAGGCAGCCTTGTCTTCATGCACTGTTCCCTGTTTAATTTTTTTTTTCATGCCATATGAAGCGTATTAAGATTGGGTTCTGAAAATTAATGCCAGGACAGTTTGCCTCAACTCTGAGCCAGATGCTCAGAATTCAGTGAAAACTGATTTAAAGTATTACAAGGAAAAGGAATATGTCCTTATTTGAAAAAATCAGTAAATGGACAGAAATAGCTCAGGTTGGAGCCAGATGATATAATGATAGTCATTTTCTTTCTGCTTGGAGAATTTGTTCCAATGCTACATTGTTGTCCTTCCTATTTGAGCAATAACATTATTGACTGCAATTATTCTCTGTGTGGAGGTGTTTACTAAAAAGACCCATGTGCAATGATTATTTTATTCCACACTGTGCATGCCTGAAAAGAGATCCATAATTTCCAAATGCAACCATTTGTTACTGTTAGTTTTCTATTCTTTCATTTTAAACTCATAATCTGAATGAAACATCAGTGCAAAGAAACTTATCTCCAGTCATTCCTCCCTGCAGACATCCAGTGCCAGAACTCCAATAAAAGAAGCAACACAGAAAGACACATATCCTGAAATGATCCAGGCTGGAAGCAATTACTGCCTTGAATGAACCATCAATAAAGGGTTTGGGTAGATGTACTGCCCTCCAGTATTCTTTTTACATATAGCCTAAAATTCTTGTGGTCAGTATATATGCAACATTATTAAGTTACATTTATACCACAAGCAATTACTGCTGACTCAGACATTTCATTTAAAATTTAATGTCTCAAAGGTTGCTACAAAGTGACATCAGCAGAAATATTGAAGTAAAGCCTCCAATATTCATCTCTTCCATAAAAGGAAAGAGAGAAACACTATCAAAAATTGTCAGAATCAACTTTTTTTTAGCACTCTGGAAATTATCCATCACTTTTAACAGCTTGATGAATTTTTATTCAAGAAAAACAGCTGAAATTCACTAAATAGAGTAAGCTACATGGCATTTTAAGATGGCATTTTATTATCACCTTTTCTCCATCTCTATGATAGACTAGAAAACTAGCAGATCAAGTTAGAAGATGGCTGAGTGGATCTTGTCAGCATTCTCTGACTCCCTCCACAACCAGAAAGGAAACACTGAAAAAACAGAGAGGGGGTGACAGAGGAATTACTCTAAAATTCAATATTGAATAGCTTAAATTTGAAGAGATTTAAAATTTGGTCATTGAAGCAGAAAATAAGGACAGAATTCCTTAATTCCAAATCAAGCCCAGTGTGGGATCACCAGGAAGGGGTAACAATTAGAGAAAGAGAGAGAGGAAAAACATATAAGATTCCTACCTTAACAAAAGCTGGACAAAAGAAGAAGACCAAGTCAAACCACAGCAGAAAAACAAAGATAGTGGAGGAAATAAGCAGTTTCACCCACATATTGAACTGAAAGCCATGCCTAGCTGTGAACTCTACAAAATGGCAGCCATTAAATTAGCACAAATACTCCCCACCTTCAAATAACAACAAATAAAACCAGAGGGGATTGCTGCTGGCTGAAAGACATTGAAACCTCCTTCCTGCACCATGAACAAGGGGAATAGAATTCAATCCCTGACCCAGCTATCAACACAACTTCTGCAGGAGCTCAGGCAAAGGTAAGCCAGCTGATATTCCACCCTCATCTCAGTTACAGACAAAACCCTGTGAGCTACACCAGTCAGAAAAGAGGCTGCTGGGCCACAGCAGCCCAATGGAGAACCTTCACCCATCGCCCCCATGGCAGTAGCAGGCACAAGGTGACTAGATAGCACTAACCTGAGGACAGCACAGTGGAGGGGAACAACTTTTATGATTCACAAATAGGGACAGTGAGTTATCCGAAGCAGGTGGGTCAATGGACTCCTTTTCAGTCACAGGGATGGCACCCTAGTGATCTGTATCAGCCTGGGCAGAGGCTTCCATAACTCAGATGGCCCAGTCAAGGTATTAACACCTGGACTTTACTATCCCTAAGGCTTGTAAAAGAAAGAAACTCACTAAATAAGCCCTTACATGAAAGTAAAAGTAATAATCATGACAGCTGATGAGTAGACATACAAATAAGAAAACAAACCACCCCAAACAGCCCACAACACTTCAATAACTGATCCCATTGATACCACAGTGGAGGAAATGTTCAAGAAAGAATATAGAAAGTTCATAGTTAAAATTTTCAATGAACTAAAAGAAAATGAACTTAGAAAATATAGAAAGTGAAAAATCATTTAAATAAAGAATCAGAGATTAGGAAGAAGAACCCAATGGAAATCCTCAATAAATTAAGATTCAATAAATCAAATCTAAAATTCAATGGAAATTAAATTTCCATTATCAATACATGAGAACACTTTGAAGACAGATTCTCATGCCTCAGAGACAAAGTATATAATCTTGAAAATAAAGTTGGCAATAAAGAAAAGATATGAAGAGACCATAACCAGACTATTCAAGAAATCTTGGATAATATTAACAGACTAAATAAAATTTTATTGGAGTAGATGAAGACTTTGAACTATAAACTTAAGGAATGCACAATTTTTTCTTTTCTTAAATATTTTTTTAGTGTTGATAGACCTTTATTTTATTCATTTATTTATATATGGTGCTGAGAATTGAACCCAGTGCCTCATGCATGTGAGGCAAGCACTGTACCACTGAGGCACAACCCCAGCCCCAAGAATGCACAATTTTTTCAATAAAATAATATCCAAAAAAAATTCCAAATCTTAGGCATACAATGGAAATTCAAATATAAAATGCATATAGAACCCCAAATAGGCAAGATCAGAAGAAGATACTTTCCAAGACACATTATAATGAAAATGCCTAAAATATAGAAAACAGATAGAATTTTAAAAGTTTCAAGACAAAAACAACACGATATATGTAAAGGTAAGCCAATTCAGACTTCAACTAATTTTTCAGCCCAGATTCTATAAGAAAGTAGGCCTTAGAATAATATACACCAAGCTCTAAAAGAAAATGGGTGCCAGCCAAAATTACTCTATCCAGCCGAACTATCTTTCAGAATTCAATATTATATAACATCTTTCATTATAAGCAGAAATGAAAATAATTCATAATCACTAAGCCTGTACTCCAAAACCTACTCATTGAAATATTTCATGCAAAAGAAATGAAAAATAAAGCTGAAAACAGCATAGGGATAAATCAAATTAAAGCAGAGGAAAATCAAGTCTGAAATAAGCTTTAAAAATAAATCAAAATGGCAGTAAATAGAATCATCTCTCTATAATAACACTGAATGTCAGTGGTCTAAACTCACCAAGGAAAATACATGTACTTAAAAATTGGGTTAAAAAAACAATAACACAAACATGTTTCCAAAAGGCTCATTTTACAAGCAAAAATCATCTACAGACTGATGGTGAAAGTATGGAAAAAGCTATACCATGAAAATGGTAACAGAAAATTAGCAAGGGTAACACAGTCGATTTCAATCCAAAATGAATTACAAGAGACAAAGACGGTCATTTTATACTGGTTAAAGGAAATACCCAACAACAGTAATAGAAAATAATAATAACCAGAGCTAAAATTAATGAAATCAAGAATAAAAAATATATACAGAATCAGTAGAACAAAGAGTTGGTTTTTAAAAAGATAAATAAGATGGATAAACCCCTCATCAAATTAACCCAAAGAGAGAGAAGCCACAATTCAGCAAAATTGGAAATGAAAATGGAGATATCACAGCAAACTTTTCTGAAATCAATGTTATTCAAATCTGTTTTGAGAATTTGTACTCCAAAAAACCAGACAGAAAATCTTCAAAGTACTGAAAAATTTCTTGGCACATACGACCTACACAAATTGAATAATGAGAATATAGGAAACATAAAAAGAGCAATACCAAGCAATGAGATTGAAATAGCGATTAAAAGCCTTTCAACAAAGAAAAACTCAGGACCAGATGGATTCTCGGCTGAGTTCTACTAGACCTTTAAAGAAGAACTAGTGCCAATCCTCCTCAAATTATTCTGTGAAATAGGAAAGGAGGGAATTCTGCCAAATTCATTCTATGAAGCCTGTATAACCCTGATACCAAAACTAGGCAGACACAACTAAGAGGAAAAACGACAGACCGATATCTCTAATGAACATAAATGCAAAAATATTTAATAAAATATTGGCAAACCACATTCAAAAACATATTAAGAAGATAGCACAATATGAGAAAGTGGGCTTCATCCCAGGATGCAAGATTGTTTCAACATATGCAGATCAATAAATATAACTCACCACATAAGAACACATTATCTCAATGGACACAGAAAGAGCATTAAACAAAGCCAGCACTCATTCATGTTTAAAATGCTAGAGAAACCAGGGATAGAAGGAACTCTCTTCAACATTATAGAGGATATAGACAATAAACTCAAAGCTAACATCATCCTGAGTGGAGAAAAACTGAAAGCATTTTCTCTAAAATCAAGAAAAGACAAAGATGTCCACTCTCACCTCTCTTATTCAGCCTAGTTCTTGACACTCAAGCCAGAACAATTGGACAAGGGAAGGAAATTAAAGTGATCCAAAAATGAAAAGAAGAAATAAAATTATCTCTGTTGGCTGATGACACGATCCTATATTGAAAAGACCCAAAAAGTCTCATAGACAAATTTAGATCTAGATCTCATAGACAAATTTAGCAATGTAGTAGGATGCAAGATCAGCATTCAAAAATCCATCACTTTCCTGTACTCCAATAATACATCTACTGACAAAGAAATGAGGAAAACTGTTCTATTCACACTAACCTCAAACAAATAAAGTACTTGAGAATTGGTATAATGAGGAGGTGAAAAGTTTGTACAACGAAAATTGTAGTACACTGACCAAGGAAATTGTAGAAGACCTTATAAGACAGAAAAACCTCCCAGGTTCTTGGATAGGCAGAATTAATATTGTCAAAATGGCCCTACTACCAAATTGTTATACAGATTTAATGTAATCCCTATCAATATACCAATGAAATTCTACATAGCCGTAGGGGGGAAAAGTCCTAAAATCCATTTGGAAGAAAAAGAGACTCAGAGTAGCCAAAGCAATCCTGAGCAAGAAGAACAATGCAGGAGGGATCTCAATAACAGACCTAAAATCATACTACAGTTACACTAAATGAAACAGCATAATATTGGCACCAAATCAAACATGAAACAATTGAAACAGTATACAAAGTACAGAGAAAAATCCCCATAGATACAGTCCTCTTATAGATAACCAAAAATCTACATTAGAGGAAAGGTAGTCTATGCAACGAATAGTGCTGGGAAAACTGGATATGCATATGCATCTGCAATCCTGCATGAAAGTCAACTTGAAGTGGATCAAAGACCTCGGAATTAGATCAGAAACTCTGTTAGAATAAAATATAGGCTTCACACTCTAATATATCAGGACAGGCACTGACTCCTTTACCAAGACTCCTAAAGTGCAGGAAATAAAACCAAGAATGAATAAATGAGGTAGTATAATTTTAAAAGCTTCGGAACAGGAAAGGAAACAAGAGCATGAAGTGAGAGCCTATGCCGTGGGAACAGATCTTTTCCACCTGCTCCTCAGGCAGGAGATTAATATTCAGAATATACAAAATAATAAATCTCAACACCAAAAAAACCCAACCAAAATAAAAAATGGGCAAAAAAATACTAGACAGAAACTTCTCAAAAGAAGAAATACAAATGTCTGACAAATATATATATAAAAAAAAACTTTCAACACCTCTAACAATCAGGGAAATGTAAGCCCAAACTACATTGAAATTTCATGTTCACTGTAGTCAGAACAAGAACAGAAATAATAATTAAGATGGTGAAATTTTGGGAAAAAGGTACACTCATACATTACTGGTGGGACCACACATTGGTGCGAGCACTCTGGAAAGCAGTATGGAGAGTCCTTAAAAAACTTGAATAGTAACCACCATATGACCCAACAATTCCAATCCTCGGTGTTAATTCCAGAGAACCAAAATCAGCATACAATAGTGATGCAAACACCTCTATATTTATGGCAATGCGATTTACAATAGCCACGCTATGAAACCAGCCCAGATGCCTGCTAACAAATGAATGGATTAAAAAAAATATATGCAAAATGAAAGTTTACTCAGTCATAAAAAATAATAAAATTGTGGCCTTTGCGGGTAAATAGACAGAACTGGAGAACATCATGTTAAGTGAAATAGGCCAGATTCAGGAAGTTAAGGTTGGAATGTTTTTTTGTTTTTTTTTTCTCTCATATGTCAAAGATAGAGTAAAATAAGAGAAAACAGAATGGCATAGGAGTAATCCCATGAAAAAAGAAGTGGGATTATTGGGAGCAAAGGAAGGAAATTAATAAAGAGAGATGAAGGATGGGAAAAGGGAGGAATATGGAAATGAAATAAACCAAACTAACCTGTATACATGTATAAATAAACTACAGTGATTTCACCTTCAGGTATATCTATAAACCACTAAAAAAGAAACCTATAAGTAAATGGAAAAAATGTCAGCAGCACAGGGGCAAGGGAACAGGGTGAGAGGAAGGGAGGGGAGGGGAAGTATTCGGGACTGAACTGAAGAAAATTCATTCCATGTTTGTATAATTATGTGAAAATGAACCCCAATATTATATAACAATAATACACTAATAAACTAAGGGAAAAATAAAACAACGGGCCTGTAATCATGGTGAAAAGAAGATGAATTTAGAGCTCCCTAAAAGCATCCAGATGTTTCTTCTTCTTTGACTTATTGGGCAATTCCTTCAAATTCTCCAGATACAGGACTTAGGTTTATTTGACCTGAATTAGAATTCACTCAATGCAGTCTTTCCCCAGATAGTAGTAAAAAAAATTGACAGACATTGTTTAGCACTGCAGGTTCCTAAAGCAGAATTACAGCTTAGGCAAGCAGAGTGCTGACCAAAATTCTTAAAAGGAAAAGACGGGGAAGAACACGTGATTTGAACATGAAATTTGAAAATTTCAGAGATAGTCCTGGGAATCAAAAAGATCACATGCCTGCGTGGAATGTGGACCTCTGTGCGACTACACATATTTCCAAAAAAGACCTGAGAGACACCTGAACTTTCATGTCTAACAGAGCTTCAGGTTCTGCACAAGTAGGAAGTGACAAAGCTAAGTAAGAGGAGGAAATTGCCTGCCTCAGCATTGAAAGGCTGTCACACCATGCACACAGAAACCCTTGATGACGTCATGAGGACATCTTGGTTCCAGATATTTGAGGAAATTCTTAACTGATTATTTGCTGATTTCTATGAGTTAAAAAAATAAAAAATGTAGACTTTAATTTTCAGTGAGATCTCTAAACAATTATCAGCAACAAACAAGAAAGCAAGCATTGTAAAGGGGGTTGGAGATGGAGTTAGTATTCAGTCTTGCTTTAAATATTATCAGAAATGTAGTTATACAAAAAAAATATGAGACATCTAAAGAAATGAGGAAGTGAGAATTCTGCACAGGGCAAAGTAGGTGACAGTGATAACCTGTGAGAGGACCCAGACATCAGATTTATCAAAGGCTTCAGGCAGCTATTATAATGATAGTTAATGAAGTAAAGAAAATTATCCTTTTGAAGTATAATATCGATTTCTTATCCAAAGACAATGTCCATAAAAAACATAACTAAATGGTCATTTTGAAATTAAAAAAATAAAATAAGTAACATAGGTAATTCACAACAAGGGGGTGAGGATAAATATTCAGTGTATTAGACAAAGGGGAATGAAGGAAAGGGAAGGGAAATGGGAATAGGAAAGACAGTAGAATAAATCAAACATGAATTTCTGGTGTTCATATATGAATATACAGTCAGTGAAACTCCATATCATGTGCAACCACAAGAATGGTTATATTCCAATTATATATAATAGGACAAAATACACTCTACTGTCATGTTTATCTAAAAAGAACAAATATAAAAAGAAAAAAAAACTCATAAAACAAAGAATAAGCAATGTGAAAACAGATCAATAGAAATTATGAAACCCAAAGAAAAGAAAGAAAAAATAATAAAGATGAACAAAGCTTCAGATATGTAGACAACAATATGTTTACCTTTATAGCTTTATACGTTATTAAGAGAAGACAGATCTCTATTCAATAATCTAAGCAGAAGCCTTGAGCAAGTACACACAGAGCAAGTACACACAAACTAGCATAAGGAAGAAAATAATAAAGATCTAAGCTAAAACAGATAAAGTAAAAACAGAAAAGTGAAATAGAAAATCAAAATTAAGTGAGTTATTTAAGAAAAAAAAAAGTATTTTACAATTTTATTTTGTGGTGCTGGGGACAGAAACCAGGGCTTTGTGCATGCTAGGTAAGCATTTTACCACTGAGCTACAAACCTGTCCAAGTTCTTTAAAAGGATTAACACACTTGAAAAATTTGTATGTAGACTCACCAAGAAGAAGAGAAGACTCAAATTATTTAACCAGAGGAGAAAGAAGCAGCTTTAGTGCCAGCCTCACCAGAGATACAAGGTTGTAAGAGAATACTGTGCGATATTGAGTCCAACCTCTGTATTACTGGGTTCTCTATTTATGAGTTCTGAATCCATGGGTTCTACATCCACAGATTCAATAAGCTGCGAATCCAAAACATTTCAGAAACAGATTGTGTTTATACTGAATATGTACAGTTTTTTTGTCATAGTTTCCTAAACAAATATGGTATAAAAACTATTAGCATAGTATTGGCATTGCATTGGATATTATAAGTAAACTAGAGATGATTAAAAATGTAGAAGATGTGTTAGGGGTACAGGAAACACTTTGTCATATTGTGTAAGGGACTGGAGCACCTGCAGCTTTTGGTATTCTCAGGGAATCCAGGAACCAATTTCCTGCAAAGAGGCAACTGTCCATGCCAACAAAAGAGATAATTAATAATATGAACAAATGTCTAGAAGGATACTAAGTACCAAAACTAATTTAAGAATATATAAAAATCTAAGTTGACCAAACAAAAATAAAGATATAATTAAATTAATTTTAAAAAAAACTTCCTAAAATGAAAATCCCATGCTGAGATAGTTTATCTGGTTTATTTTATTAAATTCTTAAGGAACTAAAACCAATTCATTACAAACTCTTCAAAACAAGTAACAAATGAATAAAAAGTTCCAAATTAGTTATGTTAGGTGAGTATTACTCTGATATATATTGATGATGAAATGATACAGAGAAAAACACATACACACACACAAAAAAAAAACAACACCAACCAATGTTCTTATAAACATCGGCATAAAATCCTGACTAAAATATGAGCAAAACCAATCCGTAAATAATTAGAAAGCATTATCAGTCAGAACAAGTTGGTATATCATAACAGTGTAACATCGAAAATCAATTTATATAATGCACCATATAATGGTATAAAGTACTCATTTCAATTTAAAAACATGATTTGATAAAATCCAACACTCTTTTCATGATAAAAATAGTAACAAACTAGGAATGGGGAGAACTTCCTCAATCTGATAAAGGTTCTTTACAAACAATGCATAGCTAACATAATACTTAATGGTGAACGAAGAAGAAATGCTTCCTCCAACAGGGATGAGAAAAGGATGTCTTGTCTTTACTACAACATAATTCTGGACGTTCTAACAATTAGTTAAAAAAAAAGTTAAAAAGAAAGCTGAGGTTATGAGGATATAACTTGGTGTTAGAGAATGTGATTAGCATATGAGGCTCTGGAGTTGATTCCCAGAACTACAGAAACAATTATACAAACAAAAACAATTGTATATGTATATATACAAACAATAAATATCCTGAGACAGAAATTATGAAAATAGTCCACTTACAATACTGCTAAAAAAAAAGACTTCAAAATATGCTGAAAAATGCAACGCTTCATTGGAGGATATAAAGATGATCTAAAAAGATAAAACTAAATCTCATGTTCATGGATCAGAAGAAACTTAAAATGGTTTAACTGACAATAATTAATCTCTAAAAAGATGTACAGACTCATCCTAGTCCCTTATAAATCCCAGTGTTTTTTTTCTTTTCATTTCTTTTCTTTTTTTATAGGAAATTGATATCTGATCCTAAATTCATGTGGAAATGTAAGGAACACAAGATTAGAAATATCCAATAATAATCTTGAAAATTCAAGTTACAGACTCATTCTTTTTTAATTCTAAATTTTTCTACAATTCAGTAGCAAAATTATAATATCCAAATAAAAATGTTTATGCATTTGAAAAATTAATTAAAAGAAAATATACAAACAAAAAATGAGTACACAAAAGTATTTCAGCATAGTCGGGTGAGAACGCATAATGAAATACCACTATGGATACATTTTTTTAAAAAAAGATGGATAATAAGTTTTGGTAAATTTGTGGAATATTTGGACCCACTTATATGAGGATCAGATTATAAAGTGGTGCAACCACACTGAAAAACACTTCATTAATTCCTAAAAATGCTAAAAAGAGAACTATAATATAACATGGTCCAGCAATTCTGTTCCTAAATACATGTCCAAGACAATTGAACCCATATACCCATTTAGGCATTTATACATGAATATTTATGTTAGCATTATTCATAACTAAAAAGTGGAAACAACCCAAATCTTCCCAAATCTTCGTCAGCTCATAAGTAGATAAATAAAATGTGGTATATTCATACAATGAGATATTATTTTGTCATTAAAATGAATAAAGTACTGATAGACCATGACATGGGTGGATTTTGAAAACATTATGTGGATGAAAGTCAGTCACAAATTCCAGATATTGTGTGACTACATTTATTTGAAGTGTCCATAAATTGTGACCAAAACTAGATTACTGGTTGCCTAGGACTGGGGTGGAAGACAGAGTAGTTGCTAATTAACCCATTTAGGGATGATGAAAATATTTTAAAATCATAATAGTGATGGTTGAAAAACTCCATGAATCCTAAAATGTGCACTTTGAAAAGGTGAGTTCTTTGGTATGTGAATTACGTCTGAAAAAGTTGTCATACAAATAAATCAATATGATATTGAAATCAAGTACATGAAGTTGAATTTGATTCTGGCATATATTTTCTATTCAATACAATCAAGTGTTTGAATTCAAATATAAATAAATAATTTAATGACTTACCAAATATTCAGAGATTATTTAAAACTTAATTTCACATTTTAGCATTTTAAAGCACTTCATTTTAAAATGTAGATATTTTATATCACTCACTAAAAAGTAGAAATGACCTGTTCCATCAGGTAAGATTGGAGCTCTTGGATTAATTATCAGATATCCTGCTCATCTGCTATCTCTGTTTCCTATTGCCTGCTCATTTAAGGATGTCTTTTCTTTGTTGGTTTTCACAGTATGTTTTCTTGTCTGCTCCTTTCATTTTAATATATAACATATCTATTAAACCTCTTTATACTATTCCAGGTTAACAATGATTACCAATACTCATATCGCACAGAATATGTGTCTGAGAGTTTTAAATCACTTTAGATATGAACTCATTAGATTCTCCCAAAGACAGGGTGAGGTCAACACTAGTATCTAAATTTATAGATGAGAAAACTGTAGTACACAATCATTGAGTAATTTTCCAAGGCCACTGAAATAGTGGGTAACAAGTTGAATAGCCAAGTGGTTTGTTTCTGTGATCTGTCCCTCACATATTTCTTGGGATTTTAAACTTTGCTATTATTTTCTAGACAATTCTGATATAGTATGAATACTAAAATCTCTCCACTGAGATTTATAAACAAATGAAAATTTCCAAATTTCATTAACAGATTGGTAGAGTGGATTTTTTCCAACAACAATGACAAAAAGATTATTGGATATTTTTCTTTCTTTCTGAAGGTTACCTCTATTTCCTTAATTTTATTAGTGACTATGAAAGTGATGAATATTGTATGTTAGATTACGTTATTGTGATTATTAACATATGATGCATCTAAATGATGAAATAATATACATTATTAAACTAAAATAATGTATATTCTAATAAAATAAAAATCTAAAGTCACCAAATATTGACTGGCTGTGCTCTTACAAGGAATGGCTCACATTGGTCAAATACTAAATATATATATATATATATATATATATATATATATATATATATATATATTTCTCATAATGCATAATATTTCATAATGTATAATATTTCCTATCTGTTTTCTTTCAGGACCTATTTGCTTTTTCTCTTCCCTGTTTCCATTAAACAAGTGCAGAGTTTTATTTTATCTTATCTTGCTTATCTGTAATTACTTAGGCACGTCTTTTGAGATGTTTAGACCATCATGGATGGTTATTATTTTAATTACATGGAATTTCAAACACTAATTCATGATCTGTGAATATAGTTTGGTTACTTTATATTATGGGTCTAGACTGTAGTATATGGTCATTTAATAAAACGCTAATCTGGATGTTGCTGTGGAAGTACCTCCTAGATGTGCTTAATATCTTCAACTGTTAACATTAAATGAAGGAGCTTATCCTTGATAATGTAGTGGGGCCTCCTCCAATCCTATAAAAGAATTTATTTTCCCAGACAAAAAAATTCTGCCTTTTTCTGGCTTTATTAATCCTCCCTGAGATGATGGAACTGAAATTCACCATCCCCTAAAATCATATGAGTCAACTCCTTAATATTTAAAACTTTTTTTTGAGAGGGGTACTGGGGATTGACCTCAGGGGCACTTGACCACTGGGCCAGATCCCCAGCCCTATTTTTTATTGTATTAAGAGACAGGCTCTCACTGAGTTGCTTAGCACCTTGCTTTTGCTGAGGCTGGCTTGGAACTCAGGATCCTCCTGCCTCAGCTTCCTGAGCTGTTGGGATTACAGGCATGCACCACCAACATTTATATCTTGATATATCTTCCATTAGTCTGTTTCTGCAGAAAACCCTGATTGTCATGATTATCAATGTTTCATATAATTTCTTCCTATAACATTTCTTTTTTATTTTTTTAATATTTATTTTTTAGTTGTAGTTGGACACAATACTTTTATTGTATTTATTTTTATGTTGTGCTGAGGATCGAACCTAGGGTCTCCCACGTGCTAGGTGTGTACTCTACCGCTGAGCCATAACCCTATCCCCTTCCTATTACATTTTTGAAAGGAGGAAAATATTTTCATAATGCACACTTGGTTCTTGATATCTTTAAACAGAAAATATTTATAGGAAGAGCTCTTTTCCTATAATTACCATTTAAAATAACCTTAGGCAAAGGGTCTCATAAATTGAATTTTATTACAACTTTTAGAGTTCTTTTGAGTTCAATTGTTTTAGCATTGGTTAAATACTGTAAAGACACAAGTACTGTTTACATGTTGGTATTTTGTTGTTGTTGTTGTTGTGTAGGCTTAAGCTAGACAAAAACTTGAAATTACAATTTTTTTTTAGTTCACACATTCCTATATGATGGAAATCAACATTTTTTAATGAATGGTTTTAGTATTGCTTCTCTTCACTTCAAATGATCCTAGCTATCATTTATTGTATTCAGAAACATCCAAGAATGGTTTAAGTATTGAAAGCTTTCAATATAAAGCCAGTTGCCTAATATCAACTTTGATTCTCTACTTTCTAGCTTTGTAAAATTGAAGTTTTATTGACATTTTTTTTCTTACGTGCAAAATAAGGATTTTTAAAAATCCTATCTTATGGGCTGGGGATGTGGCTCAAGGGGTAGCACGCTCGCCTGGCATGCGTGCGGCCCGGGTTCGATCCTCAGCACCACATACAAACAAAGATGTTGTGTCCTCCGAAAACTAAAACAATAAATAAAAAAAAAATTATCTCTCTCTCTTCTCTTTTAAAAAAAAATCCTATCTTATAGGTTTGCTTTGAAAAACAGCATGTGGAAATAATATAGAATCATAACTTGTTCAAAATACACACTCAGTACATATTGATTATACTCATCACTCTCATTGCTTTTTATTTAAAGTATGTTCTTTGTCAGTCTTAAGGCTCTTAAAGTCCAATTGATTTGATGAGTGCCATCATGTCTAGGAAACACTAAACTAAAACAAAATCTATAAACAAAAATAATGTTGCCAGTTCTTAAGTGTATGCTAGGCTTGCTCAATATCCTTAAACACAAATTATGTGTGTGTGTTTTTTTTTTTTGTTTGTGTGTGTTTAAAGATATTCACAGTATCTTGCAATTCACCTTGTGATTCCATAGGTGGTAATTCTCCTTTTTCAGTGATGGCATCCAAACTCTGGTGTTGGTGCACCAGCTCCAGTGACACAACTATAAGGAAATAGCATGTGTGTGTGTAGGGGGGAGCAGAATTAGTGAACAATATGAAGACAGGCAGTGTGTAACCATGATTGTATCTGACTTATGAAAATGCTCATGTGAAAGAAATATACTGGGTGTTGAGATAAATCTCTATTCTGAAGCAATATGGCAAATAATAAAATTGTGTGAGTTTTCATGCATTAAATTACTGAGATAAGACACAACTGTGCTTGATCCTGTCACTCCAGTTTATGCTTTTGTCATTGCATTTCCTCTGATCGTCTCACCTTTGTGTTTTCATTATAAGGACATATTATATTGGACCCTCGTTGATAATCTGGGGTAATTCCCCATATTTATGCCTCACCCAAGACATACTTCTCGATTTTTCCCTTCACTTGATAGCTGGCCAATAGAGCATAGCTGACTGCTCATGTTCTCTGTTGCTTCCTGTCTTGGTACTATTTCCAGACTCCACTTGAATATGAACTTATTTTATCTCCTCTTTCTCACCTGCTTTATAGGGTCCATTAATTCTTCCCTGCTCAGGTCTGCTGGTGGCACTCCTTCTAGTTTTAAAATGGTGAAATAAATTAAATTTTATTTTTATATGCAGTCATTGATTCCAATAGGGCTTTCAGAGAGAAAGGTGCTAAAAATGTGTATCTCATAAACCATATCGAGTAGGAAGGTTGTATATTTCGTATGGAAAAAACAGTGTTTTATATGTAAAAAACTCAATTCTTTTGAATACAACATTGCAAAGCTATCAGACAAACCAGGTGAAGGTGTTATTCAGAATTAAGAGATTATTAACCTGTTATAGAGTGTATGTTTTTCTAAAAAGCAATCTTCTATTGCATAACCAGTATGACATTAGTTCTTATTCTTTAATAGATTATTGTAAATGAATCTGTTGATTTCCGAATAATAGTCACTGATGATGCTTTAGAAAAGAACCCTTGAAGTAAAATCATTCTTGGTACATTTCTAGAACCTCTGATACCTGAGCACTTCACATACATACCATGCACACAGATCTTTCAGAAAGCCCTATCAGTTATATATATATGGTTTCAAGATGATCTTTCACTTTTATTGCCTATTGAGTTCAATATCCTTAAATGAAGTCTATAACTCTGCATGACATGGATTGGCTTATCTCTATAAAACATCTTGTAACTCTATTAATTTCAACGGCTGCTATAGACTGACAGATAGGAACTATTTTTTAAGAGCATGATAAATTGCTTTGTGGTTTTGCCATTGAATTTCAAAAGAAGATGATCACAAGTAATCAAAGGAATACCTGATACAGTATCAACACCTTTACAACATTTTTAATATATTTTCACTGTGAGAGTCTATATATATATCAATATCACACTTTATCACAACATTTTTTCAAGTGTGGTAAACATAGCTGCTATGGTTTCATCAATTCAATCTTCCTTTTCCTTTTCCATTCTTTGATAAGAGAGCACATAGTTATTATTGAAAACTTTTCTTTGTGGTTTACATGAAAATATGCTATTTCCACATTATGGAAGAATTAGGTGTAGGACTAGATCCTGAAGGATTGAATGTGTGCATACTGCTGGGTTTAATAATTAATCTGATATTAATCAAATAATATAGGGAAGAAAACCTAGGAAATATCTGAACTTGTTGAGGAATAATAATCCATGTGATTGGGAATGCATTGTGAACCTACAGAAACTGTTGCCCTATTTTTTTAATCTCATAGAATACAGCTTATTTGAAAATGAATACCGTAGAGAATGCAGGATGAAGAGATAAGAAATTCAAGTTTCTGGATTATATTATTTGAAATCCTAATCAATCCATACCTGAAAATTCACTTCTTGATCTTCCTCATTTAACAAGTTAATAAACTCCATTTTTATGAGCTAGCTTGAAGATGAATATCTCTCATTTGCATCTGAAATACAATTGTCTAACAATTAATAGCAGTAATTGTGGCTTACAAGATTGAACCTTGTGATGGGGTGCAACTTGTGTACTGGACACCCTGGGTTTAATCCCTAACGGGCACATGTGCGTACATACACCCCCCCCCCACACACACACACACAAATGACACTATAATTGGAATTTCCTGAGTAGAAATATCACTGATTTCGTCATGCTGGCTGTGTTATGTTTAAGTGATTGCTAAGTGACTGGTAATCTATTGTTCAGTGGATTTTGAGACTGAAGACAATGTGTATAACTAATCTAAAATTTTACAGGGTAGAAGCGAAAGGCAGATAGCCCTAATAATTTGCAAACACAACGGATGATATTAAATTTAAAAAAAGATTGATGAATATATATATTCAAGCACAATATAAGAAGAAATTTTGCTAAGAAATTAAAACCCTAGGGATTGGAACCCTGTCAAGGGTTGAAATCAATTTTTGCCTCCTAGATAATGATACCATATCAGGATATTTGTTTCAAGTATGAAAAATAAAAGCAGGGATTAAAAAAAATCAACAAATGTGGAATGCTGAACCTCCAAACTGATCTCATCCCTTAAATTCCCTTTGTTTAAATAACTTTCAATAGTTCATAGTTCTGAATATGAAATGTTTAGGCATCTTAATTGTACTTTTATATTAAATCTTAAAATACAAGGGTTGCTATAGAAATTGCATGACATATATTTGTCACTTCTATGTTATAAATATCTACCTCACAGGGGCTTATCTTCCATTATTATAGAATGCATAACATCACCCATCATAAGCTCATTATTTATTTAAATCTCATCATTATTTTAATCTTTTCATTTCTGAGATCAAGACAGGAGTTTTACATTTCTAAATGCCAAATAATCTAATTTTCATATAACAGAGGATTTCAGACAGAGAGAAGAAGCCCATAAGCTTATATATGATGAAAGTGTTGAAAATTAGCAACATTTCCTGGAAATCTTAGGTATTGCTGGAAAATATAGTTATCACCAGAGGTGATCAGAGGAGAGGAAGGCAAGGGGAAAACTTAGCTTAGGTGGACAGCATGCTTTACAAACAAAATAAAACTGAATTTCTAGACATGTTGGATAATTAGGCATAGAGATTTATTTTAGAAAGCAAGGAAGATACATTCAAGGGAGAATTCAGATGATCTTGTGATAACTCTTTTTGTGGTTCTCAGGTTCTTCTTTTAAAGGAAGGCTGGGCATGGGAAGGTACATGAGAATGACATCAGTCTGATGGTGGTTTAAGGTGATCTGGAAGTTCTCAGAATCTTTGTGTTAAGGCCTTCTCCATTCAATGATTAATAGATGGCACTAGAAAAATACCCTATGTTATAGGTCTCATATATCCCTTTGCTAATCTATTTAAAAGCACATGTATTAGTGAGCTAATTAACACTACATAGGAACTACATTTTCATAAGTGGGTGAATTTTCAGTAAATACCTTTATAATTCCGAGGGAAAATTTGCAGACTTTCCACAAATTTTGGAGTGATAAGCCTGGAAAAAGAATCAGCTTGTGGAATGAAGACATGAGAAACATTTGTTCAATGTTTTAGATTGAGGTTATATTATCTTGTTCTTTTGACTCTTTTCCACATATTCTTTAAATTCTTATCATCCTTGCCCAATACAACATTTTTTTTTGGGGGGGGATACTGGGGATTGAACTCAGGGTCACTCAACTACAGAGCAACATCCCCAGTCCTATTTTGTATTTTATTTAGAGACCAGGTCTCACTGAGTTGCTTAGTGCCTTGCTTTTTCTGAGGCTGGCTTTGAAATCCCAGTTTTCCTGAGCCACTGCAATTATACCACAATGTGTGGCTTCAGTAAAGCATTTAATGTAATTTTCTGTGCAAATAAATAAAGCTACTGCGTATTCCCTCTTCCTCAGTACAGGGATCTCTTTATACCTATATAGAGTGAATCTGAAAAGTTCACTCTAAATCTTTTTGAATATCTAAATTCTAGAACATTAAAAACCCACAGTCATAACTGCCCATAGTTCCTTGTTTTTATATATCAGCCCAAATAATTTATAAACAAGTACTTTGGGAATTATACAACAAATTTTCTTATTTTGAAGGTTAAATGTCAAGAGAAATCTTATGTCAAAACTGTTTTTATAAAAAGGAATTATTTTAAACAAATATTTATTGAGCACAAACTGTAATCAAAGGTGACCCTACAGTGAGTACACTGTGGGATGCAAAAGGAGACCACCTGCTACCATGGCATAGGGAGCGAGAGGCAATTCTGAAGCTGGACAAGCCTGGGTTGAAGTTGAACTTCATTCTTGTCTTACCTGTGACCTTAGATAGGACAGTGAAGTACTGCTTACTCTTTAAGATAATCTTTTCACCTGTAAAATGGGGAAAGTGGAAAGACAGCACTGGGGAGAAGGAAGAAATAAAGCAGCAGGGCCAGGCAGCTCAATGTCTGCTCTGATGCCTGGGAAGGTTGCTCCTCACCACTCAACCCTGCTTGAGTCTACACTCGAAATACGCAGGACATATTCTTGACTGTGTGAGTCCAATGAAGCCCTGTCTGACAATAAGAAGAATCCACATTTATCATGCTCCTAGTATTTGCCAAGAATCATCCTCAGCAGTTTGTATTTATCAACTTAGTTAGCCATCTGAGTTGGCTACTATTAATAATATCAACTTATCGATGAGTCAACAGAGGCACAGAGAAAAGCAATCATTTTACCAATAAGAGGACACAGACGATGTATGACAGAGCTGTGTGTCTTACGCAGGCAGTCTGAATCTAAAGCTTTTTCTTTGACTCCCTATGTTTTAAGGAGGTGTGTGTGTGTGTGTGTGTGTGTGTATGTGTGCACGCATGTGATTTCCAGGTAACCAAGATGTGTAGTTGTGGGTTTAGTCAGCAGTAACACTTTCTTTTCCTTCATGCAATACTGATAAACTATTTCTTAATTTTTTTAAAAAAAAGAACAACGAAATAGAGAAAGTGAAGACTAAGAAAAGCCATATGGGAAAATAACAGATGCTTAAAAAGTGTTCAAAGAAAAAGAAAGATATGGCACTCAAAGAAACAAGTTTAAAGTATACAGAAATTTTTATTTCTGAAGAAAAATTTTAAAATACTTCTGAATATTGTTTAGATATGTGCGTTTCCTGAGGTAAACTTGAAACATTAAGGCAATGAAACAAATCCCATTAAAACACTGGGAAGAATCTCAGTTCTCTGGGTGAAAAGTCATTCATTAAAAAACAAAACAAGGGCTGGGGATGTGGCTCAAGCAGTAATGTGCTCACCTGGCATGCACGGGGCGCTGGGTTCGATCTTCAACACCACATAAAAATAAAATAAAGATATTATGTCCACCTAAAACTAAAAAATAAATATTAAAAAAACAATCAAGGGGGTCAAAACCAATTGAGGGGACTGTTAGTTTTTCAAGCTGGCCCCACATCTGACAAAATGTACTTTTGCCACTAACCACAAAAGCCTCTTACAAATAGAAAGGAACATGCTAACATTACTGAGTTTGACCTTTGAAGATATATGCATTATTCCCAGGGAACAATTCATGCAGAATGGGATGGACTTAGCACAGCGGTGCCTTCAGACACAGGGAAGATATGTTCTCCCTGTCCCAGGAGAATGAATAGGTGGGGAGGGGTTGGTGAGGCAATATCACATTTCTCTGTCAGTGAAATGACACATATAAATACAGGGCACCTTTGATTATGGAGAATTACCCACAGCAGGACAGAATAGAAATGTCAGAAAGAGGAGGAGGAAAAAAAAACATAATGGAATTAATTAGCTCAATTTTAAAATAAAGAGTTGGCAAAATTGGGAAGGAAAAATAGAGAAAAAAAGCACTGTGAGTGTTAGGTATTTCAAGTTAATAGGAGAGGGAAAAAATCAAACTTTTTGGGTACATGTTTCTTTTTCTGAATGTTTGAAAAAGTTTCAGGTTAGTAACATTCAATGTTTTTGCAACATTTCTCCTCTCCCTAACTGGTTTCTGAGTGTGTTTTGTAGTCACATAATCTCCTTGACTCTGTGGTTAGTTTTTTAAGCCTTTGAGGGTAGAAATTATAAGATGAATATGTATGTTCTGGCATGGAGTTCATGAAGTACTTTGAATTTATGTTCAATTCAGGATTATTTTTATAAGCCATGCTTTGAGGGAATGATGATGTCTTTCTGTCAGGTTGGATGTGTCTGTAAACCACTGTGGGTCACTTATCATTTGAAAACAGACTATGCCCTTGATGTGAGTAGATTTATCTGGAGGTAAAACATACATAAATATTTAATAATTAAACCTTGAGATATTCAACATTTGAAGTCCCAGAACTTGTAAGTATGTGTAAATGTACTATTATTGTCTATAAAATCTGTTCTTGCAGAATACCATATTTCATGATTCCACTGAAGCATGATTTTAAGACCATGCAACAGTCTGTCAGGTTTATACTGATTGTCCACTACAAATCATCAGGCTGTCCAGGCTGTGAGTTAGCACAGGCTTTCTGTCCCATGCTCAGCCTTGTAGAGTTCTGTGGTCATGGGCTTCCTCTATCTCTGACTTCCACCTGGAAAGTCAGTGTTTGCCATTATCTGAATTCCAACAGAAAGTGTGGAGCTTGTAACAGAGTTGCATCTGGGGTATTCCTAGGGAACATTTGTGGAGCTTGTAACAGAGTTGCATCTGGACATATTCCTAGAGAATATTGTGACCGCACTCAACTTGAGAAAGTAGGGTAAGAAATTCAATTGAAGTTTCAGGGAATGATCATGTTGGACTGAAATTCTACTCTGGAGCATGAATTATTTCCTATTTGTCACTTTAGCCTGGTCATAGGAACGATTTTATTTTAAGGAGTAGCCACATACTTTCTTTCATAATAAGAGACTGGTTAAGACAACAATTTTAAAATGCCCTACCTTTGCCTGTACATCTTAAAACTGAAGAAACACATTAAAATTTTTTGATGATATTCCTTGAAAGAAAGAGACAAACTAATAATAGATAATAGATACTCGTGTGTGTGCGCGTGTGCGTGCGTGCATGAACACACATCAAATACTTTTTTTATTTATAAAATTGACATATACTTTGTGTGCATACACTTTAAAACCAACAAAATATCCTCTTATGTAAATACAATACCATCAGATCCCTTAATGTTTAGTCAAACAAGGTCTTGAGTCAATTTGTAAAAACATAGCTTTTCACCTCAATTCACAATAGCTAAACTATGGAACCAACCTAGGTGCCCTTCAAATGATGAATGAATAAGTTAAAATTTGGAATATTATTCAACC
The DNA here is from genome assembly GCF_021218885.2 of Marmota monax. Lineage (NCBI taxonomy): Eukaryota > Metazoa > Chordata > Mammalia > Rodentia > Sciuridae > Marmota > Marmota monax. Next base: position 4,293,655 of record NW_026695198.1, on the reverse strand, counting down.
TTAAAGAAGAATAAAATTATGGCATTTGGCAGCAAATGGATGGAGCTGGAGAGTATCATACTAAACAAAATAAACTAATCCCCCCAAACCAAAGGCTAAATGTTTTCTCTGATGTGCAGATGCTAATTCACAGTCAGAGGAGATAGGGAAGAAAGGGAAGAATAAAGTACAGGGGGGTGAAGAGAGGGAAGAAGGTATGGGGGTAGGAAAGATAGTAGAATAAATCAAACATTATTACCCTATGTACATACATAATTATGTGGGATTATAAATCATGTATAACCAGAAAATGAGATATTATACTCCATTATATATATATAGTGTATCAAAGTGCATTCTATAGTCATGTATAATTAATTGAAACAAATTTTAAAAATTAAAAAAAACATGGCTTTTGCTTTGTTATTATTTTAAGTATTTTTGTTTTTTTCTACTTTATTGAACACTTAGTTTTTATTAATACATAAACTTTTTGCTTAATTTGTTTTTTTAAGAATTCCTATAAAAGAAAAAAACTGCATGCATTACATTTTCTGGTTTTATACCATCTGCTATTTCACCCTAAATAGAATAACATTTGGTCAGAGTTCCGCAGAAAATATAAGGCCTACACATCTTGGATAAATTAGTTCCATAATACTTTTTGCTGGTATTTTTATACTGATGTAAGGACATTTCTGTTATCACCATTGGAAAAATGCTAATACCAATCCTGATCAGATTCTGGTATCATGCTATATGGCTATTCATTTAGGGAGCAAAATGACTCATAGTTCCCTGTATGGCCTGTGGGGAAAGCATCTGTGAAATAAAATGTTGGAAAAATAATAACTTTTTTTTTCATTATATTCCCTTAGAAAAGTTGCCTTTGTACTCACTTATTGAAGTTACATTATCAATTTTTATGTATAAATATGATTCATCTTCTAGTTTTTTTATAATTTTAATAAAAATTCAGCTCAAATTAGCAATTCATCTATCAAGTTCTGCAGGCAATTTGACCATTCAATGGGCAAATTTCTTATAGTTTATGGTACAACCATGAAATTATAGTGCTTAGCTGAGTGTTAATTGTGGCCTAATGATATATTCATATTGTATATAGAGAGATATAAATGGATAGATATATTAATAACTATAAGCAAATGCCTGCAAAATTTTACCTCTCATCTACTTTTAGGACTATGAGGTATATACCTTTAATATTAAATTATCACTTTTAAAAAATAGATTTTTATGACTATAAATTTAAGAATATCTTTTTTTACTTGTGAATTTAATTTGATTATTAACAAACACATAAAAGCATGCATAATACATGTTTTCCAAGCACCATGTGGTATTTTGATACATGTATACACTGTGAAATGTTTAAATCAGGGTAAACATGCAATCACCACATTTATTGTTTCTTTATGTTGATAACATTCAAAATCCTTTCCTATGCATGTTACATTCCTCTTTATAATATGCAATACATTCTTGTTATTCTCTGTAGTCACTACACAGTGCAATACCACATCAGAATTCCTTATTAGCATCTAACTTATACCCGTTGATCACTCTGTCCTCATCCATCTTTCCCCAAATTATTCTCAACCTCTGAAAACCACCATTCTCTCTCAACTTCTATGAGATCAACTATTTTAGATTCCACATATGAATGAGAACCTGCAGTACCTTCCTTTATGTGCCTGGCTTGCTTCATTTTCTGTAATAATCTCTAGTGCCATTCAAGTGCACATCTCACAAAGAAAGGTTCCTTCTTGGTTTTTTATGATTGAATGATATTTGATTGTGTGTGTGTGTGTGCTTTCTTATATACTTAAGTTAAATAATTAACTTGATTCATCAGTATAGTTTTTTACTAGATTTATAACAAAAGTCTAAGAACACCAAACAATTTTGTGATGAGAAAACAGATAAGAGGAAGATGGAAAAAGAAGTTAGCATAGAGGGGAATTGGAAGGGGAGAGAAGAAGGAAAAGAGAAAGACAAATATAGGAAAATCACTTGAAATTACTTACTTTCCCACTTGTCTCTGTGTTATGTTACAGAATGCTATGAATAAGGATGTAAGAGCCTGTATTTGAATGGTCTCTCTGAATAATGGCAGACATATTGTAGGTGCTCAATAAACAATTATTGAATGACTACTCAGTTGACCCTGTTTTGACTTTAGCCAATTGCAAATAAATTTGCATAATTTCACTCCAGTTGAGAGGACTGCTTCCTTTTTTTTCTAACAAAGTTTTACATTTCAGAGTTGATTTATTCTGATTATGCTAATGCAAATAACTCGGCACACATAGTATAGCTATAAGAGAAAAAATAGATCTATGGCATGCTAAATTATGGAATAGGGGAGACAGAGAGGCTGCAACTGCAGACACTAGCAGACCAGGTGAACATAGATTAAAATGAAAATTAACCATTATTTAAGGAAATGTGTGTTAAAAATCAGATTATAATAATAGCAATATAAAACATCAATGAAGATAATAATGAAATCTGATGATGGAATGTGAACTCAAAAATATCTAAATTCAAAGATTAAAGGAAGAAAATTCTTTTTTGTGGGGAATGTACTGGGGATTGAATTCAGGGAGACTCAACCACTGAGCCACACCCACAGTCCTATTTCGTATTTTATTTAGAGACAGGGTCTCACTAAATTGCTTAGCACCTCACTTTTGCTGAGGCTGGCTTTGACTTGCGATCCTCATGCCTCAGCCTCCTAGAGTTGCTGGAATTACAGGAATTTGCACCATGCCAGGTAAGAAAATTCTTAATAGCACATAAATTCAGTGTCAAATAAGAAAGGAAACTCCACGTCGTGTTATAATTTGTGATCCAAGCATTAGAACAAAATATCAGAGATGTTAAAGGAACAAAAATGTAGGTGTGGCTAATTATAATTTTAAAGTCCGTCAATCAATAGTACCTGAGGCCCTACTGCAAATATTGCAGTAACCTCTGAAATGACTCTTCCACTTCCCTGTCTCTCCTAGTAGTACATAGATATGTACTACCCTTAGGTCCTCTTCTCCTTTTCACACATTCATTATCTTGGAAGGCCCAGTTGCATGCCTACTTCCATGAGCCCTTCTCTGATAACCATTATCTCCCTCCTCTAACTTGCCATAAAACTTTATCATTGCCTCTCTTATTCATGACTCAGAACTTAACACTTTGCATTTTAGTGACTTTGCATTTTAAAAATTGTATTTTAAAAACTTTCTTATTATTTCATAAACATGGGAATAAAATTTCTGTGTACATTCTGCAGAGGTTATTAAATATCCAGGACACAGGTCCTCCAGGGAAAAAAGTAGACAGTGCATGACTTTCATGAATAGATTTTGTCTAGAGAGCTTCAGTTTTCTCTTTCCTCCCCAATTGCTCTTCTTTGATCTTCTAAACCTGGCTCTGAGATACCATTCAATATTTAGTTCTATTTAAAGAAAAAGTTAATTTGTTATATATGAGAACAGAATGCATTAAAATTCACATTACACATATAGAGCACGATTTTTCATATCTCTGGTTGTACACAAAGTAGAGTCACATCCTTCGAGTCTTCATACATGTACTTAGAGTAATGAAGACCATCGCATTCCACTGTCTTTCCTACCCCCACGCTCTCTCCCTTCCTCTCCCTCTCCTTTTCCCCTTTGCCCTATCTAGAGTTCATTTAATTCTCCCATCCCCCACCCCCCACACAGCATATTATGGATCAGCATCAAGAGGATTGCTTTCTTTGTCAGAGATAAATCAGTGGTAAGTAAGAGCTTAAAATATGAGAAAGCAAATTTTAATTTTTAATAGTATGACTTTTTAAAATCATTCTTATTGGAGAATTTACAGGTACCCATGGAGCAGAATTTATTTACAAGTAGGTTAAAAGTAGAAATTATACTAAAAACAAATGGTTGCAATGCATTTTCCATGAAGGTTACAATATTGAGAACACAAGCAGTTTTTTGATAATATTTTTGGAAGATATGTAACAAAATCCAGGGAACCAGCATAGGAGGAAAAGCATAGGAGCAAAAAAATGAGTATTTGGAATGTTAATATAAGATGAGAAATTTTTAGATGGGAAACATTTGTCAAGGTTTTATTACATAAAACTATGGTATTAATTTCTATAGATATAACCTAGTTTAGCAATATATAAAAATGACAGAATTTGAATTCAATTTCAAAGATGCCTGTTGTAACAGCATTATTTTAGTTGCAACTAAAATAGTGATATATTGCTAAGGAGCAAAAATATTTAATGTTAAAAACTAAATGGAGGAAAAAGTCACTGAAGGGCATAATTCTTGGCTACAAACAGCCCACTTGTAACAAAGTCTTGGTTTATTTAACTTTATGTAAAAGATGATACATAATTATTTACATGGAACATTACATATGTGTCAACCTGAGATCCACACAGTAAATACTGATGGTAGTGTCTATCAGGGGAGAAAAGATCTCTCTAGATGAGGGTCCCAGGGAGGTTCCAGGAAAAGTGGGATAACAACTCAGGACAAGTGGGGTCATTTGACATATGTAACAAAAAGAACTTTAGCACATGTTAATAGGGGGCAGGGAGATTTTTTTAAGAAGACAAGAAATTCACATTCAAGGGAGAATGATGGTTATTTCAAGAGTGAGAGATGGATTTGGGGGATTCCCAGCTCCTCTTAGAAGGGATACTTAATGAATGGAAAATATGGAAATGTATGGTAGGGAAAATATAAGTCTGGTAATCTCAAGATGGTTTATGATGGTCTTGTCATTTTCAGAATCCTTAGACCATGTGATCTCCATTTCTGATCTAATAGAGCTTTTCTTGGTTGGTAGCCTTTTGATGGCATCTGCTATCTTGTTACTTGAAGTTGATCTATTTAAATTATGTATATCATCTTGATTCAATGTGGGAAAATTATACGACAATAAAATTTTTCAATGTCTTTGATATCTTCTATTTTATTGGAGTACATGTTTTCAAAATAATTTCTAATTATCTTCTGTATTTTTGTAGTGTCTGTTGTGATATTTCCTTTTCATCACATATGTTAGTGATTTGAGATTTCTCTCTCCTTCTCTTCATTAGAATGGCTAAGGGCCTGTCTATTTTATTTATTTTTTCAAAGAACCAACTTTTTGTCCTGTCATTTTTTTCAATTGTTTCTTTTGTTTCAATTTCACTGATTTCAGCTCTGATTTTAATTATTTCCTGTCTTCTGCTGCTTTTGGTGTTGGTTTCTTCTTCTTTTTATAGGACTTTGAGATGTAGTGCTAAGTCATTTATTTGTTGACTTTTTCTTCTTTGAAGGAATTTACTCCATATAGTGAATTTTCCTCTTAGTACTGCTTTCATAGTGACCCAGAGATTTTGATATGTTGTGTCTGTGTTCTCATTCACCTCTATTTTTTTTAAATTTCCTCATTGATGTCTTCCATAAACCATTGTTCATTCAGTAGCATATTATTTAGTCTCTAGGTGTTGGGGTTTATTTTATTTTTATTTCTTATTTTATCATTGATTTTTAATTTCATTCCATTATGATCTGATAAAATGCACGGTAGTATCTCTACTTTTTTATATTTGCTAAGAGTTGCTTTGTGGCATAATATATGGTCTATTTTAGAGAAAGATCCATGTGCTGATGAGAAGAAATTTTATTCTCTCATTGAAGGATTCAATATTCTATATATGTCAGTTAAGTCTAAGTTATTGATTGTATTATTGAGTTCTATAGTTTCTTTATTCAGTTTTTTTTTTTTTTTGAAGATCTATCCAGTGGTTAGAGAAGTGTGTTAAAGTCACCCCAAATTATTGTTTTGTGGTCTATTTGTCTCTTGAACTTGAGAAGAGTTTGGTTGAAGAACATAGCTGCTCCATTGTTTGGGGCATATATATTTATAATTTGTTAAGTCTTGTTGGTGTATGGTACCCTTAAGCAGTATTAGTGTCCTTCTTTATCCTTTTTACATTTGGAAAACCAAATACAAGAGGCTTACAGGATACCAAATGTACAAAATTGCAACAGATCTACACTAAGGTGCATTATAATAAAAATGCCTAGCATACAGAATAAGGATGGAATCTTAAAAGCCACAAGAGAGAAGAATCAGATCACATATAGGGGGAGACCAATTCATATCTCAGCAGATATTTCAACCCAGATCTTCAAAGCCAGGAGGTCGTGGAACAACATATACCAAGCTCTGAAAAAACAATGGATGCCAACCAAGAATCTTATATCTAGCAAAACTAAGCTTCAGATTTGATGATGAACTAAAAACCTTCCATGATAAACAAAAGTTAAAAGAATTACAGCTAGAAAGCCTGCACTACAGAACATCCTGAAAAAAATTTTCCAAGAAGAAGAAATAAAAAACAATGATGAAAATCAGCAGAGGGAGGGATTACACTAAAGGAAAATCTAATCAGAGGAGAAACCAAGTCACTTTAAATACCAAAAATAAACAAAAATGACTGGGAATACAAATCCTGTCTCAATAATAACCCTGAATGTTAATGGCTCAAACTCCCCAATCAAGAGACATAGACTAGCAAATTAGATCTAAAAACAACAACAACAAAAATCAACAATATACTGCCTCTAAGAGGCTCATCTCATAGAAAAAAAATATTCACCCACTGAAAGTAAAGGATTGGGAAAAATCATACCACTCACATGGACATTCTTCATGCTTGGGAAACTTTCTGATATTATCTCATTGAAGAGATTGTGCATTCTTTTGGTTTGAAACTCTGTGCCTTCTTCTATCCCAATAACTCTTAGGTTTGGTCTTTTGATGCTGTCCCATAAATCTTGGATGTTCTATTCATAGTTTCTAACTTCAGTGTGTGATCAACTTTATTTTCCAGATTGTATACTTTGTCTTCATTATCTGACATTCTGTCTTCCAAGTGATCTAGTCTGTTGGTTATGCTTTTTATTGATTTTTTTATTTGATTTATTGTATTCTTCATTTCAAGGATTTCTGTCTCTTTTTTTCAGGGTCTCTATCTCTCTCTCGAAGTAATCTTTTGATACTTATATTTGCTCTCTTATCTCATTGTTGGAGTGATCAATTTTTGCTTGTATTTGCTCATTTAGGTCATTCTTTAATTCACAGATTATTTTAATTATGAACCTTCTGAACTCCTTCCCTGACATTTCATCAACTTCTCTGTCCATAGGTTCTGTTATTATAGTATCCTGGTTGTTTGGGGAACTTTCCTCCCTTGATTTTTCATGTTGTCTATGTGTCTTCCTTTCTTGCACTGTGGCTCTGAGATATTACAGTTTCTTCCCTATATTCTTGAAGTACCTGTGCAGATTGTATGTACCTCCCCTTGATGTTGGGCTTCTAAACCCTGGGGTGTCCCTCAATGGATGCTACTGCATCTTGGATCTGGGACCTGTGAAAGATGGAGTGGGTTAATCTGGGCTGCTGGGCTTGACCTCCCACAGTAGTCTGCTTATCAGAAGGGGTGGTCCTGAGCCAGAGGTTAAGTTCTGGGGGTGTCTGCCCCACAGGGGGAGGGGTGAACCGGGCCTACTGAGATCCTGGATCCCGCGTGAGCTGGTGTGGGTGGTATGGCCTGAATCTTGGCTCCTGCAGTAGTCCACTGGTCAGAAGGGGCAGTTCTGTGCCAGAAGCTAGGCTATGCCTGGTGTCTGCCCTGCCTCGGGAGTGGGAGTGGACTGGGCCTGCTGTGAGTCTGGGTCCTGCTCAGGCAGGGTTGGGTGGATCTGGGCAGCTGAGCCTGACCTCCTGCAGTAGTCTGCTGGTCTGGAGGGGTGGTCCTTCACCAGAGGCTAGGCTCTGGAGAGTGTCAGACCCACCAGGAAAGGGGTGGATCAGGATGGCTGTGCACCTGGACCCTGCAGAGGCCAGTGTGGGTGGATCCCTCTTTTTCTTTTTTTCATTTTCCTTAGAATTTCTTCTATCCTACCTCAGTACCCCCCTTCAGGGGGCCCAAAGGAATGTTTTTAGTCATCAAGTATAAAGTTAAATTTTTGCTCCCATTTGACTTGAAAATGAGAAAAGTAAAGGTATAGATTATTTTCACTTCAACAAATTGAAATTTTGTAAATCAAGTAACAATTTTAGCATGAAAAATAAGTATGGCAGATTAGATCAGAACTACTATCTGGCTATTTTTCTGGTCAGAGAATTTAAATTAGAAAAATATTACATAATTTTTATAGTGTATGTAAATAATTATTTTATATATGTGTAGAAATGATGTGCAAAATTTGTCATTCTAAACCTGCAGTTGAAGTGACCACATATTAATACACACCTACAGAATTACACCCACTCCACGATACCATATGCAGAAAATTAGAAAGAAGCTCCATGTTGAATTAACTTTTAAGACTTGAGGAGATGGTGTTCAGCTATTCCTTTGGTTTGGAAACTCAAACCAAATCATTTTGATCAAGATGTAGTGGCACTGTGTAAGATTTATGTTTTACTTTCTATCAAAATTAAACCAGGTAATGCAACACAAGCACAGTTACTATAACCTAAGTCCCCGATATATATAATGGAGCCATCATAAATTAGGGAAACGTGGTCAGAATGGAGTCATTTTTAAAATTCCCTTACAGGTATTTAATCACAACTCTAGCCCTTTTCTGTGCACACCCTTATTTTAAATTAACTAATCCCGTAGATTTTTCCCTTGAACACTTCTTATTAGGAGCCAGGGGCAGTGCTTCATTAGGGATAAGTACTGGAGGACTACCTGCTCAAGTGTATTAGCTGGCCACATGGCCTTTGGCGGTGCAGTGCACCCTTCTGCACAGGTATAATTGTGCATTGTTGACCCACTTCCTAGCAGTGTTTGATTTATCCAGGCACATCAGAACAAATCAGATTTTTTTTTCTTTTTATAGGTACATTTTGTTGGATTGTTAATATAATTAATTATATATCTTCTGAGTCATCAAATAACTCATTGAGATCAACTATGGAAGGAGAAGTTGTGGTAAAGTGCTATCATTACTTTTTTAAAAACAAATTAAGTTCATATTGTTTTAACATTTGGAAGTATATTTTTAGGAGTAATAATTTAAAATGTTAATCATGGAGTCAGACACATTCCTTACACTAAATTTATACTTTTTCAGAAACTAACAAACAGTACCTCATCATTAGTTTTCTTCACAAAGTAATTAACACATAGACATGTTCCTGTATAACTAATGCACATTCTCAAAAAAAGGAAGTTTGGAATATAACACTAAATTTCAGACCCAGAATTAGGGGAATTCCAAATTTTCTACGCAAGTCTCAGTGATGCCAGGGTGAACCATAGGCAGCTATGACTGGGTAGTGACAGTCCCTAGAATGCTTCAGTGACCGGCAAATCATGAAACTTCCCACTCAGTGATGCAAAGCAGGGAAGGGTAATTGGAATCTGAAGGCCTGACTTTTAATAAGGTCAGGTGTAGCTCCCCTCATTTGTTAAATCCAAGTTTTCAAAGCAAAGTAAAATGTAGTGTAGAGAAGCAAGAGGCTCAAAGTCCACCAGAGCAGTTCTCCAAAGAAGTTCAAGGAAAAACTACCGAAGAGGGAAGAAATAATGCAAAAGAGTGGTGTAGATCAATTTCATAAAAGTTAGAGCGATTTCAAGTTTGGAATTGATGTTAAAGGTGAGATGAAGTGAAGTATCCTACACCGAATCAAGAAAAGAGAAAATTCTATTTCACTGTAGTTTTCATCATTTAAAATACATTTTTGTAGGGGCTGGGGATGTGGCTCAAGTGGTAACACGCTCGCCTGGCATGCACGGGGCACTGGGTTCGATCCTCAGCACCACATAAAAATAAAATAAAGATGTTGTGTCCACCGAAAACTAAAAAATAAATATTAAAAATTCTCTCTCTCTCTTAAAAAAATACATTTTTGTAGAAGGAAGTTCAATAGAGTAAAGAAAGGGATAGAGAGGGAGAGAGAGGGTGGTGCATGGAGAAGTACTAGAAACTGAAATCTACCAAATTATGCATGTCTGTACATGAATATGTCACAATGAATCCCACCTACATATATAATTAAATTGAACTAATTGAAATGATGATGATGATGATGATTATGATGATGATGATAATAATAATAATAATAATAATAATAATAATAATAAAATAGAAGGGAAATCAGGGGGAGGCAAGAAGGGAGGAAAAGGAAAGCTACTAGAGAATGTGATCAAAATATGTTATATGCATATCCAAATATAAAATAGTAAATCCCACTATTATAAATAATTTTAATGCACTAATAAAAAGAAAATAAAATGCATTTCTTTGGTATTTGTGATTAGGCAATGGTACAGTATAATTAAAAATATAGCTAAATTTTCTTCTTTATGTTGGCTTAAATTTAGTTGTGGAAATTTAAATATTAGGGTTTTAGCCCATATGAACCAGTTTTTCCTGACATATTTTCAGATGAATTGTTATCAAGTTACATTTTAAAAACATTTATTTTCAAAGCCTGGGATGTAAGTAGGCTTATGGTGAAATCTTATGTATTCTCTCATATTACATGAAATTTGCAAACAACTATGGTTAAGAGGATAGATATAAACTTTTAAATAAGAGAATAAAAATCTAATAAAATGTAGCTTTAGTCAGTGAAATTCTAGCAAAAACATTTAACATAAGCAAAAATAAAGCAATATTCAATATAAATTGCTTGCATTGTAGCTATTGTGCTTTGTAACTTATTCAGTTAGCATTAATGTATTTAAGTTTTATGCTAAATTTTAATTTTACTCCATTTAATGAAATGTTGAATTAATATTTTTTTTCAGTAATAATATTTTCCTAGCCAAGTCCATGCCATAATCCCAGTGGCTCTGGAGGCTGAGGCAGGAGGATCATGAGTTCAAACCCAATCTCAGCAATGGCAAGATGCTAAGCAATCCAGTGAGACCCTGTCTCTAAATAAAATACAAAATAGGGCTGGGGATGTTGCTCAGTGGTTGAGTGCCCCTGAGTCAATCCCCAGTACCAATAATAATAATAGTAATATAATAATAATAATTTCCTGATAATCAAAGTCACGTAAGGTCATAAAGTTTGCTTTATTGTAAAATAACTACTTTGCATTATCGTGGTTTTCCTTTTGCTGTACACAAGAATTTCTTGCAATTGTATTACTTCTTTCTATGTTAATAACTCAGAATATGGACAATATAGACCTTAAACACTGCATACAACATATATATATATGTCTTCCAAAAAAATACAAATGAATGAGGAACAAAATACTAAGAGTATGTGGAGTAATGGAGTAACGGCTTAGACCATATGTTTTTCTATTAGTTAGACAGGACCAAGAATAAGACACAGAGATGTCAAGTGTAATCTAATTTCTCACGATAACACACTGGAATCCAATACAACACCCCCACTTTATCTTTAGTGCATGTGTGTGTAAGCATTCTTTTCTGAGGTTCTTAGCCAGTGTAACCCTTCAGTTCCCACAGAGTAATAAATGTTTTCTCATTTTTTCAAACACATAAACCTTTGACTCTATAAAGGATGGGTAATAATACATAGACAAAACACTAACTCATAGAAGTATGTTGCATATGTGTAAATATATACATATATTAATATGAAAGTGCCAATATTTAAAGTAAGGGGATACATGTTCATAATGTGTCTCATGTGTAAGCCATACGCGGAGAATGGTGACTTGGATCATGGTCTGTGACTGCCTCGTGGCTGTGCCTGCACTTGTGCTAGGCACTGTTTGGCCGAAGTGCAGGACAAGATTGCACAGTTGCTTGGGATGCCCTGCCTGAGGAATCTCTGTGCAAAGGCACAGCATTATATCAGTCTTGACCTTGAGTTCAGACACCACCTGCTGCGGATGAAGAATTCTGGGCCTAATAAGATAACCACAATGTCTCACGAGTGCCACAACCTTCAAGCCTGTTGGCTTTGTAGAAGCTTTCCAATCAATAACTGTTTGATGATAAAAACCTATGTAATACATTTGCTGTACTAGCTCTGGGCCAATTGTTACTCCATTAGAGGATGGTGTTTCAATGGGTACCAGCTTTCTCTCTGCAAATGTTTGTCTTTCTTAATCCCCCATCAGTTTTCTAAGGTTCAGCCATTGCAGGTTGCAGCAGCCACATGTAGTTTGATTTGGCCTTTTTGAAATTAAAGCACATACTGCACATGATCCCCATACCCCTGGATCAGTTCTCAGTTTCCTCAAAGCCCTAAGACCTTAGTGTAGCATTTCCCTTCCATATATTCTTTAGCTACTTTTCATCTATTGTTCCTGGACTACTATGGAATTTCTAAAACAGTCAATTAAACTTAAAATTTTACTTAAAAAATGTTTGGTCAATGTAAAAGGGCCAAATATTTTACACAAATTGAGAGACAACAAGGATGCACGTCTGTGTGTGTGTGTGTGTGTGTGTGTGTGTCTAAGAAGCTGCAACAAGACTTATGAAAATATTTTTAAATTTCTTGTCTCATTCAAGGACTTACTGATTATTCCATTTTTGATAGGTTTATTCTGTTGTTTTCGTTGAAGTTGTCATGTAATAGACTCTTTTTTTTAAAACAAATCCAGCTGTGTTTTATAGCTTAATCACAAATTCTCTGATCCTAAAAAGAGGAGAATATATGAAATCCATGATGATTAAAGTCACTTTGTATTTATAATTTTTAGTAGTAAATACAGTTGATCTTTCCATAGATGGGCTCTGCATCTGGAATTTCAAACAACTGAGGTTCAAAAATCTTCAGAAAACAAAAATAATGGGTCTGCACTGAACAAGGATAATCTATTTCTTTCCATTATTATCCCCTAGACAATAAGGTAGATAATCTACTTATGTAGCATATACACTGTATTTGATATTACAAGTAATTTAGCTGTGATTTAAAACATATGAAAATTCAGTGGGGTAGACAGCTCAGCAGCAGAGTCTTTTTTCACTTCATTTTGTTATTTCTGGACTTTCTGAAATATCACTAGGGATGGGTTATAATAAGTGCCTAAATAAAATTTTTCTCTTCTTTCAGTAGTTGTTGTGCAATGCCTTTCTTGAGGATCAATGGGATAATTTATTTTCAACCCCTGATTTTTATGATCCAGTTTTTCGTTCATTTTATTCTTCATAACAAGTAATGATTTGCTATAGTAAATATGAAAATGAAGTTCTAGTTTTCTAATTAACATGTATTTTCATGGACAATGTTAAGTGGTTCTGAGTGCTGCATGTTGCCCTGGTTACAACAAAATTAGTTTAGTCTTTTTTCCCCTAAATTATCTGTTTTTTATTGTCAATAATTTAAAATATTTTAGCATGTGCAAGACCCTGCCCTCAATGCCCAGAAGCATAATAGCATAATGTGTGTGTATGTGTGAGATGTATGTGTACGTGTATATATTCCATATATATATATATATATATATATATATATATATATATATATCAGATATATGATATATACGCCATATACAGGTGCTCCCCCCTCACACTGTATATAATGTGTGTGGGTACCTGCGCAGAGGCAGAGGCTTGGGTTGATTCAAGATCAGGTTTCTCCAGCACCCACTGCCATGGCTAGCTAGGGAAGGCTTATTGCTGGAGGTGTGATGGATATCAATACTGCTTGACAGGAGGTGCTGAAGACTGCAGTCATGGACGATGATAGCCTTGCATGTGGAAGCCAATCACCAGGTGGGTCTTTGTGTGCTTGCATCCAACTGTAATGAGACTATGTAAGTCAGATTTATTGAGGCCTTTTGTGCTGAGCCCCAAATCAACCTAATTAAGGTTGATAACAACAAGAAACCAGGAGAATGGGTAGGCTACTGTTAGGGTCTGTAAACAAGTCAAGATGGCGCCTGGCATTTTGCCAGAGGGAGTGGTTTGTGAAGTAAGGCCAGTGAGCCATTAAGTGTGGAGATTCCTTATTGGTTGACTGCTATATCTAGTTTATGTTAATTAAGATAAGCTGTGTGTAATGTATATATTTCCCTCCTGTCCTACAATAAACGGCTCCCACTCCTGCTGTATCAATGTACACAAGTTGTTAGTCACCCCCCGGTTAGTTTGCCCAGCCAGCTGGGCTGCAGCAGGCTACTATAGAATGGATTGAGTAAATCTGAAAAGTGGTTGGTTGCAGTTATGTAGAGGTGAAGGAATATGGCAAAGAATCTCAGGCCAAGGATGTCATTGAAGAGTAATTTAAATGAAAGAAGTGAGCAAATGATATTTTGGCTCACATACATACACTCTCTCTATATATATGTATATATATAGAGTGTGTGTGTGCATGTGTTTGTATAAGAAAATAGGCATGTTATAGGATAATAGTATACATGCAAATATCCACAGGTTTTGATGTCTTACAGGGGAGTCTCAGTAACAAATCAAGATACAAGAGTGTATTAAAATTGAACTGGCATGATAAAATACAACCATAATGTAGTATATTCATATCTTTTGTAAATTATGAAACTGGGGAAATAAATGTCCTGATATCAGCCTATTCCACCTTTTGATCTTTTGGTGCTCCTCTTGTTCATGCTCAAGCAGAAGGCAAGAGAGCCCTGCCATGTGATAGGCTAGAGAAGAAATTTGAGGGGTTGAGTAAAAAAGACCCTGCAGAGGTAGTGAATAAATATGGTTGACTCTTGCCCTCATGGAGCTTATAGTCTTGAAGAGAAACAGATTTGATTTTATGTCAAATGTCATATAGAAAATATGTCAACAATGTTTTGAGTTTTAGTGTCTTGGATGTTTGTATTATGAGACATTTACAACAGCTTCAATAGAAAAATAAAAGTGATTTAATAATAAAACTTCTAAATTGGCATTACTAATCATGTGCAATTGATTGAGGACTTTCTAGAATATTAGGATTTTGAATCAGAGGAATTGCAGCAAACTCTCAGGTAGCCCACTCTACTGAGATTCACCCTCAGCAGAGATGCCCTGCTCATGAAGATGAAGTCTCCTATGTCTCTATAACTTGACTTGGCTGCAGCCTGGATAGAGTTGACTGATGAATAACAAAATGTTTCACCTTGTGAAAGTGAATTAAAAGATGGGCATCTGTAGGCATTCTGGATTTTGAGGCAAGAATTTTTATCTGGTTGTTAGAAAAACTCTCAGCAAATGCTGGCATTGAGCCACTGAGATTCTAAGAGATAATAATAATGGAAGTGTGAAAATTAAGAACATCAAGAAAATTAATAACATTGGTTTCTTTGTTTGCTCATTCATTTACTATTTATTACATAATATGAATAACATGATCATCATTCCAGTCTCTCTTCTGGTGGTGATAAATAACCAAAACAGAACAAACCAAAAACTCCTGTGTATGTGATTTATACCTGGTGGAGATGGAAGAAGATCCATATTCAATACATAAGGTGTGTAAAGGTGCATGGTTGGGAGTGGAAACTTTAGCAATGGTAATTCCATGATGATTGGTCTTTTCAGAAAAGTTTCATTGATCTGAGATACACAGGAAATGGGGTGATGAATATTAAGTACCATTTCAATTCATGTAACAGGTACTATTATGTTCCCAATTTTATAAATGAAAATCATAGGCCTATTTTCACTTCATTTTGCTTTTTTATACTTTTTGGTATCTCATTAGAGACAGATTACAGTAAGTTCCTAAGCTCAAGATTTTCTCTTGCTTCCTGTGTTTGTTTTGAAATGCCTTTCTTGAGTAAAGAAGGAGAGAATTCCCTTCCAACCCTATGATTTTTATGGTCTAACCACTGGTTCATTTTATTCTTCTTTAACAAATATTTTGAATAATGACTTATTATAGTACATATGAAAATGTAGTGTAGTATTCTAATTAGCATTCATTTTTTTTTATATCCACAATGTTTAGTGTTTCTGATTGCTACATGTTATCCTGGCTCAAAGACAACTAGTATAGTCTTTTTTCCCCATTATTATTTAATTTTTATTTTCAATAAGTTATAATGCATTGACTCATCAAAAATTAAGCATAGTTGAACAAATGATAAATTGTTTCCCTAAGTTAGTTATACTTGTATCATTTTAGATTATATGGAATACTTCCCCACCCAATAAAAAAATTAAGTTTAAATTAGAAGTGTTTTGTGACTCCAAACTCATTTATCAACTGTATGAAAAAATAAATGCAATTGTAATTTCTTTCATGTGAATGTCATGGGCTTTACTGAGATTTGTGCCCCTATTGTATTTATTGCATTCCCATCAATCAGGAGGCATAAGATATCATTAGGGATTTGAAGAACATAGGTGGTTTCTTCATGTGCTCACTTTGCTCCTCAGCAATATAAACAACAGAAAGCAGTTTGTACCTTGTCACAAAATACCTTCTTTTTAAATTTATTGTAATGGGTATTGAACCCAGGGTCACTTTACCATTTTACCACTGAGCTACATCCCAACAATTTTTATTTTTATTCTGAGACAGAATCTCACTAAATTGTTTATGTCCTTGCTGGGTTGCCAAGGCTTGAACTTGTGACCCTCCTGCCTCAGTATCCTGAGTTGCTGGGATTATAGATGTATGACTTCACCATTCTTGAATGCTCTAAAACTTTTCTTTCCCAAAATGGATTTTTTTTCTAATGACAAAAGAGTATGCATCATGGCTTGATAATTCCTTTCATTCAAACTAATTCAGAGCATGAAGAAGTTTAGGCCATAATAGTCAATGCACACGTAAGTAATATTTATTCTTGGGCTGGATAAAATTAAATGCATATTATAAATATATGGATGGCCAATTGATATTTCCATCATTCTTTAACCTTGGAAAGAAAGCAATTTCAGTCTTAAAGCCAATGATTACAGTTATTTCAGTCCATTTTGGTACAAATATGTATGGAAAAGGGTAATATCAAAAAGTAACATTTATATATTTTGAATAAGGAATCCAGATACATGAAAAACCTTAATTGCAGCTTGATATCTTAAAAGTTTAATATCATAAAAATCTACTTACTATTTCATGATGACTCATTAATAACCAATTTCACTTATTCCTGGGAAGACCTATTTTATGTATGTGGTAAACTTACGACATTTTGCTAGTATTCTGAATGACAATATAAAAATAAATCCAAATTTGGCATAATTTTTTGTAACAATGTGTATATAAATGTAAGAAACTAATATTTGCTAGTTGTTTTTTAGCTAATGCGTATATAAGTGTAAGAAACTAACAGTTGGATATCAGGCTTCTGTATTACCAAAACACTCATATATGAATACTCAATACTATCTTTTGGCCATATTGAATTCTCTTTTTCTTTCTTTCCCTCTCTGTATATGTGTATGTGTGCATATATGTTATGATATGCATATATGTGTCATAGATACACAGCTATATGATATAATACATTATAAATTCTTCATTTAATGTTTATTCAAATGCTATTATGTAGTTTTTATATCTAATTTAGAGATGAGAAATTATCTTTGGCTTGAATAGCTACCCTATTTTTACTTCTTTCATAATGAATAGAAACAGTATTTTAAACCATAACTGACATCAAAGATGTCTACAACAAACAAAATAGTAAACATTTATTGAGAGCTTATATATTTGCTAGGAGGATACTTCACCAGTATTATTTTCATTATAAAATAACACTAGCTCTTTGAAGTAGCTTTTATTATCATTGTCTTCTTTTGATAGATAAAGAAAGACAGGAAAAGCTCTAAGAAGTGAAGACAGAGAACAGCTGGGAACACAACTATTTACCTAATTTCTTGAAGGGCTCCCCAGTACACAATATAATCTGTTTAAGCATTCTTAAATTCAATCCACACCAATTTATTTTTACTTGTGTGGGTTTCAGAAGAACATCTGTCAGCAATCCTTGGAACAGATACAATATCATTACAGAAAACAGTTCACAAATAGTTTTAAGAGACAGTACCTAAGACTTGTTATGGTATATTTAGAGGGGAATAAAATATCCTCTTCTGCATATGCAGTGTTGAAATAAGTGAATAAAAAGTACAAACAAGACCACTACACACAAAATTATATTTCTAAATCTTTGAAGCTGTTTTTGATGCAAGTTTGATAACAAAATTGTTTTTTATGTACTCAAACATTTTTCTCTTAAACATTGAGTTTGTAGATGCCCCTAAAAAGCATGTCAGTTCCTGGCTGCAGTATTTCGAGGCAGAATGATAAATTTCCTGCAGACTCAGCTCCTTGTTCTGATGGAAGTGGTCTGTCACACCCAGGCCACCAGAACCAAGAGCAGAGGAATCTGTTTTTCAGTGGTGGTGCATCTGTCAGTGTGTGTGGGTTGCACAGGAAGAAAACATCATGTTCTACCCAACCTTACAATCAGCTGTCATTGTGAGTTGGACAAAATGTCTAAGAATCTAAGACAAAGATAAATTTACAGGAGAGCTACTGTTAGCAGAAATAAGAAATCCAGTAAAGAGAATATTTACCATCAACTGGCCAAACTTCTGTAATTTAAGTTTCCAATTGCTTCTTATTCAGTGTTGTACAGATCGAGTACTGTGATAATATGTCTTTAATTCCAGCAAAACAGGGAAATTTGTTTTATTTTTGTTCTGGAGGCTGAAGATTTTTCCTAGCAGTCTGGAGGGATAACAGTGTTTCTCTTGCAGCACCAACTTTTTTTGTTCTGTAATCCTATGATAGTGACAAAAAAAATACTTTGGATAGAACAGAAACTCCAACTTAGACATTCTAAAATAAAAATACTAGTTTTTAATTTGGAAATATTATTCCTATTTTCTATTATTTTACTTTTCACTATGAATCACATTTACAGCCTCACATATGATTCTACCCTTTTCCCTGTTTTTGAGAGGTTGGATTCCTTCAATTTATATTTGAGAGACAAGTATGATAAACCAAATCTAGCTGTATGGTTACAGTACATTTAGGAAACTGTTACAGAAAATTTGACTTTTTTCCAAGCTGAGGAATTAAAATCTTTTTAGCCCCCTATCAGCATAAGCTTGCATGTATGAAGTTATACATTGAACATAAAAAATTGTCTAGTTCCTGTTTGGTACCTAACCAAATGTGACTGGCGAGGTTCACCAAAAGAAAACATGAGGGTCCAGGTAAATGATGGCAATGATTATGACTTGTATTTATGAGGCTTCTTTGCATCATTTCCAGGTTGAAAGTCTAGGAAAAAATTAAATCTCTTTTGGACCTAAGGTATTTTCTGCCTCTGAAAAGGATATCCAAGTTTTTGTTTCGATTCAAAATTCTCTAAAGTTATTATTTTACAACTTGCTCTCAAATCACAAATATTTAAAAAAAATAGCAACTTCATGAAACATTAGAAAGTATTTCCAAACACAAAATTCAATCACCATCTCTCTCTCTCTCTCTCTCTCTCTCTCTTTCACACACACACACACACACACACACACACACATACATTTCTCTTGGCATTACAAGTGATCTTGCATTGCATCGTTTTTTTCTCCCACTTTTCCTCTCTCTTCAGCTAAATAGACACAAATTGCAGGAGTGAAGATTCTGAGACATTAACTTTATTCACACTTAATGAATTTGGGGAGTCTATGAAGGGCCAAACTTTTTTGTTAAATTAAAAATGAAGAGTGGTTTGAAAGAGCTCACTTGATATGAAAACTTTTATTAAATGGTGAAGACTGACAGTGGAATTCATTAACTGGTGACATTTTCTATGCCAACATAATGAGCATTGTGCTAAAGAAGCATGGTTTTGACTGTAGCCAGGGAACATTTTCTTTTTCTTTTTTTTAGGATTCAGTCACTGGTCCTGATGTCAGAGTTACATATTTAAAGAGCAGAAAACTCAAAAAGGGCAAAAGGCCGTGAATAGGTACGTTCTAATTTTACATTCAAAATATGTATTTTTAATATTCCAAGAAGCTTCAATATTTAAAAATTGTCATCATGAATGATATTTTAGTTTTATTTCCTGAGATAACTTTATCTTTTATGGCATGAAGTCAGTTTTCTTTTTTTATTCCCATTTACTGCACAAAAATATGATCAATGATATTATGACAACTGTTTATTGGCCAAGCTGACTGGTAGGGAATGATGGATTGAAGACAGAAATTATGAGTAATAGAAAGTCCAAATGAAGAAATTTTTCTCTTGCTTACACTTTTATTAGTTGTTTTCAAACTTTTCCAAACCTAAAACAGATTTAAATCACATATAAGGTAGAAATTGTTTTCCTCACTTTCTTTCTAAAATTCAATTTCAATTGCTTATCATTTGAATCTTTAAAATTCTATTTCATTTTTCAGCATTATCAGAAGTAATAATTAGAAGTCAAAAGATGAATATTTATAAAATAAAATGTAAATTAATATCTCAATAAGATATTGTAATACCTCAATAGAAGATTGAACATTCATTGAGATTGAACATTATCTCAATAAGATATTGTAATACCTCAATAGAACATTGTCGGTGGGACTGCAAATTGGTGTAATCACTCTGGAAAAGAGTACAGAGTTTTTTAGAAAACTTGGAATGGAACCACCATCTGACCCAGTTATCCCAATCCTCAGCATATAACATAAAACAAACTCACCTACAGCATACTAGAGTAATGCAGCCACATCAATGTATATAACAGCTCAGTCTACAACATTTAAGCTATGGAACAAACCAAGGTGCCCTTCAATAAATGAATGACTAAAACTAATGTGGTATACAAGATGGAGTATTACTCATCCATAAAAAGAATTAGTTATGACTTATGCAGGTAAATGGATGGATCTGGAGACTATTATGCTAAGCAAAATAAGTCAAACCCCCCCAAAAAATGAAAGATCAAATTTTCTCTGATATGTGGATGCTAACATACAACAGTGGCAGGGGGGAATAGAAGTTCATTATCAGGCAAAGGGGATTGAAGGGAAGGGAGGGGGACAAGAATCAGAAAGACAGTGGAATGAATCTGACATAAATTTTCTATGTACAGGTGTGAATACACCACCGTGAATCTCCACATCCTGTACAATCACAAGACCGGGATCCTAACTAGAATAAGATATACTGCACGTTTGTATAAAGATGTCAAAATATACTCTACTGTTTTGTATAACTATAAAGAACAAATTAAATAACAATTTTAATATGTGATCTAAGGTCCTGCACTAATATTAGGTCATGACAAGAAACAACTGAATTATTAAGAGCAATAAAATGCATTTGAAGCAATGGGTTCCGAGGACATGGGTGTATTTAAAGATAGAACAGTGAATTCTTCCCAAGTTCACACTTCCTCCTCTAATACCAATGCTGCTAGAGTTTCAAATAACAGAAAATGACTCTGGGTAATGAACATAGGAAAGGAATTTTGGAATTCAGGCAACTCACAAATTCACGTGTAGGCAAAGAACCAAGTTTAAGTGGGGGGCAGGGATGACAGAGCAGAGACGTCCAAGGGAGCTTCATGGCAAAAACCATTTAAATTTGTGAATGTCTTTGTGGTTTCTGTCATTTTCTTATTCTTGGATGATTTGTATCATGACTAGAAATCCTGAGGGAAGCATTAAGTTGTATGTCACCATTTAAAGTGGTATACCTTGATTTAGGATGGACAGAAAATGAGTTCAAATATGAAGGATGCTATTGTTTCTGGGTGGCCATGATAGTGACCTCTTCTCTGGCCCCATCATCCATCAGCCTAGTGAGCTTTTTGTAATCCACACACTTCTGCTGACTCTTGCCCCTCAGGCTCTTAAGGACACAACTACTGTACTCACCTACATCATGGCTGCAATCATGTTTCACTTGAACAACGAATATATTTTTTCTATGTCTGAGTATCTTGTCTTCATTTTTCTCCCCACTTCTAATGAGTCTATAAATAAAACGTTTTTAAGAAAACTAATCACTCACAAATTTTAACATTCCCCTTGATTTATTTGTATTCTCTATTTTAAAATCCAAAAGCACAAAAAATAATAATAAAACTTCCAGAAATAAATGACCAATCAACTGACCACAAACACTATATTCTTTACTTCTTTATTTTATATTGTTTGTCCTGGGAATCAGTCTAGTACAGAGTAGAAATGCAGGTGCTCCTCATCTTACGATGTGGTTATATCCTGATAAATTAGTTGTGAGTTGAAAACATCCTGTTTCAAGAGTCAATTTAGTACACCTGATCTAAGAGAGACCCCTGATTATCAAAGCAATACATGTTGGCAGTGAAATGTCAGCAGCTCCTCTTGTGTGTGTAGCATACTATGAGCTGCTCCTGTGCAGAATCAACCGAGAGGATTGTATTCCATACCATTAGACTGTGAGAGATAAGATCAAAATTAAAAGTCCAAAGTATAGTTTCTGTTGGATATGTTTTCCTTTTGCACCACATGGAAAAGTTCTAAGTGGAATAACTGTAAGTCTGGAACAACATACCAAACCACTTAATATATAACATAAAACAACACTGTTTCTGCTATATGTGTAGTACATTGTATGCCTCAGCTAAAGATAAACATTCCTGGTGTCTGGGATATGTTGCATAATAACAAGAGCAGTGAATGAGAGAGAAGAGAATGTAGTTGTGATCTATGTAAAAAAGGACTGGATTGGTTTTTTGAAAATTGTGGATGCTCTGTGTTAGAGAAATGAGGTTCAATTGACTATTTTCTCTTTTGTGTTTTATGGTTGAGAATTTACAAAATGAAGATTTAAAAATGAAAGCAGAATATATATTATGATTTTGGACCATCAGAAATATTGAAAAATTATTAGTTGAAACATCATAAGTCAGAGGCCATCTGTATTTTTGCTGAATAGATAAATGAATGCTTAACTTCACATCTGATATAAAATCTTCCTAAATTCCTTATCTCTTAAGTTTGGCTCAGTCATCAATTCATTCTGAGCTCCCAGGATATCTTAGTATCCTCTCTCTGTGTTTTGGTATACCTAAGTTATTCTTCTGTCACAATAATTGCTACATTATTTTGGAAATCTGTTTGTCTTTCTATCCCACAAACCATAAGCTTTCCAAAGACAGAATCTATGTCTTTTTATCTTTACTAGCTAGATCTTGGAAGCATTCTATGAAGGGGTTAATTCTCCATGAGCCAGACTGCTGGGGTTCCAATCCTAATTTGGTCATTTGTCACTGCTGCGAATCTTGTCACAGAGTTGTCTGAGTATGTTAGCCAACTTTCTGATACTATAACAAAATAGGAGAGATAATCAACTTAAAATCAGGAGAGATTTATTCTGACTCATAGTTTTGGATATTTCAGTCAGTGGATGTTGGCCTCATTGCTTTTGGACCTGTGACAATGTAGTACATTATGCATGGCAGAGGAAATGAAATGAAATGGCCATTTACCTCATGGCCAGAAATGAAAGAGAGAGAGAGAGAGAGAGAGAGAGAGAGAGAGAGAGAGAGAGAGAGAGAATATCCCATAAAATCCTGCAGAACCATACCTCCAATGACCTAAGATCTCTCATTAGACCATGCATAGTATAGTTTCTATCACCTTTCAACAGTGCTGTGCTGGGGACCAAACCTTGAACACATAGGCCTTTAGAAGTCATTCCAGGTCCAGACTGTATTACTGATCCAGAGATCACCCACTATGGTGAGGTTAGTATGGTAGCTTGAGAGCTGAGATGCTGTATACTCCTATCAGGAAGGTTAACTTTAAAACAATAATGTCTAGGGTGCAGGTGACCTGAGGTTGGTTGCAGGTGGGCACAGACAGGGCCAATGTAAAAGGAACCGGTTTTCAGACCAGGAGATGCAAGGAATTGTAGAGTGTGGGTCTACCCTGAACAAAATACAGAGTAGTAGTCCTGGGAAGGACCATGACTGTGAGTTCAGCAAGAGAATGGACATTCTGATAAGAAACTAGGGCAGAGTACCTGTCCTGTGAGATTCCTTAACAACCTCTGGAAACCAGGTGGATGCATCCAGAAGATAAAAGGAGAAGCATATCACAAACCAAAGGAGGGGACCTTTTTTATGATCTTATTGTGCTTTCAATTACAATGCTTAAGATCATGCTTTGCACAGAGAAGAAATATCCAGTGAATGCAGATCAATCAAGGCAAAGAAGGTAAAGAGGAGGAGTCTTGGAGGTAAGTTGATATAAACTGATGATTTTCACAGCCTAATAATTTTGTATATAAACCCTTCTAATGTAATATTTAAATACTGACACTCTGTGAAGTTACCTAAGAAGAAGGAAAACTGTGACTATATGTGAACTTCTACTGTTTCTCTAAAATGAGGAGAAGTGCAGTCTCAAGATACCTTACATCTTTCTGGCTACATTAATAATCCTCAAAATTAGTCACAGTCCCAATGAGTATTCTATACTCAAAGATAAAATCCTAATGCTATATTTCAACAGCTTGGAAATAAAATTAAAATGGGTGAGAGGGGGCTAAGAAATGGATTTCATACATATATACTACCTGTAATTAATTGGTCAAGCAGTGGAAGTTGACATCTATGGCTTCCTGTTTTCATTACATGTCACATATTTATTTTACTCTAAGTCATAACCTCTGCTGGTCTTTGTTATTTACATGGTGGAGTAGACCAAGCCTTCATCTCTCAATGGTTTATGTCTCCAGCCACCCTGATAGGTAACAGAAAGATGTAAGCAGTGGAAACCTGAGGTTAACAGGATAATGCTATAAAGCGGTCCCACTGTTCTGACCCTTACATGTTTTCTTTGAAAAAGGATTTGCATGCAGCTTGTCCTGACTTATACAAGGTCAATAGAAAATGCTACATACTGCCTCCAGCAACCAGTTATCTGCAGGAAAAAAAAAATGTAGGTACAAGGTCTCTACCCTGCTAATAAGAATATGAGTTACTTTAAAGGGGGAATTTTTGTGAACTTTACACAGACCAGATTTCAGAACTCAGGGAGATAGGATCATTGGAAGCAAATGTCCCAACCATAAAATCTGTATGAATAAGTTTCAGTTAATACCAGTCAATGGGGGCCAAAGTGACCCAGAGTTGCTTTGTGTCTTTATTATTTCATTATAACAAAAAAAAAAATCTTCTCTCCATGGTGAAGATCATGTATAGTGGAGACTTAAAATTTGAGGCAAACATACTGTCAGCCGAAAGTTAAGACAAGGACTTGGGTGGAAACTGCTCTGAAAACTTCCCCAGACCCCCCAAGAAAGCAGGAGGTAAAGAAGAGGGTGTCATCCCTCTCCTCTCTGAAAGGATCCACTATCTCCCTATAGAGTGTCCTCCTTTCCCCTTTTCATATCCCTCCTAATAAAATCCTGTTTGATAATATGTGTACCATATTAAAAATACTTCCGGCATTATTGCAAGAATTGATGAGAGAGGGCATCTGCAGTCATTCCATTCCAAGTTTTCTGAAAATCTCCATACTGCTTTTCAGAGTGGTTGCACCAATTTGCAGTACCTCCAGAATGTATGAGTGTACCTCTTTACAAACATCTTTGTCAACATTTACTGTTACTTGTATTCTTCGTAATTGCCATTCTGACTGGAGTAAGATGAAATCTCAGAGTAGTTTTAGTTTGCATTTCTCTAATTGCTAGAGATGTTGAACAATATTCATATATGTTGACTAATCATTTTCTTCTGTAAAGTGTCTGTTCAGTTCCTTTGCCCATTTCTTGATTGGATTATTTGTTTGTTGGTGTTAGGCTGTTTGAGTTTTTTATATACATCCTAGAGATTAATGTGCTATCTCAAATGCAAGTGGCAAAGATTTTCTCCCATTCTGTAGGCTCTCTCTTCATGTTCTGGATTATTTCTTTTCCTGTGAAGAGTTGAAGTTTAATTCCATCCCACTTACTGATTCTTGATTTCACTTCTTGTGTTTTGGAAGTCTTGCTATGAAAATCAGTTCCCAAGATGATCTGATGGAGATTTGGGCCTATTTTTTCTTCTAGTAGCCTCAGGGTCTTTGGTCTGATATCTAGATATGTGATCCAGTTTGAGTTGAGTTTGGTGCAGGGTGAATGATAAGGGATAAATTTCACTTAAGTACATATGGATTTAGAGTTTTCCCAGCACAATTTGTTGAAGAAGCTATCTTTTCTCCAATGTATGTTGTTGGTGCCTTTGTCTAGAGTGAGATAACTGTATTTACATGAGTATGTCTCTGTGTCTTCTATTCTGTACCATTAATCTACACCTCTCTTTTGGCACCAATACCATTATGTTTTTGTTACTGTTGCTCTGTAGTATAACTCAAGTTCTTGTATAGTGATGCTTCTTGCTTTACTTTTTCTCACTAAGGATTACTTTGGCTATTTTGGGCCTCTTATTTTTACAAATGAATTTCATGACTGCCTTTTCTATTTCTATCATGAACATCATTGGAATTTTAATAGGAATTGCATTAAATCTGTATAGCACTTCTGTTCATATGGTCATTTTGACAATATTAATTCTTCCTATCCAAGAACATGGGCGATCTCTCCATTCTCTAACATCTCCTTCAATTTATTTTTTAGTGTTCTGTAGTTTTTGCTGTAGAGGTCTTTTCCCTCTTTTTTTAGATTGATCTCCAAATATTTTATTTTTTTGAAGCTATTATAAATGGAATATTTTTTCTCATTTCTCTTTCAGTTGATTCGTCATTGATAGAAGGAACACAATTGAGGGAACCCTTCCAAATTCCTTCTATAAAGCTAATAGCAAAATCAATAGCTAATACCTTGATACCAAAACCAGAAAAAGACACAAAAAGAGGGAAAAAAAAACCCACAAAACTTCAGACCAATATCTTTCATTAATATAGATGCAAAAATGCTTTAAAAAATACTGGCAAATTGCATACAAAAAAATAGTGAAAAGATAGTGCACCATGATCAACTTGGGTTCACCCCAGAGATGCAAGGTTGTTTCAACATATGGAAATCAGTTGTAAACAAAATTCATCACATGAATGCATAAAGACAAGAAGCATGTGATTATCTCAAGAGATGCA
This sequence comes from Marmota monax, assembly GCF_021218885.2. Lineage (NCBI taxonomy): Eukaryota > Metazoa > Chordata > Mammalia > Rodentia > Sciuridae > Marmota > Marmota monax. Next base: position 4,266,639 of record NW_026695198.1, on the reverse strand, counting down.
GAAAAAGCATTTGACAATATACAGCATCCATTCATGTTCAAAACACTAGAAAAACTAGGAACAGTAGGAATATATTTCAATAATGTAAAAGCTGTCTATGTTCAATCCAAGGCCAACACCATTATAAATAGAGAAAAATTGAAAACACTTCTATTCAAATAGTCCTGAAAAGTCTAGCCAGAACAATTAGACAGGAGAAAGAAATTAAATGCATACAAATTGGAAAAGAAGAACTAAAAGTCTGTATTTGCTAACCACTTGATTCTATATTTAGATGACTCCAAAAACTCCATCAGAAAATTTCTAGCACTTATAAATGAATTCAGCCAAGTAGCAGGATATAAAATGAACACCTATAAATCAATTGCATTCCTAGGTAAGTTATTTTGAAACATTATTTCAGTTATCTGAAATACTTTTTTGAAGGGTTTTGCAAACTTCCTAAAATCCATGTATGAATCATCTAATGGAGCATGAGAGTTAGTTTAAAAATGACTGAAACAAATTTCCTTTCAATTGTTATACTGTTCTTTTGAACATTAAGAAGGCTGAGTACAGTGGCACAATATCACAGGGATGTTTCCTTGTTTTCTCACACAAACCAAGAATTCTGAACAGAGGTTTGATAACCTCACAAACGTCTTTCCTACTCTACTCTACTACAACTAAAAAGAAGTTCTTTTCCTTTGTGTTCCTTATTGTTATAATTTAATCTGCATTTTGAGCAAAACAAATGAAGGGATGTCAGAGCAATAACAAGATACAAAAACTGTGTGCTTGTTAGGCTTATTGCTTTTTACAATTAAAATCAACAGCGTTAATTTTTTTTACAATTATAATTAACAGTGTATGCCAGTGGTGTATGCCTGTAATCCCAGTGACTTGAGAGGCTGAGACAAGAGGATCACAAGTTTGAGACCACCCCTAGCAATTTAGGGAGGACTTGAGCAACTTATCAAGACCCTGTCTCAAAATTAAAAAATTTTTTAAAAGGGCTGGGGAGTGGCTCTGTTGTGATTAAGCGCCTCTAGGTTTAATCCCCAGTAACAACAACAACAGCAACAAATTTTTTTTTCTATTTGTTCTCAAGTTAAGAGAATGACCAAATATAAAGCACTTTATAAGCTATTCTAAAATAACAAAAAACTCTAGAAACATAAGCTATAATTATCTGCCATTTTTACCCCAACAGAAGCAGAGCATTTTTCATTTCTATCTATTATAAATGAACACGTAGATGCATACACATTCTTGAAAATACCTCAGAGCCTACATAATATTCAACCTTAAAAAAAAAAAAAACAATTAACAGCGTTCCTGGATTTGGTGCAACCGTGCACCAACACATCATGCCCGGGCGTATGTAACATGACTGCTTCTAGCTGCAAAGTGCTGACTCATTCAAAATCTATATTCAGTTATTAAGTAACAAAAGAAGATAAGGTATTGATTAGGCAACCAGCAGTGTCTGCCATAGAGAATTATTTAAGGTCACTTTTTGCACTTTCATTATAGATACTTAATTCCTTTTTCCTTTTAATCTTTAAAAAGCATCTACCCTTAATTGTAATAACTATTTTTGTCCATTTGAAATTAATACAGGCTAAAAAAGAATAACTTTACATGAATCCAAAAAGATATTTCTTTAGTAACTGGTATGAATCACACTATTTTAGCCACTACAGATATACTGATAATCATGTCATGCACAGTATTACATTCATGGAGCTTATATTCAAACTTCTGATGTATAGTGAAGAATCGTTTTATGTTGGGGCCTCACAAGGAAATTAATTTCTGTTATCTCATGACATAAAGTATACATTGTGGTAGATTAACTTTTTGACATTTTGCTATGCATCTACATTGTATTACTTTTGTACCATCTTTGGAAAACAGAGAAATTAGTAACTCAAATAATTTTTCATAGTTGGAGAACTGACTATAGCTGAAAGGGGCATATTGCTAAAATGAATTAATTCTTTTTAAATTAATTTATTTATTTTAATTAGGTATATATGACAGCAGAATGATTTTGATTCATTGTACACAATTGCAGCACAACTTAACATTTCTATGGTTGTACAAGATATAGCATCACACCATATGTGCAGTCATACATATACTAGGGTAATGATGTCCATCTAGTTTCACCATCTTTTCTGCCCCTATGGACCCTCCCTACCCTCCTTCCACTTTGCCCAGTCAAAGTTTCTCCATTTTTCCCCTGCCTCCCTCCTCCCCATTATGCATCAGCATCCACTTATCAGAGAGTACATTTACCCTTTGTTTTTTGGGGATTGGCTAACTTCACTTAGCATTATATTCTCCAACTCCAACCATTTACCTACAAATGCCATAATTTTATTCTCTTTTAATGCTGAGTAATATTTCATTGTGTATATGTATAACAGTTTCTTTATACATTCATCTGTTGAAAGGCATCTAGGTTGGTTCCACAGTTTAGCAATTGTGAATCGTGCCATTATAAACATTGATGTGGCTGCATTACTATAGTATGCTGTTTTTAAGTCCTTTGGGTATAGATCAAAGAATAGGATAGCTGGGTCAAATGGTGGTTCCATTCCTAGTTTTCTAAGGAATCTCTATATTGCTTTCCAGATTAGTTGCACCAATTTGAAGTCCCACCCGCAATGTAGGAGCGTGCCTTTTCTGCTACATCCTCACCAACATTTATTGTTGTCTGTATTCTTGATAATAATTTTCTGTTTATGTCTTATTTGGAAAAGTTTTCATTTCTTCTTCATTTTGGAAGAATACTTTTGCTGAACACAGAATTCCAGGAGTCCTGCCTCTTCCACTAATCATTTTTAAACACAGCATCTTATTTCTTCATAGCATTTACTACTCTCTGTGATAGTTTTAAGAATTTTATCTTTAGCAACATTCATTGATGAATTAATTCTTAAAACTATCACAGAGAGTAGTGACTGTTATGAAGAAATAAGATGCTGTGTTTAAAAATGATTATGGAAGAGGCAGGACCCCTGGAATTCTATGTTCAGCAAAAGTATTCTTCCAAAATGAATAAGAAATTAAAACTTTTCCAAATAAGACGTAAACAGAAAATTATTTTTCTAGCAAAAATGCCTTGCAAAAAAATACTACAGGGAGTTTTTCAGGTTGAAATAAAAAATATATTAGACAGTAATTCAAATCTACATGAAGAAATAAAAAGCACTGGTGAAGGTAACAATATGAAGCATAAAGTGCTACAAATGCATTTTTGGTTTATAAAACTTTTATTCTCTTCATTTCAAAGACCACTGAATAAAGTAATATAAGTGCAATGATAAAACTGTGTTGATTGTTTATATTGCTAAAGATAAAATTTGTAGGACCAAAATAGCGATATTCCTGGAGGTTGGGTAAAATAGGAATATGGGAAGAAAATATTTTATATATTATTAAAATTAAATTTCTATTAATCTGAAGTAGTTTTATTTGAGTCAAATGTCAGTTCTAATCCCTAACGTAACTGCTAATAAAAAAAAAGGTAGAAAAAAAGAAAAAGAAGAAATTGAATTGACAAATAGAAAGTCCATTTTTGAAAAACCACACAAAGACCATTATACTTTGTGGAGAAAAAAAAGTAATATATTTCCCTTTAGATCAGGAACAAAACAAGAATTTCCACTTTCCTACTTTTTTTTTATTATAATGGATGCATAGTAACCATGACAGTGTGGTACAGGCATAAAGATAGTCATATAGATTATTTGGAAAGATTGGACAGTCCAGAAATAAGCCCTAGAGTCATGTGTGGTAGTGTTTGACCACAATCCCAGCTGCTTGGGAGACTGAGGCAGGAGCCTAAGAAGGTTGAGGCCGTCCTGGGCTACACAATGACACCTTGGTCTCAAAACACAATCAAACAAGCAGAACAAAATAAGCCAGAAACAATTCCTATATTTCTGTATTTACATGGCCAATCAAAGTTTGAGTGAAGCTTAAAACCAGTTTAATAGAGAACTGTTTGTTTTTTTCAACAAATGGGAATTCTGGAAAATACATGTGCAAAAAGCAGAAGAAAAAAAAGAGAAAAGAAGCTTTTCTTTTTCTCTCTACTGGGCTAGGTCACGGTTCTCAGATCTTTGACGAAACATCAATCCAGATGTTGTTAAGATTCTTTTTACAACTAATAATAAAAAAAATTAAAAAAAATATAAAATAAATAAATAAAATCCAGCTCCCAAGGAAGGAATAGTAAATATATATATTCTTTTTAAAGATGAGATTTGCTTAAAATCAATTAAAAACCTTCATAAAAGCAGAATACCTTCTAGAATGTTAGTAGGCCCCATTTACTGGGTTCCAGGTTTTAAGAGAAAACTTCTGAGATCCTTCAGGAAGAAGGAATTTTGCAACGTTAACTATCCTTGAGTCTCCAGTCTGCTGGTCTGCCTGGAGGAATCACCTGAAAAAATTCTTGAAAATAAATCTTTTTTTGTTCATTTATATCCTATTTGTTCTGCTGTCTTCATGATCCTGATGAGTGCATCTTCCTTACTCCACAAGCAACACTTAACTCAAAATGAATCATAGATCTAAATGGAAGAAATACAATGAAAAAAAAAAAACTTGGAATAAATCACAAGTATAAATCTTTGTGATTCTGAGGAGGCCACAACTCCAAAGGCATGGGTCATTTAACACTTGATAATGAGATTTTTATCAAAATTAAGGCATTTAGGAATGCAAACAATAGCATAAGGAAAGCAAAATAATAATAATAATAATAATAATAATAATAATACACAGAAATTGATGTAATATTTGATAAATATATGGTACCAAGAATATATTAAAAACTTATAAATCTCAATAATAAAATTATAACCCAATTTTAGAAATGGCAAAAAATCTCAATAGACACTTTTCCGAAAAAGATATATAAATAGACAACAAGCACCTGAAAAGATGCTTAATGTCATTAATCAGAGCAATGCACATCAACACTAGAGTAAGATTGTATTTCATTCTCATTGGAGTGACTATAGTCATGGAAATAGACAACAATATTTTGACAAGGATTTGGGGAAATTGGAACAACCATATCTTACTGGTGGGAATGTGCTACATCACACCATCTTTGAAAAACCACTGGAGACTTTCTCATAATGTTAATAGAAATTCTACTTCTATGTACAAACCCAAAAGAAATCATCCAAATGTGAAAACAACCCAAAAGTACATCAAACAATTAATTCAAAAACAAAAAGTATGTATTCTTAGAGTATTATTCATCAAAACAATTTAATGATCCACTGATACATGCTACAACTTGGATTACCTTTGGTAACAATCTTCATGATAATGAAAATTAGACTAAAAATATCATATTAATTATTCTATCTATATAAAATATTTAGAATAGGCGAATCCATAGAGACTAAAGGTAGATTAGTGTTTGCCAGGGATTAGAAATGACTATATGGATGTAGCTATTACTAGGTAGTTGACTTCTTTTTTGGATGATGAAAATATTCTTAAATTAGATTGTGATAGTTGCCCGGTTCTAGTACTATGTTAAAAACTTTACCCTTTAAAGCGGGAATTTTATGCTACATGAATTATATCTTGATAAAGTTACAAAACACTGGATGGGCAGGTATCAATGGCTTTGATTTGGACACTATGTTTTAATACACTCAGTTCACCTATACAGATGTCAAAATGTATGCATAGTAGATTGCTACTGAGAAGAGAGATCAAAGCTAAACATATAAACTCAACACCATCATCATATTGCTAGACTTTAAACCTGGGACTAGTCATAGTCTTCTAGTTTGTGTTTGACAAGTTTTTTTTTTCTTTTATGGACAGAAAAAAAGATAAACACATACACACACACACACAAACACACTCATTAAGTTGACTCTTCATATCTGTGGATTTTTTATCTTAGGATACAACAAATCGCAGATTTAAAATATTTGAAAAAAGTTAGGCTTGTGCTGAATATATAATTTTGTTCCTTACAATTATTTATTAGTTAATATATCATAACAATTATTTTCATTACACTTGCATATTGGATATTATTATTTTATAGTAATATATAATATAATAATATATTACTATATATTATTGGATTTTATAAGTAATCTAAAGTGATTTAAAGTTAGCTAGAGTATTATTCATGTGTCTGTAGATAATATGCAAATACATTTTTTGTACCAGACATTGAACCCAGGGACACTTTACTTCTGAGCCACATTTCCAGCCTTTTTTTTAATACGTTATTTTGAGACATGGTCTCACTAAGTTGCTTAGATCCTCCTCGCTAAGTTGCTGAGACTGGCTTTGAACTTGCAATCTTCCTGCTTCAGCCTCTGGATCTACTGGGATTATAGACATGTGCTGCCATGCCTAGCAATACTATATCATCTTTTCTAAGGAACTTGAACATGTGTGGATTTTGGTAACTATGAAAGGTTCTGGAACCAATTCCTGGTGGACAGAGGGATGGCTGTGTACACACTCAAAAACTGAGGCAAAATAAAAATATCATATAGGTACTGAAATATTATTGATGGAATGACAAATATAATGATAATTAGGTTTACTTTTTTGAAATATGGATGAACTATAAAAACTGGAATCTTCTGGTAGATAATATTTCATTTCTTTGAAATTAAAAATTATTGTTCTCTGTCCTCACACTCAATGGCAAATATTCATCTCTTAATTCTAACCTGAAATGAGATTTTTCATGGCTTAGTTTTGAGATTTTTTAAAAAAAATATTTATTTTTAGCTGTAGTTGTCAATACCTTTATTTATTTATTTTTATGTGGTGCTGAGGATCGAACCCCAGGCCTCACACATGCTCATAAATAAAGTTCACCAAATACAGATAATCACCTATGAACATACAATTTTAATGGAGCATATTTATTGCTTGGAAAGCATTTATAGAATGCTATTATTCTTCTCTTGATATTTAACTTTCAGTATGCCCTTACATTGCAAATTATCTCTAAACAAAAGTTAAATGGAAGTTCTTCAATTGCTTAATTTAATGGATTCAAAATACATTTCTTTTGCACTTGCATTGATGTATGAATTCCAGAATAATTGAAATTATACTTTGAAGTTAGAAATCAAATAAATCTATAAATATCTTTTGCACAATTTGTGAGTGTGTGGAGACTGCTTTTCTTCTTCAACTTTGCCCATGAAATGTACCAAGCGGCTTGCTGTTGCTTCAATTCAAGCAACATTTGACATGATGGCAGAGATCATTTCCGTAGGGTCCATACTTGGAAGTGTCCAGCACTTAGTTTAATGCACTGCTGACAGAATCCTGAAACTTTTAATATTACTTTCTTTGAACTTTAAATAAATGAAATATTCATGTCTTCTGTTCCTTGTCATCCCATCTGCCTACAGTATTCACAATACCCCCAGAGCATCAGGTATAATTTTTGTAATATAGGTCAATTTATTTTTAAAAAAAGGAATCTTTTGGAGGCTATTAGTTCATCTCTTTCCTATTAAAAGTGATTGTTCACTAGCCTCAAAATTGAAAACATCCATCTCAATACTGACCTGAAATAAAATTTTTCATGTTTCAGCTTTGAAATGTCTTTGCACACATGTAGAATTTAACAACTACTGATATTAGCCTGTGAACATATGATTTTAATTGCATTTATTTATTATTTATTTATTTATTTATGGCACCAGGGATTGAACCCAGGAGCACTCTACCACTGAGTGATATCCCCAGCATATTTTATTATTATTATTTCTATTTGGACACAGCATTTCACTAAGTTGCTGGTCACAAACTTGCACTTCTCAAGCCCCAGCCTCCCTAGTAGCTGGAATTATAGGCATGGCACCACTATGCCTGGCTAGTGTATCTGTGGTTTGTACCTGTGATGCTTGGACTCTGACTGGATCTAAAAGCAATTAGGAGACAAGTGTGTTATGTATCTGTGGTTTGTACCTGTGATGCTTGGACTCTGACTGGATCTAAAAGCAATTAGGAGACAAGTGTGTTATGCTTACAACTTAATGGAAACACAATGCAGATAAGGGTTTCATTTGCTGTTCAAAATAGAACCTGCATCCAGGCCCTGGCATCTGGAGAAATACAAATGACCAAGGAAGCTCATCATAGCCTCCTTTACTCAGGTCACTTTCTTGTTTTAGCAACCACTTACACAAAAACATGATGACACTAAAGGAGGGGCAAAGATCAGGTAAACCACACTTTCATTTCGAAAGTAGTTTTGGCAGAAGGTTGAGTGTATCAGAAGGTCTAATATTGAGTTACTCTTTTGCAGTGTGTTTTAGTTGGGGTTCTGCTAAGGAACAGAACTAGGAGAGAGAGAAAGGTGAGAAAAGATTTTTAAAGGGAATGAGCCTACTTGAGTATGGAGGACGAGAAGGTCCAGGATAAGTTAGCTGTCAAATGAAGAGCCAGTGAGTCTGGTAGGGTGATTTCAGTCCAAGTTCAAGTGCCACAGAACCAAAGAAGACAAAGAGTTAGTGGTGTAACTCTCAGTAAAATACCCAAAGCTTGAGAACCTGGGGGGTGGCGGGGTACAAGTCTCAGAGTGAAAATGCTGAAGAATCTTGAGTTGTGATGTCATTTTGGCTCCACAAGACAGAGAACAAGAATTCATCCTTTTCCCACCTTGTTGTGCCTGTAGCTCTTTGGATGGTGCTTACCCACACTGAGTGCCCCCAGTCTACTGACCCGCATGACAGTCTCTCAGAGAAATACCCTCAGACACTCCTACAGGAGCTCAATTATTCTAATCCAATGACAGACCTCCTGAGTTTCCCTTTCAGCAAAAGAGGGATAGACTCAATGTCTATTGAAGCTTTGAGAAAAAGCAATGCTTTACCAACTCTCTAGGTATCTCTTAATCCAGGCAAGTTGATACCCAAAATCCACCATGACAGAGTGTTTCCACTGCTCTGGCACAAATAGAATATGTGCATAGAAGAGCTACAAAATACGCACTGGGTGATTTTGATAATTTATATATGAGTTAAGTACTCTTCTGTATCTTTTTCTGGTATTGATCCATATAGAGAGTAGTGCAAAAATTTATTTGCAGTGTGCCCAGTAGCAGGGTGCAATAATAGATGTATCTTATATTGCCGCTGTTGTAGCTTTTCAACACAATACCACTTCATCTGTGGTGGTGCTAACACCACCACAGAAAGGAATTAAACTAAAGAGTACAGGGTTTCCAGTGAAGCTTTACTTGTGGATTCTGAAATTCAACTTTTAGGTATGATAGAATGATTCTCTGTTTGGTTTCCTTTCCTTCTTTTTTTTCATTTAAAGCATAAAAACCTTTTTTTTTTTTAACTTGTGGGTCACACAAAAACAGGAGACTGCATGGATTTGGAACAATCTTTATGCCACATTTTGATATGGTTTGGATGTCCCCCGAGGCTCTGTATTTTGAAATTTAACTTCCTGTCTCTTGCCATGTGGAGCCTCAGGACTCTTTCCAGCAAGAAACGTCCATCACCGGATGCCACATTCTAGTCCTTGCACCTCCAAAACCATGGTTAAAACAAACCTGTTTTGTTTATGAACTTTCTCAGCCTCAGTTATAACCTTATAGTAATAGGAAGCAAACTAATATACTTTTTATACTATGAAAGATATTGATTCCAGGCCAAGTTATGTCTTACCTCAGAACTGATATTTAAATCAGTGAGTATCATGTTTTTCCATCTTCCCAATACAGCATTCTTACTGTATTTCTGGGGTTTCCTCTAGATTCTAGTGAATATCAATTAATTTGTGGAGAAATGAAATATTGCTTGTATATTTGGGGGGGATTTTCTGTGTTCAGACAACATATTATGTTGTCTCAAAAATATACTTCTCTTACTTTATTTTCATTACTTATTTCTGCTCTTGTTATATTGTATTGGTTTGGACCCCCTGTAAATTTTGAGTGAACATAGTAGTGCTGAGGATTTTTTATAGTCCCCAATGTCAACAAGAAGTCTCCATGTCTCAAAATAAATATTAAAATTAAAAAATATATATATTTGTGATTTAAAATAATTATTAAAATTGAAAAATACATTTGTGATTTAATAAAAATACAATTTTAATTATACAAAACAAAGCAAAAATAATGTTAAAATGAAAACATAAAATGACAATCAAATGCCCTTTAAGATGCTTATACAATGTATTGCTCTTATACTTAAGTGACATGTGGCTATATGTTTTGTTCTTTTTTTTAATATTACTGAGGATTGAACCTACAGGTCTTCAATCACTGAGATATATCCTCAGCCTTTATTTTTATTTCATGAGACAAGCAGTCTCTTAGTTGCTCAGATTGACCTTGAAATTGTGATACTCCTATTTCAGCCTCCCAAATCACTGGGACTATAGGTCTGCATTACCACACCCAGCTGACAATGTGTATTTTTGCATAACTCTAAATTTTGCATATAAAGATATTTCCTCAAAACTTGAAATTGTAGAAAATGACATTTTTATTTCAGAAGGAATCTTTAATTTATATTGTCATTTAGAGCTCTACTAAAACAATTATCATCTCCCCAGTTGGGACTTTCCTGTTGATTGCCATTCATTTATAAGCATCTTAAATTAATCTTTTCATTTGTATGCCTATGTGATAATTGTCTGCATCTTTCAACCAAGTTCTTTGGGACTGGGAACTGTGTCTGTTTTATTCATGGCTGAAGAGTTACAGCCACTTTCCTAATATGTAGAATAGTACTTGGCCTTTGGTGAGTATTCAGTTTTTATTTGTGTGCAAATGAGAATAAATAATTTACCTAATTGGAAATATGCAAAGTTACTTTAAAACATGGAAATAATTGTTAAGTTACTAACCTTTCTAATCAAATTTATTAAAAATCATTTGCCAATATATAGAGAGAGCTAGGAAATTCTAAATCACAGCAAAGGTGACCACGTACTATTCAAAAAGATTGTTACGTAAGGATTTAGCAAATCCCTACCAAGAGGCAAAGCCGTTTTTAGCCACAGGAATGGAGATAAGCAGGTGAGTAAATCTAATGTGTCTCCGTTGTAGAGCTATTCATCCTGCAAACAGGGCCTTTTTAATATTCATTAACCACTTTGCAAGGATTTTCATGTTGTTATCTCTATATGCTGTGAATGAACATCTAAAATTTCTTTTAAATCTTTTTTTTCCTCCTAATTCTGTGCTGACAAGTCCATTATCTGAGTATGGATTATCACTGCAAATATATGTATTTACAGTGGAAAAGTGTTCTGATGTTATACTAAAGTAATCATGCTCCTCGAGTTCCTATGTGTGAGTGTTTGTAGAACAATACTCACTCTGGAAAACTTTCATTGCTTTCTCTACCTTCCATTTCACACAATCCCTACCAAAACCAATTCTTCATTAAACAAGTATAAAGTGGCTTTCCATCATACACCTGGGCCATTCTCTTCATCTTGGAGATTCTGGCCACAGTGTAGAGAACATACATTAAAAAGTGATTTCAGCATTTTTAACCTTTTTGTTTTCTTTCTTTGTAGTGCATCTTCGGGAAATTTTTTATAGAGACTTCAACTATGAATGACTTCCTGAGAGAAATCTATGTGGTTGGTGTCAAGAATATGTCCATGATCTTGCTCCTAATTGGGAGACACTTTCCCCCGGCTGCCATTTAGAAATACAAGCAGAAACCAGACCAGAGGTCAAGTAAAGTAACATTGAGAATCAAGACTGGACAAAAGGAGCCCTTAAAGATGAGATCATCCTAGCCAAGTGTGAACCAGCAATGTTTTGGGACTACCCTCCTACATACTGAAGGCATGACATTTCTTTTATATGATGAATATTTCTTTCAGAGATCATTAGGATTTCATATTCGGTATGGTGAGCATTTTTTTCCTGTTAGCAAATATTTCAAATTGTGATAAAAGTGTCCTACAAAGTCATGAGAGATACATGATTAAAAAGCATATCATTCTGTTATCCATATGTGTCACATGGACTTACAAATATTTCTGTATTTGAAGTTCTGTCAGCTTAAGAAAGTATATTTCTGTAGCTCAAGAAACTAAAAATTACAAAAATTATCAAAGGTCATAGTAGTATGGTACATTGTATGTTTGCAAATGACCATAACAGATATTATGTCTGTGGCAATGGAGTCCAGCCTTTCTGAGTGTGGAACCCCATGGGATGCAATTCTTGCAGGATACCACTGTCATGTGCAAGTGGTAAGAAGGTTCTTCCTGGGTATGGATAGCTCCCTCCACATCACAACTCAGTCAGAATCTCTGATATATAAGCTCAATGAATAAGTTAGTTGCCAGTGGTATCCTGGGAAGTTGAGAATATTGAACCTAGTATTTAAGAAAACAAAATGCCTAATGTTCATATCTATGCATTTAGAAATCTGTGCAAATTTAGTATTTTACATAATTCAAATTTTTAAGTGAAATCAGCCTAATAGAAAAAGAACACTTGAAATGAAATTTAGAAAATATGCTTTACAATTTTTCTAAGACTTGCAATTTGAAATTGAAATAATACCAAGATTATATACAAATTTGCCATTTAGGGTATCATAATATTTGACACTTAGGATAACTTGAACTTTACTAACTGTAAGGCTTTAAATTAATTATGCTTTAAGACTTCATAAAATACTAAGGAAATTTCATCATTTAGAAAATTGACATACTTAAAGAGAAAATCAAACATGTTTTATAAATGTAGCTAAATGATAACAGGCTCATAACTAGCATAAATGTCCCTGTTCATGCATTGTGAAAAACTGCTAGATTGATACTTAGGATTAAAAAAAAAGATTTATAAAGTGGAACCTAAAAGTTCAAAGGAGTGTGTTTTTAAAGTTATGTCTTTAATAAATTGAGTACTAATTCAAGGGCATGAAAAAGTTTATTCTGATACTTTTTCTTTCCACCAAAGACACAATTAACAGGGTTTGACTTCTTAGGTTGCTGCCTCAGAGGGAAATATATTCTCATCAAGCTTTTTTTCGTGTGTCAGGAAAAATTCTCTCTGCTAGAGTAGGATAATGTATTAGCATCCCGGTTTCACATATTAGTTAGATTGCTCCATTAACATCAATGAATGAACAGGAAGGCACTGAATTTATTTTCATGACAGAACTCCATTTTTACAGTGTTTGGGATCAAAGCCAGTGCCTTGCACACACTGGGCAAGTGCTATACCACTGAGCTATATCCCCTGAGTGCTATTTTGGCATTGGCTCAGCCTCTTGGGGGATAGCACATTTCCCTTCAAAGGAGGGATGTAGATGCTTTTATAAATCTATACTATTCATTTGGAAATGTCATAAGACAGACATGATGTTTATGGTGTTTTCTACCTATATTTCAATTTATACTAACATCTTTATAAAATAAAAACTTCTACTCTACTGGAAGCAATACCAAAGGTCAGACTTACCTCTCCTCAAGATATTCTTTGAAAATTTAAGACCATTTAATTAATGCTCAACAATATGCTCAGTGTGTCTTTGAAGTTTGACTGGTCACAATGGCAGCAACCATTTAATAAAGTAAAGAAAATCAATCTTCTACCCTGGAAAATTAAAAAAAGGAGAAAACAAAATTAATGAACTTTTAATTTAGAAAATTGTCCTTTTTCATGTGAAAATGGAACAAAATAAAGTGCAGGAATAACTCCTCAGGCAAAGATGGGGTTTGGGCCATCATTTTGCCAATCTGTCATCTGAATAAGGTTAGTTTCATCTGAAGCTGCATAACCTGAGCCTGCCAAGACTCACCATGTGGCCTGACCCATACTTTTCTGACCTATACACACCTTCCCCTCACAGCTACTCAAAATCAAGATGGCCTTTGAATTAAGACTTTTCATTTTCATCTTAACTTTATGAGAGTTTATTTTCAGTCATGTAATAAATTTTACAAAATACCACTGATTGTGTCAAAACAACTACATTTTGAGTAGTGTTTCATTATTAATAAATCATAAAGTCATTTATGATGGCATTCAATCACTGAGCCACATCCACAGCCCTATTTTGTATCCTATTTAGAGACAGAATCTCACTGAATTTCTTAGTGCCTCTTCATTGCTGAGGCTGACTTTGAAATTATGATCCTCCTGCCTCAGCCTCACCAGCTGCTGGGATTACAGGAGTGAGCCACTGTTGCAAGCAAATACACATATATTTGTATGTAGCTATAAGCATCTTTTCTTAAACTAATACAGAAGAGTAACGGATGTGACTGTATATATGCATCCTATTAATAGTTAAAACAATGCACACTTTTTGGAACACAAAAACTCAACACTATGCATTGATTTGCTGAATAAGCACATAAAATAAAATCAGTCAGTGTTATACACTGTCAAAATGAAATGATTAATATCCTGATTAACTTTTTAATAATTCTATGCTATATGCTTTGTGAATGTTCACAAATTAGGGTAGGCCCCCATCTGTCAAAGCTCCAGTCCATGACCCTCAGTGGATATCTGAATCCACAGATAATATTTAATCCTATACAAACCATGCTACATGCCCTGCAGCATTGCCACATAGTAGCAGAGTTAATTTGTCTTTCTCTGTTTCATGACCTATGCCACTTCAGCATCACTCTGTGTTTTGGGCCATTCATAATAAAACAAGAATTACTTAACACAAGTACTGTGATATCATGATAGTTGATCTAAAAGCCTAAATAGCCACTAATAGGAAGATAGTACATACACTCTGGATACATTGGAAAAAGGATGATTAATATCCCAAATGGGACAAGAGGTGCTTGCACAATATTTCATTAAGCGTCTCAGAAAATGAGTGCATGACTTAAATTTCTTTTTTTTTCTTTTTACCTTTATTTCGTTTATTTTTTTTTTTTCATGTGGTGCTGAAGATTGGACCCATCGCCTCTCATGGGCTAGGCAAGTGCTCTACCACAGAGCCACAAGCCCAGCCCATGACTCGAAATTTCTGGATTATCTCTTTATTCAATTTTCCACTTAATATTTGTGGTGCAGTGTAACTGAAACTGCCAAAAATAAAACTGGGGATAAGAGGAGCCTACCCTACATTGATTGCGAAGGGCCTTATTGTCCAATAGTAGCAAAAAGCTTCATCTGACAGAATAAAGTGATTTTTCCTGAATATCACTGTTGCATGTAGTCTCTAGCTATCAGAAGCAGAACATTTCTGATGTCCCTACTGCCACGCAACATAATTAAACATACTTTTACAGAATCCTACTACAACCAAGGCTGCCTGCTTCTCATAATCACTACATTTTTCAAAATATGTTACATAGAAGAAAAATTAGTTTCCACTCAAGGAACACATACTGTGTTTTGATAAAGGTATCTTCATAGAAATGATTTTCTGTCACTGTGCACAATATTTTAGCCCTGGGCTTTCCATATGCCTCTCTGCTTGTCCAAAGAGTAATTTCCATTCAATAATAAGAAAAATATTTATCTCATAGGATGCTTATTATCAGGACTTGCAAACATTGTCATAGGGATTCGCCAGCTTCCAAGGTCCTATTATGTATACAGCAAAATACTAGACTCTTGAGGGATTCAAAGATGAATAAAGCACAACTGTCGCCTTTGCCCAGGTTTATTAGGAGATGTAGGCCAGTTTTACCAATGACCACCCCACCGGGACACAGATGCAACCCGCCCAGCTATAGAAGTGAGGATGGAACTGTAAAGCCCTGTCTTGCCACAGCCCACTTAAGCCAAGGAAGTGGTGGTGTAAGTTGTGGAAAAGCCAAAGAAAGTACCCAGAGACAGTGTGGGATATGTATGTTTATTAAGGAAAGATGACAGAAATCAGAGACTGCTTCCAGAAGAGTTCAGTGGCGACAGACTGAAATCACTTCCATTCCCTATGTTGTTTTGTTAAGTAGTGCTTCCTCTTCCTGGTGCATTGTGCAGTGGAAGCCATCTGAAGGAGTAGCTCAGACCCTTTCTACAGAGCCTTTAGTTCCATGCTCATTCCCACCCAGATATTCATTTTATATCTTAGGCTGCAGAAGCAGTAACATCTTCAGCATTAGCTTGGTTATTTGGCTTGTATGACCATCATCCCAAAGAGCAATTGTTCCAGCATACATTCAAGAAAGTAGCTTTATACAACACTCATGTGCTTTAGTTCCCAGCCCTCATAGAGAAATTCAGTATCCTTCAAGATAATATGTATCTGGATTTTCTGGCCAAGTCTTGCTAGTATTTTTTAAAATAGATGTGGGACATCCCAGGACATGATGCTTGAGTGTCCACCTCTTCTTTAGGGATGATAAAAGCCCTCATGATGCATGAGCAAATCTTGGTAAGTTTTGACTGGGAAAGAATTTTAAGTGGGTCCTCCAAGATGCAGAGGAAATTGACAAGTAGAAAGTAGACATTTCCAGTGATAAATTTCTTAAATAAAAGCAAGGAAACTGAAACATTGGAGGTCTCTAGGTAACCACTAGTTGACTAGTTGGTTATTGTGTATATTCTATAATGAAAAGAATGGGAAGAACATGTGATCTGAAAGTCCTCAATGGCAGAATGTGAAAATAGAATAAGTTTGATACAACACTTGGGTGAAGGCCCTGATCCCAAAGATGTTTCAACAAGAAGCCTTTGTAGTTAAAGTTATCAGAATGAAGCACCAATGAAAAAGTAAATAAATAAAGTTAAAATTGTGGAGGAGAGGATCTCATGCACATGCCTAAAAACAATTATCATAGAACCAGAATCCTGAACAAAGGCCATTATATTATATCCTTGCAATGCTTATGCAGGGTCATCTTCCCATTGTTTAATCACCATCTTTGTTATTGGTCCCTGTAGCCAAAGATCACTGTTTTCAAAATAAATTATATGCTAGGCACAGTACTGAACACCTGCAATTCCAGCAGCTTGGGAAGCTGAGGCAGAAATATTGCCAGTTGAAAGCCAACCTCAGCAATTTAGAGAGGCCCTAAGCAACTTTGTGAGATCCCATTTCAAAATAAAAAAATAAAAATAAAAAGAGCTGGGGATATTGCTCGGTGGTTAAGTGTCTCTGGGTTCAATCCTAAGTAACAATCAATCAACAAACAAAAAATGAATTATGTAATCTTCCTTTTTGCCTTCAAAAGCTTTCCTTAACCCTGCTTCCTTTGAAAATATTCATAGTTTTCAGGCTCCTGTTTGGCCTGGAAAGGCTCTGAAATTCCCAAATAAATGGCACTATTCACTGGAAAGTCTTTCGTTTACTTATATTGAACACACTTAAAGTTAGGATTCCATTTCTTGTTCAGTTCCCTGTTTATCCAGATGCCTCGCCCATGTTTTAAAACTTTATGTTTTTAATTTAGGATTCTTCAGCAAAACGATCAGGATGGTGTTTAAACCTCTTAACTTGTGACTGTAGGTCAATACTGGAGCTTTGTTGTACATATTATGTACGTGCTACTTGATACAGCATTCCATTGGTTCTCAGAGTTGATATTGTGTGAATAATATGATCCTAAGTTAGTATTACCATGTCAAGAGTAAGAAATTTTAAGTCAAACTGAGTATATGAGATAAGGAAGGTTGAACAATCAGTAAACTCATTCTTTTCTTGACTTTTGTTTAGTGTTGTGTTGTTGATAATATTTAATTTATTTTTCCTCCAATTCTCAACTAGTAATTAAGTCAGGGATTCAAACAAACTGGAAATCTCTTCAAGCTTCCAAGCATTTATTGCTGCTCCAAATATATATTTTAGGTTTTGAGAGATAATCAAAGAGCTCACATTTGGTCTGACTGTTTTTCTTTAAAGTGGGGTAGGTATGCCAGTGGTTTGAGAGGTTGACTCTGGAAATTCTG
The DNA here is from genome assembly GCF_021218885.2 of Marmota monax. Lineage (NCBI taxonomy): Eukaryota > Metazoa > Chordata > Mammalia > Rodentia > Sciuridae > Marmota > Marmota monax. The sequence continues at coordinate 4,248,770 of NW_026695198.1, read as the reverse complement.
ATTAAGATAGCAATATCTTTACTGAGAGAATTTAAGAAAAATACCAGATTACACTTTATAAATTTCTTTCCCATTTTATCAAAGATAAGTTATGATTCAGGATAACAAAGCATAAATTCAAGTCTGAGTTAGTAATTTCTCTGACCTGATAAGAATATATTTAATAATTGATTGTTTTTTTAATAATCTAATGTGTTCAAGATGACCACAATGATAATCACTCCTAAAAGATGAGCAAGTACTTGTTGTAAAATACAATTTTATGTTGCTGCCAGGCTAGGCAAGTGCTCTAAACCAAAAACCATGACTTGCGATAACATAAAATATATAATAAAAATACATTTGCTGTACTATTTCTAGCAAATCACCATTTATTTCTGTCTGACATCTGCAAATCTAGGCTCAGTAATTTATCTGACTACAGCAAGCAATAATATTCTGAAAGGACCTGAATTGAAGGCAGATGATAAATGTTCAAGTTAACCTTAAAGAATGGTCCACAACCTCTGTATTCCCGTATCAAGACATCTGAACCTAACCTGTGCCACATAAATGACCCACTTGTTGATGAGGTCTGCTAAGTCAAGATGGAAAAGCAGATCTTTTCAGAATGTCATTTGTCAGTTAGTCAATCCTAGAATTAGTGTTGTTAAAAGCAGAGAATGTAAGCAATTTCCCATTCTGGCAACAAAATTCAACATAATGCTGAAAAAAATACACAACTCTTAATTATATTGTGAGCACTAAATTAAATTAGATTGATTACACTGATTATATGGCCCTGGGATATGAAAAGTACTCAAAACTTTTTTTTTTTTCACAAAACAAAATATTCTAATGAAGTATAAAATTAGGGCCATTAGATTTCAGAAGGGTGGTCAAATTTTAGGAGATTCCACATTTTATTGCAGATACTTTTATAATACTATGAGAGAATTAAAGCTTGAGTTCCCATGAAAGGAGAAGACTCAGGTATTTAATCCTCTATTTTTAAATTTAAAAAATTAACACGTTAAATATTTAGTGGCAAAATAGCCTTTGAGATTGAAAGGAAAAGGAATTCATAATTTGAAACTACTTTATGTTTCAAATATATGTAACATAGGTTAGTGTAGATTACATAAACACACAGGTTGGAATTAATTAACTCTAATTAGAATCATCAGTCTTTATTGTACCTGTCACTTAGTTCAAAGAATTTTTAAGAAAGCACCCAATAATGAGGAATTTTGTTAGATGTGACTTAGTCAGAAACACGTTGATTTATGAAGTCAGGACCTACATAACCTTCACAAGGTCCTTGGGAAGAAAAAAGATTGAGTCTGATGCAGGGTAGGTGTCAAAATCTACAGCAGCTACTGCTGTTAATTCAGATATAAACATTCTTGTCCAAGTCACTGTAGGACCATGGCAAAGTATAGAAATATTAATTATAAGTATTATGAAAACTTTGGATGTGTTCATGTATGTATGTATGTGTGTATGAGAATTCAACTTTAGGTTGAGTGATTGAAAATAATGGAATTGGTTCCAATAGAAATATGTAAAATGGAAGAATCCAGTGGTTGAGAAAGCTTGCAGGTAGATCACTGGCAACTAAGGGATAATATAGATGAAATGGTCACTGCTTACCTGAGAAATGAGAATAGAACTCAAGGGGCTTATAGAATGCTTATGGATGCATAATCATTTTGAATGAGGAAAAATACACTTTTGTAAACATGAGATGACCAAGAGTAATAGAAATTTACAAAGGCAGAACTCTCTGAGGGAACTGCATTTATGTTCTCTTTGCTGTGTAACAAGTGACCACATGCTGAGCTCCTTAAACCGAGTATATTTATTATCTCACATTGGCACTTGATGAATGGGTCTCTACTCAAGGCCTCATACATTTGAAATCAAGGTGTCTGGTTAATGGGTTCTCCTTTGGAGCCTCAACTAGGGAAGAATGTCTTCCAAGATCACTCAGGTTGTTGGAAGTGTTGATCAGCCTGTACCCACAGTACCACAGTCTGCTTGTCTACTTAGCTATTGACCAGAGGCTGTCCTCAGGAACCAGGGGCCACTCCATCTCCCTGTTATGCTCTACATCCCTGACTTCAGGGAATACTCAGTATCTTCTAAGGAACACCCGATTCTGCCTGCCCCATCTGAATAATATCCCTTGGACTAACTCAAATTTAACTAAATAGTGACCCAGTTGGGCAAGCAATACCCATAATAGTCACAGTCCCTCTCACAGACCAGAGAGTGTACATAGTGGGCAGAGATCTAGGAGAGAATCTTGATTTCTACCTATCACAGGAAGAGAATAAATAAGTAAGGATTTCATGGAGATGTAATATCCAAAGCTCTTTCATATCTTCATATGTAAATCAAACATCCATACACACAGGGAGAAGGTAAGACATCCAGAACAACAAACGCATGAAAGAAAGGATATATACACTTCTTTTTAGTTTAAATGAGTATTGGAACCACTACTCCAGCTCTAAGAAAATATACATTTTTCCCACCTCAAATAAAGATCATTTCAAGTACTTTATAAACATCAAAATCACATTGATAGAATAGTTCCTGTTAATGTCCTTCTGGGAAATATCCTCTGCAAATTTTGCCTCCAGATCTATCAATAATTTTTAAATGAGCTCCATTTAATCAAAAGTAGTTTTCCGTGAGTGTATTACATCCGACACAGTTTTGTATTTGCTTTGAAAAGTAAAATTTCAACCCAATAGAAATTGAAAATTAAATCAAGGATTGTTAAGACTTACCTCCAGAGCTCTGTTTTTGCAGGAACAGTTATAATTGTGAAATGCTACTTCTAGTAGATGATATGGAAATCTCAGAATTTTTCTGCAGTTCAAAATACTGATTGTAATTTAATAATCGATTTCTCCATTTTCTTAAGCAATATGGTAGACTTAATTAAAATGATAAGATGGTCAAATTCTTATGCCTATTCAGAAGTGCTCTCTGGCTCAGAGGGAATGACCCTTGTAAGCTAACAGCAAGTAAGCGTGGGAAGAGGAGGAGTTGTGAGCTCTCATGCCTAACACACCAGTGTCCTCTCATCACCATTTCCTGTGGCAGGTGTATGGCATCCTACATACTACTGCATGTTTCTCAGTCTTCATCTCCTCAAAGACCAATCAGGAATTCTAGAGTATTCTTCCCATAACCTTTTTATGAAAATAAAGTTTTTAAAACATAGTCAACATCCACTGAATGCCAACAATTACTGTTAACGTTATCATAAGAATAAACAAGATTTTAAGTATAGAATTCAGATTAAATTAACTGACCTGTAATCTTGCTTTGGTTAAAAAACTGTTGTCCTTTTATGTTTTATACAATTTTACCTGACTTCATTACTTATTTCTTGTTAGGTTTCTGTTTGACATTCAGCCTCTACCCAAATCTGTTTCTGCCTGTTGAGAAAAATGTTAAGTATTCTTTTTAAAAAAGGAAAAGACACACGTGGACAAACAAAACAATTTTTTTTCTTAGCATTTACTACTTTAGTCAGTTGTTCTTGTGATAAATAAATTGTACTTGATGCCTTAACTAACATTCTTAATGTCTTACACACTTGAAATCATAGCAATTTGCTTTTTTATGATCTTCCACCTCTTTGATAAAATTCCTTTACAAAAGGAGGAAATTTTGTTTTTTGATAATTTATATAATTTATTTATTGGATAAAACCAGTGATTAAATCAAAACATGTAGACTTTCTAATCTCTTCTAAGTAATAGTGATAAATATAACAGAGTAGCAAAATTGGATACATTTATATATAATCCCAAAGTGATGTACAATAGTTCAGAAATCAATATTGCTTTCACGCTGTTTCCAAATATAATATTGTACTAATATTTTGTTGTATCTCAGTGTTTTGAGTGTCACAAAACTCAGAGATAAAGTTTTAGTCAGTGATACAAGCATGTGATATATTCACATTTCTGTTTACTAATTTTGCCCCAGATTTCATCTCAGTACTCAGTATATATTTTCATCTATGATTTTTTTTTACTTAGGCTTTTATTTTTATCTTACTTTCTGTGTATTGATGAATGGCCTATCAAATTCCTTTGGTGAATAAAACATTTAAACATTATCCTTCATTCACAAAAAGAGCAAACAGCCACGATGGTGAATAAATCAAGGGCAAAATAACGTTCTTATTTATTTTTGCTTATGTTTCACAAGACAGATAATAATTTAGATTTTTAAATGACTGGGAAAAGTATGAAGTGAAAGATGTTGCCTTGTGGAATGCAGAACACTTGTGAATGCAAATGAAAACATAAAAAGCCTAAAAATGTGATCAAAAAGAAATATGTCTGTATTTTAATCCCTTCTACAGCTGGAACATTTTAGGAGTGGCCCTGGATTCAATCAAGGGTAGTCCAGTGTCTCCATTTGCATATGTATAAAGGAGCGGTTTGCTGACTCTCTCTTGGCTCTATCCTGTAAATAACATAGTAACCCTATTTGATGCTGAAGGTGAATATCAATGGCTGTAGTCACACACAAATATCTACTTTACTGGAAAAAGAGGATCTCTGACATTGAACATTCATAAATCAATTAGGAAAATCATTCCAACCAGCCTGGGTCCCTGGCCATCACTGGAGGGCACATAAGTAGGCAGGAATACCATGGTTGAGAGGCTGATCATGTCCTTCTGGGGGACAGGGACAGAAGCACAGAGCATGGGGTGTGAAAATCATGAAAGAAACCTGCCTTTGCACTCAGGCAAGGTGATCATCCAGAGGAAGAAGAGGGAGGAGAATAAAAATAAGAGGCCCGCCACACACAGGACTGTGTTTTCAAGCTATGGTGCTACATTTAAGATACAATTTGTAAATCAATGGATGTGTAACTCATGTGATTCTGCAATCTGTGTATGGGGTGAAGGTGGGAGTTCATAACCCACTTGAATCAAAGTGTGGAATATGATATGTCAAGAAATTTGTAATGTTTTGAACAACCCACAATAAAAAATTTAAAAAAAAAAAAAGATACCCTAGAAGATGAGCAGAACACATATGGAAGAAGTCTGAATCTTGATTGAGACAGACACAAAGAGGGAAAATAGGCATGTTCATGCAGACATACATCTAGGACCTTCAGGCATACTAATGCCCATATATATATATATATATATATATATATATATATATATACACATACATACATATATGCAGATCAATATATATAGGATATTAATATATATGCATGCACACACACTATATATATATAGAGAGAGAGAGAGAATGAGAGTGAGAGAGAGAGAGAGAGAGAGAGAGAGAGAGAGAGAGTTGTCGTCAATGGGCCTTTATTTTATTTATTTATATGATGTGCTGAGAATCAAACCCAGTGCATCCCAAATGATAAGCAAGTGCTCTACCAATGAGCCACAACCCCAGTCCCATGGCATATTATTTTTAGTTTTTATTTGTTTATCTTTAGTTTCTCCATGTCCTATTGCAAAATTACCATATTTATATACTATATTTATATATCTGATATTACTATATTTTGAAAACATCCTCTCTGTATATTCCTGTCTGGTTGGAGAAAATGGAAGGAGGAACGCAGGACTTGCTTCTGACATCCTGTATTTCTGTTCTAATTTATCCTGTCTGATGGAAGCTTTGCTCCATAGTATGATGTTTCTTCTCTTAAAATCTGTTCTTTCCACCTTCTCTCCCTTTGCATTTCTCGATTAATCATATCCTACATATCATACTGGACTACTTTCCACGTGTCAGGCTTGACAGGTGCTTTCAAACACTTGCCTTTCTGAAATGCCCTGCTCTTTCTCTTCAAGACCAAGTTCCCCTTGATCGATGATCACTTTAAATATCAGTCCTCTGAAGACTTCTGCAAACAACTTGTGTCACCACGACATTCGAGATCACAGCAAATATTTCCTTACTTGTTCTACTTAAGATACTTCATGCTGACAAGAATTTTATTGAATCTTAAATTATTGTTTTATTTTTATCACTCTCATTATATTCTGAAATGCTTGAAAATAATTATGATTGACATAACATTTTTATCCACCACAGTGCCTAATATAAGTTTTTTGTACAGTGCGCACTCAAAAATTAGTCACCAAAATTTTGGTGAAAGTTATTGTGATATTTGTTTCTTTAGGAATTTAGTTACAATGTTGTTAAAAAGAGGCACCCTTGAATAAAACATGTGAGATGGAATGACTTAGAAATATTTAATTATCTCTCTTCATTGCTAATGTCTCACTAAAGTCATAAAATTTTAAAAATTGGAATTTATGTGGAGCATTACTCACAATATTAATTTCATAAACTCAATTCACTTGAAATTGAGAAGTTTGAAACTAGGATAATGTTTTGGAGCTCTTAGAAGTTATAGTTTGAAAAAAGTTAATACAAATGTTTCAAGTAAACACCAGATATGAAATATGGTTTGCAAATATAGAACACACTTGTATGTAAGTGTTAACTTAATCAGAGTAACCAAAAATCTTAGTATTACTTGTTTTAGTATTGTATACTGGCAATTTTCCTTTCCAATAGGAAATGTTTAAACTCATATTCCCGTGTGCATATTTTTAAAACAGTTCTAGAAGCTTGAATATCACCCTGCTTAAGTTCTTCTAGTTTATGGGCTACAAACAAAACCACTCTGTCCCTGAGAGCTATCATAACATAAAGATGATGAGAATGGGAACTTGGTTACATATTCAGAGTGGCAGGTGTGAGACCCTGTGTTCTGGGTCTGCAATGCACTACCCTCAGTGCTCCCAGTCTCGAGGCATGACACATCACTGAGACTTCTGCAATGTGGCAATCTGCCACTCATATTATCAATATTTACTCATCCCCAAACACCCAGAAACCACAGGTAAGACCTCCATCTTAAACTCCTAAGGTCTCTTTGTGGGAAGACAGCTATACTTTCCTGGTGTCTCCAAATCTACAGTGTTTTTCTCTCTTTTTAGCCAGTAGGTGTATGCTACCACTTTCTTGAAACCATCTTATTATCGTGGGAAATTCATACCCTTCTTTCTTCCCAGGAAACACAGAGTAAGCAAGTAGGATGGGATTATTTTCATAACACACAGACTGAATATTCTTTATGCAAATGCGTATGACCAGAGTGTTTCAGGTTTTGATTTTGATTTTAGTTTGGAATATTGACATATACATAATGACATGTCTGAGGAATGGGAACCAAGTTTAAACATTAAATTCATTTATGATTCAAATAAAGTTTACACAGATAGTAAAAGTAATTTTTTGAAGACAAAATGAAAAATGAGTTTATTTTTCCATACATGAGAATAGATTCTGTTTAGACATAGTTATGCAAACTTGGAGAATAGATATTCTAATTAGGATCTCAGTCTTGTAGATATACACCATGTTGAGTTTCACTATGTCCTATTCATAAATGTGCATAGAAAATTTATATCACAATTCATTCCATTTTCTTTCCTACTCCTATCTCACCTCAATTCCCTTTATTCCCCTTTGTCAAATCCACTGAGTTTCTATTCTCTCACATTCTTGCTGTGTTTTAGCATCCATATATCAAGGAACACTTGACTATTTTTTTTTGAGGGATTGACTTAATTCATTTATCATGAGAGTCCCCAGAACCATCTGTTTACCAGTGAATGTGAAAAAAAAAATCCTTCTTCTTTATGGCCAAGGTAATATACCATTGTGTATATTAACCACATTTTCTTTATGCATTAATCTGGTGATGGACACCTAGGCTAGTTCCATACCTTAGCTATCGTGAATTAAGCTGCTAGAAACATTGTGTGACTGCATTACTCTACTGTGCTGCTTTTAAATATTTTGGATATATATACATAGGAGTGTGGTTCCATTTCCAGTTTTTTAAGGAGTCTCCATACTGCTTTCCATACTGCCTGGATCAATATGCAGTCCCACTAGCAGTATATGAGTATACCCTTTTCCCCACATCCTCACCAACATTAAATGTTACTTGTACTCTTGGTAATTGCCATTCTGCCTGGGGTGAGGTGAAATCGGTGTAGTTTTAATTTGCCTTTTTTTAATTTCTAGAGATGTTGAACATTTTTTAATATATTTGTTGACCATTTATATTTTTTCTTTTGAGAAGTATCTGTTTAGTTCCTTTGCCCATTTGTTAATTAGCTTATTTGTTTCTTTGATATTAAGTTGTTTGGGTTCTTTTATACCTTGACAAGCTTTATCTGAGCTGTGGTAGCCAAGATTTTTCTCCATTCTGTAGACTCCCTCTATACACTCTTGACTATTTCCTTTGCTGTGAAGAAGCTTTTTAGTTTGATGTCATCCCGTTTATTGATTTTTCATGTTTTTGAGGTGTGGATTGATAAATACAATCAATAAGAGTATAAGTTATAGGTTATAGATTAGTAAAAAATAGAGATTATTGATATAAGATTTTGATAAGTGAGATAAGAATGATAAAGCAAGAATTGTCATAAACAGGCCTAAGACTCCATTTTGCTGCCTTCTTTAAAAGAAAAAAAAAAAACTGTTACAAGAGCTGTTTCTGAGAAACTGAAATGAAAGCTGTTTTTCTTACAATATATTGTTTTCTGTACTTTGTATCCCACAAAATTTACTCAGTCCAGGATATGGTGGTCTTGGTGACCCAAGACTTTGAAGTAGATTTTTGCCCCTACTAACCACCTGCTTGAACTCACGATACAGTTGCCTAACACCTGTTCAGACCCAAGATGTGGTTAACTGAGTTGCAAAGCTAACTGCTTTTATCTAGCTTCTGTAACTTGCTTAATTGCTGACTGGAAAATTCCAGTCCTCCTTAGGGCTCACATGTCCTGCTTACTATTGGCTTCCTTGCATGACGACAGGAAAAATCCCTGAGCTGTGGTTTTCATTCTTAAGTTTTTAAGACACCGGTCTGGAAATTGCTGTTCTCCCATAGAGCTTCAGTCTCTACGGGTGGGTGATGGTCCCTGGCCAGATAAATAAAGCTCCCTTTGATTTGAACTCAGACTCTGAGTGTTTCTTGAAGCAGCTCCCCATAACAATTTTATTTATTACACTTTCAGGAGTCCTATTGAGGAAGTTGTTTAATAAGTAGACATCTTGCTGGGTGTGGTGGCGCACACCTGTAATCCCAGGGACTCTGGAGGCTAACGCAGGAGGATCATGAGTTCAAAGCCAGCCTCAGCAAAAGTGAAGTGCTAAGAAACTCAGTAAGACCCTTTCTCTAAATAAAAAAAAAGCAGAGCTGGGGATATAACTCAATGGTTGAGTGCCCCTGATGTTAAGCCCTCATACCAAATAAATAAATAAATGAGCAGACATATTAGAATGTCGGACCTATATTTTTTCTAAGAAGTTCAGGGTTTCTGGTTTAATGACTAGGTCTTTGATCCACTTTGAGTTGATTTTTCTGCAGGGTGAAATAGGGGTTAAATTTTATTCTATTGCATATGTCTTTGCAGTTTTCCCAGTGCTATTTGTTGAAGAGACTATCTTTTATCCAATGAACACCTTTGGCACCTTTGTCTAGTATGAGGTAAGTGTAATTATGTGGGTTTGACTCTGTGTCTTCTATTCTATCTATTGCTATCTATTGGTCTTCATTCCTGTTTTAATATCAATACCATGCTGTTTTTGTTACTATAGCTCTGTAGTATAATTTGAAGTCTGGTATTATGATGCTTCCTGCTTCACTTTTCTTGCTAAGGATTGCTTTGGCTATTCTGGGCCGTTTAATTTTTTAAATAAATTTTATGACTGCTTTTTCTACTTCTATGAAGAACATCATTGTAATTTGCATACGAATTGCATTAAATATGTATAGGGCTTTTGGTATTATGGCCATTTTGACAATAATAATTTTTCCTATCCAAGACCATGGGAGATATTTCCATGCTGTGAGGTCTTCTTTAATTTCTTTCTTGAGTGTACATTTTAGAGAGCTTTTAGCACTTTTGTTAGAATGATTCCCAAGCATTTTGATTTTTTGAGGCTATTGTAAATAAGCTAGTATTCTTAATTTCCCTTTCAAATGATTAATGCATAGAAATGCAATTAATTGGTATTAACTTTATAATCTGCTACTTTGCTGAATTTATTTTATTATAACCAAACAGGATTTTTTCTGATGAACCTTTTTTGGGGTCTTCTAAATATAAGATCATGTCATTGGCAAATAGAGACAGTCTGAGCTCTTCTTTTCCTATATTAATCCATTTAAGTTATGTCTTTTGCCTAATTGTTCTGGCTAAAGTTTCAAGGACTATTGTCACATCTTCCAGATTTTAGAGTGAATGCTTTTAGTTTTTCTCCATTTATAATGATATTGGCCTTGTGTTTGATGTATATAGCTTTTATAATGTTTAGGTGTATTTGTATTTTTTTCCTATTGTTTTAAACATGAATGGATACTGTATTCTGTTAAATGCCTTTTTTGCATGTATTGACATAATCATGTGATTCTTGTACTTAAGTCGATTTATGTGGTGGATTACATTTAAGAATTTCTTTATGTTGAACCAACCCTGTATCCCTGTGATAGAACAACTTGATAATGATTTGTTTTTGTATGTGATTTGCCAGCATTTTACTAATAATTTTTGTACCTATGTTCATTAGTCTTCTTTCTTAGATGTGTCTTGGTCTGGTTTTGACAACTGGTGATAAAAGCTTCATAGAATATGTCAGAAGAGTTCCCACTTTTCTATTGTATCGAGTTACTTGTAGAGGATTGATATTGTTTCTTCTTTAAAGGTCTGGTAGAACTCTAATGATAATTTATTTGGTCTTGAATTTTCTTGGTTGGTAGGATTTTGATGGCTGCTACAATTTCCTTATTTGAAATTTGTCTCTTTAGATTTTCTACATTCCCTGGTTCAATTGGGTAGGATATATGTCTCTAGAAACTTTTTCAATGTCTTCAAGATTTTTTAGCTTATTGGATTATAACTTTTCAAAATAGATTCTGATTATCCTCTGTATTTCAATGTGTATGGTGATGTTTTCTTTTTCATCATGCATTTAATAAAGTGAGTTTATTATCTCTTTTATTAGTTTAGCTTACGTTTTATCAATTTTGTTAGTTTTTTTCAATGAACCAACTTTTGTTGCATTGATTTTTTTGAAGTTCTTAAATTTCAATTTCATTGATTTCAGCACTGATTTTAATTATTTCCTGTCTTATATTTATTTTGGTGTTGATTAATTCTTCCTTTTTCTAGCTTCTTAAGATGTAATATTATATTTCACATTTTCTTTATCCATTCATCTACTGAAGGGCATCTAGGTTGGTTCCACAGTTCAGCTATTGTGAATTGTGTTGCTATAGACATTGTTGTGACTGTGTCCCTAAAGTATGCTGTTTTTAAGTCCTTTGAGTATAGACCAAGGAGAGGGATAGCTGGGTCAAATAATGGTTTCATTCCCAGTTTTCCAAGAATTCTCCATAGTGCTTTTCATATTGATTGCACCAATTTGCAGTCCCACCAGCAATTTATGAGTGTGCCTTTTCCCCCACATCCTCACCAACACTTATTGTTATTTGTATTATTAATAGCTGCCATTCTGACTGGAGTGAGAAGAAATCTTAGAGTAGTTTTGATTTGCATTTCTCTCATTGCTAGAGATGATGAATATTTTTTCAGATGCTTGTTGATTGATTTTATATATTCTGAGAAGTGTCTGTTCAGGCCTTTGGCTCATTTATTGATTAGGTTATTTGTTTTTTTGGTGTTAAGATTTTTGAGTTCTTTATATATTCTAGAGATTAGTGCTCTATCTGACTGGCATGTGGTAAGAGTTTATTCCCAATTAGTAGGCTCTCTACTTTGGTATATATATACACAAAGGAATATTATTCAGCATTAAAAGAGAATAAAATCATGACAATTTCAGTAAATGGATGAAGCCAGAGAATATAATGCTAAGTAAAATGAGCCAACCCCCAAAATCCAAATGCCAAATGATTTTTCTGATTTAAAGATGCTGATTCATAATATGCTCTGGTGGGGGGAAGGGGTAGCTGGGAGGATTAAATTAACTCTAGATAGGGCAAAGGAGAAAAGGGGAGGGGGGAAGAAAGGGGGCATAAATGTAGGAAAGATGGTGGAATGTGATGGTCATGATTACATATATGAAGACATGAAGGATGTGACTCTACTTTGTGTACAACCAGAGACATGAAAAAGTGTGCTTTATATGTGTGATATGAATTGTAGTGTGTTTTGTTGTCATATATAACAAATTAAAATTAAAAAAATAAAAAGATAGATTATTCATTTGGTATCTTTCTCTTCTTTTAATGAATGGATTCAATGCTGTGATATTTCCTCTTACAATCACCTCTGTAGTTTCCCAGAGATTTTGATATGTTGTATGTCTATTCTCATTTGCTTTTAAACATTTTTCTATTTCACCCTTGATTTCTTCTGCTATCCATTAATCATACAACACCATATTATTTAGTCTCCAGGTGTTAGAGTAACTTTTATTTTTTTATCTTACCTCAGATTTCTAATTTTATTCTTTTTGATCTGATAGAATTTAAGATATGATCTCTATTTTTTGTGTTTATTAAGAGATGTTTTGTCTCTTAAGATGTGGTCTATTTTAGAAAAATGTTCCAAATGCTGCTGAAAAGAAAGTGTATCAGTCATTGACAAATGAAACACTCTCTATAAGTCTGTCAATCTTAATTATTAATTGTAATTCTTAATTATACAGCTTTTTAATTTAGTTTTCATTTGGAAGATCTGTCCAGTGATGAGAGAGGTGTGTTAAAGTCACCCAGTGTTATTAGTATTGTTCTCAGTTTGATTCTTGATATGGAGAAAGTTTGTTTGATGTACACCATTGCTCCATTATTTGGGGCATAAATATTTATGATTGTTATATTTTGAAATTGTATAATTCCCTTATGCAGTATGAAATGACCTCTTAGTATCTCTTCTGAGTAACTTTGGTTTAAAGTCCACTCTATCTAATATGAGGATGGAAATTCTGCTTGTTTACAAGATCCATGTGAATGATATGATTTCTCCTATCCTTTCACCCCTAGTCTATTGATGCCTTTGCCTATGTGATGAGTCTTTGGAGACATCACATTGTTGGGTCATTTTTTTTCTTTCCTCCTTTTTTTTTATTAGTCTGCCAGCCTCTGTCTTTTGATTGATGAGTTTAGGCCATTTACATTAGGTTATTATTGAGATATGAGTTTTATTTTTATTGAGAGATGAGTATTCTTGGCATCCATTTTAATTCAGACCCTGGTGTGTGTGTGTGTGTGTGTGTGTGTGTGTGTGTGTTTTCAAGATCTTCTAGCTTCTAGGGTCAAGGTTGAGAAATAGGTTAAAATTCAAATTAGTTCACCTCTGTTGCCTGACATTTTTGTCCAGCAGTCTTTAATATTCTATCCTTATTCTATATGCTGAGAATTTTCATAATTATGTGCATTGGTGTGGATTTTTTGCAGTTAATATTTGGAGTCCTAATATACCTTCTGTATTTGATTTTCCATTTGATTCCTAAGGTTTGGAAAATCTTCTGATATTTTTCCATTGGAAAAAAATGTGTATTTTTTCTTTTCTTTTTCTTTCTTTGTTGTTTGTTTGTTTTTATTTCAGAAACTTCATCTATCCTGATGAATCTATATTTGGCCTTTTAATGTTATCCCATATTTTTTTGAGAGAGAGAGAGAGAATTTTCATATTAATTTTTTTTTTTTTTTTTTTTTTTTAGTTTTCGGCAGACACAACATCTTTGTTTTGTATGTGGTACTGAGGATCAAACCCGGGCCGCATGCATGCCAGGCCAACTCACTACTGCTTGAGCCACATCCCCAGCCCATCCCATATTTCTTGAAAATTCTATTCATGTTCTCTTAACATCTCCCAAGTTGTCTATTCTAGTAGTGATGCTTTCCATTAAATTTTTAATTTAATTTACTATTTTCTTTGTTTGGAGTATTTCTATTTGGTTCTTTTTCAGAATATTTATCTCTTTATTGAAGTGGTCTTTCACTTCCTGTATTTTCTCTCTGAATTCACTCTTTACATGATTTTTTCCTTGACAGATTTGATAAACTGTGAATGTTCTTCTCCTTTTCTGACATTTCTCATAATGTGTTGTCAACGTATTTTGTTATTCAGGTATTTTGGTTGTTTGAGATGCTTTGTTCCCTTGCTTTCTTTGTGGTGTTTGTGTATCTACCCATATGAGTCTGAAATGTCAGAAATTTTTCCCTGGGAACATATAGTGTTCCTAAAGGTTTCTAGTACCTCCTGGTTTAGGGGAAGACAAATAATAACAAGAACCAATGGAAACACTATGAAGCATTAAACTAAATAGTTATGACATCTAGAATGTTAATTGGCACAATAAATGGAAATGGAATGGTAAGAAATTGCCAACAGTGAAGACATTAGGTTTGAAAGGGTTTGCTATTTCTAGAGGTGAACAGAGAGAATGCTAAAGGGATTTATGATATAATCATCATGAGGGAGAAAGAAAGAAAGTAGAAGTAAAAAATTAAAGAAAGTATGAATAAGAGAATAATAGAATTTAGCTGGAAGCAAAAAAAAAAAAGAAAGGAAGAGAATAGAGAAATAGATGAATGTAAAACAATACAAAACCAAAATGTACTAATCAAAACCAAAACCCTACCCCTCAAAAGAGAGTGATGATGAATAATTACCTTCAAAAAATGTTAGAAATGAGAAATATGAGTTTTGTATGCATATATACAAATATCCATGAAATATCCATTCAGCATAAAATGGGGGGGGGATAGAGAAACAACAACAACAAAAAATAAAAATAAAAATTTAAAAGTTTTTATTTTTGGTGGTGATCAAAAATTGTCAATGAGAATATATATTCATTTTCTTCCCAAATGCCTTTCTGTTTTGTTCTTGAGGTACGTACTGTGCATAAGAATAAGAGCCATAGGATTGTCAAGTCCTCCCTCTTTTTGTTTTGCTGTTCAAGTGGTCAGTTGGGTTTCAAAAATACTTAGCTTCCATTCTTTGCAGAATGAGGTGGAGTGTGTTGGAGATGGTTTTTCCCTCCACTCTCAGGGCACAGTCACTATAGAGTTCTGTGAGAGGAGTTCCCAGAGACAGAGATCCTCAAGATGGGATTTAGGTCTAGTTCGGCCCCAAGTATTTAACTGAATGGTGATTGCTCTGAAGAACTTAAATCAGCACACCTCCAGTGCCTGGCATCTGCTAATTTACACTGGAAGTCTGCACCCCTGGAGTCTCCCCCTGGTTCCACTT
Source organism: Marmota monax (assembly GCF_021218885.2). Classification (NCBI taxonomy): domain Eukaryota; kingdom Metazoa; phylum Chordata; class Mammalia; order Rodentia; family Sciuridae; genus Marmota; species Marmota monax. The sequence continues at coordinate 4,233,466 of NW_026695198.1, read as the reverse complement.
GTGTGGAGGATGAACCAATCCTTCACCTCCTCCACCACCCTTGACTCTTGTCTTCCTCAGCCTCCTGGGTTCAATCTCAAGCACACAGTGAATCCCACCCCCCCCCGAACAAATTTCTGGCCTGCTCCAGTTGGTCCTGAAAGCCACCAGACTCAAAGAATGAGAGATCAAATATCACTGTGGTTTCAATGACCAACCTTCCCCTGGGTAAAACAGTTCTCCACACCTGAATTTCTCCTAGTTTTCTTGGTACACTCTGAGTGATGGATTACACAGGTCTGGGCTTTGAGCTTGGTCCCACAGTCACAGGCCAACCTTGGCAGGAATGCCCCAGCTCTCCACAGACTACCAGGATATGTGCAGCATCTTTCCCTCATGAGGATATAGTGTAGATCACCCTCTGGATCAGTCCAACAATGATCTTGATGTCTGATTTCTCCATACCAAGACATGCCATGGAGCCACATAAAATGTGGGTTTTCTAAGCCCCCTCCCTGATTTGCCTGTGGTGGATATTATCTGGTGGCCTCTGGTGCTGGTGGTGATATTTATATTCATATCCTTATATCCAACCAACTGAGTCCCCAAGGTGTTCTGAGTCAAGTATTAAGTCTCATTAAAATCCCTCTTTTCTCCCAGCTCATGGAGAAACCGTTATCCACTTTTCTGTTCTCAAATCATGGAACATCTTGGAAAACAATATACTCTTTTCTTATGAAATTCTTCTTCTGAAATTCTAGTAAAAGTAACTTTTTAAAGTCTTTTTCTTTTTATAGGATTATTTTACTCATTTAATAATAATAAAACAATTTTATCGTAATTTTAAACATTTTATTGTGTAAATTTAGACAAACTCTTTAATAATTTTTAAAAATAATGGTGTATATTTTTCCTTTCTTGGTGTCACATTGTGTACTTTTCCACTTGTGGCATCATGTTGGCACTCAAAAAGTTTTGAATATTGAAGCACTTAGGCTTTTGAAATTTCAGAATAGGGATGTTCAACTTACCCATGTAAATTCTTCACTGAATCTTACCACTGCTGAGTCTGACCCACAAAATACATGCAGTTTTCCATCTTGAGATTCCTTCAGTATCTCAATAGTCCCACATATAATTTGATTTCTATAACTTATCTATGTGCATGTATCAAGTGTTGAGAGCTTCAATTCCCAAGGTATCTGGGTTCTGCTGAATCCAGGGAAGGTCCTACCCATAGGTGGGACTTTGCTCACACACTCTGTGCTATCCATTCTGTGTTATTGTCCTGGTATACAAAGATTCTCGGAAACTAGGAGCCAGGTTGTTGCCCTAGTCCATCATCTCACTGTTGAGGAACACTTGGAAATTGATTGATTTCTTTTTCCATGTAGATGGTCCAGGCTCATCCTTTTATCCTATCTACTTTGCTCTTTTTTGTTAATAACTCCCTGATGATTCCTTTCTTCTCTCTGCTGCCATATTACCTTAATTAAATCCTTAATGCAACACTTATACTTTGCAAGGTAATCACCAACTCTCCTATTTCTTCTCATTAGGCTCTAAGGCATTTAAAGCAAGTGACCACACAATGATTTTATATCCTGGCAGCCAGTGCTAATTAGAAGAATGTACCTGGATACCTGTTTGTCCTGGACTCTCAGATTCCTCAGCCTGCTTGTCCATGCTCTGCCATATCACCTGGATGGACTCACCTCTGGATTTGCAAAGATCATCAGAATATGACTTCTTAAATGAAGCAGGTCAGCATTTCATTTACAATTTGCAACATAGCAAGTGTTGCAAACACATCAACAGATCAAACAAACCTTCAAAAATCTATTATGCAATATGGACATTTTATGACTATAATCTTAATTATTCCACTAAGAAGGGAAATATGAAGATCTTTATAGTATCCATGTCAAATTGTTTCATGAAATGGCTTTCTTTCATTGGCTGTACAATGAAAGAATGCAAACATGGAGGTAGGAAGTGTTCTATTGGTCATGAGTATTTTTAGGAAGGTTGTGGGACTTGGAATGGATGATATTTTAACATCAATTTTGAAAGAACTATAAACTTACAAAATGCTGAAAGTAGTTCAGAGAGATTGAGAGCTGTTCACACAGCTTTTCCTTTTGATAATATTTTCTATAACCATGCTTCATTTGTCAAAACTAAGAACTTCGCATTGGCATAACACTACCAATTTGCTACAGACTTTATTTTGGTTTCATTTTTCTTCCCACTGATATTCTATTCACTTCCAGGATTCCATGCAGTATTCACGTCTCCTCGTATCCTCCAATTTGGGGTAGTTTTTTAGTCTTTGTATTAATTTTCTATTTTCTGCTGGAAATTACAGCAATCCTAACACTTCAAAATAACACAGATTAATTTTCTCACCTTTCTGCAGACCAGTTGTTCCACTGATTTTTTCTGCAATGGGCTTCACAAGGCAAAAATCAAGCCATTGGTGAGGCCATGTTCCTCTCTGGAGAACTTCCAAGCCCCTTCAAATTGCTGCTAGAATCCAGTCCATGAAGATCTGGTTCTTTTGATAATTGTTGGTGGAGTCATCCTTAACTCCTCGTGGTCTTTGTGCATAGACTCTCAGCTCAGAGCCCCACAGTGCATCCAAACCTCTTCACATATGGGGTCTCTGACTTTCCCTCCTGTACTTGAATATCATTCTCTGATAACAACAGAGAAAGCTTTGATGCTCAAAGGGTTTACAATCTTATATCTGCAAAGTCTCTGACATGAAATTTAACATATTCACAAGTTCCAGGATACAGGCGTGGACATTTGGAGGAAGGGAGGAACAGTCTCCGACAACCACAGTGTCTTCCATGACTTAATACTCCTGAAAAGTACCATTTTTATAATACTATTATTTATAATTATTTTGCAGTTATGATTATCCTTCAATTTGGGTTTGCCTGACATTTTTTCATCACTGAATTGAGATTCAATATTATGAGAAGACTCCCATAGATGGATAGAGAAAGTGCTCCTTTTACCCTTCACATAATCACATTACTGACTCGATCACCTAGGCAAAGGGGGCATCTATCAGGTATCTGAAGTAAAAAAGAACTATTTTCTTCTTTGTAATTCATAAATTTCTTGAGGAAGCAACTTTCAGATTATAAATATTTCTGCTTAAGATGGCGGTTTTAACTTCCCTTATTCCTTCATATTTATTAATTAGAATTCTTTTGGAATGAAAAGTGGCCCCCCTTTATTTTCTCCTTCAGTTATTCATTGCTTAATTAATTTAGTATGGACTCCTCAGTACTTATGTAGTCTATGGATTTTCATATAATAATATCATTGTTTATTTTGTTGTTTGAAGTTTTCTGGGATTCACTCTTAGAAGGACCAGCAGTTTGATTCCTGTGTCTTTCTAAAAGTCCCTACCTCTTATGAGCACTTCTTATTGTGCTGGCAACATAAGCTGTCTCTCATATTTTCATTAGCTCAGGCATGGATCCAGGTATTTCCACAAGAAATAGTTTTATAATTTATTGTCTAATAAACTTATTAGAGCATGACATTTGAAAACTAAGTTATTGGTGAAATCCAAGTACAGTGGCTCACACCTTTAATCCCAGTGATTAGGGAGGTTGAGGCAGGAGGATCCTTGGTTCAAAGCCAGCTTCAGTGACTTAGTGAGGCCCTGATAAAATGATTGAGAATTTGTCTCAAAAGAAGAAATATAAAAAGAGATGGAGACTTGGCTCACTGGGTAAGCAATCTGGATTCAATCCCTGGTCAAAAAAAAAAAAAAAAAGGTGTATTCCGATATAGAGATTTGTCCCTCTTTTTTTCTTACATTTTTAATTACCTTTTCTCTCTTTTCTCTGCTTGCTCCTTTCCGTCAGCATTTTGTGTTAGTCAGTTTTTCCAGACTGTAAGTAAAAGACCTGATGAAAACGACGTAGAGGAGAAAAAGTTTATTTGGGCAACTTCAATATTATGTATAACTATAATGCACTAAAAAATGATTTAAAATATTGATTTGGGTTTATGGTTTTGGTTTCAGTCCATAGTTGGTGGACAACATATCTCTGGGTCTGAGGGGAGGCAGAACATCAGGATATGGTATAGAAATGCTACTCACTACTTGAGAGTCAGGAAGCAGAGACAGAATTTGGATGCTCCCAGCAAACTACTTCCTCCAGCCCCCTACAGTTACAACCCATTAATACATTCGAATTATTAATCAAATGGATTAATAGACTGTTTATGTTAGAGTTCTCATAATCTGATCATGTCACCTCTGAATATCCCTGTATTGTCTCACACGTGAGCTTCAGGGAACACCTCATCTAAACCATAACAACACCAGAATGAGTCTTCTATAAGTGTTGTCACTATATCACCTCTGACCTAAAAAAAAAAATAGTATTGCCATTTTGTAGTTTAACCAATGGTTCTTTTTTTTTCCCCCTTTGATATCAGGGATTGAGCTCAGGGGCACTCAACTAGTGAGCCACATCCCCAGCCCTATTTTGTATTTTATTTAGAGACAGAGTCTCACTGGATTGCTTAGTTCCTTGCTTTTGCTGAGGCTGGATTTAAATTCATGATCCCCTACTTCAGCCTTCCAAGCCACTGGAATTATAGGAATGGGCCACCAAGCTTAGCAACAGTTCTTGAATCTTTGGTTTTGGGACCCTTACACACACATTAAAATCATATTGAGGAACCGAAACCAGAAATTTTATAGGAGTTTTAACTATTGACATAACTATTGATCTGTATAGCATTAGAAATTAAAACTGAAAAAAAAATATTTAAAAATTAAAATATTTGTCTAGTTACAATTATATTTTTAAAAGAAAGTAGAAGCCTTTTTCCAAAGACCACATTTTAATAAATAACACTTGTGTACACACTTGCTGCCTTAGATTTCTTTCTTTCTTTCTTTTTCAATACCAGGGATTAAACCCATGTGCACTTAAATAATGAGCCACATTCCCAGTTCTTTTTACATTTTATATTGAGACAGGTTCTCATTAAGTTGCTTAGGACCTTGCTAAGTGTTTTGCCTTAGACTTCTGACTGCAAATTTCTACTCTCAGTCATTTAATTTGTCAAATCCAAGATATTTTTAAAAAGCCTTTTTAAAATCAATATGCAGTTACTAGGTTATGCATTCTCTGGTTTATTAGGCCCTTTAACCCTTATGTTTTTTTTCCCCAGGGATGCTCTATTCTCCTAACTATCTATAAAACTCCATGGTAATTCTTGTTTCTTCTTCTGAAATCTGACTACCACGTCAAGATTTTCTGTGACTTCCTTTTTTTATGTATTTTAATACATGATTTATCGATTGCTTCTCCAACCTGCATCTGATTTTTTTTCTCGATTTTTCTGGGGGATTCCTAGAGCTACAGCATCAAATATCAGCCAAGTGAGGAAAATTTCCACTCCAGCCCTAAGCCAAACCTTTATTTCGATCCTCAGCCTTACATAGTCATCAGTTTATTACAAATCTATGCATAGATGCTCCTTAAGCATACCCTTCAGCATTCCTTATCCTGAATGCATCATTTTCCCCAAAATCCATTTCCAAAATTTATTCCATATTTGATCAAAATTGAGTCATGAATAACTTTTTATCAACACTTTTCTTCTTTTAAAATCAGAATGATGCATTTTCTTAGTTTTCAATATTGTGTTGTTTCTTCTATTTTCCACAGCTCCTTAAAGGTCACTGAATTATTTAAATAAATTCAAGTTTCTTCAATATTTTGAGAAGTTCTTCTTTCAGTTCTTACTGAAAATATCCAGTCATTTTAAAAATATTGAGACTTTTTCTCTCAGAAAATAATGAATGAAAATGATGGCTTGAATTTTCTTGAAGCAAAATTAATTGTAACAAATCCCATTTAGGTCCACAATTTAATAGTTTTGAGTAACCACACAATTTTGCAACTATTATTACAATCTAAGTTCATAATATTTTTAGCACTTCAGAAAAATTATAACCTTTAATACTCATTCCCTATCACTTATATCCAGTCCTGACAGACAATATTCTACTTTCTGTCTCCAAAGATTGGGAATCATACAATATGTGATAATTTTTGACTGACTTCTTTCTCTTACCATGATATCACAGTTTGTCCAAGTTACAGCATATTTCAATATTTAATTATTTTGCATTGCCAAATAATATTTTATTGTGGTTATATTTTATGTTTTGTTTAACTACACATTAGCTCACAGGCACCCGAATTTTTTTTACAAATTTGGGATATTATGAATTGTATTTCTAATATGAGTATATGTGTAAAAATGATTTTATATGTATGTAAATATTATAATAATTTTGTGTGGATACTTAGAAATAAAATTGACAAATCATGGGTTATATAATGTTCAATATTTTGAAGAACCTCCAAAGTGTATTACAAAGTTGCTGTATGATTTTTTTTAGAGAGAGAGAGAGAGAGATAGAATTTTTTAATATTTATTCTTTAGTTTTCGTCGGACACAACATCTTTATTTGTATGTGGTGCTGAGGATCCAACCCAGCAGGCGCGCATGCCAGGCGAGCGCGCTACCGCTTGAGCCATATCCCCAGCCCACAAAGTTGCTGTATGATTTTACTGGTCTGAATAGCAATGTAAGAGGATCTTCCTGATTTCAACATATCCTTACCAATACTTATAGAATCTGACAATATGTGATAAATATTATATATAGAGATATATATTATATATATATATATATATATATTTATATTATATATTATTTTATATATTATAAATAAATCTATATTTATATATAATATAAATTTATATATATCATATATTTATTTATATAAACATATATATATATGTTTATTTATACAGACACACATTATATATATTCATTCTAATGGGTGTAAAGTTGTATCTCAATGTGCTTTATGTTTATATTTTTCTAATGGCTATTAATTTTGAACATGTCTTCACTCCCTGTTGTACTTTTGCATATATATTTTTGTGTAGAAATGTATATTTAAATTTATTGCTCATTTTTTCAAACCCAGTCTTCTAAAAAATATGAAATCTTGTCATCTGCCATAGCATAGATGGATCTGAAGGACATTGGCAACGGTAAGTAAGTCTGGCACAGAGAGACAAACACTGCATGATATCATCAATATGTGGAATTTCTAAATGTTTACCTAATAGAAGTAAAAAGCAGAATAAGCAAAACAAACTTTGGATTTTGTCAAAAGATTTTTCTGTGTCTATTAAAATGATCATGTTTATTTTTCCTCTGTTAACATTCATAATTAATGTACTTAATACTATTTTTATTGGTTCATTTGAGTTATGTTTGACAGTAGAATTCATTTTTATATAATCATAGAAGTATGGAATATATCTTATTATAGTTAGGACTCTATTCTTATGGATGTACATGATGGTGGGTATTTTTATACTTAGAAAAATATTTTAGATTTATTCCATTGTCTTATCTTTTCCTATTCCCCCCTTCCCTTCTTTCCCTGGTATCTAATGAATATCTATTCTTTCCTTTCCCCACTTTATTGTAGGTTAGCATCTACATATAATTCAAAACATTTGAACATTTGACATTTGGTTTTCTTGGACTGACTTATTTCACTTAGAATAATAGTCTCCAGGTACATTCATTTACTTGCAAATGTCATAAATTCATTTTTATTTATGACTGAATAACACTCCATCATGTATATATACCACATTTTCTTCAACCATTCATGTGGAAGGGTACCTAAGGTTGGTTCCCATAGCTTAGCTACTGTGAATTAGGCTGCTGTAAACATTGATGTAGGTGCTTCAATGTAGTAGGCTGCTTTTCAAATCCTTTGTATATAAACCAATGAGTAGTATTACTGGATCAAATGAAAGTTCCATTTGTAAATTTTTAGGAAGTCCCATACTGCTTTTCCCACCAGCAATATATGAATGTACTCTTTCCCCCACATCCTCACTAAAATTTGGTCTCACTTGTACTCTTGAAAATTGGCATTCTGGTTGGAGTGAGGTGAATCCCAGGGTAGTTTTAATTTGCATCTCTCTAATTGTTGGAGATGTTGAACATTTCTTCATATATTTGTTGAACATTTGTATTTCTTCTTTTGTAAAGTGTTTATTTAGTTTATTTTCCTATTTGTTGATTGGTTGTTTTTGTTGTTAAGCTTCTTTAATTCTTTTTATATCTTGGAAAATAATGTCTTTTCTAAGTTGTAGGTGGCAAAGATTTTCTCACATTCTGTTGGCTCTCTCTTCATGCTGTTGATTGTTTCCTTTGCTGTGAAGAAGCTTTTTAATTTTATATCATCCAGCTCATGGATTAATGATTGTCTTCTTGTGCTTTAGGAGTCTTGTTGAGGAAGACAGTTCCTAAGCCATTATGTTGGATTATAGGGCCTACATTTTCTTCAAGTATGTGCAGGGCTTCTGGTATAATACCTAGGATTATGATTTACTTTGAGTTGGGTCACGTGCAGAGTGAAAGATAGGGATTAAACTTCATTCTACTACATATGGATTTCTACTTTTCCCAGCACCATTTTTTGAAGAGGCTATTTTTATCCAAAGTAGATTTTTGGCACATTTATCTAGTAGGAGTTAACTGAATTTTTGTGGGTTTATATGTCTTCTTTTCCGTTGGTCTTCATGCCTGTTTTGATACCAATACCATTCTTTTTTGTTGTTGTTGTTACTATAGCTTTTTAGTATAATTTAAGGTCTGGTATTGTAATCTTCCTGCCTTACTTTTCTCAAAAAGGATTACTTTGACTATTTTGAGCCTTTAATTTTTCTAGATGAATTTCATGACTGCTTTTTTTTTATTTCTATGAAGAATGTCAATGAAATTTTGATGGGAATTGCTTTGAATCTGTTTAACACTTTTGTTAGTATGGTCATTTTGACAATATTTATTCTGTCTATCCAAGAACATAGGAGATCTTTCAATCTTCTAAGATCCTCTTCAGTTTCTTTCTTCAGTGTTTTGTAGTTGTAGAGGTTCCTTCATATCTTTTGTTAGATTAATTTCCAAGTATGTTTTCAGGCTATTTTAAATGGGCTAGTTTTCCTAATTTCCCTTTCAGCTGATTCATCTTTTAATTATAGGAATGCAATTAACTTATGGGTGTTAATTTTGTATCTTGATACTTTGTTGAATATATTTATGAGCTCTAGAAGTTTTTTGGTGTAATTTTTTTTGGTTCTTCTAAATATAGTGTCATGTCATCATAAAATAGAATGAGCTCTTCTATTCTTATTCCTATCCATTTAATTTCTTTCTTTTGACTAATTGCTCTGGATAGAGTTTCAAGGACTATGTGTAATAAAAGTGGTAAAGGTGGACATACCTCTCTTATTCCAGCTTCCAGAGGGAATACTTTCAGTTTTTCTCCATTTAGAATGATGTTGGCCTTGTAGATGTTAAAAGTATAAAGTATATGTTTGTAAAAGTATAAAAGTATAAGTTTGATGTATATAGCCTTTACAATGTTTAAGTATGGTCAACTACCCCTAGTTTGTCTAGTGTTTTAAACATAAATGGATGCTGTATTTTGTCGAATGCTCTTATGTATTGAGAGAACCTTGTGATTCTTGTCTTTAAGTCTATGTATGTGGTGATTTAAATTGAGCAATTTCTGTATGTTGAATCAACCTTGTATCCCTGGGATAGAACCTACTTGCTCATGGGAACTCTATCTTTTTTTAATGTGTTTCTTAATATGATTTGCCTGTATTTTATTTATGGTTTTTTGCATCTGTGTTCATCACCGATATTGATCTGAAACTTTCTTTCTCTGATCTATCTTTGTCTGGTATCAAGGTAATTTCTAGCTTCATAGAGTGTGTTTGGAAGAGTTCCCTCCATTTATATTTTATGTGACAATTTGTGAAGGATTGGTATTTGCTCTATTTTAATGGTCTGGTAGAACTCAGCTTCCAGAGGGAATACTTTTTTTTTTTTTTTTGGTTCTTCTAAATATAGAGTCATTTTTAGCAGAAAATCTATTTGGTCCTGGGCTTTTCTTTGTTGTTAGGCTTTTGATGGCTGTTTCAATTTCCTTATCTGAATACAGTTGGTGTTATGGTTTAGATGTGATATACCCCCAAAACTCTCATGAGAGACAATGCAATAGATTTCAAGGAGAAAGACTGGGTTATAGATTTAACCTAATCAGTAAATTAATCCCTAATGGAATTGACTGAGTAGTAACTGTAGGCAGATAGGGTGTGGCTGGAGAAGATAGTAATTGGGGATGTGTTTTTGTAACATGGGTTTTTATATTTGAATCTGGTGAGTGAAGTCTCTCTTTCTGCTTTCGCCCTGCCATACTTATCTGCCATAATATTCTGCCTCACTTTAAGCCCCAAGGGATGGAGTCGGCCTTCTGTGGACTAAGCCCTCTAAAGTCGTGAGCCCTTAATTGAACCTTTTCTCCTCTACAGTTGTTCTGTTCTGGTCTTTTAATCATGGTAGTGAAAAAGCAGACTAAAACAGTTGGTTTAAATTTTCTATATCCTTTTGATTTAATTTGGGTTGGTCATATGTTACCAAGAAATTATTAATGTCTTCAAGATTTGCTAGCTTATTGAAGTATAATTTTTCAAAATAATGTCTGATTATCCTCTGCATTTCAGCAGTATCTGTGGTGATATTTCCTTTTTCACCATGGATTTTAATAATTTGAATATTTTTGCTCTCTTCCTTTTGTTAACTTGGCTAATGATTTATAAATTTCATTAATTTTTTCAAAGAGCAACTTTTTGTTTCATTGGTTTTATGAATTGCTTTTTAATCTCAATTTTATTGATTTCAGCTGGGATTTTAACTATTTACTGTCTTCTATTAGATTTGTTCTTGGTTTGTTCTTTTTCTATCTTAAGATGTTATGTTACATTATTTATTTGGTGTCTTTCTATTCATTGATGAATGATCTCAAAGCTATGATCTTTCTTTTTACAATTGCCTTTATAATATCTCACAGATTTTGATATGTTGTATCTCTATTCTCATTTGCTTCTAAGTATCTATTTATTTATTTCTATTTTCTAAAGTCACCCAGTGTTATTGTAGTGTGGGTTGATTTGATTCTTGATATTGAGAAGGGTTTGTGTGATGTATGTAGATGCTGCATTATTTGAACTTTTATATGATTGTTATATACGACTGTTATCTGTTGTTTGTGTTTCTTGTATAGTATGAAGTAATCTCCTTTGTCTCTGCTGATTATTTGATATGAAGATAGACACCCCTGCTTATTTATGATATTCATTTGAGTTATATGGATGTGTTTCCATATGATGTGAGTCTTTTGTAGACAGCATATTGTTGGATCTTGTTTTTTTTAAACTCATTCTGCCAGCCTATATCTTTTGGTTGGTGAGATTAATCCATTGAAATTTAGTGTTATTTTTAAAAGATGATTTATATTTCCTGTCATTTTGATTTACTTCTAGTTTTTAGGTTGAATAAGATTTCTCTTCGCTTGTCTATTCTTCTATAGTTTCTGTCTCTGCTAGTGTTATGGATGTGAGGTATCCCCAAAAATCTCACATGGAAGAAAATGCAAAAAGGTTCAGAGGAGAAATGATTGGGTTTTAAGACTCTTAACCCATTCAGTGAATTAATCACCTGATTGGGGTTAATTGAGTGGTAACTGAAGTGGTAGGGTGTGGCTGGAGAAGAAGAAAATTGGGGTGTGACTTTGGGGTACATATTTGTATCTGAAAAGTGGAGACCTCTCTCCCTACTTCCTAATCACCATGATGTGAGCTGCTTCCCTCTGCCACCCTCTCCTGCCATGATGTTCAGCCTCACCTTGAGCCCTGAGGAATGGAGCCAGGCTTCTATGAACTAAGATGTTTGAAACTGTGAGCACTTAAATAAACTTGTCCTCCTCTACAGTTAATCTGGTTGGGTCTTTGACTGACAGCAGCAAAAAAGTGTGACTAAAACACTTGCTTTTAATTTTTATTTTCCATTTCCACTTCAGGGATATTTCATTAAGTATGTTTTGTAATTCAGCCTTTCTAGTTTAAATTATTTTAACTTTTGTTTATCATGAAAGGTTTTATTTCATCTTCAATTCTGAAGCTTAATTTTGTTGCATATAGTATTCTTTGGGGGCATCCATTTTCTTTCAGAGTGTTTTATATGTTATTTTAATACTTCCAAGCTTTTAGGATCTTGGTCGAAAAATGGGTTGAGATATAAATTGGTTTACCACTAAATGTCACCATCATTTTTCACTAGAGCTTTCAAATTCTACCATTAGTCTGTATGTTAGGTATTTTCAATAATGTGCCATGAAGTGGATCTGTTGTAGTTTTGTATATGGAGCCCTGTATGCCTTCTGTATTGGATTTTCCATCTCATTCTATGGTTTGGGAACTTTTTTGACATTACACCCATGAAAAATTCTACATTCCTTTAGTTTGTGTCTCAAAGCCTTCATATATTTCTGTGAATCTTAGGTTTTGCCTTTTAATGTTATCTCATATTTCTTGAAAGTTCTGATAATGTTCTCCTAACATCTTTTCTCCGTAATCAACTTTATTTTCAAAAGTATACACTTTGTCGTCATTGCCTGAAATTCTATCTTCCAAATGCTCTAATCTCTTCTTTTGGATTTTTAATTTGGTTTACTGATTCCTTCATTTTGAGAATTTCTAATTTATTCCTCTTCAGGGTCTCTATCTCTTTTTTAAAGTGATCTTTTACTTCTTGTTTTTCTTCTGATTTCACTCCTTATACCATCTTATATCTCACATGTCAGTTTAACTATGAACTTTTTATATTCTTTTTTATTTTAAAACTAGTTCTATTACCAAAAAAGTAATTCTTAAAAAAAAATAAAAAGGTGAACAGTTAGAGAAAAAAAGAAAAAAAAAATTATATAGCTAAAAGCTATGATTATCAAATCCCCATGCCATTCTTACTGATATTAACTCAGGGTAGTTTTATAGAACATTGTCATTGACTTCTTTTTTCTTCTTCTTATTTTGTATCTTTGTTAATTAATTAATTAATTTTAATTAGGTATATATGAAAGCTGAATGCATTTTTATTCATTGTACACAATTGCAGCACAACTTTTCATTTCTCTGGTTGTACATGATGTAGTGTCCTACCATATGTGTAAGTTATACATGTACCTAGGGTAATGATGTCCATCTCACTCCACCATGTTTCTTGCCTCCATGCCCCCCCATTCCTCTTTCTCTTTTCCCAATCAAAGTTTCTCCATTTTTTTTCTATGCCCCCACTATTATGGATCAGCATCCTCTTATTAGAGAGAACATTTGGCTTTTGGTTTTTTGGGATTCTGAGTTGTTTGGAATGGTTTGTTCCTCCCTTGTGTATATCTATTGTGTATCTATCCATCTACCAAAATTAGTCTTAAGTTTCTACCTTACAAACTTATAGTATCTCTGTTGGTCTCCAATACCTCATAGATTAGAAGGTGCCAAATAACAGCAATGACCTATGTAAACAATATATAGCAGTACATAGCAATAACTAAGTACTTGGTTCCTTTATGACATGTAGAACATCAGTTGGCTCAATAAACTGAATTGGATCAGCATTTCTATCAGCAACAAGTAAGTAATCATGAATTATGTCTGGCACAAAATCAAACAACAGGTGTTATCTTTGACTTTTGTAGTATTAATTATTACTACAGCATTTGTGGTGGGGGCTGACATTATATATAGCAATTAGTCTAAGAGATGTTAACAATATAGCTAATTAAAAGGAAAAATGAAATTATATAAGCATAGAAAAGGTTTGTGATTTCAATAGGTAAATGTGAGAAATGAAAAAGCAAAAGGATGTGATAGTTAAGCAAATGGAGGAGAAAAACTCTAGATAAAAAATAAAAAGAATGAAATAACAATAGAATTTGGTGATTAGAAAGAGAAAAGGGAGAAAGAGAAACAAATTGAACCTAAAGACAATACAAAGCAAAGTTGAAATATAATAATAAAAAAACCCTAACTCTCAATAGATGGAGCAAGGATATGTATCTACACCTTCAAAAAAAATGCTAGAAATGAGAAAATAGAAACACAAATGTATATATGTTTAAGTGTCCATGAATCATCCAGCACACTAGGAAACAAAGCAAAAAAAAAAAAAGAAAAGCAAAAAAGAAAAGAAAGAAATCTGATACAAAATTAAAGAGTCATTTCCATTGTGGTGGACAAAAATGTCCACCACATGTTTGCTGTCTGTGCTCAACCGTCAACTGTCTTTCTTTTCATTTTTCTTGAGGTAAATACTGGGTATAAAAGTAGGGGCTGCAGGTTGTCAACTCCTTCCTTTTTATTGTGTTGCTCACCAAGATTCCAGTTGGAGCTCAACAACCTGTTTCCCTTCCCAGCAGTAAGTATGATAATGGAAGCACTGTCAGTGCCACTCCAGGGTGATGCTGCCCTTGTGGTCTATGAGATGAGTTCATGTAGGTGGAGTTCTCTGGAGAGGGGCTTAGGTCTAGTGAGGCCCAGGTGTTTTATTGCACAGCTAGTTATCTGAAGATTTTAAATCCATGCACCTTTAGAGCCCATCAGATGCCTAACTGTGCAGGGAGACTGTACCCAGGAGTCTCCCCAGGCGTCTACTCCTAAGTCAGGGGAGCCAGTCTCACTCTGCTTCATGGGTTCTCCCTTCACGGCCTCCCAGGGCCCTGCCAACAATCCCAACTCTCCCAATTTAGGTTCTTGATCCACTGCACCTGGTCCTGTGTTCTTCCCAGCCTCCTGAGGTCCATTTCCAAGCACAGACACACCTGCCCATTTAGATTCTTAAGCCAAGTTTTTCCAGCCTCTCAGAGTTGGTACTCAAGCACAGATGCACCTGCCTGTTCAGGGCTCTGGATCCATCTCAGCTGTTCCTGTAAGGCAGGGAGGTAGGATTCTCTGCTGTATCCCTGACTTGTATTTCTGCAAGCTAAATACTCTCCAGGCCTAATTTTCTCCAGATTTTTACCAGGCTCAGACTAGTTCATGTGGCTGGTGTTTACCTGTACTGTGTACAGGAGTCATCCTAATTTACCTGGATTTGATTTCTCTGTTCCTATATTCACGGGCTGCACAGTGTATTTGGCTCAACCAGGGACTATTTTTAAACACAGGCATCAATAGTATACCAATTTATTGTGTCCACCAGACTCAGGATGAGCCTAGGGCAGGTTGCCCCTCTGATTGCAAGATTTTCCATGCTAAGATTGTCAGTTGTTTTTCTCAATTTCTTTTCTGTCCTTTTATGTTAATTCTGCTACTCCTGCAAGCATTTTCCATTAATTTTTGTCCTTTTTCCTTGTTTAATGTTCCCAAATTTTCTATGTGTCTAAGGCACTCTGACTGTCCCATATTGAGTTTTAATGAAATACCTTTCACCTGCCTCGTACAGGTGAAATTCAGCAATTCCAGTTGCTTGAAATACAGCAATTCCAGTTGCTTGAAAACCATATCAACCAGCTACAAGAAATGCTGCTTCCCTCTAGCCCGCCATCTTCTGGTGGTCCCTTAATAGCATTAATTAATTAATCAATTTACACATAAAATAATATTTTCTCATTTTGTGTTTGATATGTCGGCTGTCACTGACAGGTAGACTCATTGGAGGGTAGTCAGATGGTTGAAATAATTCCGAGGCGATCATGAAGTTCCATCTTGAACCACAACTAATTGTGAGGTGTTTTGAATGGTTACAGCTAATGTTTTTTGACAACCAATTATAATTATCACATTTCTAAGACCTTTTGGGATACTCACAAGAGCACATGTGAACTTTCCCGTAATCCTATTTTCAATTTCGAATCAGAAACTATCAAGGACCTAAACTTAGAAAAATGAGTTTCCATCTTGTTCAATTTCTTTCTAGTTCAGTATGTTCAACTGAAGACCACATTGCTCCTGTGCTTGTACAGGGACAAAATATGAGATCCAAAAAGAAGAAAGGAGTCCTCTGTGCTCACAGAAGACTTGCACACAACAATGCTTGCCAGATCTGACTTACCCTTAGCCATCAGAAAAGATGCAGCATTCTCTAGCTTCCTTTTCCATGGAATTGACTTTGTACTTATTATAATATCTGCACTCATTCTGGCGGTGAAACATCTTAGCATTGCATTAAAAGTGAGTTCTTACCTGTAATAAAAGTGTCAAACCTTACTGAATATATGACAGTTTTTCTAATATTTCTATAGCTAATTTAGACTTCTTTAATTAATTGGCATGATACCAAGAACAGTTCACTGAGAAATCATACAAATTATACTTGCTTCTTTCTGAAAAAAATGATTTGAAAAGTTATATAGTTTTAAATTCTGCATTATATTTATATTGTATTAGCCACTCACATATTTTATGAATATGTTTTCTAAATGCAATATTTTTGAAATTTTGGTTATTCCTCCTTAGTGCTTAATTATACAAATTTTATCAGGTAAAAACTGCCTTTGCTTCACTTATTATTAAAATTGAGAGTGGATTTAATTACAAAAATAATTAAATTTGTAAAATTTTCATCATTGAAATTTTGAAACTAAGTCCATTTTTGGTATACTTCTGACATATATACATGTGCATGTGATTGTCGTGCTTAAAATCAATTTTCTATAATGTCTGTTAAATTATATAAGCATGTAAAAATAAGAAAAAAAAAGATACTGGTATTTTATTTTTAGGAATAAATATGAATCATAAGTTCAAAAGTCAAAATTTAAAATATTGGGCTGGTCATGGAGGTGCATGCCTGTGATCCCAGCAGCTCTGGAGGCTGAGGAAGGAGGATCACAAGTTCAAAGCCAGCATCAGCAAAAGTGAGGTGCTAAGCAACTCAGCAAGACCGGATCTCTAAATAACATTCAAAATTGTGCTGGGGATGTAGCTCAGTGGTCAAGTGCCTCTGAGTTCAATCCCTGGTACCTCAAAATAAACAAACAAACAAACAAATAAATTTGGATAGAGAAAAAAAAAGAAATAAAGGACTAATATAGTAGCTTAACAAAAAATAAAAAAAAAACAGTGAAACATGTATACTCACAGAATTTAATTCTACGATATTTTCATTGTAATTGGTCATATTTACTTTGTTACTTCTCAGAAATGACTTTTATAAAAACTTAATCACAAATGGTTAAATGGCGAAGATCACACTAGTCTCATTTACCCTACTCTTCCCTACTCTTTCTTATGTAAGTGATCTAGTTAATCAATTTATTTCCAACTGGAATTGGCCTGCTATTTGTTCACACACTCAAAGAGAGCTCTATATAAGAAATGATAGTTTCACATTTTTCAATGACTGGTTGTTCCTTTTTTTTCCAGGCAACCATTTCCTTTTTTAGAATGATTTCAAATAATATTTGTCCTGAGTCTCAGAAATATTTAGCAAGATGTACTTAGAAAAACATGATTACTCATTTCCTTTCCTTTTGGTCAATAAAATTGCTTTATGCCTGCCTGTCTGTTCAACTCTCCTGATATCCCATTAGCTTCTCTCTCGTTGATACACCCTAATCAGTAGGCATGCAAGACCCCCTTCTGACTAAAAATTGGCATCTTCATCCTTCTTTAATTCTCTCAAGAAAAAATGGTCATCTATTTTATTAATATCATTTATTCCTAGATGACTCCATGGAATATTGCATTTTGATCAATATTTAATTTTAAACTTCACATTAGTAAAGTAAATCTATATGGATAGCTGAGGTTGCAAACCAAAGATTTTAAAATCACCAGTTTGCCCAAATATGATTTTTCTTCCAGCAGCATCAAAAGCCCATTCATAGGAGAAAAATATATGAATGATTTTATATATTTCAGATTGAAAGTTTACAATTTGGGTATAGAGGAAAAACAGGAATGGTAGGATTCTAAGAGTTTGGCTGAAGATGCCATACTATAAAGAGGACATGGTTTCTGGACATTCACCTAGAATTACCTCTACCTCCTGGACACAGGGTTGGGTGACATTGCCTAGGCTCCAGGGATGCTCCTATGACTGAATTATAAGTAATAATGTGTACCTATTATTTCTGAAATTTTCAATATTACTCTCAACTATGCATTGTATTTTGTCTTTTTTCATTGTTTAGCTGAAGGATGAAGTCATGGAAATGGGTTCCCCAGGTTTTTCTTTGACCCTCATGTATCACATGGGCATAGGAGAATTTGGTAGTCTGGACACACCAAAGAGAGCAGACAAATTTCCCCCCGAAGAAATACACACAGAGCTCTTCTTATCTAAATAACTACAGTGTTTAGATTGTAAATATTTTGACTAAATAGCACAGAGAAAATGGTTTGTCTCTCACTGCTACTATCAAAAATCAAATACAAAGTCTGGATTTTTACCTTTGCCTGGCTTTAACAAGAACCTCAGACCCAATAACAATGTGGGATCACAGAAAGCAAAGTATGGGATCAGGCTTTTTATCCCCACTGGGCAATAATGGTAACTTCTTTTCTCCACCATGCTATCCATGGATGCCATGCATAATAGCAATGAGGAAATTCTGTTTGACAGGCTGTTATCAGTGGAGATATCATGGGGGAAGAGCCACCATGCCTAGAAGAAAACTACACTCTACTGAAATAACAACCAGAGTCTCATAATACCCAAAATGTTTAGTGTAGATAGAAAATCAGTTACCAAAATGTATGGAATCACACACTACAAAAATCTCACTTTGAATGAAGAAAGACCATTAGTATACATCAACACTGAGATGATTATTGACAAAATAAACTTATAGATTTAAGAAACTGATGGAACTCTAAGCAGTACCAACCTAAGAGATTCACACTAAGGCACATCATATTGAAAATGAAAACAGAATACAAAGAAAAATCTTACAATAAGTGAGAGAAATGGCATCTTACTTATAAGGGGTAAAGAATTTGAAGGATAACACATATCCCATCAGAAAGCATGAAAACATAAAAGAAAAAGACATACAAAACTTTCCTTTTATTAATAGAATTTGTCACACATACAATTATCCTAAAAGAAAATTCCCTCAATAGAAAGAAAATGATGTTTCTTAACCTTTTTGGGAAAATTATTGAAATTTCCATCAAATTTCTGTGCTCTCTTTTTCTAGAATAACACACAACTAATATATTTTACAGGCAATAAATAACACTCATGAGACTCCCCAATAATAACTAGCAGGTTCAAAAATCTCTGACCACTGAAATTTCTGAATTATATGACAAAATTCAATAATCTAAATCCTCACCTAAAGACTTTTTTCACAAAGATAAATTATTAGAGAATTATGCCCTCATAATCACTTTAATATCGTATAGCTTATACATAGAATATCTCCAAATTAGGAGATTTGCATATCATGGTCATGTCCTAATCCCTATAAACTACAACTATGTTACCATATATGGACAAAAAGACTAGTCTGTATGATTACTTTGGGGTTCCTGAGATGGGAGATTATTCTAAATTATCATGTAAGACCAGTATAAACATAGTGGTCCTTCCAGAAGAAAGAGGGAAGCAGTCCAAGGAGATGTGACTGTGGATGCAGGTGTCAGAATGCTCTGGCCATGTAATGCAAGCAGCCTCCAGAAGATATAAGAAGGGAAAAAAACAGATGGATTGTCCTCTGTAGCACCGGGAAGGAATGTGATTGCTCCCATGAGACAGCTTGATGTTAGTCCCATAAGAACCTTTTGGACTTTCATCCTCCAGACAGGTTAGATAATAAATGTGTGCTATTTACATGAAGTTTATGATAAGTTTTATGAAAGCAATCGGAAAGAAATAAAAGCACAAGGAAGACGCTCTCAGAATGCCATATAAAATTGTCAGTGATGGAAGTTCATTTCTCCTTGCCTCCCACTACATTCATCATCAGGACTTGGCTCATATCAATAGTCACTCCAATGCCTGTAGTTCCTGAATACTCCCCTTTTTCCTTTATGCCAAAAATATCCTCATGCTTCTGTATGTACCTAATAAGGCCTACCTCACCCAAATCATCTCATCAATTTACCCTTCCAACATTAATGGAAGCACCATTACCTTATTTGAAACACCCATCCTCATCTCCTTTCCCTTTCTACCCACTTTGTGTTTAGTTTCATCCCAGTACTTATTGTCAAAATTTACTAACTTCTTCCTTTTAATCTAAGTTCAAATTTTCTTAAAAGAGAACGAGGTGATATTTCATTACTTTAAAAATTATCTTCATTATACATAACCATGTCTTGACCATAGAAGATAATTTTCGAATATAATAAAATAATAAGAGGCATGGTAAATGGCTACTAAGAAATACAGCTTAATCAGAATTTCAGGGAAAAAAATCATGTAAAAATGGCCTCATATAAACCAAAGATCACTGATTTAGTAAATTTATGAATTCTAGATTCTATAATATTTTCAGCTAGAAATATCTGGTCAATGAATCCTGGTTTTAAAATATGGTTAGCAAAGTTTCTGGCTGTATTTTGAACAACTAAAGACATTATGTTCAATATTAGAGTATTTTCCTACAGTGCTTAAAGACCTGAGTTTGATACCCAGTATCGTATAAAAATCAATCAATCAATCAATGTGTTCTGGTTTAAGAAGCTGATGAAGTCACCCACAAGAAACAGAGAGTCAGTTTGATCGTCTTTGATATTGAGCTTACCTTCTTTTTTGTGTGATTATAGACTGCATTGTTCACATAACATAAAGAAGAACATGTGGCCATTTTTAAACATTTGCTGGCTCATGTTGATAAATCTTCTAATTCTTGTGTTCAACCTCATCCTGAAGGACACAGATACATTTGTTTCAGGATCTCCCAGAGCAACAAGGTCTTTGCTATACAAAGATGTAGACAAAATGTGCTGGTTCACAGGACAGAACAAGTGTTGCCTCAGAAATGAGGGAAATGTTGATGGGGGGGATATAGTTTGCTATGGGTCACTGAGGAGAACCCCACCAGATCCACAAAGAAGGGATGGGATTCCAGGAGAAAGATGAGGGGTATAATTTCAGCAGTCCTCCATACTAGAACATTTTTGTTTCCTACTGGTCTCTCTAAGTCAGGTTTTTAAACAAGAGAATCATGTTCTTGTATTAAAACACACACAAAAGTCCTGACCAATTTTTAAAAGTGCTTTTTCCATGATGATGACTGGGATCCTTATGGTTTAAAGACCGCCTAAGTCCTTAAGAAATAAACAGATCCTTATTTACTGGTGCTCACTGAATATTCCACTCTGTTTAATATTAAGAGAAACATTCTGTGTTTAGTAACAGCAAGAAGAAAACTGTGGTTGAAGCAAAGGGTGGTAAAGTGTGGGGAGAAAGTAGGAAGCAGCAACATTCAAGAATGGGAAGTCTTCTGTGGGCCATATTGTGAGGAGACGTGACTCCTCAGTGAGGCAGAGATTACAGAAGATGAAGAGGCAGGTTTGGGGTGGAAGATACTAAATTTATAATTGAACATGTTAAATTTGAGGTCACTGTCAGATACCCAGAAGGAGAAATAAAGAAAAGTCATGAATTGGGCATATGTGAGTGCCATATTTATGGATGGATGGAGCCCAATTTTTCCTCCATCCAATACTAAAAATAAAAATAGAGAAAAAAAAATGAAAGCTAAGGAAGTATCTCTACAAATCTTCATTTTAATCATACTCCAAAGAAAAGTGATGCAGAAAGACAAGATAATTGGCAAGGGTAGGTGGCTGACTTCCACACTTAGAAGGCTGCATGGTCTAGTATTTTTTTTTTTTTTTGGTAACTTACTGAGGAAAATGAAATAACAGCTCTGGTTCCTGTAACAATTCTCTTACCAAATGCTGTGATGCTTTGTTATAGATACAGAAGCAAGACCAGATGCACCGGGCAAAAGGCTTGTAATTAAGAGCAGGAGTTTGTAATTACCTTCTCCTCTTGTGAGAGAAAAAGAATAATTAAACAGCCAAGTTAAAGCAGATGCTCACAAAGGGCTTCTGATTGTAAAGGAGAGTCCTGGTAATTTGTACTTTAACTCTTGACAATATCAGGGAATTATTCTTTTCCCTGAAGTATTCACTGTTTTGTGAAATAATTGCTTCGGTCCTGAAGTAATTGTGTAGGTTGACTTCAAAAAACACAAAGCAACAAACACATATTAAATAACTACCAGATACAGGTATGCACTAAATTTGGGTGTTAATGTCACTCAGTTCTTGTCCTCAAGTAGTTCACAGTCTATTATAATTTAATTGTTATAGAAGCCAGTGAACAGTGTATAGTAATTGATGTTTAATAATTATTTTGTTTTGTTTTTAATTTTTCCTTTTCCTATTCCTACTGGTTGGGCCATAGGTTTCGGCACCAGAGAAACTTAATCTTCATAATCTGGTGATTTTAAGTGACATCTGACTTGAGACTTGACAGAGGTGAGTCGGTTACGTGACACTGCTGAGGAAGGGTGTTCTTCACATAGAAAACAGAATGCTGAAAGACCATCAGAGAGAATTGGGGCTGGCCTTTGGGGAAAACAGAAGCCCAGTGTAGCCTGGGGAATGTGTGCAGGAGGTATTTAGTCTGAGTTGAGTTTCAGTAATGATGCAGGTTACCAATGTTGGTAATGTGGTAAATTGTTTACAAAAATAGACAACATCATTTCTCTCTTTGCAATCAAACTGCTTTGCATTGTGACTTTTCAGCATCTTTTATAAAGAAATGGAGTCTCTCTGTTATGGCTTGAATCAAGTCTGACTTATTTTCTTACTCTGAGCAAAGAATAGAGGTGGGGATCTTGTAACATTTCCAAGTCAAGGTTTTCTACAATTCTATTCCCCATAATGAGTCTGGCTGTCACCATGTGGAGGAAAACTGGACTCTTCCACTTAACAGTCAGCTAGCTGTCAGTTGACCACAGATGCAGGAGTGAGTCCCAGCCAAGATCCACTGAGCTTGGCCCAGATAGCAGAAATTCCTCCATGTGCCCAACCCAATTTGTCAAAAACAGACTTCTGAGCTCAAGTTAGTTCTCAGCCACTGTGCTCCAGGGTGATTCATAATGGATTCATCATGGATCAAAGCTAGCTGGTGTGAATAGGAATAAGATTATGTTGAACACAGTAGGCCATGTTAAGTAGTTTAAATGTTTTTGAATTTACAAGGCAAAGACATTAGGGTGCTTCTGATCAACTTTACATTTTAATAAGAGAATCTGGATAATTAGAAGTTAAGGCCAAAAGAATAACATTGAGGAAATAACTACAATAGACAAATGACAATGAGAGAGTAGAAGCAGAGAAAGAAAAGATTCAAATATATTTTGAAAGGAAAACAAGCAAGAATTAATAAATTACTATAAATATTTAGTGAGGGGAAAAAAAGAACTGGAGGTTCTTTTAATGAATATTCACTGTGTGCTTATGACTGTCTGAGAGTGA
The DNA here is from genome assembly GCF_021218885.2 of Marmota monax. Classification (NCBI taxonomy): domain Eukaryota; kingdom Metazoa; phylum Chordata; class Mammalia; order Rodentia; family Sciuridae; genus Marmota; species Marmota monax. The sequence continues at coordinate 4,210,049 of NW_026695198.1, read as the reverse complement.
AAATGTATTCGCTGACAAGAGCTGACGTAGATCTACCATCATAGAATTATAGTATCCTACTTGTTAACCAAAACTTCACGGGAGTAAATACAAAATTACCATTGGAACGTTCTTAGAGAAGAGGTGCCTCTGGAGCTTGTGGAAGCTGTCTGATACCAGAGTACCTAAAATTCCATCCTGTGTTATAAGGAATCATTCTGTACATTGCATATTGGGTATTTAAATTAAATTATTCTTTTCATTACAAAGCTGACTTGTGGCCAGAGAGCTTTCAAAAAAAATAAAATAGATCAAAAAAATGATAAATGATTTTAAGTTTTTATTACATTGATTAATTATACTTAGATTTTTATGAAATCATGTTTTATTTTTTGTCATACTTTATTGGGAAATTATAAGATGATCAGTAGGTAGGTAGGTAGGTAGATAGATAGATGAGATTTATTTATTATGGAATTACAAGAATTGATTCGCATCACTATGAAGATTGTGATGTGAAAGATGGAGAACCAGGGAAAAGAGAGGCAAAACAAAGTTCAAGTCCAGAGTTCTTAAAACATGAGAGGCAATCGGTACCACTCTCAGTCTGAGACTAAAGCTCTGTGCTCCTGAGGTTCTGATATACAGCTTCATAAAATGTCTTACCTAGCTCTATTAGACAAAGCAAACTTCTCTTTCCTCTGCCTCTTTTTTTCCATTCACAACCTCGTCTCAATGAGTGGTGACTTCCCTTTTGGGTCAGGGAGGTACTTACACAGTCTACTGTGTCAAATGCCAATATATTCCATGGACACCTTCAAAGACATACCATAAATAATGGTTTAGTAGCTATCTATAAATCTTTTAACTATGTCAAGGTGACATTTAAAATTAATCATTACATTATATTTTAGTAAAGGTTTCAATACAGTAAGAAGTTATAAAAGTTATAAACATTTAAACACCTAATAATAGGACACCAAAATATATGAAAAAAAATCTTTTAAAGTTGAATTGAGAAATAGTTCTACAATAATAGCTGAAAACTACAACACATCAATGTTACTAATAGAAAGCACACAATATTAATAAGAACATAGATGATGTAAATATTACAAAAAGCCAACCAGATACCACAAACATATATTCTATCTAACAAAATCAGCAACATATTTATCTAAAGAACACACAGAACATTTTACAAAATAGAATACATGTTAAAGACACAAATTAAGTCTCAAAAGATTAAAAAAGATGGATAACATATAAGTTATTTTCTCCAACAATAATATGACATTAGAAATAAATAACAAAATAAAACATAAAACTCATATAATTGGGGGAAATTACTCGTACACTCTTATACAAATTCAAAAGAAAATTAGAAGACAGAGAATAAAGAAAATGAACACATAGCATACTGAAATTAATGGAACACAGCAAAAGCAGGGCTAAAAAAGAAGTGTATAGTTATAAAAATTTACATTAAAAAATAAAAGATTTAGCCACAGTTGCTCATGACTGAAATCCCAATGGCTCAGGAGACTAAGGCAGGAGGATTGTGAGTGCAAAGCCAGCCTCAGCAAAAGCGAGGCACTAAGCAACTCACTGAGACACTGTCTCTAAATAAAATAAAAAATAGAGTTGGGGATGTGGCTTAGTCAAGTGCCCCTGAGTTCAGTCCCAGGTATGCCCCAAAATAAATTAATTAACAAATAAATAAAAGATCTAAAATCAAAAACCCAACTGTACAATTTTAGGAGCTAGAAAACTAACAAACTAACCTGAGTCTAGCCAAAGGATATAAACAGTAACTATTGGATTAAATATAAATAAAACATAGAATCAAAATTTCAAAATATAAAATTTTTAAAATATAATACTTCAAAAAATCAGTGAAACAAAATTTGTTTTTTTGAGAATATCAATAAAGTTGATAAAACTTTAGGCAAATGAACTAATAGTTGAAAAATGACATTATTAACATCAGTAATGAAAATGAGGACATTATTACCAGTTCTAGCAAAATCAAAAAGATAAAATAAGATGAAAAAAATGAACAATTGACCTTAGTGACCATACACCCAAGACAGAGTACTGACCACAATAATTCTACATGTTCAAATCGCTAAAGATCAAGATTTCTAAAGTCTAAAATCTCCCAAACTCAAAACGCTAGTAATTGCAATCCTTTATGATTAAAATCTTAAATGTTAGAATCCTAAAAGCCCAAATTTTCACAACATTTCCCATGGGGAGAAGCTATAAAAGAGGAGTAGAAAGCCAGAATCTGGAAACAGGTTGCTGTATTTTGGGTTGCTTGCAGGAGAGTTGCCAAACTATTCAACTATGGACTTTGTCCATAGTTGAATGACACACACAGTGTGTCATTCTTGCCTTAAAAAATAAATGCTATTGATCAGAGACTTTAAAAATTTGTCAGGCTCAGTGACCTTCTGAGTCAGAAACTTGCTGATTGATAGAGGCTCCTCTAAGTTTATAAAACTCATTTAATGTTGAACCAGTCTTAGTTATAGATTTTGAATGTTTAAGAAGATATAATTCTTATTTTTACAATTAAGTCTAAAATAGAAAAACATGAACTCTTCAATTTAATTAAACACACACTTACAAAACTTGCCCCACTTTAAAAAAAAATCCAATAGGTGAAATTTACACCCCCAAAACTGACCAGTTTAAAAAAAATATGAGCATCATAGAATATGAAGACACACAATGGTGGTGTTGTTTGATTTCAGTATTATTTATGCAAATTAGTGGTTTCTATATAAGTACATGAAGAATGAATTTCTACATGCATCAAACACATAGAAGAATGGCAGAGAAGATGGGAAAATTTAATAGAGAATGTTCATGTTAGTGTACATCAAACCATAGAATAATTGCAATAAGATCAGCATCACATAGAAAATGAATGTAAATATATTCTCTGAGAAGAGCCATGCCCTTAAAGAAAAGAAAAAGCAAAGCAGATTTCAATAATGCTGTGATATCCAAAATATATTACAAGTAATGAAAGAATCAACTCTTGTTTATATCTATACAATTCCCCATAATGTTCAATTTTTCATATGCAGAATTTTTTTAGTTTATGTTATTTTTCTTTTGCTTACTTTAGTTTTGTTCTATTTTAAATTGTCAGCATTTTGTTCAATCCCCTATGATATCTATTTTATTTTTGTATCTTTTCCATTGCTGGAGGCATAAATTATATAATTCTGATTTGTTTTATGCTTTATTCTTTTACATTTGACTGTGAAAAAAAGCAAAACAGTTATTAATTGTGATGCAAGAACTCAAAATATGGTTAACCGTTATGAAATTTGGCCAACTCTTTTGTACTGTTTCCAAAATGTTAATATATTCTGTATGTATTCAGAGGCATTGAAACTTCCCTAATAAATGAAGAGATGTTCCCTTTGTACATCTGCTTTTTGTGAAAGATAAAATTCCAAGAGAGCTCAGCTTTTTGGGCGACTGCAGGTGTGGTGGTGACCCATTGCTGTTTTTTTTTTATTTTAATAGTATTTGCTCATAATTTTTTATGATTTTTATATTTGTCTCCTGTTTGCATGTTCAAACTCCCCTCTAGTGTAGTGTGGGCATTGCAGTTAAAGTAACTTTATGAGCTTTCTTTGGAGGTGTACTTCTTTCCCTTTGCTAAACAAGCAGGAAGAAGTTTCAACTCCCTTGACCCTTTCTGCTTCACCAGGTCTTTCATGTGATTTTTTTTTTTTAATCAACTGTATATGTAGTTTAACCTGTTGTCCTTACGCATAATCATTTTCTCAGGAGAAGCTGTGTAAGACTGATCCAAACTCATTATAACATAGTATTTTACTAGTAACTTTGAGTATGAATCATGGAGACATAAATTTATAATTATTTTGAAATCTGAAAAATTCTTCTTTTATTTTTTATTTTTACTTTAGAATCTTACTTTACTATGTTAAGCTTATCAATGGGATCACTCGTATTTTTCAATTACTTTATATTTAAAATTTGTCATGTTTAATCTATCAAGCTATTTTATAAGTGACTTGAGACATGAATATCTGAAGAAGAAAAACTTTCTCCATTTTTAAAACTGGTCAAACCACTTATTGAAGCATTCTAGAAACAAGAATAAAAAATTCTGTTTGAGCGTCAAAATTCCCTCTATGCAAGAATTCTTAGAAAACTAAATACACTTTTACCATACAATTCAGCAATCATGCTCATGGCTATTAACTCAAATGAGTTGAAAACTTATGCCCTCCCAAAACCTGAATGTGTTTGTTTCTTGAAATTTTATTCAAAATTACCAAACCTTGGATGCAACCGAAATGTAGTTTAGTGGAAAATGGATGAATAAACTGTGGTACATCCAGACAATAGGATATTATCCAGTGCTAAAACGAAACCAGTTATCAATCCTCAAAAGGAGAAGAATGTTAAATACATATTATTAAGTGAATGCAGTCAATCTACAAATCTAAATCATTAGCTGCTTGCAGTTAGTAGTGGAGAAAGGAGGGATAGCAGGGGATTTTAGGGCAACAAAATTGTGCTGCATGTTAGCTTGATGGTGGATACATACCATTATATACCTGTCAGCTAAAAAAGAACACCCAAAGTGAATTTTGTTCTGAACTATGAACTTTGGATAAATAGAATGTGTTCATTGCAATTTTATTGGAAAACAATGTACCACTCAGTAAGGTATTTGGGAGGAGCCTGTGTAATGCCTGGAGCAGCAGATATATGGGAAATCTATATTTTCTGGTTAATGTTGCTGTGAACCTGAAAGTGCTCTAAAAAATAAGCTCTGTTTTTAAAAAATCAAATATTTTTAAATTTGTGTTATCTTAAAGATCAAGCTATACACTTCATAAACTATTTTCATTCAGTTAAATTATATTTTTAAAACTTTATATAATTAGATAGTTTGTACCAACATCTGAATTTATATTTATATTTTAAAGAGATAGTGTCAGACTCTTTTTATAGGAAAGATTTTATAAAATCCCATTTTCATCATTAAATTTTCCTAGAAAGAATAAAATAGTAACTGAATTAATTCCAATAGAGTTCATTGATCTTAGCCTATCTAACCCAATTAATGTGCTGTAGAAATACCAGTAGGGGAAATTTATTGTAGTTTTAAGCCATTCTCCTTGGTGATAAAATAACTGACACTTCGTGCTAATTGAATTTTTGAATTTTTGGCCAGTGGATAAAATGTGGCAGCAAACTGCCAAGATCCATAAGCATTTTGTTGGAATTTCTTTTGGCTGGAAAGATTCATTTGAAATAAAAATATGATGAAAACACTGAGCATTCCTTTTCAAAATTAGACTCTTTGTCTATATGGTTAAAGTTTTCATTTCATGGCTTTATAAATAAAACTTGATACTTTATTTTCTAGCACCTATTTATGTTGTTATTCTGATCAGAAACATGAATCCATTATTATTCTTTGTTCTTTTCACTCTATAAAACAATGTGATCATGAATACAAGATATGTGAATAAAAATCTTATAAGTACTATTTTTATGGTATTAGCTTTGAATTTTAATGAAATAAAATAGTACTACATTCCAGTTCATTTATTTTGTGTATTTATTCCTCAATTCTGTTCTTTTTGTGAAAATTGGTCACTTTTTGAGGTTTAGAAAAATCTGTACATAATGTGGGGTTTTCAATTAGAAAAAAATATACCATCAGCCCATAATATTTTTCTTCCTTTCTTTCCAAATTTGAAACTCTTTAAAAAAAAGTGAAAACAGCTGAAGAATGTTTACCAAAAAATCGAACAATAAAAACATGTTAAAAAGAAGAGAGAAAACGATAATCCTTTTCTGATCCTTAGAGATCTGTAAAAAGCAGGAAGATTGCCACACTAGACATCTTGTAGGTTACTGAATCTACTTTAGGAAACAATTTTTCTTAAATCTAACAATATCCTGCAAAGATGTAGAAATACCAGAATGCCCAGTTTGACTTTTGACCTGGACATTCCAAAAGACTTGCAAAATTTACTGCTACACTGATTTATGATGGTTTCCAACAGCTGTACTTGCTTTAATCCTTTTTATATAACCCAAAGGATACTAAACTGCAGATATTCATTTCTTGTCAGGAAAGCCCAAACTCATTCTCTTTCAGTGGAACACTGGTTTGTTGTAACTGAACAAGTGTTTCACATTTTGTAAATTATTTCTACACTTGAATAAAATTGTCTTTACTTATTTTTTAAACATTGTCGGTGATATTCTCGTTTATACAAACCCAATGTCCTTTTTTTATAGCCTTTTTGCTCTTGCTGGTGTGTATATTTAGGATAATATTAAAAGGGTTGTGAACATGTTAGCCTTTTTCTTGACTTTAAAGGGAATAAGTGATTTTAGAATATGTGATCCCATTCATTTGTTTGCAATCTATGATTATAGCAGTAAGGTGCATTTAGAATTTGGTCCTGTAAATAAGAAATCACAGTTATCTCTGAGTCATATACCTATTATAAAAGTTACAAAAAAGATGATTATTGTATTCAACCTTATTCAAATAAATACTGGAATATGATAAAAATCTATTACTGACATCATTTTTGATACTGAATATTGCAAAATATTTATGTTCTTGTTCTGTGTGGATTCATTCAGAACCCCAGAAGTGATGTAAAAATTATAATGAAGACATTGAGATTGATAGATTTGGAATGAAGCTTCCTGGAATCTTTCCTCTTTTATTAAAAGCAGAATTTTTCAAGAAATTAATAAGACTACCATAAATTTTCGTTTGAGGGAAGTTTCTCCTAGAAGAGAGACTAAATGGAAATCTACCAAAAATTCAGTCTCTGGCGTTGTTTCATGGTCATGAAGAAAACAGAAAGACTAGTCAGACCTAAACAAACATTTACAGAGACTATTATCTTCTGATTGTTCTAAAAATTCTTGTGTTGGGGACTCTGCAGCTACTGCCATAATCCCCTACTCACAGTAGCCTTATGCATCAGGGGACATCAGAGGCTCCAAAGAAAGCTGACAGCCACAACACTGCATGCCACAGAGCTCATCTCTGAATTCCCTGCACAATGCCATCGCCTGGCTTCCCCCACCCAACCGGAAACCCCATCACTTAAAGCAGCTACCTCCATCTTGGGTCACTTCCATAACCATTTTTAGTTGGGGCAACTACCAAGTTTGAAACACCAAAGAACCAGGAGAGGTATTGGAACCCTACAGGGGCACTATAAGCCTATAGGGTAAAAATGGTAATGCCTCAGATCCACAGAGCTAGAAAGGAAGACACATGAGCAACATAAAAAGACAAGAGAAGCAAGTGCCCCAAAGAAATCAAGATACCACATTATTAGAATCCATGGCCAGCACAGCAGATGAAATTACAGGGAAGGAGTGCAGGATGTACATAATTAAAATGTCCTGTAAATTAAAGGATGATATAAGAGAGCAAACTCAGGCAGCAAACGATCATTAGCAAATACAGGAAGAGCTACATAAGCAAATACAGGAAGCAAAAGATGAGAGTGATAGATGTTCCAAAGAAAAACCAAACAGAAATCCTTGAAATGAAAGAAACCATGAACCAAATTAAAAGCTCAACTGAAAGCATTACCAACAGATTAGAACACTTGGAAGACATGACCTCAGACAATGAAGACAAAGAACATAGACCATGCAGTGAAAATGGTAAGAAATCATGAGCACAATGTCCTAAGAAACATGGGATAGCATAAAAAGACCAAATTTATTGTGATAGAGAAAGACATAGATTTCCAAACCCAAAGGAATGAACAATCTATTCAATGAAACAATATCAGAAAATTTTCCAAACATAAAGAAAGAATTGGAAAACCAAATACAAGAGGCTTACAGGACACCAAATGTACAAAATCACAACAGATCCAAACCAAGTCACATTATAATGAAAATGCCTAACATACAGAATAAGGAGAGAATATTAAGAGTCACGAGAGAAAGGAATCAGATTACATACAAGGGGAAATCAATTAGGTTTTGTGCAGAGTTTTCAACCCAGACTCTGAAAGTTAGAAGATCCTGGAACAACATATATCATGCTCTGAATCACACAAGAATTTTGTATCCTGCAAAATTAAGCTTTAGATTTGATGACAAAATAAAAACCTTTCATAATAAACAAAAGTTAAAAGAATTTACAGCTAGAAAACCTGCACTACAGAACATCCTTGGCAAAATATTCTATGAAGAGGAAATAAAAAAAAAACAACAATGAAAATCAGCAGAGGGAGGTATTACACTAAAGGGAAAGCTAATCAAAGGAGAAACCAAGTCAAGTTAAACAACAAAAATAAACAAAAAATGACTGAGAATACAAATCATATCTCAATAACAACCCTGAATGTTAATAGCCTAAACTTACCAATCAAAAGACACGGGATAGCAGATTGGATCAAAAAAAAAAAAAGACCCAACAATATGCTGCCTCCAAGTGACTCATTTCATAGAAAAATACATACACAGACTGAAAGGGAAAGTTTGGGAAAAATCATACCACTTACTTGGACTGTAAAAGCAAGGGTTTCCATTCTCATATCAAATGAAGTACACTTTAATGTAAAGTTAATCAAAAGGGAAAAAGATGGACATTTCATACTGCTCAAAGGAACCATACACCAACAAGACATAACAATTATAAATATACATGCCCCAAACAATGGAGCAGCTATGTTCATCAAACAAACTCTTCTCAAGTTCAAGAGTCAAACTGACCATAAGACAATAATTCTGGGTGACTTTAACACACCTCTTTCACCACTGTATAGATCTTCCAAACAAAATCTAAACAAAGAAACTATAGAACTCAATAATATGATCAATAACTTAGACTTAACTGACATATATAGAGTATTTCATCCTTCAACAAGCGAATGCACTGTCTTCTAAACAGCACATGAATCCTTCTCTAAAATGGACCATATGTTATGCCACAAAGCAACTCTTAACAAATACAAAAAAGTAGAAATATTATCCTGCATTTTACCAGATCATAATGGAATGACATTAAAAATCAATGATAAAATAAAAAATAAAAACTACCCTGACAACAGGACACTAAATAACATGCTCCTGAATAATCAATGGATTCCAAAAGACATCAAGGAGATTTTTAAAAAATTCTTAGAGGTAAATGAGAACACAGATACAACATATCAAAATCTCTGGGACATTATGAAGGCAGTACTAAGAGGAAAGTGCATTGCATGGAATTCATTCCTTAAAAGAAGTTAAACAGTAAATGACCTAACATTATATTTCAAAGCCCTAGAAAAAGAATAACATATCAACAACAAAAGCAGTAGAAGGCAGGAAATAGTTAAAATCAGAGCTGAAATCAATGAAATTTAAACAAAAACAATTAAAAAATTGACAAAGCAACAAAGTTGGTTCTTTGAAAAAATAAATAAAATTGATAAACCTTTAGTCATGCTAACAAAGGAGAGAGAAAATGCAAATCATTTACATATGTGATGAAAAAGAAAATATCACAACAGACACTACAGAAGATAATTAGAAGTTATTTTGAAAACTTGTACTCTAGTAAAAATAGAAAATATCAAAGGCATCAACAAATTTCTAGATGTATATGAGTTGCCCAAATTGAATCAGGACGATATACACAATTTAAACAGATCAACTTCAAACAAGGAAATAGAATGTGCCATTAGAAGCCTACCAACCAAAAAAAGCCCAGGACCAGATGAATACAAAGCTGAGTTCTACAAGACCTATAAAGAAGAATGAATACTTATACTCTACAAATTATTTCATAAAATAGAAAAAGAGGGAGTACTTCCAAACTCATTCTATGAGGCCAATACCACCCTGATTCAAAACTAGGCAAAGACATATCAAAGAAAGAAAACATCAAACCAATATCTCTAATGAACATAGATGCAAAAATTCTCAATAAAATTCTGGCAAATCAAATACAAAAACATATCAAAAATATTGTGCACCATGATTAAGTGGGATTCATCCCAGAAATACATCTTTGGTTCAACATAAGGAAATCAATAAATGTAATTCAACACATAAATAGTCTAAAAGATTAAGAAACATATGATCATCTCAATAGATGTTGAGAAAGCATTCAACAAAATACAGCACCCCTTCATAGGGATAACCGGATCATATCTCAACATCATAAAAGCTATCTATGCTAAATCCCAATCCAAAATCATTCTAAATGAAGAAAAATTGGAAGCATTTCCTCTAAAGACTGGAACAAAATATGGATGCACTCCACTCTCACCACTTCTATTCAACATAGTTCTTGAAAGACTGGCAAGAGCAATTAGACAAATGAAATTAAAGGAATACAGATAAGGAAAGAAGAACTCAAGCTAGCACTGTTTTCCAATGATGAGATTCTATACCTAGAAGACTCAAAAATTCCACCAGAAAACTTCCAGAACTAGTAAATTAATTCAGCAAAGTAGCAGGATACAAAATCAACACCCATAAATCAAAGTCATTTCTGTATATTGGTGAAAAATCCTCTGAAAGGGGAATGAGGAAAACTACCCCATTTACATTAGCATCAAAAAAAAAATACTTGGGAATTAACTTAATGAAAAATAGGAAAGAATACTCAAATGAAAATTATAAACACTAAAGAAAGAAATTAAAGACCCTAGAAGATGAAAAGGTCTCCCTTGTTCTTGGATAGGCAGAATTAATATTGTCAAATTTAACCCTACTACCAAAAGCACTATACAGATTTAATGCAATTCCAATCAGATATTTCTCATAAAATAGAGAAAGCAGTCATTGAAATTCATCTGGAAAAATAAGAGACCCAGAATAGCTAAAGCAATCCTTAGCAAGAAGAGTGAAGCAGGTGGCATCTTTATACCAGACCTTAAACTATATTACAGAACAATAGTAATAAAAAAAACCAACAAGGTATTGGCACCACAATAGACTGGTAGACCAATGGTACAGAATAAAGGACACAGAGACTAACCCACATAATTACAGTTATCTTATATATTAGGCAAAGGCACCAAAAATATACATTGAAGAAATAAATAGCCTCTTCAACAAATGGAGCTGGGAAAACTGGAAATCCATATGCAACAAAATGAAATTAAACCCCCATTTCTCACCGTGCACAAAAATCAACTCTAAGTGGATCAAGGACCTAGGAATTAAAACAGGGACAGAAGAAAAAGTAGGTCCAAATTTTCGTCATGTCAGAATAGGCCCCAATTTCCTTAATAAGACTCCTCTAGCACAAGAATTAAAATCAAGAATCAATAAATGGGATGGATTCAAACTAAAAAGCTTCTTCTCAGCAAAAGAAATAATCAGTAAGATGAATAGAGAGCCAACATCTTGGGAGCAAATTTTGACCACTTGCACATCAAATAGAGCACTAATCTCTAGGGTATATAAAAAAGTCAAAGAGCTAAACACCAAAAAATAAAAAAAATAGCCCAATCAAAAATTGGACCTGGACACTTCTGAGAAGATGATATACAATCAATCAACAAATACATTAAAAATTTCATCATCTCTAGCAATTAGAAAAATGCAAATCAAAACTACTCTAAGATTTCTTCCCATTTCAGTCAGAATGGCAGTTATTAAGAATACAAACAGCAATAAGTCTTCGTAAGGATGTGGGGAAAAAGACACACTCATACATTCCTGGTGGAACTGAAGATTGGTGCAGCCAATATGGCAAGCAGTATGTAGATTCCTTGGAAAGCTGGAAATGGAAACATCATTTGTCCCAGCTATTCCTCTCCTCGAACGATACCCAAAGGACTTAAAAACAGCATACTACAGGGACACAGCCACATTAATGTTTATAGAAGCACAATTCACAGTAGCTAAATTGTGGAACCAACCTAGATGCCCCTCAGTAGATAAAATTATAAAGAAAATGTGGTATATATACACAATGGAATATTACTCAGCAATTAAAGAGAATAAAATCATGGCATTTGCAGGTAAATGGGCAGAGTTGGAGAATATAATACTAAGTGAATTTAGCTAATCCCCCAAAAACCAAAGGCTGAATGTTTTCTCTGATACAAGGGGGCTGATTCATAGTGGGGTTGGAGGGAGAGCATGGGAGGATTAAACAAACTCTAGATAGGGCAAAGGGGTGGAAGGGGGAGGAAGGGGGCATGGGAGTAAAAAAAATATGGAATGAGATACGTATCATGACCCTAAATACACGTATGAAGACACTAATGGTGTGAATGTATTTTATATACAACCAGAGATACAAAAAAATCATACTCTATACGTGTAATTTGAATTATAATGCATTCTGCATCATATATAACATATTAGAATTTTAAGGAAGATGGCGGCGAGGGGAGTGCATTGCCCCCGTGTGCTGCTTCACTGTGTGGGAGTATGACAAGTCAGGACGGCTAAAGGATATCTTGTTAGGAATTTCCAGCAATAGTGGGGTACTCCAGAACCTGGAGGAAGGATTTCCATCGCACGAGGATCGGCTATGGGGACTCAAACGCGAGAGGTTTGTCGCACGGAGGGTAATACTGCTTATTCAGCAAATCGCCCGGCGGCTAGAGTCTGCAGCGCGCGCTGGGAAACGAGGAGATAGCGACGCAGGGATACAGCGCTGCAGTTTCTGCCAGCTGCGCAAGCACCGTACTCAGGGCTGAATTCTGGGTTCGAGACGGGGGAAGGAAGCGGTCCATCTTGGTTCTCCACACCGGTCAGACCACAGAGGAGGCCAGCAGTCACCATGTTGGAAAGCTGACGTCACCATCCCTGTTTTCGATTGACCGCAGCTCATTCAGCCATAGAACAGGTAATTTCAGGCTGCCATTCGCATGCGGCTTGCAGACAGATTGCTAGGGTTCAGTGCCCAGGTGCTTCTTAGAACCTGATCTTATCGGAGCGAACACCGAGCGCGGGGTGGCCGAGTTCCGGCTCCCGGAACCGCCCTGGCCCAGGGCTGCGGAGCCTGTGGAGGCTGCTTCTTGGACCCTGCTCCTATCAGAGCATACACCAAGCACTAAGCGGCCAAATTCCGGCTCCCGGAACTGAGCCCGCGGGGACTGCTTCTTGGAGCCTACTCTTATAGGAGCTTACACCGAGCACAGAGCGGCCGAGTTCCGGCTCCCGGAACTTCCCTGGCCCAGGGCTAGGAGCCCGCGAAACTGCTTCTCGGTCCGGGTCCTGCTGAGGGCCGGTCAGGACTCACCCATTGCTTTGGTTGCCCGGCAAGGGGAACGAAATGCTGCCATTCGCATAGGATACCAACATGGCAGAGATCTGATGTCATCAGAAAGCGGCGGAGGAGAGAACTTCATCAATACCAGCGGCGACAGAAACAGTTGGTCTCCTGGTAGGGGGGGTGAGGCACAGACACCCAAGTCTCCTCAATTTGTTCTCGAGCCAGAGGGGAGGAGCCGGGCCACCGCCAGTGCCCAGAGCAGGCCCAGCGGCTCGCCAGCGTGGTGACCGCGTGACCCCAATTGGAGAGGGGGCGGAGCGGAGCCGCCACCCGCACCCGCAAGGTGGGCAGACCCGCGACCCAGTGGTACATGGGCGTGGTAGGAGGGGCAGGGCAGAGCCGCCGTTCGCGCTTGCAAGGTAAACAGACCTGTGACAGCCTGGCGGGTCAGGCCCAGTGGCCTGCCAGTGTGGTACACACGTCACCCCAACTGGAGTAGGGGCAGAGCAGATCCTTCTCCCATGCCCGGATCAGGCCCTGCCAGTGTGGTGGCCACGTGACCCCAATTGGAGTGGGGGCGGAGCGGAACCGCCACCCGTGCCCGCAGGGTGAGCAGACCTGTGACCAACCTGCAGATCAGGCCCAGGGGTCCGCAGGCGTAGTAGGAGGGGCAGGGCAGATCTGCCACCCGTGCCTCCAAGGTAGGCAGACTTGCGACAGACCGGCGGATAAGGCCCAGGACCCTGCCGGCGTGGTACACACACCACCCTAATTGGAGTAGGGGCAGAGCAGAGCCTCCACCCGTGCCCGAAAGGTGGGCATATCTGCGACCGACCAGCGGGACAGGCCCAGTGGCCTGCTGGTACGACAGACACGTCACCCCATTTGGAGTAGGGGCAGAGTAGAGCCGCCGCCTGCGCCTGCAGGGTAGGCAAACCTGCAACCGACCGGCGGATCAGGCCCGGTGGCCTGCCGGCGTGGTACACTCATCACCCCAATTGGAATAGGGGCAGAACAGAGCCGCGGCCAGCGCCCAGAACAGGCCCAGTGACCTGCCGGCGTGGTAGCCACGACATCCCAATTGGAATAAGGAGAGAGCAGAGCCGCCGCCCGCGCCTGCAGGAAAGATACGCAAGCAGTATGAAAAGACAAGGAAAGAAAGGACCACAAGCAATGCAGGTCAACGCAACTTTAGAAGAGGTAACAGCTGCAGCAGATGGAATGTCAGATAAAGAATTCAGGATATACATGCTTCAGATGATCTGGAGTATCAAAGAAGACATTAGACAGCAAAATCAGACAATGAAAGATCACTTCGACAATGAATTACACAAACAAATCCAGGAAGCAAAGGATCAAATATACAAAGAGATAGAGGTTATAAAAAACAAACAAACAGAAATCCTAGAAATGCAGGAAGCAATAAACCAACTTAAAAACTCAATGGAGAATACTACCAGCAGAGTAGAACACTTAGAAGATAGAACATCAGACAATGAAGACAAAGTATTTCAACTGGAAAAGAACATAGACAGCTCAGCAAGACTGTTAAGAAACCATGAGCAGAACATCCAAGAAATATGGGATAACATTAAGAGACCAAACTTAAGAGTCATTGGGATACAGAAAGGTACAAAGCTCCAAACCAAAGGAATGAGCAGTCTATTCAATGAAATAATACGAGAAAACATCCCAGACTTGAAGAATGAGACAGAATCCCAAATCCTAGAAGCCTACAGGACGCCAAATGTGCAAAATCATAAGAGATCCACACCTGGACACATTATAATGAAGATGCCCAACATACAGAATAAGGAGAGAATTTTAAAAGCTACAAGAGAAAGGAAGCAGATTACATTTAGGGGTAAGCCAATCAGGATAACAGCTGATCTTTCAACACAGACTCTGAAAGCTAGAAGATCCAGGAATAACATATTTCAAACACTGAAAGAAAATGGGTTCCAACCAAGAATTGTGTATCCAGCGAAATTAAGCTTCAGGATGGAAGATGAAATTAAAACCTTCCACGATAAACAAAAGTTTAAAGAATTTGCAGCTAGAAAACCATCTCTTCAAAACATCCTCGCCAAAACATTACAGGAAGAGGAAATGGAAAATAACAATGAAAACCAACAGTGGGAGGTAGGACAGTAAAGGGGGGGGAATAATCAAAGAGGAAAACAAACCATGTTTACTAAAAGAAATAAACAAATATGGCTGGAAGAACAACCCATATCTCAATAATAACCCTAAATGTTAATGGCTTAAACTCACCAATTAAGAGACACAGGCTAGTAGAATGGATCACAAAACAAGACCCAACAATATGCTGCCTACAGGAGACGCATTTGATAGGAAAAGACATACATAGGCTGAAGGTGAAAGGTTGGGAAAAATCATGTCACTCATATGGACTTCGGAAACAAGCAGGAGTGTCCATACTCATATCAAATAAAATAGATTTCAAGCCAAAGTTAATCAAAAGGGATAAAGAGGGACACTACATACTGCTTAAGGGAACCATACACCAACAAGACATAACAATCATAAATATTTATGCCCCAAACAATGGTGCAGCTATGTTCCTCAAACAAACTCTTCTCAAGTTCAAGAGTCTAATAGACCATACCATAATCATGGGAGACTTCAACACACCTCTCTCGCCACTGGACAGATCTTCCAAACAAAAGTTGAATAAGGAAACTATAGAACTCAATAACACAATTAATAACCTAGACTTAATTGATATATATAGAATATACCACCCAACATGAAGCAGTTACATTTTTTTTCTCAGCAGCACATGGATCCTTCTCAAAAATAGATCATATATTATGTCACAGGGCAACTCTTAGACAATATAAAGGAGTAGAGATAATACCATGCATCTTATCTGATCATAATGGAATGAAACTGAAAATCAACGATAAAAGAAGGAAGGAAAAAGCATACATCACTTGGAGAATGAACAATAGGTTACTGAATGATCAATGGGTTATAGAAGACATCAAGGAGGAAATTAAAAAATTCTTAGAGATAAATGAAAACACAGACACAACATATTGGAATCTATGGGACACATTGAAAGCAGTTCTAAGAGGAAAATTCATTGCTTGGAGTTCATTTCTTAAAAAAAGAAAAAACCAACAAATAAATGATCTCATACTTCTTCTCAAAATCCTTGAAAAAGAAGAGCAAAACAACAGCAAAAGAAGTAGAAGACAAGAAATAATTAAAATCAGAGCTGAAATTAATGAAATTGAAACAAAAGAAACAATTGAAAAAATTGACAAAACTAAAAGTTGTTTCTTTGAAAAAATAAACAAAATCGACAGACACTTAGCTATGCTAGCGAAGAGAAGAAGAGAGAGAACTCAAATTACTAGCATACGGGATGAAAAAGGCAATATCACAACAGACACTTCAGAAATAAAGAAGATAATCAAAAACTATTTTGAATCCTTACACTCCAATAAATTAGAAGATAGTGAAGGCATAGATAAATTTCTTAAGTCATATGATCTGCCCAGATTGAGTCAGGAGGATATAGAAAACCTAAACAGACCAATATCAATTGAGGAAATAGAAGAAACCATAAAAAGACTACCAACTAAGAAAAGCCCAGGACCGGATGGGTATACAGCAGAATTTTACAAAACCTTTAAAGAAGAACTAATACCAATACTTTTCAAGCTACTTCAGGAAATAGAAAAAGAGGGAGAACTTCCAAATTCATTCTATGAGGCCAACATCACCCTGATACCTAAACCGGACAAAGACACTTCAAAGAAAGAAAACTACAGACCAGTATCTCTAATGAACCTAGATGCAAAAATCCTCAACAAAATTCTGGCGAATCGGATACAAAAACATATCAAAAAAATTGTACACCATGATCAAGTAGGATTCATCCCTGGGATGCAAGGCTGGTTCAATATACGGAAATCAGTAAATGTTATTCACCACATCAATAGACTTAAAAATAAGAACCACATGATCATCTCGATAGATGCGGAAAAAGCATTCGACAAAGTACAGCATCCCTTTATGTTCAAAACCCTAGAAAAACTAGGGATAACAGGAACATACCTCAATATTGTAAAAGCAATATATACTAAGCCTCAGGCTAGCATCATTCTGAATGGAGAAAAACTGAAGGCATTCCCTCTAAAATCTGAAACAAGACAGGGATGCCCTCTCTCTCCACTTCTGTTCAACATAGTTCTCGAAACACTGGCCAGAGCAATTAGACAGACGAAAGAAATTAAAGGCATCAAAATAGGAAAAGAAGAACTTAAATTATCACTATTTGCAGATGATATGATTCTATACCTAGCAGACCCAAAAGGCTCTACAAAGAAACTATTAGAGCTAATAAATGAATTCAGCAAAGTGGCAGGATATAAAATCAACACACATAAATCAAAGGCATTCCTGTATATCAGCAACAAATCCTCCGAAATGGAAATGAGGACAACCACTCCATTCACAATATCTTCAAAAAAAATAAAATACTTGGGAATCAACCTAACAAAAGAGGTGAAAGACTTATACAATGAAAACTACAGAACCCTAAAGAGAGAAATAGAAGAAGATCTTAGAAGATGGAAAAATATACCCTGTTCATGGATAGGCAGAACTAACATCATCAAAATGGCGATATTACCAAAAGTTCTCTATAGGTTTAATGCAATGCCAATCAAAATCCCAAAAGCATTTCTTGTAGAAATAGAGAAAGCAATCATGAAATTCATATGGAAAAATAAAAGACCCAGAATAGCAAAAACAATGCTAAGCAGGAAGTGTGAATCAGGCGGTATAGCGATACCAGACTTCAAACTATACTACAGAGCAATAGTAACAAAAACAGCATGGTACTGGTACCAAAACAGGCGGGTGGACCAATGGTACAGAATAGAGGACACAGAAACCAATCCACAAAACTACAACTATCTTATATTTGATAAAGGGGCTAAAAGCATGCAATGGAGGAAGGATAGCATCTTCAACAAATGGTGCTGGGAAAACTGGAAATCCATATGCAACAAAATGAAACTGAATCCCTTTCTCTCGCCATGCACAAAAGTTAATTCAAAATGGATCAAGGAGCTTGATATCAAATCAGAGACACGCCGTCTGATAGAAGAAAAAGTTGGCTACGATCTATATACGGTGGGGTCGGGCTCCAAATTCCTCAATAGGACACCCATAGCACAAAAGTTAATAACTAGAATCAACAAATGGGACTTACTCAAATTAAAAAGTTTTTTCTCAGCAAAAGAAACAATAAGAGAGGTAAATAGGGAGCCTACACCCTGGGAACAAATCTTTACTCCTCACACTTCAGATAGAGCCCTAATATCCAGAGTATACAAAGAACTCAAAAAATTAGACAATAAGAGAACAAACAACCCAATCAACAAATGGGCCAAGGACCTGAACAGACACTTCTCAGAGGAGGACATACAGTCAATCAACAAGTACATGAAAAAATGCTCACCATCTCTAGCTGTCAGAGAAATGCAAATCAAAACCACCCTAAGATACCATCTCACTCCAGTAAGATTGGCAGCCTTTATGAAGTCAAACAACAAGAAGTGCTGGCGAGGATGTGGGGAAAAGGGTACACTTGTACATTGCTGGTGGGACTGCAGATTGGTGCAGCCAATTTGGAAACCAGTATGGAGATTTCTTGGAAAGCTGGGAATGGAGCCACCATTTGACCCAGCTATTCCCCTTCTTGGTCTATTCCCTAAAGACCTAAAAAGAGCATGCTACAGGGACACTGCTACATCGATGTTCATAGCAGCACAGTTCACAATAGCAAGACTGTGGAACCAACCTAGATGCCCTTCAATAGACGAATGGATAAAAAAATGTGGCATTTATACACAATGGAGTATTACTCTGCATTAAAAAATGACAAAATCATAGAATTTACAGGGAAATGGATGGCATTAGAGCAGATTATGCTAAGTGAACTAGCCAATCCCTAAAAACCAAATGCCAAATGTCTTCTTTGATATAAGGAGAGTAACTAAGATCAGAGTAGGGACGAAGAGCAGGAGAAGAAGATTAACATTTAACAGTGATGAGAGGTGGGAGGGAAAGGGAGAGAGAAGGGAAATTGCATGTTAATTGAAGGAGACCCTCAGGGTTATACAGTGGAGGGGGTAGAGAGAGAGGAGGGGAGGGGAGGGGAGAGGTGGGGAGGGGGGAGGGTGGAGGATGGGAAAGGCAGCGGAGCACAACAGACACTAGTATGGCAATATGTAAATCAATGGATGTGTAACTGATGTGATTCTGCAATCTGTGTATGGGGGGAAGGTGGGAGTTCATAACCCACTTGAATCAAAGTGTGGAATATGATATGTCAAGAAATTTGTAATGTTTTGAACAACCCACAATAAAAAATTAAAAAAAAAATTTAAAAAAACCTGTGTCTTTCTTAAAGAAACATATTTTTTCTTCCTCTAAATATATTTCATCCCTTCTTCACTCCTTTTAAGGGATGTAAACAAATCTCTTAACCACAACTTTGGGTAGGTCATCATGGAGCATACCAGCATACTCTTATATAAATAAATAAACTATTTTTTTCTTTTGTCAGTTTAATACACAGGCCTTCCAGTACAGAATCTAATAGCTGATAAGAAAACATTTCCTCCTTACCTAGTTTATGTTAACTTCAATTTTTGTCTACCTTCTTTATTCAATCATATAATAAATTATAACCTTTGAAGTTGAAATGAGGGGATTAAGGCTATCCATTTTTAATAATAGAAATGAGAAACTGTGCCCTGTTGCATTAATACTAACTCACTCGCCTTCAAATAATCTGGTATTTAAAGACATGCATCTGAAATTTAATTATGTAGTAGAAGATAGTTTGCTCAATTAACTTTAAGTAGGATAGAAAAAGAATGTGACAATAAAAGAAAGGAGACTATGAGGAAAAAAGGGAATAAATAGAAGGAAAGAGAGAAATACAACTCTGCATAAAATGAAATTTCAGCAATTTTATGGACCTCATTAAAATACAAGAAAAGAAAATATCCAAAGCATACTGTATACAATTTAACACCAAAATCCTCATCAACATAAAAAGTGTATGCAAGCAATTTTTAAAAAAGATTGAAGTATTGCATATGAATCAATTTAAAGCTCTAATAATGCTTAATGTTGTACTACACAGAGAAGTAAAAAAAGTTGAAGGAAATTTTAAATGTAATGAGATTTATAGTATTTACACTAAGTAGTGTATGATGCATTTTAATTAAGATTTTACTTTATTTTTGTGTGTGGGTGATAGAATTACTGAACCGTTTGTATCATGATCTACTCTGTACTACAAAAAAATGTTGCCTATAATTCTGAAAAGCAAAGAACAAAGCACCTGTACATATTGAACACAGTGACTGCAGAAGACGAGAAATAAGCAGAAGTGCCCTGCTCTGCTGCCCCAGATCAACGGATCCTGCTCTCTACACAAAAACCAGAAAGAAGATGTATTCATCTGCGGAGGGAAGAAATATTCTATATATGTCTGTTAAGTCTAAATTATTGATTCTATTATTGAATTTTATAGTTTTTTTTTGTTGTTGTTGTTTAGTATTTGTTTGGAAGATCTATCCTGTGTTGAAAGAAGTGTGTAAATTTCCCCAGTATTATTGTGTTGTGGTCTATTTGATCCTGGAAATTGAGAAGGGTTTGTTCCATGTACATACATGCTCCGTTGTTTGGGGCATAAATATCCATGATTTCTATGTCTTGTTGATGTATGAATCCCTTAAGCAGTATGAAATGCCCTTCTTTATCCCTTCAGACTTATTTTGGCTTGAAGTCCACTTTAGGTGATATGAGGATGGAAACACCTGATTTATGTTATGTTTATGTTTAATATAAACACCTGATTTATATTACTGTTTATGCAGTCCATGTGAGTAATACTTTTTTTCCCATCCTCTCAACTTCAGTCTCTGAATGTCTTTTTCTATGAGATGAGTCTCTTGAAGACAGCATATTATTGGGTCCCTTTTTGTATGGTTTGTATCTCCATGACTTCTCAGCAAACACAAAATATAGAGATGCTACCCTGGATTCTATCAGATCATAATGGAATAAAATTAGAAATAAAAAATAAAATAAAAAACAGAAGCTACTCCAAGACATGGAGACTAAATAATATGCTATTAAATGACAACAAATGGATAATAAAATAAATCAGAGGAGAAATTTAAAAAAAAAATTAGGTAAATGAGAACAATGATACAACATATCAAAATCTCTGGGACACTGAAGGCAGTACTAAGAGAAAAGTTCATTGCATTGATCTCATTCATTAAAAGAATAAAGAGTAATAAATAAATGATGTAACATTACATTTCAAAGTTCCAGGAAAGAAAAAAAGCAAGTCAACAAAAAAGTAGTAGAAGATAGGAAATAATTAAAATTAGAGATGAATTCAATGACTGTAAAACAAAAGGAATAAATCAAAAAAATGATACAATGAAAAGTTGTTTCTTAAAAAATAAAATAAAATTGATAAACCCTTACCCATGCTAATGAAGAGAAAGAGAGAGAAAAATCAAATTACTAAAATCTGTGATGAAAAAGGAAATGTCACAACAGAAACTATTAAAATGTAGAAGATAATTAGAGACTATTTTGAAAATGTATACTCCAGTAACAGAAAATATCCTAGACGTCAAAAAATTTCTAGAGACATATGATGTACCCAAACTGAATCATGTGTACATACACAACTTAAACAAATAAATTTAAAGCATTGAAATAGAAGACCCACCATCAAAAGCAATACCAACCAAGAAAAGCCCAGGATCAGATGGATTCTCAGCTGAGTTCTACAAGACCTTCAAAGAAGAATCAAAATCAATACTCCTCAAATTATCATGAAATAGAAGAAGAGGGAACCCTTCCACACTCATTCTATGAGGCTAGTATCATTCACATAACAAAACCAGGCAGAGACACATCAAGGAAAGAAAGCTTCAGACCAATATACCTGATGAACATAGATGCAAAAATTCTCAATACAATTTTGGCAAATTGCATACAAAAACATATTAAAAACATAGTGCACTATGATCAAGTGGGGTTCACTCCAGGGATGCAAGACTGGTTCAACATATGGAAATCAATAAATGAAATTCATCACATCAGTAGATTTAAAGACAAGCATAATATGATCATCTCAATAGATGTAGAAAAACATTTGACAAAATATAGGACTTTATATGTTCAAATCACTAGAAACCCTAGTGATAACAGGAACATACCTGAACATTGTAAAAGCTATCTATGCTATATCCAAGGCCAATATCATTCTAAATGGAGAAAAATTTGAAGCATTCCCTCTAAAAACTAGAATAAGACAGGGATGCCCTCTTTTACCACTTTTATTCAACGTAAGTCCTTGAAACTAACCAGAGTAATTAGAAAGATGAAAGAAATTAAGTGGATACAAATAAAAAAAGAAGAAATCAAATTATCACTCTTTGCTGATGACAAAATTCTACATTTAGAGAACCCAAAAAATTCCACTAGAAAAATTCTAGAACCAATAAATGAATTCAGCAAAGTAGCAGGATATAAAAATTAATATCCGTAAATCAAATGCATTTCTATATACCAGTAATGAATCCATTGAAAGAGAATATAGGAAAACTACCCCATTCACAAGTATATATATATATATATATATATATATATATATATATATATATATATATATATATATATAAATGAGAAATACCTAAGAATCAATCTAACAAAAGAGGTGAAAGAAGTCTACAATTAAAAACCACAGAACACTAAAGAAACATTGAAGAAGACCTTAGAAGATAGAAAGATCTCCCATGTCCTTGGATAGACATAATAAATGTTATCAAAATGGTCATACTATTAAGAGCATTACACAGATTTAATGCAATTCCTATTAAAATTCCAATGTCACTCTTCATAGAAATAGAAAAAGCAATCATGAAATGCATTTGGAAAAAATAAGAGACTCAGAAGAGACAAAGCAATCCTTATCAAGAAGAGTGAAGCAAGAGGCATTACAATACCAATCCTTAAACTATACTAGAAAGCTATCATAACAAAACCAGCATGGTATTGGCACCAAAATAGACATGTAGACCAATGGTATAGTATAGAAGACACAGAAAAATCACATAAATACAATTATCTCATGCTAGACAAAGGAGCAAAAAACATAAATTGGAGATGATAGCTTCTTTAACAAATGGTTCTGGGAAAAGTGGAAATCCATACTTAGCATAATGAAATAATGAAATTAAACCCCTATCTCTCACCATGCATGAAACTCAACTCAAAGTGGATCATGAACCTCGTAATTACAACAGAGACCCTGTGCCTAATAGAATAAAAAATAGGCCCAAATCTTTATCATGTCAGCTTAGGAATGACTTCCTTAGCAAGACTCCTAACTTGGAAGAAATAATATCAAGAATTAATAAGTAGGATGGATTCAAACTAAAAAGCTTCTTCTCAGCAAAGTGAACAATCGATAACGTGAAGAGAGAGCTTACAGAATGAGAGAATACCTTTACCCCATGCACATCAGATAGAGCACTAATCTCTAGGAAATACAAAAAAAAAAAAAACTCAGAAAAACTCAATACCAAATAAATAAATAAATAAATAAATAAATAAATAAATAAATAACCAAATCAATAAATGGGCAAAGAAACTGAAAAGACACTTCACAGAAGAAGAAATATAAATGATCAACAAATATATGAAAAAATGTTCAACATCTCTAGAGATTAGAGAAATGCAAATCAAAACTACTCTAAGGTTTCATCTCACTCCAGTCAGAATGGCAATCATCAAGAATACAATTAGCAATAAATGTTGGTGAGGTGTGGGCAAAAAGGAACAATCATATGTTGCTAGTACAACTACAAATTGGTGCAACCACTATGGAAAGCAGTATGGAGATTCCTCAGAAAACTTGGAAGGGAATCACCATTTGACCCAGCTAACCCATGCTTCAGTTTATACTCAAAGGGCTTAAAATCAGTGACATACTATGGTGACACAGCCACATCAATGTTTATAGCAGCTCAATTGACAATAGCTAAACTATGGAACCAACCTAGATGCCCTTCAACAGATGAATGAATTAAAAAAGGTGGTATATATGTATACACAATGGAATATTACTCAGCCTTAAAGAAGAATGAAATTATGGCATTTGCGCATCAATGGAGGGAGCTGGAGAATATCATTTTAAGTGAAATAAGTCAAACTCCAAAAACCAAAAACTGAATGTTTTCTCTGATGTGTGCATGCTGATCTATAATAATGGGGGAAGCTAAGGAAGAACAGAGGAACTTTGGATTGGGTAGAGGGGACTTAGAAGACAGGAAGAGGTGTAGGGGAGGGAAGGATGGTGGAATAAGACAGACATTATTATCCTATGTATATATATATGATTGCATGAATGGTGTGACTCTGCATCCTGTACATCTAGAGAAAAAAAGAAGGTGTGCTTCATTTGTGTGCAATAAATTGAAATGCATTCTGCTGTCTTGTATGACTAATTAGAACAAATGTTAAAAAAATTTAAAAACATAAAGAAAAAATGAGATATTGGTATTAAAAAGATTGAAAAGCATGGTTTTAATGGACTTGAAAGTGGCTCTCTCTTTCTAAATTATAGTATCAGATTCAAAGACATTATTAAAAACTATGCTTGGGGCTGGGGATGTGGCTCAAGCGATAGCGCGCTCGCCTGGCGTGCGTGCAGCCCGGGTTCGATCCTCAGCACCACATACCAACAAAGATGTTGTATCCCCCAATAATTAAAAAAAAAATTCTCTCTCTCTCTCTCTCTCTCTCTCTCTCTCTCTCTCTCTCTCTCTCTCTCTCTCTCTCTCCCCTCTCTTTAAAAAAAAAAAAACTATGCTTGCAGTTATTTCAAAGGTACAATCCACATTTTATGAATGTAGTGAACTTATAAATACTGTTTTTCAATCTCTTATAAAATAAAAATTGATAAAATCAATGATTAATGAGCACTTATAAAATACTTTTAAGAAAAATATCAAATCTAAGTCTGATTCAGCCTCTAGATTTAAGTCAATTTACAGAAAGAAAAATTAACTAAAGAAACATATAAAATGACATCATGAAAAATAAGTGGGTCAGATCAAGACTGCAATTTTACAGAAAAAAATATGCTTCTGTTTATATATGAGCAATTATTTATCAATTAAGTGACATCATGTGTGAATTAGAAACTTATAAGTTCAAACTTTATAAAATGTTCTTAATGTATAAATGAAATAAAATTTGTCTAATGCTTTTAATTGTTGAAATGGCCTATTGAGCATATGAGGATTCATTATTTATGGTATCTACTTTTGTCTCAGTTTTAAAATGTTTAATAAATAAAATGTTTAAATCCTATGACAAAGACTTCTGTGTTCATTTTATTAATCTGTTTTATCCCATGACTCACTGGGTAACCTAACATCAAGGTAGAATCTCTTAGAGACAATGTTCCTCATCAAAAATACAGGCACTCTATTTCTCATTTTGCAAGAATTCTAGAAGAATTAAAAATATTGAAAATTAAACAATACATGCAATATTAAAAAGTAAGCATAGGACCATTCACAATGAGTTGGATCCAAGCCTACCTAAAAGAAAAATCAGTCTAATTTCTGCTAGAATGAATTCTTCTATCAGTGGGAAATGTTCTTTATGAAGATTTACCTTAGCCTCACAAGTTCTGCAATAAACAAATCTTTTGAAAATTCACTAATTTATTTTTCAATAAATAGTATGCCAACATGAATTTAGAATTATCTTGAAGACTGATAAAATTCCCAGATATTTTGAACATTGAAAAACATTTCAAACTCATGATGCTACATTTTCATAAATACCTGAGACAAAATCCTCTCATGTTTCTAATATCAGATAATATACTTTTTGATAATTTCATGGGCATGCCCTAAGGAAAGTGAGATTCCAAGAGTACTATTACAGGATATATTCACTAGAGTTAGGTGTAAATAATCCCTCCAAACAAAATGATCTCTATTTCAGCATTACTAATTTGCCATACATGAATTCTAGATTTTTGATGATAGCACTCAGTTACTTAGTTGAGATAAGCCTATTTAATAATACTTAGGTAGATTCTTTTTAAAAAAACATTATGAAGATGAGTAATTCACTGCAAATTTGTTCTCTAATTTGCGTATTCATGTATTTCTGCTGTGCTTCCTTGCATTATGTCACTTTGACATTTTTTCTAGGTTATAACAATACCGGGCTCTCCACTTTTTTCCGCCCAGAAACTCATCTGAGTTCCTGACAATTACTGCAATGGAAATGAATCTTAAGTGGGAAAATACTAAGCTGATTCTCTGTATGAAATATGCCTTTGCCTTACTTAGCATCTACCTCAATCCTGACTACTGAAGAATTAGCTGTTCTTTTCAGAACAGCTTCAGATTTGTTAAAAAATTTTAAAGGTAATAAAGAGTCTATAAATATCATTTATCCAGTTTCTTCTGTAACTAACGTTAGTATTTCTCACTTTACCTACATTAGTGTGCCACAATTTTGTTCCACTTTCACTAAATATTATCAGAAGCTCTTGTCATCAACATGATTTATCACTATTAAAGCTGACATTGACCATTTGACTGAGGCTGGTTTGTCAGGGTTCTCCTCAGTAGAGTTATTCTTTTGGATCCCTTTTGATAGTTTACTTTTTGGAAGAAACTCACTGTACATTCTCGGCACGTAAGAGGTGAAGAGTTAGTATCCACCTCTTGAAGAGGAAGTATACAAAGTATGTATAATTCTTCTTTGTGGGAGTTTTGGTTATCTTCTTTCTTCTGTTTACTTATTTAAGAATTTTTATAGCATACATATCTGTTTTATACTTTGAGATATAATCCAATATTTTATATTTTGTTGATCAAATATTCTACTTTTATTATTGGGAACCCCTTAAATTAGGTTGGGTGTCTTTTTGACTCATTTTTGTTTCTTTATAGCACTTTCTTAACATTTTGAGATTAGTGGATGCAGTAGTCTCCTCTTGCTTAATTTCTATTTCTGCAATCAGTTCTTTGTCCAAGAAACTTTTGTTCTTTTTCTTTAATTTCTGGGAATCAGCTCTGTTTGATGTCGCAGAGTATCATCTTTCTAATTCCTCTCTACTGATGGAACAAGAAAATATGTGTTTGCTAACCTGTGTTTATGAACATACCTATAAACATCAGTCTTTATCCATTTGTATTTTTGTTAAACTAAACATATTTTTACTGATATATACAATTCTCATTTATTACTACATTTAGACTACTACCTCTGTTTGTGACCTCCCTTCAAACAGTGAGATACCTGGCTCCTACCATTCACCTTTCATTTATTTAGTTCAACTCCTACATAGAAGTAG
Source organism: Marmota monax (assembly GCF_021218885.2). Classification (NCBI taxonomy): domain Eukaryota; kingdom Metazoa; phylum Chordata; class Mammalia; order Rodentia; family Sciuridae; genus Marmota; species Marmota monax. Next base: position 4,182,372 of record NW_026695198.1, on the reverse strand, counting down.
AATGACTTCAATGTTGTTAACCCTTACCTGTATGGATAATAATTTGCTAATTGGAGTACAGAGATTAAAAAATTTCTTTTTCCTTTAGTTTACAGAAAACACTCAGTTTATAAGATACACATTTCTCTTATACCACTTTAACAAGATTATTTCATATATTTCCATTTAGATTAGATGCTTTATTCTAAGTATACATTACATCTTGGGAATCTGATTTCTTTATTTATTCTCTCCCTCTCTCTCTTTGGATTAAAACTGTTGTATTAAGATGAAGTGAGTCCAGATCAACTGGTAGGGACTCACTTCATCTTAATACAACAGTTTTTCTTAAGGGGATGTAATTATGCCTGGGGACATTTTGACATACCTGAGTCCCGTGCTCCAGGTGTTTGTCAAATTTCCTTGTGGTTATTAGCTTAGGTGTCACCCATCCTAATCCTTATCCTGCTTATCCTTTTATAACTGAGTAGCTACTTAATTCTCAAAGGTTTTATTTTTCTTATTTTGAGACAGGGACTTACTGAATTGCAGAGGATAGCCTATTGTAGAGGATACCCTATAACTTGTGATACTCACACCTCAGCCTCCTGAGAAGCTAGTATTAGAGGCATGTGCCACTATGCCTGGCCCAAAGTTTCCTAAAAATTCCTGAACCTATGTCTCTACTCAGGAACATTTCAGTCCTATAAAACTTAAGCATGGAGGGGATCCAAGGGGGCAGAATAGAGGAGGTACTGTTTCTGGCTGCTCTGTGGAGCTAAACCAAGAAAGCAGTCAGGCGGCATCTCCACAAGGTCCCACTTAGTCGGAATACAACATCTCAGAGTGCGTGAGAGGATCCCTATACAGTGGAATTTTTGCAGAAACCACCAGAGCTGCAACCACCTACACAGAAATCAGAGCCTCTCTGTTCCAGAAAGACTCTGGATTCCAGACCCAAAGCCCACAGTTCTATGCACACACAAGGCTCTCAAGCTGCATAGCAGAAGAACCTAATCAGCTGCGCTCCACTCCCACGCAGGCCACAAGGCTGTAATCCAGCCACAGCACAAGGCCATCCCAGCTCCCTGCACCTTACCATACATCCCAGAGCTGGAAACAGGCTGACTCCATCTTGAAAAACCTCTCTCGCCATTTTTGGGTGGGCGTGGCTATCAGCGTGGACTTCCATTTGAACAGGGACCCGGTTTCCAACTTCCTCCTCCTCCCCCCCTCCCCAGCTGAGATTACTTGGCACAGTGACTATCCAGCACAAAAACTGCTCTCAGCTGAACGGGAGTGCAGTGGGACCAGGGCACTGCCCACCTGGTACAAGCCTGAGGGGTAGAGGTCCCACAGTTGGGACCCGATAAACTAAAGAGAGGAGGGGTCTAAAAACCTGGAGAAAAACAGAGAGACCAGGATTGGGAAGCTCCAGGCAAGAGAGAGAGGCAATGGGGGTGTGGGGGGGGCACAAGTCATCTCACTCTGGTTACCTACACCACCCTGAGGACAGAGGCTCCAGGTTAAATAAACAGCTCCACCTACTGGGAGAGAAGAGAAGCAGGAAAGAAATGGAATTCTAAGAGTATTTTTTTTCCCTTTTTATCCTTCTTCTTTCTCCTCTACCCTTCTCCTCTACCCTCTGGCCCTCACAACCCCAATATATTTGAAACCAAGAACTTTACATGAAATAGAACTTTGAGAACTGAGTCACCTGAATAATATATTGTAGAGGAATTGCATAAGTTCCCCCACTTTTAAATTCTTTTTTTCTTCTCTCTCTTTTCCTTTTTTCTTCTCTTTCTTCTTCCTTCACCCTCCAAATTTTACTATTTTAACATCCTGTAATTTTCTAAATACATATGTATGTTTGTTTTTATGTACTGTACTGTCCTCTCACATACTTGTCTACTCTAAATTACCTCCTGTCTATTCCCCTGCTACTAACCCTCTTGATTAGAGTTCCCCTCAAATTTCCTAAGATATATTAACCCCATACCCACACATCTTTCCCCTTTAACATATCTTCCTGTGCCCAACCCCCAGTTCACTGTCCACCACCAGAAACTGTACACCTTTTATGAAACTACTGATTATATTTTAAATAATAATTGAATCCAACATTTCTGGACATTGAGACTAACTATAAATGTCTTAATAACAATAATTTGTTCATAGGTGATGTCTAGTGATATTAAGATCTGTTAAGATTGTCCTTCCCCACAGAGGGATCTTGGAACCATACAGGAGCACTACAAGTCTATAGGATAAAAACGATAACACACCAGTCCCACAGAGCAAGAAAGAAAGAAACGCGAGCAACATGAAAAGACAAGGGAAGAAAGTACCACAAACAATTCAAGACAACACATCATTAAGAGAATTGACAGCTACAGAAGAAAAATGACAGAGAAAGATTTCAGGATATACATGATTAAAATGTTTTGGTATCTCAAAGAAGACATTAGAGAACAAATACAGGCAGTAAAAGATCACTTTGACAATGAACTACATAAACAAATCCAAGAAGCAAAAGATCACCTCAACAGGCAGATAGAGGTTATACAAAAAAAAAAGAAAGAAAGAAGAAATCCTTGAAATGAAAGAAATAATAATAAACCAAATTAAAAACTCGAATGAGAGCATCACCAAAAGATTAGACCACTTGGAAGACAGCACATCAGACAATGAAGATAAAGTATATCATCTTGAAAAGAACAAAGGCAGAATAGCAAAAATGATAAGAAACCACAGGCAGAACATCCAAGAAATATGGGATAGCATAAAAAGACCAAATGTAAGAGTTATTGGGGGTAAGGAAGGCATACAGGTCCAAACCAAAGGAATAAGCAATCTGTTCAATGAAATAATATCAGAAAACTTTCCAGACATGAAAAATGAAATGGAAATCCAAATCCAAGAAGCCTACAGGATGCCAAATGTGCAAAAGCATAAGAGATCCACACCAAGACACATTATAATGAAAATGCCCAAAATACAGAACAAGGAGAGAATTTTTAAAGCTACAAGAGAAAGGAATCAAATTACATACAGGGGTAAACCAATTCACATATCAGCAGATTTTTCAACACAGCCGCTGAAAGCTAGAAAATCCTGGAACAACATATTTTAAGCTCTGAAAGATAATGGGTACCAATGAAGAATCTTGTATCTAGCAAAATTAAGTTTCAGATTTGAAGATGAAATAAAAACCTTCCATGATAAACAAAAGTGAAAAGAATTTACAGCTAGAAAATCGGCACTACAAAACATCCTTGGCAAAATATTTCATGAAGAGGAAAAGAAAAACAACAATGAAAACCAGCAGAGGGAGATAGTAAACTAAAGGAAAAACTAATCAAAGAGGAAAACCAAGTCAAGTTAAATAACAAAAATAAACAAATATGGCTGGAAATACACACCATGTCTCAATAGTAACCCTAAATGTTAATGGCTTAAACTCACCAATCAAAAGACATAGGCTAGCAGATTGTATTTTAAAAAAGATCCAACAATATTCTGCCTACAGGAGACTCATCTGTTAGGAAAAGACATACACAGACTGAAGGTGAAATGTTGGGAAAAATAATACCACTCACGTGGACTACGGAAGCAAGCAGGGATCTCCATACTCACATCAAATAAGGTAGTCTTCAAGCCAAAGTTAATCAAAAGGGATAAAGATGGACATTACATACTGCTCAAGGGAACCATACACCAACAAGACATAACAATCATAAATATATATGCCCCAAACAATGGAGCACCTATGTTCATCAAACAAACTCTTCTCAAGTTCAAGAGACAAATTGACCACAACACAATAATCATGGGTTACTTTAACACACCTCTCTCACAATTGGATAAATCTTCCAAAAAAAAAAAAAGTTGAATAAAGAAACTATAGAGCTCAATAACACAATTAATAATTTAGACTTAACTGATATATATAGAGTATTTCAACCAGCATCAAGAGGATACACTTTCTTCTCAGCAGCACATGGATCCTTCTCTAAAATAGGCCACATAATATGCCACAAAGCAACTCTTAGCAAATACAAAAAAGTAGAGACACTACCATGTATTTTATCAGATCCTAATGGAAAGAAATTGGAAATAAATGATAAATTAAAAAATACAAATTTCTGCATCACATGGAGACTGAACAATATGCTACTGAATGAACAATGGGTTACAGAAGACATCAAGGAGGAGTTTAAAAAAAATCTTAGAAATAAATGAGAACACAGACACAATGTATCAAAATCTCCGGGACACTATGAAAGCAGTAGTAAGAGGAAAATTCATTGCATGGATTTCATTCCTTAGAAGAAGAAAAAGTCAACAAATAAATGACCTCACACTACATCGCAAAGCCCTAGAAAAAGAACAAATCAGTAGCAAAATCAGTAGAAGGCAAAAAATAATAAAAATTAGAGAAGAAATCAATGAAATCAAAACAAAAGAAATAATTGAAAAAATTGACAAAACTAAAAGTTAATTATTTGAAAAAATAAATAAAATTGACAGACCCTTAGCCACACTAATGAAGAGGAGAGAGAGTACTCAAATTGCCAGCATACATGATGAAAAAGGCAATATCACAACAGACACTACAGAAATACAGAAGATAATTAAAACTTATTTTGAAAATTTATACTCCAATAAAATGGAAGACATTGAAGGCATCAACAAAATTCTTAACTCATATGATCTGCCCAGGTTGAGTCTGGAAGATATACACAACTTAAACAGACAAATATCAAGTGATGAAATAGAAGAAGCCATCACAAGTCTACCAACCAAGAAAAGCCCAGGACTAGATGGATACACAGCTGAGTTCTACAAGACCTTTAAAGAAGAACTAATACCAATAGTGTTCAATATATTTCAGGAAATAGAAAAAGAAGGAGCACTTCCAAACTCATTCTATGAGGCCAATATCACCCTAGTACCAAAACCAGACAAAGACACTTCAATGAAAGAAAACCTTAGACCAATATATCTAATGAACATAGATGCAAAATTCTCAAAAATTTTGGCAAATTGAATACAAAACCATATAAAAAAGATTGTGTTCCATGATCAAGTGAGGTTCATCCCAGGGATGCAAGGTTGGTTCAAAATACAGAAATCAGTAAATGTAATTCATCACAACAATAGACTTAAAGATAAGAATCATATGATCATCTTGATAGATGCAGAAAAAGCATTTGACAGAATACAGAACTTCTTTATGTTCAAAACACTAGAAAAACTAGAGATAATACAAATGTATCTTAACATCGTAAAGGCTATCTACGCTAAGCCTCAGGCCAACATCATTCTAAACAGAGAAAAACTGAAGACATTTCCTCTAAAATCTGGAACAAGACAGGGATGCCCTCTCTCACCACTTCTATTCAACATAGAAACACTGGCCAGAGCAATTAGACAAAGGAAAGAAATTAAAGGGATATGTATAGGAAAAGAAGAACTTAAATTAGCACTATTGGCTGACAATATGATTCTATACCTAGAAGACCCAAAAAACTCCACCAGATAGAACTAGTAAATGATTTCAGCAAAGTGGCAGGATATAAAGTCAACACCCATAAATCAAAGGCATTTCTGTATATCAGTGACAACTCCTCTGAGAAGGAAATGAGGAAAACTACCCCATTCACAATATTTTTAAAAAACAAATAAATAAGATACTTGGGAATCAACTTAACAAAAGAGGTGAAAGATCTATACAATTAAAACTACAGAACTCTAAAGAAAGAAATCAAAGATCTTAGAAGATGGAAGGATCTACCTTGATCTTGGATAGGTAGAATTAATATTATCAAAATGACCATACTACCAAAAGCACTATACAGATTTAATGCAATTCCAATCAAAATCCCAATGACATTCCTCATAGAAATAGATAAAGCAATCATGAAATTTATCTGGAAAAATAAGAGACCAAGAATAGCTAAAGCAATCCTTAGCAGGAAGAGTGAAGCAGGTGGCATCACTATACCAGACCTTAAACTATACTACAGAGCAATAGTAACAAAAACAGCATGGTATTGGCACCAAAACAGACTGGTAGACCAATGGTACAGAATAGAGGACACAGAGACTAACCTACAAAATTCCAATTATCTCATATTAGACAAAGGTGCCAAAAACATGCACTGGAGAAAAGATAGCATCTTCAACAACTGGTGCTAGGAAAACTGGAAATCCACATGCAATAAAATGAAATTAAACCCTTATCTCTTACCATGCACAAAACTTAACTCAAAATGGATCAAGGACTTAGGAATTAAACCAGAGACTCTGCGTCTAATAGAAGAAAAAGTAGCCCTAATCTTCATCATGTGGGATTGGGCCCCAACTTCCTTAATAAGACTCCTATAGCACAAGAATTAAAACCAAAAATCAATAAATGGGATGGAATCAAACTAAAAAGTTTCTTTTCAGCAAAAGAAACAATCTGTGATGTAGAGAGCCTACATCCTGGGAGCAAATTTTTACCCCTCACACATCAGATAGAGCACTAATTTCTAGGGTATGTAAAGAACTCAAAAAGCTAAACACCAAAAAAATAAATAACCCAACCAACAAATGGGCCAAGTACCTGAATAGAAACTTCTCAGAAGAGGATATACAATCAAATCAACAAATATATGAAAAAATGCTCATCATCTCTAGCAATCAGAGAAATGCAAATCAAACCCACTCTAAGATATCGTCTCACTCCAGTAAGAATGGCAGCTATTATGAAGACAAACAACAATAAGTGTTGGTGAGGATGTGAGGGAAAAGACACACTCATACATTGCTGTTGGGACTGCAAATTGGTGCAGCCAATGTGGAGAGCAGTATGGAGATGCCTTGGAAAACTGAGAATGGAACCACCATTTAACCCAGCTATCCCTCTCCTCAGACTATATCCAAAGGACTTAAAAACAGCATACTACAGGGACACAGCCACATCAATGTTTATAGCAGCACAATTCACAATAGCTAAACTGTGGAGCCAACCTAGATGCCCTTCAGTGAATAAATGGATAAAAAAATGTAGCGTATATACACAATGGAATTTTACTCAGCATTAAAAAAGAACAAAACCATGGAATTTACAGGTAAATGGATGGCATTGGAGAAGATAATGCTAAGTGAAGTCAGCCAATCCCAAAAAACAAATGTTTTTTTAAAACATTTTATTTTTTTTATTTTTTGACTCTTTTTAGTTATATATGACAGTATAATCCATTCTGATATAATTATATAAGCATGTAATGTATCTTATTCCATTTCATGCCCTATTCTTGCAGATGTACATGATGGTGAGATTCACTATGATGTCTTCATACATATACAGAGGAAAATTATGTCAGGATTCATTCAATTGCCTTTCCTTTTCCTATTTCCTCCCCCTTCTAACCTACTGAACTTTCATCCACTCCCCCTGCTTATTGTAGGTTAGTGTCCACATATCAGTGAAAACATGCAACCTTTGGCTTTAGGGGACTGGCTTATTTCACTTAGTGTGATAGTCACCAGATCCATCCATTTACTGGCAAATATTATAAAGTCATTCTTCCTTATGTCTGAGTAACTCCATTGTGTCTATATACCACATTTAATTTAATAAATCAAACTGGGCTGGAACTTACTACTTCAAATGAATCCTTTGCTCTTATATTGTAGGAAATATGGGATAGGACAGGAGCCCATAGGAGTGTAATACTCAGCCCTTGCAATTTATTGAGCCAATATCAAAGTATCATCATATGTGAAAGGCAGAGCAGAGTAAGAAATGCTTGAGACACATTCTGGAATAAAGTAATAGAACCTCCATCATCTCCATCCATAAAAGTGAAGAGAAATTGGCAAAAAAAAATTAAGACAAAAAAGTCTTTCTTGTGGCCCTTGAAATTAATCACAGGTTTGCAACAATGTTTGTTGAAGAAAAACAATTGAACAAGGAACTGTGGCCTTTACATTTTCCCGTATTCAATCCTAGTCTTTAGCTGTTCAGCAAATTTTTAAAACAAAAAGCTCCTTTATCACAGCAGTGTCAGCTAGTAGCCTAGCAACCACTGAAAGGGGAGAGTGGATCTAGACATCACCAAGGTCCAAGGATGATCACTGACCTGGGTGGCACTCTGAAGAGCTGCATTCTGGGTCTCCTCCCTATCTGGCCTGACTCAGAGCTTGCTCTTTATAAATGACAATGTGTTTAAGGTGTTCGCGGAAGACACCATCAAAGTCATGCCATTCAGTCAGCCACCATCGTTTGGGTTAACAAGAAGCTGACAAACACTAAAAAAAAAAAAAAAAAAAGTGAACTTAGGGGGGCTTTCAAAACTTTAACATGTTCTTGAAATGCAGATAATGAAACAGGAATTAAGTGATATATTACAAAATAAGTCCAGAAAAGTCAAGAAACAAATGAAAACCATAAAAACAGCAAAAACAACAATGTTTTAGTCAGCTTTTTTTGTGGCTGCAACTAAAAGACCTGACCAAAACAACTAGATATGGAGAAATTTATTTGAGGGATCACAGTTCAAGAGGTCTCAGTCCATAGACAGTTGACTCCATTCCTCAAGGTTTGAGGTGAGGCAGAACATCATGGTGAAATGGTGTGAAAGAAAGCAGATCAGAACACGAAGATCAAGAAGCAGAGAGACAGCTCTTCTCAAAAAAGACAAAGTGTAAGCCGGGTGGGTGGCACATGCCTATAATCCCAGGAGCTCAGGAGGCTGAGGCAGGAGGATCTTGAGTTCAAAGCCAGCCTCACAAACCACAAGGCACTAAGCAACTCAGTGAGACCCTGTCTCTAAATAAAAATACAAAACAGGGTTGGTGATGTGGCTTAGTGATTGACTGCTCCTGAGTTCAATCCCAGGTGTCCCCCCAAGAAAAGGACAAAATATAAACCCTAAAGGCTGACCCCAGGAACCCAATTTTTCCACCATCAAACCAGCTGCTTTCACTTACCACACAGTTAATCCCCATCAATAGATTAATTCACTGATTGGCTTTCCTAACTACTTCATTGCATCTCTAAACCTTCTTGTATTGTCTCATAAATGAGACTTTGGGGGATACTTCATATTGATATCAAAATAAACAAACCTCATAGAGAAAGGGAAATCTTATTTATAATGTTATCTCACAATATTGTTTAAAACACTCATTTTCAGCAGAAATAAACTATGATATCCATGGACAGAGTAAAGCATAGGCCATACACAGGAGAAACAAACAAATAATATAATCTGTCCCTAAACAATCTAAGATGCCTCACTTATTAAAAAAAAGACTGTCATATGTTAGAAATATGCTCAAATAACTAAAAAAAATGCAAAACATTAGAAAACAACTCTGAGAATGTTATCTCATCATACACATCTTGTGTTTCAGACAGAAAGGAGCAAGATAAAGAAACAAGGAATATTTGAAAAACAAAAGTAGTCAATTTCCTAAATCTGATGGGAAAAAAAAAAATTCATGTCTAAGAAACTTTAGGAATGCCAAGTAGGATATACTCAAAGAGATCCACAACTATGGTGGAGAGTTGTAATCAAAATATCAACCAGTAAAGACAAAGAGAGAACCTTGAATGTAGCATGGAAACAGAGACATACCCTATGGCTGAGATCTGCAGTAGGATTAACAGATGGTCTCTCACCAGACACAGAGGCCACCAGAGTCCTCAAAGAAAAAGACTGGCTGGAATTTCATATTCAGCCTTAAAACTAAAGAGAAAATGAAGCCATTTCACAATAAACAAAAAATCAAACAATGTTTTAGTGATCAAACTGACATACAAAAGAGACACATAGGTCTTTCAAGGAGTCATTAAGACTGATATTAGGGCTGGGGATGTGGCACAAGTGGTAGCGCGCTCGCCTGGCATGCGTGTGGCCTGGGTTCGATCCTCAGCACCACATACAGACAAAGATGTTGTGTCTGCCAGAAACTAAACAATAAATATTAAAAAATTCTCTCTCTCTCTCTTTCTAAAAAAAAAAAAAGACTGATATTAAAAGACACTAGGTAGTAATTGGACCATATATGAAGAAATGGAAAGCAACAGTGAATTCATGTTCATAAAATAGTATGAAAATTAAAGACAGTATAAACATATTTTTGTTTGAAATTCACAATATCCTCTCAGATACTGAAAACAACTGCACAAAGCAGCTATTATAGAACTGTATTTATGGGCTGATGAGTATAAAAACATTATTTGTATCACAAAAATAATACAAAGAAGAAGGTAGTCATAGGACTATATTGGTAGAGACTTCTAGTATACTATTGAAATTGTACCTATTAATCAAAACTGAATTATTTTAAGATACAAATCATAATTCACGTAGAAACCACTAGCAAAATAATAAAAAATAAATAAGAAACAAGGATATTCCGTATAATCTAAGTTTAACTTGAAAAAGTGGAGTCATGAGAAAAAGAACAACCAATATTGAATATATTTTGAAGACATGTATAGATTAAAAATATCAAAATGAAAAGTACACATTTACATCAGTAAATGAACAATATATAAATAAACTAAACATTTCAGTTGAAAGGTAGGTATTGACGGATGTGTTTTTTTAATTAACTTTTTTTTCTATGAGACATGCTTTTAATTTAATGACACAACCATGTTGTGAATCAAATAATTGAAAAATCTATAGCATGAAAGTAACCAAAGAGAACTGTAGAGTGATACCTACTACATTCTTTGAAAAAGCCAAAGTAAAAACAAAACTTTTCTAGAGACAAGAAAGTACATTTATAATGGCAAAAGTGTCAACTGTCAGTGAGACATAAAACTTACAAACCTTCCAAAATGTGTGGATTACTTTGTACTTTTTAAAGAACTACTAGAACAGAACAATACAAAAGTTCTATAAGAAACAATGAAATGAAATTAGAAATAAACAAGAGAAGAAAATTTGGGAAATTTATTCAAAAAGTGAAATTAAGCAATATTTAAAAAAACTACTAAACCAAAGAAGATATCACAGCATTGAACTATTGAACTGATTTTAGTGAACATTTAGTGAACATTGAACACTGAACTGATTTTAGTCAGGCCAATTAAGCCAGAAAAAGAAAGACATACTATCTTGATTAAAAAGTAAATGATGTATTTTTTAATTGAAGATAATATAATCTTGAACACACAAAATTCTAAGGAATCTGTGGAGATGAAAAAACACTCTAAGGCTAATATACAAAGTCAATTGTATTTTTATTTATTAGTTATGAAAAATAAGAAAAGTAAGTTAATTCCTCTTAAATAACATCAAAAATTGTGAAATATTTAACAATACAACTCTAAAATAAATTTAAGAATTATAGTCTGAAAATTATAAAATACTGAATGAAATTAAAGAAGATTATTTAGAAATGAAAGCACAAGTTTATGAATTGTAAGCCTAAAGTTGTTAAGATATTATTATTCCTTAACTTGAAGTACATGTTTAATATGATTCCTATCTAAATCTATTTCTCTTCTTTTTTTTTGCAGAAAATGACAAGCTTATCTTAAAAATCATATGGAAATATATAGGATCCAAAAGAGCCAAAATAATCTTTAAAAAATAACAGAGTTGGAAGGTGCACACTTTTTTGCTTAAAACCAGGCCTGGCACAGTGGTGCATACCTGTAACCCCAGTGACTTGAGAGACTGAGACAGGAGGATCACGAGTTCAAAGCCAGCCTCAGCTAAGTGAGGTGCTAAGCAACTCAGCGAGACCCTGTCTCTAAATAAAATATAAAATAGGGCTGGGGATGTGGCTCAGTGGTTGAGTACCCCTGAGTTCAATCCTTGGTACCAAAACAAAACAAAAACCTCACTACACAGCTAAGGTAATCAAGAAAATGTGGTACTACAATTACAATTACAAATAAACTTTCATTTAGTGTAAATTGATTTTTAATAATGATGCTAGAGCAGTTCAATGGAGGAATGGTGTTTCTAAGAAGCAGTGTTGGTACAACTGAATATCTACATGAGAAAACCATGAAGTTGATTCTTACCTCAAAAAACAATCTTGATCCCTATTATTTACACAAAAGAAATAAAATCAGCATACTCTAGTGATATTCACATACAAATGTTTGTAACAGAGTAATTCATAATAGCCAAGTTACAGAAATAATCAACAAATGGAAAACATATGCTACACACACACACACACACACACAAATGAGTTTTACTCAGCTATAACGAAGAATAAAATTATGTCATTTGCTGAAAAATGATTGGGACAAAAAACGTCATGCTAAGTGAAATAAACCAGACTCAGAACGCCAAGGACTGTATGTTTTCTTTCATGTGTGGAAGGTAGAGAATAAAACAGTGTTGGGTATTCATAGGAGAAAAATGAATTTGGACCTTACCATAATAAAAAAATTAATTCAAGATGGATCATAAAATATAAGTACTAACTCCATAAAATTCATTTGTCAGCCATCTGCCAAGAAGTTTAAAGGACTGACACTTTTTATTCTGGTTACAATATAGATTAATAGATTAGCCTGCCACCATTGCATAGGATACCAATAGAAGGCACTGGACTCCTACATGTGGGAGTAAGTACTTCACTATTCAACAAGCACCATGAACTTCATCCAACTTGCCTTTAGCTCCCATGCAGATGGGCTAGAACAGAGGCCTGTACATACCCAAGTTGTGTAATAGGAGAAGAGACCCAAATTTAGGCCACATGTATTTATAATAGGGTGCAGAATTTATACCTATCCTTTTCTCTGGCAAGGACATTCTAACTTACAAGTGTCCTTTGTAAGACACCTTTCTAATGATATTCTGGAATGAGGAGTAGAGAGATATGAGGCCCAGGGAGAATTGTTTCTCAAAACCACCATGTCCATATTCCTGGAAGAATTGAGGCAAAAGGCTAATGTCACACTCCATTTTTGGCCTCTTCATTTTATACAGTTTTCAATAAGCCTTGGCTAACATCTAACTCCATATTGGCCTGAATTAATTAACAGGACAATACCTATTGTAAAGAAGGTTGATAAAGGTCATTTTATATAAGACACAGTGCTGCCTAAAAAAATAATTGGAATTCTAAGGAACAGGAGAGTAGATATTGGAAAAGCAACTAAGAGTGTCTACCTCTGAGTTTATATCTGTATTACCTCCTAAGGTGATTTCTATGGATATAGAATTTATATTTATCTTTTCCTCAAGCTAAAAAGCTGAATCTCTCATTTGTATTATATCGTTCAATAGCATTCACTAAGTGTTTATTGACTAAGGCAATGTTTCGAGTAGTAAATTTTCTGTGGTCACAAAAAATGCAGAAAGAAATTTGAAGAGTATTTCAGCAAGACTTTCTCTTAATTTAAATACTTTTAATTAACTAGAAGCATTTGTATAAAATCATCTTCTTCCTTATATTTTATTCTCGTCAAATAATGCCTCATTTCCTTCCCTATTATATTATCACTTATTTCATATATTCATTAAAGATCTCAACTGAAGTAAGAAATTTATACTTGTATGTAAAACAATATGTAAATTAGCAAACATTATCTTGGATGTATAGGCATTTTAACACAATTTCACAAATTGCATAGATTAAAATTTGTATAATCATAGAGGATATAACTTCCTATATTTTCAATCAGATTCACAAGTCAGCATAGAAAAAGAGAAAGAGAAATCCATGAAAATAGCTATAACATTACCTTACAAAGCCATATTAAAGTTAAGATCCACATCAATGACTTTTCCAAGCCTTTATATACAGATATTGAGAGTTATTTTTATTTCTGCTTTTAGGATCTATGAGATGATCAGGTGTTAATTTTATAACTGGGCAAAAGTTATTTTGATTATTTAAAAATGATATGATACAATTATAAGCCCCTAGAAGAGGAGCTAAAATATTGTTTTCCTTAATTGAAGGTATGGTGTTAGACAATATGCAAAAGGAAAAATAAATAAACCATAAGAACAAAGAATACATTTTTTTTAAAAAAATGACCATTATTTAAATTCCAAGACTGTCTTTAAAAATATATACAAATACAAATTGTTAATATTTGTAGTCATATCTTCAGCTGCTTTATTATTAAATGTATACATACTAAAGCAAATACTATACAAATATGGACAAAATTATCATACAAATAAAAGACAAACTAAAGATCCTTTGCAACTATGAATGTACAGGCAGGAACAGAAGTTGAGATCTCAGAAGAAAATTACCTTGAGTTTGCACCAGTATCTACTAATGGTTAATTCATTTATTTATGTTTATATATAATAATCTCTTATTTGCATTTTGGAATTTACAATTTTTCGCACTTAACAATGACTATAAATACAAACCTCTCTACAACACTCTGGTCTCAAGGGTTCTCATTTCTTATCTTCTTGAAGCATGAAACAATGGAAATACAGAAATGAGAAAAAAATTGTTTGGTATCAAGAAACCCATGCTCTTTTTCTTTGCAAACTGCATTTGTTTGATTTGACTCAATTTGTTACATTTGATATTCCAGGTGGTATAATTGATTCATGCTAGGAAATAAAATATGAGAAATGAAACACTTTGGAAGAGAAATATTTGACTTATGAAGTCGTAACGGATTGAAGTAGTAAAATGTGCAGATGTATTCACAACACCTGTGACAGAATAATCTATAAACATCAGCAAACAAGATGAATCCTCCTTCCAGTCCTTGAAACCAGGCCCTCTTCTCTCCAGGTCTGTAGCCTCCTTCTGCTCTCTTCATTGGTCGTCCAATGTGCCTTTTTCTGGTTACTTTCCTTGAACATTATCCAGAATGTCTGCTTGTAACTACACTGTGTGAAAAGACTTAAATTACAGTATTTTGCTTCCAACATAATAGAGACCTTGTCTCAAATCCTGATTGTCCGTGTGCCTGTTTCTCTTCCCAAGGTGTTCCCAGAATAACTTTCACTTCTTCATCTAAAAGGAAAACAGAATGACATACAGAGAGGAAAAACACATTTGAGGTTTCAGATACTGCCAGTATAGTCAACTGGCTCAATACTGCCACAATGAAATACCTGGGGGAAACCATCTTTATCAACGACAAACAAAAACTATATTAGAGTTGTCTGTGTGTGTCCTGAATAGTTGGGAATTTACCAATGCTTGAACAAGTCTGTGTACTTAATTACTTTGGAAAGCACTGTATTATTTATTGTGATGATAAGGCTGCATAACACATCTTCCCAAAATTCATTGCCCAAAACCATTAAATTTGCTCATGCAAATATGTGTTGACCAGAGTTTAGGTCTAGGCACAGTCTCTCTCACATAGTAGATGTGGTCTATTTGATGTATGTTCTTCTCAGACTGGTAGCAAGTATGAGTGGATGGAGTCATTCTTCTTATCGTCTTTGTTAATATCCCTACTGGAAAAGACCAAATCAAACTTCCATGAGAAGAAGAAGTGTACTCCAGCTTGTGGGGGTTGAGGCAGCAAATTCACATGGAAAGGAAGATGGACACATGGCATGATTAAGGCTTTGTAACGATAATGCACTTAGCTTTAAGCATGGGCATATGACAATTTTAAATCATATTTAACTGTACAATAGTTTACATACATATTTGTAAGAAAGGTGTTTTGTTATTTCTCCCTGAAACCATAATGTGTTACAATTTTAGTAGCAATTACGTAAACAGATGTGCATGTAACTCACAGGTGGCAAGTTCTCCTGCACAGGCATTGACAACCATTTCATTTCAAATTTGAGTATCACCTGGCTTTTCCATGGTGATTGGCATCCACTTATCACTCTGTTCTGTGACATTACCTGATTATGTCTCTTAGACACTTTTTGTCCTGACATCTTTTCACATGAGTTACCAGAACAGGTATCTTAAATTCCCATTAGATTTTATGATTGCACAAGAGGGAAAAATCATCTTCTGAGAATTTGAAGACATTCATTTTGCTCCGACAGCTGTTCATCCCATCTTCCATGTCAGTAGCACATAGTTTATACAATCCATAAGGTGGATTGTAGTGGAATATATATAATTGCACAATTAGAGAAAAGTTGTAATGATATATCTATAAAAAATTGACAATTATTTGAATATTATGGAAACAATGTAGACATTTTAGCATTAAGTGCATGTTCCTCATTGTCTTATCATAGCTATGCATGCTAAATAGAAACAAATTAAAACAACTATTAGTTATCTTAATTGTCTTTTTTGTTATTTAATAATTATTTTCCTTGAAAATTTTTAAATCATTTAATTTATTTGCTACTCTCTTAAAATCTATTGCATATCAGTTGTGCAAATCGGAGAGAAAAACCTTATAATAGTACATGTTATTTAAAAAGTGAATAGTTTTATTTAGTGCTCCAATATCATAACAGATTTATTATTGATGACATTGAAATGTTCAAACTTTTTAATTTTTAAAGGTAACTTCAAATATCAAGCTAGTGAAAACATGATTTTTCAAAAGAAAAAAAAATCTAAAGAGGTAGATTCAATGATTAAAAGATACACAATGCAACAGCTGATGAAATATAAGATGCAATATCATTACACAAACCACTCAGTAAATATCATTGCATACACGTCACTCACTCATGCAAAGTGGTGATTATTCATATAAATAAAACCCACATCTCTTAAATCACAGGGATCGTGTAATGGGGGTGCCTCAGGGCTCTGTAGAAACAAATATGTACACAGAAAACTGTATAAGATAATTAAACATACACACACAATATATTAAGGAGATTTATAGCATATTAAGCAGGCCAGGTGTGAGGAGGGCAAAAATGAAATAAACCTGGGATCATAGCTTTACTATGTGTAACAATTTTATAAAACAACAAAACAATGTTTTGAGAATAATTCTCCCTTTGAATCACACCAACTAATACAGAACAGATTAAATTCTACTATGATTCCTGTATATGCACAGGTGCTCATTAGTATCCTGAGCCTAGGAACACTTCATTTTGATTCAATACTATAAAAGAGAAGCCAGAGTCTATATCCTATAATTTATCATATTCTATTAAAATGCATACTTATGAATCAAATCAAGACATAAAAGGTCATTAGTTTTGTTTTCTATTGCTTTTGTAACAAATTCTCACATACTTAGTACCTAAGAATAACATCCATTTATTATCTCACTCTAGGTCAAAGTCATTCTGGTGCTTGAAACAGCTCTCCTTCCTCTTCTGGTTTTAGGAGTTCTGCGATGGCATTAAGCCTTATGCAGGTTAATCTTGTTACACTCATAGACTGCACAGATTGGGCATATTCAGGAGCCTTTGTCTGCCTTTCAAACATAGGTGACATTACTTCTTCAGAACGAAAATCTGAACAGAAGTACCCCTGAAAAGTAATTCAAATTATGAATTCTTTAACTTGTTAGAGATTTCTTTTTTAAAAAATTTTCATAGAAGAGGATTTATCATATGCTTTTAGGAAAATAATAAAAGCATAATGCTTTCTTTCCCCCTAGGGGTGAGTGAATAACAAATTTGGTTTAAGGGAGGTGCCAGAAATAATGGTAAGATAATTCCTGGGATTCTGGGAATCACATAAAATGAAGTGGATTTAATTTTAGTGAGCAGCACGTGAGAAAGGGGAATGGTTCTATCAAAACTGTGATCTTGGGAATTTAATTTCAATTAAAATGATAAGCCTACAACTTTTACTATGACTGCTTTATAGCCCCCGGTGTATCTTATTAAACAGGGAGAATGTAGTCAGGTGAACTAGAGCCAAGATGGATAGTGGGTGAGGAGAGAAAGGGAAGAAATCCCCACCTTCTATCCTCATCAGAGGTCCCCCAATACTTATCAGCCTGCTTGGGGAGAAAGTCAGGAGAAGATTTAAATCAAACTGGAGGCTGAGTTTGAACCGAATTAAACTCTGAGTAATTGAATGTGACTGCTGAAAAATTATGGAAATTTCACAGGATGTAATTAAGGGGCAAGAAAGAGAGATTCAATATGCCATTAAAAAAATAATTAGGGCTATCCACTCAAAATAAATGATTAGGTAGATGGAGAGGGTGTGGGCAGTATGAAGGGGCTGGTGATTTATTAGCATTAGAAAAGAAGAAAGCAAAGGAAGACTGGTAGCTTTCATTGTGGAGGCAAGGGAGGAACACAGGTCTTTGGTTCTGGGTTGTAAACAGTCAAGATAATTGTGTGTGTGTGTGTGTGTGTGTGTGTGTACGTGCACACAAGTGCCAGAGTGTAAAGAAAAAGGTAAAGAGAGAGGGAGAGAAAACCAGTGACAACTCGATTACTTATCTACCTATGTATGTCAGAGATCTGCTACAGACAAAATGACATCCATGTCCAGCATCAGAACCCAGGACAAAATATTAAGTTTATAACTCATGAAAACATCTAGGTACCGGCTGTCTTCTTTTTATAGGTCTCTGATAAAAAGGATAAATTAAGAATTTTAGAAATCTTAAAAACCTCTTTCCAGCTGCAGTGTAATCCCAGAGGCTTGGGAGGCCGAGACAGGAGGATCGCTGGTTCAAAACCAGCCTAGGCAACGGCAAGGCACTATGCAACTCAGTGAGACTCCGTCTCTAAATAAAATACAAAATAGGGCTGGGGATGTGGCTCAGTGATTGAGTGTCCCTGAGTTCAATCCCCAGTAACCCTCAACCCTCTCCCCAACCATACAAAAAAAAAAAAAAAAAAACCTCTTAACTTCAGAAGTTTAAAACCTTTGAAATTATACCATCATCATCATTTGAAATACTCAGTCGGCACAACATAGCTGTAAGGGGATGTGGGTGAAGTGAAGACCTGCTGAGCACAGGCACCAGAGGCCAACAGCATCATTTCTGCTCAGATCACTACTACTGTGACCTTGGTCAGGTTCCATGTCATTTCTAAAGTTTAATTTCTAAGAGTCATGTGAAGATAAAACTAGCGTGACAAAAGACTCCTGTGACGCTGTGGTCACTCACAGATGCTGCCCTATTTAATGTTCTGTTTTATAGTGCAGCCTGTGCCTGGATTTGAAACCCCCGGTGACGTTTAATGGGCTCCTGGAGTCCATGCCCTTATGTAGGCCCTTCCACCTGAATGTGGCCTAGACCTGGGGACCCTCTTCTGAAGCTTACACAGTGTCAGAAATGCTGAGATTCCCTCGACTTGATTTGATTATTGAATGGCTGTAACTTTTGCCTTGAGACCCACTTCACACTTTCATACACTCTCTCAGCTACCAAGCCAAAAAGGGAGCACGGTGTCTTGAGAAGTGCAGACTTATGGAGAACCCAGGTGGGAAGAAACCAGAAGCCCTGCTTAACAGCCAGTGAGGATCTGAGCCTCTCAGCAGTCATGTGCATGGGCACAGATACAGTTCTGTCACCCCTGTCCAGTCTTGAGATCACCGCTGCACCACCTGTGCCTTGTAAGGGGTCCCATGAAAAAAACCTTGATCCACAGGACCTTGCTAAAGATTTGCTTTGACAGTGGAAATTGGTAAATGGTAAAGGTCTCTTGTTTTGACTCAGGTTTGGATGTCATTTATTAAAAATTAATGAATAACATGTATAATCTTCAAATTTAAAGGGTATTATGCTTCCATAAAAATGCATATTGCAAATATGAGTATACAGATCAATTTTTGCTTATAGACAACAATAATTATAAACAAAAGTCAGATTTCTGGACAGTCTGGAGAATAGCACTACTTTCATAAAAAAGATGACAAATGTGTTTGCATAAAATTTCTCCATATTTCATGATTCCAAAGTCAGAGTGTACTTCACAGTGTGGAGGGAGACTACAGAATACTCAGATCACTGAGGAGCCATGAGGCCCTTTCATCCCTTCCTCAGCTTCTCTAGTACAAAGACACATGGTATTTTTTTTCTTTTTAATAGAGTGTTATGAAGTCTCCTGAGGAAGTTTAAGATGCTGATCTTTTGCAGTGCATGTTTCAAAGAAAGTTTATACTCTGAGATTCTTAAATTTTACTTCTATTTTGTAGAAATAACAATGATCAAATATCTTGGATAAAAGATAAAAATTTTTTAAAAGAGCAAATATCTCCAGGCATGGGGCCACATGCTTATAATCCCAGCAAGTTGGGAGGCTGGGGCAAGAGGATTGAAAGTTCCAGGTCAGCCTCAAAAACTTACTGTGGCACTCAACAACTTAGTAAGAACCAGTCTCAAAAAAATAAAAAAAAAAGTGAAAAGGGCTAGAATGTAGCTCAATGCTAAAGTGTCTTGAGTTCAATCTCGAGTCAACCCCTGCCCCCCCCCAAAAAAAAAAGAATATTGTAAAGAAAATTAAGGAGACACACAAAAAAAAGATGCAGATGCAAGAAAATAAGTGGCTGCTCCTCCAAGTTTATTTATCTCAAAAATTACATAGCTTGTTAGTGCCATGACTACATTATGGTTTAGTATTCCTTTAATCCCAGGTGCTAGATAACTGAGATCAAGTCCAGGCTAATTAAAACACAGAAGCGTTTTTTCTCCAAGGACATCACCATGGAAACTAGGTAGTGCACCTGTATAGTTATCTTACTACCTTTGAGGAGAAACTGCTGGGCATTCCAAGCGTGGGAAACAGAGTGCCTGTTACCCCCTGGGAGTTTGCTCACCAGAGGAATGCTTCCCTGTACATTTCCATGGTCAGAATACCCACAGAATATATTTGTTGGCATATCAAAATGTTGTCAAAACATTGACAAGCATGGTTTCAGTAACTGTACTTCATTTTAAACTCAGGGATGGGATGTAGCTCTGTGATACAGTGGACACACTCTAGGCCCTGGGGTTAATCCATTATACCAAAATTAAATAAATAAATGATAGTCAATTTCCAGATACATCACTTATTGGCTATGACCTGAGGCAAGTTAGCCTCTCTGGGTCTTGAAGCATTATTTGTCACATGATAACAATAAAAGTGTCCTCAGATGTCCCTCAGTGGTAGAGCACATGAAAGAGGCACTGAGTTCCATGGGCAGTACCACCACAAAAAAACAAATAAATTCAAATTACTCTCAGTATTTGTGCATGACAGTCCGATGGTGGTGCCAACCATGTCCTGGTGCTCACAGATACCTTCATATAGTCTTCTATTTAATATGGGTGGTGTCCATGATTTGCTTTTTTGTTTGTGTTTTAGTTTTCCTGTTATCGGAGATTGAATCTACCACTGTGCTATACACCCACCCCTTTTGATTTCATTTTGAAACAAGCACTCTCTAAGTTGCTCAGGCTACCTTAAACTGTGATCCTTCTGCCTCAACTTCTGAAGTAACAGGGACTCAAGGTATGCACCACTAATTTTAGCTTGCTATTTTCTTTTAATGAATAAATGTGGCAAAAATAATAAGATGTCCCTTCCAGGATTACATTGTTATGTCACAGTTTATCCTAACAAATGGTCCTAAATATTTTTAATTGCTGGCTTGATATTGGAAAATCCCATGTTGCAAGGAGTTGTAGATACCCTCCAGGAACTGAGGGTGGCTTGGAACTGAGTGCTGACAAAAGCTAGAGTCCAAGTCACGCTATGAAAAGGAATGAATTTTGCCAGTGTGGGGATCTGTAAGCATGCTTCTCCAACTCAGCCTCCAGATGAGAATTCAACCTGGTCACACCCTGATTGCAGACCAATGAGGCCTGGAGCAGAGGCAAGGCCTAAGTAGGCTGGGTCCTGAGTCCAGGATACTAGGAGGTGATGAATGTGTGCTGTTTGAAGCTTTATTTGTGGTCATTTGTTTTTGCAGCAAGAAAAAAACTAAGAGAAACTAAGTAGAAACTACACAGCAATGTACCTCTAAAGTATTATTCTGTCCCTACATTATCACTTCTCAGTGATTTTGTCAAAGCAAACAATAGCTTCTAGATGTTCTATTTAAATATGCAGTTTTTAGATGTTCTTAAAAATGTTTTAAAAATCAAACAATTATGCATACTTTTTAAAAAAAATGAATCAAATCCATGTATATTAAGCTTTTCTAGAGAAACAGAATGAATAGATTATTTACCTAACTACTTACCTGTTTCTCTATTTTTCTCTCATCTATTTATCTATCTTTTCTAATCTATCATAGCTATGCCTCTCTGTCTCTCTCTTTTGTATTTATCTATCTATCATATGTATCATTTATCTATCCATAGATTCACACAAGTATGAAGGTTAAAAAATTTCAAGATCTGCTGTTATCATACTGGATCTCAGAGGTAATGGTGTAAATTAGTTCTAGTCCAAATGCAGGAGAATATCAATGGTTAGCTCAAGAAATCAGATCATCCAACTTCTCTCTTACTCAAACATTTTGTTCTCTTCAAGTCCTCATTTGTAAAAGGGGCATTCACATTAGGGAGGGTATCTGCTTTATTTGATCTACTGACTCAAATGTTTCTATTGCCAAGTGCAATTGGGGCACCCCTGTAATCCCAGGGTTTGTGAGACTGAGACAGGAGGATTGCCAGTATGAAGTCAGCCTTTGCAAATTAGTAATACCTTAAGCAGCTCAGTGAGACCCTGTCTCTAAATGAAAGGGGTGGGATGTGGCTTAGTAGTTAAGCACCCTGGGTTCAATCCCCAGGACTCCTCCAAAAAATGTTACTGTCATTTAAAAGCACACTCACAGACACACCCAGAATGATGTTTAACAACACATATTAGGAACACCACTGCCTGTCCAACATGATGCATATAATTAATCATTACATCATCTCAAACAATTGAACATAATAAGAAGACAGTACACCTCTCTTTATAGCCAAGACTCATGATTAATTTTTCATTTTACTTGATTCATTTATGGTATCAACATATTTTTCCACAATTCAAGCTTTTTTTTCAAAACTACCATTGTAGGTTCAATGTTGTCTTTGATTAAAAAAAAAAGAGTGACATGAAAATTGAAGGGAGATCCATAGAATAAGGAAAGGTACCAGAGGTAGGAGGAGGGGAGGGAAAGAGAAGGTAGAGAAGGAATAAAATTGCTAAAAATAAATTTTATATTGTGAGTACAAACACATAACAATGAACTCCTGTATCATATAAAAATTATTTTAAAAATTAAAAAAGAAAACCAGGGAGAGTTCATGTAATTTGAGTTGAAGGCCAGATATTTGTTTCTGTGTAGTCTTGTAACAATGAACACATTCCCTAAACATACAAGCTCTTACTTCCTTACTTCAGCTCTAATCACCTACATTATTATTGTGAATAGCTGTTTATTGAACATCGATTCATTTCTGTGATATACCAGGGCTCTCTTAACATTCTTTTCGAACCCTAAAATAACTTCACAAAGATGAAGCTATTATTTTCATTTTATGGATGAAAAATAAAATGAGAGTTATTAGGAAATTTGTCCATCTGTTAAGTAAAAGAATGGGAATTTTTGTCCAAGTCTCTTTTTTATTAGTAGAAGAGTTCTCTTATAATTTTAATAAAATGTATTTTAATAATCAAAGCATATTAAAAATGAAAATAATTATTTGTGTTTGTCCCTAGTTTTTATTCTTTAATGATGGATCATGCAATAACTACTTCAGGATCTAAGCCCAAATGACACATTACTCAGAAATAATCTTTCTACTAAAAGGTTTCTCTTGGTTGACTGATAAGAAGGATAATAAAACCAATTTTTTCATGCTTTGAATTTAATAGTGTTAAATTGCAGCATTCAATATCCTTTATAATGTCTTTCAATTTACATTTTCTCACTACCAGTAATTTTATTCTCAAAATCTGTATCAAAAAGGAAAGAGAAAGAAGGGATTTAAAAATGAATCTGCATTTGTTCCGGATTTATATATTAATTCCAAAGGATCATAATGTTTCTCATTAGTGACTTACAAAGGTAGTAGAGCATCTACTTAAAACTCTTTTTAATTAATTCCATCTACAATATTAATTTAGCATAGATTATATAATGACAGTCACTGAATTGCTATGCACCCTATTTTGTAATTCAGATGCAATATATTGACTTAGTGAAGGTTAATGTTTGCTCAAGATTCCTTGATTTATCTCCACATTTTTTTTTTTTATTTCAATTTAGAAATTCTGCCTTTCCATGCCCTTCGGTAACTCAATTACAGTGAGCAATGGTCTGGAACTGGCTTGAAGAGCTTTGGGAAGTTGATTGCTGGTATCTCCTCTCAACTTCTCACCTTCAGTGACGTCACATACCTCACTTGAAAACTTCATGGTGGTGTAGATAAGCTGTAGAAAATGGTGCAAATAGTTTTGATTTTTAGGTAAGACAGTTTACCAGCTTACTGCAGATCATAGTTCATGGGGAAAAAAAATAACACAAGCTACATTTTACTTATAAGAGAAGGATATTCAGAAATTGACAACTCTAAGACATACTAAACTTGATGAATATGTTAAAATACGTGCAATTCAGCATATTTTAGTTGAACGAGTGGTCTTCCAAGCCACTGCTATGAGAAAATTACAGAAAAATTGGGGCCTGATTATTGGTTATTTGGTAAAGAGAATCAGTTGCAATATTTGTTTGGTAAACAACATATCTGTAATGCCAGAATGCAAGGCCAGATGTAGGTCTGTCTTGGTTTACCCAAACTTTTTACAATTTATTTCTAAAAGTTAATTTTTCCTCAGTCAAATTTTCCCAGTTTCACTTATCATCATATGTATAGAAGGAGACAAAGGCCAAACCAAGAGAAAAATACACCTCATCTCAAATTTTATTCAGTGACAATTTCAGTTTGCTTTTCAGTATCTGAAATGTGAGTTTATTCAGGAGAAAGCAAATAAAAGGTAACTGAGATGAAATAGTAAAATATTTTTACACAAGAAACAAAATACATGGCACTATTTTGACTAGTAATCGATTACAAGCTGTATTTATGCCAAGAATAGTTGAGTGGAGTTTCTCTGAATAGCTGAAAGAGAGAAATGTTCATGGTGAAATGGAATGTGTTATCTAAAGTTTGGCTGCTATCAATAAGTACTGAGGTTGCCTATTAGGGTCTTAGCAAATTAGCTCTATGCAGAGCCAAGCTCAGTTTGGACATGTATCTGTCCAGTTTTATTCCTTAATAATATGGAGTTCTTCAACTCTGATAGCAGCTAAATGGCAAAAGTCTTACTTCAACAGCCACTAATCTTGGATGGAATGTTTTAAGTACACATGCCCTCTAAATAATTCTTTTAGTAGCTTCACAGGTTTGCATTTTGTATGATATTTTACTGTGATTAAAATGTCATATTGAGACAGAAAATGAGTCATTTAATTTTAATAGAATGAGGCCACAAAGGGCATCAACAATGAGTAATGTTTATTTTGAAAAATATTCTTCTTCCTATTAATTACCATAAGAAAAATGAAATGAATTCATCATATTGGAGTCTTCCCTGAGAATTAAATTCAAAATATAAGTCCATCAAAACATTGCATGTTTGTGATTCACTATTCATCAATTTCATTCAGTTCATTAAACTTATAATAAACAAACAATTATTTCTAGCTCAAATGCAGGTAATAATAAATATTATGCTTGAAGCTCTGGCAAACCATAAAGGGATAACACTCCAAATTAAAGGCAGCATTTGAGAAAAGCTAAATCACATCAAATTGCAGTTATTGATTTAAATGATCCATTGAAATATTTAGGCAAGGTAGCCTTATTTATGAACTAGGACCACATAAAAAAGAGAAAGGTGATTAAGTATCTATTAAGAGAGGAATACAATTTAGCCAAAACAAACAAAAAACCGAGATCAGGTCACAAATGGTCTCACTCAACATCAGATTGTTGTTAGACTAATTGTCTCTGTGCTTCAGTACTTTATCAGCTCTGGGGAGTGCCTAAGTTTGGCAAACTAGAGTCAAAGGACACATGCCTGTTCAAGACTTCTGAGATGGGAACACCCTCACTTCACACCACCTGGCTAGAGATCTGGGGGTTTAGACTGAGCTTTTCAAATTTGATAATTCTCTAGAATGTTCCACAACTCATAAAAAGAAATGCTACAATTGTGTAGAGGCAAAAAAGTGTGACACCTTTCCTCATCCATCACAAGGGTCATGGTTAAAAATCCAAAAGACTGGTCAACAATAGAAAACCATTGTTTATCTATTTTTTCCCATGTATAGATAGATCAGCATTCTGCTTCAAAACTGCCATTGAACTCAGAATCCAAAGTCTATCCATTGGAACCAAACCCTACCTAATTCAGGTGTAAACCTAGGTATGTCTGATAGCATCATGGCAGGAGTAGGCACTAAAGGGACAACCCTAGGGTGTCTGTGGTCTGATGAATGGGGGTAGAACACTCTACCAAAGTGAAAAGCTTCCCGTACTGATGGAAAGAAAAGCTAATCTCTGAGATATTTACAGTGTTCTTACCCCACCCTTCTCCAGCTCCCCTAGAATCACTGCAGTGAGCCAAGGTGCAGAAGAACCCACTGCTCACACAGAAAAGATGGCATCAGGCTATGCTTTACCCAGTGGAAAGCTAATAGAATCCCTCCTTGTGTGGGTAGAAGAAGTTCATAATCCCAGGGCAGTTTCAGCGGACTGGAAGAGGTGCCAAGAACCCAGGCAATGGAGTACAAACCACCCAGGTCCACTCTTGGTGGTCAGGAGGCTTTCAGCTAAGTGATGTCCATGTCACTGTATGTATTATTTAGTCGCCTTTCTGCAAAGATGTTCATCTATGACAATATCAGCCGCTAACTCCAAGAGACATAAGAATGCAAGAATTTATCTTTCCCAAGGTCCTTCTCACCCCAAAGTCCATTTAACTTCACATGTACCAAAGCTCCAACTTATTAAACATATGGTTGTTTTTTTACTGGAGTCACCCTAGCATAAAGTATATGCTAGAATAAAATATTAGGTATGAGAAGAGAGACCTACCACAAATGTAAAAGGTTTTCAATGACTTAGGAAATTCGAGAATTTACGGTCAACTCCAGGAATCTTAGAAAAAGCCAAACCTCTCTTTGGGTAAAACTAATTATTCACTACATAGATTCCAAAGAACGAATCTGACTTTAACACATTTCTTTCAAAGCATCTAGAATTATCAGTAACTCAACATAAAATTGTCAAAAGTTTAGTTGGAAGAAAGAAAGAAGGAAAATAACATTTCTATTTTTCACAAAAACAATATCTATCAAAATTATTCTCTAGCTATCATCTATTTTTTTCTCATCATTTAATGTTTTTTCCCTTTTTTAGGTAATAAAAAATTCAAGGTTTGCTGTTCCATTAAAGGTTATCTATTAAATATTTCTTGTTTATTTCTGTCAACCTCATTTCTCATTGTTCTCCAATTTAATTACTTTTATTCAATCAGTCTAATCTGTTAGTAAACACAAATTTGTATTATAAGCTTTCTAACTCACTATGACACAACAAGCTGTGTTTATAATTAATGATGTTCTGTCAATTCCTAAAGCCACCTTCAGCCTTATCATTCCTGTGATAATACAGATCTTTCTTCAGGAAAATCACAATTTCCTTTCAAGGTGGCATCTGTCTGGAAAGTTAGGATTTGTCTGCATAAGATAGGAGGGTTCTGTGATTTTTACCTAATATGTGTTGATCATCTTTTAAGATGGAATGTTCAGCCGTGAGGTTCTGATGCATAATAAAAATCCCAAGAGCTATGATTGCTGCATAACAATGCAGAGTTGCTAGGAACAGTGTTGCATGCCTGAAATCCTAGGGTTTCAAGAAGTTGTGACAGGAAGATCACAAGTTTGAGGCCAGTCTCAACAACATAGTGAAATCCTCGGCATCTTAGCATGACCCTGTCTCAAAATAGAAAAATTTAAAGAAGGGCTGGTGATATAGCTCAGTAGAAATCCCCAGTGTGTGTGTGTGTGTGTGTGTGTGTGTGTATATATATATATACACACATATACATGTGTATATATGTATGTATGTATGTATATATATATATATATATATATATATATATATATAAAATATACCATCACATGCATATAAGTATATATACACACACACACATGCACACACAAAAACCTATAGTGCTTTCCCTTTAAAATCTGGTTTTCTAATCATGGAAAATTATGATGTTTACAAGATCTAGAACTTAGGTACATAAGGGTCATACTACCTTAGTAGCAAATCTCTTGAATTTCACTACCCTTTTAAAACTCCCTAAAAAGTATCATAGGGAAACCTGCAATTCCTCAACTCTTGTACTCTTCACCCACTCTCTGGAATGAGCTACTCTGAATTAGCAGCCCAGTTCTGCCAGATAAAGTGAGGATCTAAGACGGTTCTGGACAAGTCATGTGCTTCCCACAGTGGAAAAGGAAAGAGAATGCTTCACTAGATAGTGGGTTGGATGGCAGATAAAGCAGAGATTTAGAGATCTGCAGACTACGGAGACTGAGGACTGAATGGTCAGTCAGGAACACATCCCGTTCATAATAAAGACACAAGTAAGACAATACTGTCATTTGCAACAAATCATAGGTGCCATCAGGATCAGGTGAACAAGAGGCAGATAGCTAAGGAGAGAAAAAAGAGAGAAAGGGACCCTTCAAAATGGTGAACTAGAGAAGGTTGCTTTCCTGGTTCCTCTATGACATAAAGCCAAGAATTCAGATTTCTCAGCATGGGGAGAGGGAAAACTTTTGGGGGGTGGGAATTAAATCTGGACATTCAAATGAGGTAGGGGAATCAGGCTGTTGAATATAACAAAATGAAGAAGTCCCCAGTGCTTCTAGGGCCATCGGTGATGCTGGCAGGTGATAACATCACTAAAAGGAATCCCCCAATTTTAAGAGGCCTGAGGTGTGTATGGGTACAGAAACACCAGAGATCAAAGACATGGCATGACTCATTTGAAAGTGGCCTTGCACAACAGTATTGTGAGGAGTGATAGAAAAAAGAAACCAACTCTCTCCTGGCTACCAGGGGAATTAAAAGAAGGAAATATTTTGCAGCTCCAGCGTGGGGGAACGGTAGCTGGGGAATTCATATAATGACAAATGTGCCTAACCTGAAAAATAGTTGTGGCAAACTTACAACACACAGCATAGTACGTGTCCAAGAGACCAGAAGAAAATCAAAAGTGGATCTGGGTTTAAATAGGGAATAACTGGTTGGGAAACAAACCTGGCTTTTCCCCTGCTCCTCCATAACCAACCACCATTTGTAAGACCAGCTGCTTGAAGCCTCAGCTGAGAAAGTCTTGCCTGGCTGAGAATTCAAAAGGGCAGGGGAGGAATTGAGTGATCTTGGAAACTGAACGTGAGTGTCCTATAAACACAAATTTCATGCTATCTGAGGAGATCAAGAATTAGTCCCTCCACCACAAGATTGAAATCCAGGGAGTTTTCCTGGGGGACAGTCTCCCAGTGGGGCCCAGCAACTGCCGGACACTAGAGGTGTGCTGATTTAAAATCATCAGATCAACCCAAGGAAGAGTTTGGAGACTAACTAAGCCTAAACCCAACCCCCAGAAGTCCTGCAGAGAGGATATCCCATCACTCCAGCAACTCCACTTGACACAACACCAGAGAAGAATATTCGAAACTCCAAGAGGAACAATTAACCTAGCTTTTCAACTTTTTATCAAGATCCTCTGCTTTATTTTATTTTTCCTATTCAATGTTCAATTGTAGCCTAAATGGTTTATGGACACATACACATATTCATATGGGTTTTGTTTTTACTTTGTTTTGTTTTTTATTTGTTGTTTATCATTCCTAGCATTTTTAAAGGAAGTCATGTCCAACTAATCAATATTTCTAGGAGTAAGGTGTTTGATTAGAATACATCAGTTTTGTACTTGTACTCTTTTACTCTTATTTTTATTTTTAATACTCATTTTTAAATTTTTGTGTCTATATATTGCATTTTTTTCAGTTATATGTTTCCCTGGATTCTCTTTCTTTTTTCCTCTGCTAACAGTCAGCATATATTGATCTTTCTATCATTCATCCTCTATCTCCTACTTCTATTTTCTTTTATCTTCCCACACAAACATTACATCATACACTCGTTTTTTTTTTGTTGTTTGTTTGTTTTTTCTATCTCTGTTCACAACATAAAATTATAAGTCTGTTTGAAAACCTACTGTTTTGACTGTGGGCAATAATTGATCATATCGTCTCTGTTTATTGTGACAATTGGCATAATAGATGCCAGAGCAGGAACTATTTGATTTGATATCTTAATCTGTTTCCATTGTTTCTTGTTAATATCTGTCTCCCCCTAATATGTGAGGTACTGAAAACTTTCTGAGTCCCTATAAGTCCACAGGGTAGAGTATCTACTACCTCAAAACCATACATTCAAAGGGATAGACACACAAACAATAAGAAAAATCAAGGGGAAAAAACACCTCAAACAAATCAATATAATTCAGTAACAGAATCCATCATCACCACAGAGGAAGAAATGACAGAGAATAAATTTAGAATGTTCAAAGTTAAATTGATCTGCAAGATAGATGATAATATAAGGGAGAAAATAAGGAAGCAAAAGAGAGAGATGTTCTAAAAAATACAGCAGAAATTCTCAAAATGAAAAAATAAAGAAATCAAATTAAAATTCATTGGAAGGCATCACCAGCAGAATAGACCAATTGGAAGACAAAGTTTCAGGCAATGAAAGCAAAATATATATCCTAGAGAAATAGGTTAACTATGGGGAACAGATGTTAAGAGACCATGAATGAAAATTTCAAGAAACATGGGATAGCATGAGAAGAACAACCTTAAGATTTATCAGGATAGATGAATACTTGAAGATACAAAACAAAGGAATGTCTAATCTTTTCAATGAAATAATATTGGAAAAATTCCCAAATCTTAAGAATGGAATGGAAAATTAAATACAGGACCTCAAATACACAAAATTACAACAAACCCACACCAAGACACAAAATTATGAAAATGCCTAACATAGACAATGACAAAATTATAAAGGCTCCCAGAGAAAAATATCAGATTATTTTTAGAGAGGAACCAATCTGGATCTTGGCTGATTTCTCAACCTAGACCCTTAAAGCTAGAAGGTTATAAAATAACATAACATATACCAATCTCTAAGAGAAAACAGATGCCAAACAAAAATACTGCAAAATTAAATTTCAGATTTGAAGATGAAATGAAAAACTTCCATGATAAACAAAAGTTAAAAGAATTCACAAGTAGAAGCCTGAAATACAGAACATTCTCAGCAAAATATTTCATGAAGAAGAAATGAAAAATGAAAGAGAAAATAACAAAGGGAGGAACTACACCAAAGGAATAGTCAATCGAAGGGTAAACTAATTCAAATTAAAACCAGAAATAAACCCAAATGACAGAGAATAAAAAATATTTCTCAATAATAACATCAAATGTAAATGGCCTGAACTCATTCGTCAAAAGACATAGACTGGCAGATTGGAATAAGAAACAAGACTCAAAAATATGCTGTCTCCAAGTGATTCACCTTATAGGCAAAGACACCCACAGACTGAAGGTGAAAGTATGGGGGAAAAAAAACGTGTCATTCACACGAATCTTGTAAACAAGCAGGGATTTCTATCTTAATATCAGATAAAGTGGACTTCAAGTCAAAATTAGTCAGAAGAACATCTCATACCACTGAAGGGAATTATACATCAGCAGTATATAATAATCTTAAATATTTGTGCCCCAAACAATGGAGCATCTACATACATCAAACAAACCCTTCAAAATTCAAGGATCGGATGCAACACCACATGATAATACTGGTCGTTTGTAACATGTCTTTCTCACCACTCAATAGATCTTCAAAACAAAAATTAAATAAAGAAGCAACAGAACTAAAAAATACAATTAATGATTTAGATTTAACAAACATATATAGAATATTTCATCCATCAATGACTGAATATACTTTCTTCTCAGCAGCACATGGAGCCTTTTCTAAAATAGACCATATCTCAGGCCACAAAGCAAATCTTAGCAAATATTTTTTTTTAAAAAAATAGAGATAATACCTTGCATTTTATCAGATCACAATGGAATAAAACTAGAAATTAATGATAAAATTTAAAAATAGAAACTATTCTCACAACTGGAGACTAAATAATACACTATTGAATGATCAATGGATAGTGGATGAAACAATAAAATACGTAGAGGTAAATGAGAATAGCGACAAAACATCAAAATATCTGGGACACTATGAAGGCAGTTCAAAGAAGAAAGATCATTGCATTGAGCTCATTCATTGAAAGAATAGAAAGTCATGAATTAAATAATCCCTAGAAAAAGAAGAGCCAATCGACACTAAAAGCATTGGAAGACAGGGAATAATTAACAGAGCTAAAATTAATAAAATTGAAACAAAAAAATTCAAAAGTTTGACAAAAGAAAATGATGGTTATTTTAAAAATAAATAAAATTGATAAATTCTTAGCCAGCCTAACAAAGAGAAAGAGAGAGAAATCTCAAATACTAAAATTTGCAATGACAAAGGAAATATAGCCATGGACACCACTGTAATGCAGGCAATAATGAGAAAATCCTTTTAAAATCTATACTCTAATAAAATGGAAAATCATAAAGACATTGACAAATTTCTAGAGACAAATGAACCACCCAAATTGAATCAGGAGATCACTTCTGAAACAGGAATAGGCCAGAAAAGCAAATGTATAATCTTCCATACTTTTAGAGATGATTACTAGGAAAAAAATTCAAAATGTTAAGTTGAAAATAGTTGGAAAATTTCTATATTATAATCTGCATTTTTCAAAAGTATTTGCTCCCTAAAAACAAAATTTTGTATTTTTTTTCTATTTCAGTAACTGTAGTGAAGATTTAATGTTAACAGAGTCCTTAGTCAGAAGGGAGCTGACCTTGGGGAATCCTTATATACCATGTCCAGCCACTTACCCCAAATATAAATATAAAAAGTAGTGGTAAAGTAGGAAGGAAGTTACTATTCAATATAGCTGTACCCCGAGATAAGAAAACTAGCATCCTCAGTTCCTCTTTCAGAAGCACTGACCTGAACTTCAGGTTTGAATAAGGAAGGGCACAAAAGTGAGAGAGGGCAAGAAGTCTGCGTTGTCAAGCAGTCTTGGTTCATTTGTGGTCTGACTGTCTGTCTGGTCAGCAGTAAGAAGTTGCTGCTCTTTGGGGTTAGTTTCAACTTCTGCCTCAGGATGTTTATCCATCAGATCTGTTGTTCCTAGAATCTAGGGTGACTTCAGGGAATGGCTCAAGAAAAAAATATAGGCAGAAAAGCCAGATGTCATTAGTTCTTTAGGTTTAGGGAAATGATTAGAGACTTCAAGGCATCACTCCAGTGGTCTGGAGCAGGATGTTGTAAAAGCTTGCAGTTGATAATCTGTTGATAATGTTCTTGTAATATCTCAGAATCATCTTACTCTTACCTTGGTGCCTGTAGCCTTGAATGGAGA
Organism: Marmota monax; assembly: GCF_021218885.2. Lineage (NCBI taxonomy): Eukaryota > Metazoa > Chordata > Mammalia > Rodentia > Sciuridae > Marmota > Marmota monax. The sequence goes on along the minus strand of NW_026695198.1, from coordinate 4,148,947 downwards.
GGACTTCCAGCTAGACCCAAGGTTTAAGTCTGCAAAAGAGACAAATGCAAAATGAAGGCAGACATGCCAAGCTCCCATCCTGCCATTTTAATCAGCTCCTTGGCTGCTGTGACCAAAAGACCTGACAAGAACAATTTTAGAAAGAAAAGTTTATTTGGAACTCACAGTTTCAGAGATCTCCGTCCACAGATGGCTTGATTTCCTTTGCTCTGGGATGTAAGTGAGGCAGAATATCATAGTAAAATAGTGTGGCAAAGGAAAACAATTCATGATGTGGCACCAGGAAGCAGAGAGACACTCCCTCACCATGGACACCCCATAGGCACATGCCCAGTAACCCACCTCCTCCAGCCCACCTGTGTATAGTTACCATTCAGTTAATCCCTATCAAGGATTAATGCACTGATTAGGTTTCACTTCATCTCTGAACTTTCTTATACTGTCTTACAATGAGCTTTGGATGGGGACACCTCACATCTAAACCATAATACCTGCCTTAACTACCCATTGGACATCTGCAGACTCAAGTGAAGCGTCAGGACTTTTAGCAAGAGTAGCCCCTAAATTCTTGTTACTTCAGCACCTCCAGCATTTTGAAAAATAAGTTTGAAGACACAAAATAAAAGCAAACAATAAAAGTAATAAATGTTCTTCCCCACGATGTGTGCAATGAGGATTTGATGTGGTTACAGTAGGATGAAAGTGCTTGGAAAAATAAAACACCAAAATTTCATTTGATGCCAGCTTTATTTTTTTAAAAAAATATTTTCCACCTTTATTAAAAGTTTCTAAAGTTTCAGGAAAAAATGTTTTTGAAGTAAGGTGATATTTATCATTACTATCAATTCAAAGGAAAAATACAATCTCAAGTTTTAATTATAATTATGTTTCCATTATATCAAATACAACTGGACCCCTACAAGCTGATAGACAACACAGTCAAATAAAATTCAGAATTTTTCAAGGAAAAATATACTCAGTTTAAATAAATTAGCATTTAGGGGTTTTAAATCCAATGGAAGATATTATAATTTCTTTTTTCTTTCATTGTATAACTGAGTAATTTTCTTTCAAAATTTTTGAATAATTCATCCTCTGGATATAATGATGTACTATTACATTTGCAAAGCAAAAACTAAATTATTGCAAGTCATTATGTGAAACAAATACAACTCATGATGAAATCGCAAAATAACTTCACTTAGGTTCCTTTAACTATATTTTCTGGTTATAGTTCTTACTTACTTGCCCCTGAATAAAATCTAGGGCAATTTTCATTACTTTTTGTTCCTTAAAGGTAATAAAAGTTTGTCCAGGCAGTAAAAATTATATGTAGTTAAAGATGATAATAATGTTAAATTACATGAAAGTCACTGTTCTGCTCCACACTCTTTTGAAGGCATCAGAAAGAGATGTGTTTTTTTTTTTTTTTTTCCTGGTGCAATATTCTCCATTAGCCAGTAGCAGGCTTTAATAAACTGACATATATTAATAATGGATTGGCTCTTCCCTAGCACTTATTTTTGGATTTTTCAGAGCTCATAGCTTTTGCCATCACTATCATTTGCATTCCGTAAGTAGAGGTGAAAACTCTCTCCTCTAATTGGTCACTCATGTTATGTTCTGTAATTAGAAACCTCAAATCTAAGAGGATTAATATATAAAGAGACAGACTATAATATATATGAAAGATCATAAAAAAGTCTCTTCTAGCTCCATTACCAGAGGAGCTTAATGTTTTTTTTTTCTTAGGTGTGGATTATAAATCTGCTCTTGCCACACATCTATATAAACTGTCCAATGTGAACCAATTGCAGCTTTCTCTCTAGGCCTCAGATACACTCATGGAATTCCTATTAATTTATGTTTTGTATATGGAACCACAGAATGACCCAAAGCTCTCTCTCTCTCTCTTTTGACTTAGTTCATACTCTTCTTTCTTGTCCTAAATAAATGTACAAATCTGATTTTATTTCCTCAAACTCAGAAGTTCTGCATGGTGGATCCAAACACCTCTTTGGAATGAGGTTTTTATCATTGGAGAATTAGCCAAATCTCAGATTTGGGACACAGATCATGTATTTTAGAATAATGTATTTTTATCATGTTTGAATTGTTTGATAGAAAAGAGTCTTATAACTGAAAATAGGTCTCTTCCGTATGACTCAGAATAAAACAGGTTTGCAATTAACTAAGCAAATTTCATTGAGTATCTAATCTGTGCTAAACATTAAACTACTTGCTGGGAAGCTAAAAATTGTTGCTAGTTATCAACAAATTTGTACAACACCAGAAGGAATTGAAAACAATAATGACACTCGATATGAGGGTAAAAGTGGAAAGTACAAATGGGAGATGATATTAGATTTAGATAGGAATGCAACCCTAGTAACTGGATCAAAATTGGTTAGCACTGCCCCCTCAATAATAGGCTCGAATTTCTCCTTCCACCATCACTTCCCAAACCAATTAATCACAACACTCAATTACACTCCATTCCAATCATAGTGCTCTCAATAGAGCACATGTCAGTGGCCGTTTTCCCTGTTAGGACTATTTTCCAACCAGACATTATATGAAGCTGGAGCTAAACTATATTAATTCATAATTTTACTGAATATACCATACCTAAAATTGACAGCCAAGAAATACTCAAATTAAAATTCTTTTATACTCCTAGAATGGAAAAAATATATGTAAGTTCATGAGCATCAGGAAAGTAACAAATCACTCTCTATTTTGAACACTGACCTACTCTAAGTAAGAAAGAAAATTTACAGACTATTGAAATTATCAAGCATGTTTGCTGTAAGTGCATTGACAACACACTAAATGATATTATCAGGCAGACTAGGAAAATTCCTTTGATTCCCTATATGATTAAAAATTTTGTCATGAAAGGGTATTAGATTTCATCAAAAGGTTTTTTCTGCATATATTGTAATGATCACGATTTTCTCTTTTTATCTAAATAGTGTTATGAATGTCATTAAGTAGTATTTAAATGTACAACTGACTTTGCATTTCTTGAGTAAACTTCATTTAATTAGTACATGCAATCCTTTCAATATATTGCTGTATTAGATCTGCTCTCTTTAAAACATATTCTCAGAGGGAGAATATTTCCCTTTCTCCATCTTCTGTACTTTTTTCGTTCTTTCCATCCTTCCAAATCTACCATTCATCAACCATTTTCTCCTTCCTCCTCATCTCAGTTTGAAAATTCTTGGTGGCTTTAGAAATACAAGTTTTGATCAAGACAAATAAAATTCGTGCACCACCCCCTTCTAGGTTCTGTAAGAGTGTAAGCTACGTGCTATTTCTTCATTAAATTTGTGAAAGAACTCTTCGGTGAAAATATCGAGGCCTTAATTTTTCATTAAATGAGGATTTTTGTTTTGTTTTAATTAAAAAAGTCAATGTTTTTACTTGTTATAGCGAAATTTGCTTTTGTTGTTTTTACTTCTACTGCTGGGTACATTTTAAATTTTGAAATTTAAATTTTATCACTGTCATCAAATTGATTTGTGAAAAACTGCTCACAAGATCTTTTTATTACTTTCTTCAGGTCTAGGGTTACATAGTGGTACTTAGGTTTTATTCATGGTAATAGTAATGTTTGCTTTGGCTCTTTTACCTTGATAAGTCTTAATAAATGTTTATCAATGTTATTAATAATTTCATAAAACAAGCCTGGCAAGTTAGCTCCTGCCTGTAACCCAGCTGGCTGGGAGGCTGAGGCGGGAGGATGGCAAGTGCAAGGCCAGTCTGGACAAGTTAGCAAGACCCTGTCTCAAGGATGTGACTCAGTGGTACAGCACCCTGAGTCTAGTCCCCACGATTGGGGGAAAAAACAAAAACCAAAAAACCCTCTAGCTTTGGTAATTTTGTGTATTTACATGATGTTTCTTTTGTATTTATTACGTTTTAAATTTTCTTTAAATTTTTTGCTCTTCCTTGCTTCTTGATATTGACTGTCATGAATTTTCACTTTTCTTTGTGTTCAATTTGTGCACTTAAAGAAATTAATTTCCTCTAAAATTTTCTTTGATCATGTTCCATGTGTTTTCATATATTCTTCTCTTATTCGGTTCAAAATTCTCATTTTTTTATTATGATGATATTTGTTGTTATTCATAAATAGGCTTATTTAGAATTAGTGTGCTTAATTTTTAGATTTGGAGATGTTTTAGTATTCTTTTTGTTGATTTCTAGTTAATGCCACTCTGATCAAAGAACATTCTGACTGTGAATTCAAATCATCCAATTGTACTTGAAATAAATGTGCATTCCACAGTATATTTTCAACAATTATGTCAATTAGATCAAGTCAGCTCATCACATTGCTCATTTCTCTGATGATCTTAAAGATAATTTTCCTTGCTTGCTGCATCTGTTACAGAGAAAGTATGTTAAAAACTCCAAATATTATTTGTTTAGTTCTCATTTTTTTGACAATGTTGGATTCATTTGTGCTGAAAATACTTTATCAATTACCTACAAATTTACGAATATATGTCTTCCTATTGCATCAATTCTATCAACATGAATTATAATACTTTATTTCTAGCACTATTAGTAATATTAAACATAAATTTTGTTTTATCCACAATTAGTCAGATCACATTTTTTTCTGCTTAGTTTTTACATGGTAAAGGACTAAAGAAAATATTAAAGATCTTTCCTGCTCATTTGCCTTCTGTGACCTTTGCACACCCTTGATAAAACATCTAAAGAATGCAGAATTCTCTGTGGGTTTGGCTCACTCAGGAGAACTCAGAATCATTCTCTTATCACAAGGTTATCCCTCCCTCCCTTCCGTGGATCTGTCAGAGACCTGGGGGAATGAAGTATCTTTGAGGGGATCTCACAATTTGTGAGAATGGTGCTTTCTTTGTTCTGACTTGCATTTAAAGAGCCCCACTGGGAATAAGCTTTTGAAGTCTCACTGTAGAGAGCAGAGTGTGTTCTGCCCAGGTCTTCCATGTCAAGACCCTGAAAAGCTACCCCAGGACTCCACAGCTACATTACTTCAGATTTTGATGTTTCCCTGATCTGGTGATGTATTTTCTTGTCTTTCTCTCTTGCCTCTTTCACTTTTGTTTTTGCTTTCCCTTTAATATTATTACAAAAATAAATGCTACCTTTGTATAGAGTATCTTTATCTCTTCTATCAAATCCAACCTGCCAATGTCAGCAGCTGCAAACATATGTAACATTACATATGGGATATATTTTCTACCTTTACAGATTCAACAAATTTGTACTCTTATCTTTAAAGTGTGTCTCTTTTTAATTGTGATTTCTTATTGCAATTAACATGATAATGAGTCCTTGCTGGGATAAACACTGGTTAGTGCCTAAAATAGCTTGTTGTTCCAAGTTGTGAGATAAAAAGCACTCCAAAGAAGGTGATAATGAGGGATGTGGAGACGGGAAACTGGCCACTTCCCTGTCCTCCTCTCCCTTTAGTTGAGGATCAAAGCAGAATGGCTTTGGTTGTAAAGTAAAAGAATGGACCCTTCAACCATCTGAAGAAATTCATTCTTTCGGTGGGCATGCCCCCTATCCTGCATAGTCCCCCTTCCTGTAGGCACTGTGTGATCCTACATTTTGTCCTGGCTTGCTGCCACCACAGTGTTCATGAGTAATCAAAGGTCCAAATCCTCTCCATATTGTTATTCCTCTGGCTTAGGAAATAGTGCCCTGGGACCTCTGCAGCAATGGGGTTCCTCATTTTAAATTCTGACAAGTTTTTGACTTTGAATTATAATGTTTTATCTAATAATACTTAATATAATCACTGCTAGGTGTACCAGATCTTTTTTTTTTACACCATTTCTTATTCGCTTCTTGTGCTGATTTTGTCTTTTTAATAAAAGGCTTTATAATATTATAACTGTTCTTATTTTTCAATGATGCTGGCATGATTTTGAAAAACAAGTAAGAGCCTGCTTCAGTAAGGAAGGCAAGCTCCTGTCACTTGGGTTTGTCTCACAGGCAGACAGAAGAGTCTGAGAACTTTCAAATGATGTTCAGTCTCTCTGGGACTATCCTTCTTTCTGGTTTTGTTTGTTTATTTTCTAATTGTCTTGCCTCTCAGAATGTTTAGCATCTTAGTTAGTTATTATACCAAACATAATGTGTAGAACTCTTGAAATTCCAGATAACATATCTCACCCTCTTTCCTTTGGCACAGACATAAAGGGGTGGATAAACTTCGCAATTAGAAATTGACATAGGGCAGGATCAGGGTCCCATTCCCATAAGATAGAGGCAGGCTTTTTGGTACCGTGTCCAGAGCTTGGTTTCTGGGTTTGATGAGAGCCTGTGGGAGACTGAGCCACAAGTTCAGAAGCTCTAGCAGTTCTCTGGCCTCCCATAAAACATAGTTTAAAATGTAACAAGTCTCTGTTAGAGATTAAGTTTTTCTCTGAGCACATGATCAGGTTTCATTGTATTTAATTCTGACATTTAGGAGTTGTCCATTCCAGCTCCCCAGAATCCTGCAAAACCTTCCACTCTCAGCAAGTGTTCTAGGGAAATTGTCCAAGGTGCTAAACCCTGGCAAGTTTTGAATTTGTTAATACCCACCACCTTCACTGAAAACACTTTTCTGAGTTCTCTTTCTTCCAGGAAAACTTTTCTGTCTTATTTGAATATAATCGTTCTCAACCAGAATAAAAAAAAAAAAAAAAAAGTCTACAAGAGAAAAATTGCCAAATATTACCAAGTTATTGGATTTTAGTTCACCAATCTTTATTTTTCAAGACTATGAAATCATTACAATGTGACTTTACATTTTAACCCACTTCTCCTATGTATTGTAGCAAGAGCATTGGTCGGCTATGACTTGCTAAGTCTGACACAAAGGAATTAGTAAAATTTTAAAGCTTGTGTCTATACAGATAGCTCAGTTTAACATCAGTGGTTTTGCCTGACCTTCACTCAAGTCACATTTTTAATTTATAATCCACAATAAGATATCTGGCTCCCAACTAGTAAACCTAATCATTGTTAATGATATTCAAATGACCCACCCATATCACTAAAATCAATCATTCTACCAATTCAAAATGCTGGATGAACTTTGCAATTGGACTATGGAGGTGTAGTCAAAATTATGTGGATAATTATATGGTTTGACTTTCTCACTTAATTTGCAGGTTGTTTCAATAACAGCAAGTAGAGAAAGACTTGTAGGTTCTAGTCATCATTGTTTCTTTTCAACAGTTTATAAACAAAATTTGTCTCTGGTTGCCATAATTAGGGGAAAATAAAGCAAGTATTAACAGGATTTAATCAGATACTCTTAAATTATGCAACTGTACTATAGGAAGAGAAAAAAATATTTAGATTTCACTATATATTAAAATCATAATCACTGATACACATTTAAGAAAATCATCATCCACCTTTGGAGCTTTCCATCATAATTTTTTCACCTGTGTAGCAAAAGTTGCTCAGAAGCTCACTGAATTACTCTCTTTATTAATAACACTCAGAGCAGTGCATGTTTTTCCAAGAACGGAGATAGATCTTTCTAGCTACACAGTGGCGGTCCCTCTATGCTTGACCACAAGGTCATTTCAGGATTCTTATGTCAAGAGACTACTAGGCAAGAATACCTGTCACCACCCTCACAGGCATAGTTGACCCTGGTCATCAGGAGAACATGGATCTTACATTGTACATTGAGGGCAGAAACAAACACACATGGAGACTATATTGTCCATATATTGTTCAAACTCTTCAGTTCACATTTGAAAGGAAGTGTAAAAGTGAAGCAATCACACTCTGAGAAAGCATAATGACAGGGTCTCAAATCTTAGGGATGAGGGTTCAGATCCTTCAATCAAGAAGTCTATCTCAATCAGCAGAAAAGATAGTTGAGGATGAAGTGAACCTAGAATGCTTACAGTGGAGACAGAAGATGAATTTCATCAAGACAAACTGTAATAATGGGACCATAAGTCATATCACAAAAAGTCTTCTCATGGTGGACAGCAGCTCTTCCAGAGGAAGAAGATTCTCTATGAAGCCAGTGAATGCAAGCTGCAAGGTGACAGACTACAACGTGCATTGCCTTCAAAGATTTCTGCCGCAGCTTTGAATGCTGATGGCGCACCATTGAGACCCTGCTTAGGAATCATTCTACTTGAAAGGGTACTGTGCCTCATACAGATCATGCTCCTCTCCAGGGACAGCCAATATACAATGACTGATCCAAAGAATGTGTTTTTCCTCCACTCAAGATAATTCTTGAAGAACATGCTGCTCCATCTTGTTGTAAGACCAACTAGGTACTCTACTGAAACTCCATCACGGTTCAACATGGTGTCTGACCAGTGAAATTCTATCTTTTTCCTATAGGCATATTGACAACACTATCCATTAAATTTCCAACCTCTAACCCTCTGCCTTAGAATCTGATTTCCAGAAATCTGACCTTAACATCATATTAGCAGAAAGAAATGCTATTAAGTGGTGGCAAGGAGGTCTTTAGCTAGCTTTTTCTGAAAGGAATCAAGGGAGCCCTTCTAAAAGAACTCTTGTGCAAAAACAGGTGTATACTGAGGTTGCAAAACCAAGATTGTGAAAGAAGATATCCTGGGCAGGAAGACCAGAAATAGAATCAATGAGGATCCTAGATCCTATTGTGATTAGGAAGTGATAAGAAGAGTAGCAGGAGAGAAACCCTAGTATGTGAATAGAGAGAAAGTGGCCAAGGCTGGAGAGGCCTGAGATAGAGTGGGTTTTGTATCCCTATGACGCTGAATAGGAGCAATTCATGCCAAGAACTCAGAGTATCGGGAATTGGCAAAAATATATCCTCCGTAAGCAACCTTCTCTTCATAATAAAAGAATCTATGGTATTCTAATACTATGGACCAAAGTGATGAATATTAGTGTTTTCTTCAGGGTCCAGAACATGTGAGGGCCAAGGCCTATGATTCATCTTGCATATCTCTGGATTTGTTTCTGTCTCCCTCAATATACACAGGGAGAAAGGTTACTGAAGGACGCATGCTTCATGCAATAGTTCAAACATGAATATCAAAGAGAAAGAAGGACCACCAGATTAGAATTCTAGGAGCTTTGGAAGAGACTGGAGTAAAGTTACAGATTGATTATGACCTTTATTCTTGAGAATTTACAGAAAAACAAACTGCATAAACAATATTATATATGCATATGTTTGCGCAGTTTGTACACATGTGTATATTAGAATAAACAATTGTGTGTGTGTGTGTGTGTGTATGGATTAGAAAGAAAATTTATCACCTTGCTTGAATTACTGAGACTTCTATGAGCTTCTAGAGTCCTCTAGTGATTTCTATTTCTCTTTTTATTCCTTACAGTAAGGAAAAGCAGTAGTTTCTACACTGGCAAAAAGAAATAAAAAGGAAGCAAAATTCAAAACCAAAAAATTTGCCTTTCAATTTGCACAAGATTCCTTCCAACTTCTGATGGCAGGGAACAGCTGGTAAGCCTTGTTCTTGGCACAGCGCCAAGGCACCACTGCTGCCATTCGTCATCTAAATAGTGGTAACATGGAGTGGGGAATGCAGACTTGCTGCCAAAGATTGCTTGTCAGAGATAATCTGAGAACACAAGAATGCTCAGCCTGCTACATTTCATTACTCCAGATGATGTTTAACTGTAAATTGGAGCTCACACTGACCCTCTGGTAATGAGATCCCTCTGGATCTGAGAGCCTCTGGGTCTTTTTTGTCCATTTACATGTGTGTTTGTTCTAGTATGTAACCCTGACTGCCACAGAGATGCACTTCTGGTGGTCCAGGGTCAAACTGCAAACACTGAATTATGTAAATGTAAAAGTATATAATATTTATATGTATTATATATTGCATGTTTATATTTCATACTGTGTATTGTATATTACATATAATCAGTACAAATACACATACATATATAGTGAGGAGAGTATAAATGGAAGATCATGTTCATATTATCTAAAACAGTTTCTTTCAACAATATAATAGCTTTCCTGATGTAAGATTATAATGCTAAAAAACTGTTCTTTTAAAACCTCACTTGTACTTTTGCAAATATTTCTCTTTCAAAAACCGTGGATACTTTATGTGTTAGACAAATGATAATATAATTTCTAGTTTTGTGGGAAATCACAAAGCTTCGCCCTAGCTCTGCCATTGTGTTCTCTCAGAGGGGTTATTAGAAGTCAAGAAAATACATTCTTAAAACGATCACCAAATCCTTTCCCCAGAAACACTGAAATTTAAATTGTCAGGAGAGAAAAAGATAAATTCATTTCAATGCACAGCAAATAAATAACATCAAACATTATAAACCCATGTTTCAAAGCAGTTCAAGTTTTTCAACCAGATAATAGACCCAGCAAAATCGTTATGATAATGTCAACAATGAAATTATCCATGATGCTTCATTCATTTACAATTATCATCATAGAACAAACCCCAAATATTTCTCTCTGTGTGCCACGTTTTCAAATTGACTCCTAAATGTTTCTTTGGATGTTTTCAATAGGAAAAATGCAGTCTTCCCTGCTCTCTGTAGATTAGATACCACATACAACTACACCCACACAATCTCACAACCATATGAATATATATACCCATAGTCACTAAAGGAAAAGGCAATACAGATGATCCAAGATAAACTCTTTATATCACATTTGTCAAAATGAAAAAAAAAAGAGAACAGCTTAATTTTCCTATGTCACAAAGTGACTTACCACAGCACCAAGAGAACACAGAATTCTTGAGAGTCCCAGAATCAGCTCTACATACTTACACTAAAATACCTCTGCTACAGACCATGGTTAAATTAAGCATGATTAGATTAGAATAATTAAACTAACTTCATGCTAGTAAGAGATAATATGTAACTAAAAACTTCACAGTATCACAACAAAAATAACAAGTCTGAAGGAAAATCTCTCTCCTCTTCCTGAGGATTTTCTTACTCAATTTTCCTCTGAACCAAATAAGGGGTACTAGCTGCAAAGCAAACCACTGGTTATAGAATCACAAATAAGCCAGACTGAATTGTATGTTCAGCAACTAAAAGTATGTTTGGGATTTAGAATACAAATTTTTGCTCAATATTTTGGAGAAAAGTTTACTTCTTAAAAGTAAATTTAAAAAGCTCTTCTTGCCCTTCACCAATGACCAACTTGAACTTAAATTGACTGAACATATTTCAAATTTCATCTTTTTTTCCCAAGTTCTATTTTTCTCTAAGATATGTTCTGAATGATTGCATCGTGTCTCACACCTCTGAACGCTTCAGGTGCAAATCTCAATGACCATCCAGAATCATTCCCATGCTCACTTTTGATAACACCGCTGCCTCCTGCAGCCCACATAGAACTCCCTGGTCATCCTCCACTACATCCTTCTGCTCACAGAAACATTTTGCTGTATGCTTCGGAAATCATTCTCTGCAATCTCCAAATTCTCTGATACTCCCCATCCACCTTCTCATAGCATGGCCTCCACTTTATTGCTTCAGGAGAAAGCTGCTCTTATCTCCGGGTCCCGTTAATCTGTCTCTCTTTGTTGCCCATGCATCTCAGGATCTGAAGGTGACATAATATCCTTCTATTTACCTGCTGCACTTTTGAAATATAGCCCACTTTGCAGTACTCAAAAAACAACCCTGGCAGGCTCAGCCACAATTTTTATTTTTACATGTTTATTTTTCAGCACGAAGGCACGATATGAGAAGAGTTCTAAGGGTGCAGGCAATTTAATCTAATAATAACCCCTGAAACATAGGTAAAGCTGAGAATGGAAGATGAGAAAGACTATATGAATAATAGAAAGAACTGAAGGCAATGAACTGCAGAAAATTGAGACAGGAGGTGATGATTGGTTAGTGGAAGGTTTGGAATTAGTATTTTGGTGCTGATACCACTTCTGACTGGCTTATGTGCTGGATGTGAACTTGAGAATGGGCTGCTGACATAAAGTGAAGGGAAGCCAGGCATGGTGGGACATACCTGTGAGGTCAGCAATTTGGGAGGCTGATGAAGAAGGATTTCAAGTTCGAGGCCAGCCTCTGCAAATCAGAAAAGCTCTAAAAAACTTAGTAAGACCCTGACTCAAAATTTAAAAAATAAAAAAGGCTAGGATGTAGCTCAGTGCTTTAAAGCACCACTGGGTTCAAACCCCAACAGCAAATAAATAAGTGAATAAATGAAATTGAAGAGAAGAAAATAAGAGAATGAGAAAGCCAAAGAACTGAGTATCTGGGGTTGTGAATCGGGTTGCACTTAGAAGCTGGTTGCTCACAGTGGCAGTGTTGTCAGGACCTGGACTGTGGTAGCCAGGTGCTAACATTTTTAAAAGTGACTAAGTGTCAATGACTAAGTGTCATTGAGTTCTGTAGAGGGTAGAACAGGGAAGAAAGCAAAACTATGAATATGAATACTGAAAGAATGAGCCTTAAGTAACCTGGGCTTTTTTCCTATTCCTTTTCAATGATAAATATGCATTGAAAAGTTTAGGATCTGTCACAGATTTTTTTTTTTGCAACTATTAAAAAGATGGTGAGGTTTTTGCATTTTAATCTACTAATATGACACATTATATTTATTGATTTTTACATAGATTAACAAACCTTGTATTCCTGGGATAAAACTCATGTAGTCATTGTTAATAAATCTTTTTTATATATTGCAGGAATAATTTTGCTATCTTTCTTGATTTCTGCTCCTGATTACTGATAATTCCTTTCATATGGTAAACATCTTCTCATGGATGTTGGCTGATCATATCAGTGATTTTTACATCTGCATTCTGGCTATATTTCTCCTGATATTTCTCTTTCTCCCCCTGCCGAGGGGTAGGTATCTCTTGAGTAGATGCTGGTTAGAGTTAGTTAAGTTTCCTGGATGTGTATATTAAAATTTCTAATCAAATTTGGAAGTTTGTAACTATTTTTTTTCTGCTCCTTTCTCTTTTCCTCTTCTGGAAATACTATGATGCATACGTGGATAAGTTTCATGTTGTTCTGTGAGTCTCTGAGGCTCTGTTCATTTTTCTTCATTTTTTTTTCTTATTTTTAGAGTGGATGATTTCAATTGATCTATTTTTTAAAATTCCCTGATACGTCTACTTTCTCAAATATTATTTTCTAGTGAATTTTGAATCTCAATTATGTAAGTTTTAGACCTCAGGATATCAGATTCTTTTAAAAAAATACCATTTCTATCTTTTTTCCTCATCAGTATTCTGATACCTTTTTCTAATTCTATAGGCATGGCTTCCCATTCTTTGTTGAACCTACTTATAGTAACTGACTCAGAATCTTTTTCTGGTAGACTCAATGTCTGTGGTGTTTTAGGACATTTCTACCAGTCACTTATTTCCTGTGCACAGGACGTGGTTTTTTTTTTTTTTTTTTGGTTTTTTTTAATGAATGCCATACTTTTGTTGTTGTTGTGTTGTGTTGAAACTGGACATTTTAAACCACATTATATGGCAACACTGGAAGTCAGTCCCCAGCCCAGAGTTGACTGCTACTCCTATTTACTGTTGCTGTCTTTACTATTGCTTGTTTTGGGTTATAATCCTGGAATAACTGCGTACAGTGTGTCTTCTTCAGATGTGGTTGTTACATTCTATACTAAGTTGGCTTAGAAATTAATGACCTTGTAGGAATTTTCTTAAATGCCTTAAAACTATGTGTCCCAACTTTGCCAAGGGGCTTTTCATGTGTATTGACTTTTGTTTCTTTTAACATAGTCAAAGGCAGTTTATAACCCTACCTTAGTTTCACTTTCTGCTTCCAAGGGCCCTTGAGGGTCAGGCAGAGGTGGCACTTTAGGGCCTGTCTAGTTCTTAGCACAACCCTGTTCACGAATGTGACACTGTACATTCTCATGAGAATGTCAAACCTCTTCAAATCCCCCATTGGCATCTCATTTCAAGTTTTTAACTTCTGGTCAGCCTTTTGGGAGCTCTCTCTGGCATTACTGCCTCAGAAAGTTATGACATTAATCATTTGGCACTATTTCTTTTTATCATACGCCCTGTGAATAGGTACCGTTCACTTAAACAGAGCTTTGAATCAGGCCAAATAAAGACAAACCCTGAGATTCTCCTGGATGAAGCCTTTTGGAGAACTTGAATCTCATTGTGCACTGGTTTCTTAACTGCTGATTTTCACAGCTATTATATTTAAAGCTGCTGGGTCAGGTCACTTTGGTTTGGTGGAGAGAGTAAATAGGAATTGAGCAGGTTAAGAAGCCACAAACTTGCTAAGATGAAATCGATTCTGAGATTTAGAAAATTGTTGAATTTGACAGTTTTTGCAATGTTCCCAGTGCCTGATCATATCAGTCATTTTTACATTTACATTCTGGCTATGTTTCTCCTGAATATCTCTGTTTCTCACCCTGAGAAACTCTGCCAGCCTGCTCTCTCTTCTCCTGTCTTCATACTCTCACCTCCCTTGACAAATCAGAGTGAACATCCTCCTTCATTTCGTTAGCAGCAACTCTACAATTCAACCTGTCCTGGGTTGCTTCACCTTCCTGAGCATAAGAATAAAGGATTTGCCCTCCTTGGCCGAGACTCATCTTTCCTCCAGTGTTTGAGCCACTTTATGGCATTCCAAGGCTTTACTTGTTGGAATATCCTCTTTCCTTCCTGATCTCCTACATCAAATCTCCCCTTTGGTTCTCATTTTTTTCCTTCTTCTCATCTTCTACTCTTCCTTCCTCCTTCTCCAGGTGACCATTTCAGAGGGCTCCCTACTTGGATGAATTACTAGAAAAATGAAAGAACATTGCTATTAGTGGCCTAAAAATATCATGATTCACCTCAAAAAGTAAACATTTTGTCATCCCAACAAAATTAGTTGCCTTTAAATTTTTTTTCACTGTCTGCCTACCTCAAATGGATACAAGAACAAAGCACCACTTCTTATATAATGAGACCCAAATGCCTGACCACAGCCTGCCTCAGCCTCCGATTGTGTAGTCTCCTTTTTAGCCTCATCTGAAGCATGTCTGCAGCTATGAACTGAGATCGTTGACTTTATTTCAGTTGCTCAGATGCCCTGAAACCTTTTTCTACCTTGAGCCCTTGGTGAGTATCCTTCCCTGCTTGCCATGCTTAAATTATAGGCCTCAGGAATTTCAAAATAATTGTTCATCTAATTTTATCCAATTCTACAATACACATATATATGGTCTTTTTTCTGAGCAATCAACTAATGAACCTTAAAATTATATAGACATACATAACTGTCCATGTAATAGTTCATGGATTTTTATTTAAATTAAATTAATTACTGAAAAATATCATGGGAAAATGCTTGATTCTAGAGAAATCTATTGCTTCCTAATTGGGTGATAGAAGGTAAATTACTTTGCCTCCATAAACCTTAGTTTATTGGCCTATAAAATTAGAATAATAATGATACTTTCTAAGGGTGGTTGTGAGAATTAACTGGAGTAACAAATGCATACTTCTTAGTTGCATACCTAACAGTTTGACCACTCAATAAACATTAACTATTCTTTTTATCACTACTTTAACATTAAAATGATAATAATAAAAACAAGTAAAATCAAAGTTCTCACCTACAGGTCATGAGCAGTTATTGACATAAAACAATTATTAGCAGTAGTATAGCTTAAATTCTCAGATATAAGCAATCATTCTAATGTCATATGAATGGATTTAAATTAAAATTAATGCTGACTTTCTGTGTTAACAGTTGAAGTTGAAGTTTCTGGAATTAGACAAACATACATAAAATGCTGTACCATTCTTAAAAAAATCATCTCATAAAATATAGTTGCTTGTACTATTTGAAATGCAATTCCTTTTATTTCCTTTCACTTTTCCTTGACTGTCTATAGAGTAAGGGGAACTCAAATTTACATAGCAACTATTTATGTACTGCAGTAGCCCAGTTGTATTCTATTTTATTCTATTCTCTTGAGAATTATAATTAGGAGATTCATTATTCTTGTCTCATAAGAAACTAATTTGTAAATTAGAAAATTTAAGTAACTTGCAAAAAAATTGCATAGTAATTTGGAGAGTTAGGAATTAAAACTTAGTAATGCTAATTCTTCTTCCCTTCTCTTCGTGCTATATTTTCACGTTATTTAATACTAGTAATAAATTTCCAGGTGATTTTAACAAATAATTGTTACTATTGTTCTTGTGACGTTTTAAAATACTTTTTCTCATTATTCTACACTCAATTTTGAAATTATCGATATTTTATTTATCCTTTAGTTTTTAGCATCAAAGGTACTTTTCAGTTTAAACGAATTTAAAGCACAATAACTCCATTTTTATAGCAGTTGATAATTCCTGTCTGTACTTATTTATAAGAAAGTTTTATTTTCATTTCTTCCAAAATGGATGTGCCTATTTGACAAAAGACTCCTTTCAAGACCTGGATTAGGGCTCAGATCACTTCTATTTGGAGGCCTGGGTACCTTCAGCAAGTGGCTTCCAAGGTGATAAATTTGTCTCCATCATGTCAGCAGGAGAGGAAGGTATATCTGTGCCAGACATGACAGTATTCTTCATAATCAACTCATGTTATATTGAATAGACCACAGTCATGTGATTGGACAACAGAATTTAATGTGTGTTTTGAAAAGTAAATTTGTTATGTGAATATTTAACCAGTCTTCAACATATAGCATCACTTTTAAAATGTATATACTTTGAAAATAAAATTAAAAGTAAACATTTCAGTTAAGTTTGATGCTAATCTTCTTAAAATTTTCTTCTAAATTTTCATGGACACAGTCATAACAAAACCTCCTTCTTTTACATTTCTTTATATTTTTGTTGTTGTTGTTACCGAGGATTACACTCAGGGGCACTTGACCACTGAGCCACATCCCCAGCCCTATTTTGTGTTTTATTTAGAGACAGGGTCTCACTAAGTTGCTTAGTACCTCATTTTTGCTAAGGCTGGCTTTGAACTTGCAATCTCCTATTTCAGCCTCCCCAACCTCTGGGATTAACAAACATGCACCACCAAGCCCGGCTTCTTTATCTATTTTAATTATACTAATCTCTTGCTAGTTTATTGACAAGCTGAATTTGTCAATTGGTATCATCTTATTTTCTCATTATTACTACTGCAAATACTTCTGATTTAGTAGATAGCCCATAAATCGCATAATTTTTGAAGTCTGTATATATTTTAAAAATATATACAGATATACTAGGAACTGAAATTTTGAAAACTGGAAATTTTCATTAAAATTCTAACCAAAGATTCTATCAGTCTTCTCTTTAATGATCCTACTTTTGCTTTCCTTTCTCTAATTGGCAATAGGAAAAAATACAGAACATTATACACATTGTCACCATTTTGAGAGAAGGCCATAAAGATTTACCAAGTTACCCTTTAAATCCCTTTAAATTTCAATAGACTAAGTATGCTAAGTTTAGTTAGAACCCATAACAGGCATTTTAAATTAAAACTCATCCTTACAACAAACTAAGAATATAATTCTTGTACTAGAACCATCCCCAGAGGGACTTTCTTGCAATGTTCTCCTGCAATTCCAATTCTTTAAATGGTGGTGCTAATCTAAAGAAATTTAAATACAACACTTAACATTTTCTTTGCATTATGTTTTTGTTACAGGATATAAACTTCAGTTTCTAAGAGATTACTGTTTCTAAATTCCCTGGGATCAACACTAAAGTGCATAAACTAGCTCACCACATCAAAAACGTTTGCAATCTAACATAAAAAGAAAATATAATATGTCCAAATGTATGTGATTTAATTTAAGTTAAAAGAAAAACCACAACAACAACCACACACACTGGATTTAGAAAGATAATAAAAAGATCTGAATGGGCTAATAGGATAGGTAGGTTATTATTGTACACAAGAAGTTTTTTTTTTTTTTTTATTTTTCCCCCTAAAGCATTTTGTAATAAGGATATAATCCAAACTCAGATCATTACTGTAAGTTCTTCTTTTATATAATGTGATAATGTGTAAGGGCCCTTCAAAATTTCATACCAAATTTCACATTATTTGCATAGAGATTTTTAATCTAATACACTTGAAATATTATTTTTTCAATTTTAAACCATATCCAACTCACTATATGTGATCTGACCACCCTTAGGGTAATTCTTTGGGCTGAGTGGAATGTAGGGGAAATGGAATTTTACAGTAAAAAGTGTCAGATATTTCCATCTGGCCAATCTCTTATAAACTATTGCTATTTCTAATCTCATTTACATAAGGCTTATGTTTTTCTCCTCTTTTCACTTTGCAAAATGTCCTTTTTTTCTGGATGATGTGATACTAGAAATCTTTATGAATGCAAAAGTTAATACATGCTTTTATGTATTTTTTTATGCTGATGTTTTTAATATAGAATGGTTTGAATATATGTGTGTGTGTGTGTGTATAATGAAATACTATTCATTTAAAATTCTTTAACAGTAATAATAACAACCACCCTAACAATAAAATAATAAAAGCAAAAATTGACCACTTGCAAAATGAAGGCAATAAATAAAGATAAAATGAAAGTCATGCTGAATAGATTCCATGGATAAGATACAGTTACTTAAAAGCTACTACCCAAAGCTTCCTTTCCTAATATTTACTACTTTCCCTTAGAAAGACACAGTCTTCTTTGCAGCAGTTTTTCAACTTTTGACAATGTTTTTTTTTTTTGCTTTCAAAAGTCAAAAATAAGAAGAGTCAAACATTTCTTTCTTGTCCTATTCTATTTTATGAAGTTTCTCTCCCACTCTATTAAATGAAATTTTTCTAATAAGAGTCAATACATTGTCATTGTACAATATACTTTTCTTTAATCCCATAGAATATAAAACACCCAGAACTTAGGGTGTGTCTGTGGGGGTTCTTTGATTGTAGCAAGCATATTACTTTAGGGGACATTGATAACAGTAGAGGTTGTGCATATTGGCCTTAAGAGATATATGAGAACTCTCTGTATCTTCCTCTCAATTTTCTCTTTGGATTTAAGACTGCTCCAAATATAAACTCTACTAAAATAATAAAGTTAAAAAATAAACTATTACAGTTATTTAATTTTTTCCTTTCATGAACATAACATACAAGAGTCAATCAATTATATATAAAAATGATAAAGTAATTTCACCACTATATAAATGCTTAAATATATTTTGGAATATACCTGTGCAGCAATAGAAATAATGTTGAATTTTATTGGTGGGCCTTGTTTTTGGTCCAAAACTGTAAAACATATATTTTAAATTATTTTATTTTAGATTATTTCTCCTAGGCTCTTGAAAACTAACTCTAAGTTAATTTGGTTCTGGGGACATTTTTTGAGGTCATGGCATAAAAAAATTTAAAAAAAAAAAAAACCTTACTTGCAAATTATTTCCTCTCTTTCTATTCTATTACTGTGCCCTAAGTAGGATCTTTGGGTTTCACCATGCATCTTTACAGACAGACTGTAAGACAGACCCCCAATGACCCACACTTCCAGAATTCACACTTTTTGCATGATATAATCTATTTGAGTGCCTCCTTTCTACCGATAGAACACGGCAAGGGTAATGTGGTGTCACTCACATCAGACTTCATCTTGCTAACACACTCATATGAGAGGTTTCCCTTCATGGCTGCTCAATGAAAGGACTGAGCTGGGTAGACCATGTGGCAAGGAAGGCACAGAAGCCTCTGGAAGCTGAGAACTGTCACTGCTCTGAGAGGAGGAAAGCCAGTAGGAGCAGAGGGTTGTCTTTAGAAGTGGATGATGGCCTCCAGAAATGTAGGGTGGTCTCTGGTTGTGTAAGACTGCTTCCAGGAAGTGACTTGCATCTCAAGGAATGGAAGATGGTCTTTAAGAGTGGGGGGCTCCCTTGAACAGTAGATAGCACCTAGAAGTGAAGAATGGTCTCCCAATTATAGGACAAGAGGGTAGTCCTAGAAATGAAGGGTGGTCTTGAAAGGGGAGCGTGGTCTCCAAGAGGAAAAGGTCACCCCTATCAATGGAACACTATCTCTAGAAGAGAAGGGGAGCTGCCATCTTTTGGTAGAAAGTTTCTAATCAGAAAGAAATTAATTCTGCCAACAACTTGAGTAGTTCTGTGAGAGGATTTTTTTTCTCACTCATGCCTCCAGATAAGATTCCTTTTCTCATGAAAACTTTAATTACAATCGTGACACCATGAGCAAAGGACCTGCTTAACGGTGTCCGGACCCCTGAAGCACAGAAACTGTGAGATAATAAGTATTATAATCTTAGCTATTGAATAGGTAGTAGCAATAGATGACTAACCCAGAATCCCAGGGGAAACTGAAAGGAAACAAAATGTGGGGAACCCAGTTGTAGTGCATATGACAGCCCTGCTCTGGGTATTCAGACTGAGAAAAAGCCTGGTTAATGTTTATCTCATGGGACAAGATCATAACCAGGAAATACTTGAAGTTTTTGTTGTTGTTGTTGTTCTGTTTTGGTACATGGGCACTCTATGACCCAGCTACATTCTCAGTTCTTTTTATTTGAGTCTCACCAAGTTGCCCAGGGAGCCTTGAACTCCTGATCCTCCTGCCTCAGACTCCCAAGTCCCTGGGATTATAGGTGTGCACCACCACACCCTGCTGAAATAGGTGAATTCTTGAAGTGGGGGTGGGGGGGGGTAAAGCAAGCTCTTTGTTAAACACTTGTTGCTTAACAGAAGAATTGTGCTGTGTGGAGTTAGGGTTAGAGTCCCAAATAAGAATAAAATCATCTTCTAAAATGATCTCAAATGTCAGATACCTAAGAAGCAGAAACCAAAACAGGGATTTAGGTTCCTTGGGTTCTGGAATGCTCTCAAAAAAAAAAAATGAGAGGGAGAGAGGAAAACAAGCTTAGAGATGAGCAAAGATGTGACCTCTGGTGAAACCTGCCTTGAAATGGAAGATGCAGGAGCTCTTATTCAACCATTCACTACCTTCTAGTTGAGACCAGATGTCTCCTGTCTTCACAGGCTGTGTGAACCAGGGCCTTAGTCAGGAACCTACTTGACCTCTGGTAGTGTTCCACTGCCTCAGTACTAAGACTACTGGAAGGTGAGTTCTCAGCTGTTGAATCCATATTAGGGAGGATGGCTGCAGAAATCTGCTATATAAGGTACAGCCCATGTCAGGAATCTCTAGCAAAGAATGGCTCAGGGGTGTGACCCATGACCTAACACCATATCTCCCAACCCAATATTTGGTTTGCATATTTCTATGTGACTATTATTTATTCCCCAAAGGCTCTCAGATGACTTCTAAATAAATTTTTATTTTCTTTCCCATTGTAAACTCTGAATCCATTGCTAGATTCTTAGTGTAGAAGATATTGAAAGTGTGTTTGGGGGGAGAGGTACCTATAGGAATTATTTTTTTTGAATTGTGATATTCAGGTTCATAGGATTAAATGCTCATCACACAAGTGACCTCAGAGGTCCTTGAAGGGTATGATTAAGAATATTTCACTTTAAATTATATTATTTTATATACATGGCAGGTAGAGCATCAGCTGCTCACATACATAGCTAGTCGGTCTCTTATTAGAGGATCCAGCCCTGGTCATATTTTGCTGGATGTTTAAACCCATTTTTTATGATTCGGATGATTTTAGGTTGCCATGTGATCCCACTGCCTTTTTCAAAAAAGATAAAATGGTCCTCAATCAAAACCTAAATGTTAGAAACTACAATGAGTACATTAAAATATAAACACATACTAAAACAACTGATAGATAATCTACAAATTTTAAGTAAAGGTGAAAGAATGTTGTTTAAAGTAATTTCAATAAAGCAACAACAACAAAAAAGTGTCATTTTTTTGTGAAATAACTTGATGAAAAATAAAATGCTCTAGTAAAAATTTCTTCTGAAATCTAATTTCAATGAAAACTTCATCAGTACTGATAATTCCGAATTGAAATTTTTGCAGGTTAACTTGTAGAGTTAAATTTCCCTTACAATTCGATGACTCACCATTCATAATCATGAGTTCATATCCTCATGCAAATGTGTTAGCATGGTGTCCTGTGCCCTTCCATCAGTCACTGTTTGTTGTTTGTTTGTTTATTTATTATTATTATTATTATTATTATTATTATTATTATTAATTTGCATTCCCCAGGATTTGACTTATGGTCTTAGGCTTTTTGTGTTTATTTTCATTCTTCTCTTCTATAACCCCACTTTATGCTTCAAGGGAACAACTTCCTATGCTGTTTCCTTCTCCTTGGTCAGAAAGTTTCTAGTTGGGTTCAATCAGAGGGAAGAGAAGGGAGACTCCAGGACACATCTTCTCCCTCTGTGTCTGTGACAGCTGCCAAACCCTGCCTTGCCAGAGTATGCAAACCTTCCTGACAGGCCCGCCGTGCCCAGTTCCTGCTAGGAGGCCCCACTCCTGGGAGCTGCCCACAGGGCCTCTTCCCTGTAACATTCCGGGGTCTGATATTGCTGATCACTGCATCCACTCTTTGGCTTCTCACTTCTCAAACATAACTAACCCCATGCACATTTTCTTCTGTCTTAAATATATGTAAATACTGAAAGTAGCTTCTGTTTCATGGTTGAAATCTCATTCATGCATATATTATTAAGAACTCATGGAATAAATGAATAAGGTTATGATTTCATTGAATAAAATTATTCAACAATTTACGTACTGTTAGTTTATGTGCCACTGGAAACTATTGTAAGTAATGCAGACATTCATACTTTGCACATTAAATATATATCTGTATATCTGATCATGGCCTTCGGATGGTTGCAAAGCCAAAAAGTGTGGGTGTTTTTAAATCCCTTGATATATTATGAAGTTATTTTTCACTAGGACTAAGCCAAAGTATGTTTTAAGGGCCTCTAGCTAAATTTGGGTTCCAGTTCCAGAGTGGTTAACGATCCTACTATAACGGTAAATTAAGGGAAACTGGGTGGGAGTACTCACAGTGTGCCTTTCATATATACTTTACCTGGCAGATGGAATAATTCTGAATTGTTCAAACTGTGACCCAAGTTTTTTCAGGAGGGGAACTTATGGTTCTTGTATGACCTATTTCCATATATGCTTGCACGATCATTGCTTTGCTGCCAGAACTTCACACTTGTGGTTTGCCCCACAAAAAAAACCTGGCCCTGGGTAGCCCTAGTTCCTCAAATAGAAGGCACAAGTTCAAATTCACTTCCTAAAAGGTGACTTAAAAATCACTGGCAATACACAACTAATTTCCCATGAGCTTTGCTATAGATAACTTCACACTGTAGAAAACAAGTTCAAAGACTTTTTATACTTACAGATCTTGGGCAATGAGGGCGCCATGAGTTGAAAGAGCAGTCCTCTGTCCAGGTCATAAGAGATAGCGAGTGAGGAGGCAGAGAGACTGCACACAGGTAGCTAGTGGGAACAGGCTAGGGTTACTTTAGACACTAGTATACATGCCTGAATGTTTCCCTTAAAGGAAGAAGTAGGACAGAAGGTTGGATAGATGCCTCTAAGTCCTTCTTTCTTGTCAGGAGGTGAACCACATGGGTGTGATGTAGAGCCAGAATTGTGTGCAACCCAACCTTGCTACTTGGTTGAGAAAATTTAAAACAGATTCAGAGGCAACATGAAGCTATAAGAATTCATTACAAGGTACACTGCAATAAAGATTAACCATCCTCATTCTTTTAAACCCTCCACTAGTTTGATAAGCAAATGGTTCTGGTTCCGACTGCTGTATGACAAATTACACAATAATCATTCCTTATGCTCCTGGAAACCATGGTTCAGGAATTTAGCAGAGACAGCTGGTATGCTGTCAGTGATGGAGCAAGGAACAACAGTGCCTGTCAGCCAGCACCTTGTGTGAGTTCTACAGTGAACAGCAGGCCAGTAGACCATCCTGTGGGTCACTGATGTCCCCTGGAGCAATACCTCAAGAACACAAAAGGGAGCTGTGTGGCCTCTTCCAACAGCCTGGGAATCAATCACGCAGATCATTTTCCCATACTCTGGGTTGAAGCTGAAACATGTCTGCCCCAAGCCAAGGGCACAGGAAACAGCAAGTTCACATCTAAGAAGTGCATGTGGAATGGGAAAATTTGCTTGAAGTCTTTAGGAAACAAGATTTACCACAAAGAGGAAGGAGACCCTTCCTTATCACATGTCAGCTTCTTTTTAAATTTTATCTTCAGATTAAAAATAATAATGAAACGTTGAAAGTCACAGAAAGATTTCTGGGGAACATTTTAATAAAAAGCATTTAAAAATAGAGAAAGAGATATCTCTTTCTTGGTGACACCTTTATTATAAATGAGTAACACTTAAGTACTAGCATTCATAGCTCATAAAGATAAGATAAGATGTGGTAAAGAGAAAACATGCAAATAGAAGTACATATGGGTGACTCAAATGTACTTACCGATGATACCAATCTTCAGCTCCAACGGTACCTTACCCAGGGGCTCAATAGCAGCTGGAGTGAAGAAGTCTTTGAAGAAATGTCAGCCAATGCAAGAAAACTGCCTGATGCTAAAATGTCATGAAAAATCCCGGCTCGACCTTCATCTGAGGACTGTCTAACTTCCTCTGTTGGAAACTTACTGAAATCTACACACTAAACCCACATACAGCACATCTGGGAAAATTTCCACCCTTTTCAAATGAGAACTCTGCCACAAATCTGCTCAGTGCCCTCTGAAGATGTGACATTTAGTGGCCTCCTCCTTAAATATATCAGGCTCCCTTAGGCTTTCTGTCCATGTGACTTTTACTTCAGTCTGGCATATATTACTGACAGTAACAACGAAGAGACCCCACATTTTATAAAGAGAGAAAGGAACATATATAATATATAAGAAAAAAATGTTTCCTCATAACACTATTGTAATAAACTGCCTAAACCTAGTGCGATAATTCATCCAGTCATTTGTGATTTCCATATACTTTGGGGAAACTATTTTACATATTTGTTGTGGCAACTGCTCTAACCACCAAAGAGTAAAATTATCACCAATAACCCACTACTTAACTAGTCTAGGAAACTCTAAATCAACCAACAAACTTGTTATTTTGACACTTAGATATCAGTGAAATTCTGATTTGGATGTAGAATATATAATAAAGTTCATGTTGTTGTCACCCACATTTCCCTTTCCCATTCCTGCAACCATTAGGTATGGTGCACAATATTTAAAACAACAGTATTAGAAGTAACTAGGTCATTGAGGCAAAACCTACTAGAAGCAAAAAGGACAGTTTAAATGAATGAAAGTAGGAGTTTTGAAGAGCCACAGAACAGGAATTCAGTCATGCTTTTGTCCTACTAATTCTGTGAAATGGGACAAGTCACTTAACCTCTCGAACTCCTCACAGAAACAGGTATACGGAACTGGAGCAAAGGACCACTGTTAGACGCTGTCTGGGACCAAATCCTGAGCTTGAATCTGGACTCAGTCACCCATTAGTTCTTTGGCACTAAGTTTCCTGAACCAGTTGTGTTTCTGTTGCCCCATTTAAATGATGAACATGACATTTCCCTAATAAAGGTTTTGAATTGAATGAAATCAATGTATTTTTCTATGCAAAATGCAATGGGTGATTCAAATGTACTTACCAATGATACCAATCTTCATCTCCAATGGTACCTTACCCAGGGGCTCTATAGCAGCTGGAGTGAAGAAGTCTTTGAAGAAATGTCAACCTATCTTATAGAAATGCAGTACAATAATTGTGTTAATGTACATGAAGCATTTAATATGTGATAAATGATTTGTATTTTAAGTGTCACAGTTCCTAAGTACTTAGCAAAATTTATCATATCTTAGAGGCTCTCAGTAGATGGGAGTCATCACAGGATTTGTAAAAGTAATCCATCATAGGAAGAATTCCTGGCACTTATTTTTTTTCCTTTTGTCTTGTGGCACTGGGAATTGAACTCAGGAGCACTCTACCACTGTACTGCATCCTGAGTCCGTTCTAGTTTTCATTTTGAGGTAGGTTCACCCTAAATTGCCCAGGCTGCCTCAAACTTGCAATCCTTCTGCCTGAGACTCCTAAATCAATGGGATTACAGGGGTTCAAAACCATACCCAACTCCTGACTTACCTTTTAGAACATTACCATCCCTAGTGTTCAACATCTCAAAGAGCCATCTGTGGCAGTAGAGTTCTCTTGACTGGTAGGTGTTGCATCCCTAGAGATTTTATACCATGAGGAATCGTGGTGCATGTCAGCAAGAGGAAGAATTTGCTACAGAATTTGAACTTGGCATCAGATGATTACAGGAAAGATTCAAGAAATCATGGATTTGCTCTACATTGAGTACTGAAAGTAGAGGTATTTCTATTATAGTTCATCAACACAATTTGTGTCTAGAAAGTGGGAAGTCTGGAGTATAATTGAAGCTGAATTTAGTAAAGGAACAACATATTAGTTCAAAGGAAAGTTGCTATGGTCTGAATGTTTGTGCCTATCCAAAACATCTAAGTTTAAATATAATCTCCAATGTATTGGTATTAAGACGTGGGACATTGGAAGTTGACTAGGTCTTGGATGGGATTAGTACCTTTTTGGGATTAGTGCTCTAGAGATATCCCTCACCTTTTGTCCCCTATGGGATATGGTGAGAAGACAACACTCACTTCCAGGGAGACACCATCACCAGATCTGGAGTCTGGAAGTGCCTCAATCTTGACTCCCAGCCTTCAGAACTGTGAGCAATAAATTTCTGTGATTTACAAGTCACACAATACAATGCATTTTGTTATGGTAGTACACAATAACTAAAATTGTGTTGTTTTATCATTTTTCTTGTTTATACACTTCTCATTCCTTTCTATGTTCAAACATGACTATAAAGTTGTATTGGTGTGCCTTGCTGCATGACTGCTAAGAAAGTTCTTGTCTGATGTGTTTTATGAAATCCCTTCACCTCTGTGTTGTTTGGTGCTGTTGTTGAGCAATTAGTTTGGGTGTTTGCACTGGGATGAAGTTAAACAGTAGAATCTTGTAAAATACACCACTGGGAATGTTATACTCAATGTAATTCAGTCCAGTGTCTACAAATGATGCCTAATCAATTTGCTACTTACCTATTGCTAGTTCAAAGATGGACACTGAGCCCTAAATGAAGTATTCTAAAGTAATTCAAATGATATTTTAGAATATAGAAAACATTTTGATGTAAGTTTAGTTTGTTCCTTCTTAAATTGACATACATTTTAATAATTGGCCTCAGATGAGGCTTATTTTATATGTCTTTGAATTAAATTAAGTGGTCATAGAATAGGGAAGAGAATATGAGTACTTAAAAGAAAGACTTTTTTAGTAAAAATGTTTTTAGAAATAGTATAACTAAATGGAAACTTTCTGGGCTACAATGGTATTACTTATATTCATTTATTTTTAAAAATTAAAGAATTTTAAAATATAAAAAATGGAGAACTATGTCCACTTCCTTCCTCATTAATATAGTCTCTTAGTCAATAACTCTTAAAGTGCCTGAGCTGATACTCAAAATCAAAACAAGGATATTATTGAAAATTTTTGGATTTCTCTCCATATTCATGTAGTTTTATAATTTAATCAAATGAAAGATTGTAATGCACTAGTAAGCCAAAATTATTTTGAATATTTTGCTTTTCATTCCCTCCCATAAGGATGGGTATAGCATGTCCACATTTTTTATGAGTAAATTTGCCCAAAGTTCTAAAATAGTAAAGCATGTTTTACCCCAGGAATAATTCAATAAAATTATACCTTAAGAATATCATTTATAGGTTTTTTTCTTGTCTCTTTCTTCTAGGCTCCTCCTGATTATTTCACTCATTCCTTAACTTACATAAGTTGGCTCTCCAGGTGGTAACTTTAGAGTCAACTTTGTGTAAGTTTCCATGGAACATTTTTAGAGTGCAATCTGGCTTAAGTGTGCATCATCAATAAGAAGCAAAACAAAAAAACGGCTAACAAAACATAGCCTTCACCTCCTAATTTCTATATCCAGAAGACAATTTCATCACTTATATCATGAACTTTTCCAAAGAATCTGTCCAGTTCAAAGTGTGCATACAATCTGCAACTTAGGAACTTCTGCTAATATACCAAGGAACATCTCAGGGACTCTAAAAAGAGAGAGGGAGGAAGGGAGGGAGGGAGGGAGGAAGGGAGGGAGGGAGGGAGAGAGAGAGAGAGAGAGAGAGAGAGAGAGAGAGAGAGAGAGAGAGAGAGAGAGAGATTAAAAGTAGTGACTGGGGCTGGATGGATTATAGCAATTCTGTAATGAGATTCCTCAAAACTGCATTTGATGGGCAGGTTCCTAAAGACAGGTTCTGGAGGTTGCTGCTGCTGTGATGTTCCACAGGACCAGAATGCTGGCATCTCAACCAAGATAGCCTAGAAGATTTCACAGGGTCCTGGGAACTTTAGGTCTTCCCTAGCTACAATAGATAGCGCTCACACTTGCTTCAGAGTTGATATAAATAATGCAACACATTCAGTTCTTCTTTGTGAATAATATTCATGTTTCGCCACCAGGCCCTGCTATTCTCTTTCTTTTCCTGTACTCTATTCTAGGTTACCAGATGGTGGCCCTAGTTCAATTGTGATTTTCCATTCTCCTTTTTCTTTTTTTCTAGCAGCTCTTACTGACATCTAAGCATCACCATTTCCTCAGGACAGTAATTATGAGAAAAAAAAGAAGAGAAATTACAGACAATGACCCAAGTTTTAAGAACAATCTGAATGTCAGTAAACTCTGCTGTTTTAGCCAATTTGTGGAAATTTTCCAGACTTTGATTGACAACATGATAATAAAAACACATCTATACTTCTGTTTGTTAGGCACTGCCCTGGAATTTTTCATATCTAATTTAATTTACATACTAATCCCACTTGGCAGTGGGGAACACTGAAACTTGGAATGTTTTTAATTTAGCAAGACAGGGTGATGTTAACTATTAGCAAAACCAGTATGATGTCTGTGCTTTCAAAAGAATATTTACTTTGAAGACATAATGTGATACTATGGTGTAAAATAATGTCTAAGAGGGAATTTCTGAACACCATTAATTTTTAATGTTCCCTGTCAATCCTAATTCTTAGCACCACAGATTATAGAATTTTCTATACTCTACAACTGAGCTACATCCCTAACTCACTCACGCACTCTATCTATCACAGTAACTTGAAAAAAAGAACTACAGAATTTATAAAATCTATTTATCATTTTCCCCCACTGCTATGGATGGAACCCTCAGTTTCACGCATCCTGAAAAAGTACTCTGCAACTGAGCTACATCCCTAACTCACTCACGCACTCTATCTATCATCTGCTTATCTATTTACATCTATCTGTATTCCCAACAGGAGCTAACAGGCTACATACAACCAATTTTTGATAGTATAAAAAGCATGTCTCTAGGTTAAAATGAAAAAGGATTAGAAAAGACAATGTTATATTGTGATCTTAAATTTCAGGTTATACATCATATTAGAATTCTTGATAGCTTAAAACTTGGTTTTCCCTTTTATCTGAATAGTAATATCTATGTAGGAGTTTCAAATTAAACTTTTAAAATTGAGGTTGGCAGACAGTTGATTTTCATTTCTGGATCAGATTATCTGAATTTTTCAGGTATAGCACTTTTCTACTTTAGTGTGTGTTTGGTTTATGGGCTCTCCAAAGAAAGAAAAGATTCATGGGTCACAGTAACCTGAAAAAAATAACTACGGAATTTATAAAATCTATTTATCATTTTTCCCCCAGTGCTGGGGATGGAACCCTCAGTTTCATGCATCCTGAAAAAGTACTCTACAACTGAGCTACATCCCTAACTCACTCATGCACTCTATCATCTACTTATCTATTTACATCTATCTATAATTTTTATCTCCTGCCTATAATTAGCATCTTTTTATTTTTACTTCTGGTTTAAAAATATCCAGCCCCAGGGTATGAGAAACAGACAGAGGAAGATAGACCCAGCATTTCACAGATTGAAATTTGCTGAGGACTTACAGACAGGAAGTGTGTCTTGTGTGGCACCAAGACAGGTACATCCCTGAACCTCAAGGCAGGAAGAAGGGGTTTATATGATACACTACGAAAAGGTGAGTCAAGATCAATCCGAATGTATCTAAACTTTCTCAAAAACTGTTAAAGTGTACAATGTCAGTTAAGAAACAGTCTAGTTTCAGTTAAGGAATTGAACCAATGATGGTACAAAATGCTTAGTTGACTGTCTTAACTGGTCTTGCTCTGTAGTGTTGTGGAATTTGTGTACTGAGAAACAGGGCACTGGGATGTTCCACAGGAGGTGGCGTTTATTTCTAGCAGGCACAGACTCACTGGAATTGCATCAAAGGCCAAGTCCCTGAAAGCTGTAGAACGCAGGCTCACACAGTTACTGAAGGGGCCCTCATGCGCACACAGGCATTGGCTGCTTGACAGAGTTGCGCATGTACACACAGATACGGGCCTTTCCTCCTCCTCTCTTCTTTGTTTGAAGAGGGCTCCTACCACATTACCTTTTGATGCTTAGATCCCTTTAGGATCAAAAAGCATCCTGCTGAATTGATGGGTTATATTTCCATAACTTCATGATGCTTGCAGCTGTCTTTTTTTCAACCATAGCCTCTATAAGGCTGGAGACAGATATTATGACCAGAGATAACAGGCAGTATTAGCAGGCAGCCCCTCAGCCTTAAACCCACAATGCTTATGAGAGTTTTGAATCCCTCCAAAGTTGAAAATCATCCTCCAAATAATTCCCTGAGGTTACGACCTTTCAAGATCTGGACTGGGGTACAGGTGATCATTCTCAGATGATCTGTAATTCTTCTATGACCTTGCCTTCATCATCAATCTGCAAGCAATAGTTGCTCATGCTGATTTTCCCACATACCCCACCATCAGAAGCAAGTAAGTAGTCTAAAGCCAAGTGGTTTTGACAGATACCATTGCACATTTGAGTACCTTTTGGGCCAATAAATTGAGGGCTTGCGTGGTCTTGTTAGTTATAATTTCAACAATAGCCTGTAGCCTAACAATAAGAGGAAAAAGGAGGAGCAAGTTATCCTCAGTACACAAGATCCAGCCCAGAACTGGGCCCATGTAGCATAAGCAGCCCTTCCACACATCCAGAACAGACCATATAGGGCTTGCCATCTGATTTCTATGGTGGTATTATCCCAATCCTGGTGAGGTTAGAGAAATTTGACAAGGGGGTGGGGTTTCAGTTCTGTGTGATGTAAGGATCCCCAGCACTGGTTTATTTTATTTTTGTTTTGTTTTGTTTGTTTTTGGTAGTTACTATATATATATATATATATATATATATATATATATATATACATTTTAAATTTTTGGCCTAGAAATGTTAGAGTTCCAACTGAAGTGTTAAACTGTGTTCCTTCTTGGGCAAGAAAATATTTTCCAATAATTGAGGTTTTGAGGAACAGAACTCCACTAGTTAAATGGGGAGACATGGTTCCACCATAAGGCTCATGGGTATCTAGTTCTTTAGCCTCCCACAACTGTTGATTCCCCCATACTAGTTCCTCCACACACATAGGAAGAAGAGATGTTCAGAGATTGAACTATAGTCTCTGACAAGTTTAAGAGTGGAGGTGGGCTTTTCTCCATTTCCTCATAAAAGGAATAAAAACCTGGTGGGAAGAAGACAGAAGTGAAGTTGTGACCCTTTTGAAGTATAGTAGGATTCCTCGGTCAATACCTCATCCAGCTATACGTATGCCAATTTTCCTGTTTTTCATATTGTTTTCCACATTGAGCCATCAGGGTCAAGAATAGAAAAATTAATGGGGTTACAGGGTCCTATTTTGCATTTGGGTCCAGCAACACTCTTTTGAAACAGTGATTTTGCTCTCATTCTGCCAAGTGGCCCATATAACCCAAATCCAAGACGGGGAACATTGGCATAGCCAAGTGCCGATGACGTGATGACATGGCCCACTTGACATTTGCAGGCTGTTCACATGTAGATCTTGTCATTGAGCCTCCACTTCCTCTCCCCAAGTAAGGC
The DNA here is from genome assembly GCF_021218885.2 of Marmota monax. Taxonomy (NCBI): domain Eukaryota; kingdom Metazoa; phylum Chordata; class Mammalia; order Rodentia; family Sciuridae; genus Marmota; species Marmota monax. Next base: position 4,116,914 of record NW_026695198.1, on the reverse strand, counting down.
TTCACCTGATGTGGGAGACAGGATATGGCTCACAGAAAGTACCCAAGTCTTGTTCATGACTCCAAAAGCTTCAAAGGGTATAGACACTTGGTTGCTTCAGATTAGTAAGCTGAAATTTATAAATTAATGGGCCCTGTTCCAGATTGCCTTCCCATGGATTTTGGACTTTGAGCCATTCCTCAGTTGGGGAACACTATGGATTGAAATGAGTAAATTGATCCCTGTTGGCAGATAGAAGAGGTTGTCTTATTATACCTGCAGGTCCCTGAGACTGTTCCCTGTTAGGAAAAAATGGGTATCATAAAGTAAAGTTGTGGTGATACCTTGTCGTGATCAAGTCATGAGAATCCCACAGGATAAGGGGCTTAACTCTACAAATAGGAGCCACATCAGACACAGCCAATTGCAATGAAATATCCTATCAAAAGGAGGTTAAAGAGTGCTAATAGAAACCTTTCAACCTAGTGTCAGTCAGATAGAGCAGTCTCTGCTAATCCTACAGTAAAAATTAAGGCTAAGACTGCAACAACAGACATGGGTAAGGGGTGACAGTGCCAAAGCATTAGAGTGAAAAGACTAATATGGGAGATAAGGACAGTCCATTCTCTCCTGGCAGGCGGTTGATTCCTTAAGCTCCTGCTGTGCTTAGATGAGTCAGCTTCCAAGGTGACTAAAACAGGGCTGCTGTCCCTGGCGTCCTCTCAGGGTGCAGCTTGCTTATTCTGGATGGTCAACTTGCACAGTGTAGCTGGATCTGGAACATGCTCCCAGTCATGAGAAGCTGATTTCACTCTGCTGTTATGAATACAGGGGACCACCTCAGTCACCTTCACTGCAGTAGGAGTGGCTAAAAAGAAAGTGAATGGACCCTTCCAAAGAGTCTATGGGGGTTGGATATTCCCTTCTTTTACCCAAATAGCATCTCTGGTTTAAAGAGGCGGCATCAGTGGTGAGGTTCATGGGTAGCCATTCCCTAAACCAATGGTATAGAGAGGTCAGGGCTGAGCCAGGAAACTGCATCTGCTGCCTCAGTGTAATGTTGCCCAATTTCTTGAGGTCTCCTTGTATACCCCTAAAAATGGGAAGAGGGCATCCATAAAGAAACTCATAATTTGTAAGCAGGCAGGGCCTCTAACCCATCCTGATAAGTAAACACAAAGATAAACAAATATTTGAAGCCTGGAGCTCACTGAAACCCACAACTGTATCTTCAAATGGGGCTCCTCCAACACTTAGTACTCCAGGGGAGTCCTTAGGTCCCTGACACAGGTGATTCTAGGCAAATGTTTCACATGGTTTGCACACCATTGAGGCTACACTGGAGAATAGGGGAATGTAGAAATGTGATTACAATGGAGTCTCAAGAGCCATCTGGCCAATGTGGGTCTCCTGGGGAACTGCTTGATAAAGACTGCAGCTACAGCCTCAGGAACTGAGGATTTTGCTAAGATAGAGAAGTAAGGTTCTACAGAAACCTGCAGCCCTGAGGGATTCTCAAGCCTGAAGTCAGGTTGATGGTACCAGGATTGAGCAGAAAGCTTGTTTTCTCTCTTTTAAGATTAAGTTGACATTGTTTTGGGGATAGATGAAAACCAAGGTGTTTGACTTTCTCTTAACAGATTGGGACTTTTCCCTTGAAACCTTGTAGCCAGCTTCCCATGAGAGGGTGAGCTATTGTTGTGTCCATTCCATACCAACTTCTGGTGTCTGTCTGGACATCAGTAGGTCATCCACATACTGAAATAGCATACGGGTTAAGTTTTTCCACTGGGAAGTCTATTAAATCAGAGGCTAACATGGTGCCACCAATGGTTGGAGAATTTTTTAATCCTTGAGGCACTCTAGTCCATGTCAGATGGCCTTTGTCTTCATTCTCAGGATTTTCCCACTGGGAGGTGAAGTTTGGTTGACTTAAAGGGACCAGGCAGATACAGAAGAAGGCATCCTTAAGGTCCAGACTTACGAAGAAACTTTCAGCAGAGATGAGGCTCAAAATAGTAGAGGGGTTAGGGACAACCAGGTGTAGGGTCTTGGGTGGCTGGTTTACTGAAAGGTAAGTCCTAAACCAGCTGATAGTCATCCATTTCCAGTCTCTCTGGACAGGCAGAAGAGACATGTTCCAAGCCAACCAGCAGGGTCAGGATTCCATACTTGAAAAGTCTCTCCAAGAAGTCTCTGGATCCAATTCAGTGGCTTGCAAGAAATAAAATGTTGTTTTGGTGGGCAGGCCCAGTCCCTGGCTTTAGTTCTACTACCATTGGGGATATGTTTGGGGTCAGTCTAGGATCGTATTTAGTCCACACCCCAGGGATCTTCAAGGGAATCTCAGGTCCCCTGTTGTGATTTTTTCATGAGAACTGTAGAAGTGCCACTCTTCTCCTTGGTAGACCATCAGAGTCAGAATTTTTGCTTCTAGATATTTTTAGGGTCAGGATGGCTTGGCCATAAGAGTTGACATGTATCTGGGCCTGCAATTTCACAATAGGTCCTGATCTATTAAAGCTACAGGACAGTCTGGGAGGTTTAGGAACTCATGAATAACTTCATGGCTGCCTAAATCGCATCATGAAGGTAGCAAAAAGGGGTAAAGAGCTTGGCTACTCATCCACCCACAGTAGTGACTTTTCTTTATGAGAGGTTAGATCACCAAGAAATGTTCTGCCCTGGTATTAATGATGAAACCCCCAGTGATTTGAACCATAGGGTCCTGGGCGGGGTGGGGATGGGGGGGCTAACAAAATGTAGCCCTGTTCATCCTAGTCTTTTTCATAGTTTCCCCTGGTGGCCAAGCCAACAAAATTATCCTCAGGGGCTTCATATGGTTGCTGTGGTGGTTGGTACTATCCTTAAATCACTTGACCTCCACCATTAATCTGGGGACTGGGTGACAATTCTCTGACTTTTGTGAGCACTTGTTCTTTCAATGACTTTTTGATGGCAGTGAGCATACCAGTTCCATCTTCATCTCACCTCTGGGCAAGGTGGTTCTTCTTTCCAGCTCCTTCTTTGGCCTTGGCTTCAGCCCAGCAGAACTCTTATCTGTGGACATCCTGACTAGTCTACTAGTGTGGTGGCAAGCAGACGTACCTTCCTTTTCATTCTCCATTCTGCCTCATACCAGGCCTCTTGTTTCAGCTGATAAATACTTTCGTCACTGCCTCCAAGAGTTACCTCCCATTTATTGCAGTCAAGATCTTTTTTCAGTTTACACTGGATATCTCCCTGTGCCTGACTGATAAAAGCTGCGTTGACCATTTGCTGATTCTTGGCTGCTTCTGGGCCAAAAGAGGTGTAAAGACAGAACACTTTGCATAGACCCTTATAGAACTGACTTGGGCTCTCTTCTGGTCCCTGGAGTACCTCTGAGGTCTTCCTCATAATAATGGCCTTCCTCCTTCCTTCCTGTATGTTGCCCCTGCCAAAAGAGGCTCTTGATAATTCTCAAACATCTAAAGTCCCTGCTCATCATTGAGGTCCCTCTCTCAATTTCCCCACTGTATATCAGCCCTTTTGTCTCCCCTATATGGGCAAGCAGAGTTATTATTCATGTGCCTCGAGAATTGGACAGAATTGGGCATGTGCCCAGAGGGCACCCTATTACCTTCTCTTTGCTAGGGAACAGAGTCACACATAGTTACTGAATCTGTACTTATCCACACACAGGCACTGGTCATGCCAGGTTGCTTGACAGACTCATGCATGAGCACACAAATACTAGCTGTGCCACCTTATATTTTCTTTATTTGAAGTGGGGTTTTATCATAGAAGTGTATGGGATGTACACAGAATCTTCTTGTAAGAAAAATGGTCATTATTACCAAGATGGTTCTGTTCATGTCAAAGTGGATGCTTGCAATTTCTCTTGGCTATTTTAGTTAGATTTTGCATTTCAATAAATGTGAGGCAGTTATTGCATATGATCAAAATGCCTGACAAAAACAACTTAGAGGAGCAAAAGTTTACTTGGGGCTTACAATTTCAGAAGTCTCTGTCCACAGTGGCTGTCCACTCCCTTGCTCTGGGCCCAAGGTAATGTGGAATATCATGGGAGAAGAGCCCAGTGGAAGAAAGCTTCTCAGCTCATGGTGGGAGTAAAAGAGGAAGGAGCTGCAGAGAAGATGCACCCTTCCAGGACATGGGTCCAGTGACCCACCTGCCTATAGTTACCAGCCAGTCAATCCATTCAAACTAAAATGAGCTGATTAGGCCACAGCTCTTATAATCTAATTGTTCACCTCTGCATATGCCTGCATTAATAGGAGCTTTCAGGGGACAAGAAATTTCTAAACTAAACATTCTACCCTTGATCCCTAAAAGCTCATGTCCACATCAAAATACAAAATTCATTTATTTCCTGTCCAAGAACAGTTCAGCAATACCCAAGATTACAAGTTCAAAGTCTCCTATGAGACTCAAGGCAAACTCATCTGTGAGCCCCTGTAAAAATCAAAAGCCAGTTATATATATTCAATATATAGAGGCACAGAGTAAATATTTCCATTTCAAAAGGGAGGAAGAGGGCGTAGAAAGAAGAGGGGCGTTCAAAGCAAGACTAACACCCAGCTGAGCAAATAGATTCAATAATTCTGCATACAGCCTCCAGAACACATAGCAGAGAGATGTGTTCTCCATTAGGTAGAGGCTAGCAATGAGCAGTGGTAGTATGGCAAAGTGACAGGTTTAAGTTACTCCTAAAATTTTCATAAAGTTACTGCCAACGCAGATGGGCAAATAATTTGGAGCAGATAACCTGTAGGACTATATCAGCTCATGACCTGCAGAATAAACAAACAAAAGTAAAAGAGACAATGGGTGGGTAAGAAAAGGATTTATGGGACTAACCCTTAACAGGACCCATAAAGGTCAAGATAAAACTAGAAGTTATGGTGACATGCGTCTCCTCCTAGCTAAGAAAGGGATATTTTTTAGTGGTGCAGGCATGTTAAGTTAACTTTTGACCAGCCACTAACTCCAATGCCACATTGACATAGGATGGACTAGGATAGCTACCAGGACACTTCTGGAGAGTAGTACCAAGGTCACCAACTCCACCACCTGGGGTGAGGAGGAGTTGAACCCTGATTAACAGAGTACAGAAGTGGTCTGCAGTTCTCATGGAAAATATGAAACATTAATAAATTCAGAAACAGCACTGTCTCCTTGGTCATTTTTTTTTTTTTTTTTGCTCAGCGACAGCACACTTTCTGACAGTCTCCACAGTGTTTGAATAGCATCATTCCTTTGGCCTTGCTAATTGCAGCACAAAGGGACTAGCTCTTAGCCAGGCTCCCTCTATAGCAGTTTTTCTTAGCAGACAGTCCATGTTACTGGCATTTCTTAATCTTTGGGGTGTCCTTTTAAGCTTCAGGTTTACCTTCACACATTACCATCTTAGGGGCAGCCAGCAGGGAGCTGGACACTGCTGCACTTTGCTGGGCCTCCCAGGCCTTCATCTGAAATCTTGGTGGAAGCCTTGGTGACCCTTTAACTTTAGTATATCCTGCATTCCTGAAAAAGCAACATCAAGTGGATGACACCAGGGTCTGATGCCAGGTCACACTACCCTTGGGCCCCTGGGTCACAGCTGCAGCAGTGTCTGTGTGCAACTTCCTAGAATCCCCTGTGCAGGCAGCAAGCCCCTGTGATCTCCTCTCAAAGGAATTTTCCCTTCGTTACCCTGAAGCCTGTACTAGGTGTGGGCATGCAAATCCTTGAGGCATATTTTTCTGTTGTCTCTATAAAATGCTTAAGTTGATTTTGAGGGACTGTAAGCTTTTCAACAAACACATCTTTCTCGGTTCCAGCTTTTCAAGCACTTTTCTGGCCAAACTACACATTTTTATAAAACTTTAGCTCTATTTTCTACTTCCAATTTTCACAGGAAACTTGGCTAAAAGTCGTCAACAATATTCAAGTCACTCCCTGAATGTTGTGTTGCCTTCAGATTTTCTTCACTAGATCAATTAGTTCATTCCTTTTTTTTTTGTGAGATGTTTTTGTTATTATATTTTGCTCTTTTTTGGAGAGGTGGTATCTAGCTAGTCTTATCTTCTTAGAATGGGTAATACTGAAAGATCTCTTTCCTAAAAATTAATCTCAGTTCTTTAGTAGTTGACTTTTGGCTCATAAACTATTATTTTTGATAGTGGGAATTAAACTCAGAGGTGATTTACCACTGAGTTATATCTTCAATCCTTTCTGTTTGGAGGGGGGGGGTCTACTTAAGTTGCTAAGGCTGTCTTTAAACTTATGATCCTTCTTCTTTAGCCTCCCAAGTACCTGGAATTACAGGTGTGCACCAAAATACCCAGATAGGTCTTTGCTTTTAAATTCAGTTTCATACAAAGTTGAAGGACTTGGGCAAAATAGAGCCAACTTCTTTGCCAGAATATAACAGGAGTGCCCTCTAGTCCAATTCCTAACTGAGTCCTCATTTCCCTCTGAAACTTGATGAGCACAGTCCACATTCCTGTTGGCATTCTGGACTTTTGCACTCCCACCAGAATCGCCCATTAATCTTTGCATACAACATTCTAAAGATTTTCCAGCCTGCATCTCTAAATTTTTCAAAAATTCCTCTCACAAACTGGCTCCAAAGCCTTCTGAACTATGTGGTCACGTTAGTCAGAGCAGCGATCCAGTTCTCTGTTTCAGTTGTTTCCATCATTGTTGCCTTTAAATGACCAAAATCCCCAACAACAGCAACCTAAGGGAAGAAAAGTTGATTGTGGGATCATGGTTTCAGAGATTTAAGTCCATAAGCAGCCCCACCTCCATGGCTCTAGGCCAAAGGTGAGGCAGGACATCATGGAGGAAAGGCCCAGTGGAGGAGAACTGCCCTGCTCTTGATGGGGTGAGGAAGCAGAGAGTGAGAGCGGAAGGGTCTATAGAGATTGTAAACCATTCCAGGACATGCACTCCCGTTACCCACCTCCTCCAGCCACGTTCCACATGCCTATAGTTAGCACCGAGTCAGGTCATTTACATTATGAAGGACTGATTAGGTTACAGCCCTTATGATCTAATCATCTCACCTCTGATTATTCCTGCATTCATAAGAGTTTTTGTGGCCTAATATTTAATTTTCCTATGAGCATTTAGGATCAATCAGTCACATTTAGTTGCTACATATGGAATATTAGACTCTTGTGCAAAATCTGGTCAAAAACCTTTATTTACTAAACGATAAAATATAATCAAAGAACAAAAGTGACTTGCTTAGGACTACTAGAGATTCTCCGATAAATTTAGGAAGAAAATTATGAATCTGTTTGCTTCAGTGTGAAGGACATGTTGCCAAATTGTACAAAAGGAATGAATTATTATTTAGTTGAAATTGAACTTCTAGTATTTTCTACCGAATGAATCATTGTTTTATTATGTGTCACTTGCATCTAGTCTCTGTATTTGAACAGTAATTCATTTGTGTGTGTGTGTTCCAAATAAATTTTAGAAGTGAAACATTCAAAATGAGAATTAGGTTTTGACATACAGACATACATTTTTCAGCAGAAAAGTAACAGAACAAAAATAATTTGTGCTGCATTAATATTCACATTTATGAAACAAATAGCTCAAGGAATAGTGGCAATGATCATGTGTAGCACTGAAGTTTTGAGAACATCAGGATGACAGGACACAGTGGTCACCAAGTGTTGGGGGCAGGGCATTTTCTCATTCAGATCTTTCTACTTATCTTTCTCAAGAGAATGCAAGAAACGAATCCAGGCTTTTATTTTTTGTTTTAATAAACCAGATCCAGAGCCAGAAGACTGAAAGAATACAACAAGCACAGGCCTGAGAGAATTCTGGAAAATATGGCATGGTTTTTATTATAATTTACATTAATTTTTCCAGTTAGTAAAGCCAAATTAATTGATTGAAGAAAATCTCTGTATCAAGCAAGTATAATCTCATGGTATATTTAAATAGCTTTAGTTTATATATAAATAGTCTAGTTTTACATTTTAATTTTCAGCTGGAAAAAATATCAAATTGTAACAAATATGTCTCCTTATGGATTATTAATATTTTTTAATTTTTTTAGTAAAAAAAAAGGATAATGTCAGTCTCACTGGCATTAGGCATTAAGGTTCAGAATGCTTAATCTTTGGAGTGAATAGGGACACTGGGAATAAATATGATTCAATGTTCGTTTTGGCATTTAAAATATTTCCAAAACTGAGAGATTTTGGAATTAAGACATGCAAAACCAAAGTTTAACCCCATGTAATTGGAGATCACTCAATACAATCATGGGGGGGATGTGAGAGGTAAAACATAACAATCTCTTTATTATCCATTTTTAAAAAATGAGGGCCAAATAAATGGTGAGGTGATTTTATCACAGCTGTCAGAAAAATAGAGCTCAATATTTACATTTCTGGTTCACTTCCTATAAAAAAGATACCTCTCTTTATAATACACAGTTTATCCAATTAATAGGTATTGAACAGTTTCTATATTAAGACACTATGCTAGGTACCCAGAGGAAAAGGCTTTGAAAACATAAATATTTTTAAAAAATGTATATATTGTAGTAGGTGTCGGAATTATAAACAGCTCCTAAAGGAATTAAAAAAACACAAATACAAACAAGAACAACTGATCAATGTGGTAGCAATGTATGTGACATGGCAAAGAGACACCATGGAAGAGTATGTGAATAAATATAAATGGAGTAAGCAGTGATATAAGACCTATGTGTTTCTTCCCACCATTTGAGAGGATCTGTGGGAGAAAATATTCAAGAAGATTTTATGGAAGGAAGGAAGGATGGATGAGTTAATGGAAGGAAGGAAGGAAGGAAGGAGTGGGTGGGGAGGGGGGGAAGAAAGGAAAGAAAAAAAGGGATGAAATAACTAAATCTTAAAAGAAACTAAGGGGGCTGGGGTTGTGGCTCAGTGGTAGAGTGCTCGCCTAGCATGTGTGAGGCACTGGGTTGGATCCTCAGCATCACATAAAAATAAATAAATAAAATAAAGGTATTATGTCCATCTACAACTAAAAAAAATGTTAAAAAAGAAAAAAAAACTAAGAATAGCTAGCTGGATAATAAGGACGTATTTCAGAAAGAGATAAAACATATATAGCATATTGTGAAATGGTAAATAATTTGTTGTTTATGATCTTCAATATATGTCCAGGGATAACACAGGAAATGATGCTAGATCTACTGGAAAGAGTGGGATGGTGAGTGTTTGCTAACTGATATGAGAAAGTTAGATACTCTTTTTCAAGTGTTAGAGAGAATTCTAAGCTTTCAATCAGAGATCAGGGATGGCCACATATATTTTACAAAGTTTGGATGCAGAGAATTCATTACAGAACTTAGAGAAGAATTACTTCAGTTGGATGAACACTTGGTCTATCCTCCCTCAAGGATCTAGCAATCTAGGGAGAGGCATACTTACACAGCTATGAAAAAAACAGGATAGACTGTGAGGAGGACATCTCAAAGGACAGAGTGGGTGTTAACAAAAATATGTGCATCATTACTAGAAAAGTGGTTTATTTGAAAGAGTCAACCAGATTTTGACATATTAGAGTTCAGAAGAAGCAGATAATCATTGAAAATCAGCCTGATTAGAGCACCTCAGACAAATGCATTTGTATTTCTATGTTTCTAAATCTATTTCAAAGGAATTTAATCATCTGTCATGTCCACAGCCTACTTGTGCCAGGGTAGTATAGTAGGTTGCTGAAAGACCAAAAGAAAGTGCCCAGAGACGGGATGTGAGACATATGGTTTATTGGGAAGACTTTCGAGAGATCAGGAGACTGAGAATAGATAGCACCTCTGTTCATTAGAGGGCTTCTATTAGCTGCATCATAGGCCTATGAAATAAATAAGGGCTGAAGTGTAATTCAAAAGAGATTATATACATACATATAATATGAATTCCATGTTAAAATATATAGAAAAAAACTGAATACATCCAGTAGAAACCCAAGTCAAAGCTAGGAATGGAGGAATCTTGACAGACACTTCAGAAATGGTGCTTCCAAAACTGAAGAGAGAATGATAATTCACATGTCACTTCAATTGTTTATAACATTTTTGATTTTGTTGTTTTTTTCCTCAAAGTCAAGAAGATGAGAGATTCAAACAAGAATATCAAATTGATTCTTTCTACGAAAAAACTGATTACTTGCTCCATTCAAGTGGTGTGTTTGAAGAACTGTGAAGATATGAAACCAAAGAAAGTGCAGAGAATCCTGACCGGGATTCAGGGTAGGGATGGGACCTTGTTGGAACGCAGCAAGAATTTCCAAAATCTATTATCAAGAAGAGAAGTAAGAGAGAGAAGTGGTTTGGAAAAGAGAAATGTGGTAAGAGAAACATATGATTTAATGTGTCAAAAATTAATATATTTCTATCCCTTCTTTTTTACTAAAATCAATGAAGGTAGAAAAGTTGGTTGCTACCATGCAAAGAGTTTGTGGGCATACACATGAAAGAGAGAGAGGAACGAACATGCATGGGATCTCTAACTGGGAAGTCACCACCAATGTCTCTGATTCTCAGGCCTTTTGGGCAGAGACTAGAACCACATCACCTGCCTTCCTTCAATGCCAGTTGACAGATTGCAGATTGTGGGATCTCCAACCTCCATGATCACCTGAGTCAATGGCTCAAAACAAATCTTTCTCTATATATCTACACTCACATCTATATTTATATATCTCTATCTGTGCTTACACCTGTACCTATATCTATATCTTGTTGTTTCTTTGGAGAATCCTTGCCACTGTGATACTATTGGCTAAATCAACTTAAATTCTTATCCTTTCACCCATCTGTCTTTTTTCTAGTGATGATATAATTAGCTTTCACTTTTTTTTATAAAAGATTGTTTTGACAATTACATGAAATAATTCATTACTTTTGGTTATCAATGGATAAATAAATGAATGGACAGATGTATGGACTTTGGAACTGCTGACAGCAGGAAATGCAAAGACAACCCATTCCATCTAGAGTCTCAGCATCTCTTGTTCCCACACCTTCCTCTAGCACCCTCTGCCGACTGCAGCAAGATGGATGAAAATTGCATGTGGAATTCTCCAGCTAAGGAAGGAAAGCGGCATAAGCTCTTTTATGTTTTCAGTTTATTGATTCCGAAACAGTTGAATAAATATGAAAAATAATATTCACTTTCTTTTCTTCTAAACAATAATTTTGCCGTTTAGGTTCTGTGAAAGAGTAAGTGAATACAGTAGATAAAATACTCATGTTAGACATTCCTGACACAATATTTCATAGCCCTTCACGAGATATTGATCACCACTTTGATAAAGAGCAATGCCGGGTAAGTATCAATTTTCTTTCAGTCTTTCTGCATTTTAACTAAGCTTTCTGGGAAACTCTTCAAGTCCTCAGGGGACACAGGTGATAAACAATAGATACATTAATTTAAAAAATTAATCTTCTGTAGCAGGCTTTTGCTCAGAGCTAACTTGCCATCAAAAAGCAATCTCCTCTATAAGTTATAGAGTGTTAATCTACTTCTTTATCCTCATAATTTATCTGCTTTATTCTTATATAATTCTATTCTGCATACCAAACACTGAGTTTTCATCTGAACTCAAAGTTTCTTCCCTATAATGTGACTTTGAAATTGCAAGTAGAATCCACCTTTGTATATTACTATGCTTTGGTTGTAAATTTAAATATTTTTTCATGGCTAAAGTGAATTTTTTTTAAACTCAGTCTACCATTAAGGGCTTAATATTGCAATTTATTGATTTAAATACTTAGATAAATACCTATATTACTGGAGGGCATGTATGTGCTGTGTGTGTGTGCGCATGTGTGTGTGTGTGTATGTATCTATCCATCTTTCCATATATACATATATATAGATGGATAGATAATGGAGTAAGAAGCACCGGGAGTCTCCCCATCTAGATAAAAATCTCACTGGTAAAATTCATCTAATTTCATCTGACGAATGCAACTATTTTGAAACTCTGGAACCATCGACAGTTTGCAACTTCCAGGGGAAGGCTTCCAAGGTAAAGAACAGTGAATGTCAGTCAATTTCAGCTCTTACACTGGAGCAGCTATCCACTATAACTCCAAGCCCGCAGCAGAAAACCATGCACATGTTCCTGCAGCAGATTGAGCACATTTTGCTGGAGAAGAGGTTAGCAAAATGTATATCCTCTGCATAGCTGGGAACTCTGCTCTGATTACTGAGTTATCATCACAGATGTGTGGTAAGAAAGAGATGGTCATCACTGTTGAACTTCACCCTCCTTACCAGGACTAAAAAAGGTATTTAAAGAACCAGTGCTTCCCCCTTTCATCTTTCCTAATTTTTTTTTTCCTTTTGGGAGCCAAACATTAAAGGCAAAGGCACTCAAAAGGAAGGATATTTTGGGGAGAAATTAGAAATGATTGTACATGCCAAGGAAAAGGTCCTGGCTCAGAAAAAAAAAAACTGAAAAGACATTATATTTATGCTTCAGGCTGATCCTTGGCAGAGAAACAGACACAAAAATTGTTTTAAGATGAGAAGGAGGGGATACTGAGGCTGTAGCTCAGTTGTAGAGTACTTACCTAGTATGCACAGACCCTAGGTTGGATCTCCAATTCTAATTAAAAAAAATTCAAGAACGAAAACAAGGTACCACAAATATAAAACAAAACAGAAAGCAGCAAGTCCTGGAGAAGGGGACCTCATTATTAGATTCAAATGTCCAGTTTTCAACACTAACAAAAAAAATCAAGGCATAGAAAGAATAGGGAAAATAAGTCTCAATCAACCCATTAAGCAACAGAAACTGTCTCTGAGCAAGACTAGGTGGTTGACCTGCTAAACAAACACTTTTAAACAAGACATGTAGAAAACCAAGAAGATACTATATTAAAATGTTAATAAAGGGACAGAGAAAACTGAGAATAAACCAAAATAAATTCTGGAACTGAAAGTACCATAATAAAAAACTCCCTAGATGGATTCGAAGGTCGATTTGAGTAGTCAGAAGAAAGAATCAACAGAGACTAAAAGCAATACAATGGAAATCATGGAGCCTGAGGAACAGAAGGAAAAAAGTTTGGAGAAACGTGAACAGCATCTAAGGAACCTATGGTCAACCATCAAGAAGTCCAAGATATGCATTTCAGGAGAAAAGAGGAGAAAGGGGGCAGAGAGATTATCCTGGTATTCCTGGTATAAAATATGGTGACTCCTGCCACAGTCTGGCTGGGCACAAATCACAAGCCTACAGAAGCAGGAACAAACTTTATTTCTGAACTCCACCAGCACACTCCACACACGCTCCCGGGAACTCCCCCGAACCCACGTGGCCCCTCCAGAAACTAGAAACCGGAATTATCCATCCTCCAGCACTTCCCCAACCAATGGGAACTCTCCGGGAATCCCCGCGAGAGCTCAAGCAGAATTCAATGGGAACTCCGCCAGAACTCAAAAGTCATCATTTAATGGCTCGCTAGCGTCACCTCTCAACCACTACTTCTGGCAAAAATGCCATGTGTCATCCCGACTCAGCTGTGGCCCTCAACATCTCCCCCCTTCTGTTTAATTAAACAACAAGCAATGTGGCTTAGGGACCATGCCTGTTAGGCTGTCCAATACAACATATGGTCCTTACCTGTCATAAGATGAGCTGTCCTCAAGGCGTCAGCCTCCTGTCTTAGGTTGGTACCACTGCAAATGGATCATACCTGTCACTGACTACCAGTCCAGCATACAGCCATACTTGTGGATAGGCCTTTGCACCAGTGGGGGGGTGAGGTTCTTTGCCTCACCTCTGTTGGCCCCCAAATTTGGCCTTTGCACCAGTGGGGGGTGAGGTTCTTTGCCTCACCTCTGTTGACCCCCAAATTTGGCCTTGGTGCCAGTAGGGGGGGTGAGGTTCTATGCCTCACCTCTGTTGACCCCCAAATTTTAGACTATCACTAGCAGAATGAAAGAGGATATAGAAATGCCATGACACCAAGCCAATTGACGGCTCCTTTGGAAAAATTGTACCACAGGTGACACCATCAGCAAAGATACTCCATCACTACCACAATTTGCTGCACCAAGAGATAGTTCACAATGCATACAAGTGATACATAGTCCAGGCAAGTTCTGCAAGCAGTTCAAAGCAGAGGAATCCATCAATGTGTCCATTTCCTCCCAAAGTAAATTGACTCCTTGATTGAGCATTACTTGTTGAGTTATTATTCATTAATGCATCAGTTTATACAGTTTGTTGTGATAACTATCGAAGAAGCTATAGTATTGTTTTATCTTTGTCTTCACCGGCACTGGGATGAAGATAGGAATTCTGGCAACAATGGCTAAAAAAAATTATGTAACATTCCAACAGGTACTAAGAAAACAATTTTCTGAACAATTTACATTATCCTGAACAGAATTATTAAATATAATGAAAAGGAAAGGTGAAAGTAAACAAACAGATCTGTTAAACTCCTTTTTTGTTCACATATTAAAACAATTCTCAATAGCTGTTTACCCAATTTAAATTAAACCATTTAAATCATGTGAATAAAAAAAATGACAAAATCATAGAATTTACAGGGAAATGGATGGCATTAGAGCAGATTATGCTAAGTGAAGCTAGCCAATCCCTAAAAAACAAATGCCAAATGTCTTCTTTGATATAAGGAGAGTAACTAAGATCAGAGTAGGGACGAAGAGCAGGAGAAGAAGATTAACATTTAACAGGGATGAGGGGTGGGAGGGAAAGGGAGAGAGAAGGGAAATTGCATGGTAATGGAAGGAGACCCTCAGGGTTATACAGTGGAGGGGGTAGAGAGAGAGGAGGGGAGGGGAGGGGAGCGGTGGGGAGGGGGGAGGATGGGAAAGGCAGAAGAGCACAACAGACACTAGTATGGCAATATGTAAATCAATGGATGTGTAACTGATGTGATTCTGCAATCTGTGTATGGGGTGAAGGTGGGAGTTCATAACCCACTTGAATCAAAGTGTGGAATATGATATGTCAAGAAATTTGTAATGTTTTGAACAACCCACAATAAAAAAATTAAAAAAAAAAATTCGGATCCATTTTTTCATGAGCACTCCTCATATATGATATATGGACATACGCACATACAGACATACAACACAAAACACAAGTGTACACACATTACATAAAACACATAAAACAATAGTAAAGGCCTTGTAGCTTTACACAGGTGAAATCTCCATTGCAATGTTTAAAAACTCCACAATCAAAAAATAAAACTGATCAGAAAAACATTAACCTAGCTCTGTATGAGCTCAAAAAATAAAATAGAACTTTATGATGTGGCAAAAGGCAATAATAAAATAGATATTGAAAAAAGACATCCTGGTTACCACCTGGGTTTGACTCTCCTTTGGATATTCCATCCTTTTTCCTGTAAATTGCATAATGAGTCTGAAGGTATTCCCATAAGCAAGCCCCAAGGGTTTTTACATTTGAAAGAGGCTTTAATGGTGTTCATTATAAATTAGCCTCCAGGTGTGGGAGAACCACTGTTGCAGATGTAAGAATAGCCAAGCTGGAGCTCTGGATATCAGCTGTTATGGATTTGAGTCAAATCATCTTCTTTTTGGTCTGTAGAAATCGCTTTGGTTAGTCTCTCTGGAATCCAAATCGGCTGCTGTTCTCCCTGTGGAAACACACAAACAGAACCCCGACTCCAGACAATCACTGGGTCAGGACCTTCCCATTGTCCTGTTAGAATATCCTTCCAAAGTACCTTGGGCTTATGTACATTTTTTGGACACATATGCCTTTCCGCAGCCCTGAGCCCTGATGAATCCAAATTTAAAAAGTTTAGAGTAAAAAGGGTTATTTTAAGTTTATCTTTGGGGGATATATACCCCTTTCCAATTCCCTCTTTTTGCTTTAATAAGTACATTTTAATAGTTTGATGAGCTCTTTCAACTATGTCTTGTCCCTGTGGATTGTATGGAATTCCTGTTATGTGAGTAATACCAAATGATGAGCAAAATTGTTTAAAAGAGGTAGAAGTATAACCAGCACCATTATCCATTTTTAAAGGTTTTGGAACGCCCACAGTGGCAAAATTATATAAGCAATGAGCTATAATATCTTTAGTTTTTTCTCTGGCATGAAGGGAGCCCATCAAAAATCCAGAAGAAGTATCAACAGTAACATGCAAATATTTTAATTTTCCAAATTCTGGCAAGTGTGTGACATCCATCGGCCAAATATGATTAGGTATCAGTCCTCTAGGATTGACTTCAAGATTAACTTGTGGTAAAAAGGTCACACAATTTTGACATTGTTTTATTATTTGTCTAGCTTGTTCCTTAGTTATTTTAAAATGCTTTTGTAAACTATTAGCATTGACATGGAACCTTTTATGAAAATTTGTAGCTTCTTCTAGTGTAGAGGAAATATATATGTCATGTGTAGTTTTATCTGCTAAACCATTGCCAAACTAAGGGCTCCAGGCAATCCTGTATGTGCTCTGATATGTCCTATAAAGAATGGATCTTTTCTGTCCCAAATTAGACTTTGCATAGTGGAAAACAAAGTGAAAACAGTAGAGGAAGGGGAAATCCTACCAGCATCTTCAAGGGATACTGTAGCATTAACTATATACTGACTATCAGAAAATAAATTAAATACAGAATCTTTAAACATCATAAAAGCTTGTAAAACTGCATTAAGCTCTACCTTTTGAGATGATTGTTTGGGTACTAAAAATGTAAAAGTTTGATCAGGGGTAACTACTGCTGCTGTACCATTATTTGACCCATCAGTGAATATATTTGGAGCATTCATGATAGGTGTTTTTCTTGTCATTTTTGGAAAAAACTACAGGATGCAAGGACCAAAAAGACAACAAAGGATTAGATGGTAAGTGGTTATCAAATGAAACATTAGATTTACACATGATTATTGCCCAAGTATTTAACTCATTAGCTAACTCATCAATTTGATCCATAGTAAATGGAGTAATAATTTTATTGGGAGAAATTCCAAACACTCCCTTTGCTGCTTTTATTCCTTTGAGTATTAATTGTCCTACAGCCTCAGGATCCCTAGTAAGAATAGTGTTAGGAGAATAAGATAAATGTATCAACAACAATAGACCTTCTTGCCAAAATACTCCTGTAGGAATATTTTTTGTTGGTATTACAATAAATAATAAAGGCAAACTTATATCAATTCTATCCAAATGCATATTTTCCATATATGTTTCAATAATTTTTAATGCCTTTCTTGCTTCAGGCGTTAACATTCGGGGTGAATTTGGATCTGATGGACCTTTTAGGATGTCAAATAAAAGTCCCAACTCTCCTGTTGGTATGCCTAGATAAGGCCTTATCCAATTTATGTCTCCTAATAACTTTTGAAAGTCGTTAAGTGATAAGTGATTTGAGTTGATCTACTCGTATTTGAATTTTTGGTGGACGGACCATGGTTGAGGATAATAGAACTCCTAAATAATTAATTGGAAAATTTAATTGTACTTTATCTATTGCTATCTCTAGATTATAATTTTTTAATAAATTTGTAACTGTGGCATAACATTCTAGCAATGTGTTTTTATCTTTATGTGCTAATAATACATCATCCATATAGTGAAATATTTGTAGTTCAGGATTTTGATTTCTAAGTGGATGGATTGCTTTGTTAACATAAATTTGACACATAGTTGGGCTGTTAGCCATCCCTTGAGGGAGTACTTTCCATTCATTACTCTGATCAGGACCTTCATGATTTAGTGCAGGGATAGTAAATGCAAAACGTGGACTATCCTCAGGATGAATTGGAATTGAAAAAAACAATCTTTAATATCTATAGCTAAAACATACCAGGTTTTTGGCAAAGCAGACAATTGAGGAATCCCTGATTGAGCAGGTCCCATAATAACCATCTCATTATTAATAGCTCTTAAATCTTGCAATAATCTCCATTTACCAGATTTCTTTTTAATGACAAAAATGGGAGTATTATGGGGAGATACAGAAGGTTGTATATGTCCCTTCGCTAATTGTTGTTTGACCAGGTCATGGGCTGCTTGTATCTTTTCTTTAGTCAGGGGCCACTGAGGAACCCATACTGGTCTTTCCGATTTCCAAGTAATTTTTATTGTCTCAGTGACCCCTTCTGAAAACCCAATCCATGTCTATTTATTCCTTCATCTATTTGAATTGGTTCTGCTATACCTGTTCTTGTTCTCCTAATCTTTTTTCTTTCCTAAAACCTTGTCTAGCCCTAATAGTGGGCACTATTGGATTGATGTTATTTGTTAATGTCAAACCTAATTGATCTAGGACATCTCTTCCCCATAAATTTATAGGAAGATGATCCAATACATATGTCTGTATAGTTCCTTCACATCCTTCAGGATCCTTCCAATCTAATACCATTGCACTTCTATGGGGATTAGTTGCCACTCCTAGGCCTCGAAGCGTTTGAGTGGCCTGTTGTAACTGCCAATGTTTCGGCCATTCTTGACGAGATATGATGCTAAGGTCTGCACCTGTATCCAGTAGCCCATTAAATTCATGTCCTTGAATATTTAGTTTTAGCATTGGGCGAGAATCTAAATTTAAAGACAGCATAGCCCAATCTACACCTGTGGAGCCTAATCCCCTGGAACTTCTTTCTATAGTACTACTGGAAAATTTATCATGTAGGCTGGGTATTATTAATAACTGTGCTATTCTATCTCCTGGTGAAATTACTGATATACGCTTTGGAGAACTAGCTATAATTTTTATTTCACCTTCATAATCGGGATCAATTACCCTGGGGACTTATCATAAGTTCTTTTAGAGTAGAAGAACTGCATCCTAACAATAAGCCTACTGTTCCTTGGGAAAGAGGTCCTTTCACGCCTGTGGGAATGATTTGAACTCCCATCTTTGGAGTTAGTACTGCTCTGGTGGAGGCGCAGATGTCCAACCCTGCACTCCCTCTGGTTCATCTGATGAGAGATCTGATGGATAATGTCTCCTGGGCACTACCCTGATGGTGTTGCTGGGTTCTTCCATGGTGTTTCTGGGTTCCTCCAGTGCCCCGTATATTTGTGGTCATGGGCCCCGGAGCATTGGGCCCCCCTGTCCGTTTTTTGGCAATGGAGCCCGATGCCTTTCTCCATGATATAGTGGGTAAACACCTGGTCCTTTTCCGTTTTTTGATAATGGAGTACCCTCTATGGTGGTTTGAGAATGGCATTCATTACCCCAATGTCTCCCTCTATGGCATCATGGGCAAATACCCAGTATTCTACCCCTTTGATACCTAGTTTTGTTAAACCCTCCTCCTATGGGGCAACTCCTTTTAAAATGTCCTGTTTGTTCACAATTGTAGCATGTTTTTTGCCTGGCATCTAGAGCCTGTTGTACTGCAGCTGCCAAGACTTGCCCTTGTTCATTAATGTCTCTACATAATTTAATATATGTGTTTAAATCTCCATGTTTCCATGGTCTAATGGCCTCTCTGCACCAACGATTTGCTTGCTCATAAGCCAGTTGTTTTATTAATGGCATTGTTTGTTCTGTATCCCCAAAACTCTGGTAGCTGTTTGAATAAGCCTATCTACAAATTCAGGATAAGGTTCATTAGCTCCCTGTATTACCTTAGATAATTGACCTTGTAAATCTCCATGTCCTTGTAAAGTCTTCCATGCCCTAACTGCATCTGCAGCAATTTGTGAATATATAGCAGGATCATATTCAATTTGCTGCCATTGACCCTCATAAGGTCCTTTTCCTAACAACATATCTAGATTTCTTTGAGGGTAACCGGCTGCTGCATTTCACCTAGCCGTCTCCATGCAAAATTCCTCATTGGCAACCTTCCATAACAAATATTGTCCTCTATTTAGCACAGATTTACACATGCTAGCCCAGTCTGCTGGCGTCATGTCTAAGTTGGTAATGGATTCGACCATGCTTACAGTGAAGGGTGCTTGGGGACCATAGGTTGTTACAGCCTCCTTTAACTGCTTCACTGTTTTGAAATCTAAAGCATGGTGAATTCACTGCCCTCCTGCCTGCTCAAGTACAGGGCATGCTAATCTTTGAGGTCCTGTCTCAGGATCCCATCTATCAACTACGGGGGTTGAGGGCCACTCAGCTGTCTCCATAGGTGGAGCTGTTGGTTGAATTACGCCCTCTGGTGATAGAACAGAGTTAGTAGCAGCCTCGTGTTGTAGCTTCCCCCTGATAGCTGTTTCTCCTCTAAGCTTTCTTCCTTTAAATTTTCTTCCTCTATCTAACTAGCTCGAGACCTTCTCTTTTGCTTGATCTAACATGTTTTCTACCATAGTCTGGACCTCTAACATTTTACTTAACACTCTTTCAGTTTGTTTTTTACTAATTTCTAATATACTATAAAGATATCTCAACCCAACAAGATAACACAAAACAAAACTGAAACAGAATGAAACAAAAACGGAACAAAAAATCATTGTATCAATTTTCCTATTTTTTGACATGTGAATTTGTGGTCTATTTCTATCTCTTCCTCAGGGGCGAACATCTTCAAACCTTGAGCCAACCATTTTTCCCAGTTTGCCTGAGAAAGGTCTAGGGATAGGCAGCTTGAAACAAAAACAAAACAAATCAAAACAAGAACACATTGTTTTTTGAAATGGTCACCCATTCTCTCGCCTTCCCTCAGGGGCGAGCAATTTCACTTACCTCCGAGCTTCAGGCGTTCCCCGCATGGGCCGCCAATTGCGGCAGTCTGGCTGGCACAAATCATGAGCCACTGAAGCAGGAACAAACTTTATTTCTGAACTCCACCAGCACACTCCACACACGCTCCCAGGAACTCCCCCGAACCCATGCGGCCCCTCCAGGAACCAGCAACCGGAATTATCCATCCTCCAGTACTTCCCCAACCAATGGGAACTCTCTGGGAATCCCCGCAAGAGCTCAAGCAGAACTCAACGGGAACTCTGCCAGAACTCAAAATTCATCATCTTAATGGCTCTCTAGCGTCACCTCTCAACCACTACTTCTGGCAAAAATGCCATGTGTCATCCTGACTCGGCTGTGGTCATCAACAGACTCCATCTTTTCATTCTGTAGCAACTGCTAATAAAAGATGCCATCACTTTTTTCCTCAGTTCCTTTGTGTTGTCAGCAACTTTAACATAATGGAAATACTTCACTGGAGTGTATAGTATACAAAGTGGTGAAGATTTCTTCTATGCTTTTCCCAACCACTGTCCCCAACCTCACTTCACTGGACACAAGGAACTATATAGTCCTTCAACAGGACAATGCTTTAAGTTGACCTCTTATTCCTTATCATCCAGAACAGGTATTGGGATATATTAAGCCATCCATAAGGTACATAAGCTATAACTGGAATTTCCCCTCCAAGTCACCCAGTGATATACTGCCCATGTATTTCCCAGGTCAAATGATGCAGTGTTCAATGCTGGCTACTATAATATGGCCCTATGGCCTTTACTATGTAGTTTATAGTAAGATTCTCTTTTAAACTTGATCTCTTTAAATAATTAATGTGAAATTAAATTCTAATTAAGTAGGTTTAAACATAATTTATTCAGTTCAGCAAATATTTTAAACAATACATAAATTAATTTCATAATAATTTAAGAAATCTTATGATTATAATCTATTGTATATGGATATTGATAATGAAAATATTAGATTTCTTGGATATTTATTTTTATACGTCTGTTATATTCATTAGTTTTACTGACTTATTAGCAATTACACATTATTCAAGTATTTGAATATTTTAAATGCAGGAAGGTTGGACAGATTAATATCTGGTCAATGTTAATGTTGAAGTTTTCTCAGTTCTTCAGTCCCTTGAGAATAGAAGTTATTTATTTTTGGAAAATTTCCCACATGTGTTATTAAAGTTTACTCTGAATGGTCTTCCAAACATTTTGTTATGTCTTCTTGTGTACTTTCCTTTACTCAGTGAATCTATGGATCTATAACAGGCAGTGTGTAGATTTCCAAAGTGGCCTGAAGACATGAAAATTAGAATTTTCACATTCACTTTTTTTGTTTATTTAAAAATGAATTAACATAACAAGCTCTTTTAAATGCCTTGCCATAGAAAAAGAAATATTAAATGCATATCTTGTCCTATTCATAAAGTCTGCCACTCTTACTACTTCTTATTATAAATATACATGCTGTCATGCTACAACAACTTCCCAGAGATATTAACTTATTAAGGAGGATGGAAGACTATCTACCCCTTTGGCCATCAGATATCCACATGCATTCCCTTTATTTTTTATTTTTTATTTGTTTAAGTTCTTTTTAGATACACATGACAGTAGAATGTAATTTTGACATATTATACATGCATGGAGTATAACTTCCCATTCTCGTGTTTGTACATGATGTAGAATTACTCTGGTTGTTATTCATATATGAGTGTAGGAAAGTTATGTCCAATTCATTCTAATGTCTTTCCTATTCCCATCTCCTGCCCTTTCCTTTATTCCCCTTTGTCAAATTCAATGACCTTCTATCCCTGCTCCTCCTTATTGTGTGTTAACATCTGCATAACAGAGAGAATATTCAGCCTTTGGTTTTTTGGAATTGTCTTGTTTCACTTAGGATAATATTCTTCAGTTCCATCCATTTACTGACAAATGCCATATTTTCTTCCTTCTTTAAGGCTGAGTAACAGCCCATTGTGTATATATACCACATTTTCTTTATCCAATCATCTGTTGAAGGGCACCTAGGTTGGTTCCACAATTTAGGTATGTGAATTGAGCTGCTTATAAACACTGATGTGGCTGCATCACTGTAGTATGCTGATTTTAAATCCTTTGGGTATATGCTGAGGAATGGGATAACTGGGTCAAATGATGGTTCCATTCCAAGTTTTCTGAGGAATCTCCATACTGCTTTCCAGAGTAGTTGCATCAATTTGCTGTCCTACCAGCAATAAATGAGTGTACCTTTTTCACCACATCCTTGCCAACATTTACTGTGACTTGTATTCTTGATAATCTGTGTGTTCCATTTCAAACATGTAAACATATGCATTACATCTCCAAGGGAGACAGCCTAACACTGAACTCAGCTCAAAGTATACCAGACAGTTTCTCTATAAGTTTCCCATTCTTTTGTCTTGTCCTTTTATGAAATAAACAAACCAGTTATCTGCCTCCTGCACATGTACACCAAAGGGATGCATGATCAGAATGATTACAAGAAACTTTCCAACTGACTACATGGAAGTTTGGGGAAACACCGTATTCACTGTTTCACAGAGATGATGAGACCCTGGTGATGAGGTACATGAGGCACCTTTGGCCAAGACGCATGTGGAAAGACCCTCCATTAGAATCCTGTTCCACACTTTGCAGGGAATTTTCTTTTCCACTTTTTTTTTTCAGTCTGACTTGACCAACTTAGGAGGTCTTCCTTACACATCTTCCTCCATGGCCACATATGATATGAGCTTTGGAGATGTTGCCCCCAGTGGATGCCAAACACATTCACAGTTCCTTTCTGATGACCAGAGTTTGAAGCCCAATGGCCATCCTCTGTAAACATAGGAATTTTTAGTAAAAGAAGACAAATAGTGGGCTTCTGATTTCTGTTTCCTGCCAATTCCATGCATCAGTATTCCACCTACTGTTCCTTCATAGGCATATTCTCCAGGCCACCTGAACATTCTCTGTGTGTGTGTATGTGTGTGTCACTGGTAATAGAACCCAAGGGTGCTTTATTACTCTGCTACATCCCCATCTATTTTAATTTTTTTTTCCTTTTGAGACCATATCTCATTAAGTTATCCAGGCTGACCTCAAACATGTGATGCTCCTGCCTCAGTCTCCCAAGTTGCTGGAACATCTATTTCTTCACTCTTATGCACTTTCCGTGAATGTAGTTGTGGATACCTCCATGTCATCACAAGCAACAGGGCTTAAGTGAGGAAGAATTAGCTTTAATCTGGTCTTTGGTCCAACGTTATGTTCTTTGTTTTGATTCATTATTTCATAGAGACATTTTTTACTCAAGTTTTTCCTCAATATTATCTCTTGCTATTTGGAATCCAGAAGCAGTAAAAGTCTTCAAAGCAGCAAGGCACAGATCTCTGGGCTCTCTTTTCTCCTTCACTTTCTGATTTAAAAAAAAAAATCAGTTCTTGCCTGAGTAATTAGCTGTCTCTTCTAGAATAAAAACAACATTAAAAAGCATAAAAAATCATCAATCTATATTGAAAAAAAACTTTTTGAAAAGTTTGGAAAGTTTTTATCCTCTCAATAATTAACAATTTTATTTTACATGATTTTAAATATTATTTTTTCACTTTGTAATTATTTTGCACATAATACTTCTCATTAGGAAGTCTTCCACTAAGGTTTAATTTGAAGGCAAAATGTAAAAATAAAGGGGTTGTATATGTATTAAGAGTACATGTATATAAGGAGAAGTCATAGATATTTTTTTAATACTCACATTTAATAAAATTGTCTTAAATTCCTAAGTATGCACATGGAATGGCTGGGTCAGGAGCAGAGTTCTTTTATTTTTATTTATTTATTTTTGCAGTGCTGGTAGTGAAATTCAGGGACCTTGCAAATGTTAGGCATTCACTCTACCACTGAACTACACCCCTAGCCTATTCTCTTTCTTTCTTTCTTTCTTTCTTTCTTTCTTTCTTTCTTTCTTTCTTTCTTTTGTACTGGAGATTAAATCCAGAGGCACTTGAACACAGAGCTACATCCCCAGCCCCCAGCCCTTTTTATATTTTATTCAGATAAAGGCTCTCATTAAGTTGTTTATGATCTTGCTAAGTTGCTGAAGTTGGCTTTGAACTTGGAATCCTCCTGCCTCAGCCTCCCAAGCTGCTGGAATTAGAGGCATGTGCCACCGTATTGTAGGCAAAGAGACAAATTACTTACTGAAAATTTATGGTAAAACATGAATGAATAGGTTAGCCTTGGGGTGACAAAATGAGAGTCAGGTCAATTTTTCGGCCCAAGCAGAGAAGTACCCAATAGGATAGGAGAAGATTCAGGAAAAAAAAATGACATATCTCTGTTTTTAAAGGACTGGGTTTTTGGTGCTTAGCTTTTTGAGTTCTTTATCTACTCTAGAGATTATTGTTCTACCTTATGTGTGAGAGGTGAAAATTTGCTCCCAGGATGTAGGCTCTCTGTTCACCTCACAGACAATTTCTTTTGCTGAGAAGAAACCTTTTAGTTTGAATCCACCCCATTTATTGATTCTTGGTTTTAATTCTTGCACTATAGGAGTCTTAGAAGATGGAAAGATCTACCTTGCTCTTGGATAGGCAGAATTAATACTACCAAAATGACCATACTACCAAAATCACTATATAGACAATGCAATTCTGATCAAAAGCCCAATGATATTCCTCATATAAATAGAAAAAGCAATCATGAAATTCATCTGGAAAAATAAAAGACCCAGAATAGCTAAAGCAATCCTTAGCAGGAAGAGTGAAGCAGGTGGCATCACTACACCAGAACTTAAACTATATACTACAGAGCAATAGTAACAAAAACAATATGGTGTTGGCACCAAAACAGACTGGTAGACCAATGGTACAGAATAGAGGCCACAGAGACTAACCCACAAATTACAATTATCTTATATTAGGCAAAGGTGCCAAAAACATTCATTGGATAAAAGATAGCCTCTTTAACAAATGGTGCTGGGAAAACTGGAAATCCATATGTAACAAAATGAAATTAAACCCATATCTCTCACCATGCACAAAACTCAACTCCATGTGGATCAAGGACCTAGGAATTAAGCCATTTTCTTTCTTCCCTTTTTTGAATTCTGATCAGTAGACCCTAATCTTCATCATATGGGATTAGGCCAGAGAATATTTTTACAGATAAAAGCAAAATGTTAAATAATGTCTATGGAATATTCACACAGGAGAACATGATAAGAAAAACATAAAATTATTTATTAAAATGGAATTTTTAAAAATTCTTATTAAGTAAAATAACAACTTATTAAAAACAGAACCTAAGAAATTGATGACTAAAATAAAGAAAGGAGTTACATCAAGTGTCTTTAAAATGCAATGATGGTAATTTTTCATTTAAAAAAAGAAAAAGAAAATTTGAAGTATTTTCATTAATCATATTCAATAAGAATATGTTGGTTATTTTGAAATATTTTGAATATATATGCCCCAAACAATGGTGAAGCTATGTTCATCAAACAAACTCTTCTCAAGTTCAAGAGTCTAATAGACCACCATACAATAATAATGGGAGACTTCAACACACCTCTCTCACCACTGGACAGATCTTCCAAACAAAAGTTGAATAAAGAAACTATAGAACTCAATAATACAATTAATAACCTAGACTTAATTGACATATATAGAATATACCACCCAACATCAAGCAGTTACACTTTTTTCTCAGCAGCACATGGATCCTTCTCAAAAATAGATCATATATTATGTCACAGGGCAACTCTTAGACATTATAAAGGAGTAGAGATAATACCATGCATCTTATCTGATCATAATGGAATGAAACTGGAAATCAACGATAAAAGAAGGAAGGAAAAATCATGCATCACTTGGAGAATGAACAATAGGTTACTGAATGATCAATAGGTTATAGAAGACATCAAGGAGTAAATTAAAAAATTCTTAGAGATAAATGAAAACACAGACACAACATATCGGAATCTATGGGACACAATGAAAGCAGTTCTAAGAGGAAAATTCATTGCCTGGAGTTTGTTCCTTAAAAAAAGAAAAAAAAAACAACAAATAAATGATCTCACACTTCATCTCAGAATCCTAGAAAAAGAAGAGCAAAACAACAGCAAAAGAAGTAGAAGGCAAGAAATAATTAAAATCAGAGCTGAAATTAATGAAATCGAAACAAAAGAAACAATTGAAAAAAATTGACAAAACTAAAAGTTGGTTCTTTGAAAAAAATAAATAAGATCGACAGACCCTTAGCCATGCTAACGAAGAGAAGAAGAGAGAGAACTCAAATTACTAGCATACGGGATGAAAAAGGCAATATTACAACAGACAATTCAGAAATACAGAAGATAATTAGAAATTATTTTGAATCCTTATACTCCAATAAAATAGAAAATAGTGAAGGCATCGATAAATTTCTTAAGTCATATGGTCTGCCCAGATTGAGTCAGGAGGATATAGACAACCTAAACAGACCAATATCAATTGAGGAAATAGAAGAAACCATCAAAAGACTACCAACTAAGAAAAGCCCAGGACCAGATGGGTATACAGCAGAGTTTTACAAAACCTTTTAAAAAGAACTAATACCAATAATTTTCAAGCTATTTCAGGAAATAGAAAAAAAGGGAGAACTTCCAAATTCATTCTACGAGGCCAACATCACCCTGATTCCTAAACCAGACAAAGACACTTCAAAGAAAGAAAACTACAGACCAATATCTCTAATGAACCTAGATGCAAAAATCCTCAATAAAATTCTGGTGAATCAGATACAAAAACATATCAAAAAAATTGTGCACCATGATCAAGTAGGATTCATCCCTGAGATGCAAGGCTGGTTCAATATACGGAAATCAATAAATGTTATTCACCACATCAATAGACTTAAAGATAAGAACCATATGATCATCTCGATAGATGCAGAAAAAGCATTCGACAAAGTACATCATCCCTTTATGTTCAAAACTCTAGAAAAACTAGGGATAACAGGAACATACCTCAATATTGTAAAAGCTATCTATGCTAAACCTCAGGCTAGCATCATTCTGAATGGAGAAAAATTGAAGGCATTCCCTCTAAAATCTGGAACAAGACAGGGATGCCCTCTCTCACCACTTCTGTTCAACATAGTTCTCGAAACACTGGCCAGAGCAATTAGACAGACGAAAGAAATTAAAGGCATCAAAATAGGAAAAGAAGAACTTAAATTATCACTATTTGCAGAACACATGATTCTATACCTAGCAGACCCAAAAGGCTCTACAAAGAAACTATTAGAGCTAATAAATGAATTCAGCAAAGTGGCAGGATATAAAATCAACACGCATAAATCAAAGGCATTCCTGTATATCAGCGACAAATCTTCTGAAATGGAAATGAGGATAACCACTCCATTCACAATATCCTCAAAAAATAAAATACAATACTTGGGAATCAACCTAACAAAAGAGGTGAAAGACTTATACAATGAAAACTACAGAACCCTCAAGAGAGAAATAGAAGAAGATCTTAGAAGATGGAAAAATATACCCTGTTCATGGATAGGCAGAACTAACATCATCAAAATGGCGATATTGCCAAAAGTTCTCTATAGGTTTAATGCAATGCCAATCAAAATCCCAATGGCATTTCTTGTAGAAATAGAGAAAGCAATCATGAAATTCATATGGAAAAATAAAAGACCCAGAATAGCAAAAGCAATTCTAAGCAGGAAGTGTGAATCAGGCGGTATAGCGATACCAGATCTCAAACTATACTACAGAGCAATAGTAACAAAAACAGCATGGTACTGGTACCAAAACAGGCAGGTGGACCAATGGTACAGAATAGAGGACACAGAAACCAATCCACAAAACTACAACTATCTTATATTTGATAAAGGGGCTAAAAGCATGCAATGGAGGAAGGATAGCATCTTCAACAAATGGTGCTGGGAAAACTGGAAATCCATATGCAACAAAATGAAACTGAATCCCTTTCTCTCGCCATGCACAAAAGTTAACTCAAAATGGATCAAGGAGCTTGATATCAAATCAGAGACACGGCGTCTGATAGAAGAAAAAGTTGGCTACGATCTACATACTGTGGGGTCGGGCTCCAAATTCCTCAATAGGACACCCAAAGCATAAGAGTTAATAACTAGAATCAACAAATGGGACTTACTCAAACTAAAAAGTTTTTTCTCAGCAAAAGAAACAATAAGAGAGGTAAATAGGGAGCCTACATCCTGGGAACAAATCTTTACTCCTCACACTTCAGATAGAGCCCTAATATCCAGAGTATACAAAGAACTCAAAAAATTAAACAATAAGAAAACAAATAACCCAATCAAGAAATGGGCCAAGGACCTGAACAGACACTTCTCAGAGGAGGACATACAATCAATCAACAAGTACATGAAAAAATGCTCACCATCTCTAGCAGTCAGAGAAATGCAAATCAAAACCACCCTAAGATACCATCTCACTCCAGTAAGATTGGCAGCCATCATGAAGTCAAACAACAACAAGTGCTGGCGAGGATGTGGGGATAAGGGTACACTTGTACATTGCTGGTGGGACTGCAAATTGGTGAGGCCAATTTGGAAAGCAGTATGGAGATTTCTTGGAAAGCTGGGAATGGAACCACCATTTGACCCAGCTATTCCCCTTCTCGGTCTATTCCCTAAAGACCTAAAAAGAGCATACTACAGGGACACTACTACATCGATGTTCATAGCAGCACAATTCACAATAGCTAGACTGTGGAACCAACCTAGATGCCCTTCAATAGATGAATGGATAAAAAAATGTGGCATTTATACACAATGGAGTATTACTCTGCATTAAAAAATGACAAAATCATGGAATTTACAGGGAAATGGATGGAATTAGAGCAGATTATGCTAAGTGAAGCTAGCCAATCCCTAAAAAACAAATGCCAAATGTCTTCTTTGATATAAGGAGAGTAACTAAGAACAGAGTAGGGAGGAAGAGCATGAGAAGAAGATTAACATTAAACAGTGATGAGAGGTGGGAGGGAAAGGGAGAGAGAAGGGAAATTGCATGAAAATGGAAGGAGACCCTCAGAGTTATACAAAAGTACATACAAGAGGAAGTGAGGGGAAAGGGAAAAAAAACAAGGGGGAGAAATGAATTACAACAGATGGGGTAGAGAGAGAAGAGGGGAGGGAAGCGGGGATAGTAGAGGATAGGAAAGGCAGCAGAACACAACAGACACTAGTATGGCAATATGTAAATCAGTGGATGTGTAACAATGTGATTCTGCAATCTGTATATGGGGTAAAAATGGGAGTTCATAACCCACTTGAATCAAAGTGTGAAATATGATATGTCAAGAACGATGTAATGTTTTGAACAACCAACAATAAAAATTTTAAAAAACCCGCAATGATGGTAATTTTTTCATTTAAAAAAAGAAAAGGAAAATTTGAAGTATTTTCATTCATCATATTCAATAAGAATATGTTGGTTATTTTGAAATTATAGAAATATATAGCCAATTGTAAAGCCACAAAAAAACCCAGCATTTTTAGATTAAGAAATTAAAAGCACAATATGAAATTGAAATGTTAAAGTGTATTTTCCTCAATTTAAATTGGAAATAACAGGTGAAATCCACAATTCATGTTTCTGTCTGCCTAACCCAAGTACATGACAATATTATATGAATTTGTCTGAAGGCTTTGTAGTTAGACCTTTCATAAGAAATTCTGTGATCAAATTACAGTTTTTATGTAGGGTGTAGAGAACAAGATTTTCTTTCAACATTCCCCCCTTCTCTGTTGATTAAATCTGTGTTTTTAATTTGATGTGTGTGTGTGTGTGTGTACATATATATATATATATATATATATATATATATATATATATAAAACTATCGTTGTTATATCCTTAAGAAATTTTGCATTCCTATTTCCTAATAATGTTAGAATCTTAGAAATTTTGTTTTTATTTTTTCCCACAATTTACATAATTAATATTTTAATTTGGCACACATTCTTATTATATGTAATGCACATACATTTCAGGTTGCTCTTTATTTCTGTGTTAAAATCTGAAATTATTTTTATCCCACCTGAATTACTGTCTTTCGTATTTTTCATCGTTCCTTTAGTTCATCATGCATTCCGATTCATGTTCCTTAAAACATATTTATTTCCTATTAATTTTTCAATATTACATGACTTAAATGTGAATAGATTTATTTGTGAGTAGTCACATTTTTTAGCCTTTTAATGATGTCATCACCTTGGCTTCTTGCTTTGCGTCATTTTTACTGAGAAAGTTTTGCTCTTTGGAAAGCAGAGTGCTGTCTTTCCTTACTTACTTGTAAGGCTTCTCCTTTTCCTTTCAGAACTTCTATTCTGATGTAACTGTTTAGACACACATACACAAGCCACACATACACACACAAACACACACATTCTGCTTCACAGTAATATGAGAGTAATAGAACTTTTTTCTTGGTGAATGACTTCAATCAGTTTAGCCAAACTTTTTGCCATTATCTCTGTTCTCCCACGTAATTTTGGGGAGAAATCTTTGAGATGTTAATTACAGAATTTAACATTTTCCCCAGATCTCTCTTTTTTCTATGTTTCTGTTTTCCTTTGTTTATGTGCCTCCATTTGCATATTTTCTATATGTATAACTTCTTTTCAAGAATAACATATATTTTTAACAGTACATATATACCTTACATGTACTTATACTAATTATAAGTGCCTAATTTTAGTTGATGTATCTTCAAATTTCTAAAGTTTTTACTCGAAAATGTTATGAATTAAAATTCTTTGGTGAATGTAGCCATCTTTTGATATATTTTCTTTATCTTCTTCTTTGTAAATAAGGGACTGGGATTGTGGCTTAGTGGTAGAACGCTCGCCTAGCATGGGCAGGACCCGGGTTTGATCCTCAGCACCACATAAAAATAAAGGCATTGTGTTGTGTCCATCTACACCTAAAAAATTAATATTAAAAAAATATATAGCTATTTAAAGAGCTGATGCTAATCTTATGTTTTATCTCGGGCTCTATTTTTATTTTCTTTCTTCCTTTTTTTGTATTTTATTGCAGTTCATATTATTTATGTGTCAGTAATTGATAGGATGTCAGCTATTTGCATAAGCAAGGTTCGAAATGATGCCATTTTCTTCTACATAGGCTTCACCTTTTGCTGTATTAGCCAGACAAAGTAGGAAGGGATCTCTTGCTCTAGTCTTGGACTCAGATGATTCAGGATGCTGTACTAATTGGGTAAGCTTCCATCTTCTTTGGTGCTTCCCTTGCCATTAGTGTGAATCTTACTCAAACTTTCAAATAACAATGACTTATGCAGGACATTCCCTCCCCCCAAATAGTTCCAAAAATTTAATTCTTATTTCTTACTAATACAAGATTGCCAAAAGAGTGCTCTGATTTTCAGAGGGTTAGTACTTTGTTTTTTAGCCTGCTATTCTATAGCACTTGAGAATTTAACAAATTCCTTTAAGAAAAATTTTCCCACTTTCTGACTAGATCTTAGTCTTTTGAGACCTTATTAATTTCTCTCTCTCTCTCCATGGAGAAAGCACCCTGTATTGTCTAAGCTGTCCATCTCCTTTCGTCAGTGCTGAGTTGGAACATAGCTTGTAGGCAAAAGTGTCTGCAGCTTAGAAGTTCCTCTCTTTTTAGTAGCCCCGTGTCACAACCTTGCCTTCCTGTTCTTGTCTGGCTCAAGAGACCTCAGTAGATGTTGGACACATGTAAACAGATTTTATAAAAATCATCCAGAATTTTTTCGAGGGCTCTCATCGTGATTCTTGATCAGAGTCAAGCTGTTCTGTTATACCATGAATTGGACAATGTGGTTAAACATTACAGGAAAGCACAGAATTTCTGGTATGAGGCCATGGGAGGAGCACCACATCACTGGGAAGTTCTTGGCCATTTCTTTAGACGTCATCATGGCTTACAGACAGGGGTTAGAAGAATTCTTAAAAGACTCAACAGGGGTGCATCCTCACATGAAAAGTGTGCAGAATTCTACTGAACAAGGGGTTAAATTTCCTTAACAAGTAAATGGAAACAAAGAAGGAAGGATTTGGAATTGTATAGTTTAATGGAGATTTAGGAGACCTATAAACCAAATACAACATGTTAATCTTATTTTTACTCTGATTCTAAAAAATCTAAAAATATATTTCTAATCCACTTGAGAAAATTTGAAGATTAACTGTATATTAGAAAACATTAAGGAATGATTGCTTAGTTGTTAGATGCAGTTATAGTACTTGGTATGTTTTTAAAAACTATTGTTGCTTAGAGATTTATACACACTGAAATATTTGTGTGTTCAACTATATCTTAGAATTGTGCTAAAATATTTAGCAAAAATAAAAGTATGAAGAGTTTGGTGCTGTAAGGATGTGATGGTGTGGATGTAGGTAGTATCCCCCAGTATATATTGTTACAGACTTGGTCCCTATGGGGGTAATCTTTGGAAGTGCTGTGAACCTTTGAAGATGGGTTCTTCTGGGAGGCCCTTGTGGAGTATCTTCAAATGTGATTGTGGGTCTCTGAGTCTCTTTTTCTGTCTCTGCTCCTGCATTGATATGTGATCACTTGCTTGCTTCAACATACATTCCCATCACTGACATTCATGCCTTGAGCTGGTGCAAATGAGGGGTGGTCCTCTTCAAGCCTGCACTACCCTGTGTGGATTTTGAGTCTCCAAAACTATAAGCTAAACAAATTTTTCTTTATTTCATAAGTATCCTACATGTGTTAGTTTGTTATAATGCCATGTTGACTAATATAAGGCAGGTTAATAATACTGTCTTCTCATCCTTCACAATGTTCATGGATGAGGTGTTCATAATAAGAGGTAGGCTAAATAGAGAAAAGTATACACATTTATTTTATTTAAGTTTTATGTGACACAGGAACCATCAAAATGAGGTCCTAAAAACAGAAAAAGACTGTGTATTTTCATGCTAAGTGTGATGAAGACTGGATGGTTTTGCAGAAATATGCTTAGAGCTAGTGATTATAAGCTAGAGAAACATGGCAAAAATCTACTTTTTTTTGATTAAGTCCAGTAGCTCTGTGTATTCAGGATATGGATATGCATCTTCTCCTAAAGGATACATAAATCCTATAGTATAGGGAGGGAATCTTGGAAATAAAGATCTTATGAGCTGTTTTAGTGGTAATTCTTTTATGACCTACTTCAGGAAATAAGGGATGAGAGGGAAATGAAAATGGCCTTTCTGTTTCTGAGTCTGCAAATACCCAGGTGCCATATTTTGATATTCCAAAACATTTAGAAACCTTTCAGAGGTTAAAGATGGAACAAAGTTACTCTTATGTTGGTAATTAGAACTGTTGAGTTGTAGGGTAATGTTTTTATTATTCTATTGTGGGATTACTTGTATATACTTGGAAATTTTCGCAACAAATTTTTTTGAGAAAGTATTTTTCCTTTCATGTAAATATGCTCTATGGATTGCACCATTACTACTATTCCATATGGAATCTCAGTCCTCTCCCTTCTCTATAGTGCTATCACAGAGTGAGTGCTTGGGAAGTAAAAGTATCAACATTGTGTTGTGTGACTGATATGAAGTAAATTCTACTTCCTTGCAATACTGTCATTTTAATGAGTCAGAGAGAATATAAAGTAGAATTGCTCTTAACTATATGACCAGTGAATGTTAGGCTACTTTTGCTATTGATTATATTGGAAGCACTCTTTTATTGGAAAGGTAAGATCATGATCTCCTTTACAGTTCAAAAGAGAAAAGAAAGAACAAAGATTACCAAAAGAAAATGTATAAAGAAAATGCAGCCAAAATACTAGCATATTAATAATTTCATTAAATATTGATGGACCAAACATTGAATTCAAAACAACCATTGTAAAATGTGTACATTTTTTTAAAAAAATCCATTTTTGAATCAGTTCGTCAATCCTCATCAAATTCAGGAATTTTGCCATGATGCACTAATAGCATAGAACAGTCACCCTATTTAAGTATGCTAATAGAAATCTTTCTCTACTCCAGCCCCAAATCCATTTGTTCACAGACATTCAAGTTCAAAAGAAGATAATTGCCACCTGTGGGAAATAGTGAATGTGTTTCTAGACTAAATTATTTTTATAAAAATTCATATGACTAATATACATAATGAAGGTGTAGTTGTATGCTTCCCTTCTCCATTAATGACAAAAAAAATGTATATGCTTTTGGGCTTATTTGACCTTTTCATGGTGCAGGTAGTTGATAAAGCCTGGTGTTTTCACAGGGTTCATAGTAGTAACATAATTTACTTCACTAAAACTTAACAGTTGACAAAAGAATGCTCAATCAGTTTCTGTTTCTTCATTTGACTCCACTTCAATGCAACAAAACAACATACACAGGTAGAAAAAAAAATTGTAAACAAGAAAAATTTAAGTATCTAAATGCTTCAAAGAGTAACCCATTGACTTGTAATTAAATTGTCCTGATTACTATTTTCATAGTAATAGACAATTAAAATTCTATACAATCACTCCATAAGTTTGCTCCTAGAGGTGCTAAAATTAACTGATTAATCATGCTTAGGCTTATATTTAATTACTATGGCACACACAGAACTGAATTTATTTCAATAAGATTTTATTCCAAGTCACTATTTCCCATCAGAAAACCTTGTGATAAGGAAATATAGCTCATATTTGCCAAAAAAGGGGGGGGGCATTTTTTAACTTTGTTGAGAACAAAGAGGTGGTGGCTTTTGTTTATCAGTAGTATCACTTTTCACTCTCCCTTCAGGATTTTTTCTGATGTTGATTTTATAAGAATTATATTTCCAACGTCTATTAATAAGTGTGCTGCTCAGAGGTCCCATCTGTTTTTTCCAATTACTAATTTCATTGGTTGGAAATTGTCAAATCAATGTTTGGAAAGAATACAAAACAAGGAAACCCCACACATAAAAATATTATACTTCTGAACATTATATAGTACAGAATGAAATTTACATTTATTTTTTCCTATAGAGTTATATTAATGCTTTTTTAAAATCTAAACTCATGTAAACATAGGTATACATATATGAATGCCCACTCATAGGAATCAAAATATAAATGAAAAATGAATCGATAAATTCTTTAGAAATGTGGTCCTAGAAGCAAATGCTTTAGAAAAGTAAACATGCTGAAAAGAAAATGAATATGCCTCAAAGAAAATCGTTAATGCAAATCATAGGTTTAGAAAATCAGTGTCACTCAAAATAGCAAATATGTTTGGTATACATAATCTACATAACTACTTATAGAAACTATAGTAATTAAAATATATGATTTGCTCTTGCTTTTTTTACATATGTGTATCAAAAAATTATCTATAAAAACAAGAATATGAAATATCCATTTCATAGGAAGGACATTGCCTCTTTCCCTGTTGCTATCTTCAGTGATATTTTTATTAAGTCCTCAGTAAAGTACATTTTTAAAAATGATTATAGAAATTCTATTACGGGTTGTAAGGAATCATTCTATACAATAGCACTAAACTCAATTCAAAGTGGATCAAGGACCTTGTCATTAGACCAGTGACCCTGCTGTGCATACTAGAAGGAAAAGCAGGCCCAACTGTTCATCACCTAGACTCAGGAGCAGACATCTTCAATAAGACTCGTATAGCAAAAGAAGTCAAGTCAATAATCAATAAATGAGATGGCATCAAACTAAAAATATTCTTCACAGCAAAGGAAACAATCAAGAATCTAAAGAAAGAGCCTACGGAATGGGAAAAAATCTTCATCACCTGCAAATCAGAGAGAGCATTTATCTCCAGGATATACAAACAACTGAAAAAAACTTAACACCATAAAAACAAATACTCTAATCAATAATTGGGCAAAGGAACTGAACAGGCACTTCACAGAAGAAGAAATATGAATGGTCAAAAATTATGCTGGGAATAGTGGTGCATACCTGTAATCACATTGGCTCGAGAAGCTGAGGCAGGAGGATCATGAGTTCAAAGCCAGTCCCAGGAAAACAAACAAAAAAAAAGTGAGATCTTGTCTCTAAATAATATATAAAATCTGAGGGTGTGGCTTAGTGGTTGAGTGCCCTTGAGTTCAACCCCAGGTACAACCCCCCCACAAAAAAAAAGAGAAAAGAAAAAATGTTCAATATATTTAGCAATTAGAGAAAGGCAAACTAAAACCATCTCACTTTAATCAGAATGGCAATTATTACAAGTAACAATAAAAGGTTCTCTCATACATTGCTGGTGGGACTGAAAATCAGTTCAACCACTCTGAAAAATAGTATGGCGATTCCTTAGAAAACTTGGAATGGAACCACCATTTGACGTAGTTATCCTACTCCTCAGCTTATGCCCAAAGGACTTAAAGTCAGCATATTACAATGATGCAGCCACATCCATGTTTATAGCAGCTCAATTCACAATAGTCAAGCTATGGAACCAAACTAGGTGCCCTCCAACAAATGAACGAATAAAGAAAATGTGGTATATATACACAATGAAATGTTACTCAGCCATAAAGAAGTTAATGCTGTTAAATGAATGGAACTGAAGAATATCATGCTAAGTGAAATAAGCCAATCCCCCCAAACAAAGGTTGAATGAAAGGAACAATAATAAAGAGGAGACAGACAAAGTGTAGAGGCAGGGAAGGTGGAAGAGTGGTGGCTCTTTATCCAAGCCGACAAGTTTATTTATACCAATAGTTACATGAAATAATTAGTACCATAACCACATTATTGTTTAGAGTATCAGTAAGGTTGCTTATTCTGCAGTTACATTTCACAGTTACAATATACAGTGTCAGGAGCTTTGTGCACTTCTTAAGAAAGTCCATTGTCTGAAGTTACTGTTAGGTGGGCAGCTCCAGAAGCACCAGAGCTTGATGAAACAGTGTAGTTATCTAGCAAACAAGTTGTTCTATTCCCAGGAGCTATGTGCCAGCAATCAAGGTCAAGGCTTCATTAGTCTCTAACACAGAGGCATCTCAGGGCATTGCCATACCAGCAGGACATTGCATATATATTAGCTGATTATTAGATCCTAAGAGAGATTACAGGGCATTCTAAGGGTGGGAAGCAGGGTGCCTGTTACCCCCCAGGGAGTTTTCTCACCAGGGGAATGCTTCTTTGTACATTTCCATGGTCAGAATCCCTACAGTTGAATGTTCTGTCTGATATGTGTATGTTAACCTATAATGAGGAAGGGGAAGAATAGAAGTTCATTGGATTAGACAAAGGGAAATTAAGGAAGGGGAGTGGGGAAGAGAATAGGTCTCGCCAGGGACTCCATGACAAAATGAGTCCCTGGAAGGCAATGACACTGGAAGGCAAGAGAGAATGAGAACCCAGAACCCCTTTATTTATAAGGAAAAGACAACAAAGGAGTTTTGATACAATATCCTACACTAAATAAGGCAGGGAATAAGGTTTCAAAGGTGGAGTCTTGCTTCATGATGTCTTGTGGTCAGCAGATTGATTGACATCTTGGCAAGTCACACCCATCTCAGGTGCTGTGTGGGATCACAGGAGAGTGAGAGGAGAGGCGCACTTGCAGCATACAGCCCAATCAGGCGTGCAATGCCAGACCTGTCCCCTCATATAGCTACCATGTGCATTGCTCACACACAGCCTATGGATGGCTCTCGACAAATAGAAAGGACAGTCAAATGAATCATCAAACCTTCCCTATGTCCATATATGAATACATGACCAGTGTAACTCTACCTCATGTTCAACTCCAAGAATGGTAACAAAATTGTAATGGGTTGCACCCATGTATGTATAATATGTCATAATACATCCTATAGTTATATGTATCTAAGAACAACAAATAAAACATAAAGAGAAACATAGCCTTACATGTATGAAGGGCAAGTTATAATAGCTTATTGCATTTAAGTTGCCTTCTCTGGAGAAGAGTCCCTAAGGAAAAGTCATTCAAAGGGTTATGAAAATAGAGAATTATTTAGTGAATTTTAGCACGTATGTTATTTGATAGAAGCCAAATAGGAGCATGTTAACTGACAGAATTCGGGGTCGGGGGGGTTGTTAGATGAAACAGAATCAAACATGCAATAACGACGCTACTGAACACCACTGGCTCTGCTCCAAGACAGAACATCACACACACAAGGAAAGATGTAGACAGAAATTACCTGAATCTGTGGAGGATCTTTGTCATGTGTGGACAAAGTACAAGCTCTTATAGGCCACACTGACTACTAGTATAATGTACCAAGGACTATAAGAGCAAAATGAGTAGCAAAAACTAAACAGTAATTTACAAAACAGTGAAGGAGGCCATTAATGGTAACTCAACGTTCTAAAGGATTAATGATCGTTAATTTATAAATTTAAGCATAATAATAATTCCGAAAAAAATAATGTTAGACTTAACCATAACAAGATTCAGTTATTATTTTTATTTTCACATTATAAAAAAATAAATTCAATTATCACGGTGATGCAGTCACCCATCTAATGTCCTACAATACCTGGGAAAGCAGTTTCAAACTTATATCTACCTGTTTTCTGATCCCATGGTTTTATTTGTTTGTTTTGCTTTTAAACATTCCATCTTCATAAAATCTAAAGATGAAACAAATATTTATCATTTTAGGACTGATTTAAGTCATGCTTTGGTCACTAGAATCCCAGAACTCAGGAGATAATAACAAGAGTAGATGGTTCACACCACATGTCTATCACCGATAGCTTCCTCCAAGGTTTCTACTACCACAATCAGGTACTTGGAGCAGCCTCCATCTGGACATACCTAGTGGTAAGATATAGTGTCTTCCTATATACTGCTATTATGACAAATTACTCCAGTGTTAGTGACTTACAGCACAAATCTAGGATCTTACAATTTCCTAGGTTATAAATCCAATCTGGATCTCACCTGTCTCAGATGGAGTCTAATCTGGGCTGTGTCCCTTCTGGAGGATCTAAATGAGAAGTCATTCCCCTGCTTTCCCCAGCTGCTCAAGATCACCTACAGCAGAAGTCTAAATGGTGGCTCCCAAAAGGGAAGAGCACACCCTAATCTCCAAGATGCATGATCATTACCACATAGGATTAAAAATGATTATTTTATATGGCAAATCATGTCACCAAGATAATGGCTTTAAGAGGAAAAACTTATCCTGAGTTATCTGAGTGGACTCTCAATCCAATAACTACCACACCCACCAAGAAGAAGGTGCTATAAAGACGGAAGCAGAGACTAAATGATGTGTCCACAAGCCAAAGAAGCCAGAAACCACCGGCAACTGCAAGCAGCAAGGAAATCAGTCTCCCTGCAGATGTCAGAAGGAGCACACCTCTGCCGAAAGCTTAAGTTTGGGATTCTGGCCAGAGAAACCAAGGGAGAATCAATTTCTGCGATTAATTAGAGCAGTCCTAGGAAACTAACACACTGACATTCCTTGGGTCACAGCCTTCACGCTCCATCTCCAAAGCTAGCAATGGCAGGTCAAGGCCTTCTGCAGGTGCTATCTCTCTTGGTCTCACATTAGTCACATTTTTCTTCGACAACAGTCAGTAAATTTCCCCCCTCTCTTTAAAGAATCAATGCGTGCATTCTTTAGGATGGTCTCTTCCTTTCAAGGTCCTCACCCTTAATCACTCTTCAAAGTTCCTCTTGAAATATAAAATGACATAAGCACACATTCTGGGATTGGGGCATGGATATCTTGCAGAAACAATACACCACCTGTCACACAGAGCAAAAGGCAACGTGGTGAACAACATTTAGTGTCGTGATCCTTTTTCCTGAAACAGCAAGCATTATTTCTATTCACATTTTATTGACCAAAGCAATTTCTATGGTATGTCTGAGTTCCACAGTGTAAGGATCTATAATTCACATGTAAGGACTACTGAAGATGAAAATGGTGATATACTCTACCAAGGAGTGCCTAATAGCTTTGCCTTGATAGTAGGACACATGGAACTACTGAGGATGTTCCCTGCAAAAGATTTTAGGACACAGGACATATGGACGTTAAGAACGAACTATGAAAAAAAAAAAAAAAAACCTTAAAGGTACAGAAGATAATAAGATGGACTTCTTTCCGAGAGAGAAATTTATAAATACTATAATAATAAATAAAGTGAGAGGTATGATAAGAGAGGAGTAAATGGTATAAAGGAATCTCATTTCAAACAGTCCAAAAGAATTCACTAGCTATTAGAAGAAGACACTAAGGTTGTCTAGGAAAGGTGGACATAGGAGTGGAGATTTCACAGCCAGAACCTCTTCTGTTCAGATAGGATTCAGCTTCATCTTCATGATGCTGACGCATTCCTCACTTCCACTCTCAAGTCAGTGTGGTTTCAAGATCTTGCCTCAGTTTCCATAGTAATGTGTTCTGAGCTCCATACCTGTGCCTCTACACTTTTGAATATTTTTTATGTTTGCTCTGTTCTTAGAAATCGTTTTGTGTAAAGAACAAGGCTCACTGAGATTGATTAATATACTGAATTAATTAAAGGATTAAAAAGTGAAAAACACAAAATCTAAACTTTGAGAAACATGGGAGCCAGTGAAAATATTCCAAAAATATGATGTAAAACAACAATAGAGTTGGACAAAATACTAAGAGAGTAAAAGAAATTAAAGGTATAAAACATGCAAAGAAGACAAATGTTTACTAACCACAGATCCTTTTCTTCACCTGAACACATATCATCCACTCAATTTAAGTATTACAAGCACATAAGAATTAAAATATTTTTTTTTTAAAAAAAGCACATAAGAAAGGCTCCTTCCCAGTAAATAAATTACCATGTAGTAAGCCATGTCAAAACACCAGCCCAGTTTACTCCACCTTGGAAAAGCACAGATACAAATTAAATGTTAAATGGACACAGAAAAATAACAGCATGGATTGTGAGGTTAACAGTGAAATAAGCAAGTCAATCCAATTAATATCAAGGTTAAGGAAGTAGTCAAGAACTTTCTCTATTTATAGTAACGTTTCTTGTGTCCCACACAGTGTAACTAATTTTACTGACACCTAAACAAGGAAACGTCAGTCATTTGAACATCCATTTCAAAATCATAAGATATATGCATCAATCTCAAAAAAAGAAAATATTATATCCAACATTTTAATCACTGGCTTCCATGTTTCTGAAAGTTTAGATTTTGTGTTTTTATAATTTCACCTTTAAAGTGTAACTACGTGTCATTTACTAATTTAAGAATTCATAGATGCTGATATATTTTAAATATTTAAATAAATCAAAATATTTTTAAGACAGCAAATTTTTTTATTCAAACTAGAAGACCTAACCTTTAAACAGATTCTATCATCTAGGCAGTTGAAATCACACATTTACTGTGGTCTGAGTCGCTTTAATTTTCAAAATCCATCTGTCTTCAGTTTTCTCAGTCACAGCAATTATGAGCAACATGTGTAACTTAGCAAAAATTCTAGAAGCAAAAATGCATTGGCTCTTCCAGAATAAACACTCTCTCAGCAGTCCTGGTCTCCCTGCACACTATCAGCTGCATGGACTGGGTCTCATTCACCACAGAGATTTGCTTCACTATGCTTCTGTGGGTTTTCACATATTAAGCTGGGCATTTTCTAATATAAACTTCTATTTTTAGGACTTTCTAATAATTTGGATGGAAATGTATTTTGATACAGAAATGCACAAAATTACAACTAGAGAACATCTTTGGACCAGATTTAAATTTACAGAAAAAAAAATGAAAGCCATTTTGGCTGTTTTAATTTATACATGTGTAAAGACAGAATAGAAAATGTGCTAGACCCATGATTTCAGTTCAAAATGCTTTCCATTATAGCCAAAGTAGTTTATAAATTATCAAACCTTCATGGAAGCATATTCATAGCCAGCACCATGTCCTTCATC
The DNA here is from genome assembly GCF_021218885.2 of Marmota monax. Taxonomy (NCBI): domain Eukaryota; kingdom Metazoa; phylum Chordata; class Mammalia; order Rodentia; family Sciuridae; genus Marmota; species Marmota monax. Next base: position 4,074,314 of record NW_026695198.1, on the reverse strand, counting down.
AGACCTGTGGGATGCTCCTTTTTTATTTGTTTATTCAACCCAAAAGTCATCCAAACAAAATATTGTTTGCTGGGGATTTGGCCGTCAGCCAGCTAAACGTGCTTTTTCAACTAATCACCAGGTCCCGAACATTTCTTGATATAAATAACTATGCACATTTTGTCCATGTAATTAGTTGCAGTCTGGTTTTACCTCTTAAAGTCCTGTATGTGTATTTAAATTTATTTCATATAAAATAAGGGGCAGTTTAGAAATTCAGTCATTGTTGCCACTAACAGCACCCTTCACTGTCATTACAAGGCAATAGAGTGAATGTTCTGCCTCCGGAAATTATTCCACAGTGGTGTCGCCTGCCAGGCAAGATGGTAAATCCAAGATATTCAAGAGCTGAAGAACTGGGAACATGCTTCTGGAACTTTCAGCACCAGAACCACCTCACCTCACCTCAAACGTGACTCCATGAGCGGCTATCACAGCTGCACACCCTTGAGCTGCAGCCAAGGTCAAGGGTACATCCCGCCTACTGTCAAGAAATGAATAACACACATCTTCTCAACACTCAGATGGTTTCCATGGGGATTAGGGATTTAGTTCATTGGCAGAGAGCTTGCCTAGCATTTGCAAAGCCCTGAGTTCAGTCGTAGGCCCTGACAAATAATTTTTTTTATTCAACCTTTTGGTAGAAATGCCCAAACCTGTCCACACCTGCTGGCCAGAGAAAAAGCATGTACATCATGAACAGCACTAGAAACTGCACTTCTACTGCTCGAATCTCATGTCAGTATCTGACACTTGAGTCTACATTCATGTGGAATCCCAGCTTTGGGGTAATCTGGTAAAGTTTTGTGTTTAGGATTTAAGTCCTTATAGTAAAAGAAGGCAGATTAAAAGATAGTTTTTTCGAAAATCATTTGATTGTCAGGCATCGTACTTTACATAACAATTCAGTACATAGCTGTCTATTTACACACACATACAGAGGTGTTATATATGCACAAAGGTTCTAAAATAATAGTAACACCCACTACGTACGTGTGATGCACCCTGATATATTATTTTCTTCTCTGTTCTGTATTTTCATATTTGTCACCATTGAGCGAATTGAAATCTCTTCTGGATGGTGAGAAATGTGTAACTCCTAACATGTGTGACTACAAAGGTGTCTAATAACCCCATGCAAACATTGTCTTATAGAATATGTAGCAGTTGACAATAACAATTACTGCTAATACTAGAAGTGTGATTAAAACATAATGCCAATGAGGGCTAGGGCTGGGGCTCAGTGGCAGAGTGCTTGCCTAGCATGTGTGAGCACTGGGTTTGATCCTTAGCACCACATACAAAAATAAGCAAATAAAATAAAGGCATACTATTTATCTACCACCACAAAAAAATTTAAAAACATAATGCAAATGATAATGAGAAGGTTACTTACTAAATATCTTATATTTTTGAGGCATAATGTCACATGCACTGACAAGATTCACAATTTCCAAAGCACTTCTATGAACACTTTTCCAAAAGGAAATTGGTCTTGTTTCCATTTCACAGATAATGAGCCTGGGAGCCAGCAAGTTTTCATGACACACCAAAGATGACATAACCAGTTAGTAATGTATCTTGGACATGAACATAGATATATCTATAGTCCAGTATTGCTAAATTAGCTACCTAGCTTGACTTAGTATATATAATAAATGCTCGAACCTTAATTTCTTAAAATTTAAAGTCACTAACTAAGGGCTATTAAAAAAAAAAAAAAAAAAAACTTATGGCATCAAAAGTTCATAACAATTCCTGGACATGCTCCATGCCTTCCATGTATTTACACATTTGTTAGCATATTTAATTATCAAAATACATGTAGTAATATGTACTTAAAAATTCTTTTAGGATAGAAATTATGCTTTGATTACCCCCATATCATAGATCAGCACACTGAGATCAATGAGGTAATTAAAAGCTAAAATAGTAGTGGGGGTTGAGCCAGGCAATCCAATTACATCCTAGTATTTACATAAACACACAAACATACACACACACACACACACACACACACACGAATGAAGAAGGTAACTATCCAAGGACAGGAAGTCATGGCTGTCTAATAACACAGAAAAAAATTTCTCCTTATTCATTTTTTAACAAAAGTTTTGAAGGTCAGGAAAGGACAAGGCCTGAATGTGGAAGTAAACTGATTATACATATCTATGTAAAAGAGATAAATGTAGAGAAATGAGATAAGTGAGAATAAATGTAGTTAAATGTAGAGAATGAGAGAAATGCAGAGAAATGAGCTGCAGCCCAAATGTAGAGGGATCTGGATGCTGAACTAAGAAGCTAGACTTTGTCTTGTCAAAAGTGATTCATTTAAGGAATTAATCAGGAAGTAACATGATCAAAACTGGTTAAAGATACCCTGACTGTGTAATGTGGTGACTTCTAACTGGAATTCCTTTCTCCTTCCCTTATTTTAGAACTATCAAGTGTCCTGGAAAAGGCTAGTTCTTACTCATTTTTAAAGATTTATTTTGAACATCACCTGCTGTTGAATATATTTTTAGAATTTGGAAGCCTTTCTTTCCTGATGTACAAATTAGTAAGTTGTATTGAATTCTTTAATGTAAATAGCTTTCTTTCAAGCTTTGAATGCAGTCATGGATGCACAGCACCTGGCAGGCAATAAATATTCAATATATTTATTAACCAGAATGAATAACCTTAACTGACAATTTCACATGTCCATCAGATAAGTGTTTTGTGTCTCTTCATTGCACTGATTCTCAATGTCTAGATGCAAGTAGTGAGCTAGTAAAAAATATATATAGTCACATTGGAGCATCATTTATATTTATAAACCGTGAGCATCTTGATGTATATTACAGAATAAAGTGACAATATACATGTTACAAGCTTATTTGTATCCCCTAAAATTCATAGGTTGAAGTCCTAACCCCCCAGTATGTCAGAATGTGATGCTATAAATAAAGATAGGGTCTTTTAAATGATTATTAAGATAAAATGATGTCATATGGGTGGCTTTAATCCACTGTGGCCAAAGCCCTTATTTAAAAAAAAAAAAAAGTTAGGTCTCAGTCATGTGCAGCAGGAAGACTATATGAGGACCAAGAAGAAAGCAGTCATCTTCCAGCCAAGGAGAGAGGCCCTAGAAGAAATCAATCTGCCTCACCTTGATCTCTTGACTTGTAGCTTCCAGACATGAGAAAACAAATTTCCATTGTTTAAGCCACCCGAAACCAGCTAAGGCCTATAAAAGGCAAGACATAAATTCCCTAAAGAACCATGTGTCCTGAAGTTGTTGTTCAGGAAGTACCTCCATAATTCACTCAAGGTCAGCTTGAAATCAGTTTTTCTCGAGAACAGATGTGTAGAAAAGAATTCTGTTGCTCTGCATAGTGATGTGTGAATGCCACAAACTCACCCTTTCTCCCTGAAAACGTAACTCCCCAGAAAAGAAATGTGACTGTAAAGAGGCACGATCATCCTTTATGCCTGTGCAAAAGAACCTGAAAACTTCCCCTTCTCACCATACAGTATGTAGCTACTCCTCTCTCTGTTACTAAAACTTCCCTCACTGTAAACCTATGTGACTATAGAATTTGATCCTTAATCTTATTCCCATGACAGTCAATTCTCAAAACAATCTCCTTTGCAAAAAACTGGTGCTACAGTATTGGCTTCTATGCATGTTGGGCTGCTGCAGAGAAGCATAGAAGCCCTTGCTCAGGAAAACAACTCAGTCTATGGTATTTTGCTACAACAGCAGTTACAGATCTCTACATTAAACATTAGAAGGTGAAGAAATGAGCTTTCTAAGTCAGTAACCACTAATTCTTATATTGAGTATGTGTAAGCACATGATCTCCAATTACTGAAACGCTGCCTGCTGTAAAACTAACTTTTCTTGCTACTTTTGAGCTGAGAGGGCAGTGTTAATTCTGGAGCATGTGCAGGAAAGGGAAATACCATTTGTCCTCATACCATTCTGCGAATACCATCTTTTTCTAGAGTATGACTCTGCATTTGGGGGAAAAAAAAAACACACAGTATTTTTCAGTAACTACAGGCATTCTGGCAAAATGTGCTACTTTTTTTTTTTTTTTTTTTTTGGTACAGGGATTGAACCCAAGGGCACTTAACCACTGAGCCACATCCCCAGCTTTTTATATTTTATTTTCAAACAGGGTTTCTCTAAATTTCTCAGGGCTTTGCTAAATTGCTGAAGCAGGCTTTCAACCTGTCTCAGCCCCTCGAGCCACTAGATTTACAGACTTTCACTACCATGTACTTCGTTTTGATAATTTCTATTCATTTATCCTGAAATTTATTAACATTTTTTTTTGCAATTCTGATTTATTGTTAAGCACTTCTGGTGTGGGTGGGGGTGTGTGGGGGGGTGGGGGTGTATCTTTTCTATATTAAACTGTTAAACTGTTTTACCTGTTAAAATCTTCACTTGTCATTTTTGTTAATTTTTTGTTTTGCTTTATTCTGTCTGCTGATTGTCCTTTTCTCCCCATCCTGTATATTTTTTTCTATAAACTCATAAGCATAATTATGGCAAAATTTTCTCATAATTTTTAATATGGGAATTCAAATGATTAACCTTAGAAAATATTTTTCTTAGGATTGTAGGTCATGTTTTCTTGCCTTTTATGCCTTGGAATTATTTATTTTACACATAAAAAATATACATAGAAAAATAATGGAAATTGAATTCTGCACTTGCTTCTTTGACTTACTTTGCTTTTCGGACAGACTGATCACTCTTTAACTATCTTTCGACTAACCTGATGAATTAATTGAATGTTCATATTGCATCTGTTGTCAGATTTACCCAGTACTGAACCATGATTTCATAAATAAGTGTTTACCTTAGGTTAGTCTGTCGTCTTCTGAACTCCTACAGTGGGATAGTTTGACTTCGAGATCTTATCAGTGTTTAAACCAGGAGAGTCATAGTCCATTCTTTCAGGTTTAAACTCGTCTTTGCACCAGAGATCCAGAATGTACAAATTTACAATAAACCTCTTACTTAAATTTCTAGTGATGCTTTAGTTACTGGTCTTTGGTAACAGTTTTACTTCTTACCTCACTGGTCATTTTTTCTCCATCCTCTTTACCGTATGCTCCCTTTTCTGATTCTCAGTGTTGAGATACACAGCGTTTTAAGAACTCTTTTTTTTTTTTTCAGCCTAATCTCATCCTTTACAAAACCTCATTCAGTTCCACAGCTTCACAGGTCAACTATTTTCTAATGAGATATAATTCCATGGCTGCCAATTTTATATCTAGCTCTAGTCTTTCACCAGGATTCCAGAGCAGTCAACCTACTTGCCTAGTCACCGTGCCCCCTCGAAAATCTGAAGCCCTTAAGTGGTCACATCAGAACCTTCTCTTACTCCCTTTCCTTTTTCTTGCTCCCACCCACCCCAGAAGCACTGTCTGTTGTTGTTATTGTTTGTTTTGTCATCCTTACTTTGGCAAACGTCTCTCTACCATTCACTGTTTCTTAGACAAAAATACATCAGAGATATTTTGATTGTTTTCATTTCTCTTCACACACACACCAAAAAAAATCTTTAAAATCAGTAATTTCTACCTTCAAATGTATCCCCCGGATATGGCATCTTCCACTCTCTCTGTGCTAGACTCCCACAGTCCAATTACTCATTGCTGTGATACTGTAATAACCTCTGACATGGTCTCTCCCTCCACCCTTGAATACACCCCCCTTCTCTGCTTCCTACATTTAGCAGAGAGATTTAAAAAATAAATATATTTGAAGGCATGGCTTGCATATAAGCAACTGCACTGTCAATGTAATCTTTGAATTAAATTATAAAGTTAATTTTCTTTTTTTTAAATGTTATTTATTTATTTATTTATTTATTTGTATTGGATGTTCAAAACATTACAAAGCTCTTGACATATCATATTTCATACATTTGATTCAAGTGGGTTATGAACTCCCAATTTTACCCCAAATAGAGATTGCAGAATCACATCGGTTACACATCCACATTTTTACATAATGCCCTATTAGTAACTGTTGTATTCTGCTACCTTTCCTATCCTCTACTATCCCCCCTCCCCTCCCCCTCCCATCTTCTCTCTCTACCCCATCTACTGTAATTCATTTCTCTCCTTGTTTATTTTCCCATTCCCCTCACAACCTCTTATATGTAATTTTGTATAACAATGAGGGATCTCCCTCCATTTCCATGCAATTTCCCTTTTCTCTCCCTTTCCCTCCCACCTCATGTGTCTGTTTAATGTTAATCTTTTCTTCCTGCTCTTCCTCCCTGCTCTGTTCTTAGTTGCTCTCCTTATATCAAAGAAGACATTTGGTATTTGTTTTTCAGGGATTGGCTAGCTTCACTAAGCATAATCTGCTCTAGTGCCATCCATTTCCCTGCAAATTCCATGATTTTGTCATTTTTTTAGTGCTGCGTAATACTCCATGGTGTATAAATGCCACATTTTTTTTATCCATTCATCTATTGAAGGTCATCTGGGTTGGTTCGACAGTCTAGCAATTGTGAATTGTGCTTCTATGAACATCGATGTGGCAGTATTCCTGTAGTACGCTCTTTTAAGGTCTTCAGGGAATAGTCCGAGAAGGGCAATAGCTGGGTCAAATGGTGGTTCCATTCCCAGCTTTCCCAGGAATCTCCATACTGCTTTCCAAATTGGCCGCACCAGTTTGCAGTTCCACCAGCAATGTACAAGTGTACCCTTTTCCCCACATCCTCGCCAGCATTTGTTGTTGTTTGAATTCATAATGGCTGCCAATCTTACTAATTTTCTTTTACCAAAATCCTTTAGCAGTCTCCAAGTTTTCAGAATTTTGTGTCCAATAGTGTCCTCCCAGGTGCACCCTTGCTTGCCTGTCCTTGCGTTTTTACTGTGGTCATATTGACCTCTACACAATCCCACCCTTTGCTTCAGGTCTTTTGTATTTGTAGTTTCTTGGGAAACCTTTTCCCCAAGTATTCCTATGAGTCATGCCACCACATACTCAGGGCTTTACTGACCTAACATCTCTTCACACAGGCTTTCCTGACTACCTACTCTAACACGAACAATGTCTGTCTCCAAACTTTCATAAAATTCATTTTTTAGAGCCTCTTCTCTATATGAATTTATACTACATGTAATTATTTGCTTTCTCTCTCTCTCTCTCTCTCTCTCTCTCTCTCTCTCTCTCTCTCTCTCTCTCTCCCTCTCTCTCTCTCTCCTCAAAAAGACTTTGCTTTTTAATTCTTATATTTACAGGTCTAGAACTCTGGCTGATGTGTTCTCATTATGCAAATGTAAATTTTTTTATAATATCTAATGTGCATTGTGTATGCATAGAAGAAGTTGAATTAGATTGTCCTCAATATAAATCCATTCATACAGCTTTAAAATATTTTAACTCTGCCTTACAGGAAGGTAGATTTAGAACCAAAATAATGGCCCCTGGCTATCTATTTTTATAGAATCGCATTGTAATACCTGAAATGTGCCTCCGTGTATTTATATACTATACTATATTCTCAGAACCCAGCTGGCAGTGATAGAGGAGAGAACAAGCAGTTGTCAAGCACTCACTTTGGAAAAACATCCTACAACAATTCTACTAATCAGTGTTCTCTCAGTAATGTGCTTTCAATCAGCAAAGTATTTTCAAAATGTATTTATAATTTCCTAACCCATAGAATAAAGCATAAGTTATCCATAAAAAGAATGATTGGGATTTTCAAAATCAGCTTTTAAAAATAGCTCTGTAAGGGTGAATGCATATGCAAGAATTATCCTTGCTTGTTAATACCATAATGGGGTATTCTAGCTGAGGAAATCAAGAGAATTGGAAAATGTGTTTGTGGTTTGTTTTCCATTAAGTGTGTGAGAGTGGCCTAATCTATACCTATGTTGGGATTATTTTAAATTTAGCCAAAATAAATAAAAGTAAAGAAGCAGATGTATTTGGGAGTCTAATTCCATGGGTTGACTATGAATTTACTAGATGCTTAATTATGCTAAGCAATTTATGATCAGATAAGTGGTTTTAGTCTCAGGGAGGCAGGATTTCAAGATGATCTGAGCTACTAAAGGAAAGGCTTATGTATCCTATGACATTGTATTTTGCTGTCAGAAAGATTGTGTGGGTACAGAGAAAGAGAACAAAATCAAGAAAGGAAGGGAGGGAGAAAGAAAGGGAACCTTTACACAGAATTTAAACGTGTTTTTCAGCACACCCCCTGTGTGCTAATGAGCATGAGGAGCAATGGTCTTCATTCAGGGATACCCACATGCACATTCAGTAATTCCAATTATTAGATGACACAGCCCACCCAATTCTAATTACTATCACAATATGCTTTCCCGTATAGAGTTCCCTATATAGAGATCAAGCAGACCTGGTCACAAAGATTTTCTGGTCCTTTCATCTATACTCTTAGAAATAGGGGCTTTTGTGCCCAGGATGCTCAGAATCATTGCCAAAGTCTGCTCAAATCTATTGTTTTATCAAAATGGTCACTAGATCTGCAAAACTGAAGAGTGGTCTTCAGATCATAGTGACATCTACAAATTAATAGCATTCTTTGCATTCTTTCCTAAGAGGCCAGCTCTTCTTCTAAAACAATATGTCAACCCAAATACCTCCACTTACACTGTGAAACAGAGTTATAACCTTAGCATTTGAAGATATTCAGTGAAATGTTTATGATGAACAAGCGAAAGATCTGGAATTGCTGAATAAAATAAGAAATGACTAAAACAAGGCAATGAATCATTTTGAAAAGTCTACATGAGACTGCATAAATAGCACTGTAAAAATAAACAAAATAAATTTCACAGAAATTCTAATTCTAAATAAATTTTTATATTCCTTTGTAAAAAAGGAATAGAAAATAAACATAGACATATATACGCAATATGCATATATGCATGTATATACATATATACATAATATATACACATATATAAAAATACATGTATAAAATATGTGTGTATTTTCCATGTATAAAATATATAAACACACATGAAAACAAATACATATATCTGAAAAAAGGATATACCTATATGTTCCTGTTTTATTTCCATGTATATGATCTATAAATTTATACATATATCATATATATACATTCCATATATAATAAACATGGAAAAGGAATATGTTTTGTAGGATTTTCATTGTAATGTCTTGTGTTAGTCTTTTCTTATTTTTATTCAAATATTTTACATATTTTCACACAAATTCACTCACATATTAATCAATAATGGGCAACACCATTCTTTTGAATTACGGTAAACTTTAAGTAGACATTTGTTGAACTGAATTATATAGTCAAACACTTATGATTCCTTAAGAAAAACATTAATTGTAAAATAAACAGGAAGACAATTTGAAAGTTAGGCTATATCACACTTATTCAGAGAAAAGACTCACTGGTGGCTTCTTGATATACCAATGCCTTCATATTAAATAAATATGGGACACTGGGAATTAAATCAACTGTACACTATCTCATTTTTCACTGTGAGAGATGCTTTTTTGTAAATTTTACAGTGTTATTTCTTAAGGATAATCCTTAAATTTTTAGTTATCTGTGTGTGTGTGTGTGTGTGTGTGTGTAAAAGAAGTAAATTTCTTCAGGTATTATTAATTTTTATTCCACTTACGTTACTTTATTTTTCTCTTCTTTCTCCTCTCCCCTCCCTGCACTAAGCACACTGACAGGGGGCAACTCTGTGCTTTTGAAGTGCAAAGAACTGCATCAGTCTATAATATTGTTTATTCAGACCTTTGAATCCTTGGCTTTCCCCTTTAGGGTCAGAGAATTAACAACTTTAGTAACCCAGGAACTTCCGGGGCGCAATGTAGTTATAAAAGAAAACACTAGATTAAAAATCAGTAGAGGAGGACTAGAGTCTGGTTGTAGCAAAATTAAATCACATGACCTTGTATAAATTTGGTGGTCAGTATAGATTTTACTATTTTCATTGGTAAAATTGGCTTATCAATGAATAACCAATCCAGCTACAATTTACAGTTCCTGTGAGTATTAAATAAGAGAAAAACGAAAGGAAATACAAGGGAACATAATCAATAGTATATTATATGACCCAAATTCAACTATAATCATATAATTTATGTACAATATAAATGATCAATGAGTCCTAGGATCAAAGTCAGATTTAACTCAGTACACACAACACATCATACACCCCACACCCCCCCACACACACATGCACACATGCACAAAGAAAATTGGAGAAGACATTGGAGGTGGAATGGAACATAGTCTGGATTAAACAACAGCAAACACTGAATTCATACACTTATACTCAAATATTCAATTTAATTACATTGCCAGAGTAACATACGACACCTTATAATATACAGTTTTTACACCAAGCCCTTTGGTCAAAAACTGCGGGTTTTGCAGTATGGAGCTAGAAAGCAAGCTATTCTGGGAATAAGCCTACATTATATTTTCCTACTATGTAAGTAAATGAAAAACCCAAGTCGCTCCTAATAATAGAAAGATGGAGGCCTTTTGCACTGATTTATGAAAATATATGCAATGATAGCAATAAAATGAGTTAACATCCCTAGTCAGTTACTTTAAATGCCAGACACTGTGCTAAAGATTTAAGAGCTGTAATTTTGGGAGACATATACTTATAGTCCTATATTTCTTAGACAGGTATGGATAAATTGTTAACAAATTGCAATAATAATTTAGAATTTGGAGGAAAGCAGTATGACTTCAAGTAACTCACTTTTCTCTTTCTATTAAATTAGAATTTATATTTCAAAAAGATAGTTCACGAAGTCAATTTACTACCGTCCAATGTGGAGTTCTTCTATGGGCAGAGTTTTATTTTTTTTTTTTTTTTTTTTTTTAATTTTTTATTGTGGGTTGTTCAAAACATTACAAATTTCTTGACATATCATATTCCACACTTTGATTCTAGTGGGTTATGAACTCCCACCTTCACCCCATACACAGATTGCAGATTCACATCAGTTACACATCCATTGATTTACAAATTGCCATACTAGTGTCTGTTGTGCTCCGCTGCCTTTCCCATCATCCACCCTCCCCCCTCCCCACCTCTCCCCTCCCCTCCCCTCCTCTCTCTCTACCCCCTCCACTGTATAACCCTGAGGGTCTCCTTCCATTACCGTGCAATTTACCTTCTCTCTCCCTTTCCCTCCCACCTCTCATCCCTGTTAAATGTTAATCTTCTTCTCCTGTTCTTCCTCCCTACTCTGTTCTTAGTTACTTTCCTTATATCAAAGAAGACATTTGGCATTTGTTTTTTAGGGATTGGCTAGCTTCACTTAGCATAATCTGCTCTAATGCCATCCATTTCCCTGTAAATTCTATGATTTTGTCATTTTTTAATGCAGAGTAATACTCCATTGTGTATAAATGCCACATTTTTTTTATCCATTCGTCTATTGAAGGGCATCTAGGTTGGTTCCACAGTCTTGCTATTGTGAACTGTGCTGCTATGAACATCGATGTAGCAGTGTCCCTGTAGCATGCTCTTTTTAGGTCTTTAGGGAATAGACCAAGAAGGGGAATAGCTGGGTCAAATGGTGGCTCCATTCCCAGCTTTCCAAGAACTCTCCATACTGCTTTCCAAATTGGCTGCACCAATCTGCAGTCCCACCAGCAATGTACAAGTGTACCCTTTTCCCCACATCCTCGCCAGCACTTGTTGTTGTTTGACTTCCTAATGGCTGCCAATCTTACTGGAGTGAGATGGTATCTTAGGGTGGTTTTGATTTGCATTTCTCTGACAGCTAGAGATGTTGAGCATTTTTTCATGTACTTGTTGATTGACTGTATGTCCTCCTCTGTGAAGTGTCTGTTCAGGTCCTTGGCCCATTTGTTGATTGGGTTGTTTGTTCTCTTATTGTCTAATTTTTTGAGTTCTTTGTATACTCTGGATATTAGGGCTCTATCTGAAGTGTGAGGAGTAAAGATTTGTTCCCAGGATGTAGGCTCCCTATTTACCTCTCTTATTGTTTCTTTTGCTGAGAAAAAACTTCTTAGTTTGAGTAAGTCCCATTTGTTGATTCTAGTTATTAACTTTTGTGCTATGGGTGTCCTATTGAGGAATTTGGAGCCCGACCCCACTGACTGTAGATCGTAGCCAACTTTTTCTTCTATCAGACGGCGCGTCTCTGATTTGATATCAAGTTCCTTGATCCATTTTGAATTCACTTTTGTGCATGGCGAGAGAAAGGGATTCAGTTTCATTTTGTTGCATATGGATTTCCAGTTTTCCCAGCACCATTTGTTGAAGATGCTATCCTTCCTCCATTGCATGCTTTTAGCCCCTTTATCAAATATAAGATAGTTGTAGTTTTGTGGATTGGTTTCTGTGTCCTCTATTCTGTACCATTGGTCCACACGCCTGTTTTGGTACCAGTACCATGCTGTTTTTGTTACTATTGCTCTGTAGTATAGTTTGAAGTCTGGTATCGCTATACCGCCTGATTCACACTTCTTGCTTAGCATTGTTTTTGCTATTCTGGGTCTTTTATTTTTCCATATGAATTTCATGATTGCTTTCTCTATTTCTACAAGAAATGCCATTGGGATTTTGATTGGCATTGCATTAAACCTATAGAGAACTTTTGGTAATATCGCCATTTTGATGATGTTAGTTCTGCCTATCCATGAACAGGGTATATTTTTCCATCTTCTAAGATCTTCTTCTATTTCTCTCTTTAGGGTTCTGTAGTTTTCATTGTATAAGTCTTTCACCTCTTTTGTTAGGTTGATTCCCAAGTATTTTATTTTTTTTGAAGATATTTTGAATGGAGTGGTTGCCCTCATTTCCATTTCAGAGGATTTGTCGCTGATATACAGGAATGCCTTTGATTTATGCGTGTTGATTTTAAATCCTGCCACTTTGCTGAATTCATTTATTAGCTCTAATAGTTTCTTTGTAGAGCCTTTTGGGTCTGCTAGATATAGAATCATATCATCTGCAAATAGTGATAATTTAATTTCTTCTTTTCCTATTTTTATGCCTTTAATTTCTTTCGTCTGTCTAATTGCTCTGGCCAGTGTTTCGAGAACTATGTTGAAGAGAAGTGGAGAGAGAGGGCATCCCTGTCTTGTTCCAGATTTTAGAGGGAATGCCTTCAGTTTTTCTCCATTCAGAATAATGCTAGCCTGAGGCTTAGCATAGATTGCTTTTACAATATTGAGGTATGTTCCTGTTATCCCTAGTTTTTCTAGAGTTTTGAACATAAAGGGATGCTGTACTTTGTCAAATGCTTTTTCCGCATCTATCGAGATGATCATATGGTTCTTATTTTTAAGTCTATTGATGTGGTGAATAACATTTATTGATTTCCGTATATTGAACCAGCCTTGCATCCCAGGGATGAATCCTACTTGATCATGGTGTACAATTTTTTTTATATGTTTTTGTATCCGATTCGCCAGAATTTTATTGAGGATTTTTGCATCTAGGTTCATTAGAGATATTGGTCTGTAGTTTTCTTTCTTTGAAGTGTCTTTGTCTGGTTTAGGTATCAGGGTGATGTTGGCCTCATAGAATGAATTTGGAAGTTCTCCCTCCTTTTCTATTTCCTGAAGTAGCTTGAAAAGTATTGGTATTAGTTCTTCTTTAAAGGTTTTGTAAAATTCTGCTGTATACCCATCGGGACCTGGGCTTTTCTTAGTTGGTAGTCTTTTGATGGTTTCTTCTATCTCCTCAATTGATATTGGTCTGTTTAGGTTTTCTATATCCTCCTGACTCAATCTGGGCAGATCATATGACTTAAGAAATTTATCTATGCCTTCACTATCTTCTAATTTATTGGAGTATAAGGATTCAAAATAGTTTTTGATTATCTTCTGTATTTCTGAAGTGTCTGTTGTGATATTGCCTTTTTCATCCCGTATGCTAGTAATTTGAGTTCTCTCTCTTCTTCTCTTCACTAGCATCGCTAAGGGTCTGTCGATTTTGTTTATTTTTTCAAAGAACCAACTTTTAGTTTTGTCAATTTTTTCAATTGTTTCTTTTGTTTCGATTTCATTAATTTCAGCTCTGATTTTAATTATTTCTTGCCTTCTACTTCTTTTGCTGTTGTTTTGCTCTTCTTTTTCAAGGATTTTGAGATGAAGTATGAGATCATTTATTTGTTGGTTTTTTCTTTTTTTAAGGAATGAACTCCAAGCAATGAATTTTCCTCTTAGAACTGCTTTCAATGTGTCCCATAGATTCCGATATATTGTGTCTGTGTTTTCATTTATCTCTAAGAATTTTTTGATTTCCTCCTTGATGTCTTCTATAACCCATTGATCACTCAGTAACCTATTGTTCATTCTCCAATTGATGTATGCTTTTTCCTTCCTTCTTTTATCGTTGATTTTCAGTTTCATTCCATTATGATCAGATAAGATGCATGGTAATATCTCTACTCCTTTATATTGTCTAAGAGTTGCCCTGTGACATAATATATGATCTATTTTTGAGAAGGATCCATGTGCTGCTGAGAAAAAAGTGTAACTGCTTGATGTTGGGTGGTATACTCTATATATGTCAATTAGGTCTAGGTTATTAATAGTGTTATTGAGTTCTATAGTTTCCTTATTCAACTTTTGTTTGGAAGATCTGTCCAGTGGCGAGAGAGGTGTGTTGAAGTCTCCCATGATTATGGTGTGGTGGTCTATTAGACTCTTGAACTTGAGAAGAGTTTGTTTGACGAACATAGCTGCACCATTGTTTGGGGCATAAATATTTATGATTGTTATGTCTTGTTGGTGTATGGTTCCCTTAAGCAGTATGTAGTGTCCCTCTTTATCTCTTTTGATTAACTTTGGCTTGAAATCTATTTTATTTGATATGAGTATGGACACGCCTGCTTGTTTCCGAAGTCCATATGAGTGATATGATTTTTCCCAACCTTTCACCTTCAGCCTATGTATGTCTTTTCCTATCAAATGCGTCTCCTGTAGGCAGCATATTGTTGGGTCTTGTTTTGTGATCCATTCTACTAGCCTGTGTCTCTTAATTGGTGAGTTTAAGCCATTAACATTTAGGGTTATTATTGAGATATGGGTTGTTCTTCCAGCCATATTTGTTTATTTCTGTTACTAAACATTGTTTGTTTTCCTCTTTGATTGTTTCCCCCCCCCTTTACTGTCCTACCTCCCACTGTTGGTTTTCATTGTTATTTTCCATTTCCTCTTCCTGTAATACTTTGGCTAGGATGTTTTGAAGAGATGGTTTTCTAGCTGCGAATTCTTTAAACTTTTGTTTATCGTGGAAGGTTTTAATTTCATTCTCCATCCTGAAGCTTAATTTCGCTGGATACACAATTCTTGGTTGGAACCCATTATCTTTCAGTGTTTGAAATATGTTATTCCAGGATCTTCTAGCTTTCAGAGTCTGTGTTGAAAGATCAGCTGTTATCCTGATTGGCTTACCCCTAAATGTAATCTGCTTCCTTTCTCTTGTAGCTTTTAAAATTCTCTCCTTATTCTGTATGTTGGGCATCTTCATTATAATGTGTCTAGGTGTGGATCTCTTATGATTTTGCACATTCGGCGTCCTGTAGGCTTCTAGGATTTGGGATTCTGTCTCATTCTTCAAGTCTGGGAAGTTTTCTTGTATTATTTCATGGAATAGACTGCTCATTCCTTTGGTTTGGAGCTCTGTACCTTCCTGTATCCCAATGACTCTTAAGTTTGGTCTCTTAATGTTATCCCATATTTCTTGGATGTTCTGCTCATGGTTTCTTAACAGTCTTGCTGAGCTGTCTATGTTCTTTTCCAGTTGAAATACTTTGTCTTCATTGTCTGATGTTCTATCTTCTAAGTGTTCTACTCTGTTGGTAGTATTCTCCATTGAGTTTTTAAGTTGGTTTATTGCTTCCTGCATTTCTAGGATTTCTGATTGCTTGTTTTTTATAACCTCTATCTCCCTGTATAGTTGATCCTTTGCTTCCTGGATTTGTTTGCGTAATTCGTTGTCGAAGTGATCTTTCATTGTCTGATTTTGCTGTTTAATGTCTTCCTTGATACTCCAGATCATCTGAAGCATGTATATCCTGAATTCTTTATCTGACATTCCATCTGCTGCAGCTGTTACCTCTTCTAAAGTTGCGTTGACCTGCATTGCTTGTGGTCCTTTCTTTCCTTGTCTTTTCATACTGCTTGCGTATCTTTCCTGCAGGTGCGGGCGGCGGCTCTGCTCTCTCCTTATTCCAATTGGGGTGTCGTGGCTACCACGCCGGCAGGTCACTGGGCCTGTTCTGGGAGCTGGTGGCGGCTCTGTTCTGCCCCTACTCCAATTGGGGTGACGTGTCTGTCGTACCAGCAGGCCACTGGGCCTGTCCTGCTGGTCGGTCGCAGAGCTGCCCACCTTTCGGGCACGAGTGGAGGCTCTGCTTTGCCCCTACTCCAATTGGGGTGTCGTGACTACCCCGCCTGCAGGATGCTGGGTCTGTTCCTGGCAAGGGAGGCGACTCTGCTCTGTCACTACTCCAATTAGGGTGGTATTTGTACCCCGCCGGCAGGCTCCTGGGCCTGATCCGCAGGTCTGTTGTAGGTCTGCCTACCTTGAAGGCGCGGGCGGCGGATCTGCCCTGCCCCTCCTACCACGCCTGCGGACCCCTGGGCCTGATCTGCAGGTTGATCACTGGTCTGCTCACCCTGCGGGCACGGGTGGCGGTTCCGCTCCACCCCCACTCCAATTGGGGTCACGTGACCACCACACCGGCAGGGCCTGATCCGGGCGTGGGGTAAGGATCTGCTCTGCCCCTACTCGAGTTGGGGTGACGTGTGTACCACACTGGCAGGCCACTGGGCCTGACCCGCCAGGCTGTCACAGGTCTGTTTACCTTGCAAGCGCGAAGGGCGGCTCTGCCCTGCCCCTCCTACCACGCCCATGTACTACTGGGTCGTGGGTCTGCCCACCTGGCGGGTTTGGGTGGCGGCTCCGCTCCGCCCCCTCTCCAATTGGGGTCACGCGGTCACCACGCTGGCGAGCCGCTGGGCCTGCTCCGGGGGCTGGCGGCGGCCCGGCTCCTTCCCTCTGGCTCGAGGACAAATTGAGGCGACTCGGGTGACTGAGCCTCACCCCCCTTACCAGGAGACCAACTGCTTATGTCACCGCTGGTATTGATGAAGATCTCTCCTCCACCGCTTTCTGCTGACATCAGATCTCTGCCATGTTGGTATCCTATGCGAATGGCAGCATTTCGTTCCCCTTGCCAGGCAACCCAAGCAATGGGTGAGTCCTGACCTGCCCTCAGCAGGACCCGGACCGAGACACAGTTTCCGCGGGCTCCCAGCCCCGGTCCAGGGAAGTTCCGGGAGCCGGAACTCGGCCGCTCCGTGCTCGGTGTAAGCTCCTATAAGTGTAGGCTCCAAGAAGCAGCCCCCGCGGGCTCAGTTCCGGGAGCCGGAATTCGGCCGCCTAGTGTTTGGTGTATGCTCTGATAGTAGCAGGGTCCAAGAAGCAGCCTCCGCGGGCTCCGCAGCCCTGAGCCAGGGCGGTTCCGGGACGGTTCCGGGAGCCGGAACTCGGCCGCTCTGTGCTCGGTGTAAGCTCCTATAAGTGTAAGCTCCAAGAAGCAGTCCCCGCGGGCTCAGTTCCGGGAGCCGGAACTCGGCCTCTTGGTGTTTCGTGTTTGCTCTGATATTAGCAGGGTCCAAGAAGCAGCCTCCGCAGGCTCCGCAGCCCGGAGCCAGGGCGGTTCCGGGACGGTTCCGGGAGCCGGGACTTGGCCGCCCCGCGCTCCATGTTCACTCCGATAAGATCAGATTTTAAGAAGCCCCCAGGCGCTGAACCCTAGCAATCTGTCTGCAAGCCGCAGGCGAATTGCAGCCTGAAATTACCTGTTCTATGGCTGAATGAGCTGCGGTCAGTCAAAAACAGGTGTGGTGACGTCAGTTTACCAACATGGTGGCTGCTGGCCTCCTCTGTGGTCTGACCGGTGTGGAGAACCGAGATGGACCGCTTCCTTCCCCGTCTCGAACCCAGAATTCAGCCCTGAGTGCGGTGCTTGCGCGTCTGGCAGAAACTGCAGCGCTGTAACCCTGCGTCTCTATCCCAGCGCGCCTTGCAGACTCCAGCCGCGGGGCGATTCGCTGAATAAGCAGTTTTACCCTCCGTGCGACAAACCTCTCGCGTTTGAGTCCCCGTAGCCGATCCTCATGCGATGGAAATCCTTCCTCCAGGTTCCGGCGCACCCCACTATTGCTGGAAATTCCCAACAAGATATCCTTCAGCCGTCCTGACTTGTCATACTCCCACACAGTGAAGCAGCACACGGGGGTAATGCACTCCCCTCGCCGCCATCTTCAATGGGCAGAGTTTTAAACAAGCTAGGTAAAAAATGGAAATACATGGGCTCCAGACCACTACATAGAAACAAAATTTCTATAAATTGAGCTCAATATTAGCATCTTATCTGATGCACATACTTATAATGCAGAAAATTCTATAGATTCCATCACCCTTTTTCTCTGGGCTGTCTCTCGAGGTTGCTGTGAACTATTTGTTCCATTTCTCATACACATGATGATTGGAGTCATTTAAGGAAACAGAACCCATGGGCATGTGTTTTCCAGGAGGGATTTAATGTAGAGTAAGCATTTTTTTTTTTAAGATCATCAGAAAAACTGGAAGAATGAGCTCTACCCTTTAATCTTTCAAAAGTGAAAGATTCTCAGAAACTCAGACTGATACACTGCTACAGCCCAAAATGGAGGATGCCAAAAGCTACAAAACACACCCAATCTAAGATTCAAGAAGCTGTCACACCTACCAACAACTAACACAACTGCTAATATAAGATACTTACATTCTAAACTTGCTCCTCAGGAAAGTAGAGGAAACACCATGAGAAAACCCTGTGGTAAAAGTTTGGGCATAACTGAAAATATCAAAAGAAGGTATAATGTTTGCCTCAATTGCTTTTTCTAAGTCTCTAACAACAGGCTGCTAGTTCATATAATTCAGGCTTCGATGGAGCCTAAATTGTTTTCATAATCTTCAGAAGAGGATTTACTGAAACTGGATGATGAGTGCCCATCAACCCTATTCACTGTATTCAAAATGTGTCTTTATAGCCACACTTAAAACCCAGGCAGGAGCTGGGCAAGATGGCACATGCCTGCAGTCCTAGCTCTCAGGAGGCTCAGGTGGGAGGATACTTGAACCCAAGTGCTGGATACCAACCTGAGCAACATACTAAGATATTTCTCAAACAAAAGAAACACAGGCAGAAAATCCAGGTAGGGAATTATGATGTCAGGTAAGATGGCCCAGAAGGACGAAGAGCTACGAATCTGCCTTTCTACTTAGACAATCATTACACTAGTAAAAACTGACAGTAGCCACTATTTAGGATCTCTGGTGTCTATACAAACGGTTACATTAACTGGTGGAAAGCTTGACTGGCAATATATGGTTAGTTTGATCAATTTCAGTGACAACTGTTTCCCCATCTCCCATCTCTGTGGCAGAAAGCTATGCCCATGTTTTTTTTTTTGTTGTTGTTGTTGTTGTTTTTGCTGGTATACGGATGAATAATCTCCTGTTCTACAATTGCTGAGAGTTTTATGTTCTGACTTTTGACTGCTGATTTTCACCGTGGAGGTACAGGCAGAGAAACTGACGATCATTGCTTCACTTCCACGTGCTGAGAGGATGTCCATGGGATTTTAATGAACATGAATTGAACTTGCTTCTTTTTTCTTGTTTTCTTCTTTTGGTAGCCAGATATTTAAGGATTAGGATACTCAAAAGAAACAGTGTGTGGTAGAATTTGTAAAGCCACCTCAGGTGTCCAGGAAATGAGCAGGCTCAGGAAAGTTTCTAAGACTAACTTAAGCTCTCACTTCAGGATGACTCTAAAAATGAAGTAGACACATTCAACAATTTAAAACATAAATCAATGAATAAGCCTTGATGAAGGGGAAAAATTCAACTCCAGACATTACCACATCATAAAAGCAAAATATCTAGTTTTAAAAGATAATAACAAGAATCATAAGGCAGAGACAGGAAAATATGGACCATTTAAGGAACAACATCAATTGATAGAAACCATCTATGAGGAAGCCCAGGTGTCAGATGTACTTGACAAAGATTTCAAAACAACAACCTAAATGTGGTTCAAAAAGAGCTCAAGAAAGTCCTGAGCAGAGACAGGAGGGGAGAATAAACAAAATGAGAGTAACGACAAAGAAGTAAAATCTTTTAAAGGGCCCCAAAAGAAATTTGCAGATAAAAAGTGCAATATTTAGCATAAAAAAATTAATCAGAGGAGTACAAAACCAGATTTGAGCAAGAAGAATAAATAAACTTGAGTAGAGAAAATTAAAATTATTAAGCCTAAACAACAGAAATAATGTTTTAATGGGAACAAAATGTAAAGAACATGTGGAGCTCAATCAAGAAGACTAAGATATTGTTATGGATTAGGTATAAAGGATTCCCTCAGAAGCTCATATATTAAAAGCAATATCTCCAGTATATCAAGGTTCAGAGGTGGGACTTTTAGTTAATTATTAGGGCTCTGACCTAATTAGTGGGTTAATTCACTTGCTCTATTAATTCACTGATATCTCAAAGGTCTATTGGGAGGTCAGACCTCTTTCAAGGAAGTAAGTCCTGAAACATTCCCTGCAAGGGTTTATCTAGTCTAGGCCCCTTTCTCTCCTGTTCTCTGCTTCTTGGCTTCAATAAGCTAAGTAGCTTGTCTTCTCCACGCTCTCTGCTACGATGTTCTGCCTCAGTTTAGGCCCCAGAGCAATGGAGTTGTCTGATCATAGGCTGAAACCTCAGAAACCATGAGCCAAAATAAATTTTTCCTCCTCTGAGTTGTGCATTTTAGTGAAGGAAAGCTGTTGCTCCCTCCAGGACATAGAGGACCCAACTTGATGTTGATTGATGGGTGACACTTCCCATTGCACATTTTTTTTTAATTTTTGTAAAATTTGTTTTCTTATATACAACAGTAGAATGCATTTATGCACTTTGATATATCATACATAGATGGGATATAATTTCTCATTTTTCTGAGTGTACAAGTTGTAGAATCACATTGATCATGCAGTCACATATATACATACAGTAATAATATCTCTTTAGTTCTACTACTCTTCCTATCCCCACCTCCCTTCACCTCCCCTCCCTTCACTTCCCTCTACCTGATCTAAGGTAAATCCATTCCTCTCTAGGGCTCCCCGCTTCCTTATTGTGAATTAGCATCCACATATTAGAGAAAACTTTTGGCCTTTGGTTTTTTGGTATTGGCTTATTTCACTTAGCATATTCTCCAACTTTATCCTTTTACTGGCAAATGCCATAATTTCATGATATTCCATTGAATATATATACCACATTTTCTTTATCTATTCATCTATAAAAGGACACCTAGGTTGGTTCCATAGTTTAGCTATTGTGAGTTTACTTTGCTTGGAAGAGTTTTAAAAAAATTAATGTTTATCATCCTGATATAATCATTAACAGTTAATCCTTTCCCTCTTAAAAGTGTTTTTATTATATACACAATGGAGTTTTATTCAGCCATAAAGAAAAATGAAATCATACCATTTGAAGGAAAATGGGTGGAACTTGAGACCATTGTGTTAAGGGAAATAAGCTAAATTCAGAAGGTCAAGGGTCATATGTTTTCTCTCATATTTAAAAGTAAGAGAGGAAAAAAATAAAAGAAAGGTGTATGTGAGGAATGTCATGAAAATCAAAGAGAGACCACTAGAGAAAAGGAAACAGGGAGAGCGATGAGAGGAGGGAAAGGGGAAATACTGGAGAATCATACTGGCTAAATTATATTATTATATTGTGTGTATGTTTAAATGTGGAAAAACAAATCCACCATTATGTACAACTATAATGCACCAATGAAAATATATTTTAAAAAGGGAAACGATAGAATACATGATTAGTAAACGTTTTCTGATGAAGAAATAGGTCAGACTTTCAACATTCATACAGAACTCTACATTGGTCCCATCTTTTGACTATTTGGGAAATAGCAGTTGTATTAGCCACATCATCCTTGGCCCCAGGGAGTGAATGTGAAACTATTACAGAATCTTCATGCATGCTATCATGCTGGTTCATTCATGAGGATTTTCTTTTTAACATTCCAGAGCTATATTTAGATCAACATTAGATTCCATTTCTATTCTACTAATCAATCAATATCTTAAATATTTGTCTCAATGACAAATTCATTCAGGATAAATCATTACATTAATTTTTGCATTGGATGCTACAGACAATTCAAATCACATATTCAACAGTGTATAAATCTTTATTGCCTTTGCCCTATTTCTAGTTTGATAACCACTCCAATTTTCCTCTTTTCAAGATATTGACCATTAATTTCTCTGATAGAAAATATGTTATTATTCAAAACTTTGAAACAGAAACAGAATGTGCTATACTTATTTAATAAAGGGAATGACTTCATACACTTATTCTCAAAAAAAAAATCCTTGGGAAAAAATGTGTAACTAGAAAGTAAATTCTCCCAAAATGAATCCATTGGGAGACCTACTATATATGGCCCTGTTGTGAATTTGGGACATCTAAGGATCACTATTGGAGCTACTGAGTGGAATAAGAGACTATGATAACTAAAAACCAGGGATCAAAAAAGCAGAATGAGAAAGCCTCTTCATATTGCAAGCACATGTTCCTCTTTACCACTAGTGAAGTTGGAGGCCACCTGGAAAATATGAGCATGGCTACTCCCTTCTTGACACAAAGAGACGAAAAACTGGACATTGGAATATTGCTGCAGGAAAAAGGAAGCACAGTAAAATAACAGAATCAGAAAGAGAAAGGCTGTCATTGTAATCCTGTTCCACAGTTGCCATAAAATGTAGCAGAGTATGAACTTCTTTTTGTCTTTACACTCCAATATCAAGGAATGAGGGTTGAAACTTAATTTTCATCTAAACTCCTTGCTGCCAAACTTATGGAAGTGCAGACTTTTGCTTTTCATATTCCTTTTTATATTCTTTTTTAAAAATTTACTTTCAGTTGTAGATAAACACAATCCTTGTGTTTTATTGTTTATTTTTATGTGGTGCTGAGGATCGATCCCAGTGCTTCATACATGGGAGGTATGTGTTCTGCCACTGAGTCACAATCCCAGGCCTGCTTTTCATTCTCTAGTGGAGGAACACACTGCAGGAGATAAGAATGGACCCTAATTGCAAAGAGATCATCTTTACCTCATGGACCAGACTAGAAACACATCCTCATGTGTCACCTTGAGCTTGGGTATGTGAACTTCTTAATGTCAGTGCCCACAAATCAAACATAATGATTGTTATCTAGAAAAAACTTGAATTAACAGAGTAGGTGGAGATATTTTTTAATGAGGGACATATATAATCATAAAAAATAGTGCTTTTATACAAAAACAGTGAAAACTGCTGTGGGGAAAGTTTTACACCCTGCCAATATATTTCAAATAAAGACAATAGTACTGCTTTGTCAAAAAAAAAAAGTTCATTTAGTGAAAAGATATAGTGATGTGAGATAATGACATAATGTTTTTATATGCTTGAATAACCTCCACACAGAAAATAGATTTTATAGATTTTGTAGACAGAAATTGAAGCATGAGGTGAATATATATCTTAGGAAGCAGGACTTCAGCTCAGTTTGAGAATCAGATTTCAAACTTCTAGAAAATTCAGGAAATGTCACCTTATGCTCTCATATATTGCCTTTCCTGGATGAGATGGTGAGGTGGGAATCAGGACAGACAAGTCCTTGTTCTGTTCTCAAGGAGCCTGAACTACAGTGAAATTCTCCCAACATTTTTTATAAGAATTCCTTGCTTGGAATGTTCCTAAATTTATTTAGGAAAACAATAACTTGGAGGCCAAAACAATTTTTATTTCTATAAATACCACCCACATTTCATTCAATCTTCTCAGAAACTTGAGCATGTCCATGAAAACTATGAACACCCACAAGAAGGCTGCATGAGGCTGACAGGGATTCCAAAATTCATCTGTTATTGTTTCTTTTGAGAGAGATTTAGAACTTCACAGGCAGTCAGTACAAGATGGTAAATGAGGAAATCAGGGGCAGGTCCGGATAGTACGATTGCAAAGAGTGTCCTCCAATAAGGTAACTTCCCAGATGATGAAGCTTCTCATGGAGATGAGCAGGGCACCTGATCAGACAGACACTTCTGTGCTTGTGCACATGAGCAGTGGATTCACAAAAAGACTAAGAAACATGGGCACAGGGGTACCAATGAATGATTATGATGGGCACATAGATGGGGAGGAGAACTCAAAGCCCATAAAAAGAAGAAAATATTTCCCTTTCAGCCTCTGAACTCTGGGGTCCAGATTCGGGGCTTCTTCTCTTCTGAGAAGTCTGTTATTTTATTATTTATTTTCTTGCAATAAATCTTCTCCCTTCCTAGCTTTTTGTCTTGTTCTTCAATTCTTTGCTAAGCAAAGAAAAGGAAACCGAGACCCCTAGATGATAACATTTTTATTGCAAACCACCATTAAAATAAAATAAATACACAAATGTACATTAAGTATACATCTAATGTGCATTAAAATAAAAATAAATACACAGAACAACAAAATCATTTTGCTAAATCCCTTCAGAAAAAGAAAAAAAAATGAGAAAAGTTTTACTGACATGAAAACAGCTTGACAAATGAACACGATAGAAAATGGGAGACGGCAAGAAAACAGAGAGGGAGGAATAAGAAACAGTGTATCAGGGAAGAAAGAAGAACAGAAATCAGGAGGAGAAATAAAAGTTTGAAGGGGAAATTGAAGGAAATAAGGATTGCACTTTCAGAATATATAAATTCTGTTTCTCCCCAAACTTTTTACTGGTTATCATGGAATATAAGACATTCCAACAAAAAAAGAGAAAAACAGCCCATAAATTTAGCATAAAGAAGTTTCAAGTCTCTCTGTCTTTTAAAAG
The DNA here is from genome assembly GCF_021218885.2 of Marmota monax. Classification (NCBI taxonomy): domain Eukaryota; kingdom Metazoa; phylum Chordata; class Mammalia; order Rodentia; family Sciuridae; genus Marmota; species Marmota monax. Next base: position 4,049,303 of record NW_026695198.1, on the reverse strand, counting down.
TTTATCTCAGTGTCTGCTTTAAGCTCTTTGAGGTGTGATGGGAGAGTCTCTACAAACAGTACCATTTACAGCCTGCTGGAAGAGCCGATCTGACCCTGGTGGCCTTAACCACTCAGTGTTCCCTGCTCTCCTGGTTAGGAGATACTGTTCTGAAGGAATGATTTGTTGCAATATTTACTACCCTGAAGCTTTGAAAATAAGGCACTCCTTGGGGTGAGAGTAGCACTTTAATACCACACTGAGGAATAGGCTTAACTGCAATATGATACACTTCATGGTTACTTAGGGGAAAGAAATCGATCTTGAAGAAAAGCATGCTTGGTTAGGCAGTTATTTTTCTAGCAACCAGTATAATGAACACCACAAAGAATTAAAAACATTGATGCTGAAAATCATTAGATTTCTACACAGATGAAGGGATTGCATGAATTCTGTTTTGTACCCAGTAAACAACAGAACACTGATGCTCTCCATGGAGGACAGAAGGGATCTAGATAAATTAGTCTGTGCATGTAAAACCCTCAGGGAATCAGCTTGCAGTTGCTTAACACAACTTTGAAAACCCTGCTGATATAACATCCAAGAGGTAAAAGAACTCTGTAAGTATAACAGACCTCATATCTCTTGTCTTTCATTAGCCAATGATGAACTCAGCAATTGTTTGGATGGGAAACAAGTATTGGCTTTATGTACATTCTGCCTTGGGGAGTTATGCAAATACATTTTTCCAAAGGTAAAGGTTTAATTATAAGCTTATTTCCTAATTGATGCCACTTTACTCTGCAGGGAAGGTTGCTCATTATGTGAAGTGTTCCACAGCCTGACAGCAAATGTGGGTAAAAGAATGTCTGTGCCTGTGCCTTCCTCTGTCGAATGCACACAGTGAGTCATCTAGTGCCACCAGTTTCTCATGCATTATTACTTTAATATCCTGAGCTTTCTGCTTGTACCACAGGTAAGCATCTGCAGTTTCTGCATATCAACAGTCTATTTGAGAGCTAATCACTACACTGGCTGACTCTCTAGGTCACAGGACTGGAGCGGCTTAAGGAGGAAATGGGAAGAAGATTTTCCACATGACTGTTTCATACTGGAAATTTCATCAATGCATCTGATATTTGAGAATAGTAATGAACTCAGGCATACCTCTTCTTAAATGCTGTAGAGGCAAAGAGCCAAAATAAAACTCCTCCACATTTGATGTACATTAGATATTTCAGGTTGTTTCTTTTATAATTTAATTTATTTATGTTGGCCCATTATGATAACACATAATAATGGGATTCATTAGGCCATATTCATACATACACTTAATTTGATCAATCTAATTGTTTTTTAAAAATAATTAAATATTTTTAATCTTAATGTTTTAATCTCAACTACGAGTCTAAATGTCAAGTATCTAGAAAATTACTATATAAAGTTTCATTGTTTAATATTGGACCAATTTTGTCTTATTTCTCCTTGGCCTTCCCCAGTTTTCAAGATGAGGAAATCTGGACAGCAAAAACGTGCTTCCCAGGGTCAGTTAGATAGGTAATATAAGTACTTGTCTACTTGTCACTTTTTCTTATTGAAGTGGGAGGTAATGAGAAATTTAGTTAAGTGTCAAGAATAATGAACAGTGTCATGTGAAGATTGAGTCAGAGTAGAAAAAAGCCTAATGTTACGTAGAACCCAACAAAAAGGCAATGACTTAGAAGAAAGCGTTTCAAAAAAAAAAAAAAAGTTAAGAAAATTATACATAAGGCATGGAAAGCGGAGCCAGTAAAAGTCACATATTGCAAAGTCATCTCAATTTTTAGTCTGAGGCATTTCATTGACAAGAGAGGCTAATCTGGCTAGCTCAGAATCAACATGCAGTTATGCAGGATAGGGAAATAGTCTGAGAAATGTGTTGTTCAGCAATTTCCTTGTGGGGACATCACAGAGTACATAGACCTACCTGGTCCAGGCAAACTAATCCACATGCCTCTTGATGCAATCAAGAGACGCAGTAATAATGAGATATAGGAGGCTGATAAATTACACAACATACTGCTATATAATAAACTTTTTAAATACATGGGTATATACTCTAAAATTATAATGAAATAGTATAATAAATGAATAAACTAGCAAAAATTTATTTATTATGAAGTATTGTGTACTATATATAATGGAAGGTGCTACACTTTTGTATGACTAGCAATGTAGTAGTTTTGTTTATAGCAGCAGCATCATAAACACCTGAGTAATGCATTATATTATTTCTATAAATATGATATAACTAGGCAATAGGGATTTTTCAGCACCATTATACTCTATGGACCACCATCATATATGTGGTATGTCTTTGACTGAAATTTTGCTGCACTGCACATGACTCTGTATCATGTGCCTAATGTACTTCTACTTGCATCTCTACCCATAAGCTGGAAAACAGGCTGACGTTGCTTTTGAATTTCATCTGCTCATCGTGATCTATGCTTTGTGTAAATTTGAATTATTGATTCTCATGTTGCAGTTCTGAAATTCTGACTTTCATTTTTGAATCAAAACCTCATGAGAAATTTTCCCATGGAAATTTCAAAGCATTTCTTATCTTCAAAATGTTGAGCATTGTAATTGGTTAAAAAAAAAAAGCTATGTTGAACTTCCTGCCTCCACTTGCCTCTGAGACTTCCCTCAATCTGTAATACATGTTTTTCTTGACTCTATAGTATCTATGAAACTACAGTGAAGCTTAATCTCTGTGGGAAAAAAATAGTTCTCATTACAAGAGGGTTTTTTTGTTGTTGTTTTTTTTTTTTTTTTTTTGGTCTAGACAGTGAAAATGGACAGAGAAAAACAAGTATAACCCACAATAGACCAAATTGCTGCTAAGGAATTGCTGCTAAGTAAAGCAAAATGTAGCTGCAACATGACTGCATTTATAAAGGCTGTCAAATTGTTTTAAATGGATAACAATAATAGGTTAAGAAGCTTTATACTTAAGCAACTCTTAGATATCTTTAAAAGATAAAAAACAACCTTTTATGTGTGCCGCTGCCACTTACATATAAAGAACAAGTATTTGACTAATGAAATGACCCAGGTATCCAGTAAGATACCACCAAAGGAAGGTGCAGGCACAGAATTTGAATATGAAACTTCAGATCTCACTCGACCACTCAGTAGTCAAAGTCCCTTAAAATCTTCAAGTCTCAATTTTCTATTCTGGAAAATGGAAAATGGTAGTTGAGTCAAGCATCTTGCATCGTTGTCACCAAAATACTAACCAGAAAAACTTAGAGGAGTGAAAATTTATTTTGACTCAGTTTCAGAGATTTAGTTCATGGTCAGCAGACTCTGTGGCTCTGCAGCCAGGATGAGGCAGAACATCATGGCTGAAGGGCAGGGAAAAACTGCTCATCTCAAAGCTGCCAGGGAAGGGGGGGAGAGAGAGAGAGGGAGAGAGAGAGAGAGAGAAGGAGAGGAGGAGAGGGGAGGGGAGGGGAGGAGGGAGGAGGGAGGAAGGAGGAGGGAGGGGCCATAGAGAACATGAATCCTTCCAGGGTACAACCCTGATGACCTCAATCTTTCAGTCAGTCACCCCCTCTCCACATTTAGAGTTATCACCCAGTTAGTCACTTCAGACTAGGATGGATTGATTAGGTGACCTCTCTCAACCCAATAATCCCCCCTGTGAGCATTCCTCCATTAATACAGAAGCTTTGGGGAGATTCCTCATATCTAAATTATAACTACTGCTGCTGCTGCAACTACTACTACTACTAGTAAGAATAATAAGAATAATAATAATGGCCTTTAATAAAACCAGAGATTTTCTGTGAATTGCTGATTGAAATGGCATATGGAAAAACAAATTATATTATGCTAGTTTGACATAAATATATGTCATTTTTAAGTACCCAAACTTGCTAAAATATGATTTTAAAACTAACTAAGAGATATCATTCTTTATTACTCTATAATTATCTAAAATTAGATTTTCATTTTTAGGCTTGTAACTAAAACTACTAATTCTGTTCTAATCCAATTCAAGGTTGTCATATTCTGTGTTGCTCCTTACTGAGATTTATATAAATAGTCAGGATACTTTCTGTTTCCTTTCTCTTTGCCCCTTTTGACCTGAATGCTCCTGCATCTGCTTCTTAAATTCCTCTCTCACATGAACCATAGATGCAAGATAAATTCTCCCAAGTAATTGCAATATGATGATCAGGAAACAGAGACAGACTTCACTCAATAGGTACAAAATATATACCCCAAAGGCAGGACCCCAATGACCTACCTCCTCCAGCCACACTCTACCTGCCTTCAGTTACCATTCAGTTAATTGCTATCAGGGGATTAATTCACTGATTGGGCTAAGGGTCTCATAACCCAATCATTTCTCCTCTAAACCTTCTTGCATTGAACTTTTGGGGGACACCTAACATTTAAATTATAACTGATGAGTAATACCAGCATTGACATTCATGTTCAAAATTTTTTTTGTGAATATATGTTGTCATCTTGTGTATATGTCGAAGAGTGAAATTTCTGGATCATAGTGCAAAACAGAGTGTGTATGGGTGGGTTCTTTGTCTTGAAAATTTAAACAATGAAATCCATGGACACAGGATAAAAGCAAAGTAACAGAATTTATTAGAGTAATAGAAAAGAAAAAGCAGAGTTCCTGAAGTGGGAAGGGTCGGTCTCAAGAGAGAGTTGCTAATGAGAATCTGTTATGTGGGGTTTTTAAAGGCATTTAAAAATTGCTAGGGCGAGGAATGCTAGAATGGACCAATCAAGCTCTATAAACTTAAGAGTTTAATAAGCCGATCAGAAGTGCATCATGTTAGTCCTTTATTTACATAAAGAAGAGGACAGGTCCAACCTTGTGATCTGGTATGTCTGTTGGGGAGAAGAAGCACTTCAGATAAGGGACGATTTGGTCAGCCGTGGCTAGGGGTAAGGTTAGAGCTGTTGTGGTAGAAGCTGTCAGAGGTAGCAAGTAACAGGATGTTCTCCAGACCTGATGTCTCCTTCCTAGAGGGCATGACGCTCTCTTCTCTTCCCCTTATCTGAAGCCCTTTTCCTGTCTACCTATGGGAGGCCTACCTTCCTGCCTCATTCCCACAATATGGTTACTCTAATCATTGGAGGAATCCCAAACGGTTTTCCAGCTTGGAAATAGCATTTAAATTCTCAAGGACAGTGTACAAAGGTTCCAATTTCTCCACATCCTTCCAAATAATTATTATTACATGATTTTTTTTTACTCTGGTCATCCTTGTGAGTGCAATGTAGTATCTAAAATTCTGAAATGTTTACTAAGTAATGATGTTGTGGGGTATCTTTTCATGTGATGATGCATCATTTGTATAATCGTATTGAAGAAAGGTCTATTCCATTTGTTAACTCCCAGTTTGTGCTATTTGTCTTCTTATTTAGCTGTGCAAATTCTCTGTATATTATTCTAGATAGCATTCCCTTATTGATACAGTCAGAAATCCCCATGAAAAACAGAACCTTCTCATAACTAAGGTATAAGACACCTCAGAAGAAAGAAGACAACAAAGCCAGCTCTTAGTTTTATGGGATTAATAGATACAACACAGAATTAGGAGCTATCTTCAAGACTATGATGCACAATAACATGCCAGGAGATGGGAGTCTTGGAAATTCAGCTCAGCCCTCTGAGATAATGTTGTCAGAAGATGCATCAGCTAAAGCCAGACAAAGCAGGGTCTGCCCTATTTTGAAAACAATACTATTTGCTCATCAATAGATTGCTCGTCCTCCTACAGTGTTCTTCTTTTTCATGATCTTTTAAAATCTTATTTTGTTTATTTACTTAACACATATTCAATTGTTCATATTAATGGGAGTCAATGTGGTATTTCCATGTATGCATGCAGCAGGCATTGATCATATCTGCTATGCTTTCACACTGTCCCCTGGCATTCTTCCCAGTCCCTATTAATCACTATTCAAGATTGTTTTGATTATTCAAAATCATTCTGGATTATTTCATTTTCTTTGCAATTTCATTTAAATTTAAAATTGATTTTCAGAAAATGTCCGTTAGAATTCAGACAAGAATCGCATCAAATTTTGTACTGACATCTTCTCACTATTGATTCTTAGGATCTATGAACATACAATGCTGTTCCATTTATGTAGATCTTCAATTTAAAAAACTATATTTATAATTTTCAGTGTATAGGTTGTATCACCTGGGTTAAATTTATTTTATAAGCTTTTTGTTCATCTTTGTTCTATTGTAAATGGAGTTGTTTTTTTTTTTTACTTTAAAAATATTTGGTGCAGTGTATAGAAATAAAATTGATATTTATATTGATTATATCCTATAACTGTACAACACTCCGTCCTTTGTTGTAGCCAATTTTTTTTCTCTACTCTATATCCAAGGTCATGTCATCTGTAAGGAGAGATAGTTTTACTTCTTCCCAATGTAAGACACTTTTATTGCTTTTCCTTGGCCTAAAATTACAGCAAAATGTTGACTAGAAGTAGCTAGAGAGAACACCTGTGTCTTGCTACCCAAACTTAAAAGGAAAATATCTAATTTTCCACCGCTAACTATAATGATAGCTATGCAATTTTCATAGGTAATATTTATCAGGTTAAAGATTCTTTCTTCTAATGCTAGCTTGCTGAGTGTTCATTGTAATGAAATGATGTTGGATTTTGTCAAATGTTTTCTTTGCACCTATAGAGTTGATGTTATTTTTGCCTTTTACTCTATTGATATGGTGTTCTATATAAACTGACTCTCAGATGTTAAACTAACTTTACATTTCTGAGATAAATGTCATGTGATCATCAAGTATAAACATACATGTTTTTAGATTTAGTTACATAGTACTCTGTTGTATTCATGAAAAATATGGCACTGTGCTATTCTTTTCTCTCTCTTTTTCTTTTTTCCTTATTTTTTTTATTTTGGAATGCTAGGAATTGAGTCCAGGGACTTGCTCATGTTAGGAAAGCAAGGGACATGCAAAAGGCCCTCTTGTGAGTATTTTGGTATCAGGGCAGTGTTGGCATCATGTGAGAGACCACTACCGGCTGGGTGCTGAGGTGCTCAGTCACAGAAATGTGGCAGAGCTTTCCCCACCCTTCTTGGGCCCGAGGGTCAGTGTCTCATGCATGGGTGTGTCTTGCTACAGCCCCAGGGTGAAGCTATGCTCACCTGTTCCTTTGTAATATAACCCCTTGCCCTGTTTAGGATAGAATCTTCCATGGAAGTGCCTTGTGTGTGTCCCCTCCTCTTACTGTGCCCTTGGGTGTGGCCAACCCAGGTGTCAGTCAACCTGCTGACAGTGGACATCATGAAGATAGACTCAGGCCCCTGAAACCTGACCCCTTGCCTCATTTGAATAGCTTCTCCTCAATAAAAGGGGTCAGCGTGTGCTCTTGCTCTCTCTCTTCCTGCGGACCCTTAAGGTCAGAGGAGCCGTCACAGCTCAAAGATAAAGGTATTTGTGTCTCTTGTGTGGTTATTTTGTGCAGCCCAATCAGCCCAGTTCATCTGGAGTAACCCCTGAGTCTTTTAGTCGCGAAAACAGAAAGCGGGCAGCCTCACAGGATAAGTTAAGAAATATTCTCTCTGCCTTTATTTTCATAAGGAGTGTTTCAGGACTGATGCCACTTCTTTATGATTCTTATTTACACAAGGTAAGCAGTAATATCCCTTCTTTTATTTCTGATACTAGTAATCTGAAACTTTCCTCTTTTTTTCCTGAGTCAATCCTGCTAAAGGTTTATAAATTTGGTTGATCTTTACAAAGAATCAGCTTTGGTTTCACTAATTTTATATAATTTTTAATTCTCTTTTCATTAATTTCTGCTCTAATTGTTGTATTTTTGTTGTTGTTGTTGTTGTTGTTAACTTGGCTTTAGATTTGGTTTTCTATTCCTTGTTCAGAGTGTCAGATTAAAGACCAGGTTATTGATTTAAGATTTTTCTTCTTTATTAATTTAGGCATTTAAGGTATAAAAAAATTGCAACACATTTAGGTTCGTGGGTCTTAATTGAATTTATATGCAATTCTAAAATATGGAGACAGGTTGAAAATAGTTTATAGAATGCTTCACCCTACCCCATAACTGGTTTATATTATAGGCAAGGAAAAGGAAGTGTCAAACAGAAAACAGATCAAGATAAAGATAGCTCATGTACACTTTATTTGATTTGAATGCTTGGGCACATGTGATTGGCTAGATTCAGCTACTTGTTGCAAGACTAGATTGCAATCTGTTTACACATCAAGTTAGGTTATAGTTCACTATGTACAGACAAATCTTAAAAGTAAACTTAAAGTGTATGGAGACAGGTTTAGGCCAAATTTAACAAAAGGATAAATTTCTTTAAGTATCATTGGAACTTTTAGTATCGTTGTGGTATGTTAAGTCTTCATTATCATACATCTCAAAGTGTTTTCTAATTAATTTTTAAAAATTTCTTCTTTGGTTCTCTGGTTATTTAGAGTATGCTTTTTATTTCTACAACTTTGTGAGTTTTCAAATTCTTTTCTGTTATTGATTTCTAGTTACATTCAATCGTAGATGGAAAACAGTTGGTATATTTTGGTGTTTTTAAATGTATTGAAATTTATATTGTAACTTAGAATATGATTTACCTTGGAGAATATTTCAAGTGTACATGAGAATGGATAGTCTGGGTTCTTTGATGGAGTAATCCATAAATGTCTGCTAGATTTAATTGATTTATGTTATAGAAATCTTTTAATGATTGATTATCTTTCTAGTCATTCAATTTACTATTTAAAGTGAGATTCTAAACTATTATTTGTCTATTTCTCCCTTCATTTTTGTCAGTTTTTGCTTTATCCCTTTTGGTGCTGCACAGTATTAATTGTTATATTTTACGGATGAATTGTCATTTTCTTACCTGATACTATAGGGGAAGAGAAAAATCAATGCATCCATGGGGTGCAATCAAAACAGTAAAGGTGAGTTGTGCGTACTGTGCTTGTTGACAGAACTCTGAATACACTTTCAACAGTTACACCATTATTTATAGCTATCTGAGTGTTTCCCAATCCCACTAGAATATGCATTCTTTGAAAACAGGACTCTGTGAGACTTATTTATAAGTCTGCTAAGCACCTTGGTTCATGTTGTTTTAGATCACAAGAGTGTTAAATGAATGAATGAAGATGTTAATTGTGATGTAAGGAGAGAATGTGTGCTACAAAAGGGCAGTTATAATTCAGTCTTCAGGACTTGAGTGTACACCAGAAACACATTGAGTTGTTTTAGTCAGACAAATGATCAAACAATTATTTCAGTGTCATGCTGGTTTAAGCTCAGAACTACTCAGAGGACCTGCTTTTGTAACTACTTCTCCAGCATTGTTCACATGAAGAAATCACTGAACCTTGCACAACCTCAATTTCTTCATTCCTCAATGAACTTCTTGTCCCCTTGTAAAAGATTAGAGTCAAGGAACAGTAAAGCATTGCAAACTATTTAAGTGTGAGATGCAGCTGTATATTAAGAGAGTCTGAAATATACCTTTGTCTTGCAAATTCCAAGTTACGAAGACTTGATCAAGTTATTTTTAAGTTTAATTTCCCTGTGTTTTTAATAGAATAAAAATGGTAATCTTTAAAATTTTATTGTATAGTGTATGCTATGTGCTTCCTGCAGTATCTGACTTACAGAAGATAATATTTAAATGGTAAGTATCATTATTATTGAAACTGCTATAAATGCATGATATTTATTAGATCTCACAGAATTATAAGGCGGTAAAATCATATTGTCATGCGCGTGCACACACACACACACAAACCAATTCAGCAAAGACTAAGCTAAAAATATCACATTAAAGTGTTATTTTTTAAATTACCAGTCTATTGGTTAGAGTTCTCCAAAGGTGCTAAGTTAGTTTAACCTCATACCCTCATTCCTTTCCCTCTAAGTATAACATCCTTTGTCTGAAATTAAGTTTTCTATATGCTACCAGATATGGTTTGCCTTTTATGAAACTAATGACTATATTCTTAAATAATAATTAAAACCAATATCTATAGACTTAGAATCTAACTATAAATGTATTAATAATGAAAACTTGTGCTTAGATGATGTACTGTTGATATTGGGAACTGTTAACATTGTCTTTCTCCACAAAAGAGGGATTTTGGAGCTATACAAGAACAATACAAATATATAAGGGAAAAACCATTAACACAACAGTTTCACAAAGCTAGAAAGAATCATGAGCAGTATGAAAAGACAAGGAAAGAAAGGACCACAAACAATACAGGTCAATTCAACATTAGATGAGGTAATATCTTCAGCTGATGGAATGTCAGACAAAGAGTTCAGGATATACATGCTTCAGATGATCTGGAGTCTCAAGGAAGACATTATACAGCAAATTCAGATAATGAAAGATCACTTTGACAATGAATTACATAAACAAATCCAAGAAGCAAAAGATCAACTCTATAGGGAGATAGAGGATATAAAAAACAAACAAACAGAAATCCTGGAAATGCAGGAAACAATAAACCAAATTAAAAACTCAAATGAGAGTATTACCAGCAGAGTAGAACACTTAGAAGATAGAACTTCAGACAACGAAGACAAAGTTTTTCAACTTGAAAAGAACATAGACAGCTCAGCGAGAATGTTAAGAAATCATGAGCAGAACATCCAAGAATTATGGGATAACATAAAGAAACCAAACTTAAGAGTTATTGGGATACAAGAGGGTATAGAGGTGCAAACCAAGGGAATGAGCAATCTATTCAATGAAATAATACTAGAAAACTTCCCAGACTTAAAGAATGAAAAAGAAATCCAAATACTAGAAGCCTACAGGACACCGAATGTACAAAATCACAAAAGATCCACACCAAGACACATAATAATGAAGATGCCCAACATACAGAATAAGGAGAGAATCTTAAAAGCCACAAGAGAGAGGAAGCAGATTACATTTAGGGGTAAACCAATCAGGATAACTGCTGATCTTTCAACACAGACTCTGAAAGCTAGAAGATCCTGGAACAACATATTTCAAACACTGAAAGAAAAAGGGTTCCAACCAAGAATCACGTATCCAGTGAAATTAAGCTTCAGGATTGAAGATGAAATAAAAATCTTCCACGATAAACAAAAGTTAAAAGAATTTGCAGCTAGAAAACCAGCTCTCCAAAACATCCTTGGCAAAACATTACAGGAAGAGGAAATGAAAAATAACAATGAAAACCAACAGTGGAAGGTAGTACAGTAAAGGGAAAAACTAATCATAGAGGAAAAACAAATCATGTTAAGTAACATACATAATCTAATATGGCTGGAAATACAAACCATATCTCAATAGTAACCCTAAATGTTAATGGCTTAAATGCACCAATCAAAAGACATAGGCTAGTAGAATGGATTAAAAAAAAGTACCAACAATATGCTGCCTACAGGAGACTCATCTGATAGGAAAAGACACACACAGACTGAAGGTGAAAGGTTGGGAAAAATCATACCACTCATATGGACCCCGGAAGCAAGCAGGGGTGTCCATACTTGTATCAAATAAAATAGACTTCAAGCCAAAGTTAATCAAAAGGGATAAACAAGGACACTACATACTGCTCAAGGGAACCATACAACAACAAGAATTGACAATCATTAATAGATATGCCCCAAACAATGGTGCAGCTACGTTCATCAAACAAACTCTTCTCAATTTCAAGAGTCAAATAGACCACAACACAATAATCATGGGAGATTTTAACACACCTCTCTCACCACTGGACAGATCTTCCAAACAAAAGTTGAATAAAGAAACCATAGAGCTCAATAATACAATTAATAACTTAGACTTAATTGATATATACAGAATATACCACCCAACATCAAGCAGATACACTTTCTTCTCAGCAGCACATGGATCCTTCTCAAAAATAGACCATATATTATGTCACAGGGCAAATTTTAGCAATTACAAAGGAGTAGAGATACTACCATGCATTTTATCTGATCATAATGGAATGAAATTGGAAATCAATAATAAAATGAGAAAGGAAAAATCCTACATCACATGGAGATTAAACAATATGCTACTGAATGAACAAAGGGTTACAGAAGACATCAAAGAGGAAATTAAAAAGTTCTTAGAGGTAAATGAAAACTCAGACACAACATATCGAAATCTCTGGGACACTATGAAAGCAGTACTAAGAGGAAAATTCATTTCATGGAGTTCATTCCTTAAAAGAAGGAAAAGCCAACAAATAAATGACCTCACACTACAAACCTCAAAGCCTTAGAAAAAGAAGAAAAAATCAGCAGCAAATACAGTAGAAGGCAAGAAATAATTAAAATCAGAGCTGAAATTAAAGAAATCGAAACAAAAGAAACAATTGAAAAAATTGACAAAACTAAAAGTTGGTTCTTTGAAAAAATAAATAAGATTGATAGACCACTAGCCACGCTAAAAAAGAGAAGAAGAGAGAGAACCCAAATTACTAGCTCATGGGATGAAAAAGGCAACATCACAACAGACAATTCAGAAATACAGAAAATAATTAGAAATTATTTTGAAACCCTATACGCTAATAAAATAGAAGATAATGAAGGCATTGATAAATTCCTTAAGACATATGAGCTACCCAGATTGAGTCAGGATGATATAAACGACCTAAACAGACCAATATCAAGTGAGGAAATAGAAGAAGCCATCAAAAGACAACCAACCAAGAAAAGCCCAGGACCGGACAGATATACAGCAGAGTTTTACAAGAACTTTAAAGAAGAACTTATACCAATACTCTATAATCTATTTCAGGAGATAGAAAAAGAGGGAGAACTTCCAAATTCATTCCATGAGGCCAATATCACCCTGATTCCCAAACCAGATAAAGACACCTCAAAGAAAGAAAACTACAGACCAATATCCCTAGTGAATTTAGATGCAAAAATCCTCAATAAAATTCTGGCAAATCGGATACAAAAACACATCAAAAAGATTGTGAACCATGATCAAGTAGGATTCATCCCTGGTATGCAAGGCTGGTTCAATATACGGAAATCAATAAATGTTATTCACCACATCAATAGACTTAAAGATAAGAATCATATGATCATCTCGGTAGAAGCAGAAAAAGCATTTGACAAAGTACAGCATCCCTTTATGTTCAAAACACTAGAAAAACTAGGGATAACAGGAACTTACCTCAACATTGTAAAAGCTATCTATGCTAAGCCTCAGGCTAGCATCATTCTAAATGGAGAAAAACTGAAGGCATTCCCTCTAAAATCTGGAACAAGACAGGGATGCCCTCTCTCACCACTTCTATTTAATTTAGTCCTTGAAATACTAGCCAGAGCAATTAGACAGACGAAAGAAATTAAAGGCATAAAAATAGGAAAAGAAGAACTAAAAATATCACTATTTGTGGATAAAATGATTCTATATCTAACAGACCCAAAAGGGTCTACAAAGAAACTACTAGAGCTAATAAATGAATTCAGCAAAGTGGCAGGATATAAAATCAACACGCATAAATCAAAGGCATTCCTGTATATCAGCACAAATCTTCTGAAATGGAAATGAGGATAACCACTCCATTCAGAATATCCTCAAAAAAAAAATAAAATACTTGGGAATCAACCTAACAAAAGAGGTGAAAGACTTATACAATGAAAACTACAGAACCCTAAAGAGAGGAATAGAAGAAGATCTTAGAAGATGGAAAAATATACCCTGTTCATGGATAGGCAGAACTAACATCATCAAAATGGCGATATTACCAAAAGTTCTCTATAGGTTTAATGCAATGCCAATCAAAATCCCAATGGCATTTCTTGTAGAAATAGAGAAAGCAATCATGAAATTCATATGGAAAAATAAAAGACCCAGAATAGCAAAAGCAATTCTAAGCAGGAAGTGTGAATCAGGCGGTATAGTGATACCAGATTTCAAACTGTACTACAGAGCAATAGTAACAAAAACAGCATGGTACTGGTACCAAAACAGGCGGTTGGACCAATGGTACAGAATAGAGGACACAGAGAACAATCCACAAAATTACAACTATCTTATATTTGATAAAGGGGCTAAAAGCATGCAATGGAGGAAGGATAGCATCTTCAACAAATGGTGCTGGGAAAACTGGAAATCCATATGCAACAAAATGAAACTGAATCTCTTTCTCTTGCCATGCACAAAAGTTAACTCAAAATGGATCAAAGAGCTTGATATCAAATCAGAAACTCTCCGTCTGATAGAAGAAAAAGTTGGCTCCGATCTACATATTGTGGGGTCAGGCTCCAAATTCCTCAATAGGACACCCATAGCACAAGAGTTAAAAACAAGAATCAACAAATGGGACTTACTCAAACTAAAAAGTTTTTTTCTCAGCAAGAGAAACAATAAGAGAGGTAAATAGGGAGCCTACATCCTGGGAACAAATCTTTACTCCTCACACTTCAGATAGAGCCCTAATATCCAGAGTATACAAAGAACTCAAAAAATTAAACAATAAGAAAACAAATAACCCAATCAACAAATGGGCCAAGGACCTGAACAGACACTTCTCAGAGGAGGACATACAATCAATCAACAAGTACATGAAAAAATGCTCACCATCTCTAGCAGTCAGAGAAATGCAAATCAAAACCACCCTAAGATACCATCTCACTCCAGTAAGATTGGCAGCCATTATGAAGTCAAATAACAACAAGTGCTGGCGAGGATGTGGGGAAAAGGGTACACTTGTACATTGCTGGTGGGACTGCAAATTGGTGCGGCCAATTTGGAAAGCAGTATGGAGATTCCTGGGAAAGCTGGGAATGGAACCACCATTTGACCCAGCTATTGCCCTTCTCGGACTATTCCCTGAAGACCTTAAAAGAGCATACTATAGGGATACTGCTACATCAATGTTCATAGCAGCACAATTCACAATAGCTAGACTGTGGAACCAACCTAGATGCCCTTCAATAGATGAATGGATAAAAAAATGTGGCATTTATACACAATGGAGTAATACTCTGCACTAAAAAATGACAAAATCATGGAATTTGCAGGGAAATGGATGGCACTAGAGCAGATTATGCTAAGTGAAGCTAGCCAATCCCTAAAAAACAATGCCAAATGTCTTCTTTGATATAAGGAGAGTAACTAAGAACAGAGTAGGGACGAAGAGCATGAGAAGAAGATTAACATTAAACAGGGATGAGAGGTGGGAGGGAAAGGGAGAGAGAAGGGAAATTGCATGGAAATGGAAGGAGACCCTCAGGGTTATACAAAAGTACATACAAGAGGAAGTGAGGGGAAAGGGAAAAATAATACAAGGGGGAGAAATGAATTATAGTAGATGGGGTAGAGAGAGAAGATGGTAGGGGAGGGGAGGGGGATAGTAGAGGATAGGAAAGGTAGCTGAATACAATAGTCACTAGTATGGCAATATGTAAAAATGTGGATGTGTAACCGATGTGATTTTGCAATCTGTATATGGGGTAAAAATGGGAGTTCATAACCAACTTGAATCAAATGTATGAAATATGATATGTCAAGAGCTTTGTAATATTTTGAACAACCAATATAAAAGTGTTATTTTTTATTAAAAAAACAAAAGACCCAAATTTACATTTGTGTCCATTTTTATATTTAAAAAATACATATATGAGTTGAGAAAAACACTACAAATAAGGAGTCTGAAAAAAATTTTTTTCAATAGTGTTGAAAATTTTCAAGAATTTAGAACTTATTCTATTGTAAAAAGTATGTATTTTTTAAAGCAAATATTGAAAATAAAGAAGTTCTCCCACCAAATAAGCATGGAAAATGTGCAAAATTCTCTTAAATTCTTTGGATAATCCAGATTAGGTGGTGTGAAGATGTAAATGTAACTGACTTTTCACTGATTTAGTTGTTTAAAAAAATATTAAGAAGGTAGAGAAATTAACCACATTTGATTTCTCTGTAAACTGTGTTTATTGCTTTCTACCAATGCAATCTGTCTTTGAACAAATGGGATTGTAGCAACTACTGTTAGCTTGGTCAAGAAAATAATTCCATGCACCCTGGTGTTCATGAGAATGAGTGTTTTTCTTTCCCCTTCTACCCTCTCACATTCTTGGAAGCTCCTACAGAAATGTTTCAGAGCAATTTCTGCTTTCTTCCAGCATGACCCTGTAACTCTAAAGGAGAGACATGATTGACTTTTGCAGAAGTTAACATGAAATAAAGTATAATTTTGTGAGTCCCTATAGTTTTAACACTTTCATGATTACCTAAAAGTCAAAGTCCAAAGTCTACTCTAGAGTCAAGGCAAACACTCAGCATAAGCCTACAAAAATCAAAAGAAAGTTACATATATCCAACATATAAAGGTAGAGAGTAAATATTTTTATTTCAAAAGGGAGAAATAGGAGCATAAAAAGAAGAGTTGGAATGAAAGCAGGACCAAAATCCAGCTGGACAAACAAGTTTTGTAGTTCTGTGTGTAGCATCTGGGGCACAAGGCATGGTGATCTCTCCCAAGAGCATATATAACTCCCCCAATGGCATTGATGGTTGCAGCCCACATAGCTTCTCTGTTGGCTTATCTGTGCTCTATTCTTGCAGTATTCCTCAGAAGATGTTCCCCAGTACTGACATTTCTTAATCTTGGGTCTCCACTGCAGCTTCAACTTTCTCCTCACATCTCCAGGCAATGACCTCTTGGGAGCTGCCCACGGGGTCTCCAAACCTGCTGCACTTGAGCAGTAGCCAAGCCTCCAGGGAACATGGCTGCAGCAGCCTCTAAATTTTGGGGTGGCTGAGCATGAGGAAGCAACTTCCTTCCCAGGTCCTCTTGTGCAAGCAGGGTGTCCCACTGATCTCTGCTTAAAGGAATTTTTATTTTTATATTCATGAGCCCGGATGGACCGATCTTGTCAATTCCTGAGATGACTTCAAGCCATCTCTTTTTTTTAAGAGAGAGAGAGAGAAAGAGAGAGATTGAGAGAGAGAGAGAGAGAGAGAGAGAGAGAGAGAGAGAGAATTTTTTAATGTTTATTTTTTAGTTTTCGGTGGACACCATATCTTTATTTTATTTTTATGTGGTGCTGAAGATGAACCCAGCGCCCTACGCATGCCAGTGGAGCGTGTTTCTGCTTGAGCCACCTCCCCAGCCCTCAAGCCATCTTTCCTATTGTCTCTGGGTAAAGTCTTTAGCATTTCATTAGTGGCTGTAATGTCTTCATCAATCACACTTTGGGTGACAAGTCACATCTAACCTATCACAAATGCCATTAAGAAACCAGAAATTTTTATTTAAATAGAAATTTGCTTTTCATAATACACTTCACTACTTCACTTGCATTCTATCACTTAATATATTTGTTTATTTTATGATATTTTTTGCCAATATGAAACAAGAATATATGTACATACATATACATATATCTGTACATATTCATTCCATGTATAATGTTTTATATATAATCTAAATTTTCATATATCATATGATGTACGAACTATATTTAATCTATGTTGCATTAACATATGGTATGATATGATATATAATTTACTTACGATCTATGAACATGTAATTTTATTTGTCAATATGAAAAGTCCGGGCTCTATACATTAGTTTTCAGATAAGAAGTATTTATCATTTATGGCATAAATTTTAGTCATAGCCCACTAAGCATAGACATTTTGGCTATGTTCTGGTGTAAAAAAACATTTTTATGTCTTTGCTCCCTGAAAGAACCCAGGAAGAACAGGGCTGCTGTATACATAAATAAATGAAGCTTGTATAGTGCATAAATCCAGGGAGTACCATGCATGTAAATGGCAGACCTGTATACCACAGTCATCCATTGTGGAATCCAAACAAAGACCAAAACACACAAGTCTCCAATAGTCATCACAGATAGTTGTTTCTGCTATACACACAGGTGGTATAAACACACCAGCAGAATTTACATTACATACACACACACACACACACACACACACAAGCAAATCATCATTGATCCTAGTAGTAAGGAGAGCAGAAACTTAAAATTATAATAATTATTAGTTATAGAGCAACTACCAGTATCAGACACTGAGCTAAGTGACACATTGATTATACATCAGTCACTTAACATTGCCTCTATTAAGTGCAAGGATAAAAAGATCCCAATGGCTTTTAAATCGCAAGAGTGCCGTGGTAAGCAACAGGATCAGGTTATAAACTTTGGTCCTGCAGGAGTCAAGGCCTATGCTGAAATATTATGCTGCTCCTCAGCACAAAGAGGATTGTAAATATCCATGAGAAGACAGCCCCACTTTGTTCTTTAATTTTGCATATGCTTTGTGAAGCTTGACCTATATTCTGAATGTCTTAAGTGCTAGTCACGAGTCATATTTTCTATGCTATTCCAACATATGGCACAGCCTGCAGTGTATATAATGCTCAAGCATACATATTCAATTATAGAGAGCAGGGATGTTCAAGATGAAGCCTAGAAGACTCTCATATGAAAGACTGTGAAAAATAGAAATGAAAGAGAAGGGATAATGGTGCTAAATAAGAAAAAAAGTAGTATTTATGAGAAAAGACAACATGGCAAAATTCTTTATTTCTAAACAGCACTTTTGCAAGCAGTAAATCAATAAGAAATGCTCTAAAATACATACTTTCAGAAGATATTTATGTGCCCAATACTTAACAAAGTCTGACAGGATGCATTATTTTCCATTTGCAGCTTTAGGAGACTTTACCTTCCTCAGGTAGAGTGATGGGAAGAAATGAAAGCACTGTTTTCTCATTTATTTCCATTTGGAATGCTCTTTCAATGCTACTGCAAGTTCAGATTTTCATGTTTTCTACCTAAATCATCATTTAACTCCCCCTCTGATAGTGTGCAACCATAAAGATTTAGCAAACAGGCTGCCTATCTCAATTCACAAGGATGCCGTTAGGAAGATATGTAACCTTTGCAAGATAACACACTCTGTAAATCAAGGCACTGACAAGACTTCTGCCAGGAGAACTTTGTGCCCCTAGTGATGAAACTATGCATTCTTTCTGGTGATCCACTTCTATATGCAAAAGTTTCCAAAAGGGTAACTATTGTCCATTCAAAAACTGTATCTTGTGCCAAACTCCCACCTATTATGCTGATTTATTAATTATACTGGCCACTTGTTGATTCCAGTGAAAATGTATTTACCATCATAAATGGAAACAGTGTTGACTATAACATCTAATGTACTGATATGACAGTAAGCTGGTCATGTGTTTCTATGCAATCCAGAGAGGAATAATCCTCTGGTTTCCATTTATACCTATTCTAAATTCTTTTTGGTGACCTTTTCTTGCCTTTTTGGTCACTAGGCAAGATTAGCATGTCAGCAAGATACCACCATTACTGTATATCAAGCCAATTTAACATTCATCCATTCAGCAAATATCTGTTGAGTGCCTGTTGAGTGCCTATTTTGTCCCAGTGATTGCTATTAGTATTGTGGGTACCCCTGATGTTGTAGGAGAGGTAACTTTTCAAAACCTGGAAACATACCTTAAACAAATCCTTCAGAAATAAATGTGGATAAAACTACTCTTAGACAAATAAAAGTCAAGCAAATCATTGCCAAAAAGTACTTGAACTTAAAGAAATTTCACACTGCATTTAGAACTCTAGAATTCTACATTAGATAAAGAATTTCACAAGTTATAGACAATAGAATGGGTAAATATATGAATAAATTGAAATAAAAATTAACTGAATATTGACTCACAGATCAATAGCAATATTTGTAGGACATTATGTTATACAATAGTATTTTTCTTTTCTATTTTCTTTAATTGATAATTAAATTTAATTGATTAATGAATGGGTGTACATAATGTCATACACCATAATATGTAAACATTATGAAATAGTTTAATAGGGCTAATTAATATATAGATTACATCACAAACTTTTTTTCTTTTGGTGTGGTGAGAACATTTAACATCTAGATTTTTAGCAGTATTTATAATATACTATTAGTAACTATACTCATATTATACAATAGCTCTTCTGAAATTATGTATGCTAATTAAAATTTTATATTCAAGCAATAACTTCCCAATCCCCTTCTCAATCCAACCTACAGCACCTGATAACCATTATCTGCTTAATTTTGATTATTTTTATTTGTTCTTTTTATTATAAATGGCAGTAGATTATATTTTGGTATAGTTAAACAAACATGAAGTATATCTTACTCTAATACAGACCTCAGTCTTGTGAATGTACATGATGTTGAGATTCACTGTGTATTTATATATGTACATAGCAAAGTTATGTCAGATTCATTCGACTCTTTCCTGTTTCTAATGCCCTATCCTTACCTTCATTCTCCTTTGTCTAAGCCACTCAATTTCTATTCTTCCTCTGCTCCCCCATGTCGGTTAGCATCTACATATCAGAGGGGATATTTGACACTTAGTTGTTTGGGATTAGCTTATTTCGCTTAGTATGATAGTCTCCAGATTCATTTATTTACCATCAAATGTCATAAAGTCATTCTTCTTTATGGCTGAGTAATATTCCATTGTGTATATAAACCACATTTTCTTTATCCATTCATTTGTTAATGAGCATCTAGGTTGGTCTCATAGCTTAGCTATTGTGAATTGTGCTGCTATAACATTGATGAGGTTGCATGCATCACTGTAGTAAGCTGATTTTAACTCATTTGTATATATACCAAGGAGAGCAATAACTAGGTCAAGGAGTGATTCCATCCCTAGACACTGAAGTACTAAAAGTAAAATTTTAAAATCAATAAATAAAATGGTATCAAACTAAAAAGCTTCTTTACAGTAAAGAAAAATCAAGAACTTGAAGTGACAATCTATAGAATGGGAGAAAATCTTTGCTACCCACACCTCAGATAAGGCAAAAATTTCCAGGATATATAAAGAACTCACAAGCTTACCATCAAAACCAAAACAAAACAAAATAAAAAAACCAAGCAAACAACAAATAGGCAAAGGAACTAAACAGATACTCTCAAAAGAAAAAATAAGAATAGTCAACGACTACATTAAAAAATGTTTAATATCTAGCAATTCGACAAAAGCAAATTAAAACTACACTGAGATTTCACCTCACTCCAGTTAGCATGACAATTATCAAGAATACAAGTAACAATAAACATCATCGAGGATGTGGGGAAAAGGGTACACTCATACATTGCTAGTGGGACTGCAAATTGGTGCGACCATTATTTGCCTTTATGAATTCAATTTTGAGTTCACGTGATACTTGTATTTCTATGTGTCTTTTGCATCCATCTTTGTTGTCACAAATGATAAGATTTCCTTCTCTTTGAGGTTAACTAGTATTCTATTGTTTTCATTATTATATTTTCTTTTTCCATACAAGTGCTGATGGAGACTTCAGTTGATTCCCATATCCTGGTTATTATGAATAATCCTGCCGTGAACAGAGTTCTCTCTCTAACCTACTGATCCAGTTGTCCTTTGAATATATACCCAGAAGTGGAATTGCTAGATCACATGATGATAGTTCTAGTTTTAATTTTCTGAGGAAAATCCATATTCCTTACTAATTAATGCCCGCAGATACTGTGCACAGGTTCCTTTTTCTCCCTATCTTCACCAACCCTTGTCATATCTCATCATTTTAACAGTAACTATTTTAGCCATTTTGGTTTTAATTGGCAATTCCCTGATTAGTAATGTGGATCAATTTCTTCCTGTTAATGTTACTCATATGTATGCCTTCTCTCAAGGACTCTATTCAGTCCTTTACCCAATTTGTAAAATAGGGTTGTTTTCTTGCCATTGAGTTGTTTGAGTTTCTTATGTAATTTGGATATTAACTCCTATCAGAGGTATGGTTTGAAATATTTTCTCCTCCTCTGTGTCTCTTCACCACTGATTGTTGTCATTCTTGTGCTGATGCTTCTTAGTGTAATTTAATCCCATTTGTCTATTTTTGCTTTAGTTGTCTGTGATTTTAAGATCAGATCAAATTTTAAAAGAAATCATTGGTCAAACCAATATCATGAAACTTTTCACTATATTCTCCTTTAATAGTTCTAAAGTTTTAGGTTTTTGTTTAAGTCCTTAATTCATTTTGAGTTGATATTTTTAGATGGTATGAGAAAATTATCTAAAATTTAAATGCATATCAATTAACTAAAGGTGTAGAGAATTATTGGCATTCGTGTGTTCTAAAATGTTGGCATTATTTAAGAAACGATGACATGAATTTTCTTATATATTAGCAAGATTATATAATATAATTCTACTTCTGTGGTAACTGCAAATGGAAAAGTAATGGAAAATAATGTAAATTAGTTCAGAAAGTAAAAAAATGCAATAAATATGTGACTTATCAAACGAAGATTACATCAGAGTGGAAAAGAAACAAATGATGTGTAAATTAGAAAATAATTAGATGACAAATCTTAACTAATTTCTATGCATATATGCTTCCACTAAATATAAATGTTCTAAGAAATTCAGTTAAAGACAAACATTGTGAGAATATATAAAGCTGCTAATACTGACCTTCTCCTATCAACATTTATTGTTTCCTGGAATCTCAGCCCAATCTCCATTGCTGTGTGTGTTTTCTTGGAAGCATTCTTCAGGTAGAGCTTTCTTCTCTATCCATGTGGTTCTCAAGAGTAATATTCAAAAAATGACTGCCCAGAGTTGATCGATAAATAGCCCAAGCCATTCCCCTTTCAGAGTGTGGAAACTGTATCTGCAGTTTGCATTCTTTGCTGTCTGTCATAGACCCAAGTCAGATTAAGTTCAAGTTCTCTAGGGTAGCTTCTTTTCTCTAAATTACTAATTCCTGACAGTAATACATGCATCCTTGATTAAATAAATTGGGCATATTAAAATCCTTGTCTTCAGATCTTCTTAGGAAGCCCAAATAGTGTTAGAACATAAAAACATGAAATTGTCTGATACATATGTGAAATGGACCTTATATAAAAATATAAATTTTGAAAATAAAATTATAAAAATAGAATAAAAGCCCCAAAAGGGAAAAAAAAATCTTTGTGTAAATTAAGGTCAGAAGATTTTCTAGAAAATAATAAAGACCTTTCTAAATCAAAGATTTCAATTCTTCAAAAAGCTATATTATTCTGAATCTCTACAGTATTACTTCAGAAAGATAAATGTAATAAATCTAAATTTCCATAATATAGTTTCAAAATAATAAGGGAAATAATTATAGATTTCAAAGAATCAAGGACAAATCCATAAAATAATTGAGAAATTTAATGGACAGAAGAAAAAATTGTCTTCAACTATAAAAAAAAAAAAATCTGAGGAATACAAGTAGAAAATTGAACAATGCAAGGAGAGATCATGTAGAATAACTAGGAATACACAATTAAGAAACTTGACATATTTACATGTGTAGAATACCACATTGAACAATGACAGGGTTTATTGCCCAAATAAATACATAATGAATTTTAACAAATACAATCATATGCTGGGTCATAAAGGGAACTTTAATACATTTCAAAGGATTTATTTCACCAGAATATGTTATGACTTCTGATTAAAGAAGAATTAAACTAGAAATTAATGACAAAAATAAAACTATAAAAATCTCAAACTTATTAAACCTTAAACAAAGCATTTTTAAATAATTTATAAATCACAACAATAATTTATAAAACATAATGAAAATTAGCAACATTTTTAATCAAATTACAATAAGAGCACAACATATCAAAACTTGTTGCATGCAACTAAAGCAACACTTCAATGAGAAATTTACTTTATATGCATATTTTGGGAGACAAGGGAAAACTGGTTATCAATAATATAAACCTCTATATTAAAAAGTTCCAAGAAGAACAACAAATCTACACAAGGC
Source organism: Marmota monax (assembly GCF_021218885.2). NCBI lineage: Eukaryota > Metazoa > Chordata > Mammalia > Rodentia > Sciuridae > Marmota > Marmota monax. Next base: position 4,025,426 of record NW_026695198.1, on the reverse strand, counting down.
AGAAAAAAAGTTAATAAAAAAATGATGAAAGCAGAAGTCTGTGAAATAGAAAACAAATATGCTTCAGGAAAAAAAAATCACAAGAACCAAAAGTTGATTATTTAGAATAATCAAAAACATTCAGACATTTCTAGCAAAACTAATATGAAAAAAATGAGATAGGAAAATATTTTAGCAATGTAAACATTGGAAAAGAAGACATATTGCAGACCTATAGATTGAAACTAATGGAAGAATATCATTTTAAACTGCCAATGATCTCAAAAATGGATATGCAACAAGAAGAACATAGCTTACCAAAACTGAGAAAAGAAGAAATTAAAAAACTGAACACTACTATTGGAAATCATTCTTTTAAACCTCTCTTCAAAGAGAACACCAGGCCTCAGTAGCTTTATCAGTGAATTACATAAAAAATTAAAAACCGAACATTAATCTTTCTCAAACTCTACCAATAGCAGTAAAAAAAATGAAACACATTTAAAAATCTCTTCTGAGGTAAGCATATCCATAAAAAGAAAAATTCTTTAAAATTTAAAAATCAGTCTTTCTCATGAGCATTAATACAAATCTCTTAAACCAATTAGTAAATTCCATACAATAATAAAGATATGATATGTAAAAGATACTATATACTGACTAAATTATTACTCTTAATTGAGTATTTTAAACAAGAAAATCCATCAATAATAATAATGCAGAGGAAAAAAAAACAGAAATCATGTTATCTCATTCATATAATAAAATTCAGAACCCAATCATAAGGAAAAAAAATTAACATCTAAGAATAGAAAGGGATCTCCTTAAAAAATAAGGAGTATAAACCTTGATTTTGGACTTGGTTTTGTTACATTGAAATATAATTTTAGAAATATTACACGGAAACTGTATCTAGATTCACCACTTGTGTTGTCTTAGGGTTTGTGTGCAAGAACACATGTTGGGATATAGTTTTAATGGCAGGACCCATTTTGTCTGTGCTTTGCTATTTTATTTATTTATTTGTTTCCTGTCCCCACATAATTTTCCCTGGTGAGTGTTGTGACGATCTCTTCTGGAATGAAGAACTGTCTCCCACCGTTTCTGGGAATGCTTTGAAAAGAAGCACTCAGCTATCGGCCCACCACAGGAGCAGTCCCAAATAGAGTGTGTGTCCACATGCAAGGTCTAAGCTGCATGGACCTTATAACCCATCCTCTCCACCTGGGACAGTTGTAAATGGTGGTCCCTCCTCAGAACTCCTACAGGTGAGAAGTCCACTGAATCTGCTTCAGAGATCATTTTCTTCTTTGTCTACCCAGTTGCTCTTCTTTGTTCTTCCCTTCCAGGATTTTTGCTCCCAGAAACACTTCTTGACATGTTTGCCCTACAGTACTCCATTACTCCCCAGCTGAGCCAGCTTCCTGGAGAACCCAGCAGGATGAATCTTTGTGGTGGTTTGTTTTGTTTTGTTTTGTTTTGTGGTTGGCTATTAATTAGTCCATAGGTTTTACAGGCCGTAATTCCCCTGCTCCATTTTACATATTTATACTTTACTCTATGACACCAAAATACCAAACGTCTTGTCAGGTACTAATTTAATATCCCTTTGTATTTTGTTCTCACAGTAATAGATAGCCAAGAGTAGAATTTCTAGAGCACAGTTTAAGTGTATGTGTGTGTGCTCCCCCCCCACACACACACACAGAGGCACAGATTATATTGTTACATGTATCTGGAAATTTTATATACTTCCAAACACCATTTTGCTGATCTGTAACATACAATTCTGCCAGTTTGCAACACATTATCAACCTACTTGTAATAGCAGCTTTCCTAGCACCTCACATAATTACATATGATGTTTTCACTTAAAAAAAAAAATAAGAGATATAAACTGAAAACCTCATTTTTTTCTTTGGTATGTAATTGTAATCACTAGTAAAATTGATTCTAAAAAATTATGCTACTTTCTTAGTAAAATCACTATCAAAGTACACAGGATAAAATAAAATATTACATGAATGTTAAAACATTGTTTTTATTTTTATTTTCTCTAAAGCCTTGTTGAAGGCCTACTTTTCTACAAGGCTTTTTTCCTAGAAATTAATGGTATTGAACCCCATAATTATATTACAGATGTTTTATACTGTAGATTTTTTTTTCATTCAAACATATTATCAACCTCAAATATTAAATATACCATTTATTAAACATAATTACTAGGGAAACACCTCAATATTAGAAATCTGTTAGCCTCAGTTTCAGTGTTTTCTAGTATGTCCAGCTTCCCTAACCCTGTTTCCTATCAGCATAAATGAAGATAGCAATATCCACCTATAGCAAATACATAAACACTAAATTTTGTTTTACATCTAGAGTAATGTTCACTCTGTAGTACAGGTTCATGATTCACCTTGTGGAAAAAAGAGAGGTCCTGGGTCAGATTTAAAGGAAAAACGTATATACATTGATGTACAGTATGAGAAAAGGTATAAAATTGCCATAGGTAGGGCATCCTATAGGACAGCGGTTCTGAATGAGAGCTAAGAAAAATGTGTGCACACTAAAAATCTCGGCTTCTTATGAGGTTAGCTCAGAAGGCTTGGGACTTTGTGTAACTAGTTATATATGTTTCTTAACCTCTCTTATAGGTCTGTTATAAGTGCATCCCCTACAGGCCTGTTAAGATGTTAGCACCTACCCCTGGGGTAGATGCTACTTGGTGGTACTCTAGATCCAATGTAAGTCTGAGTTCCTGAGATGTTAAATAGACTCACGGGCACAGAGAGAAATACAAATATGAGATTGTGGAACAAATAAGTCTTTCTTGATAAGGGGGCTGCCCCTTCAGTCAGGCAACTGCTCAGTCTCAATGGCACTTGGTTATAATGTATTGAAGAAAATATTGTAACAACATGATTTACCTAGAAATTCTAGTTCAAAGAGTACCTGGGGTAAAGAGGAATCATTTTTCATCACATGGGTTCCTAATATCATGTCAAGGAGATTATTTAAATGTAAGTCAAAATTCAAAGACTAATTTAATCTGCCTTGGAAAAAAAAATCTCTATGAAAATGTTTTTATGTAATAACATTATAAGGTATCAAATGGTTTCTTTATAGAGATTAAACCAGAACTTTGAGGATAAATGTATAAATCGTTTTCCTCTGAATCAGACTTTAACCTACATTCATATCATTCTATATAATCTATTCGTTAAATTCAAGCAGTGTTTAGTGAGGAGCTATGGACCTCACAGGAGCAACACACCTAAGAGAAACAACTCATGTGTGAGCACGTGGGCTTCAAAACGGGGAAAACTGGGGCACATTTTGTAATACAGTAATAGCAATGAGAAGTTGAATGAATACAAAAAGTAGAGAATTTGAGGTGAGAGACAGGAAAAATTAGGAACAGGAAGGGAAGTAGGATCAATAGCAAAGTGAAGATGAGATATTTTCCACCAAGACGAATGGAAAGAAGAAAAAGTTGAGCATAAAAACGGAGTTGTCATGAGTATTTTGAGAATGTTGATTCCGTACCTAGCTATGCACCTAGCACATGTAGATGTTCAGTGAACATCCACTGAGTAAATGAAAGAATAAACTTTGAAATTAAATCTCTACATAAATTCCTCTTATAACAACACTGAGAAAGCACCTAAAAGACAAGAGAACAATTCATAATGTCAGATGAATGGATATACAAGTCTGTGATAATGATTCACAGTCAAATGACAAAGTCTATGAAAAATATCAAATAACTATACAACAAAGTTTCTCATAGCTTCTCATTCGTATGAACCCTGGGAATTTTATGTCATTAAAAGTAATCCAAAACTTCTGAAAAGGTGTGAATGTTAAATACTCCAGTGCCTCTTAAGCTGTGATAGGCAATTCATTTGGAACCCTGTGTTTCACTTGTTTCACTCTCAGTCTCATTCAGACTCTAATAAGTAGAAGTAGTTGAAGCTGAGTGAGAAGATACATTTAAGTGACTCATGAGAACCAAAGGACACATGTTCTAGATTTTGGTCCCTTCCTAGTACTTGTGGATAGTTATCACTATAGCAAACTGAGTAAAGCTGATATTTAATTTGATTCTGCTGAAAGAAGTGGATCCCAGTGCATTCTACACAGTCTATGGATTTGGGAAAGACCATGTGGGTCACAGGGCTCAGAGGGTTGTATATAAAAAGGAAGCATGCAGAGGTGATTAATCCTAAAGTTATTTTGTACTTGGAAAAACACAGGTGAAGGAGATTCTTAAGTGAGACTGGACTTCCAGTTCTGACCTCATACTTAGCTGGTGACATTGGTCAAATCATTAAAGCCTTTCAAAGCTTACACTTTGCTTTATTTAAAATAGAGATTGATGGGACTTCTTGCAGGACTAATAAAAGTGTTAGAAATAATATATTTAAAGCACTTGCACACAGGAGGGAATATTGTGTGAGTTTATAAATCATAGGTGCCCTTAGTAGAAGTAGTAGCATTAATAACCTAATTCTTTCAACCCATGATGAAACTGATATCAAGATTGATTCTCAGCAATTTCAGCTGTCCTATCCTAAGGAATATTCTTGCCCTGGCACCAATATAAATTCTATGCTTGGCCCTGATTTTGAAATCTGACATTCTGTATATTCAAAATTTAAAGTTTTACAAACAAACTGAGAAATGTCACGACACTCATCCTGGATTTCCCACCCCTATGGGTGAGCCATATGCACTATATTCTCTAGGACAACAATATAATTACTTGCATAATTATTGCTTTGAGTCTCATTTCCTATGTGACTGAAAGAAATTACTGCTCCTTAATAATTCAGTCCCTGCTTAAGTGGCCTATTTATAATTTAGGAAGAGACGGATAAAGGGATAAAGGGAATATTAGCTTGGGGCATGGGAAAAAGGGTCTCCCACCTTCCAAGCATTGATATGAACAAAGTTGCCCTCCTACAGTATCTAACTTTGAAAATAATGGTCGAGAATTAAAAGAGAGTACATCAGTCATGCTTTACACAAAAAATGTAAACTGCATCACACAAAAAATGTTCTCAGTGCTATTTTATTTCAAGGCATCTTCAAACTTAAGCAGGGTTAGCAATTTTCCTTTGCATGGTATCTATGTCTTTGAAAATATCAGTGTTTAATATTTTAAAAGTTACATATCTTTCTTTATAAAGTTTAGTAAAGACTCTGTAAATGTATTTAATTTTCTGCTCACATTTTCATCAAGCAGATGGCTGTGCACTGGAAACCAGTAAAGATAAAGTAAGGAGGGCTGGAGGACTGATGAGGAATGACAGACAAAGGTAACAGTTCTAATGGCAGCAATAGATGGCATTAAAACGTACAATCTTTTTATTTTATATGTAAATCCTTTCAGGATCCACCTGATCCAGTAGTGGAAATCCAGAAAATAAAAGAACTTTTAGCTCAATAGAATATCACAGTATTGCAAAGAATACCATGATGCTATTCATTCTTAAGAAAGGAAAGGATCATTTCTTTGGCGAAATCCACGGAAAACATTTAGGATATCTTGCTTATCCTTGCACCAATAACTGCCTTCCTCTCACTTCATAAGAAATGTTTGTTTGTACCTGTTTTAGCCATTTGGACTTGACCCAGTTGGACAAATTGGAGTCTTTTTTTTTTCCTTGGAACTTTAAGTTATATCTAAGAAATTCCAGATTCCATTTGAGCTGCTTTATGAAATAGTGATATGATAACATCAATATCATGGCCAACTCCTGCCTGTTGTGCGGTAGACAAAGCAATTGTCCAAAGAAAACATAACAGAGAGATGGAGAGAGCACACTGTGGGTTCCTAGTTATAGCAATTTTCTACTCTAGCCCTTTCCTAAGATCCGGCTGAATTAACTAAGACACCCATTATTTTAATTACCCACTGATCTGTAAAAGTCAAACTGCCTTCTGTTATTTATGTTGAGAGGACTTCTAAGAAGTGATGAAATTTGAGAACATGATGTTAAGCAAAATAAGCCAAACTCAGAGAGTCAAGGGTAATATGTTTCCTCTCAAATGTGAAAGCTAGAGAAAAAAAGGAGGGGAAAGAAAGTGTTGTATTGGAAATCTCATGAAAAGAGAAGAGAGAGCAGTAGAACAGAGGCAGGAGATGGAGAGGAAGGAGGGGAGAGAAAGGCTCGGTATTACGGAACAATGTTGACCAGATTGTATTGTTACAGTGTGTGCATGTACAAATATGTATGAGTACGTTTCTACTATCATGTATAATTATAATATATGTATAAAATATGAATACATAAAAAAGAAATGATGAGTTATTTCTGCTCAGAGAATGAATAAGGATTTAAAACTGAGCAAAACTTTGAAATGTGATTGGATGATAATGAACTTAGCTACAAGTATTATGAGTGATAAAAGAGTATACCTTTAAAAAGCAGAAAGGAAAAAGTGTGGGTGATTTTGGAAAAGTGGTTATTTTGGTGTAAAATTACATAGTGTGAAGTGGGGATAAAAAGAGAAAAAAAATGAGTAAAATAAAGTTACAGTCAAATAGCTAAAGATTGTAGATTTGTAAAATTTTTTTTTTCTATCACTGATGACAGTTCACTAAAGTTTATGATAATGGGCAGGAAAAGCAGGAAAGATGGTTGGGAGGAGAAAGGAAAGAAGAAAAGAAATTTCCCTTTTATAACTTTGCACAAATTATCTGCTTCCAAGTTTCATATTACTTCCTTCTTTTTTTTCTACACTCATTTAAAATTGATCTCTATAACTTGGATCTTGGCAAATTGAATATAACTGAGAACAATTTTAGAAATGCAAATTGGGAGATGGATTTATAACTGTAATTCCACCATTATTTTTCTGTGTGGTAATAAGGTGCCTATTTAATACTAAAATCAGATTGTTTCACCTTTTATTATTTACTTAACTCTAATTTACAGATGACTGACTGCAAATCAGAAGAGAAAAGTCACCTGGCCAAGAAGTCTCAGTGGGAAATTTTAGAGCAGGTGAAAACTCACCTCAGTCAGGAGTAGGAAAAGAGAAATAGAGGGGCTAAGATTTGATTTAGATGTTAAAGATCAAAGATACAGGAGTTGAGAAGAGGAGGCAGATATGATGCAGAGGCAGTGACATGAGAGTGAGAAACTCTCTCAACAGTCTTTGTCACTTACCAGTTCTGTGACTCAGAAAAGGACAGGCTAATCTGTTGAGGTCTGGATCTCCTGTCTGAACAATGGAAATTCTTTTCTCTAAGTATTTCAAAGACTACTTAAAAAATTAAATGGCTAAGTGGAAAAAAATCTAATAGCCAAAGGTTCACAGTAGGATAGCCCCACAAATGTATTAGACAATAGAATCTGTGTATTGTGCAATAAAAATGAGGAACACAGAGAAACACCATTGAAAAATAAGATGGGTTCAGAGCATGGCGGTGAAAACCAGGGTTGGATAATCCATGTAAAAAGTTTAACATATTTAGTATCTTTTGCCCCACATATCTGCACTGGATACTCCACCTGATATTTGGTCACTTAGTACCCATCTCAGTTATCAGATCTACTTCACTTTGGTGATATAGCAGTATTTGTGTTAAAATAACAATTGTTTTACTTAATAATCACCTTCAAGGGTAAGAATGGAGATACTGGCAATTGTATGGCATAATATTATTATAGTCTTACAATTGTTACAATGTTATTTTAATATCATCGATAGTTAATATTATTAATGTTATTAATAATAACATTGTAACAATTGTAAGACATACTTTAAGAAAATATAAATTAAATTGAACTTATTTAATTTAATTGGGGATTAATAACATTAATATTAATAAAATTGTAACAATTATAAGAATATACTATGATAAAATTGCTGATTAAAGAAATTTAATTTATAAAGTGAATTTTTAAAAGAAGATTAGCAACAATAACTAATAATAACATTGTAACAATTTATAAATGAAACTTAATCATAGGTGTTTATATGCTGGTAAAAAATAGTATCTTCTGAGTTAGATACTATCCACAGTTACAGGAATCCCCTAGAGGTCTTGGAATGTACCCCCATAGTAAATAATACACATATGTTTTTCATCTGTGCTTTTTCAGATCTTCTCCTGAATTAGATTATAAGCACTTCGTTTGACATATTAGTATCTTTTTGGTCAGTGAATATGTAAATAAACCTTTTCATGATGATGCTGGTTTCTACAAGGTGGTAATGGTATTTTAGATGAGTAGGTTTCCTATGAAGCTTGTCTAATCTGAGTAATGGTGTTATCACAGGCTCTCTATGTTTATTGAGCAGAGTAGGCTGAGTATTTAATGAAGATTAAAGAAACAAGCAGGCTTATTTGGGTCAGGAAATAAACAATTTCTAAATGGTTTCTTAGCAACCCTCCTAAGTTCACACTGCTCTCTGAGGTCTAGTTGACTGCCGCAGGGGTGTGTATGCTTTGGGAAGATGTAGGTTAGAATGTCAGAGCGTGTTTAGCTTTTGTTGAAAATTTCTATATATCCTCCATGTGAAGCCAACAAATAAACAACCAATTCCTGCAACTCCGTAGGTCCCTTTAGCTTATTTCTAAAGTTCCAGAAAAAAGGTTTCAGATTTACAATAACTCTATGCTTCTTCTATGTAAAGATTTTTGCACAAGGTATAAAAGATCAGAGAAATCTTAAGTCCTCGAGGAGTGACAGTCTGTCCTTGTGTTGTCAGGCATAAGTGCACACAGTCATCACCAACTTTACTGAAACTTTACTGATAATTAGACTAAATTTCCATAGATAAGGAAACATCATTTTAATTTCTGTACTTGAGGAAAGACAGGTAGTAGTCGTAGTTCAATAAATTTTCACTTTAAATTTATTCCCAAGTATGCACTCAACCCACAGTGTGCTAGACTGAGTATTAAGATCCAGGGATATGGGCTGGGGTTGTGGCTTAGCAGTAGAGTGCTCGCTTCACACATGCAAGACCCTGGTTCGATCCTCAGCACCACATAAAAATAAATGAATAAAATAAAGGTATTGTGTCTGACTACAACTAAAAAGAAAAAAAATTAAAAAAAAAAACAGATCCAGGGATACAAGTAAGAATGAGATAGCAGTGATTACAGGCTTTTCATGAAATCAGTCACACAGAACAGTGACATGGGGGATAGCATATGAAAGTCCCCTATTTAGAAAAATGAAAGAAACAATTCGAGCATGAATAAATGGATTCATGTACTTAACACACACACACACACACACCCTTGAAGCTGAGTTCTTTATGTAAAAGATAATCTCCTCATGAAAGGCAGCTTAGCTGGATAATTTTTTAGATCTTATTATTTGACTTCAATTTTGAGCATAGCTTTTTTGGTTTTTGTTTGAGGCTTCTTATGACTTAACATAGCCATCTCCTACAAATCCAAAGCACAGAGCCAGGCAGAGCCTCAATTGCAGGTTTCTCTCCAGTGGCTGCCATGGATGACTTCAATATGTCACCAGGGCTGTGCTTACAGAAAGCCGCATCCTAAAAACTTTCACTCCGCTTTAAAGAAAAACCATATTGTTCATTTTTCACTACGCAGCCAGTCTTTGTAAATATGTTTGATACTTGAGTTTACTAAGTACTTGAGTGTTCTGTTTTAGGATGCCCGATATAAAGCAGTGGAGGAACACATTGAGTTAGTGGTCGAGAGAATGGGCTTTGGATGAAGCCTTCTTGGGTTCAAATGCTGTCCTTCCAACTTACACATTTTTAGGCAGGCAGGTTGCTCTACCCCTCTGTGACTCGGTTTCTCCATGCCTGCAGGTTTTTCTACTGTTCCTCTATTCATTCTCTCCCATTCATGATTTCCCTCTTTCTCACCCTAGCTACCCCTTGATCTTGATATGTACTGGGTGGGGTCTCACCCATGGGCTCTGCGAAGGTCCAATGATTTAATGTTACAAGACAATTATTACAGTACCTGGCTCTGGTGTGGGCTATTAATTAAAACATTTAATGCTAGAATTCTTTTCCTGAGCCTTAATAGCTATATTTTTAAAAACCCCTTTGATTATTCTTAGACCTGCCATTAAATAGTGGATGTTCTTCAAATTCATTCCAGCAGTTTTAAGAGTCAATTGTGTTTCAAGCTCTGTACTGGGAGCAATTTTATTTCAAGTTCTTTTCTTATTGACCACCCTTCAAGCAGCTGTTAGGTTTTTAATCTAAATTTAAGGTATTCCCCAAACTGTTTTATATCTGCATTTATACTAAAGGCTCTTGATACTGACTCACTGTTCATAAAGTCAATAATTGCATGATAAAGGGGTTGATTTAGTTGTATATTCTTATATTACAGCAGTTTAAAAATATTAACAAGGGCTTAACAAAACATTTTTCAGTTGGCCCTTCCCTATATAAGAGCTTTGGAGCTAATGCCCCTCTTTGGTTCCTGAAGTCCTCCTGAAGCCAGGGCAAGAAAAAGGCTGTCAGAATGAATTCTCATGGTTGTCTATACTTCTTTTTTTTCTTTGTTTGTTTTGAAGAAATTTTTTTTTTAATTTTTGTTGGTTGTTCAAAACATTACATAGTTCTTGATATATCATATTTCACACTTTGATTCAAGTGGGTTATGAACTCCCATTTTTACCCCATATACACATTGCAAAATCACATAGGTTACACATCCATTGATTTACATATTGCCATACTAGTGTCTCTTGTGTTCTGCTGCCTTTCCTGTCTTCTACTTACCGCGCCCCTCCCCTCCCATCTTCTCTCTCTACCCCCTCTACTGAAAATTCATTTCTCCCCCTTGTATTTTTTCCCTTTCCCCTCACTTCCTCTTGTACGTAATTTTGTATAACCCTGAGGGTCTCCTTCCATTTCCATGCAATTTCCCTTCTCTCTCCCTTTCCCTCCCACCTCTCATCCCTGTTTAATGTTAATCTTCTTCTCATGCTCTTTGTCCCTACTCTGTTCTTAGTTACTCTCCTTATATCAAAGAAGACATTTGGCATTTGTTTTTTAGGGATTGGCTAGCTTCACTTAGCATAATCTGCTCTAATGCCATCCATTTCCCTGAAAATTCTATGATTTTGTCATTTTTTAATGCAGAGTAATACTCCATTGTGTATAAACGCCACATTTTTTTATCCATTCATCTATTGAAGGGCATCTAGGTTGGTTCCACAGTCTAGCTATTGTGAATTGTGCTGCTATGAACATCGATGTAGCAGTGTCCCTGTAGCATGCTCTTTTTAGGTCTTTCGGGAATAGACTGATAAGGGGAATAGCTGGGTCAAATGGTGGTTCCATTCCCAGCTTTCCAAGAAATCTCCATACTGCTTTCCAAATTGGCTGCACCAATTTGCAGTCCCACCAGCAATGTACAAGTGTACCCTTTTCCCCACATCCTCGCCAGCACTTGTTATTGTTTGACTTCATAATGGCTGCCAATCTTACTGGAGTGAGATGGTATCTTAGGGTGGTTTTGATTTGCATTTCTCTGACAGCTAGAGATGGTGAGCATTTTTTCATGTACTTGTTGATTGATTGTATGTCCTCCTCTGAGAAGTGTCTGTTCAGGTCCTTGGCCCATTTCTTGATTGGGTTATTTGTTATCTTATTGTCTAATTTTTTGAGTTCTTTGTATACTCTGGATATTAGGGCTCTATCTGAAGTGTGAGGAGTAAAGATTTGTTCCCAGGATGTAGGCTCCCTATTTACCTCTCTTATTGTTTCTTTTGCTGAGAAAAAACTTTTTAGTTTGAGTAAGTCCCATTTGTTCATTCTAGTTATTAACTCTTGTGCTATGGGTGTCCTATTGAGGAATTTGGAGCCCGACCCCACAGTATGTAGATTGTAGCCAACTTTTTCTTCTATCAGATGCAGTGTTTCTGATTTGATATCAAGCTCCTTGATCCATTTTGAGTTAACTTTTGTGCATGGCGAGAGGAAGGGATTCAGTTTCATTTTGTTGCATATGGATTTCCAGTTTTCCCAGCACCATTTGTTGAGGATGCTATCCTTCCTCCATTGCATGCTTTTAGCCCCTTTATTGAATATAAGATAGTTGTAATTTTGTGGATTGTTCTCTGTGTCCTCTATTCTGTACCATTGGTCCACCCGCCTGTTTTGGTACCAGTACCATGCTGTTTTTGTTACTATTGCTCTGTAGTATAGTTTGAAGTCTGGTATCGCTATACCGCCTGATTCACACTTCTTGCTTAGCATTGTTTTTTGCTATTCTGGGTCTTTTATTTTTCCATATGAATTTCATGATTGCTGTCTCTATTTCTACAAGAAATGCCTTTGGGATTTTGATTGGCATTGCACTAAACCTATAGAGAACTTTTGGTAATATCGCCATTTTGATGATGTTAGTTCTGCCTATCCATGAACAGGATATATTTTTTCCGTCTTCTAAGATCTTCTTCTATTTCTCTCTTTAGGGTTCTGTAGTTTTCATTGTATAAGTCTTTCACCTCTTTTGTTAGGTTGATTCCCAAGTATTTTATTTTTTTGAGGATATTGTGAATGGAGTGGTTGTCCTCATTTCCATTTCAGAGGATTTCTCACTGATATACAGGAATGCCTTTGATTTATGCGTGTTGATTTTATATCCTGCCACTTTGCTGAATTCATTTATTAGCTCTAATAGTTTCTTTGTAGACCCTTTTGGGTCTGCTAGGTATAGAATCATGTGTTCTGCAAATAGTGATAATTTAAGTTCTTCTTTTCCTATTTTTATGCCTTTAATTTCTTTCATCTGTCTAATTGCTCTGGCCAGTGTTTCGAGAACTATGTTGAACAGAAGTGGTGAGAGAGGGCATCCCTGTCTTGTTCCAGATTTTAGAGGGAATGCCTTCAATTTTTCTCCATTCAGAATGATGCTAGCCTGAGGCTTAGCATAGATTGCTTTTACAATATTGAGGTATGTTCCTGTTATCCCTAGTTTTTCTAGAGTTTTGAACATAAAGGGATGCTGTACTTTGTCGAATGCTTTTTCCACATCTATCGAGATGATCATATGGTTCTTATTTTTGAGTCTATTGATGTGGTGAATAACATTTATTGATTTCCGTATATTGAACCAGCCTTGCATCCCAGGGATGAATCCTAATTGATCATGGTGCACAATTTTTTTGATATGTTTTTCTATCCGATTTGCCAGAATTTTATTGAGGATTTTTGCATCCAGGTTCATTAGAGATATTGGTCTGCAGTTTTCTTTCTTTGAAGTGTCTTTGTCTGGTTTAGGAATCAGGGTGATGTTGGCCTCGTAGAATGAATTTGGAAGTTCTCCCTCTTTTTCTATTTCCTGAAATAGCTTGAAAAGTATTGGTATTAGTTCCTCTTTAAAGGTTTTGTGAAACTCTGCTGTATACCCATCCGGTCCTGGGCTTTTCTTAGTTGGTAGTCTTTTGATGGTTTCTTCTATTTCCTCAATTGATATTGGTCTGTTTAGGTTGTCTATATCCTCCTGACTCAATCTGGACAGATCATATGACTTAAGAAATTTATCGATCCCTTCAGTATCTTCTATTTTATTGGAGTATAAGGATTCAAAATAATTTCTGATTATCTTCTGTATTTCTGAAGTGTCTGTTGTGTTATTGCGTTTTTCATCCCGTATGCTAGTAATTTGAGTTCTCTCTCTTCTTCTCTTCGCTAGCATGGCTAAGGGTCTGTCGATTTTATTTATTTTTTCAAAGAACCAACTTTTAGTTTTGTCAATTTTTTCAATTGTTTCTTTTGTTTCGATTTCATTAATTTCAGCTCTGATTTTAATTATTTCTTGCCTTCTACTTCTTTTGCTGTTGTTTTGCTCTTCTTTTTCTAGGATTTTGAGATGAAGTATGAGATCATTTATTTGTTGGTTTTTTCTTTTGTTAAGGAATGAACTGCAAGCAATGAATTTTCCTCTTAGAACTGCTTTCAATGTGTCCCATAAATTCCGATATGTTGTGTCTGTGTTTTCATTTATCTCTAAGAATTTTTTAATTTCCTCCTTGATGTCTTCTATAACCCTTTGATCATTCAGTAATGTATTGTTCATTCTCCAAGTGATGCATGATTTTTCCTTCCTTCTTTTATCATTGATTTTCAGTTTCATTCCATTATGATCAGATAAGATGCATGGTATTATCTCTACTCCTTTATATTGTCTAAGAGTTGCCCTGTGACATAATATATGATCTATTTTTGAGAAGGGTCCATGTGCTGCTGAGAAAAAAGTGTAACTGCTTGATGTTGGGTGGTATATTCTATATATGTCAATTAAGTCTACGTTATTAATTGTGTTATTGAGTTCTATAGTTTCCTTATTCAACTTTTGTTTGGAAGATCTGTCCAGTGGCGAGAAAGGTGTGTTGAAGTCTCCCATGATTTTTGTATGGTGGTCTATTAGACTCTTGAACTTGAGAAGAGTTTGTTTGATGAACATAGCTGCACCATTGTTTGGGGCATATATATTTATGATTGTTATGTCTTGTTGGTGTATGGCTCCCTTAAGCAGTATGTAGTGTCCCTCTTTATCCCTTTTGATTAACTTGTCTTGAAATCTATTTTATTTGATTTGAGTATGGACACTCCTGCTTGTTTCCGAAGTCCATATGAGTGATATGATTTTTCCCAACCTTTCACCTTCAGTCTCTGTATGTCTTATCCTATCAAATGTGTCTCCTGCAGGCAGCATATTGTTGGGTCTTGTTTTGTAATCCATTCTACTAGCCTGTGTCTCTTAATTGGTGAGTTTAAGCCATTACCATTTAGGGTTATTATTGAGATATGTGTTGTTCTTCCAGCCATATTTGTTTATTTAAGTTACTAAACATGGTTTGTTTTCCTCTTTGATTATTTTCCCCCCTTTAGTGTCCTACCTCCCACTGTTGGTTTTCATTGTTATTTTCCATTTCCTCTTCCTGTAATGTTTTGCCGAGGATGTTTTGAAGAGATGGTTTTCCTAGCTGCAAATTCTTTTACTGTTTGTTTATCGTGGAAAGTTTTAATTTCATCTTCCATCCTGAAGCTTAATTTCGCTGGATACACAATTCTTGGTTGGAACCCATTTTCTTTCAGTGTTTGAAATATGTTATTCCAGGATCTTCTAGCTTTCAGAGTCTGTGTTGAAAGATCAGCTGTTATCCTGATTGGTTTACCCCTAAATGTAATCTGCTTCCTTTCTCTTGTAGCTTTTAAAATTCTCTCCTTATTCTGTATGTTGGGCATCTTCATTATAATGTGTCTAGGTGTGGATCTCTTATGATTTTGCACATTCGGCGTCCTGTAGGCTTCTAGGATTTGGGATTCTGTCTCATTCTTCAAGTATGAGAATTTTTCTCATATTATTTCATTGAATAGATTGCTCATTCCTTTGGTTTGGACCTCTATACCTTCCTGTATCCCAATGACTCTTAAGTTTGGTCTCTTTATGTTATCCCATATTTCTTGGATGTTCTGCTCATGGTTTCTTAACAGTCTTGCTGAGCTGTCTATGTTCTTTTCAAGTTGAAATACTTTGTCTTCATTGTCTGATGTTCTATCTTCTAAGTGTTCTACTCTGCTGGTAGTATTCTCAATTGAGTTTTTAAGTTGGTTTATTGCTTCCTGCATTTTAGGATTTCTGTTTGTTTGTTTTTTATAACTTCTATCTCCCTGTATAGTTGATCTTTTGCTTCTTGGATTTGTTTATGTAATTCATTGTCGAAGTGATCTTTCATTGTCTGATTTTGCTGTCTAATGTCTTCCTTGAGACTCCAGATCATCTGAAGCATGTATATCCTGAATTCTTTATCTGACATTCCATTGACTGCAGCTATTACCTCTTCTAAAGTTGCGTTGACCTGCATTGCTTGTGGTCCTTTCTTTCCTTGTCTTTTCATACTGCTCACGTTTCTTTCTGCTTGGTGAAACTGTTTTGTTATTGAAATTTCCCCCCTATATATTTATATTGCTCTTGTATAGTTGAAAAGTCTCCTTTGCAGAGATGGGCGGCAGCTGTGCTCCTTCTCCAATTGGGGTGATCTGTCTACCACGCTGACAGGCCGCTGGGTCTGTTCTGTCGGTCCGTCGCAGGTCTGCCTACCTTGCAGGCGCGGCCGGCGGCTCTGCTCTGCCCCTCCTCCAATTGGTGTGACGTGTCTACCATGCCGGCGGGTCGCTGGGCCTGTTCTGGGCCCAGGCAGCAGCTCTGCTCTGCCCCCACTCCAATTGGGGTGACGTGACTACCACGCCGGCGGGCTGCTTGGCCTGTTCCGGGCAGGGGCGAGGGCTCTGCTCTGCCCCTACTCCAATTGGGGTGATGTGTGTGCCACGCGGGCAGGTCGCTAGGCCTGTTCCGCCGGTCGGTTGCAGGTCTGCCTACCTTTCGGGCTCGGGTGGCGGCTCTGCTCTGCCCCTACTCCAATTGGGGTGACATGACTACCATGCCGGCGGGTGGCTGGGCCTGTTCCGGGCGCGGGCGAGGGCTCTGCTCTGTCCCTACTCCAATTAGGGTGACGTGACTACCACGCCAGTGGGTCACTGGGCCTGTTACGGGTGTGGGCAGCGGCTCTGCTCGGCCCCTACTCCAATTGGGTTGACGTGACTACCACGCGTCTATACTTCTTATATAGCACACACCAAAGGCAAGACACTGTCGTTGTTCTAGATCCATGTTAGGCTCTTGCAATGCCTGTTGGCTAGTACAGTAGTGAAACATGCTCAAACCTAACTCATACAGCAAGAGTCCCTGTGAGAAATAGGGTTACATATCTAGAAATTTTAAAAAATCAGAAAAAAATCAAAATCCAAGCCACAAAATCCATATATTTTACAGATAACAGTGCCACAAGAGTTTCTTCCAGTCATATGTAGATTTTTTGATCACATAATTTTAATATTTGAAGTTTTACAATGTACATACTCAAAATATAATGACTTATGTTCCCTATGATGACAAATATTTTAAAAGACATTTTTAGTTTAAGGAGTCATATAAATATGAAAAAAATAGAATTTACTACAAAATATACTTGAGTTATTTGTTTATTATGTTTTTTTGGGGGGAGGGTTCTGATATCAATTTCTTGTGCCTCCTGAGAAAATTGGCTTAGATGGTATTATTTCTAAAAAATACCAGAGAGCTTTCACCATGGAAGTTTATATGTATGTATATGTTTACTTATTTATTATTGTAAATGGTTCTGGGATTTTGGAAAATTATTCATAAAACATAAAATGTTGTAACTTTTTCAACATCATATAGAGTGAATGAAATGTATCATCAAGTTTGGTCTTATACAATATTAACATCTCTCTAGACGAACATAACCCTGTATTTGGACATTTCATTTGAAATCCTTTCATTAGCAATAATGCTACACTGTGGCATGTCATCTATCTTATGAGCACTTAATCATTTTCAATCAGGATGCAAAGTAAGTGTCTTTGAATCTAAAGCCACAACAAAATAAAACCTCAAAAAAACAAAATATCACCAAATATTTTCTATTTTTTTTTAGGTGTCAAGGCTAAATAAACCTAGAGGCTTAAAGCATTCAATAATCTTCATGTGTAATTTCTTTTACTTTGGCAAATTCTATGGGACTTGTGAAAAAACCCCTGAAATACTCTCATAGATATGAGTAAATATATTAAAATGAATATTCTCAACCCCCCAAAAAATAAGTTGGTGAGATAATGAATTAGTTAGCCTGATTGAATCTTTCTATGATGTATACACAGATCCAAACTTCACAGTGTACCCCATAAATATACAAAAATATTATTTGTCAATTAAGTATACACAAATATTTAATTTAAAAGCTCACTTTAATTTTGTGTTTATATCATATAGCATTGTGTCTATATTTCAGATTAAGAAATTACTCTTAAAATCATGAAAGAACATAATTTTCCTTTAGTCGAAAGCATAGTCAACACTTGACAACCCAAGATTATCAAGCCCTTATTCTTAAATTGTCCTCTGTCTTTCCCTTCTCTTTCCCTGCTCTTTGAATACTATTTTTTAGTATACACGCTTTACACTCCTTTTGCTAAATTTATTCGTATTTTTTTCTATGACTGTAAATAAAATTTTTTCTTGTTCAAATTTGGGGTCATTCATTGCTAGTGTATAAGTATATTTGATATTTGTATATGAACTGAGCACCCTAAATTCTTGTTAAACTTTTATGTTAGTCTTAGTGGATTTTGGGCAGTTGACTTAGAATTTTACATGTAAAAGATAATGCAAGCCGAAAATACTAATAAATTTGATTATTCTTTTTATCATGATGGTTTTTCTTTTTGAAGTTTTATTTTCTTTTAATTGACACATAACATTTATCCATATATAGAAAGTACATTATGAGATATATATATCTATATACACACAAACACACATATGTTATTTAATGATTATATCAGGGCAATTAGTATATCTACATCAAAAATTTATCAATTCTTTGTGGTGAGAGTATTCAAATCCTCTCTTCCATTTATTTTGAGATGTGCAGTACTGTTAACTGTAGTCACACTACTATATAATAAAAAATCAGAACCCATCTTCAACTTGTCATTTTGTCCTCATTCACCAACCTCTTCCTATTTCCCCTTTCTCTCTGAAGAGTTTTTAATAAAATAACCTGTCTGTCTACGTCTTATTTTGCAGCATTAATATGTGCAGTACACTACTTGTTTACATACCCTGTTTGTCTTAGCAATATAAGTTGCTTTACATCATGAATAGTCATCAAATAACCATTATGTGATTGAATTAATCTATAATGTTTCACTGTTTGATGATGTAAAAAATGTAGTGCTTTTTGTATTTTAGAGTATATATTTATTATATATATATGAAATAAATACAAATAACAAATAGATAATTTTAGAATTAACTACCCAGTGCATGTAATCTAAATATGAAATTTGCTGCTCCATTGGACTTAATAGACAGCATTAAAATTAGTTTAGACTCAAAATTTTAACAAATTACTCATAAGATGAAACCCTCATAATTTAAACTGACTCTAAATATAGACAGAGAACAATCCACAGATCTAGGTGGTCATACACAGCAGAGGCACATAGTTAGTCATTCAGTCAGGGTTATGGATGTGCATTTCTGTCTTCACAGAGCAGAAGCTGGCACAGCAGCTCAGGGTAGAGCTTGAAAGAGCATGATGGAGCTGGAAGATAGAGAAGCTATTTCTTGACACCCAGCCTTGGGTACCAGGGAGGCTTCCTGAACAGGTGAGTTATCCCACCAGAGCTGGGAAATCACCTTCTTACTCTGCAAGTGATTGTTTCCACTCAGCTGAACATACCATTTCTGAGAATTGTATAATTTGCTTCAGATTTTATAAATTGTCGTCTAAATGATCCAAGTTTTATTTTTAGCACATCTTCTCTTTGTACATTTATTAGTTACTTTTTTAATATTTAATTTTTAATTGTAGTTGGAAAATCTTTATTTTATTTATTTATTTTTATGTGGTGCAATTTCCCTTCTCTCTCCCTTTCCCTAAGACCTCGCACATGCTAGGCAAGCACTCTACCACTGAGCCACAACCCCAGCCCCAGTACACTTATTAGTTATGAAACAAACAATGACAGAAATTTGGAAGAAAAACTTTTTATATCATGGGCACATCTCAATCAATTACAAGCCATCATAATACAGAAAAGATTCTAGAAACATGGTTTAAACATTTTAAATTTCGACTTCTTTTTTTTGTTTTGTTTTGTTTGTTGTTGTTGTTTGTTTTGTTTTTTTTTAATTTTTATTGTTGGTTGTTCAAAACATTACATAGTTCTTGATATATCATATTACACACTTTGATTCAAGTGGGTTATGAACTCCCATTTTTACCCCGTATACAGATTGCAGAATCACATCAGTTACACATCCATTGATTTACATATTGCCATACTAGTGTCTGTTGTATTCTGCTGCCTTTCCTATCCTCTACTATCCCTCCTCCCCTCCCCTCCCCTCTTCTCTCTCTACCCCCTCTACTGTCATTCATTTCTCCCCCTTGTATTATTTTTCCCTTTCCCCTCCCTTCCTCTTGTATGTAATTTTGTATAACTCTGAGGGTCTCCTTCCATTTCCATGCAATTTCCCTTCTCTCTCCCTTTCCCTCCCACCTCTCATCCCTGTTTAATGTTAATCTTCTTTTCATGCTCTTTGTCTCTACTCTGTTCTTAGTTACTCTCCTTATATCAAAGAAGACATTTGGCATTTGTTTTTTAGGGATTGGCTAGCTTCACTTAGCATAATCTGCTCTAATGCCATCCTTAAATTTCGACTTCTCAATCTGAAGAAGCAAGACTACAAAAGTATAACAAAGATTCAACAAATATGGAAAAATATGCATGTTTGCAATATATAAGGATAATATATATCTATATGATACAGTTTGAATAGAAACATTTTAAGTGTCTTCATTCTGGCAAATGTGTTTATCATCTGAGCATAAAATAAACACTAATTAAAATCTAGTATGGTAATTTAGAGCAGGAATTTAGAAAATAGCACTTGGACTTTATACCTTGAATACCTATCATTCTTGGAAATTAATTGGAGCTACCTGTCCTGACCTGCATAAACAGGCATCATAGTCTTTTATTCCAAAAGGCTTAGCTAGTTTCAGTAGAACACTATTATATTTTTAAACACTTTGCTTATGAAACATTGATTTATATCATTTTGTATCCCACTTTCTTCTATAACATAAGGGCAATGAGTATAATTATCATTCCTTTTTAAAAAAATAGTTGACAAATAACAATTGTATGTATTTATGCAGTGTAATGTGATGTTTTGACACATGTATACATTGGGGATTGATAAAATTAGGTTAATTAACATATCCATCCCTCACATACTTATTTTTTATAGAAAAAAGAGCATTTAAAAGCCATTCCTTTAAGAATTTAGAATTGTACATTACTATTAACTACAGTCACTTTGTTGTGAAATTGATCATCAGAACTTATTTCTCATGTCTAATTTTGTATCCTTTGACTAATAATCTCCCCCTTTCAAACCCACCTCTCCCCCACTTAACAACCTCCTCTGGTAACTACCAAATTACTTTCTACTACCATGAGTTTAACTTGCATAAGCTCCCATAATCATGGGAGATATGACATCTATTTCAATTCTAAAATATTGGCGTACAATTTTGAATTCCTGTTAGTCATAAGTGAGAGGTCCCCATCTCATGCTTCCTATACAGCAATGTCAGATTTGGGGATTCTAGGCCTTCTAATAAACATACAGTAGGATCTCATTGATTAATATGTATTTTCAGAATGGCAAATTATGTTGAGCATCTTTTCAAGTATTTATTTGCTATCTGTAATCATCGGTGAGGTGACTGTTCAGAACATTGCCCATTCTTTCACAGGGTTATTTTTATATTGTAGAGTTTTAAGAATTCATTGTATATTTTGTATTCAAATCAGTAATAGAGTGTCTTTTATTTCCTTGCATTAGGCTTAATATGCTCCTTTCTTCTAGTTTTGTAAAAGAAGCTAAGGATGCATATTTAATTTTTTTTTAAATATTTTCAAATTTCTAAATATTATCTTTGTTGTCTCCCATAAACTGATACATTTAATTTTAATTTTAATTGTTCAAAATACTTTATAATATCTCCTTAGACACTCTTTGATCCATGAGATTTTAAAAAGTCTTTTATTTCCAAATGTTTGATCTAGTCTCCAGTTATCTTTCTGTTAATGTTTAATAGTTTATGTACTTTATGATTTTGTAGTCCTAAAACATATTTTGTTGATTTCTCTCCTTTTAAATCTTTAAAGTGACCAATCTTTAAAAATGTAAGAAGTAAACTCTATGGTGAACACTAAAAGTTTATGAAAAATATATAGCTAAAAAGTCAACAGAGGGAGATCATGATTATAAGAACAACAATAAAAATAAATATTTTATCAATTCAACAAAATACATGTTAGGAGGAAAAAAGAAAGAAAAGGAGATGGTACAAATGGAAAACTAAATATACTAGTAAGTATATTGAGTTTCATTAAATTAAATATCCTGATAAAATCTAAAAATAAAGTTTTATTACCTAATAGTGCATAACAATAAAATTAATATTAAAATAAGATTATTCTTATTTACTATTCTTATTCTCTTCGCTAGAGACATACCAAAAGGATACAGAAACACTGTAAGAGGAGAATAAATTTTACCTTGAAAAATTAACTAATTATAACTATGCTAATTTCAGAAAGAACATTATGAAAAAGCATCATGAAACAAAAAGAGGGCCATTTCATATCTATAAAAAGTCAATATAACAAAATATATTTAAAATATATTTTCTCAAAGTTTAATACCATCTCAAAAGTCTACAGAGCTAAACCTAACGGCATCAAAGAAAATACATAAGTCAGCATCATCCTTGGGAATTTTAACTAATCTCGAATAAAACAAGAAACAAAAATAATATGGGTAGATATGATTATAGCAACATGATTAATAAACTTAAAAGAAGACACTCATTTTGTAAAAAATTGTTATTTGTGAACTCATATTTGTAATTTTGCACAGACATTTAAAATCAGTTATTTAGTTGCATTTTGCAGATCAGCAATCTCTGGGTGGACCGAAGAATGCATGTGAATGGTTAACAGGCTCAGAGGCTACAGTGCTAAACCGGGCCAGATGATGACAGCAGCCCAAGTTAAGGAATCATAGTGAAAGTGAAAAGAACAAGATAGATACCAAGGATTTAGTGATGATGGATGATGAATTTATTGTGATGGAAAGATCAAAGAATAATCATCAAGGTGATCCAATAAGGGTTTGGGTATAGAATGTGAGAAGTGAAAAAGGCTCATACAGGACTCTTTTGCTCCTGGCTTGAGCAAGTGGGTAAAAACAAAGCAGAAGAAAAATCACTCATTTGCATGGTTTTTTGACATGAAATTTTTTAATTACAGAGTTATTACAGATGACTTATATCTGTATTCCTATTTAATGTTCAGCTGGATTCGGCAAGTGTAAATGACTCTTTATTCTATACACATCTTCTTGAATTTTGGCCTCTGTGGAACAGACAGACAACCAAACCTCACAGTTTTTCTAATGGGTACCCTTTTCTCAGAAAATTTAGAAAGAATGAATATCCTATTTGGGTTAATTTCTGGAAGAAAGCTGAGTTTGGTTCACATGTTTTAGCTCTCTAAAGTTCATAGATATTCTTCTTACATTATTCTGTTAATAAATAATGGATTTAAAAAAGTAGAAAATATCAATATAGGAGGTATCATAACTTAATGTCCCGAGTATAATTAGTGTCAAATTTAAGGGAAAAAAAACTATTTTTCTGAATTATACATCATTCAGAAGCCTGTAGTTCCCAGCATTTGCAATAAAAAAATAAAAATAAAAATTTATCCTTGTAATTAATTAAATGTTTTTCTTAGATTACATATTTAATGTTGCCCATCTTTCATTGCTTATATAAGCATCTTCTTCACTTTAGTCATTAAGGTTACCTAGACACTGACTGTCTTATTTTTAATGTCATTTTAAACTCAGTCATATTAAAACATAAATTAAGCTAAGGATTTAAATTGGTAATATGTAATTTCAGAAAATGGCCTTTGTATCCATGCAACATTTATGAATACTATATTGATATCACATTAAAATATTATACTCTATACTAAGAAAATAAAACACTAAATAGACATTGTGAGTCTTGAGCAATTGGATTTACTATAATATATATATATATATATATATATATATATATATATATATATATATATATATATATATATATATATATATATATTTTAATGTGGAACTCCTTCTCTTACCTGAATTTATTTATTTATTTATTTATTTTCTTATTAATTTTTTTTGCATTACAATTCTTTTTTTTAATTTATTTTTTTATTGGTTGTCCAAAACATTATAAAGCTCTTGACATATCATATTTCATACATTAGATTCAAGTTGGTTATGAACTCCCAATTTTACCCCAAATACAGATTGCAGAATCACATCGGTTACGCATCCACATTTTTACATAATGCCCTATTAGTAACTGTTGTATTCTGCTACCTTTCCTATCCTCTACTATCCCCCTCCCTCCCCTCCCATCTTCTCTCTCTACCCCATCCACTGTAATTCATTTCTCTCCTTGTTTATTTTCCCATTCCCCTCACAACCTCTTATATGTAATTTTGTATAACTATGAGGGTCTCCCTCCATTACCATGCAATTTCCCTTTTCTCTCCCTTTCCATCCCACCTCATGTATCTGTTTAATGTTAATCTTTTCCTCCTGCTCTTCCTCCCTGCTGTGTTCTTAGTTGCTCTCATTATATCAAAGAAGACATTTGGTATTTGTTTTTTAGGGATTGGCTAGCTTCACTAAGCATAATCTGCTCTAGTGCCATCCATTTCCCTGCAAATTCTATGATTTTGTCATTTTTTAGTGCTGCGTAATACTCCATGGTGTATAAATGCCACATTTTTTTTATCCATTCATCTATTGAAGGGCATCTGGGTTGGTTCCACAGTCTAGCAATTGTGAATTGTGCTGCTATGAACATCGATGTAGCAGTATCCCTGTAGTACGCTCTTTTAAGGTCTTCAGGGAATAGTCCAAGAAGGGCAATAGCTGGGTCAAATGGTGGTTCCATTCCCAGCTTTCCCAGGAATCTCCATACTGCTTTCCAGATTGGCCACACCAGTTTGCAGTCCCACCAGCAATGTACAAGAGTACCCTTTTCCCCACATCCTCTCCAGCACTTGTTGTTGTTTGACTTCATAATGGCTGCCAATCTTACTGGAGTGAGATGGTATCTTAGGGTGGTTTTGATTTGCATTTCTCTGACTGCTAGAGATGGTGAGCATTTTTTCATGTACTTGTTGATTGATTGTATGTCCTCCTCTGAGAAGTGTCTGTTCAGGTCTTTGGCCCATTTGTTGATTGGGTTATTTGTTTTCTTATTGTTTAATTTTTTGAGTTCTTTGTATACTCTGGATATTAGGGCTCTATCTGAAGTGTGAGGAGTAAAAATTTGTTCCCATGATGTAGGCTCCCTATTTACCTCTTTTATTGTTTCTTTTGCTGAGAGAAAACTTTTCAGTTTAAGTAAGTCCCATTTGTTGATTCTTGTTATTAACTTTTGTGCTATGGGTGTCTTATTAAGGTATTTGGAGCCCGACCCTACAATATGTAGATCGGCGCCAACTTTTTCTTCTATCAGACGCAGAGTCTCTGATTTGATATCTAGGTCCTTGATCCACTTTGAGTTAACTTTTGTGCATGGCGAGAGGAGGGGATTCAGTTTCATTTTGTTGCATATGGATTTCCAGTTTTCCCAGCACCATTTGTTGAAGATGCTATCCTCCCTCCATTGCATGCTTTTAGCTCCTTTATCAAATATAAGATAGTTGTAGCTTTGTGGATTAGTCTCTGTGTCCTCTATTCTGTACCATTGGTCCACCCTCCTGTTTTGGTACCAGTACCATGCTGTTTTTGTTACTACTGCTCTGTAATATAGTTTTAAGTCTGGTATCGCTATACCGCCTGATTCGCACTTCCTGCTTAGAATTGCTTTTGCTATTCTGGGTCTTTCATTTTTCCATATGAATTTAATACACCTTTATACCACAATTTATCATATCTCTGTTTGTCTTACCTGAATTTTGTGATGGAAGAATGCCTAACACATTGCTGGAAATATAGTAAAGTATTGTTTATAATATTTCTTTTTACAAAGAGATTGAATTAAATGTCCAAACCAAAATGAAACCATAAAAATATATAAATATGACTGTGAAGTGTATTGCCTTTAATAAACATGTTTGTAACAAGAAATTTAAAAAATATATAATGAAAGTCAATGTAAATTAAATATCAGTAATAAAAGCAAAACACAAAGATTCATAATAATAAAATTTTGGAAAATTGGCAATTGACAAATTATAAGACTTGATGAATCATGAAATTTATAAATTAATATTTTAAAGGCCCTAAAATAATACTGTTGTTGTGTTTCTATCTCTTTCTTCTCAGAAGGGGTCACCAGGTAGCCTCAGAATTAACTTTCAAGTATACACAATTCTCAGGAAGGGAAGTACCATTTTCAAATAGACCTGACTTAACTTGTTATTTATTGCTGTCAGATTTATAGAATCGTTTTTATAGATTTATAGATTTACAGATTTATAGAATTATAGAAATCAGATTTATAGAATATATAAGCAAAACAATAGTGCATATCTATATAAAACAAGCAAATTTTATCTTATGCCTGAGAAATATATGAAATCTTCAATATAAGTTTTTTGGCGGTCTGTGAATAAAAAATAATAATTACTTTAAATGTAATTTATGTTTTCAGGATCAACATTAAGCTCTTACTTCAAAATGAGTATTTATAACAATCAATAAGTAATGTCTCTACTTGGCTACTTGGTGACAGAAAATTCTTGCATAAAATTGATATATGAGCCACAATTATAATTATTCTATCTATCCAACCTTTCAACAAGTAATATAAATTGCCTATAATGTGCCAGGCATTTTAAAGAGTTTGCATGAATATGTCTGGAACAAATGAAAGTATAGTATTTTCATTAGACATATGCGTAAAATCTTAAGAATATTCAATACACTTAGTCTAATTAGCTGGATATTTTTTCCAAGTATTTAAATAGTGGTTCATATAAACTGTTTTCTTTGTGTCCCAATACTTGATTTTTTTTTTTTGGATTTTGGAGTTCTCATCAAATGTAAACTTAAGTACATTTCATTCATGGTGTGTCACTATTCCAAAATACCTGAGATGAAGAACTAAAGAAGGAAAAAATTATTTTAGTTCACAGTTTCAGAGGTGTCACTCCATGGTCAGTTGGCTTTATTGCTTTCAGCCAGAGGTGAGGCGTGACATCATACAGGAAGCCTGGGACAGCAGCTAGGAATGAGAGGGAGAAGGAAAGATAGAGACAGGAGGAAAGGGAGAAGAAGAGGGCAGGAAGAAGAAAAGAAGAAGAAGAAGAAGAAGAAGAAGAAGAAGAAGAAGGAGGAGGAGGAGGAGGAGGAGGAGGAGGAGAAAAGGAAGGAATAGGAGGAGGAGAAGGAGAAAGAGGAGGAGGAAGAGTAGGAGGAGGAGGAGGAAAACAAGAGAGAATAAAGAAAGGGACAGAAATGAGAAATCGTCCCCAAGTGCATGCTCTCATTGACCTACTTTCTCCAATGCTGCCCCAGCTGCCTACAGTTTGATCACCTCCCACCAGTCCACTCCATTTATTTATCAAGTAGGTTAATCCATCAATAAGGTTAGAATCTTCACGATCCAATCATTTACTAAAAGCCCCACATCTGAATGTTGCTGCATTGGGGACCTAGCCTTTGACACGTGAGCCTCTGAGGTAACATTTCAGATTCAAACTGTACGATCTGGCAAATCATTTTCTATGCAGCTGGAAATAAGCACCTCTTTCATCTTATCTTACCAAGAGTACACACTATCAGCATGATATATGATCATCGATGTTGACTTGATCTCTTGACTGAGCTAGTGGTTTTCAGGATTCTTCATGATAAAAGTTACTTCTTTTTTTTTCTTTTTCCATACTGTACAGTTTTAAAGAAGTCACTATGGACAGCCCACACCTGTGGAGAGTGGATAACTCTTTTCCCATCTTAAAGGAATATAGAATGTCTACATAAATTATTTAGAATTCTTCTGTATGTGATATTGTTATATATTGTTGTTTGTGTATTTATATATGTAGGTGCTCTTGGATATTCAGTTCATAATTTGGGTTATAATCCAAAGTATAAATCTGTAGCTTAATATTTTTGTAGCTTATATATTGTTGTTATATATTGTTGTTTGTGTATTTATATATGTAGGTGCTCTTGGATATTCAGTTCATAATTTGGGTTGTAATCCAAAGTATAAATCTGTAGCTTAATATTTTCTTAGTTTGGACTTAGATTTCTTTTAGGAGGCTTCAGTTGCTCATGATTCAAGCAGTCAGAATACCGCTTCCCAAAAAGGTGGGTGACAGGGAAAATTTAATACCAAAATGCAATATCAGAATAAGACACAGAAATTTTAGTTTGTTTTGAACACAGGACAGGAAAGAATATTTAGGAAATCCAGCTGATAATGTGATAATGCTGGTTTCTGGTTCACAGAAGAAGGGAGGAATGACACAGAAAAAAAAAGAGAGACAAAAATATACCAAAAAAATCGTCATGTGGTAAGACATGCAGTAGTAATGCAGCCTGAAGTTAAATGATCTGGAGACAGTGTAGTGAGGTAGTATGTGAAAGTGTTCCATGTTTCTCATCTGGAGAACGGAGAGCTGACGTCTGGAGCCATGTTGAGGTGGTTTATCAGTGACTTTCTACCATGGGAGCCCAGAGCGTTCATAATGAGCGTTAGCCAGCTCTGACTGCAGGTGTCTACTATGAGATGATGAGTCTTCCTGGTGAAGCACAACTGAGGAAGCCATAGAAGTAATTGGACCCAGAGAGACCAAGGCCAGGGATCTGGAGTGTAATGCAGCATGTTTTACCTTTGGTTTTTGGAGGCTGGTGGAATTAGCTGGAGGGAACTCAGAAGCTGGACATTTGTGCTCAGGTTATGATCATGGAAAGATATAATAATGTGGGAGGTAGAGTATGCAAGAGCAGTAGAGGGTTGTTTATTTTGTCCCAAGATTGGAGTTCTCTAGACATCCCTGAGATTCAGATTCCCAGAAGAGACTGGCATCTGCCCAGCAATAGTGTGGGTGAAGTTATTCTCTCTAGAGCAAATACCTCATGGTAAAGTTCCAAAGTTCAATCAAATCTAAACACCAATAATTCCAGTAGCTCAGGAGGCTGACGTAGGAGGATCTTAAGTTCAAAGCCAGCCTCAACAAATTCATGAGGTCCTAAGCAACTTAGTGAGTCCCTGTCACAACATGATAAATACATAAATAAAAATGGCTAGGGGTATAGTTTTTCACTCCAGGGATCACTCCCTGGTAAAACAAACAACAAGAAAAATAAATGAATAAATAAAAAACTCCAGGGCCAGAGCTTCACATTTATAACCCTGATTCAGCCCCACCCTAGGAATGCATCGACCTGTTTTACACTGACAAAACTCTAATTGTCACTGCTTTAATTCTGTCCTCCCTTACACTGGTCAGATGGGAACCTGAGAGCTATTACAACCAGCTCTGGTTCCAGGCCACTCCAGCTGACAGTTTTGTGCAACGCAAGGCAGACAAGTTAACAACCCCAAGCTCTTGCTTTCTATAGGGGGTACAAGTTCAAAAAGAAACAGAAAGGCAAGTATGACCAGGCAGTGAGCGTCCCTTCTTGTCAACAGTGTGATTACCTCAGCAGACACATCCTCTTCTAGATTGTTTATTTGTGTTTCTTCCCTTTGTCCCTTGAAGCGTAAGCATGAAAATGTTTATGCTCTTGCTCTGCCAATTGTCTCGTGGAGAGACATATGTATGTTCATTTTTCCTCTTCTTCTTACTCAATTTTTTTCTTTTCATTGTTTTCATTCCTTACCCATTTATTATTTTGCTTTATTTGGACTTTAGAAGGTTATGGGGTTTTTGTTCATTTCTTTCTGTTTGATTTTTTGTTTGTGTGGTTTTGTTCATTTTTATTTCTATTATTCTCTTTCATCCCCATTACTGCAATTTACATGTTTTCTCTTCTTTCTTGTTTTAGTCAGCTTTCACATCACTGTGTCCAGAAAGCAGAGGGGGACATCTGCTCACCAGGTATGAAATATAAACCCTAAATGTGCAACTCCAATGACCTACCTCCCACCACCATACACCACCTCCTTCAGTTACCACCCAGTAAATCTATATCAAGGGGTTAATTCTCTGATTGGATTTAAGCTTTCCTAATCCCATTAATTTACCTCTAGTACCACTTGAATTTTCTCACACATGAGCTTTTGGGGCACATGCCATATATTAACTGTAACAACTTTAAAATTGATTTTTAAATTATTAATGAGCTAAAACCTGATCTATGGAATTAAGTATAAAAGTAATTTTAGGAGGTGATAGACTATTGAAATAGAGAAACATTATGAAACGAAAACAATCTGAACTCCTGGAAATTAAAGACACAATGAGTCAAATTAAAAAAAAAAAAGAATCACTTGAAAATATCTCTAACAGACTAGATTGTGTAGAAAACAGCATTTCAGACCTCCAGAATGGATTGTGTGGATCTTAAAACAAGAATCAGACCTATGCTGTTTGCAAGAGACTTATCTTTAATGCAAAGATTATCCACTGAATGGAGATTTTAAAAATGGAAAAAGATATTCCATACAAATAGAATCTAAAACAAAGTCATTATTCATATCTGACAAAGTATATTTTAAGTAAAAATTAATTAACAGAGACAAGGAGGATATTATGGTTTAGATACGAGTTATTGCCCAAAAGCTCATTTGTAAGACAATGTAAGAAAGTACAGAGGTAAAATCATTAGATTATGAGAAGTATAACATGACTGGTGGACTAATTCCCTGATATGGGTTAACTGGGCAATCAGTGTAGGCAGGAAGGTTGTGGCTGGAGGAAGGAGGTCACTGTAGATGTGCATTTATGTTTTGCAGTTTGTCCTGACTGAATAGATATTCATTCTCTCTCTCTCTCTCTCTCTCTCTCTCTCTCTCTCTCTCTCTCTCTCTCTCTCTCTCTCTCACACACACACACACACACACTTCAGTCATTCAGTCATTATGTTCCACCTCACCTCGGGGCCCAAGCTATTTATTGCAATTCTGACCATGGACTGAAACGCTAG
Organism: Marmota monax; assembly: GCF_021218885.2. Classification (NCBI taxonomy): domain Eukaryota; kingdom Metazoa; phylum Chordata; class Mammalia; order Rodentia; family Sciuridae; genus Marmota; species Marmota monax. The sequence goes on along the minus strand of NW_026695198.1, from coordinate 3,994,624 downwards.
AAACATGAAGCAAAATAAATTTTATCCTCTCTAAAGAGTTTTTGTCAGGTATTTTGGTCCCTGTGATGAAAAGTAACTAGAGAAGGTCAGTGCATACTGTTAAATGGAACAATCCAGCCAAAATATATAGCAATTGTAAATATTCATACACCAAATATTTGTGCTCCTAATTATATAAAACAAGCATTTCTTGACTTTTAGTCCAAGATAACCAAGATAACTGTAATGAATGATACTTGGTGATTTTAATACACCTCTCTCAAGAAGAGTCACTTCATCCAGACATGAAATTTAAAAAGGCACTTCTGACCTGAACGATGTTATAAAGCAAATTCACTTAATAGACATCTATGGAATATTTTATTCCACAACAGCTGAATACCCTTTCTTCTCAGCAGCTCATGGAGCTTTTCACTAAGTACACCATATTTTAGGACACAAAGCAATTCTCAGCAAATACCAAAAAATTATTATTTCATGCATCTTATCAGATCATAGTAGGCTGAAATTAGAATTCCACAGAAGAAAACTTCTAGTAACCATATATAAACAAAGGGAAATTGAACAATACTATTTTACATGAGGAATGTATCAGAGAATAAACGAGAGAGAAAATTAAAATTTCTTATAATCAAACAAGCACAGTGATTTAAAAAAATACTCAAATCTCTGGGGGAACTATGAAAGTAGTATCAAGAGACAAGTTTATAGCATTTATTGCTCATATCATAAAAAAGTAAAAAAAAAAAGGTATCAACTAAATAATCTAATACTGTATTACAAAGCCCTAGAAAAGCCGGAACAAACATTCCCAAACTATTAGAAGATACAAAATAAGATCAGAGCCAAAATTATTTGTATTTGTATTTTTTCCTGCGTGAACAGAGTTCTATTCCTGCCACAGCCTTTCTCTTTCCTAGGAAGGACAGAATAAAATGAAATAGAGAATAAAAGGTGCAAAGTAAAAGCAAAATAGTTTTTTGCTGGTTCTTTGAAAAGATAAACAAGATTAATAAATCCTAAAAGAATGAGAGATAAGATCCAAGTGAAGAAATTAGAGATGAAAAAGCAGATATCACCACAGATACTACTGAAATTGAGAGGATCATTAGAAACTCTTCTGAAAACTTATATTTCATACGTTGGAAAATCTAGAAGATATAGGTTAACTTCTAGGCACACAGGATCTACTCAAATTAAACCCAGATAATATAAAGCACCCAAACATCCAAACATATCAAGCAATGAGACTGAAGAAGTGATTAAAAAAATACCCAATGAAGAAAAGCCCAAGAACAGATGGGTTCTCAGCTAAATTCTAACATACATTCAACGAAAAACTAACAGCAATCCTTCTAAAATATTTCCATAAAATAAAAGAGAACACTTTCAAATTCATTGAAATATCCCCAATGTACACAGATGCAAAAATACTTAATAAAATACCAAGTGACTACATTCACAATAAGAAGATCATATGATAAAAAGATCACACACTATGATCAATTTGGGTTCTTGCCAGAGTTGCAGGGTTGGTTCAATATATGTTAATCAATAAATTTAGTAAATCACATAAAAAAAATAAGGACAAAAATTACTTAATCGTCTCCAGAGATGCAACAAAACTCATCAACAAAATTGGGGCACCCATTCATTTAAAAAGTGAAGAAAGTAGCCTTATAAGAAACCTATCTCAACATCATAAAGGCTATATTCAACAGATGAAAAGTTAACATCATAATGAATTGAGAAAAATTGATAGTATTTCCTCTTAAATCAGGAAAAATAAAAGATGCTCACTCTCACAACACTATTCAATATAGCTCTTGAAACACTAGCCAGAGCAATCAAGCAAGAGAAAAAAATTAAAGGGACACAAATTAGAAAAGTGCCGCAGTCTGGCTGGGCACAAAATCACGAGCCACTCAAGCAGGAACAAACTTTATTTTTTGAAACTGCCGCCAATGTCCAGTACCAGCCCGGGAAGATTTTTCGATCCACCCACGCCGCCTCCTCCTGGAACCGCCAGAGAGAGCTCCTCCCCCAGAACTCCCTCCTACTGTACTTCCCCAACCAATGGGAACTCTCCAGGAGTCCTGTAGCAGGCCTAGGTGAACAGCAGGAGTCCAATATCCATATGAATGCAAATCTTAACATAATCATATCATCTCAATGGCTAGCTGGTGTCACCTTTCAACCAAAAAATGCCATGCATCATATACTTGGCTCTTAGCATCTCCCCCCTTCTGTTTAAGTAACAAGCAATCTGGCTAGGGACCGTGCCTGTTAGGTTTGTCCAATTCAACATATGGTTCTTACCCGTCATCGGAAAACTGACTTTTAGGCGTCAGCCTCCTGTCTTAGGTTGATACCACTGCAATTGGATCATACCCGTCACTGACTACTGGTCCAGCATATAGCCATACTTGTGGATAGGCCTATGCACCAGTGGGGGGTGAGGTTCTTTGCCTCACCTCTGTTGGCCCCCAAATTTGGCCTTGGTGCCGGTGGGGGGGGTGAGGTTCTTTGCCTCACCTCTGTTGGCCCCCAAAAATAGACCATCACTAGTAGAAGGGAGGAGGATACAGAAATGTCACGACACCAAGTCAATTGATGGCTCCTAGGAAAAATTGCATCACTGGTGACACATCAGCAAAGATATGCTAGCACTACCATAATTCGCTGCATCAACAGATAGATCACAAAGCATACAAGTGATACATAGTCCAGGCAAGTTCTGTAAGCAGTTCAAAGCAGAGGAATCTATCAATATGTCCATATCCTCCCAAAATAAAGCATACAAGTGATACATAGTCCAGGCAAGTTCTGTAAGCAGTTCAAAGCAGAGGAATCTATCAATATGTCCATATCCTTCCAAAATAAATCGACTCATTGATTGAGCATTACTTGTTGAGTTATAAATCATTGATGTATCAGTTTATATGGTTTGTTGTGATAACTCTCGAAGAAGTTGTAGTTTGGTTTTATCTTTGTCTTCACCAGCACTGGGATGAAAATAGGAATTTTGACAATGATGCTAAAAAAAATGTAACATTTCAACAGGTACTAAGAAAACAATTTTTAGAACAATTTACATTATCCTGAACAGAATTATTAAATATAATGAAAAGGAAAGGTGAAAGTAAACAAACAGATCTGTTAACCTTCTATTTGTTCATATATTAAAACAATCCTCAACAGCTGTTTACCCAAATTAAATTAAACTATTAAAATCACGTGAATAAAAAAAAAATTTTGGATCCATGTGCATGAGCGCTCCTCATATATGATATATGGACATACGCACATACAGACATACAACACAAAACAGAAGTGTGCACACATAACATACAACACATAAGACAATAGTAAAGGCCTTGTAGCTTTACCTAGGTGAAATCTCCATTGCAATGTTCAAAAACTCCACAGTCAAAAAATAAAACTGATCAGAAAAAACATTAACCTAGGTCTGTATGAGCTCAAAAATAAAATAGAACTTTATGATGTGGGAAAAAGCAATAATAAAATAGATATTGAAAAAACATCCTGGTTAATCACTGTCGCAGATGTAAGAATAGCCAAGCTGGAGTTCTGGATATCAGCTGTTATGGATTTGAGTCAAATCATCTTCCTTTTGGTCTGTAGAAATTGTTTTAGTTAGTCTCTCTGGAATCCAAATCGGCTGCTGTTCTTCCTGTGGAAAAATACAAACAGAGCCCCGACTCCAGACTATCACTGGGTCAGGACCTTTCCATTGTCCTGTTAGAATATCTTTCCAAAGTACCTTAGGCTTATGTACATTTTTTGGATACAAATGTCTTTCCGCAGCACTAAGCCCTGATGAATCCAAATTTAAAAAGTTTAGAGTAAAAAGGGTTATTTTAAGTTTATCTTTGGGGGATATATACCCCTTTCCAATTCCCTTCTTTTGTTTTAATAAGTACATTTTAATAGTTTGATGAGCTCTTTCAACTATGCCTTGTCCTTGTGGATTGTATGGAATTCCTGTTATGTGAGTAATGCCAAATGATGAGCAAAATTGTTTAAAAGAGGTGGACACATAACCAGGACCATTATCAGTTTTTAACTGTTTTGGAACGCACACAGTGGCAAAATTTTGTAAGCAATGAGTTATAACATCTTTAGTTTTTTCTCCAGCATGAAGGGAGCCCGTCAGAAATCTGGAAGGAGTATCAACTGTAACATGTAAATATTTTAATTTTCCAAATTCTGGCAAGTGTGTGATGTCCATCTGCCAAATATGGTTAGGTATCAGTCCTCTAGGATTGACTACAAGATTAACTTGTGGTAAAAATGTCACACAATTTTGACATTGTTTTATTATATGTCAGGCTTGTTCTTTAGTTATTTTAAAACACTTTTGTAAAGTATTAGCATTGACATGGAACCTTTTTTGAAAATTTATAGCTTCTTCTATTGTGGAGAAAATATGTATGTCATGTGTAGATTTATCTGCTAATTCATTGCCCAAACTAAGGGCTCCAGGCAATCCTGTATGTGCCCTGATATGTCCTATAAAGAATGGATCTTTTCTGTCCCAGATTAGACTTTGTATAGTGGAAACCAAAGAGAAAACAGTAGAAGAAGGGGGAAATCCTACCAGCATCTTCAAGGGATACTATAGCATTAACTACATACTGACTATCAGAAAATAAATTAAATACAGAATCTTTAAACATCATAAAAGCTTGTAATACTGCATTGAGCTCTACCATTTGAGCTGATTGTTGGGTACTAAAAATGTAAAATTTGATCAGGGGAAACTACTGCTGCTGTACCATTGTTTGACCCATCAGTGAATATATTTGGAGCATTCATGATAGGGGTTTTTCTTGTCATCTTTGGAAAAACTACAGGATGCTTAGACCAAAAAGACAACAAAGGATTAGATGGTAAGTGATTATCAAATGAAACTTTAGATTTACACATGATTATTGCCCAAGTATTTAACTCATTAACTAACTCATCAATTTGATCCATAGTATATGGAGTAATAATTTTATTGGGAGAAATCCCAAACACTCCCTTGGCTAATTTTATTCCTTTGAGTATTAATTGTCCTACAGCCTCAGGATATCTAGTAAGAATAGTGTTAGGAGAATAAGATAAATGTATCCACAATAATGGACCTTCTTGCCAAAATACTCCTGTAGGAATATTTTTTGTTGGCAGTACAATAAATAATAAAGGCAAACTTATATCAATTCTATCCAAATGCATATTTTCCATATATGTTTCAATGATTTTTAATGCTTTCTTGCTTCAGGCGTCAACATGCGGGGTGAATTTGGATCTGATGGACCTTTTAGAATATCAAATAAAGGTCCCAACTCTCCTGTTGGTATGCCTAGATAAGGCCTTATCCAATTTATTATTTTTTCTTTTTTTTATTGGTTGTTCAAAACATTATAAAGCTATTGACATATCATATTTCATACAATAGATTCAAGTTGGTTATGAACTCCCAATTTTACCCCAAATACAGATTGCAGAATCACATCGGTTACACATCCACATTTTTACATAATGCCCTATTAGTAACTGTTGTATTCTGCTACCTTTCCTATCCTCTACTATCCCCCCTCCCTCCCCTCCCATCTTCTCTCTCTACCCCATCCACTGTAATTCATTTCTCTCCTTGTTTATTTTCCCATTCCCCTCACAACCTCTTATATGTAATTTTGTATAACAATGAGGGTCTCCCTCCATTAGCATGCAATTTCCCTTTCTCTCCCTTTCCATCCCACCTCATGTATCTGTTTAATGTTAATCTTTTCTTCCTGCTCTTCCTCCCTGCTCTGTTCTTAGTTGCTCTCATTATATCAAAGAAGACATTTGGTATTTGTTTTTTAGGGATTGGCTAGCTTCACTAAGCATAATCTGCTCTAGTGCCATCCATTTCCCTGCAAATTCTACGATTTTGTCATTTTTTAGTGCTGCGTAATACTCCATGGTGTATAAATGCCACATTTTTTTTTATCCATTCATCTATTGAAGGGCATCTGGGTTGGTTCCACAGTTTAGCAATTGTGAATTGTGCTGCTATGAACATCGATGTAGCAGTATCCCTGTAGTACGCTCTTTTAAGGTCTTCAGGGAAAAGTCCAAGAAGTGCAATAGCTGGGTCAAATGGTGGTTCCATTCCCAGCTTTCCCAGGAATCTCCATACTGCTTTCCAGATTGGCCACACCAGTTTGCAGTCCCACCAGCAATGTACAAGAGTACCCTTTTCCCCACATCCTCTCCAGCATTTGTTGTTGTTTGACTTCATAATGGCTGCCAATCTTACTGGAGTGAGATGGTGTCTTAGGGTGGTTTTGATTTGCAATTCTCTGACTGCTAGAGATGGTGAGCATTTTTTCATGTACTTGTTGATTGATTGTATGTCCTCCTCTGAGAAGTGTCTGTTCAGGTCTTTGGCCCATTTGTTGATTGGGTTATTTGTTTTCTTATTGTTTAATTTTTTTGAGTTCTTTGTATACTCTGGATATTAGGGCTCTATCTGAAGTGTGAGGAGTAAAGATTTGTTCCCATGATGTAGGCTCCCTATTTACCTCTTTTATTGTTTCTCTTGCTGAGAGAAAACTTTTCAGTTTAAGTAAGTCCCATTTGTTGATTCTTGTTATCAACTTTTGTGCTATGGGTGTCCTATTAAGGAATTTGGAGCCCGACCCTACAATATGTAGATCGGCGCCAACTTTTTCTTCTATCAGACGCAGAGTCTCTGATTTGATATCTAGGTCCTTGATCCACTTTGAGTTAACTTTTGTGCATGGCGAGAGGAGGGGATTCAGTTTCATTTTGTTGCATATGTATTTCCAGTTTTCCCAGCACCATTTGTTGAAGATGCTATCCTCCCTCCATTGCATGCTTTTAGCTCCTTTATCAAATATAAGATAGTTGTAGCTTTGTGGATTAGTCTCTGTGTCCTCTATTCTGTACCATTGGTCCACCCTCCTGTTTTAGTACCAGTACCATGCTGTTTTTGTTACTATTGCTCTGTAATATAGTTTTAAGTCTGGTATCGCTATACCGCCTGATTCGCACTTCCTGCTTAGAATTGCTTTTGCTATTCTGGGTCTTTTATTTTTCCATATGAATTTCATGATTGCTTTATCCATTTCTACAAGAAATGCCGTTGGGATTTTGATTGGCATTGCATTAAACCTATAGAAAACTTTTGGTAATATCGCCATTTTGATGATGTTAGTTCTGCCTATCCATGAACAGGGTACATTTTTCCACCTTCTAAGATCTTCTTCTATCTCTCTCTTTAGGGTTTTGTAGTTTTCATTGTATAAATCTTTCACCTCTTTTGTTAGGTTGATTCCCAAGTATTTTATTTTTTTTGAGGATATTGTGAATGGAGTGTTTTTCCTCATTTCCGTTTCAGAGGTTTTGTCGCTGATATACAGGAATGCCTTTGATTTATGCGTGTTGATTTTATATCCTGCCACTTTGCTGAATTCATTTATTAGTTCTAGTAGTTTTTTTGTAGACCCTTTTGGGTCTTCTAGGTATAGAATCATGTCATCTGCAAATAGTGATAATTTAAGTTCTTCCTTTCCTATTTTTATGCCTTTAATTTCTTTCGTCTGTCTCATTGCTCTGGCCAGTGTTTCGAGAACTATATTGAATAGAAGTGGTGATAGAGGGCATCCCTGTCTTGTTCCAGATTTTAGGGGGAATGCCTTCAATTTTTCTCCATTGAGAATGATGCTAGCCTGAGGCTTAGCATAGATAGCTTTTACAGTGTCGAGGTAAGTTCCTGTTATCCCTAGTTTTTCTAATGTTTTGAACATAAAGGGATGCTGGACTTTGTCGAATGCTTTTTCTGCGTCTGTTGAGATGATCATGTGGTTCTTATTTTTAAGTCTATTGATGTGGTGAATAACATTTATTGATTTCCGTATATTGAACCATCCTTGCATCCCAGGGATGAATCTTACTTGATCATGGTGCACAATTTTTTTGATGTGCCTTTGTATCTGATTGACCAGGATTTTATTGAGGATTTTTGCATCTAGGTTCATCAGAGATATTGGTCTGTAGTTTTCTTTCTTTGAGGTGTCTTTGTCTGGTTTCCGAATCAGGGTGATGTTGGCCTCATAGAATGCATTTGGCAGAGCTCCTTCTTTTTCTATTTCCTGAAATAACTTGAAAAGTATTGGTATTAATTCTTCCTTAAAGGTTTTGTAAAACTCCGCTGTATACCCATCCGGTCCTGGGCTTTTCTTGGTTGGAAGTCTTTTGATTGCTTCTTCTATTTCATCTATTGTTATTGGTCTGTTTAAGTTGTGAGTATCCTCCTGACTCAGTCTGGGCAAATCATATGACTTAAGGAATTTATCGATGTCTTCACTATCTTCTATTTTATTGGAATATAGGTTTTCAAAATAATTTCTAATTGTCTTCTGTATTTCTGTAGCGTCTGTTGTGATATTGCCTTTTTCATCCCGTATGTTAGTAATTTGAGTTCTCTCTCTTCTTCTCTTCGTTAGCATGGCTAAGGGTCTGTCGATCTTATTTATTTTTTCAAACAACCAACTTTTAGTTTTGTTAATTTTTTCAATAGTTTCTTTTGTTTCAATTTCGTTGATTTCCGCTCTGATTTTAATTATTTCTTGCCTTCTGCTACATTTGCTGTTGTTTTGCTCTTCCTTTTCTAGGGCTTTGAGATGAAGTGTGAGCTCATTTATTTGTTGGTTTTTCCTTTTTTTGAGGAATGACCTCCAAGCGATGAATTTCCCTCTTAAAACTGCTTTCATTGTGTCCCATAGATTCCGATATGTTGTGTCTGTATTTTCATTTATCTCTAAGAATTTTTTGATTTCTTCCTTTATGTCTTCTGTAATCCATTGATCATTCAGTAACATATTGTTCATTTTCCATGTGATGTAGGATTTTTCCTTCCTTCTTTTATCATTGATTTCCAGTTTCATTCCATTATGATCAGATAAAATGCATGGTATTATCTCCACCCCTGTATATTTACTGAGGGTTGCCCTATGGCATAATATATGGTCTATTTTGAGAAGGATCCATGTGCTGCTGAGAAAAAAGTATATCCACTTGATGATGGTTGATATATTCTATATATGTCAGTTAAGTCTAGGTTGTTGATTGTGATATTGAGTTCTATAGTTTCTTTATTCAGCTTTTGTTTGGAGGATCTGTCCAATTGTGAGAGAGGTGTGTTGAAGTCACCCATAATTATTGTTTTGTGGTCTATTTGATTCTTGAACTTGAGGAGAATTTGTTTTATGAACGTTGCAGCACCATTATTTGGTGCATAAATATTGATAATTGTTATGTCTTGTTGGTGAATGGTTCCTTTTAACAGTATATAATGTCCTTCCTTATCCCTTTTGATTAATTTAGTCTTGAAGTCAATTTTATTCGATATGAGGATGGCCACCCCTGCTTGCTTACGAGGACCGTGTGCGTGGTATATTTTTTCCCAACCTTTCACCTTCAGCCTGTGTATGTCTTTTCCAATCAGATGTGTCTCCTGGAGGCAGCATATTGTTGGATTTGTTTTTTTAATCCATGTTACCAGCCTATGTCACTTTATTGGAGAGTTTAAGCCATTAACGTTTAGAGTTACTATTGATATATGGCTTGTACTTCCAGCCATGTTTGATTATTTATCTTCTTCTTTTTTTTTTTTTAGTTTAGTTTGTTTCTCCATGGTTAGCTTTCCCCCCGCCCTCTGTCTTTATAGAGGCACTTCCCACTGATGGTTTTGGTTATTGTTTTTCATTTCTTCCTCGTGTAGTGTTTTGCTCAAGATGCTTTGCAATGCTGGTTTTCTGGCTGCAAATTCTTTTAGCTTTTGTTTATCATGAAAGATTTTTATTTTGTTGTCGTACCTGAAGCTTAATTTTGCTGAATACAGAATTCTTGGTTGGCATCCATTGTCTTTCAGTGTTTGTAATACGTTGTTCCAGGATCTTCTCGCTTTCAGCGTCTGTGATGAAAAATCCGTTGTTAACCTTATTGGTTTACCCCTGAATGTAATCTGCCTCCTTTCTCTTGTAGCTTTTAATATTTTCTCTTTGTTCTGTATATTGGATATCTTCATAACAATGTGTCTTGGCGTTGGTCTACTGTGATTTTGTGTGCTCGGTGTCCTGTATGGATCTACAATTTGTATATCCGTTTCCTTTTTTATTTCTGGAAAGTTTTCTGTAATTATTTCATTCAGCAGGCTACTCATTCCCTTGGTTTGAATCTCTGTACCTTCTTCTATCCCGATGACTCGTAGGTTTGGTTTTTTTATGTTATCCCATATCTCTTGGATGTTTTTCTCGTGGTTTTTAACCAGCCTTTCTGAGTTGGCTAGGCTCTTTTCAAGATAATATATTTTGTCTTCATTATCTGATGTTCTGGCTTCTACTTGCTCCACTCTGTTGGTGATACTCTCAATTGAGTTTTTAATTTGGTTTATCGTTTCCTTCATTTCTAGAATTATTGTTTGGTTTTTTTTAATAATCTCTATCTCCTGATAAAGATGCTTAACTTCTTCTTTTATCTGTTTATGTAATTCATTTTCAAAGTGTTCTTTCACTGTTTGGATTTGCTATCTCATATCCAATTTATGTCTCCTAATAACTTTTGAAAGTTGTTAAGTGATTTGAGTTGATCTACTCGTATTTGAATTTTGGGTGGACAGACCATGGTTGAGGATAATAAAACCCCTAAATAATTAATTGGAAGATTTAATTGTACTTTATCTATTGCTATCTCTAGATTATAATTTTTTAATAAATTTGTAAGTGTGGCATAACATTCTAGCAATGTGTTTTTATCTTTATGTGCCAAAAACATATCATCCATATAGTGAAATATTTGTAGTTCAGGATTTTGATTTCTAAGTGGCTGGATTGCTTTGTTAACATAAATTTGACACATAGTTGGACTATTAGCCATCCCTTGAGGGAGTACTTTCCATTCATATCTCTTATCAGGACCTTCATGATTTAGTGCAGGGATAGTAAATGCAAAATGTGGACTATCCTCGGGATGAATTGGAATTGAAAAAAAACAATCTTTAATATCTATAGCTAAAACATACCAGGTTTTAGTAAAGCAGACAATTGGGGAATCCCTGATTGAACAGGTCCCATAATAACCATCTCTTTATTAATGGATCTTAAATCTTGCAATAATCTCCATTTACCAGATTTCTTTTTAATGACAAAAATGGGAGTATTATGGGGAGATACGGAAGGTTGTATATGTCCCTCCGCTAATTGTTGTTTGACCAGGTCATGGGCTATTTGTATCTTTTCTTTAGTCAGGGGCCACTGAGGAACCCACACTGGTCTTTCTGATTTCCAAGTAATTTTGATTGTCTCAGTGGCCCTTTCTGAAATCACAATCCATGTCTATTTGTTTCTTGATCTATTTGAATTGGTGCTGTCATACCTTGTTCTTGTTCTCTTAATCTTTCTTCTTTCCTAAAGCCTTGTCTAGCCCTAGTAGTGGGCGCATTAGGATTGATGTTATTTGTTAATGTCAAACCTAATTGATCTAGGACATCTCGTCCCCATAAATTTATAGGAAGATGATCCAATACATAGGGCTGTATAGTTCCTTCACATCCTTCAGGATCCTTCCAATCTAATACCATTGCACTTCTATGGGGATTAGTTGCCACTCCTAGGCCTCAAAGCGTTTGAGTGGCTTGTTGTACTGGCCAGTGTTTTGGCCATTCTTGACGAGATATGATGCTAAGGTCAGCCCCTGTGTCCAGTAGCCCATTAAAGTCATGTCCTTGAATATTTAGTTTTAGCATGGGGCGAGAATCTAGATTTAAAGACAGTATAGCGCAATCTACACCTGTGGAGCCTAATCCCTTGGAACCTCTTTCTACAGTACAACTGGAAAATTTATCATGCAGGCTGGGTATTATTAATAACTGTGCTATTCTATCTCCTGGTGAAATTACTGATATACCTCTTGGAGAACTAGCTATAATTTTTATTTCACCCTCATAATCGGGATCAATTACCCCAGGACTTATCATAAGTCCTTTTAGTGTTGAAGAACTGCGTCCCAATAATAAGCCTACTGTTCCTTGGGGAAGAGGTCCTTTTACTCCTGTGGGAATGATTTGAACTCCCATCTCTGGAGTTTATACTGCTCTGGCAGAGGCGCAGATGTCCAACCCTGCACTCCCTCTGGTTTGTCTGATGAGGGATTTAATGGATAATGCGTCCTGGGCACTACCTTGATGGTGCTGCTGGGTTCCTCCATTGCCCCGTATATTTGTGGTTTTGGGCCCCGGAGCATTGGGCCCTACAGTCCATTTTTTGGCAATGGAGCCTGATGTCTTTCTCCACGATATTGTGGGTAAACACTTGGTCCTTGTCTGTTTTTTGATAACGGAATACACTCTATGGTGGTTTGAGAATGGCATTCATTAGCCCAATGTTTCCTTCTACGGCATCGTGGGCAAATACCCGGTATTCTATTCCTTTGATACCTAGCCTTGTTAAACCCTCCTCCTATGGGGCAACTCCTTTTAAAATGTCCCGTTTGATCACAATTATAGCATGTTTTTGGCCTGGCATCTAAAGCCTATTGTACTGCTGCTAAGACTTGCCCTTGTTCATTAATGTCTCTACATAATTTAATATATGTGTTTAAATCTTCATGTTTCCATGGTCTGATGACCTCTCTGCAGCAACAATTTGCTTGGTAATAAGCCAGTTGTTTTATAAATGACATTGCCTGTTCTGTATCTCCAAATACTCTAGAAGCTGTCTGAATAAGCCTATCTACAAATTCAGCATAAGGTTCATTAGCTCCTTGTATTACCTTAGATAATTGTCCTTGTAAATCTCCATGCCCCTGTAAAGTTTTCCATGCCCTAACTGCATCTACAGCAATTTGTGCATATACGCCAGGATCATATTCAATTTGTTGCCGTTGACCCTCATAAGGTCCTTTTCCTTATAACATATCTAGATTTCTTTGAGGGTAACCAGCTGCTGCATTTCGCCTAGCTGTCTCCATGCAAAATTCCTCATTGGCAACCTTCCATAACAAATATTGTCCTCCATTTAGCACAGATCGACACATGTTAGCCCAATCTGCTGGCGTCATGTCTAAGTTGATAATGGATTCGACTATGCTCACAGTGAAGGGTGCTTGTGGCCCGTAGGTTGTTACAGCCTCCTTTAATTGCTTCACTGTTTTGAAATCTAAAGCACGGTGAATTTGTTGCCCTCCTGCCTGCTCAAGTACAGGGCATGCTAATCTTTGGGGTCCTGCCTCAGGATTCCGTCCATCAACTATGGGAGTTGAGGGCCGCTCAGCTGTAGATGGAGCTGTTGGTTGAATTACGCCCTCTGGTGATAGAACGGAGTTAGTAGCAGCCTCCTGTTGTAATTCCACGCCTGATGGTTGTTTTTCCTCTAAGCTTTCTTTCTTCAAATCTTCCTCTGTCTGACTAGCTCGAGAGACCTTCTCTTTCGCTTGACCTAACATGTTTTCTACCATAGTCTGGACCTCTAACAATTTACTTAACAGTCTTTCGGTTTGTTTTTTACTAGTTTCTAATCTACTATAAAGGTAACGCAACCCAATAAGATAGCATAAAACAAAACCGAAACAGAATGAAACAAAAACCGAACAAAGAATAGTTGTATCAATTTTCTCTTTCTCAGGGCCGAACAACTTCAAACCTTGAGCCAACCATTTTTCCCAGTTTGCCTGAGAAAATTCTAGGGATAGGCAGCTTGAAACAAAAACAAGATAAATCAAAACGAGAACACATTGTTTTTTGAAATGGTCACCCATTTTGTTGCCTTCCCTCAGGGGCGAGCAATTGTACTCACCTCCAAGCTTCAGGCGTTCCCCGTACGGGCCGCCAGTTGCCACAGTCTGGCTGGGCACAAAATCACGAGCCACTCAAGCAGGAACAAACTTTATTTTTTGAAACTGCCGCCAATGTCCAGTACGCGCCCGGGAAGATTTTTCGATCCACCCACGCCGCCTCCTCCCGGAACCGCCAGAGAGAGCTCCTCCCCCAGAACTCCCTCCTACTGTACTTCCCCAACCAATGGGAACTCTCCAGGAGTCCTGTAGCCGGCCTAGGTGAACAGCAGGAGTCCAATATCCATATGAATGCAAATCTTAACATAATCATATCATCTCAATGGCTAGCTGGTGTCACCTTTCAACCAAAAATGCCATGCATCATATTCTTGGCTCTTAGCAGAAAAGAAGAAATCAAACTACATCTCTTTTCTGATACTATAATTTTATACATAGAGGACCCAAAAAACTCCAGCAGTTACCTAGAGGACCTAGAGGACTCCACCAGATTTTTAGATCAGAAACTTTCTGTCATGTAGCAGTATACAAGATCAACATACATAAATTAATAAATTTCTTATACTCTATAAGTGAATCTTCTGAGAAAGAAAATTAATTCATAACAGACTCAAAAAATAAAAACTTAGAATAAAACTAACTAAAAAAAAATAAAACAGTGAAGAAAGATTTTGAAGCCCTTAGAAAACCTACATTTCATAATTATACAAAGTGAATATTATCTAAATGACCATATTACTAAAAGCACTCTATATTCAATGCAGTTTACATCAAAATATTGATGACATTCTTCACAGAACTAAGAAATCAATCGTAAATGTCATATGAAAAATATAAGACACAGAACAACCAAAGCAATACTAAGAAACATGAATGAGGCTAGATGCACCACAATATCTGATCTCAAATTATTCTACAGAGATATGGTGAAAAAAAACCATAGTATTGTTATCATAATAAACATGAAGATCAATGTAGTAGACTAGAAAACACAGAGACAAACTCACATGAATATTTATCTGTTATTTGAGAAATACATTAAAAACATATTGAAAAAGGATACCTTTTTAAAAATGGTACAGGAAAACCTGGATATCTGTAAGTAGAAGAATGAAATGAGATATCTATTTCTCACCCTGAACCAAAATCATTTCAAAGTATGAATTAGATCAGAAACAATGACACTTCTAACAGTAAACATAGGCTCAACACTCTGAGGAAGGGATGGACAAAGGAGACCAATGGGAGTGAAGTTGACAAAATTATGATATGTGGACATGCATATATACCAATGCATTCCAATTTTATATAGATTTATAATTCATAAATAAATAAATCAAAAGAAGACCAAGAGAGTGGAGGAAGGGAATTAGGGAAGGAAGGAGGGAATGCAAATGGGAAGTACTAGGAACTAAAATAGAACCAACAATGTTATATGCATTTATGCATATGTGAAGAATGAACTTTACTATTTTATATATATATATATATATATATATATATATATATATATATTAATATATTTTATGATATATTTTATATATTTATCATAATATTATGTATGTACATTTATATAGTATAATAAACACATTTGAATAGACAAAATTAACACCTAACATACACTTGGAATTTTCTATTTTTAACAAATAACCTCCTTCTTTTGCTGCCAAAGAGTCTATCTTTCCTTTTAATTGTAAAGATACATTGTGTTTAAGGTTCTTTTTTCATATTTTGTATATTCATTGGAAAACTGGTAACATATAGAAAATATTAGAGTTCAATAGGATTTTGCAATTGAAGGATTCGATGTCAGTTACATAATAGACCTGAAGAAATTATTACATTTTTAAAACAAGTGCATTGACTAAAATTTATTTAGCATAACTTCTCTCTTATATGTTATGTGTTGTGAATCACAGGGAATATACAGATAAGAATATACATTCTTAAAAAGCGAATCTAAGATTGTATAGAAGTAGTGTGAATATTAAAAGAGAGAATAAATGTTCAAAATATGTTTCGTGCTTTTGACAGACAAAATAAATGCAAGTACCACTACTACTACTTACTCTAAATATGCCTTCTATGATGACAAGTGGCATATTATAATTTTTGACTCAAGGGCTTTGATATTGCCTGAACCATGCTGGTTTCATCCTGTCCACTGTACACTTCACTGGAATAGAAGACCATTACAAAACCCAGATTAGAAGTAACCCTGAAGAAATTTCACTGTATGTACTTGTTTTACATTTTATAAGACTTCAAAGTATTACTCAGTACACATTCTGTTTGTCTTTCTTAATAATTCAAATCTGGTTTCTAGCCATGTTTGTGTATAGTCATTGGTGAAAACTCTGATATTAGAAGAAGAAAGCTGTATTTTGGTAAATGATGGCATTACTAGTGCAAATGATGAAATAAAAATAAGAATTTTGAGTTGAGCATTTTTGTTTCTTCTGCAAAGCTAAAACAGAATTACAGACACATGTAATCCATAGGTAACTTGTACATAAGAAAAATTGAAAAGAAAAGAAATGTTTATTTACACAATGTGTGTGTGCATTGCATAAAACCTGAAATACAATTCATTTTAATTTGAAATCTTGAAAGCACAGAGGACTTCAGCATTTCTTGATGCTAAATGGGACCATTTAAATAGTAGTTGGACACACAGTCTTGGGAGAAAATGAAAACCTGGGCATTCTTAGTTATTGTTATTAAAAGGCCCTCTTTTGGTAATTTAAGGCTTCTATCTCAGACTAAAATTCTTCTTAATGACTTCAAGGTTATTGACTGTATTTTAAGAAAAACAGGGTTGGACAGAGCACAAGGATAACAAAGTAAGACAAGCATATTCAACTTTTACAACAATGTCAACATTTGTTTTCAGTCAATAAGAAATAATTAGAGCTAGAGTCACTCTGCTGTCTCAAACTACTAAATAAAAGAAAATATATAAACTCATAGCACTAAAATATTGAATAACAGTCAAATAAAGGCAGTGATGCTTAAAAAAAACCAAGAGAGAAACCTAAGCATCAAGTACTATAATTTTGTCTTCTTATAGCCTGAAAAAGTTTACAGATTTCTTACAGAGATGGAGATCCCAGAGAGTGGATTGAGGTTTCCATAAATAAGGAGTAAGAGGTCCCCAAATATAAGAAGTCTTCTGCAGGACAGAATACTGAAGAGGAGAGAGTTTCACAAAAACTGTGGAGATTTTTCTAGAATCCCCCCACTGTTCACCTGAGTGCTAGTAACCTCATGCATGTAAAAAAAGAAAAAAAAAACATCCAAGATAAACAAAATTATGTGGAGTTCACACAGACTGGCAGATGTCCCTGCAATTTGTAAGATGTTGACTAGAATATTAAGAGTTTTGTCTTATTGCTAGGACAAACTAATAACACAATACTTCTCTGACCTTGTTTAATTAACGCTTGTATTAGGGTTCTCTAGAGGAACAGGTTCTCAACAGGAAGAATGAAAATAAAAGGGGATTTATTAGATGGGCTGACATAACCAGAAGCTGGTTAGTCCACAATGGCTGCCTGCAGGCTGGAGAGCTGGAGGAACCAGTAGCTGCACAGTCCAAGAAGCTGAAGCCTCAGAACAAGAGAGACCAATGGTTACACTATAGTGCTACCCTAGTATGAGTCTGAAGGCTTCTGGAGAGTCCCTGGAGAATCATTAGCAGAATCTAATTCTGGAAGAGTGAAGAAGCAAGAGTCTGATTTCCTCAGGTGATCACAGAAGTGACCAAGAACCCACTCAAGAAGACTGAAGCTTTCTTCTGCTCTGGCTTTGTTGTTCTTCCAACTTTTATTCCCCCCAAGCCCCACCCTATTAGATGGCACTGCCCACTCCAGCGCTTCAGTTTGCTACCACCTGCCAATCATTCCTAGACACACCCTCATTGACACAACCAGAAGGTTTTTAATCATTGACATCTTTTCTTTTTCTTCAAAGAACTACTTATTTGGGGTAAAATTGGGAGTTCATAACCAACTTGAATCTAATGTATGAAATATGATATGTGAAGAGCTTTATAATGTTTTGAACAACCAATAAAAAAAAATTAAAAAAAAAAAAAAAAAAAGAACTACTTTATTTAGTTATTTACCGTAGCACGCATTTTGACCTATTATACACAAATGGAGTACAACTTCTCGTTCCTCTGGATGTACATGGTACAGATTCACTCCAGTAGTGTAATCATACATGTATATAGTATAATAATGTCTGTCTCATTCTACCATCCTTCTCGTCCCCACAGCCCCACCCCTCCCCTGACTCTCCTCTACACAAACCAAAATTCCTTCATTCTTCCCTATCCTCCCACCCAACTATGGATCATCATCTACTTATCAGAGAAAACATATGGCTTTTGGTTTGGGGGGATTGGCTTATTCCACTTAGCATGATATTCTCTAGTTCCATCCATTTATCTGAAAATCCCATAATTTCATTCTTCTTTAAGGATGAGTCATATATATATATGACAAGTAAGACAAGCATATTCAACTTTTACAACAATGTCAACATTTGTTTTCAGTCAATAAGAAATAATTAGAGCTAGAGTCACTCTGCTGTCTCAAACTACTAAATAAAAGAAAATATATAAACTCATATATATATATATATATATATATATATATATATATATATATATATCACATTTTCTTTATCCATTTACCTGTTGAAGGGCATCTAGGTTGGTTCAAAACTTTAGCTATTGTGAATTGAGCTGCTATAAACATTGATGTGGCTGTGTCACTATAGTATGATGATTTTAAGTCCTTTGGTATAAACCGAGGAGTGGGATAGCTGGGTCAAATGGTTGATTCATTCCAAATTTTCTGAAGAATCTTCATACTGCTTTCCATGGTGATTGCACCAATTTGCAGTTTCAAAGCTTATTCTCAGAAAAAAAAAGTCAATAACATGAGGAGAGAGCCTACAGAATGGGAAAACGATCTTTACCATATGCACCTCAGATAGAGCACTTATCTCCAAAGTATATAAACAACTCAAAAACTTAACATTAAAACATCAAATAAGTCAGTCAATAATGGGCTAAGGAACTAAACAGACACTTCTTTAAAAAACGATATACCATCAAGCAACAAATATATGAAAAAAAAGTTCAATGTCTTTAGTAATTAGAGAAATGCAAATCAAAACTACTCTAAGATATCATCTCAACTCCAGTTAGAATGGCAATTATCAAGAATACAAGCAATAACAAGTATTGGCAAAGATATGGGGAGAAATGTACACTTATACATTGACATCACTTAATCCAATCAAGCTGACAATTCAATTTAACCATACCAATGCTTAAGATTCAAAAAATTATTTTTTTCCAAAAAGTTTTAATACAATTAATTTTTATTTTAAAAAAGGTAAAATATAACAGGGATACAAAAATATGCAACCAACAAGTAAAATTTATAGTATCTGACATCTAGTTAAAATATTGCATAGAACAGGATAATATTAGTGAAATGGTGGAATAATAACTTTTAAAAATTCTTCTCTTCCATTCATAAAAACAGTGAGAATTTTTAAAAAAAGAATCACTGTTTTCAGCTTTCTGGAAATTAACCAAAGTTTTATGGCAAACACAGGAGCATTTATAACAGCTTGGTTAGTCACAATAATGAGTGCAATTTGTGAAATTTTAATTTATTATGGCCACATTGCCCATTTTCCAGTAATCTTGGATTCCTGGTGCAGCATGATCAACTTGGGAGGGAACAAACGTAATCAGAATGACTGGAGCTCTTTCAAAATTCTCAGTGCCTTACCCAAAATGGTGTTTATTTTATATACTATCTATCATCTATCATTTATCAAATATCCATTTATAGATCTCAATATATATTATTCGTATATATATATATATGTATATATATATTTACATACACTGATGTAATATTATAGCTTAAAAAATGAATCATTCAAATATACAACTTCAAAATATGAAATTTCTGGGAGAAATATTTCTGAGACAAAATATTTGTGATCTTGGGCCACCAAAAAGTGTTTTCTAGATATAATAACAAAACCATGAATAAAAGAAAAAATCATATATCAAGCTTTATTAAAATTATGAATTTTTGGTCTTAACTTTATGTTAAGATAGTGAAAGAAAACCACCAACTAGAGAAATGCAGTATTGACACATATGAGAAAAAACTTGCATTCAAAATATATGAAGAACTCCCCAAACTCAACATGTAGAAAAAAGCAATATAATTACTAAAAATAAATAAAATACTGACACCCTTCATTCAAAAATATGCCTTGTAAAAAAAAAGTATGACAGTATGCTCAAAATCATTTTAGTCACTAGGGAAGGCAAATTAAAATCCCAAAGAAATACCACAAAACACACTCTAGAATGTCTAAAATCACAGTTGTCATAAAGAGTGTTGTCAAGGATGAATATAAATACAAACCCTGCTGGTGGGAATGTAAAAATGGTACAACTATTTTTGAAAAAAAATGTATATGGCGATATCTTAAAATGTTTCTTTTTTTATTTTTTTTTATTCGTTGTTCAAAACATTACAAAGCTCATGATATATCATCTTTCATACATTTGACTCAATTGGGTTATGAACTCCCATTTTTACCCCAAATACAAATTGCAGAATCACATCGGTTACACACTCACATTTTTACATAATGGCATATTAGTGACTGTTGTATTCTGCTACTTTTCCTATCCCCTACTATTCTCCCTCCCCTCCCCTCCCATCTTCGCTCTCTACTCCGTCTGCTGTTGTTCAATTCTCTCCCTTGTTCCCCCTCCTTCCCCCTCATAACCTCTTATATGTAAAGTATATACTGAGTCTATAACCCTCAAATTCTTAAGGATTTACCAAAGAAAATTGCGTCGTCTATGGACAAATATTTATATCAATTGATTTTTTTTTTTTTTTTTTTTTTTAATTTTTTTTTATTGGTTGTTCAAAACATTATAAAGCTCTTCACATATCATATTTCATACATTAGATTCAAGTTGGTTATGAACTCCCAATTTTACCCCAAATACAGATTGCAGAATCACATCGGTTACACATCCACATTTTTACATAATGCCCTATTAGTAACTGTTGTATTCTGCTACCTTTCCTATCCTCTACCATCCCCCCTCCCTCCCCTCCCATCTTCTCTCTCTACCCCATCCACTGTAATTCATATCTCTCCTTGTTTATTTTCCCATTCCCCTCACAACCTCTTATATGTAATTTTGTATAACAATGAGGGTCTCCCTCCATTACCATGCAATTTCCCTTTTCTCTCCCTTTCCATCCCACCTCATGTATCTGTTTAATGTTAATCTTTTCTTCCTGCTCTTCCTCCCTGCTCTGTTCTTAGTTGCTCTCCTTATATCAAAGAAGACATTTGGTATTTGTTTTTTAGGGATTGGCTAGCTTCACTAAGCATAATCTGCTCTAGTGCCATCCATTTCCCTGCAAATTCTATGATTTTGTCATTTTTTAGTGCTGCGTAATACTCCATGGTGTATAAATGCCACATTTTTTTTATCCATTCATCTATTGAAGGGCATCTGGGTTGGTTCCACAGTCTAGCAATTGTGAATTGTGCTGCTATGAACATCGATGTAGCAGTATCCCTGTAGTACGCTCTTTTAAGGTCTTCAGGGAAAAGTCCAAGAAGGGCAATAGCTGGGTCAAATGGTGGTTCCATTCCCAGCTTTCCCAGGAGTCTCCATACTGTTTTCCAGATTGGCCGCACCAGTTTGCAGTCCCACCAGCAATGTACAAGAGTACCCTTTTCCCCACATCCTCTCCAGCACTTGTTGTTGTTTGACTTCATAATGGCTGCCAATCTTACTGGAGTGAGATGGTATCTTAGGGTGGTTTTGATTTGCATTTCTCTGACTGCTAGAGATGGTGAGCATTTTTTCATGTACTTGTTGATTGATTGTATGTCCTCCTCTGAGAAGTGTCTGTTCAGGTCTTTGGCCCATTTGTTGATTGGGTTATTTGTTTTCTTATTGTTTAATTTTTTGAGTTCTTTGTATACTCTGGATATTAGGGCTCAATTGATTTTTAATTAACAAAAATCTGAGAACTACCCAAATACCTATCAGTAGGTAAAGGGACAAATTACTGTATATGAATAAAATTAAATAATACTCAACAATAAGAAAGGATGATTCATTAAAAGTGTGGCCCCATGGATTAACTTCAAAATAATTAAATTTAGAGAAATAAAACCGAAAAGAGAATACATACTATACTTTCTATATAAAATCGTGGAAAACGAAAACTTATCTAAAGTGACATTTTGCAGAAAGATGGACAGGGGTGGTGGAGAGGGACAAGGCGGCAGGAAATACTGTTTTCAAAATGATATGATGTTCACTGTCATAAATATGATTTTATAAAATACATATGTCAAAACCTGTCCAATTGTACATCTGAAATGTGAAGTTCATCATATACCAAATAAACTTAATAAAATGTCTTAAGATTATACCTAAAAGAGGTTTTGCACCCAAATTACTTGTTCAGGGTAATGACCAAAAGCTCACCCAGTGGTAGACTACTAAGATATTGTTTGCTAGGGACTATCTTGTCCCTTGATGGGTGCCCTTATTTTAGATCACTTGCCATTGAAAAAGGAGATGACAGTTCATCACTGGGAAACTGAATGTTTGCATTGTTTTGCTGACAAATAGTCCTATTGTTTTTGTAGACAAAAAATACAACCTGACACCAGTTTCTTAGGAAAATAAAGACATTGATGCTAAAATTCTGTGATTTGTCTCCTGACAGATATCAAGTTAATTCACTAAGATAGTTGCATTTCTAGTAAAAAATAATACTCATGTTTCTTTTTTTTTCTATTTATTGTTTTTTAAATTGGTGCTTTATAGATACGCAGAAAGGTGAAATTCACTGGTACATGCGTATATGTACATAACATAAGTTGTTCAATTTTGTTCCTCAGCTCCTCCTTTAACCACTTCTTCTTTCCTGTACTCTATGGTCTCCTTTCTATGGTCATAAGATCCCTTCTCCCTTTGTCCATTATTTTGATCTAGCTTCTGCCTCTCAGAGAAAATATTTGACCCTTGACTTTTTCAGTCTGGCTTATTTCACTCAGAAAGATGTTCATTCACTTCCTTCCATTTACTGGCAAATGACATCATTTCACTCTTTATGACTAATTTTAAAACTCCATTGTGTATATATATACAACATTTTCTTTACTCATTCATCTGTTGATGCATACATAATATGGCTAGCATGAATTGTGCTGATGTAAATATTGGTATCATACACTATACCCTAAAGTGTGGTACACTTGAGAAAATGTTCTACTTGAAGCTGAGAAGAAGGTAAATTTACTTCATAATGAGTGAAATATTCTATAAGTGTTTGTTAGATAAATTTGATTAATAGTTTATTTTAGTTTGGAAGAGTATTTAGTTTATGTCTGTATGACCTATCTAAATGGTGATGTGTTGAAATCAATTAGTATTAGTGTATTGGGGCCTACTTGATTCTCTATATTGAGTAGGGTTTGTTTTATGTACATAAGTGCACCAACATTGGAGGCATGTACATTTACAACCATTATATCGTGTTGCATGACTCCCTTAACCACTATGAAGTAAACTTCTTCATCTCTTCTGATTAATTTTTGCTTGATAGGAAATGAGCTTCTGCATCCTGCATTGTTCTCTGTTTGTATGATATACCTTTTTCCCATCCTTCATCCATTAGCCTGTGGATGTCTTTATCTGTAAGGTAAGTCTCTTATAAACAACATATTATTGGATCTTGTTTTTTAATTCATTCTTCCAATCTATATCTATTGATAGGATAATTTAGACAATTTACACTCAGTGTTTTTATAGACATGATTTTTATTTCCTGCCTTTTTGAATTATTTCTAATGCTTAATTCAGACTTGATTCCCCTTTAATTGACTTCTGGTGAGATTCAGAATTCTGATGATGGCTGTGAAATTTATTATTCATTCCTTCATGTGAAAAATGCCTATATTTATTATTCATTCCTTCATGTGAACAATTGAATTTGAGTATGTTGTGTAGTTTAATGTATATGAATCATTTTAGTTTCCGCTTATAATAAAAATTGTACTTTATCTTCAATTCTGAAAAGCAGTAGTTCTGGATATAGCAATCTTTGTTGGCACCTACTGCTGCTGTCTTTCAGGGTCCAGTACATATTATGCATAGCCTTCCTGGCTTTTTAGGGTCTAGAATAAGATATCAGTAGAAGTTCTACTTTGCTTACCTCTAAATGTGACCTGTCATTTTTCTCTTATACTTTTTAGAATTATATCCTTGTTATTTATATTTGGCATGTAAATGTAATATGCCTTGGAGGGGATCTGTTTGGATCTTTTCTATTTAAGCTTCTAAACACTATTTGAGCATCTAATATTTGGATTTACATCTCATTTTGAGGTTGTGAAAATTTTCTGATATTATTTCATTGAAAAGGTCATGCACTCATTTATATTTTGGTGCTTTTGTCTATTCCAGTGATTCATATATTTGATCTCTTAATGTTATTTCAGGTTTTTTGAATATTCTGATTATGATCTCTTAACATCTTTTCTTTATTGTTGATCTTATTTTAAAGATTACATACTTTATGTCTGATCGCTGAGATTCTGTTCTCAATGTGTTCTAATCTCTTAGGGATGCTTTCAAAAGAATTTTTAGTTTGAGTTACTTAGTCTTCCCAGAATTTCTGTTTGGTGCTTTTTCAGACTCCTATCACTTTACTAAAATGTCCTGTCTTATATTTTCTCTCTTAGTTCATTCTTATATCTTATTTTAGTAAACTGAACATTTTAATTATTATAATTTTTTAAATTATTTTTCTGACATTTCCTCCACTTCAGTGTCAGTGGGGCCAGTTGTGTTGTGAACTATTTGGTATGACTTGTTCCTTGTTTTTCATATTATTAATACATCTGCCCATCCTCTGGGATAATTATCTCTTCAACTTTTATATAAGGGATTTTGCAGTGAGCTTTTCCTTTAGTATGTGTCCTGGGTTGAATAAATGTCTTGGTTTTGATATTCTTACTCAAATCGCACTTGGTACTATTTCTAGTCTCTAACACCATGTCAAGAGAAGACACTAATAGCCAGTAATTATAGCCACTTCAGAATAATAGCTTATACTAATAAAATTTGCAGAAAAAAATTAACAATGTTCTCCAGCATCCTCTAATCTGAGTAGTAAAATGGAGTGTCTGTATGCAGAGTTTCACTGTAGAGTTTTACTCCTTTCTTGAATAAATAGCTCTGATACTCTTGCTTTTCCTGGGAATTTTCTGGGGATCAGGGGAGAAGAGTGGGATGCATCAGCCTATCTTCCAGCCCTTTTTAGGCTTGAGGAGATGATACAGTGATTACCAGATTTGTTCTGAACTAAATTGCTTTAAGCCACATACTCTCAACCCAATGTCAACCAGGCTCTTCATCCCAGAGCTCAGATTGCCTATTTTAAGCAAAAATGTTTGCTATTTTCAGTTTTGTAGACCAAATTTTCTGGTGCTGAATTGCTGTTCTGATTCACTCTTGGGGAGCTGTTATGACAGTGTTCACTTCATTCCTCAAAGGGATAAACTGCATGGATTAAACAGATGCTAAAAATCGTGTTCATTAGGAACAAAGAAGTAGGGGTATGCAGAGAAAAGTGGAATATTCAAAAGATAAGAGAAGAGAGAGTGGAAGCAAGGTAATGCATGAAGCTCTAAAGAGGATGGAAGTAGAAAAGTAGAAAAAAAGAGAACAAGGTATTTAGCTACTAGAGGGAGAGCTAGTAGGGTAAGAGTAATAAAACAAGCTAACAAATAGAGCAGAACAACACCAACCTTCCCAATATCAAACAAACTAAAAGTAAATTGAAGTAATAAACCCTTCAAAAAACAGACCAAAAAAATTATTACCTTTTAGAGAAACAGAACAAAAGAATAAAAGATTAATAAAAGAAAAATGAAATGACAAAATATAAAAATGATCCAGAAACATGTGTATGTTTATACACATGAACCATTCAGCAAATATACCCAGAACTAAAAATATTAATAAAAAAGAAAAAAATTAATTAAAAATATTTAAATGTTTTCATTGATAAAACTGAAGCTGAGTATTTACATTCTAGTCCAGACTATCCTTCTGTCCTTTACTTCTTAGGCTATGTAACTTCAAGAGGAAGCCCAGACTTGGTGGTGTCAAACTCAACCTTCTTTGCAACTTTTGCTATTCTATTTCCTAGAGTGGATTGGAGACATAGATATTGAAGTGGTTCTCAGTTTCTCTGCTTGCCAGTGCCGGGGATTGAACTGGCAGTACCTCCTATTGAGATTTTTTTCTTAGACATCTTAGATCCCTGATCTTCCTGGTTGGAAGTGGTGTAGAGAGCTATTAGAGAAGTTCCAGCTGATAAACTCTTAACACAACTTTGTACCTTTTGGAGGGGAGCTC
The DNA here is from genome assembly GCF_021218885.2 of Marmota monax. Classification (NCBI taxonomy): domain Eukaryota; kingdom Metazoa; phylum Chordata; class Mammalia; order Rodentia; family Sciuridae; genus Marmota; species Marmota monax. The sequence continues at coordinate 3,968,238 of NW_026695198.1, read as the reverse complement.
ATACCCCAGAGTGTTTAAATCCTTGTACCCATGGTGAATAGATGTTGATCTCAACTGGGCTTCTGGGATTTGAGCACTTCCCAGAGTTCCAGTCCTGGGATAGGGTGACACCCTCCCTAGATGCCTGGTGCATGGCAGGTTTCCTGTAGTCTACCCATCACCAAATATCAATTTTCAAGTCTCCTTCCCTGAATGCAACCATAACCACCTGATTAATTTCCCTCACTTCTGTTCAGCTGGCCTTTTGTGCCACGGAGCTCAAAAGAATATTGTGTGACACTCTCCTGCCCCCAGCAAAATAAAACCTGCCTCACCCATTTCCCTGATCCTTTTCCACTGGTCATCCACATCACAGGGATCAAAGGGAGAGAGGCAGTGCTCTCCTCTGTACCTATCTTGAATCCTTCTGCATCCACTCTTCTCTATAACTGTTTTGGAATTGTGATTTGCCCTGTGCACTTTAGGTCATGAAGTAAGTACTGGCTAAGACAGAGTAGAAGTATTTGCTAAGTACTATCAAAAGTTGACAGACACAAGATTTGACATAAACTCTTCCAGCCAGATCGCCCACCTTGTTTTTCACTTAGGAGTTGAGAAATGTGGAGCACATTTTTGTTTGCCAATTTTTTCCCTATGCTTCTCTTTTGCTTTTACTTTGCCCCTCCCTTTCAAGTGACACAGCACTATGGCCACTGTTGGCTTAGGTGTATTTCCTTATAGCCTCTGTTCAATACACCAGAATCTCTGGGCTTCTCTGAGTGGCTGACAGATAATATTTTATGATGGCTTTTTTCAGACACCCACCTCATTATGACGCCACATTCCTGTCCTTCCATTTGCAAACAGCAAAGCAACCTGAAGTGTCTCCTTACTTTACTTTATCATATTGCGATCCCTACTCATATTTCTTTATTGGCCTCATAGATTTTCATCAGGACCAATTATTTCCATTATTTCTTCTACCAATTACTGCACAGAACTTAAAATAACAGCTGTTTTTGCTGTGTTCTTACACATTGCGGTCGCATTATAGTACGTTTTTGTTGTTTGAGGGCTATTAAGCCATGTCTTTAAAATAGCATTGATTTAAATGATCTCTTGCTATATTAACCTCTGAAATATGCACAGCACGGGATGAACTCTCACATTAAGACTTATCCTAAGGGATATGAATAATAAATATTTTGTTTCCAGTAGGATAAATGTGTTGTTAAGAAGTCCTGACAAAATGACATGAAGCATTAACATATTCTAAAAAATTACTATAGGAAATTACATTTTGTTTTCATGATCTATGAAATGAACAATGCATGAAATGTTAGACACTTTAAAAATATGTGAAATCAGGAAATGGTTGTCAATAATGATTATCTCTCGATTTTATTTTGCCCCCTTTATCTCATTAACTTGCTCAGTTATTAATCTGATATTTTTAAAGTCTCATAACAAATGTTGATGAACTGTTTATGATTTTCTCATCAGAAAAACAGCAAAATATGATATATTTATACTATCACACAGGATAGGGCAGGTAATGGTCAATTATCATAATCAGTTGTAGCTCTTATGCTAGGTAATTTTGCTAAAGAAGATTGGCAGAGTCTCACATTTTGACATGCAGTTATTAGTCCAGAATAACTATTCATTATTTTTCTTACTAATAGACCAGGAGAATCAATCAATTTGTACTAACATGAAATAGACATAGAATGGAGAATCTATGTTAAATCCTTTGCTCTCCCTCACAATGTATTCTCAAAAGCCAGAGTTATCTGGAATTCAAAGAATAGCTTATTGGTTCTTTGCATAATGTTAATTGCAATTTAACAATTACTTGGGCTGTCTTGGTTAGACTAACATAAATAGACTTGTGAGAAATAAACACCACAAAGTTTTAAGGGGCACATCAGTGATATTTTAGGGCTTCTGCCATGATCTGGAACCTGCCAAGATACTTTCTCTGTATTAGTTATTGATTGCTGTATAACAAATTGTTCAGTAGTATAAAATAGTTTTGTTAGTTAGCTTTATGTCACGGTGACTAAAATACCTGACAGGAACAATTTAGAAGAGGAAAATTTTATTTTGGCCCATGGTTTCAGAGGTTCAGTCAAAGATTCTTTTCTCCTTTGCTCTTAGTCCAAGATGGAGGAAGAACATCATTTTGGAATGGTGCAGTGGAGGAGCATGGCTCAATATATGCTGGCCAGGAAGGAGAGAGAGAGAGAAAGAGAGAGAGAGAGAAGAAGAAGAAGAAGAAGAAGAAGAAGAAGAAAGAGGAGGAAGAGGAGAAAGAGGAGAAAGAGGAGGAGGAGAAGGAGGAGAAAGAGGAGGAGGAGGAGGAGGAGGAGGAGGAGGAGGAGGAGGAGGAGGAGGAGGAGGAGGAGGAGGAGGAAATGGTGTCAGGGACCTTGAACATTTCCAGAGCACAATCCCAGTGACTGCTTCATCCAGCCAAACCCCACCTGCCAATTAACACCTAGTTACTCCATCCAAACTAGGATAGACTGATTATGGTACAGCTCTCATAATCCAATCATTTCACCACTGAATATCCGTGCATTAGCACAAGAGCTTTGGGGGAACCTCATATTCAAACTATAACAGTAGTGAATTTTCTCTCTTAGTCTGAGTGAATCAGGAGTCTAAGAGTGACTTGCCTACTTTGTTTAGATTCATGCTGTCCCTTCAGGTTGTTGTTAAGTTATCAGCTTAGACTTCTGTTATCTGAAGGCCTGGCTGGGTGAGGATCTACTTCCAGGCATACTCACATGGCTGTTGGCTGGAGATCTTGGGATCTCTCCACGGACTTTTCTGTAGATTTCCTGAATATCCTCATGATACAGAAGCTGATTGCTTTTGTGTTCAAGGCTGCTAAGATTAATTTTTTTCTTTTGAAAAGAAAATCATCAAAAATTTAATTAATATATTTTCCAAACCATACTCTCTGACCATTTTTGTCTTAATGGTTCTCTATCAATTTATACCTCTAGCTTCATGAGGAATTCCTGACAACCAGACAAAGAAAAGAACACAGTTCACACATGGGTCAGCTCAGCTGTTTATGCAGGTAAAACTGGATTGCCCTGGCCCTACTTGGGAGTGTCCTATGAGACCTTAATGAGGGGAAGTTCTCTAATAGGCAGACAAATATAATCCAAAGCAGGCATATATATATATATATATATATATATATATATATATATATATATAAAATATATAAAATAGCAGTACATATACTTAACCAGGCAACTACATGCATCTACCAATAAGTTGGCGTAAAGTGTGAAAATATTTTTGAATGCTAATTTCTTCCAGGAAACATCTACTACAACACTAAAAACCAAGTAGGCAAAAAGAATTGGTCAGCTGATATGATACACCTATGCTTTCAAATGGGCTCATACACACAGCTGCTATGGTGGCAGAGGGACAGGCTGTCCCAGACCGTCCCATCAATGTATTCCCTTTCATCAATGCTCTTGTGGCCATGACATTGCTGAATTCTACCATGTTATCAAGAAGAAAAAGTTCTTCAATGTGCCATTTTTCTAAGAGGATGGTCATTTGGTGATAAGTTGATATTTTTGTACATATATTCAGGTAGCAATAACCCAAAAATGAAAGCAACTCAAATGTCCATTGACAATTGAATGGATAATATATATACATACCATAAAATATTAATCAACTTTAAAGGCATGGAAATGCTGACCCAAGTTACAACAAAGATGAACACAGAGGATAAGTTAACTTATTCTAACCAAAATATGTTAATTACAACAAAACAAATACTGATAAATAGTCCATTCAGATTATTAATCCATGAAATGAATTAATCGAATGAGAAAGTTAAAGCTCTCACAATCGAATCATTTCACCTCTGAACATTCCTGCATGGCTCAACACATAGGCTTTTCTGGGGACATTAAAGATTCAACTTACATCATGCAGTGACCCAGGCACTTGTTTTCCAGGGGTAAGAGCCTCAGTTTACCAGACTGATTGCTGTACTTGTCTAAGTCACAGTTACAGCCCACCCTGGGAGTACCAACAGATGTGTTGCTAGCATTCCTGGAAGCCCAAGCAGTTCACTATAAAAGCCTTTAGTTCACTATAAAAGTCACTAATTCCACTTATATGATGTGTCTAGAGTAGTCGAGTCATGGAAACAAAGTAAAGTGGAGGTTACCAAAAGCTTGGAAAAGAAATGAAGAACTTTCTAAAGTGTATGGGATTTCAGTTTTGCAAGATAAAACGTTCTGAACGTTGGTTACACAACGGTGTGAATTGAATGTACATAATGCCACTGAAGTGTACACTTTAAAACGGCTATTATGGTAAATTTTATAATATGTATAAGTTCCCATAATTAAACAAAAACATGTCCCAACTAGATCTGGTATATATTTATTCCACAATCTGCTGCTTTTCTGGTTTTCCAAATATAAGTCAGTGCCATTTACCAGTGATCCACACAGAAAATCGGGTGCTAACCTAAAATTCTCCTTTTGCCTCATTCTCTCTGCCAGATAAATTACCAAGCCTTTCAGCATTGTACTTTAAACATCTCTGTATGGGCCACACTCTGTCATTCTCTTTTATTGTTATTCCCATAAACTCTTACCCATAGTCCTTGCTGGTAACTAACCTATTTTTCTAAAATCGAGAGGCAAACAAGCAATTTCTATCAAAAGACTTTGATAGTTTCCAATTGGCTGCTCCTATTTAGTAGAGAAAATAAGATGCCCCATGATCTTCTCTGTTCCTTTTCTAGTTTCTTGTTCATATTTCTTGGACCATTTTTCATGCAATCCACTGCAGCTAAAATAATCCATTTGTAGTTCAAAAAAAAAAAAAAAAACATTTGTTTTATGCCTCTATGACTTTTATTTATGTTGCCCTTTCTGCAACAGGAATGCTCCTCCCCACCCTGTTGGTGGGAATTCTTAATGTTTGTCTTCAAGCTAGGATTCTAGCAACTCATCTCTTGGTACTCCCAGGGTCGGCTGTAACTGTGACTTAGTCAAGTACAGCAATCAGTCTGGTAAACTGAAGCTCTTACCCCTGGAAGACAAGTGCCTGGGTCACTGCATGATGTAATTTGAATCTTTAATGTCCCCAGAAAAGCTTATGTGTTGAGCCATGCAGGAATGTTCAGAGGTGAAATGATTCAATTGTGAGAGCTTTAAATTTCTCATTCAATTAATTCATTTCATGGATTAATAATCTGAATGGACTATTTGTCAGTAAATGTAGGCCACTGGGATGTGGCTGGACGAAGTAGGTGAGGGGAGACTTTAGGATAGTATCTTGTCCCTGGCTCCTTGCATGCACCCCCCCACACACACACTTTCTCTGCTTCCCAGCTGCTAAGAACTGAGTAATTTTCCTGGGCCACACCCTTCCACCATGAGGTTCTGCCTCACCTCAAGCCCAGAGCAATGAGTTGGCTAACCATGGACTAAAACCTCTGAAACCATGGGCCCCAAATAAAATTTTATTTCTTTAAATTGCTCATATTTTGGCTACAGGGACGAAAACGGACTAACATAGCAGAGAATAAAAGTATCCTGGAAGAAAACTGTGCTGGCTGAGAGGATCCACATTCATGAAGGGTGGCGGAGGACGATAATGGAAACTGCTGTAACTGAGGAAAAAACTAAATCAACCTAACTCCACTTGCCTTTAGTTGATTATAAAAGCCACTAATTTGGGAGTTTGCACAGATAGCAATATATTACTATTTTTCTACAAGCTTTGCTAAAGATGACATTCCTGTCTGAAGCCACCTACCAGGGTAAAACTATTCTTCTATGAAAAGTGCCTTCACTGTCTTCCCCTGTTCTCCAGTGAAGGGTGTCTTTTGAATTTTAACGATTAACAAGGCTATCTGTTCCTAGGAAAAGGAACTAAAAAAAATGAGTCATAAGAGTCTCTAATCAGTATCTCTTCTTTAGATTCAGGGAATATGGTACTCTTTAAATAACAGCAGCTCACGCATGAGAAAATCTGATCACCCAAGTTCTGTTACTGTCCTGCTGCCCACTATATGCTATGCCTCCCCCCAAAAAAAATTCCTGTATAAACCTGTACCTGTGGCCCCTAAGATGAACTCTGTTGGTAATAGCCTTCTTTGGCTTGCTAACTTTCTACATAAATCTTTTTCTTTGCTCCAATAACTTGTCCTAGAGTCACTGGATTGTTAAAGGGCAAGTAACTAACAGAACTCTGGGTTCAGTAACAGTTATGTCTGGGTATCTAAGGGGGACTGGTACCAGGACTCCTTGTGGATATCAAGATATGCCATGTTCAAGTGCCTTCTATAAAAGGGTGCAGCATTTGTGCATAACCTATGCCCATTCTCCTGTATACTTTAAATGATCTGTAGATCGCTTATAATACTTACTATAATGCAATGCTGTGTAAGTAGTTCTTATACTACATTGTTCAAGGCAGATGACAAGGAAATAAAGTCTGTTACTGTCCTAGTTCAATATGGGTACAACTTGTTCCAAATATTCTTATCTGCAGTTGGTAGACTCTGTGAATGTGGAATGCACAGAAGACTAACTGCATCATTTATTACAGTGTTTGCTGAGATAAAGCCAAGGAAAGCCAATGTAGAATGTGTGCTAGAGGGAAGTGATGAATCTAAGTTATAGTCTTGGGATGAACTAGCTGTAGTGGCTTCAGTTTCCCTTCCAACCTTCCTCTAGTGAGTTCTCTGAGATTTTTTTTATAACCACAGAATCATTAGTGTGCTACACTTAGATAGAGTGAACCTATTATGAGAAACAAATGGATCTTAGAAATTTGTAGACAAACACAGAAAATATTGTTAGTGTTCTATTCACATTTTCTCTACTCCTCAGTGTACAATTCCACAACTTCTGTCAATAATGGCTTAGACTGACACAATTTTCTAAGGAAAATTCTCCATTCCTGGGAGGACCTCCCACTCTATGTACCTTAAGATTTACACAAACCCTACAGTTCCCTGATCGGCACTCAGACCTTGCAGCATCCTCAAAGAATGGGTACTGCAGTACAAAGTCTGACTCACTTTTCTCAGGCTGGAATTTCTGCATTACAATATATGCTCCAACAGCCTCCTCCATCTGCCCCAATCCTCGATTAGGCCAAGGCTAGATTTCACTGACAAAATATCCTTTTTGGTCATTGCTCTTTTTTTTTCTGCTTCCCTCACTCCATCCAAAGCCCTCTAAATAGGTCCTACTTCTAGAGAAAACTGGATGTAAAAATTGGCTTTCAAGGAAATTGAGTTTGATTTTTTTACTTCTATCAAAGGATCCCACAGGATGATGTTTTCAGGAACATAAAGCCAGTATGGGAGGGGGAAAGAATTTTAATGTCATTCCTAACGAATTTGCTTTAAGCAGGATCTATGATGACTGGAAGAATATAGTAAGATGTTGTTTGACAGTAGGGGTACACTTTGAAAGAGGTGTAGTCATGCAAGTTTGTGATTGTGGGATCATGACAGAGTGTATCTAAAAAATGGCTGGGGATGTGGCTCAAGCGGTAGCGCGCTCGCCTGGCATGCGTGCAGCCCGGGTTCGATCCTCAGCACCACATACAAAGATGTTGTGTGCTGCAGCCCGGCTGGCTGGGCAAAATAACTGGGGGGTGACGAGCAACTTGTGTAGATTGATACAGCAGGAGTGTGGGACAGGAGGGGTATATATACATTCCACACAGCGTATCTTAATTAACATAAACTAGATACAGCAGTCAACCAATAAGGAATCTCCACACTTAATGACTCGCTGGCGTTACTTCACAAACCACTCCCTCTGGCAAAATGCCAGCCGCCATCTTGACTTGTTTACAGATCCTAACAGTTGTGTCCACTGAAAAAACTAAAAAATAAATATTAAAATTTAAAAAAAAAAACTATATACAGGTCAATGCCCTGATGCAGTCGAGAGAGGAGGTAAACTAGGTGCATGAGGCTGCTACCAACATAGCACAACGAGCTTCTTTACAGTAAATTCTTTAAATAAGTAGGATATATAATATAATGATAATGATGAAAATGTATAACATAGAATGTACAAAGCCACCAACGTCATTGTTTGTTACGTTTATCATAATTTTCAAGTGTTATACACTGTATTTAATTATATGTGATGTCCTTTTATATGACTGTCAGTACAACGGGCTTGTTCACAGCATCACCACAAGCTTTGGTGCATTACTCTGTGCTACATTACTGGGGACATGATGTCACCAGGCAGCAAGAATTTATCCACTTCATTATAATCTTATGTAGTCATATATGCGATCTGCTGTTGACCAAAATGTCATTGTACAGCACATGACTGTGTTCCATATTGAACGAGATAATGTAAAACACTTGACTGTGGGGGCTAAGTTCATTATTTGGCCTTTTAAAGTTTTGCAGAGGTTACGTTAGTTCAGCAATAACATACCTTTATACTTTACATTATTTAATTTTTTTATAAGTTTTCCTTTTCTGAATCTCTTCCTAACTTACATGTATGCCCTTCAAGACTGATCCTGAAGGCCACTGTCACCACAAAACTCTTAGTGAACTCTTGAGTTGGACTTTTTTCTTTTCCTGCTATAAGCTGTTCTGGCACTTTATATGCAACTAGTTTTAGCTCCTTCATATGTTCTAGATATTAAAATAAATTACTTCTCTCTGCCTATCAGGCAATATGTCAATAGAGAGCAGCATCTCTGTCTGTACAGTGTTTGGACTTCCTCCCAGAATCCAACCAAAGTGCCTCCAACCATAAATGATGGTGGGGGTTGTCGGAAACATGCAGATAGAATTCTTACACTGATGGGATATTGTCAGAATGTACAGGCTGTTTTTCAAACTCTGTGAAGACATTATTTTAAGAATGCACTTGTATGATTGCCTGAGCAAATGGGAGGGGAGAAAAGAGAAAGAAAAATAAATAAATAAAATAAGAAACAACCCAGACATTGGCTTTATGTCAAGGGCTTACACAGACTGAACATTTAATTCTCATAACACCCTTAATATACAAGAATTACTCATTCAATTTTACAAAGCCAGAAATCTAATTTAGATCTGCAAAGTAACTTGGATGTGATTACTTAGAGGATGAGCCAGAATTCAAGAGGAATGATTTCAAAGTACACTCTTTCCACTAAATCTTTCTCCCTGTTGAGATCCAAATAACCCAAAATTCTCTGAAATTACTTTACAGATAAATTTCTTCCATGAAAACATTATTTAAAGAATTTATATAAACAGTGAACACTGTAAGTGTGCCTAAATTTCTGTGAAAGAAGCTGTCAGAGAAGATGACAGCAGATCTTCAGTCAAAATTCCCCTTCTCAAAAATCAGTTCACTTTCCACACTAAAAAGAAAGGAAATCCTGTGCTTAGGAATGTACGTATCAAGTTCTGTGATTCTATCATTCACCATCCAACCTCTCTGCAAAAAAAAATTTGCTATTTTGACATCATCAAACTTTTAGATAGGACGATATTTAAGATTTTAAGGTTATTAATTTGACAGTCTTAATTTGAATCCCGGATTGATCCCTGAGAACTACCTGTGTCTTGCATAATTTCACATTAAAAATCTTTATTTCTCCACAAAATGAGCATGCTTGTGATTATGTTACCAGTCTTACATGTGGTACACGTAAAGTACTACAAGAAATTCTCAGCACATGAAAAGTGTGCAATAAACAATCTTGTGACAGGATAGTTAGTAAGGTGCTGATTCTCACTAATATAGAGCTATCAGAAAGAAGGAATACCTTGTCCTCTGAATCTCCTCTCCCTTTTATACTTCCTATGTTAGTACAGCATGAGGAGGGATTTGTGTACCTCAGGCTTCTGAGATGTGCACCTCAGGAAGGAACATTCTTCTGTGACTCCCATCAAGGTTAAGCACTTTTATTTTCAGGAAGAGATAATTACCCTAGAGTTAAGAAGTCTAAAATTAGAGTATTGAAGAGGGAAAAGGGGCATGTAACTAATTTGAGGAAGACGCTTCCAATACTGGGAAGGTAACAGAGACCAATTTTTTCAACATAAACTTGACCTGCCCCAATCTTGTGGAATGTACTAGGAGATGCAAGAGCTTTGGAAGAGAATTATTATGTAATAAATTTAGGTATGCCCAGTTCTGATTTCTGGGGTCTGTCATAGAAAAAAATGTCATTTTGTTCAATGTTGGCCTAGGAGCAGTCTGGCCACCAACTTCAACCATCTAATATTATGAGTGACTATCCTTGGGCCACAGCTCCTGATACTGTGCTAAAAGTAAGGCCCTCTGCATCCTCAGGAAGAGAGAAGTTAGTGTTATGAATTAATATATAAGACAGATTTTCCTACCAGTCCAGTTGGAAGGGAAATCACAGAGTATATTTTATGAGAAAAATAAAAGATTAGTGACTTTGTTCTGCCACAGTCTGGCTGGGCACAAATCATGAGCCACTCAAGCAGGAACAAACTTTATTTCCAAACTCCACCAGCACACTTCCCGGGAACTCTCCCGAATGCCACCCACGCGGCTCCTCCAGGAACACACCACACACCAACCTGAACTCCCTCTCCCGGAACTGCCCCAACCAATGCGAACTCCCCAGGCAATCCTCCCGAGAACTCCAAAGTAGCTGGCACCTGAGGCGGACAGTAAAGGTCTAATATACAATTGAATCAATCCAGCATCATCTTAATGGCTCACCTCTCAACCAATACTATTGGCAAAATCCCAGGGGCCATTCGGACTCTGCTGTGGCTCTCAGCATTGTTCACTCTTACAATGTGAAACAAAACTCATGCAAGCTTGAGCAGATCTTGTTGCTTACTTCACACTCTAACCCTTCAGGCACCCATGAACTTATGTAATCTCAGAGAGAAAGAACAAAAAATGTACATAACTTTTTTCAAGAAATGATGCCATGCTTCTTCTGCAAATTGTATTTTAATGTTCTTCAATGATGATAAAGAAACAATCAGCCCCCCTTTTAGATGTCTCTTGCAAACATAAGAACATCAAATTGGCAGATGCCTGCAATGTTCAATAAAGAAGCCAAGACTTTGTAAATATGTGAGACATTTTGGGAGGAAAAAAAAAGAGAAGTTAGAGAAAAATAAAAGGATGAGTTTCCAGGGATGCTCTTGATCAGAGGAAGACCAGGGAGGAGGGAAACAAACACTTACTATGCTCACATGGGGGGCTCTAATTGCTTTTTTAGCACTAAAGATAAACTGCAGAGAATCCAATTCAACAAATGTGTATGGAATATCTTCCAAGTACTCAGCAGTATGCAAGGCAATGGGGGTCCAGCAATAAACAAAATGCAATTGCTCTCTTTGAGGAGGTAACATCAACTTGTATAGATTCTTATGTGCAATGGAAACTCATAAAAGGTTCCATGGGATCCTAGGGAGGATACTTTCTGGTTTAAGGATGACTAAGTATTAGCCAGAGAGTGGAGGTTGGGGGTATGTAGAGAAGAATGTAAGAATATGAGGCAAAGAAAAATCTTAGGCAAATTCAAGAATGGGATGTGTTCATGAAATTGAAAATAGTTAGTACATGAGATTGGGAAAAGCCACAGCATGAAATATTAAAATGGTAACAATTTTTTGTGATCTTAATAGATAATACAGAGTGCTTATAGTACCCCACATGTTGTCATAAGTCCTTCATTTCAACTTACTGAATTGCGATACTAGTCAGAGAGATAGTTATTGCTTTCCCTATGTTTAGAGCAACAACATATCATCCATCTAAAGAAGAAAGGGGGAATATATTTAATAATTAAGATAACAGGCACAAAACTTGACTTTTTAGAAAAACTGGAATGAATGGTTGCCCAGTTCATTTGGCATACATTAAGAAAAAGCTAAGAAAAGATTGTCACAATCAAGGTCCTATCACTGCTAAGTGCTGTAGATTTTGAGTAAGGCAGAAACAAGGGCAAGAGAGATTTGGAAGAGAAGGATGACATAGATAATAAGAACCAAGAGCAGATGAGAGAGCACATAGAAGGCAAAACTGGCAGGTCTTGATGACTTCCTTGATATTGGTAATGACTGAGGTGTAAAAAAACACTGGCTTAGGCAGCTGTGTGGATGGGGATGGATTTACCTAGGTTGAGAGGCTAAGGAGAAAGAACAGTTCCAGGTGAGCAATGATGAGAACTATCCAGCTTTGGATAAAAGGATGCATCTCAGATTCATGAATGCAAAACATCAGTATTTGGATGTGTACATTTTAAATTCAAAAAGAAATTAAAAATAAAATATAGGTGAGGGGAAAAATTATTAGCATATTGAAATTTGCTAAAGCAATGATAATAGATGGAACTATCAATGCATAAAGTAAAACTAAACAAACCAAAATTTAAAAAAAAATGCTTGCAACTGTTTAAGGGACCTGGAAAGGAGAAACAACATATTTCATTACTTAAGTCACTTATGTAAATCTCCAAATTGCACAGTTTTGGCTTTTCATAGATTTATACTCAAAGAAGTGTAGTCTAGCATCTCAAAATAACTAAGTTATTCTTATCGTTCTATGTATATTCAGTAACATTACATGATTTCCATTCAGAACTCCCAATCTTTCTCACCAGTCTCCTCTCTCCACTGTAGTTATTCTCCCAAAAGTCACTAACCAGAGGTCAACCCCTCTTTCTACATCCTCCTATCCAACACCACACACACACACACACACACACACACAGTTCTTCATCCTCTTTGTGTGCCTCCTCGCACCATACCATACCTACTCTACCTCCTTTGGAAGCAGGTGCCTGGTCTCCACATGGCTCAGCCTAAGCTGGCAGCCCTAGCACTGGGTATAACCCAATAGCTCTTTGATTTCTAGTTGTCTTATCCTCTGGGAACTGTGATTTCCCCAAGATGAAGGATAAAGAACTCTGTAGGTAAATCAAGTTCTTGTTGTTTTTTTTTTTTTTTTTTACTTTTATTCTTCCAATTGGTGTGCTACTATCAAAAAAAAAAAAAAATAGGGAAATACTGATAAATAAAAGTTGTCCACAACATTACACAAAAACAATGACAATGAGTCAATGAGGAGCTTTGAAATTCAGTTTAATCAGCCCAAGTCTTTTTCTAATATTAACTAACAAGATAAAGGTCAATGATATAAAGCAAGGATTCATTCCCCAATATACACAGAAGCCAGTGCTATGTTAATGGCTTTTACAAAGAAGAAGGAGCTTTACTATATGTTAACTGACAAGAAAACAGGATGCATTCTCAAATCTCTCTCTTCACTGGCCAGTTGCAAAGGAACTTAAGTTGACCAGGGAAAGGAAAAATAGAGGACTGATTGGTTGTAACCTGGAGTCTTGGTGGACTAGTCTGCACCCAGCACACAAAACCAGGTGGAATTTGTAAAGTCTTTGTGATTGGGGAGTGTCCACTCAGTTAATCTGATCCACTCTGCAACTGTTAATGATGCCCTTTCATCCAATTTAGGTCCACAAGGCCCTGTTCTTGTAATTCAGATTCCTTTAACTCATGAGAATCTTTTGGTTCCTCCAGGCTCTCAAGGTCATTTAGGTAAGGTTGCAGGGTTCAGACTCTATGTCCTGAAAAACAAATTGCATAATATTTTTCTGAGCAGGGACATTGCTGTTTTCTGGCCCCATTTTATCATCTAGTTCAACTGTCGTAGGATATAGTAGAAAAGTGGAAAAGGATAAGCGTCTCAAGTTTAAATTCTGAGTAGCTACCTTCAGGTCAAAATTTTTAGCATATTTATATTTTCTAACTGTAAAATATTGGTCTCAATTATTGTAATATAGTCCAAATATCCACTGCAAAAAGTATAGCTCACATTAGGAACCTATTTATGCATTTGTTTCGGTACATTTATGCTGCGCCTTCCTCCCGGCTCCCTAATCCCCTCCCTAGAATAATGTGAATGAGAGTAAAAGTAATAAGGAAACATCAATTCCCTCAAATTTGCTTTAATGAATTTTTAACTCCTGACATGCAAGCAGCACTTTTATCTCAAGAGAGATGAGATATTTGTTAGAAGGTTGGCACAACCATTTGCAGTGGTCTGAAGGTAAGGGAAGTAAGACATCTCCACACTGATAAAAGTCATTCAGAATCCCAGGAGGAGTTTGGTAGGCAGCTTATGAAAGCCAGCACAGCCATATCATAAAAGGGCCTCATATCTCCCTCTATTATGGGATTTGATTTTAGGGAGAAAGAGATCATTTTAAAAAATAAGATTAATAGATGGAATACAGAGGATTTTTCTAGAGCAGTGACTATTATGTAGGACATGGGTACTATAAGCAACACATGGGGTACTATAAGCACTCTGAAATAACCGGTGCATGTCATTCTTCATTTGTCCAAACACAAACCATGCAACACTAGAAATGATTCCTAATGGAAGGTGTGGACTCAGAGAGTTGGCAGGGCAGTCAGATGTACCAATCATACCATCTACTGGGCATGTAGATAGTGGCAGAGGGTGGGCATGTGCAAAGGAGGGAGGGACGTATAGAAACTCTCTGTGCCTTCTGTTAAGTTTTGCTCTGAACCTAAAACTGCTCTAAAAAAAAAGTCCATTCTAAAAATTAACAATTCATCAGGAATCTAAATTAAAATATCAGAAAAAAAAATCTTCTGGTTAAATTAATTCAACAAAAGAGTAGGAGAGGGGAAGTGGAGGGGAGAAAAGAAAGAAAATGCAAAGGCTTTATAACATAGCTAGGAAGGACAATACGTGTGTGTGTGTGTGTGTGTGTGCACATGCATTTGCACCCCGGGACGACACCACAGCTCTCCTCTCATGTTGCCACCCCTTCACTTCACACTTCTAGCTTTCTGACTTGGGACCCACTCTTCTAGGAAGCTCTCATCCTTCCTCAGTCTGTCAGCCCTGTGTTGGCCACACCTCTACAGATTTCATCCAGAGATCTCAGAATGGACTCAGTCAGCCACTCACCTGCCAAAATCTCAACCCTTTGGCCTATTGCATTCTTCACTCTCAGGAGCTCCAATCCTGCCTCTGTTCTCTACACAGCTTACTGAGCACCTGATCATATCTATGACCCACCACTTGGCCTTTGAACTAGAGTGGGATTTCCACAGAGCTCCGTACTGGTTCACGTGGCCTCACAAGCTTGAGATCCTGCATTCTCCTGTTTACCTCTATTTCATTTGAGAGCCATATGATTGTTCTCAAGCACCTTGGTATAATTCTGCTTCCTAATGTAGTGAAATAACATCACATGGGACTTCAGGAAAATGATCCATTTTGTCTAGCTTTATCGGACATCCAGTCACATTCCTTTTTGCTCAATTTTGCATTTTTAGAGAAAGAGGTGCCAGTGCAGGTCTAATATTAATCTTCCCATTAATACTGATTATTCCCTATAACACAAAGACTTTGTTTTATCACACACTGCCTCCTGAGCAATCCCACTTCCACAATCCTTGAACCTATTGGTGGCCCCAAATTCCTCCAGTATCGATGCTGAGACTTTTCGTTTCAGTAAACAGCATGTCCAACCTCCCTGGCCTGCACAATCAGGACAGGCGTTTCCAAGGTTTCCTTTGATTTTTTTTATTAACACTCTAGATCAATCTATCAGCAAGTGCCATCAGTCCTACTTTAAAGTATTCACAATGTGAACATTCACTGCCCTCTGCCTGCCTGGTGAACTGCCATCCCCTCTCCATTTGGGAAAATGCAACATCTTCTCACTTATGTGCCCCTCTCCTTTGCCAGCTATGGTCTCTTCTGAACAGAGCTGCCAGAGATATTCCTGTAAGATATAAGACCATGACACTGCTCGGTTCAGAGTCCCCTGAGATAACTCTGGAAAATCTGGAAAATCCAGTCTTCCCAACTGATGATCTGTGTCCTCCTGCTCCCCTGCATGTATCTCCTACAACTGTTCCTGTTTCCAGCCCCTCTGGGGACATTTCTGGCCTCCAAGGACTCTCTTGAGTCCTTATCATTCACTTTTCCATTTTCCTCACCTACCTATACAAGATTTCTCTATATTTTTCCAGGTATGTGGTGACACATGGTCTTATCAATGAAGTCTTTCCTCACTTTTAAATAAGTTTGTATAAAATAACAGTTTCTCAAAATCTAAGCACTTTCTATCACACTCACCCCTCTTAAATTTTCACCATGCCACTTACCAACTGGCAATTCCTTCATTTGTCTGTTTTCTCCTGTCATATAAGCATGATTTTTTGCTATATTCCTAAAGCCTGATACATATTTAAAGTTTCACAAGTGTTTGCGTTAAATGTATTTTTGTTCCTTAGATGTACCTCTCTACTGCTTATTCTAAAATGATCAATTTATTAATAAACACATATATTAATGATACAAAGTTCCACTTCTGCCAAACATTGTCAATCTGTCTCTACAGTATCCATGGCACATGCACCTTTCCCTTAGCATCAGCATTTTCCAGTCAAACACTAGAAGAGCATAACTTGGGGTCTTGTGGTCCCAGACATGTTCATTTCATTTTCTACCCAATGCAACTAGAGAAATCCCTCTAAAATATAATTTGATTAAATTATGCAACTGATTATTATTCAACAGTTCTTGTGGCCTATATGATAAATTTGTAAAAACCTGTATTATGTACAAAGAAATTTGACACTGAACTAGTAGAAGGTAATTACTACATTGCTCTTAATATGTAGTCCAAATGCCAAGTACAGTTCTTGTCATATGATAGATTCAATCAGCAATTGCATAAAGGAGGGAGAGAGAGAGAGCAAGGAAGGAAACTTGTCGAGTCCATATTCATCTTTCCTCTCAATAACCTCCATAGTAAAAAGTGACTCATGAATCTGAGCAGTTCTGAACCACTTGCATATCTTTGAAGACAATATCTACATAGTTGTGCCTCTCCGTTTACTTTTCTTGAAGCATGATCCTATATTGGGTTTTTGTTGCTGTTGTTGTTGTATGAAAAAAGACAGGTCCTGCAGTACACATGCCTGATTCCTCCTCAAAATTCCTTCTTCCTAAAAGTCTTCCCTATACACTGGCCAGATTTCTTCTGAAATGTAGGTCTATGCCCAGGCCCAGTGTTTCTCTACCAGCACTGGGGACACTACATAGATCACACTTGATCACAATCTACTGTTCATGTTGAGCACCATACTCAAATCCAGGCAAACCCATGTTCACCAACACAAACCACACCTACACACCTCAATCTCCAATGCACATAAAGAACACAAGCTCCTTGAGGGGCACATTGATAGTCACATGCACATAAAGTCACATCCATTAAGTAAATGAAGAAAAGAAGGAGTGAGGAATTCAGTGAACAGAAATGAATCCAGTAAACTACATTCTCAATTTCTCTTGAGATTCAGAGATAAGGTGATATCAAGATCTCATCTTTCTCCAACATGCTTTTTAGGGTCAAATGTAAATAAAGGGGATTCCATCAGTTCAGGAGAATCAGAGGAGTTTTTTTTTAACCATTACAACGCCTGAGATGGTGGAACAAGAAGGAGAAAGCTGGTGCAGGGGGATAATATTGCAGCAATTAAAGGAGAAATGGGAGATCACTTTTTGTGGAAGCAGTTGTCAGAAATTTGGAAAGGAAGATCAAATGACACTAGAGAGGTCCTGCAATATACATAATCCAGCCTGTTAGGACTTATCAGGCACCTGATCTAAACTAACAATTACAAATCACAGAACAGCATCAAGTATGTTTCATGTAAATTTTACAAGTTTGTCTTCTTTTTTATTTACACTTTCAGCCGCTATTTAAAAATTTGTATTCATAATTAACAAATTTGCTTAAACTTTCTAGATTAAATTGAAGCATGCAGTATTATCTCAAAATAGTCATGTACCACATAACAACACTTTGGTCAATTATGGGGTACTTGTTTAATGGCTGTTTCTTAAGATTTTTTAGTGGAGCTGAAAAATTTCTATTGCCTAGTAACAATGTAGTTATTGTAATGTCATAGTATGACACATTATAATAGTGTTTGTGGTGATGCTGCCTATTATATAGCAGCATTTCACACTCTGTATATGCAGTACATAATACTTAACAATAAATGACTATGTTAATGGTCTATGTATTTACTATTATATGTTTTATTGTTGTCTTATAGTGTTTTCTATTTGTAAAAAAATGTCCACTATAAAGTAGAATGTCCTTTTATGCAGGCAGCAGCCTCATACATCTCATGCTTACCCATATCTCTTTCTTGCATATTTTTCCTATGTTTAATTTAATTTTGTACAAGAGGACACACTGAGTGATTGACCTAAAGACAAAATTAAAAATGGTTAAGGAGGGCTGGGGTTGTGGCTCAGTGGTAAAGTGCTTGCTTAGCATGCGTGAGGAACTAGGTTTGATCCTCAGCACCACATAAAAGTAAAAACAAATAAAATAAAATTATTGTGTCCATCTACAATTGAAAATATATTTTTAAAAAGTGATTAAGGACTGTAAAGGTAAATTCGGTGATAGTTATTGCTCAACAGTCAGAAATTTCCCATTTCACCATAGTTACAATGTTAAAGAATAAGAACAAAGAAACAGAAGATGTTTAAAGATCTGCTTTATTTAAAGCCACAAGACTAAGCAAAAAATTGACAAAGGACTATGTCAAATATAGAGAAACTTCCAATAACCTGGATTGAAGACTAGATTATGATTTTGAACTTATTGCTAGATCGGGGTGGTTTAAATAATTCCAGAATCTAAACGGAGGTCATGTCAAAGCCAGGTTTCAAGACTTTGAAGGACAAGATAGCAGTCCTACTTTACAGCAATGTTGCAGGCTACAAACTGAAACCTTTGTCTTCTGGTCCAATGAGAACCTTGGGATCTTCAAACATATAAATAAGTGCACCCTGCCAGTATACTACAGGAACAACAAAAATTTGCAAAATTACTATGTAAACAAATAGAGAATAATGTGTTTCTTATTGATAATGATCCCACAAAAGCTCCCCTTGTTGCTGCTCTTTATCCCAATATCAAAGTTGTGGTTCTCTCTCTCCATGTATCACATTGTTCATTCAACAAATTGATCAAGGAGTTGTAAGTAGCTTTTAAACCCTGCCATATCAGAGAGACTATCATCCAGGCTATTGATGCAATTAGAAAGTATTATTAAATTCGGGAGGGATTACAACATTTGTGACTTGTGGTTGGAGTGATGTCATCAAGGAGTATATGAATGGTGTCTGGAAGAAGACTCAGAAGTTTGTCCATGACTTGAAGGAATTTGCCAGAGTTTACAAATCAACAAGCCTGTAATTGAGATGGCACATGACTTGAACCTGGGTATGAATGAGGATGAGATTGAGGAACACTTAGAGATGGTTCATGAGGAACTGACTAAAGAGGATTTGTTGGAATTGGGACAGGATGCATATATTTATTTTTTCAAAAAAGGAGGGGGGAATTACAAAATGTTGAAGGATTTAGCATAAGCTTTTACAGAACTCAGCAAGATCTTGAGAAAGTTTAAAAGCATAAACGCAACACTGAAAGGTTTTCATTAATAGAGAGGAATGTTTATGGTGCATGTACTTATAAGCAAATCTATGAAAAATAAAAGAAACAGACTAAGAAAACTATGGACATATTTTGAAGAGCCCAACTCAAGAAGACTCCCAGGCAGGTACATCAAGAGGGATCCCAAAGGAAGACCTATTATTGTCAAGATGACAGCTCCATGCATGTATTGCCCCTGATGACCGTTAGAGGGGCAAGATGTGGAGGTGAAAGACAATGATATTGATGATTCTGACCCTGTATACATGGTCATTAGCTTAGGTAAATGTGTGGTTTTGTGTCATAATTGCTTAAGAAAAAAATTTAAATGTAACATCAATAAAAAAATAAAAATAAAAAAGCTTATAAAATAAGAATATAAAGAAAAAATATTTTATGCAGCTATCCAGTGTGTTTTAATCTGAATGTCATTAAACAATTATAAAGTTTATAAAGCAAAATGATTAACTTATTATTAAATAAAGAAATGCTTAATATATTTAGTGTAGTCTGAAAGTACAGTGTTTATAAAGTCTATAGTAGTGGACAGTCATGTCCTAGACCTTCACTTCCGTCAAGATTCAATCACCGACTCACTCAGAGCAAAATCTCATCCTGAAAACTCTGTTCAAGTTAATTGCCCTATATCAGTGCATCATTTATTTTTATCTTTTTTTGCTATATCTTTACTATACATTTTCTATGTTTAAAAATGTTTGGCTACACAAAGACTTATCAATGTGTTTGACTTGCTTATAGAATTCAGGGCTGCACAGGTTTGTGGCCTAGGAACAATTGGGTACATCACATAGCCTAGTAGATGGTACCATTCAGATTAACAAAGCCCTAAGATGTTCACACAAGGATGAAATTGCCTAACACCACATTTCTCAGAAAAAAAAAATCCATCATTAAGTGACAGGTTTAAGTCATTTACTGATTAATTACACATCCTTTTAATCAATTTGCATACCAATTACAATTGTAAATTACATTAACGCTCCTTTAAAGAATTAGCAGTAGTTAATTCAGTTTTGCCAGCATATACAGTCACAATAAGACTAACACACACACACACACACACACACACACACACACACACCTCCAGAAAAGTAGGGAGCAAAATCTCATATCTTGAATCCAGAACCAGATTTAGAGTTTTCTTCTTTGCAATTTTTTCTTGTAAACATAAATAACCATCCCTTTATTGGTAGCTTATTATTTATTGAATCTCAAGTAGTCTTGCTAACAATTTTATAGCTAAGTGAGATATGGACATTGCTGTAAGCATAGTGGTTCTTTAAAAAGTTAATTTACAAAATACTTTGAACATTTTTATATTATATTTATATTTATATTATATTTATCTCCTAGATTCCTCATAATGAACTAAATATGTGACATTTTTACTTTCTAAATTTGGTTTATTTTGCTTAACATTATGGTCTCCAATTCCATCCATTTTCCTGCAAATCACATTACTTTGATCTTCTTTATGGCTGAATAATACTCTATTAGGTATACACACCATATTTTTTTATCTAGTCATCCATCAATGGGCACCTAGGCTGATTCCATAACTTCGATATTGTGAATTGCACTACAATAAACATGGGTGTGCAAATATCTCTATGGTATGTTAACTTTAAGTAGCTTTTAATTCCTTCAGTGCCACAGTCTGGCTGGGCACAAATGCCGCAGTCTGGCTGGGCACACAATCACGAGCCACCACACAGCTTGTAGATTCAAACAGCAACTCTTTATTCCCGAACTCACACCAGCCGTCTACAATCACGTTCTGGGGAAATCCACGTTCTCTCTCAAATCCACGTTCTCTGCCCAAATTCACCTCCACTCGGCTTCTATCCCAAAATATACTGTCTGAATCCCGTGAGAACTCAAGGGGAACTCAGGCAGCAGGATACGCCCTATTCCCAGCAGGAATAATCTTAAACCTTAAACCTGGAACCTAAACTGGGAACGCCCTAAACAAGATTATCTTAAAACCGGGAACACCCTAATCTGCCTTGGTCCTTGAGCAAGGTTAAGTACATTCAATGTCACTGCAACATGGGGTACGCTGGCAAGGAAATTGTCATACTTACTTGGCTAATGGCTCCCAGCATCTCCCCCCTTCTGATTAATTAAACAACAAGCAATGTGGCTTAAGGACCGTGCCTGGTAGGTTGTCCAATTCAACATATGGTTCTTACCCGTCATCGGAAAACTGACCTTTAGGCGTCAGCCTCCTGTCTTAGGTTGATACCACTGCAATTGAATCATACCCGTCACTGACTACCGGTCCAGCATACAGCCATACTTGTGGATAGGTCTATGCACCAGTGGGGGGGTGAGGTTCTTTGCCTCACCTCTGTTGGCCCCCAAATTTGGCCTTGGTGCCAGTGGGGGAGTGAGGTTAATGTGGCTTATGGACCGTGCCTGGTAGGTTGTCCAATTCAACATATGGTTCTTACCCGTCATCGGAAAACTGACCTTTAGGCGTCAGCCTCCTGTCTTAGGTTGATACCACTGCAATTGGATCATACCCGTCACTGACTACCGGTCCAGCATAAGCCATTGGCCCCCAAATTTTAGACCATCACTAGCAGAAGGGAGGAGGATACAGAAATGCCACGACACCAAGCCAATTGATGGCTCCTTGGGAAAAATTGCATCACTGGTGACACCATCAGCAAAGATATGTCAGCACTACCACAATTAACATGGGGTGCGCTGGCAAGGAATAAAATGCATCACGTGACACATCAGCAAGATATGCCAGCATACCACAATTCGCTGCACCAAACGATAGTTACATAGTCCAGGCAAGTTCTGCAAGCAGTTCAAAGCAGAGGAATCTATCAATATGTCCATTTCCTCCCAAAATCCGTTTCCTCCCAAAGTAAGTTGACTCTTGATTGAGCATTACTTGTTGAGTTCTTCACCGGCACTGGGATGGAGATAGGAATTCTGGCAATGATGCTAAAGAGACATTATCCTGAAAAGAATTATTAAATATAATGAAAAGGAAAGGTGAAAGTAAACAAACAGATCTGTTAACCTACTTTAAAAACAATGCTTAACAGCTTTTTACCTAATTTAAATTAGTAAACAAACAGATCTGTTAACCACCTTTAAAAACAATCCTTAACAGCTGTTTACATAATTTAAATTAAACCATTTAAATCACGTGAATAAAAAAAATAATAATAATTCGGATCCATTTTTTCATGAGCGCTCCTCATACAAGAAATATGGACATACGCACATACAGACATACAACACAAAACACAAGAGTGTACACAAACGTACAACACATAAGAAAATAGTAAAGGCCTTGTAGCTTTACCTAGGTGAAATCTCCATTGCAATGTTTAAAAACTCCACAGTCAAAAAATAAAACTGATCAGAAAAACATTAACCTAGGTTTGTATGAGCTCAAAAAATAAAAATAGAACCTTATGATGTGGAAAAATGCAATAATAAAATAGCTATTGAAAAAAGCATCCTGGTTAATCACTGTCACAGATGTAAGAATGGCCAAGCTGGAGTTCTGGATATCAGCTGTTATGGATTTGAGTCAAATCATCTTCTTTTCGATCTGTAGAAACTGTTTTAGTTAATCTCTCTGGAATCCAAATGGGCTGCTGTTCTCCCTGTGGAAAAACACAAACAGACCCCCGACTCCAGACAATCACTGGGTCAGGACCTTTCCATTGTCCTGTTAGAATATCTTTCCAAAGTACTTTAGGCTTATGTACATTTTTTGGATACATATGCCTTTCCGCAGCACTAAGTCCTGATGAATCCAAATTTAAAAAGTTTAGAGTAAAAAGCGTTATTTTAAGTTTATCTTTGGGGGATATATACCCCCTTCCAATTCCCTCTTTTTGCTTTAATAAGTATGTTTTAATAGTTTGATGAGCTCTTTCAACTATGCCTTGTCCCTGTGGATTGTATGGGATTCCTGTTATATGAGTAATACCAAATGATGAGCAAAATTGTTTAAAAGAGGTAGAGGTATAGCCAGGACCATTATCGGTTTTTAACTGTTTAGGAACGCCCACAGTGGCAAAATTTTGTAAGCAATGAGCTATAACATCTTTAGTTTTTTCTCCGGCATGAAGGGAGCCCATCAAAAATCCAGAAGAAGTATCGACTGTAACATGTAAATATTTTAATTTTCCAAATTCTGGCAAGTGTGTGACGTCCATCTGCCAAATATGGTTAGGTATCAGTCCTCTAGGATTGACTCCAAGATTAACTTGTGGTAAAAATGTCACACAATTTTGACATTGTTTTATTATATGTCTGGCTTGTTCCTTAGTTATTTTAAAACGCTTTTGTAAAGTATTAGCATTAACATGAAACCTTTTATGAAAATTTGTAGCTTCTTCAAATGTAGAGAAAATATGTATGTCATGTGTAGTTTTATCTGCTAAATCATTGCCTAAACTAAGGGCTCCAGGCAATCCTGTATGTGCCCTAATATGTCCTATAAAGAATGGATCTTTTCTGTCCCAGATTAGACTTTGTATAGTGGAAAACAAAGAGAAAACAGTAGAAGAAGGGGAAATCCTACCAGCATCTTCAAGAGATACTATAGCATTAACTACATACTGACTATCAGAAAATAAATTAAATACAGAATCTTTAAACATCACAAAAGCTTGTAAAACTGCATTAAGCTCTACCTTTTGAGCTGATTGTTTTGGTACTAAAAATGTAAAAGTTCGATCTGGGGTAACTACTGCTGCTGTACCATTATTAGACCCATCAGTGAATATATTTGGAGCATTCATGATAGGTGTTTTTCTTGTCATTTTAGGAAAAACTACAGGATGCTTAGACCAAAAAGACAACAAAGGATTAGATGGTAAATGATTATCAAATGAAACATTAGATTTACACATGATTATTGCCCAAGTATTTAACTCATTAGCTAACTCATCAATTTGATCCATAGTATATGGAGTAATAATTTTATTGGGAGAAATTCCAAACACTCCCTTCGCTGCTTTTATTCCTTTGAGTATTAATTGTCCTACAGCCTCAGGATACCTAGTAAGAATCGTGTTAGGAGAATAAGATAAATGTATCCACAATAATGGACCTTCTTGCCAAAATACTCCTGTAGGAATATTTTTTGTTGGTAGTACAATAAATAATAAAGGCAAACTTATATCAATTCTATCCAAGTGTATGTTTTCCATATATGTTTCAATAATTTTTAATGCCTTTCTTGCTTTAGGAGTTAACATGCGGGGTGAATTTGGATCTGATGGACCTTTTAGAATATCAAATAAAGGTCCCAACTCTCCTGTTGGTATACCTAGATAAGGCCTTATCCAATTTATGTCTCCCAATAACTTTTGAAAGTCGTTAAGTGATTTGAGTTGATCTACTCGTATTTGAATTTTTGGTGGACGGACCATGGTTGAGGATAATAGAACTCCTAAATAATTAATTGGAAAATTTAATTGTACTTTATCTATTGCTATCTCTAGATTATAATTTTTTAATAAGTTTGTAAGTGTGGCATAACATTCCAGCAATATGTTTTTATCTTTATGTGCCAATAATACATCATCCATATAGTGAAATATTTGTAGTTCAGGATTTTGATTTCTAAGTGGCTGGATTGCTTTGTTAACATATATTTGACACATAGTTGGACTGTTAGCCATCCCTTGAGGGAGTACTTTCCATTCATATCTCTGATCAGGACCTTCATGATTTAATGCAGGGATAGTAAATGCAAAACGTGGACTATCCTCGGGATGAATTGGAATTGAAAAAAAACAATCTTTAATATCTATAGCTAAAACATGCCAGGTTTTTGGCAAAGCAGACAATTGAGGAATCCCTGATTGAGCAGGTCCCATAATAACCATCTCATTATTAATGGCTCTTAAATCTTGCAACAATCTCCATTTACCAGATTTCTTTTTGATGACAAAAATGGGAGTATTATGGGGAGATATGGAAGGTTGTATATGTCCTTCCACTAATTGTTGTTTGACCAGATCATGGGCTACTTGTATCTTTTCTTTAGTCAGGGGCCACTGAGGAACCCACACTGGTCTTTCTGATTTCCAAGTAATTTTGATTGTCTCAGTGGCCCTTTCTGAAAATCCAACCCATGTCTGTCTGTTCCTTGATCTATTTGTACTGGTGCTGCTATACCTTGCCCTTGTTTTCCTAATCTTTTTTCTTTCCTAAAGCCTTGTCTAGCCCTAGTAGTGGGCGCATTAGGATTGATGTTATTTGTTAACGTCAAACCTAATTGATCTAGGACATCTCGTCCCCATAAATTTATAGGAAGATGATCCAATACATATGGCTGTATAGTTCCTTCACATCCTTCAGGATCCTTCCAATCTAATATCATAGAACTTCTATGGGGATTAGTCGCCACTCCTAGGCCTCGAAGCGTTTGAGTGGCTTGTTGTAATGGCCAATGTTTTGGCCATTCTTGACGAGATATGATGCTAAGGTCAGCTCCTGTGTCCAGTAGCCCATTAAACTCATGACCTTGAATATTTAGTTTTAGCATTGGGCGAGAATCTAAATTTAAAGACAACATAGCCCAATCTACACCTGTGGAGCCTAATCCCCTGGAACCTCTTTCTACACTATGACTAGGAAATTTATTATGTAGGCTGGGTATTATTAACAACTGTGCTATTCTATCTCCAGGTGAAATTACTGATATACCTCTTGGAGAACTAGCTATAATTTTTATTTCACCTACATAATCGGGATCAATTACCCCAGGACTTATCATAAGTCCTTTTAATGTAGATGAACTACGTCCCAGTAATAAGCCTACTGTTCCTTGGGGAAGAGGTCCTTTTACTCCTGTGGGAATGATTTGAACTCCCATCTCTGGAGTTAATACTGCTCTGGCAGAGGCACAGATGTCCAACCCTGCGCTCCCTCGGGTTTGTCTGATGAGGGATTTAATGGACAATGTGTCCTGGGCACTACCCTGATGGTGTTGCTGGGATCCTCCACTGCCCCGTATATTTGTGGTTGTGGGCCCCGGAGCATTGGGCCCCCCTGTCCGTTTTTTGGCAATGGAGCCTGATGCCTTTCTCCACGATATCTTGGATAAATACCTGGTCTTTGTCCGTTTTTTGATAAGGGAGTACCTTCTATGGTGGTTTGAGAACGGCATTCATTAGCCCAATGTCTCCCTCTACGGCATCGTGGGCAAATACCTGGTATTCTATTCCTTTGATACCTACTTTTGTTAAACCCTCCTCCTATGGGGCAATTCCTTTTAAAATGTCCTGTTTGTTCACAATCATAGCATGTTTTTGGCCTGGCATCTAAAGCCTGTTGTACTGCAGCTGCCAAGACTTGCCCTTGTTCATTAATATCTCTACATAATTTAATATATGTGTTTAAATCTTCATGTCTCCATGGTCTAATAACCTCTCTGCAGCAACGATTTGCTTGGTCATAAGCCAGTTGTTTTATTAATGGCATTGCTTGTTCTGTATCCCCAAAAATTTTGGCAGCCGTTTGAATTAGCCTATCTACAAAGTCAGCGTAAGGTTCATTAGCTCTCTGTATTACCTTAGATAGCTGACCTTGTAAATCTCCATGTCCTTGTAAAGTCTTCCATGCCCTAACTGCGTCTGCAGCAATTTGTGCATATATAGCAGGATCATATTCAATTTGTTGCCGTTGACCCTCATAAGGTCCTTTTCCTAACAACATATCTAGATTTCTTTGAGGGTAACCGGCTGCTGCATTTCGCCTAGCTGTCTCCGCACAAAATTCCTCATTGGCAACCTTCCATAACAAATATTGTCCTCCATTTAGTACAGATTTACACATGCTAGCCCAATCTGCTGGCGTCATGTCCAAGTTAGTAATGGACTCGACCATGCTTACCGTGAAGGGAGCTTGGGGGCCATAGGTTGTTACAGCCTCCTTTAACTGCTTCACTGTTTTAAAATCTAAAGCACGGTGAATTCGCTGCCCTCCTGCCTGTTCAAGTACAGGGCATGCTAATCTTTGAGGTCCTGTCTCAGGATCCCATTTATCAACTACGGGGTTTGAGGGCCACTCAGCTGTCTCCATCGGTGGGGCTGTTGGTTGAATTACGCCCTCTTGTGATAAAATGGAGTTAGTAACAGCCTCCTGTTGTGGCCTTTTTCCTAACAACCCCTTTTCCTTTAAATTTTCTTCCTCTGTCTGACTAGCTCGAGAGACCTTCTCTTTTGCTTGATCTAAAATGTCTTTCTCCATGGTCTGAACCTCTAACAATTTACTTAACATCTTTTCGGTTTGTTTTTTACTAATTTCTAATCTACTATAAAGATAACGCAACCCAATAAGATAGCACAAAACAAAACCGAAACTGAATGAAACAAAAATGGAATAAAAAATCGTTGTATCAATTTTCTCTTCCTCAGGGCCGACAAACTTCAAACCTTTAGTCAACCATTTTTTCCAGTTTGCCTGAGAAATTTCTAGGGATAGGCAGCTTGAAACAAAAACAAGATAAATCAAAACAATAACACATTGTTTTTTGAGTTGGTCACCCATTCTTTCGCTCTTCCTCAGGGCGAGCAATTTCACTTACCTCCAAGCTTCAGAAGTCCCCCGCACGGGCCACCAAATGCCACAGTCTGGCTGGGCACAAATGCCGCAGTCTGGCTGGGCACACAATCACGAGCCACCACACAGCTTGTAGATTCAAACAGCAACTCTTTATTCCCGAACTCACACCAGCCGTCTACAATCACGTTCTGGGGAAATCCACGTTCTCTCTCAAATCCACGTTCTCTGCCCAAATTCACCTCCACTTGGCTTCTATCCCAAAATATACTGTCTGAATCCCGTGAGAACTCAAGGGGAACTCAGGCAGCAGGATACGCCCTATATGTATTGAGGAGTGGTATTGCTAGATCATATGGTAATTATGTTTTTGTTTTTTTACTAACCTCCATTCTCATTTTCATAGTGTCACTACTAAATTTACCACCAACATTTTATAGGGGTTCATTTTCCCTTGCTTCAGTTTATTGTTTTGTTTTGTTTTCTTGATGATAACCATTATGAATGGAGTGAGATACAATCTCAAAGTAGTTTTAATTTGCTCTTCCCTGGTGGCTGAAGATGTCAAAAATATAATTGTTGACAATTCCTACTTCTTCTTTTGAAATGTGTCTATTTGGGTCATTTTCTCAATTGTAAGACTAGCTATCTGTGGGATTTTTTTTTTTTTGGTGTTAACTTTTTGAATTCTTTATATATTCTGAATATTAAACTTAAATATATTAATATTATATTAAATATAAAACTTTATCTTCTATCCAAAAAATAGCTGGCAAAGATTTTCTCCTATTAATATGTCCTCTCTGTTGTTTCATTTACTCTGCAGAAATTTTTTAACATAATTCCATTCCATTTATCAACTCTTGTTTGGTTATTTCCTGAGCTATTAAAGTCCTGTTCATGAACTTTTTGCCTGTGCCATGGGTTTTATCCTAGTAGCTTCAAAGCTTTAGGTTTTACATGGAGGTCTTTGATGCATTTTGAATTGACTTTTGTATAGAGTAAGAGATATCCAGTTTTCCCAGAATCGTTTTTTTTTTAAGACTCTGTTTTCTCCAATATATGATTTGACTGCTTTGTCAAGGGTCAGATGGCTGTAGTTGCGTGGGTTTGTCTCTGTGTCCTCCACTATATTCCATTGGTCAATGTGTTTATTATTATGCCAGTACATGATGGTTTTGTTACTCTATCATTGTCCACATCTGTAGATTTGGAATCTTTAAAGTGGTATTTGTGATTTTTTAGCACCCTGTTTTAAAATCTCCCTTTATTAGTGTGTTTGAATCCCTACACACAATTCTAACTGAATGAAGTCTTCTGGGTAAAACTATATCCTCTTTCTATCCCTTTTACACCACATTTTCAGATCTGATGGTCCCTGAGGAAGCTACTAAAGCCCTTATGTGCAATGAATAGGGTCCACAACCCATAAACTCAGGAGTTTACTTTACACAATAACACCTGTCTGAGCTGGTTGTTGTTTTGTGCATACAATTTTAAAACTTTATATTTATCTTAAATAATCTGCCATATGGTTTTCTAGCTGTGTTTTCTTGTTCTAATAACATGCTAATAATTCTCATAGTGAAGACATGCCTTTACATTCAGCCTCAGGCATGAAGTGCAGAACACATCTCTTTTCTATGCACTGCAAGTCTCCTACTGCATTATTGAGAACCTTATAAAACATGTCACAATGAAATCAGCAAAAAAATAATCAAATCAAAATACACATTTCTGATACCGTGTTACCTCAGCATGCAATCATATTTTCAACTACTGATTAAATATACTAATATACACAGAGTAGAAACAAACTTCCATTTACTTTAGCTTAAATTTGCAGAGCAAGAGCTGTTAGTTTTGTTCAATTGGGTGTGAAATACTCTTTCGTAACTGTTTGTCAATGATCAGGTTAGAATGGATATAAAATCCCAAACCAGAACTATTATGAATACACACAACGTTTCTTTTCCTTCTAATTTTTTCTACACTCTAATAAATATGTTGTTTACATTATGAGATCTTTCCAAGAGATATTTCAGTCAAACTCCTATTTCTTAATTTCTTACTGTGTACAATGACAACCGTGAAAAGAAATCTGGTTTTCTCATTCTTCCTTAAAAAAATCATTTTTTTTCCATAAATTTTGGTCAAAACCTACAATATGTAGGTCAATGTGATAAGAACTAGGTATAAAAATGGTGAAAAAGAATGGGCATAATCCCTATTCTTATGGAGACTACTAATCAATATTTATTCAAAGTGAGTATAAAATAACTGACATAATTGCTCTAAGGGGAAAAACATGTTTTTATGACAGTATTTCAATGACAAGATGAGAAAAGCCTTCTTTTCTTTTTTAAGATATGAAAGATATGAAGAAGACACCTAGGCAAAAAGAGAAGGAAAGCAGGGAGAAGAAACAATTCTACTGGTGAAAAATCAAAGGAAAGACAGGAATTAATAGTCTAGGTAAGGACTGAGAGTGGCTTAACATGCTCCATCCCACAAAGCAGCCAGGAGCCTTGGCACAGGAACCATAAACCTCACAGGCATCTAGATTCTCATCCCTTGTTGACCACTAGCGACAATGGAAGGCTGTTTCAGCTGGTGGGATTTTACAGGTGATACTGTTACCATAACTTTTGCAAAGATTCCAATGCTGTAGTGGGGAGAGGAGGCCAGCATATGTTTATGAGGATGATCAAGAGTAGATGCAGAGAAATGTTCTCAGATTCAGAGAACTATTAATGTTCAGGCTAAAAAAAAAAATGATAGTAGCTTGCATACAGTAACATTTCTCAAGTATTGACCACTCTTCAGGTATGTTTGTAAATAAGCATGGAACTGTTGGATGTCACATGGATGGAGAAAACTAAAGGCACTTATTAGGTGAGCACCAGGATGTTAAATATGCAAATATGCAAAGTATAGTCCTGCCCAAGACAAGACATATATCTTCTCAAAAGCTAAAGCTGGGGGTCTCAGCTAAGGTGTTGAGACTGGCTTTGAACTTGCAGTCCTCCTGCCTCAGCCTCCTTACAGGTGTGTGCCACCGCATCCAGCCAGTGCTTCAGATGAGAACTTTAAGCATAGGGGGATGTGGACAGAAAGTGGACACTGATGGCAAGTGAACGATGAAGTAGAAAGAATATTTAAAATTACTTCTAAATATCTGGCTGATAAAAGTGAATAGACACAATCATGGAATTGAAGTTCACATGAAATAAGGGATTATTGATGGAATAAAGCACAATTTTATTCTTAAGTATGTTGATTTAAAATGTATTTGAGACATCTAATTATACCTCATTGGAAAACAGGTGCTAAATGTATCTGAATCTCAGTGGAGTGGCCTGGCATTTATACTTAAATGTGACTTCTAGATGGTACTTGAAACTACAAGTGTGGATAAGATTGAATGAAGAGTTAGACTTTAATGAAAGGAAGAAGAGGACTTCAGATTAAACAATAAAAAGTGTGATATCTAAGTACCATGTACAAAAGAGATAGCAATAGCATATGAGAAAGTTCAGCTACAGAAAATTTAAAAAGTGTGAAAGGTTATTGGCATAGAAGCCAAGGGAAGAATATTTTAAGAAAGAACTAAAGGCAAATATTGCCTAATGTTATTGAAAGAGAAAATACTAACCTTAAAATTTTATTATATTTGGCAACATAGAAATGATTGTTGTTCTCAAATAATGGAGTCACAATGGAGTGATGGTACAGGAATACACCTGAGAAGATTTGAGACTAAACAAATAGGAGGAAAGGGCAACAAAAAAATGCAGAAGTGGCTCTTTCAAGAAATTGACATGATTACAGAGAAAGAGAGAGAGAGAGAGAGAGAGAGAGAGAGAGAGAGAGAGCACAAAATACACAGAAGAGTGCATTCCAGTTATCAATGGGTGTATGTGGTGTGGCAACCAATATTGGCTTAGAACAATAGCAGTCACATTGTGATGACCCCTCCTAGCACGGCCAGTTGATGTGGCAGATATTCTGTGGAGTCTGTGTGGTTGCCCACAACATCAGGCTACAGTTGGGGTCAAGCATCATTTTACCAAAATCAGGTTAAGGTGCAAAGGAGGATCCTTGGATTTTGTTCCTGGTGTAAATTTTCTCAAAGAGAAATTCTCTGAATTCCCTTACATTTCTCTGAGTCTGAGACTTGTAAAAGCTGTTTTCTGCCTCTACAAACTAAATCCAATGGTGGGACAGTTGTAAAAATATCACAGTAGAATCTCCTGGTGAAAGAAGGAAAAAGCGAGGAATGAAGCAAAGAAGATCCACAGTAATTCTGAGATTTATTCAGGCACAAATTTTCAATTTCATGAAGTTTTATATTTAAATCTATTAAGATGTGATTTGTATGCAATAAGCAATGTCAATTTAAAATGTCCATACTGATGTTTTGACACACATATGTAACCAATAAAGCATTAGAGAATTTTCCTCCATTCCCAATTTCCTTGTGCTCCTTTGACCATCCATCCCTCTCTCACTCTCGAGTGAATGATGACCTATGATTGCCATTATGGATAGCTCACATTTCTAGAATGTACGGTTTTTAACATAACAACAGTTTTCTACCATTGACATCATTGCTTCAAACAGAAGGAGACCATGCATGGCTGAGTCCAGAATCCCAATGAGTTAGTTGCTGCTTTGCCAAGTTTGTGCTCCTGCCATGCCCTGTGATTCTTGAAGATATTAAGCTCTTCTGACTCATAAATGTTTCACAGAAAAATAGTTTCTGAGGTATCGTATAATAAAAGCTCAGAAGCCTCAGGAACAAATCTCTCCTTCCATAGTATAGTGTACAGCTGTGGTTCTTGAACTTTGATGTGCTTATGAATCTCATTACAATGCAGACTCTGATTGATCACCTCTGGGTAAGGTCTGAGATTCTGCATTTTTAACTGTCTTTCATGTGATAACCATGCTTCCGGCGGCACACTGCTAGGTTTGTTGAACACAATGCCCAAATCCATGTTTATCCTAGTTTTGTGACATTTGGTTCAATTGCCCTAGTGACATTATGTAAAAGGTACCTTGAACCACACCATATAGACAGATAAATGCCCAGAGTGGTGATACAGTTTGGATCTCAATCGTCCACCTAAGGATCATGAGTTATGGTGTTTGTCCACAAGGTGGTGCTATCCTTTCTGGAAATGATAGAATCCTTAAGAGGTGAGATCTAGGGGTAAGTGATTGCAGTGTGCCCTTAGGGACTATAGGTGCCTGGTAATTTCTTCTGCCATTTTTCCCCTTAGACGCCACAAGGTAAGCAGTTTTGCTCCATCAAGCTTAAATGATAAACATGAATTTGAGCATTGTGTTCAATAAACCTAGCATTGTGCCCCGTGAAGTATAGTTATCACATGAAAGACAGTTAAAAATGCAGAATCTCAGACCTTACCCAGAGTCTGCATTGTAATGAGATTCAAAAGCACATCAAAGTTCAAGAAGCACAACTCTACACTTGCTTGCATGATCCTCATGTGTATATTATGGAAGGAGAGAATTGTTCCTGAGGCTTCTGAGGTTTTATTATATGATACCAGGATGTGCTGCCCTGTAACAGGTGCAAAACCATAGGGCTAATCAATCATGAACTGAAATCTCCAAAACTGTGAGCTAAAATAAATTTTTCTCATTACAAGGCAGCTATCTTATGTTTTTCATTATAGTGGTGTAAAGCGAACAAAAATGCCTAAAATTTCTGGATGAAAATGTTGTCTTAAATAGGAATGTTCCCAAAATACTTCAAAAAGCTAAAATAAATAAACAAACAAACAGCGGTCTAGCTTTCTTTTCTAAACTAACAACATGATGTTTCAGGGTGATTAAAGTTTCTTAGATGAAAAGATTCTGATGATGGCTAAGAATGAAAATCATAGCAATAACATGGCCCCGACTACCAGAATACCCAGAATACTATTGGTACATTTTTTAAAAATAGAATGGTATAAATAAACTAGAGATCCAAAAATGAAACTCATTTGTAAAACAGGCAAAGGGGGAGTAAAACTTTAAAATTACAATTATTATTTTTCTACCTCCCTGGAATATAGTCCTATGAGTACAGTATAACACCTATTTTTAAATTATGTGATGGTAAATGTTAACTAACATTATGACTATGCAAAATCATTCTGTTTATGCAAGTAAAGAAAGGCAATATAACTAAAATAATATGGTCTTATTAATCAACAGAATTATATGTCATATAACATTTGACAAAATGATGAATGATGTGAAATTTAGCTGCACTGGTTTCAAGTATAGTTTTAGGTTTTTCTTTGCATATTAACACTGCTCTATTCAATCTATGTCTTTTTTGTTGTTGTTGTTAGGTGGTTCACTTTGTCTTACCCTAATTCAAACACTAAATATGCTGATTTTTATTTTAAAACCTACTTTTAAATCTAATATTTTTCCAGGGTAATAGATGGTGATTTTAGATACTTCCCCATAGAATATTTCATTTCAAAAATAGCACATCTTAGATGCAATTTCAAACAGGCATCAGTTATGAAATAGTATATATGGTTGAAATGCAATCAATCTTTTCCCTTTAATAGCAGATATAAATGAATGAAATAGATCAGCTCTCTTTTTAACTAAATCAAAGAAAAACCTATCTTGATGCAATTTAAAGTTCTTTATTGGGATTACTTTTAAAATGTCTTTTTCAGGTATCTATTTGGATAAAACAGTAGAATATGTTTATTTATGCAAAATAGCAAGTTTTGTGCTTGACTAGTTCAATAATGTTCACAACATCCTAAGACAGTTGGTTGCTTTGTATTGTTGATTTAAAAATAACAACAAAAAAGCATGCCAATGCTGCATTGCATAGGAAAAGTATTTTTAAAACCAAGACTAAAATAGAATGTATAATTCATTTCCAGAAATATAGAAAATTATACCAAAGGACAAGAAAACAATGATTATCTTGCCGTAATTTTTTCATAATTACTGATGCAAAGAAAATTATTATAGGAAAAATCCAAGGTCACAAACTATAAGACTTTTACAAGACAATGTAACAGAAAATATTTACGTCCTGTGATTGGCAAAGATTTAAACACAATACATAAAATAAAACAATTGATAAATCCATTCCTTAAATTATTATTAAATATAAATCATCCATTAAATTTAAGAATTCCTTCTCTTTTAATGGCATTGCTAATAAAACCAAAAGAGGTCATTTACAGAAAAGGAAAAAGATTTGTATACAGAATGGTAAATATATATATATATATATATATATATATATATATATATATATATATTCAATATTTAGTAAAATAACCTACTAAATATACAAAATATAGGAATGTATGAACAACAAAAAAGATAAATGAGTAGCAAGTAAACAAATGGAAAGATGCTTATTATTCTTAATCATTAGGATATGCAAATAAAAACCAAAATGAGATATTGCTATGCACCCACTAGAATGGCTAATGTTCAATGTTTGACAATATAGATGTTAGTGAAGATAGGGAGGAATTAGATCTTTCATACATATTTGTGGGGAAACAAAATGCTACAGATCCCCCCAAAAAACAGGACAAATGTTCTCTCTGATTTGTGGATACTAACCCAAAACAAGAGAGGTTGGGGAGGGGAATAATAGAATCCACTGGATTAGACAAAGGAAAATCAAGGGAAAGGAGGGGAGGGGAATAGGAAAGACAGTAGAGTTAATCGGCCATAACTTTCTTAGCCTTGTATTTGTATACAAAACCAGGCTAACTCCACATCATGTACAACCACAAGAGTGGGATCCTAATATTTATATTCTATGTATATATATTATGCCAAAATACAATCTACTGTTATGGACAACTAAAAAGAGCAAGTAAAACAAAATCATTATAAAAAGTTCATTCAAAAAATTTTACAAATACTTCAGAAAAGCTTTGGCACTTATTTTTTTTAAGAAAGTTATTCAGGTTGGGCATAGTGGTGCACACCTGTAATCCCAGTGGCTGGGGGGCTGGGACAGGAGGATCATGAGTTCAAAGCCAGCCTCAGCAATTTAGAGAGGTACTCAGCAACCCAGTGAGACCCTGTCTCTAATAAAATACAAAATAGGGCAAGGGATGTGGCTCAGTGGTGGAGTGCCCCTGAGTTCAATCCCTAGTACCCCCAAAACAGAAAGTTATTCAGACACCATGGCATCTGGCCATTTTACTACCAGGTATTTGTCCAAAAGGCCTGGAGAACATATGTCCACACAAAGATTTGTATATGAATAGTTTAGATATCTTAGTAAGAAGAATAACCAAATTTTGGAAACAATGCAAATGTCTTCCAACAGGTAAATGGATAAACAAAATGGGTTTTATGCATGAAATTAGAATACTGCTCAGCAATAAAAGGAAATGAACAATTGATATACTCAATAACATGAATATATCTTAAATTAATTATTGTGAGCAAAATAACTCAGTCCCTCTTTCTCCACAGTCCCTCTTTCACCCTAGCCAAGGGTGGTATTCAACGCCTATAATTCTAGTAATTTGGGAGGCCAAGACAGGAGAATCACAAGTTCAAAACCAAACTCAAAAACTTAGCAAGACCCTGTCTTAATATTAATTGGGATGTAGCTCAGTAGTAAATCGTTTCTGGGTTTAAGACCCAGTATCAGAAAAACAAAAAAGAGCACATACATTAGGACACTACATTCATAAACTGAGAAACTGCAAGTTAATCAATAAGTGATGGAAATAAAATCAGCATCTACCTGGAAATGGGAAGGGGATGAGGTAATTAAGGAAGTAAAAAATAACAAAGGAGTAAGAAGAAGTTTTGGAGCATGGTGGTTATATTTACAAACAGATTAAAGTGATGGTTCAATGGTGTGCATATATCAACAGTCATGAAACTGCTCTTCTTAAATATGTGTCTTTCTTGTAAGCCAAATTATCCTTCAATAAACTTCTAAAATAAATTTAAAGGCATGTGTAATTCAAGATAAAAAGAATGCTGCCTCATTAAGCCAGATTTATTTAGTGTTAGGATAGAAACGTTCTCCTTTTTTACTATTTATAATTAATTTTAAAATGAGTAAATTACAGTTGAAGCCGCTCTGCCCTTTAGGAGATTTAAAATACTTTTGTATGCTAAGGACAAGATTTGGAAACCATTTTTACAAAATATAATTTGGATACAAAGGCTACAGCTATTGATTCCCAGTTGTCTGTTAGTATTGTATTTTACAATCTCACTCAAATAGAATGTGAAATGTGAAAAATCGACGTTTGACAATTTCCCTTTTGCAGTGTTCTTTTCTTTTCCGGCGTGTGTTCAAATAAACATGCTTTCACTCGTTATCTCTAAATTTTGATATTTTCCTAAATCGTGTTTATTTCGAATAAAGTAGTTTTTCCTCTCTCAGCTCTTTTATATACTATCATAGTCCTTTTGTGAATTTTCTGTTTATAATAGGGCCAACAAACAAAATAAGAAATGAAAAAAAAATTCCAAGGTGAATTCTTCTTATTCTAAAGATTCCCCCACCCCAAATGATTTGGAGAGTAATATTTTTTTCTTCTTACAGCTGTTATAAGATATACTGATTTTGTTTGTTTGTTTGTTTGCACCATACCCACCTCTTTAGGCATTTTCAGTGTTTCCTGCTCCACGGTGTTATTGGTGGAGTATATCACTGGAGTTCCTTGACCCTCTGAATTCTACTTAGATTTAACCAATGGAAATACCAGCAAGAGGACTGGGGTTGTGGCTCAGCGGTAGTGTGCTTGCCTAGCATGCTGAGGTACTGGGTTCGTTTCTCAGCACCCCATACGAATAAATAAAAATAAAGGTCCATCAACAAATAAAAAATATTAAGAAGCTGTGTGTAGTTAGTTTTCCATGAAGAAAAGCCGAAGGAGACAGTGCCTCTTCCCGGGCTCAGGTGGCAGAAGCATTGCATAGGTTGAGATGATGGTGATGTTGAAGTGGACCTCTGGTGGAAACTGCTCAGCCATCCTCTAACTAACTTGCACTTACTTTCAAGAAATGCCTTGGTGAGTGTCCACGATCAACCCTGTGAAGCTGTGTTGTGTCTGTTCTCTCTGAACTAGAAGATCAATGGAGTTGACACAATGCAATCAGATTTTCCAATTTTGATGGAAATAATGATATCCTGGAAAAGTACAGGTAAGTTTTCTATGTTTAAATATGAAAATAGGGAGCAGAACTGACTTTAAAAGCAGTGTTAGTCCAAGCAACAACCCTACTCTGAGTAACAATTTTTGTGCTGGTTTTGCATCACTATGACCAAAATACTTAATAAAAACAACTTAGAATCTGTGAAGTTTATTTTGTCTCATAATTTTAGATTTAGTCCATCGCAAGTCAACCCCAATGCTCTGGGGCCATGCACCTGCCTAAAGTTACTATCTAAATAGTCCATTGAAATAAGAATGGACTGATTTTTTTAATAACCTAATAATTTCTACTATTAATATTCCAGCATTAACACAGGAGCTCTTGGGGGATACTCACATCTAACCCATACCACAATGCAAAACAAGTGAAACAAAGCAGAAGCTTTCATACACAGCAGGGGTAGCAGTCAACTGACAAAGTCTTACTTTGGGATTGCACTGTATGCCCATTCCCTGTCAGAATAGAGTACTATGGACCATCTTGATATCCTACAAATCATCACATTGGATCTGGTCCATATAAATTTTATATTGTTATTAGCAAAACTTATATATGTAACTAGGTGGAAAATCAACCTCATGAATACTCACCTTCAGGAAAAATATAGAATCTAGTTGTTCTTAAGCATGTTAGGGTATTTCTTGTGGATTTTAAAGTTAAGTTACTGTATCTCATACTATCTCCTTGAAAGGGGCATAGGATTTGCAGAGCCCGGGGAGTTTTAGAAGCAATATTTTCAATAGCATTTTTGTGTTCTCTTGTCTGATGCATTTATTAGCTATCCTGTGACTTTACAAATTTTGAGTAAGAGCATGGGAAGGACTGAACTCTCCAATAGAGTCAGATTTTTGTGCAAGTGGCCATGACATTTGGCTGTTTGGTGTCAGAATATCCAATGGTATTTCCAGTGTCCATGTCAGTAAGAATTATGAAATGAGCCTCTGCCAAGAGCCAAATGAAGAATCAGAGAACAGACCCTTAGTATTTTAAAGCAAGACATGACCTCTTTTTTCTCACATTCTACATCTGAGAAGAACTCTTTGGCTTCCTTCTTGACATGCAAAATGTCTGAACACAGGTGCCAATGACTGTGTATCCTCAACATCCCACCATCAATTGGGTCATGTTTGATCCAAAAGAATAAATAATACTGAATCTATAAAGTAGTATTTCTTTATTGGGTATATGTTGGGGTTTGAGTGTGCAGAGTTTAGCTCCCTCAGGCCTGACATTTTGCAAGAGCTGTGGTTGTGATTTAGGTCAGCTGAGGCAAACCTCAGTTAGGAGGAGGAAAAGTTCTCTTCCCCTTATCGCAAGTCACAAGTTCTGCATGGTTTGGCCAAGAGGAAGAAGCTTCCTGCATACTTGTCCTGGGAACAGTACATTCTAAAGAAACAAATGCTTCCTCAGGGGATTAGATAATGTCTACAAAGAACTTTAAGAGGGTACTTATCAAATAAACAGGAACGATCTGAATTTAGCTCTGTGTATCCGCTGATGCATGATATTTGGGCAATGTGGGTAAAGGGTTATTAAGAATTGCTTGCTTTGTTAGAAGAAGAATATAAAAGGAACTTGCAAATAAACCTCAGCATGCAGTTGCAATTGCTGCCTTTGCTCTGCATCCCCTGTGTCCTGGTTATTTCGCGACCCTTACCCAGGGACCCGAACGCTCTAGACGTTCACAGGTATATATGAAAAAGTGATATACATTGGGCAGCCCATGAAGAAAGAAAAGTAATTGAGCATGTTCCTAAAGATTACATGATGCTAGATTACCATTTAATTTTCTGTACTTCATTTACCGTATACAGACTCAGAGACCATGTTCTATGCAATTAGCACTCAACAGTGATGGGGAGGAGTTGGATGTCAGTTTCTTTCATAGCTTTTCCACTGATTGCTCGAAGGGTACAGGTACAGATGAGCCGAAGCACCAGGGATATAGATTATGAAATATCTGGATAACCTACATGCTTTTATGAAAGTTCACCTGATTCCTGCACAAATGAATGATCCACAATAGAGGTCTTTGCTGATTCTCCAATAGGACAGCATTCCTGGTGGAGACTTTGCCATAATATATAACTCTTAAAACTGTATTTCTAAGTGGCTGTTTTGTGTAACCACTTAAAGTGTATAATTCAAAATATTGAGGCATATTGCCTTGCTGATTTTTAAATTGTGGTGAAATATAGATAACACATAAATTGTTGTTTTAGTTATCTAAAATGTATATTTCAGTGGCATTACTTACATTCACAAAATGGTGAAACAATTTTGCTAGGTGTCGTGGTGCACACCTGTACTCCCAGCTGATTAGGAGGCTAAGGCAGCAGAATGGCAAGTTCGAAGCCAGCTTCAGCAACTTAGCAAGGCATTAAACAACCCTGTGAGACTCTGCTTCTAAATAAAATACAAAAAAAAAAAAGGCGGGGGGAGGGGGGGTTGGAGATGTGGCTCAGTGTTTAAGTGCCCCTGAGTTTGATCTCCAGTACCAAAAAAAGAAAAACAAAATTATGAAATAATTATCATCAGCTATTTCCATAATTTCTCATTACCTGAAACAGAAATTCTCTAACCAACAAATAATAATTTCCTATTCTGTGTTCCCCACCCTAAAACCCAGAAACCCTTAAATTATATTTTTCTGTATTAATTTCCCCATAAATATTGTGGCTGTTCAAGTCCTCTTTCCATTTTCTAGTGGAGCTACTTGTGGTTTTGTTGTTGAGTTGTGAGAGAACTCTGTGTGTTCATGATTCTAAACATTTATTACACATATAATTCAGGATTTGCACACATTTTCTCCAGTTCTGTGGGTGTTCTTTTCACTTCATTTTTGAACAAATGAAATTTGTTTTTTTCATCTTTTATGAATCATGCTTTGGTTGTCACGTATTAGAATTAATTCCACTCTTAAGGATATGAATATTTACACCAATGTTTTTTCTCAGACTTTTATAATTTTAACTTTTATTTTTAGGTTACTGGTCCATTTTGAGTTAATGTATTTTAATAGTGTGTGGAAGGGATATAGCTTCATTCCTTTGGTGTGGGTATCCACTCATCCCAGCATCATTTGTTAAGAGAGCTACTCTTCTTCTATTGAATGGACTTGGCTTATACTAATAATAAATTGGTATCAATGTCTGGGCTTCGTTCTGAACTCTTAACTCTATTCCATTTGTCCATATGTCATTCTAGTCCAGATGTTCTCATGCTAGTACCACAACAGATTTTACTATTGCAACTTAACAGTAAATTTTAAAATTGAAAGGTACAAATCCTCCATTTTTTTCTTTCAAGAGGTTTTTGTTTATTTATGGCTTCTTGCAATTCCACATAAATTTTGAATTGGCTTTTTTGTTTCTGTAAAAAAAAAAAAAAAGACTGGTGGAATTCTAATAGGGATTGCATTGAATATATAGATTACTTTGGGTGGTATTAATGTCTTGATAATCATCACGTAGTCCTACCTGTGAGCATGGGATGTGTTTTTATTTATGTAAGTTTTCTTTAATTTCTTTCAGTAATGTTATTTGTAATTTAAGAGGTAAAGTCTTTCACCTCCTTAACTCATTTTGTTTCCAAGTACTTTATTTAGATGCTATTTTAAAAATAGTAATATAACTGTTATTATATTAATATTGAATTTTATACAGTGTTAATATATGAATAATAACTACATAAGTATTATTAAATTTACTATTCATTCTTATAATAAAATTATGATATGGAAAGCAATATGGAGATTTCTTGGAAAATTGGGAATGGAACCACCATTTGACCCAGCTATCCCTCTCCTCAGTCTATACCTAAAGGATTTAAAAACAGCATACTACAGAGACACAGCCACATCAATATTTATAGCAGCACAATTCACAATAGCTGAACTGTGGAACTCATTAGATGAACGGATTTTTTAAAAGTGGCATATATACACAATGGAATATTATTCAGCAATAAAAAAGAATAAAATTATGGCATTTGCAGGTAAATGGATGGCATTGGAGAAGATAATGCTAAGTGAAATTAGCCATTCCTCCCCCCCCAAAAAAAAAAACAAATGCTAAATGTTTTCTTTGATATAAGGAGGCTTATTCATAGTAGGATAGGGAGAGGGAGCATGGGAGGAATAGACAAACTCTAGATAGGGCAGAGAGGTTGGAGGGAAAGGGAGGGGGCATGGGGTAATTAATGATGGTGGAATGTGATGATCATTATTATCCAAAGTACAGGTATGAGACATGAATTGATGTGAGTATACTACCTATACAACCAGAGATATGAAAAATTGTGCTCTATATGTGTAATAACAATTGTAATGGATTATGCTGTCATATATAAATAAAAAAATAGTTTTAAAGAATAGTAAAAGTAACTATTATTATATTATTAACATTAAATATTACACAGTGTTAATGTGCAAATAATAACTATACAAACATTATTAAATTTATTATACATTCTTATAACAAAAATTCTGATTTTTATTATTAGAAGCATCAAAATGAATGAAATAACCTGAAAATAAATTTAACCCAAAATGCAAATGTCTTATCATTTGCAGCTACAAAAGAAAACTGGAAGAAATTAAAAGAATAAACTATATGACATTTACATATGTTGATATATAAGTGTTATATAAAATATATAGCTAATATGTCTAAATGAAAATTATATTGATATACAATATATTATAATTATTAAATAAATTTAATATATTATATTACACTATAATATGTTATATTACACTAGTCATAATAATGATGATATTCTAATAGAATTGCTATCCTAATTTTTTTTTATTGTTCTGATATTTGTGTGTAGATCTTATATTCTGAAACCACTTATTTGTTTTTTAGTTTTGGTATCTTTCTGTTGTATTCTTTTAAATTTTAAATCATATATGTGTGCAGATAATTTTTACTTATTTTTTTTCTTTTTGGATGCCTTTCATTTATTTTGCTTACCTAATTGATTTAGCCAGAATTTCTGCTAAAATGTTTAAAAGAAATAATAAAAGCAAACATATGTATGTATCTTATTTGTAATCTTTTTTTTTTTTTTTGAGGGGGAAGCTTCCATTGTTTTTATTTTCTTTTTTTTTTAATTTTTTTTTATTATTAATTGTTCAAAACATTACAAAGCTCTTGACATATCATATTTCATACATTTGATTCACGCGGATTATGAACTCCCATTTTTTTACCCCGTAGAAATTTTCACTTTCATTATTGAACACGATGCTAGCAGTGAGTTTGCCAGAAGTCCTTTACTTTATTAAGAAAGTTACCTCCTAGTCCAAGTTT
Source organism: Marmota monax (assembly GCF_021218885.2). Classification (NCBI taxonomy): domain Eukaryota; kingdom Metazoa; phylum Chordata; class Mammalia; order Rodentia; family Sciuridae; genus Marmota; species Marmota monax. The sequence goes on along the minus strand of NW_026695198.1, from coordinate 3,924,595 downwards.
TCTAGATATTTTTTCATTAATCAGGGCTGAATTTTTTTAAACTGCCTTCTCACTAATGGAAATAATATTTTTTTGTTATATTAATGTGATATACTAAATTTATAATCATTGATTTTCTTATGTCATAGTCAAGTTTTGGTTATCCTTTTTACTGTGCATTTGGTTGCAATTTGCTAGCATTTTATTGGGTATTTTTTGTCAATAATATTTTTTGTCAATAGTCATGATTGGTATTGGTTGTCTATCTCCTTTCTAACAATGTCTTAGTTTTGATATTATGGTAATATGGCAACGTTTAGCAATTTTCAAATCGGGGTTGTCATTTTACTATCAAATTATAGAATCTATTTTTATATTCTAGGCATAATTCCATTATCAAATGTGTGATTTGTGAATATTTCTTCCCAATGTATAGTTGTCTTTTTACTTTCTATAGGGTATCCTTTATTGTCTTTGAAGCACAAAATTTACATTTTTATGAAGTCCAAATTTCCTATTTTTTTCCTTTAGTCCTTTGTACTTTTGTTGTTATAACTAAGAAACCATTCCTAACCTCAGTTCACAAAAGTACATTCTTGTGTTTTCTTTAAAGAGTTTTAAGTTTTCACAATTAGCTCTATGGTCCATTTTGAGTTGATATTTGTATATAATGTGAGGTAAAGATCATAGTCTACATATTTACATGTGAATAACGAGTTGCTCCAGCACAATTATTTGAAAATATGTGATTAGACTGTCATGACACCCTTATTAAAAATAAGTTGACTACATGCAGCATGTAACTTAAAATGAATCTCTCTTCGTGATACATTAAAACTAATAAAATGTATCAACAAATAAAGTGCACCATGAAAATTTTTAAAAATTAAGTTGAATATAAATGAGAAGTTAATCACTGACACATAATTTCATCTTTGTGTCAATACCATACTGCCTTGATTACTGGTACTTGGTAGTGAATTTTGAAATTGGGAAGTATTTTCTAGCCGCTTTCTTTTCCAGGATAGTTTTTTTTTCTAATCTCGATTTCTTACATTTTCATCTGAAATATGGTATGAACTTTTTAATTTCTACGAAAACATGCAGCTGGGATTTCAGTAGAGATTATATTGACTCGGTAGATCAATTTGAGAAATATTGCCGTTTTGACAATGTTATGTATGAAAACCTATCAACAGAGGATATCTTCCTGTTCCGATTTTTGTGCTTTTTTGGCTTCAGTAGTCACAAACATTGAACATGTGTTGAACTTATTTTATAATATTTCTACCTAAATATATTGTTTTTTTCTTATTATTTTTAAGGGGAATCTTGTCACAAGCTCAGCTGAGCTGGAAACAGCTGCAATTTTATGTGTTGTAGCAACCAATTAAAATCAGAAAATCAAAATCAAAATGGCAGTCAAGTTTTTAATCACTTATGGTAGTTGTGACCGGCTCTCTGGCCACCCAGCAGTGCAACCAGCCCACTGGTTCCTGCTGAGAAGCAGCAGGGGAGCCATGAATCAGAAGAATGGCAGCCAGGTGGGCTAAAGCACAGACAGCAAGCACCAGCTGCCCTGCCAGGCCTACCATCATGGCGCGAGCCTGAGACACAGTGGGTCAGCCCAGAGGCCAGATGGAGCCAGCCGATTGCTCACCCCTCAATTCTTCACCACTCAGCAGCTTGGCTTGCACACAGTGGGGATGTCAGCTGCACTCCAACAACACTGCAGCTCCAGACACCCCACTGAACATGCGCAGTTCACTGACATCAACTTCCCTTCTTCCAATTTCCCTTGGAGAAAATGGAAGCAAGGTAAACCCGAATGGGATTCAGGACTAACCAATAGCATTACTACTTTCCTAAACCCTTATTAGCATAAATTTGGGCCAATCACAGTGATTCAAGTGCTATATAAACTACTAGACTGGACCACTTGGGTGGAGAAAACCAGCTATAGTGTTCCCTCTGGCAGTTCCTGAGTTCTGTTCCAGTTTGTATTCTTCAATGTATCCTACTCTCACACTCACTCTTGCTGGTCTGTGGGTTTCATTCTTTTGAGTTCACAAGACATGAACCCTGAAAAAATAAAAAAAAGAAATTGATGGTATGTATGTATGTATGTATGTATGTATATACTGGAAATTGAAGCTAGGGGTGCATTATCACTCTGCTAAACCCCAGTACTATTTACTTATTGATTGATTGATTGATTCATGTATTTTATTTTGAGCCATAGTCTTACTAAATTGCTGAGGGTCTTACTAAATTTCTGAAGCCAGCTTCAAACTTGCAATCCTCCTGCCTCACGTTCCCAAGCTACTGGGATTACAGTCATGTAATTATATATTCAAACATGGGCCACTATGCCTGAATATATAACTCAGGGAGCATTCCTACTGGGTATGAACCCAGGAATGCTTTTCAACGACCCATGTCCCCAGTTAATTTTATTTACTTATTTATTTTCTTAATTTTGAGACATAGTTTCTGAGGCTGGTTTGAACTTGCAGTCCTCCTCCATCATCCTCTCAGGCCCCTGGGATTATAGGTGTGTACTACTGTTGCCAGATTCTCTCTTTCATTTTCCTCTATGGAATGGTACATTGGTCAGAAGTTAGGCGGATCATCATAGAGGTGGGATTGTCTCACTGTTGAAGATTCTCTAAACAAAAGGTTCTTGAAGATTTATAAATACTGGGACAGGTGCACGAATCTGAATGGAAAAGAACTGGATACTTTTTGTCCTTTATTAAATTAATACAGGGTATTGTTTTGACTTATTTTTTTGTAGAGGGATCAAAAATGTTTTCAGGATTTCCTTCTCCTCCATCTGATAAGGAATCTCCATGAGATCTTTCTGAATAAGACTTCTGCCAGAGATCCTAGATAAAGAAACCAAGGAATGAAGGCTTGGAATGAAAATATTCATAAGAACATGGCCTGACCATCTCATTCAGAAGGTCTGGCTCATGGATTGCAACTGTCCTTGAAGACTATGATGTGTTAACTGTGCACCTAGTATGGGCAACTTTCCCCCATGAAAGTCTTTGTTGCGGCCAAATGGTCATGATTCAAAAATCACATTATTTTTTTCCAAGGTAGCTGAAATTCTCCAAAGTATATATTATTCTATTTTCAGATTTCTCTATGCTTGTATATAGAAATACAATTGATATTCATACATTTATCTTCTATTCTACAGTATGATTGAACTCATTGTTTTTGTATCAGATTTTTTTATGTATTCTTCAGTAAATTTTTTACATGTTACATGAGAATACAAATTTTCTTTCTTTGTGTCCATTTTGATGACTTTTTCTTCTTGCCTAATTGTTCAGATTAGAAACCAGAGTAAAATATTGAGTATAATTAGTGGTAGGAGTCATCCTAATATTACTCCTGATTTTGAAATGAAAGTCTTCAGTTTTCACTCATCAAATGTAATGTTAGCTCTGTTTCCTATGTGTGTTTGTGGGAGGGATATATCACATTGTGAAAGTTTATTTCTATTTACATCTGTTCACTGTTTTTAGAATGAAGACATGTTAGACTTTATGAAATGTTTCTCTGCAACAAATGAAAATACTACATGTGCTTTGACCTTGATTGTATTAATGAGGGTATTGTTTTGATTATTTTCAGAAATTAAACCAACCTTGCATTCCTGAGACAAATCATACTTCATCATTTTTTATAATATTTTTCATGTGTTTAAGTAAATTTACTAATATACTTCTTGTGGAATTTTAATTTCTATATGTATAATGGATAATGAGCTGTGATTTCTGTTTCTTATAATGGTTTCATTTAGGTTTAGTATCAAGTGATTCTGGCCTCATAGAATAAGTAGAGATTTATTCCTTCCTTGTCTATATTTGGGAAATTTCCATAAATGATTGGATTTAAATCTTTAAATGTTTGGTAGCATTTACTAGAATAACAGTCTGGACCAGGATTTTTTTTTGTTTTCTTTTTCATGGTTTGAAAGATCAAACCCAGAGCCTGGCACATACCAAGTAATTGCTCACCTCTTACCTATATATCCCAATCCAAAAAAAAATGTATTTTATTTTTAGTAAATTTACTATTTTCAGACCTATATAATATTTAATAAACTTATGTATAATTCAATTATTAATAATGTTGAATTTATTCTAGCAATTTTGCTATTTATTTTCTAAATGTCATAGGTCTTTTCCCCTTTTTATACATTTACTGAATTTTTCACATTAAATAACTACTTTATGACCTAGATCTTAATATTGTTATTTCTTTTTAATTTTGCTATATTGTTTTGTAATTTTCTTAGTTTTTCCTTGTGATTACATATGATATCTTACAACATTCTAGCTTGTACGAATACCAACATAATTTCAAACCTATAAAATACTTTGGTTTAATATAGCTCTGTTCCCTATTTCCTACTTCAACATATTACTACATTAATATTATCTTTATATGTCATAAGCCAAACACAGGTTTATAATTATTATTTTTTTTTATTTTTATTGTTGGTTGTTCAAAACATTACATAGTTCTTGATATATCATATTTCACACTTTGATTCAAGAGGGTTATGAACTCCCATTTTTACCCCGTATACAGATTGCAGAATCACATCAGTTACACATCCATTGATTTACATATAATTATTTTTTAAGGTTTTCTTTTAAGTCAGGCAGAAGTATTACAAAAAAAAAAAATCTATGTGTTTAGTTTTTCTTGTGTTCTGTTCTTTTCTTGTGTTCTGCATTTCTTTATGAAAATTTTGGTATAATGTTGTTTACTTGAAGCCTGAAAACTCCATTAGTATTTCTATAAGACAGCTCCATCATCTTCAGATTATCTCAGTGTTTGTATTCTGGGAGTGTCTTAAGTGTATGTTTCATTTGTGCCTGACATTGTTGGTGATCAAATGTTCTTGATTAAATAATCCTTTTCTTTCATCATTTTGAATATATCATCCTACTACTTTCTGGGTTCCATGTTCTTTGTTTTTTTTAAGAGAAGTCATCTGTTAATCATACTAAAAATCTTTTATCTATAATGTATCACTTTCTCTTTCTGCTTTCATGATTTTTTCTTTAACTTTCAAATGTTTTGACTCTAATTTGTTTATCCTGAATCTCGAGACTCTCTTAATTAGAATTCGTTATGTCTTGGATGTGTCATGTTTTGCCATATCTGTAAGGTTTCTTAGCAAGATTTTCTTTAAATATTACACCTTCCAATTTCTGTCAGCCTCCTTCTTCTGGGACTTTTATATATATTTTCTATATATTTTTTCTTTTTTCTACTTCAGAATGAATAATCTCAATTGAGATTATTTCTTCAAGTCCACTGGTTCATTTTTATGTCTACTTATATTTACTATTTAGATCCTCCAGAATTTGTTTTCATTTATTTACTTTGCAACTTCAAATTTTCTCTTATTTTTATACTATCTTCTTGTTAATAATAATTATTTTTGAGATATTGCTTTATTATATTTATTTAGTATTTTACACATTGCGATTTCATTTAGTCACTTAATATATTTATAAGAGCTGATTTAGAGTCTTTACCCAGTTACTATATCTGTCTTCAATTACAGTTTATACTAACTGATCTTTTTCTATATATGAATTATACTTCCTGGTTGGAGGGTGCGAGTGTGTGTGTGTGTGTGTGTGTGTTAGATACATTTTTTTTAAAAAAAACTGAATATTTTAAAGGATATAATGTGAATTCTGGAAATCAGATCCTTCCCCACCTTTCCCAGACACTGTTTATTATTGTTGCTATTGTGTTTTTAATGACTTTTGTAGACTAAATCTATAAGTCTTTACATTTTGTCAGATACACTTCTGAAGTCTCTGCTCACTTAGCTTACTAAGAAACTAATGATTCAAAAAAAAAAAAAAAAAAAAAAAAACAGTTAAATGTCTTTAACAACTAAGATCCTTAAACTTACCAGGGACTTTGTATGTGTTTGGTCCACACTTTTGTAGACATGCAACTTGCAGTTATTCCTGAGCAGTCACTGTCAGCTCTGACACAGCCTTAAGGTCACCCTTTGGTGAGAAATTAAAGCATTTTCCTGTGCATACAAATACATGCATGGGCATTCTTATAGATTCCAAGGGATATACCAGAGCTTTTCAAAGATTCTTAAATGTATATCATATTCCATCATTATTTGAAAAGTTTCTTATGCAGTTTTTTTTTTCCTACTCACCAAGTAGCACAACCTCAGGGATACATGATATTAAGCATTACCACTATTGATTTTCAACAAACCCTCAGGAGAAAAGATATTCCCATGTAATAAGTTCTATATCAGGTGGAAATATAGAAAAATCTTGTGAATGGGATTTTTCTTAAGACCTCTCAGGTCATACAGACATAACTTTCTGGGCATGGGTTTTTATAGAAATCATTAAATTCTTATAAATTATAGGAATTTATTCTGCCCCTTCAAGAAACGTATAGGCTGCTGGTGATGAGGCAATCTGGTTTTCAAGTCTATCATGAAATTCAGAGAGAGAGAGAGAGAGAGAGAGAGAGAGAGAGAGAAATAGAGAGAGAGAGAGAGATCAAAACAGAGAGAGAGATCAAAACAGAGCAAATTAAAATGCACAAAACTAGCTCTTATTATCCATAGTTAGCTCTTTTTCTTCAATCTGTGGTTCTCAGATTATTATAAGATTTTAGTTAATAAAGTTTTCTCTTTGCTTTTATCAAGGAATATGTTTTCCAGATCCTTACTCCATCTCTCAGCTAAAGTTTCCACTTAGAGACTTAATAGTTATTAGGAGTTCCAGAACTTTATATACTAATCCATATTTGCTGATACACTGCTAAATGAGCCAAACATTTCAGTCAGTATTTATAATTTTAAGTTAAATAAAAGCCATTATATGCTCATGGTCATACTATTTTCCACTAGAAACCCAAATGTCCATTCTGATGGAATCTAAGGTTATGAGTATGGAAACATGATAATTAATATTTGAAAAGGAATGGGAAGAATTGATAATATTTCCATACAATGAACTCATATGTTCTATCCATTAGTAATGTAACACTGAATACCTCTACATCATATCCTTTAGAAAACACTTTATCCTAGGAGGACAACCATGTGTCTCTGCCAATATGTCCCTGCATTTTGATGTTTACTATGATTGTATGATTTTTTTAGCCAATTAAATTAGTGCATGAATTTAGAGTCAAAATTTAAAATTTTTATATGCATACCATATATGTATATTCCATTGACATTTTTAGATAGTAAGTTGGTGATTACTGAGGGTCTGGAGTGTCTGAGAGAGAAAGGGATGGGAAGAAATTGGTCAGGGAGTAAAATGTTCAATTAGAAAGAATAAGTCTGTGTGTTCTATTAAAGAGTAGAGTGACTAAATCTGATAACAATGCAATGTATATTTCATAAAAATTAGAAGATTTTGAATCATCTCATATGAAAAGGTAAATGTTTAATGTGATAGATATGCCAATTCTCCAAATTGATCATCATAAAATGTATGCAGATATTGAACTATATTGTAGCCTATAAACATGTATAATTATTATATCTCAATCAAAACTAAAATAAAATTTTAAAGGATTATGATTTGGCTATACCTCATATTCAAGGAGTGAGAAATATGAATAATAAACTAGTAGTGACATACAATGTCCACTTTTGGCTCAAACATTAATACTGTTTCTGAATTTTAAAAAAAATCCATTCATCTCTATCTTTTTAAGAAACCAATGAGATTTAAAGTACATCACGGCAACATGATACTTTGGATCTTTTGGGGCCTAACACTAATGTTCCTATTTCATACTGTGATTGAATATGAGGGAGACAAACAACTTTGCATTTTTTAAATTATTTGATGGTAATGATGTTTTAAGTAATTTCTCCTTTTAGCTACAGGATAAGAAAAAGAAGTGAGCTCAGAAATAGTTAATATATTTTGTCTGCATACTGTTATAAAATCAATTCATGTTTGCTAAATTGGACCAATTGAATTCCAAAATCATTTGGGGCTATTCTTACTTCATTTCATCTGATGCAAAATTGCACAAGTAACTATTTTACAAAAAAAAACAAATAAAGCAATTGCAGAAATGCAATGAAATGGGCGTAATTTAGTGGATGCTCCAATAATAGTGCAATCAATGAATGGGATAAAGAATGTTGCTAAAACTGCAGGATTATTTACAGGTGTCTTAGTCAAAGTGATCTCTGATAATTTAGCTGTCAGGTCTGACAAAGCCATGTAATTTTGATATATGAAACTTTAAACTTCAAAGAATGTCAAAATCATCATTTGATTTTTTTTAATTTAACTTTATAAAATGTCTCTTTATTTTATTACAATAATATTAACATTTTTAAGAAGTATAGATCCTATCACAGGGCAGATTTAATAATATTTCTCCTAAATACTGAAAAGAATAATGACAGAAAACATTAGTAAGTTTAGCAGCTTTGGCTAAATGTCATTTCATAAACTCATGGTGGTTGGTTTTGCTTGTTGCTATAATTGTCTCTCTCTACTGTTAATACATGATGTAATGTGATGCCATTTATTAAAAAAAGAAAAAGAAAGATTCCTAAGGCCCACCTTAGGTTCACTGGTTCAGAATCTTTGGTTCTGGGGTCCTGGGACACCTTCAATTAACAAGTAGCTCTTTTACTGAACCTTGTGTTCTTCCAAATTTATATGCTGGGTCTCACTTTGCATCTAAAGTTGCTATAATAAGAATGACTCAAGGGCTGAACTCCAAGTTGAATCTGCTGTAGAATTGGTTAACCTTGTATACCGATTATTTCCTGTTTCTTCTTATTTAACTCCTGACTAATAAACAAACTTCATTACTGGATTTCTTCTCTCCACAATTGCCTCAAAAACCCAGCCCATCCTTTGTCTCATTCCTTTGCAGCTTCAATTATTCCACTTTATCCACCTCATTCATTCTACTTCTTCCAAAACAAGAATTCTGCCATCGACCTGTCCATCTGTGTGCTGATAACCTATGCTACTAGCTCCACGTGCAGTTTGGCTGCTCTGTCACAGCACTTTACCCCCAGAGACAGTTGATGATAATAGTCTCTGAAAGTCAAAAAGTGAACACGGCTTATTACCACTGAGGACAGAGGATAAAAAAAGTTAATCAGCTGTATGATCATACTGTTAAATAGTCCCTGCTCTAATATGCAATATTAAAAAAAAAGTATGATGTTACACACATCTGTGCCATAATCCTACCTTAATGATTTGTCTGCTCTTGGAGTTTTTCATCTTTCTAATTCCGTTCTAATCCATATGGTATCTGCTCTTGTTTTTGTCAGTATACAAATGTGAATTTTCATTTTGAGCATATTGTTTTAGTCATTTCTAAAAGATTACAACAGCTTCAGAAGGAGTCATTATTAATGTTTTTGTAACATATTTTGAGGTTTAGACAGCATTACCTGAATTAAAACTCTGAAGACTATTCCACATTAATGAGAAACGAATATCCACAGGAATTTCGCCAGAGTTACATATTTATGTTTAAATACAGCAAACCCTCCTTATTCACTGGTGTTGCATTTGTGGATTCAACCTCAGTTCAATAATATTTGGGAAAAGAAATGTCTGTACTGACCATGTACAGTCATATTTTCTTGACATTATTTTCTAAACAATATATCAAATATTTATGAAGCATTTTCATTCTATTAGGCATCATATGTAATTCAAAGCAAATACTATTCTATTTTATATAAGGGACTTGACATCAGATGTTGATATCCACAGGGAGTCCTGGAACCAATTTCTCAGGGTAGCAAGCAACAAATTTATATGCTTTTAACTACATGATTCCTTTTGTTGTTTGTGTGTTTCAAAAAATTGACTACATGAGTATAATACACAGAAGGAACCCCAGGAGGCAATGCTTTTAGTGTATTATATATAAGTGAAGATCCTAGATTATATATAAAAGACACTCCTGATCAAATATATAATTATTCCAAGAATTATTACCAGAAAAAAAAGAGACTTGTTTGTAAACTGATTGGAAAAGTTCAAATAATCCAGTTAACAAAATTTGTTACTAATAAGATGATGAAAAAAAAATTCAATACAACCTCTTCTTTAAGACTTCTGGAGGTTGAGGGTGAACAGTGGTATTTATAAATTCTCTTAGCATCCATATTTAAAAGAGAGATGATAACTGGAGAAGAAATGGTGGAATAATCTGGAAATTAGGTAAGGGTGGGACATAATGAAGGGAAAAAAATAAAAATCATTAAAATAAATTTTAATAGGTCTTTGTAAGACAAAGATGCCCACCTGAGATGGCTGTGCAAAATTATAGGTCCTGTTTCTTCTTCATCCAAAAGATTCGGGCTCATGTCTTGAAGTGCCAAACACTTAATCATATATATTATTCCTATTTTTTTAACATTTTATTTCATATCATGTTAATTTATTTATAAACTCATACATAAAACCTGCAAATTGCGCATATCTACGGGATACCAAGTGTGCATGTATACTTTCACATAATAGTTAAAACGTGTTAAGCATATTTTTCTCTTCAAACATGCACCATTTCTTCATGGTGAAAACTTTTTAAAAAGCCATTTTTTTCTAGCTTTCTGAAATGCACAGTACATCATTATTATCTATAGTCACCCTATGTGCAATGACACACCAGAACATCTTGTTTCTATCTAACTATAACTCAGAGATCACTAGTCAACATTTCCCCATCCCTCCTGACTCTTACTCTTCCAGTCTTGTAGTGACCACCACCTCACTTTCAATTTCTATGAAATCAAATTTTAAAAATTCTACGCATGGTAATATCATGCAATGCTTATATTTTTGTGCCTGGCTTATTTTACTTAATATATGATCTCCAGTGCTATGCATGTTGTTGTAAATGACAGTTTTGTTTTTGTTGTTGTTGTTTTTTTTTTTTTTTTGTCATTGTCTAGTATCGATAGTACATATGTGCCACATTTTACTTATCTATTCATAAGATAATGCACATTTAGGTTGACTTTATATCTTGGAAATGGTGAATAATGTTGCAATGAACTTGGGGCATAAGTTTCTCTATGACATACTATTTCATTTCTTTGGATACCTACTCTTACATGGAATGGCTGGATCATATATACTTCTCTTTGTCATTATTTGAGGAATTCCTCTTTGTTTTCCATAATGTCTGATTTAGGTTAACATTTTCATCAACATTGTACAAGGAGTCCCTTTTCTCAACATCATCACCAACATGTTTCTTCAGTCTTTTTTGATGGTAGCCATGCTTACTGGGGTGAGGTAATATTTCATTACAAAATATAAATCATTTGATTTATATTTCCCTTATGATTAACGTATTATCATTGTTTTGAGCTTTCGGATGTCTGCGGATTATACACTCTGAAAAAATAATTTTCTTTCATATACTTTCATATGTATATAACTGTTCTGTGTCTGAGAATTAGCAATGGTACTTAAAACTACAGTGTATAATGTCTCTATTCAGTATCTACGAAGAATTAATTCCTTAGATGCCAAAACCCAACATGCTCAAGTCCCTTAAATAAAGTGGTGTTTTCTTTTTCTTTCTTTCTTTCTTCTTTATTTTTTTTGCATATGACCTATGTATATCCTCCTGAATACTTTAAATTATCTCATACTATTTATAATGGCCTAATACAAGGTAAAAGTTGTGAAAGTAATTGTTATACTATATTGGTTGGGGAATAATGACAAGAAATTAGTTCAACATGTTCGGTACAGATACAATGTTTTGAATATTTATAATTCCAAGATACTTGAATCTATGAATGCCCAGTCTGCATATATTAATGGTTGATTATATGTACATTTTCTCCAAGAGTTAGTTACCTGCTAGAAGCTCTAGAAGTGGTGTATGAATGATAGAGAGCCCTCAGGGTGACCTTGCTGGAAATTTTCAAATGTCTCCCAAATTCTGGTGAATTTTGGAAATGTGCTGTGAAGATTACCTTCTTTTGTGATAGTCTCTGTGTAAGCAAGTTAATGGGACCAAAGATAAGAACAGTAAAAAATCAGAAGTGGACAACTGGAAGAATGGTTTCTCTCAAAGGAAGAAGGAAAGAAGAACAGCCCTTAAGTGGGCAAGCAAGACTTAAAATGCAGAGACTACATGAAGGGATCTTACATAAAGGTTTCAACATTCTTGTTTCCATTTTCCCTTAACAATGGAAATATCTATTGTTAAAATTCAGTCATTTGTTTGATTTGTTTTGTCTTTTGTTTACATCCATTTTGTTCTTGTTGAAAATTACCATCCACCCAACTTTTATGTTAATGATGCTGGGAATATTAAAGAGAATAGAGTCATGAAAGAGTCATGACTCTCTCTGCCACCGCTAAGCTGAGAACAGAATGCACATAATTGATCAAAGTTACGGAATATAGAAACAGAAAATATCATTCAGTAAGTTTGGAAGTTTCTGAAGTTTGGGTCAAATTAAAAGACCAGCATGCTTTATAAACCTTATATAAAGCACAGAATTCAAATGAATAAGTTGATAGAACTCTGTGTAGCACCAGAAACTTGTGTGTATATATATTAAAATGTGTGTGTGTATATAAAGGTTTTCATTTTTTTTCCTGATTACACATGTGCCTGTGTGTGTGTGTGTGTGTGCATTCTTTCTTTCTCTGATTTGGAGGATTTCACCTGTTTTCTTCTTCACTATTATCTAAAAATTTCCTTTTGTTGGTGCACTATAATTATATGTAGTCATGGGACGTGTTGTTTCATATTCACACATGCACAAAATATAATAGTATAATTTGTTCGACTTCATTTCTAAGAAACCTGTATTTTAATTGCAATATGAAACCTTCAGCTCAGTGAAGAATTAAAGCTAGCTAGAAGCACTTTGAAGAAGGATAGCTTAAGTTTCTATCATTAAGTAGAGGCAGCATCCATGGTGTTGGATTCTCATAAAGGTAGGAATGAATGTTGATTTTAGATGTTGGCTAACGCATGAACTTGGATTATATAAAACCTCAACTTTTGTCTGCTAAATTTCTATATCTTTCTGTACATGCCAATTTCAATCCTCAAAGAAAAGAATTTCACTGGCACGTTTCATAGCAGTTGAGCTATTAGGTCACTCATAGGACTCTGGGGAGCCTATGAATTAGCCACACAGTGATTGTTTGTAGACCAACCATCTAGAGCTGACGGAATGTCATATTTTAAATAGCATAGCTTCTTCTAGCAATACCCTGCAGGAAAGAAATGACTGCCAGAAAGGTGTCTGAGGTGTCTGATTTGACCTCCACAATAATATTGTCTATTGATGGCTTTCATCTCCCACCCTACGCTTACTTACCTCATTAACAACCTTTCTCAGACACTTTCTATGTTTCTTAGCCCATGCATGCTAATATTCCCCAGGATCTCATCTTTGCCCCCTTCTTACCAGCTGTGCCATTGTTAATATTGAAATTCCAAGTGGCACCCATTTAACATTCAATTAAATGGTAACTTCATTCGATAACTGATTCTGACTGTCTCTGCTGGAAGTCATATTCCTAATAAATAATGTATGCATATTAGCAATTTCCTAGCGCACTTCTCCAGTTGGATGAACTTATTCATTTCCCCAAAGTAATTTCAAATCTTGAAATCTTTATCTGCACTCACTAGACTTAATGCTGTGAATGAAAAAGACAAGGGTTGCTTATTCATCACTGCATTCCTCATCATCTGGCCCATGGTAAGTATAGAATAAGTGTTTTTAGATTAAGTAATTAAAAGCAGAGAGTACAGTGGCACCTAGACCAGAAATTTGAAATTCACCTTCCTTTTACCCTTTATTTTGTCATTTACCCAATATTATTTATATATATATATATATATATATATATATATATATATATATATAATTTATATAGATAGATAGATAGATAGATATAGATAGATAGATAGAAAGATATAGATATTTTTTCCACAGTAAGTTTTTTTAAATTTATAATAGTGATTCATTACCAGAAAATGTTATTGTTTGAATAAATGTTCCCCAAAGGCTCATGAGTTAAAGGTTTATTCCCTATGCCCTAGCTCTGTTGGAAGGTGATAGACCATGTAAGGGGGGGGGGTCTTGTCAGAGAAAGTTGGGTTATTGGGGGTGTGCCCTAAAAAGCAATACTGGAACCCCAACCTTATTCTCTCTCTCATGTTGGTCACTCAGCCACCACTAGGCAAGCAGTTTACATTGCCACATGCTCCTACTACGGTATGCTGACTCACCACCTGCCCAAAAGTACTGAAGCCAACCAACCATGGAATCAAACCTCTGAAACAGCGAACCAAAATAAACCTTTTTTTCCAGATATATTTTCTATCTCAGATATTTTGTCTCAGTGATAGAAAGCTAACACAAATAATAGAATCCCAATTCTTTCTTTAATGTTTCCTGCTCCATCTCTCATAATTTTTCTCTTCCTTCCAAACAATTTATTATGTTCCAAGGACAATTTAATACTAACTACAAGGCCATTGTTTCCATCTTTATCTGCAAAAGTCTAAATAAACCATTTTATATATTCAACTCAAATATAAACTCTTCTATCAAGACTTCATCAATTCCTTCAGTCTTATTTTCTTTATTCTTTGTGATCGTATTTTACTTCAGACATCTCTCTTTGATAGCACATAACAAGTACTATTATATTTTAACCTCAGCTACATGGTACCAGAGTTTTCCCACATGTCTTTGCCTTCAGGGGATATGATTATGCTTGAAAATGGCCATTGGAAAGAATCCATCATGGGAAAAAATATATAACGTATCTGTAAAATAAATAAATAAGAAGAAGAAATAAGGAAATAAAATAATGAAGGGATGGCAGAGAGAGAAAGAAAGAAGAGTGGAAAGAGAGTGAGAAAAGAGGAGCAGGGAAAAAGATTGCCTCAAGGATGAACTGATGTTTATTTGCAAAAGTTTTTCACAAAGTGCTCTAATAAGTCAACTACCATTATAAAAATTACCCTTTGGCCACTTTCCCTTTTTATTCTTCAGCTCAGAGAAAATGACAAAAGACTCATAAATTCATGTATAACTCAATTTGAAAAGATTGGAAATTACTGTATGTGATATTTTCCATCCAGTGAATAACATTCTTAATTTCACAACACCATATTATAGGCCAAGAGGAATAACTTAATGAACATGGAAGTGTTTCCTAATTTTTAATTAGGTCAAAAATTCTCAAAACCATAATTCTGAAATCTTTAAAGAAATATGTATAAGACAATAATATCAAATATTTTACAGAATAATGAATAATTTTTCCCAAATAACTCTCTCAAGGGAGAGTTATCTTTCTCCAGTAACTAACATCAAGTAAGGCATTTTTTTTTTACTTTCATCATTGATATACAAAATGTTGTCAAATTCCTATTTTTTTATGAACCTGAATTAGGTCTACCATGTTATTTTTCCTCTCTGCCATGGAATCACAAGTATTCCGTGTAGGCAGCATCCCATCTGTTTGTGTCCCACAGTGAAAATTGTGCAAAAGAGATCTCAACTGATCATACAACAGACATGAAATATGAGGGAGAAATTAAAAACTTTTAATGCATTAAGACCAAAAATTTTTAAGCTGTTTGAAAAGGCAACATGAACTTGTGTATTCTAGCTATTATATGAATAGTACACACATTTTAAAAAAATGTGAAAAATATATTTCAGTACTTGCTATGTACAGTCATTGATCTGGGTGTATCATTGAACTCAATGTTTAAGCTGCCTATGAATTGCAAGTGTATCCAGATAACATTGTCTTACCTCCTTCCAGGTCATACTTGAGAACCAAATCATTAGCACTTATATTTTGAAGCAGTAAATAAATGTTCAAACTCTATACATTAAATTTTCTGGGCCAATCAGAAGAGAATTAAGGAGTGAAAATGATGCATGTACATTTAAAAAAATATGGTTTTCAAAAAGACTTAAGCTTTAAAAGAAATCAGAAATATGCAGAATCTTGGATGTATTACTCTTGCTCTAATTCCTAGGTGAGGCATCTATCTTACAATTTACTTTTCTTCTTTTGGTTCTCTTCCTACAGTGAATCCTATTTGGGAAAATTATAGTTTGTTTATAATAAAATTGATACAATTATGACTTTACAAAGATTGATACCACCTACCGGTTATCGGTGATGAGTTCTGCTTCCTCACATGTTGAAGTTTGAACATTAGAGAAGCACACCAAGGCAAGCATATAAAGCAGGGTTTATATAAAAGGGGTAATATAGACTTATTCTGGAAGAGAGAAGGGGGCCATAGCTGGTATCCTGGTATCCCCAGGAGCAAGGGTGTTCTGCCTTTTTAAATGTTTTTTTTTTTAATTTTAATTTGTTACATATGACAGCAGAATGCATACAATTCATATTATACATATAGAACACAATTTTTCATATCTCTGGTTATATACAAAGTATATTCACACTAATCGCGTCTTCATACATGTACTTAGGGTAATGATATCCATCTCATTGCACCATCTGTTTTACCCCCATGCTATCTTCCTTTTTTTCTTGCCCCTGTACCCTATCAAGAGTTTATCTAATCCTTCCATGCTCCCCCTCTCTACCCCACTATGAACCAACCTCCTTATATCAGAGAAAAGATTCGACATTTGGTTTTTTGGGGATTGGCTAAATTCACTTAGCATTATATTTTTCAACTCCATCCATTTACCTGCAAATGCCATGATTTTATTCTTTTTTATTGGTGAGTAAAATTCCATTGTGTATATGTACCACAGTTTTTTTTTTAACCATTCATCTACTGAAGTGCATCTAGTTTGGTTCCACAGTTTAGCTATTGAATTGTCTTGCTATAAATATTGATGTGACTGTGTCCCTGTAGTATGCTGTTTTTAAGCCCTTTGGATATAATCCGAGGAGTGGTATAGCTGGATCAAATTGTGGTTCCATTCCCAGCTTTCCAAGGAATCTCCGTACTGCTTTCCATATTGGCTGCACCAATTTGCAGTCCCGCCAGCAATGTATGAGTGTGTCTTTTTCCCCACATCCTTACAAACACTTATTGTTGTTTGTGTTCTTAATAGCTGCCTTTGTGAGTGGAGTGAGATGAAATCTTAGAGTAGTTTTGGTTTGCATTTCTCTAATTGCTGGAGATGTTGAACATTTTTTTCATACATTTATTGATTGATTATATATCTTCTTCTGAGACTATACTACAGAGCAATAATAACAAAAACAGCATGGTATTGGCACCAAAATAGATTTATAGACCAATAGTACAGAATAGAGGACACAGAGACTAACCCACATAATTACAGTTATCTTATACTAGATAGACAAAGGTGCCAAAAACGTACATTGGAGGAAAGACAGCCTCTTCAACAATGGTGATGGGAAAACTGGAAATCCATATGCATCAAAATGAAATTAAATTCCTATCTCTCACCATGAACAAAACTCAAAGTGCATCAAAGACCTAGGAACTAAACCAGAGACACTTTACTGTTAGAAGAAAAAGTAGACCCAAATTTCCATCATGTGGGATTGTTATGCTCAAATTCAGGACCCCCAAAAGACCACTAGAGACCAAGATCAATGTAAGCAGCAAAGAGGTGTTTATTGTGAGCTAGCTTGGTCCTCCGCGCACACACACAGCAACTGGTGACACTGAGAGGCCCTGAGCCCAGGGTTTGCAGCAGTTTTACACACTCTTTGGGGAAGGCAGGGACTTCACATACATCATAGCATCTCTTAGCAAATCATCACACACCTAGGGAAAATCATAAAACAACTCTAAAACATGATTAGCACATTCACTGGCGGGAACAAGTTGGGTAGGGGTGATTGATTAGTACAAGAGGGGGATTCGTTTGAACTGATTGGTTTAAGCCAAGAGAAGTGTTCATGCTGAACTACATGGTTTCCCAACACATTTTCAACCCCATAAACTACTGGGAGAGTTATCTAGCATCCCAGGTATTTCCCTATCTCATGCTGATTGGTGGCTGCTAGGGGACTGCTATGGGTCCCCACCTAGCCTGTCTGAGTCAGGGACACCTGGTGCCACAGATCTCTCCTGTTATTTGTAGATAAACAGCAGAGTGGGAATGTGCCTAGGAGTGCTCTGTGGGTCTTTCCAAGGACAAAGGTCATGCCCCTTCCTTGGACAGGCTTTGCTCTGAGGTAGAGGCTAGTTTTTCAGGAATTGGCTCCAGTTTCCTTAATAAGACTTCTATAGCACAAGAATTAAAATAAAGAATCAATAAGTGGGATGGATTCAAACTAGAAAGCATCTTCTCAGCAAAAGAAACAATCAGTGAGGGGAACAGGGAGCCTATGTCTTGGGAGCAAATTTTTGCCACTTGCACATCAGATAGAGCACTAATTTCTACAGTATATAAAGAACTCAAAAAGCTAAAAACACATACACACACACACACAAAAAAAAAAAATTCTCAATCAGTAACTGAGCCAAGGTGTTCTGCCTCTTAATAGGTCTTAGGCTTCCTTTGTTCTCTTGCCCTCTTCCCCTTAATCTTTCTTCTTCTTGCCCAGGAGATGCTAGGTAGTGTGGCCAAAACGTGGGAACCAGGTGGGCTAAAGGGGGAAGGGCAGGATGGTGCAGTCCAGAACACATTAATTAACAACTTTAAGCTCCCTGTAGGGAGGGACAATTCCTGGGACAGGTTACCTTAGCAACAGGCTGGAGCAGGGGGAGGTGCTTGATAAGGGTGGGGGAAGGGCTCTGAAGGAATTTCAATCCCTTAGGGGACAGTCTCCAACTTTCTGGACTCACTCAATATTGGCCTCCTTGATCTGACCTGACTTGATTTACCTATCTATACTGACTGCCTGTTTAATTCTGGCTTCAAGATGTCCATCGGTTTGTAAGAGTGAGTGTGGTGGAAGCCATTGTTTCTTTGCCAGGATCTTCTCTGTGGGAGGCACTCCTCACCCCAGATGCTGTGAATTTTGGCTGATGACATCTTACAGCTTCCCCTTCTCTTTGGAGCAATGCCTTCCTCCTAAGAGGAGCTGCATTTGCATGAGAGTACACAGAGCTGCCTCCCAGGCTGGAGTGGACCAGGAACAAAGGCTGACAAACAGATGCATAATCCCAGCTGGTTACCTCAGAAACACAACAAATCTATGGTGCAGCTCCTATTCCAAAACTTCCCTGTGGGATCGGAGGGAAGACAACTGATAGGTAAAACTATGTTCTTGAAAGATTGTTCTATTCATTTTTCTTCCTTTTCTTAGAGGCAACCCTCCTCAAAAATAACTAGAACAAGAAAATCTCACCAACTCTTCTAAAAAAACTGATGTAAAATATAAGTAAAGTTTTCTGCATTTTCCCCCTCAAAGGATTTTCTGAAATTTATCCTTTATCTATATATTGGTTCTTTGATTATTTTTACATGGAATAAATTATGGTTCATAATATATCCTTAAATTACGTTTTTATTAGGTAAATGCTGAAGATGAAACTTATTGTCACACTTTTCTAAGACACTGATGATTATTTATGCATTAATTATTAGTTTATGTTTTTCATCATTTTGGGAATCATGAGGATCAACCCAGGGCCTCATGCATGTTAGGCAACTGACCTACCTCCGAGCTATACTTCCAGCCCACTGTCTACTAGTTCTATTATAAATTGGACTTCATTACGCAAAGATCAGTGGTATCAGATAGTCAGGAAAGTGTAAGAGCTGGAAACTTCTCCAAACAAATACAATCACGCTGTCTATACCTCAGGGATTTTTATGACATAGAATTTCCTCATGTGACAATTTTATTCTTGTATTACAAAATTACTTTACTCCTTATTATACATTGTCTCTGCTTACATAAAGTCACACCTGGAAGAATTTATGGGATAAGCTGTTATTAGACTTTGGAGTGAATTGGTTCATTAATTCTGGTAGGTTGATGTTTGGAGATAGAAAATGTGGCCAGGGTCACAATATTTTCTTCAGGGACACACCCCCTCCCAACTTTTTTCTTCATAAACCCCTATTTCTTAAATGACCCAAGCCTTTAGCCCTTAAGATCCAAAGGATAACATTCCATCTTGATCCCCAACTTGCACGTCCATCTCACAATTCAAAATACATGTAGTCCCTTTCTAAGATTGCACAAATTCTTCAGAGTTTCAGAAGCATTGCCCAAGTCCAAGTTGAAAGTCTCCTTTTATACTTAAGGCAAACTCAACTGGGAGCCCGTTGTTGGCAAGGGAATTATGTACCTCTGAGGTAAAATAGCAGAGGATACCTCATTCCAAAAGGAAAGAACAGAAAAATATTAAGGAGCAATTGAACCAAAGCAAGAAGAAAAGCTAGTAGAGCAAACAGTAAATTCTATAGCTCCATATCCAGTGGCACACAGTGGTGTGATGTGAATTCTCTCAAGGTCTTGAGAAGCCCTACCTCTACAACCCGGCTGGCTGAAGCCCACCCATAACTATTTCTATTGTTAACTTATATTCCTTCCAAAAATGTCTGATTTCTGAGCACAGAGTGATGCCAACCTATATTTTCTATTTCTCTTATCTTCTAATACTCTCTCTCTCTCTCTCTCTCTCTCTCTCTCTCACACACACACACACACACACACACACACACACACACACACAAAATCATAGCTTGAAAAATTCTAGATGATCTTTCTAAAAGCATTTCATGGGGTGACATTTCTTTATGGGCTCATCAAAGCCCAGGGTCTGATTCTCAAACTTGCAGCTTCAAAAATTGGATTTGGCAGCACAAGGATGAGTGTATGCACCTCTTGGGAAGCCTCAAATTAACCAGTGTATAGTAACTGTGTAGAAAATGAAAACTGCCAACTTTCATTTGCATTATGAAATGTAATTGCCACATAACTGTCATTTGGACCATTCTTGTTTACTAAAATTCTCAAAACTATAAGCAATTATAATTATCCTAAAAATCATTGATTCACCAGATAGTCTTCTAAAAGAGCCATTTAAAAACAATTTTATTACGTCAGTAAGTGTGTTAGAAATAAAGGCATGCAACTCTGTTAAAGAAGAATATATGCCATAATTCCCCAAGGAAACATATTGCATACATTAATACTATCTGCTATTTCATAATTTTTCATCAATATTTCTATGTCACCTAATTTTACAGAAAAAAAAATTTACTGTTCTTTGGTTACAAAATGGATCCTGAATATTTTCACATTATAATCTTTCACTCTTTATATCTATAGTACCTGGTTTGTTTCTTTGCCTATTATATATTAATATATGATATATATTTGTTCAATAAGTATATATTAAAATATATATTAATAGATATATATCAATATACTTGTTAATATATACATATTAATATATACTTATTCAATAACATTTCAGCAGTTAATCTTATTTTTTGTACTTCATGTGCAAAATTTATCAGTAAGGGGGAACAATTTTGAATGGTAGATAAGTAGATAAGTGCTAATACCTGGCCAATGTATTAGTCTGTTTTGCATTAATATAATAAAATACTTGAGGCAGGCTAATGTTATAAATAGATTTATCAACCTCATACTTTTGGAGGCTGAAAACCCAACCCCCATGATGCAGGCTCTGATGAGGATCACATGGTAAATAGTAAGAGTGTATGTAGGAGGAAGAGATCATTTTTCAAAACAGAAAGAGAGAGTCTGGGTGAAGCTAGGCTCTGGTTTGTACAACACCATCATGCAATAAAATTAACAAGGGTCCTGTGAGAAATACTCAATTCCTTCCTAGTCCATGCCTTTAATCTAAGAACCTCCCACTAAGTGACACTTCTTAGAGATGCCATACTGCCTTCCCACTTCACTGCCTGAGGACCAAGCTGCTAACACATGAAACACCATAGACCCTATGGAACATAGGGGTTTAAAATTTCCTAGAACAGCAATGGGAAGCCCTAGGCAGTTTTCAGTTAAGATGAATTGGTCATTTGCTTTCCTTAAAAGATATGTGTATTTTAAGATGTATCCACCAGAGAGTTGTGGCAGTGCAAAGACCTGTTAGAAAATTTCTTGCAATGCTAGATAATGAAGGCTTGAACAAACAGAGTGGGAGAGATGTGGAAGGAAGTAGATACATTTTACATTGGTTTTGGATTTCTTTTAGCATGCAAATTTGGATTGTATATAAAGACTGGTTATCTGAAGGAAATAATGTTTTATTAGGTTTTAATTAAAGAAATACAATTATATCACCATAATGTTCTTCATTTTTGAGAATCTATCATTAGCTTATGCATTCCATCAAGTTATTTTTGTGACTTTTCTATATTCTTGCTTTTACAATGAAGTCATCTCGATTAAACTGCATGTTAAAAATACATTTTTGAGCTTATGATGCTTAAGCATTTCAAAGTGTACACTCTGTCAGTTCCTTCTCTTCAAAGCTTCGATGGAGTTATCTATCCAGAGTATCACATTACTTTAGCATTAAGAATGGAAAGCATTTACAGCCCTCTAGTATTTTTTAATTTCAAATCCATTTTTATTGCTGCTAAGAGTGGAATCATGCAAAAACATTTGATACATAAAAACAATAGAAACAAATGATAAAGAGATGGGGACTGCATTGAAAAGCATGATTTTATATCACTAGCATAAGGAAATAATTCTCCAGTTGAGAGAGTACTAAAATTCCTTTTCAGATTTTTCACCTGGAATTCAATAACTACTTCCATATTTCAATATTTGAGGTCTTAGTATTTTGTTGTCTTGATTTTTACCATAGAATAGCTCAGATACCAGTGATTACATACTAGGTTAAAAAATTAAACAAAATTATTCCACTCTTACTATATGAATAATTGATTACCCTTAAATCCAAGTATTATATTATTGTACAAATTTTAACCTTACATATTATATAAAATGATCATGTAATGTCCTTTTTAATAAGCATTAACATATATTGGAATGACATTCCAAAAAATTATACATATTTTATATATATATATATACACACACATATATGTGTATATATTTATTTATTTATTTTTTTTTTTTTTAATTTTTTATTGTGGGTTGTTCAAAACATTACAAATTTCTTGACATATCATATTCCACACTTTGATTCTAGTGGGTTATGAACTCCCACCTTCACCCCATACACAGATTGCAGATTCACATCAGTTACACATCCATTGATTTACAAATTGCCATACTAGTGTCTGTTGTGCTCCGCTGCCTTTCCCATCATCCACCCTCCCCCCTCCCCACCTCTCCCCTCCCCTCCCCTCCTCTCTCTCTACCCCCTCCACTGTATAACCCTGAGGGTCTCCTTCCATTACCGTGCAATTTACCTTCTCTCTCCCTTTCCCTCCCACCTCTCATCCCTGTTAAATGTTAATCTTCTTCTCCTGTTCTTCGTCCCTACTCTGTTCTTAGTTACTTTCCTTATATCAAAGAAGACATTTGGCATTTGTTTTTTAGGGATTGGATAGCTTCACTTAGCATAATCTGCTCTAATGCCATCCATTTCCCTGTAAATTCTATGATTTTGTCATTTTTTAATGCAGAGTAATACTCCATTGTGTATAAATGCCACATTTTTTTTATCCATTCGTCTATTGAAGGGCATCTAGGTTGGTTCCACAGTCTTGCTATTGTGAACTGTGCTGCTATGAACATCGATGTAGCAGTGTCCCTGTAGCATGCTCTTTTTAGGTCTTTAGGGAATAGACCAAGAAGGGGAATAGCTGGGTCAAATGGTGGCTCCATTCCCAGCTTTCCAAGAAATCTCCATACTGCTTTCCAAATTGGCTGCACCAATCTGCAGTCCCACCAGCAATGTACAAGTGTACCCTTTTCCCCACATCCTCGCCAGCACTTGTTGTTGTTTGACTTCCTAATGGCTGCCAATCTTACTGGAGTGAGATGGTATCTTAGGGTGGTTTTGATTTGCATTTCTCTGACAGCTAGAGATGTTGAGCATTTTTTCATGTACTTGTTGATTGACTGTATGTCCTCCTCTGTGAAGTGTCTGTTCAGGTCCTTGGCCCATTTGTTGATTGGGTTGTTTGTTCTCTTATTGTCTAATTTTTTGAGTTCTTTGTATACTCTGGATATTAGGGCTCTATCTGAAGTGTGAGGAGTAAAGATTTGTTCCCAGGATGTAGGCTCCCTATTTACCTCTCTTATTGTTTCTTTTGCTGAGAAAAAACTTCTTAGTTTGAGTAAGTCCCATTTGTTGATTCTAGTTATTAACTTTTGTGCTATGGGTGTCCTATTGAGGAATTTGGAGCCCGACCCCACCGACTGTAGATCGTAGCCAACTTTTTCTTCTATCAGACGGCGCGTCTCTGATTTGATATCAAGTTCCTTGATCCATTTTGAATTCACTTTTGTGCATGGCGAGAGAAAGGGATTCAGTTTCATTTTGTTGCATATGGATTTCCAGTTTTCCCAGCACCATTTGTTGAAGATGCTATCCTTCCTCCATTGCATGCTTTTAGCCCTTTATCAAATATAAGATAGTTGAGGTTTTGTGGATTGGTTTCTGTGTCCTCTATTCTGTACCATTGGTCCACCCGCCTGTTTTGGTACCAGTACCATGCTGTTTTTGTTACTATTGCTCTGTAGTATAGTTTGAAGTCTGGTATCGCTATACCGCCTGATTCACACTTCCTGCTTAGCATTGTTTTTGCTATTCTGGGTCTTTTATTTTTCCATATGAATTTCATGATTGCTTTCTCTATTTCTACAAGAAATGCCATTGGGATTTTGATTGGCATTGCATTAAACCTACAGAGAACTTTTGGTAATATCGCCATTTTGATGATGTTAGTTCTGCCTATCCATGAACAGGGTATATTTTTCCATCTTCTAAGATCTTCTTCTATTTCTCTCTTTAGGGTTCTGTAGTTTTCATTGTATAAGTCTTTAACCTCTTTTGTTAGGTTGATTCCCAAGTATTTTATTTTTTTTGTAGATATTTTGAATGGAGTGGTTGTCCTCATTTCCATTTCAGAGGATTTGTCGCTGATATACAGGAATGCCTTTGATTTATGCGTGTTGATTTTATATCCTGCCACTTTGCTGAATTCATTTATTAGCTCTAATAGTTTCTTTGTAGAGCCTTTTGGGTCTGCTAGATATAGAATCATATCATCTGCAAATAGTGATAATTTAATTTCTTCTTTTCCTATTTTTATGCCTTTAATTTCTTTCGTCTGTCTAATTGCTCTGGCCAGTGTTTCGAGAACTATGTTGAAGAGAAGTGGAGAGAGAGGGCATCCCTGTCTTGTTCCAGATTTTAGAGGGAATGCCTTCAGTTTTTCTCCATTCAGAATAATGCTAGCCTGAGGCTTAGCATAGATTGCTTTTACAATATTGAGGTATGTTCCTGTTATCCCTAGTTTTTCTAGAGTTTTGAACATAAAGGGATGCTGTACTTTGTCAAATGCTTTTTCCGCATCTATCGAGATGATCATATGGTTCTTATTTTTAAGTCTATTGATGTGGTGAATAACATTTATTGATTTCCGTATATTGAACCAGCCTTGCATCCCAGGGATGAATCCTACTTGATCATGGTGTACAATTTTTTTTATATGTTTTTGTATCCGATTCGCCAGAATTTTATTGAGGATTTTTGCATCTAGGTTCATTAGAGATATTGGTCTGTAGTTTTCTTTCTTTGAAGTGTCTTTGTCTGGTTTAGGTATCAGGGTGATGTTGGCCTCATAGAATGAATTTGGAAGTTCTCCCTCCTTTTCTATTTCCTGAAGTAGCTTGAAAAGTATTGGTATTAGTTCTTCTTTAAAGGTTTTGTAAAATTCTGCTGTATACCCATCGGGACCTGGGCTTTTCTTAGTTGGTAGTCTTTTTATGGTTTCTTCTATCTCCTCAATTGATATTGGTCTGTTTAGGTTTTCTATATCCTCCTGACTCAATCTGGGCAGATCATATGACTTAAGAAATTTATCTATGCCTTCACTATCTTCTAATTTATTGGAGTATAAGGATTCAAAATAGTTTTTGATTATCTTCTGTATTTCTGAAGTGTCTGTTGTGATATTGCCTTTTTCATCCCGTATGCTAGTAATTTGAGTTCTCTCTCTTCCTCTCTTCACTAGCATCGCTAAGGGTCTGTCGATTTTGTTTATTTTTCCAAAGAACCAACTTTTAGTTTTGTCAATTTTTTCAATTGTTTCTTTTGTTTCGATTTCATTAATTTCAGCTCTGATTTTAATTATTTCTTGCCTTCTACTTCTTTTGCTGTTGTTTTGCTCTTCTTTTTCAAGGATTTTGAGATGAAGTATGAGATCATTTATTTGTTGGTTTTTTCTTTTTTTAAGGAATGAACTCCAAGCAATGAATTTTCCTCTTAGAACTGCTTTCAATGTGTCCCATAGATTCCGATATGTTGTGTCTGTGTTTTCATTTATCTCTAAGAATTTTTTAATTTCCTCCTTGATGTCTTCTATAACCCATTGATCATTCAGTAACCTATTGTTCATTCTCCAATTGATGTATGCTTTTTCCTTCCTTCTTTTATCGTTGATTTTCAGTTTCATTCCATTATGATCAGATAAGATGCATGGTAATATCTCTACTCCTTTATATTGTCTAAGAGTTGCCCTGTGACATAATATATGATCTATTTTTGAGAAGGATCCATGTGCTGCTGAGAAAAAAGTGTAACTGCTTGATGTTGGGTGGTATACTCTATATATGTCAATTAGGTCTAGGTTATTAATAGTGTTATTGAGTTCTATAGTTTCCTTATTCAACTTTTGTTTGGAAGATCTGTCCAGTGGCGAGAGAGGTGTGTTGAAGTCTCCCATGATTATGGTGTGGTGGTCTATTAGACTCTTGAACTTGAGAAGAGTTTGTTTGACGAACATAGCTGCACCATTGTTTGGGGCATAAATATTTATGATTGTTATGTCTTGTTGGTGTATGGTTCCCTTAAGCAGTATGTAGTGTCCCTCTTTATCTCTTTTGATTAACTTTGGCTTGAAATCTATTTTATTTGATATGAGTATGGACACGCCTGCTTGTTTCCGAAGTCCATATGAGTGATATGATTTTTCCCAACCTTTCACCTTCAGCCTATGTATGTCTTTTCCTATCAAATGCGTCTCCTGTAGGCAGCATATTGTTGGGTCTTGTTTTGTGATCCATTCTACTAGCCTGTGTCTCTTAATTGGTGAGTTTAAGCCATTAACATTTAGGGTTATTATTGAGATATGGGTTGTTCTTCCAGCCATATTTGTTTATTTCTGTTACTAAACATTGTTTGTTTTCCTCTTTGATTGTTTCCCCCCCCCCTTTACTGTCCTACCTCCCACTGTTGGTTTTCATTGTTATTTTCCATTTCCTCTTCCTGTAATACTTTGGCTAGGATGTTTTGAAGAGATGGTTTTCTAGCTGCGAATTCTTTAAACTTTTGTTTATCGTGGAAGGTTTTAATTTCATTCTCCATCCTGAAGCTTAATTTCGCTGGATACACAATTCTTGGTTGGAACCCATTATCTTTCAGTGTTTGAAATATGTTATTCCAGGATCTTCTAGCTTTCAGAGTCTGTGTTGAAAGATCAGCTGTTATCCTGATTGGCTTGCCCCTAAATGTAATCTGCTTCCTTTCTCTTGTAGCTTTTAAAATTCTCTCCTTATTCTGTATGTTGGGCATCTTCATTATAATGTGTCTAGGTGTGGATCTCTTATGATTTTGCACATTCGGCGTCCTGTAGGCTTCTAGGATTTGGGATTCTGTCTCATTCTTCAAGTCTGGGAAGTTTTCTTGTATTATTTCATTGAATAGACTGCTCATTCCTTTGGTTTGGAGCTCTGTACCTTCCTGTATCCCAATGACTCTTAAGTTTGGTCTCTTAATGTTATCCCATATTTCTTGGATGTTCTGCTCATGGTTTCTTAACAGTCTTGCTGAGCTGTCTATGTTCTTTTCCAGTTGAAATACTTTGTCTTCATTGTCTGATGTTCTATCTTCTAAGTGTTCTACTCTGTTGGTAGTATTCTCCATTGAGTTTTTAAGTTGGTTTATTGCTTCCTGCATTTCTAGGATTTCTGATTGCTTGTTTTTTATAACCTCTATCTCCCTGTATAGTTGATCCTTTGCTTCCTGGATTTGTTTGCGTAATTCGTTGTCGAAGTGATCTTTCATTGTCTGATTTTGCTGTTTAATGTCTTCCTTGATACTCCAGATCATCTGAAGCATGTATATCCTGAATTCTTTATCTGACATTCCATCTGCTGCAGCTGTTACCTCTTCTAAAGTTGCGTTGACCTGCATTGCTTGTGGTCCTTTCTTTCCTTGTCTTTTCATACTGCTTGCGTATCTTTCCTGCAGGTGCGGGCGGCGGCTCTGCTCTCTCCTTATTCCAATTGGGGTGTCGTGGCTACCACGCCGGCAGGTCACTGGGCCTGTTCTGGGAGCTGGTGGCGGCTCTGTTCTGCCCCTACTCCAATTGGGGTGACGTGTCTGTCGTACCAGCAGGCCACTGGGCCTGTCCTGCTGGTCGGTCGCAGATCTGCCCACCTTTCGGGCACGGGTGGAGGCTCTGCTTTGCCCCTACTCCAATTGGGGTGTCGTGACTACCCCGCCTGCAGGATGCTGGGTCTGTTCCTGGCAAGGGAGGCGACTCTGCTCTGTCACTACTCCAATTAGGGTGGTGTTTGTACCCCGCCGGCAGGCTCCTGGGCCTGATCCGCCGGTCTGTTGTAGGTCTGCCTACCTTGAAGGCGCGGGCGGCGGATCTGCCCTGCCCCTCCTACCACGCCTGCGGACCCCTGGGCCTGATCTGCAGGTTGATCACTGGTCTGCTCACCCTGCGGGCACGGGTGGCGGTTCCGCTCCACCCCCACTCCAATTGGGGTCACGTGACCACCACACCGGCAGGGCCTGATCCGGGCGTGGGATAAGGATCTGCTCTGCCCCTACTCGAGTTGGGGTGACGTGTGTACCACACTGGCAGGCCACTGGGCCTGACCCGCCAGGCTGTCACAGGTCTGTTTACCTTGCAAGCGCGAAGGGCGGCTCTGCCCTGCCCCTCCTACCACGCCCATGTACTACTGGGTCGTGGGTCTGCCCACCTGGCGGGTGTGGGTGGCGGCTCCGCTCCGCCCCCTCTCCAATTGGGGTCACGCGGTCACCACGCTGGCGAGCCGCTGGGCCTGCTCCGGGGGCTGGCGGCGGCCCGGCTCCTTCCCTCTGGCTCGAGGACAAATTGAGGAGACTCGGGTGACTGAGCCTCACCCCCCTTACCAGGAGACCAACTGCTTATGTCACCGCTGGTATTGATGAAGATCTCTCCTCCACCGCTTTCTGCTGACATCAGATCTCTGCCATGTTGGTATCCTATGCGAATGGCAGCATTTCGTTCCCCTTGCCAGGCAACCCAAGCAATGGGTGAGTCCTGACCTGCCCTCAGCAGGACCCGGACCGAGACACAGTTTCCGCGGGCTCCTAGCCCCGGTCCAGGGAAGTTCCGGGAGCCGGAACTCGGCCGCTCCGTGCTCGGTGTAAGCTCCTATAAGTGTAGGCTCCAAGAAGCAGCCCCCGCGGGCTCAGTTCCGGGAGCCGGAATTCGGCCGCTTAGTGCTTGGTGTATGCTCTGATAGTAGCAGGGTCCAAGAAGCAGCCTCCGCGGGCTCCGCAGCCCTGAGCCAGGGCGGTTCCGGGACGGTTCCGGGAGCCGGAACTCGGCCGCTCTGTGCTCGGTGTAAGCTCCTATAAGTGTAAGCTCCAAGAAGCAGTCCCCGCGGGCTCAGTTCCGGGAGCTGGAATTCGGCTTCTTGGTGCTTCGTGTTTGCTCTGATAGTAGCAGGGTCCAAGAAGCAGCCTCCGCAGGCTCCGCAGCCCGGAGCCAGGGCGGTTCCGGGACGGTTCCGGGAGCCGGAACTCGGCCGCCCCGCGCTCCGTGTTCACTCCGATAAGATCAGATTTTAAGAAGCCCCCAGGCGCTGAACCCTAGCAATCTGTCTGCAAGCCGCAGGCGAATTGCAGCCTGAAATTACCTGTTCTATGGCTGAATGAGCTGCGGTCAGTCAAAAACAGGTGTGGTGACGTCAGTTTACCAACATGGTGGCTGCTGGCCTCCTCTGTGGTCTGACCGGTGTGGAGAACCGAGATGGACCGCTTCCTTCCCCGTCTCGAACCCAGAATTCAGCCCTGAGTGCGGTGCTTGCGCATCTGGCAGAAACTGCAGCGCTGTAACCCTGCGTCTCTATCCCAGCGCGCCTTGCAGACTCTAGCCGCGGGGCGATTTGCTTAATAAGCAGTGTTACCCTCCATGCGACAAACCTCTCGCGTTTGAGTCCCCGTAGCCGATCCTCATGCGATGGAAATCCTTCCTCCAGGTTCCGGCGCACCCCACTATTGCTGGAAATTCCTAACAAGATATCCTTTAGCCGTCCTGACTTGTCATACTCCCACACAGTGAAGCAGCACACGGGGGTAATGCACTCCCCTCGCCGCCATCTTCCCTCCTCCATGTGTATATATTTAATACAAATCTTTAAATAATATGGGAAGACATATGCTTATACAATCTGAAAATAAGGTATAAGTCAAAGAAACTTTACAAATTATATTCGGTATAAGACTCAAGCTGCTTATTAGCTATAGGCACCACCATCTCAAAATATAATATTCCATTGTTCCAGTATTCAGGAAATTTATTATAGCTATGAGATAACCAAAAGCTTTCTTTTTTTGAAAAAGTGTCAACCAAACCATAAACTAGTTATCACTTAACCTTGGAAGGTTGTGTGATGTCAATACTGAGGAAATTATCACACTTTGACATTATGAAACATATCAAAGAATTTGGAAATATTTCCAGCTAAATATGATCTTTATTCTCAAAATAGAATGAGTCTTACCATAGAAATAGAATTTTGCTTAGAAAATAACAACTTTAGAATAAACCTTGTTTCTTAAATTCAACATTTCAAAAACCCACTCTCCATAAAATACTAAAATTGGTGATTTCCCATGAAGCATGCATGACTTTCTAGGCACCTTGTTGGGTTAACCACTAATCTGTGCCTAGAAAAACTGCAGTAAGATAAGGTCTATAAAGAAAGGAATAATGAAGAAAGTGGAGAGAGCAAGTGGGCCAACTCCATTATCTTCAGTTTTAGAGGATCTGAACCGAGTGAACCTACTTGTGAAGTAAAGCAGTCTATTCATGAACTATCTGAGGAAATCCACTTGTGCAGTAGGCATGTGACCTATCCTATACCAATCCTTGCGTGTATGTGTAGTGCAGCCCTCCATGTATCCTGGCCAGTCAATGCCAAGAAGTATATGAATAATAAATTCTCAAAACCTCTCTGTTGCACATGGGTAAACAGTATGCTTGGGGCATTTGTAGCCCTGGGATGGAATACACCTTAATTATCAAGAACAATCATGAAATGTCTGCTAACTCACTAAAAAATTTTTCAATACATATTCATGACCCAAATTATATTTGAACTCATTAACCAGATTATCATCTTTTATTCATCACACTTTTAGTGCAGGAATGCCTAATCATTTAAAGAATTATGTCGCAATGCCCACAAAAGCAAGATAACAGTGTAGAGTCAGGTCACAAGCTGAGGGATAGCAGGAAGTGTCCCTGACCTCCTTAGAGGGTAAAAAAAAAATTATTTTATACAGACATCCAGAAATCTTTGTCTGTAATATGTCGATATCACTAGTATAAAATATTTCATTTAATTCATGTAAATCCATCATTACACAGTAATGCATGAACAAACAGTTCAAATGTGTTAATTCTGTTCAAACTCATAGAAAGAATCTGCATTACTATGCATAGAAAATTATTCAGCAAGCAGTTGTGGAAAAGACACTGTGAATTAAAAATGTAATGTGGGTTTTGTATTTAAAAAGGGAGATCTTCTTCAAATGTATGATTAAAATACATTAATTGGATTTCTAGTTTCTGGTTTTGACATAGAAAGAGCTTGGAGGTCACTACAGCCATCCTTACAAGAAAGCCATTTCAACCACCATAATGACTCTTCTAAGAATCATAGAAAATTGAAGCATTAAGGCAACATGCTACAAAACTGAAGGAAGAGGCAGATGTCGAAAATCACAGTTTGCTGGGAGCAGAAGCCCAAAAGCCAGAAGCCTGCCCCTGAAGCCAGTATTGGTAAGAGCACTTAAACTATAATTGATTAATTGCTATGGTCTCACTGTGAACTAGTGCGGTGGACAAAATTACATCTCCCCAAAGCTTGAATGTTGAACCCCTAACTCTCTGATGTGACTGTATTTGGATATAGGTTCTCCAGGGGATAATTAGGCTAAATAAGGTCATAATGGATTGGTGCTGTTACAAAAGGCATTAGAGAGGCTAGAATTCTCTCTCCCTCCAGGCATCCACAAAGAAGAGGCCCTGTGAGCAACAGGAAGAGGATGGCATCTGCAAATCTGGGAAGGGAGCCCTCATCTGGATCCAAATTGGCTAGCACACTGTCCTTGGCTTCTCAGCCTCCAGAACTATGAGAAAATAATGTTGGATTCTTTATGCCACTCACATTTCGTTGTTGCAGACTAAGAGACTAAATTCTAATGTAAGAATTAAAATATCCAGGGCATCTCACTCTCAGAGGGTATTTACTCTTCTTCAGCTTGGTTTTATCCAGGAGTCCCACCAGATTCTTAGGGTAAATGTAAAAGAAAAAAAAAGTTTATTTGTTCATGGCCAAAGAAGGGCAAAAATAAACACTTTGAAATATAACCAGAATGTTCTTTAAAACTTTTTCTCAGGGGATAGTATTTTACCAGAGACTAACCAACTGAGGTGAAAAGAAATCTCAACCTCCCTTCGGCATTTGATGTGGACAGCTGAGACCTAGTCATAGGGTAATAAATGCCTAGTCTTCCTCACACTGAACCACCACACCACAAGGACCTCTGTATGGTAGCACAAGATACATCTGAAGACCTCAGATGGCTTAGGTCTAGGAAATAAATCTCCAGGAAAACTCAGACAAGACAAAGGGGGAGAAAAACAAAAACACTTGAAGAATCATTAATGTCTGATACCAAAGCAATACTAACCAGTAAACACAGCCTGGCTGCCAAATAGATGCACATAAAATCTCAAAACTTCAATCCTTTGGAATTCTATCTGTTCTTTCTGTCTGATATGTCCTTCCAAGCTTTCAACACAAAATTACAAGGCTTACTGAATAGGAAAAAACAAAGTCTGAAGAGAAAAAGTGTCAGGATCAGATATGATAAGAGATTATGAAATTATCAACAGGGAATTTAATAAAACTATGATTAAGATGCTAAGTACTATAATGGGAAAAATGTATATAATATGTAAGAATTTATGAATCAAATAAGAATAAATGAAAATGCAAAAATCAGAATTAAATGCTAGTAATCAAAATCATGATAAGAGAAATGAAGACTACCTTAGTTGAGCCCATCAGTAGATTAAACACATCTAAGGAAATAATTGGTGAGTTGGAAGGTAAGTCATTAGGAACTTTCCAAACTGAAAATCAAAGGAAGAAAAGAATTTTAAACTGGGTACCAGGGTTTATGCTAGTAATCCTACTGGTTTGGGAGGCTGAGAAGGAGGATGTCAAGTTCAAAGCCAGTCTTAGCAAGTTAGCAAGGACCTAAGCAACTTAGCAAGACCCTGTCTCAAAATAAAAGATAAAAAAGACTGGGGCTATTGCTCAGTGATTAAACACCCCTGGGTTCAATCACTGATATAAATCAATTAATTAATTCAAAATATATATGTTATACTTTGGTGATTTTTCAAATTCTTCCAATTTGGAAAAATCACCAAAGTATAGCATACATGTAACAGGAATATCAAAAGGAAGAAAAAGAGAAAAATAAATATTTAAAATTATAATGGCTAATAGATTTTCAAATTAAAGATAGACATGAAACCACAGATCTAGGAAGTTCAGAGATTAACAAGAAAGATAAATACCAACAGATCTGCTCCTAGAAAGTAACATTTTAAATTGTATCAAACCAAAGACAAATTTTGAAAAAATTGTTGTAGGAAGGGGATATGAGATAAGAAAGAGACCCACATAAAGGGAACAGGGTGATAATTACATTGCATACATCTCCCAAGCAATGCAAGCAAGAAGAGTGAAATATTTAGTTTTTAAAGAAAAAATAGAATTCTGTATCCTACAAAATTATCCTTCAAAAGTGAGTAGAAAAGACTTTCTCAAGCAAAAAAAAACTTGAGGGAATTTTTCACTAGTGGACCTTTTTTGCAAGAAATGTTAAGTCCTTTGAAAAAAAGTAAATTATATAGGTCAAAACTCAGATCTATGCAAAGACTTAGTGAAGTAATGCAAATAAAATAACAATGCATAACATGATTGTAGCTTATGGGTAAATGAAATGAGTGACAATATTGCTGCAAGGGATTGAAGAAAATAATTTGCATTATGAGGTACTTGTTCTGTTCATTAAAGGTTACAGTGTTCTTGAAATTATATAAATGTATCTTGCACACTAAGGCAACAACTAAATTTTTCAAAGAGGTTTGATTAATAAGGTAAGGATAAAAAGGAACCACGTTAATGTTTCAATCAAAACCACATAATGTAGAGAAAAGGAGTATAATACCATAAACAAATAAACAAACAAAATAAGGACAACAAATAGAAAAGAATTACAAAGATAGAAGATATTAATTCACCAGTATTTATAATCACTTTTAATGTGAATAGTCTAAATATAAACAATTAAAAGTAACTGTCAGAGTAAAACTAAGAAGGAAAACAAGACTCAACTGCATGCTGTCTATGAGAAACCTACTTTCAAAACAGTTTTAAAATATAGGATTAGAAAAACATACCATTTTGACAGCTAAAAGTAAATTGAAATGATGATATTAATTGACAGGTTAGACTTTGCTAAAGTTGAGAAAATTATTTGAAAAAGAAAACATTATGAAATTTTTAAAAAGCTACAGAATGGGTAACAATATTTGCAAAATCTATATCTGATAAAGAAATTTTATTCAAAATATACAAAGAACACTTAAATCTAAACAACAAGAAAACAAAACAACATAATTGAAAAATGGGTAAAATATTTAAAGATAACTCACTCAAGACAATATATATGCTATAAAAAAGGAAATGATGCTCAGCCTCAGAATTCAGTAGGTAATTGCAAGTTAAAATAATAATAAGATGCTGCTTATTTATAAAATAGCTAAAATCCAAAACATTCACCACTCCAAATACTAGTGAGGATGTTGAAAAATTATTCACTTATTCATTGCTGGAGGAAAATGAAAATATTCCAGCCACGTTGGGAGACAATATGGAAGTTTCTTATAAAACTAAACATACCCTTACCATACAATTCTACAATCATAATTCTTGTATTTATCCAAAGTAGTTGAGAACTTATGCCTACACAAAAACCTGTGCATGCATGTTTGTTTATTTATTGATCATTGCCAAACGTGAAAACCAACAAGATATCATTCAGTAGGTGAATGGATAACAAACAGTACCTCCATACAATAGAATGTTAGTCAGAAATAAGAAATAGCTATTGAACCAACAAAAGACATAGAGAAACTTTAATGTGTATTTAATGTGAAAGAAACCAATCTGTGCAAGACTACATATTGCATGATACAAATTGTATGACATTTTGAAAAAGACAAAGCTATAAAGAGAATAAAAAGTTTGGTATCTGAGATCATGAAGGTGGAAGGGATAGGTGGTATAGCCCAGGGAATATTTTAAAGTAGTGTAATAATTTTACATGATACTAGAATAGCAGATAGATATCATGATTCATTTCTCAAAATCCGTAGAATATATAACACCAAGAGTGAATCCTACTGTAAACCACAGAATTCAAATAATAATAATAATAATAATAATAATAGTAATAATAATAATAAGAAGAAGAAGAAGAAGAAGAAGAAGAAGAAGAAGAAGAAGTCAAAATTGGCTTATCAACTAAAGAAAGATGGCCTTATTGTTAAAATCTGCAATCCCAGCAATTTGGTAGGCAGAGGCAGGAGGATCCTAAGTTGAAGGCCAGCCTCTGCAACTCAGCAAGACTCTGTCTCAAAATAAAAATTTTAAAAACAGCTGGGATGTAGCTCTGAGGTATAACACCCCTGGGTTCAATCCCCAGTACATCAGAAACAAAAGAAAGAAAAATAGAAAAAGAAATAAAAATGTTAATACTAAGGGAAACTATGTATAGGAAATGAATACATAGTTTCCCTTAGTATTAACATTTTGAAAACTATGCACCTCCAGAAAAAATTGTATGTTGAGTTCCTGATTACCAGTACTCATTGATTTTAGACATTAAGCTGCCAAGACACACAAATTTCTATTATTTAAGCCATTGATGTGTGATAATTAGTTGTGGAAGCCCTAGAAAACTAATAGAGAAATATTTTGCTTTATTTCAAATTTTTCTGTAAAACCTAAAGTTCATTCATTAAAAGTCAATTGATACATCACGTATATATTCATTGCTTGAAATTTATCAGGATACCTAGAAGAAGGGCATTGTCCTTAAAGTTGTAGAAGATCAAGTCTTCTTTTAATAATTCATTGCACAATTCAACAGTAACATTTTAAATTTTCTTTTTTTTAAATTTTTTAAGTTTATTTGTTTTAGTTAGTTACACATGACATGACAGTACAATGACCTTGACATATCATACATTTGAATCTGATGGGGTATAATTTCTCATTTTTCTGAGTGTGCAGGTTGCAGAATCACATTGGTCATGCAGTCACCTATATACACACAGTAATAATAATGTCTATTTCATTCTACTATCCTTCCTTTTCCCCCATCCCTTCCACTCCCTTCCCATCACTTCTCTCTAACCAATCTAATGTGACACACTTCTTTTCTTTTCCTTTTTTCTTACTTTGACATACATGTATTCTGTATAATGATGAGAGTCTCCTTCCCTCTTCCATGCAGTTCCTCTTCTCCCTCCCTTTTCCCCCCACCTCTCTTCCCCATCTAGAGGTAATCTTCTTCTCATGCTCTTCTCTCTATCCCATTTTGAGTCACCCCCATTACAGAGAAGACATTCAGCATTTATTTTTTGGGGGATTGGCTAACTTCACTTAGCATAATCTGCTCTAATGTCATCCATTTCCCTGAAAATGCCATGATCTTGTAATTTTTTAGTGCTGGGTAATATTCCATTTTGTATATATGCCACATTTTTTTATCCATTCATCCACTGAAGGGCATCTAGGTTGGTTCCACAGTTTAGCTATTGTAAATTGTGCTGCTATAAACATTGATGTGGCTGTGTCCCTGTAATAATAACATTTTAGATTTTCATTGCACAATCATTTTAACATTTGTGTTGCTTACACTGTGGCTATTTTTTTTTTTTTTGACAAGCATCACAGTTTCTGGAAAGGGTCTTGGCTCAGATTCAGATACCTGGGCTCTTGTGTTGTTAGGTTTTTCTTCTCATTTGTTGTTTGACCTTGAGAAAATCACTTATAAGTTTCCTAATTTCAGTATCTGTAAAAATTAAGGGGATTTAAAGGAAATGGTCCTCAGACACTCCACACTACTGGAGAGTTTTTGGAAATATGGCCATTTTGACAATATTAATTCTTCCTATCCAAGAACATGGGAGATCATTCCATCTTCTAAGTTCTTCAGTTTCTTACTTTTGTGTCCTGTAGTTTTCATAAAAGATGCCTTTCTTTTGTTGGATGGAATTCCCAAATATTTTATTTTTTTTTCATGGCTACTGTGAATGGAATAGTTTTCCTAATTTCTTGTTCAGTTGATTCATCACTGATCTATAGGAATGCAATTGATTTATGTGTGTTAATTTTATATCTTGCTACTTTGCTGAATTAATTTATGAGTTCTGGTGTAGTTGTTTTTGTTCCTCTAAATATAGAATAATGTCATGGATAAAGATGGATACTTTGAATTCTTTCTTTCCTATTCATATCCCTTTAGGTTTTTTCTTTTGTGTAATTACTTTGGATAGACTTTCCAGGATTATGTAGAATAAAAGTGAGGAAAGAGGACATCCCTCTCTTGTACCAGTTTTTAAAGGGAACACTTTCAATTTTTCTCCATGATGATGTTACCCTTTGTTAAGCTTATATACATTTACAGTGTTGAGTTACGTTCATACTATCCCTAGTTTTTCTAATGTT
Source organism: Marmota monax (assembly GCF_021218885.2). Lineage (NCBI taxonomy): Eukaryota > Metazoa > Chordata > Mammalia > Rodentia > Sciuridae > Marmota > Marmota monax. The sequence goes on along the minus strand of NW_026695198.1, from coordinate 3,886,358 downwards.
TTGAACATGAATGAATGCTGTATTTTGTCAATTGCCTTTTCTGCATCTGTTGAAATAATTGTGATTTTTGTATATAAGTCTGTAGATGTGATGAATTATGTTTATTGATTTCCGTATGATAAACCACACTTGCACCCCTGGAATGAACCTCACTTGATTATGGTGCACTATATTTTTAATATATTTTTGTATGCTATCTGGCAGTATTTTATTAAGAATTTTTGCATCTATGTTGATGAGGGATATTGTTCTGAAATTTTCTTTCCTAATAAAAATTAGTGGCTTCTAATTTTTATTTTCTCTTTGATTTTTAGTTTCATTCCATTGTTTCTGGTAAAAAGCAGCATATTATCTCTATTTTTTTCATTTGTTAAGGGTTGCTTTGTGGCCTAAGATATGGTCTATTTTTGAGACAGACCCATGTTTTGCTGAAAAGAAAATGTAGTCAGTCATTGATGGATGAAATATTCTATATATGTCGGTTAAGTCTAAATTATTAATTGTATTTTTTATTCCTATAGCTTCTTCACTTAGTTTTTGTTTGGAGAATCTATACAGCAGTGAGAGAGGTATGTTAAAGACACCCAGTATTATTTTGTTGTGATCTATTTGGTTCTTGAAATTGAGAAGGATTTGTTTGATATGCATAGATGATCTATTGTTTGGGGAATAAACATTTATGACTCTTATGTCATGTTGATGTATAATTCCCTTAAGCAGTATAAAATGCCCTTCTTTGTTCCTTCTGATTAACTTTGCTTTGAAGTCCACTTTATCTGATATGAGGATAAAACTGCCCTGCTTGTTTATGAGATCCAAGTGAATAAGCATTTTTTTTAATCCTTTTACCTTCAGTCTGTGGATGTCTTTGCCTATGAGGTGACTCTCTAGGAGAATTCTCTGTAGAAGAATTCTCTTGGGTCTTCTTTTTTAATTTAATCTGCCAGTCTATAACTTTTGATTGATGAGTTTAGGCCATTTACATTCAATGTTATTATTGAGAAATTATTCTTATCTCTTGTCATTTTGATTTATTTCTGGTTTTTAATTTGAATTAGTCTCTCCTTTATTTGACTATTCTAGTGGAGTTCTTCCCTTTACTGGTTTTAAATTTTATTTTTCTTGGCTTCTTCATGACATATTTTATTGAGTATGTTTTGTCGGGCAAGCTTTCTAGTTGTGAATTCTTTTGACTTTTGTTTATCATAGAAGGTTTTTGTTTCATTTTCAATCTGAAGCTTTATTTTGTGGATATAGTATTCTTGGCTGGCATCCATTCTCTTTTAGAGCTTTGAGGGTCTGAATTGAGAAATCAGCTGTAATCCAGATTGGTTTCCCTCTAAATGATATCTGTCATTTTTCTCTGTCAGTATTTAAAGTTCTATAATTTTTCTGTATGTTACACAATTTCATAATAATGTGACTTGGCATGTGTCTGTTGCAATTTTGTGTACTTGGGGTCCTGTAAGTCTCCCAGATCTGATTTTTCATTTCATTCTTTAGATTTGGGAAATTTTCTGTTATGATTTTATTGAAAAGATTGTGCTTTTCTTTGGTTTGTATCTCTGAGTCTTCATCTATCCCAATAAATCTTAAATTTGATCATTTTAGGTTACCCCATATTTCTTGGAAGAAGTTCATGGTCTCTTAATATTTTTTCTCCAAAGTCAACTTTGTTTTCAAGGTTATATATTTTGTCCTCATTTTCTGAAACTCTGTCTTATAAGTAGTCTACTCTTTTGTTAATGCTTTCCATTGAATTTTTAATTTGGTTTATTGATTTCTACATTTTGAGGATTTCTGCTTGATTTTTTTTTTCAGAATCTCTCTTTAGTGAAGTAATCCTTCACTTTCTATATTTTCTCTCTGATTTTATTCCTTACATTGTCCTTTACCTCATGGATTAGTTTAACTCTGTGGATTCTAAATTCCTTCACTGACATTTCTTCCACTGGGTGTCAATGATTTCTGTTATTGAAGTATCTTGGTTTATTTGGGGCAATTTGTTCCCTTGCCTTTTCACATTGTTTTTGTGTCCACCCATATAACAGTATGGATGTGAGACAGTAGAGTTTCTACCCTGTAGACTTGTAGTGTCCCTGAAGGTTTCCAGCAGCCCAATATTTAGAGAGAGACAACTAGAAACAACAACCAAAGTAAATAATATATAACATTCAACCAAACAGTTCCTTCTATGATGCCTACAATGTTGTCACAATAAACAGAAATGATAGGAACTGTTATAAAAATAGTAAGTTTGGAAAAGTGTTTACAATTTTGAATGGTGGACAGGGATAAAAGTGGGGTGATGTAGGATGTGATGATTATGAGGAATAGGAAAGAAGATAAAAGTAAAAATTTAAAGAAAGAATGAAAAAGAACAATAGATTTACTATTAGCAGTAGAGAAGAGAAAGAAATTCAAAGGAAACATAAGTGAGAGAAATATATATATATATATGAAAATTTTTTAAAAATTACAAATAATTTTTTTAGAAAGACAGAGAGAGAGAGAGAGAGAGAGAGTAACAGAGAAAGAGAGAATTTTAATATTTATTTTTTAGTTTTCGGCGGACACAACATCTTTGTTTGTATGTGGTGCTGAGGATCAAACCCGGGGGAGCATGCTACCTCTTGAGCCACATCCCCAGCCCACAAATAAAAAAATTAAAAAAAAAATTAATAATATTTGAAATATACTAATCAAACATTCTACTCCACAAAAAACTGATCCATGAAAATAACTGCCATCAAAAATGCTAGAATTGAGAAAAGAAACTAATATGAATATGTGTAAGTGTCCATGAACCATTAAGGTTGCAATTAAACAGAGAAAAAGAAGGGAAAAAAAGATCTCCATGAAAAGTTAAAGAAGTTTTTCCATTGGAGTTCAAAAGAGGCTCAATTTTCCTTCTCAGGCTCTCAGCACTCAGCAGTGATAGGTTGGGTCATCTTGAATGTGATGCTCCACCCTTCAGATTTCTAGGTTGAGAGACCTAATGCTGTAGGCATAATTCCTGGTAGCAGGGTTTAGGCTTAGGTAGGCTCCAGGTTCTTCACTGGCTGCCAACTGGTCTTAATATTTTAAATCAGTGCATCTCCAGGACTTATCAATTGCCAGTTCATGGTGAAAGAACTAGGGAACTCCTCTGGGTTCCACTCATGTGGTGGAGGAACCAATTCTTAGTCCACTCTATCACCTGAGGACCCCATGCTTCCTGGTGTTGGGTTCAGTCTCCAAACTCAATCTCTACCACCCATGCCTTTTTGAATTCCTGGCCAAAGGCATCTCTCAGATGGTCCTGAAAGCAGCCTGATTAGAGGGAAAAGGGAAAGCCCAATGGGTTTCTGTGACCACTTGTCCCCTGTGTAAACCTTTCTTCACATTTGATTTTCTCCTGGTCATTTAGGCTACTTTATATCATGAATTATGGGTTTGCCAGGCAAGTATTTCAGGCCAGACTTGGGATTTCCAGAAATCAGCTCCCTCAACGGCCAACCTCCACAATGTGGCAGCAAAATATTTTCTTCCTCTGTCCTTCATACACCATGGGGAGAGATATGGTTTCTTTCCTGTACAAGGATATCGTGCAGTGCACCATTTGGTTTAGCAGGCCAGTATGTCTGATCTCTAAATTCTCTATACCAAGACAAGCCTCAGCCCTCCTAAAAATGTGAGTTCCTCCAATTCCCTTATCCCTCCTCTGTGGTCACAGAGGGACTGCTCTGGTTGGTGCCTCTTGCCACTGCAGCAGCTATGGTGCTGGATATTTCTTTCTTATTTTATGACACCCAACCTCCTGAGTCCCCAATCTGATTTTAGTGTCCAGTATCAAATTACAGTAAAGTCCTCCAATACTTTCTTTTCTCTTTATTCTCCTTCTTCTTCTTCTTCTTTTTCTTGTTCACCCACCTTGTCAAGAACTTCCCTGTCTGCCATGTTGGTTTCACACCACGGAGCAGCCAGGTATGACCTTCTCTATTCCACCATCTTGAAAACACCTAAAATTATTGTATCTATGTGATTTTGGTAGATTTTGATAGAAGCATGAAAAGAAAGTCCAAAAGCAAATTCAATGCTTTTCCAAGGACAGATGTTGCTTATAGGAGATGCAAATAAAATATTTTGAAAGTACAAAAAAAAATCAAAGAAGTACCTCGACAAATTGTTTATTACTGTAGAAATGTATAGTGACGATATGACAAATATTTCTGAAATTATAGACCCTCCCATGAGTATGTACAAATTGCAATTAAATTCATATTCATACCCAAGAAAATAACAAGATGAAATTTCATTGTTAAAATGATTTTCTGGTCAATTAATAAATAATATTTTGCTCCAATGACATCTCCCAGCATTTTGTTGATCATTACTGTATCAGCATGTATCATTTAACTCTGTGTACAGTTATCTCGCATTCATTTTATTTTTTTTATTAGTTGTTCAAAACATTACAAAGCTCATGACATATCATCTTTCATACATTTGACTGAAGTGGGTTATGAACTCCCATTTTTACCCCAAATACAAATTACAGAATCACATCGGTTACACATTCACATTTTTACAAAATGGCATATTAGTGACTGTTGTATTCTGCTACCTTTCCTATCCCCTACTATCCCCCCTCCCCTCCCCTCCCATCTTCCCTCTCTACCTCATCTGCTGTTGTTCAATTCACTCCCTTGTTCCCCCCCTTTCCCCTCACAACCTCTTATATGTAATTTTGTGTAACATTGACAGTCACCTAGATTTCCATACGATTTACCTTCTCTCTCCCTTTCTCTGCCCCCACTCGTCTCTGTTAAATGTTAATCTTTTCCTCATGCTCTTCCTCCCTGTTCTGTTCTTAGTTGCTCTCTTTATATCAAGGAAGACATTTGGCATTTGTTTTTTAAGGATTGGCTGGCTTCGCTTAGCATAATCTGCTCTAATGTCATCCATTTCCCTGCAAATTCCATGATTTTGTCATTTTTTAGTGCTGCGTAATACTTCATTGTGTATAAATGCCAAATTTTTTTATCCATTCATCTATTGAAGGGCATCTAGGTTGGTTCCACAGTCTTGCTATTGTGAATTGTGCTGCTATGATCATTGATGTGGCAGTATCCCTATAGTACGCACTTTTAAGATCCTCAGGGAATAGTTCGAAAAGGGCGATAGCTGGGTCAAATGTTGGATCCATTCCCAGCTTTCCCAGGAATCTCCATACTGCTTTACAAATTGACCTCACCAATTTGCAGTCCCACCAGCAATGTACAAGTGTACCCTTTTCCCCACATCCTCGCTAGCACTTATTGTTGTTTGACTTCATAATGGCTGCCAATCTTACTGGAGTAAGATGGTATCTTAGGGTGGTTTTGATTTGCATTTCTCTGACTGCTAGAGATGGTGAGCATTTTTTCATGTACTTGTTGATTGATTGTATGTCCTCCTCTGAGAAGTGTCTGTTCAGGTCCATGGCCCATTTGTTGATTGGGTTATTTGTTATCTTATTGTTTAATTTTTTGAGTTCTTTGTATATTCTGGATATTAGGGCTCTATCTGAAGTGTGAGGGGTAAAAATTTGTTCCCATGATGTAGGCTCTCTATTTACATCTCTTATTGTTTCTTTTGCTGGGAAAAAACTTTTTAGTTTAAGTAAGTCCCATTTGTTTATTCTTGTTATTAACTCTTTGGCTATGGGCGTCCTATTAAGGAATTTGGAGCCCGACCCACAATATGTAGATCGGAGCCAACTTTTTCTTCTATCAGGCGCAGAGTCTCTGATTTGATATCAAGCTCTTTGATCCATTTTGAGTTAACTTTTGTGCATGGCAAGAGAAAGGGGTTCAGTTTCATTTTGTTGCATATGGATTTCCAGTTTTCCCAGCACCATTTGTTGAAGATGCTATCCTTCCTCCATTGCATGCTTTTAGCCCCTTTATCAAATATAAGAAAGTTGTAATTCTGTGGATTGGTCTCTGTGTCCTCTATTCTGTACCATTGGTCTACCTGCCTGTTTTGGTACCAGTAGCATGCTGTTTTTGTTACTATTGCTCTGTAGTACAGTTTGAAATCTGGTATCGCTATACCTCCAGATTCACACTTCCTGCTTAGAATTGCTTTTGCTATTCTGGGTCTTTTGTTTTTCCATATGAATTTCATGATTGCTTTATCTATTTCTACAAGAAATGCCGTTGGGATTTTGATTGGCATCGCATTAAACCTGTAGAGAACTTTGGGTAATATCACCATTTTGATGATGTTAAGTTCTGCCTATCCATGAACAGGGTACATTTTTCCATCTTCTAAAATCTTCTTCTATCTCTCTCTTTAGGGTTCTGTAGTTTTCATTGTATAAATCTTTCACCTCTTTTTTTAGGTTGATTCCCAAGTATCTTATTTTCTTTGAGGATATTGTGAATGGAGTGGTTTTCCTCATTTCCATTTCAGAGGTTTTGTTGCTGATATACAGGAATGCCTTTGATTTATGTGTGTTGATTTTATATCCTGCCACTTTGCTGAATTCATTTATTAACTCTAGCAGTTTCTTTGTAGACCCTTTTGGGTCTGTTAGATGTATTATCATATCATCTGCCAATAGTGATAATTTAAGTTCTTCTTTTCCTATTTTTATGCCTTTAATTTCTTTTGTCTGTCTAATTGCTCTGGCTAGTATTTCAAGAACTAAATTGAATAGAAGTGGTGAGAGAGGGCATCCCTGTCTTGTTCCAGATTTTAGAGGGAATGCCTTCAGTTTTTCTCCATTTAGGATGATACTAGCCTGAGGTTTAGCATATATAGCTTTTACAATGTTGAGGTAAGTTCCTGTTATCCCTAGTTTTCCTAGAGTTTTGAACATAAAGGGATGCTGTACTCTGTCGAATGCTTTTTCTGCATCTATCCAGATGATCATATGGTTCTTATCTTTAAGTCTATTGATGTGGTGAATAGCATTTATTGATTGCCGTATATTGAACCAACCTTGCATCCCAGGGATGAATCCTACTTGATCATGGTGCACAATTTTTTTGATATGCTTTTGTATTCGATTCGCCATAATTTTATTGAGAATTTTTGCATCCAAGTTCATTAGAGATATTGGTCTGTAGTTTTATTTCTTTGAAGTGTCTTTGTCTGGTTTCGGGATCAGGGTGATGTTGGCCTCATAGAATGAATTTGGAAGAGCTCCTTCTTTTTCTATTTCTTGAAATAGCTTGAAAAGTATTGGTATTAATTCTTCTTTGAAGGTTTGGTAAAACTCCACTGTATACCCATCCGGTCCAGGGCTTTTCTTGGTTGGTAGTCTTTTGATGGCTTCTTCTATTTCTTCCTTTGTTATTGGTCTGTTTAAATTGTGTGTGTCTTCCTGACTCAATCTGGGCAGATCGTATGACTTAAGAAATTTATCGATGCCTTCACTATCTTCTAATTTATTGGAGTATAAGGATTCAAAATACTTTCTAATTATCTTCTGTATTTCTGTAGTGTCTGTTGTGATATTGCCTTTTTCATCCCATATGTTAGTAATTTGAGTTCTCTCTCTTCTTCTCTTCATTAGCATGGCTAAGGGCCTGTCGATCTTATTTATTTTTTCAAAGAACCAACTTTTAGTTTTATCAATGTTTTTTTGTTGTTGTTGTTGTTGTTGTTGTTGTTTTAATTTCATTGATTTCTGCTCTGATTTTAATTACTTCTTGTCTTCTACTACATTTGCTGTTTTTTGCTCTTCCTTTTCTAGGGTTTTGAGGTGTAGTGTGAGTTCATTTATTTGTTGGTTTTTTTCTTTTTTTGAGGAAAGAAATCCAAGAAATGAATTTCCCTCTTAAAAACTGCTTTCATTGTGTCCCATAGATTTCGGTATGTTGTGTCTGTATTGTCATTTATCTCTAAGAAATTTTTATTTCCTCCTTTATGTCTTTTGTAACCCATTGATCATTCAGTAACATATTGTTCATTTTCCCGGTGATGCAGGATTTTTCCTTCCTTCTTTTATCATTGATTTCCAGTTTCATTCCATTATGATCAGATATGGTGCATGGTATTATCTCCACACCTTTATATTTACTAAGAGTTGCCCTATGACATAATATATGGTCTATCTTTGAGTACGATCCATGTGCTGCTGAGAAGAACGTGTATCCACTTGATGCTGGTTGATATATTCTATATATGTTGGTTAAGTCTAGGTTATTGATTGTGTTATTGAGTTCTATAGTTTCTTTATTCAGCTTTTGTCTGGAGGATCTGTCCAATGGAGAAAGCGGTGTGTGGAAGTCACCCATAATTATTGTGTCATGGTCTATTTGACTCTTGAACTTGAGGAGAGTTTGTTTTATGAATGTTGCAGCCCCATTGTTTGGTGCATACAAATTGATAATTGTTATGTCTTGTTGGTGGATGGTTCCTTTTAACAGTATATAGTGTCCTTCTTTATCCCTTTTGATTAACTTAGGTTTGAAGTTGATATTATTCGATATGAGTATGGCCACTCCTGCTTGCTTCCGAGGGCCATGTGAGTGGTATGATTTTTCCCAACCTTTCACCTTCAGCCTGTGTGTCTTTTCCTATCCTATGCGTCTCCTGAAGGCAGCATATTGTTGGATTTGTTTTTTTTAATCCAGGATATTAGCCTATGTCTCCTGATTGATGAATTTAGGCCATTAACATTTAAGGTTACAATTGAAATATGGTTTGTATTTCCAGTCATGTTTATTTATTTATTAATTTTAGTTCGGCTAGTTTTTCCTCTTTGGTTATTTTTCTCCCCCTTTTCTGAGATACCTCCCACTGTTAGTTTGGGGCACTATTTTTCAGTCCTTCTTCATGTAGTATTTTGCTCAAAATGCTTTGCAGTGCTGGTTTTCTGGCTGCGAATTCCTTTAGCTTTTGTTTATCGTGAAATATTTTAATTTCATTGTCAAATCTGAAGCTTAATTTTGCTGGATACAGTATTCTTGGTTGGAATCCATTATTTTTCAGCGTTTGAAATACGTTGTTCCAGGATCTTCTTGCTTTCAAAGTCTGTGATGAAAAATCAGTCGTTAACCTAATTGGTTTACCCCTGAATGTAATCTGCCTCCTTTCTCTCGTAGCTTTTAATATTCTCTCCTTGTTCTGTATGTTGGCTATCTTCATAATTATATGTCTTGGAGTTGGTCTATTAAGGTTTTGAATGTTTGGGGTCCTGTAAGCTTCCAGGATTTGGCAATCCATTCCATCTTTCATCTCTGGGAAGTTTTCTAGAATTATTTCATTTAATAGATTGTCCATTCCTTTGGTTTGGACCTCTATACCTTCTTCTATCCTGATGACTCTCAAGTTTGTTTTTTTATGACATCCCATATCTCTTGAATAGATTGCTCCTGAGATTTAAGCATCCTTTCTGTGTTGACTATATTCTTTTCAAGTTGATAAACTTTGTCTTCATTATCTGATGTTCTGACTTCTACTTGGTCTAGTCTATTTGTAATATTCTCGTTTGAGTTTTTAATTTGGTTTATAGTTTCCTGCATTTCTAGGATTACTGTTTGATTTTTTTTTAAATCTCTATCTCCTGGTAAACGCATTCTTTGCCATTTGAATTTGTTTGTTTAATTCGTTTTCAAAATATACTTTCATTGCTTGGACTTGCTGTCTCATGTCTTCTCTAATATTTTGTTCCATCTGAGTTAGGTATGCCTTGATTTCTTTCCCTATCCATGTTTCTGATGCTTCTAGGTCCTCCTGTAGATTTAAGTTGTCCTGCATTATCTGTACTCCTTTTTTACCTTGTTTTTTCATGTTGTTCAGGTTACTTTCCAGCTCTGTTTGATTGCTGTGTTTCTGCTCTCTCCTGCTAAAGTGGATTCCACTGGGAAGGAATTCCGTAGGCGGAACTCCAGTGATGTCACCTCTCTGCTATGGCGGGCCCCAGGCTCCTTGCCGGGGTGTCTGAAGGGAGGGGTGGGACTGTCTCTGGTTGGTTTCAGCTCCTGGTTGTCTACTTCATGAAGGCCTGGCTATAGACCTCTTTCTAGAGTCTCTGCGCTGTACCTGCTGGGCTGCACCTCGGGGTCTAGCTGCCCGGTCTCCGGCGGGCGGGCTGTCGGTCTCCAGCTGCCAGGTCTCCAGCCACCCAGTTTCGGGGGCCGCGTGCGGTCGCCGGTGGGTGGGCGGTCTCTAGCCACCCAGTCGCGAGGGCCTGGCCTCTAGTCCCCTGGAGTCTCCTGCTAACCCGGCCTTCCCCTGTGTGGTGCCTCTCAGCAGTTCAAACTGTACTCTGAGCCTGCGGTTTGCTGGGTGTGGAGGGAGGCTATTGGGAATCGGCACCCTATTGTTTTGATTTTTTCCGCTTGCCCCTCCCCCAGAGCTGGCAAGACAGGTTTCGTTTTCGCCGCTGATGGGGAGTTGGAGGTCAGGTGTCTCTACCTTTCCCTGCATCTCTATGCAGGCTCGTTCTGATAATCCCTCCCCTGGAAAGCCTGGGAGAGATTTTATGCCAATCCCCTGCTGTATGGGAGATGGGCTGAGTAACGCACACCTGTTTTATTATTGCAATCTGTTGGAAACTGGCGATGGTGATGTCAGCTCTCCAAGATGATGGCCGCTGGCTTCCTTGGTGGACTTTCCGTTGTGGGGGATAGAACTGGACCGCTTCCTTCCCCGTCTCAAACCCCAAACGCAGCCCGGAGCTCAGTGAGGGCATAGCCGGCAGGGCTCCACAGAATCCTTAGCACCATTTCTCTCCACTTGCTGGCCACTTCTCCCCGCGGTGCCCCAGCCGTCTGTAACCGGGGGGCGGGCTGCGTGGCAGCGGATCAGTCAGCCTGGATCTCCAGTCGCACAGTTGGCTGGCGTTTGAGACTCAATAACTGGTCCTCGGTGATGGAAATCCTTCCTCTAGGTTTCGGTGCACCCCGATTTTGCTGTAAATTCCTGACAAGATAGCTTTTTGTCATTCTAACTCATTATTCACCTGCGCAGTGTCGCGGTACACGGGGTGTGATGCACTCTATTCGCGGCCATCTTTCTCTCATTCAGTTTAAATATTCTATGTAAACATAGTTAAAACCTAGTGTTTCATCACCATATTCCCTGACTGTGGTATGAGGATGAACACACAACAGTGGATCAATAGAACAATAAGCAGCACAATGGGTTATTTATCTGGAAAAACTGTCAAGTATGTAAGCAATAACCCAGAAATTACAGACACATTTTTTTTTTTACTTTCCATCAACATTGAAACAATGTCAAAAATAATATCTTAAAATTATCAGTATGTTTCATTATTTTTTTAGAATAATAAGAATGTTTGTTAGGATATTTTTTTTTCTCACTGACCTGATTACTCCTTTAAAACTCAATATTATTCCTGGTGCCATACTTAAGAGGAAAAATCCTTATAAGAGAAATATAAAGTATCATCATTCTCATCTCCATCTCTCTTGGGTAAAAACAATCAACTGCCTGTTTAGAGCACATTTAAATGATATTAAGAATACTGAGAGATCTTCAGGGCCTCTGACACAATCCATAATTTGTACACATCCATAGACTCCCAGTCTTCGTAAAATAAAAAACAAAAACCTACAGTCCTACTGATCAAATTCTTAAAATGATTTATCCCTCTTCAAAATTTAATTTTTTATATCACAGGTTTAAATAGGAATACCTTTTATTTAAACCAAAATAACAATTCAAAGTTTAGGAATGCATTTAAATAAGAAGCCATGTTCAAAGCCCTGGAAAACACTGATTTACCAATGGAACTCCCAGCAGCATTGCTAGGGGAACAGTGGGCAAGCACTTTAAAATCCATCCCCTGCAGAACTAAGATGCATTAATTTGCTCATTGTTTATTAATATTAGCTGAGGCACGTAAAATATTCACCTCCATTTTCTTTTGCTTGCTTAAAGCTATTGGCATCTTTTCTATTGCTTTTCCTGTTTCAGTTTTTCAAATGTGCTATAGTTTTCTTGGATGAACTATTTCAAATTTACTTTTCTCCTGTAGAATCACCAAGTAGTTATTAACTTTATTGTTTGCTTTCATCCTTTGCTCAGGTTTCATTGAATAACTTGATATTAATACCTTATAAAATCTGCAAAAGGTGACAATACATTCTAGAATGTTCTTTAAGAAACTCTATTTTACATTAGACTTAAAGGCAAGCTTGTGTTCCAAGATTGGCACCACAGAGGCATTATAAAGATATTGTATTGCTACTTTAATACTATATGATTATTGCTCCTTTCATCCACGTTCAAACATTTCCATGAAGGACTTTATATCTATATTGACCATGTATACCTGAATTTCTGTTCCAATCCTCTTTTAAAATAGTTTTGTATTATTCCCCTAGATTAAGTCATACTTATTATAACAAGTCTGTAAAACAAACATAAATTGTTCCTCATCCTACAAGACTCAGGATATTTTATTTTTAGGATATGTATTTTACCTGATCTTATTTCTATTAAAATAAATTGAGCCTTTTAGTTTTGTGATTATTATTGATAACTTTATTTCAACTGAGATTCAATATGAAAATTTAAATTATACAATGAGAAAAAGAAGATTTTTAAAATGTCTCTTTGTATTAGAATTACTGTTTTCATAATTTTCACTTTGTCCTGTCTCATCCTTTTTTAAGAAATCACACAAACCAACTTTATTTGGACAGATTTCTCCTTCTGGCTACCAGTTACATTATTTTTTCCTTTTATTCTCAATTTCTTAAATATAACTCCATGTGCAAAGAAAATAATTAAATCATATTACTTACAGATATGGTAATAATTACCAAATTCAGGAGAATTAGCCTGATTAGTATTAGTTAGTATTTTACATACTTTTTAAAGTATGTAAAATATTAAGAATATAAGACAATGAACATAAATTAGGGTAAAATTATCCTAGGATTTTCCAGCTTAAATATACTGCCACATTACATTGTAAGGCCCAACAGCAACATATTTTAACACATAAACTTTATATCTGCAAGAAACCTAATCCTTACTTTTCTTCCACCTGTAACTACCTCCATGTGTGGTCCACAAACCTCAAACAAGTCACAAGAAAGTTGTTGGAGTCCAGAAGTAAAGAACTCAAATTTTCATTTATTTCTATGTAAAAAAGAAACAGTAGATTTAATGCTAATGTTTCAGGTGCAGTATGCTCGTATCTTGTTATGGTTTGTATATAGTTTGCTTGTGCCCTCAACCTGTTCATTTGTGGTCCCCAGGGTGGTGATGTAGGACCTTTAAGAGGTATGGCCTTGTGAGAAGTAATTATGTCACTGGTGAAGCTGCTTTCAATAAGGATTAAAGGAGTTCTCCAGGACCACTGAGCTCTTTTGAGAGTGAGATCTTATAAAAGATTGACCCCTGAATTACTGTCTGGCCTCCAGTTTCAAGATGTCTTTCTTTTTTCCATCACACACTTTCATCATTTACCATGAGGCCCTTGCCAGAGTTGACACTATGCTATTTGGACTCTCACCCTTCAAAACTGTTATCTAAATAAACCTTGTTCTTTGTTTTTGTTGTTGGTTTGGGTTTTGTTTTTGTTTTTGTTTTGGATCTATCCAGTAGTACAAAGTCATAGTAACAAAACTAGCACAGTATTGGTACCCAAACAAATATGTAGACCAATGGCACAGAATAGAAGGCAGAGACAAACTCACATTAATACAGTTATCTCATACTAGATAAAGGTGCCAAAAAACATACGTCAGAGAAAAGATAGCCTCTTCAACAAATGGTGCTGGGAAAACTGGAAATCCATATGTAACAAAATTAAACTCCTATCTCTCATCCTGCACAAAAATCTACTCAAAGATGATGAAGGACTTAGGCATTAGAACAGAGACCCTGGAAGAAAAAGTAGGCCTAAATCGTCACCATGTTGACTTACGAACTGACTTCGTTAACAAGACTCCTAAAGCACAAGAAGTAAAATCAAGAATAAATAAATGGGATGGAATCAAACTAAAAAGCTTCTTTACAGCAAAGGAAACAATAAAAATTGTGGAAAGAGCCTACAGACTAGGAGAAAATATTTTCTACATGCACCTCAGAGCATTAATCTCTAGGATATACAAAGAACTCAAAAAACTTACACACACACACAAAAAAAAAAATCAATAAATTGGCTAAGGAACTGAATGGACACTTTGCTGAAGAAATAAAATTGATCAACAAATACAGAAAAAAGTTCAACTTCTCTAGCAATTAGAGAAAAGCAATCCAAAACTGCACTGAGATTTTTATCTTACTCCAGACAGAATGGCAATTATCAAGAATATAATCAACAATAAATGTCACTGAGGATGTGGGGAAAATGTACACTCACACATTGCTGGCAAAACTGTAAATTTGTGCAACCAGTATGGAAAGCAGTATGGAGATTCCTCAGAACACTTGGAATGGAACCACCATTTGACCCAGCTGTCCCACTCCTCGGTTTATACCCAAAGTACTTAAATCGGAATACAACAGTGTTTATAACACGTCAATGTTTATAGGAAATCAATTCATAATAGCTAAACTGTGATACCACTTAGGTGCATTTCAACAAATGAATGGATACAAAAAATTGTGGTATATATGTACAATAGACTGTTACTCAGCCTTAAAGAAAAGTGACATTATGGCATTTGCTGGTAAATGACTGGATCTGGAAAATATTATGCTAAGCAAAATAAGCCAATCCCAAAGAACCAAATCCAAATGTTTTCTCTGATATGAAGAAATGCCGCAGTCTGTCTGGGCACAAAATAACCCAGCCACCACACAGCCTTGTAGATTCAAACAGCAATTCTTTATTCCTGAACTCTCACTGGCACTCTACACACACTACCTGGGAATACACTGCCTCCATCCGGCTCCCTGCACCAATTCTCTCAGAACCCCGGGAGAACTCCACAGGAACTCCAAAGGAGCAGCCTGAGGCAGCAGGATGCGCCCTAATCCTGGAGCCTCCCTAATCCCAGAGCAGGGTCACCTTTCAACCCAAAATGCCATGAGTCATTCCTACTTGGCTATGGCTCTCAGCATGAAGATGCTAGTTCACAATAAGAGGGGAGAAAGAATATAGGTACTTTGGACTAAACAGAAAGAAGTGAATGGAAGAAATGAGGTATCACAGTGGAAATGATAGTAGAGTGAATTGGGCATTATTATCATTTGTGCATATATGAATGATTACATGACTTGTGTAACTTTACATCATGTATGACGAGAGGAATGAAAAGTTACACTACATTTATGCACCATGTGTCACAATGCATTCTCTTGTCAAGTATTACTAATTAGAATAAATTTTAAAAAATTTAAAGAAACTTTTGTTCTTACAAAGTTAGAGGGCCTGAGGCATTTAATTATACTAACAAACAGGGAATAATACGTATCTGAAAGAATGAATTTCAATGAGTTGGTATATTTATTATTATAAACCCAACAGTGTGGCATTGATGAACGGATGAACACAAATCAGTCAACAGAACAGCATACATGACCTGGATGTAGACCTGAATATTTTTTGAACATATTTTAGTTCAACTTATTTTTGATTAAGGAGCAAAGGCAATTCATTGAAGGAAGGACAGTCTTTTTAAAGTAATCCGTGCCTGAAACACACATATTACGAAAAACATTAACTCAGAATGGATTATAAACTTAACTAAAAAACATATATGGAAAACATAAATAATTTTCAAGATATAGGACTTAATTCCAAAAACAATGATACATAAAAAGATTAACTAATTCAACTTCATCAAAATTTAAAGCCCCTTTTCAAATGTAAAGACAATGAAAAGAGAAGCTATAAACTGGAAGACAAATGTTTGTAAACTACATATCTACACAGAAATTATATCTAAGGTTTACATATTATTAGAGATTTATTTAAATTATATTTTTAATAATTTTCAAAATTTAACAATCATAAATCAAAGCAAATGATCCATTTAGAAAACCAGAAAAAAACATAAACATATATGAAAGATGTTTAACTACACTAGTTATTAGGGCAATGCAAATTAATTACAAAGATACCTATTAGAATGGCTTCATTTTTTACAAAAAAGTAGTGATAATAATAACTGCTTATGGACCAGGTAAAGGAATTATCTGCTACTGATAGGAATGTAAAATATTGTAGTGATTCACAAAAGCAGTTTTATTTTAAAGTTCTTCTTAAACTAAGTATAAAATTATCATATTACTTAGCAATTCTTGAACATTTACCCCAGAAAACTGAAAATTTCTGTACACTCAAAATCATGTACATTCATGTTTGTTGTTAGAGTCTGTAAACAAGTCAAAATAACACCTGGCATTTTGCCAGGGGAATGTTAGCATTCGTAAACAAGTCTGGATGGTGCCTGGCAAAATTCCAGAGGGAGTGGTTTGAGAAGTAACAAAAGCGAGCCATTAAGTGTGGAGATTCCTTATTGGTTGACTGATGTATCTAGTTTATGCTAATTAGATAAGCTGTGTGGAATGTATAAATACTGCTCGTGTCCTGGAATAAACGGCTTCCACTCCTGCTGTATCAATCTACACAAGTTGTTCGTCACCCCCCGGTTAGTTTGCTGCAGCCGGACTGCGGCAGTTTGTAACTGTTTTAGTTATAAGAGTCAAAATTTAGAAATAAGTCAGATGCCTTGTCATGGGTAAATTGTTTTACAAACTGTAGTACCCCCATACCAAAGAGCACTATCAGCAAATAAAAGGAGCAAAATATCCATCCACACAAAAAAACTGAACTGTCCAGATAACAAGGCTGAGTGAAGAGAATTCACTCAAGTTTAAATAACTTATGATTTCAGTTATACAGCATTCTTGAAATGAAGAAATTAGAGAAATAGAGGAAAGATTATTGATTGCCAAAGTTTAAGTAAAAGAGGGGTGAAAGGAAAAGGAGTGTGATTTTCAAAGGATAAATGCAGGATGGTTGTAGCTTTAAGGAATATTTAGTGTCTTGAGAGTAGTAAATATGTAAAACTACACATGAGATCAAAATAATTGAAATAGTGAATCATTGTAATTGTCTATCAAAGGATGAGTAGTTACAGGAAATAGAGTACCTATTCATAATGGAATAATATTCATTCATAAAGGAAATTGTATTCTGCCATGTACACCAACATGGTTGAACTTGGAAGAATTATGTCAAGTGAAATAGAAAGATTAAATACCACACAATCCCACGGATCTGTGGAATCTAAAAACTTTGATCTCATCGAAGTAGAGAATAGAATGGTAGTTATCAGGGGTTGGGTGGGCAGGAGCAGAGACAAGAGATGTTGGTCAAAGAATACACAATTAAGCAGGGTGGTAGGTAACTTAGTGAAACCCTGTCTCCAAACAAAATACCAAATAGGGCTGGGGATGTGGCTCAGTGGTCAAGTGTCCCAGAGTTTAAACCCAGGTACGCCCCCCTCTTGCCCCAAAAAATGATAGCTATGAGAGACAATTCGTTTGTTAATCAGCTAGATTTAACCATTTCACAATGCATACATACTTGAAAAAATCATGTTGTACATGACAAAATACATAATGCCATCAGTCGATTAAAGAATCTTGCATAGAACTGAATATAAACACACACACAAATGACCACAGGTAAATCTGAGAAATCTAAACAAGATCATTAGAGGGTATCAATGTCAGTATTGTGTCATAGTATTATAATGGTGTGTGTCCAGGCATGTGTGTGTATAATATTTCATAAACTATATAAATTTTTGCATATGTATAGTACATAGTGAAAATAGCTTTGGGGAAATTTAGTGAAGCACATGATGCCATTTAACTTTATTATTTCATACTGTATGTAATATGCAATTATCATAAAATACAAACGTTTAAAATGAACAGGTAATTTAAAGCAAAGGTACAAATAAAAACATTAGAAATGAGAAAAAGAATGTTACTATAGATGATATTATGGACTAATATGTGCTTCCCCCCTAAATTCAAATGTTAAAAGTCCTAAAACTTCACTGTGACTGTATTCACAGTGAGGGCCTTCAAAGAGGTAATTGAGGTTAAATGAGGTCATAAACCTTGAACATTAAGTCAAGAGAACAAACGTCTTTATGGTAAGAGGAAAAGGAAACACGAAGAGTTCACAGACACAGGAAAATCAAAAAGAGGCCTCAGGAGAAACCGAATGTGGTGACACTTTGTTCTGGTCTTCTAGGTTCCAGAGCTGTGATATAATAGAGTCTCAGAAAAAACATGATCTCAAATTAAATCAAGGAAAAAATAAAAATCACTCATAGCTACTTAAAATTTTGAAATAATAATAATATATCTTCCTTAAAATAAGACAACAGATATGGCAGTATTATGAGAAATTTCAATTTGATATTTATTATGTAATTCAAATCATTGCCAACTTTTACAGATTAAAGGAAGAAAACAGCCTCAAACTTAAGAACATAGCAGCTTATTCATTTCAAATCCAGGAACATAAGGTATGAGATATTATTTCAATACAACATTCACAAATATTAATGTAAATATATACAAATGTTGGCAAATAAAATCTAATAGCTATTAAGAATGTAAATATAACTTTGAGTTGGGTCTATCTCAAAAATGCAATTTAATTATTGATTCTTATTGGATCTTTTTAGTTATATATAATGTTATGATTCTTTTTTTCTTTTTGGATTTTGAAATTTCTCAATCTTTGATTTATTTTTGTTATAAAGAACATTATTGAAATAATTCTGAATAAGATTTGTGGATTGGATGTTTATAATGCACTATTTTTTTTATTTTGATCATTACACTATATGTAAAATAATTCCTTATTTTTGAGAATACAAATATTCAGCAATAAGCAAGACATCATGCCTTCAACTTACAAATAGTTCAGAAAAAGAAACTTTATTATATGATTATATTTATATTTACTAGAAAGAGATAAAGTAAAGTTGATAAAATGTTAACATTTGGGGAATGTTTCATAGGAATTCTTTGTACTTCCATTTACAAAACTTCAATAAATCTAAAATCGACAAAATACATTTCTGAAAAAAAATGAATTTTTAAAATAATACTAACAAATAACAGTATACTCAATTTATAGATGAATTAAATGAATTAAATTGAAAGTTAGATGAACAATATTTATGTAGTCTCAAATTATTTCCCTGCAGAACACTAAATAATTACAAAGGGAAAAGACAACACCATGTAAGGAAATGCAGCAGATACTACCTTTAGTAATCAATGTTATTATCAGCAAGAATGGAGAAATTAAAACCATAGGTCTCGTGGTGATATTAAAGAGAAAAAATCATAGAAATGCATCTGTGATACTTTTGCCCAAAACATTATCTAGTCTCAATCATAAAGAAAAATCCATCTTAGGCACATCCTACAAGCATTATCCTTTAAAAGATTTAAGGATATGAAGGTCAAGGAAAGACTAAGGAATGTTTGAATCTGAAGGTGTCTACAAAATACAACATAAGTTCATTTCATGGATCTTTATTGGATCATTTTATTACAAAAGGCAATATCAGGCAAGTAGGAAAACATGAAAAAAATCAGGATTAAGTGGTAGAAGACACTATGATAGAATGTATTAGTATTGACTCTTTTTTATGAAGGTTGTATTGTACTTATGGAGCATGTCCTGACTGGTAGGAAATATTAAAGAAATAATGAATGATGGCATATGTCAGCCATTTACTGTATAATCCTTTAGTAGAAAAAAGGACTTTATACCAGCAGCTACAACTTCATTATTATTTTTCAAGATTGCATAAACAAAGAGAAAAGGCAAAAAGCCTTAAGCAATTGCTTTTTCTCATCAGGAAAGAACTATAAGTCAGTGCATTATAATAAAAATGTAAAGAATATAAGTTTGATTACACTATAATTGTAATACATCAAAACATTAGTAACTATAGGAATTGGCATACCAAAATAATGTTTCCTAAATCTTGGGTCCATATTTGTTAATAACTTTTTTGTAATACAAGTAATCCATCATTAATGTTATGTTTAGATCCACCAAGGTAATTTGAGCACTTGGTTGTTTGAATGACATTTAAATGCTAGCATTTACACAATTTGAATACATATATCTCAATAAAAACTGATTTGCACTTACACTTCAAATTTTGTTATAGATGCAAAGAAATAGTTTCATATTTTTAGAATTTCACCATACATGCATAATACAAACATATTTCCTTCAATAAAGTTTTTAAAATATTATGCAACAGTCTTATAAATACAATATTATCTTTCATATCTACTTTTCTTTTAAATATTTATGTATTCTTCTGATGCTTCCAAAAGTAGATGGCTTTTTAGCAACTCTTAAGGCAGATGCTCCAGTCAAGATTCAAATTTTCTTGTTCTGATTTACTTTTCATATTGATATGTTTCTTTTCAATGATTATTTTCATTAATTAATTCCATACTTCTGTTTTCCCATGAGATTGTGTCTTCCACTGTGGGCTTGAAATCATTTTATAATATCATAAAATTGGTCTTGGATATTAATGACTGCCTTGTTTTGGTTTTCAAGTTTGTTATGAAGGTCATGCAATTACTGCTGAAGCAGTATAATTTCACTTTGGAGTTTAGATAATAATCTCCCTCTTCTCCAAAAGATTTCTGCTCTCTGATGTATTCATTCATTTTCCTTTGTTCATTTTGATACCTGTGTTCCATCTCCTTCATTTGGCATTTTATTTGTTTTAGGTGTCTTTATATTTTTTTGTTCTGAAACCAAAATCCTTACTCTGAGAGTATCTCCGTCAGGTCTCTTTTTCTAGGTCAGTGGTTTTTATTGTAGACTTTGAAACGTGTTGGGAAGGAATTTCACTACTAACTTTTAGGTTAGATACATCAAAATTCTTCTCTTCCTGTGAACTGAAGCCCTCGTCTCTTACCTCTTTGGAAAGCAAGTTGTAGGTGTCTTTTTGGTGGTTGACTTTCATCACAATGTTGTGGAACAGCAGCCAGTCTGGCAGGGCATGATTTGACTTCTCTTTCCAGTCTTTCTATGTTTTGTTTCTCAATCTCCAGTGTAAAATTTTGCATTGTATTCTCCACTTTTGGAATATCAAACTCTTCATAATATTGAAATGTTGTTTCTGTGTCTCCTCATTTGGTTTTGTGTGTTCTTTGAAGGTTGTCATTCTTTCCTCTTAAAATTTCAGTAATATCAAGGCCTTTCTTTTTCTGGTTCTGGTATTTTATTGTATCTATTTCCAGTCTCATCATGCAGATTTCATCCTTTATCCTGTGATATTTATGCAATAGCTGGTTCTCTGTCATATCACTAGTAGAAACCTGATTAAACTTATTCCTTTCAATATTGAATTCTGTATCAAATTTTCTAAAAAGAATTTCAAGTTTCTTTTTTACTTCTTTATTATATTCATTTTTTTGTAATACTAATAATCTTAACTGGTCCTTATTTTGCTCAAAAAACAGATAACACTTTCTTCACTTCTCCTCCTTTTTTAAGGCACATCTCAAATTTTGGAGTTCTTGTTTCTGTACTACTTTTTCCTGATCAATCTCTGATTTCACTATTTTTGCTTGAGAATACTTCCTTTTTAGTTCACCAAGTTCATTTTCCAGTTGTTGTTGTTTTTTTGTTTGTTTGTTTTTGTTTTGCATATAGTAAACACTGTGAGCACTGACAATTTTTAGGTTTTGTCATTCTTTGAAATGAAGAAACTACATTCAAAATTGTCATTCGGATAACAGAATCTGATTTGAGTGTCCCTGTTTCTTTCTTCTGTTTTGATTTACATGGAAAAGAATCTTTGATTATGATGGTAGGCTTCATGTGCTTGCAAAGAGCATGTGAGTCCTGAGATACTGTTCATGTCCCTTTACTCTCTGGTGTTTGATAGAACTCACAAGATACACAAGAAACACACACCTCTGGATATTGCTCAAAGTCACTCTGTTGCTGTCTATTTTCGGTTCCTTCAAGCCTTTCCTGCTCTTCTGCTAATGACATGTCAAAATGTAACTCTGATTTCAGTGTCCACGCTCCTTTCGTCCATTTTACTTTTCTAGGAAGAGAATATTTGATTTTGATGGTAGACTTCATGTGCTTGCAGGAAGCATGTGAGTCCTGAGCTACCATGTGGGAATCTGGTGCATCTTCTTTTCCTGTATCTTCTACTTTAACCATCATCAACTTTCTTTTCCCACTCTTGTGCAATGATAGAGGTCCCACATCTACTGTATGTCCATTCCCTGTCGTCTTTGCCCCTTAATAGGACTCATCAGATACACCAGAAGCACACAGCTCTGGATCTTGCTCAGAGACACTCTGCATGGTTTTGGCTTCCCTATTTGCACTGAGTGAAAGCAGTTTTTCTGCTTTTGATGTTTTCTCCAAAGAGACACCAAAGTGGAGAGAAGTTTCGTCTTTGATGTTGTGAACATTTAAATTGATACTATTTTCTAGAAGAGTTGCACCGGTTCCTCTTCCAGGTATTAGAGCCTTTATCAATGGTGTGTTGCCGTCACAGTCACAGAGAAGGACACTGCATTTCCTCCTCTTCACTAGAAAATCCACCAATTCTGGTGGCCACAGGTACAGGCAAAATGTAGAGCAGTCATCATTGCTCCAAAGTGGCTTATTGGGCAGCTCCAAGACTATGTATCCATCAATGGTTAAAAAAAAAAAAAAAAAAAAAAGCATGGAATATAATTTGCTCTAGTTCAGTTGCCATTGCTTCCCTTTTCCTTCTCCTCTTCCTGCCCCTATGTTCTTCCCTCTGTTCTATTGATCTTTCTGCTATTTTCTTATTTTTTTTAAATCAGTGCCTTGTGGATTTACATGATGGTGAGATTCCCTGTGGCATATTCATATATGTACTTAAGAAATTTAGGTCTGATTAATTCCACTGTTCTTTCCTCATCCCATCCCTCCTTCCTACCTTTCAACCTACTTTGTACACTCCACTGTTAAAAATGTAATTTAGAGGGGTTGGAATTTAGCTTAGTGGTAGTGTGCTTGCCTGGCATGTGTGACTTCCTGGATTCTGTCCCCACCACTGCAAAAAAGAAAAATGTGATTTGATAAGAAATGTAGATCAGTAAGTCTCTCTTGCTTAAAAAAAAAAAAAACAGACAAAACCTCATTAGGCAAATATGGAATGGGTGAAAAATTTCTTTTGGAAGGATGAGGAAAATGTTCTAAAATTGTGATAGTTCAAAATATTGTGAACATAGTAAACACCATAGAATTTTATGTAAATTCAATATTCTGCAAATGAGATATATCTCAGTAAAGTTGTACTGTCTAAGAGCATAAAGAAACATATCGTACTGATTTATGTGATTGGAATTAGAAAACTATTGTCAAACCAAAGGAGGAGATTGACTGTAAAGGGGCCCAGGTAACTTTCTGGAATGAGGAATTGGTGTTGTTGTTTGTTTGTTTTGTTTTGTTTTTTTGGTGGGTAGTCACATGGCCATAAAGAATCATACAAACTTGAGTGAACAGTCGTATATTATAGGGAGAGCTAATTTTCCCTTAAATAAAAATATTCCAGGATTTCTTATTCAGGGATACTAAAAACATACTCCAAGCAATTGCACTAATTACATTTCAGGTAGAAACTTGTCCTAACAACATTCCTTTGAAGTAAGTTCACTTTTTTATTGTTGTTGGTTGACAAAGAAACAGGTAAACTGGGTGTGGTGGCCCACAGTTTGTAATCCCAGCACCCAGGAGGCCAAGGCAGAAAGATCACTGAGTTTGGAGCCAGCCTGGGCAGTTTAGCAAGGCCCTAAGCAACTTGGTGAGATCCTGTCTCAAAACAAAAAATTGGAAGAGCTGAAAATGTGGCTCAGTGGTTAAGCAAACCTGGATTCAATCCTTGATAATAAAAATTATTAAAAAAAAAAAAGAGGAAAGAAAAGAAAGAAAGGAAGGAAAAAAAGAGGGAGGGAAATCAAGAGGGAAGGGAAGGGGAGGGGAGGGGAAGGGAGAAGAAAAAAAGAAAAGGAAAAAAAGAAGGAGGTAAGGAGAAACTTATTTTTCAAAATTTTCACATTTTCACATCTATTAAGAAGAAGAAGATATAAGATTGAGAGATAATCAGTTTAGCTCTGCAGTCGACTATACTCTTTTGAACAGTTCTACTGGACAGCTAGCGACCTGCATACACAGCTGCAAATGTTGATAAGTGTGTGGTGGGACATGACTCTGGCAGGTCCTTGGCTTTGTTCATCACAATTTGGAATTTTATTCCAAATTGCTACTCCAAGAAACTCCTGCCAAAACTTACTGTTACCCTTAGGAGGAAAGGCTAGCTTCCTCTGCCTTTAAACATTCTAACACCAAAACAACAACAAAACCCACAATCATTCTAGCTCAGATTCAGTCAGGATGCATGTGCTCCATTGAAGTTGACCCATTTTAGAGGGAAATGGCTGTTCAAGGTGGCAGAATGATAGTGCAGTCTATGCAAAGAATCAGAAAGGACAAGACTGGCAAATGACCTTTACTTTGTCATCACCTGTAGATATGATGTTAAGAAAGTTAGCTAATCTCTGATTTAGTCTTTTTTCAATGACTTCAAAATTCTGATTTTAAAATATAAAGAAAGCCAAAACTGTCTTGTAAGTTAAAAATTTGACAAAACAAAATTTATATTATCTTGACTATTTCGCTCCATCATAATATCATTATCACTTTATTTAATAATAATATTCTACAGTGGATCCACCTAAACTACTACTGAAAATCATGGTCCTCTTATTTTCATAAATTGCAAAACATCTTCACTCTGTCCTGCTTACCAACTTAAGTGGGTCTGGTGAGATAACACACTTCCACACACAAACTAAATGAGAGAGGTTTATTACTCACAGATAGACAGCCAGAGACCACAAAAGCCCAAGATTCACATGAGCCAGTCCCCCCAAGGCTGAGCAAAGCTGCCCAGGTAGATGGGATCTCAATTGTTTATGTCCTCAATTTTGCACTGCAAGCTGAGAGACCCTGAGAGACAGCCCTTTCTGGCTTTTATACCTGGGGTCAATCTGACAATGTGGGCTAAGATGTGGAAGGACATTCTGTTTCTAGAGAGTGATTGGAACAGGACCTGGGCCATCCTAGTCAGTTCCCTGCTATCTCAAAATGTTGAGATCCCAGCCCACTCTACTTACTATTCCTGAAAATTGCAGATGAGAAGGAAAGGAGAACTGGGTTAGTTCATGGCCACCCAGGAAACGGCTTTGCATAAATCACCAATAAGGACATCATGATATTTGTCATTTCCACACGGACTTTCTGTAAACGGAATTTCTTAAGGTGAGCAATAAAAGCACTATCACATTCTGTTCTTAGGAAGTATTTTATCTAAATTTTTATGTGGCACTAAAAAAGAGAAAGTGAAATATTGTATTTTATGTTTCTTTAAAAAAAAAAACAACTTCATACCATGCTGCTTAATCTTTCTAACACACTAAAATTGCACATTAATAGGACAGGGAAGATAATATTTAATCTATTAAAATCTATTTTGTCATTTTATTTTATTGCCACTGAATGAATTAGTGAGTGGTTGCACAGACTTTTGCAAGAGTACATTACTGGATTTATATTACCTCTCATGAGGTCACCAGCGAAGTGTTATAGAGTTCTTTCTTTGACTCTCACCTACTTACATTTTAATATTTGCCTGAGATAAGAACACAACCAGAATGCTCATTGCATTTGCAGGAACAGAAACCTGAGCTTGTTGATGCTTGTGATTATGGAGTCGGGCCCTAAGCAGTTACTGCAACATCTGAAATGTTGTCAAGGATTGGTGAGACAACACATCATGTGTACACACACACACACACACACACACACACACACACACACACTGCAAGTTAGTGGAGACCAATTTATTTTAAAATGGGTACAGAATCACAGAAGAATAGCAGTGGCCTTGAACAGGTATACCTTATTTTACCTCTCCATGTTATCTTTGTTAAGTTTCAGAACATGATAAATGATACTGGGTCAAAATGTATGTCTGTGTTTACGTTAAGTAGTTATTCAAATTGGTTGAGACAAGGACATTCTAATAGCAAGGTTCGAGTGTTCTAGCTGAAACACATGCTCTTCAAACTTGGTATTTCATTTCTTGTTTACATTTTAACCTTCTGTTGGATATGGAGACATTGTATGGAAGCCAGAATTAGACAGGCAGTCAGTACAGATAGGTAAAATGGAGTCAGATCAGATCAAGGAGGGTGAGTCCGGGAAGTTGGAGACTGTCCCCTAAGGAATTGAAATGTTAATTCCTTCAGAGCCTCTCCTCCACCCTTATCAAGAACCTGCCCCTGCTCCAACCTGCTGCCAAGGAGCTTTAAGGTTATTAATGTGTCCTTGGCTGCTCCATCCTGCCCTTCCCTTCAGCCCACCGGTTTCCCACCTTTTGGCCATCCCACCGAGCATTTCTTAGTCCTAGTTACATATCTAGTAGCTTATGTAGGAAGGAGAAAGATAAGGGGAAGAGAGCAGGAGAACAAATGAAGCCCAGGACACATAAAAAGGGCAGATCCCTCACTTCTTGGGAATCCAGGATACCAGATATGGCCCCCTTCTCCCTCCCAGGAGAAGTCTATGTTACCCATTTTTAAATAAACCCCACTTTATAGGCTTCCCTGGGCTGCTTGTCTAATGTCCAAACTTCAACATGTGAGGGAGCAGAACTCGTCACCGGTAACCAGAGGTATCGGTATCACAATGTGTTTCAATTTGAAAAATCTTGAGACTGATGAAGTTGAATTCCTTCTTAACATTCATAATGTGGATGGAGGTGCATTCTACTGTGAAATGACTCTTCCTCTTTTCCCACTTCGCTTGGTCTTTTTGTTTTGAAGGCCTCCTTATTTAGCGTGGATGGATATTAGTCCACTTTCTGGTGCATATATCATATACATTTTTAAATATCTTCCTCCACTTTCTTGTTTTGTCCTATGTATTCGTCAGGATTTTCCAGAGAAACAGAATAACATTATACATTACAAATACAGAAAAAAAATTATTATTGAAATTGGCTGTCATTATCATTTAGGCTGAGATGTTCCACAACCTGCTGTCCGCAGACTAGAGGCTCAGGAAAGCTGATGCTGTCCTTCTAATCCCAACTCAAAGGCAGGAGAACCAGGAGAGCCAAAGATGAAACTGCTGGTCTGAGTCCAGAGGTCCGAGAAGGCACCTCTGTCCCAAGGCAGAGGAAAATGCATGTCTAAATTCAAGCAAAGAAAGTAAAGCCACCCTTCCTCCTCGTTGTGTTCTATTCAAGCCTTGAAGGATCAGTTGAGGGCCCCCCACTGTGATAAAGATTGTACTTACTCAATCCCCAGACACAAATACTAATGTCTTCCAGAGAAGACATTATACTCACAGATGCAGCCAGAAATAATGGTTTACATAGCTGGGTATTGCTTAGTCCAGTTAAGTAGATGCATAAAATTAATCTTCACACCAGATTTCTATTTTGTAACCCTTCATCTCAACATATATCAGTATAACATTATTTTCTAGTAACTTTTTTAAACTTGAAGTCTACTTTGTCTAATATTAGCAGAGATACAAAAGTTTCCTTTTGGTTATTGCTTACGTAATGCCAGATTCATGGGACCCCAATAGACCTCCAGGAGCCGAATCCGATGCAATCACACAAGAGTCTTTATTGCAAGTTCCAGCCTGGACTCACAACCCATTCCAAAGCAGCAGTCCCGAGGAGTGAGTCCTGGCCCTTAGTTCAGTGAGGATTGATAGGTTTTGGGGGGATACTCTATGTGTCACAACATCACACAGCAAATCATTTCACACCGCAGGAAAATCAAACAACAATTCTTAACATTGATTAGCACATTCACTGGTGGGAACAAGTTGGGTAAGGGTGATTGGTTAGTTCAAGAGGGGGATTCATTTGAATTGACTGGATTAAGCCTAGAGGGGTGTACCTGCTAAACTACATGGTTTGGAAACTACTGGGAGGGTTGCTTGGTATTTCAGGTATTTTCCCTGTCTCATGCTGATTGGTGGTTGCTAGGGGGTTGCTATGGGTCCTCACCCAGTGTAACTGAGTCAGGGACACCTGGCGCTGCAGATCTCTCCTGTTAAACAATTCAGCAGGGTAAGTATGTGCCTAGGAGCATTCTGTGGGTTTTTCCAAGACAAGGGTCATGCCCTCTCCCTCTGGACAGGCCTTGAGGTAGAAGCTGGTTTCTCAAAAATGGAGTCACATCAGTTTCTCACTTACAGCTAATTTCTCATTGGTTATTTTTATTTTCAAAATTTCTTTGCCTTTATAATTATTATTCTTCACTTATGAACCACATATTTTGAAGTGTGCATGTTTTTGTTTTGTTTTTTTATTTGTGTGGCTTGTTTTTTGATGTTGTTGTTATTGTTGTTTTGGCACCACTAAAACACGGTTTTATTTATTTATTTTTTTAAAGCAAAATTATCCAATCTTTATTAGATAATAAACATGTCATGTTTTTGCTATCTTCATCATAACCATTTAGTAAAATTGCATCAAATTGAAAAATTCTAGAATTTACCAAGCTTTACCTCTTATGATTTAGCATTAAACTCCAATCTCCAGATAATAAGATCTATGACAGTCACAAGCCTTTAGGGAAGAGGAACTGAAGATTTGATAGATAATGAAATTCAACAACTCAATTACCACAAAATTTTTAACGACTGATTCATTTTTCTGAAACCATAATGGGGGTGATATTTTCCATATCTACATTTCCTGTGATACCTGTACACAATGGAATATTACTCAGCCGTAAATAAGAATGAAATTATGCACTTTCTAGTAAATGAATGGAACTGGAGAATATCAAGCAAAGTGAAATAAGCCAGTCCCCCAAAAAACAAAGGCCAAATGTTGTCTCTGATATGTCCACAAAGGAGGTTGGGGAGGGAAAGAATTGAATTAGGGGGAAGGGAAAAGAACAGGGAGGGGAATAAGGAGAACGAAGTAGAATTAATCAGACATAACTCTCCTATCCTTATATTTGTTCTGCTTCATTTTTAATCTGAGAATTTAGAGTACAAGAATTACGGGTCTACTGGTAAATAGTGGGATTGCTGGTATAGATTACCATTTGTTCTAGAAAATTGTTTTAAACTATTTCCTTTTAAAGACATGACAGCTATTGTTCTAAAAGCAGCTTCATTTTCCTTCACTTTTGAAGGAATTTCCAGTGGTACAGTGCTCTAGAAGGAGTCTTTAAAAAAAAAAAACCTCTCATGTTCTCAGAGCAATCACATTGGGAGGTCTTTGTATCCAAGACTGAAGATACTATGCTTGTTCTGTCCAAAAGTTGGACTCAGCTTTTCAGTACCCTGCCTTTTCCAACTTTTAAGTTCAATAACATCTTAGAGGATAACAGACTTGCTAACAGACTTGAGTGTCAGGAACTTTGAACTCTCTAGCCCCTGACAGCCAGACACTGCTTCTGGGAATCTTCCCATGTGATGAAGGTGCTGAGAGAAACACCCATTCTCAGGTGGCCGGCCGTTGTCAGTGGGGTATATCCCATGTCTGACATGAAAATTTGGGGGTTCGATGGTTTCTTCCCCCCCTGGGGGCAGAAGAAATATGGGCGCACTCAATTACCTTGAAATGCCAGCTGCCGGGACACGGAAGATATTGTACAAGCAGAAAAGCCCCAATTATTCTGTCCCTGCTCAACCTCGCTTTTGTTTACCTGGAAGAACCTTCCTCATAATAAATCCTCTTGATGTTTTTGCTTATGTAATAAAACATGCAGAGTCTTGCTGTTTGTTAGAGACCAGACCCCACCAGGGCTGGTTCACCCAACAAGTCCTGCTTCTCCTTTATAATTGAGTCTTTGTCTTTATTTCTTATAATTTCTAATTTTCTTAATCCACCCTTGGCCTGCGTTCAGAGAACTGTTCAATCTCCGTGCAGGTTGCCGTGATACTTGGGTGTGAGGCTTCTTAAACTTTCACCTTAGTTATACTAGCCCCAAAGGGCTTCCAGGAATTGTAGGGGCACATCTTTCTAGCTCTGCTAGGGTCTGGTTCAGTCTCTGCAGATACACCAGGAAGGAAAGAAGCTGTTGATCCTCACATCACTCATGAAAGTTTCCTTCTCTCTGGAATTTTATTCCCTCCAGTTCTTGTTGTTGTCTGTGGCTTTCTGATAATTTATGGTGTGATTTTTTTTTAAATTAATCCAGTTTTTCTCCTTGTTCTAGGGGAAATGTTGGCTTGCTGATAACTAACCACCTCACTAGAAATACTAATGTCTCACCCAAACCCTTCTATATTGAAAGCTCATATTACTATGATGGAAGTATCAATGCAAATGTCTATGTTTTTAAGAAGAAATATTTCCATGGGGGGAAAGAAGCTAAGCCCTGTTCTCTGAACACTGTCTCCACCACTCCGGGTCTCTGGGATATATCCCCTGTCAAAGCCAGTGTCATTAACACTCTTATATTTGATCAAAGTGTAAGATCCAGAGAGTTGAAGTAGCTCGACTTGACTCAAAAATGTGGAAAGAGGAAAATGTTATCTGATTAAAGACCCTATATTATTCATCCTTTGTGGGTTAATATTTATTAACTTCATCCATTTTTAAGTGCATGTTATACATAATGTTTGGCTGTTGCAAATCGCAGAAGAAGATGATTGTCCAGTACACACTCTCACTGTTAAACTAGATAGAATGTCTACTTATTTCCAATACTATTTGTAAAGGCAAATTTGTGTTCCTCAGGGAGAGGATCAGCTACACAGATCTTTATATGAAAAATGATATAAGAAGTTGGTGATGACATGGGCAAACAATGTAAGTAAAATTAAAACTGCAAATAGTTTAAGAGTTGCACAAGAAAATATAATTAGACATATATGATATTTCTTAGGAGAATAAGACTAGGGAAAAAGAAAAAGAACCACGGGGCTTTCATATTACCATGGATTTGGTTAAATCATCAGGCATATCTGAAGATGGAGCCAAGTGCAATTGAAGAATATATCAGTAATAGTCAAGAGAGAATGCATATATTGCCAAAGGAAATAGATGTTCTAAAACAAAATATGATTATAATTGTCCTTAGGAAATAAGGAAAGAGTAAAATACACCTGTGGATGGAAAAATGCATTTAATCACAAATTGATGAAAGAAAATGGAAAACACACAAATAGCTAAATATTAAAAGATTAAAGAAATCAAATTCATTAAATAATTTTTAAAATCCTATTGAAGAAACTGGATTGGGGATAGGTATCAACAACAGGTTTGTGATCTCTAAAAAACTAAAGAAAGAAAATATAATTCAATAAATTTAATAAGATACTTTGGTAAAGTAATTTACCTGCAAAAGAGGGAATTGGTCCTGCATAACAGAAATTTTGTTCACTAAACAGTGCGATAGGTAACATAGATGCTTTACTATATTTAAAGGACTTTTTAAAAATGAAATGCACCACTTCGAAGGGAGGCATAATTGGGTGTGTATTTTCTGAAAAGCACTGTGGTAGTACATATCAAAAGACTTTAAAATATTCATTACTTTTGCCCCAATACTTTCACTCCCAGAAATTTATTCATTGTTGAAAAAGTATGGCAAATATACGCAAAATTACATTTGTTACAGTTTTGCTGAGAAAATGAGGTGTTGAATAAGTCCTAGTTTCCACCAGCAAGAAACTGGTTTTAAAATTATGGTATTCATGCTGGTTGCTGGAGCGCAGAACTATAATCCCAGCCACCTGAGAGCCTGTGACAGGAGATTTGCAAGTTCAAGCCAAGCCTGGGAAATTTAGTAAGACCATGTTTGAAAATAAAATAAAAGTAACTAGGGGTATAACTCAATGGTAGAATGCTTGCCCACCATGTGCAAGTCCCTGGATTCAATCCCTAGCACCAAAAATAAATAAATAAAATTATGGTTATTCAATAGCATGTATTAAAATTAGAACAGATTATAAATATTTATTTATTAATATTACATTATATAAACTATGAATATGAGACGTATAATGCCATTGTGCAATATAGCATAAAATGTGTAACAATATAGAAAAGGTGTTTCATTTACAAAAAAAAATTCTCTAATACAAATATACATACATATACATATGAATGGTTACAGAGTTATATGAATATCTGAATGGTTATAATCTGGAAGGATTTATATAAAAATGTTATCAATATTTAAATATGAATGCTCTCTTACCCTGTATTTATTTATTTTAATATGATAAGAATGGGTTGGTTTTATGTCAAGAAAATCCCCTTTTTAAATAAGAAAATACGTTAAATATTAGTTTAGTATTAGTTTTCTAGAGATGCCATAGAAAAACATCTCAGACTTTGTCCTTAACCAGAGAAATGTATTTTCTCACTACTCTGGAGGCTGGAAGTCCAAGATAAGGAGTGGCAGGTTTGGTTTCCTCAGAGACTCTGCAAGATGGCCTTTTCTTGTGGCCTCTTTACATGGTTGATTGTCTGCATGTCTCTCTGTCTGTCCTAAAGCTCCTCTTCTCAAAAGTACAGGAGTTAGTTGAGATTAAAGCATTTCTTAAGGGAGTCACTTTAAATTACCACTTTAAAAGTCCTATCTCCATAGACAGTAGCATTCTAAGGTATCAGTGGTTAGACCTTAAATTTATAAATATTGGAGAAACAGTTCAACCCATAACAACTATCCTGGGTATAAACATTGCTCTGATTATTCTGGATTTTATAAGCTTTAAATAATAATCATAAATATTACTTCTTATTATGTTATATTAAAACATAAATTACTCTGAATCTATATTCAATATAAATCAAGAAAATTTATTTAGGGACTATATTTTGTTACTTATTATTTGACATCAATGCAAAATTAAGTAACTAGGGGTATAACTAGTTACTTAATTTTGCATTAATTAAGCAATTAGGTAAAAGATTTTAAAATACTATTATTAAAACTTTCCATTTCATCTTAAGATTCAAGGATGCAAATATTTCCTTTTGGATCTTCCCACTACTTACATTTTCATCATTTTTAATATATACACTCCATTGCCATTTGTCACTGTCACTGTTATTTTTAATAATACAGTAATAAGTCATGCAAATATTACACTTTGAAAAAGGATACAGAATTTAAAACTTCTGTGCATAAGTTTTCTTTGTCTTAGTGTTTTAAGCTTTCATTCATATATATGAACCCTGTTTTTCGTGCCTTAGTACCAAGTTCTCATTTCCATTAACTGGTCAGTTTGAAGATTGTCATGCTAACTGAACATTGTGGCACACAGAATTCTACAAGTCAGGTCTAAGATCATGGACTTTTAAAAATATTAAACATTTTTACCTCAAGGAAGGGAGCCCTGGAGGAGTACAGATCAGCTGCATGCCTCTTGTGTCCTCATCCTAAACCCTAGTAAACTTATCAAAAATCTTGTGATTGACAAACAGTGTTTTTCACAAACAATAGAGGGTGCATTCTGACTCGCGCCAAACTTGCTGTTCTGAGTCCGCCTGTGCTGGTTGCGATCTCCAAACTGGACTCGGGTAGACATGGGTGGGCACCCCCTCCTGACCTCTGGTGCCGCAGCCCTCACAATCAACTATGGCCCAGAACTTAGGGGGACACTTGCCCACCGGGGCTCCGGGGCATGGCGCTGAGCTGCTTTTGGGGACCTGCACTGTGGTCTCTGCCGCCGGCGAATCCATGCTCATTGTGGAAGGCAGGACAGCATCCTGGCTGAGGGCCTCCATTTCAGGATTCCCTGGTTCCAGTACCCCATTATTTACGGCATGCAGGGCAGAACCCGAAAAATCTCCTCCCCAAAAGGTTCCAAAGACCTGCAGATGGCGAACCTCTGCCTGTGCCTGCTGTCTGGACCCAATGCGCAAGAGCTCCCGGTATGTACCAGCGCCAAGGGCTAAACTGTGACCAACAAGTATTGCCATCCATTGTCAATGGTGCTCAGGAGAGTGGTGGCCAAGTTCAGGGTGTCACAGCTGATGCCCCAGCGGGCCAAGGATTTCAGCCTCGTCCTGGATGATGCAGCCATCAAGGAGCTGAGCTTAGCTCTGAGCTTTAGCCAGGAGTGTGCACCTGCTGTAGGAGCCAAAAAAGTGGCTTATCAGGAGGCCCAGCTTACCCAGTTTTTGGTGGAAAAAGTGAAACAGAAACAATGGAAGAAGATCCTGCAGGCTGAGGGTGAGGCGGAGGCTGCCAAGAAGCCTGGCTACGTCAAGTGTCTCAAGACAAGGGCAACCCAGAAGGTCTCCTAGGCGATCACCACTTCCCAAACAAAACAGTATCTACCTCACGGCCTGTAACCTTTGTGCTGAACCTACACGATGAAAATTTTACCCAGGGAAGTGGCAGTCTCATCAAGGGTAAGAAATGAGACCCATGAGCAGAACTCCACCTCCAGGCAGGAAAGAGATGTGTTTCTCCTCCAGGTTTTGAGGAATCGCTAGGGGTCCAGTACACCCCAACCTGTGCCGGTCCCCTCTCCGTGCATACTTTTGAGCCCTTTTGGATTAAGGAAGACTGAAGGTGAACCCTTTTAGGGGAATGCCATTTCTCCTCCCTGTGTTGGCCAGGGGAGTTGGAAAAGCAAGCGAGGAGATAACCACCATACCAGAAATTCTCAATAATTTTTTTATTATTTAAGACAAAAAAAGAAAAAGAAAAAGAAGGTACATTTTGAAAACAGGATGGGTCTTAGGTAAAGGGAACTTACAGGCTAACCTACAATCTTTGTGATTTCTGCAGTGTATCAAACACAAGACCATTCAACATACTCTGGAGAAAAATTATATAAACCTATATGGGATAAGCAAAGCATGGCTACTTTCGTACTTGGGTATGAACACCTTGTTGGGTGTGTGGGAGACTCCCCCTTCTCAGAGAACATCATGGAATCCCTTACCCCTCCCCCTCCTCTCTGAAGGTCGCCAAGCCAAAGAAGAGCACCAAATTCAAAGGTTTTCTCGACCAATCCCTGCAGGACATAGTGTCCGCTGGATGTTCCTGAGTCACCCTGCCAAGCAGCACCCTACATGACCCCTATGCAACCCTTCTTAAGCCAAAGCTTGTAAGCACATGCTCTCTCTCTGCCCTCCTCTTCTTCCTCTCTACTCTCTGCCCTCTGTCCTCTTCCTCTTCTTTCTCTCCTCTCTTTTCTCTTGCTTTCTCTGCCCCCCTCCTCTCCTCTCTCTGCTCTCTGCTTCTCCTTTGGGCAGCCCCCCAATAAAATCCTTGGTTGAATCTCCATCTCGGGTGAGTCACTCGCCTTTCACACCTGCTCTGAACACAAGTAAGTACAAGAGAAAATTTAACATGGTTTAAGGAAACTTGGCTAGAGCAAGAATTTCAACTGCTGTAGATTAACAAATTTGTGGTTCCAAATACCAAACTAAAAACATTCCTGTCATCCAAATCTCCCATTTGAAACATTTGCTGTGAACAAACAAAATCTGGAAAGAGGATTACAAAGTAAACAGAAATCTTACCATCTTGTGGTATAGTTGGACTTGACATTGATAAAGGAAGGGGCTGATTTACCTAAAAGCAAAGATGAAAACCAAGGTCTTCCTCAGTTTGACCCCTGATAAATATGTTTTTAAAAGATTAACCTTAGCAGCAGCAGTGCTAGGGCAGAATTGTGATCTGTAAATCTATGAGACTCAAAAGATTTCCAGAAACTTGGACAAAAACACTTGGTAGAGGGAGGATTCTAACTGTCCATTCAATTTAGAACCAAATTGTAAGAGGACCTTCTATGGCTGCAATGTGGATGTCAACAACCAGTTCAACTTCTGACAGGCTTAAGAGGTCAACCTGTTACCTGTACTGCCTGTCAGAGACTACAGGATGTCTTCTCAAGTACCCACTGTCAATCACAACTGGAGTGTTTTACACACAATGGCAAAATAATGACTATATTGTTTTATACATAGGTCAAGAAACTACATGTGAAGTAGGAACACACTCATGACCAAGAAAAATAGTTATTAAATGTTATTAAATACATTCATAAATTATGAGAAAGAGATAAAACTAATTGGTGAAGAAATGAGGAATTTTACTAGAGACATTCATGAGAAGACTGTAAAAAATTAAGTTTATGAAATTAAAAACAAATTTAGAACTTTTACTTTGGGGAAGATGGAGTAAGTATATAATCCCTCTTGCTAGGACATTTCAAGTTCTTGGAAAATAAATAGAAAAACAAATGTCATAAAATTGTCATAGAGCAAACAGACTCAAAGGTGACATAAAGAACTGAAGAAGAATGCAATACTGAGTTCTCTAGGCTTTCTTTATTCATCATATTTCTATACCAAGAGATCAGGTGACTAACAACAGGAAAGGCTAATGGTACAAGCAAATGGTCCAAAGAAACCCTGTTCACTTTATCCAAAGAAAAAGGAATTAGAAAGCTAGTAAGAAAGAAACAATAACATGTTCAAAAGATGGACTTATTGGTGAATTTTACCATTATTTTTTAAAGACTTACTCTAATACTTCTCAAACTCTTCTAAAAACAACAAATATATCAGGAGAGAATATTCCCTAATAAGGCCAGCATAACATTAGTATTGAAGTAAAATAATATAATAAGAAAATAAATAATAAATCAATATCTCTTATAAATATCGATGCAAAAATTCTTAATAAGATACTATGAACCAAAATCAATGCCATATTGAAAGGATTTTACAGTATAACCAAATGAGATTATCTCAGATATGTAAGAATTATTCAAAATTAAAAAATAAATCAATGTAATGAACTACATTAATAGAATGTTGAAAAAAACATAGCCATACAAATTGAAGCATAAAAACAGGTGAAATCCAACAGGTATCTCATGAGTTAAAGACAAAAACCTAATAAAACCAAGAATATAAGGAAATATCCTCAATGTGATGAAGAGCATTTCTGAAAATCCCAGAGCTGACATGTTGGTGGTAAAGATTGAAATCTTTCCCTCTAAGAAGAAGATAAGGAAACCATTTTAATCAGTGCAATTCAACATTGTATTAAATGTTCTATCCAGAGCCATTAGTCAAAATAAATGAAAATTATTCAAATTGGAAAGGAAGAAGAAAAACTAAATTTGAAGGATAAGAATAAACTTGTCAAAGTTTGTGGTATCAGATCAATGCACAAATTATTAATTATCTGTTTCAGATGCAGCAGTGAAGAATCTGAAAATTAAATTAATTCCAGTACAGAGCATCCAAAAGAAAATAATATCTAGGAATAAGTCTAACAGTGGACATGAAAGACTTCTAGGTTTAATATAGAGAGAATAGCTAAAGCAAAGAAAATCTAAAAAGACAGCTCTTCTTCATGGATGGAAAGAATTATATTGGTGTCGATACTATACAAAGTATTTGCAGCTGCAATACTATCCCTATCAAATATTCAGTGACACATTAGTGGAAATGGAAATGTCAACCCACCAATTTATATGTATTTTCAAAGGACTCTGACTCAGCAAAGCAATATTGGGATAAAAAGAGAAAAAGATTCAAAGGATTATGCACTTCTCAGTTTCAGCACTTACCACAAAGCTAAATTATTCAAAACTGGGTGGTACTGACATCAAGATATAGACCAATGTAATAGAACTAAGACATACAGACCAGTATAATAAAATTAAGAATCCAGAAATCGATCCCCACTTTTATGGCCAATTGAATTTGCCCAGGGGTGTCAAGACTTTTCGCTGGGGAAAGAAAAGCCGCTTCTGCAAATGAAGCAGTTAACTGGAATATAATTGGGCCCCAACTTGACCCAGGAGACATAAAAGTTAACGCCAAAGGAACCCAAAACATAAGTGCTAATACCATAAAGTGGTTAAAAGGAAACATAAGGGATATCATTATGTTTTTGTATTTAGTGATGATTTCTTAGCTCTGCCACCAAAAGCACAAGGAGCAAAAGATAAAATATATAAATTGGATTACATCAAAACTGAAAATTTTACCTTGCTCCTCTTATTCTTCCAGGAGAGGGAAACTCAGCTCTGCACTCCATGGTGAGGCTACTGATCACCCCTGCCTACAGGACTTTGGGGGACAACCCATGCGAGACAAAACCAGCAGATAAGAATCTGGAGCTGACACAGAGTAGAATTCGGACTGGGAACACTACCCAATCAAAAGGGTGTGCTAAGTTGCTGAGGCTGCCCTCAAATGTGAAAACCTCCTGCTTCAGCCTCCCAAGTCACTGGGATTGTTCCTATTTTAACCAAACAGAGAGTCTCAGACAGAGATAAGAGATCTGGACTTCTGAACCTCTACCAGAAAAGATCAAATGCAGAAGCCCCTCAGCATGGTGGGGAATTCAGGGTTGAACTGAAGTGAGAAAAAATGATGGCTTGAAGGCTTTGTCCTTTGAGCCTGTTTAAAAATAAACTAAGGTAAAGAAGATGGCAACCTAGAGGAAAAATGCACTTCCCCAGCAGTTCCTCAGCGGCAGACCTATAAAGTGGAAGATTGCTTCTGAGGGAGGTGAGTAATTAAGGGAACTCACTGAAACCTAATATTGGACTGTAAAAGAAACCACATAGACATGGAAAAATCAGAAAATTGAATATAATATATGAAATAAAATATTACAGATGCCCACGTTTGGTCACCAGTGGTAGAAGTTTAAGGGAGGCTTGAGCACAAAGGACACAGTGTTGTTTGCAGATAAAAAAAATAAAGAAAGAAAGAAAAATTGATTTGGGAAAACCTGGGGTTAGAAAGGAAAGCTGGTTTTAATGGATACAGAATCAGTAGAGAAAGCAGCTCAGGATAAGCAAACCCCCAAATCACTCACTCCAGGAGTAGAAAGCACCCCTGGGTGTGGAAAATGCTCCCAGGCACAGAAAGCAGCCGGTTTGCTGTATAGGATGGATGCAAGCAGAGACAGCTGAGAGGGAACTCATAAAGGAAGTTGCAAAACAGCCAACAAAAAAATTCCCAGAGGATACCTGAACCAAAGAGACTAAAATAGACACAAGTAAAACTGTATCTGGACCACACAGGCTTCCAATATCAGAGGATAAAGCTACTTTGTTGCTAGTGTTACATAAGAACTATTGCAGGATGCCTTAGTGGACACACAGGAATATATGCACTCCAGGAAATTACCTGGTATTTGATATTTATAGCAGTGAAGAAGAAAGCTGTGAGGGTTAATTAAGTTCCTACATCTTAAAGGTAGATTTTACCAGAGACCTAAATTATAAATATCATGCAGAGATTAGCATCTTTCCAACAATAGAAGATATAGATCAAATCTCAAACATACACCCACAAAATTCCATGGTTTGGTCAAGACTGAACCCCAAATATTGGAGCTCTCAGTTTAGAACTCTGCACTCCCCCTGCTACAGAAATACAGCACCCCAATTTTTCTACTCCACCCTTAACTGGGAGACTGGAGGCTGAGATCTACTACATCCATTTTTGTCTTCTAGAGCCACAAAGGTTGACAACTAAGTGAAGAACACAAAGGCATTGAAATTAATGACCCCCAGCCCAGAATACAAGTGTCAAAACCCCAAAATAAATAACAAGAATGAAAATCCATCCCTGTTAACAATTTTGATCACCTCATAAATAGGCCCTTTATTTCTCCCTTTTTTCCTCTAATATTTTATTTTTCCTTATTTTGTTTTTTTTCCTTCAAACTCCCAGTCCGTATTTAGTTTTTTATTCTTTTTGAATTTCAATTTTTAAAAAATTAAACATCATTTCCTCTTACTGTATTTTTTTTACATTTTTCATTACAGATGACTTCGTATATGTGGATGTGGGTATGGTGAGTGTTCTCATTGCACAGATAGGTTTGAAAAAAATTTGTATATTCCCATGACTTTACTTTCACATTAATTACTTTCTTCTGAACTTGTTTATTATTTTTGCCTTGGTTTGACTTAGGTGAGTTTCAGTTACACATGGTTCAAGTTGTGTTGATCTTACAATTGCTAGTTTGTTCATACTTTGGTTCTTGTCCCTCATCTCTCCCTTTTCACTCTCATTGATTAACGAACAAATATTACTCTTCCCACTTTCCCTTTGTTTTATTAAATTGTTATTTTTTTATTCTCTCTTTTTATAGTCAACATGTGCTACCTACCACCGACCTCCTACCTCCTCTGATCACTTTTTTAAAAATTTCAAATTTTCTCTTTCTTCCCCACCCAGTTCTCTCTTTACTTGAGAAACTAGAATTATGTAGTTTATGTAATTCCCCCCATATTCATCTTGTCCGATTAGTAGTACTTTGTATTAATATGGAGTGGATAAGATAGTAAACACCTGATATTGAAAGTCTGATCTAGTTCAATTTTTATTGTTAGAATTGATGTAAAACGCTGACCTCAGAATTCCTACATAAGTGGAAATTTGTATTGTAGACACACAAGTAGACTCTTTCCTCTTAAGATAGTACATCTGTTGCTGACATTAGAACTATTCCTGCCTCCCTCTAGGAGAGACTGGACAGTGATAAGGGAAAGTAAATATCACAGAGTAGAGATTCTGCTGCTGAGAAATACAACTCAATGGAGAAACAGTGAATCTCACTTCATACAAAATGGTCCCACCACTGGACATCTACACACACACACACACAAAAAAAAAAAAAAACCAGAAAGAAATTCTAGAAAAATAAAGAACTACATACATTAGGACATATGTGGAGGACAGGGAATACATCTCAATTGATGTGCAAGTCCAAGATCTCTAAAAACATGAGGAAAAAGGCAAATCTCCCCCCAAAATTCACAATCCCCTAACAAAAAATACCACACAGGAAAGATGATGAAATTCTAAAGGATTATAAAAACGATTATTAAAACGTTCAATGAACCAAAAGAAGATCTAAATAATGAATTGAGAGAAAATGCAGGATATTAAAGACCATATAATAGAGACATAGAAATATTTGAAAAAATCCAAACAGAAATTCTGTAAATGAAAGACCCAATGAATCAGTTGAAAATATCACCAATGCATTGATTTCATAGAAAATATAGTTTCAGGTCTTGAAGACAGAGTACATGAACTTGAGGACACTTTATGCAATAAAGAGGAACAAATGATAGAACATAATAAGAATACCAGAACTCTGGGACAACATCAAAAGACCGAACCTGAGAGATTTGGTGATAGAAAAGAATATGGAGTTACAGGCTGAAGGCATTACCAACATGAGATACTCCCAGAAAACCTTTCACATATCAGGAGTCATGCAGGACCTCAAGTAGACCAGGTCAGAACAGAGTTCTCCAAGACACATCATATAAAAAAATCCTAACATGCAAAATAAGGAGAGAATATTAAAAACTACAAAATAGAAACATCAGGTCACATTTAGAGGCAAATAAATGAGGCTCTCTTTTCAC
Organism: Marmota monax; assembly: GCF_021218885.2. NCBI lineage: Eukaryota > Metazoa > Chordata > Mammalia > Rodentia > Sciuridae > Marmota > Marmota monax. The sequence goes on along the minus strand of NW_026695198.1, from coordinate 3,844,945 downwards.
CTCTCAGCTCAGACCCTAAAATCAAGAAGGCTCCATAATTATACATTCCAAACTAAAAAATAAAATATTTCAAACACTAAATGAAAACAATGGCCAACCAAGATTGCTATATCCAGAAAAGATCTCTTTCATATTCCATGGAAAATTAAAAACCTTCCAAGCAAGGTTAAACTTAATAATTTACTACAAATCAGCACTACAAAGAATACTCAAAGGTAAAATGCACCAGCCAGGTGTCCTGGTACATGCCTTTAATCCCAATGGCTTGGGAAGCTGAGGCAGGAGGATTGCATGTTCAAACCCAGCCTCAGCAATTTAGTCAGGCTCTAAGCAACTTAGTGAGACCCTGTCTCAAAATAAAAAAAAATAATTTTAAAAAAGGGCTGGGGAATGTGGCTTAGGTGATTAAGCATCCCTGGGTTCAATGCTTCGTACAATCAATCAATAAACCATACAGAGAACCCCAAAATAAATCCCCAAATTCTCAAATAGATGAAAATCAATTCAAAACTAATCATCTTAATGAGAATCAAGACAGAATTAAATATAAGAAAAAACAAAATGACAATAAACCACAAAGATATATCCACAATAATGCTGAATATAAATGGTCTCAACTCCTCATTTAAAAGATATAGATTAGCAGAGTGGAACAAAAACAAGATCCACACATATACTATTTGCAAGAGACTAAACTTATAGGCAAAAACCTTCACAAATGACAGTAATAGAATGAGAAAAAAATGCCACACAAATAAAAGACTTGGGAATTAGACTAGAAAACTTTCAGTTGCTAAAATAAAACAGAGGTGAACACTCCATCATATATATATATGTTCAGGCACCAACTTCCTCAACAAAACCCCTACTAAGCTGAAGAAATAAAACCAAGAAACAATAAATGGGATGTCATCAAAATAAAAAATGTCAGAACAGCAAATGAAATTATTAAGGGTATAAAGAGAGAGCCTACAGAGCAGGAAAAATCCTTGCAAACCACTCCTCTGACAAGGTGCTAATATCTAGAATATAAAAAAAAAACTAAAAACCTCAAAACACACACACACACACACTCCAATCAATAAAAAGGTAAAAGAACTAAACTGAACTTTTAAAAAAGAAACACAAATGACCAACAAACATATTAAAAATGATTCAACATCTCTAGCAATCAGAACAATGTAAACCAAAACTAAACTAAGATTTTGTCTCACTCCAGAAAGAAGGGAATTATCAAGAGCTCAAACAATAATAAATTCTGGTGTGGGGAAAAGTTACACTGACAAGTTGTTGGTGAGGCTGCAAATTAGTGCAACTAATCTGGAAAGTAGTGTAGAGATTCCTTAAAAACTTGTGAATGGAACCTCCATATTACCCAGTATCCCACTCCTTGTTATTTATCCAAAAGAACTAAAATCAGCATACTATAGCAATACAGCTGTATCAATGTTTATAGCAGCACAATTCACAATAGCTAAATTATGGAATCATCTCAGATACCTATTAATAGGTGAATGGTTCTAGAATATGTGGCATATATACACAATGGAGTTTCACTCAATCATAAGGAAGAATGAAATAATAACATTTGTGGATAAATGGATGGAAATGGAGAATGTTATGCTAATTGAAAAAAGCTAGACTCAGAAAATCAACAGTGAAGTGTTTTCTCTCATATGTGGAAGCTAGAGCAAATCAAAAGAAAGGCAGTGGTTGGGAAGGGAGTGTATATTATAAATATACAGGGAAAATCAGTGGAGTTGAAGAAGGATAATGAGAGGAAGGAAGGAAGAGTGTGAAATGGGAGAAAATATGGAATGGATTTAACAAAATTATGCTATATGCATCTATAAATGCATCAAAGGAAATTTTGCTTTTATGTATTTATAGAAAGTATCAATCAAAAATTAATGAATAAGGGCTGCAGTTGTAGCTCAGTGGTTCAGTGCTTGCCTCGTATGTGTGAGGCACTGGGTTCGATCCTCAGCACCACATAAAAATAAATAAGTAAATAAATAAATAAATAAATAAGTAAAACAAAGATATTGTGTCCATCTACAAATATTTTTTTTAATTAATGAATAAAAGAATGAATAGAAGATGAGTAGAGTAGAGGAAGAACATGATAAGGGAGAAAGGGAGGAAAAGGAGAGTGGAATGGGGATTGAAATCAAATTCCTTTCATGCATGATTTTGTCAAAATGAACTCAACTACTATGTATAACTATAGTGCTCTGATAAAAAGGTAAAGAAATAAATACATTTTTTGTGCATCAAAAGACATTATCTGTAGAATAGGAAATAGATGCGAATCACATATTCTACAATGTCTCATAGTTCAAATACATAAAGTATATTTTAAATTCAACAATAAAGAGACAAACATCTTAAAATGAACAGAGAAATTTATTTATTGGACATTTCTCTAAAGGTGATGTACAAATAAAAATACATTCTAGTCATGCATAACTAAAAACAACAAAATTTATTTCACACAAAAAAGATACAAACAGACAACAAGCACAGGAATACATGCTCAACATTATTAGTCTTCAGGGAAATGCAAATCCAAACCAACAGTGAGATAAAATTGTATTCCCAGTAGAATGGTTGTCATGAGAAACACATGGCATGAATATTATTGGTTAGAAGTAAGACATTCTCCCAGCAACTTTTGTTTTCTATTTCTGTGAATCCAATAATATTTAACACATTCACAAGCAATATTGGCAATATATCTATGATTCTCAAAATCAGGTCTCACCTTTGATATTCTGCATTCCAGCTATCCCTCACAGTACTCATCATTATGGTGTGCTGCAATGGCTATTGTTATCATCTCCATACATAGAAAAATATTAATTTCAGGTTAAGATTTCATAAAAATGTCTTAGATAAATAGTATTTCTTTGTAGAAGGTAAGAGACAAGGTACAAAGTCTTAATGAATGTTTTAATGTGGAAGAAAAAAAAATGAATCACAGACCAACTCCCCACAGAATAAGCTCATTCCTCATTTTTCTAGAGTAGTTATTTCTTAATTCCATCAGAATGTATATACATTATCAATAGCACCTAGTTAATAAAAACTGCTACTAAAATAACCCATTCAACTTAACATTGCATGTAGATTACAGCTTTGCTTCTACCTGTTCAATTTAATAACTTAATATCTCTCCAAAGTGAACATGAGTTCATTATTATGTGTTTTTTTTTTATCAAATCCAATGCATACTTTGTTCTCTTTAATGGGCGTGAAATCTAAGATAGTTGATGAGCACATCACCCCAGGAGTCTTGCTGACATATGTAATTATCCCAGCATGTCAAGAGCAATTTCATTTGGGAAGAGAGACAGACAAGCTAAAATTGTAATGTTGGAGCTGAACACTGTCCTTCAAAATACAGGTGATATTGGAGGGGAAGAGAAAATGGGACATTGTTAACCAACAAGAAAAAAAAGAAAGAAATATAAGACACAATGTAAGGGAAAATATAATTGTGAGGCAAAAACCAAATGGAAAAATAAATGCTGCTAGAGCAGGAAAAACTATAAAAATGATTTAACATCCTTTTAAATATTGGTGGAAGAACACAATTTCAACAAATTGTTTTAAAGATCTAATTGTTGTATTTTTTTATTGTACTTATTTATAGGGTATGGTGTGATCGTTCACTGACTCCACACAGTGTGGGATGACCAAATCAGGGCCATCAGCAATGCCATCCCTATGGACATTCATCACTTTCACATGGTGAGGACCTTTGAGGACCTCTCTTCCAGTTCTAACTGGCTTTTTGTGGTCTTCTTAAACTTCCAAGGATCCAGTGTATAAAATGGAAGAGCACTCCACGGATGTGGCAGTGTGATCGGCTTTTATAAGGACACCCATAGAAGGGACAAAGAAGCAGCATCATACAAGGGGCAGACTAATTATTATCAGGTTTCTTTCCTTGTGTGTGGTAAGCAGAGGGGCTTCTCTGTCTTCTCAGGTTGCCTGGGTCCCTTTTGATAGGCTTCTGTGAATCTCTTGTTTGGGGATTTTCTGTTTTTCCTGTTTCAGTTTATCCCTTATCATTTACCAAGTGACTCTATTTTGGCTTTGTCAGGGTGGTGCCTCCTGTGGGAGCTCAGTCCAAATCAATGACTTTTCATAAATTCTACTTAACAATTTCAAAGATGATTCAGATTATAACAGATCATAGTTTGATCCAGTCCAAAGCTGTCTGGACATCATGACTAGCCCCTACTTACCATCACCACCAGAAGTACACTGACTTCATTTGAAAATCATATTGACACTCATTTAAGATTATTCAGAATTGGATTTTTAACTTCCTCTGACAACGGGGGAGCTATGGATCCGACTAAGCCAATTTGTCTCTCTTAATGGACTAAATAGGTTTTGATGGACTGATTTTGGACTAATTGTTCCTAGAAAGTAGATTTGTTTACTCTTGCTCTTTTATTCTCTGGTGCTGAACAAACAACAAATAGATAGGATAGGGAGATATAAGATAGATAATAAGTATATACATATAGATATAAAATGTACTTAGAGAGATATAAGTATTAAATATACATATGGATATGTGATATAGGATGCTAATACATAGAGACATATATATTTACTGTATTAGAATTTACTATTAGTAACCAAACCTAATTAAAGCTCCAATATTCCTGAATTCGTGCAGCTAATCCTAAAATTAAGGGGGAAAAATGACACCTTCAATAGGGATTTGAACCTAAAGTTTCTTTTATAAATTACAAAACAAAACACTGTTTTTAAACATTGACGGAGAACGACTCTGTGTGTGTGTGTGGGGGGGGTATTTGTGTAGGGGTGTGTGGGGGGGAGGGGGAGAGAGACAGAAGGAGAGAAAGATTGAGGGTTAGATGGGTGGCGAAATGCATTTATAAATGCACACACATACACAGAATTAAAAACAAGAGTAGAAAGAGTTGAAAGGGTCTAATGCAAACTGCTTATTTCAGATTTGTTCTTCCAGTTACACTCTCCTGCAGAGAGGCTTGCATTGGCTCTTATGCTCCACAAAGGGGCCCTTAAATTACTTGCATCCTGTTTGTTTGAATTCTTATGAATAAGAGTCTCTCCCGCATCCCACGCAGGTGATGGAATGGGGTTCCTCTGGCTGAGATGGGCTGGCTGTGGAATTAAAGCTAAGAAAGAGAAAATGGCAAAGACACCTCAGGACACAGGAAGTAATTTAGAAAGCCAGGGTAGGATGGCTTTCTGCTCCTAGGGATCCAGCCTGCACAATGGGAAAAGACAGAGAGAGCCCTCGATCGCTTTATTTATATGGGGGAATATCAAAGGTTTTCCATGGAATGTTCTTTGCCAAAGAAGGTAGGAGTTGGGCTGTCCAGTTCCCAATGGGTTACACCCAACTCCAGAGCTATGAGAGCTATCTCACTAATCGAGCAAAGACAGAGATCTCACCCCATGGACAGTCTGATCGGCTTGGAAAAGCTGGGATTGTTACCAAGGGAAAATGTCTCCAATGCTCGGTACCCAGTGAAAGACCACTCAAATAGCTCACGGTGGCTTCCCACATAAGAGATCTTTGTTCTCTAATGGGAAAGGCAAGCTGAGAAGGAGCTAATTGAAGCAAGGCTAGCCAGCTTGGGCCTCACCTGGCAGTTTCCAAGGAGGCCTGGGCATTCTTCAATGGAGGAGCCGTCCAGATCTCAGCGGGAGACTTTACTGGGCTACCAGAGAAATGTGCCTTAAAAGGTAATTATATTCCCAAGAACATCTCTGTTCTTCTGAATCTATAACAGTACTGGAAACCACTGCAAAGTGTTAATTGCCTCCAGTGGTTTTGTTGTTGTTGTTGTTGTTGTTGTTGTTGTTGTTGTTTTTATGCATTAACCATTTTGTAAGTCCAGATCACCTGGAAGAAGAAAAACAATTAAAATGTGCCAAGTGCCACACACATGGACCCCTAAGTGTGTGAGGAGATTCCAAGCTCAATCAAAGATGCTTTGGTATAAAGAATAAGTAATTGAGATCTTCCAGAGGCACAGGGAAGGAGGCTTGTCTTTTATCCTGATGAGCGGGGAACATGCCTTAGTCTTGAACCTGGGCTGTATTCTAATGTAAATTGACTGAGCCAGAAATGTTTTGTGGTAGGCAGAGTAATGTGACCCCTACAATGTCCACATCCTATGCCCTGGACCCAGTGAATATGCTATTTTAGAGAGCAAAGAGGAACTCTGCAGATACAATTAAGATACACCTAGAAAAGACAAAATTGTCCTGGGTTATTTAAGTGGTTGTAACGTAATCATGAGTCTTTCAAAGTGGAGGGAGATAACAGAAGAGGGGCTCAGAATGTTACCATGGACAGTGGCCATGGACAGGGAATGCAGGAAGCTTCTAGAAGCCAGAAAGGATGAGCAGATTCACTCTCCCCTATATCCAACAGAAGGAATACAAGCCTGCTGTCATCTTGACCTTAGTCCTATGTTAAACTAGAACTGGGAGAGAAAAGATGCCTATTATTTTAAGAAATCGAGTTTGTGTTAATTTTTAAGGCAGACCTGGAACCTAGTGCAGGAAATTTCCCTTTTTCTACACCTCTAGACACAGGCATAACCAACACATAGTCCCTAGTAAGAGTCATATGCACCATACACTACCTGGCATAGCACTGATGTAGGAGAACCAGACAGTATTGCTTTGCTTACCTTCTCATGGCATTGAACGAACCTTGGCCTTAACATAAAAATGTATTTACTCAGCAAACATGCATGGCATACAGCCAAACTCTCTGCCAGAAATTGACAGAAGGCAATGAATTAGACATGGTCCACGGGAAGCAAACAGTATATATTACTGATACATTTAAAGAAATATGGAACCATTCTAAAATTCTCTTCTACTAGGGTCTCATTAACCCTAAATTCTTTCAATTTTATCTTCTCTAGTCTTAGAATCAGAAAAGAAAAAAAATTATCTAAACATGCTTGCTTTGGAATCCTTAATAGTGTCAGTGAGGGGGAAGTGACTAGAAATTAATTCCCGGAACAGAACTATGGGGCAGAATAGTGTTGTTATCATTATAAAATTATAATATAACACAGAGTTTACAACATTCAGTAACTTGCTAGTAATCACACCGTTTATAATTGATAAAGCCAGGCCAGGTCTTTCTGCATCCAGAAGAATACCCTTCACTCTGCCAAACTGACTCCAAGGTCATTATCGTGTTAGTGACAACACATCACTGTCTGATGTTTGAAATAGACAATATGTAGAAATCTATTGCTATTCCTACTATTGCTCATCCAATCTGATCTGTATACCTCATTGAACTGCTATGAAGACCAAAGGAAATATGAGAAATCTCTCTGCAAGTAAAGTACCATCACTTTCCTTAAAATATTCAGATTATTTATGGAATTTTGAGAAATCAGAAACTTTTTTTTATTATAAAACTCCATTGCTAAAAAATGTATTTAATCACTTGTTAATCACTAGTAATCACTTGTTTAGAACACTGATTTTCATATGTATATATTCCATGTACATAGAATAGCTAACTATAAAACAACTAATATTCATTCAGCACTTATTACATGCCAACTGTTAGAAGTTTTATTTCATAACATCATCAAAATCAAATCAAATAATTTTAACAAATTATTCCTACTTAGAAATTAGAAAAGTGAGACTTAAAGTTCAGTAAATTGTCCCATGTCACACAGATAGTGAGTGTCAAGGGTGAGATTTCAACACATGAAGATTAAGTTCATAACTCCAGAGCTAAATTGTAGCATAGGTTTAAATTTATATGTTTTATCTTCACATCAGGCTTGATGTCCAGTTAAAGCCTTAAACGCTATCTTATAAATGATGTTATATAAGTAATTGTCATTGATGCCTTGAGATCTAACAAAATACTTTAAGCAAAAATTAATTCTGTAGAAAATTAAATACAAAGCACACATTGTAGTGTGGTTATATTGCATATGTTTATTGCAAATTCTAAAATCAATTACTTTTTTCTCTAGTTGTATGTGAAGTTAATTCAAGTTAGGATTAGAATGTCAGTTTTAATATGGCAGTATCAAATCATGATCTTGCATTACTTCTCCTATTAATTCATCTAATATAACCAAGAGAACAAAAAAATAGAACTCAATAGTTTATCTTTAGAAAAATTGTAAAAAATCTTAGCAACAATATATGAAGCAAAGAGTGAAAATAAAATACAGGCATATGAAGACACTCAGAGAAGATGTCTATGATCATCTTTCTTCTTTATATGATCACCTTTCTTCTTTTATGTTTTCAGAAAAAGTGAAAGGGTTGTCCCAATGTACAGGAAATGATATTAAAAATCAACCCTAATGGTAACAAGTTTGAGACAGGTGAGGAACACTTCCCTTGCTCTGATTTATTATAGAATCTCACAAAACAGGGAAATGAGAAAATGAAAAATGACACAGAAAAATCATATTTTGAAGAACAACATATCTATAAAACATGGGGAGGGAAGATACACTTTATACTGCAAATAATCCTCCATTAACAATTTTAAGATACAATGAGAGAATGTGACTTGAAGGACTCACACACATATTCTTAAACCTAACAAGAAGGTACAATAGTTTGGATCTACAATGTCTCCCAATGGCTCATGAGACAATGTCTTGGTCTCTAGTCCATGGCATTATTGAAGGATGTTGTAAACTTTTATATGTAGGGCCTAATGGTAAGTTTAAGATTATTTGGGGGCATGCCCTCAAAGGGAGTTGTGGACAAAGATCTCTTTTTCTTTCTCTCTTTGCTTCACAGCCACCATGAGATAAACAATTTTGCTTCACCACATAATCTTTTCCCTGATATGTTGACTCTCCACAGGCCCAGAAGTAATGGAGCCAAGTGATAATGGATTGAAACCTTCAAATCTTTTGGCCAGGATAAACCTTTCTTCTTTATATGTTGATCATCTTAGGTATTTTGTTCTGATAATGGAAACTTGTCTAACATAAATGGTCAATTTCTATTTGTCCAGAGCATATAATTCTTGATTCACTTCACAAACAAAACTCTTGAGTAGAAGGAAAACCTGAAATAGTCTGAGAAATAAAAGACTATTGGTGAATAAAGTATGTGTTGAAAAATATCCAGGATTAACAAAAAGGAGCAAAGAGCAGATAAATTTTGACCAAATATAGTTGCATGAATATTTTTAAAAATAAAAAAATTATAGCTTCAATAAAACAGAATCAAAAATCATAAATAGAAAGATAAGGGTATTTTAGAGATGTAATAAAAAATATGAAACAAAGTGAACCCAAGATACAGGAAAAATTAAAATCACTATTATAATTAGTGATTAAGCAACAATTGTAATTACAGTTTAAATTGCAATTGTAATTTATTATATTACAGAGTAAAACTAAAAGAACATCAAATAATAAGAAAAGCGAGAAAAATGGAAGGAAGATGCAAAGGGAAGTGATTGTAGGAATAAAATTTCTTTTTTCTATATCATTTTTGAATTCTTAGTTGGGCCAGACACTTCTAACAAAAAAACAGACTAACGAGAAAAACCAACCAAATTTTATTAATACTATTTGTTTCTTATGTACATGAAAGGTTGCCAGGAAGTGAATAGTTTCAAGATGTGACTTTGAGTTCAAGATTAAATACTATCATCCAATGAAACCAAAAAGAAGGGATCTAGCAAAGAGACCTCAATAACCTCAGGGCAAAGATGGTGGGTGCCACAGCTATATGGAGGATGGGCACCAGTGTCAGAGCTCTGGGTGCCTGTAGTGTCAGTGAAGATCACGATAGTGTTATCATGAGCTCATACATCAGTGTTTGTGGATCTCGTGTGCCAGGGGAGTCACAGTGTCCTTGGGCTCATGTGTCAATGAAGGTCACATTGGCAGTGGAGTGTATGTGTCACTCAAGGTCATGAGAATGTCCATGGAGCTCATGTGGGAGCCTGGAATTCCAACTTTACTAGAATAACAAAGCAGTCCTCTCTGTTCTTGTTGTGCAACTATCACTGGACCAAATGGCACCTCAGGACTTTAGGCCCACTGTGTAGAAGCAAGGAACTCCTGACCAGAGTCCCAGATATGGACAGACAATGTACCTTCACACATTTCTGTCAATAACGAGTGAGTGCCTACCTTTTCTCATTCTAAAGTGGTATCAGAATACAAGAACAAATGATTTAAATAAGTTCTAAAGTTTCATCATATAATTCTTAAAATTGCCAGATTTTAATCAAAACTCACTGTTAATACTATAATTTATAAAGATCCCAAACTTCATTCCAAAAGACAATCATCAAGTACCAACACTGAGATTAAAGTGATGTGGGAATTATTTGGCAAGGATTTCAAAGCAGCAGTCATCATAAGAAAATTTCATTGAAAAATTATAGACAAACTTAAAATGAATTTTAAAATGAAGCATAGTCTTAGCAAAGAAGATGTAAATAAGAACCAAATGGAATACTTTGAGGAGTATTGGTGTAGGCAACAATAAATGTTAGTGAGGATGTAGGGGAAAAGGTACACGTATACATTGCTGGTGGGACTGCAAATTGGTTCAATCGCTATGGAAAGCAGTATGGAGATTCCTCAGAAAACTTGGATGGAATCACCATTTGACCCAGCTATCCCACTCTTCGGTTTATGACCAAAGGACTTAAAAACAGCATACTACAGTGACACAGGCATGTCAATGTTTATAACAGCTCAAGTCACAATAGATAAATTATGGAACCAACCTATGTGCGCTTCAATAGATGAGTAGATAAAGAAAATGCGGTATATATATTGGATGGAATATTACTCAGTTTTAAAGAAGAATAAAATTATGGCATTTGCCAGTAAATGGTTGGAGTTAGAAAATATCATGCTAATCCACATAAGCCAATCCCCAAAACCAAAGTCTGAATGTTTTCTCTGATACTCAGATGCTAAAATTCACAGTAAAATTCACAATAAGTGGAGGGGTGCTAGGGAAGAAGAGAGGTACTTTAGATTAGGTAAGGGGGAGTGAAGGGAAGAGAGGGTATATGGGGATAAGATAGATAGTAGAATGAAATAGACATTATTCCCTTATATGCATATATGATTGCATGACCAGTTTGTTTCTATAACATGTACAATCAGAAAAATGAGAAATTATAACCCATTTATATATGATATATCAAAGTGCATAAATGCATTCTACTGTCATTTATTACTAATTAAAACAAATACATAAATTAAAAAAATAATTTATTTTTTTATCTACCAATTTTGGTTTTCTGTGGTTAAACATAATCTTAACTTAAGATAATTTAGTCTTGTCCGATGGGGGAAAAAAGAATCAAATGGAAATTTTTGAACTGAAGCATACAATGAATGAAATAAAAGTTCAAGTATGTGGCTCAGTGGTAGGATGAAGGGGACTAAGAAAATCACCATGAACTTGAACACAGAACATTATATGTTACCAAATGTGAACAATTGAAGAAAAATGGACTAAAAATAGACTTAAAAATGCACAAAACTCAAGGACCTGTGGAACTATAGCAAAAGACCTAATATTGGGGTCTTGGGAGACATAGAATGAGAAGAGAAAGTAGATGTGATAAATTTTTCTTTTCTTGAATTCATTAGTTATGATTGATAGCTACAGAAGAAAAAGATAAAATTGCATGGCTATCAAAAAAACTAAAATAGATATAGTAACAATATCAAATTCTTGAGACTTGAGGAAAATGCTGTTGGTAATATAAAATGATACAGCAACTCTGGAAAAGAGTATATCGGTGTCTAATAAAACTAAACTTGTGAAGACTGACTCGTCAACTGAGCTGGAACAATTAAAAAGGATCCACAAAAAGCATATAACACCAATTTTCTTAGTTTTTCATAAAATACTAACATTCTAAAAATATAATATTTATTTCAAGAGTTACCATAAATAGTATATGTGTTGGTCAATTTATGTTTTCATACATGTGCCACATCTATGATGAGAGTTAATAAACACTATTGGGTCAAGGTCAAATTCCTTCCTTTGGCATTTATGTATAATTGTGTAAGAGCTAATCATTTGTGGAAATTGGGTCAACAGAACACTTCCATATTATCTTTGTAACTTTTTACAAATATGTATTATTTCAAAATGAAAAGTTTTAAAAAATGACCTAAAAAACTTCAAATATTAGAATAAAATATAAAACTATGGCTGGTATAATTCAAGTAGCCAGATACATCAAGAGAACCAAAACTGATATCCAGAAGGAGAGTCATATTCACTAAAGAAAAAAGAGGTTTCCCATTGCGGATTACTGGAGGAAAGACATTAATTGACAAGTTGTGTTGGAACGACAGATTAGATATTTTAAAAAATTTGACACTGCTGATCTTATCTTTTCCCTATAATGAAGTACAAGTAGGAAAATCTTGATATTAAAAATTAAACTATGAGAGGAAGCAGGAATGTGGTATAGCAGATCCAGGCAGCAACCCTCGGCTTCTCCACAACCCAGAAATGAAATCGTGGAAGAAGAGTTGACTGAGAAGTGAGTGAGAGAATAAATAATCTAAAACTCAATATTGGACACCTTGAGACTTCAAGACATTTGGAATTCAATTAATTCAACAGAAAATAAGGATGAAATTCCTTAACTCTGAACTAGGGTGGTATCAGGGAGAAAGGGTAACAAGGTGAGAAAGAGGGAGAGGAAAATATGGTAAACTTACTTCCTTGACAACAGCTAGAAAAGCTGACCAAGTTAAAATGGGACAGGAGCAGCAAAGACAGTTTAGGAGATCATGCAGTTCAGCCCAAATTGTGGGATCAAAGCTATGCCAATCAGGCAGTCATCCCCTCTACAAGAAATTAAATGAACACAGGTTCTTTCCACTTTCAGATAATAGCAAATAAAACCAGAGGGAATAGCTCTGAATCAAGTTGACTCAGTAATCACTAAGGGGGACCACTGCTCACTGAAGTTACAATAAACCTGTACCCCTCACCTCAGACAAGAGGAATAGGAAGGAGGATGGAGTTGATGCAAGAGCTAATCACTCCCAAAGTGTAATAATCCTGACCAAGCACTCCTCACCGTCCCGACAGGAGCTCAGGTGACAATGGAGCAACTGATACACTGCCTTCATGAAGAGGGGTAAAATCCCCATGAGATACACACCAGTCGGGGTGGAAGCATCTCTTCCACAGCCTGCCCACAGAGAATCTGCACCAATATGTCCCTTGGTTGCAGATAACCACCAAGGGCTTAGACAGCGTTACTAGAAAGAAGCCCCAGTGTATGGGAGCAGGCCCCCAATGATGCTCAACTGCTGGCCATAGATGCTTAGACAAAAGTAGGCTAGCGGACATTTTCCCAGTCATGCATACAGTGCCCTCATAATTTACAGAATTTAGGTTGGAGGCTTCTGTGCCACAGAACATCCACAGAGTCTGAATTCACAGGTCTCACAATCACAGCCACCAAGCCCTTTGCCATTATCAAGAATTCCCTGGAAAGAAGAACAGGTATTCAGCAATCCAAAGAAGTCAGGGACATCACTGAGCCCTGCACACTGTGCCCCTGTACCTGACACAAATACCAGATGCAGCACCTTCCCAGCATGCAGACTTGGGCCTGTAGGTTGTATAACTATCACTGACTGATGATAAATCCATAGCAACCAGGGAAGTAGCTGCTGTACCCTGCATCTCTAGGAGATTCCACAGTTGTGAGTCCCAGAATTGCCAGTTAACTAAATTTCCTGTAAGATCCAGGGAACCATAGAAGGCATTACTTGAGGCTAACCCCATGTAGCCATCAGAGAACCGCCACACCTATGCATAGGTATTACTCCCCAAAAAGAGGCTTACAGAGGGGTATCCCACAGACACCAGCTATTGCACAGTATGCTCAAATACAAGCCAACCAACCTTTGACCTGCATACTCTGAAGAGGGCAGTAGTCTTACACCAGCCCCTATGGGCCATCTAGCTCCACACCGATCACACTCCAATACCTGTACCTTAGACTTCCATACTCCACACACTCCAAAACACACATGGGATAGCCCACACTGATGCCTTCTACTATACCAATTATTCTTGAATTTGGTCTCTTAATGTTATTTCTGGAATATTCATATCATGGTCTCTTAAAATCTTTCCTTTATTGTTGACTTTATTTTCAAAATTGTATACTTTTTCTTTAAGGCCTGATCATCTGTTTTCTATATGTTCTAATCTACTGATGATGCTTTCAACTGAATGTTTAATTTGATTTGTTGAGTCTTTCATTTCCAGGATTTCCTAGCTCAGGTTTACACTTGCTTTTCCTAATCTCCCTTTCTCTCTTGCATTACATAGCCCTGCCTCAATCCCCACCCAATTGTTCTTTTTGTTTTGATCTGTATTACTCTTTTTTGTCTTTTTTATTCTTTTCCAAATTTTTCTCTTTTCCCCTTTCAACCCCTCTGTAGTACAATAGTAATTTAGTAATTTCTCAACATATTCCAGAACATTACTGCAATTTTATACCAGGTTGGAGGAACTTTAGGAAATATTTTCAATATTTTTTATTCTTAAGATTTATTAACACATGGCTTTGCTCTGAAGTGACTGTTGTTAATAGGATTTAATATCTTCTCTCAAGGTGGTGCTTATATTAAGAACAGGAAAGCTATAGGTTGAGTAGACATATTAATACCTGGATATTCACCCAGACTGGTGAACATAAGAGAAAAAAAAAAAACTCATTAAATAGTCTCTTCCATTAAAGTAGAAGGGATAATCATCCCAGCAGATGGGTAGACATACAAACAATAAGAAAAGGCAAGGGGAAAAACCATCCCAAACAACCCACAATACTTCAGCAACTGATTCCATTGACACCACAGTGGGAAAAATGTTAGAGAAAGAATTTTAAAAGTTCATAATAAAAATGTTCAATGAGATGAAAGAAGATGGAAAGCATAGACTAACAGACAAAATATATGAAGTGAAAGAACATTTCCATAAAGAGAGAAAGATTCTGAAAAAGAACAAAACAGAAGTCCTGGAAATGAAAGATTCAACAAATCAAATTTAAAAAATCAGTTGAAAGCATCATAAATAGATTAAAACATACAGAAAACAGATTGTTAGGCCTCAAAGACAAAATATATAATTTCAAAAATAAAGTCAACAATAAAGAAATGATTTTAAAAGACCATGACCAGAATATTCAAGAAATAACAATAAGAGACCAAATTCAAGAATAATTGGTAGAATAGAAGGCATCAAAATATAAACTAAAGGAATACACAAGATTTTCAATGAAATAATGCCAGAAAATTTTCCAGACCTTTGGAATAAGATGGAAATACAAATATAAAAGGCATTTAAAACATAAATAGGCAAAACCAAAAAGTTCTTATCCAAGATACATTATTATTAAAATGTATAACATATAGAATAAGAATCGCATTTTAAAAGTAACACGAGAAAAATGGAAGGTCACATTTAGATATAAGCCAAATTAGAATTTCTACTTATTTCTCAGCCCAGACCCTAAAAGCAAGGTAGGCTTGGAATAGTATGTACAATAATATGTTCCCTAAATGATAATAGATGCCAAACAAGATTAATATATTCAATAAAACTGTCTATCTGAATCAGGAAAATGCAAATCAAAACTACTTTGAAATTTCATCTCACTCCAAAGAGAATGGTAATCATCAGGAATACTACTAATAATAAATTTTGGAAAGGATGAGAGAGAAAAGGTACACTCATATGATGGTGGGACTAAAATTAATACAACCACTTTGAAAAGCATTATGGTAGATTCCTCAGAAAACTAGGCATGGAGACTTGGGTTGTGGCTCAGTGGTAGAGTGCTTGCCTGGTACACGTGAAGCACTGGGTTTGATTCTCAGCACTGCATATAAATAAATAAAATAAAGGTCCATTGACAACTAAATATACATATTGTGATGGAAACACAATTTGGTCCACCTAGCCCACTTCTTGGTATTTATCCAAAAGAACTAAAATAAGCATATATATTGATACAGGTACATTGATGTCGATAGTAGCACAATTCCTAATAGCCAAGTTATGGAATCAGTTCAAGTGCCCATCAACAGACGAATGGGTAAATGAAATGTGGTATATGTACACAATGCAGTTTACTCAGTTATAAAGAAGAATGAAATTGTCATTTGCAGGTAAATGGATGCAACATGCTAAATTAAATAAGCCTACATTCAAAAAGGCAAGGGTTAAATATTATCTGTCGTATGCAGAAGCTGTAACAAAATAAAGGGGAAATGTATTGGTGGGGCATCCCATGAATACTGATGGAGATCAATGGAGTAAAGAGGGCAGGAGGAAGGACAGGGGAAGGGAGGAACTGCAGAATGAAATTGATTAAATTATGCTATGAACATATTTGAACGTGCCACAGTGAATTTCATCTTTATGTATAGCTATAAATGACCTATTTAAAAAACAAATAAATAGAAGGAAGATCAGTAGAGTAGAGGAAGGGAATAGGGGCAGTGTTGCAGAGAGGTAATGGGGATGCACTAGGGACTGAAATGGAGGTAATTATATTCCATGCAGTATACTTATGTCAAAATGAAGCCAAATATTATGTATAACTGTAATTAACTAATGAAAAACATTTTTTTTGGTACCCGGGATTGTACGTAGGAGCACTATATTGCTTAGGGCTTTGCTAAATTGATGAAGCTGGCTTTGAATTTGCAAATCTCCTGCCTCAGCCTCCCGATTCACTGAGATTACAGGTGTGCACCACCACACCCAGCCACTAGTGAGAGCATTTTTGAAAAATGAAACTATGAAAGTATTAGCAATAAGGGGAAGATTTTTAAAAAATATTCTAGGTGGGGGCTATTGGTGTAGCTCAGTGGTAGAATCTTTGCTTAACAAGTGCAAGACCCTGGGTTCCATTCTTAGCACCTAAAGGAAACCAAGAAAGAAGAAAAAGAAAGGAAGGGAAAAGAAAAAAAAATATATAGATGAGGAATGATTTCTAACCATGAAACAAAATCAACAAATAACAAACGAAATGTTTTAAAATTTTAGTGCACATCCACAAACAATTTCTTCCTGGCAAAATCTCTATTAACAAAATGAACTTTAAAGAACAGACTGAGTAAGCAGTATATCATATGACACATAAAGACGTATGTCCTTAAAATAAGACATCCTGTTATAAAAACAAGCCACTGAGGCTGTGATCATAGTGAAAGAAATGCAGACTCTCTCTTAGATAAATGGGAGAGAATGCATATCCTTGTTTATAATAGAGTTCACAGTAGAAACTAATGAAATATCTTGGCTTTTTCTAACAAACTGAAAAGCATCTACAATTGATTACACACTGTGCACGCTAAGATGGAGATGAAAAGACCTTGTACATATCACTACTGTGCAGAGTGTGAATTGTTACAACTTTAACAAACAAAAATTGACATTGCCTATCACAATATGAAATTAATATTTTGACCCAGGATTGATGTCTATGTATTTATCCTATAGATTAATTGTTATATATGTACAAAATGAAATAAAAAATATTTTAATAATAGAAAATATTAAGGAAACTCAACTCATACCAACTGGAAGGAAGAGAGAGAGAGTGTGTACACAAGGAATTAGGGACATGATGTGATCCCCACAGGATGTCCTCAGTGACCTACATTCTTCAGCCAAGCCTCACCTGTCTGTAGTTTTTCTGTACTAAGAAGTATAGTACTTCTTTCAAATTATTAATCCATCCAATGAATGGATGTACTAGTTAAGTTCCAACTCTCATAATCTAACCATTTCACCTCTGAACATTCTTTCGTGGACTTGAACTTTCTGTGGGACATCACACATACAAACCTTAATAGGAAGTTTTTGCCCAGAGGCTGCTGAGGACTCCAAGGCTCTGATCCCAAGCCTAGAGAGGAGCTGTAGCCGACTCTTATGATATCCAGAAAAAAAACACAGCTTTCAATATTAATCCTCAAACCACACTCGGCTGAGTCCTCCCGTAGTCAAACTCTTCCAGGCCCTGACGCTACATTGCATGGAAATTCTATTGCAAAGCCTACTGGGCTTCCTTTAGAGAGAAGAGTCCAGCATGGTTTTGGTGTGGGTCGTATTGCAATATGCAACACTTAGGCCATGAACTTGGAATGGTCTTTCAGCGTGGCTTCTAGAGCATGCTTCTAGGAAGAATGAGGTAGGGTGATATGTAAGCCATGTTTTTGACAATCTTATCATCTAGGTTTTAGCCACCATGTGATACTTTATACCTACTATTTCATGTTTTAATTTAAATGTTTATAGTTTTTGAAACTAGAATAGGACATAGAAAACCTGTGTAAGGAAAGAATACTCTTAGATGCAAAAGGAAATATTAAACCATCTCAGTGTCACTGTGTGAAATTCTTAAGTCAGAATTAGATTGTTAATGCCTGTGAAAGACTCTTGGCATCATTGTGCCTAGCCCATGAAAGAGCGAGGAAACATGGCATGGGAAGCAGATAACTTAGGATGGCTGTTCTGAGCACTGTGGGGCTCAGAGGCTCAAGGGAGGCAGATAATTTGCCCTTTTTCTTGAGCCGTTTTGCAAAAAAGTGGACTTGGATAAGTAGTCCTGAACGACTCTTTTTATCACCTCAAATTAAGATCTTTTCTGCATACACCAGACTTGAGAGTCTGAATACCTTCATCTCCTTATAGAGCATCAGTCCAAACCACTGACTCAGCAATGGGTCTGGTGACCTCACTACAGTGTCTCAGGAAGGAGCACAAGACTGAGCCCCTTCCTGAGCCCCTGCAGTGAGGTCACCAGACCTGAGAGGCAGGTGTAGGAATACTTTAATAGCTAAAAGTTCTAGCTTTGGTTTTTCTGAAGGGAAATACACCTGTTTGTTTTTTCTATAGTTAACACGTTTTTCTTTCTTACACTATTGGATGTATGTGAACTCATGATCCAAGAAATAAGTTAAGGAAAAAACAAAGTTGGGATCAAAAGTCAAAATCATTTTATTCCAGCTACTGGTCCTATACAAAATTATAATATTGTTATTTTTAAAAAATTGTTGAAATTTTTAAAAAAGATCTTAAAATATAAAATTAAAGTATTAACTATAAAATTATTAATTTAAGTAATAAGTTATATAAAATTATCTCATTTGAAATTATGAATTTTCATGCAATAAGAAAAATCACAAGTATTTTTCATTTCTTTTGTAAAGCTACCACAAACATTTCTGTTATTTCACTTTTTAAAGAATAAACCCATAGCAGCTATTTTTCATTTCAGCCTTGAAATCAGTCTTTCAGTCTTACCTAGATGCAAAGGAAATATTAAACCATATCAGTGTCACTGTGTGAAATCCTTAAGTCAGAATTAGATTGTTAATGCCTGTGAAAGACTCTTGGCATCATGGTGCCTAGCCCACGAGAGAGCGAGGAAACATGCCAAGGCTGAAATGAAAAATAGCTGCTATGGGCTTATTCTTTAAATAGTGTCTTCCTTTTTACCCTACTGTATCTACTAACTTTCATGGCAGTCATTTACAAGACTTCAGTTCCTCTTTCATTGCGGAAGACCAAGTGTGATCATCTGCCTGCCCTGAAGTCACAGGAAGGATATTCTCTCTCATTGTAGTCCCACAAATCAAGAATATGGTGAGACTAGAATACTTGATACATGGAAGATGAAAAATAAATAATAATTGAAAAAATAAAACAAAATCTCCCCTGGGATGATGCTTAGAGAACTTAGCACACGTCCTCATTCCCAGATAACTCCTCCAATTTACAGTGATTTCTGTTGGCCTGCTTTTTGTTGCTGTGACCAAAATACCTGACAAGACAAATTAAAGGAGGGAAAGTTTACTTTGGGCTCCCAGCTTCAGAGGTCTCAGTTCATGGCTTCATTGCTCTGGTCAGAGGTGGGCAGAATATCCTGGGGCAAGGGTAGCAGTGGAAGAAAGCTGCTTAGTTCATGACAGCCAGGGATCGGAGAACTGAGTGCCAGAAGCCAGAGATAATATAGTCCCCAATGGCACCACCCCAACAACCGATTTCCTTCACTCTTCAGTGGATGCCTCATATCTAAATCATAGCAATTTAAATCATGTATTGCTATTTTTGTGTGTATTAGTTTTTTAATTTTTATTTGTTTTAATTAGTTACATATGACAGAAGAATGCATTTATGTACTTTGATATATCATACATAGATAGGGTATAATTTCTTACTTTTCTGGTTGTACATGTTGTAGAATCGCATTAGTCATGCAGTCACATATACATACACACACACACACACACACACATATATATATATATATATATATATATACATAAAATAATAATATCTGTTTTATTCTCTTATCCTTCCTACCCCCATATTCCCTCGCCTCTCCTTCCTTCACTCTTCTCTACCTAATGTAAGGTAATCCTATTCTTCCCTAGTGCCCTCCACTTATTGTGAATTAGCATTCACATATGAGAGAAAACATTAGACCTTTGGTTTTTGGGGGATTGGCTTATTTCACTTAGCATAATATCCTCTAACTATCCATTTACTGACATATTCCATAATTTCATTCTTCTTTAAAGCTGAGTAATATTCCATTGAATATATATACCACATTTTCTTTACCCATTCATCTATTGAAAGACATCTAAGTTGGTTGCATAGCTTAGCTATTGTGAGTTGATGTATGTGTTCTTTTGGTCCATCTTCTATATTTACTTTCAAGGTCATTATGTCTTCACATAATGGCAGAAGAAAATATAGATTATAATTATATGAACCAAACAGGTTTTATACAATAGGTGTGTAATAGAGCTAAACTGAGAAAAGATTATCATCTTTCATTTAGACTGCATTTATCTTTAAACTATATCCTATATGAATTAGGAATTAAAACACAAGAAGGGAAATTTATTTTAAAATTAGCAATTTTTTATAAACATTAGCATGTAAGGATGTAAAAGAAAAGCATCTATAAACCTGGATAATCTTGCCAGGCTCAGTGGCACCTGCCTGTAATCCCAGTGGCTCTGGAGGCTAAAGCAGAAGGATCACAGGTTTAAAGCCAGCCTCAGCAAAAGTGAGGCACTAAGCAATTCAGTGAGACCCTCTCTAAATAAAATACAGAATAGGACTGGGGATGTGGCTCAGTGACCTAGTGCTCCTGAATTCAATCCCTGGTACCTCCCCCACCCCCCCCCCCCAAAAAAAAACTGGATAATCTTTCCAAGTTGCAACTCTTCCTACCATCTTTAAAGTTGATTGCTTGTGTGTGCTTAACTCCTAAACCTTCCTCATTTGAAGTAATTGCTTTATTTAACATTATTTTTGTCTCCAGAATCACTCATTTGCTCTCCTGTGTCTGGTATGTTTTTTATATCTAAAATGTTAAGTTAAGCAGATAAAACTCATTTCCCAAGTTTGGAAAGAGAGGTGATCACAGTTTGCTGATGAACAAGGTAGTAAGGAACCCCTCAATACCTCAGAAGCGCATCACCAAGGGGACTTTATGAAAGAATGAGATTCCTAGGCTTCAGCTTAGGACTATTGGTATAGGATTTTTAGCTCTGGTTAACTGCATTTTATCAAACTCCCCACATGCAAAATCATGAGAACTGCAGAGCTTCAGCTTTGCAAAGAGGAATAGCTTCTTCTTTAGGCAATAATCAAGGCTCTCATAGAGTTTTTTTTTTTTTTCCTCCCCAAAATTTATTTATTTTTTTTTCTTCATTTATTTATTTATTTATTTATTTATTTTTAATTTTTTATTGTTGGTTGTTCAAAACATTACATAGTTCTTGATATATCATATTTCACACTTTGATTCAAGTGGGTTATGAACTCCCATTTTTACCCCATATACAGATTGCAGAATCACATCAGTTACACATCCATTGATTTACATATTGCCATACTAGTGTCTGTTGTGTTCTGCTGCCTTTCCTATCCTCTAATATCCCCTCTCCCCTCCCCTCCCCTCCCCTCCCCTCTTCTCTCTCTACCCCCTCTACTGTCATTCATTTCTCCCCCTTGTATTATTTTTCGCTTTCCCCTCACTTCCTCTTGTATGTACTTTTGTATAACCCTGAGGGTCTCCTTCCATTTCCATGCAATTTCCCTTCTGTCTCCCTTTCCCTACCACCTCTCATCCCTGTTTAATGTTAATCTTCTTCTCATGCTCTTCCTCCCTACTCTGTTGTTAGTTACTCTCCTTATATCAAAGAACATATTTGGCATTTGTTTTTTAGGGATTGGCTAGCTTCACTTAGCATAATCTGCTCTAATGCCATCCATTTCCCTGCAAATTCTATGATTTTGTCATTTTTTAATGCAGAGTAATACTCCATTGTGTATAAATGCCACATTTTTTTTATCCATTCGTCTATTGAAGGGCATCTAGGTTGGTTCCACAGTCTTGCTATTGTGAATTGTGCTGCTATGAACATCGATGTAGCAGTGTCCCTGTAGCATGCTCTTTTTAGGTCTTTAGGAAATAGACCAAGAAGGGGAATAGCTGGGTCAAATGGTGGCTCCAATCCCCGCTTTCCAAGAAATCTCCATACTGCTTTCCAAATTGGCTGCACCAATCTGCAGTCCCACCAGCAATGTACAAGTGTACCCTTTTCCCCACATCCTCTCCAGCACTTGTTGTTGTTTGACTTCATAATGGCTGCCAATCTTACTGGAGTGAGATGGTATCTTAGGGTGGTTTTGATTTGCATTTCTCTGACTGCTAGAGATGGTGAGCATTTTTTCATGTACTTGTTGATTGACTGTATGTCCTCCTCTGAGAAGTGTCTGTTCAGGTCCTTGGCCCATTTGTTGATTGGGTTGCTTGTTCTCTTATTGTCTAATTTTTGGAGTTCTTTGTATACTCTGGATATTAGGGCTCTATCTGAAGTGTGAGGAGTAAAGATTTGTTCCCAGGATGTAGGCTCCCTATTTACCTCTCTTATTGTTTCTTTTGCTGAGAAAAAACTTTTTAGTTTGAGTAAGTCCCATTTGTTGATTCTAGTTATTAACTTTTGTGCTATGGGTGTCCTATTGAGGAATTTGGAGCCCGACCCCACAGTATGTAGATCGTAGCCAACTTTTTCTTCTATCAGACGGCGTGTCTCTGATTTGATATCAAGCTCCTTGATCCATTTTGAATTAACTTTTGTGCATGGCGAGAGAAAGGGATTCAGTTTCATTTTGTTGCATATGGATTTCCAGTTTTCCCAGCACCATTTGTTGAAGATGCTATCCTTCCTCCATTGCATGCTTTTAGCCCCTTTATCAAATATAAGGTAGTTGTAGTTTTGTGGATTGGTTTCTGTGTCCTCTATTCTGTACCATTGGTCCACCCGCCTGTTTTGGTACCAGTACCATGCTGTTTTTGTTACTATTGCTCTGTAGTATAGTTTGAAGTCTGGTATCGCTATACCGCCTGATTCACACTTCCTGCTTAGCATTGTTTTTGCTATTCTGGGTCTTTTGTTTTTCCATATGAATTTCATGATTGCTTTCTCTATTTCTACAAGAAATGCCATTGGGATTTTGATTGGCATTGCATTAAACCTATAGAGAACTTTTGGTAATATCGCCATTTTGATGATGTTAGTTCTGCCTATCCAAGAACAGGGTATATTTTTCCATCTTCTAAGATCTTCTTCTATTTCTCTCTTTAGGGTTCTGTAGTTTTCATTGTATAAGTCTTTCACCTCTTTTGTTAGGTTGATTCCCAAGTATTTTATTTTTTTTGAAGATATTGTGAATGGAGTGGTTGTCCTCATTTCCATTTCAGAGGATTTGTTGCTGATATACAGGAATGCCTTTGATTTATGCGTGTTGATTTTATATCCTGCCACTTTGCTGAATTCATTTATTAGCTCTAATAGTTTCTTTGTAGACCCTTTTGGGTCTGCTAGGTATAGAATCATATCATCTGCAAATAGTGATAATTTAAGTTCTTCTTTTCCTATTTTGATGCCTTTAATTTCTTTCATCTGTCTAATTGCTCTGGCCAGTGTTTCGAGAACTATGTTGAACAGAAGTGGTGAGAGAGGGCATCCCTGTCTTGTTCCAGATTTTAGAGGGAATGCCTTCAATTTTTCTCCATTCAGAATGATGCTAGCCTGAGGCTTAGCATAGATAGCTTTTACAATATTGAGGTATGTTCCTGTTATCCCTAGTTTTTCTAGAGTTTTGAACATAAAGGGATGCTGTACTTTGTCGAATGCTTTTTCCGCATCTATCGAGATGATCATATGGTTCTCATTTTTAAGTCTATTGATGTGGTGAATAACATTTATTGATTTCCGTATATTGAACCAGCCTTGCATCCCAGGGATGAATCCTACTTGATCATCGTGCACAATTTTTTTGATATGTTTTTGTATCCAATTCATTAGCAAGGCTAAGGGTCTGTCAATTTTATTTATTTTTTCAAAGAACCAACTTTTAGTTTTGTCAATTTTTTCAATTGTTTCTTTTGTTTCGATTTCATTAATTTCAGCTCTGATTTTTATTATTTCTTGCCTTCTACTTCTTTTGCTGTTGTTTTGCTCTTCTTTTTCTAGGATTTTGAGATGAAGTATGAGATCATTTATTTGTTGGTTTTTTCTTTTGTTAAGGAATGAACTCCAAGCAATGAATTTTCCTCTTAGAACTGCTTTCAATGTGTCCCATAGATTCCGATATGTTGTGTCTGTGTTTTCATTTATCTCTAAGAATTTTTTAATTTCCTCCTTGATGTCTTCTATAACCCATTGATCATTCAGTAACCTATTGTTCATTCTCCAAGTGATGCATGATTTTTGCTTCCTTCTTTTATCATTGATTTTCAGTTTCAGTCCATTATGATCAGATAGGATGCATGGTATTATCTCTACTCCTTTATATTGTCTAAGAGTTGCACTGTGACATAATATATGATCTATTTTTGAGAAGGATCCATGTGCTGCTGAGAAAAAAAGTGTAACTGCTTGATGTTGGGTGATATATTCTATATATGTCAATTAAGTCTAGGTTATTAATTGTGTTATTGAGTTCTATAGTTTCCTTATTCAACTTTTGTTTGGAAGATCTGTCCAGTGGCGAGAGAGGTGTGTTGAAGTCTCCCATGATTATTGTATGGTGGTCTATTAGACTCTTGAACTTGAGAAGAGTTTGTTTGACGAACATAGCTGCACCATTGTTTGGGTCATAAATATTTATGATTGTTATGTCTTGTTGGTGTATGGTTCCCTTAAGCAGTATGTAGTGTCCCTCTTTATCCCTTTTGATTAACTTTGGCTTGAAATCTATTTTATTTGATATGAGTATGGACACTCCTGCTTGTGTCCGAAGTCCATATGAGTGATATGATTTTTCCCAACCTTTCACCTTCAGCCTATGTATGTCTTTTCCTATCAAATGCGTCTCCTGTAGGCAGCATATTGTTGGGTCTTGTTTTGTGATCCATTCTACTAGCCTGTGTCTCTTAATTGGTGAGTTTAAGCCATTAACATTTAGGGTTATTATTGAGATATGGGTTGTTCTTCCAGCCATATTTGTTTATTTAAGTTACTAAACATGGTTTGTTTTCCTCTTTGATTATCCCCCCCCCTTTACTGTCCTACCTCCCACTGTTGGTTTTCATTGTTATTTTCCATTTCCTCTTCCTGTAATGTTTTGGCAAGGATGTTTTGAAGAGATGGTTTTCTAGCTGCGAATTCTTTAAACTTTTGTTTATTGTGGAAGGTTTTAATTTCATCTTCCATCCTGAAGCTTAATTTCGCTGGATACACAATTCTTGGTTGGAACACATTTTCTTTCAGTGTTTGAAATATGTTATTCCAGGATCTTCTAGCTTTCAGAGTCTGTGTTGAAAGATCAGCTGTTATCCTGATTGGCTTACCCCTAAATGTGATCTGCTTCCTTTCTCTTGTAGCTTTTAAAATTCTCTCCTTATTCTGTATGTTGGGCATCTTCATTATAATGTGTCTAGGTGTGGATCTCTTATGATTTTGCACATTCGGCGTCCTGTAGGCTTCTAGGATTTGGGATTCTGTCTCATTCTTCAAGTCTGGGAAGTTTTCTCATATTATTTCATTGAATAGATTGCTCATTCCTTTGGTTTGGAGTTCTATACCTTCCTGTATCCCAATGACTCTTAAGTTTGGTCTCTTAATGTTATCCCATATTTCTTGGATGTTCTGCTCATGGTTTCTTAACAGTCTTGCTGAGCTGTCTACGTTCTTTTCAAGTTGAAATACTTTGTCTTCATTGTCTGATGTTCTATCTTCTAAGTATCTGCTGGTAGTATTCTCAGTTGAGTTTTTAAGTTGGTTTATTGCTTCCTGCATTTCTAGGATTTCTGTTTGTTTGTTTTTTATAACCTCTATCTCCCTGTATAGTTGATCCTTTGCTTCCTGGATTTGTTTGTGTAATTCATTGTCGAAGTGATCTTTCATTGTCTGATTTTGCTGTCTAATGTCTTCCTTGATACTCCAGATCATCTGAAGCATGTATATCCTGAATTCTTTATCTGACATTCCATCTGCTGCAGCTGTTACCTCTTCTAAAGTTGAGTTGACCTGCATTGCTTGTGGTCCTTTCTTTCCTTGTCTTTTCATACTGCTTGCATTTCTTTCTGCTTGGTGAAACTGCTGTGTTTTTGAAATTTTTTTTTCCCCCTATATATTTATATTGCTCTTGTATAGTTGAAAAGTCTCCCTTGCAGGGTTGGGTGGCGGTCTGCCTGGCGCGGGCGGCGGCTCTGCCCTGCACCTCCTACCATGCCCGCGGGCCGCTGGGCCTGATCTGCAGGTTGGTCGCAGGTCTGCCCACCTTGCGGGCACGGGTGGCGGCTCCGCTCCGCCCCCACTCCAATTGGGGTCACGCAACCACCACATGGCGAGCCGCTGGGCCTGCTCCGGGCACGGGCGGTGGCCCAGCGCCTCCCCTCTGGCTTGACGACAAAGGGAGAGAGACTCGGGTGTCTGTGACTCACCCTCCCTACCAGGAGACGAACTGTTTCTGTTGCCGTTGGTATTGATGAAGTTCTCTCCTCTGCTGCTTTCTGATGACATCAGATCTCTGCCATGTAGGTGTCCCATGAGAATGGCAGCATTTCGTTCCCTTTGACGGGTGACCAAAGCAATGGGTGAGTCCTGACCGGCCCTCACAGGCCCCGTCTCAGTCCTGTTGCCACTGCCCACAAAGGCTCGGTTGGTATTTACCTCCACAGTACTCAGCAGGACCCAGACCGAGAAGCAGTTTCCGCGGGCTCCTTAGCCCTGGGCCAGAGCAGTACCGGGAGCCGGAACTCGGCCGCTCCATGCTCGGTGTATGCTCTGATAAGAGCAGGCTCCAAGAAGCAGTTTCCGCAGTTTATTTAGCACTGAGCCTCAGTAATTTGTCTGCAAGCCGCAGGTGAATGGCAGCCTGAAATTACCTGTTCTATGGCTGAATGAGCTGCAGTCAGTCGAAAACAGGGATGGTGACGTCAGCTCTCCAAGATGGTGTCTGCTGGCCTCCTCTGTGGTCTGACCGGTTTGGAGAACTGAATTGGACCGCTTCCTTCCCCTGTCTCAAACCCAGAATTCAGCACTTAGTATGGTAATTGCACAGCTGGCAGAAGCCTGCGAAAACTGCAGCGCTGTATCCCTGCATCGCTACCTCCTCGTTTCCCAGCGCGCGCTGCAGACTCTAGCCGCCGGGCGATTTGCTGAATAAGCAGTGTGACCCTCCGTGCGGACAAATCTCTCGCGTTTGAGCCCCCGTAGCCGATCCTCGTGCGATGGAAATCCTTCCTCCAGGTTCCGGAGCACCCCCTCTCATAGAGTTTTTACAGTGGTGTAACACACGCCCAGATAGTCTCTCTGCATTACTATCTTTTTCACTATTTGTATTGCAGATGTAATTACTTTCATTTGGAAAAGCATAAGTATGCTTCACCCAAATGTTGTACATG
This sequence comes from Marmota monax, assembly GCF_021218885.2. NCBI lineage: Eukaryota > Metazoa > Chordata > Mammalia > Rodentia > Sciuridae > Marmota > Marmota monax. Next base: position 3,816,936 of record NW_026695198.1, on the reverse strand, counting down.
ACTAATTAGCTACAGAGAGATTAATTCTATAAAACTTAAAGATTGTCTACAGATTTGAAAGGAGAAATGTGACATAGTGATAGAGTATTTTCCAAACAAACATGTTTTTTAGTTGAAATGGAATTAACCAGTGAGTTACAAATTGTTGAAACTTTCAAATACGTGTGAGTAAAATTAATTCACCTCCACAGATACCCAAACTCTCATTTCAGACCTACCCTTGCTTTTAAAACAAAACCTGCTTTACTTTTGTTTGGAATCCTTATTGCTTTGGTATCCAGAATTCAGCATCAATTGAGACTTTACATTCACTGTCAAAGACTCTCAAATGTGCTCTTAACTCAAGACTTATCATGAGTAGCAGCCAAACATACAAAGGTAGAAAGTAGAAGGAAGTTTATACTGTTTATTTGTTGACAATAAAGAACAATATGGCCTACTTCCAGAATTTTAAGTAGGACCAGCAGTAACAGAAAATAAATGGGTATGTAAAATCCAAGTAGGATGAAAACACTGCAAAGTAAAATGAGCAGTTTAATAGTTTTCTCTGTTTTGTTTTTTTTTTTCAAAACGAAATTTAGTTCGAAATTTACATTCAAGTATCTCCCTAAAGGTGCTTCTTAAGATCACACAAATATTTTCAAAGGTAGTTTATTGAAAATAAAATATCATTCTTCCTTGCAAAAGAACTTCAAAATCCTATTCTTTGCAGCAAGTCGACATACAAATGATAATTCAGCCAATTTCTCATTCATTAATTTGAAAACCTCTGGAAGGCATATGAAAGAATTTATGAAGTTTGCAATTTATGTATGAAGTTTACATTCCAATTGACTATTAATTAAATAATTACTAGAGTGCAAAGGATTTAATATATTTTTGGCTTACAACCAGGAGGGAAACAAACTCTAATACACCTGATTGAAAATGATGAAGTAAAGCCATTCTATCTAAAATACTTAGAGAAATCTATAACAAAATTCATTTTTTTCTGAATAAATGAAATAAATGTTTTATTATCGTAAATTTAATTAACTATATTTAAATATTGTATAAAAGCCATTTTTGAAACCCCTCATTAGAAAAACATCAGATGCTTTTATCTTATTTAATCTTTTGAGAACCAAAATTATACTTTAGTGGGAAAAGTTTTTCCAACACCAGAACTGAAATATGTTCTTTGTAATTTATTGAGTCAGAGGATGCACTCCTTTTTTTTCTAAATCTTGAATATAAAAATAGTTCTAGGAAGATCATTAAAAAAATTAAAGAAGAATTTTTCAAACAATAGCAGTGCATTCACCCATCTGGTACTCGAGGTGGGAAGGCAATGACAGGGTAAAACTTATCTACTTTGTTGGTTTGAGAATTATTTCAAGAACAGGAGACAGCTGTGAGGCCATGCTCCACGGGACTCAGTCCTCCTAAGAACTCCAAGAGATGGGAGATTACTCTCTATGCATGATGGCATGCACTGTGATTTTGGACAATTCATAATCACCTTTAGGGATTGTAAGGGGAGAGCGCATAACTCCCAAACACCACCATTTTTTATCCTGGACTTAGTTAAAAACAAACAATATCAACAATTTGTACTCCACATAGAAAATGATGAACCCTCCCAAAGTGGCTGTCTCTTACAACAGTCTAGCAGGAAAGTGGAGACACCATGAGACAGTGGTAAATTACCCTGTTTTCTGCCCAGAGGATCTTCACAAAACTGGCTGCTTCTCAGACTCTTTCATGATTTCAGCCCAATAACATGGTCTCACCAGTCCTTTTCTAACTACATCAGTGAAAGCAGCCCTCCCTTCACTTTTGCCCTGTCATAATCTTCAACAAAACTCATTGTTTTATTGCCTTCACAGCATTTATCCCTACTGTATAATATTCTCTTTCTTTTTTTTTGTATTGAAATACTTGATTGCTTAATTCTTCCTAATGAAATATAACATTTCTTGAGTTAGTGACCATCACTGGCCAAAGAACCATTGTCAAGCATGTGACAAATATGCATCAATATTGTCAGAGGCTGGGTATGGAATGTTGATCAAAGCCTGACTTCTGACTTCAAGTAGTATACAATGTAGTATGTAAAACCTATATTAATGTAGTTAGGTAAAATGTGTGTGTGTGTGTGTGTGTGTGTGTTCACAGTGGAGGATCATTAGACTAGTGCTTTATAAAGATGATTATGACTACTCTGTAAAGAATATCTATTTGGCAAAAGATAAAAATAGTGCGGGTCGACCATGTAAGAGGTTATGGCAGAAATGATGGAAGTTTGAATCCAGGTAGTACTGATCAGAAAGGAAATAACTAAATGTATCGCAGAAATATCAAGAAATATAGTTGAAAAAACTCACTTCTGGATTGGATATGAAGGATAGATTTCACTTGCTTTAGTTGATGACATAATATTGCCCTTCTCTGAGGGAAAATATTGTAAGGAGACATTGTAAGGTGTTAAGATCGTGATCTTTGGCTTTGATAGGTTAGGAGATTTCATAATCAGCTTTCATGAATTTTGATTTTACATTTCTTGAATTTGTATGAAGTATTTATCCATATACTACTCAATCTAACCATTTATTCTTTAAAATAATTTTGGTCATTATGTGGAATTCTGCTGTTTTGTTTTATGCAACATAATGCATAAAGCCTTAAGTATTCCTAAATTCCAATTGGAGAATTTTCACTCTAGTTAAAATTGATTAGTTGATTGATGGCAGTTTTATCTGTAAGGAACGTGATATTAATAACTTGAAACCTAGTATCAAGACCATATGTCAAAAAGAAAAGATATTTATAATGTAACAGTATCTAAACTGGAATTGTCAAAACCTGTTACATTTAATATAGACATCAATTCAAATAACCTTTCATAACATCATATTAGAATGATCACTGAGCATCACTAGGCATTTGGAGCTATGATACCTCTCTAATGTATTTAGCCTTCACTGTTGATTATCTACCCAACAGATAGTAAAGCCATGTAGGGGTGTTTTAACTAGGATTATGCTGATATCTGTATATGATAGATATTTTTTTAAAGGCAGCACCAATATGTATTTTAATTCATTAGGAGAAATTATCCATAGTTAATCAGAAGACATTTTGTTTTCAGTTTCTCATCCTAATTCTGCAGAAACTCAAATCATGTTGAGTTCACTTTGATGTTACTTTCCAGAAAGATTCTTTATATCTCTGCAGACTACACATATCAATCCTCACATTTACACACAATTTGTGTGTGTGTGTGTGTATAAACACATAATCATTCTAAAATGCTGAATAACTAATGTTCATGTTATGATTGATGTGAACTCATGTAAAATTCAACTACTTTAAATAACTTTCTGAAACAGCAACACTAGTCTAAACTAATATAAATGCCACTTTTTAACATGTTATAAATACTACAAATACACCCTCTTGCACTCTCCAAGAAATAATTTAAGAAATGTTATCTTTCTGAGTAAACAAAAGTAAATACCAATTTGTGAACCTATTTTAGGAAAGCCATCAAATCACCTAAACAAGCAAACTGTTCAAACACATACCGAGTGGTTAAGGAAACAAGAATTTGTTGATAATATATAAAGTGAAAACAAAACCTCCCACCATTTACCATTTTGTTTCATCATATTAAACCTCTCACTTTAAGAAAACCAGCTTTAATCGTTGTGATTTAATTTTAGACTAAAACTAAGTATATACACTCCAAATATTTAATCTGCCTCAATAAATATATAAAAAATACATATGCCAGCAATCACTGGAAAAACTGTAGAGTGTAAACAATGATATGGGCCAAAGTGATATTTCAATTCTTTCATTAAAAGGGAGGTAGCTCAATAGTAAAACACTTGTCTAGCATGTGTACTGCAGAACTAAAAGAAAAAAAAATAGAGACAAAACTGCGAGATGCATTTCCCATTTGGAAAGAGTAAATGATCACTCAGTAGTGTCCATCAGTGCAAATGATTAGTCTGTCATAGTTTACCAGGATTCTGTGTTTGGGTAGCAACATGATTCTATTGACAATCAATTGTGCTCTGCTGGATGTTTAATGCAACATTAACCAAATGACTATAGTGACATCCATCTCTGAGTTCAGTATCCCAACACATAAGCCTCACATCTTTCATTAAAAATATTTTCAAGCAGTATATAGAAACTTTTCAAGTGAAACTCATGAACTATTTTTCCCTACACAATACTGAGAAACTAAGGAATATCATACTCAATATAGGGAATATACACTTTCAGAAAATTTATTCCAGTGGTTTTATTATTTTATTATTTCCTATTAATACAAAAAAAGTCATATTATATAATTTGAAGTAAAATATATGAAGAAAAATTAAACATATTCACAATCCCAAATCCAGAAATGACCACTGCTAGCATTTTGACCTAGTTTCTTCCAATCTACTTTATCCATTTGTAATCAGTAATACAATTAAAATCATACCACATAGTTTTTATTATCTCACTTTTTTATTAATATTGTGTTATAATTTCCCATGTTGTTAAATATTATTTAAATCAAGAATTTTAAACTCTATACTACAAACCAATTGGTTAGATGTATGGTACTATATTTAATAGGTAATATATTTACCTCTGAAGAAGCATAGAGGCTTCTTCAGTTTTAAGGCATTATAACATAGAGCAGATACAAAAAGAGTCTAAATTAAATTTCTAGATAAAAATAATATAGATAATGAAGGGACTATTTTAGCTAAGTCACTGCATTTGGAGACTCATTACTTTAAAAAGGTGAACATATCTAAAGGCAGGTTTTTAAATGTTCTCCATGTCGCTGGTGCCACTTGCTGTGATAGTGTTGAGGAAAATGCCTAAATTTCTGCAATGAGCAGCTTCTGTGATATTGTCTCAGAAATGAGATCTCAGGTAGGTTTTGTCTTCTTACAATAGGGAAGAATCCTCTGGAATAGCTGGCATGCTGAGCGTAAGGGTTCACGTCTGTAGCACCACAGCAGGAAGAGATCTTGATTGTCAGAATCAACTGTGAGTGCTGTATAAAATAGTTAGTTATCACCATGATGTTCATCGACTGGCAAAACATGAATGATTAGCTGTGAAATGCTTATTCATAATGTAGGTTGCCTCTATGGTCAAAGTAAAATGGAGAAATAAATGAAACACTAGATAATTTAATAATCAATATCAATAAACTTGATAAAGATTTAAAAATCCTTTTAATAAATAACTCCAAATTGTTTTTAAAAAACATTTCAAATATTGATTCTATTTAATATTTGGCAAATTCAACAAGACCGTTGGGTTTTAACTTTGGAGTATATGAACTGCATTATTATGTTCTTTTTATTCCACTTTGAATTGAGTTATTAAAGTTTCTAAAATCCAAAACAATCACGTTTTAAAAAATGAGAATAACATGTGCACTATTCAGTGTGTTAGAGTTCAAAGTGTCTGAAAAAGCCTGTGTGCAAACCCACCAATTCAATCTACCTAGTAATTGGCACCATGCAGAGGCTAATCAAAATCTACAGTACAATTAAACAAGGCTATCTAGGACAGCAACTAGATAATGGTTACTCTGCTCCTGAAGGAATTAGAAAAACAAATTTAGAACCTTGCCTCTGGTTCCCAGTCTATTCCCCCTGAACAATTATACAAATTGGCATATGACTTTTCGATCCCTCTTCAGTGATTGAATTAGGAGGAGTGCTTGTGTTCTCATTGACAGTTATTTGAAAGAGGGAAACAGCTGTGTGCAACATCACCTTCCCTTGGGTGCTTCCTAACAAAGACTCAGTGTCTCCAAGAAAGAAGTGTATGTTACCCTTATTGATTACATGACAGTTACTATGGGCTTTGCTTTGTTCACAAAGTAAGAAATACCCTCATCAGAAAAAAAAAAAAAAAAAAAAAAACAGAAACTCACCCACTAGAAGATAAATCTTTGTTTCTCACATTTGAAAGCCCAGATTCAGAATGGAAAAAAGATTTAAACCACCAGGTGGATTCTGCCATTTCAGGTAATCCTATCAAATAAACTTTTAATTATTCCATTATCAAATGAATTTGAGAGATTAAAAGTAAAGGAAAACAATGAGGGTAACACTGATAAGAAATAAATTAAGTACCTTGAAGAGGCCTGTCGTCATCTATTAAATTAACAGAATCAGAGCTAGTTAAGGAACTAACTAAAGAAATACTGGACTCTAGGAAACAAAAATAAAAACAGAAATAAATAACAGGCAAAAAGACAAGCACAGCATATCATGAATATATATGTGTGTGTGTGTGTGTATATATATATATATATATATATATATATATATATATAAATAATTTATTTTTTTTATCAAGAACATAGTTTGAAATCATTGTATCCTGATCATGAAATCACAAGTTGAAAAATTAATCAAATTCTCAACGAAAAAATTTCTACTAATTAGGTCTATTAATTTTCATGGTGGACAACTCTCACTCACCATTGATAGAGATGTTGAATTTAAAATATCTTATAACAAAGAAAACATTTGGCATTTGTTTTTTAGGGATTGGATAGCTTCACTTAGCATAATTTGTTCTAATGCCATCCATTCCCCTGCAAATTCTATGATTTTGTCATTTTTTAATGCAGAGTAATACTCCATTGTGTATAAATGCCACATTTTTTTATCCATTCATCTATTGAAGGGCATCTAGGTTGGTTCCACAGTCTTGCTATTGTGAATTGTGCTGCTATGAACATCGATGTAGCAGTGTCCCTGTAGCATGCTCTTTTTAGGTCTTTAGGGAATAGACCAAGAAGGGGAATAGCTGGGTCAAATGGTGGCTCCAATCCCAGCTTTCCAAGAAATCTCCATACTGCTTTCCAAATTGGCTGCACCAATTTGCAGTCCCACCAGCAATGTACAAGTGTACCCTTTTCCCCACATCCTCGCCAGCACTTGTTGTTGTTTGACTTCTTAATGGCTGCCAATCTTACTGGAGTGAGATGGTATCTTAGGGTGGTTATGATTTGCATTTCTCTGACTGCTAGAGATGCTAAGTGAAGCTAGCCAATCCCTAAAAAACAAATGCCGAATGTTTTCTTTGATATAAGGAGAGTAACTAAGAACAGAGTTGGGAGGAAGAGCATGAGAAGAAGATTAACATTAAACAGGGATGAGAGGTGGGAGGGAAAAGGAAAGAGAAGGGAAATTGCATGGAAATGGAAGGAGACCCTCATGGTTATACGAAATTACATACAAGAGGAAGTGAGGGGAAAGGGGAAAAAAAACAAGGGGGAGAAATGAATTACAGTAGATGGGGTAGAGAGAGAAGATGGGAGGGGAGGGGAGGGGGGATAGTAGAGGATAGGAAAGGCAGCAGAATACAACAGACACTAGTACAGCAATATGTAAAACAGTGGATGTGTAACCCATGTGATGCTGCAATCTGTATACGGGGTAAAAATGGGAGTTCATAACCCACTGGAATCAAAGTGTGAAATATGATTTGTCAAGAACTATGTAATGTTTTGAACAACCAACAATAAAAATTAAAGAAAAAAAAATAAAATAAATAAAATATCTTATAAATGTCAAATTCAAAAGCTAAGAATTACAAAATCAAGAATGAATAGCATTGTACTACATAGTAAATATTACAGATGTATATTTTTAAAATCCCCAAATTACCAAATTTAGAAAGTAAGAAATTATAAGAACATTTTGTTTGTCTTTTAACACTTATATTTTAAAGCAGTAAATCTATTAAAAGAGCAGACTATAAAAATAACTTCTGTTGATAAAGAAAGAAACACTCAGTAGACGGGCATAGTTTAAACATTTTTTTGTAAAAACAATAAATCCTTAGATGTTTCTCATTCTTAAGCTATAAACAATCCTTGAAATGACTTTTTCATAGATTGCCTGCATAGATAATTTTACTAAATGTCAATTTGATTCTGAAATGCTCTTTTCATTTTATGAAATTTCTCAGACTTTTCAGGATGGTCAAATTTTCTTTTCAGCCATGAATATGTAGGATAGATAGCTAGACTAAAAAATGAGACTGGGTAGATAGATGCTGACCTGTCATCCACTGCAGGGAATGCAAAGTAGAAAATCTTTGAACCAGACTCATACTATTCCCTCTTTTCTAAGGAATTAAGTGATATTTTGTTCATGAAAAATTATTGATTTTTAATTAATAACGTACTCTATGAAATCTCAATCAATACAGATGCCACTTTTTTTTTTTTTTTTGCTTTTTGATACTGCGGATTGAACTCAGGAGCACTTGACCACTGAGCCACATCCCCAGCTCTATTTGGCATTTTATTTAGAGACAGGGTCTCACTGAGTTGCTTAGTGTCTCGCTTTTGCTGAGGCTGGCTTTGAACTCATGATCCTCCTGCCTCAGCCTCCTGAGCTGCTGGGATTACAGGCATGCACCTCTGTGCCCGTCCTACATACATGTCAAATTTAAAGTGGTATAAATGCCAAATTTAAAAAACTTAGGAAGTACAAAATCAAAAATGAACACTATTGTTCTAACTTAGAAATATTACAGATGCCTACTTTAAAATACTACAAAATTACCAAAATTAGAAAGTAAGAAGTTAAACTATACTCATGAACCAAAAGCTGACTTTCACTTGTTTGTAAGAGTTGGAGGCCTTATCAGTGTATCATGGCCAAAGCAAAGATATGAGCCTGGGCAGCACTAGTTCCAGGAACCACCTGTCTTCTGAAGCTGTTCCTTCACTGTCAGCAACACTGTCAGCTCCCTCCCTTAAGTTCTGACCATGAAGTACTGGCCAACAGCACCCCGCAGTCACACTTCTCATCACATTCTCCGGGAATATTCTCTAGTGATAATACAACTTACTTCGGTAATACTGATTTTGGGCCAGAAGACATCCAATGGAAGGTACTGAAGCCATGGTTTGTTGCTTGAGAGATCCAGAGGCTGAGAGCAGCAATCTGAGAAAAAATAACCAGAAAAGAGATGTTGATAAATAAATGGAGTTTCCTTTTCCCTTTTACATGTGAATATTATGTTGCAAAGTGAAATCATTTACCATGTAATAAATATCTGAAGAAGGATTTTAACAATTTACCTGGAATTGCAATTAAATAGACTACAATAAACAAAACAAGATGCAATTAACTAGTATATTTAGTTGGAAAAAAAAACCCTTCATATTCAACTACAAATGGTGCAAACACAATTTACTCTGTCTGAAACAAACCAAAGGCTCAGAAAAAAAAATAAAAGTGTTAACACAGCCATGGTGCAATAACTCACATATTTGTTTTCTCCAATTTGATCTTCTAAAAATATGTAGTTTTTAAAGTTTCTTCAGAAAACGCACATTCTGAAAGCAGCACCACGGTGACAGATGATGTGGTCGAGAATCTGTGAGCAACCTTATATTTAGAAGCCCAAGCTGGCTGGTGCCTGAACTATTGGTAATTTGAGGTGAGGTGGCATACAGCCAGACAAAGGCAATGACTGAATGCTCTCTGCCGGTCTCCGCCCTCCAGCAGTCCAAAGGACCTTTGGACTTGTCAGCATGACAAGTTTCACTGCAAGCATAGGGAAGCATTTGGCCTTGACCCTGTTTGGGACTCACTCTCTTTAATGTCACATCTTTTAACTAACTTCTGATTCTCTGGAGGTAACTAATGTCCATGTATCTCTTCCACCGTAGGTATAATCACATACTCTACCAAAGGCACCAAGCTGGACAAAACTGGGGATGTGGTGGATTGTCTGCGGTCTAGCTGGGGAGACTGAACATACATATCCACAGGCATAATGAAGCAAGGCAGAATCATAGGTCACAGGAGAACAATAAAAAACTCTTCAGATTTGGAGACTTTCAGGGAAAGGGGTATATACAGTGGAACTGGATAAATGGACAGATAGTTAGAATTCCAGAGGGAATGACAAGACAGAAATCATGGATAATGTAGCGAAATTTATGACATTGTATCATTATTTATTGAAGCAGAAACTTTTATTCGAATGTTAGAAATTTTCTTATGTCGAAAATTTTGCCATCTGATAGATCCATTTGATTGAAGGATCAAATCTTGGCTCCCCTTTATATTGAGGAGTAATCATTTCAATTACTGCTTCAAATTATTTGGTGTTCTTAGTTTTTCTCATGTAGTTTTTCTTAAATCAACTTTGGTAATGTATACATTGCTATAAAATCATTGATGGCGGCTACTTTTTCAAATGAATGCTAAACAATCATTGTAGTTTATCCATATGTTTTTTTTTTTAATATTGACTATACAAACAGAAAAGGGGAAAATACTTCATTGTCTCATTTACATGTGGAATCTAAATAATATGTATATATGTAACAAACAAATGATTTATCAATAGTCAGAGAAAAGGAGGAAATTGGAAGATGCTGGCCAAAGCATAAAAGGTTGCAATTTTGTTTTGTAGAGTAAGAGTAGAAATCTAACATTGAACATGAACTATATAGTCAATACTACTGTAATGTATTCTGGAAATTTGCCATCAGAGTAGATTCCAGTGTCTTGTTTCTTTCTTTCTCTCACTCACACATATGTGTTTGTGCACACACACACAAAGGTGTTTTTTTTTTCAAATATCAATGTGAAAAGATTGATATGGTAATTTGCTTGACAGTAGTAATAATTTCAATACATACACGTATATCAAAACAGCACATCAGCCTCACACAGTGACACATGCCTGTAATACCTGAAAACTTGGAAGCCAAGGCACGAGGACTGCAATTTGGAGGTCAGCCTCTACAACTTAGCATAACCCTGTCTTAAAAATAAAATAATAAGGAAAATGAGCTTGAGGATGCAGTTCAGAAGTAAAGCTCCCCTGAGTTTAATCCCCAGTACCATACACACACACACATACACACAAATCATGTCATATACCTTAAATGTATCTAAATGTGCATGTGTAAATGTAATGAAAACAATAAACATGTGAAAATGTTATGTAAAAATGTTACAGAATGTACATAAAATTATATATAATATAAACAAATACTCCATCTGGATATGTTTATTTAGTTTCCTCTTCCATTTTTCCTGATTTCGCTACAGATTCAAATACTAAATTATATTTTTCAATGGAATATTTGGTATTATCTTTTGTCTCTTGGTTCTCCCTGTCATTATTTTCTGTCTTACTTTTATTGTTCCTTTTAAATACTTTAAAATTGTTTTTATGGCCATCTATCCATCTATTTCAAAATATTCTGTCACAGCCTTTATGACTTTTTTTTTTTTTGTATTGGGTGTTAAATCCAGGCACATTGCCACTGAGCTACATCCCCATGCCTTTTATTATTATTTTTTTAAGATTTTGAGATAAAATCTCACTAAATTGCCCAGGCTCTCCTAGAACTTGTGATCCTCCTGTCTCAGCCTCCTGAGAATATGGGATTACAGGTGTGCACCATTGTTAGAATTGTTTAGGAATGCTTTATTTTATCCAAAGTTATAAAGATTCTTAGAGTTCTCTCAGATGATTTTTAAATCTACCACATTGTCATAGAAGAATGCGTGATTTTTATTTGTTCTTTGAAATAGTTTTTGGAACTAACTTTTGGTGCAGTTGGTAATTAACAAATTTTCTTCATTTACCACATTCTGTGTTCACTTGATTGTATTATTTAATTTTGTTAAAGAAATAATCCATATACTTACCAATGACTTATCACTTGCTCTCCAAGTTTCAATCATGAGTACATTATACAATTCTATAACTTTTTATTTGCTTAATTTTAAGCTTTGATGTATACATAAAAATCATGATTAGAACACCTTCTGAATCGTTCCTTTTATCTTCCTTATTAGCACTAATTTTATTTTTGTGATGTTTTTCTACTCTAATGTTGTTGTTTTTTTATAAGTAGTAAAAAGTATATCTTTTTGCATCTCTTTGTTTTTAACTTGTTCTATTTGAGGAGTCACATAAATACCATTACATTTTGAATGTGTTTCTCTCACTGTATCTCTTTCTTTACATAAAGTCTGTTCATATTTTTGGGGATTACTCTCATATTTTTATTTCCTTCTGACATCTTATTCTCTGGTTTCCATATAACCACATCTTTCTTTTTACTTTATTAGCTTTTGTTAATGTATTTAATTAAAGGGTATTTTATAGATCTTTATTTCTCTCCTCTTTGAGAAACAATATACAGTATTTTAGTATTGTTCTTTCAGTGGGCATTCTTATTTTATAATACCATAGGCCTTGGCTATGATTTAGTCTTAACTAACCTATTCATCAGTCACACTGCTTTTGTCTTACTTATTTTTTATAAATCCAGTACTGTGCAAGAAATGTACATTCTATCCAATGTACATTCATCTTCTTTTTCATTCTGGAAATTCTTAGTTGCTTTACTTTAAATGTTTCTTTTCCCTGTACTAATTTGTTAGATCCACAACAATTCTTCATAAACATGTACCCACAGCGGCGAATGAAACAAACATGGATTTTTTTGTGCACATGTTTGCAGGTGAGCTGAAGGGACTCTCTTTCAGAGAACCCCTGTAGGTTGGCTGGAACTTGGCTGAACCAGACTAATTGGAGTCAGCTCTATGTGCCCGTCATTTTGCTCTGAGAACAGCAAGCAAGCAAGAAAACCTATTGCATATTTTCTACCTGGGATTGCATTGAGACTCCCAGAGGAGTCATTGGTAATATGAAATGACATTTTAGTTCTGCATCTGAAACTATCACTTCATCCCATCCTCCAATGAACAGATCATAGATCTGAAGAAATCATATGCCTAAAGTCAACATTAATGAAGTAGGAAAGTGTGCTACTCCCAAGAAGGGCTGGGGGTAAGAGGAGAAATACATATTTGCTGAAAAATAATTTAATCTATGACACCCATCATGTCTCCCGTTTTTTGTCACTAGTTCTCAAATTAAATAGGTATTTGGACTCTTTCTATATAATTCTGACATTTCCACCACATACATATGTGTAAATACGTTAAAATTGTATAAGAATATAAATTTAGATAGTCTAAATTTTGTCATTTGTACTGTATTCTGAATTAACCCTACAGTATTTCTTCCTGTTTGATATTTTTCTATGTCCAACCTAATATATATCATGTAGATTAATTTTTATTTTAGTGATACTATTTTTTAGTATTATTTCTCTTCATTTTTCTCTAAAGCCATCAATTCTAATTTTCTTGCCTTTTTACCATAATTATTTTATTTATTTCTCCATTCTCAATATGGTTATTGTGAAGTCTTGGATTAACTGCTCCACAAAGTTAGTTTCATAAATTTTATGTCACAACTGTTAATCTGTTGGCTGTCTTTCTTAGCATTAGATTTCTCTTACAAGTTTCAGACTGTTGGTTTTTAGGATCACTTTTGAGAATTAGACATAGGTATACTATTCTCCCTTTCTCTGCACCCCCTACCCCAATTCTCAATGCCTCCACCAGCTCTTGTGTCTAGTGGAATTGTCGTTTTCAGGCATCCTTCTCACCTGACCCAGCTTTAATATTTTTCAATTATAACACTACTTACGTTGCACTGAGTCATTTGTTTATTTCACATATTAGGTTACAAACTACTCAAAGATATAGACTCTTGTTTGCTTCTGCTTCAGCAATGCCTGCACAAAACACAGCATACATAGTCATTTATGTCTAAAAATGCAAAATAATCAAAACATTCTTTTTGTGGTCATAAGGATTACATTCTTGGCTAATAATGAAAATGTTGTAATAGAGCTTAGATTTCCTTGCTATATCTGACCTAATTTGATGAACTTTTACCTGATTACTGATTCACAGTGTTTTTATTTCTTTTTTTTTTTACATCTGAGAACTTAAAATAATTACAATCGCATTTTCATCGAGCCTTTTGCCCTAGAATTAATTTCACTCACATTTCTCCTTAATGGTAACAAGAAGAGAGTGTCTGTCCGATTTGACATACTGAAAACCAGCAGGAGCCACAGCCATTGTGCACGTTTCTGCTCAGACAAGTCACAAGATGATTTCTAAATGCACTTCCTTAAGTTGAGAAAGATAAGTTTAAAAAAAAAGAGTAAGTAATAATTAAAAGAGAAATGGAAGTTTTTTGAAAGGTAATCTATTTATCACATGTAAGATACTATTACCCTTTCTAACTTTATTGGCATGCAATGCAAGAGTAAATAGATATCAGACTGCTATTTTCCAGAGCATGGAAATTCATGGCATGAACAACAGTTAAGCTTGCAGATAATTCATCATTACCCTGTACTGTCACAGACAATTGGCCAAGTGTGCAGTAGGAGATCAATATCCAACTGCACTCATAGTCTTAAAACTGTCCAATCTGGAATTATAAAAATCTGAGTGTGCACACAAGATGTCAAGAATTTTAAATATATGGTAATATCTAATAAATGTTCCATGTTAAGCATAGTTTGTCACAGCTAATAACTAATTCTGCAAATGAATATGTGTAGCAGGTGCTTTGAAAAAGTATGACAATCTGCTTTGAAATGCTGTTTTATATCAAAAAAATTGTGAAGAAAATTAGCAACAATTAGTCATAGAATATCTCAGAGTCTCTTCAAGCTGTCTATAAAATGGGAATAATAATATCTAATTTTATCTGAAATCCATTCTAGTTCCAATACACATAATTCAACAATTTGCATTTTATATTTTTTTGAATTATGTAGGCAGTTTCTTCAACTTTCCATGGGGTTCCAACCTGATGAACCCATCATAAGTTGAAAAATATCATGAATCAAAAATGCATCTACACCTAACCTTCCACTCATCCTAGCTTAGCCACATAGTATACCAGAGAGTATCAGTTTCAGCCTGGTGATCATGTGGCTAACTAACAGGAAGCTGCAACTTGTTGTCTCTGCCCAGGATTTCAAAATAACAGCAGCACACAGCATATTGCTATCCCAGGAAAACATCCAAATTCATAATTCAAAGCATGGTTTCTACTTAGTGCACATCACTTTTGTATAATGTTGAAAAATTGTAAGTTGTACCATCAGAAGTCAGGGATGGTTTATATAGTCTGCCAATCAATTCTTATCATTGTACTCAACAACAACAACAAAAAGTTGCATCGAGAACCATGAACCAGTTTGTTGGAAGGATTGTAGTCAGTTTGCAAGATCAGTAGGAAACATAGGGAATTATTATCTGATAAGTAAGATTCTCCAAAGGAGAGACCAGCAGTTTACAGGGTGTCCTCTGGACAATTAATCCCTTGGGCCTGGACATAGGAGGAGGTGCACCCATCCTGAGATAATCATGACCTAAGGAGATAAAATTACCGCAGCTGCATTCCCAAGAATCAGACTGTTGACTGTGCTAGATGACCTCAAAAACACAGGTAGCCCCAAACATTCTGCCTTTTAACATGGTTAGTTCTTTACCGAGAAATTTGCTATAATCCTATAGGAATGCAGAGTACAGCAACGTAGTTCTATAATATGTATCACAAACCTGACTCTCATGCCTCTTGAGGAAGGAGAGACTGGAGCTTTGGAATGCCTTTTCTACATCCTGTTTTCCAACCCCTGCTATGTGATCTTATGAATGCTGCTTTAAGAGCTATTGCAATTGTGGAGAACCACTCAGAAGGAACTAGTCTTAGAACGTGTCAAGGAATTAAATATATGTCAGTAGAGAATCGTCTGCCAAGACATAACCACAAGCAGAAGACAATGAAGACCTTCTATGACCCATTCTCCAACACGAATTCCCCCAGTAAGAAAGATCTGCTCTGATAGACCTAGACCATGTGACTGAACCTAGCTGCACAATTATACAAAATACATATATTTGTAACAAAATCACTGTCTTCAAGTTGTGTTATCTCTTCTTAATATTCATTTAGCACAGTTCAGCCAATTACAAATTGCATTTCTCAATCTCCCCTGCAATAGGAATTTCTGGGCTAGTGAAATGCGGTGAACAAGTCGCTCATCTTCAAAGTCATTTCTTTGGAGAACAAGCCAGTTGGCTTATAAGTATAAGCCTTTTTGCTTACTAGCTGGAAAATGGTAACAATTGAAATCATCTCAGAAACCATGCTATTAGAATTGCTATGCAAACAGAAAATTTTTGGAAATCCCCCAACAAATATAGAATCCTGCAAGTTTTTATAGGAGCCACATAGTAAAATTAAATGCCACCTACCATCAATGCATTTTTCTGTCTTTAAGAATAACACTGATATCAGTCATTTCTTTCAAAAGGCAAGTTTTAAAAAATTAACTATCTTGGTTATGGAGTTGGGGGAGATATGGCGTGGCAAGGAGATTCCTCTGGGCCTTTTATATGGCTGTCACTTCTATACCATCACAGGACAATGACTCCTATGATGTTTCTGCCAACTACTGATTGTGTCAACTTGATTTTTACATTTAAGGACCAGGGAAATGAGGGTTAGACTTGTTAGATAGGACAAGTGTCAGCCAAACCTGGTTCAGGGCTCCACTGATTATCTGCATCCCATAAACTCCTCTCTAACAAAGAAGTCATGACAACAGTTCTTAACCCTGATAATCAACTTCATCATAGAACTTTGTTTACAAGCCCTCAAAATGTCAATGTGTTCCCATTCCACAGTGCATGACTGCTTCTTAGATTTCACTGGGAAAGAACTTGGATGGTGATTTTCACAAACATTTTCCAATGGCATTTAGAGAATCCTTCCTCATGGGGATTCAGTCCTCCTTTGGGATATGGGAAGATTTCGACCCAGAAACCAGGCCAGAGATCATAAATATTTATTGATGCAAATGCCCTCCAAATCTTTGGCTTTATTTTTATTGTATAAATTAAGCAATGCTCTTGAGACTGCCCATCCATCTTGGCCCTGGGAACACCATGTTTTATCAGTTATCCCACCAGATATAAGACATCCTTTGCTGCTACTTTGACCTTGCCACTCATTATGAAATCTGTATTTATCAAGCTTCTGGTGTTCAGTGTCACCACTTTTTGAGATCTTGCCCATCCTGCTGCAATTGGGCTTGCTATTCTATGATAGCAATATTCTCTTTTCTGAACTATAAAGAAAAATCCTCACTGGGATTCTCAATGAAGCTGGTGCTACCCTCTCCAATGTGGGGAAAACAAATGGAAGATGGTCAGCTGAATTTTCTGGTCTTATGTAGGATACTCACTGCATTATGAGTTTTTGTGACCTCCTACTCAACCATTTCTACAGCAAGTTTTGAGTTTCTATTGTGCCTTGTCAGGACCATTGTTGCTTCCAAGAACCATCTTCACAAGTATTGTTATTATATGTTGCCTTTGGGGGGTCTTGGATCTCATGTCATGGGAAAGTCATCTCTATCAAAAAACTTCCCCTTTACCCACTTTATATCTGTCCTCATCCAGCACTGTAAGGAGACAGTTCCATTTGCATTTACCCTGGTACATGTTAGTTAAGTCCTAGAGATCCTTCAAAGTTTTATCTCTTTCCTTCCTGAGCAGACCCAGCACTCTTAAGCTAGCTAATGCTGTAACTGACCAGGTGATTTGGCAGGGTCAGAAGGCAGTGGTAGAGCCTTTGGGGACATGTGGTGTCTTGCAAGCTAGAGGCTTGGGCATCATCTTTAAGTAAGGGAAGAGTCTTCTCTTAACAGGGAGGAGTTAGCCATTTCTTTAGATATAGTTTGAGACAAACATATAACTCAATTTTTTTTTAAGGCTGGATTCAGATGTTGTCATCACAAATCTTACAGTCTATTTTTTCCTTTCCCCTACTGAGGCCCTGACTTTGGAGCAGCAGACTTTCCACCGTCAGGAATTCAATTCTCTCTGAACTCTGAGTCTCTTCCAGTTACGGTCCTTAGATTTTTCATTTTCTGCCATTTAGCTGTAGGAGATAAAAGTCACTGTAAATGCTACTCAGAAGCCATCGACTTACCTTTCACTTACACTGGTGAATGATCACTCACCTTTCACAGATTTTCTTCTGTGTGTCAACATCCAGCAATGCCCTTCATGCCACAGTCGTATTAGTTGCTATTCCCTCTGACCTTGTCTTATAGCTTTGATATTCTAAATGTAGAGTAGACCATTCTGCCATTAAACTATTCTAGTTTACCACTGATAAATGTTATAAAAAATTCCCTGTGTGTGAGTTTCCTGGGGCTGCAGCAACAAGATAACATGGATCAGATGGCTTAAACAGTAGAGATATATCCTCTTATAGTTCTTAGAAAAGAAGTTCAAGATCAAGGTGCCAGCAGTGTTGGCTTCTTCTGAGGCCTCTCTCCATGACTTGTAGCCTTTCTTCTATGCCTCTTTGTATAAATCTCCACTTCTTTTTTAAAAAATTATTTTTTAGTTGCCAATGGATTTTATTTCTTTATTTATATGTGATACTGAGGATCAAACCCAGGGACTCACACATGCCAGGCAAGCGCTCTACCTCTGAGCTACAAACCCAGCCCAATCTCTACTTCTTATAAAGACATTGGATTATGGCCCATCCCCTCAATTTAAAGTTAACTACCTCTCTGAGGTTCTGGGGATTAGGACTTTAACATGAATTTGGCAGGACACAAAATAGCACTTAGTACCCTGCTAGCCCATGCCAGTGAATGTCGATACTCCATCTATAACTAGGTACAGGCCAAGCAGGTAAAGGATAACCCAGATTCAACATCCCATCCCTACGGCTGGTGTGATGTATGGTGTGATTCTTTCAGCTGCAGGTGGGGAAGTTGACTGGGGCTTGTGGAAGGAAGGCCTCCAACAACAGCTCTCCATATCATCCAACTCTTCATCAATTATATCACGACACCATTCAGATAACATGCTAGATAAATGAGAGATTTCAAACACATAACATAGGTTAAGCAAAAATTTTATTTTTGAATATGAGCTATTGTTTTATTAGAATATCCTCAATTATATCAATTTTGATTTCTCTTAATTTACTAATAAATATAGGCATTGTTAATTCTGAAATTTAATGTCCATATTTTTCAACATAAAATTTCACACAGTGTATTTTTTTCAACTGACCCTTCAACTCCACTTACACAAACCAATTTCTTAGAATTAAAAAACTAGAGACGCACTAAGCTTTGGAAGTAGAAACAAAAGGTGCATTTTTTTACTTGCTTCATTCCAAGTATTACATACATATGTATTTTTTCAGAGAATGAGAACCCTTTGTTAATTCCGATGAGTCAAATACTTTCCTCATGAAACATATTTGAAAAAAAAAAAAAACTTTGATTTATTATGGAGAGTAGTTAATTCATTATGAAAATGAAGCATCATAAACAGTGTTTTCATTTAGTGGTTTACATGCTGTTATACATCATCTATTTGCTACTAGAATAAGAAATTTTTTACATCTTTAATAATCTAGCAATAATTATTAAAGAGCCCAAATAAACCTAACACATGAAAAATCATTAAAATATAAATTATGTATTTCAAATAAAATATTTCTGCAACCTATACATAGGAAAGAATAGTTTAAGCAATGGCATCTATTTTTTTATACTTTTCATTTTTATGACTAATTTAGGAAATAATTTTCAACTATGATGTTATTTCCTTTACCATCTATTCTTTTGGCTTTCATGGAATTAAACAGTGCTGAACTTTCCTATGAAGTGTTAACTTTTATCAGATGACTCAAAGCTCAAAATGGATTTTGATCTCCAGCTTAGGAAGGGCAAATATATCTTGATGAATGTCATCACAAGAAAGAAAGAAAAAATTACTTTGGTGGAATCTTTCCACGTTGTTGACATAAGCTATAGAAAATTGAATTGTATTCCAAATTCATTATAACATTATAAAATGGTCTTATATAACCAAGATCAGATAAATATTATTTAGGAATAGATAACCATATAAGACGTAATTAATTTTATGTTAATCATAAGCACTTTTTAAAAGTATTATGTCTATATATATTCAAACACATACACTTAACAACAAAAACATTTAAGAAGATAAGGAATTATAGGTGATTATACAATAAATGTGCACACACACACACCAAAAAAAAAAAAACAGTTTTGCTTGCCATCTTGGAAAATATTGATAAAATGTTTGCAAAAATAAATTACTTTAAATGTGGCACCATCTTTTATTTCTTCAACTCTGACAGCGAACTCAAATGCATAGTTTGTTATTATTTTATGAATTCACACTCATTTTAATTGTTGGTGAATACATGTAAATATTCTGAAGTTTTATTACTTCTTCACTAAGTCTCCTCACTATCTCAATCCCTACCAGTGTCAGGATTACCATGATCATTTAATTTAGGGTAAAGACTTTTGTGTTTTACGTGTATTTTGTCCTACCATCCTATCTTCCCAACTTCAACAGCACAGAGCACCCTTAGAGATGGAATTGGAGAGGCTACCATATAAGATTAGAGAACAAATGTGAGAGTCAAAGAGCTGAAACACAAAGTAAAGGCTGAGTTGTCTGCACTGTGCTCACCCAAATTAAAGGAGGGTGATACACTCTGCTCTCATGGCATGTCCCTTTTTAGTGGAACCATAACACTAGTTCAGTCAACATCAGAATTGGCAATTCAAACTGTGCAATATGATGTTTAAATCACTAATGAGATGAGAAAAAAGTCCCTGCTTTTAGGATATTTATAATCCAATTGGTAGAGATAATTTTCTAAGAAGACACCCAGAAAGGAGAATCTGAGAAAGGAATCTAGAAGTGAGTGGATATAGCATTGGGTGTACTAGTGAGAAAATTCACATTGAGAGTCTAATGTGAATATGGACAAGAAATTTTACGAGAATAAGGACATTTCTAAAGCTAAGATTTTTAAATAAAGAAACTAATTTTTTTTTAATTGTCTGATTCCTTCTCTCATGATGGAACTTTCAAGCTCAAGTAACTTTTTAAGTTACCCATTTCAAGCAATATACTAACTGTAAAATATTGAGCTAAGGAAAATAAAGTGCTTCAGTCCTTGTCATATTAGCATTCAGGCTGCACTTTAGCTATAATTAAAACAATTTTTTCTCTGAATGCTCATTTAATATACTCAGAAAGATTGATTAAATACCTCCAACAAGCTGATATTTTACTTTTGGGTTTCCAAGGTGGCAAATGAATTGATTCAGTACCTGGCTTGGGATTCTTTTACTGTCTTCATCCCTAACATATTCCAAATAGTAACCCTCAAGCAACAGAAGAATATTCAAACACACAGTTCAATTAATAAATCACAGAGTTGCAAACTTCAAAATAGGATGCAAAATATGTCATTTCATTATAAATTGTTGATATCTTTAGTAAGACTACAGAACTGGAAAGAAGTGTAATCTGGATTTCAGGATATAAATTTGGGAATCACAAGTTGCAGGCCTAACATTATTTTGAGTTGTTCAAGTAAATCAAGACAACTTATTTTGTATTTAGTTTCCAATATGTATAATTTTATGTCTACTTGCTGATGAAAGTGAATGAAATCCGATTCAGTCCACTTAAGCCTGGATTTTATCCAAATGGGGTGGGAAAGACAGTATTTATCTTCTCTGTATCTTTGCTTCTTCTTGTGAAATATGGTTATTAAAATATAAATGTCCTAAGTCTGTATGTGTGTGTATTTCTTTAAATTACTGTATGCATCTGAAAAAAATAACACACTATTACACTTGTTACCAATTTAACCTAATTAGTGTTCTCCCTTTACTTTTAAGTTTATCTCTAATTGAACACTAGACATCTGCAAAAGATCATGAACTATCTTCAGCCTTTTCCAGCAAAACCTCAGGGAGATAATGTCTATGGGAGTTGGGTCATTGGAGTACATAATCATATCTGAAGACTTAAAGGGCTTTCTTCAGTGGACTTCATTAAAACTAACTTCCCTTGATCATTAAAACACAGCTCATCTTTGTAGCAGGTTTTCTTAGCGAATGTAGTCATTTGTGAAGTTTCTTTGAAGTTATCCCTGAAATATCTTTGAACTGAGGTTAAATTTAGAATTGCTAATGGAATTAGCACACTCTTTATGCAGTGCTTTATGCTAGCAACACATACCATGATGGTAAACTCACTAGTATTACATCATAAAATATGATCTTTAATGCAGTTGGAGTAAATATGACAGAATCCACTCTAATACCTAATGGGAACACACCGAAAGATTTTAACATTTAATTAATTGAATTCTCCATATAAGGGAAGAAATGTTTATGATATTTGATGAATATTCATGAAAGTTCATTGTCCAAAATTCACAAGGCTTCATTCAAACTCATAAAAGAGTTCGTGAATATTTCATTAAAAATTGAGCTCATAAAATGAAGTACTTTGTAATTCTTTCAAGAACTACAATAAAGAATGTTCATGTATTAAAACAATGCATATATTGATAAGATATTGAAAGAATTTGTATTTTTTTCCTTCGAAACATAATAAATGACTACTTGTGATTCCTGTTGTTTAAGATCCTGTCTTTTCAGGGAGCAGTACTGACGCCATAACTCACATAAACATATAATTTTTCACATAAAAAGTTGAGAGAAGAAAAACTTTAAATATCAAGTTTAGAAATAATAATCAACATCCCAAAACAATATAAAGAAGCTCATTTTCTGATTTAGAAATCAGGGATCCTGCACCATTACATGACAGACAAAGACGTAAACACATTTTTCAACACGCAGGTCAATGTAGCAGCTATTTATAGGAGCAGCTGCTACATATCAAGTACCCTGCTGCTATTTTTATTTCTAAGAAGCCTATGAACTTCAATAAAGAATACCAAAGGTTATCTAAATGTTAAATCCTTATCCACAATAAAATGAACAGGTAGGAATTGAAATCATAAGTGCATTTCCAATGCACATTTGTTATTTATCATTCACAGGTAATAATGTTTATAAGACTATTATTCAACAAATATTGATGAAAGTCAGTATTGTCTCTTTGTAAGTTCTCAGTACCCCCATTGAATATCTGGGGATACTTACAGAACAAATAGCTATAGCCCATCCATCAATCAGCTCATTATTCAAAGATATTTTTGTATATACTTGGCTCCAAGAATTAATATGCTGCTGATACATAAAGTTAACAAGATAAAGTTCTTGAGCTCATGGACTCAGTTAAACCAATAATCAAAAATATAACTTCTGGAAAGAAAATGTTGAGAGACAGTTAACTTAGATGTATGAGAAACAGCCTCCCTCTGAAGAAGGCCCATTTGGGTAAAGTCTGAATGAGGAGAAAATCTAATGCAGGATATCAGTAAGAAGAAAATTCTAGACAAAAGAACAGAGCAAGTAGGCCTGCTCTGAGGAAAGGCAGAGCCTGGAAACCCAGAGAAATGCCACATGGCTCCATCAGCTGAGTGGGTGAGGCAGAGGCAGTGAGTGGGTGGTAAGAAGGTTGGTCAGAGGTGAACAGAGACCAGCTCATACTACAGGACTAACTAAGGACACAGATTGGGTTTTTAGGGTTTTCCTTTTAATATGATGAGAAGCTATGGGAAACCTGTGTATGAGTTTTCAAAGAAGCATGACAAATGATTTTCATATTTAAAAATATTTCTGAATGTTTCTGTGGAATAAAGACTCAGAAGGGGTCAAAAACAGAAGTTGCTCAAGAAATTTAGGCAGACAGCTAAGAGAACGTATTGGTGCATGATGTGATCTGTGTTTCTCAGATGATGACAGTAAATTTTTAATTGTATTATCTTAATCCTTCTCAACCTTCTTTAATCTGCCTCCAAATCTTCACATGAAGAACAGATAAATTTGTCCCTACAAAGGATTTGTATAAGACTATAAGAGAAACTTCATTTTTTTTTTAGTCAATATGTACATAAAAGCTTTTACCACAGTGCTTGGTGAATAAAATCTTCATAAACACTAGCTTCCATCCCATCCCTAGTGTAGGATCTTTTGAAGACTTTACATTACAATTAAAATCTCAGCTCCAGAGCATAGCAATCATAATTCCAAACATGTCATATAATTTCAGTAGCTCCAACTGGAGAAAATTGAAGTAACACTAGTCAATTATTTTTGGTGTTTAACAATTCCAATTATTTTTATTGAGGGGAAAATATGTAATGGACAAAATAAACAGAACGTAAGTGTAAAATGGGACGATCTCTGATATATATGTATATTTCCTGTGTAAGCACCATTCCAATCAAACAGACAATTTTCAGCACCCAAGGAGACTTCCTCACACTTTTTAATAATGCTGAATATGTCTTTGTGTGATTTGTGGCCATCTTCATATTTTTGTGAACTGCCCGAATTTGTTGCCCATCTTTTACTATGCTGCTTGTTCTTGGTTATTGAAGCTTTTTATTCATCCTGAACAAATCTCCTCTCTTCCATTCTGTGCCTTTCACTAATGATATCTTTTAATGGGCTGAAGTTTTTGATTTTGATGAAGGCCATTTAGTTGTTTTTAAAAATAGTATTTCAAGCCAGACATGATGGATCACTTTTGAAATCCTGGTGTCTTAGAGGCTGAGACAGGAGAATTTCGACTTTGAGGCCCATCTCAGCATCTTCGTGAGATTATCAACAGCTTAATGAGACCCTGTCTCAGAAGATAAAAAGAACTGGGGATGTGGCTAAAGTATTCTGGAGTTCAATTACCAATATCTTTAAAAAAAAAAAAAGAGTACATCAAGTGCTTATTGTATTCTTGCTAGGTTATCTTAGTCATTTTTGTCTTCCCTATTGTTGCAAAGATATCTTCCTAAATTTTTATTTATAAGATTTATACCTTCAGATTTCATGTGTAGTCATATGATTCATCTGAAATTTATTTTTGTAACATGCATTAATTTTTAACAATGTACTCTCATATATTCTGATTATTCTGGATTTTCTCCAGTGGTTAAACTTCTCAAGCCTGGGGACACAAGAGTTGCTGACATGAACTCATCTAAAGAAACTTCTGCATCAGGTCACAACACAAAATAGACTAGACTATCCCACCACACCTCCCACCCCCCAAAAAGGATAATGCAAGTGTAAATCATATGCACAAGTCAGTAATCCCACAGAGGTTTCCCGAAAAACTGTAGTTGCTCCACCCCAACTAAAATCTAGTTAGGGTATCTAGCGGAACAGTCCAGCCTTCTTGATTCTTCTGCTGGTGTTTGAGGAAGGTTTATTGTAGCCTCTCTTGGCTGCTCTGACCATGATGTCACACTTCTCTCCAGTCCTTTGGTACTCATTACCTACCAGACTGTCAGGCCTCATGAGACTCTTCATTACAGTACAGACCTTACCAGTTGAGAGATTTAGACCCCTTTAAGCATTCTCCTGGGATGGGGGATATAGCTTGGTGGTAAAGCCTGTGCTTAGCATTCATGAGGTCCTGAGTCCAATCACCTAAAAAGAAGCTGCCAGCTCACTTTTATAAAACCAAAAGAGTGATTATTACCCTAAAATTTGTGTTCTCTGACAGGATCCAGTCTTGGCCAGGTGTCAGCAATACAGATGGTGTGGAGGATGTGTGGATGTTCTAGTGGACACCTCTTTTTCCTGTTGCCTGTCCTCAATGCTCATCCTTGACTCCAGCCTTGGTTTAGTAACCCCTTTTAAAATGTGTTCTTAGGGTTTTAAGATGCCTCTAGCTGAACTACATTATGCCAAAGTAATTAGTAAACTCCCAATTCATGAAATGATGCTTATACAATGGATTGATTAGCTTGACCTCATATCCATGGCTAAAAGACATAAAGCAGATTATTTCTAAGTTACAAGAGAATATTAATTCTATAGCAATTTCTTTTCTTTTTCTTTTATTTGCCAAACTGTGTCCTGCCAATCCATTTAGATAGTTGAATGATATTGTTTGGTGGCTTAGACATTGAGCGCATTAGCTAGACAGTTTTATACTTCAATAAAACTGTTCACTTTATTTTATTTTTGGTACTAAGGATTGAACCCAGGGGCACTCAACTGAGCCATATTCCCAGACTTTTTTAGTTTTTATTTTCAGACAGAGTCTCTATAAGTTTCTAGGGCCTCACTAATTTGCTGAGACTGGCTTTGAACTCATAATCTCCTGCCTCAGTCTCTTGAGATGCTGGGATTACAGGATTGTGCCACTGCTCCAAACTGTTCATTATTTTTTTTTGGTGTGTAATTAATTATTTCATTTTCTGAAAGATAAATTAAGATGTATGTAAGACCATTTATTATACAGGAAAATCTCTTACCATTTCTGTTATTTACTTTAGGACCTGCACATTTGTGCACATGTACACACACATGCATATGTGTAGCAATGACAAAAACCCCTGAGAGCTCTCTGCACTTGATTGCATTGCATTTCCCGGTGGCTTTATCTCGTCCATGAGTAGGATGACAGCTATGATCATTATACTATTTTTCCAATCATGATCCAAATTTAGCGAGATACTGAGACAGTTGAATAGCTCATCCATCACGATGAAATTGAAAAACATAGTGGAAAGGTGGTCTTTTATACCCCAAATGTCCGGTTCTCTGTTCAAGTAGCCTCACTTACTCATGCTTATGCAAATGATGAGACAGACATGGAGATACATTTGGAAATTCACAATATAGTTCCAAATTTAGAGATGTTGACAAAACAAGGATGAATTCCAACTAGGAAAAAAAAAAAGCTCTTAAGAGATAAAGGAATATTTTTAGTTTAAAAATATTTGTGCTCCTCAGTGTAATTACAACTACCTAATAATGGAAATAGGTATCATAACTAAAGAAGATATACCTGAAAATAAAAGGGAGAAGACAGAAATAGATTTTGATATGAAAGTCTGTTAAAAAGTAAGCATAGAGGGGCTGGGGTTGTGGCTCAGTGGTAGAGCGCTAGCCTGGCATGTGTGAGGCCCTGGGTTCCATCCTTAGCACCACATATAAATAAATAAATGAAATAAAGGTATTGTGTCCAACTACAACTGAAAAAAATATTAAAAAGAAAAATTAAGCATAGAGACACATGAAAGAAATTTTCCAAATAAATTTAATCCTAAGTATTTTGGTGACATAGATGATTGGTGTAAACCATGTATTCATGATCACAGGAAAATAATATTGTCCATGTCTGGAAGCTGCTTATGTCTTTCCACCCATTTTCTCTACTGCTTTCATCTTCCATCAGATTCACAGAGCACCACCCAATAGTGGGGCACTAATTCTCATTTACTGCTTTAGAATCCCTTTCTTTGAGTGGATCTCCTTTAAGTGGGCAAGGAAGGATAGAGTCATTTTGACTTCCCTTTGATGCTAAGTACAAATGACTATCATGTGCAACTATCCAAACAGAGTGACTAATGGCTTTCAAACCTGATTTTCGCTGGGCAGCCAACTTTTCCCATCAGTCAGTTTTGAGTCTTTCACTTCAGTTTTTGTAGATCTGTATCTAAGGCAAAAATAAGGGTGTCACTCCCCTCTGGATGCAAGCAGCAAACTCATATAAGAAGATGATCTCTGGAGGAAGACAGGTATAATCAGATTCTGAATCAAATGATTCCAAATTAAACCCACCTACTGCAGTCATTTAGAAAGTCAAAAAATTGTTTGTTGCTCCCACAGACTTCTCTGGGTGGAGGCCCTGGTTCCATTTAGCTGCTGGTGGGGATGTTGATGAAGCGAATACCCTCTCAATAGTGTCAGCATCTTCATTTTATGCAGATGCCCTGAAAGTATTTAATAATGACTGGAAAAAGTAATAAGCCAAGGAAAGCTAATGGCAGTGTTACTTGCAGAGCTGAAATGTCCCCGCTTCTTTCTTTTTGTCCTAGCAGTGTGTTTGTTAACTTGACTCTGCATCATCACTTACTGTTTCTCATTCACTAATCATGGAAAGACCTGCATTTTTTGCTGTTTATTCTCAAGATGTTTGTATGTGTCAAGAACCATATATTTATTGTCCAGGTGCTGCTGAAAGGCATTATAAGCACAGTTTGAGTCATATGACCTGAAACATTTCATGATCATATCCTGCACTGCAAGTCACTGTGCTACATGGAGTTAAAAGGCAGCATGGGGTAGAGAGCAGAGCAGTATCATTGGTGTCAGACAGATCCAGGTTTGAATCCTGTGTCTCCCACTGTGTTGATGAGTATAGTACTCCCATCTCAGAGTCTTAATTTTCTGTGACTATAACAGTAACCATGTCAAGTATACCGTATCAAGATTTAAAGAGAGAATGGGGTTACAAACTGTCTAGTTATGAGAAACTGATGTGACTCCATTTTTGAGAAACCAGCCTCTACCTCAGAGCAAAGCCTGTCCAAGGAAGGAGGCGTGGCACTTGTCTTTGGAAAGACCCAAAGAGCACTCCTAGGCACATACCCATCCTGCTGAGTTGTTTGTCTGTAAATAACAGGAGCGATCTGTGGCGCCAGGTGTCCCTGACACAGTCAGGTTAGGTGAGGACCCATAGCAACCCCCTAGCAGCCACCAATCAGCATGAGACAGGGAAAATACCTGGGATGCCAAATGACCCTCCCAGTAGTTTATGGTGGTTGATAACATGTTGGGAAACCATGTAGTTCAGCATGTACTCCCCTCATGGCTTAAACCGATCAGTTCAAATGAATCCCCCTCTTGTACTAACCAATCACCCCTACCCAACTTGTTCCCGCTAGTGAATGTGCTAATCATGTTTTAGAGTTGTTTTATGATTTTCCCGTGGTGTGTGATGATTTGCTAAGAGATGCTGTGATGTATGTGAAGTCCCTGCCTTCCCCAAAGAGTGTATAAAACTGCTGCAAACCCTGGGCTCAGGGCCTCTCAGCGTCACCAGTTGCTGTGTGCGCACGGAGGACTGAGCTAGCTCGCAATAAACGCCTCTTTGCTGCATCTTGGTCTCTGGTGGTATTTTGGGGGTCCTGAACTCGAACATAGCATTTAGTACTGGTATTGAATGTTTTCCTGTCCTTATTCTTTCCCAAGGAGCTGGAGATGTAAGAAAATATAACAGTCCTTGAACTCAAGTGAAGTTGCAGATGGTTAGGAGAAAGAACCAATGAATTCACAAAAATACAAAGCAGTCATAGGGGAAGTTATGTAAGAACTGGAAATCAAAGACCAATTGCATCCTAAAGCACATGACCATGCCTCTGACAAGAACAACATTCATCCACATGTCATAAACCTCCAGAGAAAAATCTTCCTACTGGGGCTTACCTGCTTGCTGGGTGTCAACATTTTCACCTACCACTTCCACATGAGTTCACCAGCAACTGCTTCTTGATATTCCATACATCCCAAAGCCAGCTCTTAGGGAGGGTCTTCCTTCCTCTTTCCCCCTCCTATTCCCACATTCCCTTTGGCCCAGTCCTAGAACAGGGGAAGGAAGATTTACTGCAAAATCAACAGAAAAGTATTTACACCACAAAGGATCAGCCATGGGTCATTCCTAGTCACATCCAGGGCGAGACAGAAGGAATGAGCCACTTTGGCTCCTGATAGTGAAGTCCCATGGACCTACCAGCTCTGAGATCAGAAAGTGGGAACAGAGACAATGGATGTTTGCAGGCTCCCTTTCCTCCTCTGAATTTTATCTATTTGGGGGTATCCTC
Organism: Marmota monax; assembly: GCF_021218885.2. Classification (NCBI taxonomy): domain Eukaryota; kingdom Metazoa; phylum Chordata; class Mammalia; order Rodentia; family Sciuridae; genus Marmota; species Marmota monax. Next base: position 3,787,356 of record NW_026695198.1, on the reverse strand, counting down.
TATCTAAACATTGTAATATTAATGATTAGGTTGTTTTATACAAAACTGATAGAATTTGAACACTTTGGACTCACAAAAGATGACCTATATGTACAGTCCCTCCTCATCTCTCTTACTCAGCATTGGAACCTCAACTCACCTTTCTGTTCCCCCAAACATTGTCTCCTGGAGTGGCCACTTGGGTTAAATGCCCCTCCTCCATGTTCCAGCACACCCTGGGTTATGGTTTAAATATAAGCTGCTCCTCAAAGAGCCCATGTATTAGGCAATGTAGGAATGTTCAGAGGTGAAATGAGCAGATTATGTGAGCTATGACCTCATCATTTAATGGGTTACTGGGTGGCAACTGTAGGGAATGGGGCAAGCAGGAAGAAATGGGTCACTGAGGGTATGCCCTTGGGATTATCTCTTGTCCCAGCCTCCTGGCACTCTCTGTGTCCTGGCTGCCACAAGCTGAGTAGCTTTCCCTGTCATACCTTTTTGCCATGATGTTCTTTGTGGTTGGCCAACCATGGACTGAGCTTCTGAAAACTTGAATCCAAAATAAAATTTTCCTCCTCTACGATGTTCTTTTCAGGTATTTTGGTCACAGCAATGAAAAGCACACTGTGAAAACTGGCCGCTTTATTGTGTGAGAATTACTGGACTTCTGAAGTTCTCATTCCTAGATCCTGGAACAAATCACCAGGGTCTCTAAAAAGGGTTGGCTCCTTGTTTTGAAATCATTGATTAGTGATTTTTTTAAATTTTGTTTTTAGTTGTTGATAGACCTTTACTTATTTATATGTGGTGCAAGAATCCGACCTGGTGCCTCACACATGCCAACCACTGAGCCAAAGTCCTAGCCCTTATTTATTAGTGACTTTAAAAACTGGTTCAACATTGGTTCTCATCAAACCTGAGTAACTAATACAACACAAATTAGCTATGCAATTAGGTTACTTCATATGCATGTACATACTCACATATTCTTAAGTAATTTTATGGTTAAAATTTTAATATTCTTACATTTTGAGTAAAAATCAGATTAACCATCAGCTTCCTTTCTAAAATTTATTTTTAAATGAATAAATAAAAATTGTCTTTATTTTTGGTTTCAACCTCATGTTTTGAAGCATGAATATATTAAGTCTAAATTGAGTTGATTAACATGTATACTACCTTACATACTTATTTCTGCAGTGAGAACAATTCAGGTCTACTTGTCAAGCAGTTTCCAAGTACGCATCATTATTAACTATAATCTGTACTCACTATGTTGTACAAATAAATCTGCTGAAGTGATTCCTCTAGTCTAACCAAAATCTCACATACTCTGACCAACATCTCCCCAATCCCCCCACTCCTGTCTCACGACCTTGATGACCACCATTCTACTCTGCTTCTGTGAATTCAACTTTCGTAATCTCCACGCATAAGTGAGACCATGAGGTATCTGTCTTTCTGTCCCCATCAGCTTCCCTAGTTGGAGAGGCCATAGAGGGGTGGTTACGCACAGTCATGGACCTAATCACAATTTTCCTGGAACTTAACAACAACCAATTCCATGTAACCAAGGCTGAAGTAACTTCTACTTAAAACAAATCAATGTTCCGCCCTTGCTTGGACATGGAACCAAGTTCATGTCTTTGAAATCTTTGTGCTAACAGGGGGTTGGGTTTCCACGGTCTTTTTTTAACCTCTCAGCTGATGATCCAAGGTAGAAGGCCTGATGACGTCTGCTTTCCACAACAACTGATCTTCCAGGAAGAATGTTCCAGGAAAAGTAGGCAGGAAACATGGGCCATCCGAATGACGCATGTCTATTTGGAGAATCATTGACCCAGATTTTCTATCACTGCTATTAGGATACACAGTTGCCTGCGGTGGGCTCCCTCAGACTTGAGTGTTGATTCTTCTGAGTACATGGTTTCTGCAAACACCTGCTTGGGGCCTGAGGTCTTCTGGGGTCTTGAGTTCTGAGCTGTGTCCCTGGTTTTTAAGAACTATGGCTATATCGGATATAGCAGTCAAACATGGAACTTTTGAGGTCAGACAACAGGACTTGAATCCTGGTTCCACTACTTACTAGTTTTGTGATATGAGGCAAGTAATTTCACCGTCTGCATCTCAGTTCTCTGATCTACAAACTCAAGATGCCAATAATAAGCAATAATAAACAACTTCATGTTAAATGTCTGAGCTACTGCCTGGAATACACAGTCAGAACACAGTTCCTGATAACTATATTGAATGAAAAAAACAATCACTAGTGAAAGGGATATATAATTGAAAAGTGAGCTCATTCATTCCTTTTGTCAAAAATGATTATTGTAGTTAAAAACCAATGATAGCAGTTGCTATGGTTGCCATAGGAATGTGAGAATGGTTAAAAAATTCTTCCCTGCTATAAAGAAACTTCATAAAGACCTTCATAAAGGAGACCGTTATAATATTAATTAAAATATGCACTTTACCCTTTTAGTTTAAAACTGACCTTCGCTCAAGCTTTATATGCCCCTAGGACTCAGGGTTTCACTGACTTCTTACCTATATAACTAAGTGACTGTCCAGGAATACTAGGACTAACATTCATACTCATAATCTGCTTTATTGCAGTCTTCATGTGTGTTTCATGTTTGTAACAAGCTAGGAAGAAGGTGACATTGAGATTGTCGTTCTTATGGAAACACAGAAGCCTGAGGTGGTAAGTTGCCCAGGTACACATCCCTAGATCACCTCAACACCAAGGCACTTGTCTTTCATGTTCACACATTGTGCTAACATCCTCTGAATCACAGAACATGCTCATTCTTCACCTGCATTGGGTTGTCCAATTTCTTCATCTGCCTCTAAAAGTGGGGAAATAAGAGAGATTAATGTCCTTCAAGAAACCTCACAGAGAATAATCCTATAAAACCGGAGGCTGTATGGTGGTGATCACATGGTAAAACACGGTTTGGTCAAGATGTCACAGTGTTGGAGTTTGACTCCAATCACTTAACTGGCTTGCATATGCTTCTTTCTTAAAATACACTGTGAGTTTTGATTATATCCTGTGTGGTTTTTGAAAACAAAGGAGGATAGTAAAACACCATCTCTGAAACACTCCTTCCCATTCAAAAGAACGTACCCAAATCAAGGGAACAATGAAAGTAGGTCTGGACCAAAATATTCAGGTAAGGGTTATCTTGAAGAACATGGGGGCACATTCTCTCTCTCTCTCTCTCTCTCTCTCTCTCTCTCTCTCTCTCTCTCTCTCTCTCTCCCTCCCTCCCTCCCTCCCTCCCTCTCTCTCTCATTGGAATACAGGGCAAAGTAGTGTTAAATAACTTTCTTACACACATGCTGAATTGCCTGGTCCTGGGAGCGTTGGTCATATACTGGAATAAGGCAAGCTAGTGATGCCTCTGCTTATGTAGCCTAAGCTATAAAACTCATCTCCCTGCATTAATTGATGCAGAACAGAGCACTATGGAGATGATAAGTGTTGGCCGTCCAGCTGGTCACCAATGGGCAAAGCTCCATTGAAGAACAGAAGTTTTACAATCTAGTAAGTCACCATGAGGATCACAGGTGCTACTTGCCGAGAGCCCTTTTCCACTGAACTTTCCCCATAAGCAGTTTTCAATAAACCTTATGTTTTGCACATAATCTCTGGGCATTGTCTTTCATCCTTTGGCAAACTATTTTTTTGCCTTGGAACAATTGAGCTGTGGATATTACACACTCAGTTGGGCCTTATTCTCTTGGGGGACAAGAAAAACAAAACCAAAGAACAAAGAAAATATTGGAGGGGGTGTTCACGTTCTTAACACTTTTAGTCTCTTTCTACTTGTCCTTAGATTGATATATATATATATAAATATATATATATATATATATATATATATATATATATATATAATATTATAAATTATATATGTGTGTATGTATGTGTGTATATATAAATAGACATATAATATATATAAATATATATATATATATATATATATATATATATATATATATATGCCCCTAGGACTCAGGGTTTCACTGACTTCTTTAACCATACAACTAAGTGGCTGTCCAGGAATACTGGGACTAATGTTCACATTCATAGACTGCTTTGTTGTAGCACCCTTCATGTGCATTCGACATTTGTAACGACCTTCTTATATAATATATATATCTTTTGTCCAGAACTGGAATCTTTGTTTGACAACTTCCCTACCTTATGGTCTGTTGGCATATATATAGCAACTATTCCCCATTTGGAAGCCCAAGAAGGCAAATAATCACATTTCTAATCCCCCTTCATCCAGGGTTCATAAGTAAATTGTCTCAACTGAGCAAACCTAATGTGCCATTAGGGCAAAGCCAGCAAAGCATCTACTCTGGAAAGTAGAAGTAATACCCAGTTATGAGGGGATGCTACTCGCCATCAACCTGTGCAAAAGTAGGTACCATCAACAGAGGCAATGCTGGTGATACCTTCCAGGGACTAAAAATAATGATGTTGTCATGGACTGATCATGTGATGTGATTTTACTTGTAGTTTTGACATCTAAACCCACCTTGCATCCTGGGAAATTTCTATCGTCCATTTCATAAACTACTGAAAAATGTTCTCATCTACCTTTCTTTTGCTTATTCTATATGACAGATTCTTTTCAAAGAGGATACGATTATCCGTGTCAGTGTATCCATGTCCCCATGCCATGAATTTGCAGCTCTTCCCATTATAAAGTGGAATCTATTTCTCTGTTCTATGAATCTGATTACTTTTTCTGACATACTGGCATCAAATTAAAGTATTAGAAATTTTTATATTCCCAACTCCAGGCCAGAGTCAAAAAAGATTTGCAAAGTTTTTACCAAATATCTTGGAATTATTTCCAGGTACCATAAAAATGGGCCTTGGCAACTCTGCTGAATATTGAACAATTATATGGAACAGAAGTGACACATTCCATCTGAGAATCCCAGACATTTCCTTCCATGAGGCTCCAGCTTCTAAAGGTTCCGCCATCTTCCAGTAGTGCCACAGGCTGATTGTTAGAGTCTGTAAACAAGTCAGGATGGCGCCTGGCAAATGTGAGAGTCTGTAAACAAGTCTGGATGGCGCCTGGCATTTTGCCAGAGGGAGTGGTTTGTGAAGTAACGCCAGAGAGCCATTAAGTGTGGAGATTCCTTATTGGTTGACTGCTGTATCTAGTTTATGTTAATTAGATAAGCTGTGTGGAATGTATAAATACCTCTGTTGTCCTACAATAAAGGGCTCCTACTCCTGCTGTATCAATCTACACAAGTTGCTCGTCACCCCCCCAGCCCCCGTTATTTTGCTGCAGCCAGACTTCGGCAGATGGTGGCCCGTTACGGGGAGCCCCGGGACACTCGGGGGTAAGTGACGAAAAAAAAAACTGCCCGTCCCTAGATAGGACGGGAGCAAATCTGCTCGTCCCTAGGCAGATAGGGCGAGAGGAAAAATGGCCATTTCGAGAAAATTGTAAAGATTGATACAGTATGTTTGTGTCTTGTTTTGTCTCAGTGTATTGTATTGTCTTTGTGATGAAAATATGGAAGGGGTGAGAAGTAAATTACTAAGGGAAAGAGGCAGCCCAGTGGAACCAAGAATAGTTAGGGCATGTGTTGATGGAAGCCCGGGAACTCTAGTCAGAAAGAAAAAGAAAGTTTAGAAGAAGAAGGATTATCAGGAAAAAAGTTGCAGCAAAAGGCTATTACTAAATACTTTTCGTTACCCGAGGGTGCATGAATCAGGCAGCGGCTACCACATGCCCAAGCCAGTCATGGCGCAGCAAGGACTTTCCAAGCAGCAGCAGCCGGCTCTTCCCCGCCCCCCGCCCAGGGAGCGGGACGCCACTGTGAGAGCCCAAATCCAAACCTGACCTGGAGGCACAGTCTCGCAGGCTCTTGCTCCCTGTGCCTAGTGGCAGTTTGAGTCTGGAAAGCTCCCTGGACTCTCCCGGTACGCTGTAGGCGGGAGATGGCCGGAGTCCCTGAAGTTTGATCATTTCCAAGGCCAGTAACTACAATGGTTCTCCCACACCTGGAAGCTAATGAGTAATTATCACTATTAAGGCTTATTTCAAATGTAAAAAACCTTGAGATAATGTACTAAATTGTTCAGAAGGTTATTTTCTTAGTGGAATGGTTCAGGATTTTCTTTAGCCATCCGGAGTTCCTGCCTTCGTCCCAGTGCCAGTGAAGACGAAGGTGGAAGAATTTCCAGTGTTGCTGAAAACCAGACGAGACTTTGGCTGAGAACCAGACGAGACTTTGGATCAAGCTAGCTGCCTGCAGAACTTACCTGGACTGTGAGTAAATCTATTGAGACACTGCTTTACTGAGACAACAAACTGTAATCTACAACAAATTGTAACTTGGTATCTTTGCTAACGGTGTCATTGCTGGTATAATTTTTCCAAGGGCTTCTTGCATGGAGCCATCAATTTGCTTGGTATTGTGGCATTTTGTATCCTCCCCTTCTGCTTGTAGCAGATTATTTATGGTATTTGTGTAAAAACCACTATGGTCGTTATTTAAATTAAACAAAAGGGAGAAATGTTAGAGTCTGTAAACAAGTCAGGATGGCGCCTGGCATTTTGCTAGAGGGAGTGGTTTGTGAAGTAACACCAGCAAGCCATTAAGTGTGGAGATTCCTTATTGGTTGATTGCTGTATTGAGTTTATGCTAATTAAGATAAGCTGTGTGTAATGTATATATACCCCTCCTGTCTTACAATAAACGGCTCCCACTCCTGCTGTATCAATGTACACAAGTTGCTCGTCACCCCCCGGTTATTTTGCTGCAGCTGGACTTCGGCAGCTGATGATCAAGCCTTGGACACATGGCCTTCAGGGGTTATTTAAGAGAGAAAGCATAATAATGTTAATCTTTAGTTGATTTCTGTGCTGACTACAGTCTAGCACAGATAAGAAAAAAACATCAGAATGAGCCCAGAACTTTCTAACCCAAAGAATCATGAACTAAATAAATGGTTCCTGCTTTAAAACCTTGTGTTTAGAATGGATTGTTACATAGCCAAAGCTAACTGATATAGCCAGTTTTTGTATCTATTATTTTCATCTAAATCTTTTTACTACTTTGAATTATGGGAGTCTCCAGTGAACACAAATTTACAGTAAAGCTAAGCAAAGGAGATATCTTCAGGGAACTTCCCTGAAGTTTTTATTAACTAGTCACAAAAGAAAGAAAGAAAGAAAGAGAAAGAACTATTATTATCTTTATCATCAGATGACAGGAAATTTTTTTTCCTTTCCTTTACTTTGAAATTTTGGTTATTCCAAATATAGCCAATCAATAGTCCAATAGTTTATTTGAAGCCAATGTTATTCATTTCCAGCTTGGAAAATAACACTTAATAGGGGCTCAGCAATACCATAGGCACAGGGCTAGGGATGTGGCTCAAGCGGTAGCATGCTCACCTGGCATGCGTGTGGCCCGGGTTCCATCCTCAGCACCACATATGAACAAAGATGTTGTGTCCACCGAAAACTAAAAAATAAATATTAAAAAATTCTCTCTCTCTCTCTCTCTCTCTCTCTCTCTCTCTCTTTAAAAAAATACTATAGGCACACAGAAAAATAATTTCTAATCACCTAAAATAATCAAATGTTCTATTTATTTATTATTTGTAAGATTTATTATTTAAAAATTTGACAAGTATTAATAAATATTATGGGATCACACTTAACTACAGTGATAATTGGGAAGATAGATTTTAAAAATTTTAATTTATTTACCAGACATATAAAACATAAAAATTGTGCATAATTATGGAGGCTCATGTGATTTTTAATAAATGTATGCATTGTGAAATATTTAAATCCAGATAAACATATTGACAAATACTAAGAAATCAACTAAAGATTAACAAACATTGTTATGATTACTCTTTTAAACATCGCCCAAAGGCCACATGTCCAAGGCTTGATCATCAGCCTGTAGCTCTTCTTGAAGGTGGTGGGACCTTTAGGGTTTGGAGCCTAGTGGAAGGAAATTAGGTCACCGGGTATCCACCATGAAAGGCAGTATTATAACACCTGCCTTTCTGCCTGTCCCCACCCTCTTTTCTTTTTTCCTATTTTTTTTTTCCTCCTGGCCATCAAGCAGTCTCCACCACATATTCCCCATAGGCCATCTCACCATAGACCATGAGCCAAAGTAAGTCTTTCCTACTTTAAGTCAACTTCTTTCAGGTATTTGTCACAGAAAGCTAACACAAGATTAATCTAATTCCTTAAGTCAATTATCTATATTCAAAATTATAAAAATAAAATATAATAGTTATTATTTTTTGTTCCTTTAGCAGATGAAGAGGGCAATGTTAAACATTTTTTTTCTTTACTTTGAGAAAGTTAATTTTTCCTAATATATCCAGTCAACTGCCATGTTTCATGGATTCTATAGTCACCTGATGGGTGTCTTTTCAGCTGAAGTTGATCATGGTGATACTCCGTTTCCTTGATTCATCTCTCAGAATATAGAAGTATACTTTTTATGGTCTACATAGTACTATGGCTGTGTTTGTTTCTATTTTTCTTTTTGAAATTTTTGTACCTTTTTTTTTGGTATTTTTCCTGTTTAAAATGCTCCCCTCCTTCACCCCAAGCACAGTGCATAAGTTCTTGTTGTTAAGTATAAAATAGCTGCAATGTGCCTTATGTAAAAATGTGCTGAGGCTGGAGTTGTGGCTCAGCGGTAGAGTGCTTGCCTTGCACACGTGAGGCACTGGGTTTGATTCTCAGCACCACATATAAATAAGCAAATAAAATAAAGGTTCATCAATGATTCTCTTTAAAAAAAATCATGTGCTAAGTAACCTTTGTTCAGGCATGAGTTATAGAGCTCTTGTGGATTCCATGTTAATGAATAAACAATGTATGCTAAATAGGTGTCTCTAAATCAAAGAAAATAATAAAACAAAAGTACATAACAATTAGTTGATAAAGATGTGGCCAACAGAGGCTCAGAGGAACTTGAGGTTCAATGATTCAGCATTTGTGGTACAACATAACTACCATAACTAATCAAGGTGTTCTATGGATTACATGGCTATTCAATCAACTATCATTTGTTAATATCTAAACTACTAAGGGACTTCAGAGCTACTTGAAGACTGAAGAGTTGTATGTTAAATCAGATTCTGAAGCCTACAAATAGAATCATAGATTAAAAAAAAATAAAGGTCTGAATCGATTCACCCAAGTTATCTTAATTTGTGATTACAGAGAGGGATACTAAGGCACAGAGAGGAGTGGCACGGCCATGGTAATGTGATGCAAAGGAAGGTGTGCCCTAATTCTCCATCTACTGCCCTCTTCATTAACCTACACCATGTGTAAAATTCTTCAAATATTCCTGGAGCCATTCTCATGGGTGGATTTCAGGAGCAGGCTGACACAAGAATGTACATTATGGGTCCACACTAACACAGATCAGTGACTCAGGCTTATCAGAGTTCACTGTTCCATCCTTCCTCAATACTGTCTTCAGCTCAAGGTCAGTGCTTATTTCATTAATATGGTTTCATTACAGCAAAGTGGCAAAGTATGTAGCTCCAAATCCATGTCCTTGTATAGGGATATTGAAAAGCAAGGAGGCATGGTCAAAGCAATTTTGTCAGAACTCAGAAAAAATGGTCAAAAGTTTACATCAATGAAGCAAAATTAGAATCAAGAAAAAGGGATTTAAGAATGGAAATGTCTATCAAAATGCTAGTTGAAAACAAGCTACAATGCATACCTCATATGACCCCACATGACTAGAAATACAGTTTTTGAAAATCATTTGGAAAAGTCACTAAAAAAATAGACAACTGCAAATAGTAACAAACACGCACACAAACACAATATCCAAAAACAAATAAATAAAGACATTAAATGCTGGGAAAATGGGATTTCTAATCATCGTGGGTCCCACATTTTCAGATTTTTAAACAAAAATATCAGGGCATATGAGAAAACAGACAAATATATCCTATTCACAGAAATAAAAAACAAATACAAAATTGACAAAGCCATCACTGAGGAAGCACATATAATAGATATGATATACAAAGGCTGTAAAAAATTTTTTAAATATGTTAAAAGGGATAAAGGAAACAATATAAGAACAAAATAAGACAGAGTTTGGTTTCCCCCACAAAATTCCTGTATTACACAAAGCAGGAATGTTCAGAGTTGAAAGGATTAGAATATGTGAGTTATAATGTAATCAGTGGTTGTAGTTAACAATTTGAATGGACTATTGGGCATAGTAATCTACCTACTGTAGGTTGGTGGAGTGTGGTTGGAAGACATAGGTCACTGCGGCCATGATTTTAGACTACATCTTGTCCTTGGCTCATCTTTCCCTTGCCCCTCTCTGTCTCTCTTTCTTGACTATTGTGATCTGTGAAGCTTTCCTCTGCCACATCCTTCTGCCACTATGGTCTCCTTTACCTTAGACTCAGCATAATGGGTGTGGCTCACTAGGAACTGAATCTTTGAAACAGAGAGTCAAGAATAAACTTTTCCTCTTCTATGATGTTCTTGTCAGGTGTTTTGGTTACAGTGATGAAAAGCGGCCTAACACAGTACTGTCAGTAAATAAATAGTAAGTATTAAAAGAAAAGAAATAGAAATTCTCTAGCTAAGATGTATGATATCTCTAATAAAAAAATCACTAGTATCTCAGCAGTAAATTCGAATAAAAAGAAGAAAGAATCTTCAACTGGGGAGAAAACAATTGAAATTATCCAGTTTGAAAAGCAGAAAAACTAAGAAAATGTGAACACAGTCTATAGGACCTGCAATACACCACCAAGCAAATCTACATATGCATATGGGAGTCTTAAAAGGAAAGGAAATAGATGAAAGGAAACAAATAATATTTGAAGAAATAATGGCAAAAAGCCTCAAAAAGCCTCACCTTTCTTTGATGAAAGACATGAATGTACACATCCAAGAAATTCAACTGACTACAATACATTTAAGGAAACCCACACTATTTTATATATATATATATATATATATATATATATATATATATATATATATATATATATATATATCATGGATATATAAATCCACACTATTTTTATTTATCATGGATATATAATTTTATATAAACATATATAAAATTATATACCCATGATAAATAATTCATACAGTAAGTTGAGACACATTTTAATCAAACTTTAAAAATTTTAACTCAGCCTGGAGCAGTGGTACATACCTAATTATCTCAGCAGCTCAGAAGACTGAGGCAGGAGGATCATGTGTTTAAAGCCATCCTTAGCAAAAGCGAGGCACTAAGCAACTCAGTGAGACCCTGTCTCTAAAAAAATAAAAAATCGGGCTGGGGATGTGGCTCAGTGGTCAAGTGCTCCTGAGTCCAATCCCCAGTACTGGAAAAAAAAAATCAAACTCATAGAAAGAAATATTGTAAACAGCAAGGGATAAGTGACTTTTCATAGACAAGGGATCCACAAAAGATTAACATCTCAACAGAAACCATGAAGGGTAGAAGGTAGTGTGACAAGATATTAAAAGTGCTGAAAGAGGGAAAACAAAACTGTCGACCAAAAATTCTTTATATGACAAAATTATCATTCAAAATTAAAGGAAAATAAGACATTTTCAGGTAACAAAAGTTTCAAGATTTCTTTACTAATAACATTACCCTACAAGGGAACCCTTCCTATTAAAACCAGAGGATACCAATCTGCAACCGGAGAACAGAGATAAAAATATCTGGTAACAGTATCAGTTTAAAGTAAACATAAAAGGCAGTGTTATTGCATTTGTAACTTAAAGGTCCACTTTTTGTTCCTTCCATGACTTGAAATACAAATACAAAAAGAATAACTGTGAAACTACATTCAGTATTTGGCAGAGAATTCATTTTTAAGTCAGAGAGCCACCTGTGCCTACAACATTTAGAGGAATGGCATAAAGCTCTACTCAGGAAACTGATTTTAAAAAGCTGCCATCGAGTACTTTGCTGTTAATGTTCATAAAACATTGGGGAGATTTACAAATAGTTATTCAGGATTGAGTTACTATTAGGCCTTTTTTGTCTCAAAGCAGCTTCCTCAATGTTTTTGCATTTTAATTCCTAGTGATAAAGTGTTCCTTTGCATGCACTTACAGAATACGATTTTATTGAACTCCATAAAATTCAGAAGAAAAAAGAAACAATGCTGTTTCCATGTCTTTCAACTGACTTCCACTGAGAACTTCATTTTATTATTTTTTTAAAAATTTTATTTGCAAGGAAGAAAAGTAACAGTGATATTGAAAAAAAATTTAAAATTTATTTATTATATCTACGTTTTAATAGGCTGACTTCAGCTTTAACCCTCCTTATACAGGATTTTTTTAACACATTGTCCACTGTAATACTAAACTAAGGAGATCTAGGGATCTATAAAAGAGAGAGAGAGAGAATAGATTAATTTTCATAAGACCTTAGAGTATGAAACTAAGTTTATGTTCTGATGTAGTCAGTGACTGCATCTGAATTTAAATGTTTCTCCCATCTTTAATATATTCCATCACTTAGCTTTTATTTTTTTCTCCTTAATATTTTTTTTCTATTTTTGTGATTAAAGCCATTTCTATCCTCAAGGATTTCTTTGTTATTTTATAGGTAATAAACATAAAAAATACATTTACTTACAATTGAGAATGTTGAGAATGTTGGACATGAATTTACATAGCTCATCGCATATGAAAATTTAGCACTGTGATGCTCATTTGAATTAATAGAAAATTGTAACTGAATTTTTATTCAATATATTATTTATTATTTACTGCTTATTGGCTTAGTTGCATACATAATAGGATATAAACATATTATTAAACATAGACAATGTTATATTAGTGTGTCTATATATCTTATTTTCCTTTAGAAGATGCTTAAAGTAGAAAATAGTGGGTGAGGGTGAGGTATCTTGTAAAGATGCAATATAGCACTGTAAGAAGATGAGCCTTACAATCAGAGGAGAGGGCCCCTGCTCCTAACTCCACTCTTTATAAGACCTTGACTCTTCTTAACAATCAAGACAAAATTAACATTATGGGTTTGGGGGATTTTGCTGTTGGAATTGCAAATAAAACTAGTACTTTGCACTTTTTCTGTTATACACAAAAAAGCTTGCCCTCACTTTTTCTCTGCCTTTAGTTTCATCCTTAATTTTTTTGAAATGGAATTATTATTTCATCCAGCACTGTTGAGTCTTCTCTTGGAATACAATATACTCCTTAGTTATCACTTAAAAGAGAAGAACAAAGGGAAGGAAGGATGGAAGGAGGAAGGGAGAGAATATGAAATCAGGACTCGACTCATTGCATGCTTTCCAAGTCAGATGACATAAATTTAAAACAACCTGGAAACAGGATCACCACTCTATCTTGAAATGATTACACTACTGTACAGACAGTTCAAAGATCAAACATCCTCCCCAAATGGTCACAATCTCCCAATTTTCTCCTTTTCTCCTAATGTCTTGTAATCTCATTTCACTGCCTGCAAATCAACTCTGCCTTCAAGGACAGAGCACCTCTGTATGTCCTGGGAATTCCCAGGGGGTCTAACAGGACCAATCTGAGGGGGTTTCATGCACTTCAGTCTACTTTGAAGCAGGAGCCAGTCTGGCAGTGGTGCCTCTGAGATCGCTGGCCCAAGACCATTCCCTAGAGGCTGTGTGACCTTGGCAGTGACTTAGCTTATCTAAGCCTCGGCTTTATTTTTAAAGAGGAATAACATCAAGGTTATTTGAAAGTTTTATTAGATAAATCATGTAAAAATTTTAGTGAACTATTTGGCATAGAGTAAATACCCAATGAAGGTTAACCACAAACATAATTGCTACTAACATTATGTTTATCTACTGCCATATGCATTATATATTGCCTACTGTATTTGTAATTGGAATTCATGATTTGCAGCCTCCTCTTTCTCCAGGCTCTAACAAATGAATGGCAAAACCATACAATATATCTAAATGTTCAGCCAATATCACAGAGCTGATCAGTTTCAAGCTCAATGAATAGGTTCTGGAGAGAAATGTAGTCATAAGACAATAATCATTCTATGGAAATGAGAATTATTTATAATTCCAGAATGGAAAGGTCTTTCTAACCCTGCCTCAAATATCTACAGAAGAAAAAATAAATTGATAAATTATAATAAATCAAATCACAGCTCATGCATGACATAAAATATGAAAGAAAAACAAAAGGCACATGACAAACTAGGAAAATGTATTTGCAATTCTATCACAAAATACAAATGTCCTTGATAGACCACTTAACTATATACAGAAAAAGACCATAATTCAGGAGGAAAAAGAAAGAAAGAGAGATGAAAACAGAGTTCAAAAAATAGGGAAAAAAGTATCTTATACAATAGGGATTCTCAATGTCAATCACAGTAGGAAAATTCTAATTAAAGCTACACTTAACTACTGTCTGTCATCCTCTGGATTTGCAGTGTATGAAATCCAATGATATGTACTCTTGGTAAGAGGCAGGTGGGATATATTTAATGTTTGTGGATGAAGCAATTGACAATGCTTCATTCCTAATTCATAATTGTCATTCATTCATAATTGTCAATGCACATTCCTTTTGACCCAATAATCCTACTTCTGAGAATTTAACCCACATATACCCACAAAAATATGAATCAATATATATGCAAACTTCTTCATTTTAAATAAGCAGCAAATTAAAATCTACCCATGTCCATCAATCAAGCATTGTTTAAATATATTACATTAAGCTGTAGAATGGTAAAAATATCGTGTAAATAAATTTTAAAATAATGACAGGAAAGGAACAGCTGTATGTATTAAAAGAGAAAGATGCAAAGACATACAAAATGCATTAAATATATAAAAAACAAAGGTTTGGAGATGGAGTATGGTATGTCATCCTTTGGTTTTTAAAAAAAAAAATCAGAGGAAGACATAAATTGGTATTTCTACATGCATGAAACTGTTTCTGAAAGGTGGGCAAACCTGTGTGGCTGCCTTTCCTCAGGACCCCCATCAGTCTTGCAGGTGTTTATGCTCAGCAGCCATCCAACTGGTTGGTACCTGTGCTACAACAGTTGCCAAGAATTTTAATATTATTCCTGAATTTGGATGAAAGGACTGGTGATAGAGGAACTTAGAGATGATCTGACCCAAACCCTGACTTTTCCGGAACAGGGAAACACAGCTGGGGCACGTGCAGCAAGCAGTGTCCCCCTGTACCCTTGTTTCCTTTCTCCACCTTTGGTGACCTGTGAGAACACTGAAACCAGCCTGGTGGGATTATTTACACTACAAAATCAGCAAACAATCCTCATAGGACAAAAGGAATATATATATATATATATATATATATTTGCAACTATGATAAATACTGTCAGATTTCCTTCCAGAGGGATTGTACATGTATGAAACCTATCAGCAATGCTCAAAGGTGCCTCTTACCAACAACTTGTATCATTTTCTGAAAGTTGATTGCTCAATGTTTAGTAGAACAGCACTGAAAGAAGCTACTGCGCCAAGTAATGAACCACAGAATAGCACAGATGGGACTTGAATGAATATCTCTTAACCCCAATCTCTGCAGAGTTTCCAATAAACCACGCTCCCTATCGCTGTAGAAATTCAATCAAAACTTTGAAAAGTATTCTACATATGCTCTCAAACAAAGTAGGATGCTTTGCTGGAGTCTGATCAAACATAAACTGGCACATCTCCATATTCACATAAATCATCAAATAGGAAGAACAGAAGTAAAAGGGTCTCAGAGCATGCTAAGAGGGGAGCTCTGGGATTGACAGGAAAGAAGGGGTAAAAAAAGGAATTTTATGTCAATCTGACTTGTTCCAAAAACAGTTGGTTGTTGTCATCTAGTTAAGCAGCACATCATTATTACCAGATGTATTCGTCCCTAAATTTTATACCATTGTGAGAATTTTCTACTTGCACAAGGTGTCTGGCTGTTCTGTCATTTCTGTAATCATCTTAGACTTTTACATTTCATCATGAAAGGGTAGTAGATTGGTATCATTGACACTGATGCTTTGTAAATCTGGAACTCAAGTCATGGACAATAACTCCCAGAGATAACTGCTATCCAAGTTATGAAGTTGACACACAGATACTCAGGTTTCACTGAAAAGGAAGTACAATCTCTTTAGCAAATTTGCTTTTTGAATCCAGGAGTTATAACATTACATGAAACTTCAAAGAAAATTGAAGTTAGCCAAAGGGTAATGAAGAATGAGTGATTTTATTCTTTAACATCAGTATGAAACAGATTTTAGCTCTGCTTGCTGACATTTAGACCACATATGCAAAATGAACCATTACAAAAGGTAATTATCCAGGTAATCTCAACCCAAATCTCCAATAATTTGATATGGGATCACACAAGAAATGAACTTCAGTATTTTCTGAAATGAATTCTGAATACTCTCCCAACACAAACAAAATTATTCAAAAAGTATAAATGCTTAATAATGCACAGGTTGTATGCATTATTAAACACATGCAAACTGATACTTTAAAATAATAATTCAAAAATAAATGTAGATGTGGAACCCTATCTGTGTTAGTCACCTTTCCATTACACTATGAAAAGCAGTTGGAGCCTGGGTGCTTCATTACATATGATGTCAGTGTGATCTTCCTGGTCATCATCATTTGTCTGAGTCACTCAAATTTCTTGTTACAAGAAGAATAAATGAAAAGAAGTTCTTCCTCTAAAGAAGTATAATGTTAGAAATCTCAAATCTTTTCATTTTTACTCATGTGAGATCGATTCAAAGAACCCCCATGCCTTACATAAAATGGCATGATTTGCATATAACCTTACACTTGTTGGCCCAAACACTTTATCTCCAGATGACTTGTAATAACTAATACAATATAAATGCTATGCAAAACAGTTAGACTGAAATTTTAGGAAATAATGACAGGAAAGAATTCTAAAAATTCTCAGTACAGAAATATTTTTTTGTAATATTTTCCTTCTGTATTGGTTAAATCCACAGATAAGTATACAGAGGGCTGACTGTAAATAAAATAAATAAAATCTCAATGGAACACTTAAATAAAGGAAAATAAAACCACATTCTATTAGAGCTTCCGTAACTAGTAACAAATTTTTATTTTCTTCCCTTTTATTTCCTGAAAATTTGAAGTGTTTTATTAAATGAAGCTATCTATAAAGAAAGAAAAATTACTTTCCCAAGTGAAAAGTATTTATTGAACATAGAAGAAGTAAAATGCTATTCATGTCTTAAATAAAAAGATTGAATGTTTCCAGGGAGATACAAAATATGCTTAAACCATCCAAGTATGACTCTGTATATATTTAAGTCAGCTTATACTAAGTTATGTAATTCCCAGTGAATTCTGGAATGAATGATTGCTTAATTTGGGCAATGTATGGCATATTTTAAAGTAGTGAATTTCAATATAAGCTATTTTATTTCAATATCACTCATTTCACAAACATGCTTAAGTCTCTATTTTCCAACAACTCCAATTAAGCTTTTCAGAGAAATTCTCAGAATGTTCAATTTAAAAAAAAGTATCAATATTTGAAGATTGTATTAAATTCAAGGAGAATGAGTCTGAGAAAAATAAAGACAATATTTGAATGGCCTTTTACTATTAAAATATTTTTCATATATTAGAAATATTATCAATAAAATATTTCTTAATGTTTCTGGTTACTAAAGAGAAGGGAAAAGAAAAAGGAAGAGAAGAAAGTATGTATTAATAATAAATAATAATTAATAATAATAAATAAATAAATATGCAACCAAAATACAGATGGGCACAGCTCATTTAAACACAAAAAAGCATACATGGCCTAGCTGTAATTCACTTCAAATATAATAATATAGATAAATTGAAAAGAAATGATAAAAAATGTATCTCTGCAAATATTAATTTATAAAGCAGAAATAGTTATATTTATATCAAATAAAGCAGGCTTCAAATCTAGAAGAATTGCCAGATATAAAAGAAAAGATTAATCCACAAAGCACCTGGTGTAATACCAAAGGTGTATATTTTAACATATCTCTGTTCTAGTATTTCAAGAGACTAAAATCTTCAAAATAAGCCTTTAATTTTTTTTTCCCTGCTGGGAGCCATGGCACATGCCTGTAATCTCAGCATCTTGGGAGGTTGAGGCAGGAGGATCAAGAGTTCAAAGCCAGCCTCTGCAGAAGCAAGGCACTAAGCAACTCAGTGAGACCCTATCTCTAAAAAAAAAATTTAAAATAGGGCTGGGGGGGCCTGGGGATGTGGCTCAAGCAGTAGGGCGTTCACTTGGCATGCGCAGGGCACTGGGTTCGATCCTCAGCACCACATAAAATAAAATAAAGATGTGTCCACCGAAAACTAAAAAATAAATATTAAAAAATTCTCTCTCTCTCTCTCTTTAAAAAAAAAATAGGGCTGGGGATGTGGCTCAGTGGATGAATGCCCCCACTCTCCCGATCAAAACTGACTATAATAAAATGAACACTTGATTCTATCTGACTCAGACAAATTCTCTCTCTCTCTCTCTCTCTCTCTCTCCAATACATGTACAGTTTAGTTAAAAAAAAAAAAAAAGGAGTAACTGGTGAGTGTACAATTATCATTAAAACTGAGAAGTAGAGCTAAAGAGGGCAGTCATGTTATTTTCTGTCTAAAATCGAAACAAATTAACTCCAAGGAAGATAGAGAGAAAGGTAGAAATGAATTATGGGGGTTGGAGAGAAGAAGGACAGTGGGAGGAGGAAGAGGAGTCATCTGAGGGAGAAGAAACTGGCAGGATAGTAGAGAGGCAGGGAGCAGAAGCCCACACAGCCCAAAGGGAAGGACCCAGTAGTCCTCACAGCTGGAAGATGCCCTTCTAGGTTCTAAATTCCCAGTCTCAAGTTTTACTCCACAGAACCAATTTCCCAGGCCTTGACTGCCTTTCTTTTCTGTGGGGTTACTTTCATCCCGTTAGCAAAGTCCTTCTCCATTTAGACTAACTCAGGGAGATTTCAGTTCATTGCAACCTCATACCTGTTCTTGTCTAAGCCAGAAGCACTCCTTTTTGCCTGTGGATACTTTGCTGTGAATTGTCTAGACTATTTTCCTCTGGCTTTTATTTTCATTGCAAAACTTAAACTCTATCATCTAAGTATTAAAGATTTTTAAATTCATTACTTAGCTAGAAACTTGGATTGAATTTAACTGAAACTGATAACTTAATTTCTGCTATCTAAAAAAAAAAAAAAATCCTCCTTCCTAAATCCTCTATCTACTGAAGGAATCTTGTCACTGCTTAAATCTCAAGTCATCTTCCAGACCTTGCATTGCCTCATTGACTTCAACACATTGAATTTTTTTTTCATAATTTAATTAAAACACAGTTGTTTTATGTTTACAAATGTGTCTCACCTCCTTACCATTTTCTCTGCCTAAGTTGGACTTGAACCTTTATTAGCTCTCACTTTGACCACTGAAAAGCCTTCTCTAGTTGTCATTGTGATTCAGTTTTTCCTCCTCTAGATAAAGCTTCATAAGAAAGCCTCTGAAATTTTCTGAAAACTTATATCATATTATAATAAATGATTGTTGCCTATAATGAGCCAAATCTTACTTACATTAGCTATTGGGAATAAAATAGAACAAAATTACAAAAATTCGGGCTGGGGATGTGGCTCAAGTGGTAGCGCGCTCGCCTGGCATGCGTGCGGCCCGGGTTCGATCCTCAGCACCACATACAAACAAAGATGTTGTGTTTGCCGAGAACTGAAAAATAAATATTAAAAAAAAATTCTCTCTCTCTCTCTCTCCTCTTAAAAAAAAAGTGTTAAACTTTAAAAAAAAATTACAAAAATTCTTCATTCCCAAAGAAAGATTAATAGATAGCAAGACAAATAAATACTCAGATTCACCCTTTTAGTCCTATCTTCCCAGATGTGGAACACATATAAAACTTAATCTATCTATCTATATATATATATTTGCCACAAATGCATTAAATTAGATTAAATTAGTTTGGAAATTATAATCAAGAGCTTATGTATATTGTTATATTAATTTATAAAACTATGAATATGTTGCAATCTAACTATATTATTAGTATATATTTTCATATATATTGTATATGTGTATATATATGAAATATATGTATATATATTTAATATATGTATAAATTTAATGCATATGTTTCAATTTTATTTAAGTATTCACAGAATTGAAAACTTGAGACTTAATGGGTTAAAGCTAAAATGATATTTTCATGGTGGAATGAAGAAATAAAAGCATTAAATCATAATGGATTAGCTACAATGCTATGGATTGTAAAAATATTCTGGTTTCAGAGATATTAATGTAAAAACTGAATGTGGAAAATTGAAATATATGGTAAGCGAGATATACATGAGTGAACATGTGCTTAGGGGAAAATAAATAAACAGAAGACTGATAGACAGGGATGTCCTCAGAAGGAGGCAGACAACTCTCTCCCAGGAGACAGCAGAAGAAAATTTGTGATTTCTGTGGACCAGCTGGGTGAGCAGGAGAGGGAAAGAGAATTCCTGGACCTTCCCCATAAGGGGTGGTGTGGGGAGCACCCTGTGGATGGAGGAGCAGCAGGTCAGTGGTCTGAGCAAAGTGCACAGGGAGGAATGACGGGGAAGTGTGGAGAGGCTGTGATGAACCTGTGCAGTCACATGGCATAAGGCCCTGTCACTCAGAGGACTTGGGTGATTCCTCCAAAGGAAGTAGAAGCCACTTCATGGTTGAGACTCAACTTTTAATTTACTGGGATCATCAAGCTGGCTGAAGGAATCAAGAGCATTTAGAGGATGGCAGCAGTAATCCCAGTGGAAAATGATAATGGCTTGAACAAGAATGACCTGAAGACCTGAGGCAGACAGGAGTCTAGGAGGAAACAGCAGCATGTTTGGTTCTCAGGAGGGACAGGCAAGTTGAATTTTCAACACCTACAAGACATCACATCACAGATGTCAATAAGGCAGTTAGAGAAAGCAATCTGGAAGTCAGGGGACTGAGATCCAAAATAGAAATCCAAATCTTAGAATCATCATCATCTTGGAATCATGTGGCATTTTAGGACTTGAGATTCGATGGTCCCTTTTGAAATACATATATATGCAACAGAGAAGAAAATCGACAATGAGCCAGATGTGGTTATACACATCTGTAATTCCAGCAACTCAGAAAGCTGAGGTAGGAGGATCGTAAGTTTGAGGCCAGCCTCAGTAACTTAGTGAGGCCCTAAGCAATTTAAAGAGACACTGCATCAAAATTTTTAAAATAATAATTAAAAAAAGCACTGGGGACATAGCTCAGTAGTAAAGCCCTGAGCTTAATCCCCAGTACCAAAGAAAAAGGAAGAAAAAGGAGGAGAAAGAGGAAGAAGAGGTAGAAAATAGAAGCCTGGAGTTGGTGCAGAACTCCAAAGTTAAGAGGGTGGAGAGGGCCAACCAGTAATCAGGGAGACAGGGATGACACTGTGAAGTCAGACACCTCTGTGGAAACTGAGCCTCAAGAAGTGTGTGAAAAAATGTCCGTTATTTAAGACACATTGGAGTTTGTCATTGCAGCCAGAGCTGACAAATAAAACTAGACAATATCTAAATTTCCCTCTAGAAATAAAATTCTAAAGAAAGTTCTCTGTATATGAGATGTACAAGAAGCTCCACTCCACCCCCAAATACTTGGATTAATTACTTATTAATTAATTAAAATACGAATATGCCATCCCAAATTGAACATGTTAAATCACAGTTATCCACTTACGCTCGTCGGGAGTTAATTCATTCATTTAATAAGCCCACCTGCAGTCTTGGAGCAGATAAGAAGTGAGAGAAACTGGATCCTGAGAAGGAAGTAGGAAATCCCGACCCGAGATGAAGACCTTTTTTCATAAAAGGCAAGGAGAAATCACACTTCACTCACTCCATCGTCTGTTGAGATGAACCCTATGTAAAGAACCCATTCAGAAAGCAAAGGAAAATGTTTAATCATGATTCAACACAGAAGAGCCATCAACTGTCCAGAAAGGCCAAGAGGTGAGACAATCGTTTCCTTCTTCCCAGAATCATGTTCAGATTTGAAACTGCTACTCAACTCTAATCTCAAAGGGAAATTTCCTTTTAAACCTCCCTTTCTTTCACAATAGCAATTCTTTCTCCTACCATCAGAAGTCACAAATGCCAAAATGAAACTATTTGTAAGTCTCTAATCTATTTTAAATGCATATAATTTGATGCATATTTTTCTCCAGGTGACACTGGTGCTAGAATAAGATAACATCTCCAAACATCTGATCCTAAAGATAACAAAGATGCATCCTGTAGTCACCTAGACAGACCTTTCCTGCTTCCCACCTGATCTTTGTAGGGACTTTTTTCTGGTAGGTCAAATTTTGGTATGTAATTAATGTGACTCTGATTCATAAGGTCTTCAGGTCATACAACAAATTTCTCAGCGCCTACAAACTTCCTGTCAGAGCACATTGGTCATTTCGTCATGCACATTAATTTTATTTTAAATTGAATATGTGAAAGGCAAGATAATCAATTAAATGTAGCATAGCAATATGGTTAAAAAATATCAAAAATAAGACTAGGCATAATTTGGATGATCAAATTACCTAGAAATATCTGCCTGAGCATGAATCCTGGTGCTGGCAATGTATTTATAACACTTGCTACAAAATATCTAAGTCATATGTAAGATCTTCATTGAAGATCAAGGTGAAAAAAAAAAAAAACATACATTATAGCCACTAGTAGCTACTAAGAATGTTGAAGAGTATATTTCTCCCTGTGTGTCTCTGTCCCTCTCTCTGTTCCTCCTTCTTCCTTTACTTTCTCTCATGCTCACACAGCACTTGCTATTATTAGATGCAGGGCAATACCTAGTGAAGAGAACACAGCAGTCTAAACGTCACCCTCAGTTTTCCAACTTCATTTTATTAGTGG
Organism: Marmota monax; assembly: GCF_021218885.2. Lineage (NCBI taxonomy): Eukaryota > Metazoa > Chordata > Mammalia > Rodentia > Sciuridae > Marmota > Marmota monax. The sequence continues at coordinate 3,764,358 of NW_026695198.1, read as the reverse complement.
ACTAATGTAAGCATCAAGGACTCCAAAATCAGCTGTTTAATCTCTAGTCAGTCATTTCATTTCACAGAGTCACATTAGTTTCTGCAACTGTCAAATGAAAACATTCACCTAGATGCATTGCTGTGAGATTCAAATAAGATGGAGTGCAATTGAAGTCAGTCAGTGATCTATGAATATAAAATCTAATTAATGATATAGTATTAGCTGAGGATTCATAGTCAGAATGTGTGCATATGCATGCATGTGAATGAATTATTTCTATTTATTATTTATAAAATTTAATTTATTATTTAGTAAATACTATTTGGAATATAGTTTATTTTTATTAAAAGAGTTTTAATTCCCAATCTTGCAAAGATGAGGAATGAAGTTGTTCTCAGCATAAAAAGGCCTTCATACACTTTCAGAAGTTAGAACTTTTTAGTTATTCACAAATTTACCCTGATAAAAAGCTTTTCAGTACCTCATACTCACACTTCACCAGAAAGAGTCACTTTTATAATAATTACCCATTTGTAATGTGACTTCAACAAAGAACTCACTTGCGTACTACAAATAGCATGATCAATATTACTTATAACATTTAAAATAATTAACCAGTAGCACACCAACAGAACAAAAGAAGCATAAGTTATCAATGAGTGATATTATTGATATTATGAGCTAATTACACACAGAATTTGACTTGTCCTCTATTTAGACAGAAAAGACAAATCCTGTAAGGACTGCATGATTGACTCCTATTTTAAAAGGCAAAGGTTACAAACAGGCCCAAACTAGTAGTAGCATTTTTTATTTCAAATGTGTGCAAAATGAGGCAGGATTCATTCATTGAACAAAATTCTGAAGATATACAGAATGAATCATTATATTGCTATTTGGATTGAAACTATGAAGTAAAAGCAAAATATCGACACTATAAGGATATGTCATTTATTTCATGTTTTACATATTTCTTTTTCATACAACTTGAAGGTATGAGGAATACCTTATTTTATTTGCAAGGCTATTGCAGTCTAAGCATATACAGAAATAATAACAACAAGTCTGAGCATTCTTTTCTTCGGGAATCCACATTTCCAAACAAATTCTTGTTGCATGGAAATCACATAACTCTCATGAAGCAGCAACTCTTCTGACAATTTAGAAGTTGTCACTTGGTTTTAATTTTGTTTCTGATAACATTTCATCACATTTCAACAAATATTTATTGGATGTGTTAAAAATTATTTAGCACTATGTTTTGGAAACATTAATTAACATGGCAGGTCTGAGATTTCCTGGGTTGGATTCCTTAACCCATCACTTCCCTTCAATCCATCAATGAAAGGTGAAATCCTGCTTTTTGCAGATCATCAAAGATCTGCAGTAGATCTGCAATATAATTGAGGAATGAATAAAAAAAATTGAGAAATATAATAATCTGAAACTCCATTTAATAAAGAGCATAGAAAGTAAAAATACAGTCTATATTGTCAAAAGAATAAAATTGCTTATAGTTACTAAACAATTTTAGAGGGGCTAATTGCTTTGAACAATTTAGAAGAAAAAGAACGAATTATATGGGAGAAAGAATTTTTTAAAATGTGGTTGATAGGCTTGTCAGACGCCAAAGCAAACAGCAGGAAGATAGGGACAGGGGAAAATGTGAATATAATTTAAGGTCCCTGAGGAGAGTCAGGAGACTGTGCCCCATTTTACTCACATGGGGCAGCATGACTCTGTGCTCTGTGGAGCTGCCCAGCAAAGATATCTTGAGAAGATACAAAACAAGAACAGGTTTTCCTCAACACTTTGTGTGAGGGTAATCACCAAGCAAATTTCAGATTTAAATCCAGCAAAAGTCTATTAATAATCCATGTGAAGGCACCACCTATGTATGGGTCAGGCCAGGGATTAGTGGTACTTTAGGACATAATGTCCCATTTAGTCCTGGCATCAAATAACACATTTATTACCATGAATTCAAGTCAGAGAACTTTAATAGTTGGAGGTTCTCAAAATTAACTATCATGTAACTATAGTTCCAAATGGTAGGCTAAGACACATATGTTAAACCTTGTGAGGAATACTTTCACCTAAAAGAAGACGCAACATAATTAACAAAATATATTAGATACAATGGAAAATCCTACATCATTCCCCAAACCAAGAAAATCATAATTTGAATCAACTGACAATAAATCTTTAATGAGTCAGATGTTGGGCTTCTGTGACAAGGATTTTAAAGACACAATCATAAGGATCTTCAAGAATAAATGACAACATCTCTTAAAATAAATGAACAAACATTTCATCTACAATGTCTCAGTGACAAATAGAAATTATATAAAGAACTAAGTAGAAACTATAGAACTAAAAAATATAAAAGCAAGTTTTTTTTAAAAGGCAAAAACCTCAATGGATAATGGCAACAGAGGAAATAATTTGTCAACTTGGATCTAGAATAATAGAATCTCCACAGGATGAACAACTGATAGGCGAAAATGAACACCGACCTAGGACCTTATAGGACAACAGCATAAGATCCAACATTAATTTCCTCTCAGTCTCAAGGACAAAGGAAGAAAATGGAGCTGAAAGCATGTGTTAGTCAGCTTTTTTTTTTTTCTGTGACCAAAATCTCTGATAAGAAAAATTTGGAAAAAGAAAGATGAATGTTGGCTCTTGATTTCAGAGGATCCAGTTCATGGTCAGCTGGCTCCATACGTATGATTCTGAGGTGAGGAAGAATATCATGGCTGAAGAGTGGGGCAGAGAAAATCTTCTCAACTCATGGCATCCAGGAAAGAGAGAGAGAGAAAGGGAGAGAGGAACACAGTGAAGAAGATAAACCCTTCCAGGGCATAATCCTAGTGACCTCCTTTCTCCAACAAGGTCCCACCTTCCATTAGTCTATTTAAATATTAATAGTTTAATCTATTTAACAGATTTTTATGCACTGGTTCATTTGATGGGATTTCAGGCAACGACTGAATCACAAGGACTCTGTGAACCTCTGAAGCCTTCTGCATTCTAGACCATGCTTTCAACATAAGACTTTGATGGAACTTTCCAGATCCACACCATATTAAAGCACATTTGAAATAATGACTGAGAAAGTCTCAGTATTGCTAAAACATACAAAGAGGTGAACTTGAGTTAAACTCAAACTAGATAAACCCAAATAAATCTATACAAATAGGCAACATTAAACTTCAGAAAATTATTAAAAAGAGCAAAGCTTAAATACATCCAGAGAGAGAGGATGTAATACCCTAATGGGAACCCAAGTTCAAGTAACAGCAGATTTCTGATGAGAATCCATGAAGGAAAAAATTAAGTGGCACTATACTTTTCAGGTACAGAAAGAAAAACTGTCAAAACAGGACATTCTGCATAAAGAAAACCTGAATTTTTCAATAGTTTCTGTAAGACTGGCTAAAAGCCAGTCTTCAAACAGAAAAGAAGTAAATCAGAGTATCAGGATGAACAGAAATATGGCTGTATTAAGATACCCTATTTTTCGTTTCATGAGTTTTAGAAATAATATTTGATCACTGAAATAAATATTATAATACCATCCAATCTGCAAGACAAATGAAATTGGCTAAGGAACTTAACACACACTTCTCAGAAGAGGATATACAATCAATCAACAAATATATAATAAATGTTCAACATCTCTAGCAATTAGAGAAATTCAAATCAAAACTAAGATTTCATCTCATGTCAGTCAGAATGGCAGTTATTAAGAATACAAACAATAATAAGTGTTGGCAAGGATGTCGGAGAAAAGCCATACTCATACATTGCTGGTGGGACTGCAAATTGGTGCAACCAATCTGGAAAGTAGTATGGAGATTCCTTAGAAAACTTGGAATGGACCTACCATTTGACCCAGCTATCCAACTCCCTGGTCTAACCAAGGGACTTAAAATCAGCATACTATAGTAACACAACTTCATCAATGTTTATAGCAGCTCAATTCACAATAGCTAAACTGTGGAACCAATCTAGATGCCCTTCAATAGATGAACTGGTAAATAAACTGTGGTAAATATACACAATGGAATATCATCGTTAAGAGAGAATAAAATTATGGCATTTGCAGGTAAATGGATGGAGTTGGAGAATATCATGTTATGTGAAGTAAGCCAATCCCAAAAAAAAAAACAAACGCTGAATGTTCTCTCTGATAAGTGGATGCTGATCCATAGTGGGGGGGGGGGACATGGGAAAAATGGAGCAACTTTCATTGGGCAAAGGAGAGAGAGGAGAGGGGAGGAGGTATGGGGTAAGAAAGATGGTGGAATAAGATGGACACCATTACCCTAGGTACATGTATGACTGCACATAGGGTGCGACGCTACATAGTGCACAACCAGAGAAATGAAAAGTTGTGCTCCATTTGTGTACAATGAATCAGAATGCATTCTGCTGTCACATATACCTGATTTAAATAAATAAATATTTTTTTAAAAAAAAGCTCTCCACATTGCACAGAAGGTGGTACTGTGTTAATAGCTATAGACTATGATGAAGTTGCTGTTAGGGTTTGCTACACCTCCTTCATTCCTCAAGTGTTGCCAGTGGGAAAGTATCAACAAGTGACTGGGCCCTGAGGGCTCCCCGCGAATGGGATTAAGGTCCTCCTAAAAGAGGTCTCGGAGTGCTGTGCTGACTTGCATTTCTGTGCCCCTTACCCTGCCTTTTACCATATGAGGACACAACCAGAAGGGGACACTTTAATCTTAGACTTCCCAGCTCTAAGAACTGTGAAGAAATAAATTCAAGTTCTTTAGAAATTTCTGTCTGTTACTCTATTACAGCAGTACAAAGGGACTGAGGCAGTCTCATACATATTGCAATGCCCAGGACAACCACCATTAAAAACTATAGAGATATGCACTCAAAAACATCAGTAAACCAAGACATAGTCTTAAATTATGTTCACTAACTCCCAGAAAATCAAGGAAACAAAAGCAGAAGAATTGAGACCAGAGAAAAGAGAAAACAAATAATAAAACATCAGATTTGAGCTAAAATTAAAAGGACTACAACAACAAATTCTGGTGAGGACATAGAGAAATAATCACTCATACATGTCTAGTGCCAATGTATAATGGTCCAATGTTGAAACCCATTTGGTAGTTTCTTATAAAACTAAATATGCTACCTTCTTATGGCCTATCAATTACATTCATTCCAGAAATAGGAAAACATATTGCTGCAAAAACTTGTTTGTTTATAGAAACTTTATAATGGCAAAAAAATATGAAAATGTATCTTTCAGTTGTTGAAACACGCTGTCATAACATCCACAACACTGAAAACAATTTAGCAACGAAAAGTACTAAATCCTTGTTACACATAACGTAGATAAAATTTGCAGGGTTAAAAGCTAAGTCCTGAAAGTTGTGTACTCTATGATATCATTTATAAAATATTATTAATGACAAAAGTATAGGATGTGTTTGTCACCTTTGGTGATAAAATGGTAATAACTTTGTATTATCAAATATTACTTACTATTACTTGGCTCAGTTCAGTATCTTCATGGGGGGGGTAGACAGAAATTATACAAGGGATAAAGACATATTCCTTCTATTTGTATGTGCACACACAGAAAATACACACAGTCAAGTAAAACTGGGGAAATCTCAATAAAGTTGGTGAATTTTGTCAATGTCAATATGCTATTTGTACATTATACTATAGTTCTGTAACATATACCCTAATTCTGTTGCCATTAAGGAAAATTTATACTTATTCATATTTTTAATAGCTTCAAACCTCCATTTATGTCAATAAAAGAATGTCAAGTTAAATAAAATGTGATTCCTTTTTCTTAATTTTTTTTCAATTTTTTAAAAAATATTCACATTTCAGAGGCTAGAAGTCATTCTATATTACCAAAACATGTCTTTGCAAATACCTTCAGACCCTTGACCCCCATCTATTTAAGATGTTGAAAGGAATTAGGGAAAGTTACTAAATCAGAGTCTGTCAATTTGTTTCCTTTACAGCCAGCTGTGAAGGTGGGTGGATATGATGCCAAGACTAGGGATTTGTTTTTTTTCTACCCTCTGAGATACCCTCTGCTAATTGAATGTGTTCTTTGATGTCTAAGTTGGACAGAGGATGAATGGGGACTCAAAGCACAAATGTGACCAGGCATATGTAATGGTATGAAATTAGTACTGTATTTCATCAAATGAGGTTTAAGAAAAGTCTAATTATACTGCAGCCCCTGTCTCTCACTCCCTCCCCAGAAAATCAAGGACAATGTTGGGCTTCTGAAGGCTCTCTGAAATAATTATACTAGAGTGAGAATGTAAACTTCATATGTCAGGCTCATTGTTTTTCCAGTTGCTATAGCAATGCCTCCCTTGGAGTAAACATTTAAACTGAGCTTTGTTGAATATAAAAATGAATGATTAAAGAGGACAGAAATGTGGGAAAGTGCTTCTGGGTGTACAAAGTGAAAATAGGGAAGTTCAGAAACACTGTAAAGCAAGAGACGGAAACAGCATTGGAGAGCCTTTAGAGTAAGTTGGGCTCAGCCCTGCTTACCCCGGAGCATGGCTCCTCTCCTGCAACAGAGCTAGGGTAGGGGAGCTTCCAGAGTCTACAGAAGGGATTTAGTACTTTGATCACAAATCTCCTGAAAAAGACCACTGGGCCAAATTGAGCAGTTAGCTGACTCCGCCATCTGGAAAAGAAACCTGTGGGTTGAGCAATAAGCCTCTCTGTGGTTCTTATGATCTTCATAAAACGATAAGCTTCCTTCTCATGCCCTGAGCATTAAGGACACAACTCACTCACTCATACAACCCTCGGAAAGGGAAATCACATTCTGCAAGTTCCTGAAATTGTCCCTTTGCTTCATATATTCTCTAATTAAGGTTGAAAAGCCGGAAAAGCAGGTTTTTATTTCAAGCCCCAAGAAAGCTTTCTATCAGATCACAGGGCCAGGATGCCACTGCAGAAGGGGAAGAGGATTTGGGTGAGGAGGCTGAAGATGCTTCTCAATGCCTCAGCTTTCAGCTGCCCCATCACCTCAGACCTCTCAGTTCCCTTAGTCTTCAGCCATCCCTTTCTTCTTCAGAATTTGTGTTTGCTGCATCTTTCTTTACTTTTTTTCTTTTTCCCTTGTGGGATGGGTGTAGAACAGTGCCTGACACATTGTAGGTACTTAATGAACATTTGTAGAATGTCTCTTCTCTCTCTCTCTCTCTTCACTCTGGCAAACAGATTTCTTCGTTTCTGGGTTACCCTGTATTTCCTTCTGGCACCCCGTTCTCATATCTGTCAAGATGATATCTCCTGTTTACAAAACGATTCTCCTAAGAAGCTGGGTTTTCTCCAGATTCCATTTAGAGCCAGTCAGGTGCTGAAAACGCAGACAGTAGCTACCACTCTAAGCCCAGTTAGAAAGAGGTAGAAGGCGGCAGCAGGTAGAAGTCACTTGTAGGGATCGGGGTGCACTTTCCATTCTAGGAGTTTTAAAGAGGGGAAATCTTACAGGCCCCTCTCGCCTCTGTCTGAGCCATGGCCATTAATTAAGGAGCTCCCAGATGCACAGGAGTGATGGAGGATGAAGGAAAACAAACAGGCAAACATAGGGAGGAAAATCTGGGGCCAGGTAGGCAGCCAAGCTCTGGTGAGGTTTGATTGACGCCAGAGCCAGCTCAGCAACTTTATTACATAGGTTTCATCATCAGAAGGTTAACTGTGGGAAAGTCTCAGCCAAACCAGGCAATCTGAAGGTCGCAGGACTGGCAAGACATTAAGGTTATCTTGTTTTGCTCAGAATACTCTATTCCTGGGAGAAGGTGCTGAACTCAAAACCTAGACTGATAGAGCCCCACACCTGCACTGGGAGGCCCCTGGCAAGCATTACCATAGCAACAGGAGCATCTTGACCTGTACCTTCATAAAGGCAGCTCCCAACACAAATACAGTCATGAGCGCTGCTCTCCACAGGAATCCACTCTTAAAGTCATTTTCAGGCATTTCCATTCCTCAAAGTTAGCATTACTATTTCCATTTGCAGCCTCCCTCTCAGCTGTCTTGTGTTCTGCTCTCTCTTGTGGGGGGATCTGTCCACCGTGGCAGGTGTGATATCCTTCCTTTATTTGATTTTCCATTTTGTTCTTAAGCTATTCAGAAATTTTCCTATATTATTTTATTTGGAATGATTATGCAGCCCTTTAATTTTTATTTCAGATCCTTCATCTACCCCAGTGAATATTAAGTTTGGCTTTTATTAATATTATTCCATATTTTTTTAAATTTCTGTTCGTGTCTCAACATCTTTGTATGTCAACTTTATTTTCTATAGTCAACTTTATTTTCGAGATCATATACTTTGTCTTTGAGGCTTGCACATCTATCTTCCAAGTGGTCTAGTTTGTTGGAGATGCTTTCCACTGAATTTTTAATTTGGTTTATTGATTCCTTCATTTTAGGAATTTCCAATTGATTCTCCTTCAGGATTTCCATCTCCTTATTGAAGTGATCTTTCACTTCTTGTTTGCTCTCTGATCTTCTTACGTAACCTTTTACCTCAGAGATAAGTTTAACCATGAAAATTCTAAATTTAATCTCTGACATTTTTCTCCACTGTGGCATCAGTGGAGTCTGTTGAGGTATTCTGTTTTGTTTTTTTTTTTTGGGGGGGGGTGGTTTGTTCCCTTGCTTTTTCATATTGGTGTGTGTCTACCCATCTGTTTTGATGGGTCTGAAGCTGTAGAGTTTCTATCTTATGAGCTTATAATGTCCCTGTATTTTACTAGTCTCTCATAGATTGAGGGAGAACCCGATGATAGCAACAACCTATGCAAACAATGTATAGCAGTAGACTGGATACCTGGTTCCTATCTGACATCTATTGTGTTAATTGGTATAACAAGCAGAAATAGCAGGATCAGCAATTTCCATCAACAAAATCATTAAGTATTCATAAATCATGTCTGGAATAAAATCAAACAATAGGTGTTGTCTGTAACTTTCACCATATTAATTATTGCCGTAGCATTAGTAGTATTGGCAGACATTATATAGATCAAGTAGTGTTAAGAGGTGTTAAGGACAGAGTTGAGTAAGAGGAAAGGAGAAGAGATAGGAGGGTAGAAAAGTGCAATTTCAAATGGTAAATAGAGCAAATGCAGTGGTGAGTTAGGATGTGCTGTTAATGGGGGTGGGGGAAATAGAGATAAGAACTTAAAAGAAGAGTAAAAGAACAGAATATGGTAGTTAGCAATACAGAAACCCTATCCCTCAAAAGAGAGAGAGAGAGAGAGAGAGAGAGAGAGAGAGAGAGAGAGAAGAAAAAGAAAGAAAGAGAAAAAAGGGCATGGGAAAAAAAATAACACCCTTCATTAAAAGACTACAAATGAGGATAGACAAATATATACGTGTGTAAATGTTCTTGAATCAATCAGTACACTTTCAAATAAAACCAAGAAAAAAAAAATAAAGCATCTTGGTGAAAAGTTAAGAAGTTAAGGAGTCATTTCCATTGTGGTGCACAAAATAGTAAGTGAGCATGTGTTTGCTCTCTGTGCCCAACTGATTTTCTTTTCATTTCTCCTTTAGGTATGAACTAAAGGAGTACAGGTGCTGGGCTGTTCAAGTCCCTCCTTTTTATTGTGTTGCTCACTGAGTTGCCAGTTGGGGTTTAAGACTTCTCAATTTCTCTTCTTGGGAGATTGGGGTGGAGTGAGATGGGAAAAGCTGTCCATTCCAATCCCAGGGTGTGTTCAACAATAGGTTCTGTGAGAGAGATTATTATAGTTGTAGTCCCTGGTTGCAGGGACTTAAGTTTAGTGAGCTTCCAATTGCTTCATTGCATGGCGAGTTGCTGGCAATGTTGAATCAACATACCTCTAAAGCTCAGTAGATGTCGACCTACACTGGGAGACTGTACCCCAGGAGTATCCTCAGGGTTCCCTTCATGAAGCAGGGGAGCTTATCTTTTGCTGCTCCTGTTGCTCTCAGATACTGCCCTTTCTGTCCTCCTGGAGTCGATTACCCAGCCACCAAAGCGGCAGGCCTGGTGGCAAAGCAGCAGCTTGTGAGAGCCGGCCGTCAAGGCAGCGACAAAGTGATAGACTGGAACACACAGCAAAATGGCAGGTCAGGCAGGCCTAGCAGTGGGCTGGGTGGGGATGCTAGGTGGACAGGTACCAGGCAGTACAGGCAGGGGCAGGATAGGCAAGCCAAGAGCCAGTGCCCTTACACCCACCCTTTCAACTTCCTGATCTGCTCTCGCTGGCCCTGTGAGTCCCTGAGAGCCATGGGACTCATGGGGTTGGGGAGAACACAAGTCTCTCCAACCTGTGTTCCCTGGGCAAAATGCTGTCGGTTCCTGATTTTCTGCAGGTTTGTTAGGCACAGTTAAGTCTTCACTAGGCCCAGGCAGGTTCAAAGGAACCTAGCCACCAACTCGCAGATCTGGGTTTCCAGTTCCTATTGGCTCCACTGCTCTGTAGTCCCAAGATGCCTTCTGGTCAGCTCCCTGCAGACAACTAGTAAACTCAGGGAGAGTTTCGAGCAGACTTCTGGTTCTGCTAGGGCTGACTGCCCCTCTTGTCTCTGGCTTTTTCACTCTGAGCCTCAGGGAAAGGCAGGATTCCTGTTGCATGAGTTCTAGGTAGCCAAGCTAGGAGAAAAGCTGCCTCACTCTAACCCACCAACTTGCCCCACCCCTTAAAGTACATTTCCTGGGCAATATGTTCTAAATATACCTGGGGGATACATTTAAAATAATTATGTTTTTAATGTGGTGGCATATAAACACATATAAAGGGAAGCAAAGATTCGCTAAGTTTCTGAAACTATCAAAATGATGACACCAATAGAAGACACATTTTAGCAAGTTGTATAAATTTAATACTTATAAAAACCACTAATAAACTATGCAAAGAAACACCTCAGAATAAGATGCATCAATCAAAATTAATTGTAGTAAATGTTCAAGTAATCAATAGCAAGGCAGGATAGATAAAACAAAAACCAAAATAGAAAAAAACCAAGAGAAAAAAAAGAAAAGAAAAGAAATAAAATGGTGATCTTGAAACACATAACTTAGCAACAGTTAAATTAAATGTAAAAAGTCTAAATACAGGAACTAAAGTATACCAAGGGGCACAACACATTTAAACAAATGAAAAAACACACATAGTCTATCTGTATTTCACTTCAAACATAATAATAGATAAGTGGAAAGAAAAATAATAGAAAATGCATATTTGCAAATATTCATTTTAAAAAGAACAAGTAGTTATATTTACATCGAAGCACACTTCAAAACTAGAAAATTATCAGATACAAAAAGAAAAAGTTAATCAACAAAGAATACATTATAATGCTAAATGTGTGTAAACCAAACCAAAGAGCTGCAAAATATGTGAAGCAAAAATCAGTAAAAGAGAAATATAAAAATGCATGTCTATATTTGGTGATGCCAACTCTTATGGTTTATATATTAGGTTTCCCCCAAAATATCATCTGTGAGACATGCAAAAAAGTTTAAAGGTAAAATCATTGCATTATGAGAGCCTTAACCTAATCAGTGCATTAATCCCCTGAAAAAATATTAAGAGGATGGTGACTGCAGGCAGGTAGGGTGTGGCTGGAGTAGGTCATTGGGATTGTATCTTTGAGGCATATATTTTGTCCTGTTGAGCCTCGCTTAGTCTCCCTGGACTTCCTGATTGTCGGGTCCTGAGATGCTTTCCTGCTCCATAGACTTCCTCCATGATACTCTGCCTCACCTGTGGCACAGAGCAAATGAGTTGGCCATCTATGGATTGAGATCTCTGAAACTGTAGATCCTCTAAAATTGTTTTTGTCAGTTATTTTGGTCATATCAGTAGAAAAGCCAAGTAAAACACCAACACACCTGTCTCAACAATGAAAAAAGAATACACATATAATACTACTCCGCAAACTTCATCTTAACGATACAAGGTATTCTGTGATCATAATGAGAAAAAAAAGAAGTTAATAAGAGAAAAATATCAGGAAAGTCTCCAAAGAGTTGGAAATTAAACAGTATACTCCTAAATGATTCAAGCAATGCCTTAATCAAAATCAAAAATAAGTAGAAATGAAGAAAATGAAAATACAGTATATGAAAATCTGTCGAACACCGCTTACTCAGCAGGGCAGAGAGAAATTTATAACACTAAATGCTTACATAAGAAAAATTGAAAAATTCAAGTCAACAATTTAACCTCCCAGTTCAAGAAACTAGAAAACCAAGAACCAAATAAACTCAAAGAGAAAAGGAAATGAATAATAAGGATAAGACCAGAAATCGATTAAATTAAAAGAGAAAAAAATAGGAAAAGTCAATGAAGGAAAAAGCTTTCTCTATGATAAAACTGACTGATCTCTAGCAAGACTGACAAAAGAAGAAAGGAGAGGATCTACAAATCACAAAATTAGGAATAAAAGAGAGGATATAACTTCCAACATTGCATACATCAAACAGGAAATTAGAGAACGGAATGCAAAAACTGCACACAAGAATTTGGCAACTTAAATGAAATAGACCAATTTCTGGAAAAAATTAAAACCACAACAATCCACCCACTATGAAACTAATGATTTGACTGTCCCTAACTCTATTAGAAAATTAAATTCAGAAATTAAAAATTATAAAAAAAATTTAAGACTATGTAATATAATTGAGGAATTCTATCATATCTTTAAAGAAGAATTAATGTTAATTCTATGCAATTTTATGCAGAAAATAGAAGAGAAAGAAATATTTCCCATTTTTTAATAAAGTCTGTATTGCCCAGGTAACCAAGAAAGACAAAACAGTTTTAAAAAACAATCATCACACAAACATTCTTCATAAGTTTAAATGCAAAAACTCAATAAAATATTAACAAATTAAATTAATCAATACATAACAAAATCAACAAGGTTTATACCAGCTGTAAAAGGCTGGCTCTACATATAAAAATTAATCAATTTATCCATGAAAAAACAAGTGAAGAAGAAAAAAATCACATAATCAAATCAATTAATTATGAGAAAGAAAATGACAAATTTTAACAGCATCATAATAAAAAAATCTCATAAAATAGGAATACAAACCATCATTCTAACTTTGTGAGGAAATTATTTTTTTAAACCCTACAGCTGGTCTGGAGTCATAGCTCAGTGGTAGAGCACTTGCCTGGCATGTGTGTGGCACTTGGTTCCATTCTCATCACCATATAGAAGTAAAATAAAGATATTGTGTCCATCTACAAATATATATATATTATATATATATGTACACATATATATATAATATATAAAACATATATATATATATATATATATTTAAAAACCTACAGCTAAGTTTATTCTGAATGGTGGAATAAAAATGCATTTCCCTGAGATCAAAAACGAGGCAAGGGTGTGTGCTCTCACCAGTCTCATTCAACATAGCACTGAAAGGTGTAGTCACTGCAATAAGGCAGTAACAAAGAAGGAAAGGACTCAAACACTTTGAAGAATAAATAATGCCACCACACTAGTTTTAGAACACATGAAAGTTTATATATAGAAAAATTTAAATAAATCAATGAAAAGTGAAACCTCCAAGAACTAAGTGCCATATTTGAAAATACTGTAGGATTTTAGATAAGTATGTATATCTATATACTAGCAATGCACACATGAGCCACGAAATTGAAAAGGCAATGCATTTGTAATTGCTAGTGTGTGTAAAATAAGTTTAAGTCCAACAAGACATTAATGCATAGGACTTGTAGGATAAGAATTAAATTGATGAAATAATTTTTTAAAATATGTAAACATATGGCAAGACACACTTTGTCCAAGTATTGAAAGATAAAAAATAATAAATATGCCACTCTCTTCAAATTGATATAAATATTTTACACAATTTCTATAAAATTTCCCACAAAATATTTTTAGAAATAAATACATTTTTCTAAAATCTATATAGACAGAAAAAGTAAAAATAACTGAAACTATTTTGAAAAATGAAAGAATATGTCTATCCTATTTCAAGACATTTACAATAACTTACACCATGTTGTGTATAAGTATAGTGATAGACACGTAGATCAATGAAATACAGAATAGAAAACCCAAGAAGAGAAATACACAAATACGCCCCACTGGTTTTGACTTAGGTGCAAAAGAAATTCAGTGGAGAAAGAATATTTTTTTCAACAACGGTGCCAGGGCCATACATCTGCACAGAGAAGAAAATGAACTTGAACCTACACCTCACACCTTGCCCCCAAAATTGGATTGTGAACCTACGTATGAAACATAATTATAAAACTTATATAAAATGTATGGGAAATCCTCAAGATTTAGAGCTAGGCAAAGAACCCTTAGACTTCAAAACAAAAGGATAAAAGGATAAACAAAAACATAAAAGGATATGCTGACGAGCTAGACTTCATCACTATTTAAAACTTTGCTTTGTGAAAAATCCTGTTATGAGAGTGAAAAACTGAGTGACAGACTTGGAGAAAGTATTTTCAAAACACATACTTGACAAAAAAAAATGTCTTGACTATGTAGGTATCTTTCAAAACTCAGAGCCTGGGGTTATAGCTCAGGTGGTAGAGCCATACTCAGGCCGAGCATGCATGAGTACTTAATTTAACAGTAAAAGGACAAACAATCCAATCAGAAAAAAAAAAATCCAAAAGATACAAGCAGACATTTCACTGAGAAAAATGTACAGGAAGAAAACACACACATTAAACGCAACTTCACGAATCTTATGAAATACAAATTTAAATGATAAGATATCATTACATACATATCAGAAAGGATAAAAAATGACCAAACCAAGTGCCAGGAATGATTCAAGGAAATAGGACCACTGATACATGGTGGGACTATGAAAAGGTACAGCCACTTTTGAAAGCGGTTTGAGCCTAACAATAGCACTCCAGATCACTTATCACAGAAATGTAAAAACATGTTCACAAAATGTTCAGAGCTGCTATATTTGTAATATCCAATGAACTGAAAATAACCTAGATATTCTTCAATGGGTGGATAGTTAAGCTGCAGTGCATTCATATCCATGGAATACTAACCAGTAGTTTTTAAAAAGAATGTACTATTGAGACACACAACAACTTATCCCCAAAGAATTATGTGAATGGGAGAAAAAAAAAAGTCAATCCCTAAAGATTATATAATGTATGTATCTTATTCAACTTTTTTGCTTCTGTGACCAAAATATATAACAAAAACCATTTTTGAGAAGGAAAAGTTTATTGGCTGCTCACAATTTCAGAAGTATCAAGTCCATAGATGGCTAACTCCATCTGAACCATTGGTGAGGCAGAATATCATGGCAGAAGGGTGTAGAAGAAAGCAGTTCAGAATATAACAATCAGGAAGCAAAAAGAGTCTTCTTGCTCAACAGGGACAAAACAGGGATCAAGAATAAGAGGTGGGTGGACTTTATAGTACAGGAACAAATACATGCTACAAAAAGTCATTATGGGGGACTCTTATAAATTATAAAACTATGTATCTTCCTTATTCTATGTGCATGTCCCTATTCTCATTGTAATCTTGTACTGCAAATTTGCACTAGGGGAAGGAGGATAAAATATACATGGGATTTGTCTGCATTATTTCTTACAACTGCATGGGAATCTATAGTTATCTTAAAACATAAAGTTTATTTTTTAAAAAACTCTTTGACGAAGAATACATACTAAATTTAAAAAGATAAAAGTGTGAATATACCATGTTTTAGACAGAAAAATGTTAAGCACCACACATTTTTATATCTAGAAGTACCTTATTAATATTCCTGAATTGTTTTGTGTTGAGCATATGCTAGAATAACCTTGGTTCCGCGCAGCTGGCTGCTCTTTAAACTTCATTTGTTCCTCACTCAGAATTGGATGATGACCAAAAGGAGGGCTACATGGTGGGAAAGCAAAATGAAGCAGAGCTGGCAACACAGACCCCCAGGAGGATTGGGCTCCAGGCTACTTAATCCCAGCCGCACACCTGGCTCATGTCTGAAGTGGTCACCTGTGGAGCACTTTCATTAGGATTTCTCTTGGGTCACACACTTTTATTTGATGGAGCCATGAAAAGTAGGTGTCCCTTAGTCCTTATCCTGGGAATTAACAATAATAATAAAGGTTGGATCCTTCTTTGAAAATAAATTTCAATATGGCGCAAAGCCTCCTGCTTCCTCTGTGGTTTTGGCTTATGATTTCAGCAAGAGTAGCTTGTGGAGGATGTAGTAACTCAGGCTCCAACAGATGCGATTATTCCAGAGCTTTGTCCTCCCCTGCCACATGCCCTTGGGTAAGTCACGAAGCCACTCTGTTTTCTTGTTTATAATTTGAGAAAATGGCCAGCTGTGCTTCCCAGGAATATTTCTTACTCTGCAAATGTGCCCAAATCTGTTAGAAGTGAAAGAAATGTTTTCAGATGCCCATAGAAGTTAATTTCTTTCCAAATTCAAGTGGCATTGACTTTTACTGATGTCTTGTAGTATATCTATACTTTACATTTCTTTTCTTGCAGTATTGTAAGGTTGAATTCATATTTGGTCATAAAATATTTTTATCAAAAATATTGATAGAGAAGATCAACTTCTAGACTTCCAGCATTAGGAGCTCCACTAAACTTGCTCCCCAGCAAAAATACAGCAGCCCCCCCTTACCTGCATTTCTGTATCCCACATCTTTCATTACCTATGGTCAACTGCAGTCCTAAAATACTGAATGGAAAATTCCATAGATAAACAATTCATAAGTTTTAAATTGTGCACCATTCTGAATAGTGTGATGAAATATTTTGCCATCCTAGCTGAGTCATTAATCATCCCTTTATCCAGCACAACTACATTATATAGTCCTTTAGTACCCATCTCAGTTATAAGACTGACTGTTGTGATTTTTCCCTTTGTGTTCAAATACAGCTTGTTTTACTTAAAGTGATAATTATTCTTCATATTACTAGTCATTACTGTTAATCGCATACTCTGGCTTATTTACAAATTAAACTTACATGTGTTTATCTAATTAAACTTGAGTGTATATGTATGGGGGAAAATATCATATATAGGGTTCAGTATTATCTGTAGTTTCAGGCATTCACTGGGTCTTGGGATATATCCTTCACAGTAAGGGTTCTCAAAAATAGTGAAAAATATCTTTAAACCAACTTTTTTTTTGCAAAGGGGGGATACCAGGGATTGAACTCAAGGGCACTTGACCACTGAGCCACATCCCCAGTCCTATTTTGTATTTTATTTAGAGACAGGGACTCACTGAGTTGCTTAGCACCTCACTTATGCTGAGGCTGACTTTGAACTCATGATCCTTCTTCCTCAGCCTTCCAAGCCACTGGGATAGAACTACTATCAATGCCTCTGGAATTATCCTAAAGGAAAAGATCAAATGAAAGAGAGAGAGAGAGAGAAAGGGGGGAGGGAGAGACCTATTTAAGTCAATCTATAAAAGTTAAGTGAGAAAACATGAGTTTATGGTATTTAAACAAGATTTCTCTCTCCCTCCACCTTCCAGCTCAACAAGGCAGAAATTCCACATCAGACTGCTACCACCGAGAACACAAAGCTCCATCTCCTACCAGGTTCCAAATGGAAGACAGTCTCCCAGGTAAGGGCGAGCCCTTAGCATGTCATCCTGATTCTAGTTGATTGTTGCTGAGTCCAAATCCCAGGTGAATACACTGTGTTCTTTTCTTCTATCTACTTCCTATTCAGGTAACAAAGGATGTATGCTTAATGGGACAGACTAAGGTTACTAGCTGGTCTTGCTGAGTCCATGTCAGAAGAGGTAAACTGAGAGGACCTCAGGCTTCTTCCATACCCTCCAACTGAGGGCTCCCTTCCCATCATATATGTGTGTGAAGGGGAAGTTGAGAAGAAGATTTTCATTGTCCCCATTTCCAGGTACAGAGCTCTGAGTCTAATATTTGCCTCTAGGTAGAAACAGCCCATAAAACAAAGAACTGTAATCTCTTTCCAAAGGAATTAACTTCATTTGCAGCAGAACATGGAGAGGGTCAAGACCTAGGATGCTCACAAGGACAGTGAAATTTATAGTCTAAGACAACCGAGAGATTTGTGGATTTAATGAAGTTGGGGTATAGCATACAGTTAGTTTTCAAGAGAGAAATCCAGAAATGAGAAAACCTGGAGAATCCTCCTGGCATCAGGAGAAGAATCAAATACTGACCTTAGAACTTATTTCTTTGGAGAAAGCACAATTTGAGTAAATTAGAAGGTAGAGCAGTTAATTCACCAGTGAATTATTGAAAACAACAGAGCAATCAGTCAGAAATTAGTAAGATTTAACAGCTGAACATGAAAAGGGAAAGGGAGAAAGAGAATTTTATCAGTACTACTCTAAACCTGTGGTGCCTATGAATAGCCCCAAGGTTGTGATTCCCCAAAGATCATATCAGTGTGTTAGGACTGTGTGTGTAGGAGAAGGGTCAAGAGACTTCACTAAAATAGTCTAGCCAGTCACTAAGCAAGTCAACAAGCAAATAATAAGTATCTCCAGGGGGGAGGTAATACCTGAGCTTCCATAATATATTGTTTTTAATGCCTAGTTTCTAAAAATGAGAACAACAACCAAAAAAAAAAAAAAATGAACCATGCAAAGAAATAGGAAAGTTCAACCTATGTCCTGGGGAAAAAAAATATGAACTACTTATCAGAGTGACCAAGAGTAGGATTAAATACAAAAAGGCTCCAAATATCCATTACAAATATGTACACAGAGTAAAGAAAAAACTGATTAAGAAAATAAAGAAGGCTTGATGACAATGTCTCATAAAACATAGAATATCAATAAAGGTAAAGAAAATATAATGAACAAAATAAAAATCAAGAAACCAAAAAGTACAACAATTGAACTTAAAAAGTTGCTAAAGGCACTTAATTCATACTAACAAAATAAGTCATTAGCGAGTTTGAATATTACAGAGAATAAAAAGGGAAATGAATAATGAACAGAGAAAGACTCAAAGAGATCTGGGAAATTATTAGGAGTACCAACCTACACAAACTTGGATTACCAGAAATAGCAGATGTAGAAGTAAACAGAAAAGATATCTATTAAAAAAAAGAGCTGAAACCTTCCCAAATTTACTGTGAAACAATAACTTACACAATAAGGAAGCTCAACAAACTCTTAAGTAGGTTAAATGCAGATATATACATATAGACAGATATTTTAAAATTCTGAAAGCCAAAGGCAAGGAGAGAATTTGAAAGCCACAGTAGAAAAGTGACCCATCACATTCTCATTAGATCAATAGCTGACTTATCAGCAGAAACAACTGATGCTAAAGGACAGTGGAATCACGTGTTCTAAATGCTCAAATTAAAAAAGGACAATCAAGAACCCAGCTGGGCATGATGATGCACACCTGTAATCCCACAGGCACAAGAGGCTGAGGCAGGAGGATCATGAGTTCAAAACAGCCTCAGCAACTTAGCTAGGTGCTAAGCAACTGAGCAAGACCCTGTCTCTAAATATACATATACACAAAAAAGAACCAGGGATGTGGCTCAGTAGTTAAGTGCCCCTGAATCCCGAGTACAGGAAAAAAAATAAATAAAATCTATACAGCAACATTATTCTTTGAAAAATTAAGATGAAATAAAGACTTTTCCAGATCAATAAAATAAAAATATAAAGAATATGGCACCACTAAAAAATTAAAACTAGGGATCAAATGTGGTGGGCTAGCAGGAGGCTATATGCTGTGTCATTCTGTGACCTGGGATTCAAGTAGTGGAAGTACTGTTTCTCTGCGAGCTATAAGAGGGCCCCCCACAGCTGCTCCCACACAGGAATCCCAGCCACCATGTTCACACAGGACCCCTGGCCACTTGCCCATGCAGGACCTCCAGCCACCATGCCCGAGCAGGACCTCCAGCATCAGCACCTACACAGGACCCCTGGCCACCCACCTGTGTAGGAATCCCGGCTGCCACCCATGTGCAGGACCTCTGGCCACCACTCCCATGTGGACCCCCATCTACCAACATGGGGATCCCCCCATCACCTCCATCTTTGGACACTGCAACCACTGCCATAGTCCCCTACACACAATACTCTGCAACTGGGGACACCACACAGGGTCTGGAGACAGCCACCAGGCATAACACTGCATGTCAGAGAGCTGTATCTCACCATCGGACACCCCATCTTTGAAAGCAGCTGTTTCCATCTTAGGACATATTTGTCGCCATCTTTAGTTGGGCAACTCCCAGCATGGGACACTGGCTGGGGCCCAGAAGCAATATTAAGGTACCTATAGTCCCCAGATCCTCCCTTTCTCCTAGAGCCACTAACCTGGCACGCAGGGCTTCTATGCAGCAGGTCTGGTCCATAATTTGCAAAACCCGGTCCTGAACTGCCCAATACAAAACAGCTCTCTGCCATGGATGCATGGTCCTCAGAGCACAGCCCACAAGACCTCCTGAGAGAGAGGTTCCTGATTGGGAAGTAGAAAGGTAGAGGGTGAGTGAGATACAGTTTAGAGACTAAATGAGTGACCAAGAATTGTGAGGTCTATGTAAAGAAATAGTAATAAAGAAAGGGAGACAGAGAGACAAGGTGCAGAGGCAGGGAAGGTGGAAAGATACAGAACTCCAAAAAAACAATCCTTGTATCTTTCTTCAAACCAAAAGGCCATGTTTATTCATAACAGTAGTTTACATTAGGTTGTCAGTACCATAACCACATTGTTGTTTAGAGTATGAGTAAGGTTGCTTATTCTGCAGTTACATTTCGTAGTTACAATATGCAATGTTAGGAGATTTTTGCTGTTCTTAAGAAAGTGCATTGTCTGAAGTTACTGTTAAGCCGGCAGATCCAGGGGCACCTGAGCTTGGTGAAACATTGTATTTATCAAGCAAGCAAGTTCCTTTATTCCCAGGAGTTATGTGCCTAAGATTAAGGTCAAAGCTGATAAGACTCTAGCATGGAGGGCATTACCATAGTTTCATCCTATGCTTTTCCACAGAAACTTTCCAAGGCATCAAGCATGCTACAGCCATGAACTCATCAGGGACCCGAATCCCAAACACAGAACTCCTACAGGTCTACAGGCAATATAAGGAGATAAGACCAGGCACCCACATTGCACAAGCAGTTCCCAAAGGAGATCCTTGGGGTGCAGTCTCCCATCAACAAGCAAGTGCTATACCTCACCTCCCAGGATCTCTGCCCCCAAGACCAGCCCTCCCACCTTAATAACCTCACCATCCTGAGGGTGGAGATACCAGCAAACAAAAGACAACCCCACTTGCTGGATGAGAAGGGAAGCAGGAAAGATACTGAACTCCAACAAAAACAATCCCTGTATCTTCCTTCAAGATTTTTTTCTTCCCTTTTTTCTTTTTCCTTTCTCTCTCTCTCTTCTACTGCCCACACATCCCCAACATCTGTAAAACCAAGTATTTTTCTTGAATTAGGGTACTGAGGACTGGGGTATCTGAATAGTATATTATAGTTTTATTATATATTCTTTCATTTCCTATTTTTACATTTTTTATTTTTCTTAATATTTATGTTTCTTTATTTTTTGTGCTTTCTCTATTGTCTTCCCACTTACTTGTCTACCCCAAATCACTTTCTCTCCTTTCTCCTGCTACTAGCCAACTTCTTTAGATTCCTCTTTCACACTTCCTAACATCTAATAATTCTATAGCCTCCTACTTCCTAACATCTCATCCTATACCTCACCCTGGGTTCTCTCTTTGTCCACCATCAGAAACTGTAGATCCTTTTGCAAATCTACCATGAATGTTGTAGGTAATAATTGAGCTCACCATTTCTGTATATTGTGTCAAAACCATAAATGACTTAATAGCAGCTATTTCATTTAAGGCTATCTATTGTTTGTATTGGGATCTATTAATATTGTCCTTCCCCTTAAAGGAGAGGTATGGAAACCCTGCAGGGACACTATAAGCCTGTAGTTAAATACTGTAATTCTTGGATCCACAGTTTTAGAAGGAGAGACACATGAACAACATGAAAAACCTAGGGAAGAAAGTGCCCCAAACAAACCAAGTTATTACATTATTAGAATCCATGGCCAGCACAACAGAAGAAATGACGGAGAATGAGTTAAGGATGTACATCATTAAAATGTTCTGTGAATTAAAGGATGATATAAGAGAGCAAATACAAGCAGCAAAAAGATCATTTTGATAAAGAACTATATAAACAAAACAAGAAGCAAAGGATTACTTCAATAAGGAGATAAATATTCTGAAAAAAATACCAAACAAAAATCCTTGAAATGGAAGAAACAATAAACCAAAATAAAAACTCTACAGAAAGCACCAGCACCAGATTAGATCACTTGGATGACAGAACCTCAGACAATGAAGACAAAATATATAATCTTGAAAATAAAGTTGACCACACAGTGAAAATGGTAAGAAACCATGAGCATAACAATCAAGAATTATAGGATAACATAAAAAGACTAAATTTAAGAACTACTGGGATACAGGAAGGCATAGAGTTACAACCAAATGAATAAACAAGCTCTTCAATGAAATAATATCAGAAAATTTTCAAACATAAAGAATGAATGGGAAAATCAAATACAAGAGGCTTACAGGACACCAAATGTACAAAATTACAACAGATCTACACGAGGGAACATTTTAATGAAAATGCCTAGCATACAGGATAAGGAGAGAATTTTAAAAGCAATGAGAGAAAGGAATCAGATTACATATAAGGGGAATCCCACAAGGATGTCTGCAGGTTTTTCAACCCAGACCTTGAAAACTAGAAGATCCTGGAACAACATATACCAAGAACTGAAAGAAAATGGATGCCATACGAGAATCTTATATCCAGCAAAATTTAAGCTTTAGATTTAATGAGGAAATAAAAACCTTCCATTATAAACAAAAAGAATTTACAATTAGAAAGCCTGCACCAAAGAATATCCTTGGCAAAATATCCCATGAGGAGAAAACAAAAAAACAGCAATGAAAATCAGCAAAGGGAGGTAGTACCCTAAAGGAAAATCCAATCAAAGGAAAAAAATCAAGTCAGATTAAACACCAAAAATAAACAAAATGACCAGGAACACAAATTATGTCTCAATAATAACCCTGAATGTTAATGGCCTAAACTCACTAATTAAAAGGCATAGACTGGCAGTTTGGATTAAAAAAAAGACTCAACAATATGCTGCCTTCAAGAGA
This sequence comes from Marmota monax, assembly GCF_021218885.2. Classification (NCBI taxonomy): domain Eukaryota; kingdom Metazoa; phylum Chordata; class Mammalia; order Rodentia; family Sciuridae; genus Marmota; species Marmota monax. The sequence continues at coordinate 3,741,125 of NW_026695198.1, read as the reverse complement.
CTCATCTCATAAGAAAAGACATCCACAGTCTGAAGATGAAACGTTGGGAATAAATATACCACTCACATGGATAGTGCAAACAAGCAGGGATTTCTAGCCTTATATCAAATAAAGTAGATTTCAAGGCAAAGCTAATCAAAAGGGATAAAAAAGGATATTTCATACTGCTTACAGGAACCATGCATCAATAAGACATAACAATTATTAATATATATGCCCCAAACAATGGAGCATCTACATTCATCAAACAAACTCTTGTCAAGTTCAAGAGTCAAATAGACCACAACACAATAATTCTGAGTGACTTTAATACACTTCTCTCAGAACTTAACTGTTCTTCCAAACAAAAGCTAAACAAAGAAATTAAGGAACTTAATAATACAATTAATAAATTAGACTTAAGAGACATATATAGAATATTCTATCCATCAATGAGTGAATACACTTTCTTCTCAGCAGCACATGGATCCTTCACTAAAATAGACCATATATTATGCCACAAAGCAACTCTTAGCAAATACAAACAAGTAGAGATACTACCCTGCAGTCTATCAGATCATAATGGAATGAAATTAGAAATCAATGATAAAATAAAAAATAGAAGACACACCTACACCTAGAGACTAAATAATATGCTATTGAATGAAAGACATGAAAGAAGAGATTCTTAGAGGTAAATGTGAACATAGACGCAAAGTATCAAAATCTCTGGGACACTATGAGGTAAGTTTATTGCATGGAATACATTCCTTAAAAGAAGAAAAACTCAACAAATATCTGACCTAACATTACATCTCAAAGCCCTAGAAAAAAGAATAAATCAACACCAAAAGCAGTAGAAGACAGGAAATAACTAAAAGTAGAGATGAAATTGAAACAAACAAACAAAAAAAATTGAAAAAAATGACAAAACAAAAAATTAGTTCTTCGAAAAAAATAAATAAAATTGACAAACCCTGAGCCATGCTAACAAAGAGAAGGAGAGAGAAAACTCAAATTACTAACATCTGTGATGAAAAAGAAATATCATGATGGACTCTACAGAAATACAGAAGATAATTAGAAATTATTTTGAAAACTAGTACTCCAATAAAATAGAGAATATCAAAAGCATTGACAAATTTCTAGAGTCATATGGTTTTCCCAAATTGAATCAGGATGATATACACAAGTTAAAACAGATCAATTTCAAGCAATGAAATAGAAGATGACTTCAGAAGTCTACAACTAAAGAAAGCCCAGGACCAGATGGATGCACAGCTGAGTTCTACAAGACCTTGAAAGAAGACTGAATACTAATACTCCTCAAATTATTTCATGAAATAGAAAAAGAGGGAACACTTCCAAACTCATTCTATGAAACCAATATCACCCTGATTCCAAAACCAGACAGACACATCAAAGAATGAAAATGTCAGACCAATATCTCTAAAGAACATAGATGCAAAAATTTTCAATAAAATTCTGTCAAGTCAAATACAAAGACATATCAAAAAATAGTGCACCATGATCAAGTGGGGTTCATCCCAGGGATGCAAGGTTGGTTCAACATACAGAAATCAATAAATGTAATTCATCACATCAATAGACTTAAAGATAATAATCATAGGATCACCTCAATAGATGCAGGAAAAGCATTTGACAAAATATAGCACCCCTTCATGTTTAAAACACTAGAAAAACTAGGGATAAAAGGAACATATCTCAACATTGTAAAATCTGTCTATGCTAAGCCCCAGGCCAATATTATTTTAAATTGAGAAAAATTGAAAACATTCCTTCTAAAAACTGGAAAAAGACAGGGATGCCCTCTTTCACCACTTCTATTTAGCAAAATTCTTCAAACTTTAGCCAGGGCAATTAGACAGATGAAAAAAAAAATTAAAGGGATACAAATAGGAAAATAATTCAAACTATCACTATTTGCTGACAACATGATTCTATACCTAGAGAATCCAAAAAAATTCACCAGAAGACTTCTAGAACTAATAAATGAATACAGCAAAGTAGTAGGGTATAAAATCAACACCCATAAATCAAAGGCATTTCTGTATATCAGTGACAAATTCTCTGAAAGAGAAACTAGGAAAACTACTACATTTTCAATAGCCTCAAAATAAATAATATACTTGGGAATCAACTTAATGAAATAGGTGAAAGAACTCTACAATAAAAAATACAGAATGCTAAAGAAATAAATTAAAGGAGACCCTAGAAGATGGAAAGGTCTCCCTGGTTCTTGGATAGGCAGAATTAATATTGTCAAAATGACCATACTACCAAAAGCACTATACAGAATTAATGCAATTCCAATCAAAATCCCAATGACATTCCTCATGGAAACAGAAAAAAGCAATCATGAAATTCATCTGGAAAAATAAGAGACCCAGAATAGCCAAAGTAATCCTTAGCAAGAAGAGTGAAGCAGGTGGCATCACCATATCAAACTTTAAACTATACTACAGAGCAATACTAACAAAAACAGCATGCTATTTACACCAAAATAGAATCATAGACCAATGGTAAAAAATAGAGGACACAGTTATCTCATACTAGACAAAGGTGCCAAAAGTATATTGGAGAAAAGATAGCCTATTCAACAAATGGAGCTGGGAGATCTGGAAATCCATATGCAAAAAAAAAAAAAAAATGTAATTAAGTCCCTATCTGTCACCATGCACAAAATTCAACTCAAAATGGATCAAGGACCCAGGAATTAAAGCAGAGACGCTGTGCCTAATAGAAGAAAAACTAGGCCCAAATCTTCATCATGTCAGATTAGGCCCTGACTTCCTTAATAAGACACCTATAGCTCAAGAAATAAAATCAAGAATCAATACAAGGAATGGATTCAAAGTGAAAAGCTTTTTCTCAGCAAAAGAAACAATCAGTGAGGTGAAGAGAGAGCCTACATCTTAGAAGCAAATTTTTACCACATGCACATCAGATAGAGCACTAATCTCTAGAATTTACAAAGAATTCAAAAAACTTAACACAAAAAAAATCAAATAACCCAATCACAAAAAGGGCCAAGGAACTGAACAGACAATTCTCAGAAGATAATATACAATCAATCAACAAATATATGAAAAATTGTTCAACATCTCTAGCAATTAGAGAAATGCAAATCAAAACTACTCTAAGATATCATATCACTCCAGTCATAATGGCAGCTATTATGCATACAAACAACAATAAGTGTTGTTGAGGATGTGGGGAAAAAGGCATAGTCATACATTGCTGGTGGGACTGCAAATTGGTGCAGCCAATATGGAGAGCAGTATGGAGATTCCTTGGAAACCTGGGAATGGAACCACCATTTGATCCAGCTATACCACTCCTTGGTCTATACCCAAAGGACTTAAAAACAGCACACTACAGGGACACAGCCACATCAATGTTTATAGCAGTACAATTCACAATAGCCAAACTGTGGAGCCAACCTAGATGCCCTTCAGTAGATGAATGGATAAAGAAACAGTGATATATATACACAATAGAATATTACTCAGCCTTAAAAGAGAATACTTTTCTCTTTTAAGAGAGTGGAGTGGAGAATGGGAGGAATGGAGGAACTTTAAATAGGGCAAAATGGAGGGGGCATAGGGGTAAGAATGATGGTGGAATGAGATGGACATCGTCACCTTAAGTGCATGTATGAAGACACAATGGTGTGACTCCCCTTTGTGTACAACCAGAGACGTGAAAAATTGTGCTTTATACGTGTACTATGAATTGAAATGCCTTCTGCTGTCATGTATAACAAATTAGAGTAAATAAATAAATTTAAAATTTAAAAAAAAAGAATATGGCAGCAGCAAACTCATCTTGCAAAAATAATTTTTAAAAAACACTGAGACAAAAAGAAAATGAACCCAGGCAGCCATTGAAATCCATAAGAAAGAACACAGAATATAAAGGAATGTAATTATGTAATTATTTTAAAAGCACATATTCATGTATTTTCTCCCTTAAAAGACTTAAAAAGCAATTATACAAAATAATATGTATAGAATGCACTGTTGGGCCTCTGCTATGTAGATATGTGAATGTAATTTAGGTGTTCCATATTTGCCAGTAATAGCACAAAGGGGTTAAGACCAAGCGAAGCTCTGTTAGATAAGGCAATCACTGCAGATGGTAAATTAATAATTATAGCAATGTATAGCTCAGCTCATAACATTAAGGGATATAATTATGTAACAATTATATCATTGAGAAAGTAAAAAATAGAGAGCTGTGTAGTAGTGCTATGATCCACAAGCTGTGTCCTTCTAAGATTCACATTTAAATTTAATCCTCATTGTGGTGCTGGGCCTTCTGGTAAGTAAGTCATGAGGACTCTGCCTTGTGGTAGGGATTAAATGTTTTTATAAAAGAGACTTCAGAGCACTGCCTGGCCGGCCACCTGTCTCCCTCTGACACATGAGAACAGAGTTCTGCTTCCTTTTCTGTGTTGTATGGACATCCCATCAGGCAACAAATCTGCTGGTGCCCTGATCGTGGCCTTCTCCACCTACAGGGAATAAATTTCTGTTGTTTGTAAATTACCTGGTCTAAGGTATTTTGTTATAGCAGCAGAAGAAGACAAAGACAAGGAGTAGTGTTGCTAAATGTCACTGGAATATAACTTGTTCACATCTAAAGATAAATCTAATAAGTTTAGATGCGTATGGTGAGAGTAATCAACTAGAAAATAACTTTCAAAATATACCAAAAAATCATTAAGGAAATTTAAATGCTACATTAGAAAATGTCACTTAATGAAATTCAGAGAAACAAAACAGGCATTGATGAAGAAAAAAAAAAACAAAAAAAAAATACAATGATAGGTATAAATCTAGTTTTACAATATTACCATTTAATGTGCATGGATTGAACAATCTAAAAGCTTTATATCCAAAAAAATACATTAAAATTAAAAAATATGAACAAAGATAAACATCAGCTTAAAGGGATATGAAATAACTATATCATTATCAGAGAACATGGACTTCAAAACTGGAAAACTGGATATCCACAAACAAAAAACAAAAACAACAAAGTTGAAGCCCCTACCTCACATGCTATGCAAAAAAAAATACATAAAATGGATCAAAGACATGAATGTAAAAAGAAAAATGTTAAAACTCAGAATCTCTGGGAGAAAACAGAAGGGTAAATGTTTATGACCTTGGATTTAGGATTTGACAAAAAGATTCTTGAATATGTTATAAGATAATCACAGGTATCAAAAGAAAAAATAGGTAAATTGATCTTCTCAAAACTCAACACTCTTTAATAGCAAAAGACACCATCAAAAATGTGAAAATATAACCTACAGAATGGGAGAATGGATTTACACGTATTTATTTTCAAAGCTAAATTGCATTTAAAAATCTATTGGGAAAAAGAAAGCCCAAGATCTCAATAGATAATTCTCCAAGGAAAAAAATACCAATGGCCAATCAATACATGAAAAAAACTCTCAACATCACTAGGTATCAAAGAAATGCACATCAAAACCGCAATAAGAAACAATTTCACACCCACTATGATGGCTAAAATCAGAAACTTAAGAAATAACAGTCATTATCAAGAATTTGGAGAAGTTGGAGCCCTCATATACTGGTGAGAATAGAAAATGGTGCAGTTGCTTTGAAAAACAATCTAACAATTCCTCAAAAGATTAAATTTAGAATAACCATGTAATATAGCAATTCCACTCCTAGACATGTTCTGGAGCAGAAAGGCAACATAGGTTCACACAAAAACTTTGACACAAATTGTTATAGCCAAAAGGTAAAAACAATTCAAACGTCCACAGATAAACAGAATATCATATAGCCACATATTGGAATATTATGTGGTCATGAAAAGAAATGAAATACTGATACATGCTACAACATAGATGAACTCTGAATACATTATTCTAAGTGAAATAAGCCAAAGACCATGTTGTCAAAATTTATTCCATAGAAGTCCAGAGCTAATAGAGATAAAAAAAATAATAGAAACTAATAGAGATAAAAAAAAAAAATAGATTAATGGTTACTTAGGGTTGAGGAATAGGGAAATTAAATCTAAAAAGATAGCATTTCTGTTTTGCATTTTTTAGCAATTTTACTTTATTTGTTTCTTTAAATTTATTTTACTAGTACATAAAAATATTAAAATTGTATATATTAAAGGGGTATCATGTGATATTTCTAAAATCGCCCATAGTAATGGTTGTATATGTCTGTGAATGTACTAAAAACCCTTGAACTGTGTACTTTAAATGAGTGAATTATAAGGTATGTGGAGTATATATCAATAAACTGTTTTCTAAAAATCATGATGGTAGAGGTTATCTGCATAAACATAAGGAAAGTCCATTCCATGGTAAGACTCATTGTTTGTTTGGTAATTTCAGAAGTATGCTTTCTGGGTGTCCCATTTCCTGGACTTTGACAGACCTATTTACTCTGTGCCAGGTACATACCCCCTTTAGTCTTCTGCCCTGTCCCTTTCCTCTGCCTGGAACACGTGGCCAGATGTCCACATTCATGGTGTTCTCAGCTCCCTCAAGACAGAGCAAGTGTCAAAAATTACCTGATCACTCATTTTTGAAATTGCAATCCCTCTGTTTAATGGTATTAATCCCCTGATTTAGAAACGTTTTTCATTTAACATAGCTTATCTTTTTCTTTCTTCTTTTTTCCTGGTACCACAGATTGAACCCAGGGATGCTTTACCACTGAGCCACATCCCCAGCCCTTTTTTATATTTTATTTAGAGGCAGGGTCTCACTGAATTGCTTAGGGTCACACTAAATGCAGAAGCTGGCTTTGAACTTAAAATCCTCCTGCCTCAGCCTCTCTAGCCTCTGGGATTTATAGACACGTGCCACAGTTTACTATTCTTTAAGTCTATTATGAGACTTACTCTTTCATTGAGGCCTTGCTTACTGTAGCTCAGTTTGCAAAAATATAAATTATAAGAGGACACAAATCTTCATTTTGTTCACTAAAAGAGTGCCTTATACAAATAGGAGATCAATAAATACCTATTTTTATTTTTTTATTGTAGTAGGCCCTAATATGTAATATTTCATTTTTTAATGTATTTTTCCTTCTTAATGTGAAAAGGGGGTAATTAATTTCTATTATAATATTCCAGATATTTCAGAATAATATCTAGTCAATTGGATCAGGACAGTCAGCTATCTGTTCACAACAGCTTTCTCAAATCCCACTTATTCTTATGTGTTGAGCTCTATGGAAATCCTAGTGAATGAATATTGATCCAGAAAATTTTGTTTTATATCTGACTGTGCATTTAATTCATCTAACATAATTAAGTGATATTTAGATGTTTCATACTTTGTGTCAGTAACATTGTTATTATGTATGGAACTGTGGGTCAGGGCTGAAAAGAATACATGTAAATAGAGCTACTTAGAGGGTAAGTCTTACAAAGTGATTATGATGGAAGATGTGATATTTTTCCCAAGTTTAATATCTAAAGTCAGCAATCCGGAAAGTCAAATTAGAATCATGGAAATTATTATCATCTTTATTAATACTATTTAACTACTTATGTCAGGTGGTTGGACTCCTCTTATCACAAGTCAAAACTTTTTTCATGTATTTAGGAAAGAAAACCTATCAAGTTGCTGCCAACATTACCTATAAGAGCTGCAAGTCCAGGCTAGGTCACATTTTTATACAAATATGTTTCCGTCACAGCTGGGTCTCGGCATCTGCAGGTTCCACATTGAGTCTATCAAAATCAAATATTCAGTAATGAAAGTATCTGTACTGAACACACTTTTTTTTGGTAGCCATTATTCTCTAAATAATGTAGCATAGCAACTCATGGAATTTACATTGTATTAGGTATTAGAAGTAATACAGAGGTTATTTCAACTATGTGGGAGGATCACTGCAGTAGGGAGGTAGCTCAGTGTCAAGTGCTTGCCTATTGTATGTGAGACTCTGAGTTCAATCTCCAGCACTACTGGAAATTTATAAAAAATAAAATTTTTAAAAAATAACTGTGCAGGAGAATGCACACGGATTGTATGCACATACCCATCTTCTAATAAAAGGACTTTAACATCCACAGATTTAAGTATTTTCAAGGAATTATGAAGCCAAACTCCCAAGGATACCAAGGAGGAGCCAAACTCCCAAGAATACCAAGGAACAATTCTGTTTTCAAAATGGAAAGCAGTTTGGACAAACTCTTTAAACAGACCTAATTGATGAGGAAATATTTTAAAATCCATGTAAAAAGTCATCTAAAATAAGCCATGTAATTGCTTTAGTTAGTGACCCATACATCTTCATGAGCATCCACCCTGGGAACTAAGAAAATCAGTATCTCCTTGTCACTTAAATAATAGCTATCATTTTGTATAGTACATTAGAGTCTGGAAAGTACTCTCATCTAATTGCATTACTTCATGCTTCCCTTATTTCTGCTAGGTGATAAGAACACATTTTAACTTTTGAGTAAAGAGAGCTCAAGAAGTTGAATGATTTGCCCAAGATATCACATGAAAAAAATTTTAGGGAAGACCTCCATCTGATGAAGAATTTTTGTAAAGGTCCCTTACATCCATGGCCTGGAATTAGGTCAAGGATTGGTCGAGAACCAATCATCCCCAGGGGTGCATTTAATTCTGGGCTCAAAAGTTCACCAGCAATCAGAATGTCCAGTAACAAAACCCCAGGGCTGTATATGATGTGTAGAGATTCTGGACCTGTATGGAATAAAGAGGTTTGATCTTTCTGAAGGTATTCAAATTGAAGTTTTTTTAAAAAAATCTGTACTGACCAAACAAAGTGCATTGACAGTTCTAATTAAACTCTTCAACTCCTTTTAATAACCATCCTGCTTTCAACTGTGAAATTTGAAGTTAACCCACTAAGTCCCGAGGCGTCAATTCTGCTACTGTTTCAATGAATTTGACACAGGTGCATTAAAATAAGTCGAAAATCATAATCATCGATCAAATCTACATAAAAACTGAAAATCATCTATCCCACTCCTCGGCATGTATCCAAAAGAACTGAAAGCAGGATACCAATGTTTATAGCAGCACAATTCACAGTGCCAAGTTATAAAACCAGCCTATGTGGCCCTCAACAGAGAGCTGGATAAAGACAGAGGTATATATACACAATAGCATTTTGCTCAGACATAAGAAAAAAAATAAAATTATGTCATTTGCTAGTAAATGGTTAGAACTAAAGAACATCATGTTGGGTAAAATAAGCTCAATTCAGAAAGTCAAATGTTTTCTCTCATATTCAGAAAGTTGAGAGAAATAAAAAAATTAAAAGGTGGGTGGGTGGGAGAACCCACGTATGTAAAAGGGAAAACAGTGGAGTAGAGGAAGGAGACTGAGGAGAATGGAAGAAAGATGAGAAAGGGAAATAATAGCGGAATGAAACTAACCAAACTATAATATATGCATGTACGAATATATCACAATGAATCACACTTTTATGTATAACTATAATGCACCAAATAAAAATATTCAGAAGGAAAACCAATAGTGTAAAGGAAGGGGATTAGTAGAAGAAATGGGGAAAACATAAGTAGTAAGGGCTAAAGTGGGGCAAATTATGCTATATGCATTTATCAATGGCAAAATGAACCTCACAAATACGTATACATCCAGTGAAACTACCCTTCAAGAATAAGTAGAAAATAAAAATGGTTTTCAGATGGAAGAAAATTAATGTGTTATTGATAGGTCTATCCTGAAAGATTGGCTAAAGGACTTTATTCAAACTCAAAATATAAAATAGCAATTTCTAGACTACAAGAGTGTGATTATGTGGGTGCACGCAATAGACTATGGTATTTATTATGAGTTTTACAAAAGCATTTGATGACCAAGACAGATTACAATATAATTTGACACTCAAGATAGTCATTTCCCCGAAATCATTGATATTTAAGGCTAGAAAGAATTCTTAGAATTCAAAAGAATAGCCTGATTCCTAAAAAGAAATCTGATAAATTGAACTTTTTTAATGACATAAAACTTTTACAAAAGTGCTACATTCTATCAAGAAGTGAAAAAAATATGCTAAGGGATGAAATAGAAAGTCAGCCAGGGGGGAAAAATATTGCAAAGCAAAGAACTAGACATTTTACCTAAGAAGATATAGAGATTTTAAATTAATCATGAAAAGATGGTCAATATCATTGACCATTAGAGAAATGCAACTTAAAACCAAAATGATGTGTCTCCACACACAGAATAGCTAAGATTAAAACAGTGCCGCAGCAGGGGAAATGATTACCTTTGCATTGCAAGTGGCAATATAAAAATCCTACAGTTACTTGGAACATTTATTTAGTCTTTTCTTTGAAAAAAAAAAAAAGAATACTTAACACCATACAATCCAGCAATTACAGTTGTGGGATTTTATCCCCCCAAAATGAAAACTTTGTTCATTAAAAAAAACTATGAACATTTATATATAGTTTTATTTATCTATTTATTTGTTTATTTATCATAGAAGTTTTATTTATGATAATCAAATGCTAGGATCAGACCACATACTCTTCAACAGGTAAATAGTTTAACACACTGTATACATAAAATACTATGGACTCAGCAATAAACATGTACATTCTATTGATCTATGCAATAACTTAAGTGACTCTCCAGAAAATTATGCTGAGCGGAAAAACCCAATCTGGAGATTGAAACTGCATGCATTCTTAAATGACAAAATTATAGAAATGGAAGACTTCAGTGCTTGCCCATGATTAGTGATGGGGTAGGAGATGGTTAGGGTTTGAGCGTGGTGATGAAAGAGCAATATGAACATTTTTTCTGTTGTTGGAACAGTTCAGAATCTTGATCTAGAAGTGGATACTAGAATCTACACACTTGACAAAATGGTATAGAACTTAATATATGGACACACACACAAATCACAAATAAGTGCTGGTAAACCTGAAGACATGATATATAATTTGGTGGATTGTCTCAATATCCTGGTTGCAATATCACAGTATAGCTTTTTACAATATTGCCATTGGGGAAACCAGACAGCATGCACAAGCAGTCTCACTACTTGATTCTATACAACAGTATGTGAAAATTTAGATTGAAACATAGTTGAAGAAGTGCACACAGGAAGAAGTAAACTGCATGAAGGGTAAAAAAAAAAAAAGTGTGGAATTCTGCTATTTTGCTTTGGTGAGGCAAGTTTGAAAAACTCACAACTTTAAAATCCCATTCACCATGAGCAAACAGTTTGGAAAACCCCAACAGATTTCTCATCATTCACCAAAAGGAGAAATTATTTTATTTAATTATTATTTTAATTAAATAAAATAGTTGATTATTTTAATTAATGTCTCTCAGCAGGATTGTCAGATAAACACCTGCTTATCAATACTAATTACCCTCTGACCCTGAAAGGGCAGCATCAGCAAAGCATGGAAGTTTACATAGCTATGAAAAAGGAGCATGCTTTGTGATTTCTTTGTTTATTGACTTGTTTGAATTGTGAAAAAAAAAAAAAAAACAATGGGAAAAATCTTGGATAATAAGGTCTCATAAAATTTTATACTGAAACTTTGTCATAGAAATGACCAGAGGCTCACTGGATAGCAGGGCTATTGGGAACACATGTACAAAAATAAAAGGCATTTGGTAAATGAAACTGACGTATTCTATATTTCTTTATTACTGCTTCAGAATAAAGCCTATTTTATTATGCAAGATCTTACAAGTATATTTAAAAGTTAATATTCTAAGGCATTCCCTTGTAAAGAGATATGATTTTTTTTAAATCTGAAGGACAATAATATTTTGATTCATTTGAGAGCTCGTAAATCCACATAGATTACTAGAAGATAATTTATATTAACACTACACTCTCATGGTCAAAACAAAAAATTGAGAAAAACAGAAAGGGGAAGTTGGAGAAAGAATTTAAAAAAAGAGAGAATGATCTTCATTTGAAGCAGTTTTAAATCATAAACTTTGTACTAGATGTAGATAAAGACAATGCATTGACAGTTTACTTATTTCTTAGTCCCTTGATATGGTTAGCAGTCTAGCCAAAAATTTTAGGGCTATTAAAAGTGTTCCTGCTGTGTCTGCTATTGGAGAATAAGTCAAACCTTCTTAATTAGCATTTTATTGATCAGAAGACTCTCCAATCAATTCTCCTCAATAAATATTATGAGACAGAAGCTGTGTTGGATGTTCTTGTGGGCTTCACCCTCACAGACTGGCTGGGGAAGAAGCTCTGTGCTAATAATCAACAGAGTTTTACAAGATGTACATGATCTGTAAGTAAATCTAAACTTTGAGCTGGTTACTTCTGTTTTATGCATGTGAATATACAAAGACTAGAAAGTACTGGTAAGGCAAGTGTATTAATATTGCACAAAATACAGAAAGATTCACCATACACACTCATACACTCATATCCACAGGACACTAATCAAAAAAATCTATAAGTAAATAGAAAGATCAATAGACAGAAAGGAACAAGAGTAAGGAAGAAGGGAAGAGAAGGAGAAGTACTGGAAACTGAATTAGAACAAATTATATTCCATGCTTTTATAATTATGTCAAAATAAATTAAAGTGCCTTGTACCAATAAAAAAGAACCCAGGGGGAAAAATAAGAAATAGAAGGGTCCAAATAAGAACTAGATCTCATCTGTTTAGGGAAGGTAGAGGAGGGCCATTTTAGATGGGCCATGAAATGTGTTGTTAATTTAAAATAACATTCATAATGAACGTATCATTCTAGGCATTGATCCAACGGTTTTATGTAAAGTACATCATGGAACATTTACAATGATGTTGTACATTAAGTACCATCATTATTACAGTTTTACAAAGGAAAAAGAGGTCTAAAGAGATAATGGAATACCACATCATGCTGATGATAATTTCCATTGTCAGGATTCGAAACCACACTAAATCCAGAGGTCCAAACTCAAAACCCCTGCTAAGACTTCAGTGGAGTTCAGTAGACAGGAGGGACTTCCAAGAATTACCACTAGCCTTTGCCAATATTCCCATTCCTTCTGAAAGTCCCCACATATGTTTATTATTTCACCTGAAACTATCATCTCATATTATCTTTCTTTACTTTCTTTATTCTTATTTTTTTTATTTCCAGATAATTTCAAATCTCTCTCCAGGCTTGATGATGCTTTCTAGTCTTTGATGAATCTGCTATGGTAGCTCGGTAGAATTTCTCAGACCAGGTACCCTATTTTTCATTTCCAAAATTTATGTTTGTGTTTTATGCTTTCTATTTGTTTGTTGTTTCTATCTATATGTGGATAGAAGTGTGTGTAGGGGGAGGGGTGTGTGTGGGGGGGAAGCTTATTCAAGAAATAGTGGCAGAAAACTGCCCAAACCTGAGGAGAGAAATGAATAGAGAGATTCATGATGCCCACAGAACCCCAACAGTCTGAAAATCAGTCTTCACTGAGACACGCTGTGATCAAGTGGTCAAAAGTAAAAGACAAAAAGAGAATTTTAAATCTAACAGGAGAAAAGTGAGTCATTACATATGAAGGAATTTCCCATAATACACTAAGATTTTTCAACAGAAACCTTTCAAGCCAGGAGAGACTAGGATGGTACTAAAAGAAAGAGAGAAAAAATAACCTACTTCACCAATGAAGAACATTATACCCAGGGAAATTATTCTTTTAAAATGAAGAAACAATAAAGTTCTTCCTAGACAGAGAAAAATCGAGGTAATTTATCATCCTTAAACCAGATCTTACGAGAAAAATATAAGAGTTTTTGAAGTTGAAATGAAAATAGTTTAAACAATAGCATAAAGGCAAATAAAAGTATAAATCTCACTGGTCGAAGCAAATGTATAGACATATTCAGATCAATGCAACCTTGTAATGGTGATAATTTGCCTTAGACACGAATATAAAAGGTAAAATATAAAAATGTGCTAATGCACACATGATATTCTTAAAAAGAAAACTGACTACAAGAACACAAATTATAGTGTAAAGGGAACAGTTAGTGATACTTTATGAGACTGAAGCTGAGCCTAACTTAAACTAGAAGGTAAAACTGCAAGCTATTTTCTGCACCCCTCATGCTAACCTTAAAAGAAAAAGCTTACCATGGATACACAAAAAGAGAAAGAACCAAGAAATTCACCAAAATGAAATCATAAAATCATGAGGAAAGACAGTGCGAGTAAAAAAAAAAAAAAAAAAAAAAACATAATAAAAGCAACTGCAAGATGGACAGAAAACCATAACAACAACAAAAAAGTAGTAGTAGTATCCTCAATAACTACCTTAAGTGTTAAGGGATCAGACTTGTCAATCAAGAGGCATCGAGTGGTTGGTTGGGTCCAAAGAAAACAGGATCTAGCAACATGCTGTCTTTGAGAGACTTACCTTAGATTTCAGGACTCACAGGCTGAAAATGAAGGGATGGAAAGGATAGCTCACGGATACCATAAACTGAAGAAAGCATAACTGACTGTACATGTGCAGGTCAAGACAGATTTTAAGTCTAAAACTGTCTGCGAGGCAAATAAATTCATTGTATAATGATAATAGGGTTAATTTAACAAGAACACGTAACAGTTATAAAAATATGCCACAGCATTAGAACATCTAAATATGTAAAGCAAATATTAACCAATCTGGATCTAGAAATTGACAATAATAAAAAATAAGAGAGGACCTTAATACCCCATTTATAATAATTGATAAGCCATCCAGACAGAAAATCAACACAGATGGTTGATTTGAATGATATTATAGACCAAATGAACCCAAGAGACATATAGAATTTTCCAGGCAATTGCAGAACATGCACTCTTCTTGGTGCACAAAGGACATTCTGCAGAGTGTACGGTGCAGCCTGTGTCCTAACTCCCACATAGGAGTGGTGGTCCCAATCAGAGGAGGGGTTTTCCTTAGATAATGTTGGCATTGGCTCTGTTGCTTGTTGCTTGAATGCGTGCTGCAGTAGAGGTGAGGGGACTGAAACATGGTCCTCTGATTAGACACTGATGTGGTTCCAGCTGCTTCATGGGGAGAGGCAGGGGCAAGACTCAGCAACCACTCTATGGCACTCACACCCAGTCCTGTGAGCAGTGCAGTCAGACAAGGGCAGGAACGAAGGTGCAGGGGGCCTACATGGGGGGGGGGGGCAAAAGTTGTGTTGCTTCTCTCTGCTGCTACTGTTGACATGTCCACCCATTAGTCAAACCTAAGAACCCCCTCCCCATGGACAATGAGGACTGGGAAATAGCCAGAGGCCTTTCTCCCTTCTGCCCGTATCAGTTCAGACTTAGCACCCACCAGGGATGGAGTGGGAAGGTGGGTTGTGACTGGAGCCAGGTAAAATTCCTCCCAGCTGGGGTGCTTGCAGGAGCAAGCAAGAGCAGAATGTGGCCAGCAGTGGGCAAGATTTCCCTCCAGACGTTCTTAGGCTGTGAACCCTAGGAGTAGGGCAACAGCTGGAGCAGCAACAGGGACCGAGACTGCTCCAACATGGTTCCACACACAGGGCAGCCCTGGAAACTCTGTGTGGAACCTCTTCCTTGTTGGTGACAGGCACTGGAGCACAGCACCGGGAGAGGTATGTCAAAAACCCTGCAGGGAACTGCCCACTGTCCCGGCATCCTGTGTCACTCACAAGTAACCATGCCCGTGATCTCAGAGGGCAGCTCCCCAGCACCCCATTTGTTCTTGAGGATGTGACCTCCATGCCTCCTCACATTGCAACGGTATTCCCAACCGAGTAGCACTCCCATCGTGATTGTCACTCCACAGAGCCACGTTGGGCCCTTGAGGTCAGTGCAGTGGAGTGACTGCAGGGCCCCAGATATGGAACTCTGGGGATTTCTGACCCCTAGAGCAGTCCCTTCTCATACCATAGTTGCCTTCTCAAGATGGCTCCCAGCTGCAGCATCCTGGGGGTTTGCTGGGAGATCAGTGAGTTGCATTCCCAAAGTCAGACAACTATGCCCCTTGTTTATTTAGGCTGCAAGTTGGTAATAACTTGCTGGTAGTTTGCTCAGACTCTTTTCCACTTTTACTCCTGTGGAGGGGAGATTCAGCATCCCCTAGCTGTGGAGCTGGGGTGGCAGGTGCTGAGATGTTTTGTTTCTCTTGTTGAGTTTCTGTCTCAGTCTCTGGATTTTACAAGGTTTCCATTTTTTCTACTGTTGAATTTCAGTGTCCTGCCACAGTCACTCACCTCAATGTGCAGTTCTGCACCTGTTTCTTTATAGCCAGGTTCCTCTATTTAGCCATCTTGCTGATCTCCAGGAGGGTAGATCTTGAGTGTTCTCACCACAAAAATAAGAAAAGGTAGTTTTGTGAGGCCATGGATATATTATTAATTAGCTTGATTGTGCTGAATATTTCACAATGTATCCAGATATCAAATCATCAAATATACACACTTTTATCAACTGTACCTCAATAAAGTTGGGAAAATAATTAATAAATTCATAAATTTTGAAAGATTTTGTGCAGAGAGAAAATAAAGACACTGTGTCTCACGTTCAGGATTTAGGACAAGTTACCCTATAATACAAATGACTGTTTCGAACCATGTTCTTTCCTCCTCTTTTCTTCCAAGTAACCTCTGACTTGATGTCCATGTGTGATCTTCTAGTGGAAGTTTTTATAAATGTATTCAATGCACATGTCTCCATAAACAAGTTGTACCTCTATTGTGATTTAAAATATCTACTTTCACTGAATGATACATATCTACAAGTTCTATACTCAAAATTAGATGATGTAACACATTATCTTGAGTTCATTTGTTAATAGTCCATTGTGTGGTGAAATGTCTATGTCTTTTCATGCCTTTGAAGCTTATCCTTTGGTGCAGCCAAAGTCAGGATCTGGAAATGATGAAGATGCATCTTTACTCTAAATAATTCAAACAGCTGGTTCTTGAAATGCCAGGGTTCAGTGACCAGGGCAGACCAAGAAAAATATTTCAGGGCTCATACTCTGCAGTTGTGATTAATGTGTTGCTGACTAGTGCACTAAATCCCAGACCGACCTGGGAACATTTGTATCAACAGAGAAGAGAAGGATTGCCCTCTGTCCTTTGGCAGTGGGTCCACCTATGAGTCAGCAAAGTAATTGGTCACTGATATGGTCTGACTTAGAAAGACTGTGGAATTTTCTGCTAAGAGATCTTTCTCCATCGACTTTCTACCGATAGAGTAAATCTCACTACTAAGAACTCATATTTATAATATAATTATTTATAAAAGTATAGGCACTAAGCTCACCAACCCATAATTCCTTATTTCAAATTAATTTAAACATTCTGATTTTGGAGTAGCTCCATATTGAATGACTGAGATAAGTGAGTTCAAACACAGAAATTAAAAAAAAAAAAAAATCTGGAACAACTGGGCTAAGTGGCTAATCCAATCAGGCATTCCAGTTATCTAAGTTCTGGCCAAGAAATCCACAGGATGCCTCTTAAAAAATGAACTTTGTTTATTCAGTGTAGATGGAGAAAATGGGTTTCCATTAACACATTTTAAGAGGTTCATCTTTTAAGATCTATGTAAGAGATGTACATATTCTCACACAGAATTTTTCTGAGCCAATTCATTCTTGGGAAGATTGGAAAGTTTAGAAATGAGGTAATTATAAAATACAAACAGAATTCTATAAAATTATATAATATTTTTTTCCCAAAAGAAAACAGCACTTATTATGAATTACTCAATTTCAGAACTTCAGTCAACTTCTGCTACCTGAATTAGGTGACAGTGAGCTATAGAGTCTCTGGATATAGCTAAAGTCCACATGTACATTAGAAAAAAAATCCTCAAGGCCTAAGAAAAACTATGGTAGGTCCATTGATTTGCTTTAATTCCATGAGATTGGGGCAGGGGGGCAGCTGCCTCCTGTGAGTGGGAAGGGCTCAGGGATTGCTTTTATGAGCAATCATATTTTTATGTACAAGTGCACACATGCAGTTTCTTTGCAACTGGCACACATCAGAACTCAAGTGAGGAACAGAATTATTTAAAAAGAGAAGAATCTGATTTTACTCTTGATGTCCATAAATAGTCTGTGGAAGTAAACTGAAAAAGAAAGGATTTTGCAGGTAGCAATGCCAGTCAATCCTTTGTCCACGGAGATGAGCCAGGTAGACCCCACAAACAAGTGGAGGTGTTCTGAAAGGAACAGAACTGACTGACAGGGCTGACGATTTCAGAACAAAATCATCATCCAAGGACAGAATTGGGTGCTTGTAGCCCTCTTGTCACCTAGAGTTGCTCATCTCTGCCCACATCTTCTCACACTCAGGTTTTTTATTTTTATTGGTGAAGATAATTATAAAAGTGGAACTCATTGTGCCATATTCATACATGTGCGTGCCATAATTTGGTGAATTTCATTCTCCAGCATTCATGCTTCATATTCAATAACTTGCAGTCCCCCTTTGGCCTAGATGACTCCAAATCACTCCTTCAGACTCATCTGTAGCAATACCATTTCCTCCAGGAAGCCTTCCCTGACTTCCTGCCCCCAAAGCTGACCATTCACCAATCTTGTGTGCTCACTAGTTTCTGGTAGCCCTTGATATCAACTGCAGGTGTTAGGATCTTGGGTACAGTGACCTTGCTCACCAATTTATTCACAAGAATTTATCCATTCTTATGCACGGTAGGTGTGCTGTGTGAGTGTGTGTGTGTGTGTGTGTATGTGTGTGTCTGTGTGTGTGTGTTGAATGAATGGATAAGTGACTAAATACTTGTAAACTTAGACGTTAAGAGTCTGAGGAAAGTACCAGCTTGCCTTATAGAGTATGACATAAAAGATTTTAGGATTGTTGCTACAGATATGGTGCTACCCATACTATTATTCATGCTCAGAGAAAGCAAGGTTTCAGGGTAAAAAAAAATCACAGGTTGGAGGGAACATTCAGCATACAGGACTCTAAAGGCAAATATAGGCAGCACACTGAAGTCCTCTGGATGCTGTTCTCTGAGTATAGAAGACCAGGCATTAGTCAAGGACTTGTTAGAATTTGCCAATTTAGGGAATTTTTGTCTTTGAGACCATTTTAAATTTTATAGAACCACTAGACTAGATTCACTGGTAACCTAAACAAATTTGAAAGTGTTCTTTTTATATCTTCTATTTCATCTCTTCTTCAAGTATGTGATCTATGACTGAAAACAGCAATAAAATTGTTAACTGTAACAGGTTATATCCATTAAACACCTGCTACATAACAGCCAATGACTTCAACATTTTAGGTGAGATTATTCTTCACAATCTGAAAAGGCAGATTCAGTTGGCTCTCTGTAGCCACAGATTCAATCAATCACACATGGAAAACGTATTTTTAATTGGATCTTAGCTGAATACATACAGGTTTTTTTGTTGACATTATTTCTTAAACAATACAGTATAGCATTATTTCCACAGTGTTTACATTGTATTAAATTTTATAAGTAATCTAGAGATGATTTAATGTATGGGAAGATGTGAGAAGATATGTACAAATACAATGTTATTTTACATGGGAGACTTGAACACCCTCAAATTTTGATATGTTATTATCCCCACAGTGCTGGATGAATCTCAGGACAGATTGGTGAAAGAACTTGAGCAAAGTCATGCAACCAACTGGTAAGAAACTATACTAGACTCAATCCATCTTGTCACATCCCAGAGCTCATGCACTGGTGACCATGCTGGGCTACCTCTCAGACACAAATTAATGAATTCCTTTGTTTGTGAGGAAATTTGCCACAGTCTGGCTGCGCACAATTCAGGAGCCACTTGTCAAGCAGAAACAAACTTTATTTTTAGAACACACAGGCAGCACCAAAGAGCTCTTCAGGAATTCCCTCAGATCCCAATTGCCACCTCCGGCTTCTGGAGGGCCTCGAGCCTCTCAACCCCCCACTCCTCCTGCTCTTGAGGCCGATTGGCTGGGTCTCATGGGCGGAGCCAAAAGAGTCCCCCAATGAGTAGCTCCGTGGTCTGAAAGGGTGGGGAAACAGCCCAATGAGCATTGCTGCAGAGGAGCCAATCAGCTGGAAGTTTGCTGGGGCCCCTTTGGCTGTGGCTCTCAACAGAAATTCTATTTGGGGTTTCTGCTGGTTGGCCCTTTGGTTTTCCTGGGTATTGTTATTACAGAAGGATGCTTAGATTCTGAGCTGCTGGAATACTTGTTATATATGGTTGGAGATTTAGCTTTTCTTCTATGTCTGCCGAATGTGTGGCTGTTGAAATAGTTTCCCTAAGAATCTTACCAACTATGCACCTTGGGAAAGTGATACTTGGAGAGATGTCAGGAAGGAGTAACGCGTTGCTGGCATGTCTGTGTCTGTTTGTTGTTGAGTCCTAGCTCCTGGCACAGGTACAACCTTCTGCCTCAGGTTCAAACACACTCATTTGAATTGACTGAGTGACCCCAGGAAATTATAAGTGTGTGAATGAAGGGAGTCCCAGATGACAGTTGCTAAAGTAGAGCCTCCAGCCCCAGTCAGACTCCAGGGTAAAAAATCTTGCGATCACAAAGCCAAATGAGGAACTGGGTGAACTGAGAGTCCTGTGCATATTTTAGTATTCAAATGTTCTTAATTTATCTCTGGGGATGCAGATGCAAGAGATTTCTTCTTTTTTAAAAAAAATTTCTGTAAATAAAGATGTGCCTTTCCTCACTTTTTCAGGGCATATGCAATTTTGCAGAACATGCTTATGAGAATAAGCATAAAATGTTTGATTATATTGTTCCATATGGCCTGGCAATAAAATTGGCCTTGTCTAAGAAACTCATTTGGAATCTAACCCAATAGGAGAAGTAGTTGCGCAAAGACAGTTCCACGTAAGAAACTCAATTGAACTAATTCAAGCCCATTTATTCATCCAGAATGGGTGGGTATTTCAACTCAGTGTTCCCCAAAGGAGTCAGAGGCCTCAATCTTTCCAGGGACAGAATCCTTACCTGTCTCTAACTCCTCAGTGGCCTTCAAGGTTGGAAATTAAAACCACTTTTCAGGATCCCCGGGTGATGGATTTAGGAATAAATTCAGCAGCACACATCATGGCTTGATAGGATTGGGATTTGGGATTTCTTTCTCAAAATACAAATAATATAATGATCAGCCTAGTTGAACAGGAAAAAAGAAGTTTGATCCTGAAGCCCTAAGCTAATAATACAACTTATCTCCTATGCATATATTGCAACCTGTTCCAAAAGCCACTATTGCAGATAGCCGATTAAGGATTCAAAGATTTAGGATTTATTCCTTTGCAATAGCTATTTCTTGGGGACCAAACAACATGGATAAACTATGTGACCTCAAGCTTATAATTAATCTAGGCTTGTTTATTAATCTGTAAAACGTGTTGTGTAAGTCACTGATGAGGAAATTTGCAAAAATATAAACTCCAATGCACTTGGGTTATCAGTAACTTGATAAAGTGTTTTCCACTTTGTTTCATACAAAGGGTTTCAAAAGTGGATCACAGCAATATCGCCAACATCTATGCTTAAAAAGCTGTCCCGGTAGAACTCATGTGTCTAGTTCTCGTAGGTAATGTTAAAATAACATTTTTACCACCACCCTCCTCCAATGGTAAACTTGCTAATAATTTACAATCTGGACTTTCAGTCACTTCATTCACTTGCTCCAGCAAATATGATATTTGATGTTGGAATTATCTCCTCACAAATATCTGGTATATTTTTGTTTCCTTTCTTCATTATTTAAAAATAAAGTGATTTTTTTTCTGAGTTGTTTTTTTCTTCAACTCCCTGCGTACTTGGTTTTCTAAAAATTATAAAACATTGAAATTCATATCCCTGTTTTGTTCACACAAGCATACTCTGTTGGAAATGCAGTCATTGTAAGTCATGGCAACTCTTAAATCCTGGAATCCAGATTAAAGTGAATTTTGGCTTTTAGAAATTGAAGAGGGTGTTTGTTTCAAGCTATCATTTCCAAATTTTTTCCAAAGACAGATTATCCAAGTTTAAAAAAATAATTAACTGTTATATCTTAAAAATAAAAGTTAAATACACAAATGTTATATGTTTCCGATAGGTATGATAAAAATACTTCTAAAGATTTCATTTGCCACAACATAGGTGTTTGGATTAAGGTAATGGGAACATTTTCTCATAGCCTTTGGTGGATTTAGATTGATTAAAGATCTATGCTGACCTCTGGTGGCCATACCTAGAGTGACATGGGAAACTTATATTTCTTCACCATTTCTCAAGTAAATGACAGTCTTTTAACACATTCCTTTTCCAATAATTGAAGCTTTCAAATTTCAATGTATTCTTTCATTTTTTTTTAAATTTTAAAGTATGTTTACTTACTTGATTTTAGTATTTTTCTTTAGAAAAGCTTAAATTACAAGTATTTCAAATGCTTTGGTTTCAAATATTTTAATTTTTCATTTAATGTATTTTATCTATGAACATTTAAAAATATTTATACATTATAAAATATGATAAGACATAGCAACAACATGTACAATATTTCTGCTATTTTGAAGAAATACATTCACCAAAATAGAGTTTTAATCTGCATATTTTGTAAAAGATTACAGAATAACTGGAAGAAAGGAAGGGAGGGAGGGAGGGAAGGGAAGGAAGGAAGGAAGGAAGGAAGGAAGGAAGGAAGGAAGGAAGATAGGAAAAGAAAGAGAAAGAAATTTAAAAAAAAAACTGTTATCTGTATTTGGAAGTCTTAGGTTAGCTTGCTTTTTTCTATAAACTTGGGCAAAACTTTCCAAATAATACTTTCACTTTTTTCATCTTAAATATGTATAACATTTACAGAATCATTAGAAAATTTATATGGTACACATATTATACAGAATGGGATGACTTCCTAGAACTTATCCAGTCAGAGAGTAAATATTCAAGAGCCTTCAGTCCCTGTATCTTCCTTCTCTTTGAGCAATAGTTCTCAGGGGATACACCTCCAAAAATTGGAACAACAAATAATTGTACTTGATAAATAATTCTTACACAAATGAATAAACATAGCAAATGGTGGTTACAAGTGAAGAAATTCTAGTATGTTTCAACCTCTGTATCTGGCCCAAATACTTTTCACATGCAAAACACTGGAAATCTAATTGAAATAAAATACAAAACTATGGATTTATGTCATTGTCCCTGAAAGCAGTTGAATGCATAATGTATCTTTTCTTCTTTTTGTTTGGTTTCCATGGAAACTGGTTGGAATGTGAGATTTTCATCATAGTTTTTCATAGACAGTTGCTTTTAATTGCATGACTGCTTTCCAGGTGGCCTTGTACAAGCCCAAACACCCCTTTTTTTTTTTTTTTTTTTTTTGCTTGAAGCACTCAAGAATAACTGCTGCATGTACTGAGACTGCATTCTCCTAAGGTAGGATAGGACTGGCAGAAATGGCCTGGGCCTTTTCCTATCCCTCCAAGGGAATATAATTTCTTGAATTAGGGAGAAGCTGCCTGTGTTGTTCCTTTAACCCTTAGAAGCAAATATCTTTCAAAGATTTGCCCCAAATGACATATGGCCCTAGGGTGTACAACATAGG
The DNA here is from genome assembly GCF_021218885.2 of Marmota monax. Lineage (NCBI taxonomy): Eukaryota > Metazoa > Chordata > Mammalia > Rodentia > Sciuridae > Marmota > Marmota monax. Next base: position 3,717,568 of record NW_026695198.1, on the reverse strand, counting down.
ATGGGCTGCCCCTCAGTCCACTTAGCTATGTTAGAAGTGGGACATGTGCAGTTGATTCTCTGTCCACCCCAGAAAGCTTTTCTGTGGGACCAGTTAACAATGGATCCCAGGATTCTTTTGTCTCTGTAAGTATTAAACCCACTTTAGGTAACCTGTTGTTTACAAGGGTGTGTTTGCTCACCAAACTCAGAAAAGTTGATTATCAGAGCACAGCGAACATGCTTCCCACTTCTGTTTCTTTGACTAAACAATGTGGAAATGAATCAAAAAATAAAGGGTATGGAGAATGAATATCCATACACCTATATCTATGTATGTATCCGTATGTTTATGAACTCTATGATATCAACAAATACTTTCCATTCTGTTCTACACTGTTCCTTCAGTTTGCATTTCCCACTAAGTGGTAACCACCTTAGAGAGCAGAGAACCCATCTTGGTTATCTTTGGGTGCTGATGGAGTCCAACATAAGGCTGGTACCTAGCTGCTCAAAATGTATTAAAGCGTTCCAGTTGGGTACTACATATACCTACTTCTAACTTGAAACTATCAGGACTAACATCTACTATGTATTATTTTGGTTGACATTAGTTTTCAATAACATAGTTAAAGTGTAGGAAGAAGCTACTCACAAAGAAATCAGTATACTCTTCTTATCTGGTTCTTGGGACACTACTCCAAACAGAAATTGCACTTTAGCTGTCTTCATTATGCATGCATTGGACATTGATTCATACCATACTGCATGCCACACAATGAAGAGGTACCGGAAATGCAAGGATGGAACACCATTGTTTCTTAAACCAAGAAGGTTTTGTTCTAGTTATGGGAAGAAATGAATAACTTTGCCAATATCTGTTGGAGGGTACATTGCCAAACCCAGTGGATGTCTGAAAGCATAAATAGTACCAAATCCTACATGTACTGCTTTTTTCTATACATACACACCTATGATAATCAATACATAAATACTCAAAGTAAAAGATTAACAATAAGTCATAAAATAGTACAATCATTACCCTACACTGAAATAAAAGTTAGTGAATATTCTCAAAAGTGCTCTGTCTTAAAATAACTTATTGTGCTTTCACTTTTTTATTGAAGAGTTTCCTTTGGCTTCTTTTTGCCATGTCTTAATTTGCACCATCACTACTTGCTATGGTTTGTATCTGGAATGTCCCTGAACGCCCATGCATTAAAGACTTGGTCCTGAGGATGTGACTATCATGACATGATGGATACTAGTGAGAGGTTAATATTTTAGGACTGCTGTTGATTGTGAATAATTTTTTTGGTGGGGGGGAAACTATGGAAAACAAATTGCATATAAGGGAAATATTGTGCACACTTGTTGGGTGAAAATGGAGTGGGGGAATGGAGAAATAGATGGAATAGTCCAAGCAGAAAAGTATCACCAGAAATAATCCAAAGGAAAGAAAGGGCAGTGGATATTGACGGAATTTATTTATGGAGTTGCTCCCTATCTCTGTCACAGATGAAGACAGGGGAGTTGTGTGTGAAGAAATCTGAGACGTAAGTAAGGACAAGGACATATCTAATAAGCATGCTAGGACATTTGTACTTCGCCCTGAGAAACAAAGGAAAACCTTTGAAGCATATGAAGCAGGATGGACCTAATCACCTATAAATTTTTGGAAGGTATTTTTATCTATGTTCTTGGGACTAGGCTTGGGGGAGGGGATACGGGAAGTAGTAAGAGAAGCACACAGGATTTTATTCATCTGAGATCTAGCAGCGGCCTGACCTGTGAGTACAGGAAATAAAATCACACATTTGGTGCCTAAATATAAAACCAAGAAGAAGGAGGAGTCAATGAGTTTTCTCACTTGAGAGACCAGGAAAAGTCTGTCAATGGAGCAGTTCAAGCAACACCAAAGCAGGTAAAAGTCACATGGTTCATTCAATGTGGGACACCGGGAGTTGGAAGGACACCTGGCATATAGCAAGTTGGCTGCATGGACCCAAAACTGGGGAGAAAAAATGAGTGGAGTTGCTGGTTTATAGTCGATACCCGTGTGAAACAGGCGTATTGACTGGAGAAAGTGGACAGGGAGAGAAAGACAGATGGGTGAAAATAAGAAAGAGTCAGAAGAACGAATGAGGGGTCTCCAGAGAAGGGCATGGAGCAAATATTCAATAAGTGTTTCCTTGATTAAATACTTAATTCAAATGCTTAGAGAAAGACCTATGGAAAAGTGCTTTCTAATCTCCTTTAGATCTTATTCATAACAATAGACTGCACACACACACATGCACACACACAAAATTGTTGCCATTGTGTGAACATGTGATGCAGTCTTCCTAGAACTATCATGCATGTTACATCATGCATCTTATTCTAAGAATCTGTGATGCTCATTATTTCCATTTTGTCCATGAGGATACCTAAAACAATATGATGTGGTAATCAACACTATCAGGCCTGAGATCAGAGATACCTAAGCTCTGTTCCTAATTCAATTGATAACTGATGGCCTTGAGCTCCTGAAATTCTTTAAACTTCTAACTTCTCATAATTCATATACATAGTAAGCATCATATTATATTTTTGCTATAATACTTTTATCATGGGACAACTGTGATATCACTTGTATCACTGGGTGATTTACCTAAAGTCGCAATGTTGAAACTGAGATTTGAATCCACACTAAGAAGTTTTAAAACGTGTATTTAATTGTTCAACCTATCTACCACCAACCACCTTCTTGCTCTCAAAAAGATTGCTACCAAAAAGACGTTAATGCTTTCTTTATGAGGAGTTCAAGGAAGTCAATAAGAAATGGTGGCCCTCAGGGGCTGGGATTGTGGCTCAGTGATAGAGCTCTCGTCTAGCACGTGCGAAGACCTGGGTTCGATCCTCAGCACCACATAAAAATAAATAAACAAAATAAAGGTATTGTGTTTAACTACTTCTAAAAAATAAAGAAATGGTGGGCCCAACACAAATGGGCAAAGGACACACTCAGACATGTCATTACTGAGAAATAATTCTCATAATTTAGTAAATGGAAGCAAAGGCTTGCCTCTTTCCAGGAACCGAGTAAACAAAAATTCAAGCCATGATGTAACAACTTTCACAAACTAAAGAAACATGGGCAGTAAAAAGAACATCGTTTCATGTTGGCCATCTGTTGGTTTGGAGGATTTACCCCTGAGCTGCCTATCTCAACCTAAATAGCTTCACTTTCAGTATCTGGAATTGGGGCAAAACTGGTGTCATGAGCTACGGGAAGTTTATGCTCTTTGGCTTAAGAATTTTATTTACAGAAATGTTATCTCCACTTTCTAATGGCATAATTATAAAATTCATCCTTGGACTTCATCATTTGTAACAACAAAATGTCCACAAAGAGAAGCCTGTTAAAACACCTGAGGATCCTTGTATTAGGATGGAATACATTGTAGTTATTTACAATTTCCAATCCTGATAATTAATTACATAGACAATTCCTTAGAATGCAACTCTAAATAAAAGAGTTGAGCAGTCTTGCCCAGACAACATTATTACAACTATGTGTAAAAGTTGTGTAATTTTTTTTTTAAATTAGCACAAGGAAGTTTCAGCAAACTGTTACGGCACTAATAACAGTACACACAGTTTTCCATTTCTGTACACTTTCCAGACTTTATGAAAATGTTGTATCAGTTCTTAAAAAGAAAACACTTTAAAGCTGATTGTCATTTACAAATATGATAAATATAATAGATAGTAGTATTTTTTTCTAAGAATCCCATCAAAAATATTCACATCAGGGGAAAATGTAACTGGTGAAGTACTTTTTAACTTTCACAAAGCATCCAATAAATAAAAAATAACGAACCCAGAGCACAAGGTATCATCAGGTGGCTTAATATAGGAATCAATTAATTCAGAGTTTCTTAATATCTCAAAAGATTAAAGGAAAAGAATAAATAGACCAAAATTCAAAACAGGAGCTATTACTTTAAAATAAAGCACTCCTCAGCTCTTTGTGAAAGATAGATTATTTCATATTAAACACTCAGGAGCCTTCAGTCACAAAAGAAGTAACTTCCAACAGGATCCTACTTAGAAGTTTACTTATTGTTTCAAAGCAAAGCCGGAAACTCAAGTTCTTGCTTATTTTGTTAAAGCCCTACCATGCATTCAAGTGATAAGCTGAAAATAAATTGAAAAAGAGTTTGGGGAACCCATTCTTTCTACACAAAACTCATATTCCTTCCAGTGGGATACATGAACAAAGAATTAATTATTCTTTCAATCCTCTTGAACAGCCATCAAAGCCAACAATGCATCAGTATCACTAGGAAAGGCTAAGTTTACCAGATTTAAATTAAATGGCTTTAATTCTCTGACATAATTCTTAGAACACCTATCTGCGTATATTTGCATTTATAATATAATCCTGATCCCATAGAAACAGTTGTTAATATCAAAATAAATGAGCCTTCTCCTTGAAAAAAAAAAGTATTTTACCATTGGGAAGAATATAGGCTATAAGTTGATATTTCTTGGTCAAGTTCAGTAATTGAAATATACGACAGACAGCCTTTCTGTGGAGGGAAGTTGGACATCTGGACAGACGTTTTCAATCTTAGGTCACAAGGGAGTCATTTCATGTACTGCAGAAATAAATGTGTTAACTATCTTCATCTGAATGTGTCTTTGGGGAAGGAAGACAAACCCTGACAGAATCTAGTAAGCTGGGAATACACTCCAATAAGAATCCATGTCGCTCACTAAGGACATGCTAATGGTCTATATCCCTGGCTGCTGGGAAAGTAAGATGTCAGGGGGCAAACAGACTGAAACCACATAGACACTCTCCAGCTTCTGCCTTGTGACCCCAGAGAAGTCACTTTACAACTCATCCTCTGTATCCCCTCATTGACACTTGGAAGACTTTCCTAAAATTCCAATAAAGTTATCTGTGAGAAGTGAGTTGCTCACAATGCCTCCTCTACCAATTCTAGTTTTCCACCTCAAATTAATTAAGAAATTTCAATGACTTCTTTCCAGAGAACCATCTCTATCAAATGACAATTTATGAGGAAGGAATAATTAAATTTGGAATTGAATTAGTGGCAAAGGATATTCAGTTAATCTAGAAAAATGTCTAGGCTAACAAGAAATATCTCCAAAAGGAGAATTTTTCCAGGTATAAAGATGTCAGTATGGAAAAAAAAATTGTTTACCGAAATCAGAAAATTCTCTTTCCCCCTCTCTTCCTTTCTCCTTCTCTCTCTCATATTTTTAACAATTCTATTAAAAATACACTCTTCACATTGACCCAAGATTTTTGTTATTCTAGACTCTCCCTCACTGGCATTTATAAATCTATACAGCATTGTTTATTTTATTTTCCTTTCATACTTCTTAAAGTATTTAAATATATGTACCAAATATTTTAATGTAAATTTCCCAGTTCTTCCAACAAAACTTTCAGATACTGCTCCTCCTCTTTTTCTAGTGCTGGAGGCATGCTAAGTTACTAAGTTCCCTTTCAACATTTTGCACATGGGCGGGAGGTAAAACAGTAAATAATGTCCTTAGAATTATGGCTAACAGGCCACACCCTGGACACCATGCCTCCGAATACATGTGACAGGTTAAAGGACGTTCAACCTCCTGTGTCAACAAAATCATTCATACTTATTGACATCAGTGACTGACTCCATCATCTGCAATACCATTCTCTCATCTTTTCCTAAGTAACTAGAATAATCTGTACTATAAATTTTATTTCAAAATTGATTTCATGATCTGAATTTATATCTGGGATATTATCTTCTCCAACTGAACCTCTGTATTGACCAATGGACTAAACGTATGTTTTCATCTACCCCACTATAGTATGATTCCAGGCTTACTATCCAGGAAAACTAAATGCACGTGCCCACAAAAAGATATACACTCAAATGTTAACAACAGCATTATTTGTAACAGTACCAAGCTAGAAACAGACCAAATGTCTATCAAGAGGTGGACATGTGTGAAATAGCCATACAATCAAACACTGCTTAGCAATAAATGGGAACAAACATGCAGCAACACGTCTGAATCTCAAAAAGTATGATGAGCCAAAGCCACACACTCAAAGAGTCAAGACTGTAGGACTCCAGTGAGGTAAATTCTAAGAAAAAGCAAAATCTATAATGATAGAACTCAAAACAGCAATTGCACCACGGTATAGGGAAAAGGCTGGGATAGACTGGGTTGAGAAATGGAAGGAATCTCTGGGGCGCTGGAACTGTCTCTACTTACATCACACACCACACACACATTAGATACGCCTCACGCACATACACACATTCCAACTACACACATACAAACAGACATGCATAAACCACACACATCACACACATACACAGCACACATAGCACACAGAAGCACAACACACTCACACTTGGTACATACATATATATACCACACACATACACATACACTCAGTTTACACAGATACACACCATACAAACCACACAAACACTACACACACATATCAAGTGCACACATAGAAGCACTCATATATACACAATACACACACACACACACCATGTATATATACACATATAGCCAAAATCTATCATGTACTTAAAAAGAGATTTTTATAGTAAAAATTAAATAACCTTAAAGTTGAGAAAACATAGGAATGACCAAAACATTCATCAATAGGTGGATGAATAAACTATGGTACATTCATACAACAGAACACTGGACAATAATAAAAAGGAAAAAAAAACTGATGATATGTGCAACATAACATAGATGAATTTCCTGTAATTTGCTGAGTAAAAGAAGTCAGGCACAAAAAGGAACATTGTGTGTGCTTGCACTTAGAGGAAGCTCATGAACGGGGAAAACTAATTTGAGTGATAATAGTCGCCTCCACCAAGGGATAGAAGATTGACAGGGAAAAAGCACAAGGTAGCTTTCTAGAATCACTCACAAAACTCCAAATCTTTGTTATGTTCTGGGTTTCCTAAACTAAGGCAGGCTTATTGAATGGATAAGCCATGTTCCTGTTTTTTTTTTTTTTTAAATGATTCCTTTGTTAATGCTCTTTAATGTTCTTTAAAAAAAATATATTTTCAAATACATCAGGTAAGAAGCCCTTCTTTTCTCTCATCTTTCAGAGATTGCTAAATCCAGATCTAGGAGTCAGAACCACTTTGGACAATAAGAAAGCAGACTTTCAGTTCTTGTATTGATCATGGTCTTAGAAGGAAAACTCTTAGTCACCTGCCATTGGTTCACCAGGATGAATTACTCATTATTCACAAGAATTATCTGTGGGATTTTCATAGAAGCACTTTACCTGATTGAGGAAGCTTCCTTCTCTCCTAATTACTGTTGGGTTTTATCCGATGCTTAACTTGGCATCCACAATGATGATCATGTGGCGTTTTTATTCTGTTGATATCGTCTATGTAATTTGTTGATTTGGGGACGTTAAACCAATATGTATTCCTGGAATAAATCCCACTTGGGTCATGATGCACATATTTTATATATCCTTGGATGTGATTTTTCTGGTATGTTCTTGAGAATGGAGTGTCTACAGTCACAGGGGATAATTGTCTATAGCTTTCTTGTACTGTCTTTGTTTGTTTGGGGATTTTGTTGATGCATTTCTTTACTTGCTCATTGAGTTTATTATTTGGTTAGTGCCGCAGCAGGACTGTTGGAGTGACTTCTGTGTCCACCAGTGTGCAGTATCTTCTGTCACTACTATGAAGGCTTGGTCTTGGGCTCAGGCAGAACCCCTTGGGAAAACAATGCCTTCATCAGGGCTGTCTTTGACTCTCTCTCCCCAAGTTCTCTAACTTGGTTGCCTCAAGTGATACCACCCAGTTGTTTTTCTCTGTTTAATGATGCCACTTGCTCTATTGTTTTCAACGATGCCCCTGAGCACCAATGGCTCCATAGTCTGATCCAATTAAAATTTAGGTTTCTTTGCAGTGGTAGTTTTCAGACCAGATTTTGAAGCTCATTTCTTCTCCCCAGGATACTTCTTCCCTGTCTCTTTCTCTGGTTTTCTCTGGTGAACTACTAACCGGTCATGGTGTAGTTTGCAGCTATTATAGAACCACCAGCCTCTTCTCAATTGCTGACCTCCCACATCCCTATTGTTTTCAATATTACCCGTAGGCTGGAGCTTCCCCATATACTTTTCAAATTAACTTGGTCCCTCTGGGGAGAACTTCAGAGCTCCCCCTCTTTTTTCAGCTTGCTTGCCTCTCCCCTTGGGCAAAACATATATGAACTCTTCTGAATCTGGAGTGTGAAGACAGATCCTGCTTCTCTCAGAGTGACACTCATCTTTGTGAGCAAAACACTGAGCAAGGCAGTGGACTTGGTTCCTCTTGGCTTTGCATTTGCTGGTGTGCATTTTACTCAGTGCCCAGGGTAAAGCCTTTGCCCCGTTAAGTGGTGACTGAGTGAAGCAAGAGAGCCTCTGATCTCCCAATTCCTTTTGAGGAGGGAGCCCTGTGTCTGAGTTGCACTGACCAGGATAGACCTCCTATTATGTTGATCTGATGGTTGGAGAGAATAGGCTGTGGATCACCTGCCACAAGCCATCTGGTCTTGCTGAGATTTAGCAGATTTTCTTGAATAAATGTTTCTCCACTTGCTGACCACCTGACAATGGAGAGTACCTTTTTTTTTTTAATCCCTATAGTTTTCAAAAGTGATGGTTGTTTTTTTTTTGTTTGTTTGTTTATTTGTTTTCCCCTGGGGAGGTGGACAATATGATTGGCTTTCTGAACTAGAGAGTCCCATTGCCTGTTCAATTTATATATTTTTTTGTTTGCCTCTGGCTCTCCTCTTGAGTTAGTTCTTACATATTGTCCCAAACAGTTTGAATTTGCTTATAAAATAGAGCACAAGAAATCTTATCACCATTCATTTTACCTATTCTTAAAAAAGACAAAGATAAATTTGCTTGCGCACTGCAATTTTTCAGCAGAATGCTACCTGGCACTCACAGATTAAACATTTGGTGAGAAACACAAACTCTTGAGATGCAGTTGTTAGTAATTCTGCTGAGCTTCAAATTAGAATCCCACAGACTAGCAGGCTGGTGTTCAGCAATGTGTACAGTATTGAAGTAAGCAGTCACCTCACGTTTTCATCTAAGGGGAGTGTTATTGTTCTCCACTTATACATTGTTCTAAAGTGATTTAAATAAAACAAAAACTTTATCACCCTTTGATAAATAACAAATGTTAAAAGTCTTATAACTACAGAAGCAACACATAGCTCTCATAAATATTAAAAGGTGTCTAGAACTTACAACGTTTTCACATGTTAGAATATGGCCTGTCAAAGATTTCCAGATAATTAAACTTTGGATGGAGTGGCCAGCTACTTTGTTCAATGCTTCTACAAGAGTGTAGGATCCCTGGTGTCAGGAACACTAAATCCTTCTCTGACCCATTATAAATTCTCATTAAATATAGTTAAGAAAAACTTTACACCAAGATTTGGCTGGTGCAAAAACAATTTTAGATAATAAGATAAACAGTATATGCTTTGCCAGCAAGATTTTTTTTTAAATTTCATACCTCAAGAGCTCGTTCAAAGCCAGCCCTCAGCAACTCAGTGAGGCCCTAAGCAACTCAGCAAGACCCTATCTCTAAAGAAAATATTTTTAAAAAGGGCTGAGGATGTTCCTTGGTGGTTAGGCACCTCAGGTTCAGCCTCTGGTACACTTCCCCACCAAAATAAAGACTCTATGACACACTCATGATGTAAATAAACTGTATATTCACTAGGAAAAAAAAACAGTAAAAAGAAAAGATGAAAAAACTTTGGGTCATGTGAATAATGATGATATTCTTCAAAGTATTTATTTAATAGACTATGAAATAAAACTCTCATCTGAGTTGACTCAGATGAGAATTCCTAATTGGCTCTCTGAATACTCATACCCTAAGTATAGTCACTCTGTGAACAGGGAAGAACAATCCCTTATAATTTGCAAGTATAGATCCAGCTTCCTTCTCCCATCTTCTATTTATTTGAATCTATCATCTCTCCATTCTTGATTCTATGTCTCTATCCTGCCCCAATAGTTTAATCTTGTTCTGACCATCAGTCTGGACATCTTTTACATCATTGTTGAGGTACACTTTACATACAATAGACGGCACATCCTGAAAGTGTAAAACTAGGTACGTGTTGACATATGTGTGCACCAGTGAAACAATGACCAGTAACAAATGACCTATCACCTCCACAAATCTGCTCATATACCTTGGTAATCCCACTTCCCCACTCTTTTGTCCCTCCATCATCGGACAATTACTGATTTGCTTTTTGTTACTATAGATTATACCATATTTTGCATTTCCTAGAATTTAAGGAGATCAATAACACAAACATGGTCTTTTCTGTCTTGCTGCTTTCACTGAGGATAATTATTTTGAGATTCATATATTAATATGTAAAAAAAGTTGTTTTTACATTTTTATTGCTGTATAATATTCCATTTATGGATATAATACGATACTTATTTATTCACCTTTTAGTAGATATTTGGTTTATTTCTAATTTGGGAACATTAAAAATAAAACTGCCACGAAAATCCCTGTGCATAGCTTAGTATGGACATATATTTTTATTTCTCATGGATAAATGCCTGGTTGTGGAATGGGTGAATCAAATGGTAGGTATATGATAAATCTTTTTATTAAACTAGTAAAATATTTTCAAAGTGGTTATCCTCCAAGTTTATTTTCACACAAAAAAAATGTATGACAATTTTAAAATCAATAATAGCTGGGCAAGGTGGTACCCATCTGTAATCTCAGCTACACAGAAAGCAGAGGTAGGAGGCTCCCTTGAGCCAGGAGATCAGGATCAGCCTGTCTCTATAAAATACACAATAAATAAAATCAACAATAGAAACTAGGTAGCTCTGATAGTTATTTGCCTTAATTATATCTAAAAGGAGCAGTAAACTTTGGATCATGTGAATAATGATGATATTCTTCAAAGTATTTATTTAACAGACTATGAAATAAAATTCTTCAGCATACTATGATGTATTGTTTCAAAATTATAAGGAACACTCTGTGAAGTTATTTTTCACTCTGTGGGTAGCCAGTTCCTCCTCAATATATGCTCCCACCAGATTTTGATAACACTACTATTTAAGCACATATTTTCCTATATTCCTCTTTTTGTACTTTTTATTATATTATAAGTTGACAATTTACAATAGTAGGTATTATAGGGTACAATGTGGTGTTATGATTTATGAATACATGTGGAATAATCAAATCATTCATTAACATGTCAGTCATCTCAAATATTTTTGTTGAGGGGAACATTTGGAATTTATTCCCTTAGAAATTTTGAAAGGTACAATATGGTATTATTAACCATAGTTAATAATACACACACAGTGCAACAGTTCTCAGAAATACCCTTCACTCCTCCTGTTGTCATCTACCCATTAGATTATGAGGATTCCTTCAGGGAAAAAAAATTATTTCATGGATGTCTGTCCCTTTGAATTGGTTATCACATGGTAGCCAAATATTACATGGCTATTGTTGCCTAAATGAAATAATAAATTAAAATATTATCTTACTATTTATAAGTAAGAAAATCCTGCAAATGAAAAGCAAGGCAAATTAGGTGACTAGTCCTAACAGACACTAAAAACACACGCCATGTAACCAACTATATTTAAAACTGGTTGGTATTTACTTATCAACCAATGGAACAGGAGAAACAATTCAGAAATACTCCAAGTCCATGTTATATTTTAAACTTGTTTTATAATAGAATTATTGGTGGAAGAAAATTGACTTTTCAAAAAAATATTTAAAACAACTATATGAGCATATAGAAGAAAGAAAAAAGAAATTTAATCATTGAATGTAATTATTAAACCAGAAAATCATTAAACAATAAAATTCCATGTTGATCATATATTTAATTGTGGAAAGTAAAACCACAAAAAATAAATAAATAAATAAAAATAAAAGCCAAACAGAAAATACCAACCAATTTCTCTATAACATGGGAGTAGGAAAGAATTTCCTAAATATTATTCAAAATTCTGAAGCAAAAGGAAACATTTATAATTTTTATTACATAAAAATGACTTCCACAATAAATGGGCAAGCAAGCAAATACATTTTTCAAACCTTATATCAAGTTTTAAAAAATATTGATAAAAATAAGAAGAAATATTTACAACTTGTATTTTCAAGAGGCTTAATTCATAAAATGTAAAGACCAATTAATTATCCAATGGAAAAATGAAATTCAGATAAAAAAATAACCTATTAACAGATAAAGAAAAATCTATGAATGGCAGGTATCCTTGAGAAAAGATACTCTCAATTTTGTATAAGTGATATACGATCTTAAAATAAATTTGCATACCATTTCTCCATCAAAATGATGGAATATCCCACAGGTTAAGAACAGAAACTGTGGAGGAGTCCCCAGAGAAATAGACATTCTAAAAAATTCCTGATTAGAATGAAAAGTATTGAGTTCCCTACAGAGGAGAAGTTCGCAATTGCCTACCAGATCACATACGTATTTACCTCTGACTGAACAGCACGACTTCTATTTATTCCTATCTATATCCACACCCTTGAGAAGTACACCTTCCTACAAGCCCTGATTCCGGGCTTGGCTCTGTGATTTTTCTCTGGACAGTGAAACTGTAACAAACTAGACCAGAGCAGAGCCTTGGAAATGCATTTGTGGACTTCAGCCTTCTCGTGTGGATCCTAACCCATCAGGGGTATGCAACCAGGCTACCTTGTCAGAGAGTGAGAAAGCTACCCTGCAGCCATGTCTTCCTGAACCAGTCAGCTTATAGTCAGCCACCTGGTAATGAAGGTTCAGGTGAGACCACCTCCGGGATATCTTAGTATCATTTAATCAAGAAAGGATTCCCTGGACAAAGAACCTCCTACAAACTATTTACCAAAAAAAGTGAAAACAATGTTTTTAAAATGGTGACAGGATCATCAAGTGATCAAGCTTAGTGTCATGAATGAGAAAAATTTCTATGATGTACCTCCTCATTTGAATCAATCAGACTGCAAATCACCTATGTTGTATTCCTGCCAAAGATGCTAACCTGAAGCATCAGATAAATCCAGATTGTGCAACAATCTACAAACATCATTTTCACGAAAATGCCAAAGCACTGAAGCCACATTGCATTGTCACAATAATAGGATGGGTTGAGGTTGTTAGAGCGATAATCAATTAAAATTTTGGCACCAAGTACATCTGGTGGACAAAATGAACAGGGAAATAAGATGAATTGTGTGGCTGAGCTTCCAAAAGCAGGATTAAAGTTGAATGAAGGAAATATATGAACCCAGAAAATAATAAATGTAACAAATTTAAGAAGCGTGTCTAGAAAATAACGGTAGGTACGGTTATTGCCACATAGACTAGAGAAATCAATATCATTGTAAGCCACCACAGTCTAAGGGGGAAAAAAAACACCCGGCAGAAATAAAAGTCTGAGATTATTTTAAGAATTAAAGGAACCAAATGTTCATAATCTTCTAGGAGCAAGAAGGAGATCAAGAAGCTACTCACTTACCTGGAAGTGAACATGTCCAGTGTTTGATGTAGCCAGGAAACATACGGAAAAGGTAGAGAGTATCCCAGGATTGGATCTGGACCTGAGATAGGTGCATTTCAAGAAGAAAACTCAGAGCTGGTCAAGGAGCAATTCTACTTCCTGGGTGGGGGTGCTTAAACTGTCGCCTGATGAACATTCAGAGTGACCCCAAAATGTCCTTCATGGTTTCCTTCTTCAAGTGGGATGAGTGTTTGTGGTCTGTTTTGCTTCTTTTTTGTTTGGTTGGGACACTTTGTTTTGGTTTTGAACATTTTGCCACTATTGTGCATCAGGAGATTGAAGGGGCAGATCACTGTTGCAGACCAAGGTAGAGGTCTTGTTATGAGGCCTCTAGACAGTCTGCGGATGGCCTGGACCTGGGGCAGAATGCCTTCCATGATGGGGTCCTCCAGCTGTCCCTGTAGGAGCAGTGGAGACTGTCTTGCCTTTGGGGAAGACGAGGAGCTGAGTATGTGTAACAGAAGGATAAATAGTTAAAGTTAATGCTATTTGCCAAATTATTTTGAGCTCTCAGGGGTAATGATAGTGTTTAACTTCCTGCCCTCTTTTGGTCAGGTGAGATCATCTGACTAGTTGATGGACAGTAGTTAGGCAGACCGTAGGTACATGCCACTTGCAGACCAGTGTGTAGTTACCTCAGACTGCTCCTGGGCGCTCTCATCCCCCTTTTTCCCACCATGGCAACCGGAATCCTAAGTGCCCGTAAGGAACAGAGAGACCACCCCACCAGGCACAGCCTCAAAATGAACATTTCCCATGCGCAAGAAATGAACCTGTGTTTTAAGTTAGTGATAACTAGTGGGTTTTTCAATTTAACTTTTTTTTTATTGGTTGTTCAAAACATTACAAAGCTCTTGACATATCATATTTCATACATTAGATTCAAGTTGGTTATGAACTCCCAATTTTACCCCAAATACAGATTGCAGAATCACATCGGTTACACATCCACATTTTTACATAATGCCGTATTAGTAACTGTTGTATTCTGCTACCTTTCCTATCCTCTACTATCCCCACTCCCTCCCCTCCTATCTTCTCTCACTACCCCATCCACTGTAATTCATTTCTCTCCTTGTTTATTTTCCCATTCCCCTCACAACCTCTTATATGTAATTTTGTATAACAATGAGGGTCTCCCTCCATTACCATGCAATTTCCCTTTTCTCTCCCTTTCCCTCCCACCTCATGTATCTGCTTAATGTTAATCTTTCCTTCCTGCTCTTCCTCCCTGCTTTGTTCTTAGTTGCTCTCATTATATCAAAGAAGACATTTGGTATTTGTTTTTTAAGGATTGGCTGGCTTCACTAAGCATAATCTGCTCTAGTGCCATCCATTTCCCTGCAAATTCCATGATTTTGTCATTTTTTAGTGCTGTATAATACTCCATTGTGTATAAATGCCACATTTTTTTTAATCCATTTATCTATTGAAGGGCATCTGGGTTGGTTCCACAGTCTAGCTATTGTGAATTGTGCTGCTATGAACATTGATGTGGCAGTATCCCTGTAGTATGCTCTTTTAAGGTCTTCAGGGAATAGTCCAAGAAGGGCAATAGCTGGGTCAAATGGTGGTTCCATTCCCAGCTTTCCCAGGAATCTCCATGCTGCTTTCCAAATTGGCTGCACCAGTTTGCAGTCCCACCAGCAATGTACAAGAGTACCCTTTTCCCCACACCCTCTCCAGCACTCGTTGTTGTTTGACTTCATAATGGCTGCCAATCTTACTGGAGTGAGATTGTATCTTAGGGTGGTTTTGATTTGCATTTCTCTGACAGCTAGAGATGGTGAGCATTTTTTCATGTACTTGTTGATTGATTGTATGTTCTCCTCTGAGAAGTGTCTGTTCAGGTCTTTGGCCCATTTGTTGATTGGGTTATTTGTTTTCTTGTTGTTTAATTTTTTGAGTTCTTTGTATACTCTGGATATTAGGGCTCTATCTGAAGTGTGAGGAGTAAAAATTTGTTCCCATGATGTAGGCTCCCTATTTACCTCTCTTATTGTTTCTCTTGCTGAGAAAAAACTTTTCAGTTTAAGTAAGTCCCATTTGTTGATTCTTGTTATTAACTTTTGTGCTATGGGTGTCCTATTAAGGAATTTGGAGCCCGACCCCACAATATGTAGATTGGAGCCAACTTTTTCTTCTATCAGACGCAGAGTCTCTGATTTGATATCTAGCTCCTTGATCCACTTTGAGTTAACTTTTGTGCATGGCAAGAGAAAGGGATTCAGTTTCATTTTGTTGCATATGGATTTCCAGTTTTCCCAGCACCATTTGTTGAGGATGCTATCCTTCTTCCATTGCATGCTTTTAGCCCCTTTATTGAATATAAGATAGTTGTAATTTTGTGGATTGTTCTCTGTGTCCTCTATTCTGTACCATTGGTCCACCCGCCTGTTTTGGTACCAGTACCATGCTGTTTTTGTTACTATTGCTCTGTAGTATAGTTTGAAGTCTGGTATCGCTATACCGCCTGATTCACACTTCCTGCTTAGCATTGTTTTTGCTATTCTGGGTCTTTTATTTTTCCATATGAATTTCATGATTGCTTTCTCTATTTCTACAAGAAATGCCGTTGGGATTTTGATTGGCATTGCATTAAACCTGTAGAGAACTTTTGGTAATATCGCCATTTTGATGATGTTAGTTCTGCCTATCCATGAACAGGGTATATTTTTCCATCTTCTAAGATCTTCTTCTACTTCTCTTTTTAGGGTTTTGTAGTTTTCATTGTATAAAACCTTCACCTCTTTTGTTAGGTTGATTCCCAAGTGTTTTATTTTTTTTTTTTTGAGGATATTGTGAATGGAGTGTTTTTCCTCATTTCCGTTTCAGAAGTTTTGTTGCTGATATACAGAAATGCCTTTGATTTATGCGTGTTGATTTTATATCCTGCCACTTTACTGAATTCATTTATTAGTTCTATTAGTTTTTTTGTAGACCCTTTTGGGTCTTCTAGGTATAGAATCATATCATCCACAAATAGTGATAATTTAAGTTCTTCCTTTCCTATTTTTATTCCTTTAATTTCTTTTGTCTGTCTAATTGCTCTGGCCAATGTTTCGAGAACTATATTGAATAGAAGTGGTGATAGAGGGCATCCCTGTCTTGTTCCAGATTTTAGAGGGAATGCCTTCAATTTTTCTCCATTCAGAATGATGCTAGCCTGAGGCTTAGCATAGATAGCTTTTACAATGTTGAGGTAAGTTCCTGTTATCCCTAGTTTTTCTAATGTTTTGAACATAAAAGGATGCTGTACTTTGTCGAATGCTTTTTCTGCGTCTATTGAGATGATCATATGGTTCTTATCTTTAAGTCTATTGATGTGGTGAATAACATTTATTGATTTCCGTATATTGAACCATCCTTGCATCCCAGGGATGAATCCTACTTGATCATGGTGCACAATTTTTTTGATGTGCCTTTGTATCCGATTCGCCAGAATTTTATTGAGGATTTTTGCATCTAGGTTCATCAGAGATATTGGTCTGTAGTTTTCTTTCTTTGAGGTGTCTTTGTCTGGTTTTCGAATCAGGGTGATGTTGGCCTCATAGAATGAATTTGGCAGAGCTCCCTCTTTTTCTATTTCCTGAAATAGCTTGAAAAGTATTGGTATTAATTCTTCCTTAAAGGTTTTGTAAAACTCTGCTGTATACCCATCCGGTCCTGGGCTTTTCTTGGTTGGAAGTCTTTTGATTGCTTCTTCTATTTCATCTATTGATATTGGTCTGTTTAAGTTGTGAGTATCCTCCTGACTCAGTCTGGACAAATCATATGACTTAAGGAATTTATCAATGTCTTCACTATCTTCTATTTTATTGGAATATAGGTTTTCAAAATAATTTCTAATTGTCTTCTGTATTTCTGTAGCGTCTGTTGTGATATTGCCTTTTTCATCCCATATGTTAGTAATTTGAGTTCTCTCTCTTCTTCTCTTCATTAGCATGCCTAAGGGTCTGTCGATCTTATTTATTTTTTCAAAGAACCAACTTTTAGTTTTGTTAATTTTTTCAATAGTTTCTTTTGTTTCAATTTCGTTGATTTCCGCTCTGATTTTAATTATTTCTTGCCTTCTGCTACATTTGCTGTTGTTTTGCTCTTCCTTTTCTAGGGCTTTGAGATGAAGTATGAGCTCATTTATTTGTTGGTTTTTCCTTTTTTTGAGGAATGACCTCCAGGCGATGAATTTCCCTCTTAAAACTGCTTTCATTGTGTCCCATAGATTCCGATATGTTGTGTCTGTATTTTCATTTATCTCTAAGAATTTTTTGATTTCCTCCTTTATGTCTTCTGTAACCCATTGATCATTCAGTAACATATTGTTCATTTTCCATGTGATGTAGGATTTTTCCTTCCTTCTTTTATCATTGATTTCCAGTTTCATTCCATTATGATCAGATAAAATGCATGGGATTATCTCCACCCCTGTATATTTACTGAGGGTTGCCCTATGGCATAATATATGGTCTATTTTTGAGAAGGATCCATGTGCTGCTGAGAAAAAAGTATATCCACTTGATGATGGTTGATATATTCTATATATGTCAGTTAAGTCTAGGTTGTTGATTGTGATATTAAGTTCTATAGTTTCTTTATTCAACTTTTGTTTGGAGGATCTGTCAAATGGTGAGAGAGGTGTGTTGAAGTCACCCATAATTATTGTGTTGTGGTCTATTTGATTCTTGAACTTAAGGAGAATTTGTTTTATGAACGTCGCAGCACCATTATTTGGTGCATAAATATTGATAATTGTTATGTCTTGTTGGTGAATGGTTCCTTTTAACAGTATATAATGTCCTTCCTTATCCTTTTTGATTAACTTAGTCTTGAAGTCGATTTTATTTGATATGAGGATGGCCACCCCTGCTTGCTTATGAGGACCGTGTGCGTGGTATATTTTTTCCCAACCTTTCACCTTCAGCCTGTGTATGTCTTTTGCAATCAGATGTGTCTCCTGGAGGCAGCATATTGTTGGATTTGTTTTTTTAATCCATGTTACCAGCCTATGTTGCTTTATTGGAGAGTTTAAGCCATTAACGTTTAGAGTTACTATTGATATATGGTTTGTACTTCCAGCCATGTTTGATTATTTATCTTCTTTTTTTTTTATTTAATTTAGTTTGTTTCTCCATGGTTAGCTTTCCCCCCGCCCTCTGTTTTTATAGAGGCACTTCCCACTAATGGTTTTGGTTATTGTTTTTCATTTCTTCCTCGTGCAGTGTTTTGCTCAAGATGCTTTGCAATGCTGGTTTTCTGGCTGCAAATTCTTTTAGCTTTTGTTTATCATGAAAGATTTTTATTTCGTTGTCGTACCTGAAGCTTAATTTTGCTGGATACAGAATTCTTGGTTGGCATCCATTGTCTTTCAGTGTTTGAAATACGTTGTTCCAGGATCTTCTCGCTTTCAGCGTCTGTGATGAAAAATCCGTTGTTAACCTTATTGGTTTACCCCTGAATGTAATCTGCCTCCTTTCTCTTGTAGCTTTTAATATTTTCTCTTTGTTCTGTATATTGGATATCTTCATAACAATGTGTCTTGGCGTTGGTCTACTGTGATTTTGTGTGCTCGGTGTCCTGTATGCATCTACAATTTGTATATCCGTTTCCTTTTTTTATTTCTGGAAAGTTTTCTGTAATTATTTCATTCAGCAGGTTACTCATTCCCTTGGTTTGAATCTCTGTACCTTCTTCTATCCCGATGACTCGTAGGTTTGGTTTCTTTATGTTATCCCATATCTCTTGGATGTTTCTCTCGTGATTTTTAACCAGCCTTTCTGAGTTGGCTAGGCTCTTTTCAAGATGATATATTTTGTCTTCATTATCTGACATTCTGGCTTCTACTTGCTCCACTCTGTTAGTGATACTCTCAATTGAGTTTTTAATTTGGTTCATCGTTTCCTTCATTTCTAGAATTATTGTTTGATTTTTTTTATAATCTCTATCTCCTGATAAAGATGCTTAACTTCTTCTTTTATCTGTCTATGTAATTCATTTTCAAAGTGTTCTTTCACTGTTTGGATTTGCTGTCTCGTATCTTCTTTAAGGTTCCATTCCATCTGTCTAAGGTATTCCTTGAGTGCTTTATATGACCATTTTTCTGCTGACTCTAGGTCCTCCTGAATATTTAGGCTGTCCTTCATTGTTTGTACTCCTTTTCTTCCTTGCTTTTTTATGCTGCTCATGTTACTTCTTGTTCTGGTTGACTGCTGAGTTACTGTTTACTCTTATAGATTTATTTGATGCTTGAGAGGAAAGATATTAGAAGGGAAGGGAAGAAGTCCCTAAAGAGAATGAGAGTAGGCAAGTAGAATTCAAGGAAGGGGAATAAGAAAATTGAAAAGAAATGAAAAGACAAAAGAAACAAAAACAAAACACACAAAAAAAATTAGAAAATAAAGAAATAAAAAAAGAAAAAAATTTTTTTACAAAAATAATAATGATAGTAAAAATAATGAAAATTAAAATTTAAAATAATAATAATAATAATAAAATAAAAAAATTTTTTAAAATTGAAAACATTAAAAAAAGTTAAAGAACAACAACAAAAAAAATTGAAAATGAAAGAAAAAAAAGAAAATGAAAAAGAAAAAAAAATGATAATAATAATAATAATAAATGCAGTCCTAGAGTTCTATTAACTTCTCTTCCAGTAGGTGGAGCTGTGCCCACTGGGTCAAGCTTCTCCTCTCAATAGGTGGGAACCAATCACTGTGCAGCAGCTCTTCGTCCCAGACTGGGCGGGTCTCCAATCCTGAGTGCCTAGGGCCTTCTCTTGTGTTTCCTCAAGCCAGGCCGCACTCACCTGTGGCGCTCACCACAATACTGGCTACACGCCAGGTCTGCTGCTCCTGGGAGCCCTGTCGCGCTGGTTTCAATGCAGTTATCTCCTCTGCCCGTGACGTCAGTTCTCTGCCAAGGTGGTATCCCATGCAAATGGTGACCGTTCGTTCCCTTTGCCGGGTGACCAATGCAACGGGTGGGTCCTGACTGTCTCTCCCAATCCCCGTTTCAGTCCTGTGGCCACTGCCTATGAAGGCTCGGTTGGCTTTTACCTCTGAAAGTTCCTGAGGGCCAACCAGTTATTTCAGCAGGATTGTTAGTGCTGAGTCACGAGAAGCAGGCGAACAGGAGCTTGGATGCAGCCGATCCGGGCTTGGTGTGTGTGTTCTGAGGGGCCCAGACTGTACACCCCAGATCCACGTCAGCTCAGCATTGCCTAGTGATCCTGAGCAAACAGCATTTAGACAGTTTACAGCTCCCTATGCCCGCGCAGTTGAAGAGGTCAGAGACTTGATCTCTCCCCACCCGCTGCCATGTTAGATCGCCTCAGTAATATTCATGTTGCCCTTACAGCTTCCTGGCATAAGCAAGTTCTTGGGATTATACAAACTGCTGCTTCTGTTTCCAGTCCAGATTTCTAGAAATGAAACCCTGCCGCCATCGCCTCTGCCCCGGGGCCGCGCTCACGGGCGTGACCTTAGTGGCGCCGCCTCCCGGTGCCCGGCCCCCGGGGCCCAAGCGGCTGCCGCCGCGGCTCTCCGGCCCCCTCCTCCGGAGCACGGGTCCCCTCGCAGGGGGATGCAGAACGACCCCAGAGCAGGCTCTGCCCGAAGGTGCAGTGGCGAACAGGCGACCCAGGCGCTCGAGGCCGCTGTCCAGCCTTTGGAGGACAGGGCTCGGCACGCAGCCCAGCTCTAACCTCTAGATGCGTCTGCCGGACTATGTAGACAGAGCCATCAAGACAGCCGGCAGAAAGCAAATGGCGGCTCCCGCGGAGTGGATTTTCGGCACAGAAACCACAGCCCAGCCAACAATCCCAATCCACAAACTCTCCATGTATAAAAAATATTCAAAAAAAAAAAAAAAAAAAGGCGGGGCGCACTGAGCTTTCTTTGCCTCGGGTACTTACAATCCACTGCTGATTACACATTCAGCTTCTCTGCCCGGAGCGAAGCGAAAGAGGAAGCAGATGGGAGCAAAGCGCCCGCGGCTCTGGGAGGTAAAGCGTCCGGGAGCCAAGCGTCTCTTTTTCGATCTCTTTGTTCTTCCTGCTGCTTGGCAAAGTGGTCCGCTACAGATTAACGGTGAAAGGAGCTGTTACACGCTGTGCGAAATCTCGATTAAAGCCACTGCTCTGAGCACCACGCTCAGCACTTCAGCAACCCCTGTGCGCAGCGGCCATCTTCCCCCAAGCTAACTTTTTTTTAAAAAGTGAGGTCTGATCTAGTCTACTCTGAATGAAATTTAACTCTCTGGCTTTCCAGAATCTTTTACTTAGAAAGAAAGAAATAGACGTGTGAATGAATAATATAGGTTAGGGTCTGTTTTAGTCAGGTTTTTCGCTGCTGTGGCTAAAAAACCTGAGGAGAAAAATTTTAGAGGAGGAAAAGTTTATTTGAGGGCTCACTGGTTTCAGAGGTCTCAGCCCATAGACAGCCAGCTCCCTTCCTCATGGGGGGGGGGGGGGCTTAAGGTGAGGCAGAGCATCATGGTGAAATAGTGTGGCAGAGGGAAGTGGCTCACTGTGATGATCAGGAAGCAGAGAGACTCCACTCACCAGATACAAAATACATACCCCACAGGCAGACCCCCCCATGCCCACTTCCTCCAGCCACACTGTCCCTGGCTTCAGTTACCACTTAGTTAACCCCCTTGGGGTTTAATTTGCTGATTAGGTTAAGGCTTTTATAACCCAATCGCTTCTCCTCTAAACCTTCTTGCATGGTCTTACACATGAGCTTTTAGGGGACACCTCACATGCAAACCATAACAGAGTCTCAGCCAAAAGAGATTTTACAGAAGACCAATACTTCCAACAGAAGTTGCAACTGGTTAAAGACTATCAGGAGAAAGTGGAGTAGAGCCTAGGTCCATCTGCACCACGGTTTTGGAATTGTTGGATAAGTATTTAATAACCAATGTAACGAAGACAGAGAGTGAGGTCTTTTATCTGAAAATGAAAGCAGATTACTTTTGGAACCTTGCTGTAGTTGCATGTGGGTGATGATTGGAAGCAAACCATAGATACTTCCAGAGGAGCTTACCAAGAGGCAATTGATTATAAGCAAGAAAGATATGCAACCCACACACCCAATCTGCTTGGGGCTGGCTCTTAACTTTTCTGTATTTTGCCATGAGATCCTTAATAATCCAGAGCTTGCCTGCACAGCTAAAATGGCTGTTGACAAGGCCTTTGCAGAACTTGATTCATTGAATGGAGATTCAAACAAGAACAGCACCCTCATCATGCAGTTGCCTAGAGACAACATTATGGACACCAGACAGTGCAGAAAAACGTGATGCAGCATTTTGCTGAAAATTTAATACCAACAGGGTGTCATTCCTCTGCCCTCAAGAAACTTTTTTACAGATATCCTTTCCTTATTCCACTTGTCTTTCCTATAGAAAAGAAACCCACTCATGGGTATGAAATCAACTGTTCATAAACTTTTAACACTGAAGCTTCCGGAAAACTCCATTCCTTGATTTGTGTGTGACTTGGCCTTCTTGGTGTGCAGTTACTGTTGTAGAAAAATCGTGATAGCTTCTTTTCATGTAAACATAAGTAACTTCCAAACACTTAGTAGAGGACTAAAAATATATCTGGTATTTAAGTAATCTGAACCAGTTCTACCAGTGACTGTGTTTTATGTTACTATGAAGATAAGAAAATGTACGTAATTGCAATAAAGAATATTCTACAGAACTTCTTAATTTCTACATTCCCTTCCTTATTCTTCTTGGAGGGTTTCTTTTCAGTAAGCAACCTTTTCTTACTCTTACTGTATTCCTTTTTAGTGGGAATCCAGAAGTATTAGATTGAATGGGAAAGCCCTTGGCATTTCTGGGCTGGGAGTTACAAATTGAAATTCCTCCTATATATCACATGTTGTGGAGGTCATGAGTATTCTCTGGGATAATAGGGAGTTTCCTCATTTACTCATAATTTGCTATGGTTTAAGTTGACAACTTCCTTTCCCAATAAAAATTCACTTACACCTCAAAAAAAAAAGAATTTTATGTATTTTTATGCTCAGTAATCACCTGTGCAGGGTAGTAGCATTATTTTTGTATAACTCTTAATGATAATTAAATAGAAAAATACAATAGTTTACTGATTATTATGCTGTTTCTAAGCTAATTGTTAGCATAATTTAAGCATATGCCCATATCATTAATTTGATCCTATAGAATATTACATTTTTTTTTTGTACTGGAGATTGAACCCAGAGGTGCTTAACCCCTGAGCCATACTCCAAGCCCTGTTTTTTTGTTGTTGTTGTTGTTATTGTGATTGTTATTGTTTTTGTTTTTGTTTGATACAGGGTCTTGTTAAATTGCTTAGGGGCCTTACTAAGTTCATGAGGCTGGCCTCATATTTGTGATCCTCCCGCCTCAGCCTCCCGAGTTGCTGGGATTACAGATTTGTGCTACCACAACTGGCTTAAATTCTTTTTGAAATAAAAGAATTGAAGTTTTTTTTTTTTTTTTTGGGTGGGGGTTGTTTGTTTTTTGTTTTGTTTTTAAAGTAAAGATGTTCAAAACACTACAAAATCTGGGAGGAAAGAGTGAAAATCTAACCACTTGCAGAAAATGCACTTAGAAACTAAAATTCCTTCCTTACTGTATTTTACATGCCCATGGACCAATTAACTTCATTAGTATCCCAGGAGACGCCTGTGAGCAATTGTATTATCACTGCTTACACCGAAGAATCACCACTATAACAGCTAGCAAGGTAATTTCCTTCTTGTTCTTGGGGAAAATGCTTGACTGCATGTGAAATGAGCTGCCAAGAGTCCAAATAGCAAGATGAATTGGATTATGACATGCTCTACTGCATTCAAGTGACTGCCCTGAAATGACTGTACCTGAAGCTCCTCAGTTATTGTAGAATAGTATCTACTTCTTCAGCATTAGTGTTCACACTAGCAGCCAAACAACTTGATCATTATCTGTGAACCTCTCCTACACAGGAGAATAGATTCACCACTGTATGACACAGTATTTGCAATTTAACACCATACTGTGCTCCTGTATAACTCTAGAAGTTCCAAGAAGCCCGTAGCTTCCCCTCTTGAATGAGGAGAGACAGCCAAGCAAGACTGCTTCTCCAGGTGTTTCCTGTGCCTCTTGTGAGCTCTGACCTGCTGTGCTGATAAGGACCTGCTGTGTGATATGCACACAACAGCAGAGGTGACCTTGAACTTTCGTGTGATGTGCTTGTGTGTGACCATTGGTTATGGAGCTTAAGCCCCTACGACAAACTCGCTTCCTTCCACTTTGCAAGGGTATGTCTGGTGATGTGGGGTAGATTTGGGAAGAGTTTAAGATATATGATCTCACAGACACCCAAAAGCATCGTGTTTGTGATATTTGCCTTTTAGGATTTCAAATATTTAGTGGTTCATTGATCGCGCTCGTGATTCATCTTAGGAAGAAAGGGAAAGAATGACAGATGATGAAGTCGGGGTCCCCGTTCACAGGAAGTTAGTCTGCACCCTGAAATCCATTTTTGGTGCTATGAAAAAGCATTTTTCTTTTCTTTTTTCCTTTTGATTCAAATCCAGAGTATTTCCTTTCTAAAAAAATATACTTTAAATTATCTTCTTTCTATCTTTTTGTTATATTTCGTGATTATTGTTTTCTTTTGAATTTACAATAACTCCATTTCAATTTTCCATCCTCTTTTGATTTTTTTTTTAAATTTCATTTTCAGTGACTGTAATCTGGGTAACGTCACACATTAGCTTGAGGGGGTTCGTCTTTATTTCTCATAACTAATTCTTATTGATTTATTTTCTTGACAGTCAGTCAATGTATCCTATAACCACTCCATTTTCTTTTTTACTTCATGCTCAACTTATTTTTATTCTCCTTAGTGTCTTCCATTAGGATGATGCAAAACGTATTTATTTGTCCAATATTGAAGAAAGTTAATCTCCTATTGTTAGGGTTATTCGTAGTTTCTGTTCTGTGGTTTTCTAGCAGTGACTTTCATTTTTAAGCCTGTGTGAATCCTAACGGTGATAGAGAATGCTTGGCAGAACTTTACACATTTTAAATATGCTGATGAGGAAAAAGGCTGAAGATTTACCATGTTCATGAGATTACTTTTAAAAGCTGCATGTGGATAGGATTTCCAGAGTGGAGGGATAAAGATTTCTACAAATGTGCTCCCACATAAAAGTAATGGAATCACTAACAAGTTTAACAAAATCAAGCTTTATGTTGCCCTGGAAATTAACTAGAGGTGTAAACAATCTCAAGATATAGTATTTGAGAAAAACTAGTGAACCTCAATAAGAACTAGTGGGGTTTAGGGTATTTTAGCTGCTTTCCTCCTCAGCACCCTGATAGCACAGGAAGCGTAGACCAGCCTTGGGCTACTCTTCATCCCCACCCGAGAGCCTGGCCCCTCCCTGACCTGTCTTGCAACCTTCTAGAAAAGCCACTTTCACGGAGAGTTCTCATTATTTGATCTGACTCAGAACTCCCTTCCTGAAAAGCTCTATCCAAGAGGAGATTATTGAAAATAAGCTGCTGAAATTATTTAACATGGCAGCTGTATAAGGCAAACAAGAAAATGACCAAAAAAATCCAAAGGTTACTCTGGAGGTGCTCAAAGGGAGCTTTGAACACTTCTGGTATACCGGGTGTGGTAGTGCGTGCCTTTAATTCCTGTGGCTCTGGGGGGCTGACACAGGAGGACTGCAAGTTCGAAACCAGCCTCGGCAACTTAGCAAGGCCCTAAGCAACCTAGCAAAACCCTAACTCAAAATTTAAAAAAAGAAATGGGCTGGAGATGTGGCTCAGTGGTTAAGCACTCTTGGTTCAATCCCAGGTACCAAAAAAAGAAAGAAAGAAACCTCTAATAGTCCTGGGACTCTCAAAGCAACATGCACGTGCAGGAAAAACCTGAAAGGCACTCAGTCCCTTTTTGGTTAAACTGAAAACTCAGTACAAATAAGAAGCAGAAGTTAAATCGGAATTGCCAAATACGTAGTTATCAAAGGTGTGTTGAACAGATACACACATGGCCAGGTGCATTACACACATGTGTAAACACACAGCCCTTCAGAAAATAAGACCTGGGGATCCAAGGTATCTAAGGAACATATAAACATATCTATGTTTATTATGGCACTATTCACCATAACTAAAATATGATATCAGCCAACATGCCCATCAATGGATGAATGGGTAAATAAAATGAGTGTATATACACTATGGAGTATTATTTTGCCATAAAGAAGAATTAAATCTGATCATTTACAGCAAAATCAGTGAAAGTGGATAAGATCATGTTAAATGAAAGAAGCTAGATACAGACATACAAGCATTGTATGTTCCCTCTCATATGTGGAAACTAAAAATGTCAAACCAAATGTACATTTTTAAGCCTATGTGAATCCTAAAGGTTGAAAAGGGTAGAAAAGGGAGGTTACATGTGATGAGCAAATGCAGTATGTATGTATTGAAATTTCCGAACCCCATTGCTACATGTGGTTAATACATGCTAATCAAAAGTGAAATTTTCTTTATAAATAAAACAACTGAACAAAAGTCTTCAGAGGTTATACACAACAGGGAATATAGACTTTACAGACTTACTCTAGGTCAGTAAAGAAATATTATAATAGAAAAACTGAAAAAAACTCAAATTCTTTTAGAAGGCTAGAGAGGGATTGGAATCTGGTCTCTAGAATGTCCACATTCTATTACCAAAAGTGCCCAGTTTTCACCAAAAAATTAAGACACATAATGGAACAGGAAACTATGGGCCATACACAGGAAAAGTAGCAGCTGACAAAAATACAAAAACACCGTGATCCAGCTTGAACTCCCTCCAACGCCAGCAAAAATATCTTGTTCTCAAGAGCACATAGATTCTTCCCCAGTTCACAGGTGTGAGCCATCGGTATAGTTATTAAAAAATCACAAAAAGAGTCTTAATAAATCATATAAAGTCTAATCTCTGACCACAATGGAGCTAAATTAGAAATCAATAACAGAATGCAAATTGGGAAACCCTAAATATTTGGGAATCAAACAATGTATTTCTAAACAACAGATGGATAGCAAAAATTAAAAAGAATTTTGATCTGGATGAACATAAAATTTAGCACATTAATATTTATTGCACACTGCTGAAGCTGAGCTTAGATTCTCTAACCTAGCTTATATGCCCATTTTATAAGAATGATCTCACATCAATAATCTCAACTTTCTCCTTTAGTATAACACTGATAAAATGGCTGGATAAAATGTGTTATATCCTTACCATGAAATATTACTTGGCAATAAAAAGGAATAAAGTTCTGACACAAGCTATGAGACTGATAGATCTAAAAAACATTTTTTTTGTAAAGTAAAAGGAGCCCGATGTAATAGCTAACATATAGTATGATTTTGTTTATATTAAATATTCATGAAAGGAAAATCAACAAAGATAGAAAGGAGACTAGTGATTGACTGGGGTTACAGATCAGAACAGAGGTTATAAATGCACATGAGTGATCATGAAGAAATGGGAATATTCTAAAAGTGGCTTATGATGTTGGTTTGAGCCATCAGGATAGTTACTAAGAATCACTGAGTTATACACTTTGTATTTATTTTCAGAATAAGGGATTGAACTTGGAGGCAATTCTACCACTGAGTTACATCACCAGTCCTTTTTATATTTTTCATTTTGAGAAAGGATTTTGCTAAATTGCTAAGATGAATCTTGACCTTGTAATCTTCCTGCCTCAGCCTCCTGAGTAGCTGGGATGACAGGTGTGTGTGCCACCATGCTTGACTACTGAGTTGTACATTTTTTAATGAACTAATTTTATGATATATAAAATAGACCTTAATAAAGCTTTTGAAAGACCAAAAAAAGCTGCATATGCCAATGAAAAATTGGGTAATAATATCCTGAATAGATGTATCCTCCCCAAACCACTTTCTAATAAATTAAAATGTAGCTCTATGTCAGCAGTGATTAGTTTACAGTCATTACCTTAAGCACTTTGTGATATAAGGAAAAACTTATTTTTGTTGATAATTAATTAGTAAATAAACTGACAATAAAAGAAAAAAAAATTGTGATGATATAAAATTCAAATGTACCCAAATGTTTGCCTCTATTACAACTCTGTTCAAAATAACAAATAGGGGAATCCACATTTTAAAATCTTCAAATCACATTTCAGTTGTGTGTTCATAATCTAGTGCGGCTTAAGAATTTATCACAGACTCAGCATCTGAAAACAGGACACATTTATAATCTTGCAGTGTACGTGGGTCAGGAGTCTGAACACAGTTTAGCTGGGTATTATTCTTCAGATATGTGGGGCCTTTCAAATGCTCCTGTGTGAGACATTGAAAAAATATTCAGAACTAAAGTGATTAAATCATGAGAGCTGTGACCTAGATTAACAGGGCAGTAATTATAAACAGATAGGAGCCTCAGTGCCTTGCCACACAGGCTTCCCAATGTGGCCAATTACTTCTTCAAATCCAGGCAGGAGGAGCGAGTTTCTAGAGAGATCTTCCAGCAAGATAGAGTCTTATGCATATAATGCAGTCATGGAAGTGACAGCCTAACACCTTCTCCATATCCCATTGGCTGGAGTCCATCAAGGTCCTGCCCACTCTGTGAAGGAAGGCATTACTCAAGAACTTGAACAGGAGTGGATGGGATGCTGGTCACCCTATGGACTGTCAGGCATACGTGTCAATGAAAATATAATCAACGTGTAAATTTTATTTTTGTTTTTAAAAGTGTTCAAAATTAATTTGATTTTATAGTGCTTGCAGTAAAATCTCAAGATCTAATAAAGAAAACAAATGTCCTAATGTGTTTCTAACATATCTATTGATAATGTGTAAACTCACCTGCAAGTATAGATTTGTGCATGTGTATGAGTGTATGCACTACACATGTATATATGTACATGCATATATGCTCACATATATACACACATATGTAACATATACATATAATATATGCACAATATTATATTTCACTATGAAGTAAATTCCACATTTCTTTGTTTTTCAAACCGAAAAAAAAATTTGCTTTCAATACCCCATTTTGCAGGTTCAGAGAAAATTCAAGTATCATCATTCAAATATAGTTGCTACTAAGAGCCAACCATTCTTCTCGCCTTTAGGGACCTCCTAGGAACTGATGGGCACTGGTCAAATGGTCTCTTTACTTATGTATATTTTTTGAACAAAGCAAAATGAGAACAGAGATGTGATCGATACAACAAAGATAGCAGTCTCTTCCCTCCCAAAACATTCCACAATGACCTCTTTGTCACTACTTTTCATTTTACAAAGACCCGGGGACTTAATCTGCAGCGTTCCTCTTCACCAGCAGGGACTGTTGTCATCTTTGCATGTCCAGGTGTCCCTGTGACATCCTGACCTGCCAGCTCCTGGATGTTTACTCATGCTTCACTGCTGTGGAGCTTTGCCCAGAACTGCCCCACCTCCAATGTCACTCAACCAAGCTGCCACTCTGATTATTTTCCTCTAACCTTTTGAACTGTTTACTTGTCTGATTTCCTACAGCAATTCTTAAATCTTGCACAACTTCTGATTATTCAATGTTTTGAGTTCTCTCTTCCCTCTTCCATTAATTGATCTTTCCTTTACTTCTCTCTTTATCTAATTGAATGGCAGTGTTCCATTGCTTGATAATACATCTGCTGTTTTAGTTAAGAACCGTTTTAGTTTGTGCATTGTGAAAAGTCAAAATAAAACTATATGTTTCTATATATTTTTCACTAACAAAGACATTTACTAAGCAAGGTCAACAGAAGTTCTTGTACACATAATAATTTCACATATTTATGAGGTACAGAAATGCTAATGACTCAGATGTGATCATTGTACATTGTATACATGCATCAAATAATCACACTGTACCCCATAGTTAGGAATAATTAAGATAACAATATTCAATAATAAATTAATATAAGTACAATGAATGCTTCTTTCAAAAGGATTTTTTTGCACAGCACGAATATCATTCTAAAAGAGTAAATGAAAGATTTTTGTGCAGGGGAGGGACTGAAAAAGAACTTCATTGCCAGCACATGGGCTACAAAAGGAATGAGGAACTTCCACAGCAGAAAGAAGATGATGACAAATAAAAAAGAAGGTGTAAGTGTAGGAGTAAATATGAAAGGGGTTTTATGTCATTTCTTATCACCTTAAAATATAATTGACAATTACAAGGGGAAAAAATGACGACATATTATGGAGTGTGTTGGATGTGTAGAAGTAAAATCATCACAACTGAACAAATGATAGGAGTCGGAAGCAAAGACTAACAGCTTATTACAGCTCAAATTATAGAGGACTCAAGATGGTGGATTATAGGACACCTGTATTCCTAGTTTCTCCATGGCTTGAGAGTCAATCTGCAGAAATACTGCTTCTCTGTGAGGTTGGTAAAAGAGGAATTCACAAAAAATCATTATTGGATAGTCAAGAGTGTCTTAGAGATTCAGAAATTTAGGTACATTAAACAAAGAAGAGTCCATTGGAGCCAAGCTGGTTATACCAACAGTTGTGGTAGCAGTTTCTACAGGGGGAGGGAGAATACAGAGAAAAAACACAATGGACAGATTTGGTCTGGAAAAATCTGAAATCAGAAAAAAACAGCCTGAATTTAGCTGATCCAGAGGCGGCACTGTGCACTGATGCTTGAAAACGGTGCTGTTTCTCAGTTGGCTGCGAAGAGCTGAGGCAAGGACCATCTTGAGGCAGCCAAGCTGCAGATGCTGGGCAGGAGCCTGGAGATCATAGCAGATATTACCGTCCCGTTACAAAAAGTGCACGCCATGTGGTCTAGGGTGCATCTAGCAAAATATGAGTGAAACAGGCACAGAGATGACTTTACCCAGGGGGATTCAAATCAGAAAGCAAAACGGAGCCCAACTGCCTTCTCCTTACAGGCTGGTGGCTCACATGACCAGCTCAAGAGGGTCAGGAATCGAAAAATGGTGGCTGTTAATACACTCAGGGACTAAGCCTGAGAAGGCTGTTTTGTGGGCTGCAGAGAGTGTGGAGGTTTGGCTTCCCTGCTCCACAAATAGAATTCTTGGGAATCTTGTGAGATCCAGACTCCCGACAGATCAGCAGCTACCAGATCCTAGGGGTGTGTGGATATAATCTTATCACAGCAGATACCACCCAACAAAGCCCCTGAGACCTGATTAGATATAAACCCCAACCCCAGAACTCCTTTCATAGAACTCTGCACAACCCCACCTTGGGAGTGCATCAATCTGGTCTGTGCAAACAGAACTCCAACTGACAGCACCTCCCACTCCGTCCTACCTTATAGTGGTGGGAAACTTAGACTTCTTTTGATCAGCTGTAGTCTTAGGCCACTCCAACTGGTAGCTTGAAGAGCAACGCAAAAGGAGGAAGGATTAACAACATCCACCCTTGCTCTTGCTCTCAGTACATAGCTCAAGAAGAAAGACAGTCAGGCATAGACAGCGACCATGTGATCTTATCTACTATTTGAAAAATCTCAGTGAAAACAATTCCTTCATTTTTGATTAAGAATATTTTTCCGTGTGTGTGTGTGTGTGTGTGTATTCTTTATGTGCTGTTTGGTTCATGGACATATATACATATTTGTTTCTTTTTTATTTCTCACTTTTAGCATTTGTTTAATATAATTATTTTTCCTTGCCTTATCTTTTGAAGGTTAGGGTTTTGGATTTGTAAATTTTAGTTGTTTTGTGTAATTTTCATTTGTTTCCCATTTCTTTTCTATCTTTTCTCCCCCTGGTAGCAGCCAAATTCTCTGTTATCTCTTTTTCTCTCTTTACTTTGTTTCTCCTGTTTTTCTCCTTCCTTATATCCTCACCTGCTACATTTCTTTTACATTCTCTCTGTTCAAAATTGCAAACACTTTCCTAACTTTCTCTCACATTTTTTTTCTCATAATTAACCATATTTTAACATTCTTTTAGATCTAATTGGTTTATATAACTCCTGCCCCCACCATTAATACCATTGCAGTTGTTTCTGCTGTGGATGACATTGTTGACATG
Organism: Marmota monax; assembly: GCF_021218885.2. Lineage (NCBI taxonomy): Eukaryota > Metazoa > Chordata > Mammalia > Rodentia > Sciuridae > Marmota > Marmota monax. The sequence goes on along the minus strand of NW_026695198.1, from coordinate 3,684,860 downwards.
GTTGCTTGCTTCAATGCCAGCTCTAGTTTATGGTTACTTATTGTTTAAGCTGTTGCCAATTGATGACCACATGTTATGCTCGAATTCGGGATCCCCAAAGACCACCAGAGACCCAAGATCGATGCAAGCAGCAAAGAGGTGTTTATTGCGAGCTAGCTCAGTCCTCCCGCATGCACACACAGCAACTGGTGACGCTGAGAGGCCCCGAGCCCATGGTTTGCAGCATTTTTATACATTTTTTGGAGAAGGCAGGGACTTCACATACATCATAGCATCCCTTAGCAAATCATCACACACCGCGGGAAAATCAAATAACAACTCTAAAACATGATTAGCACATTCACTGGCGGGAACAAGTTGGGTAGGGGTGATTGGTCAGTACAAAAGGGGTATTCGTTTGAACTGATTGGTTTGAGCCAAGAGGGGTGTACATGCCGAACTACATGGTTTCCCAACAGGTTATCAACTACCATAAACTACTGGGAGGGTCATCTGGCATCCCAGGTATTTCCCTGTCTCATGCTGATTGGTGGTTGCTAGGGGGTTGCTATGGATCCCCACCTAGCATGACTGAGTCAGGGACACCTGGGGCAGCAGATCTCTCCTGTTATTTGTAGATAAACAACTTAGCAGGGTGGGAATGTACCTAGGAGTGCTCTGTGGGTCTTTCCAAGGACTAAGGTCATGTCCCTTCCTTGGAAAGGCTTTGCTCTGAGATAGAGGCTGGTTTTTCACACACCATTTCTGGGATTTTTGTTTGTTTGTTTTGTGGCAAGTGACATTGTAGATGACATAGTAGGAACAAGGCATTTATTACAATGCTGTATAGTATTTGCATCAGTTGTTGCTATTTTGTGTTTCCCCCTATTCTCTGAGGTGCTAGGAACCTACAGGGGCACTACAGCATCACAGGGTAGAGACTTTATTACTGATTTAAACCAAATACCATGCACTTAGCTCCACATACAAATTAATGACACTCGTCTTCAGCTATACTGCCGCAGTCCGGCTACAGCAAAATAACCGGGGGGTGACGAACAACTTGTGTAGATTGATACAGCAGGAGTAGGAGCCGTTTATTGTAGGACAGGAGCGGTATTTATACATTCCACACAGCTTATCTTAATTAGCATAAACTAGATACATCAGTCAACCAATAAGGAATCTCCACACTTAATGGCTCGCTGGTGTTACTTCACAAACCACTCCTTCTGGCATTTTGCCAGGCGCCATCCAGACTTGTTTACAGACTCTTACACTATACTTTGATACAAAGAATAGAAAAGACCAAAACACAAACTAATAACCTGGCTAAGTAAAAATGTCTAGAGGTGGGCCCCCAGATCCCAGTTATTTATATCCACTACTACAGTAAAAACAGAATTAACACAAAGCTGTGGATGTCACCCCTACTTGGGATCTCAATTTAGACCACTCTAAGACACTTTGGCAAATGAAGACTATGCCCTAAAATGGCCCATAGAAGTAGAAGACAAATATCTCCCAAGATATGCATAAAATCCAATACAAGAAAACAAGAAGTGTTTAAAAAAAAGGTAACATGACACCTCCTAAAATTTATAATTCATCACCACAAAGATATTGAAGTGGATAAAATATCAGATAAAGAATTCAAAAGAATCCAAGCGAGCACAGAAAACAACTAAATAAATTAAGGAACTCAAAATAAGATATGAATGAGAAATTCAATAATGAGATAGAAATATTGAAAAAGAACCAAACAGAAATCATGAAAATGAAGGACATAATAAATCAAATAAAGTGTTCAATTGAAAGTGTCTCTAGTATAGTAGACAATGCTGAAGATGGAATCTCAGAGCTGGAAGACAAAAAAAAAAAAATCCACATAGAAGAAATAAAAAACAAACCTCAGAACTCACAAATGAACAAATTTCACTCAAATAGTGGCTAAGCAAATGAGAAACAGGGCCAAATTAAAAACAGATCAACATGTCAGAAATTACTAAACATCTCTCTTTAATGACATTGAATGTAAATAGTCTATGCTCTCCAACGCTTTGCAATTAAAAGATCAAACCAACAAAATTAATTTAAAAAACAAGACCCAAATATAGGTTGTTTGCAAGCATTACACCTTACAGGCGAAAGTGAAAGGATGGAAATTGATATACGGTGTGAATGGATCCTGAAAACAGCAGAATAGCTACTCTCAAATCTGACAAGACAGACTTCCAACCAAAATCAATCAGTAGAGACAAGAATTTTACTTTACACTAGTGAAGGAACAATCCAACAAAAAGATATAAAATAATAAATATTTATGCACCAAACATGGGTGTGACTAATTATATTAAAATATGCCACTTAAATTGAAATCTCAAAAAAAACCTAATACTAGATGACTTCAACACACTTCTTGCCGCAGTCCTGCTGGGCAGAATAACCAGGAGGTGACAAGCAACTTGAAGGTTGAAGAGGGAACTGCTTTATTGCGGAGCAACTCAGCAGGAACTGAGCGGGAACTCAAGGTAGCGGGCACCCAAGGTAGCAGGAGCCACTTTATTGCAGAACAGCAGAGGTATATATACCTAACTGATTACACACAGCTTGACTCAATTAGCATCATCCAGTTACGGAAATCAGCCAATAAGGAATCCCCACCATCTTAATGGCTCGGTGGTGTTGCCTCACAAACCACTCCTCCTGGCAAACTGCCAGGCGCCATCTTGACTTGATTTGTGGTCCCCAACAACCTCTCACTAGCGAGGTCATCTGGACATAAACTAGGAAAAGATTCTTTGCACCTGAAAAATATTATGAATCAAATGGACTTAATAGACATCTATAGAATATTTCATGCAACAACTGCTAAATATGCTTTATTCACAGCATCTCATGGAAATTTCTCCAAAATAAACCATACTGTAGGACCCAGAGCAATGCTTTGCAAATTTAAAAAAGATGATATAATTCCTTGCATTTTATCAGATTGTAATGGAATAATGTAGCAAACAACACCAAAAAAAAAAAAAAAGAAAAAGAAAGAAAAAAGAAGAAAGAGAGAAAAAGAAAATGTACAGAAATTATATAAACACATAGCAATTGAACAATACACTTTTTTGTGGGGGGAGATACTGGGGGCTGGGGATTGAACTGAGGGATACTTACTCCACTACTGAACCACATCGCCAGCCTTATTTTGAATTTTATTTAGAGACAGGGTCTCACTGAGTTGTTTAAGGCCTCACTTTTGCAGAGGCTGGTTTTGAACTTGAAATCCTCATGCCTCAGCCTCTTGAGACACTGAGATTGCAGGCTTATATCACCGTGTCTGGCTGAACAATACACTTATGAAGGATGAATGGGTGATAAAAGAAATCAAGGAAGTAATTCAAAAATTCTTATACTAAAATGAGAATAGGGATACAACATACCAGAATCTGGGACACGATGAGGGGACTTCTAAGAAGAAAGTTTATAGCTATGAGTGCCTACATAAAAAAAATCAGAAAGATCCCAAATAACCTAATTATACATTGAAAAGCCCCTGAAAAAGAACTAATTTCACAAGGCCCCTGGGAAAAAAAAAACTAATTTCAAAACCTGTAGAAGGAAGGAAATAAAGAAGATGGAGTCAAAAATCAATAAACTTTAAAATAGAAAAGCAATACATAGGACTAATGAAACCAAGAGTTGTTTTTTTAAAAAAGTAAATAAGATTCAAGCCCTTGGCCAAACTAAGCAAAAGAAAACCCAAATTAATAAAATTAGAGATGAAAAAGGAGATATCCCCACAGACATCACAGAAATCCAGTGGATCATTAGGGACTACTTTGTAAACTTATACTCCAATAAATTGGAAAATGTAGAAGAAATGGATACATTTCTACACAAATATGATATTCCAAAACTGAATCAAGAGGACAAAGAGAAGCTAAACAGACCGATAATTTGTAATGAGTAATAAAAAGCCTTCTAACAACAAAATCCCAGGACCAGATAGATTCTCAGCTGAATTCTACCAAATTTTAAAAAGAACTAATACCAATACTTCTCAAATTATTACAGAAAGTAAAAAGAAATGAAACACTTCCAAATTTATTTTATTATGCCAGTATCACAGATATACCAAAACCAAGTAAGAACACATTAAGAAAAATAAGACCGTAGACCAAAATCCCTGGTGAACTTAGAGGCCAAAAGACATAATAAAATATCAGTAAATTACATTCAACAACATATTAAGAAGATTACACACCACAACCAAGTTGGTTTTATTTTAGAGATGCAAGGATAGTTTAATATACACAACCCAATAAATGTAGTTCATTACATAAGTTGCATAAAGGACAAAAACCACTTAGTTTTCTCAACAGATGCAGAGAAGACCATCAAAAAAAAAAAATTCAGCCACCATTTATGATAAAAAAACAACAAAGAAACTGAAAAGCCAGCCTCTACCCCAGAGCAAAGCCTGTCCAAGGAAGAGGGTATGACGCTTGTCCTTGGAAAGACCCACAGAGCACTCCTAGGCACATACCTACCCTGCTGAGTTGTTTATCTACAAATCACAGGAGAGATCTGCAGCACCAGGTGTCCCTGACTCAGTCAGGCTAGGTGAGGACCCATAGCAACCCCCTAGCAACCACCAATCAGCATGAGACAGGGAAATACCTGGGATGCCAGATGACCCTCCCAATAGTTTATGGTGGTTGATAACATGTTGGGAAACCTTGTAGTTCAGCTCATACTCCCATCGTGGTTTAAACCAATCAGTTCAAACGAATCCCCCTCTTGTACTAACCAATCACCCCTACCCAACTTGTTCCCACCAGTGAATGTGCTAATCATGTTTTAGAGTTGTTTTATGATTTTCCCGCGGTGTGTGATGATTTTCTAAGAGATGCTATGATGTATGTGAAGTCCCTGCCTTCCCCAAAGAGTGTATAAAACTGCTGCAAACCGTGGGCTCTGGGCCTCTCAGCATCACCAGTTGCTGTGTGAGCACTGAGGACCGAGCTAGCTCGCAATAAACACCTCTTTGCTGCTTACATCAAATCTTGGTCTCTGGTGGTCTTTGCGTGGTCTGGGATTCAAGCTTAACAAAACTAGGGATCGAAGAAACCTACCTCAACAACATAAAGGCTGTAGATGAAAAACTGAAACCAATCTCATAGTAAATAGGAAAAAATTTGAAAGCATTTCCTTTAAAATCTGGGAGAAAAAAAGGATGTCCACTCTCAATACTTCTTTTTTTTTAATTTTTTAGTTAGTTGCTAAAAACATTACAATGATCTTGACATACTTCTATTTAATATAGTGCTAGAAATTCTAGACAAAGTAATTATGTCAGAGAATGAAATAAAAGGATAAAAATAAGTCCAATTATCACTGTTTGCATACAAGATCCTATACCTAGAAGGTTTTAAAAAAAGAAGAAGAAGAAGAAAAAAAACTCCATCAAAATACAGCTAACACTAATAAACAAATTTGGCGAAATAGCAGATTACAAAACTAACATGCAAAACCCAATAACCCTCTTTTAAATGTTAAAAATTAATCTGCTAAGAAAAAAATTAGAAAAACTATTCCATTAACAAAGCCTCAAAAATATGACCTAGGAGTAATTCTAACAAAAGATGTGAGAGACATCTACAATAAATACTATGAAGAAAGAAACTGAAGAAGACTTCAGAAGATGGAAAGACCTCTTTTGTTCATAGATAAGCAGAATTAACACTGTTAAAAATGGCTATATACCAAAAGCAAAATTCAGATTTAATACAATTCCCATCAAAATACCAATGATACTCTTCACAGAACTTAAAAAAAAAATTTAAATTTATTTGGAAGAATAAAAGACCCAGAATCTCCAAAACAATTCTAAGCCAAAAAAATCAATGCTGGAGGCATATCAATACCTGACTTTAAATTATACTATAGAGTTATAGTAACAAAAATTGCATGGTACTAGCAAAAATCCAGACACTTAGACCAAAGATACAGAATGGAAGACACAGAGAAAAACTCACACATCTACAGTCATCTGATTCTTGACCAAGCTGCCAAAAACATACATTGGAGTTAAAAAAAAAAAAAAAAAAACAGCCTTTTTAACAAATGGTGCTGGGACAATGGATTATCCTTATGTAGAAAAATGAAACTAGACCCTTATCTCTCACCCTGCACAAAATCAACTCAAAATCAATCAAAGACCTAGGAATTAGACCAAAAACTATGCAACTCTTAAAAGAAAACACACTGTCAACACTCCGGCATATAGGTCTAGGCAATAACCTTTTCAATAAGATACCTAAAGCTCAGAACATAATGCCAAGAGTTAATAAATGAGCTAGAATCAAATTAATAAGTTTCTGCACAGCAAAGGAAACAATTATGAAGATGAAGACAGAACCTACAAAATGGGAGAAAATCTTTGTTAGATACTCTTCTAACAGAGCATTAATATCTAGAATATATAAAGAGCTCAAAAACTAAACCAAATAACCCAATTAATAAATGGGAAAATGAACTTAACAGTTCTCAAAAGAAGAAATACAAATGGCCGACAAATATATGAAAAAAATGTACTACATCATTAGCAATTAGAAAAATGCAAATCAAAACTACACTGAAATTTCATCTCACACCAGTCCAAATGGCTGTCATCCAACTATGTAACTAGCCTAGGGATCTAGGATGAATGAATAAAGAGTTTTATTGAGCCATGAAGAAAAATGAAATTGTGTCATTTGCAGGAAAATGGATAAAACTAGAGATGATTGTGTTAAGAGAAATAAGTCAAACTTAGAAGGTCAAGGGTCATCTGTTTTCTCTCAACTGTGGAAATTAGAGGGGAAAAAGAAAAAGAAAGTGGGGGAGGGAGATTTTATGAAAATGAAAGGGAGATCAGTAGAGAAAATGGACCAATGTATGAGAGGTGGGGAAGGAGGTCGGGAATGGCTGAGGAATAGTATTGGCCAAATTATATTGTTATATCGTATGCATGTATAAATACGTAATAACAGATCCCATCATTATGTACAACTACAATGCATCAATAAAAACTGTGGAAAAACCTTCAAATTATAAACTTAAAATTGTATTAAATGTGTAAGGTCAAAAACTTATAAGGGTGGACATTGTCATATTGATGTTTTTAAAAAAAGCAAGAATCTACTTGATACTTTAAAAACGCATATACATTAAAAGAAAGTGTTGTAAAAAATATAAATTAGGCAAATACAAATAAAAAGAAGGAGATAAAAAAGATTTCTTTCTTTTTTTTTCTTAACCAAGGATTGAACCTAGAGGTGCTGAACCATTGAGCCACATCCCAAGCCCTATTCATTTTTTTTTTTTTTTGAACCAGGGTCTCGCTAAGTTGCTGAAGCTGGCTTTGAACATGAGATTTTCCTGCCTCAGCCTCCTAAAAAGCTAGGATTACAGATGTGCACCACCACACCTGGCTAAAGGGGAATTTTTTTATTTGTTTTAATTAGTTACACATGACAGTACAATGATCTTGACATATCATACATTTGAATCAGATGGAATATAATTTCTCATTTTTCTGAGTGTACAGGTTGCAGAATTACATGGGTCATGCAGTCACTCACGTATATACCCACAGCAATAATTTTTAATGTGATAACATCATTTACAAAGAAGAAATAATAATTATAAAAGTATACGCACCTAATAACATAGTTTTTCAAAACACAGGAAGAAAAAGTTTCAGTGAAGATTTCAATCTATCTTTTTTATAATTGATAGAGAAACACAGCAGCAACTCAGTAAGGAAGTGTAAACTTAAACAATATCACCAACTGACTTGGCTTCAATGACATTTATGGAACATCCCAGAGAGCAATAGCACAACACATTATTTCCAAGGGCATGTGGAACTTTTTTACACAGACATATTATCTCAAATGATCCGAACCCAAGTTTAAAAGATTAAACCAGAAATTAATAAAAATTAATTAATTATTAAAGAATATCTGGAAAAATTTTAAATATTTGAAAAATAAACAACACAAGAACAAATAATTAAGTCAGAGAAGAAATTGGAAGGAAAATTCAGATGAACCGAGAACAAACACATGACTTATTAAAATATATAAAGCCGCAGCTACGGCAATGCTGATACATAAATTTAAATTATTAAATGTTTATATCAGATGCGAAGAAAGGTTTGGAATCATTGATATAAATTTCTAATTTAAGAAACTAGTAAAGGGCCGGGCGTGGTGGCACATGCCTGTAATCCCAACAATTTAGGAGGCTGAAGCAGGAGGATTGTGAGTTCAAAGCCACCCTCAGCAAAAGTGAGGCACTAAGCAAATCAGCGAGGCCCTCTCTCTAAATAAAATACAAAATAGGGCTGAGAATGTGGCTCAGTGGTGGAGTGCCCCTGAGTTCAATCCCCAATCCCCCGGTAAACCCCTGCCCCCACAAAATAAAGAAAATAGTAAAGTATGAGCAAATGTAACAAGGAAGCAAAAGGAAATAATGCCCATTCTTTCATGAATCAGGAAAAGGACATTTTCAGAAACAAAAAGCAATGCTTCTTCATCAACAAGAGAGTTACAAAATGAGCTATTAAATATATTTAAAAGAAAAATGTTTCCACAAATAAACTGTAATATGCAAGATAGAATAGGGAAGAAAATAGACTAAAAACACCAAAAAAAAAAATGATAGAATCTTGAACTACTATGGCCTTTAGTGCTCTGGCTTGTAATTTCTGCAGCAACCAGTCCCAGAAATCAAATAACCTTTTCAGAAACCAACACAGAGCCAATATGCTCTCCTCTGTACCATCCCCTCATTTCCAACTTAGGACCAGATAAATAAAGCCAAATATGCTCACAAATCCACTTATCTAAAGTACCCTTGCTTCTAGTTAGCCCACCTCCTGCTTCCCCATGCCAGTGCCTTCGATACCACCTCAACCAAGATCCCCTGAAGACTTTCACTGTAGGATTTTCCCACCTGTCTTTATACCTTTGCCAAATTTAAATAGTGTTAGCTGGCTCCTTTGCCTCAGCAATCTTTCCATAGATTGTCTTAGTTTGTTCTCATTTGGGTGGCCACTATCACCACAAATCTAATGGCAAATATTAATTACAACTAAAAATAATTTCATACAACTCCATTAATAGTTGTGCCTAATTTGCAGTAAAAAGAGAGAAAGAGAGAGAGAAATAAAGGAAAAAAGGAAGGAAGGGATGGAGGGAGGGATGGAGGAAAGGAGGAAGGAAAAAGGAAATATATACACTGTACAGTATAAGTCTCAATGTAGTAGAGATGTTAGTTTCTTTCAAATTAATTTATAGGTTTAAGACAATTCTTTCTTAAATCCAAGTAAGTTTTTTGATAGACATAGAAGACCTTTTTTCTCCCTAAAATTTATGTGGAAAATCCTAGAATAACTGAAGCTACCTTCAAAAATATTAAAATGGAAGGAACCACTCTATCCAATATCGTTTTATTATACAGTTATGGAAATCAAGACTATGTTTAAGTTTCTAACTTTAAGCTATAAGACAAGACAATAGAGTTAAAATTTAAAATCCATATCAAAAATCAGTGGGTGGTGGAAGAAGAAGGGAGACTTTCCATCAGGTCAGCTTTCATGCTGGAGAGAATAGATACTGCTTGGCAATGATAAATCAAGACATGTTGGCTGAACTCATGGAGATAATTATTAACCACCATCTGAATACGTGTCTCCCGCACGTGGCACTATTGGGAGGTGGTGACACCTTTAAGAGGTGGGGGGCCTGGTTGGAAGTCATATGGGGCATGCCACCCTCAAGAGTACATAGGGACCATTCTCTGGCCCTCCTCTTTATCTCTTTACTCCTCAGCCATCATAAGGTGAGCCCCTTCATTCATCATGTGCTTCTGCCATGATGTACTGCAAACCTAAAGGAATGGGACCGAGCAATCATGGAACAAATCCTCTGAAACCATGAACCAAAGTAAATTTTTCCTCCTTATAAGTTGATTATCTCAAGTGTTTTGTTGTAGTAGCGCAAAGCTGACTAACCACAAGTCTCAATAATTTAGAGAAACCACAAAAACTGATGTTTTCAAATAACAGGACTGGAAAAAAGGCATAAAAATGAAGAGTTCTCCTTTTTGTTTTAATAAAAGTAGACTGAAAGTGGCTTATGCCAAATAAAGGAGTATTATACTTTTAACAGAATGTAAGCTTACATATTCATGCATAAAATTTCCTTCGATTTCTTCCCATTGATCTTCTGATACAGACAATATCTTTAACACAGTAAAACAAGAGCCTGCAGACTCAGCTATTCTGCCTCAGCATTGCTTTTCCACATGCTTCCCAGGACTCCTTTGTCCTAACACAGGGATATTTTAGTTCCTAAATGGTCACCAATTTCCATTCATTTATTATTCCTTCTACCAAGAATACTTTCTACCATTCTCCTTCATTCAGTTAGCTAATACCCACAACTTTCTGAGCTCAGTTAAAATATTCCTTCATCAGAAAAGAATGCAAACTACCCATTGCTGATGTCTTGTTTGGTAGTTTTGCAGTATATTTCCCACTTCAATTGCTATCATATATAGTTAATATTTTTGAGACAATAAATACCTTTTTACCTTCCAAGGTGCAAGCACCATGAGATCAAGAATCTGTTTCACTATCTATTATCTCTTCTCTATGTAGAACATAGTTTTGTATATATTAAAATTTAACAAATGTTTGTTGATAAAGAATTAACTAGTATATAAATCAAGTTTTCTGAAGCCTCATATAACTGCCTTGAATAAAATGTGTGAATCTTAGATAACCATCTTTCAAAGTATGAATAAAGGAGCAATTAAATCTATCCCTTTTCATCTACTGTGTCTATCTCAATCCAAGTTAAGCCACTGCTGTGTAACAAAGTCTATTCAAGAAATATGCTCAGAGTTATTGCGCCTTCATACTTTATAACTCAAGTGGCAAGAAATAGGACTTCTATCTGTATCATAGACTAATCATGCTACTTGAGGCTTTGGCAGGTGTCCTTGTTATGTTTGGAAGACTTAGGTTGACCAGCAATATATCCCAATCTGTGGATGAGTCATGTCCTAACAAGGATCTACTGTACTATTAAATTTTGGCAGGAGAGTGACAGAAGGTCTCAATAGCTTACCTTGGCTCAGATCCATCACCCTCTCATGCAGCAATAAATAACACCAATCTGAAAACTAACAGAAGAGCAGAGCAGAGGCAGGACCTTATTTAAAAGAAGCTCCAGAATTACTTCTATCCTGACTGCTTAAAAACAAAACAAAAAAGAACAAAATCAAATAAATAAAATCAAGGTTCAGACACCCAGAGGTCAACAATCATGTTTCTGTAATAAGTTGCCATTGTTGGACCTTAAATTGCCAGTGAGGTATTTTTCGATGTTATTATAACAAAAGTGATGTCATTGAAGGGAGATGTGTCATGTGACCTCTAATAATAAGAGCATTAACTGGACTTCATTAATTGGACTTCATTGCTAGTGTTTCTTGGAGAAGAAACACTAGGGCATAGGAGGTGAGATCTCCTGCTCTGAGTCAGAATACCTGGATGCAGTTCTTATCTGAAGCACCCATGAGCAGTTCATGTGCAGAGTAATGATTATTTCTTATCAGGTTTGAGTTCAAGCATTGTGAGAGGATTAAATAAAATGAAACAAGCTTAGTTGCCTAACACAATATCCAGCATATAGTAAGTACTTGATAAAGCATAGTGCTTTTTATTACTGTGACGTACTGGGCACTATATGCATAACTTTATGTGCCTCATCTCAAGTCCTTACAACTATTCTGAAAGACAATTATAAATATTCCCATTTCATGGGAATCCAATAATTAACCCAAGGTCAGTGAATTAGTAATACCAGTCATTATCCAAATCCAGACTTACAGAAACTCAAAGTCTGACATCCTTAGAGATCTCTAAAGCTGTATAATGTGACAGGAACTTGGACTATGTCATGTTATTCTTTACTATATCCCTAGCCAAATGCAATTTCCCCAGTTTGCGTAAGGGGTTACTAATTGTATGATTTATGAATAATTGGAGGTAGAAAACTGGTTGTTCTACTGAGATCTGGTTAGAAAAAAAACAGTAAATTTATAGTTAGAACAACCACCATGTATATGAATTTTATATCTTAGCATTATCAATAGTAAAATAAGCTGTTCCTTCTATAAAGAGTTATGAGATTTACAGTTACTACAATTACAATTCTTGGCTTAAGCTAAGCACTCTGTGTTTATTCAAAAAAGAATAACTGTGTGTTTGCACACAGGCACACTTCTGAGGATATGTAATGGGTAGATGGATAGATAGATAGACAGGAAACACCTGGAATCTTTGCCACTTGAGGAACTCCTTTCACCTAAAACTGAATCTACCATCCACCTTTGCCCCTATTTGTAGTCCTTTATTGTTTGCCATCAAAACTCTTCCCCCCTTTTAGAATTTATATAAAAAACCATGCAATGTCTCTGGTGAGGAGAAACTCTGAGCTGTACCCTTTACATTATTACACATGGCTAAGTGGGTAATCACAACATCATTTAGAATGTCTAGTACTGATCAAATGAGGGGAGAATCAATCAGTAGCTCTGAAGCTACATGAATCAGAGAACTCTAGGGTTAACAGAAGCATTTGTGATGATGCTTTGGCTATGTGACTGAGTGAAGGCCTACACTCCCAGGTGCTACTTTGCCACCAATAACCTAGAAGATTTTGAACAAGCCATTTTATCTCTCTTATTCTTAATTTCTTAATCTAGTATTTAACAAAATTTCCAATTCACGAACTTAGATTCTGTTAATCCTGGCATTCAACCGCAGAGCAGGAGAGAGATCACTTATTATGTACCTAAGTGAATAAAAGTCCAGGAAGCCTTTAAGGAAAATAATCAAAAGGCACATTAAAAAAAAAGGCAATTGCTTCAATGACAGAAGAAAGGTTATTTTGTACTGAGCTCAGCATCTGTCACTCAAACTGTCCTTTGAACAAGCCTCTTCATTCCTATATCCTACGAGATCTAAAGTGTGAATAAACAGCAAAAGTCTGTGTGGGGGAGACATTGAGGCCACGTGTCTGCTGTGCTCCGTGATCTGCATAGAAGAGAAGAGAATGAGTCTGGGTGTGAGGGTTGGAGCCCACAGAAGTACAGGCTTTTCAGACTAAGCAAGGTAAGTCTGGCACAGACAGGAGAAAAAAATACAGGGAGTTCTCCCTTCAGGAATGCTGTGAAAGTCATGCATTGGCTTTGACAACTTACACAAGCACTTCAGTAGTCCTAAAGGCTAGCAAAGATCTGGTGTTGAGCCAGGAAAGGAGAAAAAAGACTTTAACAATGCCCCCAAGATAAATAAGTGTGAGGCTCCCTCATACTCCATACCAGGCAGGAGTTAGGTGGACCCTGGGTAAGGAAGATCTCTCTATAAAGCTGTGGGACAAAGATAATTCTTCAACTATCTTTATTTTAGAGTTTTTTTCTTAAATCTTCAGATTGCTACAACTTAAGAAAATAGAACTTGCATGTAAAACAAAGGATTAGGAATAAATAATTTTAATTGTCCTTTCCAAGTAAAAAATCAAGTCTGTCTTTATTGTGCTAGTACTTTATTCGCATGTCTCATCTACCTGATTGGATCACAGGTGTATCTGGTGACATTTCTTAAAAACATACTAATTTAAGTGTTCTTATGAGAACACTCTGATGGTGATGAAGAACATGTCACTTTATTCCTAGTTTATTTTTTTTTAATTCACTTTGGATTCCATTGACTCACTACTAGTAGAAACATCCCACATGTCTTCTCCAAATACAACAAACAAAAACTCTTATTCTCAAAAGAAAGTTACACAATACAGAGGAGCAGCTTCCAAATTTTCCAAACTGGTTCTCCCCAGTCAACTGGGTAGTAAATGTGATTTACCTATGACATTCTACAGAGGTTCAATCTCCCTTCCATCTGAGAGCAGGATCTGTAGGGGTTCAGTTCCCTTTCGAGTTAGATACACTGAAAAGAGCCAGGGCAGGGCTCTCTCTGTGTTCTGGCAGCCTTTCATTAATGGGCACACCCATCTTGGAGGTTAATCCTCTTATCCTCACTGGCACACTTCATGCAGAACACTCTTGGCTCTCAATGTCATTGTGTCAAATCAGTATCTTCCCTAGGGCTCATGGGAGACTTCGCTCCAGCATACAGTCTATTCTGATGCCCATGAATTCCACTTTGGTGCAGGCCATGGAAATGATGCATACAAGGTGGCTCTGTAATTTGAGTCCTCCGAATGCAGAGGTGACCAAGTCATAGCTTATGTGACTGAATATATTGAAGAATGCCTTTTTATTTTCCTGTATTATAACTTGATACATGTGTATTATCGCCTTCAGAAATGAAAGAAATTTTTATTGTATGTGGAGTCATCATTGTTATCTTGTGTCTGTGCACGGTATCCCTAGTCTCTGTAGAATACACCTGGATGGGAAGGGTACTGTAGTCAAAGAAAAGATTAGGAGGCTAGGCCCACAGTATATGACAGATTCCCACCACTGTAGCAAGTACCTGAAATAATCAGCTTATTTAAAAAAAAAGTTATTTTGGCCTACATTTTTTGAGGTTTCAGTCCATAGTCAGTTGGCACTTGGCTTTGGAGTCTGTAGCAAGACAGCACCTCATGGGGTTGGGGTAGTGGCCACTATGGTAACTGAGAAGTAGAGACAGAGAAAGAGAAAGAGACTGGTATTTTACAATCCCCTAAAAAATTATGCTTCCAAAACCCTAGAACTTCCCAGTAGGGCCTCACCTTAAAGGCCCAACACTTCCCAACAGTACCAAGCTGAGGACTACGTCTTTAACAAATGGGCCTTTGAAGGACATTACAAATCCAAACCATGGTACTTGGAAAGCTCACTGTTCCCAAGAGGGCTTGGGTTTATCGGGTGGCTTTGGAGTCGCTGTCAAGCACTAAAGAACTTGCAGCTGAACTTTGGGAACACTATGGTATGCATGTATTTGGGGTTGAGAATTCAAGGTATACTCATGGGATCAACTAAGCTATTTTAAAATCTCCCTCAACCATAGCTTCTAGCCAAGGGGAATTCACTCTTGAGGTCACCATAAGATAAAAACCCCAAACTGGGAATCGGGGAGACCAAGGTGCACACATTTGTGCTTTCTATGGTAAGATAACAGGATGTGTCACTCGGAATTGTAGGGTTAAAGTCATCCTTTGCACTTGCTCTAAAATTACTAAAGCCAAGATATCTTGTATCTTTTGTTATTTTTTTTCCCTACGAGCGAGAAGTCACATCTCATTTTCCTCAGTCTTCGAGTAGTGCACTGACTTCTCTCCCAATGTGATTCTGCCCAGGTGTGAAGTGTAAGAGTGAAAGCCAAGATGGAATAAACAGGATGGATGCCCTGAGAAAAATAAACTCCCTCGGCATTAAACCTTGCCATTACACCAGGTGGAGCAGGCCACAGTACTGAGTCACATGTGAGTTTTGAAATAGAGATCAAAATAGAGATCCAGTAACAACCTTCAGGAACAGTTTACAGAAGCAGACAAATCACACTTTCAAATCAAGGGTGACTTGCTGCAGTCACCATGAGGGCTACCTGCTGGAGTCTTCTACTAGCAACCAGCACATTTCGGATGCCCATCTGCAATACCAAGAAGATTCCCACCTTTAAGTAATCTCTTGTTGCCCAGCCCCCTCCCCCATAGGCCAAAAAAGTAAAAAATAAAATAAGGAAAGTGTTGCACCAGACTGTTGAGGTCCCCACTTGCTCTGGTGTCCTACAGTTTCATTCCATTTCACTTTGCTCTTAAGGCTCTGATTCCATCTGCAGTTTTCCGAAGTGAAATGGCTGGCTCTAGATCATCATTGACTTCTCATCAATATAATTCCACAGACTCAAGAAAGCCGGAAGGATCAGGATTGTTCTCATATCCTTAACTCTCATGCATAATTGCTCTCAAAGGATTTTTAAGAGTCTCCAGTCTTGTCTGGGACAGTGCAATAATGAATTCCATTCTCCCAATAGAGTTTGGGTTCGTGTGTCTGTGCTGGAGCAGGAAGAAGGCAAGGCTTGGATGACAAAGGGACCAGTCAATCTCTTCTGCAGTCAGCCAATCACTCTGAATTCTGGCAAGAGTTGCGTTAACAACAACTTCCATGTCAGGCTTTCATACTCTTCTGCTACCAGGTGAAATGAAACATCATCAGCTCACCTAGCCATTGGGGCCATGACAGCATGTTCCTTAGTGACAGCCAAAGGTTTACATACAAGGACAGGGTATTGATGTTCGAAAGGAACAACTGTGCATAATATTTCTTTCCTAGTGTCATTCTGGCTTAGAGGTTAGTTGGGTCCTTTTTAAATGCAGGCCAGAAATACTCTGAGGAAAAATAAATCATTCTACCTGTGGAGTTGGAATGTTCCCTGGTAAAATGTTGGAAAGACTCTGAACATCTACTTACTCTTCATGCTTCAGAAGTTCCGAGAGAAACATGGTCTAGCCCCTACTGCCTAACAGCACTTCGGGAAAGCCACAATTGACTTTTACTAACAGGACTACTTTCCAGAATCTCCACAGCATTTTGGGGGTGCTCAGCCAAAAGGCACATGTAGTGCTAAGAGCTGTGCTGTACTTAGAATCAACACTCCTTTCCCGCAGCTAAGGGTTTCTTGCAGGGTCAGGTTTGGTAGTGGTCATTATTTCTGAGTATGCTCTTCCTCAGAATGTGCTTCGGGTCCTTTTTGTAAAGAAGAATGCAGACCAACCTATTGAACAAGCTTACCAAATATGTCCACTCATGTGAACAAACAAAGGCTTATGCTGGGAAGGCACACAAAACACACACAGGCACAAACACACATGCATGCTCACTCCCACACATAGGAGAGTGTGGTGGCTTGGATACAAGGGGTCCCACAGAAGCTGCTATATTAAGGCAGGCATGATTGAGGGTAAGATGATGGGATTGTGAGAGCTGTAATCTAATCTGTCCATCTTAGTTTGCGTGGACTAACAGGGTGGTAACTGTGGGCAGGTGGGTCCCTGGGAGTAAGCCCTGGAAGGATTCATCCTTGCTGTGACTCCTTCCCCTTTGTCTCTCTGCCAGCACTCCTCTGCCACACCCTTCGGCCACAAGGCTCCACCTCACCTCTGACCCAAAGCGATAGAACTGGCCAACCATAGAATAAACCTCTAGGGTCATAAGCCAAAATAAACATTTCCTCCTCTAAGTTATTCTTCTAGGGTATGTTGGTCACAGAGTGGAAACGCTTAGAGAAAGGTTCAGGTGGATAAAACTCTTCCATTTTATTTGGAAAAAAAATGATTCTTCTTGGGTTTATTTTTTCCCCACATAATGCCATTAATGACTAAGGTAACAAAGATTACTGCTCCTATCGCAACGCCATATGAGACTTACAGAATAAGAATGAATGATCTGCTCCTTTTTTGGCAGACCAAAAGACAATGGCGACTACCTAGTTAAGCACTCAGGGTTCCATTTCAAGTGTCTTTAAGAAGTCACTCCCCAAACCTGAAGGCAAGTGGCATTCATCTGAAATCAAACAACCATGACTCTGGTTACTGAAGAAAAGAGGAGTCACAGAACAGAGATAATGATGAGTAGCGATGACAGATTAGAATCTCCATATGTAAATATTCTCTGACAGGGATAAAGGAGTAGGAAGGCAAATTCTCAAACAGTTCATGCTTTATAGTAGTCATCCTCATGACGTTAATATGGTTATAACAGAGTAGTGAAATCCATAGGATTTGAAATTAAATGGATCCAGATTCAAATCCATCCATCCTTCTCTAACAATGTTATTAGACCAGGACTATTAATTTATCTGTATTTTCCTGTCTTCTGTAAATAAGGATAACATCTGCTTTTCAAGACTAACAATTTTTTGAGGGATTCATTAAAATAATGCATGTGAACTGCTCGGCATAATGGCCAGCTCATATTAGTCATTCAAGAGTGGTTGTCCTTGTCATTAACCATAATTCCTTGAACTGATGAACACTAAATGTCCTTCAGCAACCTTAGCAGATTAGAGTGGTGTAACAGAGCCTTCAGGTCAAGTTCATAAGCGTTGGAATCAAGCAGAGTAGAAATCCTAACTCCATCCTGGCTTTCATTCCGAATGTCCCAGAAGAACTTCACTCAGGCTTGGTTCCCTGTCTTTAACATAAGTTTAACTCATAGATCATTATGGGAATACAGGGATTAAGTCATGTGGCTTGTTTAGTTCTTGGTAAAATTCTAAATGTTTCTGCCTACTTCATTCTCCGTGGCTGCTCAGACTGATGAACATCATACTTGCCTGTTTTATAAAGTGAACAGAATTTGTTCTATAAATGTAATATATATTTCTACAAACACTTTATTTTTAATTATAAATGAAATGAATTTGCTTAAAAATCATTTTTTGTGAATTTTATTTATGTGTTTTTATAAATTTATGTATTTTAATACATTTTTTAAAAAACAATGTTCATCTGAATGAAACAATTGCAAAATATCAGGTCACTTAGTATAAGCAAATCAGTCCATTTTCCACTAGGTGGCAGGCCTTGTTAAAAAGTTACGGAAAAGAAAAGAAGGCCACGGGTACTCCAAAATTGACCAATAGGGGTCTCTTCGCCACCACATATCCCTGAGAGGATGTATAAAATACAAATACATTCAACATTTTCCAGTCTTTCTTGCTCATTTTGCAGATAAGATCATCACCACTTTCCATAAGGTACAACCAGAACACTTAAGAGATGAATATCTTTTACTGTGCATGATGCACTAACCATATTAAATCCACCCAAAGGGAAATGAGATTATAAAAACACAACTAGCAATAAGATTCCAAATACAAGTGATTTGGCAGAAAATAGATCTCATTAAAATGCTGTTCTCAGGGTAAACAAGGCTTTCTGTTTGAAATGGCCTCAAAACTTTGATGATCATATGGGATGGCACTAATTGAGCTAATAAAATTAGAGCCATCTTCAGAAAGACACACAAGGCCAGTGCTATTAGCCTGGTGATGGTGGCTATGAGAATACACAGGAAATAATGGGGACTCCTAAATAGCAGGGGGGCACTCTGACATCATTTTTTTGTTACTATTGTTGCTAACCTTAATTTAGAAAAGTACACACACACGTTCATATAGGGCATCATTGAATAGATATGCTATGTATGTTGAGTGTGTAAGTGAGTTCCATTCACACCCTTGCACTCTCCTTACTCACAATATACCAGTACAATCCTATGCTTACTCCAATATACTTCCCTTTTATATTGGGAAATACTTGAACTTCAATCATTCTGAAGAAAATTAAAGATGCCCATTAAACATAATGTACAGATAAAGAAGCCCAGGCACTAAAAGGAGACACCTATTTCTATGCTCTTAGGGAATGGTTTACTTTGTTCTGAAAATGATTTAAATTGTGAATTAGGAAATTCAAATATATATATCTGTGTATATATACAGATGCATTCATGTACAAACCAAAACTAGTCTCACATCTTTGTTATTCAAACTTCAGTTACTATAATTAACATGTGTTCCTATTTAAATATTTTTTTAAATTTAATACATTATAATATTCAGAGATCACAATAACACTAATGGCATTTTTTAACTTCATGTCATTCAAGAGACCTAACCTGACCCTACAACCTGCCAAGGGTGATCATACCAGAAAGTGAAACTCAAAAGTCTATTCATCTGGGGAGGCACAGTAGAATTTTCTGCCTCTTCAGAGCTGTAGTATCTTCTTCCAGTGCTAGATTGATGCCATTTCCTACATGTGGTAGTCGGTATCCCCTCTTCTTTTTAAACACCTGAATACCTAAATGTGCACAAATTCCCATGGAAGTTAATACAATGTGCATCCCCAAACCTCATGAATCTAATGTATTTTCTTATTATGCAGGGCAAGAAGATGTCTTTGTGAAGAAGACTGTGTCCGTGGGTCCAGGGAGACTGTGGAGAATGTTCCAAAAATTTTAACTTTCAAAGTTTTCCTCAACTTATCCTGGTCATCTTCTTCAGAAAACACTGGAAATGAGAGGCTGTCAGGTCAAGTCAGAGACTTATCAAGGTACATAGCAATTAAGGAATTAGATGGCATGAGCCTTTACGAACCCATGCAACACAAAGAATTAATCCCATTGAAGACACAGATAGGAAAGTACCATCCAGTGCGGCTGAAGGAGTGTTTTGTAAGCCCGCATAGAAAAGGCCACTGGAGTTCCTCATTTATACTGCTCCACACTAAACCGTGTAGAGCCCTAAGGCAGGGTCAATCCTCCCCAGCTTCACCCTGGCTGGGTTGTAGTTCTCAGAACAAATATCTCATCTTTTATAATTAACTTCTCCAGTCTGCCTAGTTATGTAACATCAGTTTCTCACCAGCCCAGGACAGACTCCCAGCAATAGCAAAACCTAACTTGAGTTATTTTATTCATTTTTCCCTCCACCATTTGATTGCCTTTTATTAGGTTTTAAAATGAAGCATTTAATACCCAGTGTCTGCCTGGACTGATTTCTGCCCCTGAGCCAGAGAGATTCTTTTACTCATTGACCAAGGCCAGCTTGTCCGTGTGAGCATTCTGGCTGGCAGGAAAGGAGACCTCCCTTGTCTTGTCTTAGCAGAGTCTGCACAGCTGGCCTTTGGGTGTGCCCTTGACTTCCCTTCTTGCGTTTTTTAACACATCATTCAGGCGCCAAGTGCCCTCTGCTGTGTCTGAGCAGAGCACCTGTTTAGTGTGACTCACACTATCAACGCGCAGACTCTCCCTGCTCTGACAGCGGACCAGACCTCACACAGGTATAGGTCTGACGAGCTAGCACGCGGATCTGTGTAATGGTATGTCTCAACCACAATCCTGAGCACCCTCCGCTCATTGAAGTAGGTGGGGCAACACATTCTGACTCTGTTTGTGGGGTGCGACCCCCCCTACCCTAGCTACATATGGAAGAGGTTCAGCTGGATTATGTCTCTATGATTCAAATTCAAGTTTGTTTTGTATTTTCCCCAGGCATAGTGAATTACTGCTAACCTTTTTTTAACGGATGGTAAATATACACATTTTAGCAGAATATCATGTGTGTTATAACTACCAGAAAAATACCAAAAACATTCTCTAATACCCTTCCCTGTTGTGGATAGGCTGTATGGATTGAAAGTGGGGAATAAATGGCCATGATGATTTGTGTTTTCTTAACTACATTTGATCTCTAATGAAATGTGTGTTCTGTAGAAAATGGGGTGGAAAGGATCAGGACTCTTGTTTCAATAAATCTGGTTCTCAAATCTGAACAAACCCTCACAAATAAAGTACAAGCTCAGAATCCTGGCTCTGATTGATATTCCAGGTTATAGTTGGTGGTGAATTTTAATGTGTATTCATATTTTCCTGTCTCCTACAGATATGTTCCCTTACCATAAGGATTCATCTAAATTTGGTTCTGTGTTTGACATTTCAATAAGTGATGGCTGGAAGGAAAAAGAGGAATCCTTGAAATGAGCTCAGGAAGCCTGTGACTACCCCCCCATCCCCCCTCCTCTGGCACATACTTGTTTTCTCATCCCCAAGATTAAGAAGTTATGCGTCTGACAATGCACTTTTCTTTTACAAGTCTTGACATCACCACTGTTATTTTCTTTTTCACTTTTTTTTTTCCTTCCAGCACCTGTTAGAAACAAGAGTAGGGTGGTCTTCATGCAAATTTCTTCTCTCCTTTTTTTTCTTGGAGCAAGAGGTAGGGTGGAAAGTGTGAAAGAGAGATGCTTAAAAATATGGTTGGAATTTTATTTTTAAAAGGTCGCCCTTTAGAATTATTTTTAGATTTAAAACTATACACAAAAATGAAAGTGTTTGGCTGGTTACTAGACTAGTTTCTTTAACTTTAACCAAAAAGTACTCAAAAAGGGTATCCTTTAATTTATTTTTTATTTTATTTTAAAGGCACGACAGGAAATTGGCAGACAGTGAGAGGGATTTTGATGACTTTTTTACACTGGAAAAAAAAAACAGCACCAATTAAAACCAGATCAATATTTTAAAGTAATAATCACCTCAAAGACTCATACATGGTTTGTTTTTTTTATTTCATGAAAATACATCGTGATACATGAAAAGATAAGAACTCCTGTCAAAGGGGGTCGTGAGAGAACTGGCCAGGATTCCTGATGACAGCTTCCCTATTGTTCCCCTCTCTGCCAGCCTTCCTTTTTATCTTTTTGCAGCTTTCCAGTTCCTCGGATAAGCAGGTCTTTGATGGGCTACAAGGGATTTCTTTCAAGCCACCGTAGCTAATAGGGTGACAAGATTACTCAGTTTCCCTAAGGAAGCGCCCTCGGGCTTTGCCAGAGCCTTGGGGGACACCAAGTAGGTCCTGAGCACTAGAGCGCGCGCGGGGACTGTTCCAGGCCGGGGCAGCGCGGCTGCAGGAGCGCCCTCCTAGCTCAGGGACGCTTTCTGTCTTCACTCCCCTCCCCCCCGCCCCCCCCCCCCCCAAAAAAAAAAAATCCAAGAGTTCATTATTTAGTCCGCGTGCAAATAAAACGTCCGAATGCCACTTCCAAATATAGGCTCTCACGGACACTAGAGGCCGACCCGGTATCTGGGAGGACGGCCTTTCCTTCCTCTGGCCGACCCGCAGTCCCTTTGCAGACGCGGTACCCCCCCCCCACACACATCTGGAGGCCAGGCCGGTTTTAGGCAGAAATCGCAGCTCCTTCAACCCTTCTAGGTCTCGGAGAGCACGAGTAACTGGCAGAGATCAAGCCATGAAATTTTTTTCCTCTTTCGAAAAATACCTAAAACACTTTTTCCCCCCCTCTTCATTGAGATCCAGAAAAACAGTCCATTTTGAACCAGAATAATTTAGTCTGACAACAGATTCTTCCTCTGTTCACAGCTGTCCCAGGGGGAGGAGTTGAAATCTGAACCTCTCCGCTGTGATTGGATCCTTCTTGCAAAAGAGAGAGAGGGGGAGAAGAAAAAAAAAAAAAAAAAAAACCCTCCCAGCCAAAACGGGCTCAGTTCGTCAAGCAGCCGGGTGACTTCAGAGGCGCCGGCCCGTCGCCTGGCCGCACCTGAGCTCGGCCCTTTGCGGAGCCCCACCGGCCGCGATGCTGTAGGGACAGCCCGCCGCGTCCTCCCGCCGGACCGTTATCCGCGCCGGGGCGCCTCCAAGACCAGCCGGCAAGATGCCGCGCTCCTTCCTGGTCAAGAAGCATTTCAACGCCTCCAAAAAGCCAAACTACAGCGAACTGGACACACACACAGGTAAAAAAGAAAGAAAGAAAATGAAAAAAAGTCTCTCTGTAACTGTATATCTATGAATTTGTAAAAATATAAACGTGTTACTCTTCAAAGGCTATTACAAAAAGAGCAAAAAAGGCTGAGCCGTTTCCCTTTTTAGCATCGCCCTAAAAGAGCATTTTTATTCTTTTGATCATTTAGGGTAAGTTTTAATTCAAAACTTTTTGGAGCTTTTAACTGACAAGGGGGGAAAAAAACACACAACCTCCCTTCGGCTCTTGCAGCTTCATTTTTCTAAAGCTTGTATACGCACACGTAATGAATATGTGGAAGATGAACATAAAACCTAAATGTTGAATTCTTTGCTTTTTTCCTGTAATAAGTTCCGTTCCTTTGGGAGGCAGCTTGGTTTATTCATATCTCTGTAGCTAGGCTGGTAAGATGTAAGTAGTCGTTGCATGGAATGAAAAGCAACTTTTCCGTATGTTTAAAAATACTTAGATTCTTCTTCCTTGGTGGACAGAGTGAAGGCACTGGCTGACTGCACTCCCTCAAGACAGAGCATGGGATAGCTCAGGCTAGCTGTCAGACTATGTGTGCCTTAAGTACAATCGCTACACGGATGCCGTGGTGCACATGCAAAATTTTACCAATATATCTGTGCTTCTAAGTCAGTCTGTTTTCATTATAAAGTCTTGTGGGGGTTGTCAAATATTTTCCTGGTGTATATATATATTTTTTTCTTTAGTTATTTCTACCTTAATCTTCTTTCCTTTTCTTTCCCCCAGTGATCATTTCCCCATATCTCTATGAGAGTTACCCCATGCCCGTCATCCCAAAACCAGAGATCCTCAGCTCGGGAGCATACAGCCCCATTACCGTGTGGACTACGACAGCTCCATTCCACTCCCCACTGCCCAATGGCCTCTCTCCTCTTTCTGGATACCCCTCATCCTTGGGGCGAATGAGTCCCCCTCCTCCATCAGACACCTCATCTAAGGACCACAGTGGCTCAGAAAGCCCCATTAGTGATGAAGAGGAAAGACTACAATCCAAGCTTTCAGATCCCCATGCCATTGAAGCTGAAAAGTTTCAGTGCAATTTATGCAATAAGACCTATTCAACTTTTTCTGGGCTGGCCAAACATAAGCAGCTGCACTGCGATGCCCAGTCTAGGAAATCTTTCAGCTGTAAATACTGTGACAAGGAATATGTGAGCCTGGGCGCCCTTAAGATGCACATTCGGACCCACACATTACCTTGTGTCTGCAAGATCTGTGGCAAGGCGTTTTCCAGACCCTGGTTGCTTCAAGGACACATTAGAACTCACACTGGTAAGAGAAAAAAACGTAGACAGGAATGTGGCTTTCTGATAGAAGGACACTCTGGGCTGGGCTGTTGGATTTGCATGGAGTAGTGACAGTGCTTTTCAAGATGGTTGATCATTGATAGGTACTTCCTGACTACTCAAAAAACTTATGAGAGCACCAGGTGTTCCACTTCTTGCTAACAACCTCTGCTC
The DNA here is from genome assembly GCF_021218885.2 of Marmota monax. Lineage (NCBI taxonomy): Eukaryota > Metazoa > Chordata > Mammalia > Rodentia > Sciuridae > Marmota > Marmota monax. The sequence goes on along the minus strand of NW_026695198.1, from coordinate 3,660,004 downwards.
CAGAGACTGCAAACAGCATTTAGACTTTGGAAAGTAGGTGCAGGAGGTTTGGTCTCAAAGATCAGTTAGAAAATCAGAAAAGATATATTTGAATGTGTGTTCTGTGAAACTGCCCCCAGTAATCAGCAAATACAAACGTTGCTATCCTAATCAATTGATTTGGCAAATAGCTGGAGGGTTTTCTTACAGTTTTCTGTTTATTACATTCTGGCTGTGAAAGCTATCTATCATCACTTAGTGAGTTGGATAGTTGGAACTGAATTTGATTTGTGTCTTTTGTTTCATTTTCTGCTGATTTTTTTTATTCTTAGTACAAAATCATCCTGCAGGGAGTTAAGGCATTTATATTGCCTTAGTCATAATACAGAAAGAGGGAAAAGGGGAAATATTGGGAAATGTTGTGAAGCATTCAGCATTAACTGCACCTGCTGAAGCAGAAAGCTTTAATAAGTGAAAGCCCTAGTACTTCGTGAATTATTTCTGCATGACTGGCAGCATTAATACTACTCTGGCTATGATTTTTCATACACATTTTATCTTAAAAGCCCAGATATTAACATAAGTATCTATTATGGGGAATTTAATCAGGTTTTGCTACTTCTCATTCCTTTGACAAAAATGTGATTGATATTCATTAACATTATTTGACTTTATGTTTCCTCTAAAAACACTGTCTTTTTTTTTTTTTATCCTCTACCCTCACCCCCCAGGGGAGAAGCCTTTTTCTTGCCCTCACTGCAACAGAGCATTTGCAGACAGGTCCAACCTGAGGGCTCATCTGCAGACCCATTCTGATGTAAAGAAATACCAGTGCAAAAACTGCTCCAAAACCTTCTCCAGAATGTCTCTTCTGCACAAACATGAGGAATCTGGCTGCTGTGTAGCACACTGAGTGACGCAATCAATGTTTACTGGAACAGAATGCATTTCTTCACTCCGACGCCAAATGACAAGTAAAAGTCCAAAGGCATTTTCTCTTGTGCTTACCAACCAAATAATATGTATAGACACACACGTGCACATGTGCGTGCACACACACAGACACACACACATTAAAAGCTGCAAGAGCATGGAATCCATGTGTTTAAAGTTAATCCTTTCCATGTGAAGTTTAAAATTACTATATATTTACTGACAGCTAGATTGGGAAGATAAAAGATGAGGAACTTTCTCTTCAAAGATGAAGCACAAAGCACATTGCATCTTTTCTTACTAAGAAAGAATGCAAAGATTTACATTGCTGCCAAATCATTTCAACTGAAAGGAACAGTATTGCTTTGTAATAGTTTGTAATAGAATTTCCTATAGGGAGACGATCTGCCAGACGCTATCTCAGGTGCCTTATAAAGTATTCTAAGTTTACTTCATTACATGTCTGATGTCTGGTTGCCATCATTGAACTAAAGCCTTTTTATTTTTATTTTTTTATTTTTGATTATCTGTAATGCTTTAAACTGTAATTTTAAGAAAGAGGAAAAAAATAAGAACAAGAACAAAACACAAGAGAATGTATTAAAAGTATTTTTGTTTTGTTGTTTTGGCCACATGTGCCTTGGGAAAGGAGGGAAAGACTAGCTTTGAACATTCCTGGTACATGCTCCAAATATTAATTTTTAAAAGAATTTTAATGATTTTTCTGAAACTAAGTAAAATGGGAATAAGTGCAAGAGAAGATTCTTAGAAATTCAGTAATGAACTGAAACTAAATGCATACGACAGATGCAATAATACAACACCCCTTCCAAGTGCCTTTTTTAATTAACTGTATAGTTGACAAGTCAATGTAAATTTGTGTTTATTTTTATATGATTGAATGAGTTTTGTATGAAAGTGAGATGTTGTCTATAGCTATGCCTATATACAACCTGAAGAATTGTGAAATCGATGTTTCTTTTTTAAAAAAAAAATAATTTTCAAGATCCTTTTTTACAATAAACTTTTTGATTTAAAATTTATTGCTTGTATAATATTCTCAGAGACTTTGCTTGCTTTGTGATTAGTGCCAAATGATTATACAAATAATTATTTTTGTGTTAGTAAGAGATAAGTAAGTAGCATACATACATATCCAGCATTAATTTATGTTTTAGATTGTAATAAACTGCATCCTTATTTTTTTAATTTAGCAAGATAATACTGTCACATTCAAAAAATACATTGTGGTGGTAGTTTGATAGCATATCCCTTTAACAAAAATTCATACATTCTGAGGCACTAAAAAATGGTCATGTTATTAGTAGTCAAAAATACTTTTATTTAACTCAGATTATTATGTTGAATCTATGACAACAGATAATAATCACTTATATTATCACATGAACTACTGAAACAGTATAATATTTTTAAAAGAAATATTTTTTTAATGAAATGTCAGAAGAAAAAGTAGAAAATCTACATAGAAAAATACATTTACTATAAATTACACAATTAAATCATGGGAAATTAATTCATGGGAACAAAATCCCACATTTAGGGAGATAAAATAAGTGATATATCTAATGAGATCAGGGTTAAGTAATAGAGAGTTAGTTTATTTGAATGGTATTTGAACAAGTTAAGCAAGCTCCCACCCAAACCCAATATGCACTTGATCAAGTGAAAACTATATACTTCATATTCCGGCTCATATATACTAAATGCACGGTACTGATAATGTGCAAAACTAATAATAATAGGAACTGGAATGGCTACCAATGTAAGTATTTAAATCTAAACTCCAAACTCATTATGAAAATAGTTCCTGACACTGTTAATCACTTCTTTCTGATATAATTAGAACTTGTAGAATCATATTTCTCTTTTAATGCCCTTGGGATACAAACAAAAGCTGGAACTAATATCTCAAGGATATTATTGTCAGGCTGTTAAGAAGTAATCAATAACAAATACTAACACTATTCCCTTAATGTTCACATTCATTCTATTGTTACAGTTATGTTTCTTGATCACATATAAAAGGGTTGTGTATTTGACTAAATTTTTTTTAAATTTAATATTCTAATTTTAATATTTTGGCTATCTCAGGACATATTTTTCTGAGGCAAAATTATTTAGAACAGCAATTTGTGACTGTAAATCAAATGGCTGGTATCTCTACTGGAGCATTCTAAAGTACTAAAAAGAGCATGAAGATGGGCATCGATGGCTCACTCTGGGAATCTCAGCTATTCAAGAGGCTGAGGCAGGAGGATTTCAAGTTCAAAGTCCAAACCTAACCCACTTAGCAAGACCCTGTCTCAAGTTAAAAAATTAAAAGAAGTGAAACTGTAACCCAGTGGTAGACTGTCCTTGGGGGTCAATACCTAGCAACCCCCAACACACATACAATTGAGCTAAGTGTATATAGTAGAGAAATAATTCCCATAAACATCTAGAAGTTTCCAGGCCAGAAACATCTTGCAAAGGAAAAATGTAAATGTGTCAAGATTTCTTGAACACACCGATTGGCTATCCCAAGTGCCACCTCTATGCCTTTTTTCTTTTCCTTGTTTGTAGATCTACAAGCAAAACTTCTTGCTTTCCCGAATTTAAAAATCAAGTTTTCTAAAAATACTAAGCTATTCATTGGTTTAAGTTTTTAGTGGAGAATTAATGGTAATATGCTTGTAAGTAGATCAACATTGTTCTTCCCATTCTGATTTCATTGTTAGTTAGATTGTTTTAGTTTCAATAAGTTATCATGAATCTGATTAGGGTACATCAGATGGTCTATAAATATGCCTCAGTTATTGTTTTAGAATTTTAAAAATTTTTATCCAGTCTTGCTCTACTCTCCTATAATACAAAGACCCCTCTCAAGTGTAACTTCCTTTGAAATATTTCCCCAAATTTGCCACTTCATGCAAGCTTTATGTCATTCATTCATATTAATATATTCCAATCTTTTGTTGATATGTTTCATTTTCATGACATCACCACACAGCATATCAGTAAGTGTTTGTTGAATGACTTAATTGATAAAATAATAGAAATTGATGAAAAATCTCACAGATTTTAAAAAGTTCAAGATATTCTCCTTTATTGCAAAGAGTTCAGGTAATTTCCAAGAGATCCTCCAAGCATATTCACTGGTATGTGTCCGAGCTTAATGATGAGAAACTTCAATGCCCAAAAAAGTGAAGGGAGGGGCAGACACAGTGCACACAGAGAACCTGAATTTTTTAAAACATGGATTTTAACAATAGCACACATGGACATATGCTTTCTGAGTATTCTTAGATTGCTTCATATAATATGAAGCAGTGTAGTCTAGCAGGAAGAGTGTAGCTAAATGCATCACATGCACTTGTTGAATCACACACACCTCACCTCTTGTTAGCTTTATGTCCTTATGTAAGCTCCTTCACTCTATCAGTTCCTAAAGTGTAAAATAGAAATCTTAGCATAACAAATAAAGTACTCAACAGTCCCTTGCACTAATGAGCCTCATATATCATAATTGGCTCCCACTACGAGTATTAGATGCTTTAAAATGTACCTGCTACTGTGTTGGGAAACACAAATAAACTGAATACATGATTTTTCAGTGGTCACAGCTTTTGTATAATGTTGGCATTTCACTAATAAGAATATTAAAGTCAGAGAGGATGGGTAATGGATGCAAGGAAACAAAGAGGACAAGTTACAAAACTGAAATTAAACTCTAGAGAGTTTTCTGACTCCAAAGGCTCTGCTCTTTCAATGCTGCCATGGGGCTAAGAGACTCCCCTGAACCATGCTTAACACAGTCATTTGTACATTATAGGCAGAGCTTTGCTGAGAAGGACAATCATAATGTGACCCAAGATTAAATATTTTAATGGTGTATTTTAAGGATTGTCATAATTCCGAATTTATACCATCTACATTAACAATATTCTGAACTTTTCCCAGGTTCTGTTCGAAATCTTGCAGGCTCCTCCTGCTCTGGCCTTGGTTCTCCCTGCCATGATTCGTACTGCCTACAACTCCCCCAAGCTCTGCTCCTGCCTGGGAGCCCATTTCCTCTGGTCTGTTCTCTGCAGAGATGAAAAGCCGCTGGTCTCCATCCTCCCTACATTAACACTTCATCTTCTGAGGGCCACTGTTACTCCCTCACACACCCACACTCTAACCCCACTTTTATCTTCTTATACTGCAAAGTCTTCCAAGTTAAACAGCCATTTCTTTCACCACAAAAGTTTGGATACTTGGGTATAATGAGGCAAAAATCATTTTTTTGTAAAGTATACAGGCTTTCCTGGATAAAATCCACATCTTCGGAGTTGTCTGTAGTTTAGATACGGGAAACATTTTGAGCAAAATTAATTTGAGAATAACTGTTCTGATATACAGGGAAGCAACAATTCTTCATGAGTTCCCATCATTCTTGTCTTCTGATCAGAGGTAGAGGGAAAGCTAAAACAGTCCCTTTAACGAAGCTGGATATATATGAAGGGAGGGGGAGCCTCTGAAATTTAATTTTCAGCACTAAATATGCATCATCTATGACTACAAGAATAAATCGATGGTTAACGGTAAGGTGAGCCCAGCAGCCCTCCAGGAAGTAATCATTACTTTGTGGACAGCATGCATGTAAAAATCAACAAACATGGCAACTTTTCCGTTGTGGCACTTGGCCAGACCCCCAAACAATGAGAGATTAGCAGAGGAAATGGCAGGATATCCATGTCCGCAGACTCCAAAGGCCTGGGGAGGTATTTATAGCAGGGAGTAGGCAAGCTGTTGTAAGTAAAAGATGGGGGTGTTTGTATATTTTGTACCAATTCATTTAATTAAGCTCCTCTGGTTATAACAGTCAGTTTAATCCATTCATCCTGTTCTTTTGGAAATTTGTACATAGTTGTGAGGCCCTTTGAATAATCACTCAGTAGTTTTCGTAGACAATGGCCAAAGGGAAAGACCTGTCACTCATTGCTTTCAGAAGCTAGTAAGGTAGAAAAGAGGTGATGATGTCCCCCGCCAGTTTATTCTGGGGTTTGAATCAACTGCCTCCCAGGTAAGAAGCACTGTAATATATTTCTTCTACCACAGAGTTAGGTGGCAATAATTGACTCTAAGGAGTGAGAAGGAAAAATCTGGTTGGGTTAGATAGTGATAACTTCTCTTAACAAATAAAATGAATGGTAATTATATTTCCTCTGAGTCACCAGATGTGTTAGAGGTTTAGAGTTTTCCTGTATTGTGTATGAAAATTTTATTTACGTTATCAGAAAGGCCAGCAAAAGAGAGAATCAGCTCCAGTCGTATTTAATCATGCTGTAGCCTTCTCGGTGCTTCATACTTCAGTTTGGTACCTATTGAATCTCAACGTGTGCAGGCTCCTCTGTGGATTGATAATACCTTGTTTTTTGTGTGTTTGGGAGCAGCCTAGAGTCTGCATTTCTAGCTAGTTCCAAGTGATGTCCCTGCTATGAATCCTCAAATGCATTACAAGTAGCCAAACTTTAATGAGCCCCAGCTCCTAGCCTCACATGGCTTTCCCTACCCCAGTTCCTGTCCAATGCAGCAATATGACTTCTGAAGAATATCAGGAGACAGGCGGGTTGTGGAATGTGCCTATGCACCACACATGCACAGCAGGGGTGGCATGACCACATGACTCCCACCAAAGCCAGCTTTCTCCTCTTCTGCCCTTTTTTTCCTCTCCCAAGATTCATCAACATCACAATCCCTGAACTATATAGAGTATTCTGTGTCCCTGGATTCAACCAACTGTGTACCAAAATATTAAAAACAAAACCACATGTGTACTAAACATGCACAAACATTTTTCTTCTCATTATTTCCTAAACCATAGTGTATAACAACTATTTATCCAGCTTTACATTGTATCAGATGTTGTAAGTTATCTAGAGATGATTAAAAGAACACAGGAGAATGTACCTAAGTTATATGTAAATACACCATTTTATATAAGGGACTTGAGCATCCCTGGAATTAGTCGTGCAAGGCGATCCTGAAAGGAGACCCCAAAGACATCAAGGGACAGTGGAGCAGTATGAGAGGCTGCACTTTGGTTGTAGCATTTCTACTCTCATTTTTCTTGCACATCTCCAGCCTTGTCTAAGACTCACCCATTATTGAGGGTCCTAGGAATGCACATTGTCTCTTTCTGGTCCATTCACACCAGGGAAGTTGACTGGGGTCAACAGCCTGCAGTGAAGCCTCAACATGAGATTTCTCAGCAAGCCTAAAGACATAATAGTGACATGAACTGCGAGCTGAGTCACTACAGAGAAGCCTCTGTCCACTGTACTGGTTAGTGCATGAATTGTGAGCTGTTGCTGAACCCACAGTTTCCACAACTAGCTAAAGTGAACTTCTACTATGTCAGCTTACATGCTTCTTACAGGAATGTCCATGAATATCTCAGGTGAGGAAGCTATTCAAGCTTTTCTTGCACTACTGTCTTTAAAAACGTTTGCCTTTATTATGCTTAGGGTATAATGAAAGCTATTAGATCCTTTTTCTCCAGTTTTGGGTTTCTTTTACTCATGCTGTCTTACTTTATTAATTATTATTTATATATGACAATGCAAAATTGCAAGTAGATATTCTTAAGGGGAAATTATTATCTCTGAATTAGTGACAAGCATCTTTTCTATTTCAAATATTTTTGTTTCATTACACCAGAATACAGTAAAAGAATAGCATCCAGTAAATAGCATCCAAAAAAAATTGAATAAAACAGGACTACATTCTGAGGGTGACAGAGTCACTGCAGGAGGAGCTCAGGGGCAAAGAGTGGTGACACTACTGTGGTAGCTAATGATGTATTGTGATTCACAATCATACAGTGAAATAATAGAGTTAACTGGGTGTGGTGGTGACACCTGTAATACCAGCAACACAGAAGACTGAGGCAAGAGGATCATGAGTTCAAAGCCAGCCCCTGCAACTTAGTGAGACTCTGTCTCAAAATAAAATATTAAAAAAGCTGAGGATGTGGCCCAATGGTTAAGAACCTCTGGTTCAATCCCTGAAAAACCAGTCTCTGCCTCAGAGCAAAGCCAGTCCAAGGAAGGGACATGACCTTTGTCCTTGGAAAGACCCACAAAGCACTCCTAGGCATATTCCCACCCTGCTGAGTTGTTTATCTACAAATAACAGGAGAGATGTGTGGAGCCAGGTGTCCCTGACTCAGTCAGGCTAGGTGGGGACCCATAGCAACCCCCTAGCAGCCATCAATCAGCATGAGACAGGGAAATACCTGGGATGCCAGATGACCCTCCCAGTAGTTTATGGTGGTTGATAACATGTTGGGAAACCATGTAGTTCAGCATGAACACCCCTCTTGGCTTAAACCAATCAGTTCAAACGAATCCCCCTCTTGTAGTAACCAATCACCCCTACCCAACTTGTTCCCGCCAGTGAATGTGCTAATCATGTTTTAGAGTTGTTTTATGATTTTCCTGTGGTGTGGGATGATTTGCTAAGAGATGCTATGATGTATGTGGGGGGGTCCCTGCCTTCTCCAAAGAATGTATAAAACTGCTGCAAACCCTGGGCTCGGGGCCTCTCAGCATCACCAGTGTGCTGTGTGGGGGCGCGGAGGACTGAGCTAGCTCGCAATAAACACCTCTTTGCTGTTTACATCCATCTTGGTCTCTGGTGGTCTTTTGCGGTTCCCGAATTCTAGCATAACATCCCCAATACCAAAGAGAGAGAGGGAGGGGAGGGGATAATAAGAGTTACATTTAGTATCATTTTACTTCCTGACTATATTATTGAATAAATAATTTTCTCACCATGTGAGTTTGCAAGTGCTGCAAAGGATTGCTCTATTTTTGTAGTGATATTTGATGGTGAAGAGATTTCATACTACTGCCAAGGTACTGATCTCAATGTATTCTCTTGTTTTATTGAGTGAATCAGTTTTAAAACCATGTTTTTCAAAACAAAATAAAATGGAGACCACCACGTCTAAGCCTACCAAATCTAAAGGAGGCAAAGCTTTGAATGAGAATGGACTTCAGCAGGAATTGGCTAAAATAAGGTGTAAGGAACAATTTAAAGTCTTGGGGAGCAACGCCATATATAGCATCATCAATCTTCTCCCTAGCATCTGATTCTACATGAGAACTTCTAACTAGTGTTGACTTCCTTTGCATTGTGGCTATCTATCAGGTTCCATTCATCCCAGCTCTACTTGCCATTGGTGAGCACTGTTCAGGATGTGTATTAAGAGGGCTGGCCCCATCTCAGAGTAGGGCAGAGCATTGCTGCATATAGAACCATCTGTTCTTGACCTTCTGTCGTACTTGTCCAGCCTGGGCTGTGGGGCTTGATCCTAAACATAATTATAAATGATACATACTAGTTAAAGATGTTCTTCTGATTATCAGTCTGAAACATACAACTGGTCCTAGCTGAAGCATGAGTGACTAATGGTTCCCTTTTCCTCTGTCTGTAGCAGGAATGATGATTACCAAGATCTGAAGACAGTAACAAAGAGCCCTAGCCCACCTCCAGCTACAGGGATTTGAGGAATGGAAGCTGCATTGTACTTCCAGAGGAGTAAGGTGACTCAAGATGTAATGGGTATGCTGGATTAAAGTCAATGGTGCATGGATAGCGTTGTCAAAGTGACATACAAACTTCATCAGAATCCACTAGAGGGTTTGTAAAGACATAAATGGCTGGGTCCCTCCTCCAGAGTGTGACATGGAGGATTCATAGTCAGCCTAAGAATTTGCATTTCTAACATGCTCCCAGGTAAGGCTGAGATGGCTGGTGTAGGGACGCTATGATTTGGATATGTGGTGTCCCCCCAAAAGCTCATGTGTGACAAAATGCAAGAAAGTACAAAGGTAAAATGAGCAGATGATGAAAGTTATAATCCAGTTGGTAGATTAATCCCTTGATAGGGATTAGCTGGGTGGTAACTGTAGGCAGGTAGGGTGTGACTGGTGGATATAGGTCACTGAGGGCATGCCTTTGGGGCATATATTTTGTCCCTGAGAAGCAGAACATTCTTGCCCTTTCTGCTTCCTGATTGCCATATCCTGAGCTACCTTTATCCTCCACACCCGTGTGCCATAATGTTCTGCCTGACCTTGGGCTCAGAGCAATGGAGTTAACTGACTATGGACCAAGACCTCTGAAACCATGAGCACCAAAAACACTTTTCCTCCTCTAAAATTGCTCTTATCAGGTCTTCTGGTCACAGCAGTGGAAAAATTGAATAAAACAGGACTACACTCTGAGGGCGGCAGAGTCTCTGCAGGAGGAGCTCAGGGGCAAAGATTGGTGACACGACTGTGGTAGCTAATAATGTACTGTAAATCACAAGTTTTACATGTGATTTGTATCCTTTCTCTTTCTCACTGTTATTGATTGCCTTGTCTACTATATGCCAATCAAATCTGTTCTAGGCACTTGGCAGAAAGAAGTATTAACCATGTGACCCTCAAAGTGACAAAAGAAAATAAAAACACATTTTTTGAGTGGTTTTAAATTATTTATCAATTTTATTTCTGTATAAAATAGGTCACAGCACAGGAATTCCAAAAGAGTTTGAAATTCAGCTGAAAAGATATACTATAAAATGTGGAGGTTTGGGAGGAGATGGGATAGGGTTTTCCCTACACAAGCAGACTATTTTACTTAATGAAATAGAATGAAATCAGAGCTCACATAACTATGATTTCTTTATAAAATTAAATTAAGTGAGAACTCAGCTTCGTTTTATCTATTAGCATTTTTACATCATCACTTTCTTGCATTTATAAGCTGAAATGAATGAACTTGTTGCTGTAATGGAGCTTTTACTGGTAGGATGAGTACTGATCAGCTACAGATTTTTCTCCATGAACATAGCCAGACAAGTCCCTCTTGGATTCTGCTTTTTAAATAAAAAAAGGTAAAAGGATCTTTTGTGTTACCGCTTTCCTGAGGCAATAACAAGGCAATAAAAAAAAAGAACTAGAAGAAAAGACTATTCTAAAATGTAACTCTCAGATTTTTACAATTTAGGAAAATCTCAGCCGATCCATCCGAACTGTTGCCAGTGGGTGCTGGCTAGACCTGCAGCTGGGTGTGTGCATCTCCGGGGACGCCAGCTCCCTCCGCTGCTCATGCCAAGGATGAAACTGCTCCGGTAATTTTCCACAGAGGTGTCCAGATTGATTTCAAAGGCCATCACTCTCTCTCTCTTTTTTTTTTTTCCAATTTCAATTTTTTTTTTTTATCAAGAAGAGGGCTACCTTTTTAGTTGTCTTATAGAAATTAAGTTGCTATTGGATTATTTGAAATACAAATGAGTTTTATTTTCACACTTAACATTCTTTAATATAATATGTTAATGCATATATAAAGTAAGAAGGTAAATTTGACAAAGTTAATCATATAATGTATTTTTTTCAGCCACAATGGAATTAAAATGGAACTCAAATGACGGCAGAAAATTTGATAAATTCACAAATATATTGAAACTGAATAGCATACTCTTAAATAGCCAGTTGACCAAATAAATCATAAGAAAAATCAAAAAACAGTTTCATATAAGTGAAAACAAGAATACACACAGAAAAACTTATGAGATTTTTTATACGATTGCTTAGAAAGAAATCCATAGCTATGAATGGTACATTAATAAATAAAGACATGAAAATGATAACATAAGTTTGTACCTTAAGAAAGCAGGAAAAGAAAAGCAAACTAAATCCAAATGAGGCAGAAGGAAGAAAATGTTATTACAATGGAAAGAAATGTAAGATAATTCAAATATATAAAATTGACAATAAACATTTGTTCTTTGAAAAAGCAATAAAATTCACTACTCTTTAGCTAAATTCATCAAATTATATGTGATTTGATATAATTCAGGTTATCAAACATAAGAATGATAAGAGCATCAATAACAAATTTATAGAACTATAAATAATTATAAGACAGATTGTGAACAACATGAAACAAAGGTGAAATTCTTGAGTAAGAGCTAAGTGGAGTAAAGACAGTACATGAGCCAATGACAATGCATGCCATCATGTCATTCGCAAGTAGGGCTCAATATTTTATTCATTTCTTTTTTTTTTCTTTAAATTTGAACTTAACTTTTAATCTATACATACTATATTATTCAGATTTTCATCACTATGACAAAATACTTTACCAAAACAACTTAAGGGGGGAAAAGCCTACTTAGGGCTCACAGTTTCAGAGGTGTCATCCGTGATCGGCCGAGTTCAGTGCTCAGGTGAGGCAGTGCATTATGGTGGAAGGGCGTGGTGGGGAGAGTGCCTCTCCCTTCAGGGCTATCTGGAAGAGGGGTTGGGAGGGGCCACAGGGAAGATGAACCCTTCCTTGGCAAGCCCCCAGTGACCCACCTCCTATAGCCACACACTTGGGTCTACAGTAATCGCTCAGGTTGTACATTCAAATTAGGATGTCCTGGTTGGGTTATAGCTCTCGCAATCCAATCATTTCACCTACAGACATTCCTGCATTAATACAGGATTTTGGAGGGATCACTTTAAATCCAAACCATAATTCTAACAATACCCAGAAAAAAAGTAAAGAGTATGCTTTTTTCCCTAAGAGAAAAGTCATTGTATCCTTCCTTCATCAGTCTCTCTACCTAATTCCTGTCCTTCTTCCATATAAAGTCACTTTGCATCGCTTCCATCAGAGAACAAACCAAGTTGTTGTCATGGGTTAAAGTGTATAGATAACATGCCTGCACTGTCATTTTCTGATTATAATAGTGCAAAAACCTGAAAAAGTAGTCAGAATGTTCCTTGGATGTACCCATCACTAAAATACACAAGTATTCCTTCATCATCCAATGAGTTTGAGACCTTTGAATTTTCTTACATTCTATATAACGTACGTACCTATTTTCAAGCATAATTTACTTCTGAACTCAGAAAAGAAATAAACAAAAGATAATAAATAAACAAAGGAATAAGTATTTGTGTTTTTCTCTCATTTTATGTCCATAGTTGGACTCAAAATGCTTTATTCACTATGAACTTTACCTAGGAAAAGAGGAATTCATTATAAACACCAAAACAACTTCCATTCTATCAGAAGGAGGGAAAACAGTATTTCAGAATAGAAATAAGTTAAAGAAGAGTTGAAAAGGATGATTATAACTAGGTTTTTCAATTACTTTATTCATGAATACAGTTACCACGGATGCCCATGTTTTCTCCCTGCAAAAGTCTCGCCTGCAATAGGACACCTGAAATGAAGGGAATATGTTATTAGAACTTATTGATTCTTTTGTGGAAACATAAGGGTGCAGTTGCTGTGTACACTGAGAGTTACCTTCATGAGTCACCCACAAGGATCAGTAAATCAGTACTTATTTCTATGCCAAAATACTCATGTAAAGAGAAGGCATGAACCATGGGGCTGGCCCCCATTCACCACTGAGGAATACTTGCTTTCCTAAGGATGGACGATATTCCGCCCATGGACCACATGATTTAACCCAGTCCTCTCTCAAGGCAAGCCTGTTCTTCAAAAGCAAAACAAAGGCAAATCCACTTAAGAATTTGACACTCAATGACCGCCTCCAGTGACCACCTCAGTTTTTTTATGAGTTAACCTAGTTAATGCATTGAATACCAAATCCCTATCAACTACACAAAAGAAGAGAACACTATGACTTCTTCTAAAGTACTTGTTTTACTCTTTCCCATAACAAGTAATACAAAAAAAAATTAAATCAAAGTTTGTAGACTTATTAACGATGGGTTCTACCTAAGAGAGAGTGGAACACAAACCTGAATTTAATTCAGCTAACCCTTTTTTGGATAGCAATGAATAAAAGAAAAACTTGATTCTTAACATCAAAATTTTAGTGTTGTTTCCTATTTTTTAAAAAAAATATTTTTCAATATCCTATAGCCACAAGGTTATATGGTTAAAGTATTAAGTAAATAAATACAGACTAGAAAAGAGGTTAAAGGCTGATTCTTCAGGTATTTAAGTCATTTGGTTTCACAAAAGTAACTTTTTTTTTCTGAATATGTAATAGGAACCCAGGAAACTGCCTTTTCCACCATAAAAACACAGTGGGAAATCCATCAACCGTAGGATTCTCCAAAGAGAGAATCCAGCACATGGAGAAAAGATGGGGGAAATGGTTCTGGAAGAAACAATGGGGGGTGGGTAGAAAGTGCAGAAAATTTCTGTCTAGGGGATTCTATAAGGCTTTCAAGTGATTCAAGTTCAAATGTGTTCTTTCTCTTTGCAGAAATTTCTGATGTGACTATGGTTCTAGGCTGTCTTTGACGAATAAGGAAAAATAATGTGAAAGTATTTCTGACCCTCTGGCCCAACTCAGAGGCAAGTACAAGGCTACCAGCTAAGCAATTACCTCTGTTCAGTGTTCCATAGAAACACTCCACCCAATTTTTTCAATCAGGATTAGAGGATGCAGAGCAGTCTCAAATAGCTTTGACTTTCCATCTTTTTCTAACTTAGCCAAAAAAAAAAAAAAAAGTAATTTAAACACAAAAAAATTTGGGCACATGGCATCAAATGCAATTTCCTTACATGTGGAAATATTACTCAAATCCATAAGCATTTGTTGATTTTCTCAATAAATAAGTATTTGTTTTAGTTTATATTTTTGCACACTCCAAAATTACAATTTACAAATCCCAAAGCAAACGGAGCTCTTGTCCATGTTATACCTATTGCGTGTAATGCCTATCCTCTTCCTATGCATCTAATTCTTACCTAAGGGACCCTCAACTGTATTCCTAATGCACATTGTCTATGTAAGTTCAGTGTTGACTTATGTCCTTCTCCTAGCTAGAGTGTGAATAATTTAAGTGGAGGAACAGGGATTGCATTTTTGTTTGCATATCCCTGGAAACTAACAGATGAGCAGAAATGACATCATTTTCCAAAAGTAGACCTGCTCTAGTTAAATGTGGAAATAATTTACCTTCCCATTTTAAACATTTAAGGTATAATAAAATACAAGTAATTCAATTAAATAATTGGCAAATGGTTTGAATGGACATTTTTTGAAAGAAGACAGACATAGCCAACAAAAACATAAAAAATTCTCAATATCTTTAGCCATCAGGGAAACCACAATGAAATATTATTTCAACACAGTTAGCATGCCTATTATCAAACAAAAACAAAAACAAAAAAATAAAAAAGGCTGCAGAAAATGTGGAGAAAATGAATTTTTATATGTTGTTGGTGGAAATATAAATTATGAGTTAACCTAGTTAATGCATTAAATACCAAATGAAGAACTATATGGAGATTCCTCTAAAAAATCTAGAAATAAATTTATCATATAATCTAACTATCTCAATAGTGTCTGGGAAGACATACAAAGAAAATTAGATCAACATAACTAAGAGAAACCTACATGCTTATGTTTATTGTGGTGCTATTCACAATAGCCAAGGTACACAACCAACCTAAGTGTACTTCAATAGGTGAACTTATATAGAAAATGTGATTTTTATAAATAATGGCATAAATAGTGGTAATGAAAAAGAATGAAATCCTGCCATTTACAGAAAAATTGTTGGAAGTAAAGGGCATTAGATAAAAAAAGCCAAACATAAAAGATTTGTATTATATATTCTCTGTAATATTTGAAATTAAAAAAAAAAAAAGTCTTGATTGTAGAGTAACGACTACTAGAGGTTGGGAAGAGAATGGGAGACAGATAAAGAGTCTGGATTTTGCCAGTGTGCTCGCATATATTGAAATATTAAACTGAACCAAATTAATCTGTACAATGAACACATGTCAATCAAAAAATTAAAAATAAGGATTAGGGGTATAATTCAGTTGTAGAGCACTTGTCTAGCATTCAGAAGGCTCTAAAAGGCTGGTTTCCAAGACCACAAGATATCAGAGTAGCAACCAGTACTGCCAAAAATAATTAATTAATTAACCAAAAAAATTATGAAAAATAAAAAACTGAAGCAATGTGAACTATTTATGCACATCTATAAATAACCAAATAACTTGTTTCCTCAAGTAGCAGTTAAGCAAACTGTCCCTACATTAATGCATTTTTCAAATTTTTCTCTGGCCACTCTATCCACTTTCCCCCACAGAAAAGTTTAAAAAAAAATTTATAAAATCAAAATAAACATGAACAAAGTGGCTCCAGCAGAATCCATATTTCTAACTTTGTGAGATTCCTTTGTCTCTCTTCTTTGTCGCCAGCTCTCTCTCTCTTCCCTCCTCAGTATGTTGGGGAGGAGGACATACATGAGATTTTCCTGTGGTGTGTTATGTGCTCTTTGTGTCTTTTCTAGGTTGCTGCTCTGATTTCTTGTGGTCTTGGAAACCAGCCTTCAGAATGATTCACCCACCACTGGATGCTCTGGGTTGCTTAAGAGTCTTTCATATCCTTAGTAGTTCTACACATTAGACAGTTGCCTATTATCTGCTTCTAACTGTCATCATCAGTCACTATGTCAAGGAAGAAAAGTATGTTTCACCCCAAATCATCTTTATTTGTGAAAAGATTAAAGCCACTTCATTTCTGGCCTCGTGTGTGTGTGTGTGTGTGTGTGTGTGTGTGTGTGAGAGAGAGAGAGAGAGAGAGAGAGAGAGAGAGAGAGAGAGAGAGTTATATAGAAGCACCATCATTGTGTAGAGGTCTATGCCGGCAGCCTTGGTGCAATGTTCAGTCTTTTGGAAATCCCTATTTGGAACATTAGAAACATCTGGAGAAACCACATTTCCATGTTGAAATAAAGATATGTTGTCATTTCTGCTACTCATTTTGAATTTATCCCACAGTCTGATGAGAAGATTTTGCCCAGAGCAAGTTGGAGAGCATGAGAGAGAGAGAGAGAGAGAGAGAGAGAGAGAGAGAGAGAGAGAACACAAGAGAGAGAAAGAAAGGAAGGAGAGAGGCAGGAAAGCACAGGCTAAAACCTGACTGTTTTATTCTCCTTCCAGAGGGTTCTTTAACTGAACCACCAAATAAGCTGCATCCCAAGGAGCTGATTTTTGGTAGAACAAAGGCTGCAGATGTTAGGATTCAGTGCGGCTGTGGCGTCTATAAGGCACACGTACAGCCCCCGTTGACTTTTCTTCCAATAAATTTAAATAATAATTTTTACTTTGCCTAATAAGGCATGTGTTTGTCCTGGGAATTGAGGAAAATGCAGTTTAAAGATAAGGTCTCTGCTGATCCTCAAGAATTACTTGTTTCCAATTTCACACTTGATGTCTTCTAGTACCTGGGCTTTTCCTTATGAAATATTCACAGTTTTAATGTGCTCCCCTTATCGAGAAGCTGTGATGATCTTCTGCTCTGTCCCATTGGAGCAGGTCTCTGGAATGTAACTCCCTGAGACCGAGACCGTGCAGGCAGCCACTGGGCTTAACTAAAGTGACTAACTCATTTGTATTCAAAGACTCAGTCTTGCCCAGGACAGTCTGGTGCTGTGGTTGAGAATGTCCAGCATGAGGCATTTACAGGTATGTCTGCAGAACTGCCCTCATCCTCTATTTGTGTCCAGTTTCTTCAGTGATCTCCGCTAAGAGGGGATCCTTTGCGCATGGTTCTAACGTACTTGTGGAGAAAAAAAAAATCAGGCATTTTTTGCCTTTTGGATTTCATATGTGGTTTCATTCCAAAAATACCATAAGAGAATCTGAGGAGTAGCAAAGCCAGGGGGAAAAACAGCTGACATTGAGATTCAGTCTTGAGCATCCACAAATATTTCTAGAATCCTTTTCCAGGGTGGGAGGGGAGGGAGGTGGTCAAAGAAACCTTTCTTCAAAAGAAGCCTAAGTCATTGAAGAGCCAGATACAGGAAAATAAATGAGTAAGAAAGACTTCAAACAGGACTGAATTCTGTCTCTTTGCTTCTGTTCAAAACTCCTCCAGGGAAATCACAGTGACTGAAAATCAGAGCTGGGCTCCCCAGCTGAGCTTTAGAACATGAGTCATTTCATATATTTCTGACTCCTCTGGTCAGAAGCCCGTCCCCTGCTATATAGCATGTCTTCTTCTTGTAGCTTCAGAGTTCAGTTGGACATCCTAAAAGACTCCCAGAAGTGTATAATACACAATCCACTCTTATTCGCCTTGGGCCACTGTGCGCATCCTGTGGGAGTGATCGTGGAGGCCCTGAAGCTGCCATGAATGTTATGAATGAGCAGCGCCTCTCTCACTTCCCCAGGATGCCCAAAACACACTTGCATGAGGAGTACTTGAAGTAACATCCACCACACTTCCCCAGTTCCTTTCTGCAGACAGGAGGTGCTGAGCAGGACTGGAAATGTGGGAAGCGAACAACTCGGAGGCCCAGGTGACAAAGGTGGAGAGTGCAAAAACCAGGTTTTCATCAATGTCATCAGAACAAACATTACCTCCTCTCTCTATAGAGAGCAAGAAACCAGTGGAGAACCTTCACCAGATACTCCTCCAGTTCCCCAAGATCCCCTAGCATCCTCAGACATCACAGGGTATATGAATCAAACCGTGAATGTCTCTCCCTGTCTCTTGTTAAAAAAAAAAATCTACAGTGAACCCCAACACTCTGCTTCTAATTCTGCAGTGGTTTCCGTCTCCTTATAAGTAGGCACACTAAATTGATATCTGGAAAAAAAAATGAGTTAAAAAAAATCTCATGAGCATTTTGTTATACAGCAAATACAGATGATGGTAAGCACATGAATATAAGTGAAATGAATTCTACTTGTTGTTCTGCCTGTCAAAATATATTAACAACATTTTTTTTCCTGCTTAAGGAATGAGCAAAATGTTTTGGGTAAACAGGTAAACCCCAAAATCACTGTGAGCATTGACTTCAGGTCTCCCTTCTCTGGTGTCCCCTAACATGCCGAAATTTTCCATTCACCCTGGGTGGCTGATGTCTCATTTCCTGGACTTTCTGCACCCTGTGGAGTTTGGGACACCACCAAGGACAGGGAGTGAGCCCAACACCTGCTTGTGGTCTCCTGGCTTCTGCTACCAAAAAGGCACCAAGCTGTTGAGGACAGAGATCCTGCAGCAGAGTTGACCGCCCACATCCAACGGCTGGAGGAGGACAGAATGCACCTTGGCAGTTTCCAGTGAAAAAAAGAGCAAGCCCCAGGCCTTCTGGAGGCAAAAGAAGAAGGTTTAGTTCACCTTTGCTTTTTTTTTTAAAGGTAAAAGATAAAAAATAAAATAAATGTGTAGGTGGGTATATGAAATCTATAGAATTTAATAACTTTGGAACAAGAATAATGTTGAATATTTAATATCACTTAAGAAATATTTTGGTGTCCCCACCAAAATAAAACCTAT
This sequence comes from Marmota monax, assembly GCF_021218885.2. Taxonomy (NCBI): domain Eukaryota; kingdom Metazoa; phylum Chordata; class Mammalia; order Rodentia; family Sciuridae; genus Marmota; species Marmota monax. The sequence continues at coordinate 3,640,776 of NW_026695198.1, read as the reverse complement.
CTAAGCCAGAGATAAACATACTATAAAATCTGAGCTGTAAAATAATCAGAAAATGCATATCTGGGAGCTTTATCCATCCTTGCTTCACAAGTGTAGTTTAAGTTCACAGAATATGCTGGGTGTCTGCCCCTTCTCAGAGGTACTCTTCTAAACCTTTGTTTGATTTTGAGAAAAATGCTAAGAATTGGCAGGATGCACATACAGACACCTCTAGTTACTAATTTGATAGAACTAAAATTCGTTTCCTGAAAAGATCTCTGTTTGAAACTCTTCAATGTGCCTAGACTGCCTGAGATGATATTGGTGACTGGGTGACTGTTACAATAACTGAGGCAAAACTCAACTTCACAGATACCTAGGCTGTCATTGTGGCTGTAGTCTTTCCTACCATCTACAGTGTCATTTTGAAAAACTCCTTTCAGTAACTTACTAAAATTTTCTATTAGCATAACTTTGTGACACATTAGAAGTTGGGAAGTTGGCTTCTATTGTATTTTTCATTTTTAGAATGACTGTGAAATACCACACATTATAAAAGAGCTAAACCTAGATCGGTCTGGAGCCTACTTCCATATAACATCTTTCAACATGGAGTCACATATGATACGGATTAAGTCATACTCCCCCGAAGTCAGACAGCTGAAGCTCAACATGTTGGCCACTGAATTTCTGTCTCCACAAATAATTCAAAAGGCAGCTCTACTGCACTTTCGTTTTCTATAAAAACAGACCATCATGTCCTTCCTTACTCACACAACACATACCACATTATTTACCTAAGGGGAGAAGTTATTCAATTCATGGCTTCCCTTATTCATTAAAATATACATTTTCAACATAAACACTTGAAAGTTAATTTTTAGTAATGGTCTTTTTTTTACACACAGATACCACAAGATTAAATAACCTATTCTTATACTTTTCCACTTACTTTTGAATTGCACATCTCAACAAATAAGCAGCTGAAGAGTTCTTTATTGATACAACAAGAAAGAAAAAGGTGGTGAAATTCTAAAAAGGCCAATCCATTTGAAAGTCACGAGACTCTTGATCTAATGTGTATTGGAAAAAGAATTTCTAGGAAAATTACCTCCAAGCCCACAGGGACTTCCCTACCTTTTATTTTGCAGTACAAGTTGAATCTGTGCTTTGAATCACACTGGCTGTACTTTCTTCTCAATGATTATGACATCTCAGGGTTAAGAGAGTAGAATTCTTATCCTATGCATACTTTTCAGGGGCTGGAGTGAAAAATCCAGGGTGGGGGGGGGACCTTTAGCCTGAGATTGCACACCCTTAGATGCCTCCTGTCACCTGCAGAGCTTTAGAACAAGAGCCCTTAACCTCCCAAGTCTGCTGACTGGAGAGTAATTGACCAGCATGTGCCACTGTGACCAGCAAGTGGAACCAATGGAAATTACCATCCTGTGAGGGGCTATGCTCTCCCACTGGGCAGTCCAGAGAGCCCCAGGGAGGCCCCACTCATAAAGAAGATGTTGTTTGCTGGGCAAGCTCTTCTTTCCCTCCCTTTAAGAGAGCAACCTACAGACAGAATGAAGTCCTGCCCCTGATGCTAGGTGATAGTTTTTTTTCAAATTGCTCTGATGTTCTAAAAGACAATCTCTTAAAATTTTCTGAAGCAAACCACCTTGAAAACTGTAGTTCATTCTAAGATTTGGACCTTGTGAAAACGTACAATGGGAACACTAAACCATAACAGACCAGCTCTCTTGTTGGCCCCCCAAACGAGAGACTATATATGTGATATGCTAATCTGTTGACATAAAAGCACATTGCTTACTCTCTTGCCTTACACTTTACATTACCAAATATAGTCACAGGGTTAATTTAGAAGTGATTTAGTAACCTGACTCAAAGGGAAAAGATTTGTTCTCACCCTCTCCTCCCTCCCTCTCCCCAACCTGAGAGGAGTTTGTCACCCTTCCCTCAGACCATACTTTCCTGAGTTGGCAAGATTAAATGCCTGTGCTCTTGTGGGCATCCTTTCTCACAGTATTCTAACTATAAGGACTGAAGCTGGAAAGTATGGCACACCAGCAGCCCAGACCCAGTGGGACATGCCACATGGATTTTGAGTATGATTTAAAAAAAATTTCACCCACCACACCCCACCCCCATGCAAAGTCCAGATTTACATGACTGAAACCAATTTGTGCAATTCTCAGAACTCTTCAAAATTTATTTGCACAATTGCCGCCTGTGGTTTTGCTTCCAGACACTTTTATAGTGAAGAGATAGTATGTGGTACACCCCTATCAAGCAATCATTTAGGAACAAATGCTCATGAGAGAACACAACAGTTCCAGAACAAAGGCGAGTGTTCATTTATTCACTAACATAAGTGGCTCTGTCTCTAGCAAGAAGTATGTGTGTGTGTGTGTGTGTGTGTGTGTATGTAACGTGGTATATATGAAGTGTGGCTATGTATACATGGGCATGGTGCACATGTGTGGTGTGTATTATCTATGATGTACGTTTGTGTTAATATCATGCATGTGGGTGTTGTATTGTTATAGACATGTGTGTCTGATGTATATGTGTGAGTATATATGAATGCATGGTGCATATGTGTGGTATATGACAGTGTGAATATATGTATGGCACCTGTCTGTAGTACACCATACATGTATATGAGCGTAAGGTGTGTATGTGTATATGGTGCATATTTCTGGTGAAATTGTGTGTTTTGTGCATGCTTGTGTTGATTATGTGTACCAACCTTGGCGATAGGGACCATACAGTCATAACCCAAATGTGTCTTTGCCACCATCTTTTTCCATTTATTTACTCACTTGTTGATTTATTCAATACTCATTATTTGTTACAGTCTGGATATGACATATCCCCTTAAAGCTCACTTGTGAACCAATACAAGATGGTTCAGAGGAGAAATAATTACGTTGTAACCAGTCAGTGAATTAATTCCCTGATAGGAATTAACTGAGTGGTAACAGAAGTGGTAGGGTGTGGCTGGAGGAGGTGGGAATTGGGGCATGGCTTTGGGTATATATTCATATCTGGCCAGTGGAAACTTCTCTCTCTGCTTTCTGATCATCACGTGAGCTGCTTTCCCTGTCACACTCTCTGACAAGATGTTCTGCCTCACTTAGAACCCTGAGGAATAGAGCTGGCTTTCCGTGAAGTAATGATATGCCCCTAAATAAACCATGAGCCCCTAAATAAACCTCTCCTCCTTTACAGTTGTTCTGATGGGGCCTTTAGTCACAGCTGCGAAAAAGCTGACTAAAACATCCAGCAAATGTATATTGAGTGTTTACATCACCATAAAGAAATAAAACTTATTGATCATCACATACCATTCAAAGCTCTTGAACAAAATATCAGATTGAATTCTTATGACAATCCTGTGAGGTTCAGCTTTTATTATTTCCATTTCACAGAAAACATAGCACAAACTAAATCACTTGCTGGGTAACAGAGGGATAGTTTGGGGAAGAAGCAGAGACAGTAACCCTAACATGACTTCTGTTGCCTTCTCCGGTGCCCCCCAAATCCTCTCTGTGTGTTCCTGGGGAGGGTCTGGGTTTTCATCTCTTTTCCACAGGATTACACTCTAAACTCAGGGGAACATATCCAGGGATGTCCCTCTCTCCTGGTTTGCATGCTTAATTTGGACCAACAAATTGAATATTATTATTAGAAAGGTAAGTAACTGCGATACTTTTTATCTTCTACAAACTACCAAAAGTGAAGCTCTTGGCATTCCATGAGAGGCAGAAGACAGCCAGGCTCCTGAAGACCATGCCAACATCTGGCCAGGTGTGAAGTTCTCGTTACCAAAGAAGTGTGGTGTTAAGAGAAGAAAATCAGCCACAGTGTGAAGCAAACCATGCAAATCTTACAAGAGAAGGTCTCTCACCTTGCCAACCTTCTCCCACACCCAAACCTGTGTTCATGTGTGTATAACCAGAGAACACCTAGAACCAGTGCCCTTAGACTTGTCTAACCAGGTCAAAAAGTCATCCAGGGCCAAACTAAAAGGGGCTGCTAGGAGAGACTTTTCAGATCTGGTGGAAAGTTTCTAATGACTACTACTCAGAGGTCCATTTTGACTTTGACCATGCCTTTAAACCCCTCTTTGAGCTTGGCAACAGCTCCCAGTTTGCACAGAGAATTGTCCAGAGTACCTGCAATTGCAGCACAGGTGTGTTCATGTCCTTAACCTCTTTCCAGTCTTGCTGCTCTAGGACCACTACATCCTTAATGGCTTTTCTTCACTTAGCTCCAATTCACCTCCGTATCTAAAAGTATGCTTGAATATTCGATCACCCACAGTACAGAGACATTTTTGTGCTTCTGTAATCCATGCATTTTAGGATTCCCCGCTGTCTGCATACAGCTAACCCCTATCAGACCCAGAGCTCCTCCAGGTCCTCTGTACATCTCAGGGCACATAGCACTGAGATGGGGGAATACCACATTTTTAAGACAAATTTCTGATCTTAATCTTACAACAGTCCCTAAATTGAGGACTCATCTTTTTTTGTTCTCATAAAAACTAATCCCGTAAGTGCTTCATTCATACTGAATTTTGTAACTAAAGATGATCTGATTTCCACTGAGAACATCCTCTGTTTATAAAATACTGTCCAGTTTTTATCCACAGACTTAAACTGACTCTCTATGATGAATTATATGACTCTGTGCAATATGTATTATACCATTTCACAACATCCAGTTGCAAAATGAATTATATTTCACATGAATCTGGTCAATAGGAATACTGAATAACAACTCCAAATGTATGACATCATCTGATTGTATCATGATACTAAAAAAATGCAGTTACTCATTAGTATTTCATTGGAATGAGATTAGTAGGAAGAGTAATTTTTACAGTAAAATAATGTGATAATGCACATCTTCTGCCTGTCTGTGATGCAGAGTTGGTTTGGAAGATGATTTATAACCATCAAACAAACCTAGGAACAACCTTGAAAATAGAGTTGCAGAGTAATGTGTACTATGTGATCTTAATGATAAAAGAACCAATAGGCTTATAATGTGTGTGTTTACCCACGTGTGTACATATGTTCACATATGTGTATATTGGAAATAACTCTGTCGAGGCTCCTTAAGAAAGTACACACACATGATTTTTTTTTCCCCAAAGAATAGAGTGAGTAGAGGAATGGAGGATTAGCAATTTACTCTTTATAAATCCTTTTTATTGTTTAACTTAGTGCTGTGAGCATGTAGTACTTTTGTTACTGAAATTATCTAATAAAATGCACCCAAACAATAAATTTTAAAGGGCTAAAAACACTAGAAACAAATAGAAAGAGGTGTTGAGACAGTATTAAAATTTGAAATGAAAATTGGCAGTACTGAAATTCTAAAAGAGAAATGCTTTATTTTCCTATTTCTGTGTGTAGACCCATCTAGGCCCCAGAGACCATTCTTTTATGTCACTTCAAGTTTAGGGTCTAGAGTATATACAATTGAAGAAATATTGTTGAAGAATCTCTCTGTCCAGAGTTGGAAACTTAAATCTTGCTACTCACTAGGACTGTTATCTGATAATCATTTAGCATATTATCTGATAATCATTTATCATTCCCTATAAAATGGGGAATGGTCAAGCAATTCTAGACAATGGGATGACATGATTTTTCTATGTACACATGTGAATATTCCACAGCAAATCTCACCCTCGTGTCCTTCCACAAGAAACTAATTAAAAAAGAATGACTGGATAAATGGCAGAGCTATCAATAGGAGAGAAGGGAGCAGGGGATGAGGAAGGGAAAGGAAGAGAGAGGTACTAGACACTAGAATTAGAACAAGATATATCCCACGCTTTTATAATCATGTCCGAAGATATTCTACTGTCATGTATAACTAAAAAGAACCAATGAAGAAAAATAATACAAATGAACAAATAAAAGAAAATCTCATCTACTATGATCCAATGAGGATACTGTCGTTAAATCTAATTTGTGCTACTATCTACACAGACTCAAAGCAGAGTAGGTCATATTCAGTTTACTTTGTTTTGTTCTTTGTTATCTTTCTGGATAAGGTATGCTGGGAAGAAGATCAAATTGAAGGCTGAAATAAAGTAAGTTTGTGATTATTAGTCATCAATCAGGTAGTCCAGTATTTTGCAAAATAGTGTCTGTGATTTTTTGGGAACATTTTTAGTATATTTACTTTCGATTATAATTTTAAAATGTTTTATCAGTTACAAAAACTTCTCATTAATAGTGAAATTTTCAATTGAAAGATTTGTTTGTTGGATGAAAAATTGAGTTTCGTAAATGTATTGCTCTCAAAATAGTTTTTTTTTTTTTAATACTTAGGCTCCTGGCCACTGGGAATGTATAAACCATGGGTCACTGAAAATTTTTCCTTTAAAAGGAAAAATTGGGCAATATCCAAGTTTTGAAAAATAGTGTAGTGCTAGGTATGACCTTAACTATATAAAATGTATTCACTAAAAAGAAGCATAATAAAAAATTAAAAAGGACATTTCCAAAAGGAGCTATGGGTAATTTGTCTTATTCTGTATTTTATTCAACTTTCTAAAATGTGCATCCTGGGGGAAAATATAAACTTAAAAAAGTCAACTATGTAAAGACACCATTAAAAACACTTTGAATTTAGCAATATAGTCATCAAGTAAAGATCTAAAAATACTTTCCACTAATGTGAAAAGGTTTTAGGAAATCAGTATTTGGGGAGCAGTATTCTAAAGTTCTATAAGTTATAATTTTTTATATATGCAGATAGATCTGAATTGCTTGTGTTGGAGAATTTTCAAAGAATTTACAAATGTTTCTCAACTTCCAATAGAGTTATGTCTAGATAAACCCATCATAAGTTTCAAATATGATAAGTCAAAAATGCATAAATATTTCTAACCTACCAAACATCTTTCACTAAGCAACACAGTAGACTCCAGAATGTCATTTATGCTTATCCTTCTCTTCCTTTCTACACATTATCAACTTGGCTTAGGCCACAAACTACATAACCCTAGGCTAAAACTGACTGATATGACTGCATCATTGATAGAATTATTTTTTTAACAGCAAAAAATCTCTTTATTATTGCAGTGCTTACACCATAGATCTTTATAGATTTGAATATATTAACATCATATCTATATTAACATGTCATATAGGACATTCACACATTAAAAAAGTATAGGACTATACTCTGAATAATGATGGTTTTCCTATTTTTAGCAAATTTACTTAACTTATAAGAGAATCATCAGGAGTTTACTAGATTTTCTGTCTGTTAAAAAAAATCGCTGCCTATGAAATAAAAGAAATGAGGGTCTAAGGCTGTGTTGTTATAATTCTAAAATGCATTTGTGATTTTAGTACACTATGAACATTTTAGTCTTAACCACTTACACTATGTTATAATATTAAAATATTCCTTTCATACAATAATTTATTTTTTCTCAGTTTCTAAAATTCTGTATGCAAATTTCATTTTCACCATCTTAAAATACATGCATAGACACTTGAATAATAAACACTTACATAGACATTGATATACAGGTAGGGATGGGGATGAAGAAGGAGATGAAGAAGGAAATGGGGACAAGGATGGGAATGGACCTGAGGATGGGGATAACGAGATGGAGAAGGAAATCAGCTGAGGGTTGGGGTGGGGATGGGAGATTACGAAAGGATGGAGGTGGGGATGGGAAGAAGGCAGTGATGAAGATGTCGGTGGAGATAAGAACCCCATGGTGATTAAGATGGGGATATGGATGAGACTGAAAATAGAGATGGAGATGGGAATGGAAATGAGGATGGGCTGGAGATGGGACTGGAATTGGAGATGGAGAAGATGGGGTCAGGAACAGGGATGGGGAATAGGAGGAGAACATGGATGAGACAGAGACCGAATGAGATGCACAATGTGGAAAACAGAGGACCAGGGTAAGAACTTGATTTTCCAGCCCTACTTCAAAAACCAAGACAGCGCTTGGATTCCAGGAACACCCTCTGTGCTTTGCCTAACCATTATGACCTCCTGTCTCCTTTGGTGTCTCACCAAAGTCACAACAATGTGACTTATAATACCAATTTAAGTAAATAGGATCATACTGTGTAGATTTTCTTTTGTCTGACTTCTTGATTTCAACATTGTGATTCATCCGAGGGCTGAATATAGCTGTTGTTCATTCTATTTCAGTGATTTTTGGTACTCCCTGCATGCACATGCCAGGATACACACATCCATTTTGTTGTCATTGGTGCTTCCTTCCAATTAGGAACTTTCATGGATAATCTTGGTATGAATTATTCTGGAGTAAGCTCTCAGGGCCCATGTGAAGGCAGTTCTGTGGGGCACAGATGTCAAGGAGAGAAATGTGTGGGTTTATATAGGTAATGCCAAAATATATTCCCAAATGATCCTCATTAAATAAAAAAATGTTGAGTAACTGATGCCTTGCAGGCCTAAGAGGACCGGGAACCTAATTTGGGAATAATTTGCTGAAAAAAAAACTAATTTGAAAACAATTTACTTAACAAAACAAAATTGTATTCTATGAATATGTATTTTTCCATTGAAATTTATCACTATTAAAGAGATGTTTTATAATTGAATTTTCTCCTTTTTTCTTAGTGTGGATACAATTGAATTCTGGGCTAACCTCTGAAGTCCCCAGGAGGTTTCTAATAGGGCAAATGACATCTTATGGCAAGCTTTGTTTTCTAAATCTTCAGAGAACTACATAAAAACCACATGAGTATGAGATGTGACTTCTGGTAATGAGACTGTGTTTAAATTTACATATCCAAACGATTACTGTTCCTTCAAATTAGTCATTTTGGGACGCTTAGGAATACCCCCAAAGGGAGAGTATCAATTAAATGATGATCTATGTGATCTCCAGTGGAACTGACTGGCTTCATGGGCTCTCTGCTCCCACATCTCCCCTTCGAAGCACCCTCCACATTGCCACCACAGCGATCTTCTGAAAGGCTAAATTAATACCATTACTCCACTGGGCCAAACCTTTAAATGGCTTCCTTTCATCCAAGTCCAAGCTAAGCCCATTTGTGAGGCCCACAAGTCTCTACAACTTGCCTCTGGCATGCATCACCAAGATTGTTTTTTCTTCAAGGTCACTCTATAAAATGCCCTGTGCCTGGTACTCTTTGGAGTGAGTTACAAGTATTAACTCATTTAATCTTCATGTCAGTCCTATGAAATGGGCATCATTATTTCTATTCCCAGTTTTACAGACGAGGAAATTGAAGTATCAAGGAGAAAAATGCCTCACCTCAAGTCATACCCTACCTGCACTCCTACCTGTCTGGCTCTGGGTCAGGTTGGTTTTGAAGGTCTGTCTGTCCCCCCACTTCTTACTTGTTCCTTCCTGTGCACCTAGTTGGATGCACCATCTGTCAGCTGACTTTGTTCCCTGCCTTTGTCCCCATGCACATTCTGATCCCAGTGACATCCCCCTTGGGTCAGTTTTGGTGCATCTTGAAACCTCTTTGAGACATGGCTGTACTCTATTCTTAGCTCTTCTTAAACTTGTATATGTTAATGGAATTATTATTTTCCACACCTCTTCTCAACTAAGTTGGTAATTTAATGAGAGATAAAGTAAAATCTTTTTTAGCCTCAGAGTCTGGCAAGGTGTGCACACCACATTAGCCAATAAATAAATATTTGTATATTTATTTGCAAGAAAGAATGGGAAGTGAGAAAAAGAAAGGAGAAAAAATAGCTAATTTCTATGTTGAATAGTACAAAAGGGAGAGAGACAAAAATGCATTTGGTTTGGATTCCAGCTTAATATACATTAACTATGAAACAGATAATGAAACCTCCCTGAATCTTTGTTTTCCAATTTTTGTAGGTATAAAAATGCCTATTTTGCTAGGTTATGGGAAGCATTAGATATATACAGTGGAGTGATTTGCACATGATACAAAGTATTATTACATTACTACTGCTATTTAAATTTGGTTCTTCATTAACACTATATTAGTTTCTCTGGAGACCTATGTCCTGGATGATGTAAAATTGATTGTCCTTACCTTTAAGAAGAGAACTGCAGAATCTTCTTTATACCAGTTATCAACAAAATGTGTGCCAAATGCTTTTGGACCATCACAAAAGTTTCCAGCTGTTCAAGTGTATACATTGGGGAAGAGAAAATTAGGATGATAGGCAAATAAACTCATTCAATTATATAAGCCTTTTCTAGAAAGATACCACTTGAAACATCAGGAAATTGAGGATTTTTGGAAAACATTCAACTAGAAAACCACCACTCATGGTATGCTCCAGTTTTCTACTAGAATCCTCCTAAGCAAAGTCATAATTATCTCTGCATAAATAGATTATGCATTCAGAGAACATGGTACATGATTCAGTATGCAATGATGGGCCGGACACCTGTCCCTCCATATTAAGGCCTGGATAACCCCAGGGCATCAAGGATCCACAAACACTGTCAACCTGGGTATGTATCATCTTGAACACCGATGTATTCCTTCTACCTTCTTATAAAATGAAAGCAAAGCATGCTTTTCCAGGGAATTACTATCTAATAACACATGTGACTACTCATGAGATACTTTGTCATTTTACATGAATCCATGAGTCTCAACATTGCTTTACAAATGAAATTTCCATTTGGCAACCGACAAGTGGGAGTAAAATACTCTTAAGTAAGGAATGTACTTGAAGTGCTTCAATACTAGTAATTATACATTTGGTGCAAACATAGGCACAAATCTTTCCAGGCTTGATTTATTGTTTGTTTTTCCACCTGTGAGAGACTAGTGATTACAGGAAAAGCCATGATATATTGTAAACATCCAGATAGGCAACTGCCACAAGTCTGGCACCAAATATTCTACAAAGGACAGATGCGATGTTGAATCCTTGCTGTGGTAGCTGCTTTCGCAGTTTTGAAATCAAACGACTTAAGAAAATGTGTCTCACAAAAGCTAAGAGGTCTATTTAAATTACTAAGAGAATTGTGAGAGTGACTTTCATTCATGGGCCACGGATATTGCAATGTTGATATGGCAGTTTTGCAAAATGTATAAGGCCATTTTTTGAGGCATAAATGTTTCTGGGATGATGATAAGCCAAATGAGATGCTATTTTTCCAGGGACATTCCAGTTGATAATTTTGTCCAAGTGACAACTACTGGCCATACACATTGCTGATCATGATGGTTTGCTCAATGAACAGCACTTGGATTAGAGAAATAATTACTACTTTTCAATAGGCAGTTCATGAAGTCATTTTTTTGTTGTTGTTGTTATTCAGCATCCAAATGAATATTACATTCTGAATTGATTTTAAAATTAAAACTACAAAGCCACATTAGAGTGAGATAGAGAAAATAGAGGAAAATGAATAGGTAGGGAGAGAGAGAGAGAGAGAGAGAGAGAGAGAGAGAGAGAGAGAGAGATATCAAGAAAATCTTAGATCATGGAGAAATGAAGGGAAGGGTCTGGGAGCAAAGGAATTCCCACCAGAGGTCTAAGCACAGCATTACTATGGGTTTCCCTTACCAAGAACATCAATTGAGCAAAAGATCATCACAGAAGAGTAAATTCAAGGGCACTACTGGCAAGGATAATAGCAGAATACTGAAACTGTAATTGAAGAGACAGGATCCAGGAGGGGAAGCATGGGTCAGTTAGGACATAGGAAGGTCATTAGGGAAACTTTTTGGCCCAGGGTACTTATGGAAGTCAGGCTCCTATTCATTTCCTTGGATTAAAGCTCAGATGTATGGAAAAAGCCAAGAATCAGACATCCAAATTCTACCTATAATTTGCATATTGCTTTGGACATTAAAACCTAGAGTAACTAAATTGCCAATTGTCCAAAATGATAGTCAAGGGGAAAAATAGAATGAGTGCTTCCTCTTAGTAGCTAAAATTTAGTTTGAAATTAGGCAGAATTCACTTATATGAACACGCAAATGACACTGCTAAGCTTCAAGCTAAGTTCTGACCATGACACTGCCCTTTGTAGTGTCCATGGTGAGACTATGAAGAGTGCCCAGAACAATGCATGGGAAGAACACTTATTATCAACACGACTTAGAGCCCTAGTGATGAAATGTGTGTGTTGAGTGCAGACAGACAGCCTATTCTCATTATTGACGGCAGTCGGGTTCTGGGAAGTCACCGTAAACACTGAATTAGTGCATACCAAGCTACCACTTCTGTGAAAAATACAAGGTCAGGTTCTGATGAGTCTGAGGTCATATGTTCATCAACTAATCAGTCTATATTGCATTTTATGTATATTTCTTTATAGACACCCTATTTAATAGTTACAAGTCAACACACTTTTTAACACTGAACTTAGGGTCAATGGCATTCTTTTTTTGTCATTTTCTTTTTTTTAATTGGTTGCTCAAAACATTACAATGATCTTGACATATCATATATCATACATTTGGTTCAAATGGGGTATGAATTCTTATTTTTCCCATGTGTACAGATTGCAGGATCACATTGGTTATACAGCCACGTTCATAGCATCTAAGTCAGGCCTGAATGAAGCTCACCCCAAAAACACATGTTCTCCAGAGGACACATTAAAGTCTTCTTGCATTTAGAGCACCAGAAAGCACTTCAGAACCTCATTTAGGGAGGCATATTTTAAACATTGAAATAGCTTAGAAAAAGCACAAGAATGAGAAATAAATGACAGAAAGGAAAAAATTTTTATAGTATGGTAGATTAAAAAGGCAGGCAGAGCAGCATCATTGGATCTTGTATTAGTCTGTTGTGGTTACAATAATGAAATCCCTGAGACGGTGTAAGTTTATAACAAAGAGAAGTTTATTTGTCTCATAGTTCTGGAGGTTCCAGGACATGGAACCGGCATCAGCTTTGCTATGGTAAGAGCCCTCTGGGTTGTATTACATCATGAAGATGAAGAGAGATTACGTCCAAACAGAAAAGTAGAGAGAGAAAGAGACTGGGGTCCCACCAACTGTATGTGCTCAGTAATTTTACTTTTTTTTTTCAATTTACATCAAATCACCAAAATATGTAATCATAGGAAGGATTGTAGGTAAATGTCTCTCTTCTTCTTGCTAAGTTTTAAGTGACTTGAAGCTGCTGATTCTAGTTTGATATCACAGGGAAGAATTTGATATTTTTTTCTTTTTATTCCACTTAGCAAAACTTGGTCATCTCTAATCATTAGGTAATGCCCAAGATAAAAGTCCCTGTTTCCTATGCATCTGCATCCTAACATCTTACTAGCTGTAACTTGTCTATAAAACTATTACAATCTTGGTTTGCATGAGCTTTTCATCTTGTGGTTGGGGCTCTGTTTACCTTGGCTTATAAAACCTCTCCTTCCACCTGCACTTTGCAAAAAGGAAACATGTTCTTTACCCACATAAAGACAGTTGGACAAATGGCTTCCCCATTTCACTCTCCCACTCAAATATAGATTTGACACAATTGCAAAACTTCAGAGTTAGGAACAATTGCATGGCTTAACTGATTGGATGAAATCACAATAGTGTAGCAAAATAGCTACCAACTATCCAAGGTACAGTAACCATGGCCCTCCCTAATACAACTAAAAAACATTGAACATAATACACATTTAAGCATGTAAAAACTTCAAAAGTGAAAAGAAAGGACACTGTAGCCTAGAGATCTTGGGACTTGATAAAATGGCAGCGAATCCCTTGGTTTCCTTATTGCCTGCCGTATACCCTGCACTGCAGGGCACTGCCGAAGCCTCCCATCCAGAACTGCCAACAGTACAGAAGAAAGGAATTCCAAGAGAAGCTTGTTTCTCTTGGAAAAAATAACCAGGAAAAAGGTGACCTAACTACAGAAAATCTGTTTGGTACTACCTCCCCTTCTCCAGCTAGTTACCAGTGGAAATCCATACTCCCCTCCTTTGCTTCTTCTTTCTCTCTCTCCAGCTTTTCAGCTGGCCAAGAGGGGATTTAGATGTCTACATCGTCTTCTGGCCTGCAGTGCTCTGCAAGATTGAGCAGGAAGCTAACCTTCCATTCTCCTCCAGGGTATATCAGAAGGGTACAGCAGCTAGCTGAGCTTCCATCCCATCCCATCCAGTACCAAGAAGACACGGTGAATGCAAGGAACAGGAGCGACAGGAAACTGACTTTACACATCCATCTTCCCTGGGTATCAGCCCAAGGGCATGGGACTCCCTTGCTGATCCAGAGGTCCTAGCTTCCTAGCCCTGAGACTGTCCTTGTGCACTTTCAGTCAGTACCAGCAGGGTCAGGGGAGTATCAGGGGTACCAGAAAAACCAAACAACTCAAAATAACACTGTGAAGATTCTGGATTTAAATTGCCATTGGCTCTAGAGCCTACAACATTGGTCAGGACATGCATGCTAAGCCTAAACAGGGCGATTGCTTTACAAAACAGAAAAGTTAAACAATAGGACACAGAGCATTCTAATAAACAAAATAACCAGAATGCAACCAGAAATCACCATTATAAGCTGAATGAGAAAAGATGATCGACTGATAGCAACATCGAGCTGGGCCAGGTTGTTAGGATTAAGAATTTTAAAGTATGGGCTGGGGATAAAGCTAAGGGTAGAGAATTTGCCTAGCATGATCAAGGACCTGGGTACAGTACACAGCACTAAAAAAAAAGTTAAAGTAACTATCATAGCAATATTTCAAAATTTCAAATTTATTCAACATGAATGAAAAATATAAGATACAAAACAAACAAAAACAATTGGAGACTATAAAACTGAAAACTATAACAACTGAAATAAAAACACACTGAAGGACTAAGTAGCAGGGTAGAGATGATGATGGAGAAAAATCAGGGAACTTATTGACAAATCAATAGAACTTACCTAATCTTAACAAGAAAAAAACTAAGAAAAAATTTGGAGAGAGTCTTGGGAGCCAGGGAGAAAACAGAAAGAGGTCCCAATTTCATATTTGTGGAGTTTCAGGAGAGAAGAAAGAAAATGGAGATAAAAAAAATATTCAAAGAAATAATGAGTGAAAATTTCACATTTTATGTGAAATGTCACAAGACTGAAACACATTTTCGAAAAGCTGATCAAACTCCAAATAGGAAAAACTCATGGAAATCTAAGCCAATACGTATCATTAATTAAATACCTATTTTTAATTTTATTAAATTTATTTATTTTGGGTACCTGAAATCAAATTTAGGGACACTCCACCACTGAGCCACATCCCCAGCCCTATTTTGTATTTTATTTAGAGACAAAGTCTCACTGAATTGCTTAGCGCCTCACCATTGCAGAGGCCGGCTTTGAACTTGTGATCCTCCTGCCTCAGCCTCCCATGCTGCTGGGATTATAAGTGTGCGCCACTGCGCTGGCAATTAATAATATCTAAAGGTCAAGGCAGAGAAAAAATTTTGATAGCAGTTAGAGAGGAATGATTAACCCTCCACCAACTGAACACCAGTTGAGTACTAATTTGAATGGTACTGGCTCTCTCATCTAAAACCTTGGTGACCGGAAGGAATTTGTACATATTTTAATTGTTGAAAAAAAAAAACAGAAATGTAAACTATGATTTCAATATTCAGTTACAGTAGTTTTCATGGATGAAGGATAAAGACATTCTCTAACACAGAAAAACTAAGAGAATCTGCTGCTTGAAAATTGCATTTTAAAAGTTGACAGGATAAAGTTAATGGGTAGAACTTAAATGGAAATATGGCTTCTATACTCACTCAGAGTTGTAAAACAAAAAATGGTTCTATGCATTCATATTATTATACCTATGGCACTAACTAATTAAAATATCAGATGTGATATACTAAAAAACACTGTAAATAAATCAAGATGGAATCCTAAAAATGTTCACATAATGCTGCAGTCTGGCTGGGCACAAAATAACCGAGCCGCCACAAGGCACTTGTAGGTTCAAACAAGAACTCCTTTATTTCTGGCGAACACCACCGGAACTCTCTCCCCCAGAACTTCACCAAGCAACTCGAACTCTCCAGGAATCCCCAAGAGAGCTCAACCGGAACTCAATGGGAATTCCGGGAGAACTCAAAAGTAGCGGGCACCCGAGGCAGCAGGAGCCGCCCTATTGCCAGATAGCAGGGGTCTAATATACAACTGAATACACAGTCTGTTTCATCCAGCATTATCCAGTCACAGCAATTATACACAGCTTAACTTAATTATCATCATCTAATGGCTCGCTGGAGTCACCTCTCAACCACTCCTTCTGGCAAAAATGCCAGGCGTCATCCAGACTCCGCTGTGGCTCTCAACGATGTAACCCAAAAGAAGATAAGAAAACAGAAACCAAGGAACAGGAAAGAAGAAACACATTTGGGCCCTGATATATGAGTAAAAACTTTCAATTTAAACAGTCTTACATATGCCTATTGAAAGAGATTGGCAAGAAGGGATTTTAAAGATTATCCAACAATATATTGCCTACAAAAATCAGTTCAAATGAATCTCATAGGCAGACCGTTGCGGTTTGGATTTGGAATGTTCCCCAAAAGTCATATGTTGAAAGCATGGCCTCAATACAACAAGATTTAGGGGTAGGGCTTTTAGGTAATGATTGGATCATAGGACTCTGACCTTATTAGTGGATTAATCCATTGATTTTGAATATACTAGTGGGAGGCAGAACCTAGTTGGAGGATGTAGGTCACTGGGGGTGTGCCCTGGAAAGGACTTAATCTTCTCTCCAGCCCATGCTTGCTGTCTCTCTCTCTCTCTCTCTCCCCCTCCCTCCCACCCTCCCTCTCTCCTTTGCAGTGAGCTGAGCAGCTTTTTCCACCACAACCTTACTCAATGATGAGGTTTCTGCAATCAAGTTAGCCAACCATAGACTGAGACCTATGAAACATGAGCCAAGAAAAATCTTTCCTCCTCTAAGTTGTTCTTGTCATGAATTTTGGTCCCAATGATAAAAGCTAACCAGCAGACTGAAAGTTAAAATGGAAAAAAGATACGAATGCAACATTTTATAAAACCAGAAGTGGCTATATTAACACTTAATAGAGTACACTTCATCTAATAAAGTATTCTTTGGAAAGAGAAAATTACTAGAGGCAAATATACTTGTTATTATGGGTTGAATTATGTCTCCCAGAAAGATGCATTCAAAGTCTAATGCCCGGTGCCAGTGAATTGTGATCTTTGGAAATAAGGTCTTTTCAGATGTAATCAATTAAGATGTAGTCTTTTGGGATTAGTGTAGGATCTAATTCAATGACTGGTGTCTTTATAAAGAAAATAAGTAAAAAGAAAATAAGGAGAAAATTTGAGCAGATACAGACATGAGGAGAATACCATGTTACAATGGAAGCAAAGACTGAAGTGGTGCGTAAACAAGCCAAAGACCAACCAAGGATTGTTATAACCCATCAGAAGGGAAGAGGAGGCAAGCCTCAATTCCTTCTTAGACTTCAGAGGGAGCACAGACCCCAAAAAAACTTTGGTTTCAGACTTCTAATTTCCAGAACTGTGAAAGGATGCATTTCTGTTAATTTCTACTACCCAATTTGTGAGCATTTGTTGTGCAATCCTAGGGAACTAATTAATATACTGGTGACAGGATCAATCACCTAGGACACATAATGATCCTAAAGATGTATACAGCAAATGATAAAGTCCCAAATTTGTGAAGCAAAAACTCATGGAATCTTCCATATCTATGGTTTTCTTATTTCAAGAATGGCCTAAGTATTCTTATGAATAGCATGCAAACTTCTTCTATGCTCACCAATTTATCATCCACCTCCCCTGGGTCCTCTTGGGCCTGGCCTGACCACATCCTGATGTGGCAGGGAATGAAGCTGCTCACCAACCCCCACACCCCCTCCTCCTTCAGTCGCACAACTCTAATTTTGCTGGAAAATAAGCAACATAATTTCCCTTTGAAAACCCAGTCTGACAGAAACACTCCAAATAGTAATTTATATGGTTATCTGGAAATACAGGGTATTCTAAGTGAATAATCACAAAATTTTCAGGGATAAATGTACTCTTGACTACTAGAAGTTTTCTCTCTCTCTCTCTCTCTCTCTCTCTCTGTACCTGCGATGGAACCCAGGGGAGCTTAACCACTGAACCACATCCCCATCCCTTTTTATTTTACTTCTTAAATTTTGAGACAGGGTCTCACTAAGTTGCTGAGGCTGGATTTGAAGATGAAATCCTCCTGCCTGGACCTCCTGAGTAGATGAGATTATAGGCATGTGCCATCATGCCCAGCCCAATAGGCTTATTCTAAAACACATTTTTCAAGCACATTGCCTGAAAGTGATAACAAAAAAAGAGTAGGTATATGTTTTAAATATGAATCTTTAACTTTTGGGGCCCCTTCCTAAAAGAAGCATTATAAGTTTCAGGAGGTATCCATAGAGAATAGAATTGTGGCTAATATAAAATTGTGCAAATGTCCATTTGCTGAATAAAGAATGAAACTGTGAATTAGCTATCTTAATTATTTTCATGCCAGATATGCTTTAATCAGGTAAGTAATTTGTGTTAACTTTTTAAAAAAA
The DNA here is from genome assembly GCF_021218885.2 of Marmota monax. Taxonomy (NCBI): domain Eukaryota; kingdom Metazoa; phylum Chordata; class Mammalia; order Rodentia; family Sciuridae; genus Marmota; species Marmota monax. The sequence goes on along the minus strand of NW_026695198.1, from coordinate 3,622,235 downwards.
ATTCCAGACTTTATTTCCAGAACTGTGAAAAACATTCTTTTTTATTTACTAAACTCAATAGGTGCTGATAGGTTTTAAGTAGACTGCTGTTGGTCAAAATTTGAAATAAAATTAGTAGTATTAATGCTTATGATCAACAAAGATTATGAAAATCTGCTGTTCAGAGTTTATTAGATGCCACTCAGTATTCAGGACACATGGGCAATATCTCATAACATCCTATAACTACCCAAGGTAGTGGGCCATCTTGCCTTCCCATTCTGTATGAAAACAGCTAGATTTAAAGTATTTTGAGTGAATGGCAGAGCTCAAATTGAGCCCTGTCTGCTAGAAAAGCATAGAATACACAAAATGCAAAGAAAAATGGGTAAGGGATCCACAGGCAGTCCTAAGGCCATTTCCAGGATATTTTAAAGGATACAGAGACAAAGGCCAAGTAGGACTGGGGTCCAGGGGATATTAAGGAGGAGACATCCCAACTAAAGCCATCTGTGAGCAAGACCCTGGGGATGAGTACTTGTCTGAAGTCCAGGCAGACCTGCCAGACATGGGAGTGTTATTCATGCAGACCTGGCTCTGTGGTTCTGAAGACCTGGTCTCTCTCCTACACCTGCCCTCTTCAGGACAAAGGTCAACACCAAAATAACGGTACTTGGCTTGCCTCTTGCGCTGATGCTCCTGGGCCATCGGTATGGCACAGTTTCTTCTAGCACTGTTAAGGCAGAGCACTACAAATCCAGAATTATGGGGCAAAGCTACTAGAAATCATCTTTCTCCCTTACTTAACTCCATCACTGTAGGCCAGCTACTTATCTCTGATCAGGCCTTAGTCTACTCATCTGTTAAAAGAAGATTATAGTATTTAGTTCATAAGATCCTGTTAAGATTAAGTTCAATAATAAATGCTTCCACAGGGTTGTTCACATAAGTAAGGGAGGAAGAGTTATTATCTTCTGCTTGTATCATTTAACAAATATCAAAGTCTGGTGACCCAAGGGCCAAATACTATTCCTAGTCTTGTTTCATTTGATCTCTACAATATTATAAAACCACTGAAAGTGCTTTCAGAGAAGAGCATCCCCCATTCCCCTAGGCTCTGAGTCCCCCTATGGGCCTGCCCAGCCTTGTTCACAGACACCTGCTTCCTGATGAGCCCTGGATGGCATGTGAGCTTCAGGAGCCAATCTGGTCCAATCATTCAGCCATCTTGTTTTTGAAGGACAGGGAGGCAGAAAAAGGGAAAAGTGTTTTGCATGTCAATGTACAGGAGTTTGGATGATTTTTTTTTGTATCATCTTCAAGATCCAGTAATGTTATGTACCCAACAGCATTTGCTTCTAAATTATTGATTTATATTTTCAAAACGCACCATAGCTGCTTTCCAAATGCAACAACAAGTGAATACTAATAAAACACCTCAGTCTTTGTCATCAGTTTTCTTGTTGTTATTGCTTTTTGTTTGTTTGTTTTTGGCTTTTGTTTTGGCAGTTATTAAAATACCAAGATGGAAGAACAAACAAGGAATATGTCTAAAGATTCCTGTGCTTCCCACTTTCCCTGGTATAGTAACATGAAATAGCCGGGTTTGGAAAGTAATCTAATAAAAACTCAAAGAGAGGTCTTAGTAGCTGGAAATATTCTTTATTTTAGAAAAACAAAACATTAAAAACTAATTCTTAATAAAGGGAGGGATACATTTTTAAAAAATAATAATAAATTAAAAAATACTAATTCCTATTAGAAAAGCTGATAGGCAAGTGGGATCTAAATTTGAAAATGACTTTTTAAGGTGATGCTTCTCCTTTCTTTCAAAAACTGTGTGTACTAAAAACCCAAGGGAAAAAAATTCCTTTGATGCATATAATTATAGATCACCTCAACACCTATGATTATTAGCCTATTTATCATTTTCAAAAATTTCATGATTTTGTTCCGAGAATAATGCATTTGCGAACAAAGATAAAGAGAATAAATCCTAAACTATTCACAAATAATGATTAAGTTACATTGCCAGTATTTGTGCTGTTTTTTTAACTATTCTTCTTCCAATTTTTAAATCTTGACTGGTGATTTTAAGAACTTTATTTGGGTACTATCCTATTGAGTGTTTTACAACTTGCCAAGTGAAATGACATGCATTTTGCTATTAATTGTTCTCCTTGTGCATTTGGGTTTCTTGAGTTTCCATAATAAGACTGAGAGTCAGAGGGGAGCATCAGTAATGGCTGTGCTAAAATATTTTCATCTGCAAGAACCTGATTAATATGCTAATTGTTCAAGTTAAAATAAAAATACATTTGGCTACGAGATCCAGCCTATACTTTTAAATGAGTATAGTAATGGCCTTCAAAATGATTGTTGAGTTGACTGGAAGTAGGAAAATGTGTGGTTCATATTATTTAAATAAGCACTGAAATGTCAGGTGTTTGAGTGAGAGTGATGCCTGTGTGCTCATCTGCAGAACTGAACATTATGTGGCATCCAATATTCTGGACCAGCTCCCTATGTTACCCCAAAAAGGCGCCTAATTGAGGGTGTAGTCATCCAGCATCTCCTGGCACCCCATCTCCACCAACAAAGTCATGACACTGAGGTGGAAAGAGCAAACAGGGTGAAGCTTTGATCTCTAGTGCTAATCAGACTCTATTATCTTATCTTTGCTATGCCCTGTTTCTGATTGTGAGCAAAAGCATCCTGAATGTCACCTGTTTATTATCAACTAGTCAGATTCTTCTTTCCTATTACTTAAAAAAAATCACATATCTAATAGTATGTGGTTGCCACGTATTATTTGTTTGTTTCTTTATTTGCTTGTTTGCTTTCAATTAAATGTCCTGGGGCAAAAAAGAAAGAAAAAGTTTCCAAAAAAAAAAACACTTTATTTTTACTCTAAGTAGCACAGATTTTACTAAAAAGACACATATTTTCCAAATCAAATTAATTTATTTGTTCTAATTGACACTGTCTCGAAAGTGAAAATAAAATTTAAACCTTAAAATAGAATAATTTCAAATTTAATTCTATTAGCCACCCTCAGGTGGCTTGGTATATTTAGCTGTTCCCATTCTTCTTCTATGTATTATTTTGCATGTTTAATTATTCATGTGGCACATTGCTCAAGGTGATGAGATATTAATATCGGAAAAAAGGATTAAAATGTATTTTTCTGAATTGCAATTCAGTCTTTGAAAACTAACAGACATTCAAATAAAATACTATTAGCTAGATGTTATCAATATTAGCTAGATGCTATCTGGATTTAGAACATTTTCAATTTTAAAATTTTATTAAATTGGGGTTAAATTTAGGTCTGGTTCAAACTTTTTTTTTAAACCTGCATATCATCACATATTTATAAAAATAATAGAGAAAGTTCTGGTGTATATGTTATCCAGCTTCTTCTAACAGAAATGTCTTGCAAAACTGAAGTTAAATATAATATATATTGACACTGATATAATAAGGGCCTACAACAGTCCCCTCACCACGAGGAATGCTCCTTTCGCTGTTTTATCTGTACTACATCTCCTTTTCCCTCTTCCCCTATCCTTGGCCCATGGCAATCATTAATGTGCTTTCCACCTCTACAAATTTATCATGAAAATGTTACAAAAAAAAAATAAAAGCACACAGTGTAACCCGTTTCGATTGGCTGTTTTCACACAGAATAATTCCCCAGAGTTTCTAATAACTTCCTAGTAGTTATGCGTATTCATTCCTTTTCAATGCTGAGTAGTAATCCATAGTGTGGATGTACAGCTTGTTTGGTCATCCATCACTGAACCACATCTGGGTTGTTACCTTTTGGTTATGGAAAATAATTTTGGGTACAAACATTCAGATACATATTTTGTGTGAATTTAAGTGTTCATTTCTCTGAGATACATGCTCAAGAGGACAACTGTTGTGTTGTACAGCAGTTGTGTTCATTTTTTAACAGGGCCTAAATTTTCTCCAAAGTAGCTTTATCATTTTTCACATCCCCACCCACCAACAATGAGTATGATCGGTCCACTTCATCCATACCATTGACAGCATTTGATATTGTCATGTTTTTTTTTTTTTAATTCTAGCCTTTCCAATAAGTTTGTAGTGATACATGATTTTCATAATAACTAGTGGTATTAAAATCTTGTTGTGTACTTATTTCCCATCTGTATATTCTTTTCATTGAAACTATCTGCTCATGTCTTTTATTTCACTTTATTTTTTTGTTGTTCTTGGGATTGAGCCCAGTGTCCTGAGCATGCTAGGCAAGGGCTCCTCTACTGAGTTACATCCCCAGTCCTGCCCATGTCTTTTATCAACTGCCAAACTGGATCAACTTTTTTTTTTTTTACTGCTGAGTTTTGAGAGTTATTTGTATATTCTAAGTACTAATCCTTTGTTAAATATGTAATTTGCAAATATTTCCTCCAAGTCGGTAGCCTGCCTTTGCATGCTTTTCAGAATCCTTTCACGGGAGGGATGTCTTCATTTGGAAAGTCTAACTTATCAATTCCATATTAATTTCTCCATAGTGATATTTTTAGGGAATTTTGTATATTTTTATTAATGGTGGCTGTAAATAATAATATGCATCATGTTGCCAGAGTCTGCTGGTTCTAGTCAAGTGTGGAAACCATACTTCCATTTAAGTTTTTTTTTTTTTTTCCATTTTCTCAATTAATTTCCCTTAGGTATTTCTTCAACATGTAGTGAGCACCACATCATGTAGTTGTTGTTTTTTTTTGTTTGTTTTTGTTTTTGTTTTATAAATCTTGCTTCCATCATCACATCAAAGTGGTTCAGATAAGTTACAAGAAGAAGAATCTTCCATACTTACTCCCATTTTTACCCCTATTAATGCTCTTTTCTTCCCAAAGACCTGAGCATTACTTAATACGTTAGTATTCCATTACAGTCACAAAATAACTGAAATAATCAACATATGAAAAGGAAAGGCATGTTTTGGCTCACAGTTTTGGAAAATCTCAATCCATGATCAATTGACCACATTGCTTTTGGACCTGTGGCAAGGCGGCACATCATGGGAGGGAGCCCAAAGTAGAGCAAAGTTGCTTACTTTGTAACATTTAGGAAGGGAAAGAGAGAAAAAGGAAGGGGTCATGGTTTCAATATTGCCTTGCATCTCCTCCAAACCTGGGTCCAGGATCTGGGAGCAGGCTCCTTACCTCTTGACTGGAAGACATCCCTCCAGGGCCCTCCTCTTTTTTTTTACTACCTTCCACTAGTTTCAAGCTGGGGATCAAGCCTTTCACAACATGGGTCTTTGGGGGATATTTAGGATTCAAACTACAGTCCTTAATACCATTTTCTTTCTGCTTACAGAACCTCCTACACTCATTCTCTAAGGCTGGTTTGCTAATAGGAAATACTCTTAGTTTTATTCCCCACCCCTCATTAATTCCTAAAGGATAGTTTTGCCAGCCAGAGAATCTGTAGTTCTGGTTCTTTTCCTTCAGCTCTAACAGAAGGTTATGCCTCCTCTTTCTGGCACCCATGTCTTCAGATAAGAAGTGGGCCATCATTGACATTGGTATTCCTATATATGCAATGCAATGAGTCATCTCCCTCTGACTGCTTTCAAAAAGTTTGTTCTTTGCTCTTGGTTTTCAGTCATTTAATTATGATGTGTACTGGCATGGATTCCATGGGTTTTTCCCATTTGGGGTTTGCTCAACTTTTGGAAAATGGAGGTTTATGTCTTTCATCTTCCAAACTTGGAGAGATTTGCTCGTATTCTTTTTTTGAATATCCTCTTGAACCCACTAATTTTCTTATGTCTTTGTACAATTCTGATACTGTGAAAGTTGAAAACTTTTCTATTTTCTCTACAGTTCCTGAGACCCTCTCTATATTATTTGCCTATCTTTTTCTGTCATTTGTTTATATAAGGTATATTCTATAGGTCTGTCATTAGGTCCACTGATCCTAACTTCTGTAGTCTCCACTTTGCTGCTGGACCCATCCAGTGTGTTCAAACCTGGGTCAAGCATTTCCTGTTGGCTGGGCCTGTTAAGACCTTGCTCTGTGCAGCTCCTCTTCTGGGTCCTGGGTGTAAGGCCAGGTTCTTTCCTCTTTGAACGTTAGAGTTCTTCTGTGGGTGCCTCTGTGTTGTTTCCAAAGCTTATAGTTGCACCTGTGGAGATGAGCAGAGATGAGTCAATGCTCTCTGGTCTGGACTGAGCATCGTATTTAAAATTTCAAGGTGAACATGGCCACACTGGTGATGTCAAAATTGCTGCTAAGAAAGAGAAATAAGGCAGGGATCCTCTGGACATAGAGATAAAACTTTGGGAATTATTAGCATAGAGGCAGTGCTTAAGTCATGATTGCATGAAATATCCCTTATTTGCTAATGAAAAGATGGGGCACAGTGAGACCCCAAAATGAAACATAGCAAAACAGTGAACAGCTAATAACAGAATAATTAATGGGCACGGACATTATGTTAAAGTACATATGTTAGACATGGTAAGTATGTCATAGTTCATACAATCAGAAAAAAAAGAAAATACTTTACAAAGAACATGCAGAACACAGGCAGAGTGGGCATGTTTCCTACATATGTCATCCTTATTAAACATGTACTAAAGGGGATAGAAGCTACTTCCTTTATCTGGTGAAGATCTCTGATTAAACCTGCACTGTGAGCTGCAAGAGAACAGAAACGAATCAGGTCTACCTGATGGAATAAAGTCAAAGTGAAGTCCATCCTATGTTTCCCTTCTCCTAGGAATTTAGTCATTTCTTCTTTATTCAGTGTGGGAGGATTTTATCCAGAAAACAACAGTTACAAAGTAAATAATAAAAAGTAAGCACATTTCCAAATACATTCGTCCTTCATCTCTTGCCTATTGGCTTACCCTGGCTGTGTGCCCTCAAACTGACTAAGAGATGTGGCCACCATGTCAGCTGACGTTTGCAAATACTACCTTCTCATTTGCCCCTGAGAAACTAGACGTTTATGAGCTAAGATTGTGGTCTGGTCCCTAGCAGAGAGCCTACTTCATCAGAGCAATCCAAGCCTTAGGATCCTCTTATCTGACAAGTTTGCATTCCAGTGCTCCCAGCCCAAGTCGGTGGAAGAAAATCTGATAAAAAGAGCATGCACACTGAAGCTCACACACCCACCTCACAGAGCTCCCTCTCTGTACCCCATGCTCTCGAAACTCTATGGAAATTTTCAGACATTTTCTACATTATTACTCATAAGAGCCAGAAGCATCCATTGTAGAGATCTGCATACAATGAGGAACAAAGTGTCATTTCTGCACATATCCAATCCCTGTCCTCTGATTCTCATATCATTACCTAATAAACAAGAGCGAGACAAGAGATAATCATTATTGTAGAACTCCTCTAAAAGCAGTGTTAAAATATGCTTGACCTTTTACATTTCTTAAGGATTTTGCTTTAATTTTTCTAACAATCTTATTTTCCTCTTTCCTTTTAACTTCTTTTCAGATTTTTACTGGGGGAACAGACGTGCAGAGATCACCTTGCCCTACTCTTCCCTCCCCTTGCTTCAGAAGGGTGCTCTTGGATTGGGAGGGGGGGAGGGGAAGGCCAAAGAAGGAAACTGGAGAAGAGGGAAACCGCCTCTTGGTTGTCCTAGAGTCAGTGCGTTTCTGCTGTGGTTTGCACGAAGATAAACTTCCCAGCCGACCTGTGCAAGGGCTCCGTTTTCAAGCGCTCACTTCACGCAAGGAAATCATTAAAGGAAGACCTGCCGGAGCATTTATTTTGGAAACAGAATGACACAGCTAACCACTCCAGGCGAGCGCCCCCTCAGACACTGAGCTCTTTATTTACCTGTGGCTCTGACTAACCAGAGGCGAGGTGCTGCCCACTTGACGGTAAGATGACTAACGGGCGTCCTGCCTGGACTTGAAGCCTCAGACCTGTTTTCCCTTCTCCGCATACTTGTGCGCCCCCCACCCGCCCCACCCGCACGCTAGGCCGCGGGTGGATGTGCAGCGAGGCTGGATTGCTCATTGGAGGAGCAGGAGGAAACAAAGCCTTCTCAGAGAGGACCGACGCCCGGGGCCAGCCTCGTTACAAGTCCCTGCACTGCCTGACGTTCCTCAGCTGACATGCCCGAACCCTGCAGAGACCTTGCAGTGAACCGCTGCTGCGCCCAGCGCCATCACATGGCTGCGGAGCAGCTGCTGCGCGCAGGCCGAGTCCCATGCGCCCCTCGCGCCGCTGCGGAACAAAGGGCCCCTGTGGATGTCACGCCAGAGGCGGGGAGAGCCCCGGGCCACAGGAGGGGCGGACCCAGGATGCAGGACAGCTTTCACTCCGATGTCTGTCTTTGCTCAAGCTCGGATCCGATTAGCTCTGGTAGAACCCTTGGACACGTGTTTGGAACACGCGTTTAAATTCTTCCAAAAGAACCCTCCTTAGTGCTTATTCCACATTAAAAGACACTTTAGCAATTTGCACTTGCCTTCTTGCTCTCTCTGTACTTCATACACATTTTTATACATAGCAGATTAGGACTTTGGAACTGAGAGTTAAAGCAAAATTCTCTGTTGAAATATATGGGCCAACTAACAACATAAGCAAAATGTTTATTCCTTTTTAATTTTTTTTCTTGTTTTTAACATCATGAGAACTAATTGGTCTGGTCCCTAGCAGAGAAACAGAGGGGACAGAAACAGAGCGGTTGGTTAACCAAACTCTTCCTTCATTTATTAATTGAAGTCTAAATAGTGTCTCCCTAAATATTTTGGCTTTAACAGGAGCTACATACCTTCCTTTAGAAACCTACTTATTTAATTTTTAGGTCTTCACAGAATTCCTCTAAGTTGCGCAGGCCAAGAAAAAAAGGTACTATATCATTTATGAATGGAGGAAACTAAGTTTCAAAGAGGTTGAACATATTTGCCCTAAATGCCTAGTAAAGGTAAGAGTGAAAAATCTTTCACTCTGGTGCACCCCAGAATCTGAATACAACACGGGGGTCGTTGACGATGTCCTACCACAGTTGCGTGGAGACAGTGGACATTGCCATTTAAGAGCTCTGCTGCAACTGGGAACATGTGACCAAGGCCTGTAGCCCCAGCTACCCATGAGGCTAAGGCAGGAGGATCCCCAAGTGTGATACCAGCTTGGACAATTTGGCAAAATTCTGTCTCAAAATAAAAAATAGAAAAAAAGGACGGAGGATGTAGCTCAATGGTAGAGTACTTTTGGGTTCAATCCCCAGCGTTCCCCTACCCCTGGGAAAAGAGCTCTGTTGCAGTGTTTGACTTAGAAATGAGGTGTATCATCCAAACTTCCCTAGAGCCCTCCAGCTTTCCTTCTCCCAGATACCCACATCACCCTGTCATCATGGGCCATACATTGTTTTCCATGCAGGGTCACCTCTGGGGTAAGGGGTCTCCCCTTTGACTGCAGAGATGCCCCCATAAGTTGACCTACCATCCCTGGTTACTGCCTCCAACAGAGTCCCCATTACGGGTGCCACCTTCCCACTTGGCTCCTGCAGGGATCCCATCCTAGGATTGATTGTCTCATAAAAATCCACCTAACCCCACCCATACCGGCTGGAGGTGTCAGGACTCAGAAGACTGAGGTCAGGGGAATATGAGAGCCCTGTACTGCCACAGGAAATAGTCTTTCTATGTTGTGGATTAAGCAGGATTTTATAGGCTAACCTGGAAGTACAACTGCAGTCAATAATATCATTTCTATGAGAAGATGAATCCTCATTCCAAAAAGACAGCTTAGAAATTACCTTTGGGATCTGGATATGTTCATAAATTGTGAATCTCTGTGATAGAAGCTGAATAAACAACTATGTTGTCTCAGCAGAGTTGACTGCTTATTACATGTTGGAAAGAAGGCCCTTCCCTAAAGAAAACAAGTGGCATGGGTATATTTCACACGCTAATTCTTGTTTACTTTGGCCTTTTTCTCATGAAACCAGAACTCTATGACTCTGTTTCCCCCTGGCTTCTTGGACTGAAATATCAATTGCTTGGTGTTGATTTGAAAACTTATGAGAAGCCAACTTGCATGTTATACAGGTTGGGCATATGGGGTATATTTATTGGTCAGAGACAGATAAGATAGGCTTAAATATGTCTGGAAATACAAAGTCCCCTTACTGGTAACTTAAAAAAAATTGAATATCCATGTGAAGATTTTGCCCTGAAAATCCTACAAAGTCTCTTCTGTTAAGTAATCACACATGTGACATAATCCAGAGATCTGTTAAACTCCATGAGGATTCTCACTAACTACAGAAATAAAAATGGCTGCAGAGCCACTGATGTGAGACTCCATGGGCAAATGACAGTCTGGCATGCACATTCTTCTGCTGACCTAAAAGCCACATTTGGGACCTGGGAGGGAAGCATTTTAAGGATCTATTCTATCTGAACAAATTTTTTTCAGAGTTTCCTATAGCTGAATGATTTTTTTACAGGAAATAAATCTAGTCCAAAGCCTAAGAAAATTAACTGTGATGTTACTGAAGAAAAATATGCCCCCCCAAAAGTATTTTTATTCTTCCAACTCTTGTCAAATGTAAAGGGAATGCAAGCTCAGTTTTAGAAATTTACTGAGAGTTTTCCCCCACTGCAATAAGGCCACCATGTCAGGCTGACACTAACATCATTAGCACTGCTATACAGCTCTGTACCAACAACTTTAATATGCCACTTATTAAAAACTCCAATGGCATCTACACCAGTATACCGCCACATCCCACCCAGGTGGGCTCTTGCAGACTTGAACTAAAGGGATTTCTGCAAGGAGGAAGCTGTTGGTGTCTTCAATCATCTGTGGGTTTCTTTTTAACATAAAGTTTGATCTTAGTGTTACTATTTAGAAAATAATTTTCAGCAACATATGGACACAGCTGTTTGTGTTTGATATAGTTTTGAACTTGAAGTGAATTACACTTTCCTCTAAAAGGGGGCAACTCTCTGCTCCTCTGTTAACGCAGAAGTCAAATAATTACAAATTGATAATAAACATGTCTAGAACTTTCTTCTCCAACTTAAAAAACAAGAGATACTGTCCCTGACCTCTGCTCTTATTTAGTCTTCATTATTTTAGGAGAGAACTTTCATCTGTTCCCAAGTATGAACTTAATGTGTAAATACATTTTAGGTTTTGACACTCTTCATTTAGTTTGATAAACAAGAAAAGGAAAAATGAATTAAAATGTTCACCAAATTTGAATAGTTTCTTCACCATGAAATGAATATATATAACATATATAAATGTATATAAATACATATATAACATATATTTATATACATTTATATATGTTATATATGTTACATATAGCATATGTTATATATATATATATATCACATATATACATATTCTTTAAATATATAGAAATGCCATTCAGTAGAACACTTTGGAAATTATGGAAAAACTCTTATAATCTCTACTATCCATTATGTTAGCCATCAGCCATCTGAGGTTACTGAACACATGAAGTGTGACTAGGCCAACTGAGGAACAAATGTTTTCATTTTATGGCTTTTTAGCTTATTTAAAGTTAAATGGCTACCATATTGGAGAGATCTTCTATGAAGGATAATGGAGAAACAAAAGTTAAAACGTGATTGGTCTAAACGTCACAAAACCATATACAGAAGAAACAGAAAACAGGAGGTGTAGACAGAGTGCAAACAGAGTAAAATCAAATTAGCAAACACTTCTTGAATACTTACTCTGAATCAAGACAGACTCTGTCCTGAAGTGCAACCAAGAGATGGCATTGTTTTGGTGAATAGTTTAATTAAGAAGTCAAAGGGATGGAAAGATCATAAGATGCATTAGCTTCTCATCATGGTGACAAAAATACCTAAGATAATCACCTTACACAGAGGAAAGGTCTACTTTGGCTCACAGTTGCAGAAGTTTCAGTCCATAGTCAGTTGGCCCCATTACCCTTAAGCTTATGGTAACACAGAAGAGATCTGTTCATTTCATGGTGGCCAGGAGGCAGAGAGAAAGAGAGAGAGGGAGGGGTGCAGAGTCCCGTAATCCCCTTCAAAGACATGACCTCAGTGACCTAACTTCCTTCCATTAGGCCCCACCTCCTAAAGGTTCCACTACCTCCCAGGTGCTCCACAGGCTCAAACCAAGCCTTAAAAACTTAAGACTTTGGAGGCATTTGAAATCTAACACAAGGAAATGCCTTGTAATTTGCCAAATGAAATAACTAGGCAGAAAAGACACCAGGATCACTTCGGGGTAACAAAAAAAAAAAGAAAAGAAAAAGAAAAATCAGAAAAGGTAAGGAGAAGATGAGCAGGGAAGATGTGAAGGGAGGGGACTCCAGGCCAGCAGAACAAAGCCATGTGAGCACACACATGGAGAAGAAGGTCCCGGGGAAGACTCCTGAAGAGAAAGTTGGGTTGGGAGTACAGGGCCTGCAGAGCCAAACTGGGCAACTGGTTGTTTTTCCTATAGCCATTAGAAAAGCACCAAGGTCTAACTCTGGATGGATGTGTATCCGCCATCACAGCTGCCACTAGCTTTATAAAAAGTGACAAGATGTTTTTTGTGACAGGCTGTCTGAGGAGCTGGTTTCTAATTATCTCTTATTTTGCAAATTAAAAAAAAATGGCATAATGTCCTCAGATAAAAGAAATTCAATTGTCTTTCAGGGTGTGTCCAGTTTCTACACCGATGCCCTTTTCTTGTCCCCATAGTCTTCCTTCTCTTACAGATGCCCCTCTACCACTTTCTCCATCTACATAATTGATGTCCTATTTTAAAACTGTTTGGGATGCTACAATAATTATAGTTTTGTTGTTAGATTGGATGATGTGGAAAGAAGCTTTTTACATATAAAATTGCTGTGAATGAGAGAAAGAGGGACAGTTATCATATAACAAGCACCTACCCACCTATCTACCAAGCAGTTGATGCTGTGTCCCACAGGGTGCATATGACTGCAACCTCAAAAATGAGGAAAATACCTTCCCCCATTTAAAAAGAAAAATGAACAGCATGTCCAAGGACATGGAGCTCATTAGCAGTAAGGCTGGAACTGAAACTCAAATTAATTGGGTAGATTCCACTGCTATGTAAACTTCAGCAAAGGATTTAAACTCTATCATGGCTCACTTCGAAGATGAATGTAACATAAACCTAGAAATGCTGATATTAACACACTTACCACTCACATTCCACAAAAAGAGGCTTCAAGGATCCATCAAAGCTGGTGCTACCCAACGGCTCTCTCTGGGCTCTGGCTTCCAGAAAGATAGGTGAATGGTAGAAAGCAAATGTATACCATTTATGGAAACTCGTATGTTTTCCCCATGAAAGGTAACTATGTTTTATTCTAATATTATCTATTTAAAAAAATGTTGTGGAATAGGTGGTGGAACAATCTATCTACCAATGGAAAGTACCTCAGTGTCTTTTAATAGAAATCTCCTGAATCACCATTATTTATGTAACTTCCAACATAAGTGGAATGTGAGGCTGAGCTGATTCCCTACACCCTCCCTTCCCTGAAACAGGGCAGCAGGGCTAGGCTTCTATTCCAAAGATCTAATCAGACCTGGAGGACACCAGGCCCACAGGGAAAGTCCATCCCCCCAACTGAGCAGGGGCATAGGACCTCCCTGCATCAGGAGCTGCTGGCCTGCTGGTGAAGAACATTCAAGAAGGCTGACACCTGTAAGAGTAGGAATAGAAAAGCAAGTCACCTGTCCTGCAGGTTGGAGAGTGTGCCCCTCAGGACTTGAAGTTGAGACCCAGCCCAGGACAGGAGGGAGGGAAAGTCACTGGTACCTGCAGGTGTGGATTGTGCTGGCCCAGCCTTGCTCTGTCCATTAGGAAAAAGAAGGGCCCTTATTTTGTGACTGACTGGTCACAAGAAGTGAATGTGGCCCATGGGATGATGATCTCTAATTTGATTGATGCCATGGTGCCCATTTAGGAAACCTTGCCTGGTTCCCACTTCCAAAGGGTCTATGCCTAAAGGGTCTTATCTTTTTAGCAAATGGTGAGGGTAGAGCAAAAATGAAAAGGAATAATTACAGTATTATTGTATGCCTCAACTCACTCCTCCTTTACCTGGATGACCAAGCCATTCCTTGGGTGAAAAAGAGCACCCCTGTGAAAAGAAAGAAAAAAATACACACACACACACACACACAGAGAGACAAACACACACAGGCACACACATATGCACATATTTATGCATACCCACATATACACATGCATACACACACATGTATATACATGCATGCATATAGCCATGCATGCATGCACATAATGCATACCTATGCACATTCATAGGTATATATAGAAACACATGCCTATCCACATAATACACATATATGCACACACATGCACCTCCATACCCACATATACATATGCATATTACATATGCATGCACACTTACCTGCATATTCACAGGCACACACAGATACATACATACATATACACACCTGCATACACAGGTACATGCATGCATACATATATGAGCACAAGCATTTTCACACACATATATATTATACACAAACTCACCAGCCACTCATGCTCATACTTGTGAGTGATGAAAAATTCTCTCAATCCCCCTTTAAGAAGCCAAATGCAAAGTCAGCCATTAAATGTAATAAAAGACTTTTCTGAATAACTGTTCCAATGTTGGCAATACATACTATCTGCCACCTAAAGACACTGTCTATGAAGACCTTTTACAGCCCAGCTATACTTTCCAAGGATGCCATTGCTTGTAGGGAGGAGGACAACAGGACCACTGGGTAGGGGGCAGGATGGAGAATCTGATGGAACACCCTTCTAAGAGCAAGATGGAGCAGGGTTGACCAGGGAAGACCTCCTCCTCAGTGGGCGTGCCTGCCCACTGCATATCACGGGGTACCTTGACCTGGTGGCAGCAGTTCCCAGACCTAGAGCTAGGGTGTGGGTAGGGTGCACTGGCTCCAGTTGCTTATTGTCCCCACAGCTGGAGTGAGGGCCACTTGGATAATGGTGTTGTGTTGGTGCTGGGGACCCCACAGCACCCCCAGTCTTTCATAACCACCTTCAAACTGAGCCTCAGAGCAGCGCCACCCACCAGGCTACATGTGGACTCTTCCTTGTCTCCCTGTCCTTGCTAGCAACATAACCTTTTTGTGAACTTCGGTGTTGCTTTACTTTTCATTTTTTCTCAGTGATTTCTTGAACAAATCATTATGCTGGTAAAATGTCAAATGCTGTTTTCCTTGGCAGATACAGAGTGTGGGGGTGGGGGAGAAAGCACATTCCTACCACCCCTTTTAAACATCACAGGGGATAACTGGGACATGAAACAAGACAGTCACTTAGTGGGGACCCCGAGGGGTGCTGTCAGCCACAGCAGGCACGTTTCCCTGTCACTCAAGACCGCCAGGGACTGCTTCCTTCCCTCAATGCAACATGACTCTCCAAGGAAGCACCGACCCTACCCAGATCATCCGGCCTTCGCCTCCACCATTTGGAATTTAAAAAACTCTTAAATCACTGGGAGCCAAAATTAAAAGTTGGTTTAAAAGTGGCCAAGAGGAATTGAGCTCCAGTCCTGTTCTAAGTGGCCCAGGAAAATTCGCATTGATATCGTACCCTGGGGCAGTGTGGATTTTTCTGGGAGTTTGCCTGTTTGTGGAAGAAGTCAGGAGATTGTTTGAGTGCTCATCACACTATGTCTTGCTCACCTCAGGCTTATTACCCTGTTCAAGGAATTGCACAAAGTTCTCTTGGCCTTTAGTTCTTTTGCAGGAATCCTTACTATTAGAATTTTTACTTGATACATACCTTTCAGAAATCTCAATAGAAAAATCCTCTCAGTTCCCCTTTAGGAAGTCAAATACAAAGTCAGCCATTAAATAGGATAAAAGATTTTTCTGAATAAACTCTTCCACTCTTGACAGTACACACTATCTGCCACCTAAAGACAACTTTTTAGCTCATTTTCTTCACATGCACCTTTTGGAGGAGGTTAAAGGGAACTGAGAACAAAGGTTTGGTTCCCCACCACTACTTTTTACTTCAACAAGCCAAAGGATCTGCCAGGAGAATCCTTCTCAGCCCCACTTCTCAATAACCTTGTAGAGCAGGTTAAGTGAATAACCAGGAGTTTACATCTACTTTGCAAGATGGTCATAGGAGGCAGGGCATTAAATGGCACCTTAGCATGTCTACCTGCATGAGAAGCAAAGCTGAGGACATCATAGTAAAGAGCAGAGCTCTTGAGGACCCAAGAAAACTCTTGCAAAGTGCTGTAATGCATTTATTAAAACCATATAAGCCAGAGACTGATGCTACCAAGCAGAACCATGAGACATATGTGCTCATGAATGACCATGTTCCTAGGGAGGCAGGTTGCTCTTTCATGACATCTGTTCTGGGGAATCAGAAGTTCTTTTCTTTGTCTTCTACAGGGAACTGAAAACTCTGAACAGAAGGGGGAAAAGAACAATTGGACCCTCCTCATGAAACAGGGGTCTGTTGAGTTTCCCAAGAGCATATAGAATCAACATGGAGTCCTTCAGGATATACAAAGCAAGATCACCAGCACCTCATTCTGCAGTACTTTAGAACTCACCATCTAACCTCCATCTCCCCTTAATGTTTCTCCAGCCTAAATACTGGCCTAAGTGAGTGGGAAGCCCGAAGCAGTTTCAACATTCTCCCCATGGGGGCTGATTGTAGTGGTAAAAGATCATGAACATTTTTCTTTGTGAATTGTTCACTCTGCAATATTCAAACAGGTACTTCATCTATTTGGCCTCTCTGCCTGGAGACATAGTTACAACAGGGCTAACTTAACCATTTCATACAGGATCCTGATAAAAACAATACAGACATGGTTTTGTGACATAAACCCTGAGATTTACTTACTTGTGAATCAGTAGGCTCTATGGGGGCAGGAGAACAAACAACAGCTGAATTACCCAACCCTGAGATCTGGCCCAGCAGCCATGAGCACTGTAGTACCAACCAGAATGACCAGCCCTGTGATCCACACTCTTGTAATCTGAGGTGGTTCATGGGAAAGCAAGAAGACATTGCCAGGGATATAGCACATTGTGCTATATAACCAGCCAGCCTCAAGAGAACCGTCAAGACACATACACTGTGGACCTCACAGCCCCTACTGGTGTCATACAGGATGCTACCTCATGCTTCCCATGTGACCACAGAGAAGCAGCCCAGCATTGGTGGGGCAGCCAGCATTAACTCCGTATTCTCCCCAACAGTGTAGCCTGGGAACAAACAACATTAGGGTCACCTGGAACACCAAGAATTGCGGTCTGTGCAACCAATAAACACAGTCAGTCCATAGGTACCGTAACAGGCATGGAACAGCTTACATTAATCTATGCTATTCAGTCATAAATGACCCACAGCCCTGAATTACTTCTATCAGTAAACTTATCCAACACCGTGAACTGCATCCTAATTCCTCACAAGACCCATTTCTGGATGAGTAGCACCAACATCTATAGATATTCAACTCTATTTTATACCCTACTTCTCACAATGTACCCCATCCACATCCATGGGAACCCCACAGTGCACCCCAGCACTCCCAGTGTGCCCCATGTACTGCAACTTCCAGCCCTAAAAAGACAAAGACATGAATTTAGATGCATATTGCTAAGTGAAAGAAGTCAATCTGAAAAAACAAACAAACAAACAAACAAACAAACTACATGATCATGACATGACACTCTGGACAAGGCATGAGTATGGAGAAGTCAAAAGATCCGTGGTTGTCAGGGGTTGCAGGGGATAAAGGGAGATAAATAGGTGGTGCACAGATTTTAGGGCAATAAAAATACCCTGTATGATACTATAATTTGGGGTACATGTCATTGTGAAGACAAAGTCCAAACCTTCAGAATGTACACCAAGAGTAAGCCTTAATTTAAACTATAGACTCAGTGGTTATGTTGTGTCAAAGTAGGTTCATCATTTGCAAGAAATGAGCCATCCTGGTGATCAATGTTGAGAATGGGGGAGGCTGTGCATGTAGAGCGGAACAAGGCCTGTATGATAAATCCCTCTACCTTCTGCTCAATTTTACTGTGAACCGCAAATTGCTCTTAAAAATGAAGTGCATCTAAAAATGCAGTAGAGTTTTCTATTATCCAACTTGTCTCCACTAAGATGGAGCTGGTAATAATAGCTAATGATTATTGAATCTTTATGTACCAAGTCCTATTCCATTAACTGTATGGAAGAGGTAATACTCTAATCTGCACATTGCAGATGGGAAACCTGAGGTACAGGGAGTTTAGGTAATCTCCCCAAAGCCGCACAGTACTAAGTGACAGAGCACATTTTTTAATTTTATTTTATCTCATTTTGCATTTTCAATCAGAGCTAAATTAAGGTTGGGATTGGTTGCACTAGCAGCTTCTTTTTAGGAAATTCAAAAGCTTTGAAGAGAGAAAAGCAAGTCTGTTCCAGAGTCAAGTACATTGTTCTGAAACTGTGAAGATTTTTGTCTAAGAGAGCCCCTTGTCTTATCCATTTTCTGTTGATATCACTCAACACCACAGATATGGAACATATAAAGAAACGGAATGCATTTCTTACAGTTCTGGAAGATGGTAAATCCAAAATCAAGGCTGGGGTGAATCTAGACAAAGTCTTCTTGCTGGTGGGAATTCTGCAAATCCCAAGGTGTTGCAGGGCATCACAGGCTGAGACAGAACAGGGAATCCAGAGCGAGCTTGCATTTATAACAAAGCCACTCCCTTGAAAACCCATTAATCCATTAAGCCATGAATGGATTAATCCATTCACAAGGGCAGAGCCCTCGTGACCCATACTTCTTAATTGCCCCACCTAGAACCACCTCCTAATACCTTTTTACAGAGATTAAATTTCAACACGGGTGTTGGTAGGGACATTCAAACCATGGCAGCCCCCTCTCCAAGAGAAATGTGCCTAAGGTAGGAATTGGGAGTGAGGATATTCATACACAGCCTGTGTGTGGTATAGCCACCTTCACATTCATAACACATAAGCTGGCTACCCTGGCACATCCCTCTCTGATCTTCACCAGCATCCATGGTCCAAATTCACAGAAGCTGCACATTCTTGCTTTCACCCTTACACAGACACAACCAGGTTACACATTGTCACTCAAGCTGCATTTTCATAGCCCCTACCTTTTACTCCTACACACACACACACACACACACACACACAGTCCTAAATGATCATGTACAATCTTGTTGCTTATTCACACTTATGCTTCCACATGCATTTACAACCCCATGTATTCACATACTTATTCAATTTCATTCTCTCTCTCTCTCTCTCTCTCTCTCTCTCTCTCTCTCTCTCTCTCTTTCCCCATTTCTCCTCCCCAAATCCCCAGGGAATGGACAGTTATCTTCAGATAGCAGTTGGAGTAGGGGGAAGCCCAGAAGAGTCAGCCTCTAGGAGACCAGCCTTTTGGGTGCATTGAGGCTCAAAAGATAATCATTTCAAAGCAACAAGTGGTAGATACCACTCTGCGTTCAGCACTTCGCTGAGCACTCTACATGTATCTTCTTGTTTAAAATATACAACAACATTATGAAAGAGAATCATTAGCCCTTTATTATAGACTGAAAATTGGAGGCACAGAAAGGTTAGGTCACTTGCCTGAGGCCACCTAGCTAGTGAGAGAGATCGATGACCCCCAAGTGTCTAACCCATGATTTCATACTTTTATTTTCTAGTTCTTGAGGTATACCTAAAAAATGGAGAATAATTATATATATATATGGATATATAAAATATATATAAAATAAAATGGTAGAATAGAATATATACACATATGTATAACAGAATGATGTTCTGATGTTTGTATGTTATGAAATGATTGCCGCAGTCAAGCTAATTAACGTATCCATCATCTCATCACCTCATCTTACATAGTTAGCACTTTTTTGCTTGTGTGCTAAGAACACTAAAGACTCTCAGCAAATTTCGATTGTACAATACAGTATTATTAACTACAACCACTATGGTTATTCACACTTATTCTTCCAGAAAATATTTACCCCATTTAGCTGAACTCTATCATTTGAAGGACATTCCCCTCCCCCAGGCTCTCATGACTCCCACTTCATATCTGACTCCTTGAACTGGGCTTTTCCAGATCTGCATGTAAGTGAAAACTAGGTGTCTTATTGTGTCTGGTCCATCTCACTTAGCACAACGTCCTCCTGGCTCATTCGTATTGTTGAAGATGCAGCATTTTATTCTTTTTCATGGCTGAATAATAATCCATTATTACATATAACATCTTTTTTTATCATTCATCCATCCACAGACACACTGAGTCCATGTCTTGGCCATTGTAAGAAATGCTTCAATAAATATGGGAATGCAGGTGTCTCTTCAATCCACCGATTTCATTTCCTTTGGCTCTCTACCCAGAAGTGAGATTACTGGCTCGTATGGTAGTTCTATTTTTAATTTTTCTCTTTTCCATAATGGGCTATATCAATTTGCATTCCCAACAACAATGCAAAAATATTCCCTTCTCTCTGTACCCTTGCCAGCTTTTGCTTTTTTTCATTTTGACAGTATCCATGTTTACTGGAGTAATATAATAGCTCATTGTGATTTTGATTTGTATGTCTCTGATGATAAGTGATGTTGAGCACATTTTCATATACCTGTTGGCCATTTGTATACCATATTCTGAGAAATGACATTTTTTAATTACTATAAAATTCAGAGATATATGTACCAAATTGAATAGTGCAAAGGCTTACAGAGAAAAATAACAGATTCCTGTCAGACACTGCCCTCATCACCCGGGCTCATTGCTAAGGCCAACTATTTTAAATGTTTCCTGTTCTTGTTATTTTTTTCTTATTTCTCTTGATGGTTATCTCCACAAACCTAGATAACATACACATTCCTCTGTTTCTTGATTTATAGCTTTAGACGATATTTATTGACTTTTCTGTAAGACATGAGAATTAAGCTCATTTACACTCCCACCTCCTTCTCAATTCTGAGATGTGTGTGTTAGTTCTTCTACTGACTATCTGTATTTAAGTGTCTGTTTCTTTTTTCATCAACTATAGGCCACATTTCTTGACTTTCCTTCTACATAAAAGAATAAGTGTCAATGTCCCTAGCATTCCCCCACTCACCTCCACCCCACTCTGTGCCCACAATAGAGTTCTTTTATATTTACTTCTAGATCAAAATTTAATATTGACTTCTTTATCCATGGTTGACTAACAGATAGAAAACAAATTAACAACATTTACAGTATTAAAATTGCAGAAATTTTTCTTGTGGAAGCCACTAGTACACCAGAAATTCTTTCTCTGAAGCTAGTATCTCAACATCTGGGCCACTCAAAATTATACTGCTTCTGTCTCCAAGATCAAATGGATTCTATCTTCTCAGAGTATTCCCTTCATGAACATTCCATATTTGCATTCACTCCATATGTAAGCAATAAGTCTCTCATATAGGTTTTCTTTATCTTGCATTACTTGCCTTTATTATAGCTGCACATTTGTTTAAGTTCAAACCATACTCTCTATTTTATTAAATTTATTTCTGTCCAAGAGATTCTCCTACCGAAGTTTCTTCTTCCTACTCTTGGAAGATGCCTTTTGAGTTTGCCTTTTGAGTTTTGTCTTGCAAGGTGCCTTTTGAGTTTGAAGATCTCTTTGACTTTTCCTGTTACTATACTTCATTTTATTTTATTATTTTATTCATTTTATTTTATTTTCCTATTTTGTGGAAATTCGTCTTCATCTGACATCTTAAGAGATAATGGATTCGACATATATTGCAAAATTTCTAAATACTTTTGTATTGAAAAATAATTATTCTGCTCTGATACTTGATTCATACTTTAATGTGAAAGTATTTTAAAACATAACCTATGCATTTTTCTCTTTCCATAGTTACATTTTGTCCTGAAATTTTCTTCCCATTAAAACAAGATGTTCTGCCTAAGGTTTATTTTCCCTGTCAAAGTAGGATATGAAAAAAAGAAAATGCAATGAAAAAAAAATGTCAAATTCCTGGCTTTGGTTTTATGTCTATTTGAAACCCAATTTCAAAAAATTAGCTTTTTCTTTATATGCACACATACACATACAAACCCACACATACTCATGCACTATGGGTGCATTTAGACATAAACATATGTGCAATATTGCATGTACATATGCATATATGCACATACATATATACTATATATAAGTATACCACTATACACACACGTGCCACATATAAACAAGAGACAATTACAATGATCTGAAAGCAATATTTTCTATTATAAGAGCCAGGAAGTATTCACAGGTGCAGAAATCTTGTGTGTGGCTGCTCATTTCCTCTTCCACTGGCTTGAGTGCTCGGGCTCTGAGCGGCTGATAAATTGGAGCTGAGACCTTCAAGCAGCTTGTGGAGAGGCCATGCTGCCTTCCCATTCCACCTAAGTTTTTCACGGTAATGTACTGAGATTACATAGTCACAGGTGAGCTTCTCTGCCTCCTGCCCTGTTCCACTCATCATAGCCAGTCTCAGTGGATTTCTCTTGCTCTCCTTCTCTGTCACTTTCCTCGGGTCTTTAGGAAGAGCTGGAAGTGAGACCATGTGGAGACTGTTTACTTATCAGGAGATCAATCTAGCTCTTTCACAACTGCGGAAAGAAAAACCAAAACAAATATAATTTCAAAGTATCCATGTTAATCTTTATCTTATCTTTTAACTCTTTGGTTAAATTGCACATTAGTATTAACTACACGTGTGCAGTTAGTAGTAGTTCCAAGTAGAATATCTTATCTGTTAATCAAATTTTAGATTGGTTAGCGTGCAAATCTCTATGAATTACTTCTTACTAGGCACGAACAATTAATTCATAGTGACAGAAGGTAAGATCTATGTGGACAGTTTGGAAATCTGAATATTTAATCAAGTAAGATAAACAGATGAAGGGCAAGTTATTACACGTTATCCCATCAGTATGAAATTTTAAAAATATAGATGCAAGCTTGATATTTAGTATTACAGAATCTAAAAGTTGACAGCATAGACTGGACTTTGGAGAAGGCCATACAGCATTATATTAACGTGACTTTTGCAGAATTCACTTGCAATCCAGGATTGGTCACCACAGAGAAATATTTCTTCCTTGAATAATAACAAACTGATATTAAGAACTAGGCCCTCCTTACTGTTAAACTAGGCTTTTCCTCCTCTGATCTAGTTTCTCTCGTTTTGCCCATTTTGCAGATGAGGACCCTGAAGCATAGATAGAGCTCAGTAACTTGTTTAAAGTTCCACAGCCAATAAAAGGGAGATTTTTGCTTTATGTCCAACAACTGAAACGCTGAGTTGTATGTGAAGGACTTGAAATGTAATCATCACAGGGAAGAGTTGTGTTAGTAGACGAGACACAGTTTGAGACCAGGAGCTACCCTTTCTCCTATTTGTTAATTCCAGCTGTTCTGAGTTGCTGAGAGCCATTTGGAAGGATGCTCCTGGCCTTGGCTTTGATTCTTCTATACACATGCATGGTGTTTCATCTCCCAACTTCTTTGAGGACAATGCTATAATGTGCATCAACTTGAGACAGCCTGGGCCAGTGACAAGTTTCCCATTAGGTCCCTGAGTCAATAATAACTGCATGCCAAACACTAAAAGATGTTTTGGAAAGGGACTGTTAGCGGTGAGGCATGGTTTGCTGAAACAAACACTTCATAATTGACTATGGCACAGAATTCGAGGGTCTACTCAAAGCTCCCTGTCAAGATATCCTTGGCTCATCCAGCACCAGGTGTGAGCTACTACACCCAACCAAGATGGCTGGATTCTAAAGATTGTCTCTGTCAGGGGTTACTTTCTGTGTTCCTTGGCTCCTAGGTTAGGAATATTAGCTCTATTTAGGAAACACACAGACACTAAGTGTACATATTAAATAAAACAAACAAACAAACAAAAAAACTCCGGAGAAGAAAAAAACCTAGACTTACTTTTTTTTTAATATGTATTTTTTAGTTCTCAGTGGACACAACATCTTTATTTTAGTTTTATGTGGTGCTGAGGATTGAACCTAACGCCCCACGCATGCCAAGCGAGCGTGCTACCGCTTGAGCCATATCCCCAGCCCCCTAGACTTACTTTTTACAAAACAAAATTTACTGCTGAAACCATTTTCAGCTCTACCTATCAGTTTGCCAAACCTTGCATTAGTTAGTACAAAGTTTGAGTTAGTTAGTGCAATTGATATAAAATCATTACTTGGAGAAAGCACATAATTATACGGAATGGGCAATATACAGAATATACTTAAAGCAAAATTAATTTATATGTGTGTGTACACACACACACAAACACACACACATATTATGGCTGTTAGAAAAACTCAAATCCTAAGACCACAGTAGGGATAACAATACCTTTCAAGATGATCTGCAACTGCATTATCCTAGATAAATATTGAAAGTGAGTAAAAATGCCCCAAATGTCTAGCATTATCCTGACCAGTCCAGCCTCTTCCAAAATTTATCCTTTATTTGTGAAGAGTCAGAATACCTATTTTAATATTAAGTTAAATACACTCCACTTTTTAAAAGTAGTTACACATAAATCTTGCCTTGCTAAAGACATACTATGCTCTTTACAGACAAGCACTATAATTTTTACTCTCCTTCATAGTGAATACAGGGTCTACAGTTGATGTATTTTTAAAAAAATGCTTGTTTAGCTGAAATAAACAGAGGAGTCTGTGTTCCCTCTATGATCTGAACCAGAGAGAGAAAATTACACTGAATACTGGAGACATCAGTTTTAGGCTGTCTCCTGGTAGTTCTCTGAGAAAGGTTTAAGAAATGAAGCCTCTCACATATTCTTAATGGCTTTAAAAACCAAATGATCAAAATTCTTTTTCAAAGTGAGAGCAATGATGGAAATTTTGTCTTAGATCATTCTAAGAGAATGCTTAGAAAGACAGAGAAAACGTAGACCACACACACACACACACACACACCCCACATACACACAGAGATTTAAAACACCAAATAAACACGTCACAATATTTACATTCCTGTTACTCTCTAGGCATACAGTATAACAACTATTTACCTGACATTTATATTATATTGGATATCATAAGTAGTCTAGAGATTAAAAGACACAAGAGAATATGCATAAATTACATGCAAATACTATGCTATTGATATAAAGGACTTCAGCATCTTGAGGTTCTGCTATCCTTGGGGAAGTCCTGAAACCAACCCTAGTGTCTGCCAAAGGATGACTCTATATGAAGTGAGGGGTATGTTAATTCTACAATGTGTGTGTTTGTGTGTGTGTGTGTGTATCAAAGCATATTCTACCTAATAAATATATACAATTATTATTGGGCAATAAAATGCAAAATTTAAAAAAATGTCTAAATATATACATTTAGACTTCAATAACTTATATAGATTTTTTTCCTTGTAGTGCAAGATTTAACCATACTGCTACTGCTACTTCTATAGTCAAAGAGTGAAATCTTTCAGATGCTTTTTCAGGATGTGGATGCTGCAACATGAGCTACTAAGCCAACAACTTGATCCTTGTACCCAGTTCAACAAGATTCATCATGCCTGCCTGGTGGACATCATGCAGTTCAGATTTGCGTAACACTTGATTAGAACAAATGACTATTCTTTCCCTTTGCATCTCGTGATGCAGTTAATTATCACTTCTTGGAACATTTTCTCCCTCAGCACTAAAAAAGGATTCAAGTGATTTTATTAAATCAGAGAAGGCCAAAATGATTATTATCCTTCAAATTGGGAGGCTTTCTTATTGATTTTTAAAAAGAAAAATGTAGAGGAATAAAAATGTTAACATTCTTATGTATATTGCTAACATCTAACTGATACATTAAATCATATCCTGTTCTCCAGATAAATGACTTAGAAGTCATCAGCTGTCCACATTGTCAGTACATATTTATCTCCTCACCTGAAGTCAATGAAGAAAACTACTCTGTATTGTCCATACACATGGTAACAGGTCCCCAGGAATATTGACCAAGTTTTGCAGTTCACATGAGAGAGAGAAAAATGCAGTGAAAATTAGAGTTTCCCTTAATTACTTTCAGTTCTTCCCCTGGTAGAATTGTACTCCTGACTCTCTATGGGCTGCGTGAGGCCATATAATTGTTCTAACCTACAAGTTGTGAATAGAATTCATTTGTCACTTCCTGGCCAAATGGTAATTGCTAATGCAAGACTCCAGATTTCTCTCAGTGATCCACAGCTGGCAACTTTCAAGAAGGTGACAGCTTCCTTAACCTGGTTTCTGGGCAACAAAAATAAGCAGAGCCATGCTAACCTGCCTGGGCAGACAGCACATCTGAGAAGTAAACAGCAGGTCTGAGACTAGACTGCTGCTCCCTGCACTGAGGTCTCCTCTAGGAACTGGTTACTGTGGCAGAGCTCAGTCTACCCTAACCAATGCATGACTGCCCTAGGACACTGCGAGGCTGCATCCCAGGTCTAACCTGACGCAGGTGAGAAGAGTAGCACTGGGACTTCCAGAAGCAGTTCTGTGTGTGTGTGTGTGTGTGTGTGTGTGTGTGGCAGTGGGGGAGGGGCTTCCATCCAGCCACCTCTGCCCATCCAAAGGGAGCTTTTAAGCCCCTTGGCTAACAGGGCCTGAGCTTGGCTTTAATTATGAAAGTAAACATCTTACTGCTTATTACAAGAGCAGCCCAAGTGAAGCAGAGGAGTTTCTTTCACAAAGAACATATCTGCAAGGACTGGGCAGAAGTGTTTTTTCCCTTTTTACCAATATGGTTTGGTAGCTGCTCATCCTTTCATTCACAAAGGAAAGAAACCCAGTGATTAAAGTCTCTCATTCCCTCATTTCTAATTCTATCATTTCTCTGAAGAGAGAGAGAGAAAAAGACCCTATCCCTCTCTCTACAAATAGGACTCCAACTAAACTACTTCAAACAGTTGACAACCATAAAAATACATGGAGAAAGATTTCACAATGCTTCTTGGCACGCTATTTAACAATTTTGATAGCCAGTAAACTCTTCTTAATGTCTGACTTAAATCTCTTCTGCTATGATTTGAAGCCATTTACTTTTATACTGGATTTCATGCAATTTAAAGGTGCTCTAAATACTATCTGAATCTAATAATTCTATGCTATTCTTAAAAGGCTGTAAAGAGATTTACAAAATTGTGCAAGACACTTTTTAAATGAATAATGAAGGAACGGTGAAAGAGTAAAAAGAGAACTCAGAAGCATGGGTTGAATGATCCCATAAAGGTACTGCGTTGAATGTACTTATTGGAGGTGAAGCAGAAATAAGGCTGACATTTTTGGCAACTCATGTGGCAAAGAGACTTCTGAGGCCTTACTTCATGTGAAGAGGTCTTAGAAGTCAGTGTAAATGTTTTTTTACATGGAATCTACACATCATGTCAGGCAGGGGAAGTGTGTGGTCTTGGATCAACCTGGTCTCAGATCACATCTAACTTTCTGTGGTATAGCCCTTAGCACAACCTCCCACCCCCCTCCCCGAAAACATATAATAAAGAAATTTGTAGAAGGAAGAGAAACATATATACACACCTCAACTGTTAAGGGGGCTGTGTTCAGAGCAGAGGTTTGCTTAGAGCCCAAATAGCTTACACCCTCTTACCAACTCATGGGCTACACCGCCCCTCCTTCTTTCTGCAGTTCAGAGACTGATTACAGGGTTATTGTTCCTCCAATCTGATTTATAAGTCAACCAGAAAACAAGACAAATGAAACAAAATGCAGAACATACACTGAAACCTCAATCAAACCTGTGTGACTCCTCAAAATCATGTCACGTCATCTCTTCCCCACAATTTGAAGGGAAAAAAAAAGGTACCTTTGATATGCTCAGTGTTCATGCGAGGCTGCATCCCAGGTCTAACCTGACGCAGGTGAGAAGAGTAGCACTGGGACTTATTCTATCAATAAAAAAACTTGAATGAATGTAAGTTGGGGACTACTCCCTTTAGTCTCTTTACCCATAATACACTTTCTAGAATACTCATTTTCAGACTAAATGTCAGTCAGTGAGTGAAAATGACATCCATTTGCATGGAAACTTGTGTTGTTTTTTTTTTTAATTATGGATCCTATATCATACTATGTTGTTATGAACTGTATGTCTTATCCAAGACACCCAAAGAGAGCTCTGGTTATATAGTAAATTCCGTTGTAAGCGGCATTTGTAAAACATAGTTTACAAATTATTGAAAACAATCCATTTGGAAAAAATTCAACTGCCATTCTGTTTGAAGATGGAGCACTCAAACTAAAGTTAAATCTAAACTCAATCCAAACATCCTTTAATAGAGTACAGTGCTTCACCCAAGTCAATCAACTTCTTTTTGAGTTGCCACAGATCAGGGAAAAACATGAAATACTGACCAGGCAAGTGAAAACAGGACCTTCCCCTGTCCCTGGTGTGAAAGATGATACAACTGGAAGTTAGCAATATGTTGATGGCACTGTCTTCATTCAGGGTCTGCCAGATGCAAACCCTGAGACAAGGATTTAAATGCATATCTTTTATTTCAGAAGTAATCCCACCAGTAACTCAGTCTGAGAGAGGAATCAGATGGGTAAGATGGAAAGTCAATAATAAAAAATAAATTGAAGGTAGCTGTTATGGGCTGATCCTGGGGAAGACACCAGGTTTGTCCCTTTGAAAGGCAGACAAGCTGAGTACTTATTTGTAGACTCTCTTTTCTCACTTCTTGAGGTTGTGATTGCCCCTCAGGCTCCCCAGGAAGACATAGGCAGCTGCCAACTTTGGAGTGAGCCCAGGGTGTGGATATGGAATGATACCCACAACCTTCCCTCCATGCACTATACTGGTCTGAGTATATCAAAGGGTAGTTGTTCCAGGTTCCTCAGAAATAAAAACTCCACATGATTTTTGGGGGCACCAAAAGAAAGCAATCTCTATTTGACAGTGTCAACCTCTTCTCATTCACTCCTTCATTATTGCAATTGAAAAGTCTCTTCTTATAAAAATAAATACAGTTTAATTTTGATCTAAGTATTCTCATAAACACTCTCAAAATTGAATGGAAAATGTTCTATGCTGGCTATTTCCTCCTATGTCCCAAGTGTTTGCTGATAGATGCAGGTGGATGGGGGGAGAGGCTTCTGTGCCTGAGGCATGGAAGATGATAAGCATGCCCCCCAAGGACCTTGGGAGTATAAGCACCTCTTTTGTGACTCCTATTTTTTAATTTTGAGGATGCATGTACATCCTTATATTGTGATTCCACTCTCTGAGGTTTACTCTTCCCTACTATGTAAAACAGAATTAGGGCTTATAAAGGTATTTATGATATATTTACATGGAACTTTCGTGTTTAGTCAGGTAAAACAAGAGGACCTTGTGATCTCCATATGAAGCCTGAAGGATAAATTACGTAGGTAGGAAAACTACCTTACAGTTACAGAAACAGACACTGAAATCAGGCAAAATCCTGTGGTGAGGATAGTAACTACTCACCAGCAATTCCCACAACTATTGAAGAGAGAAATCATGTCAATTTTCACACAGATTTTTCTAAGGACTAGAAAATAAGAGAACAGCAACCAACTCACTGTATGAAAGCAGCATAAATTTCATATCAAACATGACAAGCATATTCCAACAAGGAAAATTTACAGACTAAAAATGTACATTTGCACGAAAATGGATATAAAGATTTTGAACACCATATTAAGACGTTAGTGTATGATATGAAAAGTGTTATACCTGTGCTACATGCACAATATGCTTTCTTCTTCTTTGCTCTTCCATGTGTAGATTTGTTATTATATCGATAAGCTACTGAGGGATTAATGAATTGGAGTTTCCTCAATCAAAAGAAACAAGACCCATCAATTAAATTTCCTATACCTAGTTATTTTTATTCATTTGAAAATATTACAATTCATGCCCTCTGTTTTGACTTCTCCAATATATTCCTATAACATATTCTTGACTAAGGAAAACTGTTTAAAGGATATTTCCAATATTGACCACCTTCTCTCTAGCTAGTTCATGCAATAAAGCCACAGAGATCAGACCGTTTGCTAATGAATGATACACCTGACACCAGACCCACACACTTTTGCTTTTCACTTCAATAAACGTGTCAAATAATTTAGGTTCCTTTTATTATATACAGCACAATCTGTGGCAATTGAAATATTCTTTCTATGTTCAGACCAAATTTCTCAAATGCTCATTCAATTACTCTGTTGATTTTCATATATTGATTAGTTTGAGTCTGTTACGTCTGTCTTGTTTTTTTTTTTATTTTTTGTTTGTTTTGTTTTTTAAAACATTTATTTTTCAGTTGCAGTTGGACATGATACCTTTATTTTATTTATTTTTATGTGGTGCTGAGGGTAGAACCCAGGTCCTTGCACGTGCCAGGTGAGCTCTCTAACGCTGAGCCACAACCCTAGCCCCTGTCTGCCTTGTCTTTGACAAAGCTCCCAGGAACCACTTCTCCTTTCCTTTGGCCAGGCCCACCCCAACCTAGCCCACCAGCCAGGTAGACCAGATGTCTGATTTTCCTGCTTCTTGATGACTTACAAGTTGAGAAAGAGCAATTTGGTTGAAAGACTAGCCTCCAGTTAAGCATTAATGTTACAGAAGCTCGGCTATCCCTCTTTCTCTCACTGCCTCATAAAAACACTTTGATCCTCAGTAATTAGTTTGTGATTGTTAAATATGTTGTAGATGTTTTAAAATACAGAGAACAACTTTTTTCAGCAGTAGGAAGGAAGTAGCATGCTGAATTAGCTGAAATTTTCTAATGGTTCATGAAAATGCCACATTCACACATTGAGATGGATGAAATGATATAGAATATTTTGTTAGCTAATTAGAAGAAATTTTACAGACTTTCCTCAGGGGAACTGTGCAGACTTGATATGCCCCAATCACACATTCCTGCTTTTTATTATCCATGATCAAAAACTCCGAAGAAAAATTTGTTACCAAAGAAAAAGGTTTTGTTTTATTTTATGTATAAGTGACTTATGTATGTTGTGCTCTTGACCATTAGCCTATTATTGTGAGACTTTTATTTATAAACACATGTATGATTTTTAGATGGTTATGGAAAATTCAGTAAGCTATGAGATATGCAAATACTTTTGTTCTGTAATTCAATTCTTATCAATTTATTTAATGGGTTGTCATAAGAGATAAGCCCTGCCTATATCAGGTAGCATAGATAATATGCTACTCATCTCTACTGATATACTGGCTATAAATCTCAGTCACATCATAGAAATTTCAACACTAAAGACATACAAAAACAATTCATAATGTATATGATATCTCTTTACACAGAAACACTCGTGATATCATGACAAGCACAGAGAATGAGATTTATTTTTATGTTTGAGGAAACTACAGAGAATTCTAAAACATAGGTCACACTTATTTCTCCAAGACCAAAACAAATCTACAGAGAATGTTTGTAAAGCAGTTTTTTAAATAAAGTAATTCCATTTCTATGAAGCTGCCTATTCTAAATAAATCTAAAATTTGACATACTCCCATTAAAAATACCAACAGGATGAAGTGTTTTTGAATAAAAGGAGTTCATGAAAAAAAATTTTAAAAAACAGAATATCAAGAAAAATTTTGGAGAGAAAAGAAAAGAAGTAATAAAGCGTGAATACTTCCAGAAAATGAGCATAAAATAAAACCATGGTAATTAAATTAATGTGGTTATGATGTAAGAAAAACTAGTCATGGATCTAAAACTCAGGCATAGACCCAAAAATGCCTTGAAATGCTGTATATAAGACTTATCTAATATCGAAAGAGAAAAATAAAGAGTATTCACCAAGAAACACTGCAACAAGTAAAAAAAATATCCATAAGTGGCCAAGTGGTGGGGTTCGGGCGGGTGAGGGATGTGACACTCACACAAATACCAACATGAGATACATGGGTCATTTAAACAGTGAAAATCAAAAAGTACAATGAGAAACTTTGGTAGAATATTTTATAATCTTAGAAAATTGAAGGCCTTTAGAAGTCTGAAACAAATTCACAAGAAAAAGAAACGGGTAAATGTGAGAACATAAAAATGAAGTGTCAACGTCAAAAATCATCATAAGCAAAAACGAAAGGCAAAGGACAAGCTAGAAAAATATATTAAACTCACAACATAAAGAAAAAAAATTAACTTTCCTAGGATAAGAAGAAATTCTATAAGCTGATGGGAAAGTGGGTAGAGTATATAAAGAGTTGACAAAAGATGAGATTCAAATGGTTCTCAAACATGAAAAGATTCTTAATTTCATGGTGAGTGAAATACAAATAAAAGCTACATAGAAATTCAATATTTCACCCAGATTAACAAAGATCCAAATGTTGGACTCTGGAAGAATTGCTCAAATTGTTTGATAGTGCAGAATTCAGCAAGTCTATGCAGGAACTGATGTTTGGTGAGAATGGGCCTGGTCCAAGGGTCTGGAGATTGTCCATACCAGTGCTAATTAGAGCTAACATTTTCACTGACCCCCAAATCCCACTTTTAGAAATTCATCTTACAGATAGATACAGGAAATGGAATACATCAAGGTTATTCATGGAAACACTGGCTGAAGTAGCAAAATATTGAAAATAATATAAATGTCCATCAAGAGGAAATGCTTTTATTTCTATTGGTGCATTAAAATTACACAGAAGATAATCCTAGCATTTCGGGAGGCCAAGGCAGGAGGATTTCAAGTTCAAAGCCAGTCTCAGCAATGGTGAGGCACTTAGCAACTCAGTGAGACCCTGTCTCTAAATAAAATGCAAACTAGGGCTGGATATGTGGCTCAGTGGTTGAGTGCCCCTGAGTTCAATACCTAGTGCAAAAAAAAAAAAAATTACACAGAAAAGTGGGATTTCTTGCTACACAATTTTACATGAACACTACATAGAGCAATATGATTTGGCCAATACTCCTCCTTCCCACTTTCCTTCCCAACCTCTTCCTTTATTTTATTGGTTTCCCTTTTATTTTCATGAAATGTTTCAATGAATTGTTTTATAATAGAAAATGGGATACATTACAGCCATTTGAAGGGAAAAGAGAAAAAAAAAACTCTTTATATTCAGAGAAAGTGCAAGAAATACTGTAAAATGGAAGAAGAGGAAAATTAGCAAGGTTCACAGTAGCATGTATAGAATGCATTTACCTTGTTTAAGAAAGAGAAGATATGGGCTGGGGATGTGGCTCAAGCGGTAGCACGCTCGCCTGGCATGAGTGCGGCCCGGGTTCGATCCTCAACACCACATACGAACAAAGATGTTGTGTCTGCCGAAAAACTAAAAAATAAATATTAAAATTCTCTCTCTCTCTCTCTCTCTCTCTCTCTCTCTCTCTCAAAAGAAAGAGAAGATAGAATAAAGTGTGTGTATGTGTGTACACTCATGTGCACACATGTGTTTTGTGGAGGCACACAGATAAAAATTAATGGTGCCAGTTGGATTTTCTGGATCCATCCCAGCTAAGTAGCTGCTGGGCTGTGACTGAAAATGTTCACTGTAGCATTTTCTACTGTTCACATTTCCAAGCATGTAAATGCACACTAATTCAACAGTAAGCACTCTTTAAATACGCTAGTTTTTTTTATAGCCAATTAATTCTCCTATTATTAAAGTTCTGAACTCCTAAACTGTCTACTGAAGGTCTCCCACGTACCAGACATTGCTCCAGATTTCAGGGTCACCAAGCAGAAGACAAGCCAGGTTCCTCATACTCCAGGTTATAACATCTCCCTGGTTTCCCTACCTCACCCCACCCAGTGGCTGCTCCTTGGTGGGTTCTAGCTCCTCTACCTGATAAATGCAGCAGTACTTGGAATCCACGCCTCGGTGCTTTGTTCTGCTCTGTGATTTCATCTGATCTCAGTGCTTTAACCCCCATATCATAAGTCCAATTCCAGACTCTTACACCACTTGCCAGCTCCATTTTGATGTTGTATTTGTTTGCTACACCTGCCAGAACAACTCACCTCAACCTTGGCCACATAAACAACAGTCTTGTTGTCTTGTCTTAAAGTTCTGGAACCAGAAGTCTGAGATGGAGATGTAATTGGGGTTGGTTCCTCCTAAGGGTTCTGATGGAGACTCTCCACTACTGTCTGATGGTTTTCTGGTACCACTCACATTTCTTGGCCTATAGAAACATTACCCTGGCCTCTGCCCTCAACTTCACATTCTACTCTCTGTGTGTGTGTGTCTATGCCCATATGTCCCCTGTTGGATTGGGTCCCATCACTTCATTATGACCTCTTCTTAACTAATCACATCTGCAGTCCCCTGTTTCCAAACAAGGCTACAATCTGAGGTACTAGCATATTATGAATTCGGCCAACTGCTGCCCTTTCCTCAGCCCTGAACATTTCTCCACCCTTAGGTTTCCACCTCTCAATGAAGGCAATTCTGCTCTGCAAGGCTGAAACAAACCTTACAGCCAGCTCTGACTCTTCTTCTAAAGGTAAAAAGGAACAGATGTTTAGGTACATTAAAATACCTGAGTGATCACTGTATCATTGATTCCATTTTAATTCCACTCTAAAAATATGTTTGGGCTGCAATAAAAGCCCTGCCCAAACATGAGCAGGCTTCAAATTCAATCTGCTATCTTATGGATAGGTAGTCCTGTGGTCCTCGCTTTATAGCTTATAAAATAACTTGGGCGTAAGTTATATCTTTTAAAAATTGTTTCACTCTAGCAAATATTTACAAGTGGGCACACTCGTGGGCACAGGGAATACAAATGGGGGAAAAAATCAGACATGGCTCCTTTCTTCAGAGAGCTGTGTTATGGTGCTAAAACACTGAGCAGTCTTTTAAAAATCATGTCCCTCTGAATGTTTGGACATGGAATCTGTCTGTGTGGCAGAAGGAGGTCAAAAAAAGAAGAAAAGTTAATAATTCTATACAGACCCGTCATTAACACCAAGGGCTCACTACAGTAAAGTGATTTGAAAACTCAGGAAAAGTCAAAAGCTGACTTCTCTCACCAGTAAGTACCATGCAGGATGGAACACACCCCCATGGTGACGTGAAAACCAGAGGGAAGAACAGGGAGCCACAGGTGCATAGAATGGGACAAACAAGCCATTGGACAGAAGGTGTCTGACAGAGAGAGCCACTTGGATCCTCCGCTCCATGGGGGATGGGGAGGAGAGAAAGGACCCGTTTTGATCTGGAAGATGGAATGATAGTGGTAGTTGAGAATGGAGAGTCTCTCTTCACCATCAAAGAGAGATAAAGGGAAGAAGATTGATTGTCGAGTTCTCGCATTTGTTTCCTCAAGCTGTGAGAAAACTATGGAGTTCTAAGCACACTCAGACCTTCGAGAATGGCCTCTGCAGCAAGTTACACAAGTGAGCAGAGACGGAGAGGTGCCTCAGTGACACCGCCCCAGCCAGGGGTCTCTGTGCCCGTCTGCTGACTTCTCAAGTCTACTCCATACCGAACTTTTGATGCTAACTATTAACAACAAAAATATATAGCAAATTCTATACTTTCCAAGTCCTCCTGCATATACAATCTTAGTTAGGGCTTTCCAACTCCCTTTTTTTTTATATGAAGATATGAATGTTGAATATCTTTTGGTAGATAATCCCTGGAGACCCAGGTGTGAAGTTTAAAGGGCTACCCAATCTCGATTAGATTAACTAGTAAATATCAGGACCAAATGTGAGTGCCTTCCTTTCTCCAGCATTGGACCAATGTCAGGGGCCACCCTCCTTGACTCTGTAATTCTATTAGGGCCAGGCTTGGTGCTTTTTATGTCCTTTTATTTTAAACTAGGGTGATGTTAGGAGGCCTGGGGGTTGGCAAGGAAAGGAGGAGGGACTCTTTTTTTTTTTTTACTAACCCTGTACTTCAGTTGTTATCCATTAGGCATATTTAGGTCGATCCCTTCCCAATCTCTGATCACTCTTGTCTGTCTGGCCCCAGAGCCATCCCAAAGCTCATTAAAGCAAAGGTAACAGGAGGCTCAGCCCAGCCTTTCAAAGGCTAATAATTTCAAACATACAGGAAGTGGAATCTCATTTGATTTTGTAACCTAGCTTGGATTATTTTCTTAATACCTCTGCTGTTTTCTTTCTTTTTTTCCCCCTCCTCTTTGCAGTTAGTCATTCATGCTTCTGTGTTTAAATTACATGAATTAAGAATTATTTGGCTGCATTCCATTCTGGAAAGCCTGTGGCAGGGCATCATTTAAAAGCATATATTAGGACCGGTGCCATGATCTGCAAACATGCCTGACGGTTTGGTTCAGGCTTTTTCATGTTGCAGCTTACAAGGTTAATTGCTTTGAAGAGTGCAGTGCACTGAGGAAATGCCCAGTGGGCTGGATCATGCGCCCAGGGGAGAGCTTCCCTACAAACAATCCAGAGGAAACCACCAGGACGAGAGAGAATTTAAGAACTGGGGCATTGGATATAGCAAATAATAACAATAAGGAAACAACTTACTTGGTCTCCTTTATAACTTTAGCCTTAGGACTTATTTCCTGAATAGCAGTATGCAAGTATTCAATAGGTCCACAGACTGTCAGGAATTCCCTCTAAGTCCAAAACTGTGAAAAAGAAAAAAAAAATACCACAAGCAACACAGGATGTCCCTTTAGTTAGTGGAATCCTGCATTTTCTGAAGCAACATGACTTTAAGAATGCTAGGAAGATGCCTGTAATCCCAGCAACTCAGGAGGCTGAGGCAGGTGAATTGCAGGTTCGGCAACCTTCAGCAACTTAGTGAGGCCCTGAGCAATTTAGCAAGACCCTATCTCAAAATAAAAAGTAAAGGGCTGGGATGTGGCTCAGTGGTTAAACCCCCTGGGTTCAATCCCCTGGTGTCAAAAAAAAAAAGTAGGAAGGGATCACCTGTTTCTTACAGTTTTAAATTATGTTTGCATAATGCTCCCAGCTGCAGAATAGAAGAATTTGATGAGTCCCATCAAATTTGAGTTTGTTAGTATTTATAAGTAGCTGGAGAATATCCAGTGGATATGGTAACAGAGAGCATTAAATAGTCCATATATGAAGGGCATAAATGCCTAATGAGCAATTCAATGGAAAAGATTTTCAGGATTAGCAAAACAAACACTTTTCCCTATCTTGTTTTCAAGGTCATCCCACTACAGAATTCCGGTGCTACCTTCAATGCGATATTGAGTATCATTTTTTTTATTTGGAGTTATTTCATTTTCAAGACAGATTTCCGAGATGATTGGAGTTCAAGTCACAGTGAAAGTGGGAGCTATAAGGTTTTCTGACACCCCTCACCTCAAGTCTGAAGGTGGAATCTCTGTCCCATGAGACATTAATGGCCCCAGAACTTGTTGACCCACCTGGGACACAAACCCTTTATAACAAATCAGCTCTGTTGTGTTAGCCATGAGCCTCTCATGGGGTTTCCATGAGAGCACAGCTTAGAATACCTTGACTGGTATGACACCACGGTGTGATTAATTGAGATACTGTGACAGTTTGGAATAAGATTCAATTAAATTAGACAGATTAGATATCACTTTGGGGATAGCCTTACTGCACTATAGAAACGACATCTGTGCTAATTGTAAGAGAGCAATGTAAACATAAACCCTTTTCTCACCTTTCAAATGCCCAATCCTTCTCTTTCCTGTCTCATCCCTTTTGCTCTCTGCTGTCTGTCCCCTCTGTGTGACAGTCTCCCTTCCCATCTCACCAAACAACTACTTAACCAGAAATTTTGTCTTTTGGAATTACCCCCATTCCCTCCAAACCCCTGTCCTTCTTGGTATAGGGTCCATTTCCCCCTCCTTCCTGGTCATTCACCATGCTTCCTCACCAGTGGTAGAAGAGAGATGGGGAGTACCCTGCTGAATGAAGAGTAAGGCCAAATGTCCTTTTTCACAAGAATCTGATCAGAGGACTGACCCAAGTTTAAAGCTTCAGGCACAGAAATACGGTGTCACTATGAGAAATTTTTCAGGGAGTCAGGTCATACAATTCTTGTTTTCCACATCAACCAATGAACGCTATGGGGTCCAATATTGTCCATTGTCAAGGAATAAAAATCTCCTGTAGTACTAAAATGAATTTGATAAAACAATTCAGATTTGTGTTTGGCTAACCGACTACCTGGCACATAACAGGTGCTCAGGAAACATTAAATGATTGGATGAGTTTCTATTCCAGTGTTTGCTTATAGCCTTTCATCCTCATCTGAGGTACAATATCTCTAAGGACACTTTGTTTAGATGTCCGTTGAAATGGTCATACCAAGCATACAGTAGGTACTCTTTGAATGATTTTTGACTTTAACCAAAGCCCTTTCCATCTTTTTGTATATCCTGCCTATAATAAATCCCATAGAATTTTATCCTCAGTGTGACACCATTAACATGGGGGAAGATAGCAGGAAATGACTATTCTGTAAATAACTGTCCCTGCCACACTCTGAGTCTTGAATTTATCAACATTTTTGTAACGACTATGGCTGGAATACTTTTGTTATCATTTATTGTTGGCAAGATAATATCAGATGCTTCATGATAACACTTAAAATATTAGAAGAAATGACTCTCCATCACTCTTTAGAGACTATATAAAAACCCAATGGCATTACCATTATTAATCATTTACATCTAATAGATAAATCTAATGGAAAATATACAGTAGGGGAAAAAAGAGAAGCCATTTTGCTTAAATATCACACAGATAAAATTCTCTTTTCAAAGAACTTTGAGATTGAATGATAGTTATTCAGTGGAACTTGAAAAAGTGCTTTCTTTTAATTGTTCACACCTTTATAAAGAGAGATAAGAGATGTCTGTACAGGGATGAAAGTGGGGGGTGGTAATAATTTCTGTGGAACTCAACTCTGTTTCATTTTCAAGAGAAATACTCAGCCAGGCAGACACCAGCGAGAAAGAAGGCTGCCCCTTCTTGCCCTGTAAACAAACGTACTCAAAGCAAGGGATTTTCTGAACCCATAGCAGGCTCTGGCTCTGCAAATCCCACCCGCATCGAGGGAGGGGATTCCTGAGGGGAGGCATCCTGAGGCACTGCAAGATGCCTCTCCCAATGCCCATTGTCTTTGTGTCTGCACTTGCAAATGCACATTAACTCCCAGGATCTGCCATTACTTACCTGTAAAACCACCCTTCCAGATGAGCAGGTACCTCGCTGCTCCTCCCCTCCAGGTGACAACATTAACATTAGGGAGCAAGCCATCGAACCACATCTAACACCCACTCCTGCAAAGGAGGAAACTGAGACCCAGAAAACTTCCAGCAACAGAGCTTCTCAGGAGAAGGAGCTGGCATTAGCACTTGTCTTCTTTATGCCCCCATTCCTTTCCAGAAAGCCTTCTTCCTTTTAGGGTAATCACCCCAGTTCATCGTTGACTGCGTGTGTCTTACAAGAGTACCGCTTTTCCTTGAGGGCACTGAGAACTCTCTGACCTGTACTTTACCATCCTCTCAAGATTTCATTAGACCAGGTTGACAACTATAACCTTGAAATCTCCAGCTTGGCAAAACCTAGGTAAAAAAAAAAAAACAACAAAAAAACCACCAATGGCTATGCCTCCTTTGACAGAGGAACCAGGCACAAAGCATATAAGGTTTTTTAATGCCCATTTTAAAAGCTGTTTCATTTTATGTGGCACATTCTTGGCTCTGAAAAGAAAGCACAGCAGCCCACGAAGCCAGGTTGGAGGCTGTCTGGTGCAGTGGTATGCAGGATTCTCCAGTGCAAGAATAAGCTCCAACAGCAGAAATCTGCAAGGATGGAAGGTGGGGTCGCTTCAGAAAAGCACGGCTCACAGTCTCCATTCCATCCCACTTTGCACCAGAGTCAAGGTGTGTGTGAGTCCATCAGAGGTTGTAGCCTTGGGATCCTGCAGATCCCAAGACAGCCTTGAGATACCTGCAACCTTCTCAATGAGAAGTGGCCTGGGAGGGCTACAGTTAATGCCTTTTAATGCCACTTCACCTCCCGAGCAGGCCAGGAAAATGTTCACATAGCAGGGTGGAGCACAGAGGAGGCATGGAAATTCTACCTAAGTATGAAAGCACTTTGCAGCAAGCTGTCTGCTTGCCACCCCAGGACATGGCCGAGAGACTGGCCCTCCCCTTGCACCTTCAACATAAACAGCCTCACAACCTTCTATTATCTGTCCAGGTGTGCTTTTTGCTCATTTGGCCTCTCTCCTGGGGGTTCTGTGCCCTCTAATTCTGTTCCCATTAGTCCAACTGCTCTCTGCCTCTCATCCCTCCTATAAATTGCTATCCCTTTCTCTATCTGTTACTGGGGTCCAGTGCTGAAAAACATCACAAGACTAGTTACACAAATAATTGTGTGTGTGTGTGTCTGTGGATGAGAGAGAGAGAGAGAGAGAGAGAGAGAGAGAGAGAGAGAGAGAGAGATTGCTTAATATTTTAAATAATACTTCTTGAGGAATGAAGAATCACTCCACTTGGCTCCCCTGCTACAGCAGTAACTTGTCCCCAAATTCCCAAAATCTGAGATATTTGCACCTCCTGAACCTGGCAGGCCAAGTCCCATTCTAAAGCAATGCCCAGTATCTGGGTAGACAGCATATAGCACACTTATGGAGTGGGGTGGGGAAATGCCCCATCTCCCTTCCTGAGTCTGAGGGTTAAAGCCAAGTGTCAATCTAGTTAGGAAGCTTAGAAGGGAAGAGTCCCCTTCCCCACCTCACCTCACAAAGGCGAGGATGACATGCTGGAGAGACAAATGATTCTTTCCAAGAAATGACTCCTCAGAGAGTTCAAATCTTAGTAGAAGCACCTGCATAAAAGGGTTAACCAGCACTGAGTCTGTAACTGACTTGGAAATGTGGAATAATCTCCCTTGCTCATTATTTAGGACATATCCAGAGTTGAGTCATTTTATGTAATTGGCCCTCCCTATCCGAAGGTTCTGCCTCCATGAAATTCAACCAATCTCAGATTGAAAATATTGGGGGAAAATCGCACCCAGACTGAACATATACAGACATTTTTGTTGTCATTATTTCCTGAAAAATACAGTTTAACTATTATTTGCAGTGTATTAGGTATTATCAGTAATCTAGAGATGATTAAATATATATGAGAAGATGCACGTAGGCTCGATTTTACATAAGAGATCGAGCATTTCCACGGAGGCAGATGTTGGTATTCTGGGGGATCCTGAAACAAGTCTCCCATGAACATGGAGGAGATGGAAGGGTGACTGTTTTAACTTACAGCAGATGGACTGGTTAAGGTCACAGGTGGCCCAGAATGCCTCGTGCCAAGTCATAGAACCTGGCACTGTATCCAAAGTCAGAGTCTATTTTAGTCAGCTTTTTAAAGACTTGACAAGAATAACTTAGAAGAGGAAAAAGTTTATCTTGGATCACAGTTTCAGAGGTTCAGTCCTTGGTCTGCCAATTCCACAGCTCTGGGCCTGAGATGAGGGAGAACATCATGGCAGGATAACATGACAGAGGAAAACAGCTGGGGACTGGGAAGCCAGGAAGCAAAGAAATGAAGAACTCTACACAGCAGATATAGTATAAACCCAAAGGCTTACCTACAGTGACCTAATTTCTCCAGCCACACACCTGCCTAGCTGCAGTTACTCTCCAGTTAATCCATATCAGTGGATTCATTCAATGATTAGATTACAATTCTCACTATTATTTTACCTCTGAAAATTCTTGCATCATTTCATACATGAAGTTCTGGGGGAACACGTCATATATAAACCATCACAGAGCCAAAATTCTTTCTTCTGCCACTCAGGACCGAGTCTCTAACCTACTCAAACTGCAACTGGTACAGGTGGTAACATAAGATTGTCAGGACAAACTGAAATTTCAAAAAGCTGAGGATGATGAAGAATTCCTAAAAGTTACGGGTTTTATCTCAGATTTTTTTCCCTCAGTATCTTAGTCAGGTTATTTTTAAAACTTACCAATCAAGCTCTTGATTATATTAACATAAGTCATCCAGAAGTGCCTTCGATAATTTGCTCGAAGATTTTCCAGAATATTTTCTTAGGTAAATGGAATATTTAAGTGACATGACAGGGATTTCAATCGCAGTTCCTTGATTTATCAGAAGAAAATAGAAAAGAAAGCTTGATTTTATGATTTTAAACATATTACCAGGTGAGAAATAATTTTATTGCTTTTCTTAGCTGGATTTTAATAAGCTCTAGCCTCTTAGATAACTGAGTGTTTTAATCAGCTTTTTATCATTGTGACAAAAAAAAACCTGACAAGAATAATATAGAGGAGGAAAAGTTCATTTGATGCTTACAGTTTCAAAGTTCTCACTCAGTCCATAAATGGCCAAATCCATTGCTCTGGGCAGAAGAACATGGTGGAAGGGTGTGGTGGAGGAAAATAAGTTAGGAGATGGCATAAGTTAGGAGAAAATAAAAATAAG
This sequence comes from Marmota monax, assembly GCF_021218885.2. Taxonomy (NCBI): domain Eukaryota; kingdom Metazoa; phylum Chordata; class Mammalia; order Rodentia; family Sciuridae; genus Marmota; species Marmota monax. The sequence goes on along the minus strand of NW_026695198.1, from coordinate 3,579,756 downwards.
TTAGGAGAAAAGAGAGCTCCACTCACCAGAGACAAACTATATACATAAAGGCACACCCCCTGTGACCTACCTCTTCCAGTCACACCCTGTCTGCCTACTGTTACCACCCAATTAATCCATGCAAGTGGATTAATGTTAATGCACTGATTAGGTTAAGGCTCTGATAACCCAATTATTCACCTCTGAACTTTCTCGCATTGTCTCATACATGAATTTTTTGGGGACGCCACATATCCAAATCATAACACTGAGAATAATTCGTGTGAAGTATTGAGAAACTAAACTGACTTAGTGTTTATTTGTACTATATAAATGTAAAACTTGCTTAAAGTTAACTTAAATATTTTAGGTAGTATTAGACAAAATAATTTTTTCTATCCCCAAACCCCACTGTCCTAAGATGCTCCAGGAATATTGCTGAGAAAGAAGAGCTAGGACATACCCAGGGGCTGATGAAAACGCACAGATTGGCTCTTCTCAGATCCATTTTCACTGGAAGTCCATTATCCCATGAAAATCCTCTATCAAATGCAGCGTTCCCCTTTGAAATGTAAACACTGTTCATTGTGCATAAATGGAAGTAAATAGTTAGGGGATATACTTCCTCAATTAAGTTTCAGAAAAAAAATGAATTGCAAAATACAATTATATCCCCCACTTGTCTTAAATTGCTTATTCAGAAACAAGAAAATAAAAGTGATGACTTTCTATTTCAAAAATAAAATAGAAAAAAAAAATGTTTAAAATATGTAGGTATTTGAAAAGGAAGTAAAAATAAGGAAAAGGCAATATTCATTCAGCTCATCATTCAGTAAGTATTGAATGTCTAAAATTTTTTGTTAGTCAAATTTCCATTGCTGTGACAAAATACTTGGGACAACCAACTTATAAGGAGAAGGTTTGTTTTACCTTATAATTTTAGAGGTTTTAGTTCATGGTCATTTGGTCATGTTGCTTTGGGCCTATGGCTGCACGGTATATTATAACAGCAGCACATAGTACAGGAGACTGCTCACCATGGTAGCCAGGAAGTGAAAGACACAGGGACAAGGGGTTTGGTTGAATATCCACTTAAAAAGGCATGACCCCCAATGGCCTACTTCCTCCCCCTAAGTCCAGTCTCCTAAAGATTCCAGCACCTCCCAATAGGGCCAGACAGGAGACCAAGACTTCAACACATGGGCCTTTGGGGGCATTTAAGATCCAAACCATATAATATTTTAAAGGTTTTGGGAATAGGCGATTATATGAATCATCATTTCTGCCCTCAGAAGAACTTTAGTGACTAAAAAGACAATTATAAGACCGCATAGCCATTACAATGGCAATGACTGACATGGAGTTGGCTCTGTAGAAGCGGTCACATGAAGAGAATTTGGAAACAAATAAAAGAGTAAGACCTCAGGAAAGCCCTTCACTGCCCTACAAGGATGAGGAAGGTCTCCTTTTGAAAGATAGAGAAGCCATGCCTCCTTATTTGTTAAAGGTGAGTCAAAATTTGCCAGGGAAAAACAGAAAAGAATAAACTAATGTCTAGTAAAATAGAACAAATGACTTCAGGGGAAACCTTTAGAAGCCAGACGTGAAAGTTAGAAATAGGTGAATGCACCCCAATGACTGTTAGCTTGGAGAGACTCATCTTGTAGTTCAGCAGAAAGTTAAAGATTCATTATAGAAGAAGCGAGGATTCTTAGCTAACGTCTGAAGGGAAGACATTTAGATTTCCAGCTTTTATCATAATCCCAAGAGGAACAATATAAGCTGAGCCAGGCAGTGGGCTAGGGGTGGAGAGAGACAGATTGAAGAGCATTTGATAGACAGAATTTCCACCAGGTGATTGTTAGATGTAGAAACTGAGGGATTAAGGCAGCTTTGCAGATTTCTGATCTCAAATGATAGGTAGATCCCTTCTGCTGCTCCTGTTACCCCCACAAAGCGCAAATCCAAAAACAGGTGCAGTGCACAGAACAGCACTGTGGGAACTACAGAGCAAAGTGAGAGGAAGGCAGGTGTGTCCAGGACCAGGGAGGACAGCACAGCACTGGGTCTCAGCATCTCCCTGCAGAGGAAGGCCGCCAAGTAAGGAACCCTCACCTAGTCACCAGCAGGTGCCAATATAGACTCATCCTCCAGATGAAGCAAAATTTATCCAAAAAGAGTAGGTTAAGCCACCAGCAGAGACCCATTGGAGCCTCAAGAGAAATAGTGGCCAGTGAGATCTTCCCATTGGGCCTGAGATCCACTTTATTGGCAAGACACATGGAAACAATGGCTGGAGCTAGAAAAAGGGCTTTAGCTACAGTGAGCAACTAGTCTGGGAGACTCCATTGCAAAGGACCTGGGGACCTCCTGCCTTGTACATAAATATCTGGCAGTCGAGAGGACAGATTCATGGATTGTACCGCATGCTTCTCCCACCAAGAGACACTTGGAGGCCAGCCTCTACCCTTCAGGCCACACTAGGGATCCTTGAGATCTCCAGGGAACCAGGAAAACCAAGTGGAGTAAATCAGCATAACAAAGTCTGAAAATTAAATTGCTATTGGAATCTCAGTCCACAAAAATAGTCCAGGAGGGTGTGCTAAACCTAAACAAGGTTACTGCCTTCTGAAATATAAGATTTACAAAGGACACAGAATCCTAGCATAATAGCAGAATCAGGATACAACTGAAAATCACCTGTCACACCAAAAACCAAAAAAAAAAAAAAAAAAAAATTTAAGTTGTAGGAATAAAATACAAAAAAAAAAAAAAATACCAATGAAGAATTTGCCAAATCTTAATACAAAGGAAATAGATTTATAAAACTGAATATAGGCTTAGAGACCTAGGAAACAGTCATAAAAATCCAATATTTCACCTGATCAGTTTTCCAGGAGAAGAAACATAAATTGGTCCAGCAACACATTAAGATGCTGGTTAGGAGAACTGCAGCAAGGTCTTTATTCTAGAAAGAGCCTAAAGTGGAGTTTCTCTCCTGGGATCTTCTAGATCTTTTGTTCAAAAGCAGGTAGACCTGCCTACTGTTCAGTTGCTCTGCCATATTTAATCCTATGTTCAATAGAAATAGGTCAGGGACTCAATAAGTAAGAGAAAGCAAGCTCACGTGCTCTCACATGCTGGGGTTTTTCAGAATGCAATTTATTTACAAACACAGATTCTCGTGGAACTTAAAGCAGAAACTACGACTAAATCTGTATTATGTTGGACACAGATGTTTTCTCACATCTTATAAAAATAATAAGAAAATATTTCAAGGCCCCCAGAATTCACAAGGTAAATGAGACTATTATCTTTCACCTTTGTTTCAATCAGCTTTTTTACTACTGTGACCAAAAGACCTGACAAGAACCATCAGAGGAGGAAAAGTTTATTTGGGGGTTCATGGTTTCAGAAGGCTTAGTCCACAGACAGATTACTCCAATCATCAGGGCCTGAAGTAAGGCAGAGCATCATGGTGGAAGGGTGTGACATAAGAAGTCAGCTCAGGACAGGACACCAGGAAACAGAGAGAAAGCTTCACCCAACATGGACAGAATATGTACCCCAGAGGCACACCCCCAGAGAACCACCTCCTTCTACCACGTCACATCTGCCTGCAGTTGCCAATGCAATTTGTCCCAGTCAGAGGAATAATGAACTGATTATGTTAAGAGTCTCATAACCCAATCATTTCACCCTGAAACTTTCTTGCATTGTCTCATACATGAGCTTTTTTTTTTTTTTTTGGATATCTAACAACTGAATCATAACGAACTCCTATTTTTTTTCCTATTATTATAGTTCACAAGGATAATCCAAAACTTCTCCCAGACTTTTTTTATAATGATTGGTTCACACAAATTTGAAAGTACCTAACTCAGTGTATTTTGTCAACCAAAATATGTAAAAGTCTACAATGTTGCACATTCTGTTGAGAATATTTCTTTAGTTGGGGGCCCAGCTGTTAAATTTTCTGACAAGTCTTCAATTTCTTGTTTATTTTGCAGCCTTTACCAACTAATTTCCCACAGATCATGTAATGAAAAGACATTTATTACATTTTAGTACAGTCATGTGACCCATAATAGCATTTCAGGGAATGATGAACTGCAGATGTGACAGAGCCCCATGAGTTTATAATGGAGCTGAAAAGCCCATATCTCCTAGTGCTGTCCTAACCATTGGAGCTATTGTAGTATCACTGAAAAACACATTACTTCTCTGTTTGTGGTGATGTTGATATAAAGAAGCCTACTGCATTGAACCACCATAAAAAATTTTAAAAAAAATACAAGTATACATAGCACTTGAGATTTAATAACAATAATATGACCATGTTGTTGGTTTATGTATTTATTAGACTATAACTCTTCATTATTTAAAAGGTACTCTTTCTCCTTATTAAAAAATGTTTTCTATAAAACAGTATGTTGGGTTACCCTGGCAGCAGCCTCATGTATCTCGTGTTTAGCACATTTCTTAATTGCCTCATTATCTCTTATGCTGGATTTAATCTCATGTTGCTTGATCATCATGGCTCTAGGGGCAATGGACTATATCATTTATATATACACACATGTAGATGTATATGTGCAAAAAAATACAATATGAATCTATGTGTGTAGATGTGTGGTTTGTGTTATATATACACAGATGCATACATACCATATGGCCTAGGTGTGCAGAGGCTGAACCATCTAGCTTTGTGTTTGTATACTCTGTGTGTGGTGAAATTGCCTAACTATGTACCTTTCATAACATATCCTGCCTGTTCAGTGGTGTGTGACTCAGTCTTCCTTATTTAGGACAATGACAGTGTTTGCCTAGATTTCTCATTCAACTCAATGGGTATGTATTCATTTATAAGCAATTTTGTATGCTTTATTTGCCTGTCCTAAAAAGAACAACATAATGAGAAGGGAAACTTAAAAGTGTCCCCAGGAACTGTGTCAAGCTCTAGAAAAATGCTACATACCTTAGGAAGTAAATTTGGAAGGAGGCTTTATTCATGATGAACCTGTTCCCAGTCCCAAGACAGTTTTTTAAGATGTTTGAGCTAGAAAGAAGCCATCCTGTCCATGAAGCACTAACCACCTCGTGTTCAACTGGAGGCAGCCTCCTTCCCATGGCCTCCCACATAGCATGGTCTCCCCTTGTGTGGACATCATCTGTATGCACCCCTTCTTTTGGGATCCAACCTGCTTTACTGAGAGAAATTAAACTGTGCTTTTTTTGTGGGGGGTATTTTCCCTCTATCATCCCCAAAATTCCTAAACCTGGAATTTTACATAAAAATTTGCACTCAGAGTCTAAAATTTTATGCAAGTGATTTAGCATACACTTAACGGAGTCTTTTAGAAAAATATCCCAGTGTTATTGCGTTCTGAATGACAATTATAGGTTTAAATAAAAGTCTCTTTCAAATAATTTCCAGGGCACATGGAGAAGTGATAGTTTTGAGTGTCAGGAATCCCTTCCCAATGGCTTTGATGTCCCATCAGGGTCACGGATACCTCCCAAACCCAAACAGCATGTCAGTGTTCTTCTTCACAGTAAAAGGAAGAACAATTTCAATATTTCAGTAACCCCAGAGTTACAACCTGACTTCATTTCTCTGTGCGTAAGGAGAGTGGATTATTTTTTAACTTTGAATGAAAATAGAGGGACGGAAAGGAAATCCAGCAAGAAGTGAATATTTTTGTATAATGAGCTAATGCAAACACTCGTCCTGCACACCCTGAGATATGCATGCTTATTTCCTTTCTGGGGATCTTAAACAATTCCTCCTTGTTTCTTTCCCTGAGGGGCTCCACACTGTTGCCCACTATCATATTGCTTTCACACATTCCCCCTTTCTTTTACAGTCTCTGCCACCTGTTACAAGATGCTGTCTGATTTTGGTCCAGTCAGCTCTGATTTTCAACTCTAAGCTAATAATTAAAAATATTAGAAGAAAGGGTGATTCTAAATGCCTGTTTTCTTTCTTTGAAAGAGAATTTCTTGAAAAGAGTTTCTGCCCAGATCTTAGAAATTCAGAAATTCCAGATTTGAAAATGGAACAGAGATCTGCATGGAGTCCGTGAAATTCCTTTCATCTGACCACTGTGTGCTTTTGCTTTCTTCTCTTCTGTTTTCGAGCTGTTAACTGTTGGCCTTCTCATCATCTTCTTGTATCTATTACAATTCAGGCTCTACCTGCGTTGACAACGGATTTGGGAATTTTAACTGAACTGAAAGCACAAGCTAAGTTTCATAAGACAAGTTATTTTTAATTATATAAAGAAAGCGGTGTGTTAAGAATTCTTACAAAATGAAACAGGAAAGATTCAAAAACTCCTGAAAAGAAATGTTCAAGTCTCTACCACTTCAAACGGATTATTATTTTTTTATTGTATTATTCATGCAAACTCAAGATTTTTTTCAAATTTAAGTTTGTATCAATTTTATTTCTCCTTAGGCTTCTAGATAAATCATCCAACATTTCTGGATATGGGAGAAGAAAGAGAGTTTCTAGAGCCCAGAGGGACCCAGAGTGCTAGATATTTTTTTTTCTTTATCACTTTCTTTTTAAGTGAACAAGAAAATAACATTGATGGGAAATGATTTCAGCTGAGTACAAAATAAAGCCTAGAGATCCAATTTACTTTAAGAGGGATATCAGAGTCAAAAGGTTCATGAAATAGTGTGTTAGTCAGCTTTCCATTTACTGAGAAAAAAACACCAGAGATGATCAACTTAAAAGGAGGAAGGGTTTTCTTGTGGTTCACAGTTTCACATAGTAAAAATGCTTCATCAACCAAGATACCCTAGGTATGCTTTCCATCCATGGTCACTTTACCCAGCTGCTTTGGGCCTGTGACAGAAGCAGGTGTGAGAGGAAGGCTATTTACCTCATAACAGCCAGGAAGCAAAGAAACAGAGAGACAGGGTCAGACTCCCAGTATTCCCTCAAGGTCACTTTCCCAGTGACCTAACTTCCTCCCACCCTGTAAACATTCCACCACCTCCCAATAGCATCATAGGCTGGGGATCAAGCCTTTGATGCATAGGCCTTGGGCTGGAGGCATTCAATATCCAAACTTCAGCAAACAGTTCCTTAATGGATGGGAATAGAACTATTGTGGCTGTGGTGAAGCAGAAAATACAGTTAACAATGAGAAAGTAAAAGCAAAAATTTTAAAAATCACCAGGAAATCCATAGGGTCCTGAGTGCATGTGAATACTTACAGGAAGATATGAAGACACACAGGAGCTGCTCAGTTGGCTCAGACCAAGAATGTTTTTACCAGGTGACTTGGCTTTGGTCTGTGGTCTCTCCCAAGCCCCTACTATGGACATGGTGGACCTTGGACTACAGTATCATTCCAAAGAATAAAACACGGCAGGTGAGACACTAAGGAGAGTCTTGCCATCCAAATAATACTAGGGAAATGGAAAGGTCAGTTCAGCAACCTAACTTCCCACATATGTTTCCAAGCTTAAGAGCACAAAGATAAACACTGCTGGTTTCCTCTTTGTGGAGAACTCTCACTTAGTGAGGGCTGAGTCAAAAGTGTCTCTCAAACATTACTGATGGATACACAGAATTAGCCCCTAGGAAAGAATCACCTTGAAGAGACCATGTTAGTGGCTATATGGAGAAAACCATTTTCTTTCTCTTGCATTTTCCAGAATAGAAATCAAAAAAGCATTTGAAGCCTTTAGGGATGGTTATACAAATTTCTCTCAGATGAATCTGAGGGAGTATTCCCTAGATGTGGGGCATGTAGAGATCAAATATAGAGTAGTGTATACAGCAGGCCCAGAGAAGTTCTTCTCAGTTGGTCTGGAAGAGAATACACCTCCATGTGTTCAGTAGAACCAAGAAAGTCAGGACAGATGGGAAGTGAGTGAACCTAATTCACAATTCAGTCTTCTAATTCTTCCCCAAGAAGCTCAGAAGATAATGATCCAATTTCAGGTTGATCTTGATTGGTCTAAGCCAGACTTTTTAACCTTGACACTAGTCATGTTTGGGGCCATTTATCACATCATCTCCTACACATCGTAGGGCGTTTAGCAGATTCCTACAAGCCTTCCCACCAGCAGATGTGACTACCCAAAATATCTCCAGAAAAGGACAACATATCCAAAGGGTAGGATCACCCTGGTTGAGAACCCCTGGCCTAAGCCAGCAGTCACATCCATTCTTCTTAAACCACTGTCCAATATGTTCCTGCAGATAATATCATGGGGACTCCTCTCTCCTTTCTCCCTCTAAAGTGAAGCCGACTGCAGCCTTCATGGTCACCAGCAGTCATCCTGCCAAGGCAAACAGAATCAGCCCACTCCAGTATACCAGGCGGGACACTGGAAGAACAAAATGGGCAAAAAGGAAACCCAAACTCGAGGCACTTAATAACATTGTCCAGTCAGTGATGGTCCAGTTATCAAAGGTGATGCTATTTCTTCTTTAAGCCAGTTTGAGTCAGGATGTTCTGTCACTTCCTGGCGAAGTCATCCTGATAGAGTATGAAAATTCAAAGAGAGAACATGTTATTGATGGATCTGGGTAGATTGAATGATAACTGAAAGGCTGAATTCACCCAAGGTTCTGTGTCCGGACGCTGCCTACAGAAGACCAGATGTCCAACAGGCAACTTATCCCACAAGCAGGCCAACCAGCATACCTACCCCAACAGAGTCACCCTCAGCTCAGTAAACAGCATTTACCATGGCCAGGTGCTCAAGCCACACACTGTGGAGACAACCATGACCCAACTCTAGCTCATTCCCTAGATGACTCCATGTTCATCTTCAAAATGTATCTAGAATCCTTCCGCCTGACCCTTCACTGCTTCACCCCTGAATCATCTTCTCTGGTTGGACTTTGGTCCAAGCCAAGGTTGGCTGACACTGTTCCTATAGCCCATAATAGTCTTCCTTCATCCACAGGTGCCCTGCTCTTGTCTGTCCACAACAGAGCAGGTTGAGTAATTCTGTTCAAGATCACATCACTGAATCTAACGTGGTTTTCCAGATGTCAAAACAGAAAAAAAGAACCCTCTTGAAAAAGCCCAGTGGAATCTGATGAAAGTCTACGATCTATCTATCCCATTGTACCAATGTTAACTTCCCAGTTTTGAAAACAGTACTGTGCATATGTAAGATATTAACATTGCGGAATCTGAGTGAAGAGTTCACGGGAACTCTATGTACTTTCTTTGTAACTTTTCTATGAATACAAAATCATTTCCAAATAATAATTTTAAAAATACAAAAACATTAAAAATGAAAAATGTGCATTACATAATGGCACTTCTTTACATAGAGTTTTCCAATTGTACCTCATTTTGTGGGGAGCCAACACTGAAACCCTTATAGTCATTACAAAAGTCTGTATTTTGATGTCAGTGAGACTTTCTGGCCAGCCTATCCAAAATATCAGCCCCACTCTAATACTTTATTTATCTCTCTTTGCTTCACTTCTATTCATAGTGTGCATCAATATTTTCTGATTTATTGTGATTACTGTCTGTCATATCCACTAGAATGCAGCTCTATAAGGGAAGGCAGTTTTGCTTGTCTTGGTTATTTCTTCCTAAAGTCTACAATAGTGCCTGGTCCTTAGAAGCCATATTTGTTGAATGAATGGATGGATGGATACGTGTGTACAATATATGGTAAACTAAACTTGGTACCACAATTATGTGGTAAAATTATCAGTCCTATATTCACCAGATAACTGGAAATTCTGGGATAGGGAAACTTCACCTGCCTACAGTACAATCAATTAATCACCTGGAGAAATCATCTCATGGGAGTTATGTGTGCTGATATCCTTCTGAGCCTGTGCTCCATACTCTGTTATAAAGATCAGAAGTTGGATTTTCTTTCTTTTTAAATATAATCTTCTTCATAAGTATACAGAATTGTAATTCTAGGATGTAAAGATACATGATCTCTTGGCCATTTTGTAAGTATTTTGAAATAAATGATTTCTCTGGTATAAGAAGAAATCTGACCTAAGCCCGTTAAAAATAGAAGACCATAGATACAGATCGTTATTATGCGCAGTATATTTCAAAAAGCTAGAAGGATTTTTAACATTGTTCCATAAATAAATAAATGGGCGTGGAGGAAGATATGGTTAACCTGATTATACAATGGATATGTGGATTGAAAGTTCACATGTACCATTTTTTGTACTTCCATGTCATTTAAAAATAAACAACTTTAGAAGGTAGAAAAGCTTAAAATCAACCCAAATGTTTGGAAATTGCAAAAAGAACCTTGATTTTCCTGAACTCTACAAACAAAACACAATAAAGCAAAAATGTTTATGGACAACGGGACGCAAGCTTCCAGGAGGAATTAATTAGCATGGCTTGCCTCTCTGTCCTAGACACTATAATATTTCTCTTCCTTTCTTTCTTTCCTTCAGCAGATGGTGGGAGCTTGTGTTCCTCTACCTTGCATTCAAGCCCTGTTCAACCATGGGCAACTGGAGTATACCATAGTAATTCTGAAATCCCTCTTACGCCTTTCAAATGGTCTTCTCACCGACTGAGGGAGCTGGGTTGAAAAGTGGAATGTGACATAAAGAATGGCATTTCTGTTGATCCCATCTCCTGTCCCTGGCTCTCTCTCAGCTGTGTCATGTTGATCTCTTTATACTGACCATTCCTCTTTCTCTCCCTGTTCTCCTCTCCTGCATGCAGTTAAGACAAACATTGGTTGCGATGGCACTTTGCGATTGCTTGATATGGGAGGAAGCAAGAAAATGAAGACATGGTAGAAATGGCAGTTAAGAAGTATTATTATGTCTTGGTTACCTTTAAGCTGTGAAAATAATACCAGATTTTACCAAGTTCATCATTAACCAGTCATAGAACTAGGGTTGCAGGATGCCACAATGAGATGAAATCCTTTCTTCACCATCTTGACTATAGTCCTGTGATACCATCTTTTTAAATAGAAACGAAGATGGGAGACAAGACACAGTTGGGTCTGTAGGCCCCCAAGGACAGAATAAAACCACAAACTTTCCAGGTTGCCGATCTGAGTGTTAGAAGCTCACATCAATTCTAGAATATACTAGATCTAGAGATGGGGAGGTACACATATGGCAAGGAAACCAAGGCTCAAGCAGAGCTGGATCTTTGGTAAATTACCTCTTCGTTCTTTCTTTCCCCAAGAAATCCAAAGAGATTCCACCTACTTCCCTTTGTTTCTCAGAATAGACAGGCAGTGGGACTGATCTCCAGCCTGCACGTGCCTTTCTCTTGACAGATCTCCTTCCATATTCTTGCATCCCCTTTTGACCTCTGGTTTCCATCTTCTAATTTTCCTCTACGTATCTCCTCACTGACTTGCAGTCCACACATGTTCCTGCCTGACCTGTGGTGAAGCACGTGACATTATTCTCCGTAGGACTTAGGGTGGCCATGAAGCATCAGAGAATATAAGTCACTTGAAAACTATGCAGCGCTAATAACACCTGAAAAACAAGGTGTTATTGATATCTTTGCTGATTTTCCCCTCCCCAGCAAGCCTGCTCCAAAAGGGAGTGTGGTATTCTGCACCTGAGAAGATGGCATTCTGCTGGAGGCCACCCAGGTAACCACTTACCACAAATTTTCACTCTCCAGGCAGGTGCTACTGGATGAGCCACGGGCTAAAGAAGTGACCTATTCTCTGGTTTGTATGGAATGTCCTTGTGTGATTGACTGATTCCCAAACCTGAGGTGCGATTCTCAGCCTCAATCCCTGGAGGGTGTGTGATGTAGATAGAGCATGATTGCCTGAACACATTTTCATCCCAGGTTGAAGGCCATAGCACAATTCCTAAAGACACAGTTGCTTCAGGTAAAGATAATATTTCCACTTTTCATTATCGAGGTCTTCAGAATAGTATCTCTTTCCTTTCTTAAGAATTGTCAGTAGGTTATTTTCCTTTGTCATAATGTATTTCACATGCACTGCTATACGAAATAAGTTGAAATAATTTAACATAAAGTGATTGAGCAGCGCTGGCCACGTAAGCTTGTTTATTTTAAAAACTAAATGTGGGCCGTCAAGAACAAATGTCCAGGAAGCATCAAGTTCTGTTCTCACTGCTCCTTGTTTTCTAAATTTCATTCTTAAATTCTGGCTGCATTTATTTTTAACATTTGTGAAATCCCTGTGTAATAAGTTCTGGGGAGATCATTAGGAGAGTAGTTATCCAAATCGTCCCTCTGTGATCTGTGATGGCTATGTGACTTCTCCGGGGTGCACTTCTTTGTCTAATCATAATCTCCTCTGGGTGGGAGCAAGGGCTAACTTTTTGCCAAGTATCATCAGGTACAGCTCTTAGGTCTGGCATAAAGGAAGTTTGCCCAGCTTTAGGAACAGCCTAGAAGGCTTAGCCCCAAGTTCCAAGTGTGCAGGTGTGAACTCTGGTCTTTACTCCCAGCACTGCTCTGGAGGTCACAGCCATGGTCTCAGTTTACCTGGTCTTGGTCTTACTTTGCTTTTTTGTTTTGTCTTGGAAAATGGAGCTCAACTTCTCTCACCTGCTCGTCAGATTGACCCACAGGACATCGCCACTTGCAGAATAAATAGTACCTGTAGTATAGTTTGTTTATGGAACCATCATACAAGTTCACCTTCTAGGAAGTCAAACACTGTCTCCCCCCTTTGATGCAGGGGATCAGAAGTCCTGGCCTACTTGGTTTTCATTCATTGATCAATAAACAAGTGGATCAAGACTTTTTAGGTTTGTTCTGTTATTGATTCTTCACTCCTGGGTTTGTTCCCTGATGAGCCCTATAGAGGATAGCATTCTTTGAAGCAAACCATGCCCTGAAGATATATCGTGGTGAGCTGACATTGGTGGTCATTGGTGGTCTTCCACCTGGGCCACCAGAAACAAAGTCCTTTTATTTTAAAATATTTTCTAAGTTTTTTTTTAAGAGCTAATACTCCTTACAAGTGTCTTGAAAATGTATAAAAAGTTGAATGTGGAAATTTTCCCGTTTATCCGTCTTCTCTACTTTTAAAATTTCATTTCTCATAATTAAAGATGGCTATGGAGGTGATAGAAGAAACAACGGAGAATGTTCACCAAGTCCAGCTCCTTCCACCCTTGTGAAAAGGAGCAAGTGACCTTCAAGCAATTGGGTCCCTCAGTCCAGATATTTCCCATTTGCATTGCAGCAAAACCTGAAGGCCTTTTGTCCCCTACTGTACTGCAATAGCCATAACCTTTCCTAGGGTTTTGTTTTTTTTTTGGTGTTTCTTCTAATATTTATCCATGAAAAGGAGTAATAAATGGAAAGAAGACTTTCGAAAACGTCACGATTTCAGTGGAACACAGTAATGCACTTGGATATTGGCCAGGAGAAATGGTGGGGTGGGTACCTATTCTCATCCCACCTTCAGTGGGGTTCAAGGACAGAAGCAGCAACTTGAGATCTAAATCAGTGCAAAATACCCTTCAAGATTCCACATGTGTTGGGGGCATATGGCCTTATTAAGGTTGAGCCTCTTCCCTTCTGTCTTTCTCACTCCTTCTTCAATATTGCACAAAATTAATTAAATGACTAGGAGAAAGTTTTGCAAAACTGCACAGGTTCAAGCACTAACCTCTGAATATAAACTAGTATCTCATGCAAAAGAAGAGGAGGAAAGAAGTGATACTTCTCTGCCTTCTTTTTTTTAATACTTATTTTTTAGTTTTCGGTGGACACAACATCTTTATTTTATTTTTTTTTATATGGTGCTGAGGATCGAACCCAGCACCCGGCGCATGCCAGGTGAGTGCGTTACTGCTTGAGCCACATCCCCAGCCCACTGCCTTCATAATTAATTCATCACAACAGTAAGTTCAAGTAAATGCAAAACAGAGTCTAGATACAAAAGATATTCAGAGAAAACTGGCTAAAAAGGAAAATGTCTTTAAGATTTGGTGGGGGTGGGGGAGGATTGTTCTTGTTTCATCTAAAATGCAAACTTGAATCTAAAAGGATGGCCTGAGATAGACACTGCTGAGCTCTAAAGAAGAGGCCATCCCAGGCACCATCATTGATAGGCTCCGTGTCCCTCCCAGGATTGTGGGTGCTATCCTGGGTGTTATCTGTTTCACACAGGCTGAGCCCTCAGGCTGTGGCTTTGGTGCCATACCTGTGCTCCTCGCCTGTGCCCCAAGCTCCCGTAGTCTCTGATTGATTGCTGCTGTGTCTGACTTCTCCAGTTGCAGAGCCTGCTGTGCATGTGGGTTCAATTTCTCCTCTGAAAACTGCCTTCCTTCCACTCTGGCCTGGAGTATGTCCCATCCTTTCAATGGTGAAGTCTGCTGTTGGAATCCTTTCTCTGTCATGCTTTCAAGTGCAAATCTCAGTTTCTGCATCTGTAAAATGGACTAATACAAACCTCGCCAGAATTGAAGGAATTAAATAGGTTGCAGGTAAAACATCAAGAATACTCTGACTTTCAGCAAATGTTTGTTCTCCTCTGTGCAACATTCCAGCCAATCTCATCCATCCTGACCAGTTCCTTCCTCCTCCATGACGCCAGGATTAACGCTACAACCATCCTCACCCATTACTTCTCCTTCCCTATTCTATGTATTTCCTCATGTCTCATGAGGCAACTGGAACATTGGGGAAGCCCCTGAGGATCAGATTACTAAAGAGCACAGCTTTTACAGGGCAGAGGACAAAGCTCCTCTCGACTCAGACTCTGACCTGAGCTATCCTCAGCCATCCCAGAATCCTGCACTTGTCTTCTCTAAGCCAGAGATTCAGTGCCTCTGATAAGACTAAGATTTCTTCCATTGCACGGCTGGCATACAGTTGGAACAAGTTAGGATAAAAAGCAGAATCAAGTCATACAGAATAAAAACACTGCACAAATGTTCCAATTGTTTTTCAATCACTTCTTCCTCCTAAGAGTAAAGCAGAAGGGTGGTTGTGGCAAAAAAAAAAAAAAAACTATTGAGGTGAATCAGGAAGAACACTTCAGGGCTGTGCAACTCCAAACTCTGCGTCCAGCCCCCTGTCCACCCTGATCAAGGGTGTACTTGAGTGTGTATCTCAGGCTGTGCCTCACCTGCCCAGATGCACCCCAGCGGACATCACAGCCCTGTGCAGGTGATGTCCAGACTGTTCCAGCAGTGTGTCAACAGAGCCAGGATTCCCTTCAGGTCCCTGGCTCCAAGCCGGTGATCTTACCACGTTATCAGAGCATTTATCTCTGTGCCACTCACTATCACCTAATTACATGCTAAGTGATGCATTTCATTCCATTCAAAACACCTCAGTGGGGGATGCCCAACTCAGACTCCTCCCTTCCCATGCTACTGTGGAGTGGTGTGCTTCCCTTTAGCTTTTCTTTTGGCGCTTAGAAAATCATCCCGAGAAAAAAGGAATCCAGAAGTGTTCCTTTTAGAGCGAATATACTTTCAGCCGTCCCAAGCCATTTCCTTTCAAAACAGATCAATAACCCTGAAAGAACAGATTGTACTTTGGCACTTCTGGGCTCCACATGCTCCAAAGAGCACATACAGCCCTACAGGGTCAAAGAGCTCTGGCTAGCCTTTCCCAGCCTTGCATCCCCTCTGCTGCCCTCCCCACTGTCCCGAATTTCTATCCGTGTCCCCTGGCTGCCGTCCTGCCCATTGCCCCATGTCTCGACCCATGTCTCCCTGCCTGATGCCCCACCCACCTGCCCCTTGTCTATCTCTCTCCTCCATCTGCTCTGCCACCTGCTGTGAGTCTGTGGCCTCTTCCTGCTAGCCAGCCCACCTGTTGGTTCCTGACTGCCCCTTGTGTTCTCTCCTCTCCCACTAGGTCATGGCCGAGATTGTTTTCAGGGCTGACTCATTTGCCTCCCTGTCTGGCAGTCACTGCCCTGGCTGGGCTCCACTGGGAAGCAACATCCACCCACGGCTCTCCACCATCCCAGCACAGCCCACCCGTCCCCAGATCTGCTCCCCACTGAACTTCCTGACATGGTGATTTGGTGCTGCCAGGAGAATCTACCACCTGCTCCAGGCTTGAGCTTCCCAGTCAGCTGTTTGTTCTCATCTGCTTAGAAGCCCTGGTTCTGCTCACAATGGAATTCTCTCCCATGTCACAGCGTGTAATCCCAACGTCAGGGCTATGGCCCAAGCCCAGAGTCTAAACCACTGCATATTGTAATGTCCTGTGAAAATAAGAAAAGAAGTAGAACTCTGAGAGGTTCAGGACACAAACCTGCCCGGCATGCCACAGTCCAGAGTTCCTAGAGCGGGACTTGACCTTTCCACGTTCAGTCAAAAAATGCCCAGAGAAAAAACACCAGTTGGCCAAGCTGTTGAAGAAGAAGAAACTGGTTTGATGATCACACAGAAAGGCCAGAAAACAGGTTTAGAAAAAGAGAGAAACTACAACTGCAAAGTTTAATAATAAGCAAGACTGAGAAAGGAGCAATACATGTAAATAAGAGGAATTTAATTCAGGGGCTAAAATTATTTTAAAATAAAATATATTCATTTCAGGGGACTTCCCAGTTTCTAATGCCACTTAAAGCAAAAAAAAAATGTATGAGAACATTGAATTTATTGATCTTATAATGCTAAATGATATGCCTATATTCCAGTTTAAATAAAAACATGAAATCACTAGCACAGAAAGTAAACATAATTTTATCTTCGTGATGTGGATTCTCCTTGGCTCATACTCAGATAAGTAGAAAACTTGCTGTTGTGCACCACAATTCTGGATGCTGCCATGAGCTTCTTCTTTGTGACTGGGGCTCAGCAGTAGTTACAACTACACAGGAATATCACAATGCAAACAGCCTCAAGGAGGTCATAAAGATGTCTCCTATAGGTTGAATGAATGGCATGCTTCTCAGGAATCGCTGCACCTGCCAGCAAATTAAGTCACCTTAGCCCTCAGCTCAGTCATCCCACTGACTAATTATTTATGGGCTCAAAGAAGCCAAATGCAATCAATTACAAGAGAAAAAGAGAACAGGTTGGTTTCCCTCACACTAGATCAGAGAACCCAACACTTAGCATACGAATGTGTCACCATGCCCTGAAACAGCTAACCACTGGCTGTGTCACCACCACTGTGCGTAAGCAGTAGGCGTACAGCTGGGCGAAAGAATGCTCCAGAATCCATACAAAGGAGCCACAGCTGGAAAAGTCATTGAAACGTAATACCAATCCCAAAATAGCCATATTTTATTGTTGGAGACTTATAAATGGTTAAAAAAATGGAATCCGCCTTCGGGAAATAATGTTTCTTTATGTCTCATCATATCCTATTTTCCCCCCTAAAGATTAAAATAAATAGTGCTGTGGTGGTAAATCATGTCTGTCGGCTTTGAGCAGTCCTGGGGTTCTCCTCTCCAGGCCATTGGAGCAGACAAATCATCCCCAGCCTGTGAAGGGGATGTCAGTCAACAGTCTTCAGAAAGGAAGCAGGAAAGATGGGGGTTAGGGCTGAGAAGCAATGGCAGCTCCCCAAAATGGGTCCATGGTGGTCTTAGGGGTGGAAGCCTGAGTTGTGGGTCTATGAGGGTTCAATGAGGATCTTTTTCTATTGGTCAGAGTCACACTGTCTGAACATGACCCCATGATCAGACTCAGGGACATCAGCTGTCTGTCTTAGGTAGACAAACTAGGAATTCTGCATCCTTAAAAAATCATGGGTACCTCTTTTCTCTTAACTCTACCAAATGTTCCTCCATCATTTAAGAAATATAAATATATTTAAGACCAGGTACAGTGATGCATGTCTATAATCCCAATGGCTTGGGAGGCTGAGGCAGGAGGATGGTGAGTTCAAAGCCAGCCTCAGCAATGGCAAGGCACTAAGCAACTCAGTGAGACCCTGTCTCTAAATAAAATACAAAAAAAAAAAGGGCTGGGGATGTGACTCGGTAGTTGAGTGGCCCTGAGTTCAATCCCCATTATCCCCCCGCCAAAAAAAAAAGAAATATATAACTGAATTTATAATGAATGAATCAATCCATTGTTTCTTAGGTATATTCATTCAGCAATATTTACTGGGTTTCTGTCCCAAGCCATGCACTTGCCAGGGACTGGTACAAATACAGTGGACAAAAATGGGATCGGTCTCTTGCAATGGAACAGGGGACAAAAATACTCCCTTTAAAAAAAAATGATTCAAATAATTGCTTGCTTATACCTGTTCTGAGTGTCCTGAGAAAAACAAAGAGTGCTATGAGAATAAACATAAACAGAAGTCTTCTCACTTGACTTGGGAGAACCTTGAATGGCTTCCCTAGATAGCAACTTTTAAACTAGGGCTTGGAACAAGAGGAAGAGGAGGTATCAGGGATGGTGGGGTGGGGGTGTGAGACAGGAAGTAAGAAAACATTCCAGATAGAGGCAGAAACGCTGTAAAGACCTAGAGTTGGGCCTGAGGCAAGCACAGAGCAAAGGCCAGTGTGCCTGGCAGGTCCATGTGACACAACTAGGAAGGGTCCCTGCCCAACTCACATTGTCCACACTGGGAATAACACTGGTACAGCTTCTCCCTGCAGAAGAGTGCAGCCAGAATGGAATGAAAGATCAAAGGAAGGCAAAGATCAGATTAGGTGAAGCTTTGGGGGTTCATTAGGGAATGCATTTAGCTCCAAGGGAGAGGCATCTTAAATAGGAACTTATTTCTCAAAAATTAAATGTCAGTTGTTAGGCTGTTCAGAACTGGCTCAACAAAGTCCTTCAAAAAATCACTCTCTTTTTGCTTTCCCTGATATCTTATTATTTTCATATGGACCCTTTTTCCATTGCACCAACGTGGCTTGTGCATCTCCAGGTGCTTCCTCGTTCCAGGCGAGTAAAATAGCTAAAGAAAATGCAGGAGGTTGGGTATCATACAGCCATGTCTACCTTGTTTTTCCTCAGGAAACCACAAGTTTTCTGGAGGCGGTAATCAGGGAAAGTGCCTGAGAAGAGAAGGGTTTGTGGATGGGTTTGAGTTGATCCATCAACAGCATCTGCCACATCCTCATTGGTCATGGTAGGGATCTGAAGATTTGAAGATCTCAATCCAGTCCTAGTAATTCAACTCTCAAGCAATCATACTAGTACAACATTTCTTGTGGCCCCAGATTCTACTTCTACTGAAGGGGTCTTTTCTTGACATCATACAGAAGGGCCCAAGTCTCCTTCTCCTTTGTGCCCCCAGCATCCAGTATGCAGCACCAGGCTGGATGTCACTTCCCAATATGTACCACATATGGTTCTAGGCGTAATGTGTTTATTGTTGAGTCATTCATCTAGGAACTGTTTGGGGGAGGCATAGCACTATCCATAAACAGTTCAAACTCACTCAACTCCTTCATACTGGCAGTCAACTGATTAAGATTTCTCTCTGGAAATGGTGCTAGAGAGGTAAGAAACTTCCTCCTGCATCTTTAAGGATAGAATATGAATGAAGAATGCATAAATTGTTTACTTTTTACCTCAAAAGAGATGTAAAAGAAAAAAAAATAAGCTGACATTTCTGTTAAAGATGACATGTTTAATTTGTGAGGCTGATGAGCAGGGACATATTATGTACTCATAATTATTTTTCCTCTTTTTTTGACATATAGCAGAATTTTAATTGATTTAGGCTAGGCATGTATTGTTATGCACCCTGAGAATTATGTTCTCTAATAAATAGAGGGAATATCAAATCCTTACCTCCTCCACTTGCTTCGAAACCCTTGATAGAACTGATAAATTTTCCCCTAAATGCAGACAAATCTCAGTTTCCACCTGTGAACATTCACGGAGCAATGATGGACAGCTCTCCTTGGCCATAAACCATAAGCCTGCACAAGAGAATAAGTGAAACTAACTGAATGGGAAGCACATATTTTTATTTTTAGTAGTCTATAAAATGGAAGTATTATGTGTCTTGAGAAAATATGAAATTATACCAGAGTAATGAAGTAGAAAGTCAGTCTCTAAACCGTTTGACCAACACACTTTACCATTCACCAGCTGGTTTTTCTGTTTCCAATAAGATAGCAATTAAATGCATGGTTCAGCTGAAAAAAAATATGCAAGTTGTGACTAAAATGAAAATTACAAATCTACGAAAAGCTGGAATAAAATCAGATAAAACAAACCATGAATTAGGTAAAAATGCTGAAACATCATGGTCAGAAATATCAACAAAGTAAACTTATGAAATAAGGGTTTTGGGTAACATTAGTTGCTTTGTACAAATAATTAAAAACAAACCAATTTCCCCACTCTGTATGGGGATAGTAATAGTAATGACACCGTGAATACTAGATTTCTCCTTTCATCCATCCTCATAGTAATCCTATCATACATGCTAGTAACCATTATCTGAAACTTACACTCTCAGGTAACTTACAAGAAGTCATGTAGTTGGTAGAGAGGGGAACCATTCTTGAACATATTTCTTTCAACTCAACACTAGTGATATACTACAACTTCAAAGAAGAAATATTCCAGTTTTGTTTCTTATATTTTCATAGTTGATAAAATAGTAATAAGTGACAATATTAAACAAGTTTACAATAAAGAAGTGTGGTTATTTTTAATAAAAAAATAAGAATGCTGTGGTCATTATACATAACACCACATTTATGAAACTATCAGTGACATTTCAGGAAGAAAATTATTTCAAACTGCAATGACATCATGCATCAGCATTCTCTTTGATGCATGTCCCTTTACTGATCCAAATGTAAAAAGTAGAATCAAGTTTCAATTCTTCCTCAAGCTATCTCGATCCAACCTTACCATAAATATTCAATCTGTTGTAGGAATCTAATCCATCACAACTGGCACAAATGAATAATTATGAAGTCTAAAAATATGAGTTATTTTATAAAGAGACTTTAGCATATAAAACTTTGTTAAAGGAAAATGTGTGTGTGTATGTATGTATGTGTATATATGTGTGTGTGAGTGTGTGTATATGTACACATCTATATATGTATTGGTGGATTGGTTTTAGGTGAAGGGCCAATTTAACTTCAAATAAATATGGCTTAAACAGCTATTTTTCCAGCCAGACTCAGAAAGTAAACCAATCCTACAATCCATTTCCACTTATCCCTCAGCTAATAATAATATTCAGAATGTTTTGATTAAAGGGGACTACATATCTTTTGAAGTCTGTCTCTCTTTAAAGACCAGTCATCCTATTGTAAGATCCAGCAGTTACTATGCCAAGAACATATAGATCTGATGTGGTATGACCTTGAATACTGGTAACAACCTTGGAGAACAAAGAATTCTCCAGTACATACATGTGTGTACATATAATATGCACACACATGCGTGCGCATGCACGCATGCACATACACACACAAACACTTCTTATAGAAGTGACTTCTATACGATTAAAGTAGTAGAAGTATCTTGTGCAAATTCTTGAAGCCAAAGAAATTCTAGTCCTAAAAAGATTTTTTAGAGATTTAAAGTCAGGGCTGGGGTTGTGGCTCAGTGGTAGAGTGCTCGCCTGGCATGCACGAGGCACTGGGTTTGATCCTCAGCATCACATAAATGTAAAATAAAGATATTGTGCCCATCTAAAAAAAAACTAAAAAAAAAATTTAAAAAAGAGATGTAAAGTAAAAAAGATATGTCTAAAACACACTAGATATATAAAGACAGACTAATATTCCTGTTTAATTTTTGCAAAACAGAAAAGAAATGGATTTTTCCCTAAAAGTACATAGAAGAAAAAAAATGGTTGCAGATCTCTTCAACAAGAGAAACATATTGTGTGACTATCAGCAATATAGTAGTAAAATTGAAAACAAATGACAAATGAATTTCATTATTATTTGAATTGTCTATATCTAATGATCCAAACAATAATGTAAATTGCCGAATAACTTACAAATCATTTTCTCATGTCCACTCCATATGATAACATCTGCACAGCACAAAACTTAGGATGCAGGGAAAACACTGTCATAAGTTCCAGTCCTTAGTTGAGCATCTGAGGCTTGGGGAGAATGAGGTGGCATCCCTGACCAGAGAGCTTCATAATCCAATGTTCTTTCTGCTGTTCTACACGAAAGAAAGAAAGAAAGAAAGAAAGAAAGAAAGAAAGAAAGAAAGAAAGAAAGAAAGAAAGAAAGAAAGAAAGAAAGAAAGAAAGAAAAAAGAAAGAAAGAAAGAAAGAAAATTGACTTTCATGAAACTGAAAACCTCCAAGTTAGTTACATTTCCTGCTCCTCTAAAACAAAAATGAGAAAGTATTCCATCTGATACCATCAAAGACAATGAAAGAGCTGAAATAATGTGACTCAATTAAATCCCAGACATTTGCCTCAAGGAATAATGATTTGAAAGATTTTATAGTGATTGAGAATAAGGAATGCTAAAACACTCAAGGCCAAGGCAGACATATTCACTGACCAACAAGCTCAAGAGAGTCAAATTGATTCTGTCCAACAGTCAGGTTCATTTCACTGCAATCAGCAACTGCCTTTTGCTTGCACTGTGCTTCTGTGTCTGGAATTCAAGTTCTAATTTGTTCTTTAGGTCTCTCAAACTTAATCTGATGTCTGGATTTTATCCCCAAATGTGTGAATTCTCCCTGAGGCTTTATAGAAAGGCTTGCTTCCCATTTCCTTCCCTTTACCTCCTTTCATTCCTCCTCCTTCCTCATTCTTTTCTCTTTTCCATATACCAGATCCACTACAGGGCAGTAAAACAAAGCCAGGTTTTAAAGAAATGCCTTCTAGAAGAATCTGTTAGAGTTCAGTAATGCAAAATGTACTCACGTGCCTTGTTCATACGTGAAACCCTGAACAGATTCTTTAGTCCACAGATACATTTACGATCCGAAACTTTTCCTATCACCAAACAATATCTACCCACATAAAAAAATTTCTAATCTTCTTCAGGAATGCATTTGACTAGATCAAATTTTCTA
This sequence comes from Marmota monax, assembly GCF_021218885.2. NCBI lineage: Eukaryota > Metazoa > Chordata > Mammalia > Rodentia > Sciuridae > Marmota > Marmota monax. The sequence goes on along the minus strand of NW_026695198.1, from coordinate 3,556,876 downwards.
AAAAACAACACAGGAGCCCTTGAGAAATGTCAACTTAATGTATTTAGTAACAAGTAATGATGACGATGATGGCGGTGCTGGACCTACCTTCCTGAGGCTTTGCTAAGCACCTTTCATGTATTGGTGGGCTTAAGTTTCCACAAAGTCTCATAATATTGGCATAACTACAGCCCTCTTTTGATAGACAAGGAAAATGAAGTTATAAAAACCAAGTGACTTACCCAAGCTTATCTCATAAGGAGTGGTGCTGGAATTCATAGTCAATGGGTAGAAGATGTGGAGTAAAAATACAAGAAAAAGAAGCTAAAAAGAAAATTATCAGACTATGGTTGAGGGAAGATGCGTGCTAGTCATCATAATTCAGAAGTCAAGAACTCAAGTCCTCAATCTGCAAAGTATTAGCAAATTCGATGAGATTCAAATTCTTTATCGTTAGAGCAAACAAGATCGTATTTTATTTTTTGTACTGCCTTTGGTCTTGTTTTTAGTGTCAGGGAAATACTAGCTTCATAAAAATGAATTGAAAAGATCTCCTTCTTTCATTCTCAGGAAAAGAATGTACAGAATTGGTGTTAATTATTTCTTGGTAGAATTTTGGTAGAATACTTAAAATCGTTTGGGCCTACAGATATCTTAGGGAAAGATATTTAATTACAAATTGAATTTCATTGATAGTCTTGACACTAGTCAAAGTATTTCAAGTTGATTGATTGAGTTGTAGTAGTTTTTGCTACCACAACTTTTGCTTTTTTTTTTTAACCATTGAGTTTTTGCTTTTCAAGGAATTGGTACACTTCATTACATTGTCATTTTTTTTTTAATTTTTTTAATGACTTTAGGGTTTGTAGTTTTGACCATGTTTCATTGTCAGGAATAAAAATCAATATATGTAGTTTATGTCTCTGATCTTTTTCTTTGTCAGTCTTACTATAGATTTGTCAATTTTATTGACATTTTCAAAGAAAAAGTTTTTTTCATGTAATTGATTTTATCTATTCTTTTAAGTTCATTAATTTCTGTTGCTATTGCTATCATTTCTCTCTTTTCACATATTTTGAGTTTGCCTCTTCTTTTTCTCATGTATTAAAATGGAAATCTTAGATTATTAACTTAAGACTTTTACACTTTTCTAATGTAAGCATTCAGGGCTATAGATTTTCCTCTCACCATTGCTTTAGCTATGTCTAACAAATTTTAATACTTTGTACTTTCAAATATACTCAGTTCAATGTATTTTCTTTCAGAATAAATAAAAATTTATTGTTTAGTTTTCAAATATCAGGCAATTCCTTCTTATCTTTCTGTTATACATTTCTATTTTTCATTCCATATGGTTATAAACACATTCTGAATCACTGCAGCTTTTTCAAAAAATAACATTTTACCCATTTCCTAGAATATGATTTACTTTGGTAATGTCTCCATGGATGTTTGAAAAAATATGTATATTCTGCTTTTGTTTCATAAATATTAATTAGACCCTGTTGGTGGCTTATTTTGCATTTTTCTTTATCCTGATGACTTTCCATCTAAGTTGTTTTAGTCAATGTTAAGAGAAGGGTGTTGAAATCTCCAACTATAATTGTGGATTTAGCTATTTCTTCCTAGAGTTCTATCAGTTGTTGATTCTCTGTTGTTTGGTACACAGCGTGCATGTTTAAAATGGATGTCTTCTTGGGGTATTAACACTTCCATCATTAGAGGATAACAATCTCTACAACTGGTAATTTTCTTTACTTATAAGTTCACTTTATCAGATATTAATATAACCATTTCTCATTTATTTTGATTGATATTTTCCTGATATATCCTTTATATGATTTTACTTTCAATTTTCTATCTTGTATATTTGAAGTGAGGCTTTTGTGTATAATACACATTTGGGTCATATTTTTTGATCTGCCAGGCCCAATTCTGTCCTGTGTGTTTAAACAAATTATCTATATGTAACTATTGTTATACAAGTTAGGACTTAAGATTGACATTTTATGTTTTTGTTTGTTTGTTTGTTCTTTTTATTTCTGTTTTTTTTTCTGTCTTCCTGGAAGTTATGTGAATATTCTTAAAAATGCATTTCTTTATCCATAGTGTTTTTGAACATATCTCTGCATATGGCCTTTTTATTGACTCTTTTGGTAACCCCTGGAATATATTGATGTCATCTTTTTCCCAGTTCATTGATATATAACTTCATTTCTCTTTACTTCATTTACTGTTCCCTATGCATAATTTTTTAACATATTTTCTGTACACAAATTTAGATTCACAACACACACAGTGTTAAAGTTTTAGATTCAATCCTCAAACATAATTTAGAAAACTCAAAATTAGAAGGAGAGTCTACTGATATTGAACAAATTAGCAAAGGTAAGACAATGGAGCAAACAGTCTTTTCAACAAATGGTGTTTATAAAACTATACCACTTTGCAAAAAAGAAAAAAAAACCTGAATCTAGACATTACACAACTAGAAAAATTACTCACAATGGATAATAGATCTAAATATAAACCACAGTAATATAAAGTTCCTAGAAGACAACATATAAGAAAATATTGGTGACTTTAGATTTAATGATAACATTTTAGATATGACATCAAAGGCATGATCCATTTAATAAAGAGTTAATAGGCTGTACTTCATTAAAATTAAAAACGTCTGCTCTGTGGAAGACACCATCAAAGGAATGAGAAAAGATTACACACACTGGGAACAAATGTTTGCAAAACATACATCTGATAAAGGACTATCACCCAAAGTATACTAGGAACCTTAAAATTTAACACTAAGAGAATGCACAACCTGATTTAAAAAGGTAAAATACCTAAACAGACATGCCACCAAAGAAGATGGCAAGAAAGTGCCTAAAAACATGCTTAATAGTAGGTCATTAAGAGGTTGTCAATTAAAACAACAATCAGGTACCACATCAAATGTATTCAAATGGAAAGATCCCAAATTCTAACAGTATCAAATGCTGGTGAGGATGTCAAACAATAGGAAATCTCATTCGTTGCTGTGAATGGAAAATGGGTTAGCCACTTTGGGGAAATTTGGAAATTTCTTACAAAAGTAAACATATTTTTATTATATGATCCAGAAATAGAATCCCTTTTTTATTTACCTAAAAAAAGTTTAAAACTGTGTTCACATAAAAACCTGCACATGGATATTTAGAGCAGTTTTATTTATAATTACCAAAACCTGGAAGCAACCAAGCTATCCTTCAATAAGGGTAGACAGAGAATTGTGTTGCATCCAGAGACTGGAATATTATTCCATGCTAAAGATAAATAAGCTATAAAGCCATGAAAAGACATGAAGAATCTTCAAGTGCATATTACTAAGTAAAAGAAGACAATCTGAAAAAAGTCTACATTCTACATGATTCCAGCTATATAATATTCTGGAAAAGTCAAATCTATGGAGAAAGTGTAAAGATCAGTGGGATTTGGAGGAAGGAAGGGATAAATAGGCAAAGCACAGATGTTTTTAGGACAATAAAACTATTCTGTATGATACTATCATGATGGATACATGACACTATTAAATGTGCCCAAACACATAGAATTTACAACACCAAAAATAACTCCAATGTAAACTAGGAACTCTGGGTGTCAAAGTGGGTTCATCAATTGAAACAAATGTAGCACCCTAGTGGAGAATGTAGATAGTAGGGAGGCTATGAATATGTTGTTGGATACAGTGGATGTGGGAAATCTATTTACTTTCTATTCAACTTTGCTGTGAAACTAAAAATTGCTCTAAAAAAGAAAATCTTTAAAAATCAGTTCAGCATATCTGGGTGGGTCTATTTGGTGTCTCCTGGTGGCGGAAAGGTGATTATCAGGTTGTGGGATGTACAGCCTGCTTACTGTAGCTGGGTATCTCCAGATGATTATGCTAGCTCACTCCAGTGTCTCTCTGAGGGGAGGGAAGTCTCAGGCTCACTGAGGCAAAGAGGCTTCCCTGGTTCAGCACTTGGGATGGGATCCTCCTATCTAAAGGAATGAAGGACATTAGCAGAGTACTAGGGTCCCCCTCCAGCCACTCCACTCTCTGGGTGGGAAGGGAAGTGAAGGACCTGCAATCCCTAGCCACCCACTGATCCCCCTGTTAATGGTGCTGTTGAAGAGGCTTCATTTCCTCCAGGGGAGAAGGAGTCCATATGGAATGCCATCTGCTACAGGTTGAGAGTCAAGAACCCCCCTGGTCTGGGCTCTTTTGCCACTGGTTGGGGGAACTATACACATTCTGCTGAGTGCTTTTCTACAAGTTCAGGTTCTCAAACTTGTTTGCTTTTCTCATACTACCTTTCCTACTTTGGTTATTTTCAGGGTTTGTACTTGTGCTTATTGGGAAAGAAACCATTCTATGCCATCCTACTGGGACCAGAACCTTAAATATCTAAATTTTGAGCCTATAGATGTAAGGTAGATATTAAAGAAACCTGCTTTATATGATCACTGGCACATTCTTTATAATGTGCTATTTGAAAAACATACATGCCAATTTCCTTTGTGATTCCAGACATTCTTTGGCTCCTATTTTATTCATCTAGGAAATTAAGTCCAATAAATAAAAGGAATGAAAATATAACTGTTGTGGGTTTAATGAGATATGTTGGATTATTTCTCTTGTCCAAAGTAGTCGTCAGAATCAACATTGCTTTATTTGCTTAAAAAGCTTCTATGTGTCAGGGGTGAGTGAAGGACTTGAGTTTTTTTGGGAGGGTGGAATGGAGAAGGCAGACAGAGCAATGATGGTGGGGGAAGATCAAGAGTTTCCCCAACACAACATCAACAGTGCCTCCCAGGAATATGCCCAAATAGGACCCTTGGGCACCCCTGTATTTGAAATCAGACAGGAGCCTGAAGCCTTAATTAAGGAGAGAAGCCCTCAACTTTGATGCTAAAGGGCACATGAAAGCAGGACACGGATACAGATCTTGTATTTGGTCCTTCTAGTTTAAAATAACAGTAAAAGTCTATTTATTTTTAATGAGCATTTGCTAAGTTTATAATAAAATGATGCCCATAGTGCTCATCTTCACATATTTTATATTTTAAATTAGTTTTATGTAAGCTTTTTTTTAAAAAATAAAATCTTTAATTGGGAAGAACAAGACACATAAACAAACATACATTAATAATAACTAGATTGCATAATGAGTTATTATACAGTGACCCCATCAAAACCACCACCAGGTCTGAAAGCTCCCGAAACTCTTGTATCCCTCCCTACCTCCTGAAGGACCCCATGTAGGGTCAAGGGTCCTGCTATTCCGTATAATTCTCACATACAAGTATGCATTTAAACATTCCATTTTATTTAGCTCATCTATGAACTTTATATAAATGAAGTCGTACAGCATGTGTTATTTTGTGCCATTTTTGGGGGGCTAAATATTTCCCTATGTATCCATATTGCTTGAACTGATCATCTAAATCTAGCACTTAGATAAAAAGGTCATGCCCACAAAGAAAAAGACTAGATCTGGGCAAAGGTGCGTTTGGGAGAATGGCAGCACTCATATAATTGTGCTAAAGATGTGATCCAAGGGAATAAAACTTAGAAAAAGTTAAATACATGAAAAAAATAATTTTATGAATCACCACTTGGGAGGCACCCACCAGAGTCAGACCTCATTTTCTCTAACTCTGTAGTGACTTGGTAGGATAGTCCCATTATCCACAAATTTTAGGGAAGAGGATGGAGGGCTATAGAAGCCAGGTCACTGGCTCAAGTCCCCACCCACGTGGGCACTGCAAAGACAAGTTCTTATCCACATAAACTATCATAAAGGCTATCCTTCAAGAACCAAAAAGCATGATAAAGGTGGTTTTGTTGCCAGAGGTCAACGGTAAAATGATGATCGATGATAAACAGAAACCAGAACTCGGCTCCTGTGTTAATTCAGTCTTTCCTGCCAAACTAAATCATTTTAGAGAGAAAAGGCAAAAGAAATACTGTTAAGAGGAAAACAAGGCCCAAGGAGATCAGATGAGAAAATTTGACTCGCTCCAATGCTTTCTTCAATGGAGTCTGAACCTCTTGTCCAAAGCAACTTGTACAACAAAATGGATACACTGTCACATGTGTGCTGAATTCAGGAGTGATCAGGATCCCCTGTGGGTCACTGTTGGAGCCTGGGGAGTGGAGAAAGGATAAGAAAACCAATACTGAGAGGAGAAAGGTGGGAAGTGAGTTTCTAGTATAACTACAGCCTCTATAACTTTCTATAGAAATTAAATGAGCTGGGCGTGGTGGTGCATGCCTGTAATCCCAGTGGCTTGGAAGGCTGAGGGAGGAGGACCACAAGTTCAAAGCCAGCTCAGCAATTTAGGGAAGCCCTAAGCGACTTATCAAGACCCTGTTTAAAAAAAAAAAAATCAAAAAAGGGCTGGAGATGGGCACCCCTGGGTTCAAAAAGAGAGAGAAAGAGAGACATTTGAATAAGAGTTCAGAAATGACCTCTGACCTCTGAATGCTGCTTAGGAAGAAATGATGACCACTTGACCACAGATGTTATCATGGCTTTACTATGAATAAACTGTTATGAAGAGACTAACCTGACCTCCTTTTTTGCCGCTGTTGCTGGCTGGTAAATCAGGGGTGTGTAGCAAACATGTCTGGATTTCAACAGTGTGACCAGGAGTCTCATGTTATCTGTTTGGAAAGATGGTGAGATGTGAGTTGAAGAATGTGGGAGCCAAACAGTGATAAATAAGATCAAGGTCACTGTGAAGGGCAGTTTCAAGTGTGATCTCCGGGCCGTTCTCTGCTCTGACCCCGCACTGCACTTTCTTAAAAACCAGAGAAAGGGCTAGAAGAAAAACATATCAAACTGTTAGCTGATTAGAAGCTGGATTTGGTATAGTAAAACAAAGATACCAGAAATCTTCAAAAATCTGGAATGATGGACTTTTTATTTTTTAATTAAAGCTCAGTAGAGATTGTACAACACTTAGCATTTGGTTAAAAGTAAACAGAAAACAGATAACAGTTTTGTCAATAAGTTAATTGGAATGCAAGGACCAATTTAGATCTAAAGTAAAAATACAGAGATGGTTGAGTAGAAATTAAATGTTAATCAGCTTAGTTCATGTACTTCTTTCTTGGATAAGTCTAAGTCATATTTACCATTAAGAATTGATTCAGGAGCTGGGGTTGTGGTTCAGTGGTAGAGCACTCACTTAGCACATGCAAGACCCTGAGTTTGATCCTCAGCACCACATAAAAATACATAAATAAAATAAAGGTTAAAAAATAAAGAATGGATTCAGAATGCTTTTTTATTTTGTAAAACATTTCATGTTCTCCTGTTTGTAGTCTACTGGTCCTTTGCATTCTCACAAGACACCATCTCCAGTTGTAACATTGTAACCATATCCTACATATTCTTCCTAATGGGTTATGGATATCCAAACATCGTATGAAGCGACAACTTCAAAACTGTCCTTGGATTGAGGTCTTGATTCCCATTTTGTAACTCTCTGTGCTCTCAGGAAAGTAGCTGCTCAACAAATAGTCTTTAAATTAGTGCTACTGTATAACAAAAGAAAAAATGTGACATTGGGCCAAATTGATAGAGATACAGTATCCACACATGGGATATTACTGTGAGTTGGGATTGGGGCACTGAACAGTGAAGGTAGTTCTCGGTTAGATATCATTGTGTAAACTGAAAATTGTGAGAGGAACAGCAGAAAGGACCCGAAGATTTGTCTGTTTTCTTGTTGCTGCTTTGTTTTGGATGGACAGTAGAAGACTTGAGAGCAGAGAAAAGTGAGGTGTAATATGATTTCCATGTGAACCAGTTGGAGGACTTTCATTTGTTGTGCCCTAATGGGAAAACCAAGTGAAAAACATATACACAGATTTAAGTCTGACAAGGAAGAACTATCTAACAACTAGGAATGGACCAATGATAGAACATGGTGTCTCAGTAAACCATCATTCCGTTCTAGTGAAGATCTTCAAATAATTAGAATAACATACACAGTTGGCACTATCAATTAGACTAGGGCTTATTGTAAAACAAAGTCATATGACAGGCTTCCCCATAATCAACATCCCTCATAGAGCAATACAGATGTTTTAATATATGAGCCTACAGCGATACTTCATTAGCACCCAAAGTCTGTAAATTATACACTGCACTTAATGCTATGCATTCTACATATTTTGACAAATGTTAAAGAAGTCTGTAGCTATAGTATTTTTTTTCTTTGAATGCAATATCTGCGTTTTCTTAGAATGCATAGCACTAAGTCCAGTGTAAATTACAGACTTTGGATGCTAACAAAGTCCCAACATCATTTGATGGAAAAGAAGCTTTTTATTCCATTATATTGTGTTTGTTCCTTTATCAAAGATCAGTTGGAACATTTATGTAGATCTATTTCTGGGCTCTCTAATATACTTTACATTTGTTTTCTAAACTTATTTTACTACCTACAGCTTCCAAGCTGATGCTGAAAATTCCTGGCAGCTGAAAAACACTGCCTCAGCCAAGTAATCAATGTAAATAAACATCCATAGTCATGCATCATGTTGATAGAACGTATCCTTGATATGATATAATAAAACATCAGTTTACCTCCCTGAATTTTCTCCCAGTATCTGTCTAATCATGAGGAAAATATCAGACAACTGCCAGTTGAGCAGTATCATACAAAACTAATATCTGACCATTAGTACTGAAAATTGTCCATGTCATAAAAAATAAAGGATGTCAGTGAACGTGTCTGACTGTCTGGAATACAAAAAGGACATTAGGTAAAAATTAAGGAAATCTGAATCTACTATGACTTCAGTTTATCAACAATGGTTCATTAGTTTGTGACAAATGAACTAGATATAAGATGCCAATAATGAAGAAAATTATGTTAGTTTGAGAGGATATATTGAAACTCTTGGTACCATTTGCTCAAGTTCTTTGAAATATAAAACTATTCTAAGAAAGAGTCTATTAATTAAAAATAAAAAGGTCAGATCCCTGAGGTAATGGAACTGCTCAGTATCTTATCTATAGTGGTAAATACATGAAACTATAATGTGATAAAATTAAACAGGGCTAAATACACACACAACATACTCATGCACACAGGTCAGTACACTTAAAAGTAGAGAAATCGGAACAGAATATGGATCATACCAATATCAAAATTTTGGTTGTAATATCACAAAACTATGGCTTTAAATTTTTTTGACCAAATATTATTTGCTGTGTATATTCTGTTGGTATAGAATATGATAAGATGAAATGCCTTGAATCTACATAGAAACAAAAAATATTAATGGAATTATTGCAATATAAAGAAACTACTTCCAATGTAAATATATTTTTTTATTTCTTTTCTTGTCATATTGAACTAGCTAGGAGTTTCAATATGATGCTGAAAAATAGTGGTGACTATTTCATATTCTTTTTCTATTCCAGGATCTTATCAGGGAACCATGTTACATTTAGTAGTCATATCTCCTTAGGCTCCCTAGGACTGTGATAATTTCTCAGACTTCCTTTATTTTTGATGAAATTCACAATTGTGAGTACTAATGGTGAGATATTCTTTACGTAGGATGCTGCTATATTTTCCTTAAATGGTCCAATTTAAGGAAATTGGGTAAAGGAACAGGACTGCATAGGAAGCTAGAATCATCTCACTAAAAGTTTGCATATTTTAAAAAGCAGTTTTCCTAAGGGCATGATTCCAGGAACAGAAAGGAAGAAAGAACTTTGAGCAAATTGGTGTTCTGCACTCAGTTTTATATGAACCAAGGAACATTCAAAACAGAAAATGATAGAACAAGTTCTAACATAGAGCAATAATAGCACGAAGAGTAGTGATATGAATAAAAAGCAAAAGTGTAAAGGCAAAAAAAAAAAAGGAAACAGATGTAAAAAGAAAAAAAAATAATGCTTCTGTGGATAACCAATTGTGAGTATTTTTTGGAAGTTGAAATATCCCCTTAGAAGCATCCGTGTTCCAGGTGGGAGCTGTATTTTCCTTGGAAGCAGATTTTTTTGTTTGTAACTATTTCGTTGATATTTCTGATCTTACACAGATACAAGGAATTTCATCTAATCATCAGGAACACTAACAGAAGACGCTCAACAAACAATGTTGGAGCAAACCACTGGAGAAATAATCATGAAATGTTTAAATACGTATCTCAAAAATTATTTGGTTGATTTCACAGTGGACATCTTAAAAATTATGACAAAAGCAGTAAATCTCTTGTGGGACATAGACTTCGGCTTCCTCGATAAGCAAAATCAAGTTTCTGTGCCAGTGAAACAGCCAAAGAGTAATAAGATCACCAGCCCCGCCTCCCTTATGATCCATCTGGTATACCCAGACTATCTAGAAAGAGAGTGCTGCCATCAAGGATGACCATGGTAGCCGTGGAAAGCACAGGTTGCAGGTTCACATCATCAGGAGGCCGACAGAAAGAGTAGTACTCCTATAGTGGCAAGTATCAGATCTACCCTTAGGCTTCCTCTCCCGGAAAGCATCAACAAGATTTATGTCACATAAAAGTTCGGATCAATAACCTGGAAAAGTGAGCCTCTGGACTTCTGTAGCACTTTGCCTCTGTGTCTGGGCTTTTCTCCTCCACCTTTTTTTTTTTTTCCTGCACCTGTATCCATATTGACACAGCATCTGCTCTGATCACATGATCCAGGTACAGGCTCATCAAGTTGAACAGATTGTATCTTCTCATCTGGCCTGGCATTTGTCTGTCATGCTGTGGCCGGGAACGTGATACCTATTTGACGAAAAACAGCCCTCACATATGTCGGGAGGAGGGAGGCCCTTTGTTCCACCAGGGTACCCCTGCTGTTTGGAGTTCTCCAAAGGTTCAGAGATTCAGGCCACTATCTCACTGGCCCCTTCAAGACAAATGGTCAGATCACGAGACAGCAGGTGCTGCTCAGCTCAACATTTGTGTCTCACTGTTCACACACACACCTCTGCCTGTCACGTTGCCAAGTCAATCAAGGAGGCTGAGGAGTCCTGAGCACACCCACGTGTGTGCCTGTGTGTGCACATGCCCTGTGGTTTGGAGTGTGTGAGTGTATGCTCAGCTGATGTTTTCCATTTTGTCTGAATCCTTATCCTGAGATTTCTTGGCATTTTGGATGAGGTGGCCATTAATTAGCTCAGAGCAATGGCTATAATAAAGGACTGTGAAAGTCTTCACAGATGTGAAGTTTCTGAGTGTAGGAGAGATGGAACAAAAATTCTGTAGCCCAGAAGTGTACCAAACAATTGACTTTTTCCCTCTGAACAAATTTTTGTAGTGCTCAGGACTCTTAGGACAAGAAGAGTTGAGAAATTGTCAGAAAATTCTACTTATAACAAATACCCAAATGCATAAATTTATCTAAAAAAATGCTGTCATGTTTTTTAAAAGACACCATAATCATTATTGTCTCCTGATGGACTGGCTGTATCTGATGGACATATTCATGTTTTAAGGCCACCAAACAAAGTTAGGATGAGCTGACTGCACCCTCCTCATGTGAAGGTTTTTCTTTATCAACCATCTTCTGAGAAACACCTGTTGACCATGCCACCCTAATGAATTAGTTCTTTGAATTTTAAAAGTCCTTATATTTGCATCAGTCACTACTGACACCTAACAATGAGTGCCAAACTCTAGTCTGACTGAAGACTATTAATCCAAGGCTCCTTATTAGCAGACTGCAAGATCTAAAATTCAATTTCTTAAAAGAGTGATTGCGGAAATTTATCATTAAATTTGGTTTGATTTTTTTCAGTGTTTATTGAATTTAACAGGCAGTTCCAAGCCTTGTTGTCCTTCCTTAAGAACAGGAGTACACAGTGACTGTATTGGAGTTTTTCTTTAAGTTGTTAGACTATTTTCATAACATATTGGCTGAGAAGGTCCCTTCCTGCTTTCTGTAGTGTCCCCATGTTTGAGGACTGGCAAGTCCCTGGAAGAGGTATGACTCCAATGACCCCAGCTTAGACCACTGAGGATGGAGAGAATGCAGAGATCCTAGTAGTGACTTGGAATGTGAGCAAGGTCATCACTGTAGTATCTTCAACTCTAAGACTCTATCGTCCTAAAATTAAGTGAACACTAGATGGGAAGAGTGGTCCATGCTTCAAGGACTTCTCCATTGTTTGGTGCCCTGAATACCATATGGATGATGATTGCAGCCTCCCTATTTTCTATAATGCAGAACAAGAAAGTCTTTTTTATCTCTCTCTCTTTCCACATTTTTTAATTGGTGCATCATAGTTGTACATAATGATGATATTTGTTATTACATATCTGTATATGCACACAATATAACAAAATTATTTGGCCAATATCACTCTGCAGTAATTCTCCCCTCCCTCCTTACCTCCCACCTGGTACCTTTCCTCTACTGATAACCCTTTCATTTTCATGAGATCCTCACTCCCCCACCTTTCTTTTCCTTGTTCCTCTCTAACTTCTGCATATGAAAAAATATATAACATTTGACCATCTGTGTTTGTCTTATTTTGCTTAACATAAATGTCTCTAGTCCCATCTATTTTTCTGCAAAAGATGAAACTTCATTTTTCTTATATACTACCTTACTTTACCTTCTCTTTTCTTTTCTTTTTTTTTTTTCTCTCTCTCTCTTTTCCTTCAGTATCATGCATTGAACACAGGGTCACTTAACCACTGAGTTATATTCCAGACCTTTTCTGTTGTTATTTTATTTTGAGACAGGGTCCCACTAAATCCTTATGGACTCTCTAAGTTGCTGAGATTTGTCTCCATCTTGGAATCCTCCTGCCTCATCCTCCCCAATCACTGGGATTAGAGGTGTGTGTCACTGCACCCAGCTACCTTTTCTTTGTCCATTCATCAGTTGATGGACACCTTAGGCTGGCTCCATACTTTGGCTATTGTGAATTATGCTACTGTAAAAATGTACCAGTGTAGTGTGATGACTTTAATTCTTTAGGATAAATACCAAGGTCATATGGTGGTTCCAAGACTAGTCTTTTGAGGAACTCCATAATGATTTCTATAGCGGTTGTACTAACTTACAGTCCCACAAACAGTTTACAAATATTTCTTTTTTCCACATCCTCTAAAGCATTCATTTTTGTTTGCATTCTTGAAGACTGCCAGTCTTACTGATATGAGATGAAATCTCAGGGAAGTTTTGATTTGCATTTCCCTAGTTGCTAATGATGTTGAACATTTTTTTTCATATATTTGTTGGCCATTTGTATTTCTTCTTCTGAGAAGTATCTATTGAGTTCATTAGCCAACTTATTAATTGGGTTATTTGTTTGGCATTAAGTTTCAAGTTCTTTTCGCGTTCTATTCTTTAATCCTCTGTCAGAAGAATAGTTACCAAAGATTTTCTCTCATTCTGTAGGTTCACATTCTTAATTGTTTCTTTTGCTGTTTAGAAGCTTTTTAATTTGATGCCAGGACATTGATTAAATCTTGTCATTATACCATGAGCTTTAGGGATCCTATTGAGAAAGTTATTGCCTGTACCTTTTTGCTGATGTGTTAAACCTGTGTTTTCTTCTAAGAGTTGCATCATTTCTGATCTAATTATTAGGTCCTTGATCCATTTTGAGTTGATTTTTGTGCAAGGTGAGGGAACAGTCTTGACCTCTGAATCCTGACCCAAGCCCCTCCTCCAGCCTGAAGGAAGGCATTATTATGCAGCCACCTGCCACTTTTGACCCTATCTATGAGTACTTTGCAGTTCGTTTGCCCTGGAGCTGCTCTTTCCATAATTAAAGCATGTTTTCATAGGGTCAGTTTCTGGAGAGATTGGAACTTGAACCAACAATTCAACCCTCATTTATTGCATTCTTTTTAATGTTCCAGCCACTGTGTTCAGCACAACATAGTATGAAAGATAAACTAACCGGGGCTCCTACCCTCAAATACCTCAGACAGTGGGGGTAACAAGTATAAGAAACTGTAATCAGGAGAAAACCAGGTGCCATGCAGAATGCAGAATGAATGAATACAAGACCCATTAACTGAAGGGGACGGGGAGAGTTTTGTGAAGTAGATAGGTGGCCTTTGAAAAATGGTAAGATTCCAACAATCAGGGAAAGGGGAGAAAGACTGGCCAATAACTAGAAAGAAAGTCGTGGGTGAAATGAATGAAGTCAGTCAAGAAAAAGAGGCAAGGACGCACGGCTGTGGCCCGAGTCGGCACAGAGTGAATTGAACCATGGGTGGACTGCCAGTGAAGGTGCAGGACGGTGGAGATGGACCTGGGGAACCTGGGCCCCCACGGGGACTGGTGTGGACTGCACTCCTTAGACAATGAAAAGTCACAGGCACAGGGAGATGCACAAGGGAGGGCCTTGCTGAGAGCACTCCCAGGGGATGTGAAAAGCAGGCTTGGCAGGGGAGGAGACCGAACCAAGAATATTTGGCCACTGGGGCTGTTCCATTTCTGCGCAGCTCACTTACCTGCTTTCTCCTGCATCCCCTCTGGCCCTCTAACCAGCCTTCTAACCCATACCACTCTCCCTGAAGTAGGACATTAATCTTGCCTGAAGATATTTACTTTAAATAACAGACTTATTATGTTTATTGGTGCATTATAAATATATATCATATTGGAATTCATTATGCCATATTCACACATGTGCACAACATAATTCCATGAATCTCGTTCCCCAGTTCCTTCTCTTTCCCTCCCCTTATCCACTTGCTCTAGTGATCTCCCTATTATTATTATTATTATTATTATTATTTATTTTAAAGAGTGTATTATAGGAGTCATTGTGGTATATTCCTACATGGATGTAGCATAATCTGGCTGACTTCATTCCCTTCCCTTTTCCCTCTTTCTATATCCCTTTCCTCTACTGTATTGGTCTCCCTTTTATTTACATGAGAGATCCTTTTATATTCCTTTACCTTTCCTTCCCCCCTCCAATCTCCTTAGCTTCTACCTGTAAGGTAAATCATAAAACATCGGACTCTTGACTTTTTGAGTCTGGTTTATTTCACTTAGCATGATGTTCTCCAGTTTTATCCATTTACCAGCAAATGACATAATTCCATTCTTTATCGCTGAGTAAAACTCCACTATGTATATTTATCATATTTTATTTATCCATACATCTGACAACAGACACCTAGACTGGCTCATAATTTGTTTTTTTGTGAATTGTGCTGCTATAAACATTGATCTGCATATAAAAGTGTAGTGTGCTGATTTTTGTTCATCCAACAAGGAACTAAAATCCAGAATATATAAAAAGCTTGAAAAGCTTAATATAAGAAAAATCCCTTCAATCGATACATGAACAGATGAGCTAAACAGACATCTCCCAAACTAATAAATACAAATGATCAATGAGTATTTTTAAAAAAAAAATTATCATCCTTAGCAATCAGGAAAATGCAAATCAAAATTATACTGAGATTTCATCTCACTTCAGGTAGAATCACAATCATCAAGAATGCAAAGAACAATCATTGTTGGTGAGAACTGGGGGGAAAAGGTATTGTTGGTGGGACTGCAAATTAGTATAAGGACCCTTTTGGGAAGCAATATGGAGATTCCTCAAAAGACTAGGAATGGAATTACCATATGACCCTGCTATCCGACTCCTTGGTTTTTATCTAAATGACAGACTCTTAGAGACTGAAAAGTCCTCAAGATCCAGAAACATGACTCGGCAGCAGGAAGACAGCAGCTGGGCTGCAGTGGTGGGTGGCTCCACTTCAGGCATGACCGGAAGGGGCTTGGAGGACTTGGAGGAGAAGGAAGAGGAGAATAAGCACAAGATGCTTCCTACTCTGCACTCACTCCTCCCCAGGGAAGCCCCAAAGCACTGGAACTGGCCTCAGGACACAGTCCAGGCACCAACTTTTAAATCCCCTGATTAGTCATATCCTCTTCTCAGGCTTCAGTTCTGGAAGGCGGCTTCCAGAGCAGCCACGCAGGCCCATTCCACTCCCGTGAGCTTGTTCCTCTGCCCAGCACAGCAGGATGACTAAAGGACCCGTCTGCCCTAGCCTCAGCCACACCCGCCACACGGCTCCTTCCTTCCTTTCTTCCAGAGAGACACAAAGGCTCTCTGTATCCCAGGTCCTTTGCTCACATTGTTCCTTTTTAATTGCATTGTCTAAAGAGTCATCTAATTTTTGACCAGTGTCTATAACAAAAATGAAAGAAGGAAAAGGGTTGCCAACGACCAGAACTCAGAGCCAAATTCTTGGTCAGTATATTCTTCCTCAAACCATGAGAAAATGGAAAATGCTTTCAAAAATTCCTGTGGTCAGCTCCAGTGACCAGGGATTTAGGTACATCTTATTTTTCTGATGACAGAGTACAAAGTGACCAGCCAAGGACCCAGGGGGCACACGGATACTCAAATCTGTCTTCTCACAAAAGCTCAGGGGAACAAGCTTCTGATTTTCTTTTTTTTTAAGTGAAGAGAAATACACACAAGAAAAAGGAAAAAGTATTTATTCTTTCTACTGGCAAATGGAACCTCTTGGCTTCTTATTTTCCAGCCACAGTGTCTGTGTCAGGCTCCCTAAGGATCTGGGTCTGCCCACCCCTGGTCCTAAAGGAGTCCTATTACAAGAAGACAGGCTTCTCCTGCAGACCCCTGCATCATCAGAGAGAAAAATGGTCCCCTTCCCACTTGGGCTGTAGACAGCAAGAGCTGAAAAGGATGGGGGAGGGAGTATGATTCATTCCTAGCAGAAAAGTGACTCAAAAAGGAAATCGCCTAGTGCGTGGGGATGACACAGTTCACTGTAACCTGCTGTGACCAGGCCTGTCTGTCAGGCAGGCAGCTGTCTACCTTCGCCTCCTTGGACAGGAGTCAAGCAGACACGCCGGGCACACTCCGGGCTGCATCCACCACAGGGTGATTCACAGACGTTTCCTTGCTGAGCCTCCCCCATGACCACTCCCAGCCTCGGTGCCCTGGTGCTCCACACAAGAGCACAGCAACACTGGAAGGCAAAAAGAAACAATCCCCATGCAAAGACCTGACCCTTTGGGGCACAGGAAGGAGAGCCAGCAAAAGGGAGGGAGAGAGCCACATTTGTACTCAGAATTCCTAGAGTCTATGTTTTAACTTAGCCACAGTAAGTGTTTCCTGTTTTACACTCTTGGCTCCAAATCACTTGCAAAAAAAAGAATTGCACTTTTATTTTGCAGTTTGTTTCCCTTCCTTCCTTTGTTCCTTTTTTATTTTTTTCCCTAAGATGAAGGGTCCTTTGCACCTTAAACCTTAAAAGGGACCAGGTAAATGAGTAAAACAAGGTGGTACCTGAACAATTTTGACCCTGCAAATTAAAGGTTCAGCCAGGCACAGTGGCACACACCTGTAGTCCCAGAGACTTAGGGAGGCTGCAGCAGGAGAATCTCAAGTCTAAGGCCAGCCTGGACAACTTAGGGAGACCCTCAATATTAAAATAATAATAATAATAATAATAATAATAATAATGGCTGGGAATAAAGCTTGGCGGTAGAGCTCCAACCATCAGTACTGCAAAATAAATAGGTAGGTACATAGATGATACTTTATAGATATATAAGTAGGCTAATAATAAAAGATGAATGTTAGGCTGAGGTATATGAAATTGCTATTGTGGTAATCATAAATGAGTGATAAATCATAAAAATCATCATTGTATAGGGTTCAGTCTAACAGACACCATGAAAGGGAAGTAGTCAAAGCTTCTTCAAAAATTATTTGCTTTTCAATGAAACTTCGTTGGTATCTCATGAGTTTCTGCTTTAAATTGTCACAGGGGCTTGCCAACCTTTCTTCCTTGGTCAGTCCTAACCAACTGTTTCCTGCAGTGCCCAGGTATGGTGGAAGATCTTCTCCATCGTTTTGTGCACCCACACCATGACGATCCCATGGCTATGTAGGAAGATGGTGTTGACTTTTGGGGAAACCAGGGTCATGGAACTGGCAGAGAGTCTGTCACTACTACTGTCACCAGAGGAGCCCTGAAACTGGCCCCACATCTCATAAGAATGGCCACACCATCTCTCACCTACTGGCATACTTCAGGTGAAGCAGGTCATTTTCTTGCTAAGTCTAGTCAGTCATTTCTGAGACCCCTGGATCAGAATGGTGGGAACTAACCCCCCTGGGAAAGGGGAAGCCATGCCATTTTCCCAGGTAAAAATGACATCATGTGGTAAATACCTCCACTTTCTCTAAAGGATGTGAGAAAAGAACCTATCCCTCCACCTACACCTTTTTGTAACCCAGAATGAAACACCAGAGCTCTTTTAAAAAAGTAAGTTGTACTGGTCTTTCAGTTATTACAGCTTACCTTCCCCCCGCCTTTCTTCCTTCCTTCCTTCCTTCCTTCCTTCCTTCCTTCCTTCCTTCCTTCCTTTCTTCTTTCTTCTCTCCCTTCCCTTTTCCCTCAACTTTCTCTCCCCCCTGTCTCCTTTTCTTCCTTTTTTACTTTCCATCAGTGAACATTTGTTGAATATTTACACTATACAAGGTCCTATGCTTTTCCAACAGAATAATAGTCTTATACTATCACAAGAAGCTTAGATCCTGCAAAGAGAGAATGAATTCCCCTCTACATGTAGCTCAGAGCTGCTTGTGCTATGTGCGTACAAAGGGAAGAACAATTATCTGTGCCTGAGAAGAGCAGTGGGTAAGGACAGAGCACATAGACAGTTCTCAGCCCACACAGAGTGAGTGCCCAGTAAAGATCATTTCAGTAAGTGAAGGAGTGAACTGGGTCTGATGTGAATGGGGAAAGGCTTGAGAATTTCCTATGAGTACGCACTGTTCTAGGTACTAAGCATAAAATAGTGAGTGAAACATATTGCTGCCTTCAGGTTGAGTATGACAAACTTGATATCGTACTTGGAAAAATTATATATATATATATATATATATATATATAATTATATATAAATTATATATATGTTTTTTGTTTGTTTTTTAGAGAAAGCTGGATAAGAAATCCTGACAACCGGAAACAGCTTGGGAACATGAAGTCCACAGAATATACACATTCGATAGGAAAACAATAAAAGTTGAAAAGTTTGGGAATCTAATGCAGTTTAAAGAAATAAAAATGAGAAATGATACTGTCCTTGAAACTTCTTTTGATCTTATTACAACCATTATCGACATTTCCAGATCTCTCAGTCATCACCGAAATAGGAAGCAGAAAATAAAGGAAATCAACCTGACATTTCAATTTGTCTCCCCTTCTGACAATTTACCTCTAACCTGCAACTCATAAATAGAGTAGACAATGGAAATGGGTCCTTGGGGGCTTGTAGCAGCAACTGGCTAGAAAGGGCCCTGTCCTGGAGAAGGATCTTTCCAGGTGACACACCCACCTGTCCTTGGGGCTTTGTTTATTCATTCTATTTCCTGTCCCAATGCCTGAAATATCTAGCCCCTCCAATTCCTAGTAGACATTTTAAAGAACAAACTTAGCAAATCCAGACTTCTAATACTGCATTGTTTTATTTTATTGAGGCAAAATAAATAGCGAAATGCAAAAACTATAAATATACAATTTGAAGTTTTGATAAATGAACATACCTGAAAAATAACTGTTCCAATCAAGATGCCAAATGTTATCAACATCACAGAGAAATCTAGCTGATATCATTCAGGAAGAGGCAACCGCTTTTCTGATCTGTACACCAAAGATTACTTTTGCCTATCCTCCAACTTCTTATAAGTAGAATTATAAAGTATATATTATTTAGGGTCTAACTTCTCTTCCTTAGCATAATGTGTTTGAAACTCATCTATGATGTCTCATTTATGATTTTTTAATTTTTAATAGTTCATTTTATGATGAATAATTTTTAATCATTATCTTTTTTAAGGATATTTGATTGGTTCCCACTTTTTTTTTGCTCTTATGAAAAACATCTTTATGGAAAGATGCCATAAATATTCTTATTCTTGTCTTTTAAAGTTTTCATTTACCTTGGGTAAATAAAATGGCTGAGTCCTGAAGAAACTACGTTATCTTTATAAGCAACTGTTGGATTGTTTTCTGAAGTGGTTGTACCATTTTATATTCCCTCCAGCAACGTTTAAGAGTTCCAGTTACTAAACATCCTTGACAACATCTGGTACTAACAGACTTTCTAATTTTAAGTTTGTTAATGGCTATAGAAGTGTATCTCCTTGTAATTTTGTTACATTTCTCTATGATTTTGAACGTTTTCATATTATTTGTTGAACATTCCTATCTTCTTTAGTGAAATGTCTGTTCAAGGTATTTTGCACATTTTTAATGATTATTTTTCATATACATAATGTGACTATCCTGATAAAAATCCTTGCTGAAAAACACCTTATACATATTTTTCCAGTCCATGGTATGCAGTTGTATTTTTTCTATTGTCTCTTTTGATAAGAAGTTTTAATTTTTATGAATCCCTATTTATTATCTTTTTTCTTAACACTTAGAACTTGTTCTAACCTAAGAAAACTCTGCCTACTTCTGTAGACTCTTAGTTTTTATAGTTAAGTCAATAATACAAGTTATTTTTCTGTGTTTGTAAATGATAAAGGTTGAGAGTCACTTTTTCCACATTTTCATGCAGCTGAACAGATGTTCAGCACTTTCTGATGACAAGACTTTCATCTCCCAGTTGAATGGCCTTGAGACTCCATCAAAATGAAGTGAGCATGTGCAGGTGGGTCTATTTCTGAACTTTCTGTTCCACTCTATTGTTCTGTCTGTCTATTCTTATATAAATAACACATGATAACACTATTATAATTAATGTAGATTAAGAAATTGATATTAGGTAGTTTGAGCGTTGTGATGCGTTCCTTTTTCTCACCTTTTCCCAACATAGTATTAATTTACTTAGGTGCTTTAACTTGCCCAAATATATTTTACAGGAAGTACTAATTGGGATTTTGGCTGGGCTTGTATTGAGTAGACCAATTTAGGAAGAAAAACACGATAACAATATTGTCCTCCAATCCATGAATATGGTTGTTACTCTCCATCTATTTAGCCTTCCTTAATTCTCTCAGGAGTGTTGGATAAATTTCAAAGCTGTGGTCTTATAGGTCTTTTCTTTAATTTGTTCTTCAGTATTTTATTTTTTGTGTGTGTGCTATTGTAGATGTGATATTTTTGTTTTGTTTTTCAATTCTTTACTACGGGTGTATAGAAATAGAATTGATTTTGGTATATCATGCAACCTACAATCATGCTGAATTCAGTATGAAGTTCAGCAGTTGATTTAGCAATTCCATAGTACATCTATCTAAACCATCGTATCATGTTCAAATAAAATAATTTTACTTCTTTTCCTATCCTTATTTTTTTAATGTATATTTTTTACCTTACTGCAATGCTTTAAACCTCCAGTAATATGTTGAATTTAGGTAAGGAGAGTAGATATTCTCATCTTGGTCTCAATCTTTGGAATAAAGAATAAAATATTTCACCATGACTATAACATAGGCTGCAATTTTTTAAAAAAATTGTTGTTCTTTATAGATGAAGGAAATTCCCTTTTACTCCTAGTATGTTACAAATATTTTTTTTTATCCTAAATGGACGTTGAAGTTTATTGAGTGATTTTTCTCTATCTACAGCCATGATTAGTTAATATTCTTCATTTATTCTGTTACAACATTAAATTACACCTTTTGGTACTTTAAAATCAAACTGGTTTTGCATTTCTAGGATAAACCCTACTTGGTCATGACATACTTCATTTTTCTAATATTTTGTTTAGAATTATTGTATTTATATTTTTGAGAGACATTGATCTGTAATTTTCTTTTCTTTACATTAGTAGAAATAGAACTCTCAATAGCACACATTGGGCTTTTTAAAAATTAGAATTTAAAAAATTTTAGCAAAAAAATACTTTAATTAAGTTACTTAAGAATTTGATGTAATTTTTTTTCCTCATGTAACATAAATTTCATATTGCCAAATGCTTCAGTTATCAATAAGAGAAAGCATTCGATTATTTTTGTGTGTGTGTGAGGGAGAACAAGAAACATTACTGGGTCACAAGAATATTTTTCCAAGACATACGCTATGAGTGTTCATTTGGTCACAGTCATTAAAAAGAAAAGTAAATAGAAGTCACTTCATAAGCCACTAAGAAGTATCTATTTTTCCTGTAGAATAAGTCAATCTTGTAAGTCAGTCTGTGGTCCCCTCCTACCAAATAACACCTTGCTGTCTTCTAAATCTAACAGGCTGTATATGTGGGAATGTGAGATTGTACAAGATGAAGAGGATGAATCAGAAATACTGCCCTCTGGGTCCCCTGGGTTTTCTCCCTGGGTCTCCCCCAACATAAGCTTATTTATAGGATGAGATGAAGGTACGGCTGATGGCCACAATCCGGTAGCATATTTACTCTGGTTTGAGATGAGGGCCTGAATTTTAAGAACAGACTGTGTTTTGAACTTTTTGTGTAGTATTTATGTGATGTTGCCCATACCTATGTCATGAATATTCAATACCATGGCATGTGGAAGGATGTAGCAAAAACAAGGGATACTCAGAAAGTAGTTTTTCCATCACACAATAAATTGTTGCCTAATTTGACTTAGGAAATGAGGAATATTTAAGGGAAATCATATGAACAAAATAGGAGCATAAAGTTCCAACAGGATTTAGGGAGACTTGAAGAAGAAGCTATATACATTTTCAGATGAAGACTGATCCTGATCTTATCGTTGAGCATGGAGGGTCGAAGAAATGCCTGTTCTTTACCTATGCAACAGGCTTTATCCTCACAATCACTCAGCATGGTAGTTATCAATTGCCACTCAGGAAGAAGTTCAGGCCAACAGGTTCTAAATAGGGTTACCAAGGTGTCAATGCTAGGAAGTAAGGGAGTCAGGATTTAAGCAGATGCAGTTGTAAGTTTATCATCTTTCCTCTTTATCACATTTTTTTTACAATGAGCTCTCAGAAATCAACTAGAGAAACTTAACCATTCGTAGACACTCAAACTCATCAATTGCATTCCTTATGGTGGATAAAGAACTGTGTAGATCCCTCAGCCTGAGCTTGGTTTCAAATACATCATTCAGTAGTGTTGGAGAATCTGGAAAGAGTAGTATAAATATGAAAAACTTTTCAATCTTAATGCTACCCCCAGGTGCTGGACTTGGACCCACACAAAAATTCAACATACAATCTTATCACTAATAAGATGGTTTTCAGAACAGGTACGAATAAAGGGCAGATTTCTGGGGGTCTACTTACCTACTTTGATATGAACGCACACAATTTTATTTTTGTCACAGTACAAAGATGACATTTTTACTATTATTACTTTGTCCAAGGAATGAAGCAACTTAAGGCAATTAATGCTCATCATTAATTGCTCAGGGTGAGCAGAAGCAAGTTGACATCTAACCAGAGAAGAAATAGTTAACAAGGAT
The DNA here is from genome assembly GCF_021218885.2 of Marmota monax. NCBI lineage: Eukaryota > Metazoa > Chordata > Mammalia > Rodentia > Sciuridae > Marmota > Marmota monax. The sequence continues at coordinate 3,533,458 of NW_026695198.1, read as the reverse complement.
ACTTTCTTCAACAGGCATGAGCAGGCGGCAGGCTATGCATTGAATGGTCTAGCTCTTATTTATTTATTTATTATTAGTTGCTCAAGACAATACAATGATCTTGACATATCATACATTTGATTCAAATAGGGTATGAATTCTCATTTTTCCACGTGTACAGATTGCAGGATCACATTGGTTATACAGCCACGTATATACATACAGCAATACTAGTGTCTGTTGTATTCTGCTGCCCTCCCTATAACAAGCTCTCATGGTCTAGCTCTTTTTGAGGATCTGCAACTTCGGGAACATCAGAAGTCATCTGACTGGGCACCAGTCTTACCTTTTCATCGTGGGCATTGCAAATGGTGAAGGACGAGGAGAACAACTGTCAATGAGGATATGGTAACCATGATGGAGGGTTTAAGCATCCCAAGAGGTGGTCTTTAGATAGTGTCAGGAGCTCTACAAGGGACCTGTTTGAGTAGGTTAGAGACAAGAGCTACTATAATTATAATGTTATAATGTTTTTATTCATACATTCATTTTTATGTCAGTGTTTAACACTGTGATTAGAGCTAGAGAGAAAACTAGTAAACAAATCACCCCTGCCTCCATGGAAGGTACTCTTATTCAAGCAATAAAAATCTGTGTATAATAATGAAACCTGATCAGGACTAGAGGGAAGAGCAAAGTGTCCTATGAAAGTATAACAAGAGCTTCTGCATAACCCAGGTGATCTGAAAAGATGACAGATTGAATACAAAGTGTGAGGAAGCAGAAGGTGACAACGTTACTGCTGGTTTTCTGAGAACACTGTGGGTAGACAGCAGACCACACACTGAGATGCAGGGGCCTGACAACAACCAGTCCCAAAGTTTACAAATGAAACGAAAGCAGAGCAAAATGGTCCCTCATTCATTCAGGAAATACTTAATTCATGCGTGGAAGGTCCTAAGCACTTTGCCAGATAAGATTTCAATGTCAGACCTCTTCTAATTCATGTTTTAGATTCCCTTTTCTGCAAAATTTTTAGATTTCAAAAAAGTTGCCCATTTGTAAAAATGACACCAGGAAAGCAGTTACATTGTTCTTTCTAAGTTTCTGTGCATTGAGCCAAATCTCATTAGAGTGCTTTAAAGTATGAGCACAGGAATAGGCTCCTAAAAAAATAGATCCATTTCTTGTTTGCTTGCTTTTTAGCTTTCTTTCCTTGGAAGTGTTTTGTACTTTCTGTTTTGCTTTGTTTCACATTATAAAGAAGCTGTTCGGCACATGTATCACTTAGAGGCTGCTGGCTGTATTTCTTGGGTAATGGAGAGTCTCTATTTTTTTTAATTTATTTTTTATTTTTTTTACCCTATGAGAATTTCTGTGAAATTCCAGACCCTTGAAAATCACTTTAATAAGTGGAATGTTTTTTCTTCCTTCAAATATACCCCTTAGATGTTTATTCTAGCATAAAAGCTTTCCTACGTTATCAAATAAACACTATAGGATAATTTCAATTGAGAATAGAAATGCTTATGCTCCATCTCAACCTCACCAATGATTGTATTTATTCATTCAATAAATACTCCTTAAGTGATCTCTATACTGTGAACCAGTCCCTCTTTGGTAACTTAGCTAAGTGCCTTCCTTTCATTGTCTTCAATTTGCTAATGTGATTAGAAAGATTTTATACTCCATAATCACACCTGTGCAGACATTAACTACATTTTCATTAATATCCATACATATACTGTATAAAGTTTTCAGTACAAGTTTATATAAGAGATTTAAGATATAAGAATAATAATATAACATCTCTTTGGCATGTTATGTAATAAATTGCCTCATGAGACATTACCTCTGAATTAAATCTATAATATTAAAAAAAATAAGGGAAAAAGCAAAGTAAATATCAGACCACACTTTTTTTTTTTCTTGGCATATGTTCAATGGTTTCACAGAATTCAAATGGTTGCAGGACTAATCAACTTGGAGTCCCATGTCTATTGTAGGTGCTGACAGATGCCAGGGGTGAGCCTCAGTTTCTCAGTCATCAACACTGGTTTTGTTTATGTTTATGTCCTTTCTGAAGCTTTGGCCAAGAGGCCAGTCCTATAAGAACCGAGAAGCAGTATTTAACATAACTGGGCATAAACAGCCATGTTATTAAGATCTTTGTACCTGTAGCATAGTGATTGCTGAGTCCCCTTAAAAATACTTGCTGGGGCTGTGTAGTAATGAAAATAGTATTATGAAACAAACAGAATTATACAGGCCGATGATAGGTGACAGATAGAAAAAAGTGACCAAATGGAATAAATTAGCTTCCCTGTTGAATCCCACCATATAACCAGAGCCCTATCTCTATGCAAGTTAATCCATTATTGATGCTCTCCCCATCAGAGCCCTGTGCATGAGCTTTTCTCCATAGCTATTGAAACGATTTTCTTGTCTAGAAAAGTTATGAGAAGATTTGAACAGTTTGGCTTAGTGACTTCAAAAAATGAAGCGTTCAGCAAGATATAAAGAACTTTGAGAGACTCCTCATTGCAGTATTTTACTGAAGACAAATATTCAGCTCTGTGTTTTGTAGGCTATTTTATCAGATCTGCAGATTTTCAGATTTTATTTGCAGAAAATAACAGGTTCCAAAAGATAAGCACTCTGCTTTGAGTAGGAGCATAACACGGTGACGTTAGATAAATTTGTATGCTTAACTTTTTTCCCTGAGAGTGTCCATCTGCGACATGTTAGAAATATCCGAGAGACAACAAGCCAAGACTGCAAAAAGTTTATAAAATTTGAGTTAGAAGGAAAATTATAATGCATTGGTTTTTAAAATTAGTCACCAGGCACCATAGGTCTATGGGACTGGAACACAGGCTGTATGCTATATAGGCCGTGCAAACATCATGTCATGACCATTCTAAAGTCACTTTAAAAGGAAAAAAAAAGTTCCCTGGAAGTGAGATGACATCAAGGAATGAATATGATGCACTTTCTTTTCTCTTTCCACCCGCTAAAGCAGAAGAGTGACTAAATTTCCTTAAAGCTAGTGAACTATTGTAAATCATCTTGATCAAAAATCATTTTAATTACTCGGGTAGCAAAAAGACCAGAATAATCTTTCAGTTCCATCCATTTTTTTTTAACCTCCGTTAATTCTACTAGGTTCTTGTTCCAAAGTTATGCGCTAACAGTGTCTTTCTGGGACAAGAAAAGAGACTAAGAGACTTAGCTTTTTAAATTTTTTTTTATCTCCATCAAAAAGAAAAACCTACTTGAGAGTATTCATAAATAAGAAAAATGCCTACAGCTATCTTTTGAAAAACAGGATAGCACACTGGCAATAATGAACTTGAACACAGAGCAAGTTTTAACTGTGTGTGTGTGTGTTGCTGAGGATTTAACGCAGGGCACTCTACCAGGGAGCTAAACCCCATCCCCTGCAGACTGCACTTTAATCCAGGGCTCACAGTATTTGCCCTCGCGGTGGTTTAAACGCTGGATCCTCTCATCAGTGGAGTACACTGTTTTACTTAAGACAATCCACACCAGCTGCTTTCACATGTGCACATGTCCTTTGCCTTTTAACTTTTCAAGTGCATATTTTCAAAGATGATGATCCTTTAAAAGTAGGCGGGCAATTATGAAACGGGATGGATGGTCAAAAGCAACAGTGACTTGCAAAAGAGCTGCCGCATGAAAAGCAATGCAGGGTTCTTGCAGGCTGACAGCATAAACAGAGCCACAGAGTAAGTCTTTGGATGCTGCTAAACTCTAAACATGTTGTCTATGTCTATCTGGTAAATCAGTAAGGACTTCACTGTCGGGGGCCGCCCTGAACAGGAGCTATGTTCACACCTTTAAGTCCTGAGTAAAGGGGTACCAGACTGGTATTGCACCCTGCAATGCAAGTGGACTTTACCTCTGTTCTGATAAGAAAGGTGTAGCTCTCAGAGTGGGCATCACCTGATGGGATTGAGTTACACCCACCTGTTTGTTGTAATCCTACCCTTTTGCCCTTTTTTTGGATAGAATGTTCCATGGATTAGCTCCCCCCATTAATAAAACCCAGGTTCAAGGTGTGCTTCCTCTCTTTCTTGCCTGTCTTGCTTCCTTTGTGAGAGCTGGGTCAGAGGGGCCGTCACAGAAACCAAAGAAAAAGGTATTTTCTCTGTGTGTCATTAATTCGTGCCAGCCCAGTTCTCCTGGAATGACCCTGACTGGTTGAGCTGTGTGTCACGACACTTCATTATATTCTTTTGCACTTTCTGAAGACTAATTGCCTCAGATTTAGGGGCGGGGGGGACAGTATTTCAGAGATTACTTAGCCTTTTTGGCAAAAGAATAGTCTTTTTATAAGTGGAAGTTTGTCAAGTGAGAACTCTGCAACTCAATGCATAATTCAACATGTAATACCACGTGCAATTTCACTGCAGGCCCTGATATACTAAGTATTACTATGATTGCATCATATCATTGTGAAATAATGAGAAATCATAAGCATGAAATAAATTGGCTCCCCCACTGTAACAGAACTCAGTAGGCAAATCTTTAACTGTCCATTTCCTGTTTGGCTGAAGTGTTTTCCCCCTCATGTTGGAAAGTCCTTTGGATCACATAGTCCCCAGAGAGCAGTTTTGCATTCTACTCATGCCATAGGTCCTCTTTGCTATTTAGCCTTTGAAGGACAAACGCCATGGCTTAGGAACAGCTTATGTTCAATTCAGTCCACAACAGCAAACATGGATTGAGCTCTACTAGATCACAGGAACTATACTTACAGGTGAGTTGGGCCTGGGGAGGTTGATGGACTTGGAGATCAAACACAAGAACCTGAGAGCTGTCACCACCAAGATGAAGAGGGGAATCCCAAAGACATCTATTTATCTTCAGAGGCATCTCGCTGGATGCTGCTCTCTTTTCCTGCACCTCAGGAAGCTGGTACTTTCCTCAAACTCTAGAACAGTGAGTGTCCATTCCTGTGGCCACCAGCATGGTCTGTCCCCTCCCAGACTGCTCAGGCTCTGCAAAAATCCTATATTTCCTCATCAATCCTCCCTAGAAAATCACAACAGGACCCTGAGAGCCTGACTGACAGAGGTAAGTACACTCACCTGACTGGATCTGATCCCAGCAAGGAAGCATATTATCTCATTATTCCAAAGGGGTATTTGAATTTTAAGAAAAGAGATGAGTAGGATAAACAACCAGTAACTCCGATAGGATAAAAAAAAAAAAAAAAAAAAAAAAAAAACATTTCTCTGCCTGCTTATGTGATCTGGGGCTGTCCCCACTTCTCTAAGTGCTGGGACTTAATTCAGCACCTTCCCCAGCAAGTCCACATCTAACCTTAGGAGGCTTGTCCACAGGGTGAGGAAATGGTCCAGATGGTTGCCTATGGAGTGTGCTTCTGGGCAGCTGAATCATGCTGACAGCCAGGGGACCTGACAGGTTCATGCCAGACTGCACAGGTGACAGCATCTTCTCAACTCTCTCCCCCTTATTACAATTTAGTACAGGATTGAGCAACCAAAAAGAAAACCCCTTCCTGATGCAGGAGAAACTGTTCTGTGGGTGGTGATGGAAATTACGGGGGATATAGTAGTCCTGTTACTGCACTGAGTGTGGACACCTCGACCCTGCCCTCAGGGGACAGGTAGGGAATAAACCCACGAAGTAAATTAACAAAGTTCTGGGTGGCAGAGGAGAACTCTTCAACAAAGCATGGCACAAATCCCTAAACTTTTTACTGCCCCAAACCACCAGCAGGCTACGGAATAACCCCAAAAGTTAAGACTTGGAATAGTTTTCAGGAGTGGCCACATTTCACAAAGCAGTTCAAAATTTTTTATTGAACTGATTGCCTTATACAAAAATAAACACATCAACGCTATGGTTATGCATGAAGGCTTTTATTTCATGTTTCCCTTATAGGAGACTGGATTCTCGGCCCACACCCTTTGTGGTTGAACAGGAGGAACGGTTATACATAATTTCCATTTTGTAGTCCCCCCAAAAACTAAATGTGAATTTTCCAATATTTCATCCACTGTAGAGTAGAAAAACGTATATAGGAGTGCCAGGCATTGAAACGCTACCAAAGGATTCCATGCCCAATGGCAACTACTTAGCTGTTACTAAAATAAAGAGCATCCCATACTATTTTAAAGACTAACTGTGGCTATTTCTAGTAACCTACCCTAAGCACAGAAGCCATTAAGAATTAAGCAGTGGCAATCAGTATGATTCAATTATGTTGATCCAATGACATCCACTGACTGTCCCATGAGACAGACTTTTCAGGTGACAATGGAGTATGTTTTGAAGTTTTTTGGAAACAAATGTAAACAAAAAATGGCAAAATAACACCAGAGTTTTTCCCATCCCTTTCTGTACTCTTGTCATCCAAGCCCAAGAGACAAAGCGCATCAGAAAAAAAAAAGTACAGATGATTGCAAGTGGTGGGAACTTGGCCTCGAGGAAGAAGGACATGGACAAAGGTATTTAACACAAAGCTTGAAAACTGTGTGAGGCAATGCATTTGGTAATTAGCTATATTAACCATGTTGCACATGACAAAATAATATGTTATCTGCCAACGTTTATGGCAGATATATGTATGTTTATTTATATATGTATGTATGCATATGTATATAAATAAATATAGAGAGAGTAATTACATAGATATAGATGTATTTTTTTTAAATAAAAGCAAACAAGAGTGAGAGATCATGGAAGAAGTGGAAAGGGAATGAATCTTCCTGACGGGTGGTATTGGTGAGGTGTCCCGCTATTTCTAATGCTCATCTGTCCCTTCCTGTCCCTCGATTTGGCTCTGTCCACAGAAGATAAAGCACCCCAAGAAAACAGAAACACAATAAAGGAAGAAAAAAATTAGGATACCTAAAAGATATGCCACATACTTTAGCAGAGGTTTATAGCCTATTTTGTCAAGTGCTTTTTTTTTGGTCTAGAATATTGACTCTTAGATTCTCAATATTGCTCATACCCCTTTCCATGTTTAAATCAGGTTTTGAAATAGAACGGAAATAACTCACAAAAGACAAACAACTCACATGCTGGTTTTAAGACAAGGTACCCACAAAAAGCAATTATGTGTAGAGACATGTTATTAACAAAATAGAAAATTCTGTTTACTAATAATAAATCATTCCAACTTTTTGAACCATCAGGCTTTATATATGACAAACTGTAAAATTAAAGAAGACCTGGTAAATTTAATCCACCAACTAAAACACATTGTAATAAAATAAATATTGCATCCAAATACTTAAAAGTGACAGAGCCAGAATTTCAATCTACTCTGACTCCAGATTCTTACTTGTTGGGATAGAACATGTTTGAAGAAATTGATCTTTTCCAATTAAAGTTTTTTAATTGAGAATTTTTTTCACTGGTGGATTTCTCTAGAGCCCCTACCAACTCAGTCCCCATACCCCAATTCTCAACCCCCCACCCTCCAAGCATTAAGAACCTGTGTCTTTACACTGTGCTCCTGGGTGTGAAATGCTTTTGAGGGCTCACTTGAGCATATGCACCTCCCAATCACTCAAGTAACAAATGTACACACAGTGCTCCAAGATGAAATGAAACTGAATTAAAGATGTTTTCAATGCTCAGTGTAAGCTTTGCACACTGCCTATATTGTTTTTATAAAATTTGCAAGTTTACAGTGGGGGCTGCAAATTTGGGATGCTTCTTGCATAACTATTTTGCCCACTGTTTTCAAATAGGAAAAATAGTTTCTCTGAAAGTTAGTAATAAATTACTGGTTAAAAACAAGTTGTGTACAAGAATTTGGACTAGCTGTAATGCTATTGAATAGCTTTGGTATACAATTCAATATTTTGTATGAATTGATTAATTAGCTGCTGTGGACTGCAATGACAATAGGCACAATGGAAAATGGTTGGTGACTTTCAAGTCTAGTCAATGACAAATAAGGGTGGCAAAAGAGAACCAAATATGGGAAGTAAAATACCTAAGAGGACCTCAAAAAAAAAAAGGTGTGCAATGAAGTTTTGCAAAATAAAATTCCTGCAGATTATCCACCTGGGCCATTTTGAAATAAAACATAGGAAGGATGAGAAAAGATTTGTAGGTGTGCAAAGATTGAATGAATGGCTCCATATTGCTGAAAATATATTCAAAATTCAAACCTGGTTAAAGTGAATTTGTAGGATTGTCCAAACTAATTTGCTGTACAGCTATTAAGGAGGAAATGAATAAATGTATAAAGAGCTCATCAAAGCCTCTACAATGGCCCTTGAAATAAGTATAGCAGTTGATCTAATTGCTATACAGATGCAATTACAGTTATTTTTGATGATATAATGAATAGTCCAATAAATTACAGTACCTACTGTGTTAGTTGAAGTTTAAGGCAATGTGATGTCTTTACAGTTTGAAAGAACTCAAATAGACCTCTTCTTTCTGGCATTGTTATACAAATGCAGACAAACATAAATATATATTATTTTGCTAAATTTTTGACACATAAACCATAGAAGAAATTGTTTTTTCCCTTTTCTCCATATTTTCATTGGTGATAGAAGACATAGTTTTAAGGGATTACACTAATTTTTAAAACTTCATGGCTAAATTGGCAACAATTTCATGTCTAATGGGATAAAAGCTATAGCAGGAAGAGACCTAGTAGTTATGGGTCCCATAAAATCTCTAGAGGAAATTGACTTCCCTGTATATAAAAAGATATTTAAACACCAACTGTTAAAATGATGGCATCTTTCAAAACACTATTAAATAGTGCCATACAAATTGTCACTTTTATTAGCTGAGGTCTTTAAATTTCATACTTTTCATTTTGTAATGACTTTGTCAGTAAAATGAGTTTTTCTGCAAAAAAAAAAGTTTGAAATCATTGTTAAATGCTGGAAGTTTTATGATGTCTATGCTAAACTATCACTGAAAGCATTTCGTTGGGAAGGTAAGCAAAAATGATATTTTTTTAAAAAATAGAGCTGACTGTGTAACAATTATTTATTCTGGACCAGACAACCATGCTAAAACTTTGTGCTGGTGATTTCATTCAGGATTATCCAGAGACTGATTAGGTAGGATTAATTTCCTTTCCCATTTTAAGGATGAAGGTACTGAGGCTTGATGGCTTCAACAACCTTATCCAGGAGGTTGAGCCAGAAAGAATAAGGGGGGGCTCAGCAAGAGTCCCTTTGTAATTCCTGTCTTAGCCCATGAGCTCTGAAGTCCTTTGGGGTCCTGGTCCCATGCTTTCCACAGTGGGGGCTGAGAGACTAGGGATTGCTCTATGTCACCTTATCCATAAAGAGTGCCAAATGTTATTTGTTAACCAGTCATAAATCACCAAGATCTGTGAATCAGAAAGCATTCAGTTCTGCCCATGATAAAATCACTCTCCTCTGGTGTGCTTCAGTGTGATTTCTTAAGTAAAGAAGAAAAGGTAGGTCAACAACTGTCTGGAGAGCATGAATGGTCTTGCAAGAGTGATTTGCATATTAAAACCATGCATCTATTTGTGTCAGCAGAAAAACTGGCTGCACACACAGGTGGAAACCCTGGATCAGGCCAGGGATGAGGATAAGCACTATGATGCCCGAGAATGAGCAGATGATCTCCTTCAGCAGGATTTGTCAGAGGACAGTCACCTGGCTTTGTTTTTTAGCTTAATTATTTTCATTGGTGCAGAATACAGGATAATTATTGTAATAGTGGAATTCATAGTTACATATTTGTACATGCACACAATATAACAATATAATTTGGCCGATTTCCCTGCTTATGTTACCTGGGCTCTGTTGCATTTTGTAGTACAAGTTATTTAGGTATGCCATCCCTACTGCACATGCAATATGGATGTTGTCATGAAGCACAGGTACAGTAGAACTGACAATTTCTTTAGTCCACTATTATTTTACACATATGGTAACAAGCATAAACACCTTGTTATCTTGAGAGGTGAAAGCTGTAAAGAAGTTCAGTAAGGGAAGGTGGATCTATAGATGTTAGTCCATTAATGGCTCAGACACCAAGTTCATGTTTGACTTCATGTGATTACATAATAGCACATGGATCATGTTTTTATTCATAAAAGGGAATTACTATCATTTTATAGGTAGACCAAAATCATTTTTCCAATCTTAAACATATCACAAAGTATTAACATACATGACCTAGACCTCCACTTAAATAACAATCTCTGACCCTTGAAGAGTGTCCTTGTATAAAATTGGTTTCATGCTCCTATTCTGAAGTGCCTATTTTCCCTTTAGTACTTCTTAAGAATTATCTTCTAAGAAGTCCCTTCCTGATAACATAGATCTTTCTTATTTAAATAACTAGTGTATTGATAAGAACCAATAAAGCAAAGGATAAAAGGTAACCATTTGTAACTGAAGGAGGAAGCAAGATTGCCTGACTGGTATTTTGAAATTAGAAATAAGTTTTGATCTAAGAACCACCCAATGACAGTGCACCCAACGCCAGTAAACAAGCATTTATGTTTCGGAGTCTGTAATTGGTTAAAAATATTCTCCTACCATAAAATAAACTTCAGAGAAACACACTGAGCTTTCTCATGAATTAGTCCTAATGCCAAGTTCCAGAAGCTGTGAAATAAAAAATAAATAAATAAAATTAAGTAAACACACAATTTTGCTGAGCAATCTGTAACAACTTTTCCTTGTATGAAAAGCTCTCAGAAAGAAGCAAACCTGAAATTTATGTAATGTATTCAACCTATGGGTAGTGCTAAGGTATTTTTAAGAAAGAGTTACAGAGAATTGTGACTGAATTCAATTAGAGAGTCTCCAGGGCCATCCGTTTTATCACTTCCTCACACATAGGCTCAGCAGCACACGTGCACGCACACACACACACACACACAAACACTGGCTTTATGAAGGTGGATCCTTGACACACATCCTATGTATTTTTTAAAAACTAAGTACATTGATGAGAATTTAAAAGTCTCTCCCCTGCTTCTCTTGTTTTTCCAGCTCGGATGCATGCTTTAAATATACAATCGGCACTATTTAGTCTAGGCTGGCAGAGATACCCATGGGATTGGAGGCGCTGCCTGTAAACCAAAGATGGGGGAGCATTACAGATAAAATATGACTTGCCCTAGCCCTTTCCCATAACAGATGCTAAAGCCAAACCAAAACTGCTTTGAAGAGCATAATAAGAAAAAAAAAACTGGGTTAACTTTGGGTTTTACTGCCTTTAAATAATCATTAATCTGCAATATCTGCACTTCTGAATCCTTATAATAGCTAGGTGCTGTAAGAAAAATGCCAGACTCACCAAAAGTTGGCCAGCAAACACTTATGGAGCACCTCCCCTATGCCACTTACAAACAATCCAACAGGCAGTTCCTTGGGGATCTCTGAAAGAGTCAATACTTCAAATCCTGGTTGCAACAAAATGGGAGTCAATACTTCAAATCCTGGTTGCAACAAAATGGGAGTCAATACTTCAAATCCTGGTTGCTACCTAAATTTAAAAGGACAACATAAAGTAATGGATTTTTCCAGGTTCCTATGTCTTCAAGTTATCTTTCTCTTCTACAGAAAGCAATCCTTCAATTCAGCATACTCCTTTGAGAAATCTGTTACCACAGTTATAATTAGTTATTTGCCTGCCAAGGAATTCTGGTGTAGGAATCCATGGATGGTCAGGGCCCTCATCTATAAACCTCAAAGACAGTGAATGATCAAAAGACAGAACTGAAAACCATGCTTGTCTGCTGTCCAGAAGAGAAATGGAAAGTCAGTGTGGGGTGTGCACAAATGGGTAACTGCGAGCAGTGTGCAATGTTCACGCACAGGCTCCCTCACGTCTGTGTCAATTATGCCCAAACTATTCACAATAAAAATGATGATGCCTGGAAGTGGCCCAGAAATCCCAGAACCCTGCCCAACATTTGCTTCCCACCCACCCATTCTCAGAATCAGTAGTCACGCTGGCAAAAAGTCTTGCCTTTCATCAAAAATAATTACCAACTAAGTGAATTAGCTCATATTTATTTTAAAAGTTATTCAGACAGTGCAAACGTACAAAATAACCACAGTCAAGAGGAAGACATTTCCTGGGAAGGCAGGTGGTTCTGTTTTTTAAGTTCTCCCTTCAGATCCCAACACTGCCCATTTCTGGCACAGTGACATGTGCAACCTCCTGTCTCTCCCATAAACTGTATATGCCACCTCCGTGGTCCATGAAGTTGTCCAGGGCTAATACAAAGCACCTAACATATCTGGTATGTAGCAGAGAACAGTATGTGTCATGGGCTCCATTGTCCTATGGAACTCACAGCCAGACACCACCTGTTTCAGGACCACTGGTCTAGTCAGCAATGGCAGGTGACCCAATTTTGGTCAACGAGGTGAAATTTGCTGGGACCAGCTTGTAAAAACTAGACAGAAACAAAAATGGCCCTCTTCTCCACTGGTATTAAAAGTTCAGAATATTTTCAGCAACACAATGTATTGTGTTTTGCTAATAGGAGCCATGTCCCTCTCCCCTGCTCCTGTCCTTAACTCCTGGAAAACATTAAGCTGTTCTCTATTACTATAATTTGTATTATTTCAATCATGTTGTATAAACATAATTATACATCGTGTATCCTTGAGAGACAGGCTTTTTCTTCATCTAGTCTATTTCTCTGGATATTTATAAGGATTATCGCTTGTATGAATAGGTTTATTCCTTTTTATTGCTGAATACAATTGCCTGCTGTGGATGTGCCACAGTTTGTTTAACCACTCACTTGTTGAAGGACATCTAGGCTGACTTCATATTTTGGCTATTATTATAAATATCCCATGAAAATTCCAGATAGGCTTTTGCATAAATGTAAGTTTTCATTTTTATGGGATAAAATGCCCTGGATTGCAATTTCTCATGTTTGTTGCATGCTTATTTTTGAAGAACCTGCCCAACTGTTTGCAAGAATAGTTTTGCCATGTATGTTTCTGTCTGCCATATATGTGACCCAGTTTCACTGAATCTTCATCAGCATTTGATGTGGTCACTATTTATTATTTTAACCACCCTGATATATATATATATATATATATATATATATATCCTTTGGTTGCAGTTTCTATTATATTGATTGTTAATAATGTTAAGAGCAGCTTTTCATGTATATATTTACCAGCTATATATTTCTAGTGAAATTACTGTACCTGGGGGTTTTTTGTCCATTTTCTAATAATTTGAAGTTTTGCTGTGGTGGAGGTGGTGATACTGGTGGTGGTGGTGGTGGTGGTGGTGGTGGAATATTAAGACTTATACTTTATTTTAACTATTATATTTATTTTGGATATACAACGGTATAATCTTGTCTATAACTTTGAAATATATAACTATGCTGAGTCTTCCAATTCATGAACATGGTATGTCTCTCTTTTTGTTTAGCTCTTTGACTTCTTTTCTCAGCAATATGTAGCTTTCAATATGTAGTGTATGCTCTGCTTGTAGTTTTTTATATTTAAATTTTGTAGTCTACATGGTCACTGTAAAGAAATACAATTGATATTTTTATGTTGATCTTGTATCCTACAAACTTATTGAATTTTCCTACTTCTGAGAGTGCTTTCTTTAATTCCTTGAGATTTTTTAAGTAGAAAATTATGTCATCTGAATAAAAGGGAAACTTTTATGTTTTTCTTTCTGATATTTATGGCTTTTTTCTTCTCTTGCCTTATTTCAGCAATTAGACTTTCCAGTGCTCTGTTGAACAATATTGAGAACTGACATTCTTGACTTGTTCACAGAATTAAAGGAAAGTTCGGCTTGGGATGTGGCTCAAGTGGTAGCACGCTTGCCTGGCATGCGCAAGGTGCTGGGTTTGATCCTCAGCACCACATAAAAATAAAATAAAGATGTTGTGTCCACCAAAAACTAAAAAAATAAATATTAAAAACATCCTCTCTCTCTCTCTCTCTCTCTCTCTAAAAAAAGAATTAAAGGAAAGCAAGCTGTCTTTCACTACTAGTGTATGTTATCTGTAGAATTTGTATAGATTCTTCATTAGTTTCCATTATTTTCCTATTCTTCTGAGAGTGTTTAGCATAGACACTGTTAAATCTTATTAGATTATTTCTCTGCACCTTTTGATTTGATGGTGTGATTTTTCTTCTTTTGCCTCTTTATATGACATAGAACCTCAATCAATTTTCAAATATTGAAAAATCTCACCTATACACCAGGTTATATTTTTCTGTTTGCTAATATTTTGTAAATGATTTTCAGTTAATTTTTATGAGTGGTACCTATTGTTTTCTTTAGTTGTACTGTTTTTTATAGTTTTGATTTCAGTAGAATGAATTAGGAAGGCCCTTTTTCTCTTTGCTCTTCTAGAATAGCTAGGTAGTTTACAATTTGTGTTCATTCTTCTTCAAAGATTTGAAGGTTTTCTCCATGGTAACCATGTGTGCATGAACACTTTCTTTGGGGAAGGTTTTCAATTACTAATTGAATTTCCTTAAGAGTTATAGAGCTATTCAGATTACATATTTCATTATGTGTGAATTGTGGTGCTTTTCAAGAAATTGGTATAGTTCACCTAAGCTGCAAAATTTATTTGTGTAGAATTGTTTGTGCTAACCTCTTATTATTTTGATATAGGCAGTGTCTACAGTAGGATTTTTCTGGCATGAATCTTAAAACTCCTCCAGTCTCTACCCATTATCCCATTTCAAAACTGCTTCATATTTTGGAATATTTGTTATAGTAGCATCCCACTTCTTGATATTCATTGCCCTAGTTTATTCTGGTAATTATATAGGAAAATTCCACAAACTGGGTGTCTTATATACAATGAAAATTTATTTCTCACAGTTCTGAAGGCTCAGAAATCTAAGAATAAGATGGCAGATTCAGCATCTAATGAGAGACTGCTTCCTAGCTATGTTCTTAATTGGTGGGAAGGGAGGGAATTCTCTGGGATCTCTTTTATAAGAATGCCGATACCAGTCATGAGGGCTCTGTATTAGATCTAAGCACCTCTCAATATATGCACCTTCAATTGCCTTCACGTTCAATTGCTTTCAACCTATGAATGGAGGTGTGCACAAATATTCAGACTATAGCACCAGGGAACTTACGTCTCGAGCCAGTTTGCCTTCTTCTTTCCACCTTTGAGAGTCTTCTTATGTTCACTTGACGTTCATTGCCTATTGTTTCTATGTGCATTAGAGACAGGAACAAGGAAAAGTGCATGTAAGCATCCCCCAGAGAGCAGAAGTTCTGCCATGTTAGTATCAGCTTCTCTGTAGCCACAGAATGACTGAACAAAGAAGGCAACTTGTTCCTTGCCCTTCAAGTCGTAGAAGTACCCTGAAGCTATCTGTACAGCCAAGAGATCCTACCCAGGCATGGGACTCTGTTATGGTTTTGCTTTTTGATTGATTGTTTAGTTTGGATTGTTGTTTTATAAACAAGGATTATGGTATTTCTGAGAAGTAGGGACTTAAAATTTTCCCAGCCTTAGCGTGAATTCCCAGTTTTCTGAAAGAAACAGGAAGGCATCAAACAAATATGATAATTCGATCCAGTTATTCTAAATAAATAAATGTAATTTATTGATTCACTGTAATGCAGTTCATTTATTCTAAACAAAATAAGCTATATAGATAATAAATAAATCGAATAATTAAGTGAGTTAAATATTCAACCAAGCTGTCCTAAATCTCTGGTCATCCACATGATCGATCAATCAATGCATATTCATGAACCTCAAGGCTCCTGTGCCCACCATGTGCCAACTTTCATGTCTCTGTTATCTTTGCGTAGGCATGCAGTTGCTGATATAAAAGCATTTTACTTTTAAATAAAATGTTATCAGTAGATAGTTCAGATGATTATCTCAAGGGAAAAAGTTATTTCAATAATATGAAGCTCTGCCCCTGATATTCAGGTTAGAGATGTTGGAGTCTGTTAGACATAGCGTTTCCTTAGAGTCAGTGTCTCAATCTGCAAAGGGTATTAAAGTGACCCAAGTTAGGGAAATATTTCAGTTTGATAAAGAAGTTTTTGATTTCCAAGGAGTTAGGCTTTGAAGAGGAGAACTTGTTGAAATGTAAGTACTTGAGGTCACCAGGATGAAGTCTCCCAAGAGGCTATCTACTGGATGGACAGGAAGGTCTCTGGATTCCTTATGCTGCATAACTACAGGGGCATCTTGGATAGAAGGCCTCCTAACCTTGACCCTGGGCTTCCCAGCAGGCAGAAAGTGTGCCTAGAAACTGAATCTACTCAGGGTTTTAACTGGAGGATGCTGCCAGCATTTGATCAAATACAGAGGAAGAGTTATGGGAGCCGGGCTGGACTTGGAATGATTTCTCTTCCTGGTCTTTCCTTCCCAGTGATCTGCTTCTTAGAGCCTCAAAGAACATCAGAATTCATCAAAATAAATGGTTCCTAAAACTTGCTGAAGTCAGAATCACACATGAAACTTTTAAAGAAACACACACGTCCTAGGGTGCTTCCCCTACATGTTTATGAATCAGACTCTCCTGGGCAGGACTTGGAAGTCTCTATTTTTCCAAAGCTCTCCTAGGGGATTCTAATGATCCAGGGAAGATGTAGAAACTACAGGTGTCCCCTACCCCCCAGGGGCCTCCCTCTTTCAGGTAGTTCCCAAAATACCTGCAAGCAGAAGTTGCCTTGGACTCATGGCTTTCTTCCACCATTGCACCCTGCAATTCACAACACACAGTCTGTCAGGAGTTAACGGTCCTATTTCAGAACTTTCTCATCTGAGGAGGCAGAGGCAGTTAAAGATATAAGCATGCAGCTCTGCCTGAAGACAGTGGCCTCCTACAGTAGCATAAAGCATACTGAGACACCAGTGCACAACTCAGGAATCCATACTGTTTCCTGGATGGGTTAATTTAAATCTGAAATGCTCAGACAGAGCAGCCCTCATCAGCTGGGACATCAGGAGAATGCCCTGGTCACTCAGATAAGGCCCTGGGAGAAAAAGAAGGTGTGAAGCATGGTGAGAATTGCCCTCCCCACCGTCTGCACAGAGAATGAATGACAATGTCTACAGTTCACTGAGACTCAAGAAACCAGGGGCTGCTGGGAACATGTCTTTTAATCTGTGTCTGCTGCCCAGTAGAAAGATCCAGAGAAAAGTCTGCTTTACAAAGACCAAGTTGAATTTTTCCAATCAGGGATTTGCATGAAAGTTTCCCCCCACCTCCACCTCTTTTTTTTTTTTTTTTCTCTTTCTGAATGCTATGGAAGAGTCTCCAGGGCACAGATCCTTTCCAAGCAAGAAAAAGAGAGCGTGTGCTATGGCCTTCCGAGCGAAGGCCTGTGGGTTTGGGCCAGGAACAGGAATTCCCCACACAGACACTGAGTCGGCCGCCTGAGACAGGGGCGGCAGCTCTACAGAAAGCCATTCTGTTCGTGGCCACCGAGGAACGCCTCACAGGGCACACACACAGCCGTGGAAAAAGGGATGTTTGAAAGGAGTGTTTTTTTTCCCTAGAATACACAGTGCTCTTATTTCCTTAGGGGTGCAATAAAAACTATCCATGAATAGATGGCCAAACGCAGCTAAGAGTCAGTGAGGATATTTATCTCCACGGGCTGGGGTTTGCTGGGATGGGTCGCTGGGACTGACTTTGAATACTCAATAAATCAAATTGAAAGATTAAAATAAGAAAGCATTTGCTTAACATGTTTGGAAGGAATCTTTTATGCTGCTATTTTTCCCCCCTGCTCAGAGACTTCACTGGGCTTTTTGAATCCAATAGAAAAATGTAGATGTGTTTGAGGTGGGAGGTAGGAAAAAAAATAAAAATGAAAAACGCGGTTCATATTTAGAGCTTTGGTTTACAAGAATTTTTGAGGTCAAAGAAAATCCAATTGCTAACTCTAAGTACATACGCTATATTAACTGTTAAAAAAAACAATAACAACAACAGAAAATAGTAACATTTCCTCAGGACACATGGATTCTTAACAAATGGATCTACTGCAATGCATCCTTTGGTTTTTATTTTATTAAAATATAAAGAATCCATTTCTTGTAAAAAAAAAAAAGTAGGGAAACCCCCACCAATTAAAAAATATGAAATATATTTTTGAGTCCATGAGCAATATATTGAGAAGCCGTGAATAATCAGAAGTTGTAGCTCTCTGAGCACACATGGAGACATGGTCTCTGTCCTTCTTTCACAGCATAAGAATGCCTTATTTGTGTAGAACAGGAAGTCAAGCCAAACAAGAGGAGTAGGTCTTTCCAGCTCAGAAGCTGACCCTTCCTGATTTAGGCCTAACTCTCTTGGACACCCAGCAGACCATGGAACCTTTTCAAAAGGCCTGGCCACCTCCTCTGAATCCTGGAGCAACAACAGGCAGGTGCTGTTGCTATGGCTGGCCTCATCCACTTTCAGAATCTTGAGCTCATCTAAGCAGTGATTGTTCCGTAGACTGTAAAGGACCTAAGGCTCTGTTAAGGACCAAGTTGCGTGTCTTAAAAAAATCCATATGCTAAAACCTCAAGGTATGACTTTGTTTAGAGATAGTCTTTAGTGGGGTATTTAAGGTAAATGAATGTCATTATGGTAGGTCCTAATCCAATATGACTAATATCCATATTAGAAGAGATTAGGACATTAACATGTGGAGGGGAGACCATGTGAAGATGCAACAAGAAGACAGCTGTATATAAGCCAAGGAGCAAGAGCTTAGAAGGAATCAACCCTCCCAACACCTTGATCTTGAACTTCTAGCCCCCAAGCCTAGAGAAAATAAATTTCTGTTGTTTCATCCCTGCAGTCTTTGGTACTTTGTGATGCAGCCCTAGAAAACTAATGCATGCATCTTCTAATGCCCCATGGCACATAATCCAGAGCTTGGAACAAAGAGATCAGAAGTTATACTACAAACACAGATGAACTTTTTTTTTTTTTTTGTACTAGGGAGTGAACTCAGGGGCACTGAACCACTGAGTCACATCCCAGCATTATTTTTTTGTATTTTATTTAGAGACAGGGTCTCACTGAATTGCTTAGTGCCTCACTTTTTGCTGAGGCTAACTTTGAACTCGTGATCCTCCTGCCTCAGCCTCCCAAGCTACTGGGACAGATGAACTTTTCATCTATTTATGCAGGGATAATTCCTAACTAGTAAAGTAAGGTCAAGTCTAGAACATAATATAAAATGTGATAAAGCATACAAAGTAAGCAAGGGTGGAGATATATATATATATATATATATATATATATATATGATATATATATATATATATATATATATATATATATAATTATTTTTCAGATACCTAGATTTTTCTGTTCACTTTGCAGAATGAAAGTTTTCTTTCTAATGCATATAATCAGAGAAACCAAATCTGTACCTCAGCCAAGAAATAAAGTAGTCTACAAACCAGACTCAGAGCTGGACCTGGTGCTCAAATAACAGTGTATATATGTCTGCTGAAAACACTCAGCAGAAAGCCCTGTGGAAACAGAACATTCTCTTTACCCAAAAAGCTCTGTCCACATCCATCTTCCAAGGGAAATAGCTCTCTAGGGACTACAGGCTGATAAGAAATGGCAAGTGATAAATGAAGCCCTGGCGTCAAGGACGAATGGCCCCATAAGGATGAGAAAAACAAAAATTTTAATGGGGGTTATACAGGCTAATACATGTATTTCCAAAACACCATACACACACACACAGATGCACACACACATGCACACACACATGCACACATGTGTACTTGCGAGTATAATGAACACCACACATGACCCAGAATTCATCATCAGCCAATTTGGAAGGGAAAACACAACCTCTCTAACTTTGAGCTCCACACTTTTCTATCTTGTAACTAAGCAATTCAACCTCTCTGAGCCTCAGTGTCCTAAAATGTAGGGCAGATAAAATAGTAGTGCTGACTTCATAAGGTCCTCATGAGAATTCCTTCAATACAAAACAATCGTGACCACAGAACCCAGCAAACAAGTACTTACTAAATATAGTTTGCACTTAAGATTGAAGTGTGGATTGCTTTTTTTTTTCTTTTGGTGTCTACCCTCTATCTCTAACGTTTTACTTGTTAAAATTTGAACACCTGATTATGAATATTGGCAAATTCCAATGAGACAAGCTCAAAATTGGTTCTTCAGACAGTCTTGCCAAGTTAGCTCAGCTGTGTTTTCAGATGCTCGCTCAACATTAGCAACCCCAACTTCAGGGAAGAAAGGGGAGGAACCTCCTTTCCTTCTAGTCTTGTGGTCCCTTTTCTCCCAGGCATCAATATCTGGGCACTAGTAAGAGTAAGAAACCAGGTCCCAGCAGTTCCAGAGATCTCCCTCCCACGCACGCAAGCCAGTGAATCCCCAGCATGAGGTGAAGAGTACCAGCCAAGTCTCCCCGCTGGAAAGGCACCAGCTGTTTTTGAAACAAAGCACTTCCTGGCGACCAAGAAAGTCCATATTAGTAAAAGTACAGGGAGCTGCCTCTTGGCTCTTCCTAGAGAAATCTCCCTCTCCTTGTTATTTTTAGGAGTTCCTTTCTCCCTGTAGAGAGGATTCCCTGGGTAATACCTCGAACCTCACACCTTCTGCTTCTTCTGGGACATGGGACATCTCCTGGCCACAGAGGGTCCCAGAGGAGGGCTGTGAGTACAAAGCCCAGCTCTGCCACACGTGCCTTCCTGGGAAAGTCACTTAATCTCTGGGCATCCATGTCCTCACTCTGAATTGCTGTTCTGAATGAAACCACACAGTGGATAAAAGGTCTTCCCGATTTCTGCAAAAAATGTAAGCCCAAATGTAGATTATGTATTTGGTAGTAGCAGTAGTGTCCTGCTTGGTCATTACATTCCAGGACCCCAATGGATGCTTGAAACCACAGGTGGGTACTATATCCTAAATATACTGTTTTCGTCTTTGCATCCATGATGTGGTTTAATTTTTAAATTGAGACATGATAATATATTAACAATACTAATACTAATAAAGTAGAAGAGTTATAACAATATACTATAATAAAAGTCATATGACTGTACTCTCCCTCTCCCTGAGTCTCCCTTTCTCCTTCTCCCCCTCTCACCTACCCCACCCTCCCTTTCTCTCTTTCTCTCACAATATCTTGATTCCCTTCTGTATCTCTACTATATAGTGTTAAGGTGCTTTTTTAAGGTTACACCCAACCATGAGTAAATGAAAACTTGGAAAGTGAAACTGCAGATAAAGGGCTTACTCTCCACGACAGAATCATCCCTTCATATCCCAGGGGTTTGACTCCAGGACCCTCTATTAACACCCAAATCTGCAGATGCTCATGTCCCTCATATAAAACAGTGTAGGATTTCTATGTAACCTACATGTATCCTCTCACACACTTTATGTCATTTTTAGCTGGATTATTTCTACACAAACATCATGAAAATCTTATATAAATAGTTGGTTTACTGTCGTTTTAGAGAATAATAACGAGAAAGAAAAGTCTGTATGTGTTTAGTACAGATGTATTACTTTAAAATAATATTTTGAACTCATGGTTGGTTGACTCCATGAACAAGGCGCTTGCAGACACGGAGGAGGGCCAGTGGTCTTCACTGAGGCAATCTATTGCCAATAGTTTGGGAGATTCTCTAATATAATTTTCCAGAACCTGAAGAATGATGAAAACAGTGACAGAGTCTCAATAGGACCCAGCAGACCCATAGGCTTAGCTCCGGTTGTTCCTGGATTTTGTCATCCTAGTTTACTCTTGCAGCAGAAAGTCTATAAAGATGGCCATGGAGATTCCCCCCAGCCCCTCCAAAGTTGCCCTTCTTCCCAAAGAAGAAAGCAACTTCCCACCCCTGGCATCTGGGTTGGTCTTGGAACTTACTTTAAGAAGTAGAATGTGGGGCTTTGGGGACATGTGGCTTTCAGGAGCCAGCAGCGGCCACTTGGGCTCTTCCTAATATAGAGAAGCCTGAGCTGGCTTCTTTAAAGATGAGGCACGACCTGGTGAGAAAGACCACCCAACAGCCTGATCAAGCCCCTGGAGGAGCCACTCGGATCATCTCCCAGCTGTAGAACCATTGGTTCACCTGAGACCATCAGCACGGTCCAGGTGAAAGAAGTCCACATTGCCACCCCGTGGAACTGAAAGCTATAAAGGACTGTGACGTGAGCCACTAGATTCCGGGGTGGTTTGTTTTGTAGAGCTAGATCACTGACACTAATGTTGCTTTGGGTGCAATGACCTCCTTGTGGTTTCTCAAGCTTGATGAGCCTGAATCAGAGCCTTGCTCCCAGCTCCTCCTGCTCCCTCAAGTAACTTCTACTCATATGTATTCTATGATTAAATCCTTTGTGGGCCTGAGGAATTTGCTCAGACCTTTTTCCAGTGATCCCTAATCCCCGTCTTTACTACCTTATCCCAGGACACTTGTCACTTTGCAGATTACATGTTATATTCTCTGGCTGTTTGCGGAAAGCCTCACATAGAAGACCTCCAAAAGGGAGGCTGCCATGGGTCTGGTCCTAGAATGCCACCTTCTACCATAAGCTACATTAGCTGAATATTATGGTTCAGATCTGAGGTATCCCCAAAACCTCCTGTCAATGCAGGAATGTTCAGAGGAAAAATGATAGAATTGTGAAAGCTGTAACCTAACCAGTCCATCCTAGTTTGAATGGACTTACTGGGTAGTAACTATGAGCAGCTTTCCTTGTCCACCATGGTTTTCTTTTTTTTTTTTTTAATTTTTTATTGTTGGCTGTTCAAAACATTACATAGTTCTTGATATATCATATTTCACAATTTGATTCAAGTGGGTTATGAGCTCCCATTTTTACCCCATATACAGATTGCAGAATCACATCAGTTACACATCCATTGATTTACATATTGCCATACTAGTGTCTGTTGTATTCTGCTGCCTTTCCTATCCTCTACTATCCCCCCTCCCCTCCCCTCCCCTCCCCTCCCCTCCCCTCTTCTCTCTCTGCTCCCTCTACTGACATTTGTTTGTACCCCTTATATTATTTTTCCCATTCCCCTCACTTCCTCTTGTATGTACTTTTGTATTACTCTGAGGGTCTCCTTCCATTTCCATGCATTTTCCCTTCTCTCTCCCTTTCCCTCCCACCTCTCATCCCTGTTTAATGTTAATCTTCTTCTCATGCTCTTCGACCCTACTCTGTTCTTAGTTACTCTCCTTATATCAAAGAAGACATTTGGCATTTGTTTTTTAGGGATTGGCTAGCTTCACTTAGCATAATCTGCTCTAATGCCATCCATTTCCCTGTAAATTCTATGATTTTGTCATTTTTTAATGCAGAGTAATACTCCATTGTGTATAAATGCCACATTTTTTTTATCCATTCATCCATTGAAGGGCATCTAGGTTGGTTCCACAGTCTAGCTATTGTGAATTGTGCTGCTATGAACATCGATGTAGCAGTGTCCCTGTAGCATGCTCTTTTTAGGTCTTTAGGGAATAGACCGAGAAGGGGAATAGCTGGGTCAAATGGTGGCTCCATTCCCAGCTTTCCAAGAAATCTCCATACTGCTTTCCAAATTGGCTGCACCAATTTGCAGTCCCACCAGCAATGTACAAGTGTACCCTTTTCCCCACATCCTCGCCAGCACTTGTTGTTGTTTGACTTCATAATGGCTGCCAATCTAACTGGAGTGAGATGGTATCTTAGGGTGGTTTTGATTTGCATTTCTCTGACTGCTAGAGATGGTGAGCATTTTTTCATGTACTTGTTGATTGACTGTATGTCCTCCTCTGAGAAGTGTCTGTTCAGGTCCTTGGCCCATTTGTTGATTGGGTTGTTTGTTCTCTTATTGTCTAATTTTTTGAGTTCTTTGTATACTCTGGATATTAGGGTTCTATCTGAAGTGTGAGGAGTAAAGATTTGTTCCCAGGATGTAGGCTCTCTATTTACCTCTCTTATTGTATCTTTTGCTGAGAAAAAACTTTTTAGTTTGAGTAAGTCCCATTTGTTGATTCTAGTTATTAACTTTTGTGCTATGGGTGTCCTATTGAGGAATTTGGAGCCCGACCCCACAGTATGTAGGTCGTAGCCAACTTTTTCTTCTATCAGACGGCGTGTCTCTGATTTGATATCAAGCTCCTTGATCCATTTTGAATTAACTTTTGTGCATAGCGAGAGAAAGGGATTCAGTTTCATTTTGTTGCATATGGATTTCCAGTTTTCCCAGCACAATTTGTTGAAGATGCTATCCTTCCTCCATTGCATGCTTTTAGCCCCTTTATCAAATATAAGATAGTTGTAGTTTTGTGGATGGGTTTCTGTGTCCTCTATTCTGTACCATTGGTCCACCCGCCTGTTTTGGTACCAGTACCATGCTGTTTTTGTTACTATTGCTCTGTAGTATAGTTTGAAGTCTGGTATCGCTATACCGCCTGATTCACACTTCCTGCTTAGCATTGTTTTTGCTATTCTGGGTCTTTTGTTTTTCCATATGAATTTCATGATTGCTTTCTCTATTTCTACAAGAAATGCCGTTGGGATTTTGATTGGCATTGCATTAAACCTATAGAGAACTTTTGGTAATATCACCATTTTGATGATGTTAGTTCTGCCTATCCATGAACAGGGTATATTTTTCCATCTTCTAAGATCTTCTTCTATTTCTCTCTTTAGGGTTCTGTAGTTTTCATTGTATAAGTCTTTCACCTCTTTTGTTAGGTTGATTCCCAAGTATTTTATTTTTTTTTGAAGATATTGTGAATGGAGTGGTTGTCCTCATTTCCATTTCAGAGGCTTTGTCGCTGATATACAGGAATGCCTTTGATTTATGCGTGTTGATTTTATATCCTGCCACTTTGCTGAATTCATTTATTAGCTCTAATAGTTTCTTTGTAGACCCTTTTGGGTCTGCTAGGTATAGAATCATGTCATCTGCAAATAGTGATAATTTAAGTTCTTCTTTTCCTATTTTGATGCCTTTAATTTCTTTCGTCTGTCTAATTGCTCTGGCCAGTGTTTCGAGAACTATGTTGAACAGAAGTGGTGAGAGAGGGCACCAGACAAAGACACTTCAAAGAAAGAAAACTACAGACCAATATCTCTAATGAACCTAGATGCAAAAATCCTCAATAAAATTCTGGTCACTCGGATACAAAAACTTATCAAAAAAATTGTGCACCATGATCAAGTAGGATTCATCCCTGGGATGCAAGGCTGGTTCAATATACGGAAATCAATAAATGTTATTCACCACATCAATAGACTTAAAAATAAGAATCATATGATCATCTCAATAGATGCGGAAAAAGCATTTGACAAAGTACAGCATCCCTTTATGTTCAAAACTCTAGAAAAACTAGGGATAACAGGAACATACCTCAATATTGTAAAAGCAATCTATGCTAAGCCTCAGGCTAGCATCATTCTGAATGGAGAAAAATTGAAGGCATTCCCTCTAAAATCTGGTCCACCATGGTTTTCTACCTCACCTCAGTCCCAGAGCAATGGAGTTGATTGACCATGGATTGAACCTCTGAAACCATGTTCCCAAAGTAAATTTTTTCTCCTATAAACTGGTCTTGTCTTTTACTTTGGTCACAGAGACAAAAAGTCAACTAACATATTCAGGAAAACTTAGCTGCAATAACGAAGAGATTCAACAATAATCTAGTGACTTAACGTAGATTAATCATTTCTCTTGCACCCAAGGTGAATTTTACAAAGTGACAGGTAGCTCTGTTCACAAAAGCCTTTGGGGAAGGACTTAAAATCAGCATACTACAGCAATGCAGCCACTTCAATGTTTGCAGCAACTTAATTCGTAATAGCCAAGCTATGAAAATAACCAAGATGCTCTACAATAGATGAATGGATAAAGAAAACATGGTATATATACACAATAGAATATTAATCAGCCATAAAGAAGAATAAAATTATGGCATTTACCAGTAAATGGATGGATCTGGAAAATATCATGCTAAGTGAAATAATCCAGTCCCCCAAGATCCAAAAGCAGAATATTCTCTCTGATATGTGGATGCTAACCCACAACAAGGGAGGATAAGATGAAAAGTTCATGGGACTAAACAAAGGGGAAGGAAGGGGGAATGGGAATAAAAGAGACAGTAGAATGAATTAGACACATCTTTCCTATCCTTTTATATGAGTATGTGACCAATGTAACTCCACATCATATACAACCACAATAATGGGATTCTATTTGGAACAAGTTATACTTAATTCTATGGATGTATGGCATGTCAAAAAACACTTTACTATCATGTATATCAAGAAAGAACAAACTAATTAAAAAATAAACAAGGGCTGGGGGCATAGCTCAGTAGTAGAGTGTTCACCTAGGCTGCATAAGGTCCTGGTTTCAATCCCTAGCACCAAAAAATAAATAAACAAAGAAATAAACTTAAATTAAAGGAATTATAAACATCAACAACCAAAAAGCCTTTAGGGACCTGAGTTCCTCCATGTGACTCTTCACCATATCCTGTAAGGTTGAGACTTGGCAGAAAATCCCTTTTTCTTAGCTCATGAGAAGGTACATGGAACTTGCTTGGATATCTTGAATCTCAGACTCAAGGTGTCACAAAAAACCCTGCTCTTATGGCCAACCCTACCAACAAGGCAATATGAGGCCATAATCTGGCTGGGCATCCATGTGCCCAGTCACAAGCTCAGGAGCATGTGGAGGAAATCAGTTTTCAAGTAACAGCAGGAGACGTGGCCACAATTTCATCACAAATGGATAGCTTTCCCAGGAATAGTTCTATGGAACTTGTACCAAAAGAACTAGCATTGGAATTCATAATAAGCAGAGGAGATAAATGATGCTCATGCACCCTCTTTTCTGAGGTTCTTTGGGTTTAACTGCAAAGTGGATTAGCTAATGCGATCCACCAAAAATCTGCAGAGAGAAAAACAAGCATACAGACTTGCACAGGACAGAAATCAGGAAGACAGAGATATGAGGCACGGGAGTATGCAGTGGATGAGGAACACTATTTCTGCTTCAAGTCCAACTATGCCACTGACTGATGGTT
This sequence comes from Marmota monax, assembly GCF_021218885.2. Taxonomy (NCBI): domain Eukaryota; kingdom Metazoa; phylum Chordata; class Mammalia; order Rodentia; family Sciuridae; genus Marmota; species Marmota monax. The sequence continues at coordinate 3,506,439 of NW_026695198.1, read as the reverse complement.
TGTGAACTAATTGATTCTGATCATTAGTTTCTTTTTCTAGAAAATCCCCCAAATAACTTTAGAAGGTATCTTTGGGAATTAAATTATGAATATGAAAGCAGACAAGAATTCCAAAGGCAGAATAAATATTGGATGTGATTTGAGCAGACAGGAAATGGCACTAAAATATGGCCCAACAACTCAGAGCTGGCTTGGGGATAGAGAGTTCTGGCCATGCCTAAACCATTGACTATGCAAAAATTAAACCTAAGTCTTGTTGTAAAGAAAGGAAATAATAACAGCCTCACCAGAGCCAACCAGTGTGGAGACTCCCATCATGAAGAAATCATGGTTACCATTTCCCTTCAGAGGTTCATATTAAATAACAACTTTTCAGCAGAGTAACCTCAAGTGCTTCAAAATGCATCTGTTCATACAAAACTAATAATTCTACCACTAAGGCTGGCATTTATTTTCCAAATAAAGTCTTAGAGACGATTGTATGCAAAACCTAAAGTAGGGATTCTGTACATTTGTATTATTATAGGGCTTTTATAAGTCAGTTACCCTTTGTGTTGTATTTGTCTATGATACAGCACTTTCCAAATAAAAATAAGACTTGCCTATCTGGTATCCGGTCAAATTCCTATACAAGATGTATGTAGCTATATATACACACATTGTGACAAAGACATTTAAAAACTTGAAATCCAAGACACAAAACACTGAGGATTCAATCAACATGAAAGACTTCTACAATACAAGCTCAAATTTCTTTTTAAACTCTGATCACTATAAAGTGAAAAAAAATTAAGTTCCTAGACTGAATTTGAAATTATAGGATTCCCCAATTAGCTGACTCTAACATGGTTAGATTGTGAAGGCCCTAGTTAACAAGGAGCCATTTGGTGTCCCCAAGTAGACATTATATTGAATCATTCTCTTTATATTAAGGGTGACTAGTCTCTTCTATTTCCATGGAAATTAGTAGTTCCATAAAAATTCCTAAATTTCTCAAGAAACCATACTTTCCACCTTCCATAGCTAGCTTTTCAAATGCTTCATCACCATCTGCAGAAATCAATTAATTAATTAATTAATGCCATAATAATTATAAAACAACACTGCTTAATCAGTAGCTCCCTTAAGTAATCTTTTGCAGTTGTCTTGTTAACTATGCCATCTAAAATCAATATCAGTCATACTTTGTTTTATAGAGCCCCGGAGTGAGTGGTGTTCTTTCAAAGAAATCCAGAAGGACACATCTAATGTGCTGTTTCATTGACACAGAATGAATTGATTTACATTTTCCACACACTGGAGACTTTGGCAGAAATAGCAGAAACATCAACCTTTGTATGTTGTATTAGTCAATTGTTTTTTGTTTGTTTGTTTTTTGGGATGTGACCAAAAGTCCTGAAAGGAACAATTTCATAGGAGGAGAAAATTGATTTGGTACTCATGGTTTCAGAGGTCTGGGTCCTTGGATAGCTGACTTCATTCCTCAGGGCCTGAGCTGAGACAGAACATCATGGCAGAAGTGTGTGGTGGAGGAAAGCAACTGAGAGCATGGCATCAGGATGCAAAGAAAGAGCTCACCTCACCATGACAAATTTAAAACACAAAGTCATGCCCCAGTGACCCACCTCCTCCAGCTACAGCCTATCATCCTACAGTTGCCACCAAGTTAATCCCCATCAGAAGATCAATGTCCAGATTAGGTTAAGTTTTTGTAACTTAATCATTTTTCCTCTGAGCTTTTCTTATATTTTCTCCCAATAAGCTTGTTGGGGACACCTAATATCTGAACCATAAAAGCCCCCCCAAAGTTTATTCCCATCTTACAATTCAAAATAAATTTAGTCCATTTGAAGAGTTCCATAGTCTCAACAGTTTCAGGTTTACCCAAAAGTCCAATTCCAGAGTCTCATCTGAGACTCAAGGCAAACTCTTAGCATGTGCACCAGTAAAATTCAAAAGCATGTTACACATACACAAAGCATGTTACACATATACAGAGCATGTTACACATATACAAAGCATGTTACACATATACAAAGCATATTACACATATACAAAGCATATTACACATATACAAAGCATATTACACATATACAAAGCATGTTACACATACACAAAGCATGTTACACATATACAAAGCATGTTACACATATACAAAGCATATTACACATATACAAAGCATGTTACACATACACAAAGCATGTTACACATATACAAAGCATATTACACATATACAAAGCATATTACACATATACAAAGCATGTTACACATACACAAAGCATGTTACACATACACAAAGCATGTTACACATATACAGTATGTAAAGGTACATATTAAACATTTCTATGTGAAGAAATAGGGGCATAGAAAGAAGGAATGGGACCAAAGCAAGATGGAAATCCAGATGAGCAAACAAACCCTATACTTTCATTCTGGCATCTGGAACCCATGGCATAGTGATACTCACTCCAAAGGGCTTGGGTCGCTCTGCCCCTGTGGCTTCACTTGTTGCTGCACAGATGGCCTCTCTCTTGGCTTGCATGTGCTTTACTCCTGCAACTTTCCTCAGCAGACATTCCGTGGTACTGACATTCATTAATTTGGGGAGTCACCACTGCAGCTTTGACTTCCTTTTCACATCTGTACTCATTGCCCTATCAGCAGCAGCCAACAGGGGTTCTGACCCAATTGCACTTTGTCTGGTTTCCCAGGCCTTCCTTTGAAATCTCCATAGAACGCCCCCATGACCCTCTGACTCCAGCATCCTGCATTTTTGCAGAACCAGTACCACATGGTTGCTGCCAAGGTCTGCCACCATCTCAAGAAGTAGCCAGTCCTCCAGGGACCACAGCTACAGAAACTCTGAATGCCTGAGTGGTTGAGCAGGGTGAAACGACTTCCTATAACCCCCCCAACCCCCACCCACCTCCTTCTCCACCCCCACCCCTGCGGCAAGTAGGGTGACACACTGGTCTCTTCTTAAAACAATTGTTACTTTAAACCCTTGAGGGGGAGATGGGTGTGGTCTTGCCAATTCCTGAGATGCTCTCAAGCTATCTTTCCTATTGATGGGGTAAAGTATTCATCAGTGTCTCTTTAATGGCTATATCTTTAATAACTGCAACTTCCTTAGCCCCAGTTTTGCTCCCACTTTTCAAATCCAAGTTTTTCGAATCTCTCCACTCTGTTTTCTGCTCCTTATTATCATAACAAACTTGGCTAGAAGATTCCAGCAGTATCCATGCCAACACCTGAAGCCTATGCTACTTTGAAATGTCCCCACTAGATTAATTAGCCCATCACTTTTAAATTCAGCCTCACAGAAAGTCCCAGGAACAGACAACACATAGACAACTTCTTAGCCAGAATGTAACATGAGTGACCTTCAGCCCAATTTCCAATAGTATCCTCCTTCTGGTCCTCGATCCTCACAAATCCTGTCTTTACTGTCCATAGCCCTGTGGGCATTCTGGTCTCCTAAGCTCCCACCAGGAGAGCTCTCATCCGTTAAGCTCTACTTATAGCATTCTAAAACTTCTCCAGGTTTCATCTCTAAACTTTCCAAAATTATTTTCACAATTTTCGAAGAGCTCAAAAAGCTTCTGAACCACATGGTGAGGATAGTTAGAGCAATGACATCACTTCTGATACCAACTTCTGCTTTAATCAGCTTTTTCACTACTCTGACCAAAATGCCTGACAAGACCAATAAGAGGAGCAAAAGTTTATTTGGGAGCTTACAGTTTCAGAGGTCTTTATATGTAGGTAGCCAACTCCATTGCTCTGGGCCCAGAGTGAGGTAGAACATCATGGTGGAAGAATTGTGCCAGAGGAAAGTGGCCTAGGGCAACCAGGAATCAGAGAAAGACTTTGTTCATCATATACAATGTACCCAAAGGCATATCCCCAATGACCCCACCACCTTCAGCCACACCCTACCAGCTAGTTAATCCCTACCAGATAATTAATTACAGATTAGGTTAAGTCTCTCATAAACCAATCATTTTACCTATGAGTTTTCTTGCATTGTTTTACACATGAGCTTTTTGGGGACTCCTAATGTCTAAACCATAACATACAGTAACCCCTTGCCTACTGAGATGCTTGAATAATCATGGACCTGCAATCAGAGGTTTAATAAGACTGTTATATTTGCCAAACTAAAACCTGGACCTCAATCAGGAACTGATTCCACCAGGGATAAATGAAGAAGGAGGAAGATGTATTTGATTCTTACTAAGCTCTCCCAAAACAAACTAAGGTCATTGTGTGGCCCCTATAAAAATCAATACTTTATTAAAGTAAAGAATCTCTCGGATTTAAGTCTTCAAGTGTAGCTCAACTGTTTGTCCAGTGAAAGAGAACAGAAGATGAATAATGTTCTATCTGTTCATTATAAATTCAGTGGGGAATATAAGGTCCACTTGTCTAGAGGCTGAGTTGCCACCAAGGCTTAAAAAGAAGGATGTACAGTCATAAAACTGTAGGAATCTTATTATCCACAAGTTCAAACCCAACTTTGACCTGTTACATGATGTCATTTTAATGAAAAGCTCTTGTTGGAACTTTTTATTGTTTAACATGATGTATCTTTAGTACAGGACATGAAATCACTCTACGGAACACAATGAAGTTCCAGGTAGACAGATGCTCAAACACAATAGAAATGAGAAAAAAAAATAGAAAGCTGATTTCCAAAGTTTCAAAAACATCATCCAAAAGTATACTTAAATATGTTAAGTAACTCAAGAGAATTTTACTTGCATTTTGGAAACTTTAAGTTGTTTTTGTTATCGTATTAGTCAGCTTCCTGTCACTATAACAAATACTTAAGATGATGAATTTATAAAGAGAAAAGGTTTATTTTGGCTGAGTTTGGTAAGATTCTGTTCACAATCAGGCAAACCCTTTGCTTTTAAGTCTCTGTTAGGAGATAGCACATCATTCCAAGAATGTGAGGTATAGCAAAACCTGCTCACAACATGACCAGGAACAAAATAAAGAAGACAAGGGACTGAGATTCCACTTTACCCTTCACAGGTACACCCTCAATGATAGAAAGACCTTTCATATGGTCCCTCAAGTCTCCACCACCTCCCAGTAATGTCAAGCTGAGGACTAATATATGGGCTTTGAGGGAACTTTCAAATTCAAACTATAGGAGCCAGGGAGAGAATATTCCTTCTGCTGTGACAGGGAGGAAGGAGGGATGTAGTCACTCAGGGAAGGAGGGAAAGAAGTAAAGACTTGGGAACTTTATGCAGAATGACCTCTACTTTTATTTAAAGTTGAAGGCCAGGCCCTGCTCTGAAGGATGTGACCCCTGTACAGTATTGCAAAGAACAAACAAAATACATCAATGGATTCCACAAATTAATGAAAGGAAGAACTGTCCCCCCACCCCACTGAGAAGTTATTAAATGAGGTGAAGTTTTGGTTGCTGTTGTTGCTGTTTTGCTATGTTCTTAAATTATAAAGTGGATTTTAACGAATGTTCTCAAAATAACAGATGATCGGGTATGCAAAATAGCCGTGTCTATTATAGTCCCTTTAGACTGCTTTAACAAAATACCATAGACTGGATGGCTTGAACAACATTTATTACTCATAATTCAAGAGGGTGGGAAGTCCAAATCAAGGCTTCTGGAGGTTCCTGCTTCACAGAAGGCCATCTTCTTGCTGTTTTCACATAAGACAGTCAGATGAAGACATTCTCTGGTGTCAGTCTTATAAGGACATTAATCCCATTAGCAACAATTTCACCCACAATGAACTCCTCCAAAGGCCCGACCTCCTAATCATTTCCAAAGGCTCCACCTTCTTCTAAAATCATAACATTGGGGTTTGGATATCAGCATATGAATTCAGGGGCAAATACTCAACCCATGTTATGATTTAGATATGTGGTGTCCCCCAAAAGCTCAGGTGTGAGACAGTGAAAGAAAGTTTACAGGTGAATTGAATGGGTCATGAGAGCCTTAAAGTAATCAGTGCATTAATCTATTTGAATGGATTGACTGGGTGTTAAGTGTAGGCAGGTAGGGTGTGGCTAGAGGAAGTGGGTCACTGAGGGGACATGCCTTTGGGGTTTGTGTTTTGTCCCTGGTGAGCTACAGCTGTCTCTTTTTCCTTGTTGCCATGTCCCAAACTGCTTTCTTCCTCTATGCCACCTTTCTCTCCTAAGGTTCTTCTGCCTTGTCTCAGGCCCAGAGCAATGGAGTTTGCCATCTGTCAAATGAGACCTCTGAAATTGTGAGCCTCAGATAAACTTTTCCTCCTCTAAAATTTTTCTTGTCAGATCTTTTGGCCACAGTTGCAATAAAGCTGGCTTTAAAAGTCCACTAGAATGTTTTAAGACAAGTATTCTGCAAAAGTGGAAAAAAAGAGGATAGCAGCTTTGTGAGTTTATTTGCTTTCAGAATACCATGGGTCTTGTGCTAAGCACATGCCTGGTAATGTGGATTTATGGATTAAATCATTAGTTTGTATTTAAGCCAATCCTGACCAAAAGACAAGTGGGTCAAAATCAGTCCTTAACAGAGAGACCCTGAGTTGAGGGAAAACAACGAACAATCAAAGCAGGAGCCAACAAGGTCCCAAAGTCAGCCCAGCCTGCTCACCCCCTCCCAGCATGAGCTCACTGTCAACAACAAGAGTGAGATTAGCAGTGATCAGCCAAATCTGGGAGACACTGGCCAAAGGAAAATGTATTAGCAAGATTTTATGATTTATGGGGTTATAAATGAATCACTAAAGTGTGAAATGTGTTTTAAAACATAAACTAATGATCACATGATTGCTAAGATAATTGAAAATCAATGAGCAGAAATGAAAAAAAAAATATTTACAATTTTTGAAAGGCATTTAGAGCTATGAACACTTAACATTGCTTTTCACAATTTTTTCATTATTTTAATGAGATACATTTGTAAGTCTTGCTTGAGTTGTAAACTTGTAAACAGGAGAGCCAAACAGCTTTGGGAAACAGCTTTTCTTTCCTGTCACTACAAAAGTCATAGAAATAAGACATGTGAATTAATATGTCAATCATACACAAATCATTCATTTGTCAGAAATACTACTAGAAGACATGCATAAAATATCTCTGCTTATTAGAAAAATTAAAAGAAGGGGGAAATTCTATTACCCATTTGGAAGATTTGCTACATGAGTTTGCTTATATAAATATTTAGTAGTAGTCAGGATAAGTGATTTGAGACATACCACCCCAAATCCCTGTCATAAAGCCACTGAGACATACCACCCCAAATCCCTGTCATAAAGCCACAGAGATACATTTCTTCCTGCTTCAATGTCTTCTGCCCAGGAAGCTCTCCAACCAGCTTCCCCACAGAAAAGTGCAGACACCCAGTTTCTTAGCATCATGTTCCTGACCATGCAGCATCTTTAGCTTTCCTTCAATGGAGAAGAAGAACCTAGCAGAAGATAAGAGATGTTGTGCGGCCAGGCCTGGATATGGCTTATCTCACTTATGCCCATATTCCATCCACCAGAACACAGCTATGTTGCACTATTTCAATGCAAAGATGCTGAGAAGTGACCATGTGACTAGCAGGAAAGCCAAATGTCTTTCTTAATTTTCCTCCTGGTCACATGGGCACCAAATATTTGCAACATGTCTATGCTTATGGTATTTGATCAATTCTGTTTCAGGATGGAGACTCTAAAGAACAGAAATGCTGTAATATTTGAGGAGATAAAAAGCTGATTACCCTGATTTGGACATCAGAACTTGTATACATGTGTCAAATGATAACAGTATGCTTACATAAATAAGTACAAATGATATGTATCTGTTAAACATAAAAGAAAAAGCAGACATGCCATAGAAGGTATAATTCTAATAAAAAGGAAATAGTAAATGCAAAAGAAGTCATTTAGTGAAATACTGTGAAGATATAACCAGAATGAAGAGAAAACAAGACAAAAACCACTGGATAAGGCTATAAGAGACAGTACCACACATAAAATCCATCTGTACATAATTTGTAGGCAAAGTTAAATTCAAAGTGAACAAGTAAGTGATGCAGTTAGTTTTCTACAAACAAGAGCTTCATAATGTTGGGAAATATTACCAATAATTCATAATGAGAGAGGGAGTCATGATAGAACTTTTTAGTACTGCACTGATGTTTGACGATTGAATGTGGCAGTGTATTTAAAAAGGTCACATTTAAAAAGTTGTAGAAGAAGTTGTATATCATTTTTTTTTCCTAAAAGTTAGTATTCCAGGTTGGTTAAAGTTTTTCTGTGATATGCATCTATGACTTAATAAATACTGTGAAGCTTTCAGCAATGATGAATGAATAATAATAAAAAATTCAGCTTCCATTGTTAGGAAAAATTATCAGGAGACTTGGAGTAGAAGACAAATTTCTCCATCTAATATCATATATATATATATATATATATATATATATATATATATATATATATATATATATATACACACACACACATAAACACACATATATACATGTACACACATATACATCAAATACATATATGGTTAACATCATATTTAATAGTGAAATATTATTGGGCACATTCTCCATAACAGAGAACAAAGCATGGATTTCTACTTTTACCACTTCTCTTCAACATGGCACTAAATGTCCTAATCAGCAAATAAAGCCAGAAAGCCTGGGAAGCAGGAGAAACAAATGTATCCAGTTTAGAAAGGAAGAATTTAAATTGCTACCACTCATAAACAACATGAAAAGTCCTAAGGAATTTCCAAAACAGTTACTAGAACTAAGAAATGAAAGGTATTTAGTGAGTTTGCAGAATACAAGATCAAAATGCAAAACTCTATTGTTTCTATATAAACAATAACCATTGAAACAAACCATGGAAAATTAATTTTCAAAGTAATTTCAGGTACAATAGCATCAAAAACATAAAATACTTAAGAATAACTTTTTTACAGTATGGATATTATTCAAAAGAATAGGAATAGACCCACCTAAGATCCAGTTTTCCTATACCTTGGTATTTATCAAAAAAAAATGAAAATCAGCATATTATAGTGATACAGGCACATTGATGTTTACAGGAGGTCAACTCACAATAGCCAAGTTATGGAAGCAGCCCAGATGCCTGTCAATATATGAATGGATTAAGAAAATTATATATATATATTGGAGTTTTATTCAGCCATAAAGAATAAAATTATGGTTGGCCAGTAAGTGAATGGAACTGGAGAACATTATGCTAAGTGAAATAGGTCAGACTCAGAAAATCAAGGGTCAAATGTTTTCTGTCATATGTGGAAACTACATCAAGCTAAGGCAAAAAAGGAGAGGGTCAGATCTCACAAGGATAGAGGGAAGATCAATAAAGTAGAGAAGGGAGGTTGAGGGGTGAGAGTTAGCAAAATAGAGGAAATTCAGAATGAATTTGACAAAATTACACTAGTAACATGTATGGATATGCCACAGTGAATTCTGCCTTTATGTTTATTTATAAAATAGCAATTTACAAAACAATAAATAAATAGACGGAAGTCAGCTTAGGAGATAAGGGAGAAGGGAGGAAAAGAAGGAAGGAAAGAGGAGGAACTAGGGACTGGGATGGAGGAAATCATGCATGCATGTATAATTATGTCAAAATGAACCAAACTTTTATTCACAAATTATTTTTAAAAAGAATAAATTTTTTTAAACTACAAAACATTGCCAAGATAATTAAAGATGAAAATAAAAGGAGTATTGCATGCATGTGCACTGGAAGATACGATACTGTTATGGTCCCAGTTTCTCCAAAATTAATCAATATACTTGATGATATCCAAATTACAACCTCAACAGTATTTTTATATAAAAATTGGCAAATTGATTCAGTAGACTTAGAGATAAGAACCATATGATCACCTCAATAGACGCAGAAAAAACATTCAACAAAATACAGCACCCCTTCGTGTTCAAAACACTAGAAAATTAGGGATAACAGGAACATATCTCAACATTGTAAAAGCTATCTATGCTAAGCCCCAGGCTAGCATTGTTCTAAATGGAGAAAAATTGAAAGCATCCCCTCTAAAAACTGGAACAAGACAGGGATGCCTTCTTTCACCACTTCTATTTAACATAGTTCTTGAAACACTGGCCAGAGCAATTAGACAGATGAAATTAGACAGACTCAAATTAGCAATTAGACAGATTCAAACTAGCACTATTTGCTGACGATATGATTCTATACCCGAAAGACCCCAAAAATTCCACTAGAAAACTTCAAAAACTAGTAAATGAATTCAGCAAAGTAGCAGGATACAAAATCAACACCCATAAATCCAAAGCATTTCTGTATATCAGTAACAAATCCTCTGAAAGGGAAATGAGGAAAACTACCCCATTTACAATAGACTAAAAAAAAAAAACACCTTGGGAATCAACCTAACAAAAGAGGTGAAAGACCTCTACAATGAAAACTACAGAACACTAAAGAAAAAAATTAAAGAAGACCTTAGAAGACGGAAAGATCTCCCTTGTTCTTGGATAGGCAGAATTAATATTTTCAAAATGATCATACTACCAAAAGTAATATACAGATTTAATGCAATTCCAATGAAAATCTCAATGACATTCCTCATAGAAATAGAAAAAGCATTCATGAAATTCATCTGGAAAATAAGAGACCCAGAATAGCTAAAGCAATCCTTAGCAGAAAGAGTGAAGTAGGTGGCATCACTATACCAGACTTTCAACTATACTACAGAGCAATAGTAACAAAAATAGTATGGTATTGTCACCAAAATAGATTGGTAGTCCAATGGTACAGAATAGAGGACACAGAGATTCACCCACATAATTACTGTTATCTTATATTTGACAAATGTGCCAAAAATGTACATTGGAGAAAAGATAGCCTCTTCAACAAATGGTGCTGAGAGAACTGGAAATTCATATGCAACAAAATGAAATTAAATCCCTATCTCTCACCATGCACAAAACTCAACTCAAAGTGGATCAAGGACCTAATAATACAACTAGAGACACTGCATCTAATAGAAGAAAAAAGTAGGCCCCAATCTCCATTATATTGGATTAGGCCCATACTTCCTTAATAAGACTCCTATAATACAAGAAATTAAAATCAAGAATTAATAAATTAGATGGATTCAAACTAAAAAAGCTTCTTTCAGCAAAAGAAACAATCAGTGAGGTGAATAGAGAGCCTATAGCTTGGGAGCAAAATTTTTCCACTTGCATGTTAGATACAGCACTAATCTCTAGGGTATATAAAGAACTCACAAATCTAAACACAGAAATAACAAATAACCCAATCAATAAATGGGCCAAGGAACTGAACAGGCACTTCTCAGAAGGTGATATACAATCAACCAACAAGTATATGAAAAAATGTTCAACATCTCTAGCGATTAGAGAATAATTGCAGATAAGATCAAAACTACTCTAAGATTTTATCTCACTCCAGTCAGAATGGCAGCTCAACAGTAATTTTATATAAAAATTAGCAAATTGATTTCCAAATTGATGTTGAATTAAAAGTATATTTAATCATATTGTTCACTAAGCTATAATTTTAGTAAGACCAAAAGTCAAAATAACATTTAAATTTTTATTTCCATATTTTAATATTTCCATGTTTATATTTTATGACATACAAATGTATTAACATAAAGTAAATGAGCATTAATGCTCATTATCAATAAGCTTATATACTAAACAAGCATATATTTTGAAGTATATGCATATTTTTTCCCATAGGAATATTTGGAAATCAAAAGTGTGGCAATTGAGTCTGAAGAGTTGTACATGCTGAAAAGTGTATCAAGGCACCTTTTAATGAGAGTATCATAAATTTAAAAAATTATTATTATTCTATTACAGGTTTCAAAAACCTCAGCCTTCAAGCACCTAACACACAATTCATCTTTTTAAAAAAGAGAATGGGGCTTTCTTTTGCTTCTGATTTAAATAGAGGAGCAGGGATCAGATTTACCTTCCTGACTGAAGCAACAAGGAAAGTAAGCAAAATACATTAAAAATGGCTCGGGGCTGGGGATGTGGCTCAAGCCGTAGCATGTTCGCCTGGCATGCACGGGGCGCTGGGTTCGATCCTCAGCACCACATAAAATAAAATAAAGATGTTGTGTTCACCAAAAACTGAAAAATAAATATTAAAAAAATTCTCTCTCTCTCTCTCTGTCTCTCTCTGTCTCTCTCTCTCTCTCTCTCTCTCTCTCTCTTCTCTGTCTAAAAAAAAATGGCTCAGGCTTTGAACAGGAGGCAGCAGAGGATGGTGAATGCCTAGATATGGTAATGAAGGGCTGAGTCCTGCAACATCCTGACTTTCTCCTAGAAGGCACTGTCCAGGCCAGAGGCAGGCACAGGCTGAATCTCATTGAGATGAATGACATTCAGATGGGCATTCTTGGGAGATGAGATGACTAGAAATTGGGAACCACACTGAAAGATGGGTATCCTTGATTTTTAGCTCAATTCTGATCTTATCTGCAAGAATGAGAAAAAATTGCCCTCAATAGAGAAACTAAATAATAAAAATCAGAAAGAAAAATCATCACTAGAACTCATAGAGCTAGGGTTAGTGTTAGGGTTTAAATATGAGGTGTTCCCCCAAAAGTTCATGTATGAGACAATCAAGGAAGTTTAGAGGTAAAATGATTGAGCTATGAAAGTCTTAACCTAATCAGTACATTGATCTCCTGATAGGGATTAACTGGGTGGTGACTATAGGTAGGTAGGATGTGGTTGGAGGAGGTGGGTCATTCGAGGGGGGCTGCCTTTAGGGATAATATTTTGTCTGTGGTATGTGGAGCTCTCGCTCTCTCTTTGCTTCCTAGTGCCATGTCCTGAGCCTCTTTTCTCCACCACACTCTTGCACCATGATGTTATGCCATATTTTGGGCCCAGAGCCATAAAGCCAGCTGTCCATGGACTGAGACTTTTGAAACTGTGAGTTCCAAATAAACTTTTCCTCTTCTGAAGTTGTTCTTGTCAGGTCTTTTGGTCACAGCAGCGAAAAGGCTGAGTAAAACAATTAATCATTTCACACATCTGATTGAAAGGACTTTAATTGAGGCAACAGGTAGAATCCTCAAAGAAGCATTGCCCTTAGAATGTGACTATATTAGCTCTAGAGGAAGACCTTCAAGATTTTGTTTAACAAAATATAAAGGACAGCCAACTGATTCCAAGTAACATAACTTGGATGTGAGAACAAAATGCAACTACATGTGAGTGACACAGAAAAGCAAGCAACAAATGACGTAAATGCATAATGTTCTGATCTATTCCAGCTTACCAGGAATGAAAAATTAAAACATGAGATCAAATTCGTGGAATGAAAATTTAATTTAAATGTAGAACATTAGATGTTTTTATTAGAAGAAATATCTCACATTGATATCTGACTTTCCACCCAGAGAACTAGAAAAATAAAAGCAGGGTAAACCATGATAAAGCAGAAGAAAGGAAATAATGACAAGAGAAGAAATTACAGAACGGGACATAGAAAGACAATAGAGGACATCAATGAAACCAAGATCTTAGTTCTTTGAAATGTTAATATAATTGATAAACTTCTTTCTAGACTGACAACAACAACAAAAAAGAAATAAGACACTGATTAAGAAAACCAAAGAGACAACAAGAAGACCAGCCATTTCCGGGCTAGTGATCCAGGAGAGGTTTGCTACTGTGGGCGCAGGAGAGGGCTTTATGGGGTGATAGAACATTCTATAATATGGTATTATGGACAGACATATAAAAGGATCCATTTCAAAACTCACCAAATAATATTCTTAAGATTGGTGGTCTTTGGTTTACGTAAATAACACTTCCCGAAGGTTTTCGGGGATTTGGAAAAGATTTTGTTTTTGTTATGATGCATGTTGCAGTTTAAAAAAATGGGAAAAGGTGATATATTTATTTTCTATTGCTGTATTACAAATTGCCACAAATTCAGCAGCTTAAAACATTCATTTATCTCCTGCTTCAAGAGATGAATAAATTCTGAGTTCTCTTCTCAGGGTCTCACAAGGCCAAAACTAGAGTGTCAGTCATCCTAAAGCTGAGAGTATGGTAGGGGCCCTGCTTCCAAGGTCATTCAGGTTGTTGGAAGGATTACTTTCCCCATGGTTGTATGTATGAGGTTCTCATTGCCCTGAGGTATCGCCAGCAATGGCACAAGCAATACAAGGTGGGAAGGGGAGCAATCTATCTGCTTTCCTTCCCACCATCCTCTTCAGCTTTCAAGGATTTCTGTGGTAAAACTGAACCCGCTGAGATAAACTCTTTATTTGAAGGTCAGTGGATCAATAACCTCAATGTCATTTGCAATGCCTGTATTCCCACAGAAGGTAACATAGTCGGTAGGGTTAGGGTATGAATCTTCCTGGGGACTGTAATGTTGCCCCCACAGGCTGGGAAGTAAATGGGCGGAAGGAGATTCACCCACAAGCCCACTGCTACAGATAATGATCATAGCTAACTAATGGGCATTGCGTCCAATTTGCTGTCTCCCAGACGCTGTACTCAATGCTTTGAAGTCCCCTTACAGTTCATCTCATCAGCCATCTCATAAAGTAGGCTCTATTTCTTTAGTTATTGTGTGGCAGATGATCACAGAAGAGGTTTGTAAGTTGCTAGGATCATTCCACTAATGAATGGCAAGGCAGATGTTGCAATTCATATTGCCTGATTGCAGAGCCATCAAAGTATTTCGGTCACTGTGCTATTGTTGTTGTTGTTGTTTTGTTTTGGTACTGAGGATTGAACTCAGGAGCACTCAACCACTACCCAGCCACATCCCCAGCCCTATTTTGTATTTTATTTAGAGACAGGGTCTCCCTGAGTTGCTTAGTACCTCATCATTGCTGAGGCTGGCTTTGTACTCTGGATCCTCCTGTGTCGGCCTCCCAAGCCGCTGGGATTGCAGGTGTGTGCCACCACACATTTTCTCCTAGTTGTCATCCTTTTGAAGGCAAGAGTAATGGTCTGCGTTTGGCCATCACTATGCTATTCTTGTTAGTTGGTCATTAACATATTTTAATAAAAAGTGACTGTGACCTTCCATACCACTTTGCACAGCTTGTACTTACATTTTTTCCAATTAATCAGCAACTATCTTTTCAGGGAGCAATCATGGCCTGAGAGAGATTTTCTCTGCCTTTGCAGTATTATATATCCATGCCCCATTGGCTCATGGTGTGGGCTCAGTAGGAGGTTATTGACTAAATGAGTAAATACCATGTAGTATACAGCCCTCTCCTATGGTCCTCTTCAAATGCAGAACATTAATCTTGCCTTCAAAAGGATGACAACTAAGAGTAAATGCAAGCCAAAATACCCATGAAGTCCCAAGTTTGCTAATTATTGAATTAATTATGACATCCAAACAATGCACCTTATGGTAAGAATAGCTAGGACCTGACATCTCTTGAGTTGCCTTACTTCCCCCAGAGATCCCATTCTTTTATCTTAATACCCCATCACATCCTGTCTCATCATCATATTTGAATGGATAAATAACAGTGGACACCTAAAACTACGGTTTGAATGAATTCACCAAATGTGGCACATGGAAGCTGACTGTGAGCCTTGTATCATTTTTTTTTAAAAGTCTTCCCTGAAACAGATTGAGGATATAACCACAATAAAAAATACAATGTTGACCAAATCCTTCCTTCAATTCTGAATGTGAAATCACCTTTCTTCATCGGCCAGTATTTTAGTACTACAAAGAAAATGTCCCTTTGAATGTTCCTTAATGTGACCTTGTGTTGCAGATTATATCGGGGCAGGAAGATGATTTTCCTTAAACACAGCTGCATTTCGCAAGTTTTAGAATGCATGTAATTATGTGTCTTGGTTAGCAGCATCCATTTTAATGAAAGGTCAAAAATATATCACCAGGGTTTCCTCTGTTAGTCATTCACAGACAGATGACAGTTCATCTAGGCAGTGAAAGCAGAGCAACATCTGCTCTGTGTAGACATTTAGTATTGCCCACCAGTGCCAGCAACAAGTTGAGAAGAAACACATTCCAAATTCCATCCTAGAGCACACCAGAAGTTTAGGATGGGAATCTCAGGGAATTTGAATGATTGGAAGATCATGTCACCACTTTAAATTTGCAGATAAATGTTGGCCCTGCTTAGATAATTTGAAATATTGGGAAAATATGAAAAGATGCAACTATCCATTAGGGTGATATACAATTGTAGTTCTTTTGTTGGTCAAAATAGTGAACTACTGACATTTTCATAAGTTTAAGCCTAGTGAAGGGAAAGTAAGAGTATTTGCATATCAACCATAGTTTTGTTTCCAAGAACATCCAACAAGAAAGAACCTTAAAGGAAAGGAAGTCCAGCTTTCTCAGTTTAGAACTTGTGTTTATACAGTTAGATGAAAATATGTGAAAGCCCTCAAATGTTGATGGGATAAATGAGACAGAAGCAAATTTCATACTCTTGTCAAGCAGTTCCCACAGTATAAGAGTCACAGCCCCTTCTAGATTGCATTCCATTCTTAGTGGCTCCCAGTCCTCAGTGAACCTCATGGTCTAAGGTGGCTGCTAGAGTTCCAGCCATTAAGTAAACAGGGACAGTTCAGAGAAGAGGTTTACAAGCCTGACAAAGGTCGGACTTGGAGAACCACAGAAACCTGAATTTCTCTTGCAGTTGCTAGGAAGCCTCTTTAATATGAAGATATGATTGGATCTCTATGGCAGCACCACAGATGGTTTTGAGGAGCACATGAAGGAAGACAGCAGGTCAATGCAGGAGCACAGAAGGTGGTAAAGAGAGAGGTGTAGCCGTAAAGGCAGAAAGCATAGCTTTCACTTTCTGGGAAGTGTAGATGTGAAGAAAGCACAGAGCCCGTATGGAAATGGAAAGGTGAAGCAAGGCCATGGGGATTATAACTTCTTTCTGAGCATAAGTGAATTGGTATGAGGAAACAGGGAGCGTCTGCCAAGAATATTTGCAGAAGAAGCAATATCTTCAAAGAGAAGTTGATTTAGAGAAATTGTGCAAAGACAGAGCATGGAAGGGTAGATGCTCACAATTGAAGAGGGGTTCTGCTAAATACAGTTAGGTCTAGGTTAGAAATAAAATCTTATAAAGGGCTAGGTTATTTGGAGATGGGCATTTCTGGGTGCTTCCTTTACTGAGTAATCAAGAACCATGGAGTTGTCTGGGCTTGGTTGGATATCCACTGTCCCTGGGGTAGCAATACAAAGAGTTCAGTTGCCACAGCCTTCACCATGAGTGCTCATGACCCAGAGCTCCCTTCACTCCAGCCTAACAAATTTCACAGGATTTATTGGTGGGCTCTTTCAGGCCTATAGAAACCAGTTTCTTTACTTAATATACTTCCAATATAGTTAATACAAAAATTACTCATCACAAGCCACACTTAATTCACAACTTTGTAAATTACATGTAAGATATAAGAATTCTATCTTTAGTAAATCTTGAGTATTTAACTTAACCAACTGGTCACTTGATTATAACAAAAATAAAAAGTCTAGATTTGTGTTAACACTAGGGCAAATTGAGTGTATATTTGTGGGGAAAGATCAGTTTAAAGGAAAGCTCTTCTTAGCCTCCATGCTCTATTTTAGGGCCCTACTGTGGGCACTATACCTCTCCCTCTAAGGTGCCCCACACTGCATTTAGGGGACTATCCACCAGGTACCACAGGGAATTTGCGAGTTCATCCCTTGTTGAGAGCCACAGCTGAAGGGGCCCCAGCAAACTTCCAGCTGATTGGCTCACCTTGGCCCCAGAAAACTTCCAGCTGCCAGCTGATTGGCTCCTCTGCAGTGATGCTCATTGGGCTGTTTCCCCGCCCTTTCAGACCATGGAGCTGCTCATTGGGGGACTCTTGTGGCTCCACCCACGTGACCCAGCCAATGGGCCTCAAGAACAGGAGGAGTGGGGGGGGGGGGTTGAGAGGCTCCCCAGAAGCCAGTGGTGGCAGTTGGGCTCTGAGGGAATTCCTGAAGAGTTGGTGTGGTGCAGCATGTGTGTTCTAAAAATAAAGTTTGTTTCTGCTTGATAAGTGGCTCTGAATTGTGCCCAGCCAGACCTCAGCAATCCCTGAATTTGGGCATCTCTCCCACCAGTTTCCATTAATACAGCCCATACAACATGGTCTGTGTTGTCAAACTTCAGAGATACAGACAATGGATAGATACAGTAGGTAAAACAGACTTGAACAGGAAGAGAGAGCGCATGCCATGTAATGTACAGTCTGGTAAAGAGGAGAGATTAAAGAGAGCAAATGAAATTGTTCCACACAGTGGCAAGGACTAAAAAGGAAAAGGTCCTAGAACAGAGAATGACTGGGGAGGAGAGAGTCAGGCGGAAATGGGTCTTTGAAGAAGAATTGTCATTGGAGGTGAGTAGAAATAAAAAAAAAAAAATAGGATAGAAGTCGTGAGTGGGACAGTGTTCAATGGGTTTCAAGTGCTAAAAGTATTTTGTCACTACAGCATTACAGCAAAGGAGGAAGAGGCCAGAGGTAGCAGTGTCCATTCAACCAAATAGTTGGCTAAACTTAAGTTCAAATTTTTCATCACTGTACTCTACAAAATAAAGTTTGTAAAATTGAATTTAAATGATGCAGATAACCAACCTTTCTATTTTCCTTCTATTAAAGCAATTTCATAATAATTTTGTAATACACAGAATTTGGAGATCAGTTCTATGATGTAATTTCCTAAACAGCTTTCAAATGCCTTCATTATAAAAGGTCCATGTTAAAGGAAAACACTTTCATCAAGTCAAGGTCCAAGCTATTTATCATGGCAACATTCCAATGAATGGTGAGTCAAAGGGAAGATTGTTTTGCACACAAAATTAAAGGAAACATTATAGCATTAATAGTCACTTTAATGTATTTTTGTATTTACAAAAGCATCCATCTGGAGGTTGCTTGAATTTTGGAAAGTTCTGTGATCATTTAATGCACAGTAAAATTTGTGTCCAATACAAATTAAACACAATCTTTATTGATTGATTTGATGTGAGGTAACTATTTCAACTTAATTGCCTTACTCTGAGAAAACCCTTGGGGAAAAGCAATCTGTCTCTACTCAGCAAAAGCAGCTAAAAACTACAAAAAGAAATTTCCATTCTGACTTGAGATGTGATATGCTGACTCTACAGGCCTCCAGATTGTTTCTTACATCTAAAAATATTAAGTTCAATAACTTCACAAGAATAGAATGAAAGTTCTGATGTTTACCCATATTCTGACAAAATATGACCAAAATAAATATTGTACTTCCCTGATAAAGATTCGTAAGACTTTATAGTGAGGTCAATTCTGCAGCCCACAGTCTTAAAGCCATGAGTTTCACACAACAATTTGTTCAGATTCTTTTAAACTAAAAGACCAGAATAGAAGAAAGAAGAACTGGCAGATATGCCGGAGAGAAGATACCTCACAAATGTTGCTCAGCAAACTAAGAAATTGTTGCCTGCTGTAACAAAATGCCTATTGTAATCTAAACAGGCTGTGATATTGTTCCTACATTATTTTTTTCTACTTTAAAGGAAAATGGATGATAGGTCTTGCTGAAGTAATACCTGATTAGATCACCTACCTACAGGTGCTCCCCAGAAGGTGCCAATATAGTCTGCCTTCCAAGAAGCCTGGGCATCGTCATCAATGTGCTCACTACCAGTGGAGGCCTGTTCCCTAAAACACATGCACAGGGAGACTTGCAGCACACCTTTATGCCCATTGCTTCTCTTATTAACTACTGACAACCACTGATTTCCTGTCTTTTGAAATTAGCACCTCAACAGTCTATAAATTCAACATTTGCTACAACTCTTCAATCTAAAAAAAGCCTAACCCCAGCTCTGGTTTCAGATAGCATCTCAATCTTTCATTCCACAAACAAATGAAACAACAAAAGAAAACCAGAGACCTCAACACTGAATCTATTTCATTTTGGATTGTTAAGGCATGGTAGGCAGGGGTCTTTTAACTTTCAGTCTAAAGATGATAGCATGTATACTATAAAATAGTTTGGATTTCCAAGGCATTTTCCCCTCTGAAATTAAACTAGAAGACAATCCGGAGAATGTTGTACATTTATCCTACTGGCTTAGCTATCCACAATCTATTGCCGTTTTAATTAGAACAGGGTTGTACCATCTGCAGTTAAGAAAAGCAGAAAGTTCCCCTGACTCTACAAGTTTAAGAACTTTTTTTTTTTCTTGAAGACACTGAACCTGTCTGTACCCCACACCTAAGTGGCAGTTAGCCTGTTTCCATTTGGGACAATGCCTCTTGAACTGGTTTAAAATGTGACACTGACAACCTCCACGTCCAAAGAATGGGATGGGGGGCAGAAGGAGAGGACAAAAGGACTCTAGTTTCTTCTTACTCTCAGAAATGTAACCATAACATGAAGATACTTCGTACCAGTCTTCCTCCTTGTGTCAGACCACAAAAAACTGACAATCTCCTAGGTAGTTCACCAGAACAAGCTCCTCACCCTCCAGCATTCCACAGCGAAAAGCTAACACTTGATATTTCGTGAAGTTCTCCCAATTCCCCCAGATCTCCCTGAAGACCAGAAGCATTCCCTTGAGATGTGAGGCTCACACCCGCCCCAGACATTCCTCACACAGCGTGCACATCATACTCCTAGATTTTGATGATTTACAACGCAGAGAGGGACTGTGAACCCAAAAGACAGTGACAACTGGAAAGGAAAACTCCAACCTTAGCAATCAGAATACTGTCTGCAACCTGCGCGGGTGCGGGAGATGAGTGACGGGCCGAGGAGCCAATCAGCGGCCGCCCCAGCCGTTGCCAAGCCCACGTTGTATTGGGGGCGTGTCCGCACCCTGTGCGCCTCCCCCCGGGAGCCAATCAGCGGCCGGCCCAGCAGTTGCCATGGCCTCATTGTGTGTTGGTACCGCGTAGGCGTCACTCGCGTCCCAGCCCGGGAGCCAATCCACGGCTGGCCCAGCCGTTGCCCTGGACGCTCTGACTGTTAGGCCAGCGCTTGCACGGGACGGGCAGAGACCCAGCCTGGCTGTCCTCGTCCCGGGATTCTCCAGGGTCCCCGCTGCCACGCGCCCAGAGACACTAGCCACCGCCAGATTCCATGAGCTCCCAACATGAACCGAAAGAAATTGCAGAAGTTGACGGACCACTTAACTAAAAATTGCAAGCACTGTAAGTAAGAATCAAGTGCTGAACAAGCCGAGGTTCCTGGGCCAAGTCTGCTCCTACCCAGTGCAATTTCCCTGCTGTGCCTACTTCCTGCTTCCAGGACCTGTGTGACCATGGGCCCACCCCAAACCCCTAAGAGAAGTCTGAAAAAGTTCATCCCATCCCGGGATGCTAGCTCCTTGGGCGGGCACCCACGCCCGGGACCTTGAGAACTACTCTCCATGCATTTAGTTCTACCTACACTTGAGGACACTACACTTTTCTCGTTCCTCAGACCCTCTTTGCCCTTGGTCCTGGCCTTCGGTGCTGACATTGAACTCAGGGCCTCTCATGTGCTACCTAAGGTGTCTCTCACTACTGACCTACATCTCCAACCCCACCCCACTCCCGCACCCTTTTCTAAAATTTTGAGATTGGGTCTTGCCATATTGCCCAGGCTGACCTCGAATTTGGGATCCTCCTTTTTCTTGCCTCAACCTCCCTAGTAGCTGGCATTGTTTGGCATATGACAGCATGCCGGGCTCTCAGACCCTCTTCTTAATTTACTTTTATATTATAGAAGTGAAGTAATATGTGTTCATGATACATGTAGTTGTAGCCTCAGACATGTTGTAAAAGAAGTACTAAAACCCACCGGACTCAAGAAAAGAGCATAATCAACGTACATCGTGCACCTTAGCCGGCTTTTCAGCTCTTCCTAGACCAAAATAAAGGACAGGTCCAAGTTCTGGAAGCTTAACAAGAGATCCATAGGGGAACATAGCCATGTAACTGATGTGATTCTGCAATCTGTGTATGGGGTGAAGGTGGGAGTTCATAACCCACTTGAATCAAAGTGTGGAATATGATATGTCAAGAAATTTGTAATGTTTTGAACAACCAACAATAAAAAATTAAAAAAAAAAAAAAAAAAAAACAACTGATCATCTTTAGGAAAGATGAGTTGAAGTGGCACAGAAACCTGTCTCAGAGCAAGATTTGTTTGGAAATAAAATTGCTCAGCAAAGCTAAACATGTGGTAAACAATCTGCTCCCAACTTTGCGCTTCCACTTTCCAATTGCTAATATGGTGGGAAGGTAGAGAAGACTTTCTAGGTGACAAACTGAATGTTTATTAAAGACAGCTGTTCTAATCTCCCCTTTGGAAAGGCAGTCCTAGAACTTCATAGAACACTTTAGTATTGTATTCCAACTGCACTTTGGCTAGAAAGCAATAGATTTGGTTTAGAAGAGGATGATATTGTCTGGTTCCCAGACTTCCAAGTTGTATGCTGATTGCAAAACTACTGGCCACTTGAGGAAACAGGAGAAGCCATGGTCCTCAGAGAATACCCATTATGCAAACAAGGAGGAATAAACATGTTTAAGTGTGATTAAAGGATCTAGTGCCTTCTCATCATCATTAGTATCTGATGTAAAGAGTGGTAAGAATGCTCTCTTCGTGGGTTGGTGTTATAAATAAAAGTTATATTGAAGGTATTATTACAGACCTTTAATTTGATGAGGATTTCATTCTGTTATTTTTCTTAAAACACTTTCATTTCTGGGAAAAGACCAGATATTCTTAAAACATCTAGTAAACATTTTTTATAATACTCATAAACAATGCAATAACTACTATACACAGTACTGATTTTGATTTAGTCTCCGTTCAGTAAGTTTCCAATGCATTGAAAACATTCTGTGAACAATTGAAAAGTGAACATGTATTTTAAAAGATAAATGAAAACACGTCAGAAAAAATCAACTCTTGATTTTTGTTCTTACAAAAAAAAATTTAAGTGAGCCTTAATAACTTTGATGATTAAAAGTAAACATCACTACATTATGTAGAAATAGTTATAGGTCATGGACATCATAATAAATTTAAATTTCTTTAAACAGAAGGCTTTTACCTAAAGTCACATTTCTTTTATAGTTTCCAGATGATAATGCAATAGATGAAATGGATACATATTGTTGAATCAGAAAAGAAGAAAAGAACTTAAGTGAGCATCTAGTTAATTCTCCATTCACCGTCTTATGATTCTACACATATGATCTATAGGTCACATGTAGAGTTTTCCAGAAAGATGAAAGCCATTCCATATCAATGTCCCATAATTTCATGCAGTGTGGTATTCTAGAATGTAAGAACTATTTCAGTAAGAAAAGTACTAATGGCAACCTTTGATCCTTGAATCAATTTTTTAACTGAAAGTCAATCGATATATTCAGCTTATGTTCTTTAATTTTTATTTCAGTTGAATGGAAAAAATGTGTGTCTTGGATGTAACACAAAATTTGCCATTTTAACTGTTTTAAGTGTATAATTTTGTGATATTAAGTATAGAATTCCCCCCTTATCAATGGGGAATGTGTTGCAAGACCCCAAAACAGTGTATAGTACTGAACTGTATAGTTCTACCATATATATATATATATATATATATATATATATATATATATATTACATGTGTGTATATATATATATGTAATAAATTTGAATTTATAAATCAGGAACAGTAAGAGATTCACAGTATCACAGTAATAGAACAATAATGACAATATACTGCAAAAATGTTATCTAAAACTTATAAATATTTTATTTCTGAAACTTTTAAAAATATTTTCAGACTGTGGTTGAGCATGGGTTACTGAATCCTTGAAAAAAAAACTTCAGATTTAGCAGGGAGACTACTGTACATTCATACTGTTATGTAACTACCATCCATCTCCAGAAATTTTTCATATTTCCCCACTGAAACACTGTACCTTGAAGAATAACTCCCCACTCATTCCTTCCCCCAACCGCTGGCAGCAACCATTCTACTTTCTGTCACCATGAATTTGACTTCATATAACAGGAAACATGCAGTGTTTTATCTTTTTATGTCTTGAATTTTCACTTATCTTAATGTCCATAAAACTGATCATTTTGTAGTATGTGACAGAATTTTCCTTCCTTTTTAAAACCAAGTAATATCCCATCGTAAGAATACATCACATTTGGTTAGCCATCAACGAATGCTTGGGTTGCTTCTATTTTTTTGGTGATCATGAATTATACTACTGTGAATATTGGGGTACCAGCATCTGGTTGAGGTCCTACTTTCAATTATTTTGTGTGTAGATTCAGAAGTAGAATTGCTGGATCATATGCCAATCACGTTTAATTTTTTTTTATTTATTTGTTGCTGTTGATGGACTTACCTTTCTTTCTTTCTTCCTTTCCTCCTTCCTTCCTTCCTTCCTTCCTTCCTTCCTTCCTTCCTTCCTTCTTTTCTTCCTTCTTTCTTTCTTTCTTCCTTTCCTCCTTCCTTCCTTCCTTCTTTCTTTCTTTCTTATTTATATGCATTGCTGAGAATTGAACCCATTGCCTCACACATGCTAGGCAGGTGCTCTACCACTGAGCCACAACCACAGCCCTCATGCTTCATTTTTTGAGGAACCATTATACTCTTGTTGGGTTTTTGGTTTTATTTGGTTAATTTTAAAATCATAACCATTACATTTTCTGCTATTTAACTTGTTTAATCTTTTTAAAGTTTTAAATCTTTCCCTTAAAATGTGGTTCTCAAAACCAGCAATCACTGGAGGCTATCCTGATCTATAGGATGAGGTGTGATTTTTTTCCATTTTCATGTGTTATCTTCTCATAGATGTATACAGGTTTTGTCTTTGTTTTTGAAAATATTCAACCATAATTTTACCTGGTTTTGAAACAAAAATATTGCCCATCTTCTTTGTATGCTTCATATTTAGAATCATTTTTATGTTCTTAATGCCAAGCAATAACCCTTCCACCTTCATACTTCAAATGGCAGTTGGAAAATATAATTAACTCAGTGTTTGTAAACATTGTCCTTTATGTGATCATGGGTACCAGTAAATATCTGTGTTTGTATATATGCTTTAGATACAAATGTCCTCCCTCCAAAGTACTAATTGTTCAATGTTAATTTTTGCATTGTCCTTAAGGGGAGCTCAAAACTTCTTTTTTGTAAAATAGGTGTTTCTTATTTCAGAAATATGGCTTATGAATTCACAAAGGTTAAAGTGATATTAAAAATGAAAACCATTAATTCTCAAAGTATGGTATCTATTTTCTGGGAAAGCCAAGTTGTAAATCTGATAAATGCTTACCAAAATGCTGGGATAAATTAACATTGTTAAACATTACCATTCTTATTTTAAATTATATATCTACAAACCGTATAAAATTTAGAATCTGATACCACATTCATCATTCAAATTACTAAGCTAATATTACCTTCGCCCCCCCAAACATGATTGAATTTGCATCTATTTAATGTATGACTCTTGTTTGAAGGAAATGCTAGTTTTCTTAAATGAGTAATGTATCTTTGGCTATCTTCATCCATTAACTTAAGGTATGAATCTCAAACCAGGACACACACAGGTATATATATATATATATATGTATATATATATATATATATGTATATATATATATATATATATATGTGTGTGTGTGTGTGTATGTGTGTGTGTGTATATATATGTATATATATATACATATATATATACACACACACATACACACACAATATACAGTATACTATATATACAGTATATATATACATGTACGTATGTATATACAGTATATATATGTAAATATATATACTGATGTATTTATGTATATATATGACATAGTCTTAATGCATATAAATATGCTTCAATTGCAATATTTAGCTTATAATGTAAAGATTGAAATACACTTTTGTTTTACCTTTATTATTCTACAGTTAATAAATCTGAAGTGACATGTCTCATAAAGCTTTTCTATAACTTGGTTGGAGATGTAGCAGAGCGACCAGTTGCAGTTGTTGGACTAGATCGTAACGCATTTCGGAACATCCTACATGTAACATTTGGAATGACAGATGACATGATTATGGACAGAGGTAAGAGATATACAAAATTTAAATCAGTCAATTCTAGCCACCAGAAAAAAAATTTAAAAGCTTGGAGTTCGGTCATAATCTTGGTAGGAGGCTTAATGTTCTACATTCTCTATTTATTTGAATATAAACATTTAATTTTCCAAAGATAATTAGAGAAAGATGTAATATTCTCTTTATATGTAAGAACATGACAAAGGTTGGGTAATTAGATTTCCCTTATATTGAAAAGCTTGGAATATTTCTATTTTTTCTTAGTAAACATAATAAATATAATGGCTTCTAAACTACATTTAAATTTTCTTATATCTAAATAAAAATGGAATACAGTCTTATCATGTAATAACGTTCCTTGTCTTGAGTAACAAAAATATGAAATTGTATATTCTACATTAATATGTTTAGATTATCTAATATAATTAACATTTTAATATATCACAATATTGTATTATTAATTAATAATGTATGTATTTAGATATTCAGAATATTCTTTCTTACCACAAAATAGGAAGAGAAAATTCAAATGCATAATTAAAATGCATATCAATGTTCTGATAACTCAATTTCCTCCTTTGTCAAGTGAGAATATTGGACTATAAAATCCTGACGTTTTCTCTAAATTATAAAAGCAAGCGATACCGATGTAAATACATTATTGAGAATTCAAATGCAGCACAGCTGTTACATAGTATCTCTTTCTCTTTTTAGTATTCCGAACTTTTGATAAAGACAATGACGGCTGTATAAATGTATCGGAGTGGGTTAATGGATTAACCGTGTTTCTTCGAGGATCCTTAGATGAAAAAATGAAATGTAAGAGTTCAGGTTGTCTTAATGTTCGTACATTATGATTAACATAGCCAAAGCGTTTAAATTACTGTCCCCCAACCAGCCAGTGGGTGAGTGAGTTTGTTGGTTGGTTGGTTTGGATTCTCATTAGCCTCTTTTATGGAATGAATTTGAGTTAATAGGGGATAAAAGAAAATGACTAAAAAGGAAAATCAAGTAATTCTGAAGAGTGATTATGATGCCAGGGAAGTTTGCCTAGGCGTTGCTGTACACACTAATTATGTACACATGTATTTATGCACTAAGGACTTAACATCATTTGAATTTTAAACAGAAAAGCAGAGACTATTGATTTAAGTGTTTGATTCTTTTTTCTTTTCATTTCTTTTGAGTGTAAGAGTAGGATTTATTGAAGGATAGAGACAGGGATAGAACTCTCTCAGTGCTAGAGAGGAAACCATAGCAGATTTTCCAAAAGTTCTAATGTTTAATAGTTGACTCTGATGAACTCTAAGTCATATTTTTAATCAGTGTTCCAAGAGTTTCAGGATTTAAAAATGTCCGATGTATTGTTCCTTGATGTGGTTTTTCATAACTGAGAGTAAAGAAACTTCCTGAGGATTCTTGAATGCATTCAACATTTACCATGAAAACCAGGTGATGCCAAGGTCTTCAGGGTTGATGAAGCATCAACAAGATAGACCTCAGCCCTCAAAACTTGGTCAGAGAAAATGTTGCCTTAGTGATAATATCAAATTCATAATTGGACATTTTCTTTAAAGATTGCTTTGAAGTATTTGACTTGAATGGGGACGGCTTCATTTCAAAGGAGGAAATGTTCCACATGTTAAAGAACAGCCTTCTGAAACAGCCATCAGAGGAAGACCCAGATGAAGGAATTAAAGATTTGGTTGAAATAACACTTAAGAAAATGGTAATGATTTTGAGTAATTTAGAGTTTTATATTGAAATGCACAGGTCACATATGGAATGGAAATAAGAATTTGAATAATGAGAATTTTCAGTTTCCTGTTTAGTTAACTAAACACTTGAATGGTGCTATTACAATATCCAAAATTCTTTTGAGGTGGGGGGATAGCTAAGTTTTAGAGTGCTTGCTTAGTATGTGCAAGGCCCTTGGGTTCCATTCCCAGCAAAACCCCAAAAAATTCTTTTCAATTTTATGACTCAATCCCTTATTTCTCTAGAACCTTTCTTCCATTAACATTTGACTATGAAAATAACAAGCAGTTGTGGTAAGCATGTTACATGTTAACTGATGTATTCCTGCTGTCCCCTCAGGATTATGACCATGATGGGAAGCTATCTTTTGCAGACTATGAAAAAGCTGTGAGAGAAGAGACTCTTCTATTGGAAGCCTTTGGACCATGTCTACCTGATCCAAAGGTAACAATATTGCTTTGGCTGAACTGTAACTAAAGTGTAATATAAGATATGCAATCCAGAACTTCTTGCTTATAGTGGACCAGAGGAATCATGTTCACCCAGGGAGAATAGCTTCTCAACACTGAAAGGCCACTAAAGAAGAAACTACCAGTACATCTCATAGTACTTATTGTAGCCAAGTGCTTTGCTTTCCATTCGTAACTTACTCATGTTAGAAAACAATTAATGAGACTTAATGTGTGCCAGATGAAAGGCTCAGTGATTGCCTTGAGAGAAAAACACAATATGAAAATAGTTTTATAACAGCGTGATAAGTGTTATTATAATAATATTTAATGACTTATAGGGTGCTTCATCTGTGTCAGGCAGTATCACAAGTACCATATCACCTCAATGAATCCATCTAAAACTCTCTGAAGTAGATAGTACTATTATCCTTTTTTTACAAATGAGAAAACTAAGGCTCAGATAATTTTGGTCAACTTTTCAAAATCCATTCACTAATTGGCAGAGTGGCCTGGGTATCCTAGTGTCAGAGGAGTCCATAGAGATGTATAGAACATGATGATTGGCAAGAAGAGAGGTATCTAAACCAACTGTATGTATCAGGCATTTGTGAGATCCATCCATCTCATAAATGCAGAGATTGGATGAAGGAAGAGATTGAGCTCTGGTCTGGGGAAAGGACTTCCAGGTAGAGGCAACAGCGAGTGCAAAAGCTGTATGGAACCACCGCAACATGGGCAGTGACATAGGAGGGCTTATCAGAACTGGGTTTTGAAGGAGAAAATAGCCAGGTCAAAATGGGGGAAAGTAATCTAAGCAAAAAGAATGACTATATATATATATATACACACACACACACACACACACACACACACAAAAGAAAGAGGGGGAGTGAAAAAGGAAACAGTAAGTAAAAGACGAAAATACATCTGTCTTGGATGAGAACTTGGTGCATATGAGGCTGGAGATCAGGTGGCAGATACAAAGAAGGACCATATCTTGTTGTCTTAAAGATGATGGAAATTCATTGGGGGTTTTCAAAAAGATAGAGTTATGTGATTTGTTAATGTTCCCATCCTTTGAAGCTTTAGTTTATATCTCCAGCTGCCCACTTGACATGCCCTTAACAAATTTCAGGTTTTCCCTAAAACTTCACCTCTCCCTCAGTCTTCCCTATTGTTAAGTGGCATTCCTATGCACCCAGGTTTTTCATTGAGAAGCCTGAGAACCAGATTACTATCTGTCTCCTCCAAAATTTATGATTGCAACCTCTTCCGATATCAACATGTATCAGGCACAATGATCTGTCACTCAGCCCAGATCATTAGCTCTCTTGGATCCATTATTTTCCCCCTACTTCCTTTGCTCCAGAATACTCAGTATGTTCAATAATGCCAATGCTATCATGCCCTATCCTTGCTCAGGACCCACCTGTGGGTTTGAGAGTAGATACAATGGCCTCTTTCTCTCTCTCCCCCAGTCACATCTTCTACTGTCTCCCATTCTCACATGGCACTGGGCCACACCAGCCACCTTGCTGTTCTTCCCTGTGTGCTTTTGCACTTGCTGTTGCCTCTACCTGGAAGTCCTTTCCCCAGACCAGAGCTCAATCTCTTCCTTCATCCAATCTCTGCCCAAATGCGTCTTGTATACAGCACATAGTAGATGCCCAGTAAATGATGGAAGGACATATGGATGGATGGATGGATGGATGGATGGATGAGTGGATGGATGGATCTCATAAATGCCTGATGGAGAGTTCTGGATCTGTCTCCCTCCTCCTCTTTATCATTTACCTTTACTCCCTCATTTACCTTTACCTTGACACAACCTCTTCCCTCTCTAGTAAAACCTTCCCATTAGGACTTTAAACATTTTAAACTGTCCTGTCTGAAAAACAAAACTAAAGGAAGGATAATAAATAAATAGAGATAAATAAATAAATAATAAATAGAGAAGAAATAAATAAAGGAAGAAAGAGAAGAAATAAAGGAAAGATGGAGGGACAGTGGGAAGGAAGGAAGGGAGGGAGGGAAGGAGGGAAAAGGCAGAGAAATTAATTTTATAGCTGTTTCTACTTCTTGTCTAATGGCTCCATCTCACAGTCAAGGTTCTTGAAAAGATTGTCCAGATTTGGGACCTATATTACACTCTACTTCCTCTCATCCATCCCTGTATCTGCTGTGGCCAGGGTCACCCTGCCCTTCTGTTAATAAAGCCTATGAACACTCTTGGGTCTTCACCTTACTGAAGCACATCCTTTCATTGTCCAGAGCTCTTGGTCTGCCTTCCTCTGCTCCAGGAAGTCTCGCCACTTCCCTCCACTTTCCCTCCCACTTCCCTCCACTTTCCCTCCCACTTCCCTCTACTTTCCCTCCCACTTCCCTCCATGGTCTAACTGTGCCCAGATTCCTCCTCTAGGACTCCCAGAATTCAATATGCGCTGATTCCTGCTGCAGTCCTCCTGGCCCTCATCTGTCCACCCAGTTTCTGGCCAGTCTTTGATACTAGGTTGGAATCCTTTGGAGAGCTGTGTCATAGGGTCTTGTTCATCTCTGTGGATCAAGAACCAAGCATTGTGCTTGTAATACAGTTAGTACTAATGAAGTCTATGGAAGAAGACAACCACATAAACACTTGAAAGTCTTGATGCCCATTCTCCCAGCTACCCTCTCTCTCTATAAACATTAGAGAGACATGCAGAGTATTTTGTTTTGCTCTACCTGTTTTTTGGAAGTTCGTGTGTGTAAGTCGAGTCTGTAAGTCTGTAAGTTGAGTATGTTTGTTTTGCAGAGTCAGATGGAGTTTGAGAGTCAAGTATTCAAAGATCCAACCGATTTCAGTGATATGTGAATTCTAAATGCGCATTGTTTGAAGTGAGTACTAAAGAAGATACACCTGTAGTTTATTTTTTCTACTTAGCTCAGAAAGAAGATGTTGAATTGTGCATCTGGGGGTGGTGATGGGGCTCACTTCCATATATCACTTAACTCTGGTATAAGGTGCAAGTAAAACAGAGTAGACGACAAGTTTCTTGTTAGAGGGGATCTTTCTAACAAATATTAATATTTCCAATATTAGTTTAGTTGGGTTGGGTATGGTTAGTTAGCATTCCTAGATATATTTTCTCATATAGACTATCTTTCCAAGAATATAACTGTTGTAAAATATAATTCATTAAATTAATGGACAGATAATGTAATTATCAATTATGAATACAAATATTCTTCATGTCAGAAAGAGGTTAGGTATACTTTGAAAACTCATTGAAACTACTGAATTTCCTTTGGAGAAGGTTGGCATCAAAAATAATACTTGCATTTACCACCTAAACACACTTCTGACAGGAACTAGGGCAGATTTAGAGAAATGAAAGTTACACTGAGGCTTTTTAATATGATTTATGTGGTTGTGTGAGGCTTTGCTTAATCATTTTACCAGCTTGTAAGTGTCAAGGGCAGGGATTTTATCCTCACACATCTTTATATCTGCCATAGCAGTTAGTCTTCTGCATATCATGGGCCCTCTATAGATATTGTGCATCGGATTGAAAGCTGAATATCACTACAATATAAGTACAGACTTATGGTGACCAGAGAAAGAGGAACAGGTTCTGTTTCTTAGCCTTAATGGATAATGAATGGGCAGTTTTCAGTTAATTTTGGAGTCATTCACCTTCAATGCATTAGGACGTCAAAGTCCTCCTCTCCTCTGTTCCCAGTGTCTCTCCACCCTAACCCTCCTTAGGGTCCCCTGGAACTGCCTGACTGCATTGCAGTGTCATAGTCCCCCACTGCCTGGATTCCTCTTCTGAATGTCCTCATCAGGGATAGTACATATTTTATGTTAAGTGTGTCCACAGCTGTAAACTCCAGAAGACACATCTTCCTTCTCCCTTTAGCTATGCTGCAGCAGACGCTTGTGGGCATTATAATCAGGAGAAAGAGAGGGGCTAGTTAGCTTTGTGTGAGCTCCTTTCTAACACATGTAAGCAGCTGAGAGAAATAGACATAATATCTGCCCCCTACATGGGCTGTCATTTAGATTTTGTTACTACACATGCATTATTAAATGTAAACAAATAAGTATATTCTGTGAAAAACTGAACTGTTAATAATGAATAGAATAAGCAATTCTGTGAAATAAAAAAATATTTCACTGTATTTTCTAAAAAATTTAGCTGCTTGTATAGATGGGATTTGACACAATTCTTCTATTTGCAATTGGTATAAATAATACAATGCACAGTGTTTTAAATTTTCCACCTTTGCTGAGATACAATTAACAAATGAAAATTGTGTATGTTTAATTATTGTGTGCAATTTCATGTCTTGATATATATACATTGTGAAATAATTACCAGTATAAAGGTCACTAACATATCCATTGCTTCACATAGTTGACATTTTTTTTCTTTGGGAGTACAATGTACCCTCTTAACAAATTTCAAGTATCTAATACAGTATTGTTAACTATAGTCACAGTGCCTGTCCCTAGAACTTATTCATGTTGCATAACTGAAACTTTTCACCCCATGACTGACATCTCCTCATTTCCATAACCACCATTCTATTCTTTACTGCTATGCATTTATTTCCACATATAAATGAGATTATTCAGTATTTGATTTTTTTCTATGTGGAGCTAATTTCACATATCACAATATCTTTCCAGTTCATCCATGTTGTTGAAAATGACATGATTTCCCTCTTTTTAAATGTTGGCTAGCATTCCATTGTTTGTGTACAAACATATACATCTATACACATAATGCATATGTATATATCATAATTTCTTTATCCATTTGTCCATTGATGTCAGTTTAGATGGTTTTTATATCATAGCTACTGATACTGAAATGAACGTGGGGCTAAAGATGTCTCTTTGTGATACAGATTTTATTCCCTTTGGATATATACCTAGAAATGGGATTGTTAGATCACATGGTAGTTCCAATTTTAATTTTTTGAGGAACCTCTATTTTCTGTAATTTACATTCCCACCAGTGGTTCCTAAGAGTTCCTCCTTCTTCATAACCTGGCCACCACGTGCTATTTGTTTATTTAGTTATTTAATTTTGTCTTTTTGATAATAAGCCATTTCAACTGAACAGAGGTTTCTCATTTGGGTTTTGATTTATATTTCCCTGATGATTAGTGATATGGAGCAGTTTTTAAATATCTCTCTTGGCCATTTGTATACCTTTGAAAAATGTGTAGTCAAATCCTTTGCTCGTTTCTTTAGATTTCTTGCATTTTTGCTACAGAGCCCTTGGAGTAAGTACCAGCTGACAGGAGTAGCAGCTCTGGTTCCAGGTAAGGACAATGGCTTGGACTCCAAGCAGCTCCATCAGATTCATTCATGAAGGCTGCAGGTGTCTGTGATAATGGCAATGTCTGGGAGCGTCAGTGGGTGTTTTTATTCAGCTTCTTCACTGCTGGGACTTAAAGACCCAATCAGAACAACTGTAGTGGGGGAAAGGACTCATGGTTTTTGAAGTTTTAGTTCATAGAAGGTCCACTCCATTCCTCAGGGCTTGAGGCAAGGTAGAACATCATGTTGGGAGAGTGGCAGAAGGAAGTAGCTCATATCATGATCAGAGAGCAGAGAGAGAGAGTTTACTCACCAGATACAAACATATACCTAAAGCCACACCCTAATTCCCACCTCCTCCAGCCACACCCTGCCACTTCAGTTACCACTCAGTTAATCCCTATCAAAGAATTAAATCACTGATTGGGTTAAGACTCTTATAACCCAATCATTTCTCCTCTGAAACTTTGTTCTCTGTCTCACACGTGAGCTTTTTGGTAACACCTCACATTCAAACCATTACATTTGCCCCTGGCTCCCAAAATCTCACAACCCTCTCACAATGCAAAATACATCTTCCCCCATTTCCAAGAGTCCCCACAGTCAATAGTTCCAAGATTCCTCAAAGTTCACATCCAAATTCTTTTCTGAGGCTCAAGGCAATCTCTCATCGTGAGCTCCTGCAAAATTAAAAGCAATTTACAAGTATATAATATACAAGGTTACAGAGTACCCATTTCCATTCACAAAATTAGGGGCATAGAAGGGATAGGACCAAAATCCAGCTGGGCAAACAAGTCCTGTAGATCCATATCTGGCATCTAGGGCATATGACATCATGATGTTCTCTCAAAGGGCTTGTGTGGCTCTACCCATGGGGCCTTGTTTGTTGCAGCCCAAGTGGCCTCTCTGTTGGCTTGCTTTACTCAATTCCTTTAGCTTCCTAGGATGATGTCCTACATTACTGGTATTTCTTAATCTCAGGGGTCTCCACTGGAGCTTCGGTTTTCTCCTCACATTTTGACTTCTTAGGGGGTACCTGCACTGCTGCAATTTGCCTGGCTTCCCAGGCCTTCCTTTGAAATCCTCCTGGAAGCCTCCATGAACCCCTAACTCCAGCATCCTGCATTCCTGTAAAATTAGCACCATGTGGTTGACTCCAGGGTCTGCTGCCATCTGAGCAGTAGCCAAGCCTCCAGGGGCCCTGGCTACAGCAGTCTCTGAGTGCCTGGGTGGCTGAGCATGTTGAAAACACTTCCTAGGCCCACTTGTGCAAGAAAGGTGACCCATTGGTCTCTTCTCCAGAGAATTTTCACCTTTATCCCCTGGAGCCTGAGATGAGTATGGTCTTGCCAGCTCCTGAGATGACCTCAAGCCATCTTTCTCATTGTCTCTAGGAAAAGTCTAGCATTTCTGTATTGGCAGTAAAGTCTTTAACAACTGCTCTAGTTTTACTAGCCCTAGTTTTACTCTGGCCTTTCAAATCCACATTTTCCAAGTCTTTCTGCTTTGCTTTCTTTCCCCGATTATCACAATAAATTTGGCTAAAAGCTACCAGCAATATTCATGCCACCGCCTGAATGCTATGCTGCCTAGAAATTACTTCTGTCAGATTAAGAAGTCCATTACTTCTAAGATCAGTCTCACAGAAAGTCTCTGGACAGGGCAGAATGAAGACAGCTTCTCAGCCAGAACATAACACAAATGGCCTCTACTCCAAATTCCAATAGAGTAGTCCCCTGAACCCTCTTGAGACCCGTCTTCATTATCCCCAGTCCTATTGACATTTTGGTCTTCTGAAGTCCCACCAGAATCGGCCATTAAGCTCTGCTTACAAAAACCTAAAGCATTTCTAGCTTGCACTGTTAAACATCTCAAAATTCCTTCCACCAATTCCAAAAAGCTCAAAAAGCTTCTGAACCACATGTTCAGGTTAGGCACAGCAAGGACCCCACTCCTGGTACCAATTTCTGTTTAAGTCAGCTTCCTTCACTGCTGCAACTTAAAGACCCATCCAGAACAACTATAGAGGAGAAAAGTTTATTTGAGGGGTTCAGAAGTCTTAGTCCATAGAAGGCTGGCTCCTCGGAGCTTGAGGCAAGGCAGAACATCATGTTGGGAGACTGTGGGCAGATGGAAGCAGCTCATGCCATGATCAGAAAGCAGAGAGAGTCCACTAGCCAGATACAGTGGGGAAGGCTGCTGGGGTCTGACTGCTTCTTCCACAGAGAGAGGTCATGGCAGAGAGACTCCCCCTCGTTACCCGTGTCAGCCTAAGAGATGTGGTAACACACGTTAAATGCTGCCCACACTTTTCAATGCAGCCATTCTGGGTTTTGTGCCTTAATGGATTGCTGAACCTTCTTTACTTTACTCTCTAGCTCTCCCAGAGCTATTATTGCTGGTGACTCATTGTTAAATTATTGCTTTTGCCAGGAGAGCAAGGGCCAGGGCCTCTTTATTCATCACCTTCCTGATATCATTTCCTGGCTTTTAATTTTTTAATTGATTTTTTTTCTGATTACAAAGTAACAGGTTTACTGAAAAAAATATTTCAGAAGTTGAAGAAATTAAAACAATAAAATGATCTATTGATTCATAATCTGATATAAATTCAGGCGTTTTGTAAGGCATTTGTAAGTGTACCTATATTTTAGCAAAGTATACCTACAACTTTGAGATGATAACCTTGAAAATGCATTTTTAGGAACTGCTTTTGTAGTGTGCCACTATCCCACAAACATTTTTCAGGCTGTTGAGTATCTGTCTACAGCCTGGTTTATAATGGCTGCCTGCTGTTTCATCATAACATACTGTGCAAAATCACTTGTCTGCCATTGACATTTTGGTTGTTCCTACAATTTTTGCTATTATAAATAATTCTAATAGTCTATATTCTTATAGTTTAATCTTTTCACATGTCTCATTACTTACTCTCTTGGTCTAAGTTTGTAAAAGTAAATCACTGGGTTAGAGACTCTGTGATTCTGAGATTTCTAGCATGTGCTGCCTGGTCACCCTCCACAAAGGCCCCTCAATTGAACTGCCTTGCTCAATGTGTGGAATACCTATCCCTTTGCCTACAGGGAGCTTGCTTTTACTTTCCTTGCAAAATTCTGGACGATCATGAGTGTGATTTTTATTTGTCATTTCAAGATATATATTTGTACCTAAACTTTTTATTGTAGGTTGACTACAAATTGACCTCCAAGTGAATAACCCTCTTCTATTTCTTGACATTATTTTTTAAAAGTTAAAAACCAAAAAAAAAAACTAATTTCAGTGCAGCTTAAGATGCTTCTGGCATGTGATTGTAAGAACTCATAAGATCTAAGATCTTCTTGATGTATATACGTAGAATATATCCTCTCTGCCAATGCGCATCACAATGTGCCCGGAGTATTTCTATCACTATACCTACATTGTAATATTCCCTTATTTTCACTACTGTAGAAATTAATAGATAATTTTAAAAGGAGAAATTTCTCACTGTATAGCAAGTCCCTCTGCATACACACAGAGTCCCTTTGAAGGACAGCACTCTCCCCTCCAGCCCACTCTGGGCTCTCACCTCCTTGGGGCTAGTCTTGGCATCACTTAAATTGCCCTTAGTACAACCAACCTAGAGCCCAGTTGTTGCCTACCTTTTGGGTGACTGAGTTGGGACTATAATCAAGCAGTTAAAATTTGGAGGGTTGGATATAGTCTTCCTCCTATGGGCCCCTCGGTACTGGCTTCCTCCTCTCCCATCATTCCAGGACTAGTAGAAAGTCAGCCTGAGCCCCTTTGGGAGAGGTACACATCACCTCACAAGCAGCACAGAGAGATTCTGTTTGGGAAACACTCAAGTACTTTTTTTTTTTTTAACTACAGGATTTAAAAACCACCACTGAAAACTGGTAGTCCTACATTCTTAACCCACAAATATCTCTGTGTACAAGACTGCACTTGTAAGAAACCAGGCCTGCAATTGCTCACACCATAAAATCATCCAAAACATTCGCTAAGTTTCCACTCTGTGCAACACTGTGAGGGTTAATGAAGTCTAAGTGAGTTACCCCTGTCCTCAGCTTATTTATGATGGAAAATGACAATTATATACCACGCACAGATTATCACCTGTTACTGTTTAAGTTTATGGTAACAGCTCCTCTCCTTCCAACATAAGCATAGTTATCGCATTTTAAATTAAAGACAATTGATAAAAAGAATCAAAATCTAATACAAAGTCTACTACCATCTGGACAAATTTCTCTGAGCTGCTCTCAGATTCTCCCTATTTTCAGATCCTGCACTTAGTCCAACAGGATCCTATTTCCACCCGAATGATTCCCAACCTCTTCCACAGTTATCCAGAGCTAATGGCTAATTCTCAGCAAGTGTGGCTAACAGAGGTTTGGGAATTGCAATTGGACATAGACTATAAATGATACATAATAAAACAGAAATCTAAACCACAAGTATATTAGTTACCATTTAGCCAACTGTAAGGATGTTTGGGTGATATTTCGAAAACGGGCCACAGCAATAACTGTGTTTTTCTGGTGACTGCCCCTTCCATTGGAGTGGAGTAGATGACCTCCTGAAATGTTTTTCAGTCTAAGTTAACGTTAAGGAATAAGCCGACGCCAAAGCATATCAAGTAAACCAAAGCCCTCTCCTCATAAGACATATCTCAAGGAAACCCACTTAGTTTCAAGGGAGAGTAAAAGAAAGAAGGAAATCTTAACAGTGACGTGTCCTGAATGAAATTAGGCATGGTTCTGCATTTGAGATGTTTTTATCAGGGTGTTATTAACCTGAGCAACAGCTAACTGCTCACAATTCCATCCTTGGTAATTTGTGGCTTTCTGAGTACCTCATGCCTCCTGCTTAATCCATCAAGAAAATATTCCTCCCCCTAAAACACACATCCTTTTGTTATTTTTACCTCCCTCCCGCCTGCTTAGCTCCACACTGCCCCTATTATGTGGCCCCAGCCAGGCTCACAGAGAGCTCCCTGGGGTGAGGACTTGACAACTTAAAGGACCTTTGAATAGATTGGGTAAAATACAGGCTGTCCTTCCCATCCCCTGTCCACATCTCCAAAGCTTTGTGTAGATGAAGGGTATCCCGAGCAAGCTGTGACCTAGGTGAGGACAGACCCGTGCGGCACTGAGCCTGGGATAGAGAAGAGCCTGGCAGGATGCAGAAAATTTCAGAAGTCCTCCCTGCAGTGGGTGTTTGGAAGTTGAGTCCCTACCTACCTCCCAGGATGAACCATTAACACAAAAGCACAGAGCAGTCTAGTGTACTAATTAAAACCATTTGGTCAAGTCTTCCTTAATGAATCTTTCAGAAACACGGTAAAAGTCAGAAAATGGAATGAAACAATCCACGTAATTCCAGAAACACATTATATAAAAATCCAGTGAGCACTCATGTGCCAAGCTCTCCACATTCATATAGCATTGACTTCTCACAACTACTCTAACAGGTAAACATGACCATTGTTTACTATTTTCATCTTAGAGATTGAGGGAATTGAATTAAGGGAAATCAAGAAACTTATTATGTGTCCCAAACTGGCAAATACAATGCCAAAATTCAGGCCTTATCTCATTCTAGTATTAAAGATTTTTCTCTATCTGATCTTCTAACCACATATCCTCAAGCCATGGAGAAATCGAGTGCCGCAGCTTCCTGGAGAGTCTTCAGATAGACCGTCATGGCTGTGGGTGCCGGTCACTGTGAAATGTACAGGTCTTGGGAGTGAGACCATTGTCACTTCCATCCATTCACACTTCTTAAATGAATACACTTTGGGACTTTAGTTGAAAGTTTCTTGTTTAGATGTAAAGACCTTCATGTTTAGTACTAACAGAGTCTAGACCTTAAACTGGAACCTTGCATTACCAAGAGTCCAGATGTGATGAACTCCATGAAATGGCCCCCAGGATGTCAAACCCTAATGGCTCCAAGGTCAGTTAACAAACAACAGAGAGAGAGGGAATACCAGCCGAGACCACCACTGGTTTGTGAGAAGAAGGGCAGAAGCTGAATTCTCAAATGGGAAAGGACAAGCAATGGGTCTTTGGGTCATCTTGGGTGATGAAAAGAAGGGCTGTTATCTGGAGAAGAAGATGCCAGTAATAAGAGGCCAGGTGATCAGCTGGCCAACACAAGAAATCATGGTGCTTAGTAGATGCTGTTAACTAGCCTGCTATAGGTTGGATTTGCTAGATAGGAACCTGCAGCCCAGGCTGTTAACAACGTCAAGCCTGACCCCCCCCCACCCCTCATGGTCAAAATACCACACAACATTGCATAAATCACATGCATTTTAAAAGTCTGACATAAGTTAAAAGTGATTTATAGATTGGTTGGGGACAGCGTTTATCATCCACACTGAGAAGATATTGAGATTGGAAGGAGAGATTATCATAATTTACATCTGGACATGTACTCTAAAGTTGTTCCAGGAAAAGCAGGATTATGATCACCAATGTGTGGGCTATACATTACTCCACAAATCACATTTTCTGTGAAACGGGAGTAACACTTACTCTCTTTGTCTACATTATAGGAGGACTGAATGACATGATAATGACAGTTACATATTTTTGTAAGCTATAATGTATGATATAAATAAATAGATTATACTATGTAAGCATAGAGTGATTTACCATGGAGTATGCTTTGCTCTGAATAGATGCTCATATGCACCAATATCATAGGCATGAAAAACCTTGGCTTCTGGGCCTTGCCTTGTGCTAAATGTGTGATAGTTCTGTCTCTTCACCAATATAAGGAAATTGAAGGATATTTCTAACATATGTTTAATAATTGAATTAATTTAGATAAAGTTATCTTGTCAGATCAAGA
Source organism: Marmota monax (assembly GCF_021218885.2). Taxonomy (NCBI): domain Eukaryota; kingdom Metazoa; phylum Chordata; class Mammalia; order Rodentia; family Sciuridae; genus Marmota; species Marmota monax. Next base: position 3,465,947 of record NW_026695198.1, on the reverse strand, counting down.
TGATATTTCAATGTAGACATCAGTAGAGTTTTCACGAATGTTAGCCTCTTGGACTTAGTGAAATTATAATCCCCCATATGCACACAAATCACACACACATACCTTCCTCATCACAAATTCACAAACTGAAATCATATAGATACACACATGATAGTTTATCCCATTTTAAACTAACGGGTTTATTAAGATTCTCTGAATTTCTCTCTCATTCTATCAAGATACCACTGACTCTAAAATAATTGGTGTCACTATGTAACTATGGTTCTGATGAACTTACACTCAAGATTTAATGTATTTGTTATGCTGGCCTCCAAGCACCAAAATGTCAAAGAGATGTCCATTGGATGCATGACTTGTGTGATAGCAAAAATAATTGAAAATCCCATTGAGTTACCATGAACTTCATCCAAGCTGTGTGAGCTCCAATGAGCCAAATTTATACTGTGGTCAACTTGCTGGTTCCTTAATTTGAATGTTAATCAAAGTGCAATGAAGGTTTCTTCTCTCTTTTAATTTCTAGTTACTTGTTACTATATTTCAATTCATATAAATGCAGAAGGAGCACACCAGCCATAGGAATGCTAGTTACTCACTAACCAGAAAAATGGTGCTCATTCTTTATTTACAAGGTCCTTGGGAACCGTTGTCTCTGAATTTAAGCATGATGCATACATACACCCCTATCTTCAATAACTGCAGACTATATTTTAAAAACAGCAATGAAATGAAAGAACAACCTCCCACCTTCAAGGAGTACACAATTTAGGAACTAAGAGTTGCCTTCGTCTTGAAAAAGAAGAGAAGGAGGGAAAGAAAGGAGAACAACAGAGAGAGGGAGAGGGAGCTAGAAAAAGAAAAAGATTAACTGAGTAGGGGAAATAGTTTTCATGCATGGATTTTCTTTTAAGGGAAACAGAGAGAGATAAGCAGGAGGGCATTTCTTTTCTGTTTCTTTCATGGCCCCATGATTACAGAACATCAAATGGCAGGGGGCAAGAGTGACAGGTTCGCCTCACCAAGGCTATTGAGAAGGAGGGCAGCAGAGGAGATAGAATCACAGCTAAGAGCAGGATGTGGAGCAGGCCAGGGCCTGCACAGCACCCAGGTATGTGGCTGAGAGGCAGGCGCTGGCCCGCGGCAGGTGCAGCACAGCCAGTGCCTGGCGGCCTCAGGAAAAGAAATCCTGCAGGTGCAGTCAGGACATGTCCTGAGCCTCCCCAGCCACGCGTTTTTTTTTTCTGAATAGTTGTCCTATCTTCATTGTCTGCCAGCAAGATTATGATTTGCAGTGGGAGGATGCAAAGCAGGGAGTGGTTGGTGGAGTCTCCAGTTCTAGTGACTTTGATGTACTACACAACGGCTCTGATGAGGTGAAGTGGGCTTTGGGGGTCCCTGGGTGATCCTGAACTGGCTGAGGCTGTAGCAATGGAGGTGCCCTCTGCCAGCCTCAAAGCAGCTCTCTGCCTGCTGCTTCCAGGCTATATGAACACTGTGCAGGGTCCTGGCTGAAGCTGTGCCTGCATCTTCCTTCTGAAAGGCCACTAGTCACTGTCCTCCACATCTGAAAGTCTCTGTCTGTTCTCCTTCACCATCCTAACTCAGTGATCACAACCCTGAGATCTTCCAGGCTGCCTGAATTCCCCTCGCACATTCCAGAAGTTAACGTGGTTTAGCACACACTGTAGGTACTCTGTATTTTGTCCAATTATCTCTCAGCCCCTGTCATGACCTGTAATCAGAGGCAGTTTTGCAAATAAGCAATGGTCGTCTTCAACTGGAAACAGGAGAAAGAAATGAAGACAGGGTATCTTTTGCCAGCAGTGAATGCATGGTCACAGGAAGCTCCACCCTGTTCAGAAAAGTCTAGGATATATGGGGGGGGGAGGGCGCTGAGAAATGAAAAGATGGGAGCATTTTATCTTTTATCTTTTTGGAGCATTTCCTTGAGGTAAGAGAATTGTTGTAGCAGTGACGGTGACCAACAGAATGAGAAGGAAGGAACGTAGGGGGAGGTTTTGCTCACCCTAGACAGTGACCCAGGGAAAAAAGAAGGCTGGAGGTTGTGCAGGAAAGGAGGTACTGACACTTGCAGAAGGTTCTGGAACAAAGGTTAGAGAGAAAGCAAGAAGCAAGTGGGTCTTTTCAAAATAAAAGAGCAGCTCAAGTCACGGAACAATCCAAATAACTCTGGAGAGAGGACAGAGGCACAGAATGACAAGGAAATATGGAAAGAATGGGTAGCTGGAGGCTTTAGGGGGGGCAACGTATAGGTACTTGATGGAGGAGGTGGTGAAAGAGCTTTGGGACAAGAGGAGATCAGAGGACCCAAGCATATAGTCAGGTTGGCACAGATGCTGTGGGTGCAGAATGCTAGGGAAGCTCTGCACATTGGGTCTGGTCTTTCCTCTGACACAGAGGCCAGGGAGTTCCCCAGTGACATCAGGTGTCAGGGTGGAGTGAGGAGAGGTGCAGGAAAGGTAGCATCTATGCGAAGTGCACCAGGGGTTATTGTAGTTAAATCCCTTCTTTCTTGGGCCCTGGGCTCTAGCTGCCCCGAGTCTCTCCTGGCCCCTGACCCTTTTTGGCCTCCTCAGTCCACTTGAGTCATGTGGGCAGCAACCACACACATCCTGTCAGGACCTGTTCCTTCTGGAGAAGAGTGCAAAAACAAGAAATTGCTTCGAATGCTGCAAGAGACCAGCAACACCTGCTGAGGCGGAGGGGGGCGGGATTGCAGGGATAGGTAACAGCACAAAACCAGAATACAGAACAATTTAAGACCTGACCCCAATTGAAGAGCTGATCCCAGCAACGAGAAAGAGAGAGAGAGAGAGACTGAGACAGACACTTGGACCACAAAAGCATAAAGAAATGGCAGAACTCCGCTCTGGGCTACAGGTGGGCTAAGCCCAACAAAACTTCCAATCCCTTCGGTTCATCCTCACCTCAACATGGCTTGAGCCTGCTCTTAAACTTGGTGCCCTGAAACCTGTGCTCTGCCCTACACTCTGAACCCAGCTGTCACCAATGCATTCTTCAGGATCCAGCAAACACATGCACCTTTGTTCTGGCCACGGAGAAAGACCTCCTCAGCACCATCCCAGGGAAAGTTTTTTGTCCTCCAAATCCCATCAGACTGCAAGATATTCCCATCCTGCTGCCTCATGGTTGCTCTGCTTCTAGGCCTTCCTGAGGGTCCCAGACAAGTGCCTGGAGCACACTGTACTTAGCTTTCCATAACTACAGTGTGTGTGTGTGTGGTGGTAGGGTGGTTCATCAGAATACCTTCAACCCTGTAGGGTAGGAAGATGGAAGTAAAAAAAGCACTTAGAGGGAGTCTGGTTCATAGGAGATGCTCAATAAATATTAGCTCTCATAATTATCTATCATATAAATATCTGTGTGTTTTGGCTACATTTCAGAGGTTTTGACCTGTCTGATCCAGTGTTGCATTCTCAAGAAAAGCCATGATATCGGTTGCTGCAGGGTTACCCCTTATAGCACTCAGATTGTGCTCAGTAAGTGCCGCTGGCCGCCAGCCCACCTGCCGCAGTTCCTGAGCAGAACTGGAATTCCTCCAGGGATCAGCGTCCTAAGTGGGCATGCCTGGAAGGAGCCAAGGCAGGTGCAGTTCAGCTGCTGTGAGTAGGTGATTAAGAGATTCCTCATTATATGATACACGAAAAAAATCTTCCCAGGAAAAGTGCTCAGCAAAGAACACAATGGTCTACTTTTAGAGAATGCTGACTCTAAGTCAAATTGGGATCCCTATCGATTGAGAACAGCAAAGTGTTCTTACAAAACTTTGCTTACGGTGTCCCCTCAAAGCACACCGGTTGCTTTGAAGAAATTCTTTCTTAGGAGCTGGGTATGTTTCTCAGTGGTACAGTGCTCACCTAGCAAGTATGAGGACCTGGGTTCAATCCCAAGTACAGGGTCAGGGGGCAAACAGGAGGGGGAAAAAATCTCTTAGACTTGTTACTGAGTGCCATACTGCAATCCATTGCTGTGTGAGTTTTAGAGAAGCTTGTTATCTGGTCTTAATTTAAGGTCTGGTTGTATGTGCATGTGTTTTGTGTGTGTGTGTGTGTCTGTGTGCACATATACACACATGCACCTGCCTTTACACCGAACGGGACTTTTTCTTCTCTGAATCTCCCAAGTCCTTGGCTCCCTCTGCTATTGCAAATGCCTGCATGTCTTGCCAATAAACCCCATATTTATGCACATTGTCTTCTACTCACCTTGTTGGACTTTCCAGTCACTCCCCAGATTGTGGGAAAGTCATCTCCATGCGGAGCGCAGATAATAAAAGTGACAGGCTTTGGATCAGGGACAACAGATATGCCTCTGAGCTTCTGTGTTCTGCCTTTTAGAACATGGCTGCCCCTTAATACTGGTTCCTTCACAAACAACTACTCCCAACCATGAGGGCAGCAGGCAAGAGGAAGTAAGCTGGCAAATCCTGATGGCTGAGACCTAGGATCAGAAAGCAAAGCCTGAGCCCAACAGGTCACACAGACTCCACATGGCCACACTAAGCCACTTCCTCATAAACAGTTACAGAAAGAGTGCTAATGGAGGGCCATGATACTAATTGTCACCTGGAACCATATAGAAACACAGAAAGCTATGCTTTCATGTACAGAATCAAGCTAGATGAATTTGAGCAGAAGAGAGGGAAAGCAAAGAGAAGAAAGACAAACCAAACAACATGGAAAAATAAAATGGTGAGAAAAGAGAGAACAGTCTGAGTGCCATTATCTAGGAATTGCCAGGTGTGCGGTAGAGCAAAACAAAGAGGAGGTGGGCTCTTCCTTCTGGTAAGGAAAACATGCTTCTGAAGGACAGGCAGGAGGAAATGGCTAAGCCCAGTCTCCAGGAATAATAAACAAGCCAGACTGAAAACTCCGTAGGGAGTAAGTAGGAAGGGATCACCTAGCTGACAGTGGCATCCTAAAGCATCCCATCCACATGGCACATGGACAAGCTCCACACCCACAAAGACCCACAAACGCAGTGTGGTACAAATAGCTCTTGGGGATGGAGTGTCTGCTTTGGAGCTCATCCTTCTCCATCAGGTGTCACATGAATAACAAGTGGTGGGCAGAGGGGAGGGGAGGGGAATAGCAGAGAACAGAGCACAAGTACTCGGCACTGAGCAGGGGTGCCACTGTTGGGATCCCAGAGTGACCATGGTGTCCGTGTTTCTATGGAGCAGTTCCCTGCTCTTGAGAACTGGTTGGAATGCAGAGTCTCAGGCCTTCGATTCTGCAACAAGCATTTCACTAGAGCCACAGTGCCTGCCACACAGGTAAATGGAAGAAGCCCAGATCTGGATGGCTAGAGACACACCAAGCACAGCTTAAGCATGTGGCAAAAAATGTCACAGAATGCAAGAGGATTCACTTTTTGATCCAGAGAAATGGAGACGAGAATTTAATTTAATGGCACGGAGTTCTTAAAAAAAAAAAAATCACCACCACAACAAATGGGGAGTTGTTTAAACTCAATGTCACCTTAATTTTATGTGTATCCAAAGAAACTTTGGATACATATAAAATTATGTAATAAAAGGAAATGGTCTTTATTGTAGCTAGAAATAATTTGTTAAGCCATAACAAGGAAGAGTATACTGATGAACTGGTAACCTACCAACAGGATGTGTTGTGTCCTCATTAGGATATGTTAGCACAGCTTAGGGAGGCAGCAAGTGGGAAAACCTGAGGACTCCATGACTTAGAGAGCAGGAAGGAACAAAATGCACGTTCTCTTGAGGGCTTGCTAGTAAACCAAATATTAAAAAGAGATTTTAACCCAATATGTCCATCAAGTGAACAGAGGTTTCCATATTGCCTTTCATTCTCACGTGTATTTCCATGTGTGGATCTCTCACGAGAACTTCAGGAGCAGCAACACAGAGTGCCTGGGACATGCCAGAAGCCCCTCAGTGCGTCATTAGATCTGCATGCCATCGCCAGCGGCATTTGCTGCAGAACAGTGTGGCCCTCTGCTTCAGTAATTTGTGGCTTTCTGTGTTCTTCATGCTGTCATTTAATCCACCAGGAAAAAATTCCTCCCTCTAAGACACACGGCCTCTTGTTTATCTACCTCCCTCTTGCCTGTTTGGCTCCACACTGCTCTACTATGTTACCCTAGCCACTCACACAAAGTTCTCCCACAAGGAGCTCCTTGGGTGAAAGAACATTTGAATACATGGGTAAAACATGGTCCTGGCTTCTCCCCTTCACCTGCATCTTCCCTAAATCCCTTCTTTGCACCACCAGACAGGCAATGATGTGGAGGACAGTCCCCAACAACCAATCACTCTTCCCATTGCAGTAGATAAAGCCTTCTCCTGGTCCTAGAAAAAATGAAATTCAAGAGAAACATATATGCTCAGGTGAAGAGGTCCAGGAAATCAGGAGCAAGATTCTAAACTTCTGTCACCAGGAAATACTTAGCATGTGTCAATCACTGCTTTGTTCTGAAAAGTTAATGCCACCTGCTCATTCATAGCAGAACTTTCTTATTGTTGAGCATGGAGTAACAAATCACAGAAGCCAGATTATTTCAAACTACGATTTCAGTCCTCCTTCGTGATTCAGACAGAGTGGTCTGAGAGCTCCAAGGAGGGGTACACTGGCATTGGCAGAGAAGTCTTCTGTCTCATATATATATATATATATATATATTTTTTTTTTACCATGTACTGCTTTTGAGTTGATACTGCTGCTTATTTCTTAGAATGTTCCTGTTTTTCTCAATAAGCCCACCACACAGTCATCTTTTCGAGCTTGAAGAAACAGAAAAATTTTCTATCTCCAGTAGCAAATAGCCTTTGGTTTGATGGAACATTTATGTGTTAGTTCTGATAGAAAACAACTGGACCCTTCTTCAAAAGAACCTTCTAAAACTTCCTGTCTGGCTGCATGATTGATTTCTTCTCTCTTCCAAGATAACCTCCTGGTAAGCACAGTTTCAACCAGAATATGTGGGTTTGCTCCTTGAAACACCATAATCAGGAGAGAAATCGACAACACATTGAACCCAGGCAAGCAAGGTCTCGCAGTGGCCTGTGGCAGGGAGGGAGAGGCAAAGGGGTGTTCTTTTACATTTCTTTCATGGCCCCATGATTACAGAACATCAAATGGCGGGGGGCAAGAGTGACAGGTTCGCCTCACCAAGGCTATTGAGAAGGAGGGCAGCAGAGGAGATAGAATCACAGCTAAGAGCAGGATGTGGAGCAGGCCAGGGCCTGCACAGCACCCAGGTATGTGGCTGAGAGGCAGGCGCTGGCCCGCGGCAGGTGCAGCACAGCCAGTGCCTGGCGGCCTCAGGAAAAGAAATCCTGCAGGTGCAGTCAGGACATGTCCTGAGCCTCCCCAGCCACGCGTTTTTTGTTTTTTTTTTCTGAATAGTTGTCCTATCTTCATTGTCTGCTGGCAAGATTATGATTTGCAGTGGGAGGGACGTAAAGGAGGAGGGAGTGGTTTGGTGGAGTCTCCAATTCTGGCGTCTTTGATGACACATAGGCTGCTCCAGAGGGGTAGCTGGCGGAGGTGGAGAAGTTCTGAGGGTTTGAGGGAGCCAAGTGTGGTCTGGTCAACACTGGGCCAGAGAAGGGATGATGGTAGGACCCTCCTCCCTACAGGCCTCATAGAAGCCCCTGGTCCCCCAGGGAAGGTGCTCCTCTCTTGATATCTTGAAAAGTTTGTAGGGGATCCCTTCTCCTCACATGCATTCCAATCCAGCTCTCTGATTCTTCAAAGGGTTTTGATCTTCTCCCCAGTATTTAACATTTTTCTCAGTTATTCTTGTGAAAAAAAAAAAAACAAAACAGAAGACAAAGACAAATTAGACTAGTGAAACTTAAGAAGGTTAATGTAAAATTTGACAATGTCATCCTTGGGGCTTGCTCTGCTAATGGCTTTAGTACTATCAAAGGGAGAACAGGGCATTTGATCTATCCACAGAGGAAGGCACAGCTCAGCCAGCCAGTCTCCCATGTCACCCTGTGGTCACTCTCTGCTTTTTTTTTTCCTTATTTATTTGTTTCTATTTTTTTTAATGATGGGAAAAATCCCTTTTGTATTGCATCTTTACAGAGTTTGTGAGCTCAGGAGAATGTTGTTTTCCAAGTTGATGGGACACGACTTTGCATGCTTTTATTCTACCCATTATTGCGTGGTCTCAGTACTGCTCTGTTCATTTTGGTCATCAAACAAAATTAAAAATACCACCATAGAGAACAAAATGGTGGATACTTACATACCTAAAACTTTGCTAGGTTAAGTGCTTCTGTGTATATAAATTGATCCCATTGGATATACCCTCAAGAAAAAGGAAAGAAAGTAAACAGACTCTAACTACAGTGTACAGCAAATTTCATTTGAGGTAAACAAAGAGCATTCTAGCAATAATACTTCAAAAAAAAAAAAAAAAAAAAAACCCTGCCACAGTCCATTAAGAAAACATCCTTGTGTCTAGGTGTGGCGGTGCATGCCTATAATGCCATACACTTGGAATGCTAAGGCAGGAGGATCACAAGTACCAGGCCAGCCTGGGAAAATTAGAAAAAAAAAATTGTCTCAAAAGAAAAAAATAAAAAGAGCTGGGGATGCAGCTCAGTGGTGGAACGCAGCTGGGTTGAATCCCCGGTACCAAAAGAAAAAGAGTACATAAATGAAATAAACATCATCGTGTAATTAAAAATTAAACTATCAGCTATGCTATAATTCCCTAAGGTGGGCCCCAGCAGGTGTAAGTAACTACAGGATTCCACTAGGGTGGTGATTCTACTACACTTCACCCCCTGGTAACATTGTAATATGGAGAGGTTTGAAGTGCATGGATTTTTGGCACCTGGCTGACTACGAAATCCTAACTTTTAAAGGAGGTGAATGATGGTCAACAGAACAAGAAATCATATGGTAAAAGTGACGCTGGCTGAGAGAAGTCTTCCTTTCGTTCACAGTACTTTTACATTCTTTGACACCCATCCTGTGGGTGCCAGTCAGGAGATATAATGGCAGGTTGGGGCTTCTAAACAATTGCTCACAAATGTAGCTCTTTAGAACACACTATGCATCTATACAGTTCCTTCAAGTCACCTGTGCCATGATGTTCAAACACTTGGTCCGTTCAGGTCCCTCAGTACCTCTACTCCTCCTTTACAATGGTTTTCTTTCTTCTTTCTTCTGCCTAGCCAACTCTTACTCTACCTTCCTGTCAAATTTTACCTCCTCTCTGAAACCTTTCCGGTTTCTGCCATGAAGTTGGGCCACGAATAGTCCATTGTCCAACCCAGCCTTCCAGCATCTATTATCAATGTCGATGTCACTAAGGCCTGGGACACACTCCCTCTCCTTGTCTGGTAAAAATCTCCATAACAGGAATGGATAAATGAAGCATGTTTTCAGTGCAAACTCATGCATGCGAGAGGTCTCTGAAGTGTCCCTAAACATCCCTAAATTTCAGCTCCTCACCCCTTATAAAAGACAAATGTTTGTGAGGGGATCGATCTTATACTAGCCTCACAGTGCTTGATGCTTCCACAAGAATGTCCCCCCACAAGCTGGCCTTCCTTGGAATACATTTCTGTCAGTCTAATCTCAGCTATTTTATTCTTAAATACAATCTCCCAGTTTCCTGCCTCTCCAACGCCAGTCTCATTTCACTTCATCTTCCATGTCATAAACAACCTCACAGCCTTAATCCCAACATTTTCTCCCAATTTATCATCTTGCACTGACCTTACTTTCTCCTCTCTTCTTGGCATTTCCTGTCCAGCATTTCCTGTCCCTGCTCTTTATCTGGGGAACTCCTCACGTACCAAACTTGCTCCTGGCAGAGTCTCTGTCCAGATAATCTCTCTGCTGGCTTTTGTGAGCTGCATCCCCCAGTAGTGTCACCCACTCCAGTCACCACCACAAGGTACTGAACCTTTCATAGTTCAATTTCCTATTAGTGGAACTTTACACTTTACAAAATATAATTTCTCCAGGACGAAATAGATCAGACTCATCTGTACTCCCCATATTAATAAATGATAGTTAACCTGTCACCTTGTGTAAAATTCTATAAGCTACCTGGGCAGGGTCTGCAGAGCAGTTGGCTACATCCTTGAAAAGTTAGAGCACTCCAACATTATTGCTAACATCTAAAGAAAGTCAAACCAAACCCATCCTGTCCTGTGCAGGTTTAAAATGTCAGTCCACACAGGAACTGATGTGAATTTTACCTCCCCTTTCTTCCTTTACTCCCAATGCAATACAACCACCACTCCTTGGAGACTTCTGTCTGTTCCAGGTTAAACCTGAGTTTTCCTACCACTCCCAGCTTGCAGCACAGCTCACCACCTGAACTATGGGGTGCACAGACTCAGCACAAGACATTTGCCACCGAGGAAAGCAACCAGTGATGTGGTGTCTCAGGGCAAATTCCAAAATATGACTCACATGAATACTCCCAGTGAATTATTTGATGAGTCCATTCTTCTCTGTAGACTATCCATCCTTGAAGCTGCACCACAAATTCCATTTCTTCCATGAGACATTCATTGTTAAAAAGCAAGACTTGAAAATGAGAGGTGCAGGAATTTCCTTCTCATTCCTTTGAATCATGATGTCATATGATTCAAGTCTTTATCACCAACTTGGCAATTTTTTCCCAGATATTAGGGATGCTGATGTAGAAAGGTGGTCTTCACCCACTGCCTCCGTGAACATTTTTATTTCAGCATTGATTAACACAGTGTCTTGCTTGAAATAGGTATTGCATAAATATTGCTTGGGTGATTAATGAAAGGAACTCATTGATCACTGATATAAAAGAATCATCTCCCAGAAAGCTGAAGGTCAGAGTTTCTAGTAAACAGGATGACCATTCTTCAGGGTTATCCTGGCCATCATAAAAACTATTTCCCAAAAGGTAGTTGTTGAAAGGTCAAATACTGAATCAAACAGCTGGTGGGGCTGGTTAAATGGTAAGCATGCCTTATCCAGAAAAACTATAGAATTTTTATTATTTGTGTGGCATTTTTATACTCTGCAGAATATTTTTATATCTATGACTTCATTTGATCTTTACTACCAGCCTGGAAGAAGATGGGGCAGATGTGGTGACTAATGGATGAACAAACTGAGGCCCAGAGAGGTCAGGAGACTACAGCTTCAAAGTCTGCAGAAGAGAAATGAATGAGAACAAGATGCAGCTCTGGCCCTAAGAGAGCCTGCAACTCTGGAGGAGATGCAAAATTCACACGGGGGACCACATTGAAGAGTGTGATGAGTGCTAACTGCTAGGTCTGTCTCCAGTGCTGGGGAAGTGCAAAAAGAGGATCAAAGATCTACTCCCCTGTTGTGCATTCTGTACCCCTGGAGAGGGGCCCTGACTCCGTGCAGCCTGAGCAAGAGACTCTGGCACACAAACCTTTCCAAGTGCTGCAGGTTCTGGAGGGATGAAAGGGGCTTTGAATATGTGAGCTCCAGTAATTATGTTTGCTTTAATGGAGCAATGCCTGCTTTTGTTGTGCTATGGTGCAAAGGCCCAATTATTCAAACGCAGCCATTAGTTCCCACACAGCAGAGATGACGGCAGATGTTATAAAGATACCATCTCTTGGCCATTTGCCCACCCAACCCAGCCGCGAGGACACTTCAAACGCAAAGGCAGCTCCTGCCAGCAGCATACACCACATGTCCTAAGACATCACACAGCCCAGAGTTGACCTGAGACATCTGGAGAGAAGAGGGACCAACTGGCTGCGATCGCTGCTCCTGCTGTGGCTCCCAGGTAACTGAGGCATAGCCAGGCTGGTTAGAAGGAAGTGACCTTGACTTCCTGGGGCCCTCTGTGTCCTGCTGGCTGTTTTCACCCAAGCAAGCAGCTCCAGGGCTGTGACACTGTGTCAGGGCAGAGACACTGTGTCAGGAACCCAGTTCACACATACAGGGTTGAAAGGAAGTCATTCATTTCACTGGAGGACAAGATGTACCCAGAAACCTGTCCAACTTCTTACCGCCACCACTAGGAAAAAAAAATAAAAAAGTGACTTGCTGAATTTGTAGGTATACTATTGCTCAAACATGAGGACTCAGAAGCAGGCACTGGCCTGTCTGCATTTTTCCTATCCCAGCCCTTCTATGAGTAACTGTTAGGAAAACACAAAGGGCTTTAAAAAGTTCAAAGAATTAAAAAAAAATAAGTGGCTGCATCATTATCATCACCAAACTGCTCCATATAGACTTGTGTAAACTAAAACAAGAAAAAAAAATACGTTGAGAGGAAAGCAGGGGTTATATTTTCCTCTGCACCAATCATAGCAATGAGATTTCCTGGAAGTGCAGGAAAATCTCTGGGTAACATGCAATCAGAAATACTTATCTTAATCAAGATTTCTGCCCCCTGGCCTTAAATTGCATTTCCCTCTGGCTTTTTCTCTCGTGTCTGCCAAATGATAGAAGGAATGCCTCATAAAAACTGCAGAATGGAGAGTTCTCAGTTTAAAAAAAGAAAAGCATGGAGGGACTGGGGTGTAGCTCAGTGAAAGGGTGCTCACCTCGCCTTCACGAGGCCCTGAGTTCCATCCCAGTGGTGTGAAAAACAAAAAAAACATAACAGAGGAAAAATGAAGAAGAAGAAAGATCTGCTGTGATAATCAAGAAAGCCATCTCTCTACCATTCCCACCAGCAAAGTCTTTGTGTGAATAATGATGTGCCCTGTCATTCATGAAGACTCGCACAGCAGCAAGTGGAAGGAGTCAAGGAAGATGGCAGAGGTCCTGCAGGAAGTCCCTCCTCCACAGCTTACTGGCAGATTCTGTCTGGTGGGACTGCACAGCTCAGTGCATTACTTTTTCTTTTTTTTTTTTCCCATGTGGAGATACACAAGCAATCACAGGCAAGGATGAAGTCCCCATTCTTGCTTTTTAGCTCAGGAAGGAGAAGACGAACTTCAGAAAGACCTGCAGTATTCAAGAGAGCTCTGAAAGTATGTCAACTTAAAAATTTAAAAGCACCTGCAGTAAAAAAAAAAGCACAAAAAGTTTAAAAAGTAATCAAAATATTAATGAGAAGGAGCAGTGAGCATGCTCCATAACTAACTTTCTAGCAACTAAAAAGAGAATAAGGTGAACCCAGGCCCTTTGCTAAGAATAGGAAGAATTTCACAGGTCTGAAAAGATGGAAATAGCACTCTAAGTCCATATTTTAAATCCATATTTTAATCAAGAAATCACTAAATGCCATCCTTAGAGGTAAGATAAGGGGGAGACAGTAGAGACCTCCCAAAGTGAAGGCTTATCCTGTAGACAAGGAAAGCAAGCCCAGAGCTTCCCAGACATGTGGCTAGCTGCTCAGTGCAGAACTGAGAATAGAGTGAGTCTGCTCTTCTCTCTGTTCTGCTCTTCTCCCTGCTCTACAGATAAGGACACTCTGGCTGAGTAACACATCTAGAGTCATCCAGCAAATAACTGGCACACGAGAGTTCTGACCCACACTTGCTACCTGCAGAACCTGTACCGTCAATGTCCACACAGCGCAGCTCTAGGAAATGATGGCCCATTTTCTTTCTTCCTTTTTTTTGAAACAGGGTCTTGTTATGTTGCTCAGGCTGGCATCCAACTCCTGTAATCAGGAGATGCAGATGAAGATGGAGATGGAATAACAAGCCTCTCTGAGTCCTGGGTCAACTTCTGCAAACTCTCCCATTAAGGCCACCTCCCTTTCTCCTATCCAGCAATGCCCTGTCCCCTAGAAGAGGTTAAATTCCCCAAATCAATGCTTTGTTTTTCTGACTAGTTTCTTCTGAACAAAAGCACTTGTTTCTTTATTTTCCACTTGGAACATATCAAAGCAAACCCCAGGGCAGCTTTGATATCTTCTTGCAGCAACACAGTCACAGGTATGATGGCGGTTACAGATTTTTCTCTGCCTTAATAAAGAGAGAAGATGCTGTCTGAAAAGACACAGCCCACCCAGGCTGGGTGTGTGGACTCCACCCTCCTTAATCCTGCAGGCTGAGTGATCAGCTCCTTAGGTTAACAGAAGCATGTCCCTAAGTGACCATGTTACTGCTTGCTGGGACCAAAGGCCAAGCCCATTCTCCTGCGAGGGACAGAAAACTCTTTGGCAGAGGGAATTTTTCAACTACAGTCCTTGCAGGAAGAGACTAGTCATGGGGCAGGTTGAAAGGGGGGAATGTACACTCTGCTCAGGACCCAGGTGCCAGGCCTGAGGTGTACTGGGATCATTTGGGAAAACCAGAAACCTATAAGATGGAGCTTCCTGAGGAATCCCTGGCCACTATCCCAAGTTGATGGGGATGTCTGAAGGAAAATTTGGGGTTCTCAGACTGTCTTGGTGTGAATCACTTTGGCTTCTGAGAAGCCTGTAAATTCCTTCTTAGAATAATGTCATAAATACAGAAAACCAAGTGGGATTAAAGGAAAGCAATTCTATTGAAGCTGGATATATCCATGCCTTCCTTGGTTAAGAACTGCTTAGGGAACTAAAGAGGCCTACATTTTGACACAAAACATAACTGTGGGGAAAGAGTCCTTGTGAGATCTGGGTTTTGTAGTCTCAGACTGCCATGGGCCATTTGGACAGCCACTTGTGATAAAGACTACTTGGTTCTTGCAGAGCATCCAATTCAAGTGACTCAGTCTGAGTGTTGACTGAGTCACATAGATGTTGTATTATACTTGAACCTCAAATGGCAGGCTGCAATATGTCTTCTAAATGTAGAGACATTTCCATAGAATCAGATTTTGACTGTGTTGAATAGGTTTGTTTATGAAGGACATCAACACATTGTTTTATATTTTACATTTTAGACTACTTTTTTTATGAAGTATATACATCATAATTCAACCCAATTCAACCCTCAGAGACATATAGATATAGGGCATCAAAGACTCACTTTAACTTTGATTTACATCTTCATAGTGGTTTCCCAATGTCCAATGCTTGCTGTGCATTTAGACAGTTTCCATGGAGCCTGAGAGCTGCCCTATGCACATTGAGTTCCATGCTTAGTACGAATTACATTGATCAGGCTGAAGCTTTTGCTCACCTGCTCCTGTGGGGCTTTGCAACTCCAACAGGCACCTGCACATTCAGAGGTGTTGTCATTACCCTCAGAGCTATGTACACAAGCGAGTCCTGGCCTGTTAAGAGTTGCCTCCAGTTATCACAGACCCAGACACATGGCGCTGTGGAGGAGCCAAGGAGACAAGCAGCACCCACACCCTACCCCACAACCAGCATCAGGACCCTGGCATACTCACTCCTCCCCATGCAGGTCTGGGTCACCTTCCCCATGCATCCTGCAACCCTGATCCCAGGCCCAACTCTCACTCCCACACAATGTGGGTGACAGGCCCCCTCTGCCAGAACCATCCAAAATATACCGAGACCACTGTAGGGAAGACTTGAATCTAGCAAAAGGCCCCTCCTGGCTCCCAGCCAAAGGATTCTGCAATCTCCTACAATAACTTCTCTGCAGTGACCTCTTCAAAGGACCCTTCCTTAGCAGTTTACATCAATGCTTTTCATGCAATGTAGAAAGGTGTTTAAGACAGGTCTCTGGCTGAACTTACTTCATAGTGGCATCTATAAAAGACTTGCAGTCTCCCCTGTGGTCTGGGACATCCCCACTTGAGCTATACTCTTCCACACAATGTGTCCTTTTCAGAGGACTCACCAGCTAAACTGAATTTTTACAGATGGTGGTATCTGCTCTATGAAGCCTGAGGAATTGGTGTCCTTAGAGTGTCTCAGAGATGTCTACACTCAAGCAAGCCCTGAGTAAGGTCTGTTTCAGATCCTGGGTAAAGCATGGGGGTTAACATATTCAAGTTCTTAAGAAGTGCTGGAAGGAAAAAAAAAAACTTCTGCAGATAATAAAGTCTAAAGAATGTTTAAATATCAAATATGTCACTTCTTTACTTGGAAGTTGTCAAATGGAAATTGACAGATTCAAAGGTGAAAGAATAAATTTCTCATCTCTAAGAAAAATCTTGTTTCCAAGGGATATAAAAAGAATGATGAATGAAAGGAATTGAAAATCAAGTAAGCTCAGGGACCGATTTTGCTTCATGCACTCTATTCATCTGAAAAAAAAATGCAATCATTTACTCACCTCTTTAGGGGAAGACAGACCTGAAGAGAATATTCAAGTGCCAATTTCCTATTACTAATCTTTTCAATGCAGAAAAATATGATTTAAGCAGTCTTAACAAAAGCGGGAGTAGATTATAACCTCCTGACATTGCCTTGTTGGACTTGCCGGTGGCCGCAGATGAGCCCCAGACACCTGTAACTTCTTACAAATAGTGTGACAGGTAAGCCCTTAATAAAACATCAACTCTAAAACCTTGGCAAAGGCCACTTGGCTTTCAAACATTCTTTTGTGTATCAAAGCTTAGGCCTGACGCTTCCAAAGGACACACGCTGCAAGATGTTTTTGGTAGATCTTATGGCAAAGCTCTTTGCAACACCTTGGCAAGGAGATCGTCATTCCCTCCAAAACACACAGGCCAATGCATGTGAGAACCGGCTCCCTCCCCTTCCATCTGAAGCATTTAAGATCTCCAAGCTTTGCTTAGGCAGCTCTCTCTGTTTGGAAGGCCCTTCTTCCTAGATCCTCTTCTGCATATATGAGATGCAAGGGTCCTTATCACTCTACTATAAGTAGAAGGACACTAGGCCATCATGCTGTGCCTTAAGATGTGACTCTTGTCCACATCCCGATGGAGCAAAGCATCTCACTCTTCCTGAAATCTCAGACCTCAGTTTTCCCCCGTGGGGTTGGTATGTTAACTCACAAGCATTATTTTAAGAAGCAAATGAGCAATTATTATTGTGTTAGAGCCGTATATATTAAAGTAGTATCTGGTGTTAGCTATTATTTGAATCTTCCTTAATATTATTATCATTGTGTTCTTTTTTTTATAGGAAAGTTTAGTTAATTCTTCTTTTGGACCAAGTTCAAATAATCTAATTTCCTTTTTATCGGTCCCACTTAGAAACCACCGCCACTGCATGAAATTTGCAGAAACGTGGCAACTGCCCTGTGAAAAGAACACTGGAAGATTGGGGTGGCCCTGAATATCTCCCCTCTGTCAATGTTAGTATTTGATGACCTTGTTTGTTTTTTGTGATAGGTTTTTTTTTTTTTTTTTTTTTTTTCCATCAGCCTGGGGAAAATGGAGTATAAAGAGGTAAAGCCAGGATGGTTTCTCCAGTAGTCACTAGGGCTAGAGTGGGAACCTGTTCCTACCAAAGGCTCCAAGTTCCACCTCCTATAACAATAACTAGAATATATGTTCTCGCTGTGTACAGACCAATTAAAGTAAACTACAGGATCCACTAGAGGAGAGTGAATCTGGGAACCCACTTATGGCATGGGAACTGAGCAATCAAGCTTTTCACAGTGATTGAAGGTGCAGGTTTAATAATGCCAAGGGGTGGGCCGGCCCAGTCTCCCCATGAATTCACTAATTGTGTTTATTTTACACACGGTCTACCTGTGTCTTTGAGGTCTGGGATCATTAAGAAGGAATGACAGTGCTCCTATGCAGAGCAGTTGATCCTGGAGTTCAAGGTCAGAGGGAATCGTGTTAGCAGCATGGCTGCTGGAGTCTCAGCTCTTAGGAGTCTCAGCTGTTGGAGTCTCAGGTCTTCTAATGGGTTGGCCAGTCCAGAGAAATCCCATGCTGAACACCCAGCAGCACCCATGCCAGCCATCAATGCATGCATCCTACCCCACTGGTGAAAGGGAAATTCCATGTTATCAATATAATTAGATCATCAAGGGGAAAAAGCTTTTCAAATTAGCAAGAGAATAATTTCTTTTTTTTTTTTTTAAGGAGGGTACAAGTTTCACTTAAATTTGGCTACAGATCACACCTAGGCCACCTGGCCAGGTTGGGGAGCAGGGATAACACCCATGCTGGGGCCCAACATAAGCTGGTGGAGGGATTGCCTTGCATCAGGATTGAAGGCTCACACCAGCCTCACCAAAGTCCTGTATCCAGAATGCATTTTCAAGGGAACTAATCAGGCCTATGACCCAGTTTCTGCCCAAGAAAAAAAAAGTCCTACAAGCAGACTGTTCTTGGGGTTCAACCACTTTGTACACTATTCATTAGCTCTTCACTTTCTGCCTTCTGGAACATCAAGTGTACCTGTGCAAATCCACAGTGCTGGGCATCCGGGTTGTCTGCACACAGGACACACAGCCATCCCAATTCACAATTAAGTGGCTAGTATTTTATAAAACAGTAGAATAGAAAGAAATGGGAACCAAAGAACTATTTGTGTTCTTTTCAATGGAATAATCAGAAAATCCCCTAGAGATTTTCAAAATGGCCTAGAGACTCATATTTCACACTTAGATAAAATATTCTGTATTCTCTTCATATCTACAATTATGCATTGTTTGTTAATTATTCAATAATCACTAATCACTATGTTCCAGACAATTAGTTCAAGGTCTACCTTTCTCTATTAACCTCACGATTGGTATTACTGTGTTAAGTGGTTTAAATCTGGCCTACACATTATCATAATGATAGAGTATAGAATCATACATGCACATTACCAAGGACATATATATATATATATATGTGTGTGTGTGTGTGTGTGTGTATACGTGTGTGTGTATATAGTTTTTTACAAAAAAGCAGAGGAACTCACATGGATAAAATTGCAATTCTTATATGCATAACATTGGCAATTGTTTTAGTCAGCTTTTTCACTGCTGTAACTAAAAGACCCGACAAGAACAATTTTAGAGAAGGAAAAGTTTATTTGGGATCTCACAGTTTCAGAAGTCTCAGACCATAAACAGTTGGTTTCATTCCTCAGGGCTTGAGTTGAGGCTGAACATCATGGTGGAAGAGTGTGGTGGAGGGAAGCAGCTCACATGATGATCAGAAGGCAGAGACACAGAGACTCTACTCACCAAATACAAAATATATACGCTAAAGCCATACCTGCAATGCCCACCTCCTCCAGCCACACCATGTCCACCTTCGGTTACCACTCAGTTAATCCCTATCTGGGGATTAAATCACTGATTAGGATTATAACTATCAACCCAATCATTTCTCCTCTAAACCTTCTTGCATGGTCTCACACATGAGCTTTCAGAGGACAAACCATAATAGCAATCTTTAATTTGTGTAATTCCATGTTCACTGTCAGTATGCTGTTTATAATATCTACTGTTAATAATAAAGACAATGAATTGTCTCACTATGGCAATATATCTATATTGATCTTTTCAATAAAAGTTACTATGTGCATAATGAGTGTCTAACATAATACCATAAAAGAAATGAAAGCAACTAATCTTCTTGGGAGCCACTGTAAGTACAATCTGCAAATAAAATATTACAACTTCTTAAAAGTTTTTATAAAACTTTTAAGTTTATTTAATTTTAATTTTTTAGCACTCATCAAATTCAACTGGATGATTAGCAATAGCAATAGCTCATACTGGCTCACACAAAAGGC
This sequence comes from Marmota monax, assembly GCF_021218885.2. NCBI lineage: Eukaryota > Metazoa > Chordata > Mammalia > Rodentia > Sciuridae > Marmota > Marmota monax. Next base: position 3,446,420 of record NW_026695198.1, on the reverse strand, counting down.
CTATTAAACTCCCAGGAATTTTGTAAGCTAATTGTTAAATTCTGACGTTATTAAATATCAAATTATACAGACTTGTAAGTTTGAATTGAGTTAAATTAAATGGCACTTGGTGATGTCTTTCATAGCAGAAACTGACTATGTTGGGAGTATTTATATCATAGAAATCAGCAAACATCACAAATCAGAGCCTGATTTGTTGTTTTGTTGAGTGCCTAGACTGAAGAATGTAAAGAAGGAAATGTTAGAATAAAATTAAACTTAAAAGTGTGTTGTGTACATGGCTGTTACATTGTGAAATAGCTCAACAAATTGAGACGATGTTCTTCCAGTATTCAGAGCCTATCATCCAATTCAACACTCACATCATTGAAGAGCAGACCCTGCAAGTTCCAATATATACATCTTCATTGTTTCATCTTCACCTTATTTGTTGACATAATTATGAAAACATCAATTAACATTCATGTTAAAATAACAGTTTTTACATCAGCTACAACACTAAGTCAGCTACAGATATGAGATGTCCACGAAAATCAGGGAAATCATTATATGGGAGTTCAATGGTATTCATGATATAATTATATTTATTTTATGTTATTGATAAATTGTGTGCAATATATCTTCATTCAAGGATAATTGGCAATAAAATTATATATGTATATAGGCGTACTTTTTTGTTCAGAAGAGATAATTACTAAACCTTTACCAGTACTCCACTTAGTGAGTGTTTTCATTAATTTTTCTCTGCATGTATGAAAATTCTAGTCAATGTAGAGGAGATCTATTTGGTTGAGCATGGTGGCACATGCCTGCAACCCAGAAGGACCCATTTGAGGCTAACCTGGGCTACTTATTGAGACCTTGCCTCAAAACTGAAAATAAAAAGGCCTGGGAATATGGGTCAGTGACAGAGTACCCCTGGAGTCAATCCCCAGTACTGCTACCAAAATAAAAAGGAAATATATTCACTTAAGTATTTTTTCCCAAGACAAGATATTGATATGTGTTGTTCATTTAAAGAACTCCAATTAAGAAATAAATTCCTTTAGTGATACTTACCAAAATTTAAGCTATACTCAAAATGATTTATATACTACCATTCCAGCATTCTTAGCAAAAAAATATTATCCACTTTCGTCCATTTAAATTACAGAAGTTCCCCACTCCTCTTACCCATTGTTTTGTTTTCAGGGTTTCAATTACCCAAGGTCAACAGCAATCCAAAATTTGGAGTGGAAAATTCCCAAAATAAATCTTAAGCTTATATTGCATGACACCTGAATAATATAGTGAAATCCTGCATCATCTCACCCCATACCCTGGGGATGTGAGTCACCCTCTCTCTGTCCAGCATTATCCATCCTATCATGTACCCACCCACCAGCCACTTAGTAGCTGTCTTGGTTCCAGATCAACTGTCACTAACTCACAGTGCTGTGCTCAACTAACTCTTATTCTACTTAATAGTAGCCCCAAAGCGTAAGGGTGGTGATACTGGCAATTTTACTATGCCAAATGGAAGTCATAAAGTAGTTTTTTAAGTGAAAAGATGGAAGTACAGAGACATATTTTGAGAAATTTACAAAATTTTTATTACAATATATTTTTAAAAATGAATATTTATTGCTGTCAATCTCTTACTATGCCTCATTTATAAACTGAACTTTATCATAGTCAAATACGTAAAAGAAAAATATAGTATACACAGGGCTCCATACTATCTGTGGTTTCAGGCATCACTAGGGGTCTCAGATTTAATGATGTTACATATCTCATTATTCCATTTATTTTTTAATAAGATTTTATTTTTTCTTTTACTTATATTTTTAAAAACTTATGTGTGTGTGCGTGTGTGTGTGAGAGAGAGAGAGAGAGAGAGAGAGTGTGTATGTGTGTGTTTACATAGGCACACCTACACATACTGAACTTTTTCAGAAGAATGAAAGCAAGGATATTCTAACAAGCTCAGTGTCCAGCTTCTTCCCAGAAGTCCAGGTAAGAGAGTCAGCCCAGTGTGGCAGGAAGGTACAAGATTCCAGTCCTGTTACTAGCACCAATCCCAGAGGAGCATTGGCCAAGAAAGCTCAGAAGCATGTTCCAAAAAACAAAGAAACAAAGGTGCAATGAGAGAAACGGTGGAGTGAGGGTGTGCCCAACAAAGAGGAGCTATAGATAATGCTGAGTGGGCAGGGCACCTGTTCAAGGAATAACCAGAATCTAGAGGAGACGACCAAGGTATTCTATCGAGCAAAGCACATCTTGGGGGGCAGATATGTCAGGACAAATCGATTGTGAGAATAAAATTATATTTCTGGGATTTCTGTGTTGTTGTTGCATCTAGAAAAGTGCTTAGCCACAAGAGGGTCTAATATCATGGAATAACTGAATGAATGAATAATGTGGGGAGCTGGGGAGTAGGCATAAAGCTTGAAGATTTTATGTTTGGAGAATACATAGAACGAAGATTTTTCTCTGGGCACTGAGTTTAAAGCACCAACTCTCCAGGCGGGGGTGGGCAAATTCCAGCGCAGCTCCTAATCCAGCCCATTCTCTGGTTCTACAAGTTAGATTTTACTGTAATTCAGGTGCTCATGGGTTTATCGTGTCTTTTAGCATCATATCCCCAGAATTGAATAGTTGTGATGGAGAATGCATGCCCTAAAAAAAACTAAATATTTCCTCTTTGGACCTTTGGAGAAAAGGTTTGCTAATCCCTGCCTTAGAAGAATTAATGCAATAGGCAGAATTCTTCTGATATTCCTCTCTTTCATAAGATTCCACAGAAACAAAGTAATTGAATGATTCATTTTTTTCCAACTAATATTTACTGAATGCCTTCTTGATGTTGTTGGGAATCAGTAAGATATTGGTACAGCCCCCACATGCTCAGTTCTAGTTGGAGAGAAAAATGTCTATTATGATGTCCTGTCAAGGATGAAGACATAAACTTGAAGAAAGCCCCCATGGTCAGCATGTGATTAGAGCAAGGGTCACTGGCAAGGGATGTCTCGGGCTTCACAAAGCAGCTTGCTATCCCTCATTGTTCTGCTTCTTTGAAGCATTGAGGGTCCTGTAGCCTCAGAATAGGGGTAAAGGCCTGAGGATGACCCAATGGGCCTCTTGCACATCGAGAGAGATTATGATGACAGCAAAGGCAACACCCTGTCTCTTTTCTCATTTTGACCAATGACCCATGTTCATATACCCCTTGGTGCAGGGAGAGGTAAGTGACGACCTGTTCTGTTAGGTGCATCAGGTTCTGTGCTAAGCCCTTCAGGAACATCACTGCATGGAATTCCTGCAGTTCCCTATGCAGTGGGACCTATTTTTTGTTTGTTTTTGATTTTTTTTTTTTTTTTAATTTTGTAGTGGGGACATGGAGGCCTGGAGCCATAATAGCGACTTAAAAACATTCCCCAGTAACAAATAGTGGAGGGGAATTTGAGGGTGTTGGGTTTCAAAGCAAGCTGTTAGGAATCCTGCTGGATTCTGCAACCTGGAGGGAGGAAGGAGTTTCCAGGAATAGGAGTTGGGAGTGCTGGGTGTAGTCAAATGTAGCGAAGTTGAGGAGCACAGTCAACACAGCCTGCCTGTGCCAACCTTAGTGTCACTGATGACCTCAAGCATGGGAAGATGTCTCTCACCTGTTATTCTCTCCTATGGTGCTGCCTTCAACCAGGTGGCTTTGGAGAGTAAGAGTTCCTGGGACCTGTTTGTCTTCTCTGTGTCAAGGTCAGCCTTCCTGGAATAAGAAGTCATAAATGGGCAGCCTGTGCAAAAAAAGGTCTGTATGTTCAGATAACAACTGAGAAGAGTTACTCAATGTTATTTAAATTCCATACTTGTAGGACAATGTATGCATTTATTTAGAGCTCCCATTTTTTTTAGAGAGAGAGAGAGAATTTTAATATTTATTTTTAGTTTTTAGGCGGACACAACATCTTTGTTTGTATGTGGTGCTGAGGATCGAACCCGGGCCGCACGCATGCCAGGCGAGCGCACTACCGCTTGAGCCACATCCCCAGCCCCAGAGCTCCCATTTCTTAATTATGGAATCATACAGATCAGTCTTCAGGACTGGACTCTATCACTCAGTTACTGCTTAAACTTCAGCAAGTGTTGTATCCTCTTAGAACCTCTGCTTCTTAATTTACCCCATAGGGATAACAAGTTCGAATTCCCAGGGTGGTAGGGATAATGCCATGAGGTCATGCTTGTAAAGCAATTTAGTGTGATGCTTGGCATCTAACAGTCTATCAGTAATGCTGTTGTTCCTGTCGTTAATGTTATTAGGATGGATGGTATTGCCAGTGTTGAGAGTACTAAAGGCCAAGTGCCATGACAAGAAATCAGGATACAAGGGTGAGTATGTCTATGCAGGCAATTCATGCAGGTAAAGCACAGCAGCGGGCAACAGGAGACAGATTCAGGCAGCACAGTTGCACCTGTTTCTGCTTTTGCTCATTCTCTGCCTCCAGTCACTTGTGTGACTGCAGACCTTACCTACCTGGCCAAAACCAGAGATCACATCTACGTGTGAGATCATGTCTACCTCTCCAACAACTCTCCTCCACCAAAATTTAACTCAGCTGGCATTCTCACAGATGTTCTGATGGATAGCACTGGCTGAACAGGTTGCTCCCTCCAAAGCACATGTTTCAACCGTGGAGCTGACCCATGTAAGGATTTCCAATAAGTTGTTTAGCTCACAGAGACCCTGAGAGCTAATATAGTGATCGTTTCCTTTGTGTGGCCATCCCAACTAGAAAGACAAAAGTCTCAACTCCAACAGAGACACTCCCATGGCAAATCCAGAGGGTTTATTTTCATTTCAGCCCAACCATCACTTCTGTCCCTGAGAACCTTCACTTGACCAGCAGATTAAATTATAACTATTAAAGAACTCAATACATTTGGGGCTTTCCTGTTTGTTTAAAATGAAATGTGTAAAATGGGAAGGATAGTAATACTTATCACAGGAAATTCTACAAGAGTAAAGTCTAGGTATTCTAAGGATGGCTTGAAGCTGCCTATAGGAAATTAGCTGTTTAAATTAAAACATATGATTATACTTCTGATGAAGATGAATGCTTGGTACACATTTATGTACCCGTTTGAGGCAATTGCAAACACGACCTCCAAGAGACACAAAAAGATTCTTAATAGCATGTCCACTCTGTGAAAGAATATGGATCAGTAAAGAGGAATTGGATCAGTTACATCCAAACCATCTGTAACCAATAACATATATAAGCAATGCTTCAACCAGCAACATGCTGGTAAAAGTGTAACAATCAGGGCTTTGGGGGTAAGGCAAAGTGAAGCTCTTTTCTGTAGCTTTTACCCATTTCTGTAATATGAATATACCCACCAGGACTGAAGCCACTGATCACTGAGTTAGGACCAGTTCTGTATAATTGGTGCAAATGATTCCATCAATGACTGAGGCTTCAAGCTCTGCCCTCTCTAAGCTAAGCAGCATGGCAGAATGAAAATACCTTGGACCAGCAGCTGGAAAGCATAGCTGACGTCTCAGTTTAGATAGCTGTGAACCCACTTGGGACACTTATTCTAGCAAACTAAATTTTGCATCTAAAATCTCTACAATCTCTGTGAGATTGCAATGAAATGAAAATACTTCATTAAGGTAATTTAAACTCTAAAGCTCTATACTAAGCTTTAGCTCTCATTACTAAGGCTTTTTAAATACCTGGATCTATTTTAATTAGGGTGCTTAGAAATCTATGACTTCTGTCTGACACCTTAGACAGAAGGTGTTCATTGGGTATCCAGAGCCATGATCTAGCCTACTCTATACTATCATTTTGTTCACTAATAAAATCTAATATGACTCATTAATAAGTCAGGAACCTCATAACAGCATTCATGTCAATGTTTGACTGCTACAATCCTATAGTCCTATCAATTCACAATGGAGCAGAAAAATTCTTCTTGCCCAGTATTTTTACTATGCCTATTCTATGTTTACTTATGTTTAGATACACAAACATTAACCTTTGTGTTACAATACTTGTGTTACAATATTCAGTATGGTAATGGGCCATGCATATGTGTAACCTAGGAGTAATGGGCTATGCCACACAACCTAGGTGTATGGTAGGCTATCATGTGTGTGTAAGTACACTTTAAGATGTTCACACAATGACTTAATCACCTACCAATGCATATCTCAGAATTTACTCCTGCCATTAAGTGACATATAATAGCAAATTCTCAATGGATCTAGAGTTACTCTAAGAATGGAGAGCCTCATGAGAAATGCAGCTAGTGTTATCTCTAAACCTATCTGATCATGGAGCAGACAAGTATGACCTTTCTTCTGGAAGTAAATTTTGAGAATTGCACATTGTACAAAAACGTTAAACTCAGGATGGGGATGTGGCTCAAGCAGTAATGTACTCGTCTAGCATGCACAGGGCGCTGGGTTCGATCCTCAGCACCACATAAAAATAAAATAAATATGTTGTGTCCACCGAAAACTAAAAAATAAATATTAAAAAATTCTCTCTCTCTCTCTTTAAAAAAAAACAGAAAAACAAAAAAACATTGAACTCCAGGTTCCATTAATTTAGTTCTATTAAGACCTTCAAAATATCTAGACATTGAGCTAGATTTCTAGTTATGAGCACTTGTTCAGCTTCTCTAACCCTAAATTTGTCTATATGGAAAATAAACTAATATCCTTGCCATAGTCATTTTACAAGAAATAAATCTGTTTTTTGTGAATGAGAAGCATTTAGCTTCTCTTCCACTCAGAGATAACTCATTATAGATTGACATTAATTTGCTTTATGGGAATATATCTGAAAATGTTGAAATCCCAACAGGTACCTATGAAACACAATCACTATAGAAAGGTAAGTGGCATTAATAAATGAAAGCATATCAGAGATTTTATTTTTCATTTTTTGGTGCTGGGGATTGAAACCAGAGCTTCATGTGTGCTTTGCACACAATCTACTACTGAGATATACTCCCAACCCCAAGATTTTTATTTTTGAAAAAGAAATTATTTCTGTGGTTTGCACTTGGGGAACAAGAAAACTTTCAAGTTCTCTTTAAAATATTCCTCAACATTGTTTGTGGGTGTAGTGATTGTCTTACTTTCCATTTCTTTGCAGAAGGCAAAACATGCATTTAGTTCTAATGTCCATCACTATGGGTAAGTTTACCCTTTCCCCATGTCTAGGTATAAGTGGTGATGGGTTGAAGTCAATGATAATGGTAATAGTCACCTTGTTTGTAGTTTATCTAAGTAAGCAATTAATATCTGATATCAAAGGAAACTCTCTGGAGGTGAGGAAAATTTTAAGAACAGTTTTCATATTTCTAGAAAGAAGACCCTGGAATATATGGCCCATCTCTTGGCTTTGGACAGTCTTGACCTGGGTGTGATACCTGGAAGAGCTGCACCATCTTGTTCTCAGCAAAGAATGAGGCCAACACAGACAATAGAGATGACGGTGGTGAATTTAATTCACAAACTATTGAATCCACAAACCTAACACTGGTATTATTTCTGGACTTTATTTTCTAAAATAACAAATTTCTTTATTGTTAAAATTTTCTCTTACTTATAGCTCAATGAATCTTTGCTAATTTTTGTCTGTCAAAATATCCCAAGATGTTAAAAACAGTTGCCCAATCTCATCTAAAAAACCTAAATCGCATCTTGAATCATTTCTTGTGATGGAAAATGCTATTGTCATATGTAGTATGAAGGTGAAGTCTGATCTCTCACACATTGAAGGTGAAGTCTGGTCTCTCATAGTTCAAGGGGCAGAATAGCTGGTGATGGGTGCACCTGAGGACATTTAAGCATTCTAAAGATCTGACTACTCACTCACATGATTACTTGAGAAATGTTCTGGGCCTAATGTGTCTCCATCTGAGTATCGTTCTCTAATTTAATAAAACTCTCAGTAAGAAAGAGAAAATGAGGTCAACAAAATGGTACACCCGTTGGAATGCTTGCCTGGTACTAATGTGGACTGAGCTTACCAGGATGACCTCCCTACATTAAAAATACACCCATAAAATGACATTGAGGGTGCACCATCAGGTTTAATGATGAGGATGACTTCATGTGCCTCATAAACTCAATTAATTATGTTATTCTACTTCTAAAATATAGTGGGGTTAAGGAATGGGTCAGGAAAGCTCTAGTAATATACCAGAGGCCAGAGGTTCAAAAGTTCAGGCAAAAACAAAGCAATATGTTTTTCTTTAAGGATGAGAAAAAATACCATGTCAAGATGGATTCAAATAAACACACCAAAAATCATCTATTAATATTAAAAAAAAATGAGGACTACATAGAATGTAGTGGTATGGGGTAGAAGAAAAACATTTGCATGTTCCAGAGATGCAAGAGAAACTGGAGACAGTTCATCTACATAAAATATGACCCTTCAAGTACTGCCAAGGTCAATGAGACCCAGTGCAATCAGCTAGATCTAAAAATTGGGTTTGTTCGTTTTTTTTCTTAATTGCCCTAGTTCCTCCCTTTCTTGTATATCTGCCACTTTTTTTGCTCACTAACGATCCCTCCAGATCCACCTCCTTAGGACATGTTTTATAATTGTTCCAGAAGATAAATGCCACACAGTGAAAACTAGAGGAGAGAGAGCATTGAAACCATCGATGATCCCTGATATCTGGACCAGTACGTTTTCTGAGTTCCTCATCCTTAATGAGACCCCACAACCTTTGTTTCTTCATGGCTTTACTTTCAGGGATGGTAGGATAGAACAGATGCCTGTTTAGCTCAACTCTTCTGAGTCATTTGTTGTAAATGAGTCAAATGTTCCCCTTACCAACTCTTGTCTTTCCATTATTTCTCTTACTTTGAGAATTTTTTTTTGCAAGCTGTCGTCTTTCCACAGGTGAGATGTTCACACCAAAGAAAGTTCAATGACAGGTTACGGAGTATATGGTTTTGACTAATGTTTAAAATTATATGTTCCAGGTTGAGAAAGTAAAATCTTAAGTCTTTTCATGGATTAATAGATTTAAAAATCTACTGGCAAATATTAAAGTAGAATAAGATCCAAATCATCTCTTGAAACCTTGAAACAATAATTATAATTGTTCCCTGGGTATGCAATTGACAATACAGTACAACTTCCAGAAATAATGATGCTTTTTTTTTTAAGGAAAAAAAAAAAAACACCCCAGGTTGTCATGGAAACAGAAATAGAGTAATAAAAAACTTTTTATATATTTTAATTTAAAAAAGAGCAGTTTCATGTCAGAAACATATGAGCATGAACTTTAGTTTCAGATGTCCAAAATTACAAAAGGAATATTTATAAAAAGATAAAGAAGCACTATTGTAGTATTCCTATAATACAGAGAATGTTACAGTTTAAGTTGTACAAGTATTCTCGGCTTAATTCCAATTTATCTCATTTATCCCTCGGTTTATAATTTTCTGAAAAACAAGTTATTTTTTTCCTGAAAACTTTCCATGCTATGACTCCAGGGGTCACTTATTTACATTTTGGAAAAAATCTTCGTAACATCTGTTTAAGGGCTTTGGCTTTTAGGAAAGCATGAAATGGGGGAAGCACAAAATAATACACTTGGTCTAAAAAAATCATTTCTTTTTTATCTTCAGATCACTAATTAATAAGGAAAGTTGCAGGATTTATTCATAGAGCTCAACAAAGAAGATAATTTTGTAAAATAATTGAGCCTAAATGAAAAATATATATATTTGCATGAAACAGTGAGCTTTTCTCTAAAGATATTATACTCTTTTTAAACCACTCCCCAGAAATATGCGCTGTGTGTTCTAGCTTTTTCCCATTTTCCTAGTTTTGAGATAATATATTAATTCCCAGAGAATAAATGTGGAGAGACAGCTGTAGAGTCTCCATTTAATATTAGGTCATGTACTTACAGTAATACCTTAAAATTCTTATCTTTTAGTCCTCTGAGGACTCAAAGTTCATTCACATGTTTGAGCATCTTGACTCCTAAGTCATGTCCACATTTTCAACATAACCCAGGACAGTGGAGACATAGTTTTACCACAAGCTTAAGAAAATTGAGGAGACTCAGGTATTAAACCTAGTGTCTCTCAATTGCTGCTGTGGTCCTGCATTCACTGAACTCCACATAGTTCCTATCTCCTTTTAGAACCTTCTAGAAACAGAAGATTCAAACCCGTTGGTGGATATGACCTACTGACCTTCCCTAAAGGCCACCTACATTGTTACTGTTTTACAGTTGAGGAAGGAGGAAATAGCTGAGACCATTTACTCTGTCTATTGGCTTTATAACCAGAGGTCACTGCCAGGCCCATTGAGCAAGTTCAATTCTATGGGACTGGAGGTATAACTCCATGGTAGAGTGCTTGTTTAGTATGCAGAAGGCCCTGGATTCCATTCCCAGTACCGAAAAGAGAGAGACTGTGACAGGAACAGTGACACATACCTGTAATGGGATTACTCAGGAGACTGAGGCAGGAAGATTGAAAGTTTGAGGTCAGCCTCAGCAACCTTAGAGAGACCCTCAGCAACTTAGTGACTCCCTGTCTCAATAATAATAATAACAACAACTTAGAAAAGAGAGAGTTCAAGCCCATTACCTCCTGATAGCAGTCTGCTTTCTTAAACAATTTTCAATAAATTTAAATATTGACTCCAAATTCTGAATTCCATATTTGTTCGGGATTATAATCAACTCTATGCTTCATATGTAGAATGTCAATTCACTGTGTCCAATTGCTTGGTGAACTCCTGGCAGAATCAGTTCCTAAGAATTCTGTAAGTGTGCATGAATCATCCTCAGGCCTCGGGTCATAGAAAGACCATCCAGGCAGAAGAATGACTACCCAGTCCAAGAGCTGGTGACACATGCAAGGGGTTATGTCTTTTGCAGCCTTGTCATATTTTAGGGGTAAGCACAAAGCATTATAGGAGCCTATAAAAGTGAAAGCTGACCCAGAATGGAAGGGTTAGGAAAGGCCCAGTGGAATAAGCTTCCAAATTGAGATGTGGGAACTAATTATTTTGCTAGAGAAAGACCAGAAGGGAGATATTGAGGTAGGGAAAATCATATAGTCATGCAATAGCACAAAAGCCTAACCAGAAGATCAGTCACCTACCTATTGCTGTACAATATGCAAAAATGTATCACCCACAACGTCTTTCTTTGATTTGACTCTCCTATCTTTTCTGTAAGAAGCCTTACCTCCCTTCCTTCATAGATCAAATTTTTTTCCCTCTGCACCAAAAAAAAAAAGTCACCTGCTTGCCTTAAAAGCCATGTTTACACAACCAGCATGATTTCTTTTCATTGGTGATTTTTGGCCCTGGGGTTGTATTTCTTATACTCACAATGTTTTGAATGTGACATTTTAAACCTAACTTAACTCTTTTCTACTACCAAAGCTATATTAATCCAGTAAGGAGGCTTAACAGACAATCCAAGCAGACAGACCTGCAGATTCCCAGTGCCACAAAAAATGTGAATTGTTTTTCTTCTGCCTACAGGATTGAAGGTTATTGCAGAGTTTCAGATTTTTTATGAGCATTTACAATTGTGGATCTGATTGGGATCTGGGCTCACGTTAACTCATTTCAGATTGCTGAAATATTCATCTTTGAGTTAATAAAAATGATTATCAAATCAGAATTATGAATATCAAGCCATGGAGGAAAAGAACATTTTGGATATCTTAGAAGATACTCATAAAATTACTGTGGAAAACTAAGTAACAAACATGTAAGTGGGCCCAAATTACCTGGTTATACCCAGTAATAGAAAGGACATTGCACAATTCAGAGAAGGAAGAGCAGAACTTTTTGTATACATTTATCCTACTTCCTGGAAGAATCAGTGGTTTTAGAAATCATGAGGCCCATGCCCCACGCCCCAGCCCTAGAGATTTTGTACAAACCAAGGGTAGTTTTTTGATCTTGTAACATGTGCAAACTCATGCGTGTTGAAGTTTTGCAAGGAGTCTATATTTATTTCTCCCAGTGGGCCTTCTAATTTGAAAGTTAACAATGACAGTGATTATGCATGGACCTTTCCAGATCTCCCTGTTCACCCTCCTTCCAGCGACCATAGAAGCTCATGGCCCATATAAATTGAACCATGCCCCCCCTAGGTTGGGGCATTATTTTATTCAGTTTACTTGCTTTTTTTTTCAGTTGGTTAAAGTTAACTTCATACTTAGATTCTCCAAAGCATGAAAAGATACATATTCAAGAAGCAGAAAATGTGTTTAAAAACAAAGCAGAATTTTAATCATTTTTAACATCAATATAATATCTAAAGCTTACTGATTGATAAATGATGTTATAAAATATCAAAGTTAAACATAATTTTTATTATATTTGATTTGACTTTGTGATTTAAAGAATATTTTTCTTTGGCTCTTATCCACTTCCACTTTTGTTCAGTATCTTGCCATATAACATGCTTGTAAGTCCTGACTTCTGAAGAATACTTATTCCTGCAGTGGAATAACAAACACCAGGTTCACTCTTTCTAAATCATAAATCTATTGCCATATTTAAATCTTCTGTCATATCTATGTGAACATTTACAACATCAAAATCAAGTCTAACTGCACCATATTTTCTCCACATTCAAGAAGAAAAAAAAAATTCTCCAACTAAAAATGGAAACATGTGACTCTTCTATTTGAGTTATAAACATCAGGACTCTATTGGTGGGAAAATGGGAATGAGTTCCTTTCCTAATTCATCTGAGGCAGGAGCTCCAACTTCTTCCAGGAGGAGAATAGAATCTGAAGAGGGAAGGTGGCTAATTCATTCTCCCATGTGGGAATTTAAGACACAGATTTTCTAAAAACTTTGAAGAATGAAGAACATGTGAATGTAGTACCTCTTCCTCTTTTATCATTTTTTTAAATTTTTGAACTTTGGTAATGGGGATTGAACCTAGGTGCACTCTACCACTAGCTACACCCATAGCCCTTTTTATTTTTTATTTTGAGGGTCTAGATCAGTTACTGAGGCTGGCCTCAAACTTGCAATCCTCCTGCCTCAACCTTCCTGGTAACTGAGATTACAGGTGTGTACCACCATGTCAGTTCACTTTTTAACAATTTTTTAAAAAATTATTTTGTAGTTGTAGATGGACAGAATGCCTTCATTTTATTTGTTTATTTTTATGTGGTGCTGAGGATTGAACCCAGTGCCTCACGCATACTAGGCAAGCACTCTGCCACAGAGCTACAGCCCCAGCCCACTTTTTAAACAATGCTGGTAAATGGTTTTCATAGATTTCATACCAGCCTTCAGTTATATAGGTTAAATGACAGGATTAGATCAATCAGAACTTTGCAGAAGCAGCTAAAAGCACGGGCAGTCTGCCAGCAAGAGTGAAAGCTAATTAACTCACTTTTTATTTCTTAACTTTTGCTATTTACCAGACCAATAAAACACATAGGTGGGAGGCTCAGAGTTGGAAAACAGACTCTACTGCTCTGAGAAAAGATCAAGAACTGCTTCCTTTATGAGGTATATTAATAATTGTGAAGATATTAATTATTTTTTTTTTCATTAGGCAGGTGATGGATAATAATTATTATTGTGCAAAATCTTAGAAAACTAAGCAGATTCCTACATCTGTGAGCAGAAAACACATCTGTGTACACACACCCTGCAAAAAGTACATGTCCCTGATGCATATAAGAAGGCAAAGCGGCTACAGACTCAGAGAAACATAGATCATACAGAAGTGTCCTGTTCAATGAATGTCACTCTGAGATGTAATATGCCATAGAGGCAAAGACATGCAAAACAAGTGGCAGTGTTCAGCCTCAATCTACAATTGTAAAGATGCCAAGGAAGGCCTCAGAGCTTGAGTAAGTTAGTAACATGATTATCATAGAGACCATAATGAAAGAAAGTTCAAGATATGCAAAAGCTTACTGGTGATGATACTACACATTTGTATTAACTTTATAAGACTTTAGTGCCAATCCTCTTACAGTCTCAAGTGGCATGTACTCTAGGATGACCACCACATTGACATTGACATTGACATTGACACAATACACCACTACATCTTTTTCCAAACCTCTTATATCAATCATGTCTCCTAATTCAAACTTTCTACAATATCAAGCTGTGTCAAACAATATCTTTTGTTTTCAAAACTTAATATCTGACATTAGAGAAATTTTTTTGGTAATAGAATAAAAATAAGATATTAAAATTATGTATTTTTTCATATCTTATCTGCTTTGCCTATAAAAAAAATATAAGGTGGTTACTTTGTTATCAATTTTATTCTCAGTTTTTAAAATGTGGGGGAAACAAGCCAGGCGTGGTGACATACGTCTGTAGTCCCAGTGATGCCGGAGGCTGAGACAGGAATATCACAAGTTCAAGACCATCCTCAGCAGCTTAGTGAGGCTTCAAGCAATTTAGTAAGACCCTGTCTCAAAATTAAAAAAAAAAAAAAATTAAAAAGGACTGGGGATGGAGTTCAGTGGTAAAGTGCCTCTGGGTTCAACCCCCAATATATTAAAAAAAAGTAGGGAAATAAGAATTTATTTTAATAGCATTTCTCTGCCAAGCTCAGAACACTTTAGATCACACACATTAGTCATTTGAGTCATCTCCATCTTAAACCCTGACCACTATTATTGTCAGATCAGCAAAGTGAAGAGAAATATTTACCCCAAGCCATTTCCTGTTTCATTGTTCATTGCCAAAGGCCACCTTCTGGCCACTGGCTATTTGATGAGGAGGGAGAAACCCACCAACAGTGCACCTTCTCTGTGTCTGTCTTGGAATATGAACACTCCAGCCCTGGCGGAGGAGGAGTGGCCAGCTGACAAATGTAGACTCTCTTCTGTTGAAAGCAACACCAAGAGGAAGAAGGTCACCACTCCGATTGGCTCCCCTCTCAGGCAACAGGTACTTGGCCATCTTCCAGCTTTTATGATTTTTGTAAGAAATGTGTAGGATTCCACTTTCACTAGCATAATGATGGTTTTATCTTCAAACTACCAAATGAGCTTCTCTGTAACCCTAGTAGAAAAAAAATACATTTGTATTTTTAGAGAAAATATTTAATCAAAAACTATCTTAAAATCCAAGAACTAGAATGGACCTCAACAAGGCTTAAGGACAAACCACAGATTTTTTTTTTTTTTTAATTTCTAAGCTTGAAGAATCCTCAGGATCTTTTAAACAGTCTTTTTTTGTTTTTGTTTTTACAGTGTTGAGGATCAAATCCGTGGCCTCATGCATGCTAGGCAAGCACTCTGTTACTGAGCCTTGGCCCCTATTTCAATTTCTACCTCTTTTAGTCTGTTTTCTATAAAATTATATTATATTGTCATCTATGTATTTGAAAACAAACTTAGCCTTTTCTTCTTAGGTCAAAACAGCTGCAATTAGCTCAATGTCCAATTCCAATATTCAAATTACCTTGCCATTTTTTTGTAGAATCCTTTCAAGTTTTTAAATATAACTCACAAAACCTGAAAGTTAGTGCTAGAATCTAGTTGGCACAGTGGTGCATGCTTATAATCCCAGCAAGTTGGGAAGCCAAGGCAGAAGAGAAGGATCACAAGTTTAAGGCCAGACTCAGTAATTTAGTAAGGCCCTAAACAACTTAGTAAGACCCTGCCTCAAAATAAAAAATAAACAGAGCTGGGGATGTTGCTCAGTGGTAGAACACTGAAATTTAATATATTGCATAAAATTATATCCAGACTGTGTTTAAGGCGTACATGAAACATAAATGAATTTTGAATTTAGAACTTGATTCTCATAACCAAGATATCTCCTTGTGTATATGCAAATATCCTAAAATACAAAACAAACCAACAAAACTCTGAAATCCAAAATACTTCTAGTCCCAAGCATTTCAGGTAACATTCAACTTAGGTGGTATTCATAAAACAGACTGTCTTAGCAATATTCAGTTCTTATACTCATCACTGAGTTAGGGAGGAATTTCAAATTTTAGATCTCAAAATTAAATAATTCATTTCATAATTTTAAGCTGCAGAGGGTATACTATTTTCCTAGGATCAATTTTCTGTTGACCATGGCTGCACCATGGAATAGAACTGAAAGTTATTGAAAAAGCAAAGGGATTCACAGTGAGATGTGGATGCAGGGTGGCCCCTTTGTCTGCGCGGCCCACCTGTGTAGACCCTCCTTGCTATTATGGGGAAAGTAAACAGTCCTATTGATTCCCAGGGTCTGTCAGCTCTATGTGAACACACCTACGGGCTCTTCCTTCCAATAGACGTAATGCTAATGAGGACAGATTATTATTGAGGGCTATCCACAGATGCATCAATATTGAAAATTTACCCAATGATAAATTATCAGTCTTATCCCAGCTTGGGTTGTTCACCATGGGGAAAAAGGTAATTCAAAATGGTCTTAAAGGGATCATCCATATCATTGATGGCTAAAGGTACAGAGACCCTTTAGGATTAAGACCTCAGAAAGAAACAAGTAGTGACTGAAGTTGTCATTATAGTCAGCACCTTCAGTTTAAAAAAAAACAAGATCTACTCAGGACTTCTTGAAGACTATGTTCATCTTTGGGCTCATAAGAGGAAATATATATGCACTGTGACTGCTTATTGACCGAGGTGTGTACATTATATTTAATATGGGAGAAAGTTATTGGCTGCAAAAAAATCATATAAATTTGCAAGACTGGAGCTTAAAATAAAAGATTTCAGATGTCCCTCTTGAAGAAAAATTTATTAAGAATGAGAAATGAATTTCTCCAGCAATTACTAATTCTAAGACAGATATTGTTAGTGACACTTTCAGAAGTGTGCTCCACATCACTGCCATTTGTCCAGGTTTTGCAACGCCATCGGGTGTTTTTAACTGCCAGGTCAACAACATTGTGGGAGAAAAATCACACATAAATTGTGAAGACCCGCAACCCTGAGTACACCTGGCTGGGTGTCATTTTCTTGTAACATTCTGTTGTTCTCACTTCTTAGGAATAGTTAAAATATTCTTTATGAAACCTGCTGCCTATAGATCCTTAAAAATGAGGATGAGGAGACATGGAGAATGATTTTACTAATTGAAATAAGTCAGGCACAGGAAGATAAAATACTTCATGTTTTCACTCACATGGATGTTTAAAAAGTCCTTCTCAGTTATGTTTATGTATTTAGGTCTCTGTGCTGAGAATGAGACCTAGGGTCTCATGCACTCTTAGCAAGTCCTCTACCACTGAGGTACGTTCCCAGCTCTTAAGTTGATCTCATAGAAGTCCAGAGCAGAATAGCGATTACCAGAGGCTAGGAAGGGTGTGAAGAAGGATGGAGAGAGGATGTTCAATGAGCAGAGAGGTACAGTTGAAGGAAAAGAACAACTCCCAATATACACTAGGGTAACTATGGTTGATAACAATTATATATTTCAAAATAGCTAGTAAGGAAGACTATGAATGTTCCAATCACAAAGAAATGATCCATGTGACATGCCAGTTACCCTGATCTGATGGATGCACATTGAATACACGTTTTGAAATACCACAGTGTGCCCCATAGATATGTACAATTGCTATAAATTAATTTTTTCAAAATATTTTAAAAATGATGATGAGAAGGGTTGAAGATGAGAGAGAAGGAGGAGAAGCTTTCAAAACAATGTAAAGTCAAGCACCAAGGAGGAAGAACAAAGAACTGGAAGGGCCATCAGAGATGATGCCCACCCACATTATTCACTTGTCTCCAAAACAAAACTAAAACTTTTATGCAATGAATCAATAACTCATAAACCCAGAAAACATTGTTCATGACTACATAATAAGCATGTTTCAGTGTTTCCAATTAAAAAAAAATATTGTACTAATTTCCTACTACACCCTGCACCAGAAGAGAACTTGGAATCTGACCCTTGATGGACTTTGAATTTAACCTGGTTTATATGTTCCCCATGCCCATCATGCCACAGGGAGGAAGGTAAATCTGTTATTAAATACCCTCTCCTCCAGGACTTCCTGTCTGGAAGTCCAAGCTGTGCTATGTGTCACAAACTGCAGTGTGGAGTTTGTTTGTTTGGGTTTTTTTTTTTTTTCTTTTTTATATTGGAGGCCCAGTGAAGACGGAAGTGTTAATTTGAACAGTGACTATCTTTTTTTCTTAGCAAGTTATGTTAGTTTACTGTACTTAGTTCACTTAAGTCCGGAGTCCAATTTAGGAGGTTTTTTTGGTTTTGTTTTTGTTTTTTTACAAAATGGAATAAGTTATAAGTAGCAATTGCCAGTAATCTTCCCTTTGATAAATATTCATTCTAAATATGTGGGCATGATATGGCAATTCTGAAAATGACATTAGCTTCAAATCAAATATCATTCCATGACTGAGGACAAAGGAAAGATGTTTTTCATAAATTTCAGATTATCACTTGACCACTTATGATAGCAGAAGAACGTGTGGAAGGATTCTCTGCTTCCCCAGCAAAACCGGGTATCCAGGTTTGGCATGGTCTTCAATTTTTCATGAACCCTTTTTTTTTTGTTTTTTTTTAATTCAAAAGTTTCAACCTCTACAAATTTCTTGGCCCATCTTTTAGGCTTTGTTAAGTTTCCTGGTGTATTGTCTTAAGAATCTTTTCTTCCTTAGCAATTCAGGATGTGTCTGGGGACACAGCACATGTCAGCATGATAAGAAAGGAAAAGACATTCATGTGTAGCTGCTACAGGAATTTAACAAAAGCAAGGATAATTTAATGATAAAAAGCAGCAGCAGCTGGGACTCAATAGGATGCAATTACAATCGAAAAGTCCAGACAGGATGCCCATAATTACAGCTGTCCATGTGTCACCTTGATCTGGAACAAGGTGAGCAGCACCTTTCACAGAGATTGGCCAGTCACTGGGGATATGTGGGCATGCCCATCATTCAGGCTGATAATCTTCAGTTTAGTCTAATGCTCACCAAACACTGTATTTGCTGATTTTAAAAATCCCTATTTGTTCCTATTATCCAATGAAGAGGAAAAAGATTTTTCTCTCAAAATTTGTTTTGTTAGTCTAAGCCTGTTTGCAGATTAATTCTGGAAATCTCTTTCTGTGTTCCTTGTCTTTCTTTTTTTTTTTTTATCCTGGGTCTAATTTGCTAGTAAATTTTTTTTTCCACCATTCAGATTATAGATCAAAGATAGAGCACAGGGCTTTCTTTGAAGAGTATGGTCTCCAGGGATAGCAACCTTGGTGAGACTTCCCTTAAAGATGATTTGTGAGCCCTAAAGAAACAGTCTATGTAAAATGCTTGGTTTTCAGATATTACTATTGTGGTTTTCATTGCATTTTCTTAACTTGACTGCATGTCCAATGATATCTGACCCTTGGTAGCTGTGGTCACAGGGGCTACTTATAACAACTGGGGAGGCAGGTATCTTATATAGACTGAGGAAAAGAGGTCAATTAAATCAGTGGATGCTTCCGCTGATACGGTTTCCCTTTCCTAAAACCAAAGAGACTTTCCACTGGAGACTCACCTCTTCCCCGAGCCCTGGTGGATGCAAACAAGGCCAGAGAGGTAGGGACATGTACAGGGCTACAGAGGAACCCCAGGAGAGACCTGCACGCTGGAGAGGAAGAAAACTTTGTTCCCAGGCATATCCTGGGATGCCAAGTTGCAGCCTGGAATTTTTACAGCTGAGTTTTAAACCTCTGACAATGAGAGTTTATAATGGAAATGCTGCCAGACCTTTAACTATAGCGACGCCACTATAATATTTATAAGTACCTTATACTCTTTCCAAACACATGTGCTCATTACTTATGTCTCTGCTTCTGCCTCACTTCTGGGGGAAACTCTCTGTATAAACAAAACAGATTGGCTTGCTTATACTTTCAAACTCTAATTGCTCTCCATCTCTATTTGTCAGAAGAAAGCCAGCCCCGGGGCCAAGCAATGAAGCCTGTCCCACAACACAGTGCCCAGCAATATGCAGACTTCCCTTTACACTTTTTTTTTTGCTGTGGGAGCTAGTCATTCGGCACATCTTTCAGTGTTTGCTTCTAATTCTTTCTTTCAATTATGTACCTGAGTGGGGGGCTGGCTGGCGGGCTGGAGACAACCCATGAACCCACCAGGTCTGACAGGTTCTGACCATTAAGTAAACAGGGGTTCAGGCGCTGCACATCAGTGAAAGGCCACTCAGAGTGCTGACAGCTTATCTGGTCCAACGTAAGCAGGATTCCAGGGAAACTGATTGCTTAATAGTGATGAGGAATGACAAGGATTTCCTAACCCTCCTATGCGAACCTCACAGCAATTGTATGTCTGCCTCCAAAGTCATGCTGAGCTGCTGAGCTGTGAGATGCAGGCATGACCTGCAGTTGAGAAGGAGAAGAACAAAAGGAAACCCATCCTCACCGTGACTCAGGCCACCGGACATCCACCTCTGCGGCACAACATGCAGGGGCAGCCTTGTGCAAAGAGGGCTTCCATCTCTCACTTAGGCTATGGCCACCTAGAGTATACGACCCTCAGAATATTGGAATGGGTTTAAATACAGATTATCCTGTGGTCTTAAGACCTAAGATGCTTGGCCAGAAAGGAATCAGGAATGAGACGTGAAGGTTTGTAGACAATAATTTCATTGCTAGATTTCAAAATCATCAGAGAAGGCAAGTTAGGGTTACGTCATTAATCAGCTAACCAGATCCCTTAGCACCCAGGGACACAATCTTTGGGTGGACAAGGTTGGCTCTGGGAACATACCTGTGCAAACTCGTGCTATGCCCAGCATGGGGCAAGATGACACATTCACACTGTGCCGTACTTCATGACGACAGTTAACATTTGCCCACCAAATGCTATCACTAAAAGTCAGAGGGGGAAATCCCAATGCTGATGGTTCTCATGATAATCCACAGCCACGTGGAATTTATAAGAATACAGACTAATTACCTTATGCAACAGTTTGTTCTAAGGTAAGATATTCAAGAAGATGGCATGCAGTGAAATGGCTCATTAAAATCTCTAGGCCTGGAAGTTCAGCTCGGTGATAGAGCACCAGCCCAGCATGCACGGAAACATGGAAGAATGGAAGACACCAGCCAGTTCTCTGGTGACAAGAAGTGAAATTTTGAGAAAGGTGGGTGAAGGAAGAGACTGCATCATGCCATGTACAGTCTGAAGATACTTGATCCTTGAAGTAAAGTAACAGGACTTTGGTGACCAGCCAGCAAGAAGCTGCCACTACAGTTGAATTCCCATCTGCTTGCAGATGATAAATACAGCAGGTCACTCACCAGGGATATCTACAAGTTGACACTTCGGACAAGCAAGATAACTATGGTCCTGCTATCAAACCAGGAAAAAAAAATTGCATCAAGGGATGATTAGACCATGAATATCAATATCACATTAGTGTTTTCAGAAAAGTCACTGGGCTGACACTTCAGGATGAGGCTATTAGAGAGATTACTCTACAACAATGTCACTTACTCATCACTGCTCACAGAACCACGTGCTCATGAATCCACTTTGTATCACTGCTTTTTTTTTTTTTTTTCCTCCTAAATATCTGGCATTGAACTAAATCAGCTATTAGCAATTTTTAGAACTGGTATATTGAGACCTTTAATGAGAACAAAATGTGCTTTTGCCACTGTGAAGGAAAAGTGATAGCACAGTAATACCATTCAGAGGCTTCTAAAGAAAATGCAATACAAGGACAACACATAAAGATGTCTGGCCACAAGGAAAAATCATGTCAAAAGAACCACATGGAGAGAGTATTGATTTCTTCTCTGTCTGTACTTAGACAACACAAAACTGTTGGAACTCGGGCAGTTACTCACCCTCCTGGAATTGCCTGAAACCTCACCAGGTGAAGTCTCATCTCTAGATATTTTGGGGGGGGTGGGGGTGGGGAGGGGATTGAACTCAGAGGCAGTCAGCCACTGAGCCACATCCCCAGTCCAATCTTGTATTTATTTAGAGATAGGGTCTCACTGAATTGCTTATTGCCTTGCTTTTGCTAAGGCTGGCTTTGAACTCCCAATCCTCCTGCCTCAGCCTCCAGAGCTGCTGGGATTACAGGCATGGACCATTGAGCCCAGTTCATCTCCAGATTTTAGAACTGATGACACCAAGTTAAGGAGGGACTGTGGGGTCTGTGGACACTCATGTCTGCTTGGAGCACCGTCATTGGGGTGTTTGTAGGAGCAGGGCTCTGCCACGGATGTGGTAGCTGTGTTTGCTACTTGAGCCTCTACACCTGCCCTGGGACAGAGCTGTCCCTGCAGTCCTCACAAAGTCTAATTTAAGCACCATGTTTTGCAAAGAGTCTATATTTGAGTAGTTGATTCCAGATAACCCTTGAAAACAGGAAGCAAATGCTATAATTTTAAAGAACTATTTGGCAATCAACCCATGAAAAATAACAATCCTAGATTTTTAAGTGTAGGGGGGATAAAAACCTCAGTAATTTAATGTGTAAACATTTCATTCTTCTTCCTCTAGTTTGCCAGCATTTACTGTGGCAGACATAGGGAAAAGATTAAAGATTTAAAGTTACCTATGCAAATAAATAATTGAAAGATTTCATTGTGCTTTTTCTCAAGAGAAAGGGGACGCAATGAAAAAATCATTTTATTCCAGTAGTAACACATTTTTAATGAAGGAAAAGGAAAAGGATCACTTAGCAAAGGAAGAATCTAAAGCTAATGTAAGCATCATGGTGAATGTGAAAGAAAAAACCTTAAAATAATAGAGCTTTATTCTTTTTTCCATGAAATGTTGCCATACATTTTGTAACAAAGTAATGAAATGCAGGGGCTCTGTTTACAGAGAACCTGATGTCCCACTGAGGGAGACTTCTGAATTAGACAGGAATGCCTCTTCCCCAGGAAGAAGCTTACCCCCTGCAGGGCCAGCCCTGCTCAACAGTGTCACCCAATATAGCAGCTCAGATTCACTCAAAGGAGTGAAGTTTAATAGTAAAGCAATTCTGAGTTCAGTATCTGTGGTATCTCTCTCTCTCTCTCTTCTCTCTCTCTCTCTCTTACACACACACACACACACACACACACACACTTGACATAAGCTCTGTTCATACCTGATCTCAACAAGTAATCTAGGTATGACCTGATCTCTGTGGAGTAGTGGAGATCTGGCACACCTGTGTGAGTCAGTTTTCTAGCACTGCGACAAAATACCTGAAATAATTAATTGGAATGAAAAAAGTTTCGTTTGGTTCGCAGTTTTGAAGGTTTTGGTCCATGATCATTGGTGGCCTGTTGCTTCAGGGACTGTGGTGAGGTAGAGCATCATGGTGGGAACACAGGGTAAAGGGAGATGTTCACCTCATGGGTGCTGGGAGATAAAAATGAGAGAAAAGAGGGGCTGTGGTATCAACATCCCCTCTAAGGGCACACCCCCAATGACCTAGCTTCCTCCCGCCAAGCCCCACCTCCTAAAGACTCCACTACCTCCTAGTAGTGATACAGGCTGGGAACCAAGCCTTTGGGGTCTTTGGGGAACACTTCAGATTCAAACTAAAGCACATGCCTATGAAGCTCTTGGCCTTCCAATAACATAAACGATGTGTGTTTCTTCCTCCAGCATAAGGTTCTCACACCCAGAATAAAATCTGATGTGCCTCACTGGTAGTCAGCCCTCCCCATCCTCAACCTACCCCGGACCCGGTGTCATAGTCCACGTCAGAAAGCAGGCAGAATTTGCTGAGTCACTCCTGGAGGAAGAGTGCTGTTCTCTCCTGTTAATTCTGGGACCCACAGATCTGAGATCTCCCTGTGGAATTATATTAGATCTAATACAATTCTAATCTGGGGGATGAAGTGTCCATTAAAACAGAAAATTTGTGAACCCTGAGTGCTATAGCCCCCCCCCTTTTCTAAATATATCTGGTAATATAATTAGCACAGAATGAAAACATTTCCACTGGACTTTTAGCTCATTAGGCTCCCTCTGTTGATTCAATGACATGTTTCAATTCAGTGGTCAGATTTCAGCCTCTGAGAAGCATGCTGAAATGGATAAACCTCATTGAAAATGCATCTTCAGCTGGTTGTGGTGATGCCTGCCTGTAACCCCAACTGCTCAGGAGGCTGAGACAGGAGGATCATGAATTCAAAGCCAGGCTCAGCAATGGTGAGGCACTAAGCAACTCAGCGAGACCCTGTCTCTAAATGAAAAATACAAGCTGGGGATGTGGCTCAGTGGTTGAGTAGCCCTAAATTCAATCCCTGTTACCCAATAAATAAATAAAGCCAGACAAAAAAAAATCACATCTTCCTCCCTGTAAAGTGTGTATCATCATTCTGTCACTATAAGAAAATACCTGAGATAAGTAACTTATAAAGGGAGATGACTTAATTTGGCTTACAGGATTGGAGATTCTGGTCCATGATCAATTGGCCTCCTTGTTCTGGGACTGTGGTGAGCGGCACATCATAGCGGGAACATGTGGCAGAGCAAAACTACTTACTTGGTGGCCAAGAAGAAAAAGAGAAAGAGAAAGGGGCTAGAGTCTCAAAATTCCCTTGAGGGGCATGTCCACAATAGCCTAAAGACCAGCCATTGGGCCCCTTCTGTTAAGGAATTCACCCGCTCCCAATAGTGCCACCCATTTGACTTAGCACATGGGCCTTTGGGGTACATTCACCATACAAACCATAGCATAGTCATCACTCAGTATCTATGGAGGATTGGTTGCAGGACCTCTTGAGAATACCAAAATCCACAGATGCTCAAATCCTTTGTATGAAATGAGGTAGTATTTGCATATGATCTATGCACATACACTTCAAATCATCTCTAGATTACTTACAATGCCCAATACAATGTAAATGTTATGAAAATACCTGATCCATTGAGTTGTTTGGGGAATACTGACAAGGAAAATGTTCACATTCAGTATGGATGCACATTTAAAAAATACATATTTTTGACCTTGAGGATATGGAGGGCCACTCTATTTAAAAAAGTTTCACTCTCATATTTCACCCTCATTTTTCCCACAGACTTATTCTTTTCAGCCAGCAACAGATCTAAGGCTCTTCAGTTGGGCATGTGGCTGCAGAAAGAAACAGTCTGAAAACAGCTCTCTTAAACAAATAAACAACTCAGTGCTTGAACTTTATGTGCCTAATCTCTGCCACCATTAATCACATTCAAAGTTTGTCTTTGAGAGGCTGCAATGAAGGAGGAGGAGGTGGTAAGAAAGGAAGGAAAATAAACTCCTGAGCCCAATCAAATCCTGGACACACAGAAGATGGAAACCTACTTCACCTGTCAAAAGGACCTCAGGAAGCTGGTGAGAGGTGCCCCAGGTGGGTGTGATAGGATGACTGATGGAAATCAGAGGAGTTAGGAAATAATTCAGGAGCCTAACACTGGGTGTCACTTCCGCACGTGACAATAAACCTCATCTGAATTTCAGTAGAGCACCTACCAAGGGGCCCAAGTTGTCTCACCCACACATTTACGTCTATTGTTTAAGAAAAGAAAAAATAAAATAAAATAAAAAAGAAGCACACAATAAAACTGTATCACAAAGAGCTGCAAATATAAGTGTCACGGATGCTAGAAAAGAACAAGATGAAATGAAACAAAGCTACCTGTGTGCACCCCGTCCCTGCCTCATATTGCATCTGGCTTCCAGTCTGTGTCGCCCCCGTTGAGAGGAGTGACATTGTACAGTTATCTCCCGCAGCTGGATGTGGAACAGGAAGTAAACAAAAATCTGTTAGTTTTTTACCTGTTCTTTGCAATCATTTCCTTCCTTTCCATTTTTTCAAAACTCCTGCCTGACTCCCTTTCACGTCTTAAATAACCTCATCATCATTTTCACATTTACAAATGAAACATTCTGTTCCCAAGAAATCTAAGTAAGTGTGAGGTCATGAGGTTGCCCAGGGCCATCTTCCATATTGCAGTGATGAGAGACCGTCCCGTGGGGAGTCAGGCTGGCATCATTGTGTATTTTTTTGTATATCCTGCTCATGACACTGAATGTTTCTGATTTATAGCAGTTAGTAAAACAATGGGATGTTCTCTTTTTTGCCTTTTGTTGTTGTTAAAAAATAAAAAAACTACTGATTGCTTTCTGGCTAAAATTTGTCTTGCTGGGTGTCAAAAGAACACTATTCAAATGATGAAAGCCAGCTGGGTCATCGCATGTTTGATGTGGCAATAAGATCTTCATGCCGAGGGCTAACGTCAGCCAAGGGGTCACCACCAATTTGTGGATATCCTCAACTTAATCAAAGATGTGTCTGCCAGCTCAAATACTTTCCAGAATCTGACCCATTGTTAGGCAGAAGAACAAGAAAACAGTCATCTAAACAAATGTCTTGTTGCTAGACACTTGATGTAGACATGCATCCTGAACCCTAATGACAAAATCAACTTTAAGAATTGGTTGTGTGCTTTACTTTAATAGTCTCTTCTCCAAGGAAAAAGAGCAACTGAGAGTCATTATCTGGACAGATATTACTTCAAGTTTTATCCTTCAGCTCAATAGAATCTTGGGTGTATATTTTCCTGGGAAGATTTGTATATGGACCCCAGAACAGAGAAACAAGCAAAGGTGAACTGAACAACTGACAGATCAAGGTCTACTGTTACATAATACATCCCTCCGAGTTAGAGCAACTTTGTTGCCTAGAATAAGCACCACCACCACCACACATTTACAAAAAGACTTTGATGAGGAGAAAATCACAACGTTCTAAGATAATTTTGATTGTTTTTCATAATGTTCCAGTGTATTTTTCTCATGTAAATCCACATTGAAATCCTAGCTAAGCCACATTTTTTTTTCTCAAGTAACACTACATTGAAATCCTCACCAAGGAATCCTTAGACGGGTCGAGGGCACAAGCCCAGGGAGGAGGATCAGGACACATCACACGTGCACTTATCAAAAGACAACTATCTACTCCAGAGAGCGTAATTGTGTTTTTCTCTCATGTGCCTTTGATGTGAATGAAATGTAAACCCAATGGCCCCAGCTGTTGGAGTATTGTATAGACACCCAAAGGGCCACGGGACTTTATATAATCTTAGTTTGACTCCTTGGGATGTGAATGAAAGTAACTTCTCTATGATGTCATTTCCATAACAGCTAACAGCAACTAGTATGTAGATAATGTTCTATGAGCACAAACCTAGCAATGAAATGCACTTTCATTTATGCACATGGAAAACCTCAGCTGTCATGCATAGATAGAATTTCAAGATCAAAATTAAGCAATAGGCTATAAGATGCAAAAGAAAAGGCAAAAAAAAAGCTGAGCAAGATGTAAGGAAGGGAAGGGAATGGGGTGTATGTTGACTGAATGAGTATGTATTTACTTATTGGATCATACCACACTGTTTTTCCTAAGTGTGCATTGAAGAGTTGGATAGGAATGTATATAAAATGGGATCATTTTGTAGCTTAAAAAAAAAAAAAACTCACTGAAACTGTACTTGCTCAAGGTTTCTGGATAATCATTCAAATCATTCAAATTTCTAATTTTAATTTTAGCTATAATAAAATGCATTACCAAAAAATAAAGGCATTACACAATTGGGTTTTAAATCAAATTAAAACAAAATCCATCAAAATGTGATAAAAGCTATCTATGGATTACATAAAGTGTAATATTTTATAGTATAGTTTCTAATCATACCCTAAGTAATTCAGCTCCAAA
Organism: Marmota monax; assembly: GCF_021218885.2. Taxonomy (NCBI): domain Eukaryota; kingdom Metazoa; phylum Chordata; class Mammalia; order Rodentia; family Sciuridae; genus Marmota; species Marmota monax. Next base: position 3,418,733 of record NW_026695198.1, on the reverse strand, counting down.
CATCATTTCTCCTTATGTAATTTAAAAAAATATAATTGTGATATATTCATATAATCAGATATAAAGTTCCCACCAGATATTAAAATCATAGTTTCTGAAAATATAGATTATGGATCCATGATTTAGACAAATTACAATGAATTCTCAATCTCTTTTAATTGTATAAAAATTGTTGTGCCTGTATTAAAAATGTGGGGTGAATTTTTCTCCAGAGAAAGGCTAGTTTTTTTCTTATTATCAAAGAGTTATCTGCTTTTAAAACACAGTAAAAGCCCCAAACCCTTTCCTTTTAGTATAACCATTCCAGTACACATAATATCTTTGTTCTCTGTTCACTTATTATTCAACTAATATTTATGAAGTGTCTATGTGGAATCCAATGATTGATAAGACAGAAATAGCCCCTGCCTTTGGGGTTCCTTGGGATAAGTTGGGGAAAGCAGATGGAAAGGAAAAAGTTCAATTTGCTAAGTGTCTCAGACTATGGAAAGGTTCCTGAACGAGATTTGAATGTATGATGGGTTCAGACTACTACAGCTATTATTCATAATGATCCATACATTATTCTATCTTCAGCCTCCTTGGGTTGGCTCCTGGATCCTTTAGACACAACTCCTGGACACGCTGGGAATGTTCATGATTTCTTGAGTGATGAGATGTTCAGATGTCCTGGTTGTATCTTGTAACCTTCCCTGCCCCTGATCTCTTTTACCATTGTGGTTGATTACATGGTTCAATAAGGAGATGTAGGCAAAGCATCTGGCACTTCATATGCCCTGTATCATTGAACTTAAAGGCCATAGATTGCAAAATGCCCCTCAGTTTCCACCACCTCACAATGGCATTAGACTGAAGACCCAGGGGCTAGGAGACAGCTCTGTGGTAGAGCACTTGCCTAGCAGGTGAGATGCCTTGGGTTCAATCCCCAGCACACCACACACACACACACACACACACACTCCCTAGAATAAAAGTCAAGCCATGCCCAGCCTGTCTATCCTGTGTGGCAGCCCCTGCACACCCACCTGTTCCCCTTTTGCCTTGCTGACTCCTTTCTGCTTTCTGTTTGTAACTTTAGTCTTCTACCAGGTTCTTCCCTTTGTGGAAGCATTCCCCATCAGGGTCACTCCTCTCATTGTTCAGAGTTCATTTTAAGTAACTCTCCCTCGAAAAGAAAAGAAAAGACTTCTTTTTCTCTTCTCCTTATGTGAACCTCTTGACCCATGATATGGGAGGTGTTTGCTTTTTAACCCGAGTTACCAGATAATTTCTTCCCGTATTCACCTAAATATAAGGTTCTGACTATCTTGAACTTGAAGATGAAAAAAGTCAAACTTCACATAATTGGCCATTGCAAAGTGCTATGTGCAAGTGTCCTAAAGCCCTTTCATGAAAGGCACCATCCGCTGTATCAATGAAATACCCATTTTTAGCATGACATTGGAAATGTCAGAAACCAAGTTCATTTCTTCCCAAATTTAGGAAATAACATTGAGCCATTTTTTAAAAAAACAGTAATGAAAACAGTTATAAGATGTTCCTATGGAAACTGATCTAGGATATCAAAAATGGTCACAAAGATTGCAGGCTCTTAAATTATATGTCACAGAAATACTGATTTGTCTACTTTTTAGCTACAGGTCGAGGGTAAATTACTTAGTCTGGCTGGACATCAGTTTTCTCTGCTAAAAACTGGACATAACAACAGTTCCTGTTTCAGAACATTGTTGGATGGAATAAATAAGACAACGGAGGGAAAACCATCAGAACAGTCCTTGTGTGACTTCTGCTTGCCATCAACTTACAGGGGCTAATTTACTCTCCTTTTTGAACATATGAAATTCAGCCATTTAAACTATTTTAATGTCCTTGTCCAGCATATTGTAATAGTATACCGACTGTCAGTTTGGATATAGAAGATGCAAAAAAAAAAAAAAAAGACCCAAATTAAATCTTTAGAAATGATAGCTATAATACCTGAGGTAACATATTTTCTATCATACATTTTATGTTTAATTTATATATTATAATATACATTATATTTGCATATATAATAGGTATGCTATATATATTATATATGTAATATGTATATATATAATATTTCATCCATATATCAGATGGAATTAATGGCAGAATATACATTGCTGAAGAAAATATTAATGAACCTGAAACTAGAAATAGAAATGACCCAAAAGAAAAACAAGAGGAAAAAAAAAACAGTTTTAAAATAAAGAAAAGAGTGTCATTGAACTATGTGACAACTTAAAAAAGCTAATCTCTGCATGACTGGATTTCCAAGAGAAGAGGATCGGGATAGAAATAAACATCTAAAGAAATAAGCTGAAATTTTTCCAGATATAATAAAAACTATAAACTTACATATAGATTCAAAAAACACAACAAACTTCAACCAAAAAGAATCATAAACTATATCAAGGAATATAATCATCAAATTGTTTAAAACCAGTGATAAAGAGAAAAACATTGAAAGCATCAGAGAAATAGAGCGAGAGAGATGTTTTATTGAGGGCCAAAGTGTGGTCAGATTTCTAGCTGGAAGCAGGTACAAGTAGGATGACATTGGATTAACAACTTTAAAATATTGAAACAGCAACAAAAATATGTCAACACAGAATTCTACGTTCAGGGAAAAAAATGTAAAGATGAAAATGAAATAAAGACTTTTTTAAGATGGACAAGAGCAAGTGAATTCATCACCAGGATATTTATACTATGAGAAATGATAAAAAAAAAAGTTTTAAGGCAATCGATTCATCAAGAGAACATGACAGCCCTAAATATTTATGGCCTAGTAAAAGAGCTTCAAAATACATGGAGTAGAAACTAACGAGACTGCAAGATGATTCATGAGAGAAAAAAACTAGTCAGCTAAACGTCTTTTTTCAAAGAGAAAGAGAGAGAGAGAATCTTTTTTTTTTTTTTTAAGATGGACACAACACAATGCCTTTATTTTTATGTGGTGCTGAGAATCGAACCTGGGTCCCGCCTGTGCTAGGCGAGCGCTCTACCACTGAGCCACAATCCCAGCCCCAACATTTTTGACACTAAAACCTTTTTTGTGAAAAACACTGTCGATAAAATAACAGATCAAGCCACAGACCAGAAGAAAATATGTTTAAAACACCTGTCTGATGAAGGACTGGTGTTCAAACTATACAAAAAAAAACTCTCGAAATTCCAAAATAAGTAAATGAACAACCCAGTTAAAAGTGGGCAAAAGAACTAAACATTTAAACAAAGAAGATATGCAGATGGCAAAAAAATGGAGAAAATATTCAACAACATTTAATTAGAGAAATAAAAATTTAAAAAATAGTCATATACTACTGCATACATGTTAAAATGGTTAAAATTCATTTAAGAAAAACGAGTACAAATTTTTGGTGGCAATGTGGAGCAACAAGCACTCCAGTTCATTACAGGAATGAAAATAATAAAAACACTTTGGAAGATGGTTTGGCAGTTTTTTTAATAAGACTCAATATAATCTCATATGATCCAGCAATTATGTACCTATGGAGTTGAAAACACTTCATACAGTCAGGGTAAGTGGCCTTAGACAAGCAAACAGAGAGGGCAGAATGTTTCACATGGCAAGGGACGAGAGTAGAGTCGGAGATGTCGATGTGAACTTATGCTTAATATAGATGTGGGTGGTTTCATATAAAAATATGTACACATATGCATATGAGAATGGGCCAGTAATATTCATATTTTCTTACTCTGTAACTGAGAGGGTTTAGAAGCAATGACATCTCAGTAGCAATGTGCACACTGGGCTAGCACTCAGATCTTGGTTTTGAATATTCTCTGATGGAAGGAAACTGAGTTCATCGGAGAAATGGCACGGGATGAGAAATAGGTATTATGAGCCAGGAGTATCTTCTGGTGTCAGAAAGTAAAGAATAAAAACAAGCAGACAGAAACCACCCTGAAATCATGGTGAGTAACAAAGGAATACAGGAACTGACTGAAAGAGCTCTTAATGGCAAATGCCAGAAAAAAATGTTAGCAAATAAATAAATAACTCATGCATGGTCCCATCATGATATAAATAAGTTATTGAATGTATAAATCAATAGAAGAAAATAGATAAATCTTTAATTCAGGAGAATTCCAAGTAATTGATATAGATCCTAACCCCTTAAGGATATGGAGCCTAACCCCACACCTTTTAAGGGTGGGGGTGGAGTATGTGTGTGACTTCGCAGTGGATGAACTTCACAAGCATTCCTGCAGCCAGGTGGTCCAGATCAACATCAGAAGTGATGTCACACTGATACTCTGTACCCTTGGTAGGCTGGAGGACATGGCAATGTGCCTCTGTGGTCTTCCTCCCAGAAATCCATAACACCAGCCATCATGAGAAAAACAGGACAAACTCCAACAGAGGGAAATTCTACAAAATATTGATAAGTATTCCTCACGAATGTCACTGTCACTGAAAACAAGGGAAATTTAAGAAACTGTCACAGTCAAGGGGTATAAAAAGTAAAGGTAATGAAGGATCCTGGGAGGGATGATGGAATGGATAAAGTACATAAAATTGATTAAATTTTAATGATGTATTGATCTTAGCTAATAAAGTATAATTATTGACTTTTAATTTTTTTAATTTGTTCCAATTAGTTATACATGACAATAGAATGCATTTTGACACCTCATGCATAAATGGAGCATAACTTCTCATTCTCTGGTTGTACATGATGTAGAGTTACACAGGTGATTTACTCATATACGCACATAGGGTAATAATGTCCAATTCATTCTACTATCATTCCTAACCCCATGACCCCTCCCCTCACTTCCCTCACCTCTGTTTAATCCAAAGTACTTCCATTAACCTCCCCTGTCCATCATTATGAATAGCATCCACATATCAAAAAAAAACATTCAGCCTTTGATTCTTCAGGATTGGCTTATTCTGCTTAGCATAATATTCTCTAGTTCATCTGTTTATCAGTAAATGCCATGATTTTTATTCTTCTTTAAGGCTGAATAATATTCCCTTATGTATGTGTGTGTGTGTGTGTGTGTGTGTATATATATATATATATATATATATATATATATATATATATCATGATATCTTTATCCATTTATCTGTTGAAGGGCACCTACATTGGTTCTATAGTTTAGCTATTGTGAATTGAGCTACTATAAACATTCATATGGCTGTGTCATTGTAGAATGCTGATTTCAATTCCTTTAGGTATAAACCTAGGAGTGGGATAACTGGGTCAAATGGTCATTCCATTTCAAATGTTATTGATTTATTTGTTGTGATGTGTGAACAAAAGGAAAGTTAGGTGCAGGGTATACAGAAGCCATCTGAGCAAACTTTGTCTCTTTTTATAAATTCACAACTATTCTAAAATTTAAAAAAAAAGTTTATTAAAAGAGTAAATAATTATTTTTAAAAGGATGCTGCATAGTGTATACTTATTATTATTTCTAAATCTATTTCTCTTACTATCAATGAGAATCTCAAGTGAAAGCTCGAACCTTTTAAAACTATGTAGCATCCTAATGAGCACCTGAGGGGCAGATACAGATTTTTGAGCAGACCACAACTTGGGCCGTTTTAGAGACCCTTACTTTGAAGATGAAAACACAATGCCATGCACACAAAATCAGATTCAGGGCCATTGAAGTATCTCATTTGCAACTGAAGGACCCTGAAGCCCTACTTGGGCTTCACAGTAATCCCCTCTGTGTCAACCTATATGACTATTTTTTTTACTCCTATTTAGTGATAAGTTTACAAGGTTAGGAAAATTATCATATCTGAGAAGTGAGTATGAATTGCAGGAATTTAGCCTTGGAAATTCAGTAGATCCCACAAAAGATGAATAAATTGTCAGCAAGTACTTCAGGTTAAAATGTAGTTGTAAGAAATACAGCAAGAGGCAACATGTTCCTCCAAGTCAGTCATCTTACAAAAATCATCCATGTAGGTAATCGGAGGATCATCTGCCAAAATGATATCCTTATGGTTGGTTTGCGTTAGAATTCTAAGACCCAAAAATGGCTAAAAGGATAACATTTCCCATAGCTCTCCAGGCTAGGTGTCAGATGTTCATATCCTGATTAAGCATCTCTAGGTGTCAAGCAGGGCTTTGGTAGGTGAGGGAATAAAGGCTTGCCCAGCTCCAAGGACCCACCCCTGACCGCCTCGCAGGTCTCAACAGGATTACAGTCCTGTGTGGTGCGTCACCAGCACTCACTCTGCTGGGCCTGCAGAGCAGCTGCAGGGGCCACACCAATCAGAACACACAGGTAATTAGATGCAGTGCAAGCTGAGTGCCCAGCGTGTTTGAGCAGGTTGGCACCCCGAGTTGAAGATGCACCTGTTTACGATTAGCTACAATGGATTCCACACCCCACACCTCATTTCTTGGAGGGAAGGAAGAACTTGTTTGAGCAATGACCACAACCTTTTCTCTCTTCCATTTCAAACTCATTCACCTGGTCTGCTTTTAATGTTCTGTCTCTCCAGGTCTGCCGCCAATTGATCCAGTACACTGCCTGGTAAAACTCAAGAAATAACTCTTCTTCCCTTCCCTTGTCTGTGAGAGGGAGACGTAGCCTCCCAGAGTATATTGTGGCCCGAACCCCACACCTGCCCTAGGGTCTGTGCAGTGTCACTTACTCCCATGATGGCTGGCATGAATAATAAGCAGATGAGAGGAAATTCTGACTACCTGGGGAGATTTCTATGATGTCCTTGTGTGTTCCTACATAGGAGGAGCGCTCAGATGTGGCACACCCAAACACATTCAGCCATCTGCATGGACCTGTAAGCTTAATATGAGCAAATTCCCATCACCTGTGTCACTCATAGAACCAAGGGCCAAAGAGGAACAGGATGAGTATTTCATTGTCTTCTTAGGTAGTTAAACTCAGTGAGTAATTGCAGGTCACAACCCAACACGGTTAATAGCCAATCAGATTTCTTTCTTTCAAATGCACATGATGCTCTGCCTTCAATTTGCTTTCAAAAGACAAATACCTGTTGGTCATTTTACCATGCAACATAAATACAGCTTGCTGTCACTTGAGATTCTGGAGCTGCCGGGGTGAGAGTGCTGAGCTGTGGCACCAACTCCCACAGACTACCCACCCACCTAACCCATGGGGGCAACTCTGAGATCACTGACCTGCCTTTAGGAGTGGGAGGTAAGCCTGAGAAGGCAGAGAGGTAGACAAGGAGGATGTCCATCTTCAAAAATTTCCTCAGAGTTTCAGAAAAGAGCAAACCTTCTCAGAAATCCTCCAGTTCAAAAACCACACCCATACACTCACCTAACCTTGAGGAGAACCAATCAAGAGAGGCAGGGTATGGTCCATCAACTTAACCCAAATCTGAATGATCTTCCTCCAGACCAAAGAATCCCCAGGTGTCCTGGTCATGACTGGAAAAGATTTTTCTATGATTTTTGCATCTCTATAGAAACCTAGCTTGATCCTATAGGCAGTGTGCTAGTACTGGTCAATAAGCCAAGAAACACCTAGAGTGCCTTCTTCTTCCCTCAGCCATCCTGTCACTGCCCCCAGACCCCCTTTTAAGATTCTCCGCCCCACACTGATTAAATTCCGGGGTACTCAGATAGGAATTTGCCGTGGTGGCTGAAGCAGGGCGATATAGGCAGATAAAAGAAAAGATGATATATCATAAGGATTTTCAGACACCCTCCCTCCCAAATTTGGTCACTTGACCCAGTGATAGGAATGATTTCTAAAATTTTATAATGGAAAGATTTCATAAGAAAAAAAAATGTGAAAAAAAATTTGTCCCAAAATTCTGAGTGCCTGGGGTTGGAGTTGAACTGTGTGCCTCCTTCAATTTCATGTGTTAATCAGGTTTTGTGTGTGTGTGTGTGTGTGTGTGTGTGTGTGTGTGAGACTGTGATCAAAATATTTAACAAGAACAATTAAAGGGAAAAAAAAGTTTATTTTGGCTTGTGGTTTCAAACGTTCAGCCCTTGGTTGGCTGACTCCATAGCTCTGGGCCCTAGGTGTGGCAGAACATCATGGCCGAAGGGCATTGGTGGAGGAAAGCTTCTCAGATCACAGCAGTGAAGAATCAGAGAGAGCAGAAGGGACCAGGGACAGATATAGTCCCCAAGGTCACAACTTCTGTGACCTACTTGCATTAGCCATATTCTACAGCCCTATAGTTTCTACCCAGGAATTCATTCAAATTATTTATCTATCAAATGGATGAATCCATTGGTGAGTTACAACCCTCACAATCCAATCATTTCCTCAAAGTCCACCTCTGAACCTTGTTTCATTAGAGACCATGCTTTCAACACATGTCATTTGGGGAACATTCCAGATCCAAACCATAACACTCCATCTATTCAAATTTAAGAGTTGTTGATCTATAGTTCAGACAACTCTATCAGCTCACCTGCTCACCAAGACCCTGTAGTTTGGGATCTCTACATGGAATTTCTCTTTACTTATTGTTCTACTCAATTTCACGGTGATCCACCAAACAGTTCACTTATTCAACAAATATTAATTGAAAGTTTACACAACCATTAAAACTTACAAGTTTTGAGACTTCAGTGTTTTCAATCTTAAGTTTCTGCAGTTACAGAAAAATGAAACTTAAACATTGCGATTTTTTTTACCCTTATATAAATGAATAATAGGACCTAACATTTTCCAGAAACTAAATATTTTCATATATATTGTGTCCATTTGAAAGAAATAATAAATAACTTTGAGATCAGGGTTCTGACCCCTGCCCCGCCAAAAAAAGATTACATTTTAAAATCTTGTTTTTCAAGAATGATAGGATACAGAGTACAAAATGACACTCAACAAAATCATGTTTGTTGAATCCTAATTGTAAGATATTTCCATTTTCTTTCACTAAGATTTTTTTTTTCTTTACTCATTCTTCTTCCATTCTTCAGTGGAACTTCAAAAATTCCTGGTTTTCTTTAATAAGGACTTGGGAAGGGATCGTATTTAATTATGTAATATTGAATTCCTTTAATAATAACATTGTCTTTTAAGTATCTAAGAAAATAAAGCTATAGAAGTGTGAGGCAGAATGTGGTAGTCTGTCCGGAGGTGTCTCTGAGCTGATGAAAGGCTTTCCCCATTTCACAGAAGACAGGACACACTTCCCAGCACATGCACTTACCACATGCACCCAGTACCTCCCTTGCCAAGGCCAACCTCAGTGTCAATGGAAGGCCTTGTCTTTGAGGAAAGTTTAGAGGTGATGCAGCTGACCTCCAAGTCAGAGACTCCTCAGCTACCTCCTGCAGAGCCTGACCCTGTGCTGAGTGTGTCAGCTCCGGGCTTCTGCTACTCCAAGTAGAGTCCTTTCACCTTCTCTGACCCAAGTTTCAAAATGCCTGTTCCACTTGGATTATCTCATACATGCTCAGTGAAGTTGAAGTGGAAGAAGAGAACCCAGAAGCATAATCTGACCCAAAGTGAGCCTATCCCCGTTTAAACAAAGAAAGGTGACTTGATTGAACCATGCTGTGCGGCAGGAACAGAAGTTGAAGAACACGGAGCAGAGTAACTCTCATTGTTCTGGCATGACACACCTGCTCTGACCCAGATGGATTGCTGAGAAAGCCGACAGAGGCTACAGCTGTCCAATAAGTGCTCTACGATGATGGAATGCTTCAGATCTATGCTCTTCAGTGGGAGGCACAAGTCGCATGTGGCTACTGAGCCCTTAAAATGTGAGTGGTGTAACTATCTAAAGGGTTAGTTCCATTGAACATTGACTTAAATGTAAATATTGCCGCATGTGACTAGTGGTCACTTTATTATATGGTGCAGTTCTAGACTACAGAAGGAAGCAGAGAGTCTTCTGAAATTACATTTTGAAAACTATAAATTTACAAATTGGGGACACGGACTCCTAATGACCAATGATTCTTCATTTTATAAAATGATTCATATGGAAGATGCCTATTATCTTATCATCTTGGTCCATAGAGGAAAAAAAATGGAAAAATTAAATATTGGAGATCAAATAGTATCTGATAGAATGGGACGGGTCATGTATTATTCTGTTTTTCATTGCTTTAACAAAATACCTAAGGCTGGACACTTTCTAAGGAAAAGAAGCTTATGTCACTCACAGTTTGGGAGGCTGAAAGTCCAAACAGCATGATGCCACCTCTAGCAAGGGACCCCTGGCAAATGGCATCATGGTTAGGAGCTCATGGGAAGGGAAAAGATCGCATAGTGTGACAGGAAGCTGGAGAGTGGGTAGAGGCCCCACTTATTCTTTTATAATAACCGGCTGTCTCGGGAACTAACTAGAGTCCAATGAGAACTATGTTAATCTTCTCTGAGGGTGGGGCACCCACATGGTCTAATCTCCTTCCCTCAGTCCCCTTCTCATAAAGGTCCTTCCACTTCTCAATGCAGCTATTCTGGGGATGAACTTTCCAACTCATAAGCCTTTGGAGGACAAATCATACCCCAACCACAGCCAGGTTAGTAGCAGGTGCTATGGAATCTCTGTATCTCATCATTCTGAATATATAGGGGTAAATTCTTACAATCATCTGTGTATTTAACAGTTTTGCCTGAGCATTTAGACTGCTTATATTTGTGTGTATGTATGTTCGTACATGTTTTCAAATTCCTTTTCTTTCTTCTCTATTATTAAAATCTACTATTAGAGTTAGCTTGTCTCCTTCCTGGAATACGAATACAAAAACCATTGCCAAATTTATTACACTACCTGAGACAGAGCAGACACTCCATAAATGTTTTATGAACAAATGAATTTAGAGAAGATAAATCAACAGGCATAAAATACATTTTAAATTATCTTAGACCATTGATGCCAAGCCTAGAAGTAGAGTATTCAGATTACTATTCCTTTCTCCATTTCTTTCCCAGTGCCTTTCAAGCTGTACAGGATAGACAAAGTCACTTGCAAGTGTGTGTTTCCTGACAGGTTCAGTTTGGTCCACAGCCTTAGTGTTATTTAAACATCAGCCTTACTCTCTGAATAATGATCAGGCTAATGCGAGGTCATGTGTTCTTTTCTAGTTCCTAAATTAAGATTGGGTTAATATTAGTTCAAAGAAAATACAAGCCAAACTCAACCTTCTTTTAAGTTGCAGATATAATCCAAAGGGATAAACAGATTTAAAAAAAAGAAAAAAGAAAATGAGTTTACAGGACAGTTACTCCCTTTTAGAGTTCTGGGGGTGGCAGTGTGGATGGTGGGCAACAAGGAAGAGCTATCGACTAGCAGAGGTGGACAGTGCTCTTGCCTCCAGACACAGAGTACATTCAACTGGTGACCATGCCCATTTCACTGAGGATTCAAAAGTCACCTGACAGTGTATTTTCATCAAAACTTATTAAGGAAAAAAAAATCCAAGGGTAGAAAGTGCCAAGAAATGTGTGGCTTAAAACTGGGTTGAAATAAGTAACAAGATTCAACCCTGAGTCACCTGGAAATGGTGTGTGATGAATGGGAAGGGATACAGGGTGACTGCCCAGGGTGTCTGCAGGGAGTTGGGTTTAAATATTTGCGACATATTTGATTATGAAAGTGAGGCATCTGCCTGTGAAGTTGGTGACCAGCAAAACTTTCGGTCACCAATAAATTCCAGGAGATTCTGTGAGAAACACATGGGATAGTCTTGATGGCCCGGGACCAGAGGTGGAATGTGAGCAAGAGATGGATCTGGCCCTACACAAGCTCCAGGGGCAGCTGTGCCCTCCCTCGACCCAATCCCAGGGCTCTGGTGATACCCTTCATCTTCTGAGATGCCCAGAACCAACCCCTGCCCCTTTTCCTAACCACCAGCTCCTACACCTGCCCTTTGGTGCATGACCTGCTGGAGAAAGAGAGGACAGCTTTGGACAATCTGGTTTCTGGCTTTTAGAATTAGCAAACAGTGTGACCACAGATGAGAACTCTCTGGACATGAAAGAAAAGCAAGAAGACATTGAATTATGCAACATGTCTTTTCCAATTCCCTGCATTTCCAGACAGGGTTGAAGGAAAATATAAGCAAATTTCAACATATATTAAAGAAACATTACATCATTCATAAATGAGACTTATCATGAAAGTAAAGTATTTTTATAATGACATATATGCATAGAACATGCTATGAATATCTGCTTAGGCCATGTTTCCATATTTGCATAGAAAATACTGCAAGTGTTTCCATACTGTATTTCTGTAAATTGTATGTGTTTGTATATACCACATAAACACTATGAGCATTTCTAAAATGCCATATGTACAGAAATACATATTGTAGTTCTGCAATAAATAAGTGTAAATAAATAATAGAGAATATATTGAGAATATTTTTGTAAAAAAATATACATCTATTCATACATACATACATACATACTTACATCTGCATTTCTTAAGAGGACTTCATATCTCCATTTTCATTTTACTTCCTGTTTGATGGACTAAAGCCTACAGAGGCTAAGGTAAAAATTAAGTACAGGTCTCAATGCCAGGATAGGATTTTATAATCTTTCTTTTATCATCCATGCTATCAATAGTTTAAGGTAATACATACATATATATATGTATGTATTACCTTAAACTATATATATATATATATATATATATAATATAGTACACACACACACACACACACTTATAAAGCTCCTCCAAACTAAATTTAGCATTTTGGAGCTTAGGAAAAACATATAGAAGCAAGTGCACACGTGCTTCTGCATGACACTTCCACAGACTGGAGTGTTCAAACCACATTACTGAGAACATAGACTCCCATCCAACTCAAACCTCTCCAGTTTCCTCCTTCAGTTCAGGTTTCAGCTCCCTGGGAAGTTGGGAAAGGAAGTAAGTTGGGGATCTGCTCCTTCCTCCCTGATCACCTGCCAGGCACCCGCTGCCCACATCACTAGCCACAACTGCAGAACCGTGAGCAAACTCCAGCACCCTGGCTGCTGGGAAAGGTGGACTCCACCTCCTGGCTCCTTCCCTCCCTTTCTTCTCCATTTCCTTTCTTCCCTGAGCATTTGAGAATTTACCGTAGACTAAGTACACACGGGAATAAAATGCATATAGCCCCCATACTTGGAGAGTTTGGTTTCTGGAGAAGGAAACGCCTCTAAACGATGATCAGGTAAATAATCTATAAACTTGTGGTCTCCTTCTGTGCACCCTGAGATGCCCACACCACAGGACATCCTAAGGGGACAGGATGGCCAGGAACTGCAACGGTGAACATATTGTTCTGGTTATTTTGCTGGATGTTCACTGGCAGTATGGAAAAAAATAAGGTAGAAATGAAACATGAAGTGGTGCAAAGGGTTCAGGAGATGATAAAGGAAGGAAGTGCAGAGAGAGGAACTGTGCTGATTGTCCCAGAGGACAATTCTCTCTCTCTCTCTCTCTCCCTCTCTCTCTCTCTCTCTCTCTCTCTCTCTCTCTCTCTGTCACGCGCGCGCCCAGTACTGGGGATTGAACCAAGGAAGACTTTACCGTGGAGCAATATCTCCAGCCCTTTTTATTTTTTTTAATTTTGAGACAGGGTCTCACTAAGTTGCTTAGGGCCTCAGTAAATTGCTGAGGCTGGCTTTGAACTTTCAATCCTCCTGCCTTAGCCTCCTGAGTCACTGGGATTACAGGTGTGTGCCACTATGCCCTGCAAAAATTCATTTCTTAAAGATCAGAATTTGAATGTTTTTCTAGACCATCTAAAGCTATTCCACTTCAAATGACCTGGGAAGTCAATGAAATCATTCCACCAAAGGTATGGATCGAATCCCCGCTCTGGAGGTCCCATGCCACCTGTGACCGACACAACCTCTATTTTTCTGAACAAACTGTCACATCCACAAATTTCACCCACACAATTGCCATCACAGTGTCGTAAGATAAGCCCATTGAATGTTGAAAGTTTGCGGTAAAGTTGTTCATTTACAAAAATGCCGAGCCGTTAAAGTAGTCATATGTTTGGATGCAGCAATTCTACTTCCAAGGGTCCATTCTGGGTGGGTCATTAAAAAAAAAAAAAAGAGGTGTCCCCATGCTTTTGTGTGTGAGAATGTAGCGCATGTTGTTTATTTAGGTGACAAATTATAAACAATAGAAAGGTACTTTGAAAAATGCAGATGTCAATGACAGTACGTTCAACATGATGGAGTACTACGCTGCCATCCAAAATCTGTAACGGTAGCCTACATGTGTGAGGCACTGAGTATGTCAAAGCTTTATGCCCATTAGCTCAGCTGATCTTCACAGCAACCAGAGGAGAGACATTACCATTACCATTTGACAGAGGGCACTGTAAAAGAGAGGAGCATAGCTGGCAGAGGGAACTAGAACTTAGACTGCATTTGATTATGGAACCCGAGTTCCAAACTGCACTTCTGCCTCCTGTCAAGATCTGTAAACAAGATCTGATGGCACAGGGAAATGCTTACGCCATGATGTAAATGGAAAAAGCAGAATACAGAACAACATGATTCCTATTTTATAATTAAACACTTCTGTAACCAGAAGTAAATATCCCCAAATGGTAATAGCTCTATATTATCTCTGCATTGTGACAGCAAATGGTTTTGAATAAATTTTCGATGTGTCTTTTCCGAAACTTTCAATAGTACGTATTACTTTGACAAAGAATTAAACACCCCAAAAATTGTTGAAGAAAGGGAGAGAAGATTACCTACCACTTAATATTTCTGTACCCAAATTTATAAATTTGCATGTTAAAGATTTTGTAAACTTTAAAGCAGGTTACAAATATTTGTTTTTATGTTATTCACTTTCTGCTCCATTCATCTTCTGGGGAAACTTGTTTCCTATCTTTGGATACATTTTAGAAATATGTTTGGAAACCATAAATTATTTCAAAAGAATGAATTTATTTTTGAGATTTCTGTGTGCTCATTCCTTTTTGGGCAAAAGAAGTTTATAAAATTAGTGTATGCAAAATCATTTTCAAATGATCTTCTAAAAAAGTAAATAAATAATGAGAAAACTAAAATCCCTGCACATTTTTTCCTTTTAATAATTTGGAATCAAACCTCATTTCTGCAGAGGTTGTTTTATCCCCTCCAGCCTATTTTGGAATGTGCGAATAACCCAAATAATGTTTAAAAATGTGAAAACTTAAATCAAAAATTTTTTTAAAAAGCTTATAATTCTCAGAATATCTATTCTGGACGAATGTCTCTGATGCCACACCCCACTGTGAGCAAGGTCCTCACTGTAGGTCTGGGGCTGCCTGTCATCTGGTGTCCCCTAGCCCTTATCAAGAATTCTCCTGAAACCCCTCTAGGACTGGTGACAACCCTGTGCCTTATCAACATCTAACGTGCCACCGAGTTTGACAGGGGACAGGCAAGAGCTTCCAAGAACTGATGACAAGACTGAAGAACACGAGAGCATGTGCTCTCTCCTCCCCCTACCTTATGCTCCCTATCCAGGCTGTTGCAGGCCCTGCTGGCTCCTGCCTGGATCCAGGGTTCCTCCAGCAACAGTCCTCCACAAGTTTTCTTTGCAAGCCCCTATAGGTACCTGGTCATTTGTCATCTTGATTTTTCCATTTTCTTTCTAAAACATACAAAGTAAACATTTTTCTAACATAGTCTCCAGAGCTACTGAAAGGCAGTTAGTAAACAGGTACTTGCATGGGCACACACACGAACATGTACATACACACATGCACGCACACATCCGTGCACATACACACGTGTGCACACAGACGCAACACCCAGACCTCACGACTCCTTGCTTGCAAACTTCAAGTCATATGGACTTGGACTCTGGCTCCCTTTTATTTGCCAAGATTCCTCTTATTGAGCAAGTGAGAAGAGTTGAGCCAAAACAAATCAAGTGATTCCACAGGCCCATTGTGAGGTGCAGAGGCAGCACTTTGGATATTGTGTAATTAAGGCCACAGCAAACATCGCAGAGGGAATAAGAATCCAGATTGTCACAGATATAAATCTGCTTGGCTTTGAAAGGTTTTCCTTAAAAAGAAATATTTTGGTTCCCGTATCTGTGCAAGAGGGAGAGAGCATGCTGTCCTTGACACAGGAAGTAGATAACACCTGTCAGTAGAATTCAAACCACCTGCTCAGGGTGCCTCTGGGAATTAAGCCCACAGCTGGCTGCATGCTCTCCCACTTACCCGTCACACCTCAGGCTGGAGATGAGTTTCAGAGTGGACAGGATCCTTTCATTCAGCACTGAAGACCCCAGCTACATAAATCATGACAGGTTGTGGAATTTTCCCAAAGGGATAGAGAAAGGTTGGACGCTCCATCTTCAGGATCTCATGCTGCCAAACAATCTACACAGTGACCTTGTTCCCCACAGAAGAAAAACACAACAGTAGAACACAAACCCTAGTACACTATGTCTGTTCCTCAGAAAGCAACACCATTAGAACCTTCACCTCAGACTCATGTATAAAAGATTAACTGAAATGCCAAAAGTAACAGCTTCTATTGGATTTCTCTCCTCCACTATAGGGCGGCTCTGTGTTATTCTTGGGAAAGCCCTTCCTGGCTTGCACTAACGTCAATGCCTCACAGACGTTTGCTATAAGCATTCTTTTTCATGTTATTAAAAAAAAATTTAATGAATTCTGGAGTCTGAGAGACTCAAACAGGGTTGGCATTGGAATTGTACCCTTCCTGTGCAATTTTTTGGCCACAAAAAAACCTGAGATGCACTGAGTGGTTCACTCCCAAAAACTTGTTTTTTGTTTTTTTCTTTTTTTAAACTTCTAAGATGAATTTTAGCTAATGAAAACCTAAAACGAGCAATAAAAAGAAAGAACGTTGAAAACAGAGGAAAAGGAACGTAGTCAACAGTGTATGGGTCGTCTCGTCCAGGACAGGGGATTGAAGAGGTTATTCCTGAAGACCACAGTTCCTTTGCCCCCCTTTTTTAACTTGTCCACCTCTTTTATTAACATATTGAGTAGAAGCGTTTTGTTATAATGGCAGCTATTGCAAAAAGATATTGCAAACATGAAATCACCTTCAAAATTAAAAAAAAAAAAATGAGTGCATGAGGACACTTGCATGCATCATCGGAAAAGCAATCTAAATCCAAAGGCAAAAAGTCTCCTCACCCCGTGCCTTTGTGCGAATTCTTTGTATAAATGTGTGCCACATGTCAGGCTGTTTACTGAGAAAGGGGTTTTGCTTTCTGAATCACACATGTGGTAAGCATGCCAAGTCCGACGGAAAGAAGAATGGAGAAACAACTTGCCCAGTGATGCCTGCGTTCATAAACAGGGACCACAAGCTGCTGAGTGACACCAGCTCAGAGCCAGTCATGGCTCAGGAAAGGTCAAGAAAACACCTGACTTGACCATCTAGTGAGTCACAGTTTCTCGGAGGCAGGTTAATTGTCTTCCCAAAAGCTGGGAGGAAAATGGAGAGGAAGGCCATCTGTAAGTGAAAAACTCACTGGCTTTGCACAAACTCTCCTATTGTCCTTGAAGTCTTTGGTTCACACATACACACACAGCTCATAGGCGCAAGCATGCACATTTCACTCACCCACATGTAGTCCTAAGAGAGTGGGTCAGAGAGCCTGCCTGGTCCCAGTGATCTGTTCCAATTCTTCCCTCTCATTTTGACACAAAGGTTTGTGAAGGAAGAAGATTCCAGGTAGGTCTGGCAGGAGGCAGACGCTCCAACATGTGAGCATCTGTGCCACATTGCCCTCTTCTCAGAGTCTGACGAGGGGGTGCCTGACCACCCTGCTCATACGGACCTGCCTCCATAGACCTTTCCCTTTCTTGGCTAATCTCCGCCCTTCCCTTCACCACCAAAACCTATCCTGTACCTAGAAATGCTTATTAGCCATTAGAATCTTTATAGCTGCTCCCACTAATTGTACAGTTGCTGTACCCCAGGTCCTCGACTAAACACTTTGCATGCATTTTTCTAATCCTTGAATCTTGAAGTGGATTTTATTGGAAGATCCAATTTATAAATGGGGAAACCGAGGCTTAGGATTGTGTGTAACCTAAACAAAAGCAGACACAACTCATTCACGTGGCACAGGCTTTCAAGCTGCCATACGCGGACTTACCAATAAGCATCTCTCACATCTCAAAAGTAGCAAGAAGCTTCCCTGATGGACTTCTTTTATGGGAAGTCGCTCCTCTCAGCATGTTTTCTGTCCCATCCCCAGGTCTCCAGCCTGTCTAGCCATCCTGCAGCTGCTTCCCCCACTCTCCTCCTGCGATGGAGGTTCTTTCAAGATGTCCTGGCTCCTCCCTTGACCTCTACTCACTGGGCCGGATGGATGTGTAGGCTTACTCCTGTGGGCCACTGGAATCACATGGGCACCTCATATGGACCGTAAGCTCACAAATTCCCAACTCCTAATCTCAAATATTGCTTTTTATCTTAAACACCATACACATAAAAATAGTCCTACCAGCTGGGGGTGTAGCTAAGTGGTAGAGCACTTGCCTCACGTACACAAGGCCTTGGGTTTGATCTCCAGGAAAAAACAACAACAACAACACCCATCTGGTCATTTGAGCCTGAAACCTGAATTACATTCTGCTAACAAAGTTGTCCATGAAGAACTCCCATTAGGTTTCTACCTCCTCCTGGTTTCAGCCTGCTCCTCACACGCACAGTCTGTGCCATTGCTCTTCATGCCTCCCACTTGCTACAGCAACCTCCATCCCATCTCTTTGCCTTGAATTGACCTCAGAGTGATCACGGAGCCATGGGAATCACAAAGCATCTGCCCGTGCCTAGAGTTCCCATAATTTTCAGAACCCAGCCCACATCATCCCTTAGTGTTATGGTTTGGATATCAGGTAACCCCCAAAAAACTACTCTGTTAACGCAGGGGATAAAAGGATTAGATCATGAAAGCCATGACCTAATGTGTGGATTGATCCATTGGATGGGTTAATAATTCGAATGGTCTACTGGTTAGTAACTGTTACGGCTTGAATATGAGATGTTCCCCAAACCTAATCAGTTCATTCCAATTTGAATGAACGAACCAGGTGGTAAGTGTAGGCAAGCAGGATATGGAGGAAGGAGGTGGGCAACTGGGGAGTGCCCTGGAAGGATTCATTTTCCCTGTAGCTTCTCCCCACCACACACACACACTCTGCTTCTTGGCTGTCAAGAGCAGAGCAGTGGCTCTCTTCCACCATACCTTTCCACCATGCCTTTCCACCATGTTGTTCTCCCTCATCAGGGCCCAGAACAATGCAGTCAGCTCCCCATGGACTGAACATCTGAAACAGCCAAAATACACCTCTCTAAATTATTCTGGTTGGGTGTTTTGATCACAGTGACAAAAAAAAATTGACTGACACTCTAAGCATGGGGTGAAGGATCCTTCCTTTTCTGGGCACTGTGTCTGTCTCAGACTTATCACTCTTTTGCCCTGGGTCCTCCTGCTCCAGGCCTGAAAACTCACCCTCATCCTTGCACTGCTGAAACTTATGAATGAGCCTAGATGCATTTCTACTCGGACCTGAGTGCCCAGGAAGCGTTTCTTCTAGGACTTCTGGGTATTTTCTGTATTTTCCACATCTTCCATGTCTATCAAGTATCCTTCTTTTCTACCATCCAGGAAAATTTCCTGAACACCTAGAGACAGTGGGTATAGCTCAGTGGTATAGCACTTGTTCATCATGCACAATGGCCTGGTTTCGAATCCCAGCTCCAGGAAGGCAGGAAGGGATTAAAAAATAATAATAAATAAAATAAAACAAACAAAAACCTCCTGAACAACTACTATGAACCAGGCATCATGCTGAGAACTGGAAATGCAAAGTTGCTCTCACCAAGCCTGAATCTAGTAGGAAGAGAAAGAACAGACAGCTATCAAGCAATAGCACTATCATAGAGTCTTGACTCACAAGGGCCTGCACTGGTTTTCTAGTGGTTCAGGAGTTGGGGTGAGGGATGGGTAAGGAAAAGTTGGAGACATTAGTGTATCTCATCCTGCAATACCAATTGGAGGAGATGAAATAACATCTGAGACTGACCTAAACATAAATTCCCCCAATAGTAGTATTATATGAACTATATATACTATAGTATGCATATATCACATATATGTGTATATGTAGCATACACACACACACACACACTATAGTATGAACCCCCAGTACTATGCCACAAATGCAAGTAACTCAAAAGTTTAAAATCACACAGAAATTGGAAACTTCATTTTTAAACTCTAGAATTTTTTTAAAGGCTTCATTTTAATTTAAACATCTGTGAGTGTCTTTCACAAGGGTAATAAAAACAAAAGTTTTGCTTTTAAATACTTTGATGTTGTCTGGAATAAACAATGATAAGACCACACCTGATTGTGGCTGTTACCAGAATGCAACATGGGGTTGCATTTGGAAATCGGCGTGGATCTCCCCTCCATTTCCTGCCATTCTGCCCAGTGTCAGAAAGGGCCAAGGGCCACTGTCCTTGATAGCAGCATGTGCACATTGCCAGTGCCCATGAACCAGTCATGGGAAAGACAGACTGGGATGCACCATTCAATGGGGACTCTCTGGAGGAGGGGCAGTGGAAACAGTGCTGAGAGGGAACATCCTGGGCTGTGGGAACAGCCCTAAGCAGTGGGTTCAGTCGTGAGGGAGATGGATACAGCCTTGTGAGTACCTGTACCTGAGGGGCATGCAGCCCTGAAGAACCAGTACATCCTAGTGTGGTGGCTACAGACCAGAGGGGGTAGGGACTGCCCAGATGGGACACAACCCTGAGGGAACAGGCCTGCAGGTGGGCATATTGTAGGAGTGGGCAACATAGGCCCTCAGGAAATGATGAGAAATCCAGGAAAGATAGAAAAATGTCCAAACACACTGGCATACTGCCCTGACAGTTAATTAATGTGATCGATACAAGGACTCTTAAAATTGTATGTGGTTTTTTTGTTTGTTCGTTGTGGGTGCTTTTACAAAACAGGTATCCGGGAAGGCCAGGTGACAGACTGTCCTACTCTTATTATCGGTGCCCCTCTGACTTACTCTTTTGGTATTGGTTGGAACTGAATCTCATTTTAAGACATAAGATCTGAAGGAAATGTGAACAAGTTAGTCTTTAAGAACCAAGCAATGAGGACAGGTTCTCCAGCAGATTGTAACGTCCACTAGAGAGATGGAACAGTTCAAAGGAATTGCCGGTAGAAGAGGGACCATATGGAGTTACAAGGGAAGTGCCACCCATTCAGTGTACATGAATATCTGGAGAAAAAAAAAGTTTACAGGGTACCACCAGGAGACCATGGCTCACCCCTCAGCCCTTTAGCATCACACCTGTCAGCCATCCTCACCCATAAGGAAGCGAAGACCCTCTATCCAAATGTGAGTTTGTGAATCCATACCACATAAAGTGCCTCAAGGTGATCCTCTCTACCCCACCCCTCCTCCAGCTGGGAGACAGTCTCAGAAGGAGGGCCTGAGGACGTGGTTCCTGCGGGCCAAGGATAGCAACAAGCACTCCCAGGACTTCCCAGTGTCCATTGGGTTAGCAGATGGAGACCCTGGAAGTCCTGCCTAGATGAGGGTATAGAAAATAGATGCCATGTGGGAGGTGGGAGTCTAAGGGCTGGGTCCTATCCTCCCAAGCCTGACATATGCCTAGAAAACAAAAGGAAAAGCCCTATTCGCCCACTGTCCTTTCAGACTAACCAATGACTTCCCATCCTGAAACCCACCTCCCGGTTCCAAACTCACCAGCTTTGATGGAACATCTTATTATAGAAATAGGATTCGCAGGAATATAGCTAGTCCCAGGCCAAATGTTTCTGAGAGGAGACAGAGGTAAAAAGAAACCCCAATTATTTAGAACAAGGGGCCTGGAAGGATTTATGGAAATGCACTTTATTAGAATAAGAACAGACTCGGACTATACCCAAAGGACTTAAAAACAGCATGCTACAGGGACACAGCCACATCAATGTTTATAGCAGCACAATTCACAATAGCTAAACTGTGGAGCCAACCTAGATGTCCTTCAATGGATGAATGGATAAAAAAAAATGTGGTATTTATACACAATGGAATTTTACTCAGCATTAAAAAAGAACGAAATCATGGCATTTGCAGGTAAATGGATGGAGTTGGAGAAGTTAATGCTGAGTGAAGTTAGCCAATCCCAAAAAACCAAATGCCTAATGTTTTCTCTGATATAAGGGGGGTGACTCATAGTGGGGTAGGGAAGGAGAACATGGGAGGATTAGATTAATTCTAGATAGGGAAGAGGGGTGGGAGGGAAAGGGAGGGAAGGGGATTAGCAAGGATGGTGGAATGTGATGGTCATCATTATACAAAGTACGTGTATGAAGACATGAATTGGGTGTCAACATATCTTATATACAAACAGATATGAAAAATTGTGATATATGTGTAAGAATTGTAATGCAAAAAAAAGTACATGTATAATGGCATAAATTGACGTGAACATACTTTATATACAGAGATACAAAAAATTGTGCTCTATATGTGTAATAAGGATTGTAATGCATTCCACTGTTGTCACATATTTTTAAAAAATAATAAAATTAAAAAAATTTAAAATAAAAAAAGAACAGAATGCTCACTGGCATACATCCCTCACTTCCTTCCTTTAGCCTTTGATGGAAATATTATAATACTCACCCTACAGATGAGGATACTGAGGTTTTATGATCGTGGCGTCTCCCCAGTCAGGTAAGGATGGAAACTGGGGTTTTGAAAAACTAAATAATCTGCCCCCATTCAAGAACAAAAACCCATGTCTTGGATTCTAAATCCTGAACTCTGAACCACTATGCTCCACACTTTTCTCTGAATCTTTCAATTTGAAATTAATATCAATAACACCTACACTGGACTACTACAAGAATTAAATGAATAATGTATGTGGAAGCATCCTGTAAAATAAAAATTGTGCTTTTTTGGCAAACATTATCAGACTATAACCACGAACCTAGTAAGAATGCAAAAATAATATGGTTTGGGGGAAAAAATCATGGTGGAGTTAGTTGAGATTAAAACAGACTGCAACAGTTCTTCACCCCACACCTGAAAACTCTGCTCTCTGGGATTTTTCCCAGTGGTCTCTTGGCCATAAATGTCTCATTCATACTTTAAGCACTCACCAAAATCAAGGTTTATTCATCAAATTTCTGCTGGTAAGGATTTTTCTTCTTAACTCTAAAATTCATCATTCATGGAAACTATGTCGAATTTTTTTTTTTTTTCGTTCTTGCCTAAGTTGGTTTCTGACTCTCAGGAACTCAGCTCCTAGGAGAATTCCAATTGTCCTACTGGAACTGTCTGAAGAATTTAAGAATTTTACAGTTTCGTTTTCAGTTTTGTTCTACATTTTCTTCGTGTGATTGAAATGAATTCAAAGCATGAGCAAATCTAATTTATATTCCATAGGTGTATTATTTAAAAAAAAAAACACAGTGAAAAAAAATGCACTCATTTTTACCTTGGATACAGAAGGAAGGTATCCATTTGTACTTTTGTATAAAACTACCCCTCTATCTACACAACCTGTACTCAGCACACAGCTGCATGCCATTTCCACAGAAATGAGATGCACTTCCCAGTTCCACTGTGAGAAGATGCACTGAAGTTTAGTCTGGATCTGGAATGTCCTCCAAAGACCATGTGTGGAAGATTTGGTCCCCAGTTTAGGTGCTATCAGAAGGTTCTGGAACCTTTTGAAGGGGGGCCCAGTGGAAGGATGTTAGGTCACTTAGATGTGTGCCCTTGAGTGGGAATAAAGGGATCGTGTCTCCTTCCTCACTCTCTCCCAAATGCCATGAGATGAACAGGTCACCTTTACCATGTTCTGCTGTCATGATGTACTGTGCCACCACACGCTCAAAGAAATAGGGGCAAGAGACCATGAACCAAAAGCACTGACATCATGGGCTAAAATTAACCTTCCCTCTTTATAAAAGTTGTTTGTCTCAGGTACTTGTCACAGTAATACATATGGCTTCTTTTAACTTTTTGTTCATGCTGAGAAATGTGTTAGTTTTTTTTTTTTCTTGTTGTTAACCTCCCTTTTTCTTCCATTAGTTTCATTAGGGGATGCTCCTAAACAGCAATGTCCCAGAAGCACACTAGCATACTGGCCCAGAAGGCAGAGGACCTACATTTTGGTCAACTCTGCTGACCTTAGCACACAGAAGAAGATTCCAAAGGTTTTATTCCAGTCCTAAACATCGGTGGCTACCCAGAGCCATATGAAATGCTACAGGACTCCTCAGAGCTCATTTCATCTCCACGGTGCTTCTGCCTTGGGGGATTAAGAACAGAACTGCTTGGGATTGCAGGGCCAGGCATTCCACAGTACCCAGTTGGACACTGAAGGATCCCAGAGCCCTGAGAAATCCAGCTGACATTTCGCAGGGAGATAAGCAGGAGCCTTCCAAGTGCAAGACAGCCAGACACATTTTCACAACACTCTAGAATGTTCCCAATCACACAAAAGATAAAAGCATGAAAATCTTGAAAAGTCTGAATTCCTACTTAACTTTATCAAGATGAATCACTTAAATACAAAGGGGTAGTTTAGCAACTTTGGAAGGACTTTGTTGTTTCTTAGACCTAAGTGGTTTCTGAGGGTTCCCCCCCCCCCTTAGGTTGCTGTCTGCAAGACCATGTAGCAATTCTCTCTTCAAAAGGTACCTTTGATGGCAATTATCCCATAGTTAAAAATCCTCTGGGCATGGTCCCGGAGCTTCCATTAGAATGAAGTCCACTATAGTAAGGCAATGTATCTAAGTACTGAAGTTTTAAAATAGGAAACTTTTTCATTTCTTATACCCCATCAACTCCCACCACTACTAGTAGCTTACAACTAAAAGGGATATTAACCACTGTCACAGACTGAACCCAGGAAAGAACTGGGTTTCCTTAGGGTAATATGCTCTCAAAAAGGCACCCTGAGTTTTATGCCCCCATAATCTCCGTTGCAGTGATATATGTATGCAAATGCATGTGAATATTTTGAGTGCTGAATATGTTAAAGGCTGAAACATTCATGGTGGTATATATGACAAAAAAATATTTCCCTAGTCTTAAATTTTGCATGAAGAATCATTGTGGGAAGTTCTCAAATTGTATTCTTAAATCTGGATGTTGACCCATGGTACTCATGAACTTTCAGATCTACACGCCAGCGTGCTATCCACTGATGAGACGTTGCACAGAGAGAAGTCCTGGACCAAAATCTACAAAAGAAATGTATGATTCTTGAAGACTTTCCATTTTGAACCCAAAAACTGAGGTGTCCCAAGAGACCCTAGAAATTGCCAGGAGGAATTATCAGAACGTCATCATCACCATAAACATGTATTGAACACTTAACAAGCCAAATCTTATATTTAGTGCTGACTATGTGCACAGGATTTTCATGAAAAACCTCAGAGGCAAGTTCTTTGACTTCTCCTCTCTAAAGATGAAAAAAACTTAGTCTCTCATTTAAGAAAATTGCCCCACTGGCAGGAAGTGCTGGAGTCAGGTGGCAAGCCCTGGCAATCTAGCTTCAGGACCTGAGGAAGTCAGAGGACATACAAGGATAAAGGAGGGAGGCCCTCAAATTCACTCCATGACAATTCCAGAAGTCTGAATCAATGTGGATAATACGACCCAACTCAAACTGGCACACACAACAGGGGACACCAACTGGCTCCCACCTTGGGGTCATAGACAACTGCAATCTGCAATAATCCTTATAGACAGCAATGTCAATGAATAAACAGGGCTGCTTCCCACAACAGCTTGAACAGGTTTCTGACATACACACAGGCCTCAAGTTCATTCCTGATTAAATATTATAATAGACTGTGATAATGGAAAGATCTAAGGTCATAATGTCCCCAAATCAAGATTGTCCCCAAAGGGACTGAGCTCAGAGAACTTTAGATCCAAAGTTGTTCATTAAAATATATATATATAGGGGAAGGCTTTTACTCCCAGGTGAGGAAGAAAGAATGGGCAGGAGAAGCACAGGTGTTCATTACAGTAGACTCCACAGTACTAAGGCCAACTATGCAGGGTATCCCTAAGAATGCAGGGGCATCTAGATCTTTTAACAAAATACTATGTTCTTTGTTTTAAAATATTTTTAAAATAGTTTGGTAACTCTACCTCGTCAAGTACCCCAAAGTGTATTACATCATTTAAAACAATGGCAACCAAGATTTACAAAGCAAGGAAATTGAGATCAGCTTAATCACCAGTCCATACGAATGACTGCTGCCCTGAGTGGAAGTGTTCTAGAATCAGCAAAATGCATCAGCAAATGGCTTCTATACCACGTGAGTGCTCAGTGAATGCTAGTATTTGACACACGTATTGAATCAAAATTACCTGTATCTACTCACTGTATAATAAATTCACAGTAATTTTTCATGAGCACGTGAGTGTATATTTACAAGTTAGACATGACATGATTTTAAAGCACAATTCATTACGTGGGCATTTACGTTTTATGGCCTTTGAAACGATGGCACGCTGTCCCTTTTTTTATATGACCAGGAATAGCATTCTAGAACTCGGTGCTGCAACATTTATTGCAAGTCTATTGTGTGTATGTGGCAGGTGTTCTGGATAAAGAAAAATAAACATCATCCCTATTCCTGTTAGCAGGGAAGTTAAACAGGTTAACATATCTCCTGTCATAGGTACTAGGATAGAAGTAAGAAGTATACCCAGCTGACTTTGGGATCTTGGGTAAGGGTTACTTAATATTGAGAAGGGAGTAATGTAGGCAAAAGAAAAGATGAGAGTGTTTCAAGCAATGAAAACATAATAATAACAAACTGATAATAATAAAAGGATGGAAGCCTGAGGTAGCATGATGTATTCATGTAGATAAAAGCAGTGTGAATCAGGGCAACACTGACCAACAGAAGTCTAATGTGAGCCACAAATATAAGCCAGTCCACGTTAGTTTAAATTTTAGTAGCCCAAATAAAAAAGCAAAAAAGAAAGAATTTAACTTGAAACATGTGTTTTATTAACAATACATGTCCCAGAAATTGCCATTGGTTTAAGTCAGCTTTTTCACTGATGTGACTAAAATACCTGACAAGGAAAAACAGAGAGGAGGAAAAGTACATTTGGGGGTTTATGGTTTCAGAGGTCTCAGTCCACAGTCAGCTGACTCCATTTATCTGGACCTGAGGTGAGGCAGAGCATCATGGTGGAAGTATATGGAGGAAGAAAATAGCGGGGGACAGGACACTAGGAAGCAGAGAGCACCACTCACCAAGAACAAAATAAATACCCCAAAGACCCACCTCCTGCAGCCACACCAACCTGCCTATAGATACCAGCTTATCCCTATCAGCAATTAATTCACTGATCAGGTGAAGACTCTCATAACCCAATCATTTCACCTCTAAGCTTCCTTGCATTGTCTCACATATGAGCTTTTGGGGACATCTAAGAACTGACTCATAAAAACTAGCATCAGGTGGGAGGTGGAACATGGCAGCCATGGAGGGAAGAGATGAGGGAGAAGCAACATGGAAATACTATAACCAATGTAAATCACTGATGAAACATGCAGCCGTCTTTATTTAATAACACATCTTCAGAGCCCAGTGGGCATTGAAACAGACAGTGCACCACAGTTTGGATTGGCCACATTTCAAGTGCTCAGCAGTCACCGTGGCTGGAGGCTACTGAATCAAAGTGGTGTGATTCCAGAATGTCAAGTTTGAGATGGAAAGTGTTGAAGTATCAGGGACAGTCACACAACATCATATGAGCACCTCATTATATAAGTCATAGGAGGTAACAAACAGTAAGACACTTTGGATACTAAGTGAAGGATGGGTTTAAAGAGAATAAAATCAAGGGTTGGATAGTGTTTTAGTCTTTTTGTTGTTTTTGTTGTTGCTATAACCAAATACCTGAGACCAGGTAATTTATAAAGAATGATAATTCACCTGCCCTGTGGTTCTGAAGGTCAAGAAGTCTAACAGCATGGTACTGGCATTGCTTGGCATCTGGTGAGATCCTTCTTGACGCACCATAACAGAGAAGACACCACATGGCAAGAGGCAAGAGTATGCTAGCTTGAGTTTCCCCTCCTCCTTCTTTACCCTTCTCTTTCTCCTGCCTGTCTTATTCCTCCTCTACCTCCTCCGCCACAGTCCCTGAGAACCAGTCACTTCTTCCTCTGGTTTTCTTTATCAGGCTGTAACTACACCAATAAATCACCTCTCTTTCTCTTCTTATAAAACCACCAACATCGTGGTGATGACCCTATCCTCACGACCTCATAATTCCAATTACCTCCCACAGGCCTCACCTCCAAATACTATGAACATATCAATTTGTGGATTCAGTTTGTAGCCAGGCATGGTGGCACCTGCCTGTAGTCCCCACAGCTCAGGAGGCTGAGGCAGGAGGATCCCGAGTTCAAAGCCAGCCTCAGCAAAAGTAAGGTACTAAACACCTCAGTGAGACCCTGTCCCTAAATAAAATACAAAATAGGGCTCAGTGGTTCAGTGCCCCTGAGTTCAATCCCCAGTACCCCCCCCCCCAAAAAGCTTCTAACACATGGGCTTTGGGGGAACACCTTCAAACCATAGCAGATGGTTACAGGGTTCAGTTAGATGTAAAGGAGTTTGAAATTGGAGCCCATGGTAGGAGATATAGCTAGGGAGACCCAGAAATATTGAGGACAAAATGTCTAGGATTCTGGAAAATTCATTGTGAAAAAAAAGATGTGAGGCAGGAGTTAAGGATGTTTTTCAAACTTCTGGCTTGGATAACCAGAGAAGCATAAGAAATGAAAATGGGGGCTGGAAGCAGCTAATGATCAATGCACATTCTTATTTGCGATAGCAACACGCAGCCCCTGTGTATATACACTGGCTCCAATAAAAGAGAACCTGAATGCATGAATACTCAGGGTTAGTTGCCTCATTACTCCCAGAGTTTTATAGGTTTTCAATGCAGTGAAGGCATCTAGGGAGAAGGGTCCTTCACAAACATGAAATTCAGAATTGAGCACAAAAGGCTCAAATGAAACAAAATGAGTTTGGTTGGGAAGTATTAACCCATATCTCACTCCCTGATGAAGGAGGAAGAATTAGAATTATGACAATGCAAGGAAGCACCTGACATTAAGACGCATAAGCAAGCCAACCCCCTATCAAGAGAGTGGCATGAACCATGACATTGAGAAGCTTCCGACTCCCAGGTGTTCATTAAGGGAAGGCATCAGCAAGCTGTGATGGAAAGGATTAGCAGGAGTGTCGAAAGCAGTCATCCTCCATTAACATGAAACTGGGGACTTTCCAGCATCACCACAAGATACATTGAGTGGAATAACCCCAAAGCTCCATAACACTGGAGCCTCTCCATGTCACAGCAATGCCCACAGGAGCTACATACAGCCATTCCCAGGCAGAGCAGTCATGACTGTAGATGGAAAATTTCCAAGTTGAAAAATGAAGTGACTCACTAGGATTTGAAGGGGGACGAGGAGCGAGTTACTGACTCACCAATAACTTGGGGTATAGACGTTTTGGATGTAGTGATACTTGGGAAAGTCTACAATAAGGATTCGATGGCATTATTCCTTATTTTTTTGCCAGATAACCCAAATAGAATGAGGGGGCATAAACACTAAGAAGTCAGTGAACATCAGTGTGGGCTTGAAGTTAATGCCAGTCCAAAAAGTTACTCGGATCCATGGATCAGGCAGTGTCGAGTCGTCAGAAAAGGACTCAGGATGATCAGTGAAACTGACACGGTAAAGCGAGTCCCTCTCTCCATCTTGAGATGCTCACTCACAAAACATTAGAGCGTGAAGGAGGGGGCAGGAAGGTAGAGTGTAGCTCATGCCTATCTGGAGAAACCATCATCTCGGGGGACATAAGCACTGTAGGTAGGCATGTCACGGTGGCACGTGTTTGGGGTATTAGAGAATACAAAGGCCTTGACTCTTCCAAAGTTTCAAGTAGCTCACCACCCTAGATGTTATTTTAAGAAGACTGACTTAATTCACTCAAATGGGGGAAGAGGAGTAATGAAGGAATTTCCGGGAACCATTTTTTTTCAAGTCACGTAACATAAATAATGTTCTAGCATAGGAAGAATCTCATCATTGTGTCACCTTCATCATGCAGGGCTCTATAGCAATAAAATGTATCCATTCCTTTCTGAATCAAAAAGTCATTGTTATATGCTCCTTCATATAAATAATCAATGTTACTAAGGATACCATGACTCCTGTCCTCTGTGAATGTGCGGATACAAGCCACAGAACACAGTGAACTCACCAACCCAGACATTTTCCCCTTTCTATTTCATCCTAGAGACAGACTTACCTATCGCTGACCTTATAAAAGCTAAAAATGGCCGTGTAGATTTTTTCCCAAACCCTGCTTGATGAAATCCATGAGTAGTTAATGTCAACTTTTCAAACTCTGAAACATATCAGGATTATTTTAAGTAGCAATGAACAAATCTCAGATTTTATCCCAGGGTTCAGTCACTTATTCAACTTGATCCAAATATTTTGAACTGAAAACACATATTACATCAGATTGTCTACCAGAGATTCAAATATTTCAGTGAAAGGGTTGGAGAGGAAAAGATACTGACCTAATCAACATGAAAAGTGGATGAACACTAAAGGCAAAATAAATTGTCCATGAACACTCTACTGTAGTTGATAAGGTTGTTTCCCATGGGGGTGTGGATTAAAAATTCTGATGCTGCTATAGATGTACACTGGAAATGAACAATTTTTATGTCAATGGAAGGTAAGTATTGGGGACTGGTTTCTCATTGTTGATGTGGAAATGACAGGTCCTCAAAGTAAAGGTTAGAACAGTCTAGGTGGTAATGGGTGACAGCAGGAGACATCAGCATGAACTCCATCTAGCCAAGCTACTCCTGGTTTAATATAGATAAATCTAGTTAAATATGCATTATTTATAGAAAAGTGTAAACACAATGATCACTTTACACATACAGGCATCCCTAGTCTGTAGGCTGAGAGAAACAGGCACCCCAATGGCAATAATCACACACAGCACTCAGATCTGTTTCTATTTCACTGAGGAAGGAATTGGTGTCCTTTAAAGAAATGACTGATTATAACCCCGGAATAGAAAATATACAAGATGATGCTGAACACAGGCACTCATTAGACAGAGTTGGAGTAAAATTGAGCAACATAATAAAGCAATACTGAATCATACCTCAAAGTCTTAAGTAAATATCTATGAGTCCATATGGACATAAATAAATGAATGATTGGGATAAGTAAATACATGGGAAGAAGAGAAAAGTCTCCTATGCAGAGGAATTTCAAATCACTTTATGAAGATATTTCTCCCTGAAGGAGAAGAAGCATAACTTCCACTCTGTACTTGTGGGCTGTGCACAGTGAACTCCTCCCAAAGAGGACAGTATGGGGAAGTTACTCCCTTGGAGGACAAACCTGGCAACCTCTGACAGATGATCCAGGTAAACATCAATGGTGTAAGTCATGTCCACAGTATGTAACCTTGATACCATAGGCTGAAAACAGCACTTTTTCTTTGTACCAAAAACCCATAAAAGCAGTCTCATCATGAGAAAAACACCTAACTAATCCAAGGAGAGGACATTCTACAAAAAACCTGGTCAATACACCTAAAAATTATCTAATTACCCCAAAGTCTGAAAAACTGTCACAGCAAAAATAAAACCTAAAGGCAGACAACAAATAAATGGAATATGAATTCCTGGGATAGAAAGGGCATATAAAGGGTAAAAAAGGAAAAAAAAAGGAAGTCTGACATATATGTATGTGGACATTAGTAAATGGTCATATTAATAAAAAGAAAAATTGGATTTGGAGTATATGTTCACTCTATTATGTTAGCAATTTTTTGTATATGTAAAACTATTCTAAAATTAAAACACAAAGCCATGAATTTTGGATACACTGGAAGAAGTCTGATGTCTGATGTGTACTGATTTTTGTAACATGTTCTCAATTCTTTATCACATTTCCATGAAAGAGGTGCAATCTAATCTATGTAGGCCAGGCTTAGTAGCTCACTTGGAATGAGCCCCATAAAGCAGAAGTAACAGTGTGTGACATCAAAGACTAGGTTATAAAGGTATTGAGGCTTCTTTGGTACGTTGTCTCTTCTAGAGGGAAGTTATGGCCCTGTCTACAGGTCATTCAAGCCCCCTTTGGTAAACAGTTCTCCACCTATCAGTCAGGTGGATTAGCCTTCTCAGAGCAGCCCCCGGCTTTGGAGAAGGCTTCAGGAGACTGCCTTTAACAACTCTGATACTTTGACTGCAGCCTCATGAGATCCCCTAAGCCCAAACCACCCAGCTACACTACTCCTGACTTCCCTACCCTTAGAAATTGCAAGATCCTTGATTTTTCTTTCATTAAGACATTATTCCATGGGGCAATTTGTTTGGAGGCAAGAGATCACTGATAAACAATGCTCGGTGGTTGTGAACATTGAACGGGATGGATCAGGCATATCTTGAGTCAGACCCATTTTTCTCATCTGCATAGAAAGCTCCAAACAATTCCCATTCTCTCTAAAGACAAATTAGGACAGCAGAGTAAATTAAAGAGAATTGGTCACATTTTTGTAAGAATTTGGAGGTTAAAAATAAAAAGGTAGCTTTCACGACTCAAAAAAAAAAGAATATCTAGAAAATGTATATCTTCAATTTATCAAAGCTTATAACAAGTGTTTTAAAATAACCCCATGAGAAAACTGAAGACATGTGGAATGGGTGACAGTTCAACCTGGATGCATACAGGCCACAGGGGCAGGGGGTTGGGGGTCTGCCAACAGCACACTCTCTAGGCCAAAACCCGTTAATGCTTTAGACTGCGTCGCAGCAGTGTGCTTATCAGATCTACACCACAATATGTTTGACAGACTTAGTGTTAAATGACCTGGATAGATAAGAATAATGTGTAGGAAATGAGAATGTTCAAGTTTAATAAGAATGAATGAAAGTTCTGCATTGGGATTTTTTTTTTAAAGATCAACTATATAAATACAAGTTTGGGAAACCATGTTGTTTGCCAGAAGTTCATGTGGAAAAATCTACTTAATATGAGCCGGCACTGGGATGGGGCTTTACAGAGAGCTAATAAAAATCTTTAATAGCAACAGTAGAAAAATGAGGGAGGGAGAGACCCACTGAACTCTGAGGAGGTCAAGCTCAGCTTCAAGGCTGGCCATGTTCAAGGCTGCTCCATGTTCAGAGGCCCCAAAGAGTCAGACTAGACATGGAAACAAAGGCACCAGCCCCACAGGAGTCCTGGCCCCTGAGCTTTGAGGGGCAATGAGAAGAACAGGTCCCAAAGTGGGGCATCCAGGCAGTCTTCATTTCTGAACAGAGGTCGTCTTAAGAAATAACCCCTACGAACTAAATTAGGAGCAATGAATGAACATCAGAGTGAAGACTTCCACTCAAATACAGACTGGCCCCAAAGGGAAATCAGAAATCAGCTGCCCTGAAAGGTGAGGAGTGGTGAGAAAATCCTATGCAGCCGGTGGTAAGAGACCCCAACAGAGCTTGGACAGAAGAGTTCATCTAGCAGCAGGACTCCTACTCCTAATAACATGGTAATGTGTGGGAAAGAATTCAATGTATGTTGCACAGGAAGCCCTGTCTTCTGTATAGTGTGTTCTTACTAAGACTAACCCAGAAATATTTCTTTAGTATCATATCACTGGAAATCTTTAAGGCAGAGACCAGGTAAAGATTTGAAAGAAGTGGGTGGACTTTCAACAGGAGTTTGGTAATAACCAATTGTGTTAGCTTCCGTTACTGTAACAAAATACATGAGATAATCTACACAGAAGGAAAGGTTTATTTTGGTTCATTGTCGGAGAACCATGACAAGTTAGTCCCATCCCTTTGAGCCTCCCACAGAATATCATGGCCTGAGTGCATGACAGAGCAAAGATAAACATCTCATGGCTGGCTGGAAAATGAAAAAGGGAGGTAAAATAGAAAAGACTGTCAGGGGACAAATGTTCTGAAAACAACCTTTCTATGACTCCATCTAAAGCCATGGGTTGAGGCGTAGAAGAATGTGCTGCTGGCAAATCACCAAGTCCTTCAAGGGCATACCCCGAAAGACCCCAAACCTCCCACCAGACCCCACTTCTTAAAGTTTCCATAACCTTCCAATAGTGTCATCATGCTGGGAACCAACCCTGTAGCACATGTCCATTTGACATCCAAATTATAGACATTGATTGCACTTTTGAATTACCAAGGAGCTTTCAAATGCGTCTATATGTAGGAAAAGCCTCATTCTAATTCAAACAGAATATCTCAGCAGCACAATGAAACCACATGGCTTGAGACTGTTACCAATATGGAGCCGGAGGGCCAAGACGATGTTAGCATTTCTGCAGCTCTCTACATGACTCCAATATGTAGCCAAGTGTGCAAACACTAGGGGAGTTCCAAAGTCCCTTTCTGCTCTGTGATTCTGCCATTCCTTACTGGAAGACTCAAAGGCTATTCCATGGATCCACCCATCCAATAGTTCTCTTTTCTGAGAATCATCTTGTAAGAGCAGAATGGACTTCCTCAAATTTCCCAGTGTCCAGGATCCTGAATCTCTGTGGGTTACAAATTCAAGGTCTCTCTTGTCTCTCCGTATAATGTCCTCCATTGTAAAACAGGAATAGTAATATTACTTAAGATAACAATGAGGAAATTAAGTCAATGGAAGCAATTTTTACCAACACAAGTATTAAAGGGCAGGACCTATATAAATCACTTTCTTTGAAAATCACCTAAGTAAATAGAGTCCATAAAAAATGCAATAGGTAGTGTCTTAATAAATCAAGCAAATAATTTATTTTACAAGGTACAAACTTGTTACCTTAGTTTTCAAACCTGTGATGAGAAATAAGGCATATAGTCTTAATTTAAAAGTCCAGTTTTTGGACTTTTAATTGGAGTGACTCTTCTTAGATCATTTGAAATGCCACAAGAATAAAAACTGACATAGAAAGTCTTGATTCTAATAAACTTCACACAATAAATAAAGGAATTTTAAATAAAATTAAATTATATAAAAAACAATACCGAAATCACCATCCATGAAAGAAAAATTAAAAATATTTGACCCGAGAAAGGAATGAAAAGAGAAACTATAGATTGGGGGTGGGGGAATTGTGAATCATATATCTATGAGGCATTTATAAAGAGCCCCTAAAACTCAATAATTTAAAAAATAAAAAGGAAGGCCAAAGGTCTGAACAGACATCTCAATGACTGATGGATGACTAATATTGTCTAACCTAAACTTCCAGTATAGAAATACGAATTAAAATTTTAATGAGCTACCACAGTATATCTGCTGAAAGGGCTGATTTCCTAAAATACGATAACAAATGTTTGGCCACAAGGCAAAACAAAAGAAATCCCATTCATTGCTTGTGGGAAAGCAAAATGTCTTCCAAATTGGCAGTCCGTTTGGCAGTTTCTAATAAGGTTAAACATGGACTTACCAAAAAACTAACAATCCTACTTGTAGGTATTTAACCAAGTGGATTAAAGAGGCGTGTCACAGTAAACCCATATGCAAATGTTTCTAGAAGCTTTATGTATAACCGCCTAGACTAGAGGCAATGAATCTGGAGAAGCAAATGTGGTACTTTCATATAATGGAATGTTGTTCTATGATGAAAAGAAATTAAGCCACAAAGACAGAACACCTCAATGCATACTGCTACATGTTAAAGTTTAAAAAATCCAGGTTCTGTGTGATTGAGTTTATGTGACATACTGAAAATGACCAAACTACAGGGACTCTAAAATGATTTGTGGTTACCAGAAATTTGGGGAAGCAGCGAGAGTTGAACCATTGGAGTATAGAAGATTTACATGGGGTGAAACTACTGTTCAGAATACTCCAGCTGCTGATGCATGATCCTATTTGCCAGAACCCATAGAACTTTAAAGATGAAAGGGTAAACCTTAATGGGTACTAATTTAAAACTAAAATTAATCAGGAAGTCAGAAGATGGAATACAGAATGTAACAAAATACTTACAATCCCATGAAACAGCCTCACTAAAGGGGATGAAGTAGAGGGGTGCTGACTTAATAACTCTAAGAATGAGCAAAATCCATGGGACTAAATGCAATAGAAATTGTCCATCCCAGCGGCTGAGACAGGAGGATCGCAAGTTCAAAGCCAGGCTCAGCAACAGAGAAATGCTGAGCAACTCAATGAGACCCTGTCTTTAAATAAAAAATACAAAATAGGGCTGCCGATGTGGCTCAGTAGTTGAGTGCCCCTGAGTTCAATCCCCAGTACCCAAAAAGAAAAGAGAAATGGTCTATAAGTTTTCCTCTTTAGTTGATAAAGTTGGTTCTTGTATGAGTCCAGGCTAATACTGCAATAGATGTGCACTGGAATTGGACAACTAACTAAATGGATAGTGGTGGTGGGATCTAGGTTTCTCAGTGATGGAGTGAGAGGTTACAATAGTGTGAAGAGGATGGAATAGTCCAGGTGGTCATGGATGAGAGTTGGAAACATCAGTATGAATTCCTGTTTTGCTTACCTTAGTTATAGCTAGTTACATACAGAAGTAGTTTTAGGTTAAGTGTGTATAAACAAGTCACTCCACAATCCCCTTGTTCCATAAGCTTAAAGGGGCCCTAAGGCAAAGATACCCCTGAAGTAACATACACATCTAAGACCCAAAATGGTTTTTATACACCATTCTTCAGAGAGGAACAGGGCCCATTGGAAAAAGGGCTGATTTGGGGCTTGGGTTCAGAAACACATCAAATGAGTCAGGAATATCTTCGGGTTCCAGTAAGTTTGAGAAATTCAGCAACAAAACAATTTTGAATCATGGCTCAAAAAATAAATATTCATAAATACATACTAATAGAAATAAATGAATGATTGAATAAATAAATGGGAAAAAAGATCTTCCATGCAGAAGTACTCCAAGGGAGTACTTTCACAGTGCACAAACCTGACAAGCACCAACCCAGCCACTTGACCAAGGTTAACATCAACAGTGCTAAGTCAAGTCCACAGTGTGCAAAGGTAACGAAAACTTGATACAAGGTAACGAAAACTGCACTTTTTCTCGCTAACAAAAACCTGTAACATCAGTCTAATCATGAAAAAAAAAAACTTTTAACAAATCCTAATACAGGAACATTCTACTAATAAGTAGCTCAATACGTATCAAAATTACTAAGGTCATCAAAAACAAATCCTGAGAAACTGTCATGGTCAACAGGAGCCATATAAACTAAATATAATGGGACACGAAATGTAGCATTAGATTAAAAACTAGGAAATCTGAAATATGTATTAGCTTTCATTAATAATAAATACAATATTAGTTCATGCTATGGTCTGAATGTTTTTGTGTCCCCCAAATTCATGTGTTCAAATTGAATCTCCAATGTGACAGTATTAATAGTTGTCTATGAGACATGATTAGAACAGAAAATAGAACCCTAGTAAACAGGATTGGTGCCCCTGTAAAAGAAACCACCAGGTGAGGGCAATACCAAAAGGCACCATCAGAAACTAGGAAACAGACCCTCAATCAGATACTGCCAGCACCTTCATCTTGGACTTTCCAGCTCTGGAAATGTAAAGTTCTCTTTCTTTTAACTTGCACAATCTAAGGTATTTTGCCCAAATGAGCTAAGACAATTCATTAAATACAATAAATATGCCATGCTAATGCAAGATGTTAATAATTGAGAATCTGGGTATGAAGATTTGGTAACTCTGTACGGCTTCCAGTATTTCTATACATCTAAAACTGTTCTTTAGTAAAAGTTCATTTAAAATGGAGAATATTAGAATGTATAGTAACCCTGTACTTGAATTGGTAAATCTGATTCTCATACAAGTTTGAAATAAAAATTCCAAAAGTACTTCACATCTGTGTTAGGGTTGAACAAATAAGTAAATAAAGGATAGAAGTGATGGTCTGGTTTCTCATTTAAAAAAACAATTTTATGACAAAAGCAAGAAGAGAATCTAGATTTAACCCTATGCTGATGGGTTGGTATCAGAAACATCAGTATAAACTTAGTGCTTAGTTTTTATTTTATACACACACACACACACACAGATGAACAGATGGAAAAAAGTATACATGTATGTGCACACAGGGTTAACATGCCCCCACATATTCCCTAGCTCTAGCTGCTAGGAGGACCTAAAAGCAGTAACACCCCAGCACCAATGAGTATATCTGTGGCCAGAGCTTGGTTTCTAAG
Organism: Marmota monax; assembly: GCF_021218885.2. NCBI lineage: Eukaryota > Metazoa > Chordata > Mammalia > Rodentia > Sciuridae > Marmota > Marmota monax. Next base: position 3,380,439 of record NW_026695198.1, on the reverse strand, counting down.
TAACAATTCCTTCAATAAAAGGAATATGGGCTCCTTGGAGAAATGGCTAATGATAGCCCTGGGTCCAAGAAAATATAAGATGTCCTTCAGTATCTTTTAAGGCCATAAATTAAGGAAGTGCTCAATTAAAAAATATAGACTAGACGAAGACATACCAAAGGAACCCGGGGCCAGCCTGCAAAAACTCCCAATGGTGAAAGCTGAAATAATTGGAACAATGAAATAAATAATGTAAGCCTGGGATTATAACCTGAAGTACAAAATGAATATCTGTGAGTCCATTCTGATCTAAAAAATGATAAAGTAAATAAATATGGGAAGAGAGATAAATTCCCCTTCTAGAGGAATTTCAAAAAAATATATAATATATGTAGCTATCCCCCCCAGGAGGTGGACCTTCATGTTCCTCCTTCAATGTGAGCTAGATTTAGTGGTGCGTTTCCAGAGCATAGGGTTTGCAGAGGGAAAGATGGTAACCTTAGAGTGGGGATTCCTGGCACACCACACAGTCACCAGATGATCAAGGTTCACATCACCAGTGCGACAGTCCTGTTCATAGCATGCACCCCCTGAAATGAGATGGAGAGGGCATGACACCTCTGCCAAAAGCCTGTAACCCCAGTCTACTTGTAAAAAAGCACCAGAAAAATCTAATTTTAGGTGCATTCTATAAAATTTTTCCTTACCGGTAGTCTTCAAAATTGTCAAGGGAATGGAAAAAAAAAGAGTGAGAAACTGGCTCAGAGCAGAGGGCACTCAGGAGACATGGTGACTAAATACATTGTGGCATCTGCAAGGGGACATTAGAACAGAAAAAAAGTGAAGAAACATAAAATTCAAAACAACAGTCAGGGTTATAGTTCATGATAATTTACCAGTGCTAATCTCTTAGTTTTGACAAGTGCCACAACTTTATGTAAGATGTTAACATGGGAGAACATGAAATGAAGGATAGACAGTAACTTTCTGTGCTTTCAATGTTTTCTGTAAAACTGAAGTTAACCTGAAATAAAAGCTTAATTAAAAATCAAAAAAAAAAAGTTGTTTCAATCCATATTCTTTCACTTGGTCACAGTTTGATTGGTCAAAACTATGAAGCTTCAACATGTTAATTTTTCTGTGGGACATATATTTTTGATAATTGCAACATACACATATTCTAAGCTTTTGTAAGTTTCTAATGGGATACTTATGACCACTGGTAAATGCTGGGAGGCAAAGCAGCCTCAAAGCCTGGACTCATCGGGGACCCTGAATGAAGTTAAGGGTTGTACCATGGTCAGAATAAATTTTAAACTGTATTGTAGTATCAATTTTGGTTAAATAAACTGATTGGAGAATCCTTGTGGATTGGAAGTTGCTTCTCAAAGATCCAAAAGATAAAATGAAAACTAAATTTAGAGTGATCTAGGGAATCCTGAAACCTTCTCCTGATCAGCAGACATTCCAAAGATCCTGTTAGAGGCAGAAAGCTAATTCCCCAGCATGACTCTGGGCCTTTACATCTGATGACCGCCTATGGACCCCACAGCCCTGGAAGCCAGCACAAGATTCCTACAACTCCATGGTCCCATGGCCGGTGAGTTCATGACAGTGCTGGGCTTCACTGGACAGGGGAGAGCAAGCCGTCACTACCCAGAGAAGCTCAAGAGCAGTGTCTATTCTGAAATCGACCTGTTTCACTGATTGTAAGAATCACTTTTTAAATAATTTTACTTTTTAACATCCCTGAAATTAGAACGTGCCACATTTCATAACATCTTATAGTCAATGAATTACCATAAATTACATTCCAGAGATATTAATAAAATTGACTAAAAATAGATGGAAAAGGTGAAAGAGGGGAACTAGTGCACATATTGTAGTGACAATTTTCAACACCAATAGAAAAAAAATAATTGAAGCATATTTGGGGGATTAATGATGAAAGTGATGAAGATATAAACTGGAGACCATATGAGCAGGCTGGGTATACAACCAACTTCCTTCCCCTCAATGCATAGACCCTGGGCAGCTTCCCTGGACCCAGGGCTGTGTCACCTCTTTCTTTCCCTCTCCCTCACTAGTGACCCCCTAATCCTCACTCTCATAGGGCCAACATGCTCCGGCCACCATCTCCCAGTCCATAGCTCCATAATGGGTCTCTCAGCAAAATCTGTCCTCTTCCAATTCCCTAGGTCCTCTCCTCTCACTGCTATCTCCTCTCTTTCTCAATCTTCATCCACCACACACAGGTGTGCCCGTGTGTGTGGGCGCGCACACACGCACATTTTTGCACACTCTCACATAGACACACATACCAGTACATTCAGTCACACTCACTCGCAGTCATGTAGGGTTGGTACCCAATTTCAAAGCTAAATCTTGGGGCCACAGGATCAGCACCTGTTTGTGTTGATTAACAAAAATTTAAGCATTAAATATGAGCCATGAAATTTACTAGGAACTTGAATGATTTCCTGGGCTCTCTGAATTGGTGTTCTGCCTGCTCTGAGGGGAGGGAGGATAGAGGGAGGATAGAGCCTCTAGGGATAAAGGGAGGAGACAGATACTGCCTGACTTTCCCTCTCCCTGGGGGAACCTCTGGTTCAGAAACTGAAAACCAGTTTAGCCAAGGACCTGTGAGAGAGGGAAGCATCTAGAAAGAGAGAAATCTACCCATTTTGTCCTGAGAGCTATCTCCCAGAACACCCTGCTGTGGGTTCTGAACCCAAGGGAATGGAGCCTGGTTCTGGGATCTTTAGAGGCCTGGGGATCCATGTAGCATCATTCCCTTCAGGAGACACCACCCATTATGGTGATGCCACCTTCCCACCCTATGGCCAGTCTACTGGGGTGGAGGGATGGGCCTTCGGCAGGCATTTATGTTTCTTCAACAAAAACATATCCAGTGTGGGCTATCTGTCAAGTACTGTCCAAGTAGCCTGGTATACAACCAACTTCCTTCCACTCAATGCTTAGAGCTTGTTTGGAGAAAGGGACATTCACACAAGAACCATCAAGAACCATGCCAACACTGACCAGTACTGAGCAGGGTAGTAAAGTAGGATACACCACATCCTGGGCTATTCTGTTAGGTTACTGCCCAGAGAGGACACTGTGGGCACAGGGGGGTGGGGAGTGAGTTATAGCTGGCTCCTAGACTCTATGAAGGACATAGAGAGGTTAGGGCAGGAGTATTCTGGTTTGGGGGTCAGTCATCCTGGAGTGCTGAAGCAGGGACCAAGCTGTACTGTAGGCAAAGGACACAGGTCTATAATCAGACACGTGAACTAGGGCAGATCAGTGCTTCATAAATCAGGATAAGGCAAAGGAACCACAACATGCAATGTTATCAGAAACATGGGGGCTACTGTCCAGGAATACTGCCAGTCATCTGATGATAGTAAAAAAGAAAAAAACGCTATACCTCTGACAGCTGTGTAAGGACTGTATTGCAGAAGACCAAATGGGTCAGGGAAACCATGTAGGGTCCTGTTGCCAGTCCAGGCTGGACAGGATAGGAGCAGGGAGGATGCCATGCGGGAACTTGGGGGGAGAGGAAATGGGGCTCCTCAACAGACTATGTGTGTGGGAGTTGGGGGGGGGCACGCGGAAGGAATCGCGGAAGACCATTGTTTTCACTCAACCGAACATGAGTGGGTGGTGGTCTCATTTCCTGAACTGGGAATTCCAGGGCAGAAGTAGGGGGTGGTAATCAAGCATATGTTATATCCATGTTAACTTTGAAGTTCTAATTAGATATTCCAGTAGGTATGGCAGGGCGCAGGGGCGTGTGTGGGGTCGAGGGCTCTCAGGACAGTTTGAGTTGGAATGAGCCTTTGGAAGTTGTCAGCTTATAAACAGAACTTAAAACCAGGCCCTGTGGAGGGTCTTCCAGATGCAAGTTTCATGAAGAGGACACGGGACACCCAGGCCAATCTTGGTTTGCTGGGACAGAAGACAAAACAAGCCTGGGAAAGAATAGCACTAGGAAAGGGGGAGAACCCAAGACGGCAACACTATGAAATGCACAGAAAGAAAGCGCTTGCAGAAGCACAGGCTTACTTAGAGGAAACGCCCACATTGGTGCCTATGGTCACCCTCTGGTTCTGCTCAGGGCCACCACCACTTCTAGGAGTGGATGCAGAGCCAGGTGCTGCCCGTCAGACTACTCTCTCCATGTGTTTTTTTAAACCTTGGTAGTTTCTCCACATGGAAGGTGAACCTCTTTTGAAATGCGTGACCCACTAGATGCATTGATGATTGTAACCCGCCCAGCTATCGCTCACCTTCTTTCTCTCCAAAATACAGACTTGCGTTTCCACTTGCTGTGAATGTTCCATGAATGCTGACAAGTTGTGCATCCCCTGCCCCTGGACATGGATTATGATCTAGCATATCACACTCCATGAAGTCTGTGACAATTCCCCCAGAGATGGACCATCTTGTCTTCTGAGATGCATGGCACATGGTTTCTACTAAGGACAGCAAATAATGGCATATTAGCTCATTCAACTTTCCATCTTTAATGAGCTTAACACTCAAAGGGGGCACAACATTTTGGAAAGTGAATTATACTGGCTTCTGCACTACATGACCAATTCTCAGCCAAGGAGAACTAAGTTTCTCCAGATGGACTTCAGGATATCTCTAGGACCCCCAAACTATTATAGCATCACAAGTTGATGCCAGGAGATTCTAGGAAAAGAGTACAAAATTATTGGAATTATCAGAATTGGGTTAGAATGTTTTCTTCAGTTGTAGTAGATTTACTGGAGACAACTCATTTCCTCCAGAATCAACTTCGAGAAACTCCAAGGGAAAGAACTGTCACTTCCTTATACTCACATAGCTAATTGAATAGATTTATGTCATGTTTCTCCTAGAATCTGGCCCCACACAGATCCTTTGTTCTCAGTGTTATGAATTCCCCCCCCGGGGGGGGGGCACTTTGGTCCAGGTTCCTTGCTCCAGGTGATCCAGATCTAATTCTGAGAAGCCCTGCCAAGCCCAGCCTTGTCCTGAGAAGGTATGGAACCTAAGAGGGGTATATCTTACACAGTGAGGTGGGTCTGGGAAAAAGGGAAGTGCCAAACATAGCATTTCTAACCAAGTCCTATTCAAACTTGCTTGGTCTTCTTCACTGACTTTTATAATCATGGTGGCTGGCAGAAATATTTGTGCAGCACTTTGCAGATGTCTGCTTCATTCTAGGCACCAGAGTCGATTGTGAACAAAAGAGACATAAATCTCTACTGTAATGTAATGTGCCTTCTAATGGGATAGATGATAAGAGATAAGTAAAATATATATATGTATATGTATATATAAAACATACCATATATATGGTATGTTATCTGGTAATAAGTGCTGAGGAGAAAATAAAGAAGATTAAAAAAAATAATGATAAAGAGTATTATGAACACTTTTATAGTATATATCATGTACTGGACACGGATCTAAATATTCTGCATGAAATTGCTCATTAAACCTTCAGGACAACTGTGTGGGGCTGATATTACTATGATCCAGATGAAGCACAAAGCAGAGTACTTTGCCCAAGGTCACACAACCCCAAGTAGTGGGCCCCAGGCTATAGAAAGGAAGCAGAAAGGAGTACCCTATAGGAAAGGCAGCCAGGGAAATCCACTGGATATATTGCATGAGTGCACATACTATAGACTCATGCAAGATGCCTAGTGATTTTGGTTATTGCTCCAAACTTTAAAGTTAGCTAGAATCCTGGTGCTGAAGGATCCATTCACTCCCAGGAGCCAAAGGTTGCCTGTCCAGCATGCTTCTTTCTGCCTACGCACCCAGGGAGATAGACGATGTGAAGAATCATTTCCAGAACAAATGGTTTGGAATGAGAATTTCTACAGTTTGAACATAAATTGAGATTTGCAAACTGTTAAAAAATTTAGATGCTACTTTCTTTAGATTAAAAGAATGAAAAGTTTGAAAATATTTTTCAGGGAAAATATACACTGAAGGGACAACAAACAAGTACATAGAAGTCATGGCATTACACAGGTTCAGTAGAACAATGGGGAAAAAATCTATAGAGAGACTTTCATCAACTCCCTCTCTGAAAGCAAGGAGTCTAGCTAAAAATGATGTCTGATTGAGAGATAATTATGGAGGAAAATGCCAGTTCCACACTTCCTATCTGTGCACTTTACTGAGTACTGTTGAAGTCCCACGGAGATGGAATATGAAAAGAATAGCATGACAGGAAAAAGGGATGGGAAGAAAAGGAGTCTTGGAGCAGAGCCAGACAATGTGGAAGTAATTGAGATTTACCAGCATCATTTCCATAATCGCTTTTGGATGCACAATAGCTGAAGAGTGTGCCATGGATTCCCATTTATTAGCCTTCTGGGGTTACAATGTTGCCATAGAAGGTGGTGAACCTATTGCTTTTGCAACAGTTCAGAGTCTCTCAAGGAGCAGTGTTGGAAACAGACTACACCCATGATGCAAAAGCTCTACTCTTTCTATCTACCCTGTCATACCTTCCTGGTCAGCTGTTTATTTCATCTACTACCATGGCAAGAAATATATTATCTAAAACCATTTATGAATTATGAGGGCCATTATTTTCCGCCTGAGAAAGTACATATCAAACAGTGCAAGAATCAACGAGTCATTGAAAGTTTAAAAATCTCAATACAAGCAGTGACATCATCTGCAATGCTATAACTAATCACCTTTGGCCTGTTTCCCCTTTCCCTAGAACACTGAACTAGCATGTTAGAAAGATGGCAGGTGCCTATCACCATATGCATCCTTTCACCTGCGGACACAGAGAATGAAGATTCACTCCCGTGTAGACTTTACACTCTTCTGATGCCTGGCCAGGTTGAGAGTTCTTAGAGATGCTTGTAGTTCACTCCACAAAGAATTAATCATCTGCTAAAGGGAAGATCAGTGTTCCCCATAAGCATGGAGGATACCATTATGCAAGGATACCCCATCAGTACACTGTGGATTAATAATAACTTCTCCCTGCTAGAGAACAGAAGTGCCTAAAAGACTGCTTGCAATGGTAATTGATGATTCTCATGGAGCACATAAATTAAAACATCTGAAAAACTGTCCTTAAACAGAGGATATACCACTGGGCCCAGGGCCCACCCATAACCAACCATTGGAAATCATTGCACTGAGACCAGCCTCAAGGTTTTCCTCTGTGTGATGTTCCAAGCAGCTCAAGCCAATCCTTGTAGCTGAACTCAAAGGATTAGGTCAGGTGCTCCTACAGGAAGTGGGATGGCCAGCACATGGCTGAGACCAAATCAGTTCAATATCATACAGTAATTAAAAGCATGGACTCCGGAGCCAAACCTCCTGGATCTGAACCCCAACTACTGGCTATGTGAATTAGGCTCTCAGTTCAATCATCTGTGAGATGGGGATAATGGTCATGCTTCCCACATCCTGCATTGTTGAGAAAAATACGTTGGTTAATATTTATAAAGTACTGAAAATTAGAATGGTGCCTACCATGCAAGGAGTAAGCACTGAGTGTGGGCTATGACCGTCACTGTTGCCTCCATGAACAAGCCCAGCCAACAGCTTCAGTGGACTTGCTGACAGCACAGACACTGGAACCAGCTAACAGGTTCTCAAGGGAAAAGACCAGTGACAATGAAGGAAGCAGTCGGCTGGAGGAGAGAGACCCAATCCAGAGCTGACCGGGAAGCACAGAGAGCAATAAGCCATGGGGCTTGCAGCTAAAAGCAAAGAGCAGGAGGACTGGATGAAAGGGCTCTCACAGGAAAAGAGGCCTGGGAAGCACCCAACAAGGTGGAACGGTTTTAATTCTTCTCAGAATCAGGTCTTCCTCTTTGGGTTCCTTTTGCATACTTCCTCTTTGGGTTCCTTTTGCAAATATAATAAAGTATGCAAATATAATAAAGCCTCTGAGCTTTATTATAGCATCTGAGAACCCAGGGTCTCCCCGGAAAATCAGTCTACTAATAAGAGACACATATGCACAAATCAATGTTGTTGGTCCCTGTTTTAGCCAACAATTTTTTTCCACTGTGACCAAAAGACCTGACAAGAACAATTTTAGAGGAGACTAGATGCTCCCAGCTTCAGACTTTTCAGTCCACAGACAGCCAACGTCATTGGTCTGAGCCCAAGATGAGGCAGAATACCATCACGAAAGGGTGTTGGGGGAGAGTATGGAAGATGAAATCAGCTCAGGACAAGGACACTAGGAACCAGAGAGCATGCTCCACTCACCAGGAACAAAATAAAAACCCCAAAGGCACTGCCCCAGCAACCTATCTCCTCCGGGCTACACCCTACTCACCTGCAGTTACCACCCAGTTAATGCATTCAAGCATTAACATTGGTTAGGTTAAGGTTCCCCGACCCCAATCGTTTCACCTCTAAACTTCCTCGCATTGTCTCACACATAAGCTTTTGGGGGGACACCTAATATCTAAACCATAACAGCCCCACATACTAGAGCAGTCACTTCAATAGTTGCTGTACCCAGGCACCCCACAGAGACAGCCTTTGTTTTTTTTTTTACTCGCTGGTCCTCCTTGCAGTTCTAGAAGAGGAGCAAACGAAATAGAAAGGAAAAAGAAAAAAAAAAAAGATATCTTGGGGCAAAAGACCCAGTGCAATTTGATATACTTATCTCATGTAAGTATAGTTTTAATTAGCTGAATCATTTCTTAAGCAACAGTAAAAGACAGACTGGAACAGATCTTATACTCCGATAGGCTTTGTCCAATCTGGCAGCATAGATTCTTAAATCTGAAATCATCCACAGCAACCGCTTTCAGAACAGGGCCAATTTTCAGACCTAAATTACTTCTGGCTCCACAGTAGCATCTGCCCATGAAATAAGCTCCTAGCAAAAGCTTAAACTCTCCGGCAGCAATTATCTGGAACAGCCTCAAAACTACATTCTTGCCATTTGAGACTCTGCTCCACAGTTGCCAGCCATCTTGCCTGTTAGCATGCTTGTGGGAAGGACAGGCTGGCAGCTCACTGTCGCTTTCCTAATTGAGCTGTTGTCCTCTAATACTTCAGGGCCATCAGACACAGCCCCCAGTGAAAACGAGACCAACTGCATATAGAGTGTATTCAAAACCTGCCACCCTATGAAAGAAAATCCATCTCCACCTTCTAGGATGCAGGTCTTGATTCACAATTCTTATTTGCAAACTCCCAGAAGGAGAATGAATCTTTTCCACGAAGTACTTAAATGGAGAAGTAAAAACGATTTTTGACTTGGGGAGTGGGTTTTGGCAAATGGAAATCAAATCCATTTTGAATCATCCGTGATGAACAGGAGTGATTTGCTCCATCAACAAATGACCCCAAACAACTCCAGAACCAACCAGTTTGCCTCTGGGAACTTTTGCTCCCAACAAACATGTCCCATAGAGTAATTTGTTCACCATTTCTGCGGTGATTTACTTGTGAATGCCTATCACCATATTTTAATATGATGTCAGTAGTTAGCATAAAATGTTGGGTTTTTTTTCCTATAGAGAATAGAATTGGTCTTTTAGCACCAAAGGTTTATAACACTACCACACTGCAGTGGTCCTATGCTCGATGTCCTCATTCTTAACCCCCAAGAGTTCTTGATGTTGGTTATCCTTCAATTATATGTAACACAGGCTTTGTCAAGACAGAGACAGTTTGTGTTAGCTTGATTAAAGTAAGCCCACAGGCAAAAGAATAGATTCCTAACCCCCTAACTTTTATTTAAACGAAAATACATGATGAACAGAAAAAAAAATGCAGAAAACAGATCTGCCAAGTCCCTGAACAATGTTTCAGTTTTCTCATACCTCAAAATTATTTTCTCATGCCAGGGCTGCTATTTTCTCCAATGTGATTCTTATGGGAGGGCAGCATCAGTGTAACCTTTCCCATACGCCTTCCTCAGATGGTTTAAAGAACAGCCTTCTATCAGGGACACTTACCAAACACCCTGAGCCGGATTCACCGGGAGGTCAGCTTTGCATTAGCTCAGCCCATTAGTTCACCATTCTAAATCGATCAGAGGAGGAAAGAGTTGCCCAACATTGTTCTTATTCTGCTAAAGTTGGTGAATAATATTAAGCAATTATGTAACACACTCAAAGAGCTATCCAAGACAGCTGCTAGGTATGTGGTAAGAATGCCCAGCCTCAACATGAGAGCAGAGCTTTTCACGTATACCAGAATTAGTATGGGCTTTCCATCCTTCTCCTGAACACCTAAAATGGCAGGAGAGATCCAGCCACTTTGGATTCCCCCACAGGGAAGGGTTAAGAAGATGAGCCATATCAACATCCTTAAGGCCTTGGGACCAGAACAGCAGCCTGGTTTGGTTTCCAGTATCCCATTGCAATGATATTTGAGAATACGTTCCTTGTCTTTGGGGGGAGCGTTATTCAAAAAGGTTAATTTGTTAAGATTGTCTCTTGAAGAGTTTCATAACTTGACCTTTGGTAGCCATAGTTTTCTTCCTCTGTGAGCTTCCCACCATAGTAAATCTTAAATATAGAAACTCCCTCCTCTTTCCTTCCAAAGGCTCTTTTCAAGTCATCCATGTGCATGGTTAGGCCCCGTTCCTTTTCTCAGCAGAGTATACAGTCGTCTCTGCCAGATTTCCTGCAGCTGCTGTCCATGAGTCCATCTGCTGTAGTTTCCCCTCTTGAAAGGTATCCCAGAAAGCCTTGTTCCCAGAGAAATCCCAGAATGCCTGAAACAACAGCTAACAGCTGGTCCGGAGATCTCTGTCCAAACCTTTAAAGCCACCGATGGCAAACTGTAAGAACACAATTGAGTAAAAGCAGAAGGACTACCTGAGTTTATCTGGACCAAAGAAAGTGTGGGGAGCAGGGTAAATGGACGTGGCTGAGAATGAAGAAGGTCACTGCTTCTATCCTGAACCCTTGCCCATCCCTGGTACTGGGTATCCATGGTAGCATAATCGTTTCCATCTTAGTAACAATCCGCTCTATCATAAACACAAAATTATGACTTCATGAGACGATGGGCCAAATGAGAAGCAGAACTATGAAAGGAAGAATGTTTGTTACAGCAAAACGATTTTCAACAATCAAAAGAGGGATTGGAGAAACTAATTCTGGCCAAGACCTCTTTTTTTTTTAATATATGTATTTTCAGCAGTAGAACTGTGTCCCAACCAGCCCTGCTCACCCGTCTGTGGCAGTCAAGAATGAACTCACCTCTCAGAAACAATCTGAGGGACAACACAGGAAGTGCACTATCCCTGGGCTTCCAAGTGGGGTGCCTTACACTCTGGAGCCCTCTACCTTCCTATCACACAAGTGGGGACTGTTCTCTTATGACTTTGAAATCAAAGGACATTTATTTCACTGAAGCCATATCTCATGGTGGAAAAAATTGCAAGTCTCTCCGGAAAACGCTGACAGACCATTTGATTCATCCCTGAGCGAAAATCAGGGTAGGAATATCCACCATAAAATAGCAAGAGGAAAGAATACAAATGCATGCTCTTCAAAAGTCATGTGGTTGCAACATTTGCTCATCAGTATCTAACTCCCTCCAGAACAGCAAGAAGAAGTAAAGGAAAGTTTGCAGGTATGGCCAACCAGAGGATTTGGGTGCAGGGAAAATCCATGTCCACGCTGGTCCTATTGCCCATGTTCCAGTAGCTTCCACAAGCTGTAGGAATGAAAGCCCTGTGATTTACACCTTATCCAAGCAAATAAGGAAAAAAAATATACAGTAAAACAGTATACATAATATAAATCTTTTATTCAAAAATATAGAAGCAAGGCCATACATCAACCAGAGAATACAATGCAATTTCAACAAACATTTTCTTAGTTAATGCTTTATTGCCACCGGGGCTCGTATCCTGATCTCTTCTGCATAAACAGAATGATGGGAACCCAAAGACTGTGTTTCATGTTATGGAATAAAATATTACTATCATGAAACATCAGTAAGAATAAATTTCGTATCAAATGTCACTTGTGTCTTTGACACACAGGATCATCAATTGAAAGGATCTTAACTGTTTCCAAGTAGACACAAGGGTTCTGGAAAATTCCTTTTGTTTTCTTTCCCCACCCCCATCTCCTGAAATGGAGCTGCCCCATTTGCACAGCACACCTCTGCAAAAATTATGATTGAAATCATTTATGTGAAAAGGATCCTACCCTAGGGAGCCTGGGAATCACACTCTGGATGAGGACTTTGTGGGAAGTAGCCAGGTGGTCTCGTGGGAGGTGCTGCAAAAGTGAGCCGTGGTTGCACAGGAAACACTTCCTAAAACTCCAGAGAAAAAGTGTGCATTCAGCAACCAGGGGACGGTAAGTGAGAGGAGAGAGGAAATAACTCACAGATCGGAATTGTGTCCGAAAATACAATATACTCCATCCTGATCAACCCAATAGCTGGCAGGAAAAGTATTTTGACTTTTATATCCTTTTCTACAGACAAAGGCCTTCTGTGTACCACTATCTATTTGAATAGGTGTGCTTCAGGACAGCTGCTGAGAAATGACCCTGTTCTGAAAGCAGGAAGAGAACTGATGCTAATAGAGGATCAACACAGAACCGCCTAAAGGAACCCACAAGCCCAAAGCCAAACTAGGATCCATCTGAAAGATCAAATGTTGTTTTTTTTTAATTTTAAATTTAGTTTTTAACTGATACATAAAAATGGTACATATTTGTGCAGTGGTGTGTGATATTTTGATACTTGTATACACTATCTAATATTTAAATCTGGGTAAGTGTATTTATCTTTTCAAACATTTATGACTTATTTATGATGAAAACATTCAAATGCCTTTCTTCTAGCTTTTTGAAATATAAGTGTATGATTATAGTCTCTAGTCATCCTGCTGTGTAATGTCAACAATGGAACTTCTTACTCATGTTAACTGGTAAGTTAGTGCATTCACCTTTTGCTGTCCTTCCCTTTCACCTTATGTCCCCAGCTCTAGTAACCACCATTCATTCCACCCTCAATTTCTGTAAGAAATTATATTCCATACATGAATGAGATCATGCAGTACTTGTCTTTCTAGTGCCTGGCTTATTTCACTTAATATATGATATTTGGTTCCCTCTGTGGGGTGAGTGGCAGGATTTCATTCTTTTCATCGCTGAATAATATTCCAGGGTGCATATGTATCACATTCTCTGTGCATTCATCAGTTGATGGATACATAAAACAAAAAATCTTAATTCACAGACTCTGCATACTACTAAAAGGAGTAGAAGACCTTTCTAAAATCTCTAAAAAATACTGCCTTTGTTCAACTCACCTCTGCCATTTACTAGTTTAGTTATTTGGGGCAAGCAACTTAATCTCTCTATGCCTCAGTTTCCTTCCCTGTAAAAATGAGAATATTGAGTTTACCTTGTGAGTTGTTGGGAAGAAAAAAAGTTAAGTGTGAAGCCCTGGAACAGTGCCTGGAACATCATGACCTCTAAATACATGTTGCTGCTTTTGTGTGAACATTAGACCCACAGTGCTGTTTGGAACACTACAGAACTTTTTTTCACTATAGGGTTGTTAGTGTTATAGTTGTCCTTGTTACAAGAAAACATCTCTATCTCCACCAGCAATGAATGTCTGCTATACACACAGCAATCTTTTCTGCTTTGAGAACATACATCCACTCCAAATAGCAGTTTACTATCCACTATATCTGTCGCTTCTATTATTTGTTCTTTAAGATATTCATTTACTTTTAGAAATCCTTCTTCCAATCATCCACAAATTTTCCAAAGTCTGTTCCTTTTTGCACCTTTCTTGATTTACCAAAAGCTGGTCCAACAAGGGATTGGTACATAAAGAACTCAGTTAGGAAATCTCTTCATTCCTCTCCCCGTTAAGAAGTCAGTGCACAAGGGTGGAATCTTTATGTAAAGAAAGCAGCCCATGATTGTCAGGGGGAAAAGTGGAATTTAGACCGACATTGGACAGGAACACCTTTGCAAATCTAATACTTGCCTTCCTTTATGTGGTCGTCTGTGTTTTGTCTCTGTAACAAAAATACCTGACAAGAACAACTTGACAATTTTGGTTCACAGTTTCAGAGTTTCTGTTAGTGGATCAGCCGACTCCATTGCTCTGGGTCCAAGATGAGGCACAATGTCATGATTGAAGGACCTGCAAGAGGAAAGCTGCTCTGCTCATGACAGCCAGGAAACAGAGAAGGCAATGGGAAGGGTCCTCCTCCAGTCACCCCCTCCCCACCTGCCTAGAGTTACCACCCAGTCAGTCCATTCAAACTAGGATGGACTGATTAGATTACAGCCCTGCAATCCGATCATCTCATCTCTGAACATTTCTGCATTAACACAGGAGCTTTGGGGAGACAGCATCCAAATCATAACACTTTGTTAGTATATTTTTCAACAAGTTCTACTTTTTATTTCAGAGGAGAAATTGACTGAGTCACTTTGTTCACATTTCTGCATAGTTCCTTAATAGACTTGTAAAGATTATTTATTATTAATGTTTGGGCTTAATATTTACTTTGGAATATTTATAGAATCTTATGCAGTTATAAAAAGCAATACAGAGATCCCTGTGCCCTTATTCAGATTCTCCCAAAGTAGCAACTTGCAAAACTATAGTACAGCATCACAGCTGGAACATTGACATAGATATAGAATATTTTCATTGCCACAAAAATACCATATGTTGACATTGTATAGCCACACACCTGCCTACCACCTCCTAATCCCTATCAACCACTTATTTGTTCCCTATTTCTATATTTTTGTAACTTCAAGCTATCAAATTATATGCAAATTTTTTAATTCACTTTTTTTTTTCACTCAGCATAATTCCCTAAAGATTCCTCCAGATTGTTGCATATATCAATAATCAGTTCCTTTTCATTACTGAGTAATAGTCCATGTACCCCAGTTTTTACTAAGTAAAAAGTCCATGTACCCATTCTTACTAAGTAATAGTCCATGTACCCCAGTTTTTCTATCCTTTTGCTCCTCAAAAGACATCAGAAAGTTTTCAAGTTGTGACTATTACAAATAAGACCACAATGAACATGCTTGTGCAGTTCCTGTGTGAGTATAAATCATTATACTCACATGTACATGTACATGTACATTATATTCACATGTACATGGCCAAATGTACATTCCTAGTATACAAGGATATAGTGCAAAGTGATGGATTGCATAGCAGTTCAATAGTTTAAGTTTCCCCCAAACTGCACAATTTCACAAGCTGTTCAATAATGTACAAGTGATCCAGATTCTCTGAATCTTTGTCAGGATTTGGCCTTGTCATATTTTTGCTAGTCTGATGGGTGTGTGATAGTGTCTAACTGTGGTTTTAACTCTCACTTCCCTTATAGTTAATGATGTTGAACATCTCTTCAGGTACTCATTTGACACATGCACTTGGCACTCCATGTTTGTGGGTTCTGTATCTGTGGATCCAACTAACCATGGATCGACAATATTTAAAAATGTGTCTGTACTGAACATGTACAGCAATTTTTCTCTACGTAATACAGTATAATGACTATTTACAGAGCATTCACATTGTGTTATTGTAAGAAATCTAGAAGTGAGTTAAAGTACACGAGACAGTGTGCACAGGTTGTGTGTAAATACTATGGTACCACTTTCTGTAGGGACTTGGACACCCACAGATTTCAGTGGTCAAGAAGGGTTCTGGAATCAATCCCTGCCAGATATCAAAAGGTGACTTCATCTTCTTTTGCAATATAGCTTTTTCTGTCTTTTGTCCACATTTTAATTGGATTGTTTGTCTTTGTACTGTTCAGTTTTGAGGGGTTGTTATGAATTCTAGAAATTAGTCCCTTATTATATAAGTGAATTGCAAATATCACCTTTCAGTTTGTAACTTATCTTTTCATCCTCTTAGCAAGGTTTTTCACAAAACCAGTATATTTAAGTTTGATAAAGTCCAATTTATCCATTTTTTTCTTTTTGGATCCTTACACTTTTGGTGTCAGATTTAAGAAGTATGCCTTTATATAGATCACAAAGATATTTTTCTATTTTTTTTCTAAAAGTTTGCAAGTTTTACAGCTTACCTATAAGTCATTACACATTTAATTTTTGTACAAGTGTGGGATTTATGTCAGAGTACATTTCTTCCATGTAGATGTTCAATAATTGTTGGACCAAATATTGCTGAATCAGAAATATTTGTTTAAATGGCTATCTTTCTTTTATTAAATTATTTTTCTTACTTTGTGAGAGATCAATCAGACATATTTGTGTAGGTCTATTTTGGGGTTATCTTCTCTTGCATTGATTCAGTCCATCACCTGTTAGGGTGTAAACAAGTCAGGATGGTGCCTGGCATTTTGCCAGAGGGAGTGGTTTGTGAAGTAATGCCAGCAAACCATTAAGTGTGGAGATTCCTTTTTGTTTGACTGCTGTATCTAGTTTATGTTAATTAAGATAAGCTGTGTGGAATGTATATATACCCCTCCTGTCCTACAATAAACGGCTCCCACTCCTGCTGTATCAATGTACACAAGTTGCTCGTCACCCTCCGGTTATTTTGCTGCAGCCAGACTGCAGCAATCACCAACATCACAGTCTTGATGCTTGTTGCTATAGAGTACTTGAAAATCAAGTAGACTGATTTCTTCCGCCTTATTCATTTCAAAATGGTTTCAATTATTCTAGTTTCTTTGCCTTAACATATAGATTTTTGAATAATCATATTTATATCTAGAAAATCTTTCTGTGATTTTTATAGGAATTGCATTAATCCTGCATATAATTCTAGGGAGAAGTGATGTCCTTATATTGAGTCTCCTAATCTATGATCCCTTATATTGAGTCTTCTAATGTATGAACTTGGTATATCTCTCCAATTCTTCAGAACTTGACTATAGTACATGATAGAACTTCTAGCACAGTATTAAAAGTGGCAAGAGCTCACATCCTTGTCTTATTTCGTTTCTTATAAATAACATTCCATCTTAATTCCTATTTTTGTCTGAGATTTTATTTAGAATGGTTATTGAATTCTGTAAAATGTCTTTATGATCAAATGATATGGTATTATGTTTCTTCTATAAATAAGGTAGATTACACTGATTCACTTTCAAATATTGAACCAGCCTTGTATTCCTGACATAAAACTTCTTTGGTGACAATGTCCAATTCCTCTAATAGATTGCCATATTCTATTTGTTATAACAAAAGTCTATTTGTTATATTCTATTTGTTATAGCAAATAGAATGCTACATTCTATACATATAGCAAATGCTACATTCTATTTGTTACAACAAATGTTAAAACAAAATTCTTTCGTTAAAGAACTTTACACCTAGATTCAAGAAAGACAAAGGTCTGTATTTTTCTTTCTTTCTTTTTTTGTTTGTTTTTGTTTTTTGTTGTTGTGGTTGATTTTTTTTTACTATATTTTCTCTAGTTTTGTATCAAAGTAATCCTAGACTTATGAAATGAATTCAGGATTGTTCCTTCCTCTTTTCTCAACAAGATTCTAGAGAAATTATGTTAATTCTTTCTTTACGTGTTTGATCAAATTAACCAGTGAAATCACTGGGCCTGAGATTTTTTTTTCAGTTTAATTATCAATACAATTTGCTTAATATCTGTAGGGGTATTCAAATTATTTCATACTGGATGGGTTGGGTAGTTCATTTTTTTTGAACAATTGGTCCATTTTACTTAAGTTGTAAAATCAATGAGTGTAGAGCTGTTCATAGTATTCCCTTATTTTTCCTTTTTTTTACTTTAAAAAAATGTTCTAGTTATAGATGGACACAATATCTTTATTTTGTTTGTTTATTTTTATGTGGTGCTGAGGTTCGAACCTGGTGCTTCACATGTGCGAAGCAAACACTCTGTCACTGAGCCACAACAACAGCCCCTTCCCTTTTTTTTTTCATTTGATGACTGCAGAGTCTGAGCTGATGTCCCTTTTTGTTTCTGACATTGGTCATTTGTTTCTTCCTTCTTTTTCCTGAATCCATCATGACTTGCCAGCTGCACTGATCTTTTCAAAGAGCCCGTTCTTGTTTACTTGATTTCTTGTCATTTTATTGTTTTCAATTTTATTGGTTTCTGATTTTGCCTTTTGTATTTCCTTTCTTTTGTTCTATTTGGATTTCTTTTATTCTTCTTTTTCTTGATTCTTAGGATAGAGCTTAGAATACTGATTTAACATTTGCTTCTTTTCCAATGTCTTCATTGGGTGCTATTAAGTTTCCGTCTGACACTGCCTTAGTTGTACCTTACAAATCTTGATATACTGCATTTTCACTTTCACTGAGATCCATATTGGATATTTCTAATATTTTTTTAATTTCCCCTCAGACTTTCCCTTTGCCTTGTGGATTATTTAGAATTTTTTTTTCAATTTTCAAGTATTTGATTTTCCTTTCCTACTTCCCCTATTAATTTGAGTTTTATCCCATCCTGATGAGAGACACAACATGATTTCACTTCTTATTCTTGTTGGGGTTTGTTTCACAGGCCAGAATATGATTGATTTTGGTGTAGTTCTGTGGGCACTTAAAAATAATGTGTATTCTGCTGTTCTTAGAATGTTCCATGAATGTCAATTATATCCTGTGGATTGATGGTGCTATAGAATTGGTGGAATATAATTTCTTTGTTGATTTTTTTTTGTCTATTTGACTTATTAAATGTGCAGGGGTGGGTATTGAACTCCAAACTTTCCAAATATAACTGGATTTATCTGCTTTTCCTTTCAGCTCTATCTCTTTGACTCATATATTCTGCAACTCTGTTGTTTATATACTTATCTATAAAATGATATATTGACCCTTTTACCTTCATCTCCTGTTCTTCTCTGTATTTCTTTGCTCTGAAGCAATTCATATGATGTTAAAATAGTCACTTCTGTTTTCTTTTAGTAAATATGTGCATGACATGTAATTTCTCATTCTTTGAATTTCATTCTGCCTGTACAGTTTATCTGAAGTTCTAGATAGCATAAAGGTGGCTATATTTTTATTTCACTCTACCAACTTTTATCTTTACTGATCTATTTAGAGTATTTATATTTATTATGATTGCTGACATGTTAGGGCTTTGACCTGCCATTGTATTGTTTTATTTTGGGCTTTCTTCTTCTTCTTTTATTTTTTTCTTCCCTGACTTTTAGTGTTACTTGAAGATTTTTTATAATTTCATTTTTTGAATTTTATATTATTTTTGTTGTTTTTCCTTATATAACTTTCAAAGCAATTGCTCTGTGTGTGTGTGTGTGTGTGTGTGTGTGTGTCTAAAACTTAACAATTCTATTAGAGCTATCATCTTACCGGTTGCAGTATAGAAATATTATTTTTTGGGTCCCATTTATAATAAAATTATCATAAACATTTCCAGCATAACCTTCAAACATAATTTGACAGCTCAAAAGAAGAAGGAAAGGCTATTCTATATTTTATTTTCTGTGTTTTCTTTTTCTGATGCTTTGATGTTCCTGTTCTTATCAATTCCATTCTATTTGTGAATTTATTTTAGCCACACACCTTAGGGTAGTTATGCAGGTAACAAATTCTTTAGTTTTTCTTCTTTGGAGAATGTCTTGATTTCTCCTCATTCCTGAAAAAATTATTCATCTTGTTTAGGAGATCTTTCATTTAAACACTTGAAAAATACTGTGCTACTTTCCTGTTCCTTCCGTGGTTTCTTATGAGAAACTCCTTGTCATTTTAATTGTTTTTCCTCTTTAATTGTTTTTTGTTTGTTTGTTTTTTAGTTTTTTCCTGGCTTCTTTGAAAAAATATACATATATATGAAAAAAAAAAAATATATATATATATATATATTTACAAAATGCCTCAGGATTCTGCTATTTGAGGTTCTCTCACCTTCTTGAGGCTGTGGGTTAATTTCTCCTGTTCTCCTGTCAAATCTGGGAGATTTCAGTGAATGTCTCTTCAAGTATATTTTCAGTCACCTACTCTTTCTTAATCCTTTTGGCATTTCTGGTGGTGTGACCTCAGATTCTGAGAACTGCATGGGTCCAGATATTCTTTATAATTTTATTACTATATTTTTCCTATTGTTCAGATTAATTTCATTACTGTCTTTTTTCTGTTGTTCATATTAGTTAAATCTCTTCCAGTTCACTGATTTTCCTCTGGCCTATCCACTGAACTTTCAATTTCAGTTAAGGTGTTTTTGAAGTTTTCAAATTTCCATTTAGTTCATTGTATTTTTTCTGAGACTCTTTTTTTGTTTGTTTGTTTCAAGTGTCTTCAGACTGTGTATTGAATATTTTAACATGCCTGCTTTAAAATATTTTCAGATAATATTTCTTGGTGTTGGCATCTACTGTCTTTTGTCCTGTTTGAGATATTTCTGGTTCCCAGAATGCAAGTGATTTTTGTTTTCAAGTGATGATTCATGTCTCAGTAGACATTTGATTAGGAAACTAGAGCTTATTTCAATCTTTCAATTTAGCTAGGTTTTTCACTTACTTGTTTTGCAGCACTCCAGCAAAGGAATAGGAGAGGATACAACTTCATTACTGCAGGGTGGAAGGAGAAGTCCACAGTCCTCACTCCACCTCTCTTGGCACCTGAAGGCAGAGTTCCAGGGAAAGAACTTGTTCCTTGTTACTGCTAGGCAGATTTGGGAGTTCTGGTCCCCATATGGCTTTGACAAGCACTATAGGTGGGTTGCGGGGGGCTTTGTTATCTCTGAGCTACTACTGAAGTCCTGATTCTCTAGGCTTCTTCTGACTCCTCTTCAGTTGGAGAGGAAGGGGACCCCCATTACCACTAAGGGGGAATAGATATCCAGGCTCCTTGCATGGGTTCAACTGCCACAGATTCAGGGGCTCATTGTCAGCCGGCAGAAATCCTTTCTTGGCTTTCTCTGACACTACCGTAACTGCAATGTAGGGATGCCAAATTACAGCCTAAGAAAGACAGGAGCCATCATTTGGTATGTGTACAGGTGGTGCTAGAGATTGAACTGTGGTATTTAGCTAGAATAAAGCAGTAAAATCTTGAATTTTCAGTCTTGCAGCTACTTTCCTGATACTTTGGTTGGAGAGAGTACTTTCACTTGGGGCTTTTGGGTCTGAGCCCATTGATGGTCCCAGTTTTCTGGTTGTTGTTATCGTTGTTGTTCTTGGTTCTTTTTGTTTTGTTTTGTTTAGTGTTTGATTTTTTTCTCCCTCCAAGTCTAGCATATATAAGATGAAAGAAAGAAAAGAAAGACCCAGGGAACTCATAACTGTGCTGTTTTCTTGTCCTGAGGTCCCCAGTGGCTCTGCCTTCTTTTCTTGTCAGTCTTATGATTAGTTTATACATAATGTCCTGAGCTTATAGTTGTGTATAGAGGGTACAATCAGGAAAATTACATCGACTCCATATTCCTAGATCCAGAAATTCTTAATTTGCACATGTTTAATCTGATAATTTATAACCACAACAACAATAACAACAAATGAAATGAAATTCTGTGGCCATGACCAGATAGTTTAGAACTCAAGGTAAATGGTAAAACTACTTCCATTTTTTGTATTATGATAATGCAGTTTTGTATTTTATAAGGACTATTACAGACTATTCTTTGAGTGAATGTTTTCTTCAGGTTTGCATTGCTGTCATGAAAAATCCTAATAAGAAAAACTGAAAGAAGGGAAAGATTATTTGGGGCCTATGGTCCCAGAGGTCTCAGTCCATAGATTGCTCATTCTATTGCTCTGGGCCAAAATGAGACACACATCATGGGGGAAGGGCTCAACAGAGAAAAACTTCTCAGCTCCTGGTCAAGGAGTGGGGAGGGCACAGGGAAGATGCACCCTTTCAGGGCATATGCCCAGTGACTCCAGGCCCCACCTTCTATGTTACGACCCAGCCCATTGAAACTGGGATAAACTATTAGGTTATAGCTTTCATAATCCAATCATTTTACCTCCAAACATTTCTGCATTAATACAGGAGGCTTGGGGGGACACTTTATATCTAAATCATAACAGTGAAGAATATTAAAGTAGGTGCTATAGATGTAACTCGGTGGTGGAACACTTGCCTACCATGTAAGAAGCCCTGGGTTCAGTCCTAGAACCAGGAAGAAAAAGGAGGAGGAGGAGGAGAAGGAGGAAGAGGAGGAGGAGGAGGAGGAGGAGAAATGTAAGGTTATACATATTTCAATAAATAAAATTAGGAAGTATAAATAATTTTAAATAGTACATAATAGAAAAGTGTGTACATAAAAGTTATATATATATATATATATATATATATATATATATATATATAAAATATGTATTTACATACATATGTATAAAGAAGGTGCAACTGTGACTTCCTAAGGGCACCACTGGAAATATTCACCATACTTACTGAATCCTTATTTTCCAAGGCACTCCACTGAACTCTATGGAAGGTAAACAGAGAAAACAAAAGTCCTTCCCTCCAGAAACTTATAATCTAGTGGTCCAGTTAGATAAATAAGACCAGGTAACATGGGGTTTCAACTGAGGGGACTGGACAGGCAGCATCCAGAAGAAAAACGTTCAAGCTGAGCTTTGGGAAGGAGAAAACACTGAAAATCCATTATGTGCCAAATGGGTCTTATGTTTGGAGAGGGCATCTCCAGCCAAAGGAACCAACTGAGTACAGGCAGAAACAAACTAAGATAATTCACGCAACAAGGAGTCTCTGAGTGTAACTGAAATGAAAGCAGGATGTGCTTAAAAATGAGAAGAAATTGTGTCCTGCAAGTTAGGGTGAGTGAGGAACACCTCACACACATCCTCAGGAGCTCAGATGCCACACAAAAACCACCGAAGAGAAAGTGACTGGCACTCATGTCTTAGAATTAAATATGAATGGTGTAGATATAATAAAACAAAGAAGGAGGAAATCCTGTTGTCTTAAGCCAATCTTATGGGATATGTCAGCTTGAACTCTCTCAGCCGCCTTTGCCCCAGTTATTAAATGAGTATTAACTCAGTTTCTTAAGAGTTCAATAAATTTTATAATAATGAGTGGGGTTTGTTTGTTTGCTTGTTTTTTGCTTTTTGTGGTACTGGGATTGCACGAAGGACTTCATGCATGCTGAGTAGACTCACTACCACTGACCTACATCCCTAGCCCTTTTTATTTTATGTTGAGACAGGGTCTCACTTAAGTTGCCTAGGCTGGCCTCCAACTTGTGATCCTCCTGCCTCAGCTTCCTGAGTAGCTGGGATTACAGGCATGCACTACCATGTCTGGTTTATAATAATGTTTTATAAAGAATAAACATGTATCATTGAACACAACTATCCTTGGGTTAAAGAGGAGGACACTAATAGCACAGAGACTTACCAGGAAGCAATTAAAGACATCAAACAAAATGCACTAAGGGTCTCCATTAGTGCTTTTGCTGTGGAATTAGACTGACATTTCTGGGAGAGATGCCAAAAACCACGGCATCTCTGTGGCTGTAAGGGGAGAGGGCATCGCACTGCATTGAGCATTCTATTGAGCCTCCTTCTCTTGGTCACCCTACTTCTTTGCTGTGCTCTTTTTTCATCCTCCTCTGACCCCTATTTGATCTTGCTCTTCCCCATCCCTCTTTTTTTTATCAACCTAACACCTTTTTTTCTTGGTTAGTGGCTCTTGTCTTCTTGCTCTCCTTTCTGCCCATCACCCTTTCTGCCCACCCCCCTCAAGACTGCAACAAACCCCACCATGTAGTCCCCTTCACATCGCTTTCCACCGACCTCTCCTCCAGACTCTGGAGACTTTATGCCCTTTGCTGGATGATACTGTAATCATGTCAGATTTAGCATGTCTGCAATAACTGTTCATCTTCCCTTCTTTTCTTGTAATAATCTGTCACCCTTCCTTACATCTTTTAAAGAGGAGAAAGGGCTTCCAGAAAAATAGAATTGAAATGGACTTTGAGGTAAGAGGGAATTCGATGGGCAGACACAGGGAGCATAATAATAATAATGACACTCAGGTGTGTCATTATGATGCTTGTTCAAGGTGCTCTGTATGCTTGACTATCTTAGCAAGTTCCATCAGTCATTCAGTCAGTAAACGTTAAATGTCTATGACGTATCAAACCCTATTCTAAATGCTAGCCATGGAAGGGTGACGGAAACCTCTGCAGGGTCCTGTCCTTGTGGAGCAACATCTAACGAGGAGAGACAGATATCATTCAGGTGAACACACTAACAATTAGATGATGGTGGTTGTGTGAAATAGTTGTTCTAACGGAAGACAACAGATTGTGATGAAAGGGAAATGAGTGTGGGCAAAGGAGGATTACTTTAAGTTGGATATCAGGCGACGTCTCTGAAAAAGTCACATGAAGGATTGATTAGTAGGAACCAGGCAGATGGAGATTGGAGAAAATGGCACTTTCACAGGCTCTGTGTGGGGAGGGGTCGGGTCTAGGAGGCCATCATGAGCAGGAGGAAGACCAGATGACCCTGCACAGGAAGGTAAGGGCCAATTCAACTCCAATGCAATGAGAAGGTTTTAATCAGGGCGGTAACATGATCAGATTTCATTTTATAGGGAAATAGTAGACAATAAAAATGAAAACGTAGTTTGGGGACACATTGTCGGAAGGCTTCAGTAACTGTCATGGGAGTTTTCACTTAATTCACAAGTCAGAGGAGAGTTCTCAAGGAATTTACTTTTTTAAAAATAAAACACTGATTCCTAGTTTTATTACACAGTGAATCCACATTGTAAAACAATAAGATGCAAATGAGCAAAAAGAAGAATATAAGCAAGCATAACCCATAACCAAACCAGATTTGAAAGACAAACTCTTCTACAAAACTAGGACATGCACCTTGTGTTTCTGCACCTGTCTATGCTGCTCTGTTGGTTTTTCAAACTATTTCTCAGCCCCTGATACTTTAAACTTCATAGGCCATGATGCAATTTAATGTCCAGAATGACAAGTCATCCTTATATTCTTCTTTTTCAGAATTTTTTAAAAAGGTTTGGGTAGGTGAACAATAAGACTGGAATAAGGAATAGGAACTGCAACCTCACACTACACTAGGGACACCCAGAAGGACGAAGAGATTGCCAAGGCAGATCCAGAACTTAGGTCTCAAAGATAATTCTTGGAACAAGCTTAAACCAGCAACTAAACACATAAAATAAATTTTTGCTGACATCAAATTATGACCTAACGGTCCCCATCCACAAGCTCCAAAGGATGTGATTAAAAACCCAAAGCTGTTTAAATGACCTGGAGAAATAATCAAAGTGACCATGAAGGTATGCAAAACTGTTAGCCCTGTTCAAAGACATGGAGGAGGCTGAGCCGTTAACCCTGGGACAAGCTAGTCTTCTACTCTGCTGCTGTTCTAGCACGACAGCACAAAAAGAGTTTGTTTTTAAGAACTTCTCCAACAAACATGGCAGAGCTAAAAATTCTGCAGATTGGTCCTTCCCATCAACACACATACACACACACACATACACACACGAAAACTCTGACAAAATGTACCAAATCAACATCGTAGAACTTGAGGATATATAGTCAAAGGTTTACAGCAACCAAGCCAAAGTTTAGCCATAGCATGGACAAATGAAATCTTTGCCACAGTCTAACTCACCCCCGACCACTCCAGGATGATGAGCTTGAAGACAGCAGCTCACATTTCCTAGGTGGGTACCTGGTATCAGAGGAAGCAGAGCAGACTCAGAGCCCAAGGAACTGTGACTGTTTTGACCTGATTGGGATTTCCCCAAAGGACTGACACATGGGGATTCCCTTTGTTTTTGCCTGCCTCAGAGTACCACGGCTATGTGGAGGGGGTTCCCCAAAACAGCAAAAGACAAAAGAGTAAGCCACTGTGCCAGGAGCAGACAGTTACAGCTGGAGCAAACTATAAACACACCGAGAGCCTGGGAGGAAAAGCCAGCCACGTGGTATTTGGGGGGGAAGTGAGGGGTTTCAAAAGTCCTTGCTATGCCAGTGTTGCAGCTCCATAAGTTAAACCTAGAATCGCCAGATGGCACAACAAATCTGCTCCGAGGACTGTATCAGAGAGAATTGAAAATAGGTGTTCCAACAAACACAAATGTTCATAGCAGCACTATTAGTAATATCCAAAAGGTGGAAGCAATCCAAATATCCATCAACTGAAGAACACATAAACAGAATGCAGTATGTTCATATAAAGGAATATTATTCAGTCACAGAAAAAGAGCTGCAGATACATGCTACCACATGGATGAAACTTTTTATATTCCATGTCCATTCTATCAGCAAATCCTGTTGATGACATCTCCATAAAATATCCATAATTGCCTAATTTTGGCCATCTGTAGTCACAGCCCCCAGTGCAGGACACCAACATGTCTCCGAAACCGCACAAGAGCCATCTCTTGGTAAATTTGTAATTCTTTACTAATGTACTAACTAACATTAAAATAAGTTTAGGTATTGGGGATACAAAAAACATGGTTCTAAGCATCTGGCCAGGAAGGTTACCTGCCCACCATCTTTTAACTGAGCTATGGTGTCCTCTCCATATGCATCTAATGTAGCATTTTAGCACACTGAGCTGCCTCAATGCCCACACCCTGATCCATCCTGCAGTGTGGCTATCCTAGCCTCCACTGGCAATGAGAAGCTCTTAGGCCAGTTACCTTGCCCACTCAGCCAACAGCCAGCCACTCTCCAGGAGCAGAACCACGTGGCTGGCCAGGCCTCCCTAAGAGGTGTTATTGGAACCAAGATGCTCATGGAGCCCTGTCCAGGGCAGTAGGTCCACCATGACACACACTCCCACCCAACCCCCACCAAACACTGAGTGAAGAGCACAATGAAAGTTTTGTCGTCTGTCACCAAGATGTGCAGGAACTTCTTATGGCAGCCTCCTGATGACCTTCCCCTTCCATACCTGCTCCCACAGTCCACACTCAACAGAGCTGACCCAAGGACCATTATAGGGGAGGGAAGGATCAGGGTGGCTGGGGATTGGCAGGGTGTTTGGAATGGTGGCTCTGTCCATTATGTTGGATAGATTCCTGTCTCCGGAATGCTCTTCCTTTGGACATGTGCACTATACCTCTCTCCACTCATTTCTCCAATATCACTTCCACGGAGCGTTTCACCCTGGCCACTCTATTTAAAATTGTGTCCCTCCCTGTAGCTCCCCCAATCTTTTATCCTACTTTATGCTTTATCTAAATTTATATCTTTAAGTCTGGTCATTTTTAACATTATATAAAAATCACTTACTGATCATGCGGACAGCAGATCTACTCCCAAGAGTAGATCTGCCTGCGTGGATCTCTGTGTGATGCCTGCATGGAGTCGGATCAGACTGCTCAATAATAAACCTCAACCTAAAGCTCTGCATGTGTGAAAACATTTTAGGTCTCAGGGAAATGTCACTTTTAAATCGGTAACCACAACTGGCTCATCCTGGACATGCACCGGCCATCATCATACTGGTTATGTCATCTTGGTGACTAACGCTTACTAGGCAGGTGGACATGGATGGGAGTATTAGCCTTTATGCTCTATGTGTGCCTTAAGGCTGCTTCTCATCAGACCCAGGGACACATGCCTGTAATTCCAGCAAATTAAGAGGCTGAAGTAGGAGGATCACAAGTTCAAGGCCAGCCTGGGCAATTTAGTGAGTCCCTAAGCAACTTAGCAAAGTCCTGTCTTAAAACAAAAACATAAAAAGGGTTGGGGATATAGCTCAATGGTTAAGTGCCTCTGGGTTCAGTCCCAGTATTTAAAAAAAATGCTTCTCAGGCCCCTTCTGTGGATTCTGTTACCTATAAAAGGCAATAGAATCAGAATTCTGCCGCATTAGAACACAGGGCAGATGATACAGATGGGACACCCTTAAATGTCCACAGCCAGGCACTCACTGCTGCTCACAGGAGAAGCGATAGGGTATGGAAGCAGATCACTGGTTGCTGACTCTCAGAGAGAGGCCCACAGGGGGGCTGCAGAGCTCAGAAGCGCCTTTCTGCTCTGCAAAATAGCAGCTTATGGCCCCCTCCAAATACTGTACACAAATCCGCAGCTTTTTGGCCTTTGCCTCACATTCTGTTGCTGAAAAATAGAAAGAAAATTCTGCCGGGTCTAACATGACCCCGAACAGGATGTGAGGGGGCAGGTACCGCTCAGCGGCCCATGTGGAAGGGCCAAGTTAGAAGAGGGTCATGCACTCATCCATAATGAGATGGATGTTGCCTGGAGGAGAGTCCCTTCCTGCTTACACATCTCACAGCAGTCATCCTTGGCTGCTGTGACCGACAGGTTGAAATTAATACAAAAATAAATGGTGAGGAATATAGGTCTCGAAGCTAATCTTCTGAATATAATCAAAAATGTTTTTGTGGTTATGAAGTTGTTTGTTTACTCCAGATGTGATTAGTCCAACCATCCTTCCTTGAGTATTCCAATGTTGGGTGCCCTTATTTTCAGTATTTCTTCAATGGTAAGTTGGAGAGTAGAAGATGAATCTGGGAGAAAGAAATATCAAAAAAAAAAGGTTCCTTCCTACAAAAGGACCCCTGGAGCCGTGTAGAAAGGATCCCAGGTCACAGAGAAGACCCCCTGTGATCAGCGTTTCATACTGACAAGTACCCAGGGTGAAGAGAGGCCGTATGTACTCTGGAAATGATTTGGTTCAGTCATGGAAGTCCTCTGCCATTTGAGACGAATGATAATACCCCTCATGTTTCCAGCAGATTCAACAATGCCAAACTCTCTGTTGGTCTTAGCAGCTTATCATTGGTTATGGCAAGATGTGAGGAGGACCCTTCCTAAAGTCCTCCGTAAAACTCCTTCTGGGGCTAGAAGTCAGGACACGCTGAATGTGCACAGGACAGGCTCAAAGGACACCACTGGGGCCATCAAAGCAAGCCCATGGGACATGGGTTTCCATAGTGAACACTGGCCAAAGGCGGCCCTCAGGAATTCTTCCTGTGCCACTTCATGGGTACGTTGTCATCAGCATCAAGTTTGTCATTATGAGTCATCAAGAAGTTCTTTGTGACTATTTCATGTGCAGGATACAGGGGGGTCAGTGTAGACTGCTAGAGAAAGTCACCTGTACCTGCTGTCAGATACCACATATATCCCAAGTGGCAGTGTGACCTTGAGCAGCACAGCGAACCTTCCAGGGCTGAGCTAGCCCCGTGGCTAAAAAGCAGCAGCGTAATAAAGAACAGATGCAATCGTGAGTCCAAGCCATGATGGAGAAGTAATTTGTACACACCAGGTTATGCCCTTTGTTCCCTCTGTTTCAAAAGAGATGTTTGGGGAATCTCTCATTTGGCCACAAGTTTATACAACCTCTCATCTGCCAAATCTAATAGAGAAAAATGCTGGAGGTTTTACAGAATGATTATGTTCACATAAAAACAACATCAAATTCTGCATTTTAGTAGGTGAAATAAATCCTGCCCAATTTTCATCACTAATGATAATAGAAGGAAACACTCTTTGAAAGCTGGCTGTTCTCTATACCTATAATTGCTAAGAGTCTAGTCATTGTCAGAGGGACAAGTACAGATAATCTCCAAGGAAGATTAAGTATTATTTTTTCTGGATGACTTCCTCATTCATTACCAGTTAGGGAACTTTGAGTCCAATTTACAGACTCCATGTACTGTTATTTTTTCTCCCAATGCTAAAATACTCATTAATTTGTGCATTCACAAAATGGTGCCCCGCATGAGTAAATAACATAATTTTTGCATTTGGGATTTGAGAGCAAGCACCATCAGCTGAAGCCCCTGCGAGCTTAGATCAACTGGGGAAAGAGACGGAGAGCGATCACAACAGTAAGTCCATCCTGGAGGCAAACACAGGAGTTTAAGGGAGTTCCTAGGAGCCCTGTGCCTGCCCCTGCGACCCACATTCTTTGCCACTCACTACTCTTGCAGTGACACAGATGCTAAGGACAAAACAGTGAAGAGGGACAGGTATATGAGCAGCGCTATGGGAAAAAGAAATACACACAGGACAGGCTCCAATGACAAGTAAGCCCTAAAGACCCAGGTGTTTTAAGGGTTGGTCCTCATCCTACAGTGCGATTGGGAGGTGGCAGTCCCTTGAAGAGGTGAGGCCCAGTGGGAGGAGGTTAGTTCTTGAGGGACACTCCCTTAAAAAGAAGTTGGGGTCTCTGGCCCCTTCCTCTTCTTCATCATTTGCTTCCCAGTCACCATGAGTGAGCAGCTCCCTCAGCCACACCATCTCTGCCAATGCTGTACTCTCTCTCCACAAGCCCCAAGGCAACAAGATCAACCAACCATGGACTGAAACTTCCAAAACTGTGAACCAAAATGAACCCCTTTCCTCTCGTTATTTTCTCAAGTGTTCTCTTACAGTAATGCAAAGCTGACCCACAGAGCAGAATAATGATCATGATCAGATTGCTCCCAGTTTGTTCATAGAATCCATTGGCTAAGTTAAACCTCCACCAGGTTGGTATTAAATATTCCTCTTTGGATATTCTAGGCTCATTCAGTGAAGTCCCAGTCCTGATCTTGCCCATGGGCAGAAGGTGTTCGCATTTCCACTTCCAGGTGGGAGATGTGGTAGGAATGCCCTCAAAGTTCCCAGGTCCCCTGCACTAATCTGAGTATATCTAAAGCAGTCAACTTGAGAGAGACCCTACACTCCTAGAGAGACTCATCACATATGAAACCCTAAAGTCTCTTTTTTCCCATATCCTTGGTGCTAAAAAGAAGTAAATCTTTAGGCTTTCCTATCTCTTGATCAAGGACCTCTTTTTCTTGGAGCAGCAACATCTTGGTGGCATCTTCTTTATACAAGTGGGTGACACTATGCTCTAAATAGGTGTGTTTGACATGTTTAGAAAGTGTGAGCTCTCCCTCTGTGTGTGTGTTCACACGCACACGTGTAAAGCTTTGTTTTCAAGTGTACTGAGTTGCCAAACAAAACTTGGATGTAAATTTTAAGACATATCTTTTTTGTTTCATAGTTGGCCTGCCCACTTCAGGCAGAAGCAAAATCCAGTGCCTGCTAAGGTTGTGCGTTCTTCAAGACAAATAGAAGAATACGGAGATCCCTCCGGAAGTACTATCAAAATTCTTATTTCTTTTATGCTGTTTCTAATGACAATAACAGTAATAATAATAAATAAATTTAAATAAATAAAATGAATAAATAAACTTAAATTTAAATAACAAAGCCTGCTTAGTGGGGAAGGGTAAGAGATGGAAAGAATACTTTTAGAATGTACCATCCCTCCCAAGAAGGCTTGGACTTTCTTTTGTATTTTTTTTTTTTGCTGTAAAATATTTCCAAATAACTCGAAGCAAAGAAAAAAAAAGTGTCTCTTACCATTTATGCATTCAGCATATACTTATTAAACGCCTACTAAGCAGTAATACACTTCTAGCAATAAGCTAGAGACAGGATGTATAATGGTGAAAAAGTCAAACATGAAACGTATTATCCAGGAGGGCAGACAAACGAAAGAGACCAAGTTTTCAGCATTCTCTCCATAACTCTGTCATGACACCAAATGTTTCTGAGCATTTCTTACAGTAATGGTAACAAAGTCCCAAGCCAGGCTCACATCAACATCATTACTTCCACAGGCAAGCTTTAAGTGAGCGAGATGAGCCCCACAAGTGGGAAGCACCCAGCCCATCCTGTAAAGCCCTACTCTCTTAGAGTCTCTAATCTGTCATCAAGAGCTAAGGGACATCAATCCTGTTGTGAAAGCCCACCACCCTGCTAAGATCTGGGAGCAACTACTCACTCCTTGAAAGAGAATGATGATCAGACTTGATCTACAGAGGGCTTGATTCTGTATCTGTCTTTTTCAAAAAAATCATCCTCCATCGCCAGGTGGAATGGTATGCACCTATAGTCCCAGCTGCTTGGGAATGGAAGGCAGAAGGAAGCTTGCGCTCAGGAGTTTTATGGCCAGCTAACAGGGCGATATTTTGTTTTGCTTTGTTGGTACTGGGGATTGACTCAGGGGCACTCAACCACTGAGCCACATCCCCAGCCCTACTTTGTACTTTATTTAGAGACAGGGTCTCAATGAGTTGCTTAGCACCTCACCATTGCTGAGGCTGGCTTTGAACTCAAAATCCTCCTGTTTCAGCCTCCTGAGCTGCTGGGATTGAAAAAAAAAAAAAAAAACTCCATTACATGAACTGATCATTAAACCATTAAACAGCCCATATAGCCCATACAGGAACACACCATGAAGTTGAAGATGTTCCTAACAATTCTCCCCTCCAATGTCTCTAGAAAAACAAGAGCAGGGCAGGAAGATCATCCAGACGGGAGTTTGGTCATGAGCATTTTTTTTAATTTTCATGTACACCACACGAAAGTCATTGCTCTCCCATTCATCAGATAGTTGAAGACTACCTGACTTTCAAATGAGAAACCTAAAGAGGCACTCATTTTTTTAAGTCTTCCTTGCACCAAACTTTTAAGCAAAATGCTATTGCAAGCATAAATTATTTGAGACATGAAATTTCAAAAAGCAACTAAATGGAGAGAAATAAAACTTTAGAATATATTTTTAGGTTTCTTTTTTAGTATTGGTATTTAATTTTGTGTGTGTGAGTGGAGGGTCAAAGATTGCTATCTTACCAGACAAATCAGAGCAAAGCCAAAGTTGTCAGATGGATATAAAGAGAGAAAAGAATGACTAGCACCTGGGTCTGTACAAAGGGGCTTCTAAGAGATCAATGAAGACAGTCCATCAGGAAGAAGAAAGTGAAGCTCTGAAAATAAAGATAACTGCTTTGGATTCAGAGAGGGTCATGGTTTCTTAGTAACCAGCAAGGAGGGTAATTTTGCTTTTTTATTGTTTTTAGTCATACAAGAAAATAGAGTCAATTTTGACATATTTATATTAGCATGAAGTATATCTTATTCTAATTAGGATCTCAGTCTTGTGGATGTACATCATGTGGAGATTCATTGTATACATTCATCCATTCATGTATGTACATTGGAAAGTTATGTCAGATTTATTCTACTGTATTCTATTCCTATCCTTCCTTCCCTGTATTTCCCTTTATCTAATCCACTGAAAATTGATTTTTTTTTCTTCCTTGCCCCTTTGTTGTGTGTCAGCATCCACATATCAGAGAGAATATTCTACCTTTGGTTTTGTGGGGATTGGCTTATACTCTCCAGATCCATCCATTTACCAGCAAATGTCATAAAGTCATTCTTCATTATGGCTAAATAATATTCCATTTTGTATATATACCACATTTTCTTTATCTACTCATCTGTCCAAGGGTACCTAGGTTGGTTCCTGGGTAGTTTAGCTATTGGGAACTGAGCTACAGTAAACATTGATGTGGCTGCGACACTGTAGTATGCTGATTTTTACTCCTTTGGATATATACCAAGTAGTGCTATAAACAGATCAAACAGTGGTTCCATTTCTAGTTTTTTGAGGAATCTCCATATGCATTCCTAAGTGGTTGCACCAATTTGCAGTCCTATCAGCATTGTATGAGTGTACTCCCCAACGTTTATTGTTATTTGTATTATTTATCGTTGCCATTGTGATTGTAGTGAAATAAAAATCTCTGTGTAGTTTTAATTTGAATTTCTCTAATTGCTAGAGATGTTGAAATTTTTTCATATATTTGTTGACCTTCATATTTCTTGTTTTGACAAGTATCTGGCTGATTCCTTTGCCCATTTACTGATTGGGTTTTTTATTTGGGGTTTTGTTTTTTGGTGTTAAACTTTTTGAGTTTTTTATGTCTGGAAATGAATGCCTATCTGAGGTGTGCAAGTGGCAAAGATTTTCTCCCATTCTGTAGGCTCTCTCTTCATGTTCTTGATTGTTTCCTTTGCTTTGAAGAAGCTTTTTAGTTTGATACCATCCCATTTATTGATTCTTGATTTTACCTCTTTCACTTTAGGGGTCTTATTGAAGAAGTCAGTTCCTCAGACAACATGATGGAGAGTTGAGCCTATCTTTTCTTCTAGTAGGTGTAGGTTTTCTAGGCTAATGCCTAGGTCTTAGAGTGGATGTTTGTGCAGGGTGAGAGATACATTTCATTCTGCTACATTTGGATTTCTCGTTTCCCCAGCCCCACTTGTTAAAGAGGCTATCTTTTCTCCAATGTATGTTTATGATGCCTTTGTCTAGTATAAGAAATTGCACTTATGTGGATTTGTCTCTGTGTATTCTATTCTGTTCCATTAGTTTTCATGTCTATCTTGGTAACAATACCATGCTGGTTTTGCTACTATAGCTCTGTAGTATAGTTTAAGGACTGGTATTGTGATGCCTCCTGCTTCATTTTTCTCACTAAAGATTGCTTTGGCTATTCTGGGCAAGAGGGAGAAGGAGAAGAAGAAATAAATATTTTTTATTATTTTTACAATTCACAAATCTGAATTTCCTAACAGCTTTTTCTATTTCTGTGAAGAACATCATTGGAATTTTAATAGGAATTCACTAAATCTGTATAATGCTCTTGGTAGTATGGCCATTTTGATAATATTAATTCTGTCTATTCAAAAACATGGAAGATCTTTCCATCTTCTAGAGTCTTTTTCAATGTCTTTATTTAGTGTTCTGTAGTTTTCATTGCAGAGTTTTTTCACCTCTTTTATTAAATTGAGTCCCAAGGTGGTTTTGTTTGTTTGTGTGTTTTTGAGGCAATTGTGAATGGGATAGTTTTCTTAATTTCTCTTCAGCTGATTCATCAATGGTATATAGGAATGCAATTGTTTTATGGGTATTAATTTTATATCCTGCTACTTTGCTGAGTTTGTTTATGAGTTCTAGAAGCTTTCTGGTGGGATGGTCTGAGCTCTTCTTATTCATATCCCTTCAATTTCTTTCTTTTGCCTAATTGCTTTGGTTATAGTTTTAAGGACTATCCTGAATAGAGGGGTTGAGAGAGGGCATTCTTTTCTTATTCCAGATTCCAAAGGGAATGCTTTCAATTTTTATCCATTTAGAATGATGTTGCCTTAGGTTTAACGTATATAGCTTTTACGACATTGAGGTAGGTTTCTACTATTCCTAGTTTTTTTTAGTGTTCAAACATAAATGTATGCTGTACTTAAGTCAAATGCTTTTTCTGCATATATTGAGATGATCATCTGATTCTTGTCTTTAAGGCTATTGACATTGTGAATTACATTTATTGATTTCCCTATGCTGAACCAACTTTCCATTCCTGGGATGAAACTGGTTATGGCACACTGTCTCTTTCTATGTTTTTGTGTGTGATCTGCCAGTATTTTATTAAGAATTTTTGCATCTATATTGATCAGGGATATTGGCCTATTGGTTTTCTTTCCTTAATATGTTTTTGTCTATTTTTAGTATCAGGGTGATGCTAGCTTCATTGAATGAGTTTGGAAGGGTTCCCTCCTTTTCTATTTCATAGAATAATTTGAGGAAGATTGATATAAGTTCTTCTTTGAAGGTCTTGTAGAACTGGGCTGAGAATTTGCCTCATCCTGGGCTTTTCTTTGTTGGTAGGCTTTTGACGGCATCTTCAACTTCATTGCTTGAAACTGATCTGTTTAAATTTTCTATGTCCTCTTGTCTCAATTTGGATAGGTCACATGTCTCTATAAATTTGTCAATGTCTTCAACATTTTCTATTTTATTGGAGCACAAATTTTCAAAAGAGTTTCTGATTATTGTCTGTATTTTAGTAGTGTCTGTTCATGGTGATATTTTCTTTTTTATCATGAATTTTAGTAATTTGATTTTTTTCCCTTTTTCTCTTGGTTAGCTTGACTAAGGGTTTATTAATTTTATTTTTTCTTTTATACAAATTTTTATTTATTTTTTACATGAGCTATTATTATTATTATTATATTGCATTACAATTCTTAATACACCTTTATACCACAATTTATCATATCTCTGTATACAAGATATGTTGACACCAAATTCACATCTTCATACATGTATTTTGTACACCGATGAGGGTCTCCTTCCACCATCCATGCAATTCCCTTTCTCCCTCTCTTTCCCTCCCACCCCTCTTCCCTATCTAGAGGTAATCTTCTTCCCATGTTCTTCCTCCCTACCGCATTTTGGTCAACCCCTTTATATCAGAAAAGACATTCAACATTTGTTTTTTTGGGATTGGCTAACTTCACTTAGCATAATCTGCTCTAATGCCATCCATTTCCCTGCAAATGCCATGATCTTATTATTTTTTTAGTGCTGAGTAATATTCCATTGTGTATAAATGCCACATTTTGTTTTTAATCCATTCATCCATTGAAGGGCATCTTAGGTTGGCTCTACAGTTTAGCTATTGTGAATTGTGCTGCTATAAACATTGATGTGGCTGTGTCCCTGTAGTATGCTGTTTTTAAGTCCTTTGGGTATAGTCCGAGAAGAGGAATAGCTGGGTCTTTTAAAATACCAACTTCCTGTTAATTGTTTTTGTTCTTGTTGTTGCTTCAGTTTCATTGATTTGGGCTCTACTCTTAATTATTTCCTGTCTTCTACTGCTTTAGGTACTTGATTTGTTCTTTTTTCCATAGGCCTTGAGATATAATGTTAGGTTATCTATTTGGTGATTTTCTATTCTTTTAATGAATGAGCTCAATGCTATGAATGTTACTCTTAGGACTGCCTTCATAATGTCCCAAGATTTTGATATGTTATGTCACTATTCTGATTGACCTCTAAGTATTCTTTACTTCACCTCTGATTTCTTCTGTTATTCATGATCATTCAATAGCATATTATTTAGTCTCCAGGTGTTACAGTAGCTTCTATTTTTATTTTATTATTTATTTCTAATTTCATTCCATTACGATCCGGTAGAATCCAGGATATGATCTCTATGTTTTTTTTTGTTTTTTTTTTTTTTTGTATTTGCTAAGAGTCGCTTTGTGGCCTAAGATATGGTCTACTTTAGAAAATGATCCATGTGCTGCTGAGAAGAAAGTATATGCAGCCCTTGGTGGATAGGGAAGGTAACTTTGAGGTATCATTTTAATAGCTGTTGTTTTCCAAAGGTTTAAGAAGAGGAACAAGCGAACCATGCTTTCCCATTAGTTTAAATGGTGGAATTCGAAGGTGGCTGCCCAGAGATACAGGAAGCACCTAAATGTTGATCGTTTGCACGTATTTCTCTCAGAATGAGCCAAACACTTTACAGAAATGTCACTAATTTTCCTAAAATTCCCCAGAAGTGTTGCAGAAGCAAAGAGAGGTAGAATTGATCATCATGCAGAGAGAAGTGTCCAGGTGGGAGCAACTCCCAGGTGGCTGTCATATTCTATTTCCTGATTTCATGCAAATTGCAAGCTCCTTCTAAATGTTTGAAAGAATTTACAGTGTAGGGCTTCTGTTTTGTTGTTTGGTGGTGTGTTTTTTCTGGTTTGTTTAATGAGGTTGAACAAATATTATGTAGAGTGGGAATCTATTCTCTTTGAAGGAATTTTCTGTCACCTGGGTTTACATCACTCCTCAGGACTGAAGATGGACAAGACACCAGATGATTTTTTGAAGACAAAAAAAAAAAAAAATGAACAAAATGAATTCTCACTTTAGGTCCCTTAAAGATTTTGATTATGATCTATGTCATGGGGCTGTGTTTTGTTTGTTTGTTTTTTTTTTAATCTAGGTAAAGTTTGGAAAATGTAATGGGTCTAAATATAATTAAATTTATGAACACAGGAAAAAAAATATGAAGTTTTATGAACTGTGGAAGGAATGTGGGTCCTGAGCTGCCCCTCCTGGTTCACAAAGACAAAGGAGATCAGTTTACAGGGGTTAAATAAACACAATATTTTATATTATAGTTCAAATGAATCCATTTGCCACAAGACTAAGAGTCGAAAATTGGCTTACCAGACTCGGTTCTCCCCAGGGACATAGACATGAGCACTGTTCCGAAATTAAGCCATTCCAAGGGGCAGTAGGCACCCTCAGAGTGCAGCTCACACACCCAGACCTGCCCTCTGCTTGGGGCTCAGCATCTCTGCCCGGTGTTTTCCTGACTATTTTTCACTTCCCTGCAGATTGCATGTTCTGCAGCTCTCAACAATCTTGGGTTGGAGTTCAGTAACCAGTCTGTCAGAAGCAGGAAGTGCAAAGAATGTGTTTAGGCAAAAGAAGAAAGAAAGAAAGAAAACTCATGGGAAGTCAATGCTCAGAACAAGGTGGAGGGGAGGGGCCCCAGCCAGTGCATTGCACAGGGAAATGATGATAGGATTTGTAAATTGGTTGATGACACAGCTTTCGATGGATGATTTTTTTTTTTCTTTTTTAGAGATCTAAGCGAATGCATGCAGAGCCAAAATTCCAAGCTGGGACCAGGAACTCTGTGCAAACGAGGCAAGTCGAGAAACCAGGGAACAGACGGCCTTTCCTGTGGCTGGGCTGCTCTCCCTGAGCCCCCAGGAGCCGAGAAGACCTGCACAAAGTTAACTTCCCTTTTCAAGTATCATTTGGCTAGCCAGGAGCTTGTTAATTGGTGCCAATTATTGGTCTGCCAGCAACTCCTACAGATTAATACTTCAGGAGTTTAGAAACCCAGCTGAGCATGAAAACAGCATCCACTCCGAGTTAGGAATCACATTTCAAAACTGCAGGGGAAAGAGAGAGAGAGAGGAGAAAGAAATTGTTTCTCAAGAGGAAGAGATTCATTCATCTCGCTCACACTCGGGACTCTGGAAGTCTGAATCAGGTCCCCAGACACACACACACACACACACAAAAAGCATGGCATTCACCTACACAGAACTGATGGAGTGGCCTTCCAAATACAGCAAACTGCCCCTGCGGTTCAAGTAGCACTTAGTTTTTCTGTAGCAAAAGGAAACATGCTTAAACTTCCTTCAGTGAAAAAAAAAAAGTGCTTTTCAAAAATGTGTTTCTGAAACTGGTAACCACATGACTTGAAAGTGGACCGTGCTCTCCTCACAAAATGCCAGTCCTTCCATTCACAGAAGGCACCACATACTTGTCCTCCGCTCACAGTGAAGGAGTGGACTGGGGTGTGCTCTCTTTGCCCCACTAGCCTCTTTACTTTCTTGAGAGGTCCCAGGAAACAGGAAGGTCACCCTGTTAGGCTAAGACTCCTGAGGCAGCGTAGTGTGTACAGCAACCAGCTATCCTAAGCAAACAGCCAGACCCAGGCTGGCCACTCCTGATTCCCACCAGGACACAGATTGTCTTGACTCCTCCATCACCCCCATGCTCCCCTTCCCCCATCTCACCCCTACCTCCCTAATCTTCCCCGGACCTGATCCCATGCTCACCCAGCCACCCACCCCACCTATATCCAGCCTTCTGTGGGTTCCTCCCCAAACCCTCATCTCCCACCCACACCCAAGCCTCCCTGAGATTTCTCTAAGCCCTCCTTCTCCCCATACCTTAGTGCCCCACCCAACCCTGGCTCTAGCCCCCAACTCCAGAATCTTCATACAGCCACCCCCAGCCTTCCACCCAGAAGGCTGCTCCCTATTTTCTCCAATCTCTACAGCCCACCTCTCCCCTGCCCCCAGCTTGGGGCTCAGGTACCCCCCCACCCCTCCCCTGCAGGCTCCTGGCTGCCTCCCCTCCTCCCTCCCTGAAGCCTGTTCCCTGCCTGCCTATCATCTTGCTCTAATTGTTTCCAGATTCGTGTGGGAGGTCAGGGCCCGGGAGTGCTGCTTCATGCCAAGTTTATAAACAGAGCAGTGTTTCCAGATGGCCGCTGGCTCCAGCCTGGCGAGCAGGTTGATTGGGACCAGAATAACAACAGGTGGAGCGCAGACAATGAGTTCCTTGACACTTATTTACTCCCTCGGCTTTCTCTTCCCCTTGCAGCCCTCCACTCCATCTGCCATAGGCACCAGGGTGGATTTCCACAGGGTCAAATGAGAAGGGGGAGGCAGTGGAATGCAAAAGAAAACAAGTGATTTCCCTAATGAGAGCCGGCAAGCCAGAGGTGGGGAAGAACAGGGGGAGCGCATAGAAACTCAGTGAGGCCAAAGCAGGAGGTGAGCAGCTTCGCCCTCTGTGCACAGGCCCCCTGAGCTTGGAAAGGTGCTATGTCCACCTGCTTCACAAAAGTCCCAAGTGGCACCAAGTGGAAAGGTTCGGGCAGGATCCCCTGCCTGCCTGTGAAGGAGGCAGGCAGTGACCAAAAGAGGCCCAGGACCCCTTTTCCACAGACCCCCTTCCTCACCTCTCTGCCCCACCTCTGAGAGCCCGGACTCTGTTATCCTGACTGATCCCTGCCTGGTCAGGACAACATGGTGTCAATCTTGTTGAAGCAGTGATTCTGCAAACTGCCTCATCATTCCCTGAAGGAGGATTGACCAGGAGGCCTGAACCCCATTAAAAGATCCAAAGGATGGGAGTGGGAGGAAATACAGTTTGGGACTTAAAATTGGGAACCTGTCAAAATGAACCAAAGGAGTCTTCCGTGGAAGAAAGGCTCCCACGCGCTCCTCTCCCCTTGGCGACCGGGAGGGCTGGGAGTTGGCCCCAGGAAGAACAGCCCAATGGGCCGACTGTTTTATGGAGTGAAATGAAGGGTTTCAGTAAACAGCAGCAAAGGCACCAGATGCCTCTAGTTAAACACAGAATTGCAGAGCAAGCCCTGCAGAGAGGGAGAAACCCTGCAGCAGACTGTGCAGGAGGGGGAATAAGTTATAAGTCACACTGTCGGGCGAGCTGTCCCGAAGCCCCAGCGATAGGGCTCCAGACAGAAGAGCCCCTGGCAGGGCGTGCGTGAAATCATGAACCAGCCCTGACAGGGCGGAACAGTCTCCCGATAGGGAATGATGAAGCGGCCAGAAGCCAGGCTGGCTTTGTGGTGGGAAGGATGACTATCCCTGGTTTACAATCCTGACCTACAAAAGGACTGGCAGAAAGAAAGTGCCTGTGCAAAGAAAGCATATAAATATCAAAAGTACATTTTTTAAGGGTCTCAGAGTTAAGGCCAGATTATCTCTGTGAGCCTTTTGAATCTGAGTTTCTACTTATAAAATGTAACCCGACACTCTGGCTTTGAAGATTCGGGATCCAGGACCAGGACTGTGTAATTTATCTGAACTGACAGAGCCATTAGAAGCCAGGCGCCTGACCCCACCTCCCATGCATCAGTCCTGGATCCCCGACTTCCTGCAATCCACAGCATCGCTGTGGTTTAAAATATATTGTCACCGTGACGTTTTTGCTTCTTAGCAAAACGCAGGGTGTATTCAAAAGTGCCCCGTCTAAAAAGCCAGACTTAGGTCTATTTCGCTTAGTGAATGCAGCAGCACCTTTCTATAGAAAGAATAGAAATACATGTTTCGCTAAGTTTTCTACATAGCAATCACTTACTGAGGTTTATTAATTCTGAAAAGTGCCAAGAATCATATAAGGAATTCTTAAGAAAAATAAACATGCCTTAAACTAAAGAGCAACAAAATAGGCTAAAGGTAATACATTTGTAATGGGGGAAATGAATAGGGACCCTAGAGAGCGAGACCAGGCAGAGGAGCAAGTGGTGTAAGAATCAGCTCACATTCCAGGCCTACACAGTCATTCACCGGAGGGTGAAGTCAGCTCTCCTTAGGGGATGTTTACCCCCTGGAGGAGCATCTTTGAAAGATGCTGGAAATTTCCTGACGAGATGGCATTGCTGATGACAGGTGCCCCATGCAAACACTAGCTTCCCAGAGACTTTGGGAATATCAGACAGAACCATATTGGTTGTAATTCATGAATCTGGTACATAACCACCCACACACTTGGGAACTTCAAAAATGAAGTGCCAACAGCTGTTCATCTGAGTACCTTGTAACAGTACCCTTCAGCCGGAGGCAGCCATGGTGGAGTCCCCTGCCATACCCACCCATCATAAGGGAGAACTTTTTCACTTGCACTCCAAGACTAAGCATGAAATTTTGTTCCCAACCACAAAGCACCGAGACACACCATTGTGGCATCCACTGAGTTTACCAGAACAGGGACACACAATTTGCCCCTACAAATTGAAAATACCAGGTTAAACTGAAAGCTACTCTTATAGCTTAAGTACTTAACACTCCTCTCTCCACAGTTAGTTAGTACAGATTGGACTCTGTTTTGGCTCTCCGTCTGCACAATAACGAACATAGAGTCCAAAAAAATGGATCTAATAATAACATTTCCAGAGTAAAAACATTAGCAAGGGCACGGCATTTCCTAATTTCATTGATACATGGAAATTTTACATTTTAGGATTGGAAGTGCTGAATTACCAAGTGTCAATTTTTGAATTCCATTGGAAGGGCAAAG
This sequence comes from Marmota monax, assembly GCF_021218885.2. Lineage (NCBI taxonomy): Eukaryota > Metazoa > Chordata > Mammalia > Rodentia > Sciuridae > Marmota > Marmota monax. The sequence continues at coordinate 3,338,243 of NW_026695198.1, read as the reverse complement.
ATGGAAAACCTAAAAGATTGGAAAAAAAGAAACATTTTCATCAGAGAATTTTATTTTTCAAATTGAAATTTATCATACCCTTGCCAATGGAGATGAAGGTATTTCAGCCTACACAATGTATTTGTTATTTGTATGCACTGCTAGTGTTCTTAGGCAGAATAATGAGGTAGTCAAGTAGGGATGCTGAGGTCTAAGGGAGTCCTTTCAATCATGGGTGTTGACTAGCAGTACTATCCTGCAGAGCATGCTCAAGTACTGACTGAAATGAAATGCATTTAGAAGTTAGCCATACTGCTCTTGCAGTTAACCAGCCAAGCTACCCTTTATGTAACATTTAAAACACTTCTAACCAGAATTAAGGGATTTTTTTCCCCCTTAAACTTGGCAAGCAACTGAAAAGACTAGTGTGGTGGAGGTGAGAAATGCCATTTCCAAATCCTGAAAGAGCCACGTAAGCCCTCCATGGTGACTTAACCCAAATTCCCTCACAATGGACTATTTGTGAGTGCCAAGTTTAAGCTTTAAGGAGGCAAAGTCAGAGAAGTCAAGATAAGTACATCCTTTGGGCTACATTTTTCCCTGAGAGTTAGCTCCTTTCAGTCACCCCCTCCTCTGCTTTGCCAAAGCCCATTCCCCATTCGCACAATGTCTTCCACAGACATAAGTCATCGCTGCACCCACCACTGGTGGCATCTCACTGTGGGGGGTGTGAGCAACAGACTACAGAGTCCACCCTGAATCCCACCCCAAACAAATGCAACTGCAGCCAGTGCAGGAAAATATCAGGCATTCATGGACCCAGGGTTGTAATCATATGTGCTTTCCTGCCTAACTCAGCGCACGGTCTGCAGGAGACCACTGCTCTCCAAACCAGTCCTAATCCCCTTAAGAACTCCCATTCACACCACTTGGCAACCCCTGTGTAAGTAAACAGCGCAATTATGGAACTCATGCTGCGCCTAAGAAAATGGCAAAGCCAATCAAACTGATACTCCCCACTTCAGCCAAACTGGCAGGGCTCCCCGAATAAACCTGACATGGTATTACAGGGTTGCCGGCCAGGCTCTGTTTCCATGTTGCCTCCTTGTAAATTACTTTTACCCTAATTGGAATTTCAGGTGTTTGTTCAGGTTTAGAGCTGGTTTTTTTTTTTTTTTTTTCATTTTAATCTCCAAAAATGCTTCAATAACAGTATTGCTAAATTCATCCTGTATTACAAAGTTTTAATTAGGGCAGAAAAAGTAGAAGAGGATCCTGAAGCAAGGCTCCACAAACCAAGCATGATTTTTAGCTTGTGACCAGAGTTTAGTCCGTTAAGATGGGACCGTCAATAAAATCTTGTCTGGAGTCACTCAGGAGGCTGATGATGCAGGAGGGGATCACAAGTTCAAGGCCAGCCTCCACAACTTAGTGAGACCCTATCTTAAAAAATAAAAAAGGTTGGGGATGTAGCTCAGTGGTAAAGCATCCCTGTGTTCAATCTCCAAGATGGGAGCAAGGGACACCTATCCGGGAAATGACTGCAAGTAATCACAGAACAAACGCATCTGAATAAACACCAAAATTAGTAAATATTATCATTATCATAAACAATACAGAATGTCAATTTTTGTATTGCAAAATTAAGAAAATTTAGCAATTTTGAATCACACCTTTAATATTATTCTGTTACAATGCCTTTGAATCCCTGCTTAATGTAAAAAGCAGCTGAGAAAATGGCTCTGACATCATGCATTTGATGATAGACCAGACTTTGTTTGCAACACATATTCATGTAACTCAATTTAAAGTTTTTAGGATGACTGTGCATAAAAAGGTTAGTGCAGGATCCCTATTGGTTAAATATTTTTATCTGAGTATTTGGCCTGAACTAAATCTAATCTACAGGGGACAAGGACAGTTAACATCTTTACTGTTCAGGTAAAGCAAACAGACCTCTCGTTCCCAGGCCATCCAGCCACAGAATGAAGGGGAGGGCCATCCAGACACAGCCAATTTCCTGGGCTTTCTCTAACTTGGGTTCTCTACCTATGGCTATGGGAGCTTTCACCATTTAATTCAAATTAGTAATAATAGTTATAAAGAATTTCTATATCCTGAATGAAAGATCTGTCTGACGCCATTTTGTTTTTACTGTGAAGTCACTTTACAAACAACAAAAAACAGAATTCCTGAAATCTGAAATGAAGGTTCTTATTCTACAGAATTGTTAAAAAAAGAAAAAGAATCTGTGTATGGGGTGAAGGTGGGAGTTCATAACCCACTTGAATCAAAGTGTGGAATATGATATGTCAAGAAATTTGTAATGTTTTGAACAACCCACAATAAAAAATTAAAAATATATAAAAAAAAGAAAAAGAAAAAGAAAAAAACAGCCTACATCACCAAGAGGCAAGGAATTTTTTAAATAAAATTAATTCCATCACAAAGCAGAGCAATGCAACACAAAATGTTTAGATGATCTCATGTAATGTATTACTCAAAAGACAAAGTATTTCCTAAGCCAAACTCAGAAAGTTAAGGCTTCTATGTTTTCTCTCATAAGTGGAAGCTAGAGAGAGAGAAAAGGAAATGGCTGGGGGGGGTGGGGTTGAATCTTATGAAAATAAAAGGGAAACATATAGGGAAGAGAAAAAGGATTAGAAGGAGGAAGAGAGAAAGGGAAAGGGGAGGAGCTGGGGAATGAAATTGACCAAATCATGTCTTATGTGTGTCTGAATAGGTAACAATGAAACTCACTATTATGCACCAATTAAAAAAAAAGGAAAAGAAAATTTCCCTTTGCATTTTTCAATCTTTATTTTCATTCATTGTGGGGCTTCTGTAACCTTTGATGTTTTTGAAATGGGGCATTTGTTTTCATTGGATGGATGCTTACCTCAGCACTGTAACCTCACAGGTGATTTATTATTCACACAGCCCCTTATTCTCGTCATCTGGAGCCCAGCAATGGCTCACTCCCATCACTTCCACCACCAGATTCCAACCATGGTGCAGCAGGCTCAGCAAAGGCGGCCCAGAATGAGAAATCACCTTTGCCTGGAATACTGAAACATTTTCCAAATCTGATTTACTTAAACTTCCTTCCAGGACATCGTTTCCTCTAAGAGACAAATAAGCAAGTTGTAAATAATACAATTAAAATCTGTCATAACACTGAAATAAATTCTTGCTACAGTGGAACAAAAGTTATTTTATTTGGAAAGGACTAAAGTTACGAGTGTCCCACTTGCTTCTGATAAAGATTCTTAAATATCCAAAAAGGATTAGAGATGTAGTACTTAGTAACAATAACTTATTCCCCATAAAAATGATCTTTTGGCTAAGGACCAACTAAAAGTTATGTAACCAAATTAAATGCATGACAGTTGAGAAGGGCTCCCTCTCCAAAAGTCAACGTCCTCCAGCAGATTTCCTAATGGCTACCCGATGGTTATTATTCAGGAAAATATAGAAAAAAGAGAGTTGAAAAGACAGGGAAACAATGTGAATGCTTTCTCAATTTTAAGAAAGACAGCTCTAAATTAGACTTGAGTGCATTTCAAGGAACTGAGACATTTAAAGTGTGTGTGTTAAATATCCCAGGTCCACCTAATCTAATTTTCCCTCTGAGAATTAGAATGTGCCATCATGAGCCAGCAGAAGTTCTCTGACGTAAAGATCTCGAGTTTCCCTGACAGAAACAATGAAGAGAAAGATTGGCCCTGTCCATCGGGCATCCTCTAACAGGACCGCAATCTCCTTCTGATAAGAGAAAATTGAAGATCCCAGGTGACTTCTGAACATCTAGGCTGGTGCAGACAGGAAGCTGTGGACAGGCACCTGTGCAACACAGGTGCGTGCCCTCCATCTGCCCAAGGCATTAAATTGTGAGCCCAAATAAAAGACCTTGCAACTCAAAAAGCACTCTAAGAAACACCATGTGCAGAACCGGTTAAGAATGGCAAGGTGCAGACAGGATGGCTCCCCCAGTCTCTGGAATGGAGGGTGATGTCAGCCCCACGCTTCTTACAGGGCCTCAGGGCAGGTGCAATGGGAGGTGAAGCCATAAACCCACATGCCATTGGTATTTGTAGGAATTAAAAAAACAGAGGAGATACCAAACCGGAGAGCCCTTGAAGATTCTTTGGGGAAAGTGGAGAACTTGGAATCTAATCGTTCTGCTTCAGATCACATGTTGGATCTAAGGCTCAGGCTGGGCTCTGCAGGTTCAGGAGGCCCACTTTGCAATTCTCCATGAGTCTGCCTACTCTTGATTGCCCTGTCTGTTCCTCATCATTAGTAACTAGCACCTGTAACCACATGCAGCCCGCAACAGGCAAATGGTAAGCGCCAGGAGAAAGGATCAATGGAAGACAAGCACGGGCCTGGGTGCCTGTTCAGCTGAGGCCTTAGACCTGAGAGCCAATTTCCTCACCTATCAAACAAGATGACACCATGTGGCAGGGCATTCTGAGGGTAAAGATGATGGAGTATGTACGAAGCTCCTCACACAAGACCTGGCACTGGGTTGAAGCTCATTTCTACCCCAGCTGCTGCTGGTAGCCATACTGTTACTCTCTCAGAATGGACAAGATGTAGTAGTCCACGGTAAGAAATTATTTAAAAACAAAAACAGATATCTATTGTATGTTGAAAAAAAATATATTGTTATTTTAAGTGATGCTCAAGAAGCTGAAATATTTTTAAATCTCTAAAAGTTTAACTCCACAATTTAAGATGTAAAACACAAAGAAGAGACGTGTTTCATGTCCTGCATTTTATAACTTCTCTGAAATATCTGGCACATGAAAAATGTATCGAAACCTGGCTCCAAAAAAAGTCACCAACAGATCCTGTTGATAAGAAAAAGCCAAGTTGATTGCTCACAGCAGTAAGGGAAAACACTACCTCTCAAACTTTGGCTGGGCCTCAGAGGCAGGAAGAAAAGGTCTGCAGTTACTGGGAATTGAAAGTTATATTTAATGTGAGACTTTCCAAGTTGGGGAGGGGTGGTGCTTGATTAGGGTTGGGCAGCAATCCTAATATCTTACTTGGGATTGGAGGAAACAGAGAGGACAGGCCCTTGAGATGAGGAGTTCCCTTGAATCTTAGAGCAACAGTTGGTTTGGTTGTATGTTTTCTCCAGCTCATGGTACATTCCAGCCAAGTGCTGCACTCATGCCAAGGAAGCACTAAGGATGCAAAATCAATGTAAAAACGGGAGACTCGGAGTAAATGGTTGAAGGTGCTGCTACAGTTTGGATCTGAAGTGTCCCCCAAAGGCTCATTGGTCTCCAATGCATAAGTAGCATTCAGAAGTGGAGCTTTCAGAAAGTGATTGGAGCATAAGAGCTCTAACCTAATTAGTGGACTAATTCATTGAAAAATTCATAGTTGAACGGATTATTGGGAAATGGTGGAAACTGTAGAAGGGGAAAACTAGTTAAAGGGAGTGGGTCTTTTGGGGTGTTCCCTTGGGGACCTTATCTCATCCCCAACTCCTTCCCATCCCCCTCTGCTTCCCTGAAGCCATAAGGTGAGCAGCTTTGCTCTGCCACAACCTCTCTGCAGTGATGTACTGTCTCACCACAGGCCCATAAACCATGGATCCAGGTACCATGGACTGAAATCTCTGAAACAGAGAGCCAAAATAAAATTTTCCTTCTTTAAGTTGTTTTCATCAGGTATTTTATCACAGTAAGTAAAGCTGAGCTGACTAACGCAGGTGCCTTGAGCCAGTAAGAGGAAAGAAGGCAGCTAAAATATAGAAGGAATGCAGATTGCAGAGTGCCCACAGAGTTCTTCCAATCTGTGTTATGAAGACAAAAACTCTCCCTGTATCTGAAACTTCCAGGAAGCATCAAAGAAGTAGTAGATGCAGATGGCAGAGACTTAAATGGCCATGGTTATGTTATTACTGATGCTTTCCAAAGAGAAAGATCTGATGAGATTTCATTACAATAATGAAAATCACAAAAAAATATATAGTTATGGCATACAAAACATATTTAAGGTATATAAACTTTTAGACAAAATACTGATAAGGATAATCACAGTGTTTCAAAGACCATATGAATAAATCTGATTTATAAAAATGAACTTGAAATGTAATAGAGGAAAATATTGTGATATATAGATATCCAGAGATACAACATGCATAACATATCAAGAATATACTAAGTATGTAATAGAAATATACCAAAAATATAAAGAATATCCAGAAAATGGATTCAATGAATTCAGACCACATACTAAACATCTGTATTTTAATAGAATTTCCTAGGTATATCTCAATTTGAAAGCACTGGCCTAAAATAAATCTTCATGATTTTCCAGGGCCTTGGGAAATCCCAAAGAAAATTTTAGGTATGAAATATATCCTTGACATTATTTTACTTCACTTCCACTTGGAATCAATGAAAGGAAGAATTGTCAGATTTAATACTGATAGGATTTGGCGTACTTGAGAAGAGTATGTGACAATTCATTTGATAATAAAACATTTTTAAGACAGCATAAAAGTAACCTAATTAAACACAAGAAAAGTATTCTTATAAAACTAAAAATTAAAAAAAAAACTTTATATTTTAGGTGAATACAATAAATAGTAAACCTAAGAAACAAGCCCTTCAAAATTGAGGAAATCTAACCTATATTCGTAACATATTTCATAGCTTTTAGATCCATCATTTGCACTTATTTAACTCTATAAGCCAGTGGAACTCTTTTCTTCTTTAAATCAACTTCTTGAAAATTCCCTCTGAGCACTGTATTGATAGATCATTTCATTTTTAAAGCACGTCTCTGTTTTCTTAGACAAGATAGGGCAACTTTCATTCCAATGTTCTTTCAGTTATTGCCTACGTATATTTTTGCCAAGAGACTTCCTCTTTAGAGGTTGAATGATAGAGTCAAAAGAATCTAGTTATTTTATCTGTAAAAGCAACGATTTCATCAGTGATGAATTTTCCTTCCATTTGCAGGTATTTTCAGAATGCTTCACAACAAGTTCTGAGTTCTAGGGTTGTCTCCTGTTCATGTGTATTTATGGGTTGATCTCCCAATTTCTAGCTTAACCCCATTTCCAAAAATTGAGGAGGGAGCTGGGGTCCATCTGACTCAAGGTCCACCAGATGCTGCCCACGGTGCCCTGAGGCCTATCCGTGAGGTCTCTAAACTCTGTCCTGTCTCAGCTCATGGAATTGGAGTCCAATCTGTTTTCATAAGAATGACTTTGAAAGCAGCCTCCAGTAGATCTCTTCCAACACTAACAGCTTTTCTGAGCCCCTCTGGTTTCCTAGGAAATCTGAGATCTTTCAAATCATCCTTGGGAATTCTCATTCTGCTTTTTACATCCAGATTTTATAAATTTAAGTCCTCACCAATAATGGTATATATATATGAAAGCCCCAAATCAGACATTCCTAAAATTATTCTCAATCTTTCTCGGAATGCCTCCCAATCTAGGCAGTTATTTGGAAAGTCTAACAATGATGTTCAGCTCAAAAGAAAAAAGGGGAGGGGGGCTTCAGAACAACAGAGGAGGCTCCCTGTTCTGAGGGAGGTTTGCTTCAAGAGGCAACTGAGTGTTGGAGGTTTCTGGCAGGTAAGGAGGAAAGGGAGTGGATCCAAGGGCAAAATGGGGGCAAAAGGAAATGAAGCATAAGATGCAGAAGGAAACAGTAGGAGAAAGTCTGCAGGGTTCAAGTTGTGATTTATGAGCATCTAAAAGGCCTAATTTTTTTTTAAGTTTCCCACATTTTTTTCTTTTGTCTTAGCCAAAGGAATCTCTTAAGGAAGAGGTTTTTTGACAACTAAAATTTTCTTTATTTCCCCCCCCTTTTTTTGATACCTCCTCATACTGATAAAAGAATGGGAATTATTGGATTTTGATACTTAGCTCCCTCTTCTTCTAAGAAACTTTCTTAGCCATATTAAAAGTTTCACAAGCAGCATAATGAAATCATGCCGTTTTGAAAGATCAGCACACATGTTGGGATTATAACATAAACATATTCAGCCTGGACTTAACTCTAGACTGAAACAAATCCATGAAAGGGTGGAAATCTTATGTTCACGAATACTGCTTTAGCACCCCGTACCCCAGACACCCAGCCTAACAGATGGGCCATCCAGCTACAGAACTCAAGACTTGTGGTCCCTAGAGAACAGAGAGATTTGCCAATGTCCTATCTCCCCAAACCTGCCTTTGCCCTAACAGAGGAAGGACAGGACTGAGGAGGGTTCTCCACTAGAGTTAATGAAGGATGAAAGGCCAAATTTTGTCCAAAGGCTGCTGGTTTTAAACGAAAAACCTCAGGAACTCTCAGTCCCTAGGACCAGCTTCAAGTACGGGTTCACTTCAAGGTCCCCCTAATTGAAGGGCAATAAAAATAACATGGACAAAAAGGAGTGTTAATAATGAGGCTGGGGGAAAAGAGAGAGAGAAAAAAAAATCAAGAAAGAGCAAAGGAAGTGAGTGGCGGGGGGGGGGGGAGGAAATGAAGGAAGGGAAGGAAGAGAAACAGCTCTCCTCTGAGTCCTGTGAAGCTGTATGGTCTGGGGGCACTTCACCATAGAACTGGGGTAAGTGAGTCTATCCTAGTAAGAAACAACCATCTGCTTCCAAGAGGAAGGAATGGAAAGGAAAGAAGTGGAGGAAGAGAAGGAAAGGGAAGGAGGAAAAGAAGAAGGGAGAGAGAGAGGGGGCATATTTCCACCAAGAACAAAACATTTCTCAACGCTGATCAGAGAGCCAACAAATATCTAAAAATCATTTGTTACTCCTAGGAGACAAAATCAACTCATGGCCTGATAGCTCATGGAAAGAGCTGGTTGTTAGTATAGAAAGATCAAGAGCCCCCATGCCCCCCCCCCCACAGGACTCAGAGGAGGCCTCTGTTCTCAGTCAGGAATGCAGCCAGAGGTGAGGCTGAGACCATTTGAAGCCTGGCTCCCCAAACATCACCAACAGAACCCATCAACACAAAGCTGAGCTCATGGCTCGCCTCAGGGAGGTGGACACCACTCTGGGAAGTTTCCTTGGGGCCTCCGAGCAGGAAAGAGATGATCAGAATTCACTAACAATTGGAAGTTTGACTTCAAGCAGGGCTCGGTTAAAATGGGGTAAGGATCAAGACATAGCTCCCCAGGATAGGAGGCAACAGCCAGGTAAGGGCTTGGAGATGAGGGATTCCTTCAGTCTTAGAGAATATACTGTCTGATGTCTTCCACCCAGGAGTCGATGCATCTTTCTAAAAGCTTCTATAATGAACAATCAAGCCATTTGCCCTGTTGGGATATTCCTAGAAAAACAAATTATGCTGATGAAGCTCGGAGAAGAATAGCTCAAGACTGTACTAACCAGAGTCAGGGGTGGTGGTCAATTCTCAGCATCAAAGTGTTCAGGCAAGAGTGTGCAGATAAAGATTCTCAGGTAAGAAACTACCACACAAGGTAATGTAATAAATGATAAATGCACCTCTATCAGAAAGAGAAACTAGGAGAACCACTTCATGTACAATTGTCTCAAAAAATAAAATAAAATACTTGGGAATCAACTTAATGAAAGAGGTGAAGACCTCTACAATGACAGAATGCTAAAGAAAGAAATTAAAGAATATGTTGGAAGATGGAAAGATCTTCCTTGTTCTTGAATAGGCAGAATTAATATTGTCAAAATGACCATACTACCAAAAGCACTATACAGATTTAATGCAATTTCAATCAAAATCCCAATGACATTCTTCATAGAAATAGAAAAAGCAGTCATAAAATTCATCTGGAAAAATAAGAGAACCAGAATAGCTAAAGCAATCCTTAGCAAGAAGAGTGAAGCAAGTGGTATCACTATACCAAACCTTAAACTTTACTACAGAGCAACAGTAACAAAAACAGCATGGTATTGCCACCAAAATAGACTTGTAGACCAGTGGTACAGAATAGAGGACACAGAGACAAACCTACATAATTACAGTTATCTTACGTCACACAAAGGCACCAAAAACACATATTGGAGAAAAAAATAGCCTCTTTAACAAATGGTGCTGGGAAAACTGGAAATCCATATGCAACAAAATGAAATTAGCCCCTATCTCTCACCATATACAAAACTCAACTCAAAGTGGATCAAGGACCTAGGAATTAGATCACAGTCCCTGTGTCTATTAGAAGAAAAAGTAGGCCCAAATCTCCATCATGTTAGATTAGGCCATGACTTCCTTAATAAGACACCTATAGTGCAAGAATTAAAATCAAGAATCATTAAATGAGATGGATTCATTCAAACTGAAAACCTTCTTCTCAGCAAAAGAAACAATCAGTGAGGTGAACAGAGAATCTACGGAATGGGAGCAAATTTTTACCACATGCACATCAGATAGAGAACTTATCTTTAGGATATATAAATAACTTAAAAATCCTAACACCAAAAAAACCCAAATAACCCAGTCAATAAATGGGCCAAGGAACTGAACAGACAGTCACTTCTCAGAAGATGATAGACAATTAATCAACAAATATATTAAAAAAGTGTTCAACATCTCTAGTAATTAAAGGAATGCAAATCAAAATTACTCTAAGATTTCATCTCACTCCAGTCAGAATGGCAGTTACTAAGAATACAAACAACAATAAGTGTTGGCAAGGATGTGGGGGAAAGGTACACTCATACATTGCTGGTGGGACTGCAAATTGGTGCAACCAATCTGGAAAACAGTATGGAGGATTCCTTGGAAAACTGGGAATGGAACCACCATTTGACCCAGCTATCCCTCTCCTTGGTTTATAAAGGACTTAAAAACATTATACTACAGGAACACAGCCACATCAATGTTTATAGCAGAACAATTCACAATAGCTAAACTGTGGAACCAACCTAGATGCCCTTCAGTGGATGAATGGATAAAGAAAATGTGGTATATATTCACAATGGAATATTACTCCGCATTAAAAGATAATAAAATCATGGTATTTGCAGGTAAATGGATGGAGTTGGGGAATATAATGCTAAGTAAGCCAATTCCAAAAAAACCAAATGACAAATGTCTTCTCTGATATAAGGATGCTGATTCATAATGGGGATGGGGCGGGGAGCATGGAAGGAATTTTAGATAGGGCAAAAGGGGAGGGAGAGGAAGGGAGGGGGAGTGAGGGTAGGAAAGACACTGGAATGAGATGGACATCATTACCCTGAGTACATGTATGAAGACATGAATAGTGTGACTCTACTTTGTGTACAACTCGAGACATGAAAAATTGTGCTCTATATGTGTAATATGAATTGAATTGCACTCCGCTGTCATATATAACAAATTAGAATAGATAAAATTTAAAAAATGAAGTTCTTGAAAATTCACATCAACATGAGAATTGGCTAACTAAATAATAATAATAATAATAATAATAATAATAATTAATGAACCTCTATCAAGCACCTTCTTAGTGCCAGAAAATTTCACAAACATTCTCATTTATTGCTCAAAATGATTGAATATTATAAGGACTATTGTCCTCATTTTTGGCATCTGGGGTAATGGAACCCCCAACATGTTAATTCTTTCCAGATCACACAAAGAATGTCGGAGTCTCAGCTGAAACCCAGGACATCTGACTCCAAAGAGACACTGTTTGTCTACACCACACTGCTTCAAAACTCAAGGAAAACTAAGAGGAGGAAAGTCAAGCCCAAATGTGGAGCAATAATCAACCCAAAAAGACAACCAGAGTCGATAAGAGGCCTTTAAGAAGTCATCATGTATCACCACAGTTTAAGTCCAAACCTCCCTCTATTTCTTCTCACTGTCCCTTTTTCTCTGGACTGAATGCAGCTTTGCTAGCATGCTGTAGCTTAAGAATCAGAAGCCTAAGGAAAAGCCACCTCTCCTTGGGCTGTTTGCTTTCTGCTAGTGATGCAAATACAGAGCAGAGTCCCAAGATAAAAGGCCCCCATCTCCCCAGAGAGCCCTGGGGTCCCATGGAAGGACTCAGCCTGCACATTTCTCACAATGGAAGTTGCACTCTCCAGCAGTGCATTAGATGACCGCATGAGTGGGAAAGAGCTTCCTCCCTGGTCCTCAATTCACTAGGTCCCTTCAGGCCACCCTGTGGAGAAATTGGAGGGAAAGCCTTCCAGGAGAGCTGTTTTCTCTTGAATTTTCCATGTGTGTCTAAGCTAGGTCCCAAGGAGAGAGGATGTGAACATTCCTGGCCTAGGTGCTTTCTCCATGGGGAATGGGCTGACCTTGAAGATATATCAGAATAAAGTCTATCCTGAGACATCTGGAAATACAGGTGGATGTTGGGATTGTCCAAGGCACTGATTAATAAATTCTTTGTTTTTCCTATGCTCAGAATCAGTCCTTTTAAGAAGACTATAAAATCTGTGAGCTGCATATTATCATCAGTTTGATGTGTAATATGAAGAACATGAAAGGAAGATGAAATTTTGAGATGTAAATTGCCTTGCCCCATGTTGCAGATTTAGAAGTTTTTACAGTGTTTTGAAGGAGGATAGGACAGTGTGTTGTTTCTTCTGTCAGTAAATAGTCACATATAGCACCTGAGATGTTAACACCTATACCCAGTCCATCAAAGATCTGATTCTTTTTTTTTTAATTTTTTATTGTTGGTTGTTCAAAACATTACAAATTTCTTGATATATCATATTTCACACTTTGATTCAAGTGGGTTATGAACTCCCACTTTTACCCCATATACAGATTGCAGAATCATATGGCCCACAGCTCGAGTGCTACCCAACTGAGAGGGCACAGGGCTTGGAATGGAGGGAGCCACTGTCTCAGTCAGTCATGAGGTCAAGGGAGACTTCATAAGGGCATGGCCCTTGTACTAGATCTCCAGAGATGGCTGACAATGGACCACAAGGCCTGAGAAGAGAGGAGTGGTCTCATGGACCAACTTCAGTAACATTATAAGCATATCCTATCATTTATTAAGCATCAGGTACTAAGAGTTGCAATTTTGCGACCTCATTTAGTTCTTGCTAAAGAATTACTAAGCACATACTGAATTTCTACTAAAAGCAAATCTCCATTTCAGAGATGACACATTTTTGATAACCTTAGAGAGTTACCAATTGCCCACATACATGGCTTGTTGGGGCAAAGCCAGGATTTGAACCAGTATCCTTCTGTATCCTTTCCCCAACGCCAGACTGCCTCCCATTCCTACTGCTCCTCCAACAATGGGGCCCAACCTAGCATAAGATTGGCATGAAGCCAGGCAGGGGCCCTGGGCGGCCTCAGTCATAGCCACCTTCCACGGAATCACTGACAACTGAGAACATAAGTTTCGTCATTGTATATACCATGTTATTTATTTTCACAACCCTATAAGTTAACTATTATTATCTCCATTCCATAGAGGAGTAAGACAAGATTTGGTGGATTTAGTGATAGGGCAAAGTTCTAGGTTGCTGTTAGCAATCCAAACACCTGACCAAGCTGCTCTTGGGGAAAAAAATGGGGTCCCAAGCAGGTCTCCCATCACCCTCAGACACACAACACCAAAAGTCCAGGTAGCCAGGGTTTAGAGTCCTTTCCTGGTCCTACAACGGGTTCGTTCCATCCAGTAGAACTTGTCTTTATACACTTTCAGACATCCTTAAGTTCTTTTGTTTGATTTAAAACGCACCATGTTTTTCTTGCCAAAAAGGAAAACCAGTCCATCAACCCTGTCTTTTATTTCTCACCTTCTCAGAAGTTTTTGATCGAATGCTAAATTCTTGAGGGAGTTTTAAATTGTCTTTACCTCTGTTTGCCCTTAAAACCCTCCACTGCACTCTGAGGCACTTGGTGAGGAATAGGTTGAGACAAGTGAAATAAACTCCCACATTCTTCAGCCTGGTCCTCCAATTCTTCATGAGGTATGGCCAGGTCACAGCGTCTCAAGGCTGAAGGGATAGGGATAGGACAGGGCCTGGCATGCAGTCTGTGTGGGGTCTCTAAAGGATGCACTCTGAATGTATGTGAAAAGATAGTACAGTAAATACTTTTCTTATGTAGGATATAAAATTGTTACTATTGTATCTAATCTCCCACTACTTTTACTAAACTTTGTTACTTTCTCTTTGGATGTTTCTGATCTTTTTGCAGCAGGAGGTATTAGTTCAGTAGTTCACTGACCTCAAAAGCACTGTTAACAGCCTCCCTGTACTTTACAAAGAGCAATAAGAGGGTATTACTAATAATGAAAAGCCCATTCCCATTATTACCCAAGTTTCCTTTTCATCAAGTGAATTAGAAACAATGTGTGTTCATTTGTTTGGTTTGTTCCCAATGAACTGAAGGATTGCACAAGCTTGATTTTTGTCTCATACTCCTTTCCCTGATTACTTCACTTACCCATGAGAGGCAAGAAATTAAACTGAATCCACAGATGGGGCAGAAAAACCTATGTTGTGCTTCAGTGGAAAATGATGCATTGTCTAGATCACACGCCTCCACATGGTCTGATTTTACCATGTTTGTTGTCATTGAGCTATTTTGTACCTCTTTGAAAACTGCAGGCAAAGGATGAATTTGAAAACTTGTTTGGAAGAATTTCACTGTTGCTGTGCAAAAAAAAAAAAAAAAAAAAAAAAAAAACAGTCTGTGATGGCAGCAATGACTCATTGGTAAAGCACCTGCCCAGCATGTGTTAGGACCTGAGTTCAAACCCAAGCACCATAAAACAAAACAAATAAATCAGTTTTTCTTCCATTCACAATTCATATCATTTACTCCATATAAATTTGTGCCTTTTAAACTATCCTTGGTTTTAGCAATGATCTGGTTCCCTCATTGATTGCCAAGTAAAACAAAAATCTTTATTATGTATTATTTCTAAGTCAACATAAGAATCACCCTTTCACCTTTTTCTGAAATTATCTTTTAACAAAGAGTCACCCAGAAAGTGATCACCTGATGTCTTCACCTGTGGCCAGTACCTTAATGTGGTATAGCTCACATGATATTATTCACTTCTCACCTGGACTTTCCAAATTTTGAGGAGTGTCCCTTGGTCTATAACTAAACTGCTCATAATGCCTTACCCACAATCATATATTATCTGTCATAATTGCCTTTTTCTCGAATCTACTGTGTATTTTGTGAATTAACTGCAAAGGTACAGGCAACATCAGGCCCGAATGCACCCAAGAATACTGGTCTTCAAAGAAGTCCTTTTTGATGACAGAACTATAGAATTAATGACTTTGGTTTTCTAGTGAAAAATAAATAAATAAATTATTCAAATATAAAAAGAGTACAAAATATTTTAAGAGTTACTTGGGAAGTTGTCTAAATTAGTAATATAGTTCCAGAATAAGATTTTCAAAAAATGTTTTCTTCTGAATATTCTCTTAGCAATAATGGAAATATTTTCACAGGTGTGAGTGTGTGTGTGTGTGTGTGTGTGTGTGTTTTAAGAAAACACATCTATAAGAAAAACCCTGGAGTCTTTAATGAATACATTTAGAGCATCATGATATTGAAGTGTTTTCAGGCAAATTCAGCATCTCAACAAGGTACAAAGAACATTCATTTAAAGCAGTTTTCAGTGTGATAATTCAGAAGAGATCTAATTGGCTTAAATAATCTTTTATAGGCTACATGGAAAATGTTATTAAAGTAACTGAAGATTAAGAAAGAAATTAGTTGACTCCTGCATTGTATAACTAAGAATCTCATTTGCCTCCTTTAAAAGTTTTGTAGAGCTGAAAATTTTTCATTAAAATAAAAATTGGAGAAGAAAAGATTAATTATCTCCTGAAGTCTTTATAGTAGATATCATCAGGGGTCAAGTCTAATATAAACTACTAGATTTTCTTCAGTTATTTCCCTAAATGGCAAAGAGGGCTTTCATTACAAACTTTTAAAAAACAGTTTGCGGGCTGGGGATGTGGCTCAAGCGGTAGCGCGCTCGCCTGGCATGCGTGCGGCCCGGGTTCGATCCTCAGCACCACATACAAAACAAAGATGTTGTATCCGCTGATAACTAAAAAATAAATATTAAAATTCTCTCTCTCTCTCTAAAAAAAAAAAAACAGTTTGCTACGAACATGAATTTTCTGGAACTAGTGGCAAATTTCTAGTAAGTCTTCTTCAAATATCTGTATTGTCAAGAAATCCTTTGACAGGTTAATACAGATAAAGCAAATCATGTGCAGGATCAGCCTTACCCCTTACTCTGAACTACATGTCATTAAATTAAAACAAAAAAATAATCGAGAAGTAAAGTAAACCACCAAAGAAACATATTACTGCCACTATTAAAAAATGCCTGAATGGTAAACAAGCCAGGGGTGGAACACAGTTCAAACAGACTTTGCAAAGGGGGAAAATATCCATGAATCAATTAATAGCACAATTTTTTTTTTAACCAAATTGCTTACTCCCAAAGGCAGAGCTGTAGCTTGCTGCTATATTGCACCATAAAACTTTAAATGATCTTAATTAGAGAATGGCAAATGAAACAGGATATTGCCCCTGGAGTTCTCTCTTCTATTTTGTTCTCACAGTTCAAATCCTTCCCTCCTCAAATAAACAGAAACTTTTCTCAACTTTCTTCAACAGCTGGATACTTACCTGAGTCCCAGACTGAGAGTCACTGCTCTATTCATAACCTGGTCACCTCTGAGAGTAACAGCCCCAGGAGCGACCAATGGGACATGACACTAATGGAGGGAAGTGTCAAAACCAACCCCTGTGTGGTCCTGTGACATTATGTCTATCTAGAGTGATGCTGCCCTCCACATCTGTGCAGTCTTCCCTCACTCAGCTGTACTCACCAGTTAGCACGGGATTCTGGGTGCTCGACCTTGGGGCTAGTCAACACAGGGGCACCCAGAAGCATAGGAGTCAACTCCCTAGGGAGGATAGATGAGAACTTTATATTAATGTTTACTAAAATAAAGCAGGAAAACAGATTTCTTAATATTTAATAAATGGTTGACATATTAACATGTATTTTACACTTTTGAAGAAAAAATACATATGAATCCAAGAATCAGGGAAATCATAACTTGGGAATAAAAGAAAATAAACCAATTTCAACAGTGATAATAATCTACTATTAGAATTACCTGGCAAGAATTTGGAATCGCAGTCAAAAATATGCTTCAACAACCAATTAAAAATTCTCTTGAAACCAATGAAAAACCAAACCTTAGGAAATAAATAAAAGTTATTTAAAATACCAGATTAAAAAGTATAGACTGAGAAATGCAGTAGCAGATACAAAAATTTGCTTTATATAGGCTCAATGGTAGATCAGACATGAAGAAGATGAAACAATAAATTTTAGGACAAAATAATAAGATTTACTCAGTACAAACAACAGAGAGAAAACAGATTTTTAAACAATGGATAGTCTTCCTCAGGCACTCCTCTGAGACAAAAATTCACCTTCATACCATTGAGCCCTGAAAGGGAAAGGGAAAGGGAGGGATCTAAAGAGTGTATAAAGAAATAATATCTGAAAACTTCACAAATTCATCACCAGATTTTAAAATGCTGAACAAGCCTTTAATAACATTTTTAAAGTACTGAAAGAAAGAAAAAATTTCATCCTGAGTTCTCTACCCAGCAAAGCTATCTTTCAGGAATAAAAGGGAAATAAAAACTTTCTCAGATGCAGCAAGCTAAATACTGTATAACTAGCAGGACCACCTTTAAATATTATCAAAAGAAAGTACTTCAAACAGAAAGAAAATGATAGAAGAAAATTTGGGGGGAATGAGGAAGAAAGAAGGAACAGGAGGAGGAATATGCATGCATCCATACGATAGACTATCCTTTTCATTGTTAGTGTTATTGAATTATATTTGATATTTTAATGAAGATCTTAATATCTTCTGATTCTTAAGACCAGGCAGAGGAAGGAGGGAAGGGGGAGATGTGAGGAATGAAATTGACCAAATTATGGAGTTATATTGGGTGCATGTACAAAAGTGTTAACAACAAATCACACTGTGTAATTCTAATGCATCAGTATAAAAGAAAAAAATTTAAAAAGGAAAATCTCACAGTTATCTCAAGAGAAAAAAAATAGAACAAAGTGAAGACAAACAAGAATATCCAATATATCAAAATGTGTAAGAAACAGTTAAAGCAGCTACAAGAAGGAAAGTTCTATCATTAAATGCTTATATTAGAAATGATGAAAGATTCAAACCCCTACCTCAATAACCTAAGAGCAGAAATCAATGAAATTGAAAATAGGAAAACAGAGGCAATAAATGAAACAAAATTCTGGTTCTGTGGAAAAGTTAATATAACTGGAAAGCCTAAAGGAAAAAGTGAAGACAAAAATCTGTCAGGAGTGAAATTACAAATATCTCTACAGATCCTATAATCATTAAAAATGTAATAAGGGGTTGGGGGTGTAGCTCATTGGTAGAGCACTTGTCTAGTAAGTACAAGGCACTGGTTTAATCCCCAGCATTGGAAAATTTAAAAATAAAGAAGTTATAGATAATATTATAAACAAATTTACTTTTAAAAAAAATTCTCTACTTAGAGCTAGGGATGTAATTTGGTCAGTAAAGGTAGAATGACTGCTTAGCATGTGCCGGACTATGAGTTCAAGCCCCTGTACCATGTGTGTGGGAGGGGGATGGAATCTTCCCATCCTGATTGTAAACACCTGTAATCCCAGGCACTCAGGAGGCTGAGGCAGAAGGATCAAATGTTCAAAGTCAGCCTCAACAACTTAGTAAGACCCTATCTCAAAAAGACCAAAAAAAAAAAAAAAAGGCTAGGGATATAGGTCAGTTTTACAGCATAAATCAATAAATGAAATTGAAAAAATGAACAAATTCCTTGAAAACCACAAACTACTAAAACTTGATCAAACCAACCATATGATTTGAACAATCCTTAAAACATTAAAGATATTAAATTCATAATGTAAAATCTGCCTAAAAGAGGCAATCTCTAGAACAAGTG
Organism: Marmota monax; assembly: GCF_021218885.2. Classification (NCBI taxonomy): domain Eukaryota; kingdom Metazoa; phylum Chordata; class Mammalia; order Rodentia; family Sciuridae; genus Marmota; species Marmota monax. The sequence goes on along the minus strand of NW_026695198.1, from coordinate 3,319,314 downwards.
GTTCACTAAACTGGAATATTTCACCAAAATATTTTTTTAAATTAAAATTAATCTTACACAATCTCTTCTAGGTAATAAAAGAGGAAAAACACTTCTCAGCTCATTTAATAATGTCAGTATGATCCTGAAACCAAAGTCACACAGAAATGGTAAAAAGAAAACTATAGGCCAACCTATATAATTGACTTATATGTAAAATTTTTCAATATAATATTAGCAAATGAAATTGGACAATGTATATAAAGAAATATGCACCCTAACCAAGTGAGATTATTGCAGTTATGCAAATTTATTTCAACATTTTAAATTTGGTCAGTATATTCTAATATTCTACCATATTAATAAGCAAAGAAGAAAATTTATATTAGTTGATAATGAAAAGTATTTGACAAAATCCCACACTCACTCAAGTCAAAAACAGAAATGAGTAGTAGAGAGAAATTATCTCAAATTATTAAAGACTGTCTAACCTACACACATACCCACACAAAGCCCTGCACAGATAATTTTATACTTATGGATGAAAGACCAAATGCTTTTATCCTAATATTTGGAATAAGAAAAGACTCTACCACTCTCACTCAACATAATACTAGAAGTTCTAGCTACTGAACGAGTAAGAAGAAGAAACAAAAGGCATACATATTAGAAAAAGATAAAAACTGTATTTACAAATGATATGGTTCTTTATATAGGAAATAAAGGATTTACAGAGAAAACTTCTATGGTAATAAATAAGCTCATTGAGGTTCCAGGATGCAAGATTAGTTTACCAAAATTAGTTGGTTTCTAAATACTAATGATGAACATATAGTGACCGAAATTAAAAGCGCTTTCCCATTTACCCCAAGAAAATGAAATATTTAAGATATAAACTTAACAAAAACTTAAACAGAAACTTAACAGAAACTCAGTAATTAAAATGTAAAAAATGCTTATAAACAAAATAATACATAAATAAATGGAGAGACATGCAGTGTTTATAAATCAGAAGCTTCAACATTAGTAGCAAAGTCAGGTGTCTCCAAATGTATCCATAGGCTAAATGCAATTCTTCTACAGATCCAACTAATTTTTTCTGTAGATACCAAAAAGTGTATTCTTTAAATTTGTATGGAAAAGCAGAGGCAAAGTTAAAATAATCTCAACAAAGAGGAATAAAATAGGAGGAAGCTCTCAGTATCGTCTTATCATGTAGCTACTGTACAGTGTGGTGCTGCTAGAGAATGTCACATAGATGCATGGAACACAATAAAGAACCCAGAAATAGACCCAAATATTTTTGATTGATTTTTTTACAAAAGTGCAAAAGTAATATCAAGAAAGGCTAATCTTTTCAAAAAATGATATTGATTTAACTGAATTTCCAGAAGAAAAAAAAAAACATTAAGACTCTCATATACAAAACTTGTTTCAAACTAAATTAACTACAAAATGTACAACTATAAACTTCTGGGGAAAAGCCCTAAGAGAAGATATTTAAGATCTAAGATTAGACAAAAGCTTCTTAGACTTGAAATCCAGAGACATACAGGGAAATACAGATAAATGGAACTTCATCAAAATTAAAAGTATTTTCTCAATAATAGTCCATGTAAAAAGGATAATAAAACAAGCCTGCGACTGGGGGGAAAATATTGGCAAGCCTCACATTTGAAAAAGGACTACTATTGAGCATATATAAAGAATTCTAAAAACTCAACATTAAAGAAAAATATATATATATACATTAGCCCATGGAAAAAAAATTAAATAATATTAGACATTAAAGGCATTAAAAATTAAAGCCACAAATGATATCAGTATACACTTATCAGAATGGCAAAAATGGAAAAAATCATGAAACCGAATGTTGGCAAGGATATAGAGAAACTGAGTTATTCATATACTGCTGGTGGGAATAAAAAGTGGTACAGCCACTCCAGAAAACAGTTTGGCAGTTTCTTATAAAATTAGACATTAAACTACCATAAAATCCAGCAATTGTCAATTTGTACACTTATCCTAGAGAAATGAAAACTATGTTTACACCAAAATCTATACACAAATATTTGTAGCACCTTTGTTTGTAATAGCCGAAATTAGCATTAACCCAGAAGTCCTTCAGCAGGTGAATAGCTAAACAAATTGTGATCTAGCCACATTATGGAATACTACTCATCAATGAAAAGAAAAAGAGTATGGATACATGCAGTAATTTGAATGAATTCTCAAGGAATCATGCTAAGTGAAAAATGCCAATCCCAAAAGATTAAACTGGGATTCTACTTACATAATGTTGTTCATGGGACAAAAGTTTTAGAATTAGAAGACAGATTTGCAAGGATTAGGACATAAGAAGGAGGAAGCAGTGGTGGAGGGAAGTGGGTGTAGTCATAAAAGGGTGGCACAAGGGATCTTCATGGTGATCGAACTATGTTAGTATCTTGACTGTGGTCAAGGAACCTACAAATACGAAAAGTTATAAAGGACTAATAAACACCCACATGTGATACAAATAAAACTGAATAAGGTAAGACAATTAGGTTGACATCCATCTACCAGTTGTGATACTGAATTACAGTTTTGCAAAATGTTCCCATTGGGAGGAACTGGGTAAAGAGTACCTAGGATCTCTATGTTATTTCTTACAACTTACAAGTGGGGCACCACTATTATCACAATAAAAATTCCAAGAAGAAAACATGGGCTAGGACCCAGTCAGTGCTCTGCGCTAGGCTCATGTTTGGCTCAGGACCCCTCCCCTCAAAATAAATCAATAAATAAGATAGTCTCTGGCCCAAGTACGAAGAGGACGGTGTGGTGACATGGCCACACACTGACACATCTGCTCCTACAGATCCACTTGCTGAGGTAAACTGATTGTCCAGACTCAAAAACCCAAAGTCCACAACCTGACACTGGGTTTGATGATGGAACAAAGCATTTGAAACAAGGAGCTTCCGAAAAAATAAAAAGCAGATGTTTGTAATGGATTTTTAAGGAGGTCTCTTTAAAGACAAGAAAACAATATGTCTTCATATTCCCCTTGTCTTTTACAGATGGGAAGGCAAAGGGCAAAAATACAAAACTCAAACTGAAGTGCAATAAGCCTTCCTCCGTAAACATTCACCAAGTGACTCCTATGTTGCAGGCACTGGTCTAGGCCTTTATATGCATTACCTAGTTTAACCTCTAGTAACCTGGAGACATAGATATTGTTGTCCTCATCATAGTGATGAGGAGACTGAGTGTCAGAGTGGTTCAGTCACCAAGTATCCATGCTTGTCTCTCAGGTAGCAAACTATATAAAACCTGCTGCCTGTTTTCATTGTATCTCCATAAAAATTTGATAGCATGTGAAAAGCCAAGGACATGGGTCTTTGAATGGAGGACTCCTGAGTTCCTGACCCACTTCTCCATGAGCAGGGACACTATAATAATCCTAGAAAGTCACTGGAGATTCCTACTTGCATCTCAACATGTACAGGGAGCAGATGTTCTCCCTATTCTCTGTTCGCTTTTGAGGGTCAAGAGAGATTGCTCTAAACTTAACTTCATTATTAACTCCTTTGGACCCCAATCTCTTATCAAAATCAGGAGTAGATCTGCTAACAGCCAATGGGCCCGGCTGGACCAGGAGTCTTGGTCCAACCGCTGGCAAATTCATTAAAATACAGTCTGGGAAGACAAGAAGCTCCCTGTTAACCTATCAATGAGTGATTAATCCCCAACCCCTTCCTTCATAGAGAGATGATGGTAAGTCGGAATGATGTACCAGGGTTTCTTTTCACTGTAAAACTGCTCCTGAAGTCCTGCCATTGTTTTGTGGCTGAGGACTCAAAACGTTCTGAGAAGTCTCCACAGGAAGCTGCACTACTGAAATCTTACACCCACAGCCCTGAGCTTCTTCCAAGCCTGCTCATACCCTGCATCCGCCAGATTCTGCCCTCAGATATGCACACATGGCTCCTCCCGATTGCCATTTAAAAAGACTTTCGCAAAAACTAGTCCCTACTTGAGGGTTGGGGAAGCTCTGCCAGTATCTGAGGACCGTGCCGCCAGTCGAAATTTCTAGACGCGACGGGTTTTCAAATGGCTTGTAACTGGGCTGGAAACGCATCTACATTTCATTTTAATTATCAGTGATGACAACCCAGGCTTTGCCATCATTTAGAATTTTCCTTCTCTACCATCGAGGTCAAAAATGACTGTCGTGGTTTAATAGTTGGCTGATCTCTACTTTCACGAACATTCAGAATCCAAACGTTTTGAGAGAGAGCTCTTATCCCCTGCCCATAGAGGAAGGGAAGCCAAACAGCTAAAGGGGGGAGAGAGGTCCCAGCCTGCGAAGGAATGCACAGCAGGACAAGGAGAAGAGTCCCAAGCCCCTGTAAAAAAAAAAAAAAAAAAAAAAAAAAGAGAGAGAGAGAAGGAACCGCATCCACTTTTCAGGGTAGGAAACCTGTCTTTTCAGCCCTCCCCAAAGCAGAGTCTTTCTGGGAACCCAGGAAGGAAACGCATTCTTGGCTGGTACTCAAGGACAGAATGCAACGCACTTCTCCCAGAACCCCGTGTCAGCTTCCCCGGGAAAAATCAAAGCCTGATCACTTTGGCACTTGTGCGGGAGGGGAGAGGGCTGCCGGGCACCGGTGGGGCGGTCGAAACCTTCAACCTCCAGCACTGAAACTAACACATGCCTTTAGCACCACTAACAGAAAAAAAAGAAAAAAGGCATCTTGTTTCCAATTTGGCTGTAGATAATGAAATTAGCCCCCAAATTACCATAAAGTGGAACAAGTAAACACGAAAGCAGGAGCTAGGTTTCAGGCCTCCCCCCCCACCTCCCCTCCACCCCGAAGAGCAACCGTCTATATGGCTTTGGAGCTGTTTAAATTCAAAGCAACGCTTCTGTTTTTCTAAGACGCTGTGTTGACCCCAAGCAGATAAAGAACACTCAATGACACATTGAGCAGAGCGGCTCTGTTCTTGCAGGGCCGCTCTGTTTACATCAGGAAATCCAGCCCCGGGTTGGGACCGGGGGGTCGGCCGGCAGAGGCTGCCCGGGCGCCGGCCTCCCTTGCGCTCGCCGCCGCGCTCCGCTGGCTTGGCCGCGCTGGCCCCTGGCGCTCGGCAGCTGACTCCATCCAGATGTGCCGTGGCTCCAGAGTGGCTGCCGCGCGCAGTAAATGGGCATCGGAGGCTCGTCAATCTGGGCCAGAGCAATTGCGGTCTCGCGGGCCGCCCCAATGGCACACGGAAACGTGCGCTCCGGAGGGGACCGTGGGGGAGGGGGCGGGGGAGTCTGGGCAGGGGGCGCACCCTGGGCGCGCGGGGGAAGCCGCGCGCGCTAATGACCGACCCGGGATATGTTCCTAATACATTTGTACATTTCCTTGTAAATGTTTTACACTTTTGAAAGAAAGGGGGAATGCTGTATATCATTTGGAAATGTTGGCTGTCTATAGGTCCCTGTGGATATTACTGGGTTAGAACGACTTGTAACCAGAGCAAGAGAAACTTGGAGGGGGGGAAAAAAAAGACTGGGAAACACTGCCAATTAGTCATTACAGGGAGATTGTAAAAACAAGAGAAAGAGAAAGAGGAGGGAGAAAAAAAGGAATCAAAGAAGAAGAAAATGCCCCGGGAAAAAAAAAATTAAAAGAAACTAGATGCGTTTTTGTGGTGTTCTCCGGAATAGAACAGGGAAGCAAGACAGCTGTGGGCCTTCTAATCAGGAGTGAACTGCAAACCAACCAGTTCCCCAGAGCAGCCTTGGAGGGGGCCCTGCGATTTCCCAAACTATACCTATTTACTGTCCCTGTAAAACTCGAGCTGGGTCAGCCGGCAGGCAGTGTGCTTTGGAGCAGAACCCAATTGTGCAAAATCCAAGTTAGACATTTATTTCTGATCGCCTGCCGCCTACACAGCCGTTGCTAGCTGGGCTGTAATAAAAACGAGAAGACAGGAACCTTTTTTTTTTTACAATCCCAAGTTCCTACCAACCAGCCCCAAGCTTCAAGCAGACTGTGGCCATGCTTACCGAAAACTGTTTTTAATTTTACAATAATTCTGATTATTAAAATTTTTTCTTGCTTTGTGCCAGACAAGAATCCAAGAACATGTAACATCACAATCTGAAATGAATCAGGGTGAACTTCTCCATCCTCCTTGAGTAACTTTTTTGACTTCATTTTAGGATTTCCAGAAATGTGTATAGAAATGTTAAAGTTGCAGCAAAAACTTAGGCTGACCAATGCTTTTTCCCAGGAAGAATTGTGATAGTTCTTGAGCCTCTGGGGAGTGGGGATGGCTAGGAGAGGAAGCTAGGGCCCACTCCCTAGGGACTAAGAGGCGAATGTTGCTGGCTAGAGAAGAACTGCTTATCTCAGCAACATGAGGAGCCGGCTTCTAGCCAGGCCTCTTCAACCCACAATGATTTTAGTCCCCACCTCTTCTGAGTCAGGAGGACCGCCACATGTGTCCCAGATCCAGTTCCTGGCAAGCATACAACTTTACTAATCAGCTGGGGTCCTTCTTGGTATCTGGCCACAAGTCAGCAGATGCACAGCTCAGCCTTACCAGTACAGAATATCTTGCATAAGATCTGTTTCAAAAACAATTATATGAGCAAATTATCTTGGCTTCTAGCAACAGATTTTAAAAATCTAGTAGCAAGATCTCAAAAAATGATTAAACCACAAACGCTATTTTAAAGTAACATTAAACCAGACAAGAGATGAAGAGTTCTTATAGAACCATCAAGAACATGTCCTACTCCCTGAGCCCCAAACTTCTTCACATGTGTGCACTGTGGTGGGGAGGGGGCGTTTCTCAGAGATGATAGCTGAAGTTCAAGGACAGACTTATTTATATCTGGGCCTTCTTCAGAGATAGAACTGTTCCTTATCTGGCAATGACTTTTACCTTCATAGCCTAGAGCTTTGAAGTCTCCCAATGGAAAGTTTGTAATCAGAGTCTAATTGGAAAAAAAAAAATCTTTGTGACCTGGGTCCCCAACCTACCCACTAGCACCATTCACAGCTTCAGAAGATTTGACTAATGACAGGGTCCACAATCAATTAGTGAGTCTTCTGGGATGAGCACTCAAAAATAGCACCATGTTAATGCTGGAGAGCCTGTTTCAGCAAATGTTGTTTCCATGTTGCTTCTCCATCACCTCTGGCTCTTCCTGACCAGCTCATCTCTCTCCTCCATTGCTCCCATGTTCCACCTCCTACCTGATGCGAGTTGTTATGGTTCAGCTATTAGGTGTGCCCCAGAAGCTTATGTGTAAGACAATGCAAGAAACCTTAGAGGTGAGAGTCTTCACCTAATCAGTGCATTAATCCTGATAGGGATTTACTGAGCAGTAATTACAGGCAGGGAGGGTGTGGCTGGAGGAGGTAGGTGATGAGGGCTTGCCCTTGGGGTTTATATTTTGTCTGTAGTGAGGGGAACTTTCTGCTTCCTGGTGCCATGTTCTCAGCTGCTTTCCTCTCCCACACTCTTCCAAGGACAGGGGCCCAAGGACTCTCTCCTTCCTCATCCTAAGGGCCATACCTTCCCTTAAAAGGACCTCTAGTCTATTCCTTCCTGCTTCATCTTGGGCCCAGAGCAACAGAGTTGGCCATCTTTGGACTGAGACTCTGAAACTAGTAGCCCCAAAATAAACTTTTCCTCCTCTAATTTTTTTTCCCAAGTCTTTTAGTCACGACAGAAAAAAAAAAAAAAAAACTTTTCTTTAAAACACTAGTTGAACCCTATGGTTAAGACCATGACCTTCCACTCTCCACTCGCTCTCTACATATTATATTCTTCAGTCGTTATCTTTGTACTAACAGTTGTATCATAGACACTGTTCTCAAGTTCTAGGTGCATTCTTCCAGTTGTAACTGGACATTTTCATTTGAATTTCATACCATCCTTTGAAATTTACAAGGCAAGGAACGGGGTCCTCTTCTTCTCAAATTGGACTTAGTTGACCCCCTTGTCTCTCCAATGCCTACCAAAGGTAGCATCGGTCCCTTGGTCACAGAGGGCACATGCCCTCAGAGCCTCTCTTTAACTCATTCCCCTCTTTTATCATTTTTATTCTAATTTCTATACCAGGCTTCTGGAAATAAGGCTCTATCTGGAAGATGGTAGGACTTTTAAGAAGTGAGTGGGGCCCAGTGGGAGTTGGTTAGGTCATTGGGGGTATTGGGGGCATGCTTACAGAAGGCATTAATGCAATTAGTTCCAAAGAGAGAGGGTTGTTATAAAAGATAAAACCTGCCCCCTCCCCTTCCTGTCTCACCATGTGATCTCTCCCTCTCACATGCATTCCAGCCAGGGTGTCATCCAACATGATGTGATGAAGCCAGGGAGCCCTCGAGAAAGCCAGCACCTGGGGGCTTTCAGACCCACAAAACTCTTTTCTTTATAAGTCAACCATCCTTAGATGTTTTGTTATAGCAAAGCAGACTAATGCAACACTTAAGTCTATGTCTTTCTCTATATTTCAAGATTCCATGGGCAGGGCTGCATTGGCAAGTGTTTCCAAGCCACCAACTTCTATTACCTTTACCAAACTGTGCCTCGGACCCACCTCTCAGCCTTCTGTGCTCTGCCAGGTGCACTGGGGCTGCCCACCTGGCTCCCTCATGTGGTTTCTGTCCTCCACCTTTTAGAGGCCAGTGGAGCTGCAGATTAGAGGTCTACCCCTCCCTACCACTTGCCCTGTATCCTGTGCCATTCTCTACTGCTTTTCCTAAACCTGCTCACATCTCTGTACACAGTTCCTTTGTTTTCCTCTCTTCAAATCACCCAATGTGTGAGTGTTTGCTGCCAAGAAAACTGATACATTGACTGATACACAGAATTCTGTCCTGTATATCATAAAACTCCATGCCTCAGTCTCTAGCACAACTCCTGACACAGAGCAGTTTGCTGAGTGGGGGAGTGAATAAATGAATGAAGATCGTTCAATCTTTCAGTAGTTAATGTACCTTTCAAAAATTTGATTGTATGAGTTCTTTATTAGGCAAATACCGCAGAGCACCTAATGGTATGCCTTGCATATAAGAAGTACCCCAATAACTGTTTATTAAATGAATCAGAGCTCCAAAGAGATTGGATATAGTCTCTTTAGCAGAAAGATGCTGGAAACAGAAACATGGTAGAAGAAGAAATCTAGAGACAATTCAGTAAATTAAAGTGACTCTTAAGCCACATCTGTATGTATCTATTAATTCATTTGTACACCAAGATTCTACTCCCTGTGTCTGATACTTAGAACTAACACTCATACATTGATGTGATTCAAAAATTACACTAGGAGGAGGTGGGTTTTGGTTTTTCTCTAGCTAGCAGAAGACTTACTACCAGGAATCAGATGTATTCCTAGTTCTGACCCAATCCAGACAAAAGGGTGTGGTCCTTCCCACAGACAGCAATGGTAAAGGAGTTGGTGCTGGAGTGTCCCTAATATTTCAAGCATGACAGACACAGAAAGATACAGGACAGGGGCCCAAGGGCTCTCTCCTTCCTCATCCTAAGGGCCATACCTTCCCTTAAAAGGACCTCTAGCCTATTCCTTCCTTAAGTCCTGCCAAGTGACAGTGACCATTTACTAATATCCATCTCTGTCACACAGTGACAGAAGTTACCAGTTTGCTAAGAGGCTAGGGAAAGTTAGTGCCACATCATGGGAACTTCACAGCAGGAAGAGCCACCTTGTTGTTGATGGAGATGCTTTCTCAATTCAGTTAGCTTCAAAACAATAAACAGGTGGATTAGGCTAATAATCAATATCTGATCTACCCACCACCTTCTCCTGCCCTCAACCATCCTACAATTATGAATATATATTCCCTTTTTAATGTGAAAATAAATTAGGGTGATATGAGCTTAGAGAAATAGCAGTACAGATGATAGGCTGTAGACCTAAGGACTATTAAAAAAGAAAGAAAGAAAACTGTAAATGGAAGTAAAGCACAGCCTTGAAGTTTTGGCTCACAAAGCAAAGGAAAAAAAAAAGAGAGAGAGAGAGAGACTGTTGGTGGGTGGGGGAGTTTCCTGAAGCCGTAAGTAAAATCTGGCAGAAGGCATTCTATATAGCCTCTTTTGGTTTTAATCCACATGACATCACAATCTATGAGTTTTGCTGTGATTGGATTTGAATGAACTTGTAGATAAAAAAAAAAAAAAATGAAACAAACTCCAAGTTCCACAAAGCAACTCTATCTTTCCCTCAGCAGTTCAGGGCATTTTCTAACTGCTTTTTTCTCTTCTGGATACAAAGTAGATTGCAAGTCCTGCCCAGAACCAACACAGCCATGTCCAAACCACACAGACACACATAGAAACACAGAGATACACAAATAGGAGCAGACAGACACACAGAGAGACAGACACACACACTCAGAGAGAAGCACAGACACACACACACACACACAACATGTACGTACATCAAGTCACAGTGGCAGTGGTGGAAACAGCCACTGGAGTATTGGACTGCACTGTCAATTCTGAGGAACATAGCAGTCCTTTTTCTGATTTCCCCCTCCTTGTTCCTACGATCCTAATTCTGCACCAGAGGGGTAAGAAGGAAGACTTAGACCCACAATACAAACATGCTGTGAGCTTTCAAGAAAACAGGGCAGGAGAAATGAGAACCGCAGACAGCCATTCTGATGCAGTGGTTAGCATTTTCTACCTACTCCAGATCTTTCCTTTTCTCTATGGAATGTCCTTCTAAAGAAGGATTTGGTGTATTTACTTATAACAAGCTTTTTTAAATAGTGAGGAGTAAAGGTTAGCATGCCTCTGAAGTACAAGATCATTCAAAAAAAAAAAAAAAAGCCTGAATTAACTCTTGTTTAAAGGTCAGCTATGCTACAATGTGTCAACGGGTTTATTTAGTCTATGTTCTAATATGCAAATAACCTCATCATGAATGCTTTCTTCCCCTCACCCCCATGCATGCCTGACCTAGGGCTCTCAAATCCTGCCTTCAATCACCTGAAAGACTCCAAAGTTAACACAGTCACTCTTGATTATGGATGATTCCCCCCTCCCCAGGGGACAGTTAGCCACATCTGGAGATGTTTATGGTTGTCGTAACTATAGGATCTGGGTGCTACTGCATCCAGTGAGTAGAGAGACCAGGGGTGATTCTCAACATCACACAATGCAGAAGACACCCCCATCATCCAACACGAAATGATTTGGCCTCAAGCATCAACAGTGCTAAGGTTGAGAATCCATGATTGAACACACAGCCTACCTTTTCCCCAAGAGAGTGTCTCAACACAACTGCCCCATAGTGTTCTCTGACTTCATAGCTACCAAAGCAAGAGCCACCAAGGAACCCACAGCCGCCTGGCAGGAAAACCCAGCAATCAAGTCTGCTAACCAGAACTAGAAGTCAGTGTGCACTACACAAGGCAAGAGCGATGATCCAAACCTCTTGCAAAAATAAATTGGAATAAAAATCAATGTCACCCTCAGACCACGGTCACCTTCTGCCAAGCAGTTAGTGAGAATTACAGGCATATGATTTCAAGAAAAATATTTTATCTTGGTGAGTTTTATGCAGGAAAAAAGGAAAGCATTTTACCCATTATGCAGTAGCACTATTCATTTGTGGTCTGTATTTGATTTCCTTGAGTAAGATGCACAGACTTCAGAACTAATGTCAGAATAAATGATAGCTATTGCAAATGGCAGTCATTGGGTTTTGCTCATACAATCCAGATCTCTCACTAGCCTCAGCTTGAAGAAGCCTAAAGGGGCGTTTCTACCTCAAAAGAGGACAAAGCTTTGTCCTCAGCATCGATTTTTTGTAGTTTCCTCCTCTATTGCAGGCTTTGGCATAAGTTGTTAACAAATGTTGTTCATTTAAGAGAAAAACTTGTGAATCAGAGGCTTCAGAGTGTGACCTTGAGCAAGTTTTGTACAACCGCCCCATGTAATAGTCTCAGTTGAGCAAGTTTTACTTCTGAACCTCAGTTTCCTCACCTGTAGGATAAACTGCAATATGAATAAAACAGTGGACAGCAACTAAGTATTTGCTATATGCCATGCGTTGTCTAGGTGGCTTTCATGTCAACCTAAATTAACTCTCTCTATAGCTCCATGAGGACCGGGCATATTTCAAAAAAAGAATGCTGTGTCCCAGAGTGGCTACACAACCACCAAGGTGACACAGAGGGAGGAGCTCAGGTTTCAAGCCAGGCTGCCTGACTTTTAACCAGGATGCTCTACTATTACTTGTGGCTCCTGGTTGGAGTAAAGGACACGAGGCTTGTACTTACTGTCCCATCACTGACAGCCATACTATAATTAAATCAATGAGCTTGCTTTTCTGTTTCCCTTTGTATAAATGCTACTGGAAGAGCCAGTCAAAAGGGAAGCCACAGACCTATATTCACGTCGTGGGAGAACGTGTTGATATGCCACCCTTGAAGTTGGAGTTGCATGGTGGGCCTAAGGTTTAAGACACCCTGATAGAACTGAAACCCTAACAAGAACAGATCATTACAATTTAGTATTTGGGGGGAATGATTCCCTGTATATAGTCTACTATAACCATGGAAAAGTGAAGGTTCTTCTTCAGCATTTCCCTTCTTAGTTTAAGGAGGCCTATGTGTTGCCATGATCAGTTATCAATTTCACACATGCTTTTAGGCTCCGGACGGAATGATTAAGGAGTTGAACTTTTATATTATACCTGTTCCATCTTGCTTTGAGTAACAGAACAAATCCAAACAGGAGCTGAGATACGCAAATTCCAACTTTACCTTCCCAACAAATTGACCTTGGCAGTAGGAGTCCTCTATAAGACATGGGCACCCTGTGGGTGGTATGAAAATTAAATAAGAGGTGAGAAAATGCTTTTTGAGTAAAAATTAATGCACCACATATGAATAACTCTCACAGGAGCAGCACTCAGATTTCTAAAGTTCTCTCGTATCTGACACCCAGTCCGGTTGTACAACCGCCCTATGTAATAGTCACAGGATGTATTTCTTTTCTCAGTTCACAAATATGGAAACCAAGCCCTCCCTAAAGTTAGATAACTGTCGAGGGTGAAACAGTTAGAACTTGACCTTCCTAAATGAAATTATCTGTACCAAGCCACGGTTACCAGTCTAGTCCAAGATTATATATGACTTAATTTTGGCATCTCCAAGATGACTTTTCAGAGTTTTCAACTCTGCTGTTATCACCAGTGCCTAAAGCATAATAATACACATTTTTGATGCTCCCGACACCTGCAGATGAATCTTGTTAAATCTGCAACTACAGTATTAGGTAATGTAGTAGATGTCCAAAACATCCTGTTCTTTACGTAATATTTCTCTTTGTATTCTCACACAAAAGCAGTTAAAAATAAGAGCAGCTGCGTCCGTGCCAGCCACACAGAGCCTTGTTTACAGGCTCAGTCTCTTTTAGTGAGAAAGCCATGTTCCTAATATGACTATCCTAGGCACAAGAAACCATCAACCCACAGTGTCTACCAGAGCAATATAGTGCAATTGGCATTTACAAATTCTTGAACATAAAAAAGAAAAATACATTTATGTGGGACTTTGAAAGCAATACTTCTTTCTCTCTTTAGGACAAAAAATGAGCACACACTGGAACAATGAAGAAATAGCCAAGTGAACATCTGACACATAAAGCTTACCCTTTTATGTGCTAACACTTAAGATGTATCAATTTAAAGATAAGGTACTTCTATAGCCCCCTTGCATATACTGGTGAACAGTCTGCAAGGCCCTAACTCATCAACTACAGGATTCCCAACCAATTCAGATAAGACAGGCTAAGAAGTGCTCCGATGACTCAGATTTTGCTACCCTACTCTGTCAGGAACATGTCCGCATCAATCTCCAACATCATTCGTGTCTACTCCTTATAACGTGGTGTGGACTTGAAAAATGAGGTAACCTGGTTAAAGACCTGAATACTAGCTAAAAGTCAGTGTGGCCTGATAATGACACTGAACACATCCAGTACGTGTTTCCTGTGTTAGGAGTTTGCTTCTTGATACTTCTGACACTGAATGCTTATTCATTTCCAGATTCAAAGGCATTTTTCAGAAAGTTCAAGTTGCCAAAATTCTGACTTCTAGATAATGGACCATCGCTGTCTTTCACATCTGTGTATCTAATGACCTCCATAAACCACTCAAACAAGTTCAGGAAATATTTATTGAGTGCCTACTTTGGATGAGACACTGTCCTAAGCACTAGGGAGAAGCATTGACAAGACAGAAAATGTCTCTTTCATCTCAGCCCAGCATTTACACTCTAGTGGGACAGAAGAGTGAGACAGACAATACACACACAAGTGATCTTGTACATAAGCAGAGGGTGTGAGAAAGACAAAAGGGAGTAACAGTCCAGCCCTAAGTTTGGCAGCATGGGGCAGGCGCCATTTGAGCTAAGACCTGAAGAGTGTGGATGCTTCTCATGCTGAGGTGGAGCCCTGCAGTTCTCTTCAGTGTACACTCAAGCCTATTGCTCAACTACCATTCCATAAGCACCAACTGTGTACTTTGCCCTCATGTGCTGAACGTGAGGACTGCAAAATTAAGCACAGGTGCCAGTTTTTCGATTCCAAGTGGAGTGGAGGAGTAGCCAGTCTCCCCTCCCCTGTTTGTGGAGAGATTGTGGAGCCACCGTCATTGTGCCCTGGGATGGAGCCAGCATCCGTAGGGAGGAGTCTATGCCAGGCTGTGCTATCTGGTCACTGTGAACCCTCTCTGTGGATGAGATATGATCTTTATACGGGGTGACAGCATTTACAGCTGCTTTATATGTTTGTTCAAAAGAACATTACTCAGACTATCTCTGAATAAACTGCACATGCCCCGTTTGAAAGGGAGGCGTGCTTTCAGAGTGAGTCTGCACTAAGATCAGCGCCTGGTATTGAAGTCTCAAGGTTGGAGACTCAAAAGTGAAACCTCCTCTTGACCTTTCTAGGCATCATAAAGGAAAGGTGAAAGAACCCAGGAACACACGGGGCCGGCCTATACCCCAGTCCCTTCCTCCTTGGTCCTCCTTTAGCTTTCCAAGGAAGGGAGGAGCTACACTGTTGATGGTAACAGCACCGCTGACACTGAGGCCAGTCATACTGTCATAGAGAGTAACACCCAAAACATACCCTCTCCAGCAGGCCTTCGCATGGGTCTAAAGAATGGCAAGGTGGCCTTACAGAGGTCAACAAGGACATCACAGCTGGAAGGAAGGGTCACTAGACAACTGTATTAATCCTGTTCACAACCCAGCTGGATGGTGATCCCCCAGACCCTAAGACCCTTATGATGTGAAGTCAGCAGACAAAATCCCAAGAATAAGAGAAAGGAAACATTCATCAGACACTTGTGAAATGCTAAGGGCTTTCCCATATGTGACTCATTTGCAGAGCAATCTTAAATAGTGGGACTGGTACCATTATCTCTACAGACTAGAACATTGAGGTCACATCACTGTGACTGACACCCGATAAAGTAGAGTCTATCCCTTGTCAAAACTCAAAGTCCAAGCTCTTTTCCAAATGCCAGATTATTCCTGCCACCCCAGTAGCTAGAATCAAAACTTTAGATCCAGTAGCCACAGTACCTAGGATAACCCTGTCTTCCCAGGGTCTCCACCTGGAACCTAGCCTCCTGGCCTGCCCCGTTCTTGTAGCAACCTCTTTGAAATGGAAGGAACTTTGACATTGTGCCTTGTGAATTTCATAGGTGAGAAGATCAAGATTAAAATAGGTAAAATGATGTGCCCAGGTGATCAAGCACACTAGAGGCAGAGGCACTCTGTGGCCAGTTTCTGACTCCTGAGCTTCCTGCAAAATGTGTCATGCTCCTTAACTCAAAGGGCTACTCCCAAAGCTGCACCCGATATCATTAGCCCCTTAGGGCTTTCTTGATAATACACTGTACTTCCA
This sequence comes from Marmota monax, assembly GCF_021218885.2. Lineage (NCBI taxonomy): Eukaryota > Metazoa > Chordata > Mammalia > Rodentia > Sciuridae > Marmota > Marmota monax. The sequence continues at coordinate 3,303,396 of NW_026695198.1, read as the reverse complement.
AAAGTGTTGCAAGGCCAGCATCCTGAAATATTGACCACCCTACCCAGGAACATATGAACATATGAACAAACTTCTATTCATTAGGGGGATGTTGTTGTTGTTGTTGTTTGCAGTGCTAGGGATCAAACCCAGGACCTGGCACATGCTAGTCAAGCATTCCACCACTAAGCTACAGCTCCAATGATGTTAGCCTGAGCTCATAGAAAGCCCAAAGTGAGTCACAGGATGGTGTCATGGAGTCCAGAGAGGGCGGTTTCATCCTAGCTAATCAGCATAAAGAATACGGTGCAATAAAAATGGGGCTTCTTGTCACCAACATTTTTTTTAGAAAAAAAATTTTGACCACTGATCTTTAATTTATATTGTTTGGTAAGAAAAACACAGAAATCTAAAACTTGGAAAATTCTGAAGGATTTCACTACAGAAACTTTATTTTGTACATATTGTTGCTGTGGCAAGCAAATGCAAGATGGCTGCATTTCATTTGTCCTTCAGCTTTAGGGCAACACTATTGCTTAGTTTAGTTTGAGTTTTGGTTTTGTTTTGTTTTTTTTCTTTGTTTAGTTTTGGGGCGGGGGACTTAGGGTTCAAAATGGTACTCTCTCATACTTTAAAATCATAGAAAACCAGGAGAGCTAAGTTAAATCCTGGGAGTTATGAATGAGTCCCCACCTTTAGGAGAGATGCATAATATTTTAAAAGGTATAACAGAGAATACATTTGCTCATAGCTAGCATAAAGGAGAATCCAGTCCTTTCTTGTTGATTGAGGACCAGTGTTATATTAAAGCATCCTTCATTTTTAAAGACCACAAAGTAAAAAATATTTAACATAGAAGAAATTGCTTCTTGAGCTATTAACAAAAGCTTTTACACTCCTTGCGTGTTACAAAGTTGGTAGCTATTAGACGTGAGAGCCCTCAGCCCCATAACTAAAGTTCCTCATGTTCCTTCAGTCTTCATACAGAAGGTTGATGTCCGGCCAAAATAAATATGGGATAAAGAGTGCTCAGCACTCTCATTAATTCTGGCCTTTTCCTTTAAGGGGACTTGAGAATGAAGCCTCACCACTAGGATTTCCTGCTTCATTTCCTTTCATCTCTCTCTCTCTCCCACGTTCCATGCCTTTCATTTATATTATGTTGTGATTCTCCCATGAAGTTTAAGTTATTCAACTTCCAGTAGGGCCATGGAAGTAGAGAATATGAATGTTTTTAATCTCCGAGAAGATTAGACTGTTCTCATTTTCCTATCAGCTACTCAGCCTACTCGGAGCAAAGTGTGCCTCTGACCAACCAGACCTGAGACAGCACTACCGGGACAGGTGGAAGAGCATATGGTCAGGACAAAGAAAAAAACTCTCCCTTCGTGCAATTATAAAATTCCTTTTTAAAAGTTAATTGGTGTCGGGTGCAGGGGCACATGCCTGGAGACTCAGCTATTCAGGGGGCAGAGGTGGGAGAATTGCATGAGTCCATCAATTCGAGTCTGGCCTGGGTATCATAGCTAGACCCCCATCTCAAAAAACAACTAATTGGTTGTTTAGCTAGCAGGGAGGGGATAAAGGGGGGAAATTGCTATCAAATCTTGCCTTGATACTTGTTAATTAAGAAAAACAACTTCTGCTGTACTCCATTAACAGAACTTTCAAATCCCTTTTCACTGATGCCATTTCGCCTCCAACAACAACACAGAAAAGTCCAATTGCTCTCTTGCCAAAATGGCTTTAAAATCTGTTTGCCCATGGATGATCTCATAAAAAAAGAAAGGAAGAAAAGAAAAGAAAAGAAAAGAAAAGCAAGGCCAAAGGGAATGTGTTGATTGATATCTATTTTCCCTGAGAAGCAAGGACATTTTTTACTGTTACTGTTCACCTCCTGGGTTCTCGGACCCTTTTCAGTATGCCGTGACTCTGAAGGTTTTTTGATCAGGCAGAGGACTTAATGGTGCCTCATTAATCTGCAAGGATTAACACGTTCCCCCAGTTTCTTAATGAATCAGAGAACTCCAGAGCGCAAGCCCCTCTCAGAGAGCATTTGCCACTCTCTCAGTCCAGTGGCGCGCTTTGCTGACAAATGCCTTCTGCTGTCTCAGGAGCTCGGACAGCTTTCATGTCCCACCTGGGACCTGATCTCTGAAACCAGGTCACTCCAAAAAGCCACGGGGTATCTTGTAAACAGTGCGGGGCCCACGACTTGTGGCCTGATAGAGAACAGAAGCACCATTCCAGGGAACTCCTGAGGAATTTCTCCTGCTCTGGAGGAGGCTGGCCAGCCACGTGACCTTCTGGAAGGAGAACAAAAGGATGCTCCCTTCTCAAGACAGGGGAAATGTCTGTCTTTGAAAGGCTTTCTTAGGTGCCGCCTGGCTTCCGCTGGCCTGCTCTCAGCGGACACTGCACGCAGCATAACCTGGCAGTAACTGATTCAACAACTGGGTGCTGCTGCACCCCACCCCCCAAAAAAAATTTCTTGTGGGTAAAAAGTCAGAGGGTGTAAAATAGGACCACTGACTTCTCTCCCATTGTCTATTAATTTAGCACTTCTTTCTTTCTTTCTTTCTTTCTTTCTTTCTTTCTTTCTTTCTTTCTCTCTCCTTTCCCCCTCTTTTTCTCCCTCCCCCACCCTCTTTTCTCCATACTGAAGATTGAACCCAGGGACACTCTACCACTGAGTTATATCCCCAATCCTTTGTATTATTTTTTTTTATTTTAAGACATGGTCTCGCTAAGTTGTTGAGGCTGACCTTGAATGTGCATCCTCCTGCTTCAGCGCCCTGAGTAGCTGGGATTAGAGGCTTGTGCCACTGAGTCTGGCTAAATTTAGCGGTTCTACACAGAAAATAAAATAATAAGATGTGTGCCTACTTTTTTTTAGTAGGGAAGTAGAGTTATGCAGCTGCATTTCTTAGTAAATGTGCAGGCTTTGTATGAGCAAGAACTCCATGACCTCTGAGATGACACTCTTTGTGGAACTTTCTATGTAAACTTCAGACGACTTCTGCTGACCCTGTACCCATTCCTTTGCTCCCATTGATGTATAAGGGAAACCTTATACATCAAGTTCACTTTAACTTTCAAATAACTTACAATTGATCCAAAATACAGCATTATTTTTTTAAGTTACTTGCTGAATTCATGGGGAATGGGAGATACCAGCTATTATTTTGGACTTGGAGAGTCTTTTTAACTTTTAAGTTGGATTGGTTTCCATAACTGCACAATGCAAAGCAAAAGGATGTGATCTGATACACACAAAGATGCTTCTGGTGAAGCCAAGCAGATTGACACAGCCCAGGAAGGTAGGCATGAGCAGCTGCCTTGCTTTTTTAAGTAGTTCGTGGCAGATGTGATGAGTGCATTCTGTAGACATTATGTGCAAATTTAAAGAAAAAGTATTTAAAAAAAAGATCACTGCTTTCAATTACAATTCAAAATGGAAGGGAAAAGAATCCGGACTGGCATCGTGGCATTACTGAAGGTTGGCTGTGCCTGAAGCATCAAAGGAACATAACACACCAGGTCAATGACCAAGAAGATAGACACAGTGCAACCCTTGTGTTCCTGGTCACTCTTAGAGGGTTCAGAAAGAGATTTTAATTCCCGCCCTCCACAACTCAGGAGTCCAAGCAGGTCACTTCACTTATTCAGTGAATCTATATTTTACATATATATATATATATATAGAGATTATGTGCTAAATATTTTTTCTCTCCTCTAGGCACTACAGTTACAAAGACAAAAAAAATAAATTCTACTGTCATGAATTTTGCCATCTTATGGAGGAAGATAGATGTAGATAATAAATTATTAAACAAACAAGGAATATCAGAAGTGTTACAAAGTTAATTAAAGAGTGATGGGATAATCTATTTTAAACGGGTTCACTGGGCATTTCTTAAAAGAAGACAGGAAAAAATGACTGAAAATAATATGAACAAATGCTCAACACCACTAATCATCAGGGAAATTCAAATCGAAACCACAATGAGATATTATCCTTCCCTAATGGCTATTATCAAAAAGACAAAAAATAGCACATGCTGATTGGGATGAGGAGAAAAGGGAATTGTGCACACTGTTGGTGGGAATGTACATTATTTAGCACAGCCATTCTAGAGAATAGTACAGAGGTTCCTCAAAACCTCCATAAATAGAATAGAAATAGAACTGCCAATTTATTTGATTACATGGATTTGTTTGTATCTTTGCTTCTATACCTATCAATAAAAATTCCATCTCAGTCACTTCCGTCCACCAGTTCTTCACAATACCTTTTATCTAGTGGGTAAGTCAGAAAAAAAAATGCCATAGTAAAAGAATTACTGCAGAAATGCTTCCATACTTTTGGAGGGTCCCAGGTAATTAAATAAATGAAACTTTGAATCATTTGCTATTTCTTACTTGTACTCAAGTGACAATCCTCTAAGGCTAGCTCAAGATGCTATCAAAGATGTGCATAGAGTCATAAGTTTTAGAAATAGTCATTGAATTTCCTTTTGGTTTCTAGATGTTCACTTTTCAATTCTATGTTAGTCTCCAGAGTATCTCACTGGGTCAGCACTGTCTTGACAATTTCTTTCTCCGAGAGCCTCCAATATGTGTATTGAGCCCCAATTAGTTGAGAACTCTACTGTGTTTGTCAATCCCTCCCAGGCCCTCCAAGGAGGGTGGTGTGGCAAGCCACACACGGTGCAGAGACAAATGAGAACGAAAATCCCCAAAACAGCTGGAATGGAAAAAAGGTCTGCAAACCAGCCCAGACACCCTCTGCCTCCATGAGAAACAGGAACCTTTGGGGAATCCCTTGCATGGTCTGATATCCTCATGATTCAGGAACCCCCAAAACATCTGGAGAAGAAAGCAGAAGGCTGCCCTGAGCAACAGTGTTTCAATCAGGACCACACAAGAGCGCAGGAGAAAAGTTATGAGAATCTCATAATCAAACTTTCAAAACACACAAGGAAGTATTTATCATGAATGAGCCAGCAGACACAGTAAATCCTAAGAGCTTGAAGTCACAGAACAATAGGCTCAAGCAAGTTATAAAATAAATATTTTATATTATTAAAAAGAGAATAGAATTCACATAGAAAGACTGAGACACTTTTAAAGAAGGATAGCTTTGTAAAAACATAAAACTTTTAGAGAAAAATGTAGTTAATTAAAATTTTAAAAATCATTACTGGTTTAAATGCCTCATTAGACATAGATGAAGGAGGAATTAGTGAATTAGAATATGTATCTGAGGAATCACCCAGAATATCAAAACACAGAGAGACAGAGACAATTACATAAAAAATACAAGATACCAGACAGAATCCCAACATGTGCTATCAAACCCCACTTATAGTTTATGGATAATTCCATTCTTCCATCTTTAGTCACAGATGGCTGATTCTCTTTAGAATGATGATATGTCCACTTTAAAAAAAGAAAGAAAGAAAGAAAAATCTCTCCGCTCCCTAAAGTAAAAGAGCAATTAAATAACACAGTTATATCCAATGAAATAGAAGCAGAAACTTCCAAGTTCCTGAGGATACTCTAAAAGAATGTCCTTTGACATCCCAATTCCTCCTGTGTGGAAAACAAGCACAGTAATAAAGGTGAAGCAAATATACAAAAACGATGAAGCAGAAAGCTAAAAGTTCCTAAACCCACTTACCTTCAAACACTTAATGATGTTAGGGGGGAAAAAAAAAGTCTTACTTATTCAAATCACCATTAAAGTTGTTTTTTTTTTTTTTTCTATCTGATGTGAAGCTGGATATAATAAAGTTCATAAAATGCATAAGAAAATTCTTGAAGGAGAGGATAGATAGAAGTGGGATAATATTTTAAATAGAAAGTCCCTGAGAAATTTCCAAATAGAAAGAAATACTCATAATGATGAGTCTCACCAAGTTCCAACCAGAAAGTTTAAAAATAAATCTATGCTTAAACACATTCAGAACACCAAGGGGAGAAAGGAAATCTTAAAAGTTACCACAGAGAGAGCACATTTAGATTAGAGTGAGAGCAGATTCCTCAAAAGAAAAAAAGTTCAGAGACAATGAAATAATAGTATCAAAGTGTTGAGAGAAAACCATTGTTGACGTGAATTTTACACCTGGCTAAATTGTTGTTTAAGAGCAAAATAGACGTTTTCAGATGAAGAATTCATCAGTTACAGACCTTCACTGAAATACCACTAAAGAATGTATGTCCAGAAGGTGAAAGACGAAGCCAAAAGAAAGATTCCAGAAGCATTAGTGAGCAAAAGAATTAATGAACATGTGTGTAGATCCTCACAGCCATTGGCTATAAGAGTAGGTGAAACTCACACAGTGCTTAGCAACAGCTTATGATTAAAAGAGATTATTGAGAGGCTGGGGCTGGGGCTGGGGCTCAGTGGTAGAGCACTTGCCTGGCACATGTGAGGCACTGGGTTTGATCCTCAGCACCACGTTAAAAATAACTAAATAAAGGTATCGTGTCCATCTACAACTAGAAAAAAATATTAAAAAGAAAAAAAAAGAGAAATTACTGAGCTAAGAAGCTCAGCAGCTCCCTTTCCACTATCATTATTTTTTTTTAGCAAATACTGGTCTCTGTTACTGTATAAAAAGACTTCTACGACCCTCTCCAGTTCTTTCTCTAAAAGGCAGATTATAAAGTCAATTTTCTACCACAAGGGAAAGTTTAGGACCTAATGGGGTTCCCCTCATATTTCTGATGCTACCTAGAAATCTTAGAGAACTAACATAATTCCAACTTACACATTTTAGTGAGGGAGGAAATAAATTTTAATTGTTTTATATAGAAAATACTGAGTAGTTGAGTCAAATACACATGAAAAAACAAAACGTGTGCCACATCTAACCACCAAATACCACCTCTCATTTAAATGTTATTACTCCCACCATGTAATCTCCCATCCTGTCAAACTCTCCCACATATACTTACCTAATGAAATGAATATGGCACAAAATGAAAGGGCCATCCCACTGAGAATGGTCTCCATGTGGGAAGGAACTTCATTATGGCCAATTGTTTCCATGGCAATGTCTTCTGATGACTTATGATGGTATATAATAATCCAATAATCCATGTGGCAATCCATGTGGCTCTGTTTATTGGAGGTTCTTTCTTTGTGTTGAGATTTGCTTTACTGGATTTTATTAAACAAATAAAAGGAATGATTCATTCAAAATCATATGATATTCAAAATTCCTACTTTGTTTTTCAAAACTTGATTTTTTTTCCAGATCTTCCCACCCATCTTTTTTTTTCTTTTTTTTTTTTTTAACATCGAATCATGACATAAGGGCTCACCATCTTGCTCTCTTTATAGTTAATTTCCTTTGGTCTGATTATTTCCAAAATGAATTAGAGAAAGTTACTAATAAGATTCCTATGGATTCTTCCTACACCAGACAAATGTCTCTTGACCTCAAATCTAGGCCAACTCCAGCCACTTTGAGATAGAACTTGATATCATTGTCATCTCAAGTTCCATTCCCTCTCATCCCCAGATTAGAGACTTGGAATCCTTTGATTCATTAGAGACTTTGAATCCTTTGAAATATGCTGGGGGTTGACAAAATATTCTCAGGAGGAAAAAAAAATCATTCCATTCCTCTCTTACAAACACAACATAGAAACAGGACCCAAACCCCAACACGCTAGCCCCTTGTGGTCACATTCCATTCCCAGGCCTGGCTGATGAGGTGGTCTGGGAAGCATTCTGGCTGGGAGAGATCACATTGCTAAATGGGGACGTGAAAAGGAATGTGGTTTCCTGAAAGTTTCCAGCAAGTACATGGGAATGGACCTCTTGAAAGATCCTAGAGCTGGAAGCACTTCCCTTCTGAGAAACACTTCCAATCCCCCCACAGAGCCAGGCGTAATAACAGTCCTGACATTATTATTACAAAGGGGGGAAAAATCATTCATGCAGATTGGCTGCTGTAATTTGGGCAGCTATAAGCCACACCCACTTTGGTTAAAAATGGAGCCCACACTAAAGAGGGGGCCCTGAGTGAAAGCCATACAGGCATTATGGTCCAGCCTCTTTGAGGGTGTCAGGGGTAGCTATTTTTTAAAGGACTTGAAGACACTTTTAAAAAAATGACCTCTTTCTCCCTACATACGATATATATCCTCAAAGTTTTAACAAAATTTTCCCTTTTTTGACCACAAGATAGAGTTCCAGACATGGGCAAAGAGCGCTTGTAATAAGAGCTCATGGTTCAGGGGAACTTAATACAATAATCGTGTGTTCAGGAAAATTTTGTGCAATTACAGCTCATTTTTTTTTCCCTTGAGTGAATCTGCTTTATTTAGAACGAACCAATGTCTCCCAGAAGTCACTGTGGCCTCCCACCAAGCCCATGTGTCATCAGTTACATTTGGACTGACTTCTCCAGTGGTCATGAACAGAACATTACTTTTGGAGACAGTATTACATATTGACCTGTGTAGTGACAGGACAAATTTCTTTTAAGTTGCATAAACATAAAAATTGCCATTTATCCATTATGAAATGCATGGTTCTTCTGTGGTATTCAGCACATTCACGTTGTTGTGCAACCACCACCACCATCCATCACCAGAACTTTTCCATCTTCTTAAACTGAAATAGTAAGTCCTCATCTCTCCTCCTCTCCAGCTTCCGTCAATCACCATCCTGCTTTCTCTATTTGCCTATTGTAGACGTTGCACAGAGGTGGAATCATACAACATTTGTACTTTTTTTTTCTCCCTAATTTCACTTAGCATGATATCTCCAAGCTTCATCCGTGTTTTACATGCATCAGAATTGCCTATCTTTTAAAGGCTGAATACTATTTTATTTTGTTTATTCAGGCATCCATCAATGGATACTTGGTGTGTGTACACCTTTGGGGCTTTTTTACAAATAATGATGCAGTGAATATTGATGTAAAGATATCTGGATCCCTGCTTTCAATTCTTTTGAAAAGAATCCTACAGAAGTGAGATTATCTGGCTTGCATGCTAATTCTATATTTAAGTTTTGGAGGAACTGCCATATTCTTTTCCGTGGAATCTGAACCACTTTACATTCCCGCCAAATGTACACCATTTTAATTTCTCTACATCCTCACCAACTCATGTTATTTTCTGTGCTTTTCTTATCGTAGCCATTCTTTTAAGTATAAGGTTGATATTTTATTGTGGTTTTCATTTGCATTTCCCCAATGATGGTGATGCCAAGTCTCTTTTGAGATGCTTATTAGCAAATTGTCATATTGAAGACTTTCTATTCAACTTTTTTTGCCTATTTTTTAAATTGTGTGATTTGTTTTTTCACTGTTGAGTTATAAGAGGTTTTTTTTTTATATATTTTGGTATAGATGTTATCATTAGACATTTTGTCTCATTTATGGGTTCCCTTTTTACTTTGTTGATAGTATCCTTTAATGTGCAATTGTTATATTTCGATGAAGTCCAATTTATCTATTTTTCTTTTATTGATTTGTTCTTTTGGCATCAGTCAAGAAATCATTACCAAATTCAAACTTATGAGGCTTTTCCCCATCTTTTCTACAAAAGTATGTTTTCTAATTTTAGCTCCTACATTTAGATCTTTGACCCATTTTGAATTAATTTTCACATGTGGTGTAAGAATACAACTTCATTATATTGAATGTGGGTATCTTTTCCCTGGCACTATTTGTTAAAAAGCTTTCTCATTATCCACTGAATGGTCTTAGCACTCTTGTCAAGTTATTTGATCATGCAGATGAGTGTTTATTTCTGGACTTTTATTCAATTCTATGGTCTATTAGTCTATCGTGTATGAATACTACACTTTTTGACTACTATAGCTTCATAGTAAGTTTAAAATCAAGATGTGATGATTGTTCTAGATTTGCTTTCTTTTATAAGATTGTTTCAGGAATTCATGATCATTGAGGTTCCTTGTTGCATTTTTATAATTCATTTTTCAATTTTTGCAAAAATATCATTAGTAATTTTGATTGAATCTATAGAAAACACTTTGAGTAAAATTCACATCTTTTATTCAATTTATTAACAACAAAATAATTTAATTAACAATATTAAGTCTCTTGATCCATGAAAATAGAATGCCTTTCCATTTGTTTCTGTCTTCTTTCACTTCTTTTAGCAATGTTTTGCAGTTTTCTTTTTTAAAAAATATTTTTGTTTTAGTTGTAGTTGGAAACAATACCTCTATTTTATTTTTTTTTTATGTGGTGCTGAGGATCAAACCCAGTGCCCTGCACATGTTATGTGAGCACTCTACCACTGAGCCACATCCTCAGCCCCTGTTTTGCAGTTTTCAAAACACAAATTGTTGTTCTTTTGATTATATTTATTGCTAAGTATTTTATTGTTTTTGATGTCATTGTAAGTTGAATTCTTAATTTCTTTTTCAGATTGTTTGTTGTTAGTGTATGGAAACAGCTGATTTTCTTTTTTTATATATTGGGATTGTTTTAAGAGGTTAAGTATCACCAAGAAATACCTTTTATCTGCAAGTTAAAATCACTGTATACTTAACATTCTCTGAAAGTATCTATATATTGGTTCCTTGAGAGTTTTTATCAAATACCTATTGGAAGCCAAAGAAGTAAAAAAAAAAAAAAATGAAAGAGTGATCCTAATAAGAAGCTGATCTCTAGCATGGTCTATTCCAAAAAATTTTTTAAATAAATAAATAAAAAATAAAACAACAGAGGATTTGGTCTTGGTTTAGAGAAATAGTCATGACAAATGAGAAGTTTTCACTTAATAGCATACCTATTAAACATTAGATACCACATTGAGGCTCGTAATACAAAGGTGATCAAAATACGAAGTCCTACTGTCATTCAACTTCTAGGCAAGAAGAAAGAATTAAGAAAAGAAACAAAATAATCAAGTAAGTGTAGTATATTGTCCATGTGGGGGGAAAAATAAGAAGGTAAAATTGGGGGATACTTACAAAGCAGTCCAACCTTTCAATGCAGTGGTCAGGGATAACTCAATGAGACAGTGGTGCTAGGCAGAGACCTAAAGGAGTTGGTAAAGTTCAGTGTGGAGAGCTCAAGGAGAGGTTGTACAAGAAGTAGCACAGGCTTCTGCGGCAGGGTGAGCACAGACAGAGTGTGGGGATGCTTGGAAGACACTGGAGAGCTCTCTGGGTCTTACTCTGAGGAAAATAGAAACTCTTTAGGAGGATGCAAAGTGGCTATACCTGACAGGGATGTGTCTGAGTGATCTCTAGACCTTATTCCTAAGGGAAATGAAGACTCCTTAGGAGATGTGAAATGTAGATATGACCAGGATATACCTGGGTCCATTTTCATAATGAGGAGCTATGGTTCCTCAGGTAAAGTGTATGTCTCTCTGAGCCTCCATTTACTCTTTGGGAAAATATCACATTTTGTCTGAGAGAGGATTAATGCTTATGGAAACACTCAGTAAAATACCCAGTTCTGAAACTGAGTAGACATGTTCTATGTAAGGTACTCTAAGTTCTGTGAAAATGCCTATCGTGTAGCAAGACTTTATCTCTGTTGTCTGAGTTAAATTGCACCAAATGGAGGCACTAGTGATACAAGGACAGGGTGAAACAAATAACATAGATGCTCAGTGAGAGAGGGTGAAGATTAAATCACAGTACACAGTTCTCAGACTCACTAGGAAGTTACATTAATGAACAGAGGGTAGTGTTGGTGTGGCATAAAAACAAGTCAGTGAAACAGAAAACAGAATCCAAAAATAGATCTGCACAAATATGACAAACTGATTTTTGATAAAGTTGCAAAAGCAATTCAATGCAAATGAGGTTGAAACAATAAAACATCTAGGTGGACCCCCAACTTGATCTCAACTTAAAACTCACAATTTTGTATCACTAATGCTTGAAATGGACCACAGCCTTACATATACAACATAAAACTACAAAACCTCTAGGAAAAAAAAAGCCTGAAATAACATCTTATGACCAAGTTAAAGAGTTCTTAAACATGTCATCATAATCTAAAAAGAAAATAATAATACATTGAATTTAATTAAAAATAAAAACTTTTACTCTGTAAAGATACTAGTAAGAGAATAAAAAGATTAGCTGCAGACTGAGAAAACATTTGCTTACTCATGTGTCAGACCAAGTGTATATATGTATCCAGAATATGCAAAAAAATTCCCACAGTGCAACATAAAAAAAACTCAATTTTTAAAAAAATGTACAAAAGATGTAAAAGACATTTCAACAAAGAGGATAGTAGATGGTAAATATGAGTACAAAATGGATGTTTGAAATTATTCGTTAAGGAAATGCAATTTAAAATCCTATGCACATATAAGAATAAATAAAATTAAGATATCAACAATATCAAGTGTTGGTGAGGAGGTGGAGAATGGGAACACTCCTGCATTGCTAGTGGAATGTAAAACATCATAGTGACTCTGACAAAAAGCTTGTTAGTTCCTTATAAATTTAAACTTTCACTCCTAGGTATTTCTTCTAGAGAAGAGGTAGAAAACTTTTCTTAAAGGAGCATAGAGTAATATTTTAGACTTAAGATTTTTATCACAACTTAACTCCCCTGTTGTAGAATGAAGCTATACAAAAATATGTTAACAGGCATGGCTATATTTCAATAAAACTGCATTCAAAACCAGGCACTGCCTGTTTTGTTTTATTTTGTTTTGTTTTGTCCTATGATCTGAGCAAGTTGCCAATGGTTTTGAGGTTTTAAAATAGTTATTGAAGTACCTGCATATGAACCTTGATTTTACCCCTGGGCCCATAAAGCCTAAAATATTTATTAACTGGCCCTTAAAGAAAAAGTTTGCCAGTCCTTCTCTAGAAAAATGGAAACTTATATTTACCTAAAATCCTGTCAATGCAAGTTTATAGTAGTTATACTAATAACCACAGAAAACGGGACACAAATCAAGTGTCCTGTAACATATGAATAAACAAATCGTGGTACTTCTATACCATGGAATACTAGTCAGCAACAAAAAAGGAACCAACTATTGATATACTCAACCATTTTGTGCATCTCCAGGAAATGATGCTGAGCCAAAGAAGCCAATTTCAAGGAATCTATACTGTCAGATCCTGTTTATATTATGGAGCTGATCAGTGGCTACAAGGTAGCCAATTGAATCATAAAAACAAAGAGGTTTTTATATTATGGAACTGATCAGTGGCTACAAGTAGCTTTGGGGAGGGTATGACTACACAGAGATGGCTCAGGCAGTGTTGGGAACCTGGCGTGGTTCTGCATGCTAATGCAGTGGTGCATTAGTGCTACTCATGGATCTAGCCCACGGGAACTGTGAACAATGCAGAAAAGCTGGGTTCTACTGAATGCTTGTTTAAAAATTTAAATTTTAGGTGTATTTGCAGAACTGTCAATGTGTACTCCTTCAAATAATCATACATTTAAACATTTGCCTTTGTTAAAATCTACAAAATACTGCCAAATATATGACAGGCTGTAATATATCATTAGAAACCTTGGAAATCTTCTCCAAAGAAAGAAACTGTGATGCCAAAGGACTTGGGTAGGCTTCCAAGGAGGAGTAAGATATAGGAAATAAAAATCAGATTCTAGCATCAGCTCTGCAAATATGAAACACTTCGTTGTAAAGTTGTGATGTATGACAATGTTGATGACAATGTTCCACAAGGTACAAAGGAATAGGAATTCAGACAGGTGAAGTTTATGCTGTTTTTTTCATGAATTCTGGATAAAGGGAATTTTAAATATCAGGTAATCACCCATCAATGTATAATCGAGTCCTGGTCAAGAGCATATATTGCATTACAGGCATCTCTGTTCCTTAATGACATAGAGGAAGACCAAAGGCAAATATTGTCCTTTGGTGTTGTGCAATCGCATAGCAGATTAAGTGCATGTTCAAGAAAAAGACCACACAGAGAACAGGACATGGAAAGACTCCTAAACGCAGTCTGGGAGGGGACAGTCAGTGACCCACACAGCCAAACTCGGCTTGCTCCCAAAGAGATCAAACAAAACTTCATTTGGAGAAGTGGAGTCTTACGCAGGTATTTGAAAATGAACAGGATAGAGACTAGTCAGCACCTGTCAGAAAAAGCAGAGAAATTAGGCTTCCCAGAAAAACTGCGAATGCAACTCTAAATGGCACTGGAGTAAAGAATGAGCAAGTCACGGGAGGGGTAAACGGGCTGGGACCAGAGAGAGAGAGAAGCAAAGCCTGAGAGGCCATGTCCATCATCATGGAGAGCAGTGTCTCTGGTTCCCAGGATGATTGGCAGGCACTGAACTCTAAACCTGCAACCCAGGTTGAGTGGACACTGAGAGTTGGCCACTGGCTTGGTAGATAGCAACTATGTATATTAATCTAGGGTTTCTATCCAGAAATTAAATCAATAGAATATGTGTGTGTGTGTGTGTGTGTATATATATATATATATATATATATATATATATATATATATAGAGAGAGAGAGAGAGAGAGAGAGAGAGATCTATTTTAAGGAATTGGCTCCTACAATTATGGAAGCAGAAAATCCAAAATATTCAGGGTAGGTTGGTAGGATGGAGCTCCAGTAATGTGCTATGGTTGAAGTTTAAGCCCAAAGACCAAAGCCCTGTTCCAGTTCAAGTCTCGAAGAATCTAGGTACCTTTGGCTGGGAAAAAAAGTGGTGTGTAAATTTTTGGTAGTGTATCAAGGTCTTTCCTCAAAGAAAACCAACGTCTCCTTTCTTCAAGATGTCTTGATCTATTAATAGGTTCAAGTCTAGGAATAAACTGAAGAACCCTACCTCTTTGTTTTTATGATTCAAGTTAGACTTTTGTTCACTTGACCTAGAACTTCTCTGCTTATACAAATAAAGAAAAAATTTAATAGACTCCCTATCTACTCCACTTCTAGAACCACATAATTACAAGCCAATGCCGAAGGTCTGCACAGGTCAGACTATTCTGATTACACTGTCCATTATGTTGACCATGCCAACCTTGTCCTTGACTATCAAGTACAATTAACACCACTTGGCCTCTGCCACTCTAGGATCCAATTACTCCCACTGCATTTAGGTTTTATAATTCTGTGACTACAGTTCCCACTGCTAAGCTTAGTCCTACAGAACTCTTCAAGGATGCTAGAGCTCTCCTCACAAATTTATTTCTCACAGTTGTGGTGAAAGGTATAATTTCTGGACCCTCCCAATGTGAGTGAGTAGGTCTTAAGTG
Organism: Marmota monax; assembly: GCF_021218885.2. Taxonomy (NCBI): domain Eukaryota; kingdom Metazoa; phylum Chordata; class Mammalia; order Rodentia; family Sciuridae; genus Marmota; species Marmota monax. Next base: position 3,288,192 of record NW_026695198.1, on the reverse strand, counting down.
ACAATCCATTCCAACATTCCAATCTCTCTAAGCCTTTGAATCCCTTCCTCTGCATTAAACCATGACAGGTCTAGCATATCCAGCTCATTCACTGTGGACCTCCTTTAGGTTTCAGCCAATCAACCAAGCGGTTGGAGTTCTTTCAGCTCCCCAAGTAGCTGCAAAATTAAATGCAGAATCTCTGTTAAGAGGCTCACATCAATAAATTTGCCCGGATCCAATATTATTTTTCTTCCACCATTATCCTACTTCCTTAGTATCCACAGAAGCCCCCCTTCTTCTCTTCTTAGGAAAAGATTTGCATTGGCTCCCATCACAATGGGATCCAGTTTTAAGGTAACCCATTTCTTGAACTTGATAGATCACACTGAGGGAAGGAAGGAACAGAGAAAAAAAGTGGTCTGACTAGTCAGATGTCCTCACATTGAGCACTTATTGGGTATCATGTGCTGGTGCTTAGACAGTCTCATAAGGTAGATGCTACCAGGTGTAGAGACGGACTCTAGAATCAGAAGGGAGCTTGTTCAGTGATAGAGAAGGTGGCAATCCAGGTCTGCCTGACTCCAAAATTCTTTAAAATAATGCATTGGGTTAAAACCTAGAATCTTTGGCTACTGATTGCTTCATAATGCCTTGTGGGTTTTCTTGTTTCCCAAAAGTTTTGCATTCTGGCACACTCCCCTTTTGTGAATCTGGGTCTGGAATGTTATGGAAATAAGATGAGAGGAAATAGCCTCCAGTTTTATTTTAGAGTTCAGAAAATGTTCATTTTGCATGGTAGACACAACCAAAATCAACATTGTTAAATTAAATCATGACTTTTGCAAAATTGCTAGTTCACATAGATACCAATGTTTTCAGAGAGAACATGTGAATTTTAGGGGAACCAGCCTGACTTGAACAAGGAGAAATTATGCTGGACAAGTCCTACTTCAGACACCCCTCTGGGCATTTTGAAATGCCAAAATCTGGGAGGTCAGCTTAGCCATTGTACACAACTCTTTTCCAGAAAGTATGATGTATTATGTTTGAAAAGCTAATAGAAGCTCCTAGTTTGAGAGTGAATGAACAGTAAGCTGTAAAAAGACCTGAGATTAAGATTCTCTAGAAGACAGTCATTTATGGCCTTAAGATTTATTGAGGTTCATTGGCTGTCTAATTCCAATTGCCCATTCAAACAGCTGTTATACAAGTTGCTTTTGGACCACACTAAGAATACACTGAGATTGATCCATAAGTAGACACAGCTAGCTTTGTCTTTCTGTGTTGCATGCTCAGCACAAAGTCCAGTGTATGGAACTCAGTGAAGCTCACTAAAGAATCCCAAAGTTCACCAGTAATACCATGTTGATGAGAATCTTCCCAGCACCAAACATGTGAGATTAGGTCAAGACTATAGGATTAGAAACCAAGTCCACAAAGTGTGCATTATTCATTTTATTAACAACAAATAAAATTCTCCATGAAATATAAAAACATAGAATATGTAGCTAATGTTAATCATGTTTCTTGAAATGGATAAACTTAGTCCCCAGAGAATAAGCCATTTCTATATACCTCTTCAACTTAGCTGAGAAAAGTTCAACAATAATAAACATGAAATGTCTGTACTTTTTACACACCAAAAGAAAAAAGTGGAAATCCTCACTCTGCCTGCTTTAGCAGCAGATCCTTGTGCCAAGGGTAAACAAACAAAAGCTTTAGGAAGCATGCATTCCACAGATGGGGGGCTTATGCATGCATGTGGACCCAGAGCAGTGTGGAAATTAAAGGGCAAGGGCCAAAAACTATCATTTTTTTTACCCTGAGATTCAAAATCTGAGACTGTCCAGGTTAGAGAAGGTCCAAAAATCAATGTGCTCTGTGCTGCTCCCCAAAACAGGGTTTGAACATGGCTAAGCAGTTGAGGACAGGATTGCAGAGTAAAATGCAGGGAATTCTCTGCCTCTTTTGTGAGACCCTCCTGTATCCTGGGGACAACCTAAGGAAGAAGCTATGTTCTCACCTCCAGCACAAATGGCCCAGCTTTCTGCAATCTCGTTGGTTTCTCGAGGTTCCCTGGCTTGGGTTTCTTGAAAAGAAGAGGGATGTCGTGGTTTGAATATCCTCACCCAAATTCATGTTGAAGTTTAGTCCTCATTGTGAGACATTAAAAGAGTAGAAATTTAATGGACTCTGGAATTTGGAGGTGATGTCCTTGGGAGGCAAATAGGATTGAGGTCCTTATAGTGAGCCCTGCATGGTAGCATTAGTGGCTTTATAAGAAGAGGAAAAGAGACCCAAGTTAGAAAGCTTACTGTCTTGCTACGTCACACCCTGCACCTCCTTGGAACTCTGTGGGGAAAAAAAAAAAAAAAACTTCACTAAACGTATCTCCTTCACCTTGAAACACTAGAGGCATATTTACTTTTTAAATAAATTTCCCAGTCTGTGATTTTCAGTTATAGAATAGAAAATGGACTAAGATATGAGGCTAGCAAAATTCTCTGGAAAACATATGTGGAAATTCCAGCATGCTTAGTAAAAAGAGTAATGGAACCCAGAAAACAATCAATCAATTACAGCAAGAACCCCAAAGAGTGGATCAGGGTTTCTGGAAGATCTGCTGAGGCTGCTGCCTATCCATGAAGTTTCTGTGCATCAGGTGCCACTCACCCCACCTCCAGCTCCAACTGCCCAAAGGGCCTCCATCCCTACCTCCCCAAGCACTGCCTGAGGCTGAGCCAATCCTTGTCTTCTGCTAAACTCCCAGAGTCCAGCGAGATAGTTGAAGGGAGCTCAGAAATACAAATTAAACAAGTATGTTTGAATACAAATATTTAAGGTTTAAAATACCCAGAAAACAAAAAAGGAGGAGCCCCCAGAAATTATCTAAAGAAAGGAAATCAGATAAAGGAAAAATCCTCACTGCAATGGCATTGAAATGAAGTCCCTAAAAAACACCCCCAAGAAGGGCTTGTGGTGGTGAAGGGGTGGTGGTGGACCTTGAATATATTTCCTCAAGTTTTTGAAACACAAACAGAAAAATCCCCTAAACAGCTCAACCATATGGGTGGACTTAGGTGGAGCCAAGACTCAACCTGTCAATATCTGTTACCCAAACTCCTACAAATATGGCCAACACTATGGAGAAAGCAGAATCTAAGGACATACTGAACCCAGATACATGTCCCGATACACTCAAAATATGTGAGCATTTTTAAATATGTGATCTACTGCAAAGATGTGTCCACATTAATGAAAAATAAAACAGCTTTTTTTTTGCATTACTAATTTTTTGTTTGAGCATTTTAATTATATATAATCAAGGGCTTTTTGTGGCATATTCATACATGCAGATAACAAACTTTTATTCTTACTAATAATCATTAGCCAAACTATATAAAAGAATCATTTTGTGGGAGTCTTTTTGCTCACCAACCTGCCCTACAATATTAGAGGACTAGAACAAACAGAGAGATGTGATGGTTTCTAAAATTATTTCGCTTATGGAAGCTAGAGAAGGATATGCTTTATTCGGTTCATTTATAAGGCACAGGATGTTGACTCCACCAGCACAGGAGGGGCCCACTGCCTGCAGACTTTCAGGGATGTTTCCTCTGCCCTAAGGTGAGGTCAGCACCTCTGCAGAGCAGGCAAAATCAGGACAAACACCAAGTCCAGTGGATAGGAGGCTTTACTTCTTCCCTCAGGGGTCCCAGACTGAATTTCAATTCAGCAACCATGGTCACTGGTCACAGCTACCCAAATTCCCACCTACAGCGGCTGTAACCCCCGACTCCACAAACCTACTCCATGCCACAGCCAATTCTATTAAAAGAATATTATTCCCTTGAGCCATCTCAGAATTTATATCACAGAGGTTTGTATATCAGAAAGGAGTCAGGGTCTATCTGGTGTCTTCAGATTCTGAAAAATTACGACTTTTGCTCATAAGTGTACCAAGCACACAGTTTGTCAAAGGATATCTCCACTGCTAATGTGTGTGTATCCCTGAACACTCTCAACCCTTCCTGTCCTAGGTCCTTCACCCCAAACTGAACTCCTCCACTGCTGCCATTAATTCTCATCTGCAAATAACTGAAAACTTGCCGCCAGGGTGCATCGAGCCACCAGGGGCAGGCAGGACAAGGGGCAGTGGCCCATCAATAATCCTCAACATGGAAGGCAAAAGCAGCCCAGCCGCAGCTAATTAGGTGGGGTTGGGTAATTAAATTCACAGGCTTTGATCTTTTCTTCTGATATTTCCAAATGTTCTGTATCACTCAGCTTCAGACAGCGTAACACTCTGCACAATGAGGAGATGCCTTCCTGGGTGACCTTGCTCTCCTAGGAGCCAAGGGTCCCTGATGACAGAGAAACGAGCATTCCCCAAAGAGATGGGTGGGAAGCCACAGCCAGTCCTTCCCAGCCTGGCAAATGCCCACCCTGGGGGATCCACCCGCAAGATAACTCAGTTCTCCTGCCAAAAAGCAGGTTTTCCAGTGTGCCAGAAGAGACTGAGGCCGAGTAATCCGCCTCTCACTGTGGTGCAGGGTCTTGTGCCAGAATAGGGCACTTGCCAGGTCCCAAACCCGCCTTGAACTGAGTCATCAGGCCCCCATTAGGAGGCTCCCTCAGAAAGGCGCCTGTCCCTGGAAAGGAGGAGACTCTTGCCAGGAAAACCCAGCAGGGTGGATTTTGTCATCCAACGTGGCCCCTGCAGAAAATCTTTCCCAAATTGCTTTGAAGTTGAATTAAAATGAGTAACAGACCAGGGTGTTGAGGAAATGCAGGAAATGGCTGAACAACTCACTTGTCAGTCTTTCTGGATTTCGAAAGTAGGTGGATAATAATGAGGGGACTTACAGGGAGGCTCATTTGCAACATTGCTATCCCTGGGGCACACACTGCCACCCTTCCCAAGAAGAGAAAGCATACCCCTAACACAGAGACACAGCACCATCCTCTAGAAAGGTCTTGTTTCCCAAGTCTTCCGACCCCCAAGAAAAGAAGTCGTTCTGTGTGCAGGTCCTAAAACCAGAGCATAGCAAAAATTGTGTTGTCTCTCCTCCCAAAGGGCAAAAGGCACGCAGTTTAGCTACTGATGAAAGCAGCTGCTTCCTTATTAGCTTCTGCTGCAAGAAGCAGCCTATTATAATAGTTAAGGACAGCGTGGAGTTTGGAGAAAGCTGTGTCTCTTGGCCTCCCTGTCTGCATCCCCCACCCCAGCTCTGCAGTGATATTGACAAGGTCTGGCCTTCCTATTCTTGTGCTACCTGATTGGTACAGAATCTCTAGCAAATCAACTGAGATTTGCTGATCAACATAATAATTCTATCAACTCCAACACGGATATCAGGTCCAATGTGAATCCTTCTTCCCCTTCCTCCGAATACCAATAAGCACTAAGTGAGCAGGAAGTGTCTGTATATGGGTAAACCGGCTGTGTGAAATGAGAGCCCACTCCCAGCCCTGCTTCTGCAGATTTCCAAAACCAAACAGGAGTCTGGATGTCTGAACATTTCTATTACTTCATCTGCGTGTAAAGCACTCACAACCATCCAATAAGCACAACCTTTGAACACCAAACAATAGAAAGTGAGAAGGCTGTTTCATTACTTTTCCATCTTTGGCTCAGACACGGCAAGGCTATTCTGGGCTGACACTTACAGGAAGTAGCAAAAACCTCAGGAGAAATGGACTTGCTGCAAGATTTCCAGTCCATTTTTTTTTTTTTAACAGGCTGCTGGAGACATTTCAGACAGGTTTTCTGCTGAAGACCCAAACATGTGGGTGCTTATCTGTACCGAACCCAAATCTTTGGAATTTTACACCTCACTTCTGAAAACCTTGCCGCATGCTCTGACTTGCAACTCCCCCAGGGCGCTCTCTTCAGGGAGTAAGAGTCACCTTTATATACACCTGTTCCGCCCAGGGTGGTTAGAAAGCCAATGGCAACCACACAGCGCTTCCTCCTCGGACTTTGTCTATAATTCTCCGATTCATTCTATATGGTCTGTGCAACGACCAAGCTTTCAAAGCAAGCCCAATGGAATGCTTCATAGTTGGATGATCATAGGAAGACTTTATAATAAATCCACTTGGAGCGACTCAGAACAGGTATCAGCTAGAAGAACAATTAGAGTGCTTGTTCTGCCAGGAAATTCTGCCAGTTTTTACCTGTTAAAGCAATTGGGAAATAGACCTGTACTTGCTGAAAAATGTACTTGTACATGCACGCATGGTGTGGGAGGGTGAGCAGGTGTTTGTGAACCACAGTTATATTCTTAACAATGCTCTCTGTCTCCAGATTTAAAAGAATGCTTGGTGTTCAGGCTTTGTTACAATAGGAGGAAAAATGTCCTGTGGCACTTGGGAGCCTAATAGGGTGATCAGTATTTTAGGAGTGGAAGAAAGTGTTCACTATTGAGCATGAATTTCCACTGCCGGGGGGGAGTCTTTATTTAAAAGCTACTGGCTTTGGATTCTTCTTCCTAACTCTTTGCTGTCAAACAGCAGGAAAAGAACTAGCCCTGGTAACCAAGGCCCAGAGGACACCATCAGTCACTTGCCCATCCTCTGCGGGGATGTGCCCAGTCGAAGTATTTTCTCCTGTGCTGGTCTGACAGGACCCCACTAATGGAACAAAGAGACAATAAAGTAATTCATTGAGTAATCCTGCTGAGAAATGAATCCTGTTTGAAGCCAAATCTAATTGCACAGAGACACTAAATTAGTGCCTAGGTGATAATAGATAAGGAATGCTTTCATTATGCCACAATGTATGAGTGAGACTCTTCAAGAGTGGGCAAAGCACCCTGATAATGCACATGTAAATAGGGATTGCATCACTGTGTTCCATAGACTTAATTTAAGATTAGAATGAAACACAGGGAAGACATGTTTTCATGACAAAGAAAAAAATAATAATTTGGGGTTTCTTTTTCATTCCTCTGGCTGCTTCGTTCTTGACCTGGCTTTTAGGTCGTTTACAGTGTGGGCAAGATAGGGGGCTCTCTTGTCTTCCCTGCCATGTAGGAACTGGAGAAATTTGAAACCCAGGTGTTAGAGATACTCCAAATGCTCAGCCTTTGGTAAAATCCAAAGCCCAGGAGAACCCCACCATTTTGCTCTCACTACCTCCCCACCATCACGGGAAAGTAAAGCTACTGCACTCAGGAAGCCGTGGCCGGTCTATTCTCAGTGTGTTGTCTGTGGTCCAGCTGATTGCAGTCAATATTGTGGTTTCCTTGTGGATGTTTATTCCATGAAGATGCCACCTTGAATGGTGCCAACTTACTACCATCCTTTCTCTCTCCCCGAAATGCTTTTCTGTAGCACGTTCCATTAGATTACATATGAACATAGATCAGTGAACTTTTTGTTCTAGCGTGGGCTTTTGGAGGCCTCAGGCCTGTTTCTCATACTCCCAGTGCAAAGGAGATAGTGGAAAATGTTGTAACAGAGGAGCTGTAGAAATATCTCATTTAATCTGGCCAATGATTCCCAGAGTTTTGGGTACAAGTGGCAGGAAGAAGGGAGACCTAGACCCTTAGGCAGATCAAACCCACAGAGCACCCGTGAAATGGGTGGGCATGAAGGACAAGTGCAATATGAACACAGGTGCATGGATGGATTCACAGAAATAGGAAATACTCAACCTAATTAACCAACTTCTATTGTTGTACTTTAAGACTTTACAGTACTACTAGTTACCAGTAAAGCTGTGGCTCTCATCCATCTTTCTGACTTGCCTAGAGGCTTTCGTTTTAATGAAAAAAAAAATGGCATGTGTATTCAAAGAAACCCAAGGGAGTGTTCTGCAGTTGAGAAATCCAAGTCTGAGCACCAGGACCTGGGTTTACCAGCAGACACATTGATTCTTGTAGCCTCAGAGTCAAACACATTTACTTGTAAAAGCTTAGTTAGGGTCTTAAATGGTTACAACATTGTTAAAAGGGATGTGCACAGAGATTCAAAGCTCTGTTCCCTTCTTGCACATTTACCTTAACTTAACTCCACTTTGGGAAAGCAATGCCCACCACCCAATAGCCATTGTGTTGGAGTGAGCAGTTGCCAGGGCAGAACACAAGAAGGTCAGTTTTTTTTTTTTTGTTGTTGTTTGTTTGTTTTTTTTCTGTTTAATGGCCTCATCTTCTATGGTTCCATGTTACTGCCAATGTGCTAAAACCCCCTTCCCAAACCAGCCAAAGTGTTTAGGATCATTCAAAACCACTAGAATTGCTGGCTGACTTTCAGGTGAGCACTATAAGCAAACCCCTGCCCAAGCGGAAAATCCGTCAGTCTCCAAACCTAAATGTTTCACAAGGGCTTTCTCAGGTTTTCAATTTCCTTGTTTCCAGAATGCATCCTCAATCCCAAGCCCTTTGGGTTTGTCTCTAATGGGCCTCTTACAGATGGTCTTGCTATTCCATTTGGTCTTGAATGGCTTTAAAGTCTTCTATCCTGGGGATGGGTGGGTTTATTCATTACAGGACAGAAAATCTGCAACTCAGTGGGCAACAAGCACTTCCTGAGCTTCTCACAGCTTGCTGGTTTGCTACTGGCATTTATTGTAGGCCTTGCTTACAGTGAACTGGGTTGTTTTGCAAGTAAAAATGCCTCCTTTCACCTTCACAGTATTTAAACAGACAAACAAAAATCTTCACAGTACCTTAGGAGGCAGATGACATTATCAACCCAGTTTTACAAATGAGGAAACTGAAACACAGAGTGGAATCACTGGCACACATCACACAGCAAGGAAGTAGCAAATCTGATCCCTTACCCAGGTCACTGCTCCAAAATCCAAGCATGGACATATCCTGGCACTCAAAACGTCAATGGTTCCTCCTGTATCCTACAAGGAAAAATACTGATTTAAAGAAATACAAATAATGTATGAAATGATTCCAGGAAAAATAGAAAGTCCAGATTGCTATAGAAACATGTAACAGTGGAACCTTGCAAACTCTGGTTTCTTTATATAGAAACATACACACCCTCTCAGAAAGAAAAAGAGAAGCATACACCACTGCATTTCCTCTCCTCTGAATCTTTTTCTTTTTTTCCAGAATTTTTGAGTGCAAAAATGAATTATACATAATGGTGAGATTCATTGTTACATATATAACAATATAATTTGGCCAAATAATTCCCAGAATCTTAATCCCTATCTAGAACTGTGTACATTTTCATAAGGAACCAAAGAAATATAGGACATAACTAAAATCTTTAATCTTTAATTGATTCTCATCTAAACCCTCAAACCATCACTAGAATGCACAGCTTCAATTTAAAAGAAAATAATAAACTGCAAAATAACATCATTTATATTATTTCCAAGATAGTGTGTCTTCCTGAGTTAAAAAGTATTCTCCCAAGATTTAAAAAATTAGAGTGAAAATGAATAAATGCTGCTTTCTGTCACATGGACATTTTTCATTAGAATTTGTTTTCTGAGAGAAAATTCGACTTTTGGCAAATGTTCTTCCTTCTGTGAAGTAAGGATTGTAAAAGCAAGCTTTGATTATGAAGTGAAAAGGAAACCAAGGAGAAGAACTTTGGTCAGTTTGCTCCTTTATTGTGGTTTTTTAAATGATTCATGGGTAAAAGCATTAGGTACTGATCAGAAGAAAATTATTTGTCCACAGACATCAGTTATCCCTAATGTTTTACTAATAACATTGGCTAGAATGGGTTTCACATGTATGATTACATACATAGTAGACTAAGTCTTTCGTATATGGCCTTCCAGACAGATATTTTCATAATTACTTGATAGAAGTAAATCACTGTAACAAGCTTCTAGTGAGTGCTTGCTCCTTACCAACCATGATCCTATACAATTTAGAATTCTTAGTGTACATTTTCCATTGATTAGTAGCTCAGCATGTGAATCTTCACCCTATTTGAAGAAATGACTCCCATTTCCCCTTGACACATACCCTGGTAGTTAGGTATCCTAACCTTCAGATGGGTTAGTCAATCTTGAGAAACAGCAATTCTACCTTTCAAGCCTCAGTGGGGTGGAGTCTGGCAGCAGTACCCACCAGGGGTTGAGGGTTTCCAAATTCCACTCTCTTTTGGTTCCTGCCCATTTAAAAATATACTTTCCCAGCTGTGCCATGATACCCTTTCTAATAAACTCATTTCCCGCTTAAGTAAGTCAGTGATCATCTGGGATGTTTGCAAGCAAGAATTCTAACTTAAAGCACATGAATTTTCTAAATTAAGCAACCAAATGGGGTAGCAGGTATTTTCACTGTGACCATTTTCTAGAAGAAAATAAGGCACAAAAAGTTTGAATCCCCCACTTGAGATTGTACATCTGTTGTCAGTGTTGAAACTTCAGCAATCTGACTCCAGTTCCAGCTCAGAGAGATTTAATAACTTGCCCAAGCAACTCTCAGTATAGTCATTATCTTGTTCCACTACCTCAAGATGACTTCCTCTTTGTTAAGCCTAAGGGAGGCATGGAAACACAGAGACCTAGAGCAGAGGATTCAAGAGATTGCTAGTAATCCAGAACATAACACCTCAAGGTTTGTCCCCAAGTCCAAAAATCTTTCAAATGCTTCATATCCCAACTCAGTTTCTGAACAGCAAGCTTGTCCTCCTCAAGTGGAGCCCTGATCTCCCCTCCCTGTGCTTGATCTCCCAAGATCCAAAGGGTCAGATGAGGCCCTGCAGACCAGAACATAACTCAGCACTGGGAGAAGAGGCCCTACTAGTCCTGCACCTGCAGCCAGGCCAAGGGAGGTTTCTTCTTCTTTTCAAAAACCCCTTGTCGTTTCCATAAATATCAGACCTCTTAACCTCCGGAACTCTGCATAAAGGTGCAGTGTTTGCCCTTCACAAACAGCATACTGTGCCTCACTTCTATCAAGGCAAGGGTCACCAAATGCCCGTGGAAAACAACCTTCCTATTGAGAAATGTTTGCCTTGCTTACTTTCCCGGTAGTTCAGAATCTTCTTTCCTTGTTCTTTCAAAGATCCAGAGAAGGTGACACATTGATAGCAGCTTTAGCCTCTCCAGTGTTCATGGCTAATATAAGGCCATGAGAGACTAACTTCATGGCCCCGGGGAATTCTGAAGATGCTGGGAATGGGATGGTTCCCTGGGGCCACCTTGGAAAGCAGTCATTGAGGAGCCCCACTGGGGCCACCGTGGAAAGCAATCATTGAGGAGCCCCACAGGGTAGGCAGCTCTTGATGATTACACAGCCTTCTCAATGACTCCCTTCTTTAGATGAAAATAAAAGAGGAGTCACACACATTTTTTTTTCCTTCCTTAATTCTGAAATGGCTTATTCTGCTTTTTTTGTCAGTTACCCATTGCCAGAGAAAAGTTACTGTTTCAAGGGATTTTTAATACAAAGGAGAAGGAGAAGGAGGGGGCAGAGGGAGGTTGGGGGGAAATTCTCCCCTTTGGCTTCCATTTTCAGGGGGCTACAGAACAACCATGTTGAAAATAAGAATAGCAAGAACATATTGGATTTGGAGACTAAGTTAACCCAACAATTTCATGAGGGACTGGCTTCCAATTCTGGTACCTCTTTTCTCTTGGGTATGTAGCTTTTTAGATGAATCAAAATATATAAAAATAAAATTAACTTTTTAAATCTCTAAGGTCAAATAGATCACTGCATTTTTTCCCTTATCAAGCATTTTTATATTGTGTATGCTACACTATGGAAACTTATTAGCTGTTAAAATAATTGCAATTACATATATGTCCACAGCAAATACAAATACGTATATGTACACAGCACTTTTTATTTTTTGTCCCATAAGAGAAAATTCATATTAGGCAATTTAGAATTTATCTCATCAACTGAAACTTTGAGGAGCATATTCAAACAAAAATAATAAAAATCCTTGTGTTTTAGCAGACTTTGATATTGATCCCAATGTTTGGAGTCCTACTAAGTGTCATGTTAAAGGAATTACATTGGCTCTGAAAAAAAACAATCAAATGTCTTGTGGGATAATTTGGGGAAGCAGTCCACCACCTAGGCTCCCACAGCTCTGCCTTGTAGCAAGAAAAAAAAAAATGTTCCAAACAAAAGTTATTTCTTCTACTGCACAGAACAGTGGAAAGATATCCCAAGTTCTCCTCCAGGAGAAAGCACAGTACAAGTCTTCTGCTAAATGACCCTAGAGTCACAAAGCCCCCTGGTAGACATCTTGAGAGAAGGGAATTTTACAGGAATAGTGGAGAAGGAACCTTTCCTCCCTGGTGGTCTCTCTTGAAGTAAGAAGGTTATCTATGATAGGAGTGAGGTTCTAATCATTCTCATTCCACCCAAAGGAAAAATCCCAACACAGTTGCTTAATTCCTTTATTTATGTTTACAAAACTTTAATAAAAATACAATTGCCCTAAAACTGTGAAACTTTGGAAGGGAATATTCATGGGCCATCCCTTCAGAGGCTGCCAATGTCTTGTAGGCTGGGGGTGTTATAGACGCTGAGAGATCAGCCTGGCTTTTCCTCTTCCCTGATTCCCCTTTCTAGCCCTCAGACACACAACTGAAGAGGGAAGTTGGAGGAATTTTGTATCCCACTCTAGAACCTAGACTGGGAATCAGTACAGTGCGCCTAGAAAATAAATGAGGCTAATGTCATTTTTAAACAAACACTGAGGTATAGAGATGTAATGAGCATCTGATGATTCCACTGCTTATTAGTGTAATAAAAAATAAAAATAATTTAAAAAAACAGTCAAAGAATCAAGGTAAAAATAAGTATTCCGCCTTGCAATGGTTTCGTTTACGGGTCTCACATATCGTTTATAAAGCTTGTTTGAGGGAGAGAAAAAAAAAATGGAACTTTCAGTTGGATTCTTCATTAAAACTTGTAACATTCCTTTATTTTTCTCCAGGGACCGCCCAGGCGACAGTGTGCACTTTGCATTCCCTGGTGTCCCCAGTCGCTGTGTGCTCCTCGCCCTTTTTCAGGACGCAGATGAAATCCATCTTCTGTCTTTCATGGGAGTGGTGGGAGGACACGGAGGTGGGGAGAGAATCAAGTTTAAACACTAAGAAAATGAAAACAGATGCGTGGAAGGGGTTGGGTGTGGGGGGGGGGGGGGCGAGGCTGGTGGGAAGGAAGAGACCGGAAGCCCTTCCCAGTGCTGGCAGCTTCTGCACCTCCCTCCTCCTCCTCCCCAGGACCCCTCCCCCAGGCTCTCCAGGGGTGGGGGTGCTGGCCTCCGAAGGCAGCGCCCAGGGGGAATCGCTCTTCTCTGGGGTGGAAACCTTGCTTGGAATTCTCAACCCTGTAAAATGTTTGTAATTAATTGGACGAGACTGGGCTGCGGTGTGTGTGTGTGGGGGGGGGGGGGGGGGAATGGTGTCCCAGGAAGGGAGGATGGGGGTAGAAAGAGACCAAGTGTTTTAAACTCGGGAGAAGAAAAGTGTAGGGCCTTGTTCCTCTGCAGGCACGGAGCAGAGCGCAGAGGCCAAGAACAGCAGCTCCCCCTGCCTGGCGGGAGGATCCAGGGGGCGTGAGGGGACCAGCGACAGGTAGCTGGCCTGGGCAAGAAGCTGCTGTTTGCAGAGGGGTTGGCTGGCCTGCCGGACACTGGGAGCCATTGTGGACACAGACGGCCTGGAGCAGGGCAGGCTGGCCATCCATCACCGGCCTCCCAGCAACTCCGGGCCAAAGCCGGCGCCGCCCCGCCCACCCCGGCTCCGCCCAGCCGCCGGCCACCGCGCAGGGGGCCCTGGAGCTGACGTCAGCGCCCCAGCCCCCGAAGGCAGACACCCCTGTCCGGCCCCTTCTGAAACCGTAGGGCACCGCAGACCTGGGGGGGGGGGAGGTGGGGGAAGGAAGCTGGGACTCCACCAGAAGCCTGGTTGCCCAGGGGTCTCTGTCCCCCATCTCCTGGCCGCAGAGGGAGCCATCCTCCAGCATAAAATCCCTGTTCCCAAACCACGAAGCGGCTGCCTGCCCACCATAACACGGGCTTTTTATATCGCTTCTCACATCACTGCCTCAGGACCTGCTTTTACAAGACGGGTGTGGGGTAGCCAACTGGAGGTGACTTTTCCTTGTGGCACCGGAGGCATTTGGCTGGGAGGCTGCTGGTCATGTTACTGGAACTGTGTGGGCTGGTCCGGATGCGCTGTGCTGAGAGAACCCTGAGGAGGACCCAGCCAGAACCAGAAGGAGCACCCGGGGGGGGGGGGGGGACACTGCCATTCTCGTGGCCTCCGTCACACAGTACTTCATGAACAGGCAGTTTTCCACCTCGGAGACTTGTTCGCTTGAATAAATAGCAATCCGAAAGAAAATCTCTGTGTGTTTGCCAATGAGCATCTCATACAACTCCCAATATACTGTTTAAAATTAATTGGACCCAATCCAGGACTTCATTGTGGGAACACAAGAGTCGGTTATGCAACAGACATCATTGTTCTGTCTGTCTCCAGCTCCTCTTATGTGCTGAATGTGCTGCAGAAGATGGAAGGCCTGCGAGTTTCAGCCAGTGCAAGGATCCAGGGCAAACTAGGCAAAAATGCTAGAAGACACTGGACCCACAAAGGGCCCTGGGCTATGACTAGGTCTTCACCGACTCAGACAAGGAAGACCTGAAACATACAGAAGCCTGGGTGACTTGAAACAGGCAGACATCACAAGGCCTAGCCTTACAGCTGAGATCTGCAGGTCTCCAGGCCTGTGGCAGAACCAGGGGTTGTTTTGTTTTTTTTAATCAGTACATCAGGACTTTACAAGTTCTTGCAACTTCTTGAGAAGCATACTAGTATTTTAGGCCTCTGTCTTCAATGACCCTATATTGCTTCATAGAACCTCAGTGGTGCTGGCATTTCCCCTTGCACCATCTGGCTACAGATTAGTTTTCACAGACATTTTACAGCCACTAGGATGGGGTACAAAGTCTGATACCTTCCTCCCTTCCAAAGACCCAATATTTCTAAGCCCACCTGCTCCACTGTCCACTTGTGTCACTGATTCTGTGAATTTTATTTAAAAAAAAAAAAAAACATTGAACATAATAATTTATTCATCCTCATATACTAGTATGTTGACTCAAAGGATTAAAAATTCTTTTTTTTTTTGTCTATAGAAGAATTGCATCCTCAAGAAACAGAAGAAATTGGCTCCTGTCAGAACAGGTTTACCCAGTAAAATGCGTTTGCCAAACTGTTTCATTGAAGGAAAAGAACTTCTGTGGCTGAATTTCTTCAAACTATTGAAAAATACTCAAAGGCCCTATCTCTATAAACCAATGATCTAGAACAGTCTTCATTAAAAAAAAAAAAAGGCATATCTCATATCTGAAATACAAGTTTTCAAAGTAGCTCATTTGGCTTTTTATTACTTTGATTTGTGTTTTTATCCACATAAAATTTAATAGGAAAAATAGCTGGACATGGTGGTGCAGGTCTGTAATCCCAGCAATTCAGGAGGCTGAGGTAGGGCCCATGGTCAGAGGACAGCCTTAGTGATTTAGAAAAGCCCTAAGCAACTTTGTTAGACCCTGTCTCTCCAATTTTATAATAAAAAGGCTGGGTATGTAGCTCAGTGGTAAAACACTCTGAGTTCAATCCCCAACACTAAAATAAATAAATAAATGAAATAGGAAAAATGAAATCCAAACACCAAAAATATGGCAGAATTTCAGTTGGGTCTCTAAGGAATGGCAAAAATATACAAAGTATCACCAAATTTTAATAGACCTCCCCTTCTTTAATTACCATAATGAAACTGAAAGAATAAAGCAAATAGAAATATTTTCTTCTATATTCCTGTTCCTCTCCCCAAATACTGCCCACCTTTAGTTTAATTTACCAAGATTTGGGGTTGAAAGTTACCCAGATCTGACCAGGAGCTTTTTATAATGAATGATATTTGGGGATAAATCTTGATGTGAATCAAAATATTAATACTATAACAACATTTACTATAGGCACCAACATTGGTCATTCTCCAAATACTTTTAGGTATTATTTTAATATTATGACCCTCCTGATATGCATTGTTATCTCCACTTAGGTGAGGAAACAAAGGTCAGGTACATTAAATGTTTTGCCCAGAATTACACAGCTAATGAATATAAACCAACCAAAAATATGAGCTGTCTTTGTCTGGGCTACTATTACAAATTAATATGAACTGGGTGGATTAAACTTCAAACATGTATTTCTCACAGTTCTGAAAGCTAAACGGGTCAAGATACTAACAAATGTGATATGTGGCAAGAGCTCTACTCCTAGTTTTCAGGTGTCTGCCTTCCTGTTGTACCCTTAACATGAAAGAAATCAGAGATAGGAATCAATCTCTGTCATCTCTCTCTCTCCTTATAAGGGCACTAATCCCAACACGAAGGCTAACCCTCATGACCTCATCTAAATCTCATTACTTCTCAAAGTCCCCACCTCCAAACACCACCCACTTGGGGTCAGGGCTTCAACATATAATTTTGAGGGTGACACAATTCGGTCCAGAGCACACATCTTCAGATGAGGGTTTTTTGTTGTTTTTTTTTTTGTTGTTGTTTTTGTGCATGTCTTTGGTTTGGTTGTGTCCTCTGACCATGGGCCCTGACTGATCTGGATAGAATAAGAATGCAAATCTATGATTTCCAGAGAAACTGCACAAGGCCCTAAAAACAATACAGGATGGCCTCATGAGGAAATAAAAGATAAATATAAGCATGTGCTAGACAGAACTTTCCAGGAATAAAAAATATATATCAAGTACCTTCAAAATACATTATTTGAAACCTGAATAAAAAAGGAAGATGGAACAACTAATTTGCCAGGTAATTACTAAGCTATTGTTATTTTATTACCTCATTAATTTGACCTCACTAGAACATTAGCCCTGTGAACATTAAGAACCAACCTCCAAGTATAGGGACCTAAATTCAGGCTGTGGGCCCCAGATGTAATCTTGGGCAATTTACTGAAAAGGTCATTAAAGTCTAGTGTCTTCATCTATAGAACAGTAATATTAAAAAATACTTATTCCCTGGGTTTTCTTCTGAGATTTTAATGAGATACTGCATACATTGGTGCTCTGCAGAAGAGTAGGGGCTGAGTAAATGTCAGCTTTTCTCAGAAGACCACAGGCCTTTAAAAAAAAAAATAGAACACTATTTTAGCTAAGATGAAACATGAAAAAGACCCAACCCAAAAATACTTGCTGGTTCATTTGAGGAGGAGGTCTATTTCAGATTATTTTTCAGTTCCTTTTTTGGGAACTGATTAGTTTACCCAAAAAGTTCAGCCATCATAGAAACGAAGCTATTCACACTCTAAAAATAAAAAGGGTTTCAGCCAACATTAACCTGAATAGGTATTATGTTATTTTATTTGGGTCTTTTCCTTCAACAGGAGTTCAAATAAAAATACTTAAACTCTCTCACTGCCCAGTGACCTAGCTCTGCAAAGGCCCTGAGGCTTTGGTACTGTGTATGAGAAATTGGAGGTATTTGCCTGGGAGGACCCCACCTGTATCTTGCCTGACTGTTCAGTAATTGCTGGGAGTCAGCATAGGTGAAAATAGGGAGGAGACAGAAGGGGGGGGGATAATCTGAAACAGTCTTTAAATAGCTAAGATGCTGTTTTGTTTTTCTGGAGAACAGAAGGACAAAGAAAAAAAATATGTGGAGCTTAAAGACTCTGCAAGCTCTTCCACTGCAAATGAAGGCAGGTATGAAAGCATTCTCTCCTCCTAATAAAAGTCCCCTCTCTCAAGAAAAGCAGAGGATCCACCCCCAGTTCAGGGCAGACCTCATCTTCCCATGATTGCAACAGCACCAAATGACACCAAACCAGCCACAGGCCCTGGCCAAGCTTTGACGGGCCAGTCATCGTGCAACTCAGCATAGCTACACAGGCAAAATAAACTAGGAATCAAGGTTACCTGCTTCTGGAAGAAATACGACTTATGGAACCTCTTTATAGACTTGGGGATTTTTAAGGAAAACGGTGAAAACCCAAAAGCATCCAGAGTGATAATCCACACATTTAATTTACTCAAAAAGCATTCCGCTCGTCTGATTTGGTCTATGTAGAATTAGACTTCATCTCCAAGTGGTCTGTTGTTTGTGATAAAAGCACAAAGATCACTCATGTAAGGAAGAACTTTTTTTCAGATGATCCTGCTTATTCTGCTGTGAGACCCTTAGTGGAAAATGTAGGAAGACAGTGAACAAGTGAGCGGATCTACACCTGGCAGTCAGCCAGAATGTTCCGTATTCCCTGGCATGTGTATATAATCTATTAGGCTGTAAATTCCTTGAGTACATGGGCCATGACTTCCATTTCCTTTGTACCCTCCCCCCTAGTACAGCAGCCTGCATGAAGTCCATAGTCAGTAAATGTTGTCAGTTGTCCGATATTTAGAACTCTGTTTTTTAAGGACCACCCCTATCCCCTCAAAACTAGGACTACATATATTACTGTGACCCATCAGATCAGATGTACCATATTTATTTGAATAGTTCTCTCCTGATACCCACATGCTTTTTTAGCGGGTTTCTACAGCATGGGCTGATTACTCCACCTTCACTAACCTGGGAATACAAGGAACTCCAGCCTTGGAGCACCTGCAGTTGAGACAGGGGCTACTCCCCACTCTTTCCAGCATTTCCCCTCAGCAAGTCTCTGATGCCTGCTTTTCCTACAATGATATAAGAGTGGTCAGTGATTAAACACGAGTCCATTCATGTTCCAGCCATAAAGGATATGCTGGCTTGTTTTGTTTTGACGGCATCAGCTGCTGCTGCTACTTTAGCTGATAATTGAGCTGAAAGAGGAATTCTGGGGAGAAAAGCATTTATATCTGAAGATGCACACACCCACACACCACACATACACATTATATGTAAAATGTAACAAGCAAGGGTTAGCTCAAAGTTACAAGGAAAAACAGTTCAGAAATATACGAAGATAGATAAAATTTTCACGAAGTTGGAATATTCATATATTGTACAGTTTACTGTTGTGATTTTTTAAATTAAAATATTATGTTATTTAGGGTTTTTTTTTTTTTCTCTCTATCTGTTGCATCACCTATTTCCCAGGCTCTTTGTGGGGACAATGTGACTATGTCTGGTCCATGGAATGTGGGTTGAATGAGACACATTGTTTCTGGCTTTGAGCCTGAAGCCTTCCTGTGTGCTCTTGGAAGCTATCTCCTCTCTGCTTGCTAGTCAGTGTCTAGTAGCTGGAGGAGGTTGCTGAAGCCCTTGCCCACTAATTCTCAATTAGAGGCAATTTTATGTCCAGAGGTCATTTGGCAATATCTGGATCCATTTTAAATGTCACAATAGGACAAGATACCACTGGTAACTAGTGGACAGAGGCCAGAATGCTACTAAACATTTCAGAGTACAGAGAATGGCTGCCAGAACAATGAGTTACCTAACCTAAAATGCCAATAGCACTGACACTGAGAAACCCAGCCCCAGCAAGGATTGACCTTCCAGTTGAAAAGATCCTGGATCCCTGAGTGACCATGTGGAACAAGCACTTCCCGCCATCATCAGTCCACATCTCCACTCGTCACCATTTTTTCTTGTTGGCTTCAAATCTATGTAAATATTGTGAGAAATAAACTGTTGTGTTAAACCCCTAGGATTTTAGAATTGTTTTTAAGACAATTAGCCTATGCTGGTTAATAAATAATAACTAGGGAAGGCAATCAGTATAGGAAAAAAAATTCAGAGATGTTTCTAAAGAATAAGATAGAAACAAATGAGAAAAATGTGTTTAATTTTAATTTTGTTTCTCTGTGTGTGTGTATGTGTGTGTGTGTTTGTTTGTTTTGAGGCTATTTTATCATAGAAATTGAAGTCCTGTTATGGTCCCCAAAAGGAGTATTTTGCAATTAAGAGCTCATTAGGTGTCTTGTGCAATAAAAATGAACGGGCCCACCAGGGCACCTGAAGCAAACAAATGAGGAAGATAGCACTGCCCACACTTTGCACGGTACCATGCCAACTTTCCTCACCATTCTTCAGATGGTTAACAGGGATTCTGTCTGGTGCTGCCGCTTAGTCTAAATGCTTACAAGGAATAACAAACATAAAAGCATGAGGAGGACATGCAGTCATGCATCATTTAACAACAGGGAACACATTCGAGAAATATGGCATTAGGCAATATTGTTATTTAAACATCGTAGAGCATATTGACACAAACTTAGAGAGTATAGCCTACTACACGGCTAGGCTATATGGTATGTGTGCATGCGTGTGTGTGTGAGAGAGAGATACATACACATACATAGATAAGGCATATATTTGCATGGTATAGCCTATTGCTTCTAGGGCCATAATAAATGGATAAAATTAAGATTAAATCAAGCATAAGAGAAAACTGTGTGATCAGTGGATTCAGTAAACATGAGATGTAAGAAGCTGCTGCCAGCATAACATGGAATACAGTTTTATGGTTGATTGATTTTTGTAAGTAGAAGTACACTCTAAAATAATGATAAAAGGTATTATATAGTACATATATATCAGCAACACAGTCATTCAATATCGTTATCAAGTATTATGCACTGCACATAACCATACATGCTATACCTTTATTTGCCTGGCAATTCGTTAGATTTGCTTATGCCAGTAGAACTACAAACATGAGTGATGTGTTTTGTCACAACATTGCAATGGCTTTGTCAGCAGGTAATAGCGGTTTTTCAGTTCTGTTATGGGAAATCATCCTACATGCAGTCCGTCATTGACCCAAATGTCATCGTGCAACGTAACTATACTTTCAAAAGAAGTACAGAGATTGGATGGGGTGTAGCTCCCACTGACTCATCTGGAAACCTTCTGTGCTTATGGTTTCATTTATTTATTTTTACTTTTTGACCACTGACACCAACTCTTCCTGGTGATTTTCCCTATCTTGACCTGACTAAATTGTCACACATTTGTCATATACCCACAATGTTTTGTGATAAATCAAGGACTTAGAGAAGAAACAAAAACCAATGGTGAGAGCAGCTGCTGGCTGAACAGTTAGTTGAGCAGGAAGCTGGTCAGAGTACCAAGAAAGAGCCCAGAGTTAGGCAAGACAGTTAGGTCAGATAATTGACATCACAAAGTGTATGTAAGGACTGGGCAGTGGACAGAGGAGAAAAAAAAATGTAAACTAGTTTTCTCCATAAAATCTCCAGACTTAAATGGCTAAACCTTTTCTAATCCTCAAAGGGCAAGATAGATAAATGCTATTTTATTCCATCCAAAAGTTATCTTAAAATGGTGAAATGAGATGGACATCATTACCCTAAGTACATGTATGAAGACAAAAATGGTGTGACTCTACTTTGTGTACAGAGATATGAAAAATTGGGCTCTGTATGTATTGTATAAATTGTAATGCATTCTGCTGTCCTATATAACAAATTAAAATCTTTAAAAAAATGAAAAAAAAATACCATTTCTGTATACTATGAGTTTAACAAAAGAGAGATGCAGATGTAAGCATATCCCCTTTGACATTGTCCAGTGAGTTTGGACCCCTCTCATTAGTTTAAATATTTCCTAAAATTTTCCTTGCAGATCTACACATCCCCAAACTGCCTGCATGCTGCATGTGTGCAACCAAGAGACAAGCCTCAATGTGATCGGTCACACCAAGTTCCAGAGTACCATGCCAGCCTCCTTCTTGGGCTGAGAATACAGCTGCACAATCTTCCAGCTGCCTCCCTCCCTCCCTTCTTCAAGGCTTTCTCCAGCTAAATGGAACTGAAGTCTAATGTCCCTACATAGACACTCTGAGGTGCAGAGTGTCATAGAATGGGGAGACATGTAAGTAAACAGAGGCTAACAATAAAAAGCAGTCAGCGTTGTAAGAGGTGATATTTTGTTTTAATTTTTTTTTTTTTTTTTTTTTTTTAGTTTTTGGCAGACACAACATCTTTGTTTGTATGTGGTGCTGAGGATCGAACCCGGGCCGCACACATGCCAGACGAGTGCGCTACCGCTTGAGCCACATCCCCAGCCCAGAGGTGATAATTATTATCATCAACAGTCATGAACTGTTGGGCACAGCAGTAAGCACCATATAAGCATCCATCCATGTTCTCATTTGAGGAACTCGAGCAATTCATAGAAGCATTTCTTCATGTAGTCCGTGTGGGCCCATGAAGGTTCTGGGGACAGAGGACAGCCAGCTGAGTCTTGATGTACAAATACATGTGAATAGTTGGAAAGACTAGAAAAGAATGCTCTCAGCAAGGACAGCAGCATGTGCCAGGACACAGAAGCAAGGGCAAGCATGGCATTCCTGACGCGTATTTCAAGGCTTGACAGAAGTTGTTCTTATTTTAAGCCAGATGATCCCAGGCCTTTCAACATTCTGATTGACTTTCTGATTCACTGGCCATCCTTCAGCCCAAATATTTCCAAATATGCTTCATCTTAATGATTTGTTAGTAAAACTAATGGATTTCATCTACCCAACATAAGCATATTTATTCATTTTAAAAGTATGTACTTGTACTATTGGATTATATTGCACATGTTAAATAATATGCACATGGAAATATAATTTTTCAAAAGATAAGAGAGAAAAGCATACAACAGAGATGACACATAAATAAAATACCTAATATTTTTTGCCCAAATCTCAGTTTATCCTCTTTCTCATCAGAGAAGAAGTTTAGTCCACCAGAGTAAGGACAGAGTGATTCTGTTCATCATTGTGTCCCTACCTACCTAGTACCTGATACTTATCATGTCTTCAATGAACATTGTATCAATGAATGGGTACATCTAGCTCATTACCAAAGGGTTACAATAGTATTGAATGCAGATGCAATTAATATAGAACATCTAACTTCTTGTGAAACGAACTTCAATAGTAGTAAAATAGAAATTACGATTTGCTTTATTACAAAAAAGAAAAAAAAATTAAGAGCCATCAATACAGTCATTGGGCTGCCTCAGGACAATGTGAGGAAACAGAGCACCTGTTTCTCTTTTCTTGAGCATCTGGCACAAAGAGAAAATCAAACTTACCTCTGTATTGCGTTTATTGTTCATCGCTAAAAAATAATATATTGCATCAAAAAGCAGAGTGATCAATGAAGAACTGGAGGAGCTGCTTTACTCCCTGTGTCTCAGGCTGACAGTATGCCTACCCTCTAGGACAGATACTCCTCTCTCTACTGAGCCCTCGGTGTCAGTCCCTCCCTTCCAGAGAACACCCCTCAACCCAACAGAAGGCAGCAATCTAAGTATATCCCAGAGAGGAACTGAAACACGGACAGTGTACTCCAGATTACATATGTTAGATCTTCTCATCAGATGATTCCAGGAAGTCATCACTTTTCTGGCTCAAAGCAAGGATTTCTTGAGGGTAAAGGAGAACGGTATCTCTCCAACTCTCGATAAAGTCTGTTAGTCCCCTTATAAGACCGTGCTTATTTATCATTCCATCCACATTTGAGTTTTGAAGAAGGAAAAGATTTTCCCCAATTAGAGTGTTTTCCACAAATTCTTTTTTGTAACCACTTTTTTTACTCAATTATTTCTGTTCTTTTTAGTTGTACAAGATAGTAGAGTGTAATTTGACTTATTTACAAAAATCTGGAGTACCTCTTATTCTAATTAGGATCCCAGTCTTTGGGTTGTACATTTGGTAGAGATGCACTACCAAGATACATTTGGTAGTGTGTTGTTACTAATATATGTATATGGAAAAGTTATGTCAGAATCATTCCACTGTAACGCACCTTCCTGTCCCCTCTCCCTTCTCTTCATCCCCTTTGTCTAACCTACTGAACTAATTCTTGTGCATTTTGATCTAACGATTCTACCCATGAGTCCCCAGGAAGTCAGGTAAGAAAGATGGCCCCACCCAGGACATAAAGGCCTTGCATCTCCAGCATCAAGAGTTCCCTCTTCTCAGAACAGTGCAGCATTGGCTAGAAGACAGAGAGGGGATATCCCTGGGGAGAGTCTGTGGCAATTGTCTCATTTTCATTTTATCCTGAACAGGACGCTTTCATAAAATTCAAGACACACTTGTTTTGATTTTCTTTGCTCAATAAATCCATCCCAAGTGAATACCACCAACCCGCCTCTGGTTCCCAAGAGTAAAAGCAGAACTCCACTCTCATATTAGAACCCAGAGTGACCACCAACACCCCTAGAAAGTGACAGCATTCAAAGTTTTGGCAGGTCCTACAGTAAAATTAAACCCGATGAACTAATTATCCGCCCTAACGAAAAGGGCAGGGTTTCGTGGGAAACGCATGATCCACATCTTGCTGTGAAACATATTCAATAAACAGGTTTCACAATATGCAGGAAGCCAAGCAGCAGGAGATGTGTGTGGGAAAGCTGCCCGGTGGGGCCAGGGCTCTGGGAGGTGAACGGGGAACTGAGCAAGCCTGCGAGGGCTCTGAGGGACGGGCCCAGTGAGTGGCCAGGTGACAAAGCTGCATAGCAGGTTTGAGCTCCCAGCAGGTTCCCAGCCCTTGGAACACCCTGGGAAATTTTCTCACGCTGTTGATAGGATGGGAACCCAGCACTGCCCTCATTGCCTAAGTCCATTCTGCAAAATGACATTTATTGGGGTTTTTCCCTGATTAGCTGGAACACATGAGAGTAATACACGGTCTAAGACTATTTTTTTTAAAAAAATGAAAATAAATAAATACATAGAAGCAAATACAAAAAGAAAACCTGGATATTTAGACCATTCGTTTTCTCTAGGATTGTTTTATTTCTATTAAAGAGTAGAAGCAAAAAGACTGGGAACCTAAGCATTCTTAACGGCGTTTGAAGTACACTAATCATCAAGTCAGGATTTAAAAAAATAAAATCTCAACCAAAGAATCCACGACCTGAAAGAGAGCAGGGAGTAGGCTATGAGGACACTGGTGTCATGGGGACTTTTCTTTCTAGCCCCATACTGTCGGCCTTCCCAAGAGGAAAATGAGGAAAAAAAATATATAAAAAAACAAAAAATAAAAAAATATATATATACACACACATATGTATTCATATATCATATATAACATATAAATGTTGTATTTATATAAATTATACATGTATATTACATATGCATATATGTATGTATATATATATATATATATATATATATATATATACTAAAATTTATATTGCCATGGTTTGAATATCTCCACCAAAACATGTTGAAATTTATTTTTTTTTAATATTTTTTAGTTGTAGGTGGACACAATACCTTTGTTTTATTTATTTTTTTATGTGGTGCTGAGGATGGAACCCAGGGCCTTGCACGTGCTAGGCAAGTGCTCTACCACTGAGCCACAACCCCAGCCCAACATGTTGAAATTTAATCTCCATTGGGAAGTATTAAGAGGTGGGTCTACTCTAGATAGTATCAACTGTTTTCCAATATGACAAATGAATAACTGTACTTCATTTCAATTAAAGATTAAAAATCTTTTAACACTGAAAAACAAAAGAGGAGAGACTGATAGGCTTTTAAGAAGTGATTGGATCATGGGGCTCTGCCTCTGCTTATGAATTAGTCCGTATGTGAATTAGTGGGTTATTTTGGGAGCAGCTGTGTTTTAAAAGACACAGCTCTCAGGGTCACTAGCTCTCCCTCTCCATGTGAGGTCCTCTGTCCTGTCAGGACCCAGCAGGAGAGCTCTTACTAAATGCTGGGTAGTGACAGCAACATGCACTTGGCTCTTGCAGCCTCCAGAACCATGAGCTGAATAATACTCTTCTTCTTAAAGCCTTCAGTGTTCGGTATTCTGTCATAGCAAGAGGAAACAAACTAAGACGTATATCTATTTTATATTCACACAAATTATGTAAATATAACATAAAAACGTATCATACAAGGGGGGAAGTTTACATTGATTTGGATATTAACCTTAAATGTGTTCCTCAAGGATATATTCTTGGGGAAAAGTGAGTGCATATAAACTTGGCAAGTGCAGATTCAAAGGGCCATTTGGCAGTTCATACTAAGCACTTTTTCCCAAAGTTCTTGCTCTTCTTCATCAACTAACTGATTTAAAAAAAAAATGAAATCACCTAACATTTCATTTAATCATGCTGCCAATATTTGCACCTGCTGCATTGCTGGAGGCCTACAGGCCCTGGAGTTT
Organism: Marmota monax; assembly: GCF_021218885.2. Lineage (NCBI taxonomy): Eukaryota > Metazoa > Chordata > Mammalia > Rodentia > Sciuridae > Marmota > Marmota monax. The sequence continues at coordinate 3,262,105 of NW_026695198.1, read as the reverse complement.
TTGGTGAGAAAGGAATGATACATTTCTTCCCTTCTGTACCCCCAGGAGGGATGAAAGATTTATAGGGGTAGACTTCAGGAGGAAAAAAAAAATTAGATAAGACCACACACAAGACCTCTGGATTCCACCCTGAGTCCCAGAAATGCTTCTATAATAAAATAAAAATACCTCTGTGCTTTAAAAAACACATATAAGTAATGTGTATTTTTTAAAAAGTAAATAGACTTGTATTTGAGTCCAAGATATTCATCTTTGGATCTAGCTAAGATAAAAAGAGATGGAAGATTTTGTGGTCACCTTTATATGTAAATTCCATTGGAATTGGCCAGCTGGTCAGTTTATTTATGAAGTATAAGCAAAATGGATTCAGAATCCTGGAAACATAAAAACACGAAGTCTTCTCCACTGAGCTCATAACCAAAATCAATTTAAAATAAAAGTTGGCAGAGTACTGCAGATCAAAGAAATGGTCTCCACTAATAAACAATGAAAATATTAATATTAAAGCTATTGCTAATGTACAGGTTATTTTAAGCCACATTTTAATATTATCCTAAACCTTCTAAAAGAAAGAAAAATAGATTTAAGTTCTTTTTAAAAAGCCAATCCACTTCTCTTATTTCAGCCAATGTTTACATTACAAAAAAAAAATAATACCAAATCTTAAAGTACACTATAAATTAATCTTTTTTTAAACTGCCATTGGAGCTTCCAAGTCTCACATTAAAATTTAAAGAGCACAAACCTCAAATTAAAAATATATTTTTAAAGATAAAATATTTTAATAAAATTGTCATCATCTGTTTCATGACACATGTAAGTTTAAGACCTTATTTTTGAAACATACAATTGTGTCTAAAGGATAGATTTTCACAATGCTCTTAAATCTCATTTGTTTGCTTGTTTTACAACAAATTGAATACATGATACAAACTGCATATAACCAGCTTTGAAATTTTCCAACTTTTTGGCTATTGACTTGTGCTAGAAAAATAATAGAATGAGATGATGGAAAAAGTAGCCATGTGACAGTTTGCTAGCAGTTCTTCCAGCTCTTCCCTGTGTGGGTGTCACCCTGACACTTCACCTGCATGGAGACCAATCACTTACAATATGAAATCCACACTGTTGGCTCCAGGGCTGATGTGTGCACTGTACTCGACATTTTCCCACATAACGTGGGAATCCCATAGGAACAAGTCCCCAGACTGAGATCTTTTTTATGAATCATTCTTGCATCTCAGCTATACCACACCCCCAGGATATCTTGCTGTTGGCAAAGTATTATTGCAACAAAAAGAAAAGGCAGGCAGGACCTTCCCTGGCCAGTTGGGCCCATGTCAAAGCGAGTAGCAGAGTCATACCCTCTAGCTTGAGCCTAGTTTTAATTGTGGGACTTCGAAGGAGGCTCACCTTGGCAAGCTAGTCACTCTGGAAGTCTGCCAACTTTAGGTAAGAAGATTCCATCACCTGATGATAAAGTGTTCCTTTAATGCACAGGTGCTGTATTAAGGGATCCAGAGCAGGGCGTGTAAGATGTGCTCAGGGTGCCATCTCTTAGGCATATTGACATGGTGGCCTTGGCTATCCCCACTTCTATGCTCTTGGGTGGCTGGTCATGTTTGCACAGGTCCCAGAAGAACCATTGTTCACAAAATGATCCCAGGGTGCTTTCCTGAGACTATCAATTTACTTCAGGTCTCAACTGAAGTTTTTCAGAAAAAGGAAGAAACTAAACTGCACAATGAACTTCTGCCACGAAGTAATTTTCTTTCCGCTTTCTACAAGTGAAAACTAATGTCCAATTTCAGGTCTTACCTGAATGATGTCTATTCCCCATCAAGATGATTAATTTAATTCTATTTATTTAATTTTGTCTTCTGCTGGTAAAATGTTTATGTTCATAATTAAGTCCAAACGAGGGGGAAAACATATCATTTCAGAACATGAAGATAGATAGCAAAACATATCCCAAGCCCAAGCAGGATCCTTGACCTTATCATTTAATCACATGGGTCACACCACACAGTCTCGATGCATTAGTATGCCAGTCTCGGCTTAGAGAAATTTTCAAGGCCTGTTCCAAGCACTGGCCTGAGTGCTCTGTGCTGCCTGAGTTAATGGATCTCCAGGAACAAATCAAAGGACACCAATGTAACTGTAGGAAGGTGGGAGTAGTAATGATAAAATGGAAGAGGAAACCTGCTTTCTTTTGTGACTCCCCTGTCTCTCTAACCATCATGCCTGGAATCAATTCAAATACTGAATTAATTAAATTTATTTATTTGTTTTGCTTTTGCAAAGGTAAAGGTATCCAGTTGGGAATTTTCTTCAATTTGTACTTTAAACCATTTTCCTATAATTTTTCCTCACCTTAGATCATAAATCGGAAGAAATCTTCTAGGGACATACAACGATGTAATGAGAAGAATGCGTGGTCTGAGAGTGGAGTTCCAGTCATTGTTAACTGCCTGGGTTTCAGCACCTCTTTGGATCTTTGATTTCCAACTATAAATCAAGGTATTTAAGTAGGCAATGAGACTTCTGGGTTTCTTCCGTGGTTCTGTGCACCTGCATTGCCTGTATCACCTGGGATGCTTGTTAAAAGACAAACTCTAGGGCATTTAGTAGACTTCATGAATCAGAATCTTGAGGTAGGATCTTGACATCTACTTTTGTCAATACACATCCCTAGTGTTTTTTATGCATACTGATATTTGAGGACCATGCCTTCACGAACTATTAATAAGGATTCACTGAAATGAATCTTATATGTTCTGGTATTTATTCTACTCTTCAGAACAGCTCAAGGTTAAATTCCTTCCCTATATCCCAAACCTGCTATTTGAATATTCAAGTCCTAAGTCAGATACATATTCTTCTGATGAAAGAATGCAATGGACCAAATGAATTTCTACACAAAATTCATGGGTTGAAATCCTAATATGTCCCCCCAAATTGGTGGTATTGGGTTGTTAGACCTTTGGGATGTGGCTATGAGGGCTCCACCCTGACAAACAGGATTAGTGCCTTTAGAAAGGAACCACAAAGAGCTCTCTTTCTTCCAAGTGAGGCTACAACGAGAAAACAACAGATTGAAACCTAGGAAAGGCCCTCAACAGACCCAACCATGCCACAACCTGATTTTGGACTTCCAGCTTCCTATAAGAAATAAGTTTCTGTTGTTTATAAGTCACCCAGTCTATGGTATTCTGTCATAGCAGTCCAAACTAACACAAAGATAAATCTGTGGTCCTTTTGATTATAAATAATTCGATAAAGTGTTACCAGTCAGATTAATATCCAACTGTATTAACTTTCAGTAACTAAAACAAAATACCTGAGATAATCAACTGAAAAGAGGAAAGGTTTATTTTGGTGCCCAGTTTCAGAGGTTTCAGTCCTGCTGTTTGGGGGCTTGTGACAAAGCAGCACATCATGGCAGAGAGCACATGGCAGAGAGCAAACCATTCACCTCATGGCTGGGAATCAAAAGAGAGACAAACAGGAGGGGTAAGGATCCCACCATTCCCCTCAAGGATGTGTCCTCAATGAACTAAAGACCTACCTCGAGGCCCCCCACTTAAAGCTTCCATCACCTCCCAATAGCACTGCAGGCTGGTAAAAAGGCCTTTTAACATGAAGAACCATTGCAGAAACTCCGGCACCAACATTCTTCATGCTGTCACCAAAAATTGAAAAAGAAGACCTTTCTTGGAAGATATGAATAGTGGCTTCATGCCAAAAAAACATTTTTTTTTGAACTGTAAGACAGTCTTTTAAGAACTTATTTGCTATGAATAGGCATAACATTCTCCATCAGCTTTCTTCCTTTATAAGAGCCATACTGTGGCCAGATGACTATTTTAATATCTCCTATTATTAAAAGAGAAGCTGTGTTATCCAGAGTATCAAATCCCAGGCAGTGCCTCTAGAGACCCGGAAATCTGATACCATCTCATCAAACTGTACTCTGGGGTCTCAGGTTCTGTGCCTCAGTTTCCCTGTAGGAAAGTATCTGACCGTCTGGAATCCTTTTTGTCTAGATACAGAAGCCCTTTCTGACATCATAACTTTTTTGAGTAGACAAGGTTCCAAATGATGGAATTATAGAAAATCTTTTTTGAATTCCCTTAAAAAATAGGAACATTTCCCCTGAAGTTCAACCAGGCCCTGTAAGGAAGCTCCTGACACAGAGCTTGTCAGTCATCAGTGTTCAAGGGGGCATAGAGACAACCCCTCTGTTTGCTGGAGACGTTATAGAGAAATGAATTTGCCTCCTTTCTTAGGCAGGTGGGGGGGGGTCGCAGAGGGCTCACTTGGCCTCTCTCACTTTGTAATTGTCTACAATCGTGTGTTACTTAATGATAGTGATACATTCTGATAAATGCACTGTTAAGTCAATTTCACTGTTATGCAAACATAACAGAGTCTATTAACACAAACCTAGATGCTATCACCTACCTAGGCTATCCAGTGTAGCCTAGGCTTACAACCCATATAACATGTGACTGTACGGAAAACTGTAGGCAATTGTAGCACAATTATATATTGCATATACCTAAACATAGAAATGGTAATGTGAAAAAACTAGGCTGTAGGGAATTTTTAGCTCCATAACAATCTTACAGGATCATTATCTCATATGTGGCACTTGACTGTCATTCAATTCAGTAAACATTTTGCAGAGCCCAACTGAAACCCATGCCACTTTGTGGCACACCAGACACACTCTATGGAACCCCTGCCTCCTGGTCTTAATGCCTTGGTGCAGATCCCACTCCCAGAGTGTGAATGGAACCCTCAATTTCCTTCAAACCAACAGGATATGACAAAGAAGTGGCATGCCACTTCTATGGTTACCAATGTTCTAGAAAACTCCATCTTTCTAGCAAAGTGGCTCCAGAGACTCCCTGAAGGTTTGATTTAAATAAACAACTATATTAAGGAAACCCATGTGGTAAGGAACTGAGGGTAGCCTCCAGATGACAACCAACAAAACACTGAAGTTCAGTCCTTACCACCACAGGGGATCAAACATGACTAGTAAACACACAAATGGGGAAGTGAAGCCTCCCACAGTCAAGCTCCCAGATGAGACCTCATCTCACCAACAGTGCAGTGGCAGCCTTGTGAGACTCTGAGCAGAGGACAGCTGAGCTGCACATGCCCAGATTTCTAGCTCCTAGAAACAGAGGTAAAGAATGTATATTGCTTTGAGCCACTAAATGTGAAGTAAGGGTGCTGTATTTTGTTATGTAGCAGAGAAAACACAACACTCTCTGTCTCAAAGTTCATAAATTGATTGTCATTTGCAGCACCATGGATGGAACAGGAGAACATTAGGTTAGTGATACAAATCAGGCATCAAAAAGCAAAGACCAGCCAGGTGTGGTGACACATGCCTATAATCCCAGCAACTTGGAAAGCTGAGGCAGGAGCATCACACATCCAAGACCAGCTTCAGCAACTTAGCAAGGTCCTAAGCAAATTAGTGAGACCCTGTATCAATCAATCAATCAATCAATCAATAAAAGGTTAGCAATGTGGCTCAGTGGTAAAAGTGCCTTTGGGTTCAGTACCCAGTCCAAAAAAAATACCCCATGTTCTCACTTACATGTGGAAGCTCAAAGAAATAAAGAAAAAGCAGTGATTACTAGAATCTGGGAAGAGTGTGAAGGAAGGAAACAAGGGGAAAGGATGGTTAATGGGTAGAGGGGTACAGTTGGATAGGAAGAATAATTTCCAATAGTCCATAGAACATTATAGATTATAGTAAGTATGGTCATGATTCTTATCTCAAAATAGCTAGTAAAGAGGACCTTGAATGTTCCCAGCAAAAAGAAACGATGGATATTAGAGGTGACAGATATGCCAGTTACGCTGATCTGATCATTACACCTGTATAGAAATGTCTCATTATACACCATAAATGTGTATAATTGCTATGTGTCATTTAAAAATATTTTAATCCAGACTCATTGATTTTTTTTTCTTTCAACCAATTAGATTGGCCGTCTGACATACGAAAGGCACATGGGGCTCATAACACACAAAGATGCATGTATGACTTCATGGAGTCAAATCTTCCCGTGTGACAAAACACAAAAGAAATGTGAGAAACTCACAAATCTGCAAATGAAGATTTGCTCAAAAGAAGGTGAGCACATTCCTCATTGGGACAGCTGAGGAAAGCAACAGGAAGTACACATACAGGAGCTTGGGAACATTTTGTAAATATGGTTGAACCTGATCTTTTAAAAGGGAACTGTGGTTGATGGAATATATGAAATCAAAAGATTTAATTTTTTTTCCTGGTCTCTCTGGCTTCACTAACACTCTTGAGAAGTTGGAAAACTATGACCTGCTCCCCAGATCTAGACAGAGGACTGTGTTCATAAATGAAGTTTTATTTGCAGTACAGCTTTGCCCATTCATTTACATGTTGTTTCTGGCTGTTCTCTCTCTCAACAGCAGAGCTGAGTAGCTCCAACAAAGACTTCTTAGATCACAAAGCCTAAAGTATGTAATTAGGCCTTTTCAGAAAATGTTTGTTGATTTCTGCTCCACTGTATCTCCCTTTCCAATTTCTTTCCAGAATTTATAACAAACTTTGTAACATTCTGTTCTCTCCTGGCTCATGTATCTTAGTCTGACTTGAACTTGAAACGTAAACCCAATTTACATATCTTTTCCTCCCCCAATACACAAAAAAAGGCTTAAGTGAACCCTGAATTCTTAGAGTGGGGGGGAAGTAGTTTTATTGCTGTAAAATGTCTTGTAAATCACTCTGTCCTGTGTTTTTTCTTCAGTTCATTAGTATGACGAGGAGGTTAAAGAAACAAGGCAAAATTATTTTTATTTATCTGGCTGAGACTGGCTGCTTCATAGACTAATGCTGACTGCCATCCATTTGGTTTCTAAGTGCTATTTCTTAGTGGGGGCGGGGGGTAGAGTCCTTTGGATGATCCTGTGGGGAGTGTCCCTGTATAGTTCCCTGAACATTTCTGTTGCAGCGTGACTTTCGGTGCCTACCCTTCCGTGCCTACCATCAGAGCTTCTTGTGTCTGGCGTCTCTTTGTCCAGTGGGCAATCCTCTTGGACTTCATGTCCATTTGAGACATAAAATATTAAAAGAGAAAGAATATGGATTTCTCTTATACCGCCCTCTTCCCTGGTATTTCTTCCAAACTCAAACAGGCAAAGAAGAACATCAACAAAGCTTTTATCCAAGCAGCTATCAAGTCAGGAAGTGCAATGACAGTTTTAGACTTCCTACAAGTTGCCTCTTCCCTCACTTGTTTGCTTGTCTTGGAAGAAAAAGAGAAGGTGCTATAGGAAAGGAAGAAAATGACTTTTCACCATAAATTTCAACCTTTCTCTATGACCTGTGAATCAGATGATGGCCACTTTTCCCCGTCTCTCTTGATCACCCCACCTCCATGCTTCACAATAATTTTAGGTCAACTGGGGAGAGAAAGGTGCAGCTGAAGTGGTAGCAGACAGAGAGTCTGCCCCCGTGAGTCACCCTGTAAAAAGTGCCTCTTCTACTCAGGTGTTTGGCCCTGCCTAGACTGGAGGAGTTAATTAATGGACCCTAGTGCCAGTTCAAACCCCTGTTACAGGAAGGTAGAGGAAGAGGGCATCAGGAAGAGGGCATACTCCAGCAAGTATTCAGATAGCACTGAGATGTTACAGATAAAAAGATTTGGGCATTAAATCAGAGTATGATATTACACAGGAGTTCAGCACCATTAAAAAATTAGATAACATTAGGCAGGGTTTTTAACAGCAGCATTATTAACATTTTGGACTGGATACTTTTTTAGAGGGGGAACAATCCTAGGGCATTGCAGGATGTTTAACAGCATCCCTGGCTTCCATCCACTAAACACCAGTGCACCCACTTTCAATTCAGAACAACCAAAAGTGTCCCAGACATTACCAAATGGCCACAGTGTGGGAGAAGGGCATGTTTGAGAAGCTGTGAGATTACAGGACCCATCCATTAGGCAACATCTACTGGGCTTGTGTTAGGGTGAATCACTGGTTTACTTATATTTCCTTCTTATTCAAAGAATGTTTTCATGTAGTCAACCTCAATTTTTTTTTGAAAATTGAAAGAACACTCTGAGAACTATCTAGAAATTGTCATTTACAAAAGTAAGCTATATAGGTAACATAAATGAAGTCACACTAACTCTTTCTGCACATGCCTATATCGCATCTTCTGGCAGAAACTAATTCCTACAATTGGATTTTTGACCAAAACATCATCTGGCAAGTCAGGGAAAGGAAACCCTACTGTGTGCAGGTCCTGGGCTAGCCAATTTGACATTTGCTATCCCTACTAGTCTTGAGAGAAGTTAAGTACTGTTTTCATTTCAGGATTGTAAAATAAGAAAGCTCACAGGTAGTGAGTTATGTAACCTCAAAGTCATACAGCCAGTGATTAGACATAGAATTCAAATAATATCAGTGAGAGTGGAATTCATGGGACCCAACATCACAGTCTTACCTTTCTCATGGTCACATGCATTTGCTTTCTGGATGATATCTGTGGTCCTCTAGCACACAGCCCCTCAGCAATGGATTTTTAACCTTACCAATGACCCTGCTCTGGTTCTTTGGAATCATTCCAGAGAGTTATGAAGTCATTTCTAAGCCAGTCACTGTGGAATTTAGGAACAACCTATCTCCCTCTATAAATCAAGGAGCTTGACCAAATGACTTCCATGGACCCATTCAGCTTCAACACACCTCATGTAATTCTATTCTATTTTGGAGTTTTTTTCTGGACATAAACTGTTGTTTTATTGCTTTTGTATTTAACATTACTATCTATTCTCTTCAATTCAGATTGACAGTTCTTGCCCTGCCACACTCTAGTCCAGTTAACCAGTTCACAGCTGATTGACAGTTCCATAGGCTGTTCATGCCTATGTTCTCATATCTTGAACTAGCTGTCAGCCACCTCTGTCCAGAACAATGCCATGACTCATGCTGAGCAAGCATGGCCCAACAAAGAAGGTGTTAGCCTACAACTGTTAACGTGTCTTTTTTGTGATTATAAGACACATAGGAAAAGACAGAGCAAGAGGAGAAATCAGAGTTTACAAATCGCTTATTTATTTTACTATTATATTTTTGTGATGCTGGGAATTGTACCCCAGAGCATCATACTTGCTACCACTGAGATACATCCCCCACCCTTTAATATTTATTTTCAATAAACAAAGACATTTCAAATAAAGCTGAAATGGAATGTCTACGTGTTAAATGGATCAAAATGGAATCTGCATTGGATTTAACTTTTTGAATGAAGACCTGGAGTCTTATTTGGCCATTCTTTGGACTCCTGGAATGAATGTCCTTTGAACACTTTCTACAGATTTCTTAGGACTCCCACAACACCATTTTAAAACAGCTTTCTGCTAGAAGCAATTCTTTGAAGGGGGATAAAGACCTCCAAAGATCTGGTCCTCCATAAATGCAGTGAGAACATGTGGGTAAAAATTCAAAATCAGCTTTGTCAGGATTCTGGAAATTCTGACCCCCCCCCCCAAAAAAAAAATCATTAACAATCCAAGGAGTTAAAAAAAATAATAATAATGGCCGAATCACAGTAAGAATAGTGAGCTTCTCAGTGCCTTAATTTGCCTATTCGGATCTCCACTCCATGTGTTTCCTAAGTGTCACGATAACAAATCACCACACACTTTGTGGTTTAAAATGATGCTAATTCCCTAATTTATTATCTTACATTTCCGTTAGTCAGCAGTTATACATGCGTGTCACTAGGCTAAAGTCAAGATGATGAATAGAACCACATTTCATTCTGAAGCATCCAGGGGAGAATCCATTTCCTCGACTTCCAAGGTTTCCTCCGGTTTCCTTCATTCCTTGGCTCATGGCCTCTGTCCATCTTCAAAGCCAGTGAAAAGGGTCGAGTCTTTCTCACATCACAGCACTCCAGCCTTCTTTTCTGCCTCTCTCATTCCTACTTTTTAGGACCCCTGTTATCACAATGGATACACTGAGATAATCCAGGTCCATCTGCTCATCAACTGATTAGCAAACAATTCTATCTGCAACCATAATTCCCCTTTGTCATGTAACATGGCAGATTCTGAGTATTAGGACATGAATTTGGGGTAGGGTCACATTTTTCTGTCTATTGTACTTGTCTACTTAGCTTTGTGGTAGGATTGAAAATTACCAACCATACAACTACACTAGCTTGAAAAGCAGAAGCCTGGTAGCCCCAGGGAGGGAGACTGAATTTGAAGCACTCCAAAAATCTTCTTTCCCAGCTAAGTGTCTGGAAGATCACTCTTCTCAGGGCTTGCCTTAATTTGACGTGACTTGGTATCCACTCTGTGTGAAAAGTCTTATACTTAGAACCTTTACTGAATAATCAGTGACAACTGTTCAACATTTCAGCTTCCTGAGGCATTGGTAGCAGTTGGGGTGAACTATAGGCTGATCATACACCTTTAAAAAAATATCTGGCCCCGCAGTGGCACGCCTTAACCTCAGTTGCTCAGGAGGCTGAGACAGGAGGATCCCAAGTTCAAAGCCAGCTTCCACAATGGCCAGGTTCTAAGCAACTCAGTGAGACCCTGTCTCTAAATAAAAGACAAAAAGGAGCTGGGGATGTGGTTCAGTGGTTGAGTGCCCCTGAGCTCAATCCCTGGAACTTCCTCCACCTCCTGCCCCCCGCCAAAAAAATATCTGAAGAATGACAGGTCAATAAACAGCTTTGAAAAGTTCTCACATAGTGCTGGGAGCTGAGAAGGCCACCTACATAAATCCCTAAATGCCAAACTCTGTATAATTTAAAGGTTTACACAAGAAGTAAATTAGGTCAAAAGCAGAGTGTTCAAAGCAAGCCTCGACATACACACAGAGCCCGGAGCAAAGTAATAGGGCACTTACTAGTTTAACACATTAAGGAAATATCTGTCTAATCATTATCTGATCACTAAGCTACCTGAGCAGATTTTAGTGGCCATACATGACAAAGAATACAGAATTTACACAAGCATTTCAAGAAAGTCACTAAAAAAAATAGCAACAACAATAAACACTAGTACAAAAGAGAGGGAAAGAAAAACCTGGTTTCTGATTTTCAACCACAACAAAATACAAGACATAAAACGAAGTAAGAAAGTATGGTTCATACCTAGGGAAAAAAAATAAGTCAATAGAAACTTCCCTTTGACAAAGTCAAATGTTCATACCTATAAGAAAAGATGTGAAGCCAGGCACAGCAGAGCGTGCCTGTAATCCCAGTGACTTGGGAGGCTGAGGCAGGAGGATCTCAAGTTCAAAACCAGCCTCAGCAAAAGCAAGGTGCTAACCAACTCAGTGAGACTCTGTCTCTAACTAAAATACAAAATAGGGCTGGGGATGTGACTCAGTGGTCAAGTGCCCCTGAGTTCAATTCCCTGTGCCTAAAAGAAAAAAAAAAGGCCATTATAAACATACATGTTTAAATAACTAAGAGAAATAATGTTCAGGTAATTAGAGTATAAGAATGATATTCTAGCAAGTAGGGAATATCAAGAAAGAGGTCAAAATTATTTTTACAAAAGAATGTCTATAGTTACATTGTATATCATTACAACGAAAAATTTACAAGAAGGGCTTAAGAGAAGATTGTATGTGATCCAAAGAATCATAGAACCTGAAATAACTTAATTGAGAGTGTCCAGTCTGAGTGACACAAAGAAAAAAGAAGAAAGAGGAGGGCCTCTGAGACCTGTGGTGTATCATCATGCACAATGAGAGTTCTAAAAGGAAAGAAAAGGGGCATAGAGAATATTTGAAGAAATAATGGCCGAAAACATCCCAAGTGTAATTAAAAATATTAAGCTACACATTTGAGAAGCTCAATGAATATCAAATACATTAAATGCCCCAAATCCCAAATTTAGACAAATCATTTATCAAACTCTCAAAAGCCAAATATGAGAAAATTTTGAAAGCAATAGCAGAAAAACAATCCAACATATACAAGTGATGGTCAATCAGATCACTAGTCGACGTTCATTGGAACACACGAAATCCAGAAGGAAGTGGACATTCATGGTGTCAAACATAAATAAATTAGGGGGCTGGGAATACAGCTCAGCACCTCCAAAAAAAATAATGATATTAATTAATTAATTATTCAAGAATTCTATATACAGGAAAACTACTCATCAGAAATTAAGGATAAATCAAGATATTCTCAAAACAACAAAAACTGAAAATATTTATCACGAGCTGGCCTTCCTGAAAAGGAATTCTAACAGGGATCCATGAAAGGACCTGAGACAATAATACAAAGACATAGAAAGAAATAAAAAGCAAAGAAAAAGGCAGCTACACAGTTAAACAACAGATGATGTCCTTGTGTTTTTTGTTATTAACAGTGTTCTTCTCCTACCTAATTTAAAATCACCTAAAGCAATCATTGTGAAACTACACTTATGGGTTTATAGGTATGAAGATGTAACTTTTGTACCACTGATAGTCAAAATGAGAGCGGAAGAAATAGAACTCTATCAAAGTGAAACTTTCTGTATTTTATCAAAATTAAGTTGATATCCAGACTAGTTAGGTGATTTAAGTTGTGATATTAATCTAATTCCAGATAAAGTGACTATGGTGAAAGAAACGGCAAGTAAATGAAGATGTCACCCATGATAATGTCTGTTTAAAACAGAAGAAGTAACTGCAGTTAATAAAGGACATCTTATGATGATCAAGTGACAAAACCCCCAGAAATATATAATAACTACAAACATATGTCCCCCTCAATGTAAATCATGCAAAACCAGTAGAATTAAAAAGAGAAATTGACAACTGAAAAGAGTTGTATATTTCATTATCCCACTTTCAACAATGGATGAAACACATAGACCATCGACAGGAAAATAAAGTACTTGAGATAACACTGTAAATTAACCAGACCTAACAAACTCTACCCAACGAAAGTGGAATATACTTCATTCTAAAAATCCCCATGGAACTTTTCCCAGCTTAGACAAAATGACAGGCCATAAAGCAAACTTGAATAAATTTAATGTAATTAAAATCATACAAAATAAGTTATCTCACAAAACGGAATCAAATTAGAGATTAAAAAACAGAAAGAAGTTTGAGAAGTTCACATATGTATGGAAATTAAATGCACACTGCTAAGGAACAAATGCGTTGTGGAAAAAATTACAAGAAACATTACTTCTAGGTGTGTCGTTGAAGGTGTTCCTGGAGGAAAGATAACCCTCATTAATATGGGCAGACACCATTCAATCAGTAGGGGCCCCAAATAAAAGGAAAAGGCAGGAGAAGGGTGAATATGCCCTCTTTTTGAGCTAGGACATCCTTCACTTTCTGGACTTTGCCATCAGAACTCCTGTCTCAGGCTTCAGACTTAGACTGACTGACAACTACCAGCTTCCCTGGCTCTTTAGCCTACAGATGGCAGATAGTGGGACTTCTCAGCCACCATAACTGTGAAGCCATTTCCCATAAGAAATCTCCTCCTCCTTTATGTTTTTGTATTAAATTTGTCCTGTTTCCTCTGGAGGACTCTGACAAATCCATTTTTCTAAAGCTTTTTTCCAAAATTAGATGATGAGGTGAAGGGCAGATGCATAGTGTTAGAGGAGTTCTAGGCTGTCCCTGCTCCTTATCCACCCTTCCTGGTAAAGCATCTGTCTTACCTTCTGATTCCTCTACCCAACAGAAGCCCCAAGCCAACCACAGACATTGCTTGGGGACTCAGGAAGCAGCAGCTACACAAATGCAACTAAGCCTCCCCCAAGTGCCCTGGACTCCAGCCCTGTGTTGGCACCAGATATGCCAGCCTCAGTCTGAGGATGCGCTGTTGCCTCTCCCCATCCCTGTGTCGCTCTGGAGACCCAGCTCCTCCCATAATGTCTAAGGCTGAATGGCCACCTATAAACCCTTAGGTTCTTAGTGCTTCTGATCCTCAGAATGAGTCCTGGCTGATATCCGGGATCTTCCATTTTGCATTTGTTTGGTCACTTGGGAAATAAGAGTTTTTAAGCTAAGACATACTAAGGTACGTGTGGCACATTCTGGTTGGATGCAGTGATGAGCAAGGTGGATGCTAACCCTGTCTGTGGACTTACCATCTGATTAGCATGGACAAGACAATTCAGCAGCTGCAGGGAAGGCACAGGCTTTGGGGAGTCTCCTCTTCTGAAGTCCTCACCTGAGGTGAATATAACAAAATGTGGACAATTCAGCAACTTCATTCTTCTATTTATTTGACATCTCTAGAACATTTAGTGTGTAATGCTAGGCACTAGGAATAAAACACACTCCTGCCTGTCACAGGGAAAAGAAAGACTGAAGAAGTAAGCATTTAATTACAAATGCACTAAGTGCTATCATCTACAAATGGAAGCCTTGGTAGAATGAACCCTGTTGCCCAAAACTCCTGTCCAGTTGGAAACTTGAGAAAGTAATATTATTTGGAGATAGGGTCTTTGCAGATGTCACTGCCAACTAGTTGTGTTAACTAACTAATTGGGTTAATCAGCTTTTCATCACTGCAACCCAAATACATGACAAGAACAATTTAGAGGAGGAAAGATTTATATGGGCTCACAGCTTCAAAAGTTTCAGTCCATGGTTATCTAGCTCTGGGGAAGAAATATCATGGTGGAAGGCACAGCAGAGAGCTGCTCAACTCTTGGAAGCTAGGAAGCAAAGAGAATGTGAGAAAGAGGAGCAGGGACCAGATACAATCCCCCAAAGCAAGCTCCGGTCACCCACCTCCACCAGCCACACTCCTCCTGCCTACAGTTACCACCCAGTAATCCATTCAAATTATTGATCCATCAATTGGATTAATGCACTGATGAGCCCTCGTGACTTAATGATGACTTAATCATTTCCTAAAAGCCCTATTTCTGAACCCTGCTGCATATGAGTCCTTTGAGGGAACTTTCAGATCCGAACCATAACATAGTTAACATTGAAATTGAGCTACTTTAGCATAGGCTCTCTATAACAATGACTAATATCTTTATAAAAAGGAACAGTCACACAGAAATATTAAATGTTAATATTACCTTTAAAAACAAAAAGATGATTAAGGTAAGGATCTCAAGAGGAGGAACTTACCCAGGGCTATCTGGGTGGTCCCAAATGGAATCATGTGTCTTTGTAAGATAGACTCACAGTGGAGGCCCTGTGGCCAGGGGGACATAGGTTGGACTGATATGGCCACAAGCCCAGGAATGCTAGCAGCCACCAGAAACTGGAAGAGACAAGAACAGATTCTTGCCCGAATCCCCAGAGTGGGCACGGTCCTGCCAGATTGTGGACTCTGGCTTCCAGGTGGGGGCAGAAAATTAATTTCTGTTGGTTAAGCCACCCAGTTGCTGGAATTTGTGAATGTGTGGGAGTCTTTGGTCTCCTTTTCTGGTAGGGGCCTTTTCTTCTGCTCTACCTTCAAGGACCACATCCTTAGGAGGAATTATGAAATGTCCTTCTTATGTTCTAAGCCCTGCTGTTGAACCAGTTCCTTGCAGGGGCGGTCCGTGGAGGCCAGAGCCAAGCCTCAAGCCCTCCACACACAATCTCAAAAGCAAACAAGTACAAAAGGCCCACTGAAAGCCAAGTGCTCTTCTAAAGCATTCTGCACGCTTTCTGTAATTTAATCCATGGACAGTGCTAAGACTTGAACAGATACTGCACCTGCTTCTCAGCGGGGCAAGTTGCAGTGCATGGAATCTGGATAACAGTGGAAGAGTCCATTGATGGACAGCAGAGCCGGGGTCCCCCCTTCAAAGGGCAGGCGCACTGCCTTGCTTCCTTCTCCACACTGCATGGCCTCCTGGGTAAAGAGCTTCCTCTAATCTTATCTGCTATTGGAATTCTTCAGGGAATAACCCAATTTAGACTTTGTCCAATGAAAATAAAGCCCAGAGTGCTTAATGAATATCACAGACATTCTTTCCCATCATGATGAGTTCAGAGATAAAATTCACCCGCCAACTTCGCCTTAGAAACATCACAAAACATCCAACAAATCACAGTCTCAGCCAACAGACAGTTTAGCCAAAGTAGATAAACACAAAAAAATCCCCTTTTCAATCAAGAGTATTTCCCCGGCAATTTTTCATTGTCGGTTGCCTATCTTGATGTTCACCAATCACCGCCTCCGCTTTCCTGTAACAAACCAGGCAGATTGGTCCACAAATACACACTGTCCACCAGAGAGAAGGGGTGTCTCCAGTCATGTGTTCCAGTGGGGGTAAGGATAGACCTTAGTTGAAATTGCCGTTGATTAGTGTGGTCTGATCCAGAAATACGGCTTCAACATATGCCCCAGTGTTTCCATCAGTTCAGGAAAGATACAGGCTTCATCAAGTCAGACTAAATGACCTTCCTCGAATGGATTGCCCAAGACAGCCACCCAATGGAAAAGAACATCCTAGTTCTTTGTACTTAAAATAAAGCTCTAAAAAAACTTCCAAAAAAAATCTCATCTTGGGAATTCCCTCTTGAGAAAAATATTGCAATTTTAAGTGCTATATATATCAGTGTTGTGGGAGATCCATATAAAATTATCAAAAGATTAAAAAAAATTCCATCCTGTTAAGCCCAGTTTTTTAAAAGTAGCATTTTTAGGAATTGGTCTAGGACAGATTTCAGTTGAAATCCTAATTGCTTAGTAAAAATGTATTCTACTTGTGCTAAGACATTGCGTGACAGCTGCTCCCTGGGAAATGAAGGCACAGACCAAGGAAGAGCCAGCCACAGGACCTGTCAGAGCACCAAGGGTGTGTCTGGTGCAATAGGGCTTCAGGTGTCAGGAGAGCTAGAGACGGGATCCTATGGTGTCTTTGCCCACCTTCCTGGTGCCCAGCCTGATAAGACACAGGCCTAACACCAGTCTTGGGAGGACTGCCAGCCAGTTTAGGGCAGGAGTTCAAATGTGACAGGCCCAGGGACAGAGCCAGAGCAGGCTGAGCTTCTGTTCTCCACTCAGCTACAGCACCAACTTCCACTGCACACTCCGTGGTTTCAAGCTTCACCCCCCCATAAACAGATATTATAATACTTAAACTATTTTGCATGGTTGTGGGGGACAGGAGAGGCTTAGCACATACTAGGCAAATAATAAGGTTTTAGTTCTTGATCATGATGAACTGTAATAAAGGGAAATTTAAAAAATGATCAGGTATGACATAATTATTTTTAAAGAGAGAGAGAGAATTTTAATATTTTTTTTTTTAGTTTTTTGGGGACACAACATCTTTGTTTGTATGTGGTGCTGAGGATCGAACCCAGGCCGCACGCATGCCAGGCCAGCGCGCTACCGCTTGAGCCACATCCCCAGCCCCAGATGACATAATTTTTAAGGAGTTCTTTTTTTTTTTTTTTAATTTCTCCTGAGTCTTCTCTTTGAATCCCGGCCCCTACAGTCATTCTACTCTCTGCTTCTATGAGCTTGACATTTTTAGACTTCATGTACGATCATGAGGTACTTGCCCTTCTCTGCCTAGCGTATTTTCTTCAATATGGTGGTCTCCAGGTTCACCCTTGTTATCTCAAATGACAGGATTTTATTCTTTTTTAAGGCTGAATAGTATTCCACTGTGTATTTATCACAGTTTCTTTATTCATTAATCTGTTGATGGACACTGTGTTGTTTTCTCATCTCCATTATGGATAGTCCTGCAATGAACTGGAGAGTACAGATTGTCTTCCACATAGGGATTTCAAATCCGCATGGAGTTTAAACTTTATCTCTTTGACCCTCCACCACCACTGCTCCGCTAAGCAGGCAGTAGATAAGAGCTTTGGTGACTATGATTTCTGTTTTTTCTGATGAAGCAATGGAGAATTCAGAGATTAAAAGTTTTGCCCACGTTTACAAATTGAGGCTAAAAAATAGACTGAAAATTTACCTTTTTTCCTGACTCTTGCTGACAGATCTATTAGTTTCCTCTTGCTCCTGTAACAAATTATGACAAAAGTAATGACTTATAATAACACATATTTATTTTCTTACCATTTTGAAGATCAAAAAATGGTAAGGCCCAAATGGCATCTCCCCGAGGCGACAATGCAACAGTCGGCAGGGCTGTATTCCTTCTGGGGTCTTTTGGGCAGGACATTTCCCCTCATTTTCTCATTTTCCAGAGGCCACTCACATTCTTCAGCATGTGGTTCTTCTTCATCTTAAAAGCCAACAGCATAGCATCTTCAAATCATGTTCAGACTCCAGAATTCTCTTCTGTCTCTCCCTTTTACTTTAAAGGGCCCTTGTAGTTACGTGGGATCTGTATGGATGATTCAAAATAATGTCGTTAAGGTCTGTCAAAAGCAACCTTAATTTTACCACCTTCATCTGCAACCTTAATTGTCCTATAAAATATTCCTTGGTTCTGGAGACTAAGACATGGATGACCTCAGAGTGGTCATAATTCTGTCTCCCACAACGATGAAGGAATTCATTTTGAAAAGTAAGAAATTGACACAAAGGGAGAAAAATACAAGGATCAATAATGAAAAAGGATTTGCTATATGTCTTTGTAAATATATATTAATTTTGACTATAAAATAAACACAAAATAATAGCAATACAAGAGAAGACGATGGAATAAAAATACTAATATATAATATAGAAGATAGAGATTATCAGAATTAAATTCCAGTATTCTTATACCAGAAGAATGTAGAGATGTTAATTTACTTTAAATTTTGTTAATTGAAATATACATGTTACTCTTGTAACATTAAAAAATAGAAAAAAAATTATGTGACTTGTTTCAGTAGTCAAGCGGGAAAAACCCATCCATTGCAAAAGGAAAAAAATAGAAAAAAAATGGATAAAGAATACTAGAAAGAAAACAGAAAATAAGTTGGTAGAAACATATAATGTGCTTATATACATGTAATTTGTTTCAATTTGCTCAATTAACAAAACAAAATTCTTAGATGAAGCACCATATTGTTTATATGAGACACAAATCTGAAACAACCATACAGAAAGATTGACCATAAAAGCTAGAAAAAGCTATGCCAAACAAAAACCAATGAAGCAATAGATTATCAGGTGAATTTGCATCTTGGATAGGGGTGACCAGAAATTTTAAATTTTGATCAACGTAAACACCAGGAACAATTTAATATAAGTATGCCCAGTATAATATTTCCAATATACTTACACTGAATGATCATTGCTTTTTTTTTTAAAGTTCAAATTTAATTCATGTCCCATATTTTTATTTGCACCATTTGGCAAATTTAGGCTGTAGCGCCTAGTGCCCAGATTCTAAGAATCATTTCTCTAGAAATTTGGGTAATTTGCATCAGAATGGGAAATAATACAAATCAACATGTTCCTCCTACATTACCCATTTCCTCCAGGGAGAGTGCAGTTTACTCTCAAGATAATTATCAAATGCTTGACAGCCTTTGTAAACCTACCTGGACCCCAGAGGCCAAGGTCTACTTATATCAGCACCCCTACAGCTCTTCCTCCAACCATGTGTCCTGAGATCACCATGGCCATGGCTTTGCAAAAACAGAGAGAGGTACAGAAAGCACCGAAGTTCCTGACTGGAGTTACACCCAGGACCCTTAGCGACTTGATTTAATTTAGACCTTAAAAGTGCCTAGAGATTGTTCTAGTCCCATTCTACTACATTTACCCATCAGGAGTGGTGATTTTGTGTCTTATCCAGACACACAGTCGTCCACAAAAGGCCCCAGCCCCAGGCCCAGCCTTTTCTACCACTATCTAGGGCAGAATTCTCTTCTCTCAAACTTCTATTCTCCTTGAAACCCATTCCCACAGAGAGCCCTAGGAATCAAAGAAGACAAAGCCCTTATGGACTATTAATATCTGGAAGACAAAATAAGTCTTCAAGTTGAGCAGGCCAAGGATCTCTTTTTTTTTAATATATTGATATACCTGTTGTATGTGTATGAACCACATTCCAAGGACACGTGCATTTTTATTTATTTCTTTATTTTTATGTGGTGCTAAGAATTGAACCTGATGCCTCACTCATGCTAGGCAAGGGCTCTACCACTGAGTCCATTTGTGTACCATGAAATGAAATGCATTCTGCTCTCATGTATAACTAATTAAAACAAATGTTTTAAAAAAAATAATAAAGAAGGACATGTGCATTTTTCTCAGGGAACACTTTTCATCTTGAGGCTAAAGGATGCCCCTTACCCACCCAGTGCTAAAGCCACCTAGTAGGTCTGATTTCCCAGGAGCAGAGTTTTGCTCTAAGGGGCCTTTTGCAAATGTCTTTTCTTCTTGGTCCCCCAGGTCCTTAGCAAGCTGAGGGCAGCAGTGCCTCCTGTTCTGCTGTGCCTGATACTTGGCTTCTACGCCATGTCCATGACACGGACAATGAGTGGTGGCTGGTGTGGCCACCCCTTATCGTCATCAGATGAGACAGAGAGTCTCAAAGGGAGAAAATCCCAGGCAGCCGCTGTCTGATTGTGGTTGGCTCTCATGAACTCATTAGTGTTGCTCAATTTACGATGAGCCAGCAAAGCCAGCAGCATTAGGAATGAAATCTGGGCTTTGTTTCCCACCATCTGCGGCCCTAGGATAGGTCACAGTGTTACAGTTTGAACATAAAATTTCCCCCTGCCAAAGGTTCTCGTGTTGAAAGCTTGGTCCTCAATGAAGCAAGGTTCAGAGGTAAGAATTTTTAGAAAATGAATGGATCGTGAGAGCTTTAACCTCATCAGTGGCTTAATCCATTGATGATCTCATAATTTGAAATGACTATTGGGAGGTGATGGTAACTACAGTAAGTGAGACCTAATTGAAGGGAGGGATTCCCCGGGGGGCATGACCTTGGGGAGTATATCTTGTCCCTGGACCCTTTCTCTCTTTGCTTCCTGGCCACAGTGAGGTAAGTAGCTATGCTCTGCCACATCCTTCTTCCATGAAATTCTGCCTCACATCAAGCCCAGAAACAATGGAACTGGCTGACCATGGACTGAAGCCTCTGCAACTGTGAACCAAAATCAATCTTTTCCCCTTTAAGTTGGCTTTCTCAAGTATTTTGTCACAGTGATGAAAACCTCGCTAACACACTCAGTGACTCACTCTGAGAAATACTTGATTTCTTTGAAAAATTGAATGTTAACATCTGCCAATTTCTGGGAGAAATAGAAGGCTTTGTTCATGACAATAAAACACACAATACATTTTTCATATTGATGAGACATTACACTGACAAAGTCAGGAACACGATCACTAATACATTAAGCTGTATGAAAGAGGTAGAGTTGATCTGATGCTGCTTAGTACTCCAGGACAGAAGTCATTGTCTCCATTGCCTGGAAGAGGAAACAGACACAAAGAAAGGAATAAATATAGGTCGCTGAGCAGCAGGACCTAGGCCAGCCTTGTCCTTTATGGCACTGCAGGTTGGTGTAGAGCTGTGCAGAATGGTCAGAAATTATACCATGGTTATAGGCAGGACTATGCTAGGGCAGGTCACCTTGTACTTCCTGGATATGTGTGTTCAGGCACAGTCATGTGCTGTACAGCAACAAATCACTCAATGACAGACTGCAGATATGACAGTGGTCACATATGATTATAATTGAGCTGAAATATTCCTATTGTCTCGTGATGTCAAAGCCACGGTGGCATCATAGCACATATATTTATGATATTGCCAGTGCGAATGATATAATAATGATATAAATGTGTAGCCCAAACAATCATATATGGTATATGATACTTGATAATGATGATAAACAACTGTTACTAGTTCAAGTCGTTTACATATTAGGCTTTTATCATTATTGCAGAGTGTATTCCTTCTACTTATAAAGACAACTTTGCAGTAAAACAGGATGATATATTATGCCACACACAGCAGCAGCCTCATGCATCCCATTTTAAACCACATCTCTTGATTGCATCAAGAAGCAACTTGGAGTGCTTGATGTAGACCATCTAAGTTTTGAAGAAATGCACAAATTTCCCTAATACTACCTTTCTCATCACATATTCCATTATTAAACATCCCACGAGTGCATTATGGAATAATATTTAAGAGAGTGAAGCACAGAGAGGTCAGAGCTATAACAAAAAGCTGGACATGCTATGCATTTTCACACCACTGACTCCCTGCCTACAATCTTTCCTCTCCTTCTCCCTCCCCAGAGTCACCTGTGTCCTCTTCTCTATGGTTTTCACAATTTCCCCACCTAAGGTTGCTTTTATTATAGCACTAAACATACTTCTTTATCACTCTCCTGTCTTCCCAATTAGGCTATCAGCCTCTGAGGATAGGCCCTATATCACAATGACCTGAAGTGTAGCATACTAACTCCATGAGCCATCCAAAGTGCTTCAGAGGTCAATTGCGTGTTCCACTGAGGTTACCCAAAGGTATCTTGAAGATTCAAAGATAAGAGAAGAAGTACAGAAGAACTAGTAAAGTGCATTAGCCTGTCACAGTACTTCACTTGTAAAGATGCTTGGAGAAACTGATGGCAAAGGTCTCTAACATTTGCTTCCTTAATAGTCACAAATGCTAATTTTGTGCCAATTATTTCATATACCAAAATTTTAGTTGAAAATTCCTGTGCATAGTCTATGCACTATTTAATCTTCCTTTTTTTATGCAAAAGGCTAATTTAAACTGGTTCCTCTCACTTTCTGCTGCCATCATCCTCTAACAGTGGATGTCTCAGAGGAGACTGGGCAAACCTGAGTTTCTAGCTCACCCCAAGGCACCATGTTAGGACACTCAAGGTGTCGCGCACAGATAAAAGGACACTGGGTCAGCCCTGGCCGGTGACTCAGGTGTAGACACACTCAGCTTTGCTAAGAAACCTCAGCCAGAAGCTAGAGCAGTGAGAGTGGCATCTTGGTCTCACTGTGGGGCGTGTGCTTCCCCTGGGGAAAGACCAGCTACCAGAGGAGTGAACAGTGCAGGGTGATCTGGAGGCAGTGTCTCCCTTCACTCACAAACCAAGTTGAGGATTCCAAAAGGAACTCTCTGGACCTTCTGGTCTGTACCGTCCCCTAACACAGAAGAGCACATGTTGCCCCCATCTTGGTTTTTGTGGAAACACCATGATGATGTGATGCTTCAGTGGAGGAAATTGCCCTTTGTGATGGGGTTTCCTCCCATGTGAAATGTGGATGGCCTCTCCATTTTCATAATAATAAAACTGCGAAGCTTTATTTAAGAGCTCTCAGTGTATGCCAGGAAATTTTCTCATTTAAACTTACTGGCAACCCTATGGATTATTTACTTCTATTACCCCCCACCCACCCGTAGATGGAAAAACTCAAGGCTACAAAGAAAACGGAGGGACTTGCCTAAGGTCACACAACTGGCAAGGGATAGCAGTCTAGTGTGCTTGGGAAGCAAACTACAGCTTATCCAAGGCCACACTGGCCAAAGTAAGAGACTTTACAGCTCCTAATAATCCTGGGTAAGAGTGCTGTCCAACCTCCCCCCACTCCTTCCTGGCCATGTAGCCTAATTTAATTTACTTCCAGAGAGTCAATAAATGTATTATTTTAAAGGAAAATGAAAACATTCCAGAAGAACATTTGAGTATAATTTCAAGCTCAAAAGAACACAAAGATCACTTTACAAAGAAGTTCTATAATGAATAAACTCTTCGTGGGGGGTGGGGAGAAGCAGGAAAAATAAAGCTGGATTTCCTTGGGATCAATTCAACTCTTTAATTCTGACTCTCGGTTACTAACAAAACATTCTCCTATGCAGGGACCCTTCACCCCACACCATTTTATCAAACAGGAAATTATGGGGGAGCCTTTACCCAAAATCGATGCATTCTTTCTTTTAAATGAATCATCAGCTCGGACTATTGTTCTTTCAGAGAAATTTTTAGGGAAGAAAGAAAACCAAATTGTCCAAAATTCAAAAAGATTTGATGTTGGATATATGTTGTCTTCTTGGCTGTCTATAAAGAGCTTTATCAGAATCAAAGAAAAGGATACATTGTTTTAAAAAGAAAGAAAGATGAAAGAGAACCAAAAGAAAAAAGATGTGGTATTACCAGAGGATTGGAGCCAAGGGATTGGAGAGACCTTGGTCAAAGGATGCAAAACTTCAGGTGGGCGAAAGGAATACATGCAAGAGGTCTATTGTGTAATATAATGATGCAAGTAAGGGCAGAAAGGTGTGACCCATCATGAGGGTCACAGCCACACTCCTACCACAGACAGACCAACAAGAGGAAAACACGAGAAAGTC
This sequence comes from Marmota monax, assembly GCF_021218885.2. NCBI lineage: Eukaryota > Metazoa > Chordata > Mammalia > Rodentia > Sciuridae > Marmota > Marmota monax. The sequence continues at coordinate 3,237,842 of NW_026695198.1, read as the reverse complement.
ACATAATCGAATTTACATGACTTGGGAGACTTCAGAAAGTAGACCCAAGACCCAAGGAGAGCTCTTTTTGCATATACTTTCAAAGAAACCCGGACAGCTGTGTAGAAGTGCAGTTGAACCAGTTGAACAAAGGTGTAAGCTAATGAAACACACTGATTGAACACCCAGGAAGGCCTGTCGGCACAGTTCTTATTGGCCTGTCTGTGCAGCATTCCTCCTTCCCAGTGTGAGGCAGAAAACTTCTGGAATGAGGGCTCTTTCAGAGGGAAAGAGGGACCTTTCTAGATTTTAAGGCTGTCTTTGGAGAACAGGGTTCTAGTGTCTATGGCCTGTCTTCAGAAAGAGGAATTCTGGTTGCTATGACTCACTGCCAGGGAAAAATTGGAGCTGGAGACAAGGGACAGGAGAAAGTCAGAGAGACCTTGCTTCTGACCCCTTCCAATGACTTCAGCTCAATGTACTCAGCATGCCAAGGTGCCATGTTTTAGTGTACTGAGTTCTTAGCCCTGACAGTGACTATAGTTAATAATAATGTATTACATGCTTGAATATTGCTGAGTCCATTTGAGGTGTTCTCACCACACACGCATCAGGAAAAAAAAATGCAAGGTAATGTTTATATTAATTTCTTCAATTTAGCCATTCTACAGCATATACATGTTTCAAAACATGTTGTATGGCATAAATAAAAGTGATTTTTATTTTCCATTTAAAAATTAAATCATCTTTAATGAAGAATCTTACAGAAAATCGTATTACAAAAACATTTTGATAAATAGGGAAAACATCAAGTGAGGATAGCCGTTGACATTCTCTGATGTTCGGCAGTCCTGGTCACCTCCTCCAAGGCCATGGCTTCCCTTGTCTCCCATGGTTCTTGTAAACTGGGGACCCTCTGGCCTTCCTTCCCTGGCAGCCTCCATTTCTATGTTCACCCTGGGAGCTCCAACCCAGGTAGCAGCTTCGTTTACCAGCTACACACTGATGAGACCCAAGTTTATCTTCCCAGCCCAGACCTCTCAAGTTCGAATCTTTGTTCCCCAAGTCTTTCCTCGTGGGTGCTACTCACACACTAAATAAAGCCTAAAGTTTTGCTGCTGCCTACTCACCCTTGTAAAGGACTCTCCCTTGTTCTCCATTTAATGGCCAGACCCCTGGACAAGACTGGAATGGCCTTGCTGCTCTGCACCATGTTCACCAAGTCCCACGGGCTGCCTTTCAGCCCCGAGAAGCCATCACCCGTCATGATCACCCTGTATACAGCCTCACACTCTCTCACTCCACGTGTTGCACTGCTCTCTTTGCTGCCCTGACCAACTTTTTTGTTTTCCACTTCACCTAAAACACACCTATTATTCCTATAAGTTTCAGTAGATACACCAGACCCCCAGAAAGGACCCAGTGCAGTTCCTCTGTGGGCCAGCACTTGTGGTACGTGCCTGACACTGCATTCAGAAGGCCATTCGTGTGCCATGCACCTGCTGGGCTGTGTCCCCTGGAGCAGCGTCCTCTTCACTGTTGATTGAGTCACAGTGCTTGGCTCATAACAGCAAGTCACACATACAGGTCGTCTGAGTGAATGAGCAAAAGGTCATGATCACAGCCTGAAGAAAGGAGTGAGATTGTCTCCTAGTCAGCTCGCAGTGTCTTCCTGAGAATGCACTTAGTATTGAGCACCATAGGAAGTATTCTACAACCTCATATCTGATGTTGGATTATTTGCATCCCTAAAAGTTTTCTTTGGAGAGCACAAAAAACTCAAACTCATTACATAAATATTGTATTGTTCCCCATTCATGGGACCCTAGTTATTTCCCATGAAGGTGTTTTTTATAAAAGAGTGAGTCTGGACTCTCTGACATCCTATCTCTCCACGTGGTGGCTCCCTCTTGCACTCCCTCCTGCCATGGCAGCTATCCACTGTGTGACACACCCAAGTGGACCCTCACCAGAACAGAACAGATATCAGTGTTATGCTTTCAGACTCCCAAAACTTTGAGCTAAATATACATCTTTTCTTTAGAAATTACCCAGCCTTGGATATTTTGTCATAGCAACAGAAAATAGAATAATACAGAAACTATCTTCATACTAATCATTTGGAAGTCTGATTGTCTTACATATACACTGTTGATTTGATTCAATCCCAACACAATCGCTTTCAGGGTGCTAAATTTGTAGGTAGAAAAGAGAGACAAGGGAAAGTGATAAAATGAGAATAGGCAAAATAATTTCTTTAGTCTCATTAATACCCAAATCCCTACCTCTTTTCTTGCATATTTAAAAGATTAAAATTCAACAGTAGATAGTTGAAAGTATCTTCAAGAGCTATAAGGAAGTCAGACCCCAGTTGGGTTCCTCTCATCTCAACCTGGTACAGGGTTAGACTTTGCTGCCACACAAGGTGTGCTCAGGGGTGGGTATAGAAGAGGCAAGCAGCAGCAGGAAATTAGGGTTTCTTTGGTTTGGTTTGATTTTGCTTTTGTTTGGACTTTGGTTTTTTAATATATGTTTTTAAATTTTTAACTGAAACATAATTGTACATGTCTATGGGGCAGAGTCTAACATTTCAATTCATGTATACAATATGTACTGATCAGATTAGGGTAATTGTCATATTCATTATCTCAAACGTTTATCATTTCTTTGTCTTGGGAGCATTTGAGATCCTATTAGCTATTTTGAAATATTCCATCAATTGTCATCAACCTTTCTGTGCTATAGAACATTAGAAGCTATTTCTCTTACCCAGTGCACCCCCTGTGCCCATTATAAAGCCTCTCTCTTTCCAGCCTCTGATGACCACTGTTATGGTTTAGATGTGATGTCCCCCAAAAGCTTATGTGTGAGACAATGCAAGAAGGTTTGGAGGAGAAATGATTGGGTTATGGTCTTAACCTAATCGGTGAATTAATCCCTGGTGGGATTAACTAGGTGGTAACTGGAAGCAGGTGGGGTGTGACTGGAGGAGGCAGGAATTGGGGACATGGCTATGGGGTGTATATTTTGTATCTGGAGAGTGGAGTCTCTCTCTTCTTTCTGACCATCATCTGAGATGCTTCCCTCTGCCACACTCTTCCACCATGATGTCCGGCCTCACCTCAAACTCCAAGGAATGGAGGCTGCTGTCTATGGATTGAGACCTCTGAAACCATGAGCCCTCAAATAAACTTTTCCTCCCCTACAATTGTTCTGGTCACATCCTTTTAGTCATAGCAGCAAAAAAGACTGACTAAGACAACCTCTAAGAGATCAACATTCATAAGGGCTCTTGATCCAGGTTTTAGACCATAAATGGAGGCCAGTCAGCGCCCACACCAACCTTGAGCAGCCAATTAAGTTCACACCCCAACTCACTCTTTTGTCAGGTTCTCGTACCCCCCCCCCCCGTGGCCACACTATTCAAGCATCCTCATCACCAGAGGACCAGGCATCAGAGACACCCAGGGACAGCTCCTATGTCTAGAGTCCTGACATGATTCGACCTGACCAGCCTCCACCTTCTGGCCTCCCCTCCCTGCTCCTTCTCACAGAAGCCACACAATAAAAGAACTTGTCCAGAGGTCCCGTCTTCTTATGCATCCTGACCACCCGAGGCCTCGGGACCCTGTTCTCCTGGGCCTGTGAGAACAACAGACTAGAAAACTCCTTCTGGGGTCTCTCTGGTGATCTGTCTGGTCTCACCCTTCCTCATCTGAGGTAATGGTCAAAACAGGCACAGCCCAAAACATCAGAGTGTCACACTGCTGTCACTGTCACTGACATCAATAGCTTATCTCCTTATTAGTGCCCTCAGCCTCTGACAACAGGCCTGAGCTGCGAAAGGTGAATTTGCCCCTAGGGCATTAGCCAAGCCCCCTTCTAGATTAAAAATGCAATGTCCCTGGCTCCCTCTGCTCTGATAGGAAGGTTGCTGTCCACCCTACTCCACAGATAGACAGAGGTCTCTCCTTCCATCATGTTAAATGGTTGTTTAAGTCCGAGGTCATAATATTGTCTGTGTCAAATGCCAGAGGTCTTTCTCCCTGAGGCAAACTCCCAGGAGCAGCCAAAGGGGTACTGGCCACACAGTCAGTAACCTGAGCTTCCACCAGGATCCCTCCACAAGAGCCAGGTCACCCCACGGCCCCATGATTCCATTTGCTTATACCTACCATGGAAACAGTCATGTCAGTAAGTCACATGGGGCTATAATGAGTGGGCAGGAAGGCTATTCAGCCCTCTAGCTATACCACTGACTTGAGCTAACTGGGATCAGGGCTTTTCCATAATGGCCTAGGAATCCCACCCTTCCTGGGATGGCCATTTGTAACCTTAGCTATTTATTGCCTCTGTCCTGGAGAAGGAAAATGCCCCTTCACTGGCTCATGGATGTGGCACCGTTAGCGACTTGCACAGTCAGAAAGATAGTCCCAGATGACCTCATGGCTGCTTCCTGGTCAGGTAAAACACAAGCAGCTAAACTAGAAATTGAATTCACCCTCAATTTACCCGGAAATCGCCCTTCTGTGTCTTGCTTTATATGTTCCTTTAATGTAAAAATACACTGCAATATTTTGCCGCCCGGAGTCAAGGATTTCTATAATTTAATGTGACTGTGAAATTCCCTTAAGGAAAAATAATAATGGAAAGCTTTGGGTGGGAAAGTTACGTGGTAGGAGGATGATTTTTTTTTTCTACTTATGTAGTCAGGTTTACTCCTGAAAAACTAAATGTATACCCAGAAATATAAATCTCCTTAGATGTGTTTTTTCTTTTGAAAAACAAAATCATTGAATTAAGTGATTGGGTTTAGCTACTTGTGAGAATCTTGCTTTGTGGATGTCATTACCCAAGGCAAGAAGAGCTGTCCCCCAGATCTGCTCAGCAGGGATTCTGTGCTTTGGCTATAATGAGGATCCTTCTAACTTGAAGTTAAGAAACAAATCTCCCCATAAATAAAAATAATTTTCAACACAGAAACTATTCCTCCAGAATTGATCAGTGCTTTTTTCAAATTCTTTCTATTCTTGTACAATGTGGTTACTCACAAAGAATTTATAGAATCACAAATAATTGATGAATCAATGAAAAATATATCAGGTCTCGATTTAGTAAGAAAATGATTTCTGTGTTTAATACATTTTCATTTGTTTGGAAGATAATGACAGTATTGAAATTTACCAGAGCCTCTCTCCTGGCAAATGTGCTAAGAAATGGGTATCCCTATGTCTTGAGGTGAGACCCTCTGGTCACTTGGGCTCTATTTCTGGTTAGTGATCCAAGGACCCTGTCCAGTCCTCTAAGGTCTTGCTTTATAGGTGGCACAATAAGGATCCACACCTACCAGGAAGAGAACAGCTCTTCCATATGGGTCACTGGGCTCTGCAATTCTATGTTCACTCTTGATACAAGACCAAAAGTTGAACGAATTATTGAATTTACACTTTCTTTCCTTCTCCACCCCCCACCTCATTGGTAATTCAGGAAAGTCATAAGTCTCTCATATGGGTGTATAATATATTCCTACCTCCAAATGATTTTGGAAAATTAGATTAAATTAAAGGAACTCTATTGTGATTGGTTTAGAGATAGTTAGAAATAAGTTGAATATTTCCCAGAAACTGAGGGAAATATCTTTCTAATACTTTCAACGTGCTCTTTTAAAAAAAGTATCCTCATAGAAACTAATTCAGTTGTGTCAAGAACTCAGGCTCACAGAATTTAGGTAAGACTTTGGTAAATGAGACTAGTTTATTATTATTGATTTAATTCAAAAGATGTCTTCTGCCCAAAGTACAATACAAGTCTATGATTCTATTCTACTTGAATACGTCCTTCCTAAATCTATACAGGTATACTGATCAAATAGGTTAGCATTATTTCTATTAAATATTTATGATTATGAAAAATATTTGGGCTAAACCAAACCAAAACATTATTTAGACAAACTTTATTTTAGCTATAACTATATTTTATATGTTTTGTAGTATGTGAGCTTAAAGATGGTCTCTAAGATCCTCAGGTAATTTAAAACTGGGACTAATACTAAATTAAGTTTAATGAATACTCATTAGACATTGAGATCTAATGAATGCTGGAACATCAATTATTAAGCATAATTTTAAGTTTGCATACTTTCCACCTCTAATACAGCTCTATATATTTTTGTATTTGTTGATGAATGTGTTTGTTTTTGTTTCTTTGAGAAGTTGTGCTACAAGGGATGTGTATGGTCATAGAAAGTTGTGAGGTGTGTATCCATGTTGAGGTGTGTATCCTTGTCTATTGCAAGATGCTGGTGCATAACAGACAGTTCCCAGTTACCTACCTCCCAGTTTTCTCTATGCAATAGAAGTTGCTTTGGTTAAAAGTTATAATCAATATTGATTATAACTCTCCTAATCAGAACTCTCCTAAAAGCAATAAAGACAGAGAGCAAAGGCCCTAGGCAAATATGCAGGATGTATTTTTGTTAAAAGGAAAATAGAGTAGTGTTGTCCTAAAATAAAATGATTGGTTGTTTTAGAGTAAGAAAGAGCAAAATGTGAGACAAAACCTGAAATAAATAGAAAATTATAGAAGGTTCTAAAAAAGGAAGTTTCATTTGAAGTGCTCAAAGCTGACAAGGTTTAAGGGACTTATTTGCAAGATTGTCAAAAAAGAGGACTTGTGTTTGCATTTTTCTTGAACTGTTGTTCTGCCCTCACTGAGAGACTATAAAAGTTTTCCTTAACCTTCTAATCTGTCTAGAAAGCAAAGGTGCTGCGCTTTACCAGAGTTCCTGTGCTTCACATTAACTTTACCATGTCCCTAATATTTAAGAGAGCCAAATAGTCTCACTTTTGCAAGTGCTAAGGTTCTTTACAGTCATGTTAGCCCCTAGATTTTCTTTAAAAATATTTTAGTGTCACTTTAGTTAAGTAGGTAACCTAGCACTGGTTTTCAGTAATCCACGATTACAACTTCGTCCAATGTTCAAATCTCCTGACAACGTTTGATATTTTGCCTTCCCTAAACGAATCTTAAATGCTATCTTTTGCACCTAAAGCTGTCTTTGAGGTTTCCTGGAGGCCTTTGGAAAATCACTAAAGATTTGTGCTTTCATCTTGTAAAAAGAAAGGGGCATGAGAGGTTAGGAAGGTGGGGGAGGAGATCAGGGGAGGTTGGATAATGGGTACCAAAATACAGCTAGACAGGAAGAATACGTTCCTGTGTTAAACTACTCACTGTAGCTCACAAGAATTTGTTAAATCTTTCATAAATAACTAGAAGAGTTTGAACCATCCCAATAGAAAGAAAAGATAAATATTTAAGTAGAAAGATATGTTAATTACTTGGATCTGGTAATTATACATTATATACTTTTATTGAATTACTATATCAGACTCCATAAATATGTGCAGTTATTACATGTCAATTTAAAAAAGAGAGATGTTAGAAATAATTTCATTTGATTTGTGAATATTGAGTTGTATGGGAGGTATTGTCAGATCATAAGAGATGCATCATCTTCCCTAGGCTAAATTTACATGAGCAAAATGATGTCAACCTAAGTATTTTACAAATTGTGCACTACCCCAGAGACTGGTCAGCCCCTGCTGCCCATGTGTTCCTTGGCATAGTCCTACTGCTGTGTTGCCTGTTATCATCCAACAGGATAGTCCTATCAATTATAATTTCAGTTATTTTTAAATGGTCAACATGGTCATAACTATATGTATAATTTGAATCTAGCATTGTCTTTTTCAGTGATTTTCAATTGGGGCTTCACCTCATTTTATATGACGTTTATTAATGTATGGACATTCAGGACCCACTCTAGCCTTCCTAAGTCACTTTGGTGGATGCACTTCATATATTCTTGATATATTTTAATGGTAATTTTGCTATATTCATTGTATATTTTCTCAGGATTATTACAAGCTATATCTAAAAATAATCACACTATTAGGAGCATGTTTATCCATTTTAATAAATTACATATAATAGTCATTCTCCTTTGCAAATAAGATTAATCATGTTTATAGATATTTGTCTAGGATTTTTTTTGATTGACTTTATTATCTTGTTTTGCATGCCATAGTAACAACCAAATTTCCCTGGTTTGTTGCAGTATTCTTGCTATGAACTCTCATTGGAGACCTCATTTCTGAAAATTTTTGGTAATAAGTTAACTTAAAGTTGTCAATCTTTTGTCATATACAGATGCTTTTTTGTTTTCCTCTGGCATTTATCTGCTAAAGGTGAAAGTACTTCATTCTCAACCAAGGGCTGTCTTCAAAACCCATGGAAAGGACGGTGCCAGGTACCTTGGCTATGGGGTTCCATTGGCATTGCCCGGGGGTTTCCAGAACTCTGTCAAGTAGACGGAGTCATGAAGAACCCAGCAGATGTGTTCATGAGAATGCTAACCCAAGTCCATGTATATGTGATGTTAAAGTACATTCTACAGTCATATATGACTAAAAAGAACAAATTAAAAAAAAATACCGTACATCTTTATTTGTCATAGTTTAACAAATAATTATTTAAGTTTTTATTGTATGTTAGAAAACATTTCTTTGCCTTTGTTTATTAATGCTGAATTGTTATTGGGTCTTGCTGGTGATGTTCCTGTAATCCTGTTGAACAACCTGTGGGAGGTGGTGGGAAAGAGATCTATGAATGTAAAGGTTGTATCAAAAGGAAGAGCAGGGGTCTGAGCCCTGGGGACCATCTGTCCAGTGGGTTCTAGGAGGTGGGTGAAGGAGACCTGTTACTATGCATGCAGCTCTGTCCCTTGAGTTCCTCCAGCTCTGAAGCTGGGCTGTGGGTGCTCTCATGATGCTAAGCACAGGTGTGGCCGTCTCTTGTGTAAGGGTGGGCATGAACTGGACATTTAACCCAACTTCCCTGGTGGCCCAAACAATGCTATTGTTCTTCCTCCAAATGGAAAGAGAATATTCTTAATATGTGTGTATTCTTTTGTTATTAAAATATTTCTGACAAAAAAAATGCTGACTCAAGAGCTAGCAGACCAAAAATCAAATGTGTAGGGCTGAAGGAATTGACAAGAGATGATTGTGGGTTTTGTTTGAAACGTTGTTAATGTTTTAAAGATCTATTTTCTAGATACAAAAGGAAAGTCCTCTTGCTTTCTTCTTAAGTTATTTATAACAATGTAGTAAACTCGGTTTACAATCTACTAGGTTGAAATGAAACATTTGAAAGTGGTATTCTCCCTGCCTGAGCCCTTGAGAATCCCAAACTCTTATTAAGTATTCTCACTTGTCATGGCAATACGATTGTGTATCTAAGTCCAACTGTCTATCTTTCCTCGTGACAGAACATAGCTAGAAACCTTGGTGACATGACGAAGGCTGCGCATGAAGTGTTATCATTGGGAATGATGGCCATTTAATCAGATATGATCACACACTTTTAAGGTACTCAACTGACTTTGTAGAGCCAAATTATTCCTGTAAAACTGGTTTGCTATCTGATCCATAGGTTCCCACCCTCCAGGTAAGTAAAGAAGATCACTTCCTGGTAAGCCTAAGAAACTTAGGATATGTTGGGAATTTCTAGAAGAGAAGAATTTGTCCAAATTTTCTATGTATTGCATTTAAAATCTGGTGGCTTGTTCTTGCTCTGTGTCCTAGCCTTAGGAGGCTTTAGAAATTGAATGTGAGATCCTGTATGACAACTTGTAGCACAGAAGACTTAAGACTATAACGTAGTACTTATCTACTAAACTAACATTCGGCTGCATATATGGAAAGAGCGGGTGAAGTGCAGTGTGACCTGCTTTATTGTGTGATCAAAAATGCCACAGTCTGACTGGGCACAAAATCACGAGCCACTCAAGCAGGAACAAACTTTATTTCCCAAACTCCCACGAATATGCCACGCACACAGCCTTCTCCCGGGACACACTACACCAACAGGAAATCCCTCCTCCGGAATTCCCTCCTACCGCACTTCCCCAACCAATGGGAACTCTCCAGGAGTCCCACTACAGCTCCAAAGTAGCAGGCCTAGGCAGACAGCAGGGGTCTAATCTCCAATTGAATGCACATCTTAACATAGTCATTATCATCTCAATGGCTTGCTGGGGTCACCTTTCAACCAAAAATGCCATGTGTCATTCCTACTATGGCTATGGCTCTCAGCATCTCCCCCCTTCTGTTTAATTAAGCAACAAGCAATGTGGCTTACGGACCCTTGCCTGTTAGGTTGTCCAATACAACATATGGTCCTTACCCGTCATTGGATGAGCTGACCTCTAGGCGTCAGCCTCCTGTCTTAGGTTGGAACCACTGCAATTGGATCATACCCCTTACTGACTACCAGTCCAGCATACAGCCATACTTGTGGATAGGCCTATGCACCAGTGGGGGGCGGGGGTGAAGTTCTTTGCCTCACCTGTGTTGGCCCCCAAATTTGGCCTTGGTGCCAGTGGGGGGGGGTGAGTTTCTTTGCCTCACCTCTGTTGGCCCCCAAATTTTAGACCATCACTAGCAGAAGGGAGGAGGATACAGAAATGCCACGACACCAAGCCAATTGACGGCTCCTTTGGAAAAATTGTATCACCGGTGACACCATCAGCAAAGATACACCAGCTCTACCACAATTCGCTGCACCAGCAGATAGTTCACAATGCATACAAGTAATACATAGTCCAGGCAAGTTCTGCAAGCAGTTCAAAGCAGAGGAATCCGTCAATATGTCCATTTCCTCCCAAAGTAAATCAACTCCTTGATTGAGCATTACTTGTTGAGTTATTATTCATTGATGCATCAGTTTATACAGTTTACTGTGACAGCTATCATAGAAGCTGTAGTTTGGTTTTATCTTTGTCTTCACCGGCACTGGGATGAAGATAGGAATTCTGGCAATTACGCTAAAAAAATAAATTATGTAACATTCCAACAGGCACTAAGAAAACAATTTTCTGAACAATTTACATTATCCTGAACAGAATTATTAAATGTAATGAAAAGGAAAGGTGAAAGTAAACAAACAGATCTCTTAACCTCCTTATTTGTACACATATTAAAACAATCCTCAACAGCTGTTTACCCAATTTAAATTAAACCATTAAAATCACGTGAATAAAAAAAAAATTCGGATCCATTTTTTCATGAGCGCTCCTCATATATGATATATGGACATACGCACACACAGACATACAACACAAAACACAAGTGTGCACACATAACGTACTACACATAAGACAATAGTAAAGGCCTTGTAGCTTTACACAGGTGCACAAAAACAATCTTTCCAGGGGTCAGAGATATAGCCTGGAGACAGAACACTTGCCTAACACATGCAAGGCTGTCCACAGCACCAGGGAACAGTATCTGGTAAAGAATTAATTGACTTTCTTCCCACTGTGAAAAGACTTCTCAGTAAATTAGGTTGGATCTTGTCGCCTTACCCGAATCACCGGTTTCCTTTGATATCTGGCTGTATGTGTCCAAATTAATATGTTCACTTTCTCTCCTCTCCCAATTTGGTCCCACTAAGAACTCAAATCCGAATATCAGGTCCCTGTAGGAAATTTATGCTGCCTGTCAGCTGGCCCTTTCCCAGGATCTGAGAAGTCCCTATGAGCTGAGGCCTTTGGACTCTATCCAGACTCCCCAAATCTCTCTGAACACCACAGCAAACCCTGTGTTGTCAGATTCCTTTTGGACAAGTCACTGTTTGGGCCACCAGGGAAGTTGGGTTAAATGTCCAGTTCATGCCCACCCTTACACAAGAGACGGCCACACCTGTGCTTAGCATCATGAGAGCACCCACAGCCCAGCTTCGGAGCTGAAGGAACTCAAGGGACAGAGCTGCATGCATAGTAACAGGTCTCCTTCACCCACCTCCTAGAACCCACTGGACAGATGGTCCCCAGGGCTCAGACCCCTGCTCTTCCTTTTGATACAACCTTTACATTCATAGATCTCTTTCCCACCACCTCCCACAGGTTGTTCAACAGGATTACAGGAACATCACCAGCAAGACCCAAGGATAGTCTGGGGCCTGCTTTGTCCCACTTGGAAAGTATAACTGTGTCTGAGTGACTCAACAAGAAACACTGCTCGATTCCTTGGAAAGAGAGGAGAGAATGACAAATTGAATTTATGGTATCCTCAAAAACAATCATTCAAGAAATTTCCCCTATATGTTTGTGTTCTGAGAGAGAAATGGAAGTCCCAAAGGACCCCATTGTCTCTTATTTTCTGAGATAAGACCCAATCCAGACCTAATCAGTGCCCCCATGAGGCCCAGCTTCTCTTCTCCTTAATGCTCATGAATTTCTGGGCATCTCAACCTATTCCCAGACTTCCATTTTTCCCCCCTAAAACACAAGAAGTAAAATTGAGAATCAATAAATGGAATGGTTAAAAAAAAAAAAAAAAAGCTTCTTCATAGCAAAGGAAACAATCAAGAGGGTGAAGAGAGACTCTACAGAATGGGAGAAAATCTTTGCCACCTGCACCTCAGAGTATTAATCTCCAGAATATATAAAGAACTCAAAAAACTTAATACTGAAAAAGGAAATAACCCAATCAACAAATGGGCAAAGGAACTTCCACAGAAGAAAAAATGCAAATGGTCAACAAATGTATGAAAAATGTTCAACATCTCTAGCAATTAGAGAATTATAAATTAAAACTACACTGAAATTTCATATCACTCCAGTCAGAAAGGCAACAATCAAGAATACAAGTAACAATAAATATTGATGAGGATGTGGGAAAAAGATACACTCATTCATTGCTGGTGGGACTGCAAATTGGTGAAACCACTCTGGAAAGCAGTATGGAAATTCCTTAAAAAACTAGAAGTGATACCATCAATTGATCTGGTTATACCACTCTTTGGTATATATCTGAAGAAGTTAAAATCAGCATACTACAGTGACACAGCCACACTAATGTTCATAGCAGCCCAGTTCAAAAGAACTAAGCTATGAAACCAAAGTAGGTCCTTTCAACAGATGGATGAAAGAAAATGTGGTAAACATACACAATGGAATATTACTCAGCCATAAAGAAGAATGATTTTATGACTTTTGCTGGTAAATGGATGGATCTGGAGAATCTCATGCTAGGCAAAATAAGCCAATCCCAAAAACCCAAAGATTGAATGTTTTCTCGATAATATGCTGACATACAACAACAGGCAGGGCATTGCAGGGAGAATATTATAGTCTTTGTCTAATTCAGTGAAGGACTATAGTGGATTAGACAAAGAAGAGTGAAGGTAAGGGAGGGGGATAGAAATAGGAAAGACAGTGGAATGAACCTGACTCAACTTCCCTATGTATAATATGAATGCACCACACGAATCTGCACATTATGTACAACCACAAGACTGGGATCCTAATTAGAATAAGATATAACCCTTGTTTGTATAAATATGTCAAAATATACTCTATTGTCATATATGTCTAAAAAGAACAAATTTTTAAAATGTGAAGAACATAATATCATGATATTTTCCATCTATCACCTTTTCATGGTATAATAGGATTCCTTTACTGATATCTGATAAATATTTTTTTATCACTGGAGGGAGATGAGGCCATGCTGTATTATTGCCCATCCCACACATATACATGATGCTTAGAAGATCATTGTCCACGTATTATGTTTTGTCTGTTCTAATGATTGACAGATCATCTTTCTTGATGACCAGACCCCCAGGTTCTCTCGGTGGATCCAGGGTTTAGTGTCTTGTGACTGGAAAGTCAACTCCTGATTTTCAGTTTGATCTCAAACATAAAGTCCAGAGAGCCCCTAGTCCTGGGGAATACCTGAGCAACTTGAAAGGTAGCTTTCATGAACTGAGCATAAAATACACACACACACACACACACCAGATCTTAGAATTAAAAAAAAAAAAAAAGCTCGAGGGGGATGGAAAAATAAGTTCTTCATCATTTGTATTGGTTCCATATTGATGGGTTCATATTCTGTATATATTGGGATAACTAAAATATGTGGTTAAGATGAACTTCATCGATCCCTTCCTTTGAATGTCGCTACCATAAAATTGGATATAACACCCATTGCTCACATTCTGTTTCTATTGGACTGCATTGTGAGTCCACAGGCTTACTTAAAGAGAGTTCCAACAATGCAAAGTGAACTTACAGGGGTGTAGGGGTGTAGGGGGTGGGGGGCGGGGGGAGGCTGTTTCACAAAGGTCAAACATTCTAAAGCATCTGTTCTTTCACCTCTTGTCCCATGGAGACCCCAGAGCAGAAACTTATAAGCAGCAGAGCCCCTGAGCAGCAATTTCAAAAGCTGCCCCATGACAGGAATTCTCTACCCCAGGTAATCTGCCAGCGCCCCACCTGCTGACAGAGATGTCAGCTAAGTGTCAGGGACCTGGCAAGACCAGACGCCCTGCTGCCCGGGACACCAACCAGTGCATTCCCACCAGCTCACCAGGCCTGCTGCAAGTTGGCTCCAGAACCTTCCTCGGGGGCTTTTGCAGCCCAAACACCCCCAAGGCCTCTCTTCACACCTTAACCCTCACTCACACCGTCTCTTTCTTCCTTTCCCTGGAAGGGCTCTTAATTATAGAGCCGCTGGACACTCATTCAACTCTCCCTGGGGGGCTCCTGCTGTCAGTGTTTAATTGCGCCTGCATTCCAATGTAAATGACCCCAGCAGGCCCTGGCGGGCCTTCCCTAGAAAAGGATGGCAGGAAAGGCATTCATTCTGGAACCTCTGGGACCAGCAGAGGCTGCGTGAATCCAAACTGATCTATGGAGCAGTTATCTGAGCCGCTCCAAGACCAGGCACCCACCACCACCCAGTGCTGGCTGGCTCTGCCTGTCCTCCTTCCTGCCTCTGAAGAGCATCATGTTAAACTTTAGTTTACATTCCCATTTTGTACCTTAAAAATGGATCTCTGTGTTGTCCTGGGTTTTGGCTTCTGCTCAGGCCTGTTTTCTGGACAGATCATCCAAAGCTCCCCCATAAAGACCTTGGATTCCCGACTGCAGGGCAAACCCAAGCTAATCACCTGTGGGTGACCTCCCTGGAGCATGGAAAGCATGTGTTTTGCAAGGTAATGAAGGAAAACAAAGAATTAAGAAAGACCCAGCAAGTCGACTTTGTGCAATTCCACAGACAAATGCTACTTTAACTGCTGCATATCTTAGTGGGTTTGGTAACCGGCAATTAAACAATCTGTCAGACTTAGGACAAAGCTATCATTAATTCATGCTTGCTGCTGATGAAAGTGCACAGAGCATAAATATCAATCTTCAAATCACGGCGTAGAGCACAGAAGGGGCCTGAGGATCTCTGAGCGGTACAACTAGCCAGGAAGCTCTGGGGCCCATTTCTGAGAGAGAACAGCCAAGTCTTGCTTATTTTTCAGATGTGTTTTACTTCTTGTTTGGTGTTCTATTTCTGACACTCTTGCTTTCTTTAGAATTTTGAGGTTTTTAAAACGCTGGAAATTATCAACCCACTGAAATTTTTTCAGAAGTTCTATGGGACATAGTTCCCATATTAAAAACAAACAAAAAACAAAAGCAAAATATGAAACAAGGTACAGGTTATAAGGCACCCCAGCAAAGGCTTGGACCATCCTGAGGGTCTGAGCAGAGGACTGTGGGGAGCTTAGCTACAGAGAGGACAACTGGAATTGAGCAAATAAGTAAACAGCTTGAGTTTTTCACTGTAGAGGAAAATGCTTATAAATACAGAAGAGGAGATGACTATAATAAATCCATGGTGCTGGTTTGAAATGTGAAGTGTTGGTACAAACTTGTGGTTTCTGACATACATTGTTCTATATACATGGGAAAATGTAGAAAGAGGTATAGATGCAAATGTGTATATAAGCATAGATGTGTGTGTGTGTGTGTGTGTGTGTGTGTGTGTGTGTAAAGAGAGAGTAGAGAAAGGGAGAGAATGTATTTCCTAATGCTGTCCACAAAAGCATCTGGGAACAGAGGTGCCATAGGAACAAAGACCCCACCCTTATTTCAGATGTTGGCTCACAAATAAATTACTGCACTGCTAAAAGGAACCAGAGACCCTTAGAGAAATGGTTGGTTCAAAGCTCGGGCAGGGAAGCATAAGATGAGCCGGGAACATAATGGAGCAGGAAATAAGAAATTACTTAAAAAATAATGGGATCGTGCCAAAAGAACATGAAAACTAGTCTGAAGGGGTCTCAGTGGCCAAATCCTGACAATTTGAACATCAAAACAATGATAGCAATGAATTATAACTCAATGAATAAAATAAGAACCCACAAGACCTCACATTAATAAATTTTAAAAGTATATGTATGCGTGTCTATAGGAATGTACTTTTTAAGGAGACAGGGAAGGTTTTTTTTTTTCTTACAGTAAAATGTCAACTGATAAGTGCAGAGAGAACAATGGCATTTAAAATCCCCTCTCAACAGTCATCCAGTCTAGTAAGAAACATCAATGAATGCCAAAACAGGTGGATGAGAGGATGAGGAATGAGACATTAAATAGCTTCAAAGTCATTGCTACACCAGATACTAATTGCACACAGAATTAAAAGCAACTCTGGGGGTAGAAAAGGCTGGCATATGTAGCGTCTTCATCCTGTGATCAAAGTTAATGTCACAAGTCATGGGATAAATCAGTTGGCATCCATTTGCCAACTGATAAGATGGAATGAGAAAAACACTTCCTTCCGTGATAAAAGAATTTCTGTGAGACATTCCACTTCTGTGATACTCTGGTCAAAAAATGTATGAACTGGAGGCCAGGTGCAGTGGTACATGTCTGTAATCCCAGCAGCTCAGGAGGCTGAGGCAGGAGGATATTGCATTCAAAGCCAGCTTCAGGAAGCAAGGCTTTAAGCAACTCAGCAAGACCCTGTTTCTAAAAAAAAACAAAAATAGATATTTTAAAAAGGTCTGGAGATGTGGCTCAGTGGTTTAGTGCCTCTGGGTTTCATCCTTGCTACCCACCCGCCCCCCCCCAAAAAAAAAAGAACTGGGTCTAAGCATAAGGAAACTCTGGACCATCCTTGATGGAAAGATGGACTATAAAACTATTAGCCAATAATTTTCAATAATGTCAGGGTCATAAAAGTCAAGTTAAGCCTGAGAAACTGTTCCAGATGGAAGAAGTTTCAAGAGATACAACAGTGGGTGCAATGTGTGTCCCCGAACTCGAGCCTTTCCTTATAAAGTTTGTTATTCTGAGAACTGGAGAAATATGAATAGGCTCTTTATTATATTCTTACAACACGTCTTTAAGTTGGAAGTTATTTCTAAATAAAAAAGTTTCAAAAGAGAAGTCTCTTGTTCCTTTCTCATTGTTGCCTGTGGCTGATAAAAATCATTGTATGTTTAAATAGGTAAAATTATACCTGTTTAATACCTCATAAATGAATGTGTGCCTGTGATATAGGAGGAGGAGGAGGATAATGGTAGATAGGTACAGACGATAAGTAGATGATAGACAAAATACATACATAGATGTATAGATAGATGAGAGATGGTGTAACTTAACTTTCAGTTAAATACATACGTCCATGACATCACACATAAGACTTAACCTTCGGGTGGGCATACCTTTTACCTAAAGATTCAAAGAAATTTGGAACACCTTTAAGACATCTTCCATACACTGACATGAATAGAAATGGTAATTTCTAAAACAACATTCCAAAACCACAGTTGAGCAGTAAATTAGAATCACAAAAGTTGTTTCAAGAAGCCCTGAGTCGAATTCAAAAAAATGTGACTTCCTTTAAGCACTGATGAGGATTCTATTGGCTTCTGGAAGGATGTACTTTAATTTAAAAAGAGTATGTATCAGAAAGTCCTTAGCTCTCTGACTGATGGAACTTTAAAGGACTGGACTCCTGGGTTGCTAATTCTCCAGCTCCTTGAGGTCTTGATTCTTTCTACTCCCTGGGGTGCTGCTCTGGGTCACTGCAGTGCTTCCTGACTGTTGCATGAAGCCTGGGAGCTGCCATGCCGCATCCTGTGCCCTCCCCACTCTGGGTTGCCTCAGACCTGGTTTCTAGGGAGCTGGGCAGAGCCTCATAGAGGCTGCAGAAGAGGATCCCTCCACTTTCCTGAGCAAATCTCCTGCACCCTTCTGGGCCCAGTAACACATTCATTCATCTGCACGCCCTGTCTCAGGACAGCTCCACCTACCCCCATCAATTTTTCCATAATCATTTCTGCAACATTTAAGCCTGACTGACTTCTCAGGATATTCTGGTAAACAAACACATGGATATAATTATTTTTTATGAAAAAAAAAAGGACTAAAGAATGTGCCCCAACTTACTCAGTGTAGCTACTTAACCAAAGAGACTTCCAATGTCCACTTTTGTTCTCTTTCGGCTCTCAAGTCCTTGATGTTCTGCTCCTGGCTTCTAAGATTTACCCCAAATTCTTTAAGAAGGTGTGAGTGCCCTCTTGTCCAGTAAAAAAAAAATCAATTGGGATGAGGAGGGGGTGATATATAAAGAAGGGAGCTCTATTGCAAAGAATAGACACCAGATGACATCCTAAAAGGGTCGTTTATACCAAAGACCACACCCAGTCTGTAAGTGAAGTTCTGCACCTGCCAATGTCCGGCCATGGTTCGCCTCCGACTTTAGAACAGTGCTGAGCAGGCAGCATCTCGTCCAGTTTTCACACAGACGCACGTTTACAAGTCCCACTGTGGCACTTGGGACCCTGTCAGTGGAGAAAGATTATTGATGACTCCAGTGTTATTTATAATCAAAGTTTTTTTGTTCTTTCCAAAAAAACACCTTGTTCTAAATCCTGGATGATGGTGTCAACTGTGAACAAACCAGGGCCAGTGACCGGTGTAAGAAGAAGCAAGAGCCCCTTGTGCTTATGCCCCAGATTTGTTTACCAGGTCCCCTTAGCTAGTCTGCAAACTTGAGAGTTTTGCAATCCCGCATTAAAAGGCTTGAATGAAGCCTTTATGTGTAATTCAATCATTTCAGCCTTGGGCCTAGTCCACCAGGCCTGGGTATTTATTTTCACATCTTGACCCAAGGTTAGCTCATTTTCATAGCTGTGACTAGGATTTGTTCTTCATGAGCCTTCCTCTGGGTAACTCATTACACCCTGCGACGACGGGGCAGCAAAGAGGCAGAGAGTGCACAAACATTCGCATGAAAACCCCAAATCAATTTCACACAGGGCGCCTTGAAACAAAACCCTGCCCCTTCATCTTTTTGCAAAGATCTTAAGGGAAGGGAAAGGAGCCTCCTTGACAGGCCCCCTCGGGGATGATTCCATGGAACCTCCTGGAGTGGAAGTGGGGGGATTAAGCTGGATCCAGCAAGGCCAGGCCAGGCCAGTCCCAAAGAGCTCCATCCACCCTGGGAAGGAGACATGGCTCCAGAAGGGACCCCGCCCTGGACGCTAGAACTAATGGCTGCAGCCAGGCGTCTGCTGCCCACGCCGACTTGGCCAGATTCCTTCTCTTTCCTTCTGCTTGATTTTAGTCCAGTTGGGCATTTGCTGCCAGGCAGTTTTTTTTTTTTTTTTTTTTTTTTTTTTAAATAACGTTCTCCAGTTCTAAAGTTAATTTAAAGGTCACATTATCAGCCGCTGTGCAGACATGGAGGGTAGGTTTCATTGCAGACTGGACTGAGGCCCCCTGTAAAAGCACAGGGGCAGGGTAGAGTGTGAAGACACATGCAGCCAGAGCCTGTGGCTCTGGACCGAGAGGCTGGGCTTGAGAATGGGCAGAGATCATTCACATTGAACTGTAAGATCAGGACAGAAAAACTGTAATATTGTGTGGATCTGAGATACCCCCACCACCGCCCCCCCCCCAAAAAAAAAAGCTCATGCAGCAATCAGAAATTTTTAATAGAAGTAAAATGGTCAGATTATGAAAGGTATTGACCTGATTAGTGAATTGATCCGTTTGATGGAATAATAATTTAAATGGATTACTGGGTGGCAATTGTAGGCAGCTGGGCGTTGGCCAGAGGAAGCAGACCACTGAAGGTGTGCCTCAGTGCTTATGCCTTATCCCTGGGTCTTCACACTCCCCCTCAACTTTCCAGCTGCCATGAGCTGAGCAGTTTGCCTCCACCACACTCTCCTGCCATGAGGTTCTGCCTCACTCAGGCCCAGAGCGATGAAGTTTGGCCCACCATGGACTGAACCTCTGACACCAGGAGCCAAAATAAATTTTTCCTCCTTGGAGTTATTCTGGTCTGGTATTTTTGTCACAGTGACAAAAAGCTGACTGATACATGGCTTCTCATTTTTTTTTTCTCCACTATAGGCTTAGCCGTGACCACATCAACCGCTGGATTGTGAGCAGAGAAGAACCGCATCGAGGACTGATCCCCATCGCACGGAGAGACACAGTCAGCATTTACGTTTCTATCATTGTAGAGGTTATGAAATCGGCCTTTCATTTTTATTTTTTTTTTAATTTTTTATTGTTGGCTGTTCAAAACATTACATAGTTCTTGATATATCATATTTCACAATTTGATTCAAGGGGGTTATGAGCTCCCATTTTTACCCCATATACAGATTGCAGAATCACATCAGTTACACATCCATTGATTTACATATTGCCATACTAGTGTCTGTTGTGTTCTGCTGCCTTTCCTATCCTCTACTATTCCCCCTCCCCTCCCCTCCCCTCCCCTCCCCTCTTCTCTCTCTGCTCCCTCTACTGACATTCGTTTGTCCCCCTTATATTATTTTTCCCCTTCCCCTCACTTCCTCTTGTATGTACTTTTGTATAACTCTGAGGGTCTCCTTCCATTTCCATGCATTTTGGCCTTTCATTTTTAAAGAAGCAACTTTGTTCTCCACCTCAGCCATCTGACCCATTCATGATTTTAGTACCCCTCACATACTGAGAACTCCTGAATGTGGGACCACAGTGGCACCCCAACCCACAAACACTATCACCCACTGGATGCTCAGCTGTCCCATGGTGTCCCAGATACGCTGTGCTCCCTCCTCAAACAGTGAATTCCCTGTAATTCACTTTCCTTCAGGGTTCTCAAATATAAGGAGCTAGAGCTTGAGAGCCTGCCACAATCCCTGCCCGTTCTTCCCCTCCAATCCATCGCCGGGTCCTTGTGAATGAATGGGCCTCCGAGGAAAACTTCACCAAGCCCAGGTTTCCCTGCTCTAAGACCCGTGGGCTCCTCTCCGTTGTCTTATACCATCATCATTCTGACCCACCCTCCCTTATGATCTTATGGCCTCTGGGATAGTCAAGACTAGTCCTGAACAGGTACTCTCCTTTCCTGCTCCTCTCTTACTTCTGATCTGCTTTTGCCCTGATGTTTCCCAGTCTCTCACCAGGCCTTTATACAGAGTCAAGACAGCCTCTCACCTTGCCATGCCCCTTCTACCAAAAACCTCTCACCAGGTCTTTACACCCAGCGTGTTTGCTTCCACCCAGTTGGAAGGACCAACTGGACTGTCTGTCCCCCGGTGAATTCATACCTAACTTAACCTTGAGACTTCAGCTCAAAGGACATTTCCTGAGTCCTGTTCCCCCCCAACCCCAACTCTGACTACACTTAGTGACCCCCCCAACTACCACCACTTTTATGAATGCAGAACTCTTCTTCTAAATTATTTATCAAGTTTGCAATTACAGATTTAACGTTGGGTTTCTTTGATTACTCTCCAACTGTCCTCCTAGGCTCTTCTCCTACCCAGTTTTGCCCAACGGTGTGTCCTTAATGCATAGCACAATGCGTGGCATATACTCTATGCTCAGCAGTGTTAAATAAATACATTAGTGAATTGCAGAAAGATGTTATGAAGTTAAACATGCTAGATTTTACAACACTGTTCTAGGTCTAGTATCATTTCAAGTTCATGCAAACCTGATCTGCCTTTGCCCAGGCTATAAGTATAAAAAAAGTACTCAAAATATTTCCATAGATAAGAAAGCGAAAGAAATAGATGAATGATGTGTTGATTTCATTGTCATTCATTTTTAGCAGACTTTTGGTTTTATCCTGGGGAAGGTTTGCATTATGCCTGTGCTGTTCATAGTGGGTAAAGCATGGACTAGTCATTCCCAGGAGGTCACAGGAAGTTGGAGTACATCTGTAAATCTCTGTGCATTCCTCCTCGATCCTAAAAAGAATGTAGACAGAGGGTGTGAGTTACAAAACATCTCTAAAATGTCTCTAAATGCATCCTTTTACAGTTCATAAAGTCCATAAGGAAATAGAAACCAGTTGAATTCCACAGCCCCAAGGAGGTTTTGCGCTTTTCTGACTGATGATCATTCTGCCACGAAGCAGTCTCACTGAGAGTCAGTATTTAACTTCTCATGTCAAAGGGGAAAAATCCTGGGGAAAGTGACACTGGTGGAGGACCTCAGCACAGTCAGGAAAGGGCCAAGCTTCTGTTACATGCATAACCCAGCATAGCCAAGGTTTCTAAGCTCCACACAAGGGAACACTGGCCACTGAGGTCTGCAGAACCCCAGGGGACATGAACCCTCCTCTCCCGGAACAAGTTGAACACTGGAAGCTTTGGACTTAAGAATGCTAGGCGGGAGATCTGGAAACATGGCTAGAGGGACTGGGAGAGTCACTACATCATGGCTCACTCTTTCTGCTCCCTCCATTCAGGGAAGAAAGAATCCAGCATGTAGATTTGGGCAAGCCAGCTTCAGGAATGTTTGATGGACCAAAGGTGAGTGAAGAACACTTGGAGCATCATTTACCAGACCTTTGCAGCTCCCTTGTGAAGGCTGCTAGGCAAACTCTGGGGACTTGAGAAAGGATACGCTCAACCATTTCTTTTAGCTGCCCTGATGGAAAAGCTATGCCATCCCTTGGAGGCCGAAAGTCCATATAAGGCCAAGAAACACAATAGACACATCTACTCTGGGCTCCTCTGGGAACTCTCCCAATTTCACCTCTTAGACTTCAACTGATGTGGCACAGGGTAGTGGAATTAAGAATGATATTCTGGAGTGTCAACATATATAAACTACATAGTATCACACAGGTATTTGAGTTAGAGATTTCTTTGCCTACTGGTAAGATGGGAGTAAGACAGACAACTACAACCAAATACTACATTTGCTTACAAAATAACAAGATGAGAAGGAGTTGTTCCCGGGCTGAGCAGCAGCTCATAATGTCAAAAGTGTCACAGGCTCCTTCAGGATTCTGCTCTGTAACCCTAAGAGACATCTCATCCTCCCAGGTACAGTCTGATACCCACTCTGCTCCCAGCTCTGGGCTGTAGCCACCCTCCCCTTTTCAGGAAGAGAAAAAGCTGTGCACCAATCTTCTGTTCTCATTTGAAGGAGTTTTACTGAAACCACATCCAGTTACCACATACCATGTTCAGAATTGTCCTGTGGCCACTTCCCAGCAAAGACTGCTGGGAAAAGTAGGGGTTTTAGCTAGTCAGTTGCCACCCACAATAAGACCAGAGTTCTGTTAAGCAGAGAAAGGATGGTAGAACACAAGGAGGCTTTGCCTCTTGGAGACAGTCTTGAGACAATGTGAACGTGTACACACACACACACACACACACACACAGGTATCTGGCACCAACACAAGGCCTGAAACAGGATTCTGCTTCTGATCTTCCAAAGAATCCATTGCCCACTTTGTCTATCTCTATTCTAAGTGCCAAACATCATGACCACGTGCAATTTCAGTCAATCCTGTTGTAGAAATAACCTCTCAATGATGAGGAAGTTCAGAGGGCCCATCAAGCGCCCACATAGTATTCTGCAGAACTTTAAGTGCAACCCTAAAAGTGAATGTGAAAAATACAATTTACAACACCAATTGTGTTTAGGTGTGACAAAAAGATACTCTGAAAACTGCAGATACTACAGAACACAGAGGTATGGTGTGTGTGTATGTGTGTGTGAGAGAGACCTCATTTCTCAACAGTTGTTTTTCTAAAGCTAATGCTATCTTTCAGAGTGCAGTGTGTAGGTCAAAGAACTGCAGATTTCCACGCGAGCAGAACTGGTTTCAAATCCCATTTCTCCCACTTCCTAGTCTGGGAGCCCTCATCCACATTTTCTGTGCCAGTAAAATGTGGAGAGCACGAGGACAGAGGTTTTGTATGTAAAGCAAAGTCTCAAATAATGTAAACAGTATTTGCTAATGCTCTTGGAAAATTGTTTTCTAAACCATTGATCAGATTGATTTAATTCATTTAATCAATTGTGAAAAATTAGGGGGAAAAAATTAAAGCACACAGCACTTTACCCTGCAGCAAAGCAAAAGAAATCTATGAAAGAAAGGATATGTTTTAAGGGTTTAGGATGCAGACTATTTAACCACAATTCTAGCAGCACAATTTTGGGGGATGTATTTTATTGTTAAGAAGCAGAGATGATTATTTCTCAAGGTGAGAACGGTCAACATTTTATTTTCCCAGGGACTATTTGGAGAAACCAATGGGAGAGGAATTTCATTCTGTTTTCCCTCCATCACTACAGACAGGCTGGCCTGCACTGGATTAACACCCCAGAGCCTCTCTCAGGCCCATAGGCCTGGCTGAGCTGGAAGGGCAGAGCTTAAATTCCCAGGGACTCTGTCTGGAGCAAAGGCCTAAGCATCCCCTGGAGCTATTTCCTGGCCAGTTCACCGAGCCAAGTAACAGCAGTTAGAGGGAGGTGAAAACAACTCAAACCCGCCTGCTTTGTCACTTTTCAAACCTGCCTGAATCCTGTTAGTTTTTCTTGCTGATAAACTAATGACATCTCATGACTGAGAATTTGAGATGATGATCCCGCACTCTCTTGCGGGACCATCATCTTAAAAAAAATCTTTTTCATGGACAAAAAGTAAATTAGTGAAAAAGAAAAGCCAATCCATTCTTCACTTTCAAAACAGAGAAGGAGAAGGAGGAGGAGGAGAAGGAACAGAAACTTAGGGGTGGTTTTGGATACAGACTCCCAGCTTCTAGGAACACAGTGTCTTCTACTTCCAAATTTCCCTTCCTCACCGGGGACCCTGGGACTGAACCCATCTCCTTTCCCATTGAATAAATGCTTTCCTTGCTTCTCAGGGAGTCCTTGTTTCTCAGAGCTTGCCAAAGCCTGCAGTAGCAGCCACGGGCACCAAGCCCTCTGATACTGCAGTAACACACAGGACAAAGGATGCCGCGGGAGAGGCACATTTATTTTCATAGTATCACTTCCTTAATCTCCCCAATGATAACTGTTTGGATTACTTATTATTTGATCGGAGCGGGAAGAAACCTCACATCTAATTTGGTTTTCAGTATCTGTGCCACTATTTATTTATCTTTCATTCATTCCTGAGCTTGGGAAATTACCAAAAAAAAAAAAAAATAGAAAAGAAAAAGAAGAAGAAAGAAAGAAAGAAATGAAAAAAGAACCTGGCTATTCATTCTACTGTGTCTAGAAGTTTTAATTTGCTGCTTGGTCCAAGGCAGTCCTTCTCTGTTACTT
Organism: Marmota monax; assembly: GCF_021218885.2. Classification (NCBI taxonomy): domain Eukaryota; kingdom Metazoa; phylum Chordata; class Mammalia; order Rodentia; family Sciuridae; genus Marmota; species Marmota monax. The sequence continues at coordinate 3,212,431 of NW_026695198.1, read as the reverse complement.
GCATTATTGAAATACAAAGAGCTCGTGTGGCTTCTGTTTCTCTGCAGAATCTAGTAGAATGTGCAGAGTGGGGAAAGTCCCTACATAAAACACACAGGAAGTCATTTGTTGAATATGACTGAGCCATTTAGCCTGTCCAGCAGGTCTCTGGGCATAAGGGCTGTCAGGGAACAGGAGCTCCTAGTCCCATAAAACTGCAGGAAGCAGAGCCATCAAACATCACTCATGAATTCATCCCACTCTAACATGCTGAAGAGACCCCAGGAGCTAGGGAGAAAGGTAAGAATGTCAAGATGGACACAAGATGCAGAAGACAGGCAAGAGGTGGGAATGTTACAGTAGTCCCCCTTATCCAAAGTTTTGCTTTCTGCAGTTTTAGTTACCAGCTGTCAATCATGATCTGAAAATATTAAATAGAAAATTCCAGAAACAAAGCATTTATAAGTGTTAAATGGGTCACCATTCTGAAGAGCATGATGCAATCTCTGGCCATCTGGTTCTTTCCTACCAAAGACATGAATCAGCCCCTCGTCCAGCCTAACCACACTGTGTACACTACCTGCCTGGAAGACAGTTGGTAGCCATCTCAGTTATCAGATTAACTGTTGCCGTATCACAATGTTATGTCCAAGGAACCCTTATTTCCCTCAATAATGTATGCAAAGCACCCGAGTAGTGATCCTGGAAATTCTGATAAGCCAAAGAGAAGCTATAAAAGTGCCTCCTTTAAGAGAATAGGTGAAAGATCATCTTTGGAGCATATGCATATAAAAACCAACAGTTTTAGGTATTCACTGGGGGTCATAGAACACATCCCCTGAGGACAAAGAGGGGGTGAGCTTACATAGCAACCAGTAATGCAGCCAAGTTTGGGAAGCTGGGAAATAAAACCCCAGGACTGTGGTCAGCCAGGGAGAGTCACACAAATGAGTATCAGCATGGCTACCATCCCACATCATCTAGGGGTAGATGTCTCCTGCACCTGTCCCCTGCCCTAGCTGGGGCCAGCTGCATAATCCTGCTCCAACAGGAAGGTAGTGTGTTTGGTCACCACCTTCACACCAGTGTGCCCCAAACTTCACCCAGAACCTTTCCTACCCACATCAGTGGCTGGCCTTCTGAGAACATGCACTTGATAGTTTCCTGGAGATGCTGCCATTCACCCTTCCCAACAAACCCGAGCTACAGGTTCCCTCCGATGATGTGTGAACTCTTCCAGTTCTTTCAACAGCAGCCTGACTGGTTCAGAGCCTCATGCCTGCAAGGCAGTGTACGGCAGCAGGAAGAACATGGGCTCAAGTGGAGGTGATCTGAACCAATATCTAACTCCTTATTCCCTTGTAACCTTCATGCAGAGGCTCAAGTCTTTGAAATTTTTTCAGGCATCTGAAATATCCAGTGGTATAAAACCCTGCTTTGCAGGGTTATCACAGAAGAACATAGCACTTGCAAAGATATCTCACAGAGCAATGTTAGTGGTCTTTCTAAACACCACAAAATAAAAATTATAATTGTCATTGTCCCTATTCTACAGATGGGGGCACAAAGATACATAAAGTAAATCTTCCAAAGCCCTGCAACAAGCAAGTGGCAAGAATTGACCCCTAAGCTGGCCTCAGCCCGGGCCACTGGGCTCTGTTGTATAACCCAGGATGTTCTCAAAGCTTCACATTTAATTCTTCTCCAGCAGTTTTATGGGTGTGCTCCTTGAAGAAGGAAGTAACTTTCTGAACTTCTTAGGTAAAGCATGAAGTGCAGAGCAGCAGTCACAGCAAATAGAAAGAGGTGTTATGGTTTAGATATGAGATGTCCCTCCAAAGCTCATGTATGAAACAATGCAAGAATTTTCAGGGATGAAATCATTCGATTATGAGAGGTGTAATCCAATCAGTGGATTAACCCATCGATATGAATTAACTGAGCAGTGACAATAGGCAGGCAGTGTGTAGATGTAGGTCACTGGAGGTTTTGGAGTTTATATTTGTCCTTGGTGAGCAAAGCTCTCTTGGCTTCCTGGCTGTCATATCCTGAGCTGCTTCCCTGTGCCGTGCCTATCCACCATGATATTCTGCCTCACTTCAGACCCTTTGACACTGTGAGCCAAAATAAACTTTTCTTTCTCTAAATTGTTCAGGTATTTCAGTCACAGCAACAAAAAGCTACTGAGACAACACTTATTAGGTCTATATCAGATGCCAGGTATAGGTGTTTTTGTTGTTGTTTTGTTTTGAAGTGCTGGGGATAAAACCCAAGGTTTTACACATGCTAGGCAAGCGCTCTACCACTGAGATACATCCCCAGCTCCACAGGCATGTATTCGTATAAATCCATTTATAGAGAGTAAATGAAGTATTTCTCTCCTTCTCCATGCCATGACAATCCAGAATGTCAAATGTCACAACAAAGCCAGTTAGCATTAGGTGGGGACTTCACCAAGGAAGCCTGAGTTATTTGGAGGGAGCTACCAGGCACTTTACATGTAATATGCTTCCTTTCAGTCGCACCAGTCCTCTGTTTCAGATGCCACCAGAGGTGAAGTTGATATTTTCACAGTCAATCTTTGTAAAAACAACTTTGTGCATTATGATTTTTAAAACAAAATGGAGATAGGGTGGGTTTTCATTATTCTGTATTCACGGGTCTTATATAATGCTTTTTCAGTTATAGACTGCTGGTGGAATCCAACAACCTAGCTTGGGGCTTGTACAACAGAACTCTAACTGTGAAAGATCACAAATAGTTCAGAGAGTTTGTGGGTGCGTGTATTGCACTTATATGTGTGTGTGTGTGTGTGTGTGGTGTGTGTTCCTGGCAAACCTTCTTGTTTTTACATGAGGGTTTTGCTCATGCTTCAAATATTTGAAATTTAATATTTAATTAAAAGTTACTATTTGGGCAATCCTAGGGATAGAAAATCAAACACATGCAGAAACTGCAATAAATACATGTATGATCTCATTTTAAGTACAAAGTGTTAGTGCTATTCTTATGACCTTTTTTTTTTTTTGCTAGCATTCTTTAAATTTGAACAGGGGTTCAATCCTGGGACTTGTCAGGAGCAGAAGAAGCCCTGGATGAATAATCTCCAACCCAGGTCGCTTCTGGCTTTCCTGCTCAGAGTGCAATTGAAGGAAGCAAGTGAACTTCCTAGGACTGTGTCCATGTCAACTGGGAAAACAGCAAGCAAAAGGAATTACTCTTCCTACCTACAGAAACACTGTTATTGACTAAGAAAAAGTGTACACCACACGCTTTAAGACCTAAGCAAATTCCTCCACTTCCAGTCTCCACCATCCAACCATGATTTAAGACCCTTTTGTAACAGAGATAATTCAGTGAAGTCTTAATCCTTCCCACGTGTTTGTGAAGAAAGATTTAACAATAAAATAATATTGGGAAGTACAAGATCAACCCTAAGGCACACGTAGAAAGCAAAATCTCAGAGCTCAGAAAGACGCAGAAATAACTCCCAAGTGACTGCCATATTCCCAAGACCATAAGCACCCCCACCCCAGGGTCTAAAAAAGCTTACCTTCTCTTCCAGACCCACACACACTCCCTATGTTTTGTGCATCACTGAGGTGTTAGGAACAGACACAAGGAGTACGAAAAAGAGGTCTAAGGGCACAGCCATGAGTCCAGTGGGGAGTTCAGAGCAGCAAGGGGTAGGTGTTCACGGTGTGGAACATCAGGGAGGCAAGTCACGCTTGTGGTTAGCCGTGTTTCCCACACCCTCTCCATCCTAAAACAGGACAGTAAAATTGATGTAGACAGTGACAACCTGGGACAGAAGGAAATAGATGAGTTATGTCCAGGAAACTTTGTGTAAGAAGGCAGGAAATTGAATAATATATTTCAAAAAGATTTTCACTGAAAAAGTGTTCAAATTGAAGTGCTGCTGACAAAAGGGTTAAAATCTCAGCTGTTCAAAAAAAAAAATTACTTTCTAGAAAAATTTACTCATCCTGATTCTGGATAATTCACATTTCACATGGCAACACCATTTTTTTTCCTCTATAATTAAGGGAAAAAAATGGAAAATGTCATGATTTTTCTTTGCACCTTAGAACTTGCTCATCCTTGCTCAGGTTTTTTCAAGTTGATGTAGGTCCAGGCCCCCAAATGAGGTAGAACAAACATTCATTGAATGTTTACCTCTTACCTGCACTGTGCTACTCGTGTGCAGGAATTATCTCACTTAGAGCTCAGAGTTGCTCAGAGGGGTGGGTCTTGATATTGCTTCCAGGTGATTAATGAAGAAATTGAAGCTTAGAGAAGTTAATTAAATGATCTGAAGGCAAACCAGGACAACCACAGAATCCAAATTCATGTCCTTCAGGCTCCGGATCCCAAGAACTCAACCTCTGGATGATGGTGCAAAGGAACAGAAGTCAAAACAGAAGGCTGAGATAACTTTCAGACACATTTTTTTGGTTCTCATGAGAAAGACAAGTTGACTGCAGTACTAAATCTCAAGCAACTCTTTTTCTCAGATGGCATTTAAACATTCACTTCAGGCAGTGTTAACAGTCATCACTGTAGCCTGAGATGAATCCTGGAATAGCTTTGGGTTCCTTCAGCAAAGGACAGCCTTTTGCAGAAAAGGGGGCTCTCATTGGGTTCTGAAATCAGAAAACAGCAAGAGGAAGCAAAAAGCCCTAATTGGGTTTATTTCACTGTGTGTCTCCTGTTAAAAAGGGGGGGGAAAGACCACGAATGTTCCAGTAGATGCTGTTTCACCAAGCAGAATGCAGGCTATGAATTCCCATGTGAGGGGATTCTGCGGAAGCTTGCTTGGAAGACATAGTCCCCCACATCCGTGATGAATGCTGACACTCAGGTTTTAGCTGAGAGGCTTGGTATTTAGGCTGGGCATCCCTCAAAGATCCCCCAGAAAGATGGCTTGACAACTCCTAGTCAACTGGTATAAGATCTAGGCACTGCCCACTGCAGACATGGAGGCCATTCCTGTGGTTTGGGTGCAACCACAGCTCAGAGAACCAAGGAGTCGTGGGAACCTTCACAAACCCCACTCCACAGCTGTCTGGAACTGTTCTGTGAACGTTCAGTTCTCAGTCTGAGAAGTTGGCTCTTGTAGGAATTTAAGTTTGGGCTTTTAGCTATTTCTAGTTTTTGTTTCTGGAAAAGGGGGTGAAAAAAGGGGGGGAGTTGAAAGAAAGACATTAAATGTCCTCTGTTCTATTGTCCCTCATCATCTGAAGCTCATTATTTTACTGCTAAATGATTGATGGTCTTGACAAAATGTCTCTGGGAGTCATCAAGGGAGCCCACAGGTCCCATAGGTTCCCGAATGGCTTTGGGGCATCTCAGGACCATGCTGGCTTTTCCATCTGTCCCAAAGGCACCTGCTTCCTCACACTTTATTTCTACCCACTTGTTCAAGGAGAGGCAAACATAGCTGCTGACATCTATAATCTTCCATGACTGAGAGGTAAAAGCAACATGCTGTGGTTAAATGGAGGTGAAGTCAGAGGCGAGGGTGTAGGGAATCTTGAGATCTTGAAATTCCTGGATAGCGTAGAGTCCAACAATGGCAGGGTGATAAAGTCCTTGTCTGAGACTCTTAAGCCAGGGTCACTAGCGCTGAAGGGTACCTTCAAGTCACCGTTTGGCTTCAGGTAGGCAAGATAGAAATGAGGCAAAAACAGGAGTCTCCATGACTTCTGGTTGCATGCTATTCCCACCCCCGTATGCCACTCTGCCAGGGAGAGAGAGCCCTTCTTCAATGCATGTGTAGCATTTGCCTTTCTGTGGCTGCACTAGTACTTGGACAATACTCAGCCATTTCTTCCCAGACTGGTTGGTGCCTTTGTAAGGCTGGGCAACCCACAATGTCTGAACCTCGGGGCCTTTCCCATTGAAGAGCTTCAGGGACATATCAGCCTTGGAATAAGTGGCTGAGTATTGTCTGCACACAGGTTGTCATCACTTCCCATGCTTGATTTTTTATTATTTATACTTGCAATCTAACAGTACTCTGATGACTGGCAAAAAAAAAAAAGAGTTTTGAGCTGGCCCAACAAATTTTCAACAAACTTATTAGTGAAAGAAGGAACAAGTTTGTTACCCTAGGAAGAACACTGCATGAAAGAACACTGCATGAAAGGTTTTCATTCCAAATTTTTTAAAGACATTCTAATATCTATAATTTTTAGTTGTTAAAAAAGAGAACATGTTCGATCCTCAGCCCCACATAAAAATAAAATAAAAAGATGTTGTGTCCACTGAAAACTAAAAAAATAAATATTAAAAAAAAGAGAACATGATGTCTGTATAGAGAGGACATTTGTCTTCTCGAGGAAGGCTCACATAAGCTGGCTTATGTGGTTAGGAAGATCAATCCATTCATTCCATTGTTCTCCCTCGCCTTCCATTCAGGGATAAGCAGGAGGCTTTTTTACCCTGCCCAGCATAAGTAACAGGAATAAACACAGAGACGCAACTATGGCTCCAGCCTGAGAGATCTCAAGTTAGAACCCAAGCTGGAGAAATAATACTTTGAGTTTCCTTGAATTTTAAATTCCATAACTTGAAAGTTAACAATGCCTTATTATATAATATTCCTCCCAACCATAACTTCAAGTCCCTGATTCCACATTTCCTTCTATCCTCTGTCTTTCTGTCAACATGAGAGTAAGTTGTGACTTTTCTAGCAAAGGGTAACTGGAAGGCCCAAGAAAGTATCTAAATGTAAGCTCACCCCTAAAATCAAATTCAACATCAGATCAATTTATTTCCTAACTCTGTGTTCTGTGCATGGCTAATGCCATCACTAAGATTTCAGAAAATCTCCAGAGGTTTTTTGCTTATATTCTTGCCCTTTGAATCCAACAAGTGTCATCTATTTATTGATCAACTCACTGTGAGACTCAAACCTCTTCATTAACTATTACACACCAAGGCAAAATGATGTAGGCACATGAAGAGGGGGAAAGTCATATCAGATTACAAAGCTCCATCTTGGACAGTTGTCTTTCTAAAGTCCAACAGCCACATCTCTACCCAGGTCATACCCCGCTGCATGCAATGCTCCTTTTCTGCCCCCCTCCTCCCCTCTCACCCCTCTTACTTATTGGAAAGTCCTGTTAATTCCCAGTGTGAGGCTACTTCATGTCATCTTAGCTCCACAACTATTCCTGATCCAACATTCATTGTATTTTTATTCTGAGCAGCCATTGCTCTAGGTCCCCTTATGGGGTTTGCCTTTGCCTTCATACGATGGGAGACAGGTAGCAGGCATATGACCTATTAGGTAACAATGAGGCAGAGGAGGGAAGCCAAACAGAATAGGGGAGAATCGTCAGCTTTGAATCAATATTAAAAAAAAAAAAAACACCTGACACAGGCTACTTAAGAAGTAAAAAGAGATTTATTTTGGCTCACAATTCTGGAAGCTCAAGTCCAAGATCAGATAGCCTCATATGTGAGGGCAACACATTATGCAGGAGGCAGGAGACATGGCAGAGTGAATCTTCATATATCACAAACCAGGAAGCAGAGAAAGACTAAGAAAGACCAAGGTCTCACAATCCCCTTCAAGGGCATGCCCCCGATAGCCTTAGGACCTCCCATAATGTCCTCCCTCTTTGAGGTTCACAGCATCTCTGGACAGCATCACCGAAGGGACCAAGCCTTTAACACATGGCTCTCTGGGGGATACTACTCATGGTCAAAGCATAACAAGGGGCATAGCAGTTGCCAGTCCTGATGGTTTTATTTAAGTCTTGGAGGTCTTCTAGAATAAAAAGGACATTTAAGGAGAGTACGGTTATCTGGAGGAAGAACATTCCAGATGGAGGCATAGCATGTGCAAAACACAGAGGCACGAATAGCAGCATCTGCAAGGGCTAATGTGTCCAGCCCAGGAAGGGAAGAAGCATGTGATAGGAAGATGAGGTCAAAGGGCTCGGTAGAAGGGGTCAGGTCATGCAAGCCTTAAAGGGTACTTGAAGCTTTGGCTTTTGCTCAGCCTGAGGCAGCAAGCTACTGAGGCTGTCAAGCTAAGCATGACAAGCTCAAGAGCCCTCTGTCATTTCTCAAGAGGAGAGATAGTGTGAGCTGGTGATCAGGCAGGCCCTTCAGAGACAGGGGTGGCTTGAGAAACCAGACAGAGTTGGAAATGGTGAGACGGGTGGTTTCTGGTTATATTCTGGAGGTTAAAAACCAATCAAATGCGTGATGCACTGGACAAGCAATGTGAGCGGAAGAGGTGAGTCACACATGACTTCAGTGTTGAACAGCCACGAAGCCTGTCACCCTGCCCTGTGAAGCCTATCAAAGCCACTTGCTAAACAAAGACAGGTCCCTCTTGAGGTGGAGTTTGGGTAAAAGCAGAACCTCTCAAGATGCATGGGGATCCCCCCTGTATCTACTATAAGCTCTCTTCTCTCCACTTGTCTGGGCTGACAGAGGGAGTCAAACCGTCCTCTGGCAGGAAAACATGCAAAGGGAACTTTTCCTAGAATTGTGAGTAACAGTGAGCTGCTAAAAATGAGGCCTGACTTTACAGGGCACATACTGGAAATGAAGACTATTAATAGGTTCCTGCAGGCCAGCTGCCATGCTGAAGCCGGCTCTGAGCCTCGCCCAGCAGCATCCACGGCGGGTGGGAAACAGAACTCCAGGGCTTCTAAGCAAGGCAGGGAAGGAAATCATTTCACCAACTCGCCTTAAGAATGCAAAAACAGTTAATAATCATTTTCCAGCCTATAGCCGAACAGGGCCATGAGCTAGTGTGGGAATATTTGAACTCCACACAAAACTGAAAGTTCAAAGGGCAAAGAGACTGAGACTGAGTCAGGGGCCTTCCGCCTTTGCATGAAAAACATGAATGAATGCCTTGGTTCCCCTCCACACACTTACTGAGACCTAGCCTGAGTGAGTGCACTCAGCTAAGACAGCATCTGTGAAACATAATGTGTATTGAAACAAAGAGGAAATCAGACAGTTAGAATGAGAATCCTTGAAAAACTGCCCATTTCACTCAAGTGCCAAGAAGCCAAAAAAAAAAAAAAAAAAGAAAAAAAGAAAACAAAACTAAATTCCCATTGTGTGCCTCTTTTCCTAGCCAATGCTTTGGAAATCAACTGGACATAGTAAAATTTCTGCACTCTGTGCAGAAATCTTATTTTGAATCCCACCTCTACCCTTGACCTTGGACAAGCTGACCTAATCTTTTTGAGCTCAGTTTTCTCAACAGTAAAATGGGTATAATATCACTTATTGCCAGTGTTTTGAGAATCAAATGAGCTTGCATGTAATAGGTCCCCAGTGAGGAGTTGCAAATGTGAGTTTGCCTTCCTGGTTGCTAATGGAAGAGGAAAACAAAGAATTTAAGCCAAGAGAACTGCACATAGCCTGGGAATCCTGAAGGAAAGCGTTGCAGTATGTGTATTTTCCAATCAGTGTCACTGAACCCTGATCCCATATTGAGTATAGCCGCCGACAGCGGTGCCCACTTCTCTGTCTCGCACCAGGAAGCCCTCTGTGCCAATGCAGCATTGCAGAAATACAGTCTGGGATTTGTCCAGTGTACAATGAACAAAAACTGACTTGCTTTTTCCCTTAGTCTTTCAGACTTGTCATGTTTCCTGAAAAAAAAAAGAGAGAGAGAGAGAGAACACCAAACTAGTGAGGGCCATTCTTAGGATGCCTAGGCTCAGGAAGCCCCATGTGGTCTCTGGTCTCCTTCATCTGGCTCTCAGTTTCACCTGTGTCTCACACAAAAACAGAAAGCCCTCAAGTAGAAACGGACTGGAGCTGAATCAACCTTTTTCTTCTTCTTCTTCTTCTTCTTCTTCTTCTTTGTTTCTTTCATTTTTTTTTTCAACCTCTTGGAACAGATTTGGGCGGAATCTAAGTATCATCGTAAAATTCACAAAATCCCAAACCCACTGAGTGAGCAACAGATGAGGGAAATTGTTCCACATCCCGTGGAGAGGAAATGAACAGGACTGGGGAGGAAGAATGCGCTGCGTGGTGTGAAAGCTGTTTTGATTCCTGATGCTGAACATCTGCCACGTTTGGTGGAGAGCTACCAGCTCAAGCAGACAGCGAGGACCCTCCAAGTACAAACTGGAGCTGTGGCCCTCAGCAGCTGTGGGAACACGAACAGGAAGCAGGGGACCCTGGATAGAGAGTAGGAGTGCATCCTGTGGGGATAGATTAAAAAAAAATAAATAAATAACGGCCGAGCTGTGGGAACTTCTTCCGAGCAAACACGTGAGCTCAGGAATTTCCTGAGCCAAAGATCTGACTCCAGTTATTTGTTGTATCTGTTTGTTTGTTTTCCAGATTTTGCATAAATTGGACAAAGGGAAAGAAGATATAAAGCCAAAATATATATGATTGCCCTTCTGAGGCATTTGTTCAGAGAACACCCTAATAATCTTGGCTAAAGGGACATGAGTCTATAATTCAGAATTTGCCACAGGGCCAACAGGCTGAGAAGCAGACAGGACAGAAGGCCCCAACTCAAGAAGCCAGGTGTGTCTGACAGACCTCTCCCCATGGACAGACAGACAGCAGAGGAAACATCATCTGACACATTACGTAGCTGCTCCTTCCTACCCAGAGAGTACTTTCACATCACCCAGCTCAGGCCGGCAAAGAACCACACAACCAGGAAGCCATTTGTCATTATCAGAGGCCTTATCAGGGTCTGGCATTCCTTGGAATTTCCAAGAAAGCTGCTCCATCATTTTTTTTTTCTTTTAACCAAGACTTATCCTTCATTCATCTGACAGTGTGTATTAGAATCGTGAAGTATAAGTACATGTTGGGTACAATTACATTTCCAGTGGTTTTTGGTAGCAGAGATTTTTGTTGTTGTTGTTGTTTTTTATGATAATTACTGAATGGATTTTTTTTGGACTTGCTCTTTCAGCATCCACCAGGACAGGTTTGGAATAAAGAGTCACAGCCACCAGGAAGACACAGGCCTAGTCCTCCCAGAAAACGACATCTGCCCATTCTCCGGAGGGTTTAAACATCAGTCAGACTCTGCTTTCTTCTCTGTGAGGGGAAAACAGAGCTCAGAGACCTCATCCTCAACCTGGATCACTTTCTGGTGGGGTCTCCTCTCACCTCTAAGCCTGCTTCACACGGACACTTGATGAATATTCACTAAATGCTGCCTGGATTGAGCAGATCTTCTTAGGATCAGAGGGTTCCACTCTTCTCCTCGTCTTTCCCATCAAGAGACCCTCCACCTTCATCATGTCTCCTTACAAAGCCCAAGGCCACCCTCCTGTGAGGCCACAGTTGTATCTGCATTTCACATTCTCACCAAATGTGCCTCACCGACCTGAGCCTCACTTAACATTCCTTCTAGATGTTACACATTTAAAAAAAAATTAAGAAATTCTCCCTTACTTTATTGCACCTCTGTGTTGAAATCTTTGCTTTTCTGCTTTCCTCGCTATTTTCCTTCTTTCTTTTAAGACTCTAATCCCCTTGGAGGACGTCTCTGTAAGGCCCCCTTGTGGACTGGGGAAGACAGCCCTGCCCAGGGCCCCTCTCTGACAGCTTTCAGCAAATGTCCCAGAAAGTCCGTTCTGGCTTTGCCTGGGCCATCTCTCTGCTGTGCAGTTTGCAAGTTCATCTTCCACTGAGGATCATCATCCACAGCCATCCACTACTGGGTGGCTGGAGTTTCACTGGGTGATGATGCATATCTACCTGTACCACCATAAATAAAAGGAATGGGGTGGGGTGGGGTGGGGTGGGGGGTCTCCCCACAAGATGCAACCAAATCACAAAGAATAGTTTTAAAAGGCTCTGGGATTTGGTGGCAAACATCTCTCAAACCATCTTCTGATTTCCCAAAGCTGATGGAAATATTCTGAAGGTATTAATAGAACGCAGATGTTGGAGAATGCGACGTAGAATTCTGCTGAACAAATGACCCTGTTGGGAGGTCGTTTCCATTCTCCAGGGACATTCCGCAGAGGGCCCAGCTGATTGTCTCATATTGAAACAACATGTCCAAGACACATTCCAGCCAGAAGAAAGCGGAACAGGGCTACTCTGACCAAATATAAATTATGAGGCAAAGGGCAACTGAACTCCCTCAGTCCTGCCCTCCCTCCTTCCCTGATCCACCCTGGGCCCTCCTCCTCCTCCTCCCACCCCCCAAGGAAAACAGAGCATTGAGTAAGAGACTGCCAAGCCAAGCTGACTCAGGCGCCAGCCAGCCGAGCGGCACACATGGCGGCCGTTTGGGAAGTTCGCAGCTTTCCACGCTGTGGCCCTCATGTTTTTGCGGCTTGCAATTTGTTTCTGATCTTCACTCAAGTCCTTACAATGCTGGGATCCCCTAGAGAGTTTACACTTTGACCTTATGACAATTAACACCAGAGGCCAAGAAGGAAAAAAAAAAAATAGATAAGAGAGAAATTCTGTTGAGGGGAGGTGGATGGCAGGACGGGGGTGGGGGACTTCTTAAAGTAAATGTGTGACTTGTGAAATTATGGCCCATCCAAGAAAAAGAACAGAGTGTCTTTCAAGAGACAGGTTGCCAATGTGGAAAGAAAGTCTTCTTTCAAAGACTGCCAGACCTGGCGATCCTCGGTGAGCTGTGTGTTCAGGGAAGGACACAAATTAGTGGGGCCAGGGTAGAAGACCTTCCACAGCAGCCTTTGGCTGGCAACCGGCATAGCTGCTAGAGGAGGCCTCTCATAGCTCAGTTGGTTATGAAAATGTGGGTGAGCCCACCACGTCCTCTGCCGGGGAGCCCTGGCCAGACCTGCCTGCCTGAGGGGCAGATCCAGAGTTCTAGGCCAGAAGCTGTGGTCCTGATTCCCTGGCCACCTAGCCTGCTGGGGGTGATTGGAGGACAACAGGTAGAGCCAGGAAGGTGTCTGTTTTCACCAATCAGACATATCAGTAGGTGGTGGGGCAGGAGGACATCATCAACAGCTGCACACTGCCCGGCATGGTGACACCAAAGTCCTATGTGACCTTCCAATCCTGCTGAACAGAAGCACCCATATCCCTGGAGTCCCATCCAGCCTTCTGGGCTCAGGAGCAAAGACCTCCAGTGACACCCTGGAAACATTTGAGACACTGAAACCAGAAGCCCATACAAAGCACAGGGCCAGGCATGGGTCCTACCTCAGCAGTCAGGACAGGAAAGGCAACCAAAGCAATATACTCCAAGATAGGGTACGTGCTTAATTCAGATCTCCCCATCTGAAGGATGGGGCCGGGTGACCGCACACCCGGATGGAATACGTGTCATTATGTTTGATGTGCACATGGTTTGTTGCAAAAGAGAATGGTCTCTCTCTATGGAGACTGCGGAGGAGGAGGTCCCAAAGGGCTGTGGGATGTTCACTGTTAATCACCCCACCCCAGTAGAAAACAACACAGAGCATGAGAGACGCGGAAAGGTTTTCACCCACACACAGGCATGCAAGCAAACACAGTGAAGCCACGCCAACCAGAGAGGCTGGTGTTCAAAAGAAGTTCTGAATTGAAAAGAAATAGTCAAAATTATTTTTTCCCTCTGAGAATTTATCAGAAAGCAAGATCATTACTATCCTAAGCAGCTAAATGTTTGGACTTCCTTAGAAAATAAAACATTCATTCCTTTGATAGAAGATGCCTGCTGACTCCCAGCAGGAGACTTGCTTTGAGGTGCCAGGGCTGGAGGCTGTCCAGGGTCCCTTGTCCACAGGGAAGGGAGAGGACTGGAGCTATCTGCACACTATGCAGGGAGGAGAGGGTATCATAAGAGCTCAGGCGAGAAATCAAATCAAGTTAGGGAATCAAGGCAGGTTGGGACATGGAAGAAGAATGCAGATAGCTTATGGATTACCCAGAATTATCCAGAAAATGAGAGCAGGAAATTTATTATAGGCAAGTGGAACAGCGTCTGAAAAGGCTAGAGAGGAACTAAGAAATATTTTCCAGAATCTGGTATTGGGTTGTGGCGAGAGAAGAGTGCTGGGTAGAGGTAAGCCTGCAGAAATTTGCATGGCTCAGGTCACAAATCCTATCCAGACCCTTAACCTTGTTTAGGGTTTAGACAATTTTTGTCAAATTTTTTTATTGAGGAAAATAGGCATAACATAAATAAATATGCATAACATAAAATTTGCATCCTAACCATTTTTAAATGTACAGTCCAGCCGGGTTAAGTCCATTCACATTGCTGTGCAACCATCACCTACAGCCATCTCTGGGAATCTTTTCCTCTGAAAATACTGAAACTCTACCCATTACACATTAACTCCTCATTTTCCCCTTCCTCCTATCCCTGGCAACCACTTTTCTATTTTCTGTCTCTAGGAATTTGAGAATTTCTAAGTACCTTATATAAGTGGAGTCATACGGTATTCATCTATTTGTGATTGCCTTTTTTCACTTAGCATAATATTCTCAAGCTTCATCCACGTTGTGGCATGTGCAAGAATTTTCCTCTTATTTAAGACTGAATATTTCTTATATATATTGCTTCTCTACTCATCCATTAATGGACACTTGTTGGTTTGCTTCCACATCTTGGTTATTATAATAATGCTATTATGAACATAGGCCTATGACTATCTCTTTGAGACCCTGCTTTCCTAAGTGTTGAGGCTAGCTTTGAACCTGTGATCCTCCTGCCTCAGCATCCTGAGCTGTTGGGATTATAGGTGTAAGCTACCACACTTGGCTCATTTCTTCATATTTGAATGTGTTCTTGGAAAGTGTATTATATGGTTTTGTGTGCATGCATTTTTGGTTTGTGCAAAGGACTGTGTAGTTTATCTCATCAAATTTCCTGTTTTAAATAAGAAATCAGCCCTCCATATGCATGGGTTTTATATCGATGGTCAACCAACCTAGGACCACAAGTATTCAAGGAAAAAAAACGGCATCTATTCTAACCACATACGCTTTTTTCCCTTGTCATTATTCCCTAAATAATACATCCTAACAACTATTTACATGTCATTTACATTTCATTGGGTATTAAAACTAATCTCAAGAGCTGGGGTTGTGGCTCAGTGGTAGAGTGCTAGCCTAGCACATGTGAGGTACTAGGTTCGATCCTTAGCACAACATAAAAATAAATAAAGGTATTGTGTCTACGTGCAACTAAAAAATTTATAGAATAAAAAAACACTAATCTCAAGATCATCTAAAGTACAAGAAAGTATGAGTGTATATTACGTTCAAATACTATGGTATTTTATAAAATAAGAAACTTAAGCATCCATGGATCTGGATATCCATGAGGGGTCCTGGAACTAACCCTCCTCAGATACTCAGAGATGAGGTATTTTTAAGACTGCCCATGTCACTAGGCACACACTGAGTTTATCGCACTTAATTAGCAAACATTTTCTATGCATTTTACATACACTGCTGCCTTTCTGTTATTGTCAGCATTTTTGCCGTTGTGACCAAAAGACCTAACAAGACCTAACAATTTTAGAAGAGGAAACTTTTATTTAGCACAGTTTCAGAGGTCTCAGTCCATAGGCAGCTGACTCCATTTCTCTGTGCCTGAGGTGAAACAGAACATCATGGTAGAAAGGTATGGCAGGAAAAAAAAAAGCAGCTCAGGACATGACTACCAGGAAGCAGAGAGAGACTCTGCTCACCAGGAACAAAATAACCTTGAAAGTGCACCTTCAGTGACCCACCTCCTGCATCCACACCCAAGCTATAGCTACCACGCAATGAATCCCTGTCAGGGGACTGATGCACTTTTTAGGTTTAGGCTCTCTTAGCCCAATCATTTCACCTCTAAACTTTCTTGCATTGTCTCACACATGAGTTTTTGGAGGACACATCATATCTAAACCATAATACCTTCTATCCAGATCTTGGAGACCAGCATCCAGTCTGCTCCAATCCTGTGGCCTCACAAACAATGCTGTTAGGATCACCTTCACCCCCATCAGCTCCAGGACCCACCTGAGTACTTCTGCAGAGCCTATGGTTTGATCCCAGGAAAGTCCTGTACTTGACTTGGCTAAAGGGTCAGCCCCCCCCCTAGAATGGTGGTCCTGTCTGCATACCCACCAGCAATGCATAATGATTCCTGGGAACAGGAAGTTATGGGAGAAAGCTTCTAGAAAGCTGAGTTTTGCAAACAGATTAGAACTTCAACTTTGGTGTCTAAAGAGTGGTACCATGGAAGGATTTTAGCAAACTTTATAAACAAGGTTAGAGAACCCTACCTTTTATATTCTAAATAATATTTCAGCAAGACCTTTCTTCTTGTCACTCCCCTAGCCAAAGTAACTGCTGATAACAGTAATTTATCAAATACAAAAGTCAACACAGAGAAATGAAATACCCCTCACTCACACTTGGCAGTTCCTACAACTTTTTAAAACTGTTCGTCAAAAGCAATTTTCTAATAAGAAACAACAGTGGAGGCAAGGATTAGCGGACCTTAACCACACTGGGGTGACATTTCAGCCTATGTTATTTTCACTCGTATTCACATAATAGAGTGTATACCTAAAATTCTAAAGATGAGTGAGAACTTGATCAAGGACAAAAGGTTGAGTGAGCAGAGAGGGCGAGACGAGAGTTCTAGAAGGAGCAAAGTCTCTAGAGTTTGATCTGGAATTGGAGGTATTATAAAGCAGGGAGTCAGAAAGCAGCTTTCCTTGGGACTCCCTCTGCACAAATCATTACATCATCAAAGGAGACTTTGCAGAGGACACAGACACACAAAGAAACAATATGCCCAAGATAGGACCTGCCTGCAGCCTCAGTATTAGGAAGGAATAAACTGTCTATGAACTACAAAATGAACCTCATTCTTTGCTTACTCCTTGGCTCTCTAAACTTTGGTTTCTTTTTAATAACAGGCATTTCTACTTCTTCTTGCTTTTCCGAGGATTCAGCCATTCTCTGAACCAGGCGCTATTCTAGCTTTAGCAAATGAGCAAGTAGGATCAGGTTTCTACCATAGAAAGCTTGCACCCATTGGGAATAAATGATCATAAAATGAATAGTTCCACAAAGATCAGATATGTTACCCATTGACGAATGAAATCCATCAAATTATGCTACATCCATGTATAAATATACCACAATGAATCATATGTGTGTGCATTTTATAATTCACCAATTAAAGTAACAATGATATAAGTTATTGATCTCAATAGAGTAGAGCAAGCTGATGGGAGGAGGAAGGAGGAAAGATAAAGGGAAGGTACCAAGGAACGAGAATGATCAAATTATGTTATGTGCATGTACAAATACGGTATAGCGAATCCCACTATTATATATAATTATCATGCACCAATTTAAAAAAAAAAAAGATTGCCATCCACACCCTTCTTAACCTCAGATATGGTAATCCAGATGTTAGCTGGAGACTCTGCTTCTTAAGATCTAATAATACTGTGTTCTCATCTCTACCCCATTCCCTGTAAAACAAGTCCAGGGACCACCCAAGAGTTTCTGACTTTCTGGAAATACTTTCTCCAAGTCATTCTGCCCCCTACTTCTTGTCCACATGCTGCATTTACACACACAAACACACACGCAGCAGTGACTCAAGGTCTTATTGAAGACTTTGAAGCTATGTTAGGGCTTCCAGAGCATGAAGGCTAACCTTCAACTTTTACTCTGGGTTACAAGGTTTGCTATGTCCCATAGGCCGCTGGGTCACATTGCTCAGTCCTCCCTATTCTGTGTCACCTAATTCTCTCCTCTCTGTTCTTCAAGCCCTGAAGAGGTGACATTCCTACTCCAGTGGGTTCAGAAGTTAGGACCCACACACAAACCAATGGGTCTGGAGGACAATATCCATCGAGAATGAATTACTCTCCAGCCTTAAGATTTTATACAGTTTGGCCGACTGGGTTTTAGACTTGCTGGGAAACTACAAGCCCCTCCTTCTTACCTATTTCTACCTTTGGAATAAGAATGTCTGTCCTAGATCTGTCTCACCACTACATTTTGGGAGCACACACCTTGTGTGATTTCACAGACTCATAGCTGGAGGGAAATTTGCTTCAAGATGAATCCTACCTGAGTCTCACCCACATCTGGTTTAGATGCTATTTAGATGAGACTTCAGACTTAGACTTCAAGGTTGATGCTGAAACAAATGAAGACTTTTGGAGTTGTTGAGATGGAATGATTGTATTTTGCATCTGAGAGGGACATAAATTTGGCTGAGCCAAGAGTGGAAAGTTATGGACTGAATGTGTCCCCCACCCCAACAGATTCATGTGTTGAAATTGTGCCCCCTGATGTAATGGTTTACAAAATGGAGCCTTTGGGAGGTGATTATGTCATGAGGGTGGAGCCCCCATGAATGGAATTAGCGCCCTGATAAGAGACTTAAGGGAACCTGCTCACCCCTTTCTTCTATGTGAGGACAAATAAAATTCATCATCTATGAAAAAGGTGCTGTTGTGCAACAGGGAATCTGTTGGCAGTTTGCTCTTGAACGCCTCACTTCCAGAATTGTGAGAAACAAATTTGTTTATAAATTACCTAGTCTGTGGCAGTTTTTGTCAGAGCATCCTAAAAGACAAACACATCTCTCTTTTATGTTTTCTCTCTCGGAAACAACAACAGAATCAGGTAAGTAAGGCACCTGGGACTTACAAAATGAAAATCGTTTTGAACCCTCTTATACCCTTACCTTTGTATTTAATTGCTGATTTTACTCGCCAAGTATTGCTTGAGTTTTGCACTTTCCTCTTTCCTTTGCATGACCACTTTTCGCACTTCTGTAGTCTTTACCAAAACTCTTACAAGATTCCCATCCACTCCTCCCTCACCACCAATCCATTCTCCAGGGCATAGCCAGCAGGGTGGTTCCAAAACATAGCTGTGTTTGTGCTTCCCTGCTTAGAACACTTCCCACTATTCTTGAAAAACCCAGAAGTCTTATGCATCATCAAACAGTGCAGCAGGTCTGGCCTCGTTCCCTGGCTTCATCTACACCATGCCTCTAGTCCCCTCTATGTCTACAATGCTCTTTCTTCCCTCTTTCCCTAATTTTTCCTCATCTAACATATTAAGTCTCAAAAAAATCTCAAGTCTAAGATATTAAATTCCTCTTTGTACACTTTGACTATACCATATATATCTTTCACTGATACTACTTAGTACATTTCATTGACATACTTATTTGATCAGGGACTGGCAAACTGTGACCCACCATCAAAATCCATCCCATCATACGTTTTTTTGAATAAAGTTTTATTGAAACACAGTTATGCTTACATACTATGCAGGTATTTGTATATTATCACAGCAGAGCTGGGTAGCTACAACAGAGAGTAGAGGCCTTGACTGTCTCTATAGAGAAAAATTACTACCCTGGGTTTTGCTTATTTGATAAGTACATCTTTCACACACTCAGCAACCCAACAAGGATAGAGACTGTGTCTGGTTTTCTCAGTTAGCAATCCAACAAGGATAGAGACTGCCTGGTTTTACCTTCATGTCCCATGCACAGTGCCTGATGCCAACATAAACTCGGTCAGCATTGGTTAAAGAAATCATCAGATCTGTCACGTTCCCAGGTCACATGTTCTCACTCTTAGGTATTTTTCCTAAGCATGGAGAGTCACGATGTCAGGAGGCAAGGTGATAATCTCGCATTACTTTTTCCTTGCCTCTCTAATTATTCACTTTCAGCCCACTGGCTATAGTAGTTTAGGCTCCATGACAGCAATGTCTTCTTCTGGGGAGGGAGCAGGCATGGGAATAAATGCAGTCAGCCTCCATATCTGCAGATTCACACCTGCAGATTTAGTCAATCACAGATGGTAAATATTGGGAGGAAAATTACATCTGTACCTTTTTTTCTTGTAATTATTCCCTAAATAATAGAGTATAGCAACTATTTACATAGCACTTACAGTGTATTAGGCATTCTAAGTAATCTGGAGATGATTTTAAATTCGCAGGATACGTGTATCTAAATTCTGTGTCATTTTATAAGAAACATGAGTATCCTCAGATTTGGGAATGTACAGCAGGTACTGAAACCAAGCCCCCTTGGATATGTAGGCACAACAGTAATAGAAAAGCTTGTTACCCCAGGTGTGAATAACATGATCACACAGGAGCCAAGAATCAACTCTGCGGATGGGCCTTTAGCTGCACATCCAACACTTGTCATTACAAGGCCCAGGAGGTGTGGTGGGCTTTATCGTCATTTTATCTTCTGGCTGCAAAGTCTCTCTTCTTTTTACACATCAACATTTCTAAAATGTGTGCTCTGTCAAGATGTTTATAAGGAAAGAGGGGGTTCCTGTGCTCAGAGAGGAGATCCTATGCTTAGATGTGATTGGAAAATCCCAGGGCATCTTCTATATCCCTGGTGGAGGTTCTGCAAGAAAGAAACCTGTTTAACATTTACGAAATGTATTTAGCCTCCATAAATCTTCCCCATGAAAAACTTCGAAAACCTCTTCAGAGATATCTTCTGTTGGACACACTTGGAAAACACAGATTATTAATAATCCAACTATATAGTATTCATCATGATATGGTAAATGCAGTACAGCATCCATCCTGATTTTCTGCTCAAAAAGTATCACATGTATATCACTACAGCCCTGAGGAGGAGGATTTGCATGAGGGGTTTGGGGAGAAATGGGGTCTCAGCCTTCCTTCCCATAAAAGGTCTTTAGCTCCTAAATAACCCCCATTGTTCCATCTTTTCAGGGCCACTGATTTAAACTGTCTCACAGAACATCAGTTTCATTATCTGAGCAAAGTATTTCACTTAAAATAGAAAAAACAGAAATAATGCTCTTAAGTGATTTCTGAAGTTTGAAAGAGGAGCTAAATACTTACTTACAGGTTTCAATATGGGGAAAAAAATTGGACATCAGAATGTGCCTCACTCAGTCTTGGAGATGCCCCCGGGAGCACCTTATTGACCCTCAATGTTCATAAACGGGAATAAGTTTGGAAAATCCTTCTGAGATGCTACCAATCACCTCACAAGTGTTCTCTGTTGCTCCCAGTTTGTAATTGGAGTCCTCACTTAGGCATGATGTACTTCCCCACTCAGGGACAGCCTCTCATTTATTTTTATACCATTCTACTTCCTGGCACAGTGTTCAAAGATAATAAATTGAATAAAGTTGAAAGCCTTTTGATTATGACCTTATAGACCCTTCACCAACTAATATTTTTTGAGCACTTACTATCTGCTCCAATGTCTTCTTCTGGAGAGGGAGCAGGCATGGGAATAAATGCCTCCATATTAGGCCTAAGTCCAAGATCTCACTAAGGGGCAAGACAGTCAGGGATACAATGATTCACAGTGCACTATATTAATAAATGCTATATCATCATCATTAATGATATGATTTTTTTTTGAAAAGCAAGAGAAGTATCACAGAAGAGACTTGGTCATTGGAGTACCTCCTAGGTTGAGATGAGCCACACCAGGCATGCACATCACAGTGTCCTGACAGAGAAACAGGAGGTAGCATCCTGGAAGAGCTTGTAGAGTGTATGATGCACATCCAAACTTGTCCTCTGGGTAATGGAAGCCATGGACAATTTTTTTAAGCAAAGCAATATGATTAAATTGGGGTAAAAGCTCAGTCCAGAAAGATTATAAGAGAGAAATCTTCTTCTTTGATTGAAAAGGCACTGGAATAACAGCTGTGCTGTTCCAACTAGTTTTGTTGAGGATTCTACTGGACATCCCCTGAAATACATAAAATACAGATGAAGTCCCAATGAATGAGAAGCTACTAGAGGCCAAGGTGCTGTTGAATATGCGTGAGGAAGCCACCTCCTCAATGGCTCTGCACTTGTTCTGGCCGGAATAAGGCAGACAGCCAAGGATCAAAAGAAACCTGTACTTTCCGAGCCTTCTTGTTCCATCCTCCTTAGGGAATCAGGGCATCTCCGGCAAGGGTGAGGTTTGTTGAGGGTCCGGCGGCGCCCGTGGCAGCAGGGGGGCGCCTCTGCCAGGAGGTGCTATCCTGCCGGTGTGGCTAGGACAGCAGTCCTGCAGGATGCTGGACAATACTGGGAAGGAAAAGGAGGGAATCCTCGACCTTGGGCCGGAGCCTGGCCACAAACCACTGAACCCTGGGTGTCTTGACAGGTCTCAATATGGAAAAGGAAAAAAAAAAAATTCTTGGAAGCTGACACGGCAGTGAAAACAAAAGATTCTATCTGGTAGGAAATAGGACAAAATGGAGAGAAATTTGTTTTGTTTGGGGAGATAAAATAAGCAACAGACCACTGAACTCGGGTCAGGAGAGCACAGCAGCCTGCCCCAGGAGTGACGGCAGATGGAGGAGGAAGCAGTTGGAGACAGGTACAAAGAAACTATTTTGAGGAAAATCGTCTTACACCCAATGTGCCCTTTTTTTTTTTTTTTTTGCATAGAAGGTGACCTCCATGTGAATAAACCAACCAAATCCATCATAATGAAAGATATTTTTCTAACTCACCAAGGCAAGTCTAGGTTAGTTTCTTTGTGCAGATTCTTACTGGAAGACAAGATGCCCCTATTCGGGTGTACTAGCATCTTCTCTAAGTGGATCCCTATCACATCAGTGCAGTTACCAAGTTGGCATCTGATTCTGTGCTGTGTGGAGCCAGCTCTGGAGGACAGGGTAAAATGCAGTCATACTCAGGAAACCCAGCTAGTCAACTCTGTGGGGGCAGCCCAATGGCTGCAAGGCCATCATGTTATCATGTTTGAAGCAAGCTTTGGGCCTGTTACATTTTTCATACGTTTTGGAATCCCAGTTTATACAAAATCATCTTTGCTAGCAGTAATTCATGAATGTTTCTTGGATGCACTTACCCAGAGGGTTTGGAAACACAATTGTGAGAAGGGTTTTGTTCACCATCCATCTGGTTCATATCTAGGTAGTTTGGGAAGTGAGGTGGGCTCTGCATCAGGCATATCCTTCCCCATTTCATCTCATGTGGCCCTCTCTAGAAGATGTCCAGGGGGCTTTCCCAACGGGGTCCATTGCTTTGGGAGAGTCTTGAAAACTGACTTCATTATTTTCTTCCTGGGCAGATTTTGTTCCTAAAATCCAAAGCCTATATATTAGCCAGTTTTCCAACACTACAACAACGTACATGACACAGGTTACTGAAGAAGTAAAGAGAAGTATGTTTTGGCTCACAGTTCTGGAAGTTCAAGTCCATGATCAAGCAGCCCCATGGGTTTGAGCCTCTGGTGAGGACAGCACATCAAGAGAAGTCATATCTCAAGACAGGAAGAGACTTGGGTCCCACCTTTCCTTTTGAGGGTATTTCCCCAATGACTTAAGAATTTTCTACTAGGGCCCACCTCTTGAAGGTCCACAGCCCCACTATGGGGAATGAGTCTTCACAGCTGAACTTTTAGAGGATTCTCATCCAAACCATAGCACCATCTTCTTTCCAACCGAGATGGTCTAGTCATAAGATCAACCACTTCAAGCCCAGTAGAGAATGCACAGTACAACCCATCCTATAGCAGCTACATAGGCAACAGATCTGGAAGATCCATACCCATCCTAGAAACAAAGCATTGTTCGAGGTTCTTGGTGACAAGTGATCATGATGGTAAAAGAGCTAGGGAGTTAACCCGCTGTGACTTAACCATGCATGCATCCAGGTGACAATTTTCTCATGTTTATATTAGTGCATTATAGTTTTACATCATTGTCAGATTCATTTTGACATATTCATAAATGCATATAACATGGGTTGCTCCATTTCAATTCCCGGTATTCTCCCCTTCCCTCCTATCTTCTCTTCTGATCCCCTTTCTCTACTCTATAGGTCTTCTTTCTACTAACTTATTTTTTAAACAAAAAAAAATGCATTATAGTTAGACATAAAAGTGGAATTCATTGCAACACACTTGTATATGCAAATAATTGGGTCAATTTTATTCCAGTTTCCCAAAATAATGCCCAATAGCTCTACTGAAACATGATTCACATACCATATGATTCACTCATTATAAGTGCAAATTCAGTGATTTTTAGCATATTCACAAAGTTGTGAAATCAGCGTCACAATCAATTTTAGAATACTTTCACCATCCCGAAAGGAAACCAACATTAGCAGTCACTCCCAATTTACAACCAACTGCCCCAGTCCCAGGCAACCACTAATCCACCGTCTGTCTCTGTAGATTTCAGGCAAACTTTTAATATGCCTGAGCCTCAGTTTCTCTGTGTATGAAAGGAAGGGAGATAGGACATGTGGTTGTTAGTAAAGCCCTCTGAAGTCTCTGGGCCTTTCACACACCTAAGATCCATTATTATATAATAAAAAATTTTTCACATGACCTAATGAAAGCAGGCCCTGGGGCTGGTCCTGGATTGGGTTTTGTTCTTCCTTTCATTGTAAAAGCAAAAGATTCTCCTGAGATGCCAAGGGGCACATCACACGCCAGGTACCTGTTGCTCACACACCCCACTCTATCATTCTATCCACCTTGGAGAGATGAGTCCCAGGCCATGTATGGGCACTTCAACATAGGTCACAAAGCACTGTAACAGGAGTCTACTAAGGCCCAGGAGCCAAAAGCACTGGCCAAATTCTAAAGAAAGGCGACAGACTTTCTAGAAATAGCACAGCATCTGTTCTGGAATTCTTTGTCATCCCCCACTTCCAGCCTAGGTGGGGACTCCAGACAAATATTGCAGATTGAGAGGGCATTTTGTTTAATTAACTATTTTAAAGTGAATAAATGATTTGGTGGCATTTGGAACATTCACAATGTTGTACAACCACCACCTATTTAGTTTCAAAACATTTCCATCACGTCAGAGAAAAACTTCTTACCCACGAAGCAGTTTCTCCCCATTTTTCTCTCCTTCTGGGCTCTGAAAACCACCAGAGTTCTGTCTATATGGATTTATCTATTCTGCATATTTCATAGAAGTGAAATCATATGCTATATGACCTTTCATGTCTGTTTTCCTTCCTTTAATATACTTTCAAGTTTCATGCACACTGTAGCATTTATCAGTATTTCATTGTTTTTTATGCCTGAATAATATCCCATCACATAGATATACCACAATCTGTTTATCCATTCTTCTATTTATTGGCATTTAGTTTGTTTCTACTTTTTGGCTTATACTAATACTGTTACTGTGAACATGCACATACATATACCTGTGTGCCTGTTTTTCATTCTTTGGGCTATATCCTTAGAAGCAGAATTGGGAACCATGACATTGTTTACCACAGAGGTTCAACCATATTATATCCCCACCAGCAAGGGTTTCAATTTCTCCATATCTTTCACAGTTTTCTCCCATTCCATATGTTGTCTTTTCACCTTCTTGTTAATGTCCTTTGATGTACAAATATTTTTAAATTTGTATAAATTCCAACCTACTTATTTTTATTTCTTTTGTTGTTTATGTTTCGAGTATCATAGGTTAAAAAAAATTGTCAAGTCCAAAATCTTGAAGATTTATCTCTATGTATTCTTCTAAGTATTTTATGAGTTTAGTTCTTATATTTAAGTCACTGATTCATTCCAAGTTAAGTTTTGCATAGGAGGTGAGGCAGGGATCCAACTTTATTCTTTTGCATGTGGATAGACAGTTGATCCAGTACTTTGTAACTTATTAAAAAGACTATTCTTTCTCTATTGAAGGTTTTGGTGCCCTTTTCAAAAAAAAAAAAAACAGTTTAACAGAAATTGTTTATTTCTTGACTCTAAATTCCAATTAATTGGTCAATTTATCTATTCTTATACCAATTTATCTATTCTTAAACCAAATTGTTTTAGTTACTGTAGTTTATAGGAAGTTTTCAAATGGGAAAAGAATGAGTGAATTCTCCAACTTTTTTTTTCTTTTTCAAGATTGTTTTTTGTTCCTTAGGGCCCAATTGCAAATCTGTATGAATAATTTGAGGATCAAATTTTCTACTTCTTCCAACAGGTGATTAAAATTTTAATAGTGATTGCATTGAATCTGTAGTTGGCTTTGGGTAGAATTAACATCTGAACAATACTGTCATTCAGTCTGTAAACATAATGTATTTTCAATCTAGTTGTACCTTCTTTCATTTGTTTCATCAATATTTTATAGTTTTCATTGTACAAGTCTTTAAACAACTTGGTTATATTTATTTCTAGGTATTTTTATGCTATTGGAAATGATTTTTTTTTTACTATCTTTCTTGTATTGTTCATTGTGGGTGTATAGAATCACAACCGAGTTGTGAATGCTAATCTAGCCTGTAACTTTGTTGAACCCATAGTTAGCTCTAGCAACTTCCTTGTGGATTATTTTATATTTTCTGTGTATAGAATCATGTTATTTGCAAATAAAAATAGTTTTATTTCTTTTCCAGTAGGGACACCTGGGTTTTTGTTGTTGTTGTTGTTGTTTGTTTGCTTGTTTATTTGTTTCCTTACCTGACTGTTGTGGCTAGAATTTCTAATACAATGTTGAATAGCAGTGGTGAAAGTGAGCATCTTTGCGTTCTTACAGATTTTAGGGGGGGATTTTCAGTCTTTTCCCATTAAGTGCAATATTAGCTACAGGTGTTTCATAAATTCCCTTCATATCATTTAGTTCCATCCTATTGCTAGTTTGGTGAGAATTTTTATCATGAAACATGTTGAGTTATATCAAATGCTTTTCTGCATCAATTATGAAGCCATTGTGATGGGTTCCTCGCTATGTAGTATTGTATTACATCGATCAATTTCATTATGTTGAACCACCCTTGCATTCCTGGCAAAAATCCCAGTGGGTCATGCTGTAAAACCATTTTATACTGTGAGATTCAGCCTGTTAGTATCTGAGAATTTGTGTATCTATATTAAAAAGAGATATTGATCTATAATTTTCTTGTGATATTTTTATCAGAATTTGATATGAGGGATATGCTACCATCATAGAATAAGTTAAAATATTCCCTCATAGTTTTCTTTAGGAGTCTAAGAAGGATTAGCATTAGTTCTTTTTTAAATGTTTGCTAAAATTTATGGATGAAGTCATCTAATCCTGGACTTTTCTTTGTTGAAAGGTTTTTTTTAATTTTTATTCAATCAACTCAATTGTTACAGGTCTCTTGAGATTTTTCTATTACTTCTTGAATCGGTTTTGATTATTTTCATGTTTCTAGGAATTTGTCCAATTCAGTTAGGTCATCTAATTGGTTGACATACAACTGTTCATATGATTCTCTTATAATCCTTTTTACTTCCTTGATCAGTAATAACGTTCCCACTTCCATTTCCAATTTTATTTTCATTTTTCACTTCATTGTTTTCTTTGTGATTACCAAGGGGATTATAATTATACTGTAAACTTGATATCAACTAAACTTTAATGCCATACAAAGACTCTGTTCCACACAGTTCCATCACTGCCCACTTAGGTTTTAATCACAAATTACATTTGTATACATCATATGTTCAATCATATAAATTTATAATTATTTTTAAGCATTTTTCTTTTAAATTTTTAGGAAATTAAAAATAAAATTATGGACCAAAAACATAATTAGAGTGGATTTTATATTTGCCTAGATAATTAACTTTCCTAGAGATTTTGATTTTTTTATATAGTTTCTAGTTATGCCCTATTATTCTTTCATTTCACTCCCTTTAGCATTCCTTGTAGGGAGGGTATTCTGATTTTAAAAATAAATAAATAAAGTTTGTTTAGTATTTGTTCATCTAGGAATGTCTTAACTTCTCCCTCATTTTTAAAGGATAATTTTGCCGAACATAAAATTCTTGATTGACAATATTTTTCTTTTGCACTTTAAATATGTCATCACACTGCTTTATGATTTCCAATAATTGGCTGTTAATCTTATTGACGAGTCCTTGTATGTGATGCATGACTTCCTCCTGGCTGTTTTCAAAACTGACTCTTTGTCTTTGACTTTCAGCAATTACGTAATGTGTCTAGTGCAGATATTTTTTAATTATTCTTACTTGGAATTTGTTGGGGTTTTTTTTGGAATTGTAGATTCATATCTTTCATTCAATTTGGAAAGCGTTCAGTCATTCATTCTTTATATATTCTTTCTGCCACTTTCCTTCTCTCTTCTTAGATGTCAATAATATGTACGTTCTTTTCCTCAGTGCTGTCCCACAGTCTCTTAGATTCTGTTTACTTTTCTTCATTCTCTTTTTTCCTTTCTGCTCCGTGGACAGTGTAAACTTAATTGTCCTATCCTCAAGTTTACTAATTCTTCTTTCAGGTATAATATGTCATTTAAATTATTCTACTGGTTTTATTTTTCATTTCAATTATTGTACTTTTCAACTCCAGAATTTCTATTTAGTTTCTTCTCTAATTTTTTTTATTGGTATTCTCATTTTGTTCATACATCATCATCATGATTTCCATTAGTTCTTTGTCTAGGTTTTTCTTCATCTGTTTGAAACAAATGAGTTAACTCTTTTTCTAGAAAGTCCAGTGTTTTCTTCCCTAAGAGATAGTTTCTGTGTTCACTTATGGTATTCTTTTGAATGAGCCACAAGTAACCATTTCTTCATACGTGTGAGTTTTTGGTTGAAAGCTGGACATTTGAATACTTTAGTGTGGCAACCCCGAAAATAAGATTATTCCCCTTATTCAGGGTTTGCTGTTTTTGATTAAAGGCTGTGATCATCCTTTTTTGTAATGACTTTACCAGACTATTTTTTTCAAAGACTGTATCCCCTGTGTAGTCAATGAAAGCTTTGTTCCTTTCGTTTGCTTTCAGGTAGTGTTTTGATAGGGATCCCCTTGAATACCAGGAACTAAAAGAAAGCAAACCAACAAAACCTCTCCTAGTCTTTGCAAATTGACTCTGTGCTGGTGTACTCCTTCAATATTTAATCAATTTGTTTGCAGTTCTGACTTAGCCCAGAGCTTGCACTGGGCCTGTAAATCAACAAGAAGTGAAAGTTTACAGTCTTCGTTCTCTCCACATGTGTCCTGTTCTGGGGATGCATATTGCTTTCTAAATTTCCCAGTATATATAATTTCCCAGTGCCTTTTGAATGACCTAATTTCACAAAGAAATTCTCCAGCTTTCCCCTCCCAGGATTTGTGTGGTCAGTTGTATATCTCAACTGTCATCTTCTGTCCAGGAGTCTGTGGATTGTTTGCCTTATAGTGTTTGTGAGTAATGCCCACTGTTTCTTCACCCGGAGTGACTTCCAAGTTAGCCAAAGCAGAGATAAGCACCTTTTGTAAGTATTCCAGGCAACCCCCAGGCATGTTAGAACACGCAAACACAATAATGTCCATTTAAAATCCCAGACTCGGAGACCAGGGTTCCTTCCTGGGAATGTGGACTACCTTCCGCATTCCTTTTTTATTGTGGTTCTTGAACGTCCACCACCAAGCTGGGAAGGGGCATGGAGAAAGAGTAAATAAAAATTCCACAAAGCTTTCCTACCATGTTTTTAAGTTGCCTTTTTCTTCATGCAGCATTATTTTGGTCACTGTAAGTCTTTGACGATTTCTGTTTATTTTTCAACAATGCTGTGGAGGGCTGAGTTTTCGGTGCCTATTAGCCCATTTTGCTTTCCTACCCTGGTGAGAGGAGACATTTTGTCCTAGTAAGGATGGATGGGGGCTATGGTATTCAAATTCCCTAAGACACAAGTACTTCAAGCCAACTGAAGGCTCTTCGCAGGCCCTGTAGCATTATGCAGGGGCTATCGGAGAGGCCTTGGGGAATTAGATGAATGTGACTGCTTCTCTTTGGTAAAACTCTAACCATGAGGAATTACATGAGCTGCCATGATGGCAGAGCAAGAACAACTGGCCATCGCGGGAGTTGCAACTCTTCCTGTGAGGCAGGTAACGACCCAAATCTCCATGGGCAAAATTCACAGTGCCACTGTCAGAACAGAAGCCAAGGTGGGTCAAAGTGGTCAGCTAGACTATGAAAGTATATCCTTCTGAAATGGACATTCTTTAAAAACCCACAAGAGCATCAATGGAAGGAAAAATCAGCATCAGAGTCTCTGGATAGACACCAGAGTCTGATAAATAGCTTTACCAGGCATATGAGACCCTCTTATCATCAACTCTCCTCTTTCCCAAAGTCTGAACTCCAGAGTACAAAGAAAGGATAGATGAATGTTCTTCTTCCCCAGCGCCCGGTCCCAACGCTAAATCGGGACTAAGACAGAGTAGGAACAGAACAGGAGAGGAGGAAGACTTTCAATTAGATGAGAGATCAAACTTTTTATGTACTTCAGGTTGGATTTTCAATACCTGAAATTGAACAGGAAAGCTGTGAGGTCGGCCCAAGATCTTATCCAAGAGCAATGAAGAAAATTCCAACTAGAATAATAAAAGTTGGGTCATTTCCTGCACTTTCTTGAGTCAAGTCTATTCACGATATGGGTAAAACACATACTGGAATGTGATTTAGAGGAAAGGGCAGGTTATAAATTTAAAAAAAATATATATATATATATAAATTAAAACACAAACTCAATGAGAATTTTAGCATTGCACACAGGTGCATTTAAATCTTTAGGGTCAAAATGGCCATGATTTCCCTCCCATGTGATGCAAGAGGGGAAGAAGGGAGGGGAGCTTGCATGGGTCCACAGTGTCCTGGGCAACTCTCCAGAGGGGGCTCCTCCTCATTCCCAAGCCAAGGCTCCAGGAGGCCTGCTGCTGAGATCCTGAGGGAGGGTGTGCACTGGCTGGAGCCTGTGTAGGAAACCATGTGTTCCTCGGTGGTTTCTTTAAACTCGGTGCCAGAGAAGCTTCAGCAAGTTGAATGTCCAAGCTGTGCTCTGAGCGTGTGAGACATTCCAACTCCAATACCCACCCCAAAATTTTAAAAGGAGAGGAGAAGAAAGGGAAGCCCAAATCTCAGTGAATACAGATGATTCTCCCAACACCATCTGGAAACGAGGGTAAATGAAGTAGCCTCTGTGGGAAGCATTCTTGTTGGGATCTCTCACACTCTAGCCTAGGGGTGCAAGGGATGCCCAGCAGGGTTCCCTCTTCTTCTCTTCCAGTGGGTTCTGTTTAAGATTCATGGTTGTTTGTCTGTGCACTTCATATCTTCCTGGTCATAAAACTGAAATAATTTATTTTATTGGCCGCTCCAGAAAAAATGTTCTATGAATTTACACTGAAGGAGGAAAGGGAAAAGGAGGGATAAATGTGGCATGGGCTTTTTGACTGTGGTTTTCATTTCCATAAACCTTAGATCACAAGAATGCATGAGATATTTACACAAATCTTTCCACAATTCCTGTGGCCTTTGGGGGCATAGCATTTGCATGACTTCACCACTGTGCTGTGTGCTTTCTCAGCAGCTTTGCCTGTAACAGGGAGCAGCCCTTACCAGGGCCTATCGCTGTGTGCATGTGCAGAGGGGAGGGGGTGGTGGGGACTGTGTCATTTCTCCTTCCTTCCTTTTTCTGCAGTAAATTCGACTTTGCAAGGGACTTCAGGCTTTTCTATGTCACAATATGGAGAGTTTTCTCTTTGTAAATATTCACTTATGCCTGGATCATGTCTTTGGAAATGATAAAGCAAGAGTTGGTTAACTAAGAGGAGAAAGGTCTCATTCATTTTTATCCTCTTTAACTTGAGGTCTGGTCTGGCCCAGATAAGAAGATTATGGGAAAGAAGGTTAGTGAGGCAAACAGGATCCACATTCAAGTTTCTCAAGTGAGTCAGATGTCTGTGGCTGCAACAGGTTCTCCAAGTGCTGGGGGGATGAAACATCTGGAGGTGCCCTCAGCCTTGAATGAGGCCTCGGCACGGAGCTCCACACAAACACAGGATGGTCCTGGGTCACAGCATTTCCCACGTAGACAGCCACTATTGCAAGTACCATCTGTGTGGGAAAACCTCAAGTGCTAGCTGCATGCTCCCACATAAGGAAGGGGTACTGTGCTCATCGCAGGCTCACAGCCACCTAATGTCCTGCTGGAATATAAATGAATCATCCATCGGCTAGACACCACCCCAGCTTTTCTCACATTAGTCATCTTATTTCCCTATTTCTCTCATTTTGCATTATTGCCCACGAAAAATATTGATATTGTGATCGTCACATTAAATGACTGCAATCAGAGGGGTGGGTGTCAACTTTTGGGGAAAATGCAGCCTTTCCATGGCTGGAAGCACTTGACCCTTTTAGTCCCTCTATACTTCCTCCTCCTCTCATCTTTGAGAGCCAGTGCATTTAGGCAGAAAGATCAAAAAGTGTAGCCATGAGCCAGGCATGGTGCAGCACATCTGTAATCCCAGCGGTTAGGGAGGCTGAGGCAGGAGGATCACAAGTTCAAGACCAGCCTCACCAACTTGGCAAGGCCCTCAGCAACTTAGTGAGACCCTATCTCAAAAATAAAAATTAAAAAAAGGGCTGGGGATGTGGCTCTGTGGAAAAGTACCCCTGGGTTCAATCCCATTATACATATATTAAAAAAAAAAAACATAGATGTGTAGATCTGCATTAAGTCTTGCCCTCACCACTTCTTTTAGTGTGAAATTTTGCTCAATCTCCCCAACCCCTCTGTGCCTCCATTGCCGTATTTATAAAGGGACAGAGTCATCTCTACCTTGTAAGAGCTTTGTCAGGGTAAAACGTAGTTTTTTGGAGCCACATCTGAGGTTGAGGAGGGATCTCAGTAAATGAGACTCTAAAAGGGCAGGGTGGAAAATCTGGAAACAACCATCCTCCAACACAGCCTTAGAATCCTTGGTTCACCTAATACCTGCACTGACTGGGTAGGAGCTGAGGTGTGGCAGTTGCATGCCTGGCAACCAGGCTACCCCAGATGACAGTGAGGTGTCCCACCCAAGTAAAACAGAAGGAAGCTTTATTCCCAGTAGGGAAAAGTCAAGGGATTCTTCAGGAATTGTCTAGATTCACATGCAGCCTTGTGGTGACAAGAGTCAGGCCTGGGTGACCTGAGCAAGAGCTCAGCATCACCATTAGGAAGCCGGTGCCAGTGAGAGAAGAGAATCAGTCAGAGCCCAGCACATCAGACAGAGGGCTCACCCGATGTACTGTGGGCTCATCTCCAGGGTCTCTCCACCACATCCATCCCTTATGAGGGAAAATTTAGCTTACTTTTATGCAATTTTAACAAAAGGCAATGTAGATTTTACTACATGCAAATTAAATGGTCTTAATAAAAAACCCTTGTGTGAATGGGAATTAAGGCTTTTATAAAAGAAGCATAAAAAATGCAGAAAGAAAAAGAGGTATAGGGCTGGGGTTGTGGTTCAGTGGTAGAGTGCTTGCCTAGTATGTGTGAGGCACTGGGTTCGATCCTCAGCATCGCATATAAATAAATAAAGGTCCATTGACAACTAAAAAATATTTTTAAAAAAGAAAGAAAGAAAAAGAGCTATAAAAAGATGTAGTAATAGGTGCTTTCTTGGAAGATCAGAGCAGCCTCCCAGACAACAATGTCAGGTCTTCCTATTGGACTCCCTGGCCTCCAGAACTGTAAGAAATAAATTCCAGTTCTTTATCAATTATCCATCTGTGATATTTTACATGAGTGCCATATTTTACATGCAAGTCAAAACCTGTACATTAGACAAGGGTGTTTCTGTTTCAGGTATACATGCAAGTCCACCAGCACTAAGCACATGGGAGTCTGTGCCCACAGGAGAGGTCGAGGGAGTACGCAAGGCATAAAAGGGAGAAATCTATTAGACAGCATCAAAGCAAACTGCACAGATAGATGACAATACTGTCCCACAAACTGGGTATTATTAACTCTGCTCCACAAGATTATAAAACAATAAAGAAGAAAGTAAGAAGTTGAAGTTTATTTAGGCCATTTAATTTGTATGTAGTAAAATCCATATTGTCTTTTGTTAAAACTGAATAAAAATAAGCTAAATTTTCCCTCACAAGTGATTGACGTAGTGAAGAGACCCTGGAGATGTCCATTGTGGTATTTAAATGTGACCAGAAAGTCTCTGTTCCCACTTGAAAAACTCCATCCCATGTCAGGGCTGTGTGAGCTCCACAAGTCAGAGGCTTCCAGCTATCGGGGCCTCTGGTGGAGGGGAACCTCTGCTGAGGGACCGACCTTTTCCCATTGACTACAGACTGAACATGTGTCTCCTTGACAAAACAAAAAATGCCAGGCATCACCAGCGTTTTTAATGCACACCATTTAGCACTTCTGAGATCAAGGCTAGAAGATTTTAAAAGATTCAAAACTTTTATTAACTTCAGAACTCTGCATAGTGGTTCTTAAGTGGGAAATAGGGAAGAGGAACTCATTCCCACAGAGAGATAAAAAGCAAGTTGATTATGTTTTCTAAAAGTCAAATCAACTTAAATCCCAAGATGAAAACATGCATAACACTTGTTGGAGAGTGCCTTCTTATTATGTAGTCATGCCTTCTTATTGTGCGGTTCTTAACACAATATTTAGAAATGGATTTTTCTATGATATACGTGTCATATTTATATGACTTGTAAATATGGTATGCACATCATATATAAAATATATTGAATATAGAAAATATAATCTATAAAATATATACATATGTATGTGCATATCCAATATATACATATGTATATATGCTATATATTGTATAGAATATATATTTTCTATATTCAATATATATTAAATAATATATATAACATATGTATATATGGTATAGAATATATATTTTATAGAATAACATTGTATAGAATATATGCAATATATAGCATATGTATACATATGCTATATATTGCATATATATTGTAACCAGATCAGACACACTACTCATGGACTATGATTCTAACAGTGTTTGAAATGATTTAAACAATATAATTTCATAGGTCAAGTCAAAATACAAACAGAAGCATATAGAAATCCCTGAGTTTCCTTTTGATAGTGATTCACTGGAAATAAGACATGCAGGATATGAAAAATTGTCTGAGGCCTATTATACCTAATTGCCAGCCTGTGGAGCTACTAGGAGGGAGATGGGGCCCAGTGGAAGAAAGATAAGTCATTGGGGTGTGTCCTTGGAGAAGCTATTAGGATCCTAGCTCCTTCCTTTTTTAAAAGTATATTAATTTTGATTTTTTCACCTTTGCTTTGTTATTTATTTTTATGTGGTGTGAGTATCGGACCCAGTCCCTCACATGGGCAAGGCAAGCGCTCTACCACTGAGCCACAACCTCAGCCCTCCTAGCTCCTTCTTGTTTCCTTCTGCATCCTTGTTCACAATGAGGTGAACAGATCTCCTCCTCCATGTGCCCTCCTGCCATGTTGTACTGTATTGTCACAGGCCCCAAACAACAGAGCCAAGGGGCATGAACTGACGCCTCTGAAATCATGATCCAAACTAGATCTTTTCTCCTTTAAGTTGTTTATCTTAGGTATTTTTATAACAGCAACAGAAAGCTGAACCAAACTAAGTACTCACTTAACCTATCCTGGAAAGCAGCCAAGCACCCACAAAAGACAGGGTCAGGAGTCATAGGTGGAGGGAAACATGAGGGAAAGAAGGACCCAGCCCGCCAAGGCCACTGAACATGTGACAATTGAGGAAAGTCCAAGACTGACTGTTTTTTTCTCTTTTCATCCACATTTTTAACTTGTTATCAATACATATTAAAGCAGAGCTGGGGGGCATGACCCTGGCCTTGGTTTTCTTGAATAACAATGACTTAATCAATGACTACAAACCTCAATTACTGGCATTTGAATTTAGACAAAATTGGAAAAGGCTTTCATTCAAAACCAAGAAGGTACAAAATAACACCCAGCCATGCAAAACCTGTCGCAGCCGGGAGAAAAATATCAATTCATTGAAACACTCCATTAACTCTGACCACCGAATTTCTTATGATTCCACTTCTAACCTCACACCTATAAATCCAGCTCACCGCACCGGCGAGCTATATTTCTTCCTCCATAACCTCCTTCAGTCTGTTTGTGTTCAGATAAGCACAATGATGTGCTTTAAATGGACCAAGGCCTCAGGCAATTATTTATTCCCAGGCAAAGTGACGACAGTGCAGCTTCTGGGAACAGTATGTGACAGGGTCAAGCTGTCACCGGAGTGGAGGAGACAGTCATCAGTCAGCTCATCTTTGTTTTTGACCAACACGGCCTCATCTCAGTTGGGTTTATTTCAGGGTATATCATGCTCATCTCCTGGGGGTAATGGTGCTGAGTGGAGAAACCCTGATGTGGGACATAACTCCAAGCCCTGTCCACCTTGAGGCTAACCCAGCAAGAAGGGCCACCAGAACCCAACAGAGAGCTGCATCGATTCAGTCTCACCTTTTTGGACGTCAGGATCTCCACCTTGCAAGGGTGGAGGGGATGCTATATCATCTCTGAAGACGCTGACTGTCTGATGCGTGAGAAAACCCTGTCTGCTTTACAGCCAAGGATGCCAGGCCTGCGCGCCTTCCCTTGAGCAGTTCAGGGAGCTAAGGTCTCAGCATTGACCCTCTGATTGTCCTCGTGTACAGGAAGGACTGGAGGAGGGAAGGTATTCCAATATCTATAGATATTCTCTCAAGACACAAAAAAATGCTTTTCAAACTTCTGTCCCCAACTCTCATTCAAAAACAACAATGAGGGATAGAGCTGATAGAGCACTGATGGATCCAAAGGGATCCTGCAACCAATCACTCTATCCCTGATACAGCGCTTACCTAATAAGCACAAGACCCTGGGTTCGATCTCCTGTACACACACATGCATGCGCGCGTACACACACACACGCACACACACACCCAAAATAAATAAATAAATTACCATTTTTTTGTTTCCTTGCCTATAATCACAATTTAACCCAGATAGTTAAGGCCCTGAGGTAGTTTATAGCAGGTAAGCAAGCAGGTTTCAGAAACCCAGGTGGCAAGTGGAGGCACAAGTCCTCTTAAGAAAATGAGAAACAACCCAATAGGTCATTCTAGATCTATTATTACAAGCTGTTTCCACTGGTCCTTCCTCTCAGGGTGGGTGATTTAAACAATGTATTCCTGAAATGACTTGCTAGACCAGGTCCTCCGTCTGCATTGGCAGGCAGAGGGCCTATCAGGTTGGTGAAATACTGAAACTCTTGCTTTCTGAGCCATCTACTAACATGTTTTCATAGTATCCATTAGTTCTCTTTGATTGAAAACAATATCTACTCTGGCCAAGAGAAAGTACACCGCAATTTATCAGAAAGATATGGGGTAGCTCAGAGAATATAGGGACAACGTGAAACACTGGGCTCAGTGTGGCTTGTTTTATAAAACTAAGCTGCTGTCACCCAACCCAGGAAGCAGAGCAGAAACTTTCCCTGGGATGCACCATCATAACAAGAGTCACAGATCCTTCTCTAGGCACCTCTATCTCATCTCTTTAAGGGCAAAGCTTTTGTCCCGTGAGTTGGACAGTTGGCCTTCTGTATCTGCAAGCTCAGCATCCATAGATTACACTAAGCATGGACCAAAAATATTTGAAAAAGGAAGTGTGTTGATACCAAACATGGACAGACTATTTTCCTTGTCATTATTCATTATTTCTTACAATACAGTACAATAACGTTTTGTGCGGTGCTAGGAATCAAAAGTAAGAATAACTACACAGTGTTTCCTTTGTATTATGTATCATAAGTAATCTAGATATGATTTAAAGTATATGGGAGGGCGTGTGTAGGTTTTATGCAAATACAATGCCATTTTGTACAAGGAACTTGATCATCCATGGATTTCGGTATCCAAAGGGATCCTGGAACCAATCACCCCAGGATATTGTGGAACATTTGCAACATCAGTTACACAAGAACCTTGATGATAAATCACAGACCCTAAAAAGTAAAACAACTGCCCATGGTAATCCTCCTCAGTCTCTTTCCTGCTTGGCTCATCATTAGCAATGAAGGCAGCACTGTGAGACCACAGTGTCCTCTACCATAGTATCAATACTAAAGAATATCGACTATGGTATTTCTAACCAGATACAGAAATGTCTTAGAGACACAATTCACCCCTAGTATATCCAAATCTTTCTCAGTGAGGAATGCAGCCAAATCATCCCACTGTACAGAATATGTTGTTCTAACACAAACTGCATCAAATGTATAATAGGGGAGTATGTAAGATTCCTCCCTCCATATCCACAGGGAATTGGTTTCAGGATCCTCCACATATACCAAACTCTATGGATGCTCCAATCCCTTATATAAAACACTGTGGTATTTGCATGTAACATAAGTACATCCTCCTGCATGCTTTAAAATGTTTTTAGATTATTTATAATGCCAAGTACAATGCCTACACATTACTCTATTCTCATTGATTCAGTATAATACTTGGCATGTGGCAAATTCAGGTTTTGCTTTTTGGAACTTTCTGTAATGTTTTTTTTTCCATATATTTTCAATCTTTGGTTGGTTGAATCCACAGATATGAAATGCACAGATAGGAAGAGCTGAATTGTAGTTGGAAAACGCCTCTTTGGTGGGTTAGAGATGCTGACCTCCATCCAGCCACCTAAGCTGCTGATGAAAAGCTGTGCAACATTAAATTTCCCTCCATGAGACAGACTTTGGCAGAAGATTGTGAAAGATAAAAGCAGGGGATTTGAAGCCAGCACTCTGACAACTTACAAGCTATAAGTCTGCAGACCAGGCACTAATAGGCCTTTCACAGAACTATTGCCAGGCTTTAACAGATGATGCTATCTACGTACAGTGCCCAGCATAAATGTTTGCTCAAAAACAGAGTAGCCAGTACTAAAAAAAAAAAAAAAGAAGAGAAAAGGTTTCCATGCACCATTCTTAATTTTCTAACTGCTTCAGCTCAGACGTGAAAATGAATACTGGGCATGTGTTTCTGTGTGGGAGAAAGAGAAAAGGCTGATGGGAAAATAGAGAGATGATACCAGAAACATCCAGAGGAGAAAGTGGGAAACTGAGGTAGGGGAACTGGAGAAAGGGAGAAAGGCAGGTGTTCTGGGGAGGGTTTGTAGGGAGTGGAAACCAACAGATCAGCAGCCCACACAGATAGAGTGAGGACAATCCAAGAAGCCATTGGCAATCTTTAAAAAGTTAAATATCTGCCCTTGAGGTATTTAAACTTAGAGGCAACCTATGGGGTAAACTGTGGAACCAGGGTGGTTTCCAAGTGTGTTCTGTGTGAGGACCCATGAGGAATTACACATGCCGGACCCCATCTCTGGTTTGAGGGAGCCCCAATTCATCTGGGTCCAGCACAGTGTCTCTATCTCTTTTGTCACTGATGGCTCTGGAACTCCACCTGCAGGCAGCCAGTCAGCCTAGGTCTTCCCTAAGGACTGTGATCAGTCCAAAGATGGGCCTGGGACCAGCCAGGTAGATGGAGCCTCCCTCAGCCACTGCTTCTGGTGCTGCTGTCTGTTGGGAATGACTATTAAGAAATGGTGGTGCTGCCATTCAGGAGCCTGCCTTCCCTACTGGACTTTCAGGGATGTGAAAAATGTATTTATGCACTGTTTTAAGCTATTGGAAGTGGTCTTCCAGTTACTTGCAGCCAAGAGCATCTTAAAAGTTTCAACCTGGCAGATGCTATTCCTCATTGACTATCAGTGGCAATAAGGAGCAAATTCTGCCACTCCTAAGCTGCTAGGGATTGGGTTTCCTCATTCTCAATATATGGAGAGGTCAACTCCATGCTTCCACAATCTCTCTGATCCTTCCTCCTTTGAAATGTCACAGTCAGTTGTTCTTGCATAGAAAATCATACTCCTGAGTTCCCGGCCTTTAACCATCTCCCTCTTTCTCCGAGATCAGGGAGAAAATTCAGGATGCAAATCACATAGAGTAGAGATGGCAAAAGAACACGTTGTATTACTCAATTACTCTGTCTAATTCTAGAAGCCTCTTTTACCTCACTTTCGTCCTTGGAGTTACTGTTCTTCTAGTTTCACCCTAAAATCAAGTGGATTCATTCCCTTTAGCTCACCTACAATAAGGTCTTTTTCTTTCTTAGGGTCCCAGGTGCAATCATATTTAAGTTTTTATGAAATTGTAGATACCAACCTCACACTGTTTGTTGCTCTGTTCTAGCCATAGCGTTGCTGTCTCTCCTCCATTACTTGATTCTACTCAGCACCCTATACCTTTATAACCACACACTCTTTTAAAAAAGATCTTTTGCTCTTCACATCAATAAGCCTGAATGTGAGCCTCTCACTGAGACCTCAGAGAAGTTTAATGCTTCCATGCATTCCCTCAACTGGCCACCAACTCTCAAATATTCACTGCTGGCCTCTGCTGGCTGATAAGCTATCGAGTCACTGTGGAATATAACAAGATAAATAATTTGACCCTGTCCTTAGGGAACTTACAGCATAGCAGGGAGTGCACATAGCTTCAATAGAGTCTCTGACGATATCATGGAAGAGATCCAAATAAAACTCTATGAGAGTTTTGGAAAGAGATAAGATTCTCAGCTGGGGGGAATCTGAATAAAAGCTACTTGGACAACATGGAATTCAAGCTTGATTTAAAGGATGGAGAGAATTGTTAATTGGTAGCGAAGGTAAGGGGCAGGCCTTGTAGACAAAGAGTCAAAAAGGCAGAGGCAGAAACAGAATGGCAGGAAAGGTGGGGCATGCTCCGGAAGAGGCAATTAATGCAGTGTGGCCGTGAGGACAGGAAGCAGATTAAAGGAAGACCTATTAGGAAGCCAAGTTGGGCCCAGGTGGCGGAGAGATTTGGATACTGTTAAATAAAGAAAGACAGAAAGAAAGACAGAAAGACAGAAAGAAAGACAGAAAGAAAGAAAGAAAGAAAGAAAGAAAGAAAGAAAGAAAGAAAGAAAGAAAGAAAGAAAGAAAGAAAGAAAGAAAGAAAGAAAAAAGTTTCAATTCTGTAAATGTAGGAATCAAATTTCTATCTTAGCAATTACCACCTGTATCTTAATGTGCCTTCTAGTTCAGCGCCGTGCTTTGCAGATGAAAATATCTGTAAGGATCTACATAACTGTGTCTTTTATTCTCTGTCACCTGGTCCAGTGTCTGGCACACAGAACATTCTCACATTTGTTGAATGGATACTTGGATTAATCACATCTATACTTTTTGAAAGGTAATCTAGCAGCAGGGGGAGAATGCACTGAAGTTGCAAAGGGAGAGGAGACTTAGAGAAGTAGATAGGAACTCAAGAGACCAGAACCCAGTGGAACATGGTCAAGGAGAATGAGAAGTGAAGAATGAATGAATAGAGAGAACCAAGAAGGCTTGATGAAATGCAAAAAGTAAATAAATAAATAAACATTAAGTGGAGCATTTGCTGGTAGAAGTCAAGGAGCATAGTTCCTCCCGAATCTTGCCTGGAGCAAACTCTGCCCCCACATGGCAGGGACTTTATTGTTTTACTTCTTCCACTTCTGTATCCCCAACACCAAGAACATAGACTTCTAGGCTCTCAATAGTTTCAAACAACTAAGTGAACACGTTGCATTTGAAATGATGGCAGTTCAAGCACTTATAGATGTCTGATTTAGTTAGAAATATGGTCCTACTGTTAAGTAATAGAAGTTTAGATTTCAGAGTTATCTGCACAAAAGCAGTTCTTGAAGATGAACATCTGCACTCATCCCCAGCCAGAAAGTTCAAGTACAGAAAAGGTTTCTAGTTACTAAACTCAAGAGTTTCCAGAAAAACCTGACTAACCAACTTTGCCAGATATTTCACAGAACTTAATGGAATTAAGGATTAGGAATTGGCCTTTGAACTGGAAGTCATTGTGCCCTTCATAAACGTAGGCTTAGAATTGTGGGTCCTAAAAAATTAGTTTCATTATCCCTAGTCAGATATGACAATACATAACCATGGGCTCCAGACACACAATTATATTTTCAAACAGAAACAGACACCTCCATCTTTCTTCAGAATCTGGGATCAGCTAAAACACATTAATTTTAAGGGGAGAATTAGGATTTTTTTTCCAAAGGGTGGGTGACTACCCATATACCTGATGGTGTGGCATTCCATCTGAATGTGTACGTGATCATAGCAAGTGAAAGGTACAGTTCAGTAAGAAAGTGTGTCAGCTAGTTTCAGTACATATTCAGGTCCAACACAAAAGGCAATTCCTCTAAGGGATATTCTTTGCTAGTAATGGATCTTTCCTGAGATCTAAAGGGGCTCAGCCTCCCACCATCCAAGAATAAGTTGACTTTCCAAAGATATGTAGGAAATTTGGGCTTCTCCTGGTCTCCCCCACGGAGGGCTGATGGAGGAGCAGATTGGAAGCCCGAGGTTACACTGAAATAAGCCTAGGCTGACCATAATCCCTTAGGCCAGATGGGGCCTTCTACCAGGGGACCTTCTACCAGGTCCCTGCCAACTCACACCTAAGCCCTACACCTGAGCACATCAGGAAGCCCTCCTTGAGTCCTCACAAATAGTCCCAGGGCTTACAAAGTTCCTTCCTGTGCCACTGCATGAGCATAAGTGTGTTTATTGCAAACACAATTAGAGTTCCTCTATTAAGTAAAAGCTTAAATACTTTTGGTATACAGGAACATCAACTATATTAGAAATCTAAGCAAAGGACTGATCAACTTCTTTAAAAGGAAAAAAAAAAAAAAAGGAGCCAGAATTTGGAAAACATCAAATGCCTCCTCTTTGTGATTCTTTAGAGAAGCTATATCCTTCATCTAGTTGCAGAATACCACGCCTCCGGAAAAAGTACTCAGTATGAAAGGATCTGAAGCCAAAACACATGCTTCGTGACATCTGAGGCAGTGTCAGCCTAAAGAACTCTTGAGACACAGGGGGTTGAAGGAAATCAGATCTGGGGGGTTAGGTAGAATAGTTAGGATTTGTTGAAAGGGATCAGAAATATTCCGTTATGTGTTTGTAACATCATTTTACTGGAATTATCATGCTAGCGAAAAAAAGAAAAAAAAAATTCTTCCAAGTAAGTATTCCACGGCAGTCAGCCGTGTGCTGGAACACCAAGCCCTGAGGTTTCCTAATCCCCAGCCGCACACGCACGGCCCTGCGCACAGGAAAGCGCTTCGGTGTGCTCAGGGCCGGCTGTATAAATCTCCATTAGATCAGACCGAGTGCAGTGGGTGGAGAGACAGAGCTGCCAGAAATAGCTCCTTTCCTGCAAACCACGGAGAGAGATCGCAGCTGCGATA
The DNA here is from genome assembly GCF_021218885.2 of Marmota monax. NCBI lineage: Eukaryota > Metazoa > Chordata > Mammalia > Rodentia > Sciuridae > Marmota > Marmota monax. The sequence goes on along the minus strand of NW_026695198.1, from coordinate 3,169,381 downwards.
CCGCCCGGAGAGCGGGGGCGCCTGGGTGGAGGGTAGAAGGCAAAGAAATGGGGTCCGTGCCCCCAGAGGCAGAGGCCACCGAGGCGGGAGACGGCTTGGGAGCCGCTTTGAAAGGACCTCATAAAAGTGCCATTTGTTGGGAGCCCGGAGGAAGTGGAGGCAGCTTTGGCACACGTGGCCGCGGTGCTAAATTAACTGTTAACACAAATAATCAAAGTGCAAGACCCATCCAGCGGCTGGCGCCAGCGAAGCGCGGGGGCGGCGGTCAGCCGGGTTGGGGCGGGCGGCGGCGGGCGGCAAGTGGAGGCTGGGGGGGAAGGGGCGACAGAGGATGCCCCCGGGGAGCGACTGGAGCAGGGGAGAGGTGGGCGTGCGGGACTGAGGACTTGCCCGGAGATTCTGGGCAGGAGGAAGCCTGGAGAGCGGGTGGGGACGGGGGAGAGGAGTGCCCTGTGGACAGGGAACCTAGGGCAGGGAAAGATGGAGGTGGGGGGGGCGGGGGGGGCGGACAACCCTGGTGGCCAAAGGCAGGTAGCTGCTGGTCGGGTTTTCACGGAAATGATAATCCACACCGCAGAATCGGCGCAGAGGGAGCGTGTGCCAGTCCAGGTGTGGTGCGTCTGCGAGCTGGAGTTTTTCTCTCTGCACAGGTGAGAAAAAGGTGCGCGGCGATTCTCTGAAGTCCCCACCGCCACCAGGTTGTAAAGATGGCCTGGCTTTCCTGGCAGTGAGGCCGTGGGTGTAGCTGAAGTAGCAAAAAGAGGTAAAATCGTGGTTAGAGGCCATCTCAGGGCCAGACAACCATGCTGCAGGCTACCTGAAACAGGTGCACAGACCTCCTGGAGACACTCATCTGGGAAAATCACTGTCAGAAAGCCTGGAAATCTGTTTCCTGCGTACACACTTCCTACCAGAAAGGTCGGAACACTTTTTCACAATTTTTTTTTCTTCTCAGTCTTGCTCTGTGAATGGGCTGTGTCAGGAACCATCAGTTTGCCGACAGAGAAATTGAGTGGATGCATATAATGCTGGCTCAGAGATTAGCCTCCTCACCTGCAGGGCTGCGCAACTGGCTGGGTGTCTGGGGAAGCCGGGGAAGCATACCTGGCCAGCAATCAGATGGCTTCACAAAGTAGGATGGAATAAGAAAAACAAGAGAAGATCCCAATGAATGGCCTGTATTCCAGGGTGCCCTTCCTGGAAGCCTGAAATAAGAAGGCACTTCCTGGAAAAAAAACTGTCTTTTGAGTAGATTCCTAAACACTAACTGATACCTATTTTTGAGTAGGCATTCTCATGCAGATGTGTCTCTAAGAATCAAAACAAGGTGGGATCAGAGTCAGTCTAGCAAATAAGTTGGGGGGGGGGGGAGAGAGAAAATGAACAAGTTAGACAAGCCAGCCAGAAGCACACAGGTGCCTCCAGTCATGTGGGACAGCCAAGAACACAGTTAAGCCAAAGCATCAGCTTCTGCAGTCTAAAATAATCAAGTCAAATTGAGCAGCAGGTAATTTCATCTTTATAAACTGGGTTTAACTTTAATTTTAGTGCATTTATGTCCAACATATATGTTTATACAGACCCAGCCAACAAAACAAAGACTTATTTTTCTCCCTTAAAAGACATGATATCGTGAATAAAAAAAAAACTATAACTTTTATAGAACATCTTCATAAGAAAGAGTTCTCGTGGCTGAAAGGCATCCTGACTGCGTCTCTGGATAGTCAGAACCACTCTGTGAGGCAGCTGTGGTTACAAGTTCTTTACTCACAGCTGAGGACCCTGGATAGTAAGGACCACCAAGGCTAATCAGTGAGCCTATGTGATTGGAAACTGAGGCCACATTTGGAGCCTATACTCTTTCCACCCTCCCAGAAGGAGATGATCCTCAAGAAAGGCCACAAGAATGTGTTGTTCCTCTGTATTCATTAATTCAACAAATATTTATTGAGTACCTACCATTTTCCTGGATCAGGAGCCAGAAACCAAGAAGGAAAATCAAATAGATGGGATTCTTTTTTTTGCAAAGCCAGTTAGCCTTTCTTGAGGAGCAGGAGCATATGTAGTGAAGCCTCCTCTCAAGTGACCGTGCAGGACAGGTTGTGACTGTTCCAGACTCCCAGCACTCAGACGGAAAAGGACAGTGACCTGATTCATTACAACATTCCTTCCGATAATGGCAAGGATACTTCCAGAAACATCTGGAACTCAGGACATGGAGTGCTGGCTATGTACAGCCCCTGGGTGTGGTGCCTTCACAGTGGATTTACTTCTTCTTTGCACTCATCCCATGCACCAGGCTTTGTTGTTATCCCCATTTTACAGGTGAGAAAAAATGAGGTTGAGAGAAATTATAAACATCCCACAGGTCTCACAGGGTAGAGCCTAGCTTCGGATTTATGTCTTGCAAGAGGGGGATTAAATAATTTTTATTTATTTTTGAATACTAGGGACTGAACTCACAGGCCCTCTATTACTGCACCATACCCCAAAAACCTTTTTATTTTATTTTGAGATAGAGTCTCACTAAGTTGCCCCTGCTGTCCTCAAATTTGCTATGGGGCATAGAGCAAAGCACCTCCTTGCAATGATGATAATATGGACAGGCCCTCCAGACAGCCATTTCACACAATCTTGACAGCAACCTGAAATAGGTTCAATGCTCCCCCTTCTAGAAAGGAAGAGATTAAGACTTGAAACACTCATCATTGAGACCTGAAAAGTAGAATCTGGGGCTGTAGACTTTTTGGCCACTGTAGTACATCACTCCTCTCAAAGTGAAGCAATTAAGAACCAGAAGTCTCCTTTCCAGCTTTAATGTCCAATCATTTTAGCGTTGAAAAAGCTACAAAATTCAGTTCCTAGTTTAAAAAAATATATAAATCCATTAAACTAGGTCAGGTAAACAAAATTATATTGGGACTAACCTTGTCCGGCTCTAAAGACTCGTCATGGAACATCTGAACTAGAGTGGAAAGGGCTGAGTTATCCAAAACTGGTGCCCTAGTTGGTGATGTTGGTTGTCCCTGAACACAGACAGTCTGACATGGCTCTTCTTTATCTGCCCAGAGTCCCCCAAGAGCAGCTGAAATGGGGCCATGTTCCTTGATAACATTACTTTGCCCCTTTCCCTAAGCCTGGAAGCCTGGGTGAAAGGACTTCACAACCATGTCATAGGAATCAATGGTGGGCCCATGCTGTGGTTAGTGTCACCCAAAGGCCCATGTGTTAAAACCTTGGTCCTCAGGATGGTGCTGTTTGTAGGTGCTATGAACCTTTACAAGGTTGGCAATTATAGGAAGTCCTTAATTAATTAGGAGATGCCCTCAAAAGGGATTATGGGTCCTCGGCCATCCTCTTCCTCTGCTTCCTGGCACATGAGCAGTGTGTTCTGACACAAGCTCCCGCCATGATATGCTGCCCTCACCAAATACTCAAAGCACCAGTCACTTGTTCTTAGTCCGGAACCTCTAAAACTATGAGCTAAAACTAAGACAAAATGTTTTCTCTCTATAAGTTAATTGCCTCAGGTATTTTGTGATAGTAATATGAAGCTAAGACAGCCCACTTCTATGGGGAGAGTGAATCTGTACCACCCACGGTGCTATATACTTCTCAGTGAAATTTCATATAGATTATAAAGAGGAGCACAGAGAAGTCATCCAAAGTACTTACAACCTGAGGGGCCAGACACAGATGTCCCTTGTTCATCATTGCTGACACTTAGACAACCCAAATCCCAGCAATTCTTGGATGGTCCATCCAAGGAGCAGTTCACACCTAACCCACATAGAATTATGAAATGGCACAATGGGTTCTTGGTACCCAGTGCCTCTGCTTGTTCTCATTCCCAGCTGAGTTCACCTTCAGCTGCCCTGGAAGAGGAGGAGGATGCTCCATCCCAGAAGTCTCTCTCAGGGACACACAGCTCTGATAAGAACCTCTGGTAGTCTTGCCAAACACTAATATTGGGAGACTGCTAGGAAGTTTTCCACATCCACTGCTGTTCATAAGACATCAAGACCTCTAAAGGTGAAATTTTAGATGCCAGGAGAAAAGCAAAAGGTCTTCTCTGTTGCCTGAGAGGCAAATTGCTATTCTGCATCATCATCAGAATGCAAAGGTCCACTCCAAATAGAACAATGTGTGCCATGAACAGAGGGTCCCAAACCTAGCTGGGATCCTTTCAGTGGCACCCCCACCACATCTGAGCCAGCCCAGTGCCTGATACCCTGGGCCTACCACCCTACGGGATTTTATGTGGGGCTTGCTCAGTTGTTTTTTTTTTGTAGATGTGGCAAAGAACACTAAAAGTAGCAAAAAGATTATCTGAGAAAAAAAATATTTCTTCCTTCTAAGCACAAGGACCTGCTGCTGTCAGACTCCCAGATTTCAAATGCAGTTCTCGTAGAACCTCAGTCTCTAAGGGAAAGAATGGCTGTCACCATTGTTGGACTCTCTAGACCGACTCCCACAGGAAGGTGTTCAAGCTGCAGCTTGAACTGGAGACTGGCTCTGGGGCATCACCAGAGTCGGCTCTGACCCAGGGGGAGGAAATCCAGCTCTGACCCCCAGAAGGACACTTCTGTTCTTGCTGCATCTGCCCTGCACAGAATTCCACCCTCCCAGGTGCTCTGCCACACATCTTTCCTCAACTAGCTCAGCCTTTGAGAAGATGCTTCTCACTGGGGATGTCCACTTGTCCTGCATGTTCTCCTACGCCAACCTCCCCAGGCCACCTGTGGCCCAGATCATCATTGTTTCTCCTCCAGAATCCTGAGGGTAATGCTTTCCCTGCTCTGCTCTGAGTTTCGTTAATGAACTTGCAACCTCATTGCTCATGTGCAGCTCCGCAGGGTTGTGTGAGCTCCCACAGCATGGAAGGTATTGTAGTCTCACAATCCATAGGGCAGATTCTCTGCTCTCTGGTAGCACTGATAAGTGTGCCAGGCCAGGACTAGAACTTGCAAAGGGTCTTTCAGAGGGAACTTTTTTTTTGGGGGGGGGGGTAGTAGAAATTCAATCCTGGGGCACTTTACCACTGAGCCACATCCCTGCCCTGTTTTTTTTGTGTTTTTTTTTTTTTTAATTTTGAGGCAGGGTCTAGCTAAGTTACTTATAGCCTCCCTAAATTGCTGAAGCTGGTCTCAAATGTGTGATCCTCCTGCCTCAGCCTCCCAAACTGCTGGGATTGCAGGCATTCACCACCACACCCACCTTGACCCTGAAGAGTGTTAGGAGCAAAATCAGAACCAGCAAAAGACAGTTAGTATTGACCATAAAATAGCAATCCAAACTTTTAGAAGGGACCCAAGGTACCATGTTTCAATGTATCGGATCACTCCACTGGTATTAAAAGATAAGAAACTAGACTGAGGATGTAGCTCAGTGTGGAGGGTTTGCATAGCATAAGCAAGGTCCTGTGCCTTAATAATAATGATGATGATAGTAATAATAATAATAATAATAATAATAATAATAATAATAATAAATTTAATTCTAAAATAATAAGATTAAAATAAATTCCTTGCAAGTAATATCTGTGTTATGATTTGGATTTGAGGTGGACCCCAAAAGCTCCTGTGTTAAAGCAGGAATATTCAGAGGCGAGGTGTTTGGGCTGTGAGAGCTGTAACCTGTTCTGTCCATTCTAATGTGAATGGACTGACTGGGTGGTCACTGTAGGCAGGTAGGGTGTGGCTGGAGGAGTGGGCTACTGCAGGCATGCCCTGGAAGGGTGCACATTCCCCGCAGCCCCTTCCCCTTTCTGCTTCCTGGCCGCCAGGAGCAGAGCAATACCTTTCCGCCGTGCCCATCTACCATGATTGCTGCCTCACTTGGGCCTAGAGCAATGAAGTGTCTGTCTGCAGACTGACACCAGGAGGCAAAATAAACTTCTCCTCCTCAAAGTTGTTCTTGTCTGGCATTTTGGTAACAGTGACAAAAAAAGCTAACCCAATCTGGGTCTGGTGGACTTTCGAATACCCCTTTTAAACACATGATAGGCATTTATTAAGAATTGAATGAATGAATGAATGAATGGCGACTTAGAGGAGATAAAGAAATGAAAGGTAACATTGGTGAAGGCATTAAGTTTACAGATAAAAAAATTCATTTCAGAGTTTTTTTTAGTATTATCATTACTAAGTGAGATGATCACTGCAAATTTACAGCATCTATCCTGCTCCTGACAGGTAAAGCAAACGGGGAGCAGCAGGGCACTTTGTACAAGGCCCTGTCCAATTGTCTCCCTTCCTGAAAGAGATGCATCCCTAGCACACGGCAGCAGCATGGTGTTTCCCTTTCAGGCTTCTATTTCTGTTCAAGTGAAAAGTTTGGGGTCAGCTAAATTTGACACTTCTTGTGAAATTCCAGAGGTTCAAAAACTATTGGAATTTAAGGCCAAAGGACCTTATTTTTTTTTTTTTAGAACCATACCCAGGAGGTCTTTGTGAATATCCTTTTAATAAGAGAAAGACACAAGTGGTGAGATGTAGAAGAAAAAACACATGCACTCAGAATGTCTTACACTTTTTTTTAAAAAAAGTTCTTTTTCTTCTTTTGGTACTGCAGACTGAACCCTGAGTCTGTGCATGTGAAGCACATGCTCTACCACTGAGCCACACCCCAGTACCCTTTTTTAAAATTCTTATAGCAAATATGGTTTCCTTGCTGTTTACATTTCCAACACCTTAGCTATTTGCTTGCAGTATTGGGGAAAATACAGAATTTGTAATTTTTAAAGGGTTTTTTTTTCAATAGAATGATGTTTTAATATAAAACAGCATGGCAGCCAGAAAATGATCTGTTTTAAAGAAATTTTTTTTTCCAAGTCTGCAACTACATGCAACATAGACCAATTAGAAAATTCCCCATGAATCCCAGCCCCATAGAGCTGTTTCTAGACACAGTCGGGTTTTGCAGCCTGCTTTGTCTAAATGTGCCCAAAACTCTTGTCCAGAACATCCAAGTTGTATCCCAATGTCGAGCTTTCAAGATTGGGTCAGTCAGCTACAAGGAGATTCCTCTGAGGCTTTTTACTGTTTGGGGAAAGAGGGAGGAGGGGGAACACAGAGTCAGAGGATGTGACCTCCCCCAGTGGCCAGTGTGTCTCCTAACTACACACACTGTGAGGATCAAATGGCACTTCAGCCTTGTGCTGGTGGTCCTTTTTTTTTTTTTTTTTTCCTGTCTAGAAACTGAGGGTTTTCCATTTTATTTTCCAAAGAAGCCAAAAGTATTGCACATTTACTGTAACAGTCCCAAGGAAAATAGTATCACAAACCAAATAAAATTGGAAAATAAAACACAAATTTAAAAATTAAAATAAGGCATTTGGTCATCAAACTTTTGTAAGCAAGAAGAAAAGAGACTTTTTATCTAATCTACTCCATACATCTTTTTTCTTTCTAACTTCATTGTTTAGAAAGCAATGGATTGTTAAGCCTGCAATGCAGTGGCCTGTACCAGGAAGCTGATCTGAATGGTTATCATGAAGTCCCTCAGATATTCCAGGACAGTGTTGTTCAGAGTGAGATGGCTCAAAATTCCATTGTACTTGAGATTTCTCCAATTGTAGCCATGCTTTGTGTTTTTCGCCTCTTCTGGTGTTGGAACTTACAGGAATTCCACTACTAAAAATCACTGAAGACTCCGAAAGAGCTCAGGGATGTAATTCCCCTGAAATTAATGGAACTTGTTTTAGCTTTGCTCTACACAATTGATAAGAATCGAATGCTTCAAACTTCAGACTTACACTGCACCTCTGTTATCATGGGTTCCAAGGCAACAAGCCCACTCCTCTTCATTCCTTGTCTAATTTAAAGGAAAACACAAGGGAGTCAACTGGAAGATCTCACGTTTTTCCAAGAGATTTCAATAAGGGTTTTAAAAAGGCTTGCGCTGTTAAGAGATTTGGTGATTTCAAAGAACTGAACAGGAACAAAACATAATGTTTAAAACCAACAACTTTTTCTCCTACCAATTATTTCTCTCACTTAAAAGAAAAATTATTATGCAATAGCCTACTTACTGTATGTACACATAAACTAAGCAGACATTCTGTTTTGATGATGATTCTCTCAAAAGATTATGCACATCTGGCCCTGCAGGGCTCAACTTCCTTAGGATTGTACTGTATATGCTCAAAGCCAGACAAGAAGGAGCAGTGAGGATTTTCGTCCTGAGCACATTGTTATCAACAGAGGGACATTTCCAGGACTCTATTGCGTTCACATCATTTTGTTGTGGAGAGGTTTTTCTTATTGCAGTTCATTCTTTTAGCCCATATTTGGTGGTAGAAAGTAGATGTTGAGAGCACGGACAGACACATAGAAACAATACTTGGATATTCTAATCCGACCTCTGTTCCAGCCACCTGCCTAGCCCTATGCAAACCTGTGTCATCCCTCCCTACATATGGAAGTCCAGTTAGTAAGACAGGTGAACATTCCGCAGCAGAGAGGGGGAGATAGTTGATATCATTCTTCAGATTGAGAAGGGAATCAGAGGATGAGATATAACCAATCTTTTCTTTATTCCCTCACAAATGGAACAATCTTGACTTGCCTTTTCTGTTGTTTTCTGATGATAAATCAATCTCATCACCGGAGCCTAAGCCTGGGAAAAGAATATAAAACAACAAATCCCCAAGGTAGCAGAAACCACACCCCTGAACTGTCACCTGAAGGAGAGGTGAGAATATTTGATAACCCATTTGGAATTTAAACGAATGGGAAATGAGCCTCCATCATTTTTAAACCTTTACACATTTGGAGGCTCATTTATAATAATACCTAGTGTTAACTGTATGCTCTGGACTTGGGTTTACTCATTCAAAAGAGTGAGAATAAATAATTAGCATCTAGGACTATTTCTGTGAGGTTTAAGTCAGTTGATATATGTGGAAAGGGCCCACAGTGTGCCAGTAAGACAGAGCCTGACTTCTCGGCTCCTTGCCTCCATCTAGCTGCAGAGGGAGAATCCTGAGTCCTCAGTCAACAGATGGATGTGAATGAGGTCATGGCCTCTGAAGCCCCCCAATGCATGCCGTTCTTCTGAAGAACAGCTCACAAGCCTTGTTCTCCCAGAAGGAGTTGTGCAGGATGCCACTTCATCACACCATGACAGACTAGGGACTAAAGGTGATTGGATGGATCTTTCCCAGGGTCTGGAAAAATGAATTCTTTTTGTTCCTATATCACCCCACTTGCTTTATCTGCTTCTCTGCTTGTATAGTGGCTTCTCCTCACTCTGAGGATCACCACGAGGACCATACTTGGAAGCCAAGGGCTCCATCACATCAGTCCTCCTGTGAAGATTGTAACACCACCAGGTTACAGCTTCGTTGTGCCCCCCACAGAGGCTCTTTCTGATGGAATGGGATCATCTTGACTCTTTGTTGGGGGGAGATGCACACTCTGTTCGTCCAGCCCCAGTCCTTCTAGCATAGATTGCTCTCACAGTAGAGGCGTCTACCCAACAAAGCCAAAATAAAAACACACAGAGTGGACTAGGGAAAATTCATTCCTTGCAATTGTAAGCATGCTGGAAAAAAACAGGATACCAGGCAGGACTTCGGAATGGCAAGAAGAAGAAAGAATCAGGATGACCGTCATCACAGTCGTGGTACAGAGCTATCAGTGAACCCAAAACAGTGTCACAGAGTCCCCGCCCCAAGGTAGTATCAAATATCCTGCCCCGCAAAACCACAGTGAGATTTGTTATTGGTGTAAGTGTGGGGAAAGAAGTGAATCTCCAAATTCGGTTCACACTAAACCACATGCTGAGTGAACCAGCAACTAGAAAGACAAGCACCTCTTCACTCATCGTGATGATAATGAAATAGCTTATACACACATGGGGACTTGCTTTACTTTCCTTACATATTAATCTCAATGGCCGCCAAGGTTTCCTTGATTTTACACCGTGCTATCCATCATCTCACCAACTTCATATCACTTTTCTTACAAATTGCTTGAAAACTTTAACTTACTAAATTTTCCAAATCCTAAGTTAAAAAGTAACATGCAATCTCTCAGAACTCAGTATCAGTTTTTTTTTTTCCTAAGGATGCTTTGAAAAGTTTATGAGTCTCCATCATCCTGGGGCCTTTTCCTGGGGCCTTGCCCCACCAAAGTCTGAGCCATGGTTGAGGGGCTAGGGGCTAGTTCCGTTGGCAGACCAATTGCCTGGCATGCATCCTCAGCACCATTACATTGGCTGCACCAACAGGCATAGGAATCCACCCAGTGAGATAAACCTCTTCATCAGGAGCCCCTAACAGATCCATCTGCCCAAGGCACGGATCCTTTCTTCTGAGGTCACTCTCAGAGATCACAGTATGCCTCCTCTCTGTCCTTAGCCTAGACAAGTGTGAGGCAAGCATGACCTGAGTTGGTGGCTCCACAGACACAGTGTGCCTCCCCTGTAGTCCCCTGTACCGTATGTCTCTCCCTGCTGTCTGCTACTCGCCTCTAACAATCCTTTGCACGCATCACAGGCCAGTGTTTCATGCTGCATGACTCATCCAGCTGGTTTTCCTGCTACATCCTCTCGACCCCAGCCAGGTTTCCTTCCCTCAATTACTCAGTGAGACGCTTCCCACTGAGCAAGGTCACATGAGGAATGCTTCCCGCACTTAACCATCCTGCTCCTGCCTCCACTCGGCGCCTTCTGGCTTCCAGGAGCCTGGTCTTCTCTCCCCCTCTTCCTTTCATCATTCCTTAAAATTATCCTCTCCCCAGGAGAAACCCTAACTGTGTTATCATACTTCTGTTTTCTCTATCAGTGCCTCTTAGCTTTTTTTTTTTAAGACTCCTCTGAGATTCTGATAAAAGACATAGATCTGCCCCCCTCCCCGAATACTAGCTGCAAAACATTTACAGTTGCCCTGGACCCCATCAGGGCTGACCCCCACCAGGGCTTTGGCTGAAGCACTTGGTTCTAATATTTCCAAAGTTCTGGGTATCAGTGGGTGCCTGTTGCCCAGCACTGAAGAGGGTCCCCGAAGAGCGCCTCTGCGTGGATATTTATGGACCCACCACCTGGGAAGCGGGTTGGTGGGACGCCCACTGGGAGCCTGGCCCAGATTCTGTTAACCTTTCTCCTCCTGGGGGCCCTGAAGCTGGGGACAAACCTCCAGAAGAAATAAGACACATGGCCAGGGGGAGAAGGGAGAGATTAGAAGCTGTAATTCAATCTAATATTTGAGGCTTGGCAAGTGGACCTCTGGGATTTCACAAAAACCCCCGAATCTTTTTCATTTCAGAGCAATTAAGCAGACCCCAGCGTCCTGGCTCCAGTAAGCCGCTCAGCTCTGGGTTTTATTGCCCGTTTCCTTCCCCTTTGCCAGCACTAGCTCCCATCCTTGCACTCAAAATAAAATAATAATAAAAAAAACCCCACTCCATTTCGGTGCCACCAAGGGGCCCCCACAAGCAAGTGTGGGCTGCAGGGCGGGCGCAGGCGCAGGCAAACTAGTGGGGCACATGTGGCCCCAGGGCCGCAGGCACCAATGTGTGGTATAATCAGAAACATCCAGCAGTAATTTAATAGTTCCCACCAAGCACAGACACAAAGTCTAGCAATTCTTCCCTCCACATGTTTAACCCTTGGAGGAGGCAAGAAGGGCCAAAAGAAAGGGGAATTAATCCCTTTTAGTGGCTACCCTGGGACTTTTGGCTTTTTTTTTTCCCCCTCTCTGATGTGCAAGAGAGAAGAGAGATGGAAGCTTGCAGGGAGCAGGAATTTATATTAAAATGCCCTCCTTCGGGGAGAGGAGTTGGGAAGGGCAGTGAGGACCCTGGTTCACCGGGGAAGGGCCAGTCCTGCTAAGAGGACTGTCCATCTTCCAGGCCAAACAGTGCCATGAACGAAGTGCTGCAATTTTTTTAAAAAAATGTGTTCGAGTCCAGATTTGATACACAAATGAGGCAATTGGTTTAGTGGAATCTGAGGCCACCAAGAGAGTGTCCTGTTCCTTTCCCAAAACTCCGTGGCTCAGCCTCATTCCTCTGGGGTGTGGACATAGGCATCACTGTGGACATCGGCCCAGGATCAACTGGCCAAGGGCCTAAAGTGGGATGGGGGTCGGGGTGGGGGGGTCTCACTCAGCCAGTCACATTCTAACCCACAGGTGGAGTCCCATGACTAAGCAAGTGACAAAATTGGAAGAAAGTGTTTTGGAAGAAGTTAGAAGTTTTGATTGGGGATTAAAATATGTTTTCTCAGAATTCATTAATAGGAACCCACCATTGTCAATTTTTCCACATCTGTTAAAATGGGTGACAACTCTTGCTGGTGATATCCACTCCCTTGCCCCAATAGCCCTGCCAACCCACCAGGCTTACTGTATATCTAAGGCCACCGATGTTCAGACTTGCTGGGAAATCTGAATGCACAGGCACACACATTCCCATGTAGTACCTTCTCTTGGTGCATGTACATCATAGAACTACAGCACACCCGGGCTCATGTTGGATGAAATAAGTTCTGCAAACTTGGCTTCACCTTCAAAGCACTAGGGAGAGTTTTGAAAAGATTCTTCAATTCACGGAATAAAGTAAGGCGTCTGAGAACTTTTTTTAATTTTATTTTTAAAGGCTTCCACTCTGCTCTATCCCACAGCCGGGAACCAGGAGCAGAGTTTCCATATTTTACCACCCCTTGAGAGGCTCACCCTTGATGTGGTGCCTGTGCAGGAAAGGATGTCTGATGTCCAGGCGCACAACACTGCTATAGGACTTTGACAAGAAATGGGACTTGCAGGAATCAGGGGACCCCTCAGTACTTCAGTTTCCTTATCTGCAAAAAGAAGACACTAACCGTGTCTGCCTTAAATAGATTTCATGCACATGGAATGAGCTAATCCTTGAAAAACATTTGGAACAGTGTGAATTGTGAGTGCTAAATAGGAGCTGATGACTATTTCACTTGGGATATAAGATAGATGGTGTGGACTCATGGGGCAGCTGAGGATATTCACAACATTGGTGGAGAGAGTGGGTCAGGGAAGGCTGGGTGGAGGAAGAGCCTGGGCTGATGGTCTGCAGGTGGAATTGATTAGAAGATGCACAAAGATGACAGAAAGTATATAATCATGTGTTTATTTACATGTGAGCCACAGACCCAGTAACGATTCTGACTGATAGCTAAATCATGGCTATTCATTTCACACGCTTCGCCAGTCTTACCAACAGGCCTAACTGGGAATAGGTGAGTAAAAAGTGTGGGTATCCTCGAGGTGGGATGGGGTCCTCTGCTGGCAACACAGGCCCACTCTGCTTTCAGGGCATTTGATAAACTAAATCTACTCATGTCCCAACTACTCAAGGGCTGCATGGCAGGAACACTGACATGACATCCCTGTAGGTGCCAATGACTGCATGACACATTACTTCTATTTCCTTCACCCACTGGGAAAGGGAGCTTAGAAGAGGCTGTTTAGGGTCTACAATCTGGATCTGGGCCAAGAATGGAATTCCATTCACTCAGCCCAGGGTCCTGACAGGTGGACTAACCTCCATACTCTTTCTGATAGAAAAAAAAAATTTCTATATCAGACATAAAATAGTTTATGTGTATATTCATGTGATACATAAATGAAGGTGATATTTGTTAAATTTACATATTTGCCAAACAGGCACTGTGTTTTGAGCGTCGTGTTATTCTGTCTGGAGAAGTTGGATCTCGGATGTCTCTGAGATGGAAAGCTTTGTAGACACAGGCCGGTGTTCTACTTGGAATCAGGAACAGTGCTTTGTTGTGAAGGGTGACTTCAGTGTCACAGCACTTAGCATCCTGTCCCCCCCGCCCAAAAAAAAAAATAGAACAACCTCCCAAGTGAAGTCCAGGAAAACCGAAACAATCATGACAAGAGAGTGTGCTGCACCAGGCTGATCATGGCCCTCGATGTCTTCTCTCTACTTTCCTCATTATTAAATATTGTGTGGGGAAAGAACAGGGCTCCAAGTGGGCCATCTGCCTCCAGCTTCTCTCTGCGTGTGCTCCCACCCATAGTAGTCAGCTTCTTAACCCTGAAGTCCGTCACTCTGTTATACTGACAGGACACTGACCAGAGGAGAGCATACGGGGATCCTCTGTGTTTGCTTCTCTGGCTTCCTTAGTAACTTGCAACTTGGCCTTCCCTCGCCCACATTTCTAGTAAATCTAAGCTCAGGTTGTCTGGGGTGGCCCTGGCTAGGGTGCCAGCTTTCCTTAGGCCCCCACGAGGAGGTGGGTCTGGTCCCTATGTGCTTTCCAACCCTCCCTTCAAAGTTTCATCCCCCAGCATGCTGCTACCAGGTTGCTGCCACAGGCTAACCCCCAGGGACATTGTCTCCCCATCATTCCTGACCAGCTTGCCACCTCTACACGCCAGGCCGTTCATTTCTCGGCAAGGATTGCTCTACTTGGGTGGCTTAAAGTCATTCAACCTTTGGCCTTATGCCTATAACTCCGCCTAGAGCATTCAGTAATTGCTGAGAAATGCAACACAGGACATGTTAGATAGCTTCCTTGCAATCTCTCCCCACTTTATTGATGTGTGTCATCTTTTTATCCTGAAAATCACTTTTCCAGGACCCTTCGCCCATCGGAGAGGCATCCGGCAGAAGGTTGCCCAACATCTCAGGATCTAAATAACACATTTCCCCAGAGCTTCCACAAACCTAGAACAGATCTAGAAAACAGGGCACACCGATGGTAAAACCTGAAGGTTTATCTCAGCATCTCCAACCACTGTCTCCTTCCTCCTTCTCCAAGGGCAACTCCCCCCTGTCCTTTCTTGTCTCCTGGAACTTCCTGCTTCCTAACTCTTTTCTAACTCAAAGCAACATATTTATCCTGGAACTTGACCCCTTTCAAGCCAGTGTGGTAATTCTCCAGGCATTTGCATTTCCAGATTTTTATCTCCAATCATTAAATGGAAGCTTTGTGTCTTGTTAAAGGAATGTCTGGTTTGAGGGGAGGATTTTTGGATAAATCCTTCTTACACCTAAAATCACATCAAGATTTCTGCATGCCTGGATCTGAAAGAGCCGTAGGCGCTGGGCTGGTGCTCCTCAGCCCGCCCCATGCCATCCCTCACCCTGGTCCCTGAAGCCCTCCCATCTTGTCTTCTTCTGGAGACTCTCCAGTGAAGAGAGAAACATTCAGCCAGTGTCCTTGTTGCACTGGGTTGACAATCCCAGACTCTTCCTACAGCGTGGACCTCAGGACCAATCCTTGAAGGGGAAGAACGGGGGTAACATGGGAGGAACACGGGAGGAACATGGGAGGTGCAGAGCGACCCCCAACAGTACTGTCCACCCCAGCAAGGCCCAGGTATGAAGGGCTCGGTGTTTGTGTGCCTATGTGAGCCAGGCACAGTGGCAAGTTGCAGCCATACTCCAGTAAAGTCAGAATGACACCAGATCTGAATGCTAGAGACCTAATAAAATAAGAGAAAACTTTTGGAAGATGACTTGTCTGTGTAAAAGGCATACTGATTATAGTTATTTTGCTTGACTGGTGATCATTTAGGCCTAATTATCATGCAGTACAATAACGACTACGTACCCCAGGAAATGTGTGTCAGATCAACTGTTTCTTTTGATTACAGCAGCAAATCCTGCAAATGGGCAGCCCCTTGGTCTTCATAATTAGTTTCTTCTGTGGAAATCTTTACTCAGACAGCATGGATGTATGCACTTGTCTTAAAATAAATGATAAAATAAAAAAGCTGAAATAGAGAGAAACAATAATACTGGGCTTGCCAGAAGTCTTAGGTGACCAGGCCTCCTGCCTGTCAATTCACAGAAGGAAATCAAGACTGAAAGATCAGGCCACAATGCTGTTGTGCTTGCCTCCTACCCCCAGCACCCAGAACATCCACTGTAGGGGCTTAAAAGGTATTTAAGAGGCAATGGTAAAGCATGACAGAAAGTCGGAGTAAGTCCTCTGACAGCCCTGATCCTACAGTTTGAACAAGTGTTGGGAAGGAAGACCAAAGGTGTGGCTGAGGACTCTTTGATAAGGAGGTTAGTGTGGGTAGAAAGAAGCCTGGGTGTTATTCAACAAGACAATGGAGAATGACCCCCCCAGGTATATTGAGATCTTCTCCCAGGCTGCCCCTCCATCACAGGGTGCCAGGGCCGTGAGCACAGAAAGGTTCTGAAGTAGGAACCCAGATTGCCATGGGACCTTGGGGCTTGAAGGCTCCGGCCAGCTCAAGTCTCTGCTCCCTACCTCTGGCTCCAGTCCTCCTCGACTGCCCTAGGTCTGACTTGGTCTGTTGCTCTGGAAGGTTCAGGTCTTGAACCTTGGCAGCATCTATGCAGTACCAACGTGCAGGGCCACAGAGTACATGAGCGGTGGAGGACACAGATAGCTTTGAGAACAAGGCAGAGAACTGCCCCAGGGGCAGAGCCACTGCAGAGAGCCCCTGAGACAGCAATACCAAGTGAAGCCATAAAAGTGTTACCATCCCCAAGGCCCTAGAACTACAGACTCACTAATGGTACAGTCCTGGCATGGGAGAACTATAGACTTCTCACCATGACAGCTTCTGTGTGGGCTGCCTCAGTGTTCAGAAGGTAGGACACAGAGTCAGATTATTCTCAAGCCTTAAGATCACATGTCATTTGCTACGTTGGGTTTTGGACTTGCTTGGGACCTGTTCATCCTTTATATGTCTTTTCTTCTTGTCTATTTGTCCCTTTTGGAAGGAGGTTTGCCCTAGGCTAAAGTACCACTGTATTTGGATGCATACACCCTCATTTGATATCACAGGCTAACAGATGGAGGGGGATTTGTGTCAAGATGAATCCTACCTCCAGTCTCACCCGCACCTTATTTAGATGGGACTTTGGACTCAGACTTGAAAGTTGATGCTGGAACAAGTTAAGAATTCATGGTGGCTATTGAGATGGAATGAATATACTTTGTATATGAGAAGACATGAATTTTGAGGGATCAGGGATAGAATGCTAGGGTTTGAATTCAGATCCTTCCAAAATCAATGCTGAAACTTAGTCCTTATTGCAGTTGCATTAGACGTGGGGCCTTTTGAGGAAGTGATTAAGGCATGAAGACTTCTGCCCTCATAGATGGATGAATGCCCTTGTAAAGGAAGCTTCTGAGAAACAGTTCACCTCTCTTACTCTTCCACTCTTCTGCTGTGTGAGGACATCTCGCTTGTCTTCTTTTGCCCTTCCCTACCTTCCCCCACATAAGGAGGCAGCAAAGAAGCACCATCTTGGAAGCAGAGAGCAGCCCTCACCAGACTCCAATGTTGCTACCTTGACCTCAAATTTCCCAGCCTCCAGAGCTGTAAGAAATAAATTCCTGTTCCTTATAAATTATCAAGTCTAAGGTGTTTTGTTGGAGCAGCACAGACGGGCTAAGACATAAGCCATGTAGTGACTGTTTTAGAGCCTGTCCTGTGGAGCCACCCTAGACAAAAGATGAAATCCACAGTCGGTCTTGTGTTTTAGAGAAAATTGTTTCCGAAATTTGTTTCTGAGAAGAGACGCACTACACCAGACATGGGGGTATTCCTGCTTTCTACAGTTTGTGGTTCAGGTTGCAAGTTTCATTAGGACACGGGAAGGGATACTGTGAATGAAACCCTCATTTTGGCTTCAGCAAAGTGCACTGAAGGATGTACTCGGGGCCTGACCAGTGCCCCCTCCAGAACTAGAGGAGACATTGCTTTTTGATGGTGCATTGAGCATGTTACCTCACCTCTCTGGCCCTCAGTCTCCTCCTACGTAACTTCTCATTTTAAACAAAGTCAACCTTCAAGGTGACTGTTATGAACTAAACTGTGTCCCCACAAAATTCAGATGTTGAAGCCTTAACCCCAAACAGAACTATGCTTGTGATAGTGCTCACAGGAAGTAATTAAAGATAAATGAGATTATCAGGGTAAGTTCTAACCTGTGAGGTTCAGGGGCCTCATAAGAAAACACACTGAGCATATTCTCTCTCTCTCTCTGTCCCTCTCTCTCTGTCCCTCTCTCTCTGTCTCTCTCTCTCTCTCTCTCTCTCTCTCTCTCTCGCCCCCTCTCTCTCTCTTTCCAAGCAAGGCACCCTAAGCCAGGAAGAGCCCTCACCTGATACCGAATCAGAACTTCAAAACCTCTAGAACACTGCAAAATGAAGTTTTGCTGTTAAAGCTACACTGTCCACGGTATACTGTTACGTGAGCCCACGCTGACTGAGGATGAAATGAGAACTTGAGACAGAGTTCCCACCTCAAATAGTGCTCATAAATGTTAGCTCCCCCAAGCACAGGACTTCGAGCACAATTTCACTTTCCTTTGATACATCAGAATCACCATTTAAAAAAAAAAAGAAATCTCCATATACACTTAAATGAAAGAAACTACAGAAAGTGTTGGAAATACTGGTGATTGGACATCTCTTGGAAAGCGAATTTCTCTTTCTTTTCCCAGTCAAATCCCATTGTACCTTCTGCTATTTGATATTTTAATGTAGTCAATGCTGCAGTGGGAGGTTGTGAACTGTCTTAAGTCAAGGCTCTGTTTCAATTAGAATAAAAACAGTGTTCTTTGAAGACCAGGGTACTCTAGGCGAACGTGTCGCTAAATTCCTCCTTGTGAATGTATTCAATATCCAAGAGTCCTTTGATAAATTTATTGTTGAAATAGTTCATGTGTTTTTGCTTCTCCAGGGGTGGCCAGAAACAACAGTGTGCATTTGTCAGTTTTTCATTGCTGTGACCAAAATACCGGAAAAGGACAACTTCGAAGAGGGAAAGTTTATCTTGGCTCATGGTTTCAGAGTTTTCGTCTGGGGTTGACCGACTCCATTGCTCTGGGCCCAAGATGAGGCAGAACATCAAGGCAGAAAGGGCTGGTAGAGGACACTGCTCCATTCTTGGAGGCGAGTAAGTAGAGAGAGTGAGGGGAAGGGGCCACAGGGAAGATGCACCCTTCCAGGGGTACACCCCCAGTGACCCACACCTTCCGGTCATGCCCCCCTTGCCTATAGTTACCACCCAGTTAGTCCATTCAAACCAGGATGGACCAATTAAGTCACAGATCTCACAATCTAATCATTTCACCTCCAAACTTTTTTGCATTAACTCAGGCAAGCGCACCTCAGGAGGGCACCTCAATTCCAAACCATAACAATGTGCATAAACCAGAGTCACCTTTTGTCTATCCCTAGACAGTTTCTGAGCTACCACCCAACTCAGGTACTCCTTTCCTCCAGGGCTCCCCTTCCCCCTTCCCTCTGCTCCTCAGTCTTCTGGAAAGCATGAAATGAACTAAAATGTCAATAAGAATTCACTGATGATATGGAAACAGAGCGGCACTCCACTCTGGCTTTTCATTTCCACAAGCCATGCATTCTTGAGGACAATAAAGGATCCTCGAGTTATAAATGTCAATCACCAGTAGGGGCAGCTGTACCTCAGGGTGGGATGGGAAGCCTGAGGGATTCTGGGCCTGATCTGCTGTGTCCACCATCCTCTTCCCATGGACCCTGCAGATAGTTCCTCAGCATTGTGAAGAGGTAATAACAAAAGGATTCAGTACAGGGCATTCGAATCCCTCTCATACAGTTGGAATTCTATTCCATTTCCCAAAAAAATAAAAGACTGGCATGGAAGAGCTGGCAAATTCCGGGGTCATCAGTAGGCAAGAATATGAAATGCTTCCTCCTTTTCCCCAGGATTGCACTGTTTAGCCCATGTGACCGCCAGTTTACAACGGAGGCAAAGTAGATAATTACCTTTTACTGTATGCTTTATGCCAAACTTCAGATCAGCCTCGTGGAAAACGGGACTCAACAGTTGAACCCTACCTAAAGGATGGGTGTCAACAGTCTGCTCAATCCTATCCTTTATACACTCCAAGATTAACCACCAAACTCAAAGAGCTCTTTTCATAGTGCAGTAACCCTGGAGGCAGAATATCCTTGGTCTTTTACTCCTTAATCTGCATTTTTTTTCTTGGCCATGGATGCTTCAATGGCATGAAACATCAGTGAGGTCACTTTGACTTGGACCAGAAGGGCTGAGTCCTGTTAATATCCAGTCTCCCCAGAGAGCAGGCCTATGGTGAGGGACATGATTGGGTCTGTGGGACACTAAGCTGCAAAGTACTAAGCTACTGTAGAAGTGTGCAGAAAACAGACTACGGTAGCACATAGAGCAGAGGGTGGGAGCTCAGCAAATAAGAAATATTTATATAAGAAATATTTTAAAATAGCCAGTCCTGGCCCTGTGCCATGAGAGCAACACCCCTACTGACCATGTGGTGGACGTGCATCTATCTACTCACGGACAAAGAAGCACAGACCTGACTGAGCAGCTCTAACTTTCAAAGCCAATTTCTTTATCACTTTGGTATGTTTAAAAAAAAATGCAGCCACAAAAGATATTTGAAACAAAAAATTGCTACTTTTTTCTTTTTTAGGAAACCTAAACCAGACCAAAGTGTCTGTAAATAACATCATTTAATAGATGGTATTAACTACTACAAAGTGTTCAGGGCTTGTCTTTCAGAAAGTAAACATTTGCTTACAAAGAAAACAGTGGAATTGGGCAAACCAGTTTTTCAAGCCAGTGCTGAAAAGTAAAAATCTGATTTATTTTTCCCTCTGTTCTCTTCCATTAAAATGAAATTGTGCAGAAAGCAATGTTTCCATAGGTTTGCATGTTTTTGAAAGGTGAGGGAATTCTTAGTGAACAATTATCAAAATATGATGCCCACTGCAGCTCTTCCATGTGTGTGGTAGAGACACTAAAGTTTCCTTAAAGGGTCTCTTAAGGTCTCTTCAGTCGATGGTGTGCTGAGCCCATGCAGGCCAGCTCAAGAGAACGATTGTGCACAGCTTCTTATAGCACCTCTCTTAGTGACATCATATAGGTAGCTTGAAATCAATCATGGTGGGAGTCTTTCCACTGCAGAAACCAGTAAACCTGAAAAACAGGGCCTCAGTTCCCCAGAGATCTAACCATTAAACATTTGTCAGCATACCACTGGAAAAATGCAGAACAGAAATAGGCACACGATGGCCTTCTGCCTGATTTTGTATGACCAAGCTAAGAATGTTTCCCATATTTTTAAATAGTTGGAAAAAAACAACCTTCATCCCTATTATCCAACACTGAATACCTTTGGATATCAACTTTTGCTGAAAACTTGATCGTGTTTCTTAATGAATTCAACCTAAATTAACAAGGCAAAACAGGGCTTATCCACAATACTTAGGAGGCAGTAAAGTCATTTCCACAACAACTAATATTGTTGAATCACAAATAATGTCAAGATGTGTTGTTAAAGTTTAAAACAAGAAATGAGATTGTCATTCCCCCATAAATATGTAATGGATACATTTTGTTTTGTTTTTTTACAATTCAAGGGACAGTTGTAGTAGCAATTCTTGCACCTCATTGCAAGTGCAATAAAATGTCAGATAGCTCAAAATCCATTTGAGCTTTCAAAATCTGGAATAAGAGATATACACCCACTTTCCCCTGCTTAGCTCTTCAAAATACAACTAAATAACCCTAGAAATTATAAAACAGACAATGGTTAAAGAAACTCTAAAGTCTCGAAAGGAGGTGGACTGACTAGGGATTTTAAGTCTTGAGGAAAAACAATGTGATTCTTTATATTTTCCAAAGGTTCGGAGAGGCCTGCCGTTCAGTAGTTCAGAACCACCAAAGCAGGAGAGAGAGAAGAAGAAGAAAGAGAAGAAGGAGGAGAAGAAAAGGAGAAGGAGAAGGAAAAGAGGAAGGAATGAAGAAGAAGATGAAGAGCAAAAAGGAGGAGGAGAAAGAAGAAGAAGAGGAGGAGGAGGAGGAGAAGGAGGAGGAGGAGGAGGAGGAAAGACTTTTCTAGCCTGCTCTTTCTAGCCAAAAAAAAAAAAAAAAAAAGGAAGGGGAATCCTAACAGAGCTCTGGTGGGGAGCTTTAACTTCCCCTCCACAACCAAGGAACACAGTCAGGCCATCCCATCTGCAGGGCTCGTCTTGGGAGCATCCTCCAATGCCCTGCTCTCTGCCCAGTTGCACAATGACACCCAGCCACAGCACCCTCTGAGCTTCTGCTCCCAATGACAAGAGGTGGTGCACTAACAACACAGGGCAATGCAGAGAAGTGCCTTCCATGCCTCCAGGCAACAAAAATAAAGTTTGAATGAGGACCCAGAAGTGCTAGAAGAATACATCAAATCAGAAGAGCATCATGGCGGCGGGAGGGGGGGGGTTCTGAAAACTAAACTGATATTAAACTAGAGCCAAGAAAGTAGGCCAGAATTTACACACTAATCCCAAACAGGATGACTTCCTGCTAAATCAGAATATTTAAGTAAGATGAGCATCTCCTAATGTTAAAAAAATATATCCAAAATACAATACAAAAAAATCACTCATCATACCAACAACCAGTAGAACCACAGCTTCAATGGGAAAAGGCAATTAACTGGTACAGAGATGAATCAGAAGTTGCAGTCAACGGAGTGGATATTAAACCAGTCATTATAAAAATACTTCAACAACCAATTAAAACTTCTCTTGAAATAAATGCAAAAATCAAAAACCCTAACATAAAAAGAGAAAAAGTTATAAAAAATAACCAAATGGAGGTTGTAAAACAAAAAAATATAGTAAGTAAAAATTTAAAACGACTTGGTAAACTCAAAAGGAAAGTGACAGTGATACATACACATACATGCACATACCATGATACATACTTCAGTGAACCTGAAGATGGATCAATAGAATTTATATAATCTGAACAACAGAGAAGAAATACTTTAAAAAATGAACAGAGCATCAGGAATCCATGAGATAATAGAAAAAGTCCTAACATTCATACTATCAAAGTCTCAAAGAAGAAGACAAAAGAGTATGGGACTAAATACTTATCACATTTGATAAAATATATAACCTGAAAGATTCTAGAAGTTGAAAAAAAACTAAATATGATAAATGAAATCTTCACAAAGACAGATCAAGATTGAATTTCTGAAAGGTAAAGACAAAAGAGACTATCTTAAAAGCAGTGAGAGAGAAATGACACATTACTAATAAATGAACAACAATTCAGATGACAGCATATTTCTCCTTTGAAACCATGGAGGCCAGGGAGAAGGAACATAACAACTTTCAAGGGCTGAAAGAAAAGAACTGTCAACTGTGAATCCTCTCTCTGGGTAAACTTTCCTTGAGGAATGGAGAGGAAATAAAGAAATTCTCAGACAAAGGAAAACTAAGAGAACTTGTCACTAGCATACCTATCTTTAAAAAATGACTAAATGAAGGTCTCCAAAATGAAGGAAAATGAAATCAAAAGAAGACTAGAAAATTTAGGAAAGTAGAAGAACAATAGAAAAGGTAAAAATAGAACTTACGATAATTGACTATTCTAGAATGAGCTGCTTTAATCATATTTTATGGATGAAGATTTACAACACCATTTGATATCGTATTCCATATGTATGAAGGAAATAAATATTTAAAACAATTGTATTTTAAAACTAGACAGGGGAAAAAGGACCTAAATCTGCATATCATTTAAAGTGATAAAATCTCAACACCAATAAACCATGGTAAGTTATGTATGTCTATGGTAATACACAGAACAATAAGGAAGGAGTTTCTATGAAATGGTATACTCAAAAATATCAAATCAAAACCCTAAAACATTGTTTAAATAACACTGTTGGTTTTGCATCTCTGTGACCAAAATACCTGATAATAACAACTTAGAGGAAGAAAGTTGATTTGGGGCTCACACTTTCAAGGTTCATTCCAGAGTTTCTGTCCATATTCCTGTCACACTGAGCCCAAGGTGTCAGAAGGAATTTACTTAATTCATGGCAGTCAGAAAAGTATAAAAATAAAGGGGAAGGGGCCACAGGGAAGATAAACTTTTCCAGAGTGCCCCCCACATCTGACTATAGTTACCACCTAATCAGCCCATTCAACCTAGGATGGACTGATTAGGTTACAGTTCTCACAATCCAATCAATTCATCTCTGAACATTCCTGCGTTAACACACAAGGGTTTGGGGTACATATCCAAACCATGGCAAACACACAAAAAAAATAAATGAATAAAAATAAAGGAATGAGAAAAAAATATACATGAAATAAATAATAAATAGCCAGACCTATACCATATTATTGCAAAGATCACTTTAAATACAAATGACCTAAATACACCATTAAAGCACACAAAATTGTCCATTGGATTTTTAAAAGATATAACCCACCATACATGTTTTCTGCAACAATCTCACTTGAAGCATAACAGTACACGTAGGTTAAAAGAAAAAGAATGGTAAAGACATATCATGCAGACACAAATTTTATAAAATGGGTTTTTTGGATATAATAATACATCTAAAGTAGGTTTCAGGGGGAAAAAAGAACATTAAGAGAGTAAAAAGAGGAACATTTTATTAATCCACCAAGAATATCTACAAATTCTATATCTATACTTATCAAATAGCAGAGCTTCAACTAACAGAGTTGAAAGGAGAAATAAATCATAGTTGAGGATCTCAATAACTCACTCTCAGATACTGATAGAACACTAAACAGAAAGTCAACAGGTTATAGAGGAACTCAAAAAACCCATTCGACACAGGATCCAACAAGAGCAAAATGCACATCCTATTAAAGTGCTCGTGCAATATTTGTTAAGAAGGTTGGGTCATAAAACAAATCTTACCAAGTTTAAAATTTTCAAATGATACAGCACATTCTCTGACAACAATGAAATCCCACTAGAAACAAAATAAAGATAAGATAAACCCTTTTAAATTAAAGAACACATGTTTAAATAATGCATGAATCAAAGAAGGAGTCCATAGGAAATTTTTAAAAATAATCACAACTGAATGAAAATGAAAATACAACAGATGCAGTGATATAAGCAGCTCTGGATGCTTTTACTAGAAAGGAGAAAGATCTAAATTGAAGACCTCAGTTTCCATCTCAAGAAACATGAAAAAGCAAAATGAAATAAACCAAAAGCAATTAAAATGAAGGAAACAATAAAGGTAAAGCAGAAATCAATAAAATTGAATGAAAAAATAAATAGGAAAAAGAATTGAATCTTTAAGGGAACAAAATCACTGAAATTAATAGGCCTCTAAGCAAGATGACAATAAAAAGGGAAAACACACATCACCAATATCAAGAATAAAGTAGGTGAAATTACAAAAGTTCCTGCAGAATAACAAGGGACTACTGCTACCAATTTTATACTTACAAATTAAACAACTTAGAAATGACCAATTCTTGGAAAAGTCAAATTATGAAAACTCAGCCAAGATGAGACAAGTAACTTAAATGGTCCTATAACTGTCAAATTGAATGTACAGTTTAAAAGTTCTCAAAAAAGAAATCTCCAGGCCCAATTCATTTAACAAAAATTTCACAAACTCCTCTAGGAAACAGAAGAGGGAACCCTTCTGAAATCATATGATGAATAATTCCATGCACAGAAGTCTAACCTAAATGAAACGTATCAATGTATCTAAAAGTACAACCACAATTCACCCCATATAAGATAGATTATTTTATTAACTTTATATTAAGGGATTTGAATTCTTAATTTAAAAGCTTTACCAAAAAGGGCATGTCTCACTACATGGCTTCCCTGGAGAATTATTCCAAAAGTCAAGGAAGAATCAACACCAGTATGTAATATCTCTTCCTGGAAAAATAAAAAATACAAAAAGAGAGAATATTTCCTAACTCATAGAGTATTATGTTGGTACCAAGACTAGACAAACACCTTAGAAAAAGGAAAGCCACCAACCAATATCAGTCATGAACATGGATGCAAATATTCTTAATTACTATTAGCAATTAGTGTATATAGGTATACTTATATACACACACACATATATCTCAAGTGAGGATTATTCCAGGAATGCAGGTTTTGTTCAATATTTTTTAAAAATGTAACCCAACATATCAACTATCTAAGGAAGAAATATTATATGTTCATATCAATTGATACAGAATTATAAAAGTCAACATCAATTTATAACTTTTTAAACATAATAAAGATGAAAATTTTCTCAACTTTGTAAAGACATCCACAAAAATATAACATGTACTTAATAGTAGAAAACTGAATGCTTCCCTGTAAGATCACGGGCAGTGTGAGGATGTATTGCCTCAACTCTCTTATTTAACATATTTCTGGAAGTACTTAGCTAGTGCAATAAGGCAAAAGAAAGAAAGGACATGCTGATTAAAAATTAACAAATAAAACTGTTTCTATTTGTGAATAATGTGATTTATCTATGTAAATATGCCTACATTAAAATAAAAAACTGCTAGAACTAATAAGTGAGTTCAATAAGATTGCAGGTTACAAAATCAACACACAAAAATTAATTGCATCTCTATTTACTGAAAACAAACAGGTAGAAACCGAAATTAAAAATGATCTATGAATTATAGTCTCTTAATAGAAAATGAGATACTTGGCTATAACTCAAAACAAAACATGTACAGGGTATACAATATAATGATATTTATGATATAAGCTTTTGTAATATGATAAAAATTACAAAATACTGATGAAAGAAATCATAAATGCTTGAATATACATACCATGCACATGGAGTTGAAGACTCAGCATAGGAAATATATAAGTTCTCCCTAAATTTACGTACGAATTTAATAAAAATTCTATGAAAACCTTAGAAGAATTTATTGTAAACAAATTAGCCAGGCACCAGAGGATTTTGAGTTCAAAGCCAGCCTCAGCAATGGTGAGGTGCTAAGCAACTCAGTGAGACTTTGTATCTAAATAAAATACAAAAATAGAGCTGGGGATCTGGCTCATTGGCCAAGTGCCCCTGAGTTCAATCCCTGGTACTAAAAAAGAAAAAAATTAATATGAACAGAAAGAGGACCTATTTTTTAAAAATAGAATAAAATAGGAGGAATCACTAGGCATATCATATAGCTATAGTAATCAAGATTGTTGTTATTGGTAGAGAAGTAGACATAGACTGATCAGAAGATCAAAATTCAGAACCCAGAAGTAAATCCATACATATGCATTCAATTAATTTTTGACAAAGTAGTAAAATAATTAAACAAAGGAAAGAAAGCCTTTTCAACACACTGCTCTGGAGAAATTTGATATCAGTAGGGAAAAAATCATAATCTAAATACAACACCTTACACAAATGTCAACTCAAAATTGATCAGGACTTAAATGTAAACTGTAAATCTAAAAAAACTTTTAGGGGGACCTGGAATCAAGTAAAAATGACTGATTTAACCTTCCAGCAGCAAAATTCACAAAAGGAAAAAAATGATAAATTGGACCTCTGTAAAATTTCAAACGTTTGCTCTGCAAAGCACCCTGTTAAAAAGGGTGAAAAGACTAAGCATGGTAGCACATGCCTATAAGCCCAGCACTCAGGAGACTGAGGCAGGAGGGTCACAAATTCAAAACCAGCCTCAGCAATTTAGTGAGGCCCTAAGCATCTTAGCAAGACCTTGTCTCAAATAATAAAAAGGACTGGGGATGTGGCTCAGTGGTTAAGTGTCTCTGGGTTCAATCCCTTATACCAAAAAAAAAAAAATTAAAATTAAAAATAAAATGGACAAAAAGACAAGCTACAACACAGGTTAAAATATTTACAGATCACATAGCAAATAAAGGACTTGTATCTAAGACACCTGAAGAACTCTCAAATCTCAACTTAAAAAAACAAAACACCCAATTTAGAAAATGGGCAAGAAGTGTGAAGAGACACATTTCACCAAAAAGGATATGACAAGTGAACACATGAGAAGACTTTCATCATCATGACCCACTAAGAAAATGTACGGTGAAACCACCATAAGATGTCACTACACACCTATTAGAATGGCTAATATAAAAATGGTGCCAACTCACATGTGGCAAGGATAATATGGAGAAATTGGATCATTCATACACAGTGGGAGGAAATGCTATGGCCATTCAGGGAAATACCTTTTGGGTTCCTTTTAAACCTAAATAGAACTTACCATATGATCCAGAATCACACCCTAGGGCATTTATTTCAGAACAATAAAAAATTTTCACACAAGAAGTCAATCATGAATATTTATAGCAGCTTTATTCATAACAGTCCAAAATTCAAAACTACCAAATACCATTTAATGGATGAATTGCTCAATAAATTGTGATGCAGCCAGACAGCAGGATACTACTCAGCAATAAAAAATTTTAAAGTAGACCTATCAAACCACATAATAACTTGGATGAAACTTCAAGGAAATTATGCTGAGTGGGGGGAAAAAAGGAGCCCATCTCAAAAGTAAATATACTACACCACCACAGGAATGAAGTAATTCAGACTTTGGAGATGTCACCAAAAGATCCCAGAAATGACTGTCTCCCAAATTAACAAGTGAATTACAACTCATACAGAACATGTGAAACGTAGCCTTTGAATCACCTCTTTAAAAGCCCCTCGTTCCCCTTGATGGGCAGAATTACAGCATCTCCTTTGCATCTCCTTTGCTAGCAAAGCAATAAAACCTTTTTCCTTTTTTTAAGTAGATATATTACATGATTCTATTTACGTAACATTTGTGAAATAACATTATTATATATAGATATAGGCTAGTGACAGTAAGGGTTATGGATAGAGACGGAGGCATAGGTGTGGCTGTATATGGTAACCTTATAGTGATGGTTCATTTAAGTATCTTGACTGCAGTGATAGGTACACAAAGTTTTACGTGTTAAAATTGCATGGAACCACACACACACAAAAGTGCATATGTAACTGGTGAAATTTGAATAAGCTTCATGGATGGAACTGAGATCAATTTCCTAGTTGATACTATACTAAATTTATGCAAGAAGATAACATTGGGAGAGACTGGATGAAGAAAGGGTATTGCTATAGTTTGGATAAGTGTCCTCCAAAGACTCCGGGGTTAAAGGCTTGGTCCTAAGCTTATGTTCTGTTGGCAGGTGGTGGAATCTTTAAAAGATGTGGGACCTAATGGAAGGAAGTTAGGTCATGGGGACATGACCTTACAGGGCATACTGGGAACTCAGTCCCTTCCTCTTCTTCACATTGTGAAAGAGGTAAGATGCTTTGCTTCTCCAGGTGCCCCCTACCATGGTGTGATGTGCTGCCTCACCACAATAAGTCCAAAAGCAACGTGAGTTCAAAAACAGTGAGCCAAAATAAGTCGTTCCCTCTTATAAGCTGATTATCCCAGGTACTTATCATAATGATGGAAAACTGACTAACACAGTAAAACAGAGCCTTGGTCACTTCCACACTCTGATGTGCAGAGAAGAGATACTGCATTTATTTTTTTCTATTAACTAGTTTGATCTTGCTTTCAAGTCTACACTGCTCAATATCAAGAAAGGAAAGCATTACATTTTCTAATTACAAGTATTTAAACTGTTTTTCTTGTTAAAAGAATATTTATGCAAGATCCAACAATTTTAGAGATGAGTACTGGCATGATACATAGGAATTAAAGTGGCATGATACCTGGGACTTTCTCCAAAATTTTTTTTTAAAAGAAACAAGGGAAAGAAGAAAAAATGGTAGATGAAGTGATCATAACAAAATTTGAGTTATTCTAGAATCTAGATATATGTGGTTAATTAGACTATTTTCTTATTTTGTGTGATGTTTAAAAGCATTCATTAAATAATTTTTCTTTTTAGCAAATCAATTTAACTGTGCAATTGAGTGAAACCACCTGATCTTCAGTGGGAAGTGTTAAGTCTGGAATACCATAAGAGAAGAATCTAATCAAATTCTAAAAATGTTTCCAAGTGATAAATATCTTCAATTAAAAATTACATGCTCAGTATTTGGCAATAACAATCTTTGGAAAAAAAACATTTTTCAAAAGAGGAATAAATAAAATTTCATTTCTGGTCAGCATTAAGAAATAATTACTTGTAATTGATTTGAATGACTGAGAACATTAACTATGAACTCCACTCAAGTAGTTTATACCTCAATAAAGAATTCAACTCTTCTCATTATTAGACCTGTATCATAAAATATTACACACAATCTTTTTAAATTTTCAATGGAAATTTTGTAGAAATGTGTTTTTCTCTTGTTAGGTAAGTAACTATGTGATATCAATATTGCTTCTTGGCTCCCAAAGCATAAAATATTTCACCTGACTTTTTTATTAATTAATTAATTTATTCTAATTTAGTATATATGACAGCAGAATGCATTTTGATTCATTGGACACAATTGCAGCACAACTTCTCATTTCTCTGGTTGTCACTTAATTTTTTGCAGAAAAAGTTTGCTGGACCCTGTTGTAGAGGGGAGTTTTCATTTGTGATGGTATAACCAACTCTGCAGACTCCCTGCTACAGAGAGAGACCTTAGATTTAAAATAAAACAGAACAAACTTTAGAAATAAATTGTTGGTCATTTTTTTCTATTCTCTACCATTGCCAGTGAGGCAGGAGATATGCAGCACCCTTCGACTTTCTTGCCTCCCATACATACCACATAGTTGGCTTCCTGAATCAAAGGTCCAGAAGTGACACAGGAGTAAAGAAAGTATAACAAAGACCAGGAAGAGACTCTGACTGCAAGTTCAGGAACAGACAGCCTCTGTTCTGGCATGCACTCACCCAGCTTTGTTCCAACCTCTGGTCCATTCCCTGCACCTGGTCTCACTCATTCTCACAGACCATCACAACTACCTTAACTCCTTTCTCCTCTTTTTCATCCTTAGTCCTAATGATGCACTGAATATTTGTGTCCCCTAAAATTCACATGTTGACCTGACTTCCAGTGTAAGAAATAATTAAGGTTAAAAGAGATCTTACAGAGGCTGGGCTGTAAGCTCAGTGGCAGAGCGCTTGCCCAGCAGTGGGTTCCATCCTTAGCACCATAAAAAAAAAAAAAAAGTCCTACAGATGGGTCCTGATCTGATGGATTAGTGTCCTCATAAGAAGAGATGTTGGATAGCTCTGTGGCACTCTCTTCCTCTCTACTCACCCACACCAAGGGAAGGGCATGCAAGCACATGGCCAGAAGGTGCCCTCACCATACCAAAGGCCACGCCTTCACCAGATACCAACCCTGCAAGTGCCTTGATATTAATCCTCTAGTCTCCAGAACAGTAAGAAAATAGACTTCCATCATTTAAGCCACCCAGTCTGTGATGTTTTGTTATAGTGGCCTGAGACAGGCCCATTCTGTTCACTGAGCCTCACTGCTACATCCTTCTTAACATACTTTCAATATTCAACACTTTGTATATAAAAAGTTGCTATCTTTCTTCATGGCTTGACAAAAATCTCAATTCCTGGGTCTGACATACAAATCCTCTACTGCCTCCTGTTTTGGTCAGCTTTTCATCACCATGACCAAGAACACCCATCAAGAACAACACAGAAGAGGAAACGTTTGGCCGGGTGTGGTGGCACATGCCTGTAATCCCAGTGGCTCAGGAGGCTGAGGCAGGAGGACCGTGAGTTCAAAGCCAGCCTCAGCAAAAGCAAGGAGCTAAGCAACTCAGTGAGACCCTATCTCTAAATAAAATACAAAATAGGGCTGGGGATGTGACTCAGTGGTCAAGTGCCCCTAAGTGCAATCACCGGAACTCGTCCCTTCTCTCCCCACCTCCACCCCCACCCCCGCAAAAAAGAAGGAAACGTTTACTTTGGCTCAGTTTCAGAGATTTCCATTGTTTTGGGTTCAAGGTGAGGAAGAACATTATGCCCTTTTGCTATGATGTAAGAAAATTGCTCAGTTCATGGTGGTTTGGAAGTAGAACCTTTCCAGGGCATACCCCAGTGACCCACACCCTCCAGTCATGACTTACCTGCCTACAGATGCCATTTTGTTTATCCATTCAAACTAGAACTGATTAGATTACAGCTCTCATAATCTAATCATTCCACCTCTGAATATTCCTGCATTAATAGGAGTTTTAGGGGACACCTCATATCCAAACAATATCATTAGCAAAATTCTGACTCATCCCCACTGACCATCCAAATGTACTGCTCCTCACTACCCTACTCTGTCATGTGTTTCTCTCCCCATTACTCTTATTCAAGTAAGAGGAACTGTAGTTATTGTTTCCTCTTGTCCAGATCCTATCCAGCCTCAAGGGCAAACACAAGTCGAATACTTCCTCCATAAGATTTTCCTTGTCCCCATCCTGAGAATGTCATCCATCTGCCCATGAAATATTATGACACTGAGTCTTATCCCTTCTACATGGGACTGCATCCTCACCCTTCAGGAGAGGTTCATCAAGCCTGAACCATGTCTAATTAGTGTTTTAGATTTTCACTCAAAAATCTAGCAAAGCAAAGAAAAAAGAACACCCAATAAATAGCCAACAAAAGAAAGTTACATGTTTTAATTAATTACATGACAAATTTTCACATTATTGATTAATTATGAATAGATGGAAACAAACTGATCAATAGAAGCATGCCTCAGTTTCAGAGATTTAGTCCATGATCAGCCAACTCCATTGCCTAAATGATCAGTGTTTGAAATCTCAAAAATTCTAAATATTCATTTTGACCCCAGATTAAGTATAGGAGCTAAGCATAAATGTTAGCCTATGGAAGGATAGTTATTGCTCAGTTTCCCTTACAGTCTCTGTAGAAACAAGGATTTGGCTCTCTCAGAGCCCAAATCCTTTTCTATTTGTAAATGATAACATTTTGCTTTAAGAGCCAGAATATAAATACAATATCCCTAGTATCAAATATCCTCTTAATAGCTTCTTGCCCTTTTCCCCTTTCAGAAATGATCCTTCATCATTTAACTTTATATTATTTGGGGAGTGATATTGAAACCCTAAGGTATACATCCCAAGAACTAAATGTGGCATTTCCAAGAACTTCCAAAGTGTCCCCATTATCAATTTCTGACAATTCAACATAAACTCTTCTCTAAGAGCTTCATTCATGTTGAATCAGGAACAGAATACAGTTCCCAGTCTTTCACTCTGTCCTTGAGTGAAAAACTGGGTTTGCCATTGTTCTCACTCACCATCCATGCCATTTTTTCCTTAGAAAATAAAATACAACACCCTGACCTACCTTTGCCTGGAAGCAATAATTCCATAGCACCCATTTGCACACATCAGATGCTGGACAAGTGTTATTTACTTAATTCTCAGAGGACTTCTCGAGAGAGAGAGAGAAATATTCTGTTATTAGGCAGTTGAGAAAGATTAACTTATGGACTTAAGAGTAACTTTGACTATAGTCACAGAGCCCAGTGAGAATGAGAAAGAATTTCATATGACTTCAAAGTGGATCTCTTCATCATTCTGGATCATGAGTAAGATAGATGAAGGTGCTAAGGAATAAGGCTTTTCACTCAAAACAAAGGAAAGTCCTTGGAGAAACAAAGCACATGCAGTTTCTCCAGAAGACCCACATTGCTTTGTCTGTTTAGACCCTTGATACAGGACATCAGAATGGCCAACAGGAATAGCCACTGGTAAAAAGTGAGAAATTAAATTATAAATTCTTCTCCTGGGTCAGTAGCCATGTTGGTTTGATGAGTGCATGAAGTGCCCCTTGTTCTACTAACATCAATAATAATGATAATATCGCCCACATCACAAACTCAACCATCTTTGACCTCACAGCACACCACCTGGAGTGTTCAATGTCCACTAAAGTATCTGTCCCCCCACCACCCTTCCCACTGCTGCTAAGCCCAGTGATGCCCAGCTCTCACACCTCTCCTAGAGCCTAAGACAATAACCCCCTCCCTGAGCTACCAGGTCCACGGCTCCTCTCCATGCCAGTGGACTCCCCTAGACCTTTAAGGCAAGTTTTCTGAAAGGAGCACTTTCATCACATTGTCTCTCACAAATGTCACTACCTTTGTTCCCAGATGAGACTCTTGACTTCTTGGCTTAGTGTTCAAAGCCCTTTAGAGGGTCGAGCCGTCATTTATTCTTAAAATCTCACTTCCCACTGTTTACATATAAGATGAAAAACAACCGTTAGGACCAGCCTGTCCACTTTCCTCCAAGGATACCGCTCATATTTCCACCTGCCAACTTTTGTTCTTGTGGTGTCTTTCTTTCTTTGTTCTAGCAGCTAAAAGCAACTCAGTTCATGTGGGTGAGGAGGCAAGGCAGGGCTCAATGGCACTGGTCAGTCAGCATCCCTCACAAAGTGCTGGCAGGATCATTTTGGGGATTAACCAGGGTCTGACTCTTAAGGCTAAACCCTCTTAGCTGTTGGGCGAACAGAGGGCCTTCTAACTATTGGCTGGAGACCTCACTCCCTTTTGAGACAGAGTTGCTCACAAGGCAGTTTGATTCCCCTGAGGGAGGAAGAATGAGAGTATATCCTCGAAAGGAAACTGCAGTCTCTCTACAACCCAGTTCCAGGAAGGGCATCCCATTATTTTTTCTGTATTCTGTTCATCACAAGTGAGTCACTAAATCTGGCCACAGTGCAGGAAAGGGAATTATCAAAGGGCATGAGAAGATGATGGGGACTATCTTAGAGGCTGCCAACTAGACTTAAAAAAAAAAAACATTTTATTTGGAATAATTATAGATATACACAGAGTTGAAAAGATAATACAGAGAGGTCCCAAGTACCCTTGACCCAGTTATCCCCCACTGTTATGTCTTACATAATTATAGTACAAAATCAAAACCAGAAAATTGACATTGGTCTAATGCGTGTCCTAGTTTTGTGCTATTTTATCTAATATGTAGATTTGGGTAACCACTACTCCAATCAAGAATTACAATTATTCCATCACCACAGAGATCTCCTTTGTGTTACCCCTTCATAATCATGCCTCCCCCTTCCCCTCACCATCCCTAACCCCTGGCAGCCACTAATCTATTTTCTATCTCTGTAATTTTGTCATTTGAGAATGTTATATAACTAAATTATAGAGCATGTGAACTTTTGATATCAGGTTGTTTTGTTCACTATAATTCTCTGTAGAATGATCCAAAATATGGTGTGTATGAGTAGTTCATTCCTTTTTTATTGATGAGTTGTATTCCATGTTATGAATACATCAAAGTTCACTTACTCATCACCTATTAGGAACATTTTGGTTGTTTTCAGTTTGGGACATTTACAGATAAAGGTGCTGTGAAGAGGCATGTATTTATTTTTGTGATTTTGCATTTGTACCATAATCTAAAAGACACAATCCCCAAAGCCATTAATATCAAATGCTAAAATCTCAAAAGATTAACATCTCCGAAGACTGAAATCCCTACAGTCTAAACCCCCAAAGCATCATGATCCTGAAAAACCTGATTCTAGAAAAATAATTTTTTTTAATTAAGTGACATTTATTTACTTTTTCAAAAAGAAATTTAAGAAACATGAAACTACAACAGAACACTTCATAGGACACTTTGCACAATAAAATAGGCAATAATACATATTTCTGCAATCAGAAACATTGGAGTATACTAACAACAGCTGTAATATGTAACAGTTTTGTTACTGTTCAGATATTAAGTGGCCCCCAGAAGCTCATGTATGAGACAATTCAAGAAATGATTGGGTTATGAGAGCCTTAACCTAATCAGTGCATTAATCCCCTGATAGGGATTAACTGAATGGTAACTGTGGGCTGGTAGGGTGGGGCTAGAGGAGGTGGGTCATTAGGGGGTTTGCCTTTGGTGTGTATATTTTGTTCATGGTGAGAAGAAGCACTTTCCTTCCCTCCCCCTCCTCTTCTCCCTCCCCCTCCCCCTCTCCCTCCTCTTCCCCTTCTCCCTCCTCCTCTCCCTCCTCTCCCTCCCCCTCTCTCCCTCCTTCTCTCTCCCCTTCCTAGTACAATGTCCTGAGCCACTTTCTTCCTCATGCCATTTCACCTCAGAGCAATGGAGTCGACCATCTATAGATTGAGACCTCTGAAACTGTGAGCCCCAAAGTAAACTTTTCCTCCTCTAAAATTGTTCTTGTCAGATCTTTTGGTCACAGCAGTGAGAAAGCTGACTAAAACAAGATGAAGCATATTCACAGAGAAGTACCTCGAACAGTGAAATGTGTAACTCAGAGAACTATGGCTGGTAATTGTGTGCATCCACTTTAAAACTGAAGTCACATGAAATACCATGTTGAACAAAAGCCACAAGAGGTCATCACTATATAGCCATTGCCCAAAGAGTCAAGATCTCAAAAAATATCTTTTTCACAAAGACAGTTGAGAAAGGACTTCTCTTCATTTATTAATGAATTTCCAACATTTTTACTCATGCTCATATGCTTATACACAAAGTCAACGTTGTGATAATGTACTTTCACACAGTCAGATATTCAAAAAGCTGCATAAAATAAATGAGAACTGAGTGTCATTATGCAATTTATACTTCCTATATTGGAAATGATGTGAAGAAAAAACATGCAACATAGTAAATTATAGAAAGTAAAAGTAATACACAATATAAATAGTGGGGGGCGGGCGTGAAGAGAAAAGCTAACATGAAAAAGTGTACCCTAGGGATAGATTATCATGGGCAACTGCACAGAGCAGACAGAAAGAGCTGAACAACTTTCATAATCATTTAATATATTTTGAATCTTGCATCATGATTAATAGCTCTGCCTTTTATTCTCTCAGAGTATGGCTTCTTGAACAATAGGATCACATTCATTTTCTACAAGGTGCTAATGTTTTTTTTTTAATTCTTCTATGATTTGATATACGCCAACCCAAACATTCCCTCTTAAATTTTCCCATCTTCTGTGCCACACTTCTGTGTTGTTGGGGATATGAGGAAAACCATTCTGCCTGCACTCGTACACAGAACTGAGACTTAGCAGAACCAATACTAACAATTGAGCAGCAGCAACATTGTGTAAGTCTGCTTACCCGACTGTGCATGTAATTATTTTTGATAGTTCAGTCAGTAACTTCTCTGGTTTTGTAAGGCAAATGCAACCCTAATCCATTAAAACTTCTGAACTTCATTGGCTAGAAAGAATATCAATGCAGATAATGATGCATTTTAAACTGAAGTTTTCACATTGCCATATCATGTAGACACCCCTTCCCCAGAATTCAGTTCTTTATCCCCTCATATAGCCCTTTTCTTTCTTTTTTTTTTTTAAGTGGGAATTGCAGTTTGAGGGGGATTGGCTTTTAAAAGTTCAACATTTGAGATTTTAATCTTTTGGGGATTGTGATTTGAGGG
The DNA here is from genome assembly GCF_021218885.2 of Marmota monax. Taxonomy (NCBI): domain Eukaryota; kingdom Metazoa; phylum Chordata; class Mammalia; order Rodentia; family Sciuridae; genus Marmota; species Marmota monax. Next base: position 3,132,211 of record NW_026695198.1, on the reverse strand, counting down.
TATTTAGAGTTAAGGAAATATAGTCTTTTGAATTTATGGCATTCAGGATTGTGTCTCTTGAGATTATAATCAGCATCAATCCCATGCATGAGGGCTCCATCCTCATGACTAATCAATTCCCAAGGCATTGGAGACGTGCCTAACACCACCACATCAGATCCCACCAGGGATTAGGCTCCCACATGTGGAGTCTGGGGGACACAAACACTCAGAGCATGGCCGCTCAGGAACCAGACACTCACTTTGCTCTTACAACATAGGAGAAAACTGGAATTAAGAGGGTCTGCCTTGACACTGAGCTGCACTGCCTTGCAGGAGGGGTGACAAGGTAAAGTGACACTGTTCTCCCTGCCCTCTTTAGCGCAATCAATATTGGATTTTGGGTTCCCATATACAGCTGGAACCTATCCATAGGACTCCCAGACTTCTAAAAAGATATTATTACTTACCATGAGTGCTTGTTAAAATCAGTGTGGGGGGTGTGGGGGGAGAGTAGGGTTCTATTCTGCCAGCTTCCTGAGTTCTTCAAGACTGTTTAGGTGCAGATGTTTTTATCACTGTTATATCTTTGTAATGGATTGACCTTTTTATTGTTAAAAATGCCCCTCTTTATCCCAAGCAACATTTTTTTCCCTTTTAAATCTCTTTTGTCTGATATTAGAATGACTCCAACTTTCTTATTGTTGCTGTTTGCATGAAATATATTTACCATCATTTTACTTTTGACCTATTTGTATCTTTGAATTCAAATGATATCTGTAAATAAGGTATATATTTAGATCTTATTTTTTTATTCAATATTACAACCCCTTCCTATTGTTTAATTAATTAGATTTTTTGGTCAACACGTGCTTAATATAACTATTGATACAGTTGGATTATGTCTGCCATTTTGCACCTTATTATTTGTCTCACATCCTGTTGGTTACTCCTTTACTGTTTAAGTGAATAGTTTCCAGTATTACATCTTATTTCTTTAGTGAGTTTTTGAGGTCTTTTTTGGTGGTTGCTCTAGGAGTCATGTATACATATTAACTTACTAGAATTGGCTTCAGAGTTGTACTAATCTAGTGCAGTGAGATACAGAAGTCCCTAGAGGCGGGGGAGTAGGGCAGTGCGTTGCAGCAGTGAGAGGGTGGGACTGAGCAGGACCAGTTACTAACTGGAGTTTCACATCCTTGGTTGCACATTAGAATCACCCTGTAGCTCCTAAAAATGGCAATACAATAACAATGTTCCTCTGCTAATGATGGGGCTACATCCTGCTAAACCCATAAGCTGAAAATATCCACAACCAAAAATGCACTGAATACACCTAACATCAGAGCTGAGCATCACAGAGCCCTGTGGAGCCTCAGTCGTTCAGGACCACACGGCCGCCTAGGAGCTGTGGAGCACTGCTGTTGCCCAGCAACCCAACAGTTTTACACTGCACATCCCTAGCCCAGGAAAAGATTAAAAAATTCAGACGACTAAACATGGTTTCTGTTGAATGCCTGTCACTTTCACACCATCATAGAGTTGAAAACTCATAAGCCAAGTCATCACAGGTCAAGAATGATCTGTGTATTGGTTCCATCCCAAAGTTTCTGACTCAGCCAGTCCACTGGTATTGTTTTGAAGTTCTTCAGAGGAGTCTACCTTGGAGAGTTCGGAACCAGACACGGCACAGAATGTCTTCTGAGGCTGCGGTTGCTGATATGCTGCCACCACTAAACGATATTTTCTTCCATTTCCAAGTTGTCTGATCAACTGCTTGACCATCCCACCAGACTAGCCACTTACCCAGATTTCCCCAAATGCTAGACGGGTGAGCAAAACCTTAGTGCCAAATGCTCACATTCAGATACTAACTCCGATTCTCCCAGCGGCTAGCTGATGTCCTCCTCCACAGAGACCACACTGCACTCATGTGTTGCCCCTCGTCAGGCCTCCATCAGGGTCACTGCCATATATGGCTGCTGCTGAGCATGCACTGCACATCAGATCACATCCTTTGGGATATTGGCCTTGGTCTTCCCTATGGTGACAGCTGTTGTCCCTGCAACATCCCAGCCCCACACATCTTTGGCTGTTTTTTCCAGCAGCAAAAAAAAAAAAAAAAAGAAAAAAGAAAAAAATCCTCATTTCTGGAAGGCCAAACTAGGGCAATCAAACTAAATTCACAGTGGCCAGTCATAATGGGAGCATTACAAATGAATACCCCAAATCAGCAATGCCCATATTCCAAGCATCAAAATTAGGCTGTCACACACATGGCCCCACCCCTCCCCATCATGTCCACAGATAAGGTTCTTCTCATCTGACCAGCTCTTTCTATTACTTTACACACACAAACCCACACACCCTTTCCCCCCCCCCAGGTCCATTATCAGCAATCGATTTAATTATTTCATTGCATCTTCATTATCTCCCTGAAGTGGAGGTGTTTCCACAGAGCACACCTGTCCAGAACTTGACAACTAAGAACCCATTTAGCACACCAGGTAAGGACCGGCAGGCTGGTTCATCTGTAGGTGGGAGTGTGCACAGGGGGTATGAGTTCTGTCTACCCCTCATATAGGCTTCCTTAGTGAAAGAATGCTGGACACAAGCAATTACCAAGGGGCTGGTGGAGGGCTGTCCCCTTAGCCATATCTGCAAGGTACAATTTCTTTATTATTAGACTGCCTGGATCTGATGGCTGAATCCCTAGGAAGTAGAGAATGTTGTTTCTTTGGTAGGAAAAAAAAAATAAACCCTCTACATTTGGAAGCATAATAGCCCAGTTAACTACTGAAGGCTAAGCTCACAAATCACAAGTCTCTTGAGAAAGTGGGCCTTCATGGTCCTTGGGCACAGGAATATTTGTGTTTTCTCATTCCATCTCCAGTAGGCACTCACCCTGGAAAACGTGGCTAAGTGGGGTGCTTGGCAAACAGGAGCCTCACACTTTATCCCTTTCCCAGGCACACACTCTTCCCACGCCTGCATTTCTGGAGCTGGTTCGTTTTCCCTCTGCGGAGGCAGAACTTGTTGTCCAGAGCTGGCACCGCTAGGCTCCTGGCTGCCTGAGCCCTGGCTGGGTCCAACAACGGAGGTGTAATTTGATGGGTTGCACTTCTGGGGATTATTTGGAGAGGGGAGCAGCAGGAGGGGTAATAAAGGAGCCCACACTGTCTCTATTATGACCAGGTTATGTTCAAAGACAGAAACAGGAGCTGTGGTTCAGCGGCATGAGTCCATCATAGAATGTGCTCTCTAATCGATGAAGCAGATGGTACTGGACACATCAGAGGGCAAAGGCCAGGTACTATTTTTACAGAAAGGAGAACAAATTCAAGTATATTGGAGAGAAGAGCCCAGTGCACACCTACTTGACTGAGAGACTCTGAGACGTCTCTCACTGCTCTGTTTCCTTGGCTCTAACTTCCAATGTCTCATCACCTCAAGGTCCACATTCCTGTTCTGAGAGGTGACTACTCATTTATTAATACTCTGGCAATTATGAACTATGGGTTTAAACCATTCAAAGTTGTGCCACAAGCTAATTATTGTTAGCAGCACTCAGAATCCTGTCTCCAACCATATACATTTCTTCTTTGGGGTTAATGATTCAGAAAATATTCAAAGTGGTATAAGCTTTAGACCTCAATTCTCCCCCTTCATACCACACACTTAAAAAAAAAATAGGTTTGAATTCTCCTAAACCCTGTGGTTCCATCCTATTTTTCTCCCTCAAGATTTTTTTTTGTACCAGAATTAAACTCAGGGGTGCTTAACCACTGAACCATATCCCCAGTTTCTAAATCTAGACGTGTAAAAGAAACTAGGCAGCTAAAAGACCTGCAGCTAGCTCCTCCCTAACTCTATCATCACACTGACCTGTTTCTCCCTCCCTTGTATGTTCCAGCCCCACAGGGGAAGGTCCAATATGGTGGGCAGAAGACAGTAGTAATAAAAGACACCAAGACACCAGCAAATAGATGTACTGTGGGTCACTAGCACAGCACTATTGTTCTGTGCTGTATCCTCATTAACAATTGAACGGAATTTATTTCTGCGCCTTCTAGTCACATTTGACTCCTCTTACTTTTTAAAGTAGGTAGGCCCAGGATTCCACCTGTCCCCCTCTCAAGGTGACACAGAAGAGCAAATATAAGAAAAAGAAATAAATCCCTGAAATTCTTGTAGCATTTCTGTTGAAGACTTACCGGGTCAATATCCCTTACACAGACACACATGGCTCTTTCTCTTTGAGCTGAGAGCCAAACCCTTAAGTCAAGTTCAAACTGGTTCACTTCTATTCATGAAATAAGGGAATCCGGTACACTGATGTATTTAATTTTTTGTCTCTATTTCCTTTAGTTACTAGGCATTTCAAAGCTGAGTTAGGCTGACAGACGCAGCATCTCTAGCATATGATGACACCTTCCTTCCTACACATTTTGGAATTTTTCAACCTTATTTTTAGGGTGCTGGTAATGGGACCAGAGCCTCAAGCATGCAGAAGCTTGCTATTACTGAACCCCATTCCTAGCCCTCTCTAGTCCTCTCTTGATGTCCTATCGTATGTGACTTCTAACCTAGATAACTTCGAATCTTTGTTTTTAAGTAAGGATTTACCCACAGGAAGTAAATCTAGAGAAGAAATAGAAACAAAATTAGAAACCACAGTCAACATTTACTCTACCTCCCTGTAGGTACCCTTAGCCCAAGAAAGACCCCCAGGGCCCAGGAAGAAGGTGATGCAGCAGACCCTTGGGAGCATGCGCTGGTTCAGGGGAGAGACGGAAGGAAGTGCTGGCGGGAATGGAGGCTGAGGACCTGTGACTGCACTGAGAAGGGGTGGCTCTGGGCCCTGCCTGGGTGGACTCCTGAGTCCCTGTTGATGGAATCACAGGAAGGCCATCTGAAGATTTTATAAACTACATTGTATTTTTTTATTTGTTTTAATTAGTTGTACATGACAGTAGAATGCACTTATATACTTTGATGTGTCATACATAGATGGGATACAATTTCTCATTTTTCTGATTATACATATTGTAGAATCACATTGGTCATACAGTCACATACATACATAAAGTAATAAATAATATCTGTTTCATTCTACTATCTTTCTTATCCCCACATCCCCTGCCTTCCCTTCCTTTCACTTCCCTCTACCTAATCTAAGGTAACGCTATTCTTTTTTTTTTTTTTGCATTACAATTCTTTTTTTTTTTTTTTTTTACTGAGAGGGGGATGTTGAATTTTATCAATTTTTTTTTCCTGAAGTTATTGAGATGATCATGTGTTTTTTGTCCTTCAGTCTGTTGGTGAGGTGCATCTTTTTTTTTTTTAATGTTTTTTTTTTAATTTTTTTTATTGGTTGTTCAAAACATTATAAAGCTCTTGACATATCATATTTCATACATTAGATTCAAGTGGGTTATGAACTCCCATTTTTACCCCAAATACAGATTGCAGAATCACATCGGTTACACATCCACATTTTTACATAATGCCCTATTAGTAACTGTTGTATTCTGCTACCTTTCCTATCCTCTACCATCCCCCCTCCCTCCCCTCCCATCTTCTCTCTCTACCCATTACAATTCTTAATACACATAAATACCACATTTTTCGTATTTCTGTTTGTATATAAAGTAAGTTGGCACCCAATTCAAGACTTCATACATTGTATTTTTAAACTGCGATCCAACCAGCGAATGGATCATCACAGAAACATTAAGACTAGGACACTTACTGAGGCAACCTAAACAGAATCATTTTTAAACTTTAAGGAAAAATAATTGTAAATCACTAAAGACCTTAAAATACATCATGTATCAGGTTTTGTTCCCATTTTTGTTTTAATCAGAGCCTTTTTCAAAAGCCACGTAAATTGCTGAGCTGAAAGAAATAATAACCAGTTTTTCAAAGTGTCATGGTGATTATGAATTTTTTTTTTTGGTGGAACTCCTTAGTTTGAGGTCCATAAAATGTGGGTGATGCTTCCTGTTGTTTTACCAGCTTGTTAAAGCCAAGGCAAAAACTCCCTAACTTTGTTTCCTTTTCCTCCCAGAATCAGAATTGATCTTGAATTAAGAGAAGAACCACTCCAAACTCCAGCTACCCAGGTTGTGGCTTTCCAAAAATCATCATTAAAATAAAAGTAACAACCACTTATATAGCCCTTTCCCTGTGCCTTCTGTCTGAAATCTCCCAACAATCCTTTGAACTGAGCTTCCCATGTTATTGATTAGGAAACCAAAGCACAGAGAAGTCAAGAAATGTGTCCAAGGTCACACAGAGTTTTTTGTTTTTGTGTTTTTGTTTTTTCACTTTTGAACACTTTTCTTCTGTCTGCTTTTCTGCTCATCTTTCTGCACTCCTGCCCTGCATTACTGCTGAACTCAGAGAATGATCTGCCATTGGCTATTTCCATTTCAGTGTAGTTTTTTTAGTCAGTGTTATCACCTGATTCCATAAGTTGTGCATTGCTGGTTTATTTATGGAACCAGAGAATCTTAACCTTGAGGCTGGAATAAACCTCAGCCATACCCTGTTACAAGGGCATCCTTTTAAGAATGATGGCTTGAAGTCCAGAAAGATGATAGTGACTTGCCCAGGATAAATAGTCCAAAGAGTTCTCATATTTTAAAAATCATAAATTTTCTAAAATGTAACTTTTTTATAGAATTTTAATTTCGACAATATTTTCTTTCCATTAACACTCAAAAGCCCCAAGGGGGCCAGATCCAGTGATAAACAATTTCTCATAACTTGCCAAAAAAGAAGAACAAGGACTTGAAATTTGACCCTTCTGGAAGAATTACTGGGGAATTTCAAGGCAGGATAAACAGGTGGAAGGAAGAGTTCAAATCAGAAGTCCCTACCTGTCGGGCTGTGGGGTCTCCCAGACATCTGGCAACCTTATGCTTACTGGGCCAGGGAAGGAGCCCTTGAACTTCCTAGGCTGTCAAGTAATCCCATCTCTGGAGAACAGAGTTGGCGCTGGTGAGGCACCTCTGATAACCTCCTCATACCTCCCAGAAAGATGTGCTCAGCCCAGGCACCGGCTAAGCCTGTCATTCCCACCTTGTGCAGGTCATTGAGCAGAGACCCCAGGCTTACCAAGCCAAATGATACCAAGGACCTGAGCATTGTCCCTGGCAGGCCACGGGGACTTGTCCCTTTCTCTGTAGCTGGTCTTCTCAAATCCGTGTTGGTATCTGATAACAGACCCGAACCTTGGCTTTCCACCACAGGTATGATGACAATCTTTCCCTGGGAAAGACCACATGGGTGTGAATAAGACAAGCTTGAGCCGTGTCATGGCTGAAACAGAAACTTTTACTCCTCTAAGTTGTTCCTGTCAGGTATTTGGTCAAAGAGACGTCAAGCTAACCAAAGCAAGCCATCTAGCTGTGAGCTTGCAGGCTGACCCCACACCATGTTAGCCCACATGGTCTCAGTGTGCCGAGCCCAGGTGAAGACACACCTTGGTACCATGCTTCACTATTGCTGGAAACAAACCAAGGAGCCCCCTCAATAAACCTTCCTTGTAGAGACAGACGTTTCTCACCCAGTTAACATTAATGAGGTATAAATGTTGTTCTTTGTAGAATGTGAAAGCGCCCGTGTTGGTCATAACTTGGTGTGTGTGGGATCAACAGAGTCAGATACCCCAAAGCCAGTGTGAAACACTAATGTGAAATATTCCACAAGTATTGAAATATTTTATTAAATTATCACTCACTGACTTCATTCTTTTACATCCTCAGATAGAAGTCATGTTTTAAAGACTTTGTCAGAGAGAAAAAACTTGATTTTGAAACAAGTTAGAAAGCCAACAACTCTAGTGTGATTCTTTTTTTAATAATAAATAATAATAATTTTTATTAATTTTTTTTGCATTGCAATTCTTAATACACCTTTATACCACAATTTTTTCTAGTGTGGTTTGTGTGCAGATTTCCTCCAAAAAATTCTTCTAGCCACTCCGTCTATTCCCCTCTCAGCACAAGCTGAGGGCAGTGCCCTGCTTACCTGCCATCAACCTGCACTTCCTCCAGCACCAAGATGGCGGCACAAGGTGGGAGTTCAGTGGCTTCAGGTCAGTGGCAGCTCCCAGTTGGCTTCTCTTGCACAATCTTCCCCCACTATTTCAGTCCTTGTAGATCGCAGCACTTAATCAGGCTGGACTGGCTTCTTAGCACTACCTGGGGCTCCCAGGGCTCTGAGGCCAGGATCACTGACATGGCCCTGTCACCTGAAGTATCAGGCCCAATTCTCCCAACTTTGCCCAGCACACAGCCAAGGAGTGATGCAAGCACCTCCATTTGAGCCTCTATCCTTCCCATTTGAAATGCAAAAGTTTCAGACCCTGGAATGAAAAACCAGAGCTGTGGGAATCCTAGTAAGAATGTACCTACCCTTTGCTCCGGCATCATCCCAGGAGCCCCAAAGTCTTAATCAGACTAAAAATGCTTATGTAAATTTGCAAGGGGTTTAGACAAATCAGACCAAGTGATTGGTGATTTATGTAAGTTTAAGAATTCATGCATTCCATTCCAAACATTTTTCAAGAAAAATTCATTTACATAAATATACATATATAAATATGTTTATATGTAACGTATAAATATACAGTATACAATCTATATGTATGTATGTGTGAGTTCCATATCCTTGGATTCAACAAGCCACAGATGGAAAATATTCCCCCAAAAAATTGCATCTGCACTTAATATGTACAGAAATTTTTCTTGTCATTATTCTCTAAACAACACAGCATAACAGCTATTTCATAGCATTTACATTGTACTAAGTTATTAGATATTATTTAAAGTGTTTAGGAAACTAGGGAGAGGATAGAGCTCAGTGGTAGAGCTTTTGCCTAGCATACACAAAGCTCTGGGCTTGATTCCCAGCAACCCTCAAAAAATAAAAAATAAAGTACATGGAAAGATATACAACTATTTTATATATAAACATGCATATACATATTCATATACTTACATTCATATGTGTATACTGGGACTCAAACACAGCAAATTATGTCCAACACATGTATGATTATATAAAAATGAACCCCACTATTATGAATAATTCTAATGCAGTAATAAAAACATTTTTAAAAGTATATCATTATATATTAAGCATGTATTATATATTAAGTTTTTATATATTATAAATATGTTTATATATTAAATTTTATATATCACTTATTATAAATATTTAATATATGCTATTTATATTATATATAATTCAGTTGAGCCCTTTTATATACTAAATATTTATGTATCAGGTTATCATAAATATTTTACATGTTATTTATATCGTGTGTGTGTGCATGTGTGTAAACTCAACCCTTTATGCCGAGGTACAGGTGTAAGTTGACCTCAATTAATTAAAGTGCAGAAGAGAAACAATAGCTCCCATGACCTGTAAAACTCAACACAACTGCGCCTGGTCTTCAGTCACCTAGAGGGCAATGCAGGCACTGCCTAGCGGCAGCACACAGAAAAACAAGCCTCCTCTGTGAGAACTCCCCTATTCCCTGCAGAAAGAGAAGGTTAAAGAAATGCCATGCAGATCCCACTGGCCAAGCCCGTGGTTCCAGATGTCAGTGACAAGCAGGTGAACAAGCAATCACAAGAGAAAGGCACATCACCTCGTCCGTGCTGTCCACTACACACAGAATAAAATATGCACCCGGCACCCTGCCAAAAGGAGTTTCCGTCTGGCTTTTCCACGTCTCCTCTTAGAAAGCCACCGCTCCAGCTCCAAGAACATATGCAACTTTACCCACATTGGTAGGGACACATGCCTACTGTGGATTCACTGGACCCACGTGGGAGCCCCCTTCCCAGGCAGTGCCTGTGTCCCACCTCTTTCCGGGGAGCAGTCCTGCCCTGGTACAGCTTTTTCTGCCATCTTACCCTTCAAGCCCTTGCAGGCCTGGTCCTGTGTTCTCTTCTGCCCTCCCAGCCTGTTCTTCCCCAAGAGAAACTCTCGCCAGCTTCTGTTGCTGGGGGTCTGCACCATATCACCAGCTCACCCCACTCTACTGAACTTCTCCTCCCAGCTTGGCTCTCTGTGTGCTGATCTGTCCCCTGAGCATTGCTCTTGGGGTTTCTCTGGAGTTCTTCCTCACTCTGTCTCCCAAACTCTTCAGGGGCTCAGGGTCACCTGGGGACCTAAACTGAGCTCCTTAAAACGCTGCCATCCATACTGTTCTACCTCCCTCCATCGCCAGTCCCTACTGTTGTCAGAAATGTACACACACTCATCTTTGGGAGTCACTGACACATTGAACCCTCAGACTCATCACTTGGAGTCACCCCTTCAAAACTCCTGCTTCTCCCACACAGAATCACCCCCTCGAAGAGCCTCTGGGAGGAGCACTTTTGAACCTCATTTTAGTAATTAACTTTGCTTTGATTCAAAATTTTATTCTGCAGCTATATAAAGAATTGCTAGAAAATTCTAAGTTCAGAATTTCCATTTATCTGGGAAAGTGTGGACTATGACAAGTTTGAATATACTGAAAATCAGAGAATGGATAGAGAGAGGGATCCCATGGGAACTTCCTGGAGAAGGTAGAATCTCTTTACTTTGAGCTACAGTTCTAAGGAGCGGGGTAAGCCCATGAGGGACATTGCACTGCTTTAAACTCAGCAGAAACCACCGTCCCACACATCCCACACCAATGTCATCAGCCTTTCCAGAGAGTCTTTGCTGCAAAACTTTGCACAATGCAGTCATAAGACGCAGGGGGCTCTGTGAATTTAAACTGAAATTAAATACAGCAATCATAATAAAATATCATTATCATTGCAGTCACAGTTTGCCATATGTCAAGTACTCATGGCCAAATGGGTCATGTTAGTCTGTTACTGTTATGAAATACCTGAGGTAATCAACTTATAAGGAGGAAAGGTTCATTTTGGCTCATGATTACTGGGGACTTAGTCTATGGTTGCTTGGCCCTGTTGTCTTTGGGCCTGTCATGAGGTGGTATTATGGTGGGGAACGTGTAGTAGGGCAAAGCTGTTCATCTCATGGTGGAAAACAAAGAAAGGAAGAAACAGGAAAGGGATAGGATCCCTATATCCCCTTTATGGGTACATCCCCAATGACTTAACATTCCTTCACTAGACGCCACCTCTCCATCTCCTAAGGGTTCCACCACTTCCCTATAGCACCACAAGCTGGCAACTAAACCTTCTACACATGTGCCTTTGGGGCTCATTTAGGATCCAAATCATAATGTGTAGTTAGTGGCTACCATGTTGGACCGTGCATATTATAGACACTTTCATCACCACAAAAATTCTCTTAGTGTTCATGTAGAAGGTATGTTCCATGGAACGAGATAATGTGAAACAGCCATCTCATATCTCCCAGAACTTCTTCCATGAGAAGTAAAATGCTCAGAGCAGTACCATGGTTTCATTCCAACATGACCAGCACTGGTCAAATGAAATATCCTGTAATATGTGTGGTACGATGTGTAATATATGTTTGGGCATTTTCCCCAAATCTTAGCACAGAGCTCCCCAAACTCTTGAAATTCCATGAATGTTAGGGATGAGAGGAGCATTTTGCTATCCATAACAAGCCCCTTTCAACCATCCCTGAGTTATAATAATGACTCTCAGTGAGCCCCTAAGTAGCTTTTAGTTGGCTGCTGATTGCCAGGGGAACCAACCATGTGATTAGAGGATTGGAACTTTCAACCCACACTCTGACTTCTGGGAAAACTGAGTTCATTCACCAAGGGCCAATGATTCAATCATGCTTATATAATGGAATTCTTATAAAAATCCTAAGCAATGAGTCGTTTAATACATCAAGGTGCTAGGAGGTTGGTATCCCCAAAAAGGGCATAGGAGTTTCATTCACCCCTCCTTTATACTTTTTCCTGTGCTTCTTTTCATTTGGTTATTTCTGAATTGTATCCCTTATAGTAAACTTGTCATGGTAAGTAAAATTTTCCTTGAGTTCTGTGAGCAACCGAACTTAATTACAGCATATCATCAAACCTGATGAGTACATCATTGGAATTCCCAATTTGTAGCCAAACTGGACAAAATCATGGGCAACCTGATGCTCTTCTGCCTGAGACTGGTGCCTGAAATGATGGTTGGCTCCTACTCGGTGGGGTCTGGGCTAATGTGGAATGGTTAGTGTCATATTTGGTTTGAATCATTGAATAACCGGTTGATAACAGAGTATCAGAATCAATTGATGGGGGGAAAATAAACTCAGTTCAAAATGTAGAAAACATTCTGCAATTTTCTCTTACAACAAAAATGCCAGGGTGGTGTTTGGGCCCTATTGTGCCTTGGAAGAAGGCTACCTTTGGTGGTGGGGGAGGTGTTTCTATTTATACACTGTCTGCTGAGCACTTTGCAGTGCTTCACCATGAAAGGTCCTGTATAAGTGCAAGGTGTTACTGCAAGGTGTTAACAGTTCCAAATGAACCTTTTCATTTAACTGTGTCAACTTCTGGATTAGCCAGTCTTAACTCAATAGATGGTGGAGTGGGTAGAACTAATGAGGCTTTTGTTTGGAATATTTATATGTCTGACCTGAGAATTATGAAAGATTTTTTCAATTTGAGCCAGGGGGGAAATATTAAACATTTTTTGCCAAAAACACATAGGTCATAGAACCCCATTCCTCATTTTCTTTATAGGGAGAATTAAACCCAGAAATAATCATGGCAATAATACTAAATATTTCTCCAGCATCTTTCTTTTCAAAACCCTTGAAAATGTGCGATTGAATTAGTTTATTTATACCTACAACCTCCCTGGATTTATTTGTTCTGAACAGTCAGTGTGGGTAATGGGAAAAGGAGACTTTGTGAGGTATTGGCCTTGTGTCCAATCTCTTTCCCAATCTCTGTGGAAGAGCACTTTTGCTCTACTCCCAGAATCCACAGAACTCCTAGATTTCACTTATGCAGTTACTTCTTCTGGTTGCTCATTTCTTTAATAGAAGCATGAAGACACTCCCTGAGCCTTCCAGACACTCCTTCACAGAAACAACTGATCAGATCTCCTCCTAATAAGAGACAACTCAGAGTGAGGTAGTCAGATGCTTTGTGTATTACCCAAAGTTCCCCAGAACCAGTGGAATTTATATTCTTTTATATCTTATTAATAGATGTATGTGCGTGGATAGAGATAAATACAATATGGACACAGACGTGGATATAGATGATGATATAGATATGGATGGTGATACAGATGTAGATATAGATATGAAGTTGACCTTCTATATCCTCAGGTTCCCCACCTGTGGATTCAACCAATCATGAATGGAAAAAATATTTGGGTGAAAGATTGTATCCTCTCTGAACATGCACAGGCTTTTCTGAGCATGCTTCCCTAAACAATATAGTATGATAACTACTTACACAGCATTTATGTTGTATAAGGTATTGTAAGTAATCTAGAAGGGATTTGAAGTATGCAGAACACACTGTAGGTTATAGGCAAATACTATGTTATTTTATATCAGGGACCAGAGCATCTGTGGATTTGTATATTCGTGGGGTGTCCTGGAGACAACCCTCCTCCCATACCAAGGGATGACTGTATGAAGAGAAAGAGAGGGAAAGATTTACTGGCTTATGTGATCATGAAAACTGGCAAGTCCAAAATCTGTACAGTTGATGTTCCAGCTTGAGTCCAAAATCTGGAAACTACCATGGAACTAGGGAGAGGTGAAGTCCCAATTTCCCTAGAGGAAGGTCTCGAGGCAGGAGAATTCTCTCAGTGTGGTAGGCCAGCCTTTCATTCTATTCGGACCTTAAACTCGTTGGGTGGGGCTCACACACACACACACACACACACACACACACACACACTCACATTGGGAGAGCAATCTGCTTTACTCAGTCTACTGACTCAAATGTTAACTTCACCAACAGCACCCTCAAAGACACAACTGAACTAAATATCTGGGCAGCCCCTGGTCCAGTCAAGTTGACACATATAACGAGCATACTGTGGTACATACAACACAGAAGGCCTGCTGAGAGAAGAAGAGGGTACAGTTGACATGCGTCTCTCTCTTCTTTGGTGGAACCCATTTTTCTCAGTCTTTGCATCCGTTCAGGTCAGTGAAGCTCAGCAGCAAATTTCCATTTGGCCCTGAATCTTTACTTGAGTGGGCTGGGGATGACTGCATGCCAAGATTGGGCCTACTGTTAGGACCATCTGAGGACCAGTCCCTGCTGGCCCAATGGACAAGACAGGACCACTGTCTCCTCATGTCTGTGCTGCTCAGAATCCAGTCTCTTCTGCAGCCATCCCCATCTGGAATGCACTCTCCACTGGGACTCAATTACAGCTGGCTTCTCAGGGGATGCATCCACCCATTTGTCCCATGGGAAGGGACCTTTGACCAGCTATCCTGTGTCTATTCAGAATCTACATGGGAGTGGGGCTTCACCATTATCTATGTCAACCTCCTGGTTTTACAGAAGTCACTGTGTATGTGGGGTGTGTGTGTGTGTGTGTGTGAGAGAGAGAGAGAGAGAGAGAGAGAGAGAGATCTGGCCCTCCTTGGTCTTCCCGTCCTCTGCATTCAAACACAGCCATGTTCAATTGCACATAAACTGGGAATTCTATTCCTTTTGCTCCATCCCACTGTGGCATTGCCTTCTCTGCTGACGGCAGCAGAAGCAGGTGCCACCCTGTGTTGTGCAGTAGTAGCATTAGTAGCTTAGGAACATCAGTGATGTTCCCCACACATGCCCAAACACTCCTTGCTGAGATCCTGCAAGCACCATTGCTCTAAATGTTCACCTTAAAAGTCCTGTCACCCCTCTCCTGCCCATGAGGAAGCAAATCCCATGCTGTGGTTAAGTCACATATCAGGGCCACAGAAGAAGCCTATATAAGAGAAAGACACAAACCCAGGTTGGCTGATATCCAAAGCTGTGGGGCCCAGCCAAGAGGCCTCAGTCCCACAGCACAGGCCTCAGGGAGTGCCCCATCTGAGAAGGAGAATCTGCAGCTGCGGCTCCAGCCAAAGGGCAGCGCCTGACCTCCCAGTAGTGAATCCCTGTAAAGTTCCCAGTGAGGCTGCGAGTCCACCACAGCCTTTCCCATCCAAAAGAGTCGAGGCCAGACGGGGACCGGTGCCGGGACTTCCTGGCTCCAGGACCTGGACGCCTGCTTGCCTCAGCCCTCACTGCAGGCTCGCACCTCTGAGGTCCCTGTTCCCAGCTGGAACGACCCAGGCCCATGGATGTGGACTGTCTGTGCCAGCCCATGTAGTAGGTGAAAGTTCTGGAAAAATTCACAGAAAAAAATCAGTTCTTATAAAATTTCCAGTGTGCCTTTGTGAGCCCCAACAGGAAGATCTGTGCACTCCCAAATTACTCTAGCTCTGCCCACTCTAAAGGGCAGCAGGATGTTTCCTTGACACTACAGAGTGCCCACCACGTATGACCTGGGCATGACGCAATTCTTACTGAAATTTAACCTCAGATGTTCATGACATCAAGGAAGACAAGTGGTAAACCAAATATGTCCTAGTTCAAAATCAGACAATGCCAAATCTTCCCCCTTGAACTTTGGGGTATCCTGTGTGTGTTATTTTTTTAAAAAAGGTTAGAGAGCCCAGTGTTCAATTCATTGTCATCCCAAGGAGGTACAGATTAGGATAGAGTGAAAGACAGTTGGGAGAATAGGCCTGGAGGAGAAGGTTTAAAAGGACATATATTTAAACAGAAGAGCTCTCAGAAGTACCTCCCCCCAAGGGTCCCGCATAAGCTCAAGTTTGCCTGATTCCACTAAAGAACTATTGCCCAGACTGCAGCTATCGTTTCAAGAAGGTAGACTTTGGACCTGAAATACATGGTTATTTTTAACCCTATGACAGGGTTCATACCTATTTTCTCCAGGAGAGGTATGAAATAGATATGATCAACCTGAATAGAAAGTTGATCACTCAGTGCAAAACTACCCTCCAATAAAGATATCAGAAAACACCAAATAGCAGGAAATGAACCGCAGGCCTGAGCCTGAAGACAAAATTATTCCACCAGTAAGAGCAGCTCTGCCCAGGGCCATCCCTGCCCCTCCTCTCACATCCAGGATGTGTTGAGAATCCAGATCCACAAAAGGAAAGAGCTCTGATGCATCCCGTTCGTCGATTTCCATGGTGTAAAGAGTCCCAACTTGGTGATTTCAACTCACCAATGGTTTAGCTCCCAGGTGGTATTTAACAACCTTCCCTCCCTCTTGAGCCAGTTTCAGATGACCAGTAATGGACTATGTGTTCACCACAGTGAATTTCAACATCAGGTATGTCCACAAGATTGGATCCTGATTAGAATAATATACACTCCTTGTTTGTATAAATATTCCAAAACAGACTCTACTATCATGTATAACTAAAAAAAATTAAAATTTCTTAAAATAAAATTGCACTGAGATTTCACCTCACTCCAGTCAGAATGGCAGATATCAAGAATACAAATAGCAATAAATGTTGGCGAAGATGTGGGGAAAAAGGTACACATGCATTGTTGGTGGGACTGCAGATTACAGCAACTACTCTGGTAAGCAGTACGGATATTCCTTAAGAAACTTAAGAATGGTACCATCATTTGATCTAGCTATATCACTCTTCACTATATATCCAAAGGAATTAAAATCAGCATACTACAGTGATGCAGCCACATCAATGTTTAGAGCAGCACAATTCACAATAGCTAAGCTATGGAACCAATCTAGGTGCCCTTCAACAGATGAATGGATAAAGAAAAGGTGTTATATACACACAATGGAATATTACTCGGCCATAAAGAAGAATGACTTTATGACATTCACTGATAAGTGAACAAATCTGGAGACTGTTACGCTAAGTGAAATAAGCCAATCCCAGAAAACCAAAGGTTGAATGTTCTCTCTGATATGTAGATGCTAACACACAACAAGGGGGCAGGGGGAGAAGAATAGAAGTTCAGTGGGTCAGACAAAGAGAAATGAAGGGATGGTGGGGTTAGACATAGGAAAGACAATGGAATGAATCTGATATAATTTTCCTATGTACATATATGAAAACACCACAATGTGGGCTGGGGATGTGGCTCAAGCAGTAGCGCGCTCGCCTGGCATGTGTGGGGCGCTGGGTTCGATCCTTAGCACCACATAAAAATAAAAAAAATAAGATGTTGTGTCCACTGAAAACTAAAAAATAAATATTAAAAAAGAAAAGAAAAGAAAACACCACAATGAAACTCCACACCGTGTACAGCCATAAGACGGGGATCCTAATTAGAATATGATATATTTCATGTTTTTATAAATATATCAAAATAGATTCTACTGTCATGTATAACTAAAAAGAACAAATAAAAATTAAAAAAAAAAACAAATATACTTGGAAACTGACCGCTTCTCTCCCTGTTGTCTCCTAGGTTTAACTATCCGGTTTCTCACCTGGATCACGGCAACTGCCTCCTCATCCATATCTGTTCCACCCTAGCCCCCTTTAACCTTTCCAAACAAAAGTCAAAAGCCCAACTTTCCTGCCCTCAAACCTCTCTTACCCAGGGTGACAGCCAGAGTGTTTCCAGTGACTCCAAGCTCACTGAGTGTGCCCCCAGCACTCTTGATCCATCTCAGCTCTCTTCCTGGCCAGTTCTACAGCCACACAGACGCCTCACTGTTCTGGAAAAACACCAGCAGACTCCTGCCTCGGGACCTATGGTCTGGACGCTGTCCCCTGCCATCTCTGTTACTGCTCCCTCACATTCCCCCACACCTCTCTTCTCGTGTCATTTTCTCATCAGGACTCCCTGACCACCCTGGACTCTCTCTCTCCACATCTCCTCCTTTATTTTCTCCTTGGTACTTCTCATCTACTCCACAGACTACATCATTTACTTCTTTCTGTGTCTCTTTCGACCAGAAGTTATGCTTCAGACATCTTGGGATTTTTGTCTGTTTTGTTCACTGATGTGTCTCCAGCATCAGGCCCCATGTTTGCTGAATGAATCCCAGGTTTAGTTTGAGAATCTGGCACAACAGAATTTGTTTCACCAGCCTTTTCCTCTGTGGAATTGCTCCCCATTGTATGGACTATATAAGGCACTTTGCCCAGGGCCATGACACACACCTCCAGTATCCCGGTATCTGTCTTTGTGCACGGTGTGTCTCTGAGTGTATGGGTCTCTGCACACCTCACTTAGAACCATATTAGCCACAGCCCAAATACTAGGTGTAAGTAAACCCTTGATTCCTGTCATCCAGCTAATTCCTTCAAGTTGAAACAGCAAAAATGGAATCTGTCCAAATGTCCCCATAATATAAAGAATTCTTATTCACCCAGGAACCTGCTAATCAGGGAAAAGAAAATGACCACCTTCCCCCATAGCAAAGATGCTCACTCCCAAGGGAGACAGACACACTGTTCTCTGTAGGATGCTGACAGGCTTTTCCTCATCATCCCAGAGTTCAAAAATAGAAAATCAACCACTCTCAGATCCCAACCACAGGAAGAATTTCCCCCAGGAACAAATGCTCTTGAGCATCTCTGTACAAATAAGAATGTGGAACCTGCTACTCCTTTTTCTTGTAGATACACTAAAGGGCTCTTAGCCCTCTCGCTGTGGTTGGGGTATAATAGATGGACTAATTTAGATTTTTTTGTCCCTCCTACACAAATAATTATCACTTCCAATATGAAACTGCAGATGGGTTTGATTATATGCAACAGCAGTGAATATTAAAACTGAAACACTACCCAAAAGAGAGAGAGAGAGAGAGAGAGAGAGAGAGAGAGAGAGAGAGGAATTGAATCAAGAAACGTAGAATCATTATCTGAAAAATAAATTTAAAGCCCTGGACAATTCCAATCATATGACCATCTAGGCAAGCACGTGTCCGTGTCCCTCTTCCCTGAGGTGCCATCTCTGTCCCCAGAGAAACGTGTGGAAACATGGGTCCTTCCACTAGTGACTTGGAGATGTTCCTGTGGGCCACGTGTCTCCCGCAGTTGTGTAGCATTAGTTATGGATTCTGAGGCGTCCCTGGGGGACCTGGCTGGTTCCCTCATCCGCAGCCTGCATGGAGCCAGCCCCTCCTCGGTGGCCACCGCACAGGCTCTCCCTGATCTGGGGAAACGGCCCAGTTCCTGTGCCTGTCACGGGGGCTCTCTCCCTCACTCCACTTTCTTGCCTGCAAAGTGGAAACAGGCAGGCAGGAATCGTGGGTGTGGTGGCTGACCCAGAGCCCCGCGCGCAAAGAGCACACGTGCGGGAAGGTGGCGCAGGACCCAGCCACAGCCACCGGCAGGGCGCTGTTCTCTGTATGCCCTTTCCATCCGGCGCCCAGCACCAGAAGGTGGCACCACAAGGTGAGTGCCCTTTGGCTGCTCGGTTCAGCTGGATTTTTCCACGTGGTCAAGGATCGGTCTAGGACAAGGCTCGCTGTAGGACTCTCCACGTTGAAATTGCCTCGCTAGCTCCCGGGCTCCCAGCAGGATCAGCAGGTCGAGAAACAGGCTGGAGGCGGTGACATCTAGTGGCTCTAGGTGGTATCTAACCATAGACACGCAAGGTGGATGGATTGGGAGGAGGGGGCGGGTTCCAAACCCATGCCATGGTAGCCTTGACAGACGAAGAATTTCCTAAGACTCTGCTATGGCCCCCTATTTACACCTTTGTCTTTCGCACTGACAAACCTGGTTTGGCATTTTCCTCCAATAGCTTGCCTGCCAAAATAAGCTTCGCCGGAGGCAGAGAACCTTCCGCTGAAACAGGTGGGTGTGGGCTCCAGGAGCAGGTCCGAGGGGTGAGAGTCAGCGCACAGGCACGGGCAAGTCAGAGACAACCACACAGGAAGGAATCTGCCGCTAATAAAGCACGTATAGGAGATGATGAGCTATCCGTCATCGGGTGAGGGGGGGGGGTGCTTCATTTTTCTCGGATGACAAGTATTGCATTTTGTAATGTGGGGGACTCCTCCCTATACTGGCCAGCATTTCCAAGTGCAATTGAAGTTGCCAGGAATCTGGCTGAGATAAGGAGGGAGGGTGTACCTTGAGCTTTGACAAAGTCACAATATTGAATAAAAATGCAGAAATAGAATTTTTGGAACTTCTAAGTGCGAAACTTCACACAGTCTGCATTTCCAAAGAGATTTATAACTTGCGTGTGCCAGAAAGTTTAGATACATTTTTCCCAGTTAGCACATGGAGGATTCTTGATATTTCTCCATATGGATGAGAATATTCACCACAGAGTTTATAATTCCAACGTAGGAGAGTAGAGAAATGTAGAAAACCCATTTTTTAACTACTAGCTCATAATGTGGCTTATGCATATTTGGCATATTAAAATCAGAGGGAAAATCATGCAGAGAGCTATGAAATGCCTACATCTGTACTCAACAAAGTAATCACAGGGAAGGCTTGAATTTGCATCTATGAACTGACCTATTCATGCTTGATCTTGGTTTTGATGGTCATCCGTCTTATGGGAGAGAGAGTTTCACTGTGGAACATTCAAATGGGAGAATGGTGCTTTCCCATTCTACCCAACAACTGGCAGCATCCCGCACTTGCTACCAGGAATTATTTTTTAAGTCATTGTAAAGCTTACTACTGGTCTGTGAGTCTTAGTTACAAGTGCACCTGCAATGCGCACATCAAACTAATCATAATAAAATGGTAAGAACCTGTTTTTATTTCCTTGTGACAAAACTTAAAGAATTCACTTGCTTAACTAAAGAGAAGACCAACAAAGTGTTTCCCTTTAGATCTACCCTTCCAGGTTATCAATGAGTGAGTAGAGAGACAAAGTTTATCCTTCTCATGGATCTCAGGTCACTTCCTCCCAGTTACTTAGTGCTGAGAACAACTAGTGGAGAGGTTATGGCCTGAGTGAGTTATGAGTACCAGCATACTGCCACCCAGTCAAGCCTCAGGAGCACCTTGTCCAGGATAATAAGCATAACAGCTAAGCCCAGAGAAGAGAGAAGCTTGATTTAAAAAGCACACAGAGCTTTCTTACTAGAACCATTATCACTTTGACCAAAGTAATTAAAATATACCTTTATTTAACAGAGAGGATGTGTTGTAACTGTAAGCTCAGCTCAGATCCAAGGTTAGCAGGTCAGGGGGTTGGCCTAGTACAGGACTAAATGCATGCATGTAGAGGGAGCCACCTAGGGTCACACACAAACCCTCAGCCAGGTACTTGCCAATGCCCGTCCTCTCTAGGTGAGTCTCAGGTCCCTGATCCAGCACAACCTCCTCCCATGGACAGCTGCCAGCATGGATTCTCCCTGTCCTGAGGGGACCTGGACATCATCATTTTGCTAAAAAGAATTGCATTAGTACAGGAGCATAGAGCTCTTCACTACACTCAGCCCTTGGCCACTGTCAGATCCTTCAGGGCTAAGAAATATCTGTATGTGTATTTCTCCTTGATGTAAAAAATAGCAATAGCCTTTCAGAGCACAGGAGACTCAGGACATTCCAAAGGGAGTAGAAAAACTGTCAGATGGAAAGTCCCACAGCTCAGACCCCACAGTTACCTACCAGAGACCCCTGGGATGCAAGGAATTCAGGTTCTCCTAATCCAGAAGACTGAGCCACCCCCCCTTCACACACACAGCCCATATTCATACGCAATCACACACATACATACTGTCCTGGAACATCAATGCAGGAATGACTCAAAAGAAAGGTTTGCCTCTCAATGAATCACCAGCATCAATCCCTGCAGTACCCTGGTTTTCCTGGGAGGTCTGGTCCAGGTCTGGTCCTGTGGAGTCAATGAGATCATATCCCAGGGCAGGGTGGAGATCATCTCCCCAGGCTCTGACTCCAGCAGTGATGGCTCCTCTCTGCTCCCATCTACAGGTGGTTTGACTGCTGCGGTTCTACTCTTGCTGTTCTCTCTGCCTGAAATGTCCCTTTCTTCCCTCCACCAGGAAAAATCCTGCTCTTGCCAATACCCTCCACCTGCACTGCACTACTTAGCTCCTCACACCTGATGTTTCTATGTCTCTTGCCCAAAGGTCGTGGGATTCATGGGTTCTGTGTAGTTCTGCCTCCATTTGGAGGAGCCACCCCAACTCAGTCAGCATTCTTCCAAAGGAAAACGTTGGAGACACTGAGCTATTTCAAGGGCCATAGCACAACATCAAAACCCCTCTGAATGGGAAAAGGAAAAGATAAACTTTACTCTATCAGAAATGCCCTAATGTAAGCAGAGGCCTCTGTCAAAGATAAATCATACTTAATTTAACAAAATGTTAGCTCTGCACAAGCCACTGGACGTGGTGCCACGTAGTCCAGATCTGGACACATTGTGGCTGCTCTCCACCCAAATACCAGCAGACAGGGACCTCCCAAGTCACACCCAGAACCCAGCCTGTGGGAATGATGTAAGGGCTGCAGGCATTTCATACACACTTCGTCATCCGTGGTCTGGTCATGGATGCGACAGGGATGGAAACAGCTCCAATTCATGTAGCTCATATTTAATCAGGGGAGAAAGATGATAAACAGCATATAGATAAAAATGGAATATGACTTCAGCTAGGTACGTGCTATCTGAACACAGCTAAGGGGACTAGCTGTACCCAGCTAAGGTCAGAGGTAATAGAGACATCTTTTCTGCCACACCAACATTTAGGCAGTGACCTCCTGAGTGATCTGGGAGAGTGATTTCAAGAACAAGAGCAATTCCAGGTAGAGTGCACAGCAATAAAACATTTCAAGGTGGAATAGACTCAGTAAATTGGAGAGGCAGCAAAAAGGTCCATGTCCTGAAGCAGAGGAGCAAGGAACGAGCCTAGGTAGGATCCTTGCCAGCTGCTCCTCTTGCCCATGGCTGTGAAGAAGGTCCTGAAGGGTCTGGCAGGCATGGCCTCCCTGCAGAGCTTTGTATTCTCTCCTGGTGTGGTACACAAGGGTCTCATCATCCTGAGTCTCCAATCCTTATCTGCAAAGTTGAAGGCAAACCATTTCTTCTAGGTTGCTGACTTGTAGTACTACTTAATAACAACACACACACACACACACACACACACAAAGTGGGTGGAGCATTTTGTCCTTCCTGACCGTCCAGTCTAAAGTTGCCCTGCTGGAGCTATCATGGTTAGTAAACAAAAGTCAAGCTGCCTTCCCGTTCCACCTGCCCAGCTCTGTGAGGTCTCTGAGGAAGGCTGCTGCGTCTCAGCCCTTCTAGGAGGTTTACATGGTACTTTGGGATCCTTCTGGACTTGACGTGTTATGTAAATTTAAGTGCATTATCATTAATCTCAGCATACATTTCTCCTGCTCTTCAGGCGCCAGGTTAGTGTAATGATGCAGCTGCTGCGAGACAGGGAAAGAAACTGAATGCAGGGAAAACCACAGCCCTAGGGGGAAAGAAAGACACACACACACACACACACACACACATGCCTCCAGCCAATTCCCAAGTTCAGAAAGTTGTGTTTCTCTGGCATCTCCCTGTCAAGACCAACCTTCACTACAGGAGGAAAAATACGAAGACTTCATCAATACCTAAATACCGTGGAATTTTCCCATGTCTAACATGAAACTTGGGTAATCATGTGATCATTAAGAAGAGTCTCTCAACAACTATCTTACTTTCTGGCTCTGGCTTAGGTTGAAATGAACACACACACATGTGCATATATGTATACAGTATGTGCATCTACATATATAGACTTATATATAAATCTACAATTGTATAGCTAATTTTATCCCCCATTATATAAAATATCTGTGTGTGTGTGTGTGTGTGTGTGTGTGTTGTGCTGGGGATTGAACCCAGGGCCTTGGGCATGCTAGGCAAGCAATCTATCAACTGAGCAATATCCCCAGCCCCCCATTATATAAAATATATTAAAATATTTTAATTCCTCAAGTCCTAACGTGTATCTGAATCATTTTGTATCCTGGTATAACTTTCATCTCCACCCACTTCCACCCCACTTCAACTACCCTATACAGTCACATACATCTATGCACACACATACAAGTGTGCACATTCAAACAGATATATATACACACACACACATGCACATGTGCATACACACACATGTGCACACACACATGTGCACACACATGCAGATATGCACATACACAGATGTGCACACATGCACATCACATGCATTAGCACACTGGAAGCCCCTAGGGAGAGCCCATTCTGCCGGCTCCTTTCCATTCCCTTCCTTCCCACTTCAATGCACCAGTTCATTTCTTCAGGCCTTTCTATGTTAAGCTAATGTGACAAATTAATCTCTGATAAAATGCTAGTAACTTTGTTGTGTTTTCCAAACACATTGATATGTGCCAATAGGGCTCCTTAAAGCTTGGACCTAAAGACCTAAGTCATTTCTGCAATTTCTGTACTAAAAAGAGCATGTGGGGGCAGGA
Organism: Marmota monax; assembly: GCF_021218885.2. Classification (NCBI taxonomy): domain Eukaryota; kingdom Metazoa; phylum Chordata; class Mammalia; order Rodentia; family Sciuridae; genus Marmota; species Marmota monax. The sequence goes on along the minus strand of NW_026695198.1, from coordinate 3,107,809 downwards.
TGTCCCGAGATGTTCCTCACGTCAGGATCGTGCCTGGCTGGAGCTGCAGCCAGGAGGGTTTGCGTGTAAGCCTGACCCAGGCTGTGCCCTATAAAACTTAATCCACTCAGTGACTAGGGGTGGGGAGTATGTGCAAATAAAACGAAACAGGAATCATTTGGGTCTTATTTCCCCCACACTGGCACTCTGAGGGAACGGGCGTGCTTCACGCCTCCCAGTAATCCAGCTTTAGGAGGAAAAAAGAAGACTCCCCTCGAGTGGAAAAACCTACCTGTGGCCATAATGATTTAGTAGGTGCCAGTCTAACCTGAAATAATAAATATCATTATGATGTCACTGTCTCACTGCTCATTTTTAGAGTCTCTGGATCTTTCTTCCAAAAACACAAGCTTATGAATAGGACTCTGTGGTGCCTGACATGTCTTTTATGGGTCAGTGCCGTCGTGGTGGCTGGGCCATGGAGAGAGACTTTACAAGACCCTCTCTGGCACGTCTCGCGATAGCCAGTTGGCCGTCCTGCCACTGCACTAACCCAAGTCAGACTTCAAAGAGCCACATCAAGAATTCAGGCTTGCTGCAGTGAGTTGTGTCACTGCCACCAGAGCCTGCCTGTCTCAATGTAGAGAACAGTTTCCTCTGTCCCTGAGACACCTAAGAAAAGCTCCTTCTGCCCCTGGGACAAGGACCCCAAAGTACTCTATAAACCTACAAGAAGGGCTGAGATGCAGCAGAAGCCCAGGCATTGGCATGACCTAAAAACATACCATTTGCTCTCACCTCCATTTTTCTGAATGTTGTAACATTCTGCACACATGTTCCACAGAAAGTAACGAGGGACAAAATACAAAAGCTGAATTTCTGATAAGCAATTTCTACTTTCAGGGAAACATCTTTGGAGGAGCGCACAAAAATAAGGAAAGTGGAAAATATGAGAAATCTGGGAGAAAAGAGGTGAAGAAAAGTGTAATAGTATATAACATTAATCAGCTCAGTATTAGTACACAAGAAGTAATCAGCCCTAAGTGGAGGCACCAGTTGAGTTTAGCTGGATGCATCACATTGAGAGTCCAGGAGACTGGTCACCTTTCTTCTCTGCTGAAGGGTAAGAGTGCCAGGTACAGTGCAGGACCCGGGGCATTTTTCTTAAAGCACATTTGAAGAATGCTCCATTCTCCTCCTCAACCATCCCTGTCAAGGGTCTTCGAGAGACAGCTGGCAGTGTAGATCAGTGGTAGAGCACTTGCTTACGAGGCACAAGGCCCTGGGTTCAATTCCCAGTGCAAAAAAAATAAAAATGTAGGGAAATTCCCTAAATCATCAAGGTATATTATATACCCTCTGCCTTCTTTAACAGCTAGAGCTGTCTGGACGCTCAGGGTGTTCCTTGCCAAAACCAATCTCTCCTCACCCTCCGATGATGTGCTCTCTTTTTCCCAGATTTATTGAGGTATAATTGGCAAATTAAAATTATACATATTTATGTATGCAACCAAATTATTTGATATACATATAAAATTTTAAGTGATTACCACAATCAAGCCATTGGGCACACTATCACCTCACATACACCTTTTTGTTGTTGTTGCTGTTCTTGTTGTTTTGGTTCGTTTCTTTGGTTTTTTGTTTGTTTGTTTGTTTCTTTTGTTTGTTTGTTTGTTTGTTTCATTGATGTCTTTCTCCCTCTTTATGCCAGTACCATACTGTTTGGACTAGTATTGCTTTACAATATATTTTGAAATCAAGAAATGTGAAGCCTCCAGCTTTGTTCTTCTTCCTTAAGATTCCTTTGTCTATTAAGGGTCTTTAGTGGTTCCATACACATTTTAGGATTGTTTTTTATATTTCTGAGAAAAACGACATTGGAATTTTGACAGGGATTAATGGAAGCAATAGATAACTTTGGAAAAGTTAGAGAATTTTGTAACGATCTTACTTCTCCCAATTCACAAACATGGAATGCCTTTCTATTTATTTGCATTATCTTCAATTTCTCTCATCAGTGATTTATAGCTTTCAGGGTAAGATCTTTCACCTCCTTGTTTAAACTTATTCTGAAGTATATTCTTCTTTTTTTTAAAGAGAGAGAGAGAGAGAGAGAGAGAGAGAGAGAGAGAGAGAGAGAGAGAATTTTTTTAATATTTATTTAGTTTTTAGTTTTTAGTTTTCGGTGGACACAACATCTTTGTTTGTATGTGGTGCTGAGGATCGAACCAGGACTGCATGCATGCCAGGCAAGCGCGCTACTGCTTGAGCCACATCCCCAGCCCATATTTTCTTCTTTTTGATGCTACTGTCATTGGAATTGTTTACTTAATTTCTTTTAGGTATTCATTGTTAATACATAGAAATACTACTGTATTTTGTATGCTCATCTTGTATCCTGCAACCTGACCTGATTCATTTATTAGTTTTTAACTGTTTTATGCTGGAGTCTTTTGTGTTTCCTACATATAAGATTATATTATCTGCAAATGGAGATAATTTTTTCTTAGTTTCTAATCTGTATGACTTTTACTTCTTTTTCTTAGCTAATCACTCTGGTAGGATTTCCAGTACTATGCTTAAAAGTATTGAGAGTGGGCATCTTTGTCTTTTCCTTGATATTAGAGGAAAAGCTTTGAGCAAATGGTATGGAATCCATACTGCTGAATATGTAGATGCAGTTCTGTCATACATGACATTTATTATTCTGAGGTTTATTTCTTCTGTACCTAATTTATGAAGAGTTTTATCATGAAAGAATGTTAAATTCTGTCAAGTGCTTTGGCTACACCTACTGAGATGATTATGTAATTTCTATCCCTCATTTTGTTAATGTAGTATATAATAATAATTGGCTTCCATATGTAGAACCATCCTTAAATCCTCGGGATAAATTTCACTTTACCATAGTGTATGAGCCTTTTAATGTAATGTTGGATTAAATTTGCTCATGTTTTATTAAAGATATTTGCATCTATGTTTATCATGAATGTTGGCCTATAATTTTGTTTTCTTTCTGGATTTAGTATCAGAGAATGCTGACCTCATAAAGTGAGTTTAGAAAGCATTCTATCCTGTTCAATCTTTTGAAATATCTTGAAAAGCATTGTCATAATTTTTTTAAATGCTTTCAAACTTTACCAATAAAGCCATCTGGTCCTGGGATTTTCTCAGTTGAAAGAATTTTGATTACTGCTTCAATCTCCTTATTCATTATTGGTCACCTCAGATTTTCTATTTCTTCATTATCCAGTCTTGATAGATTCTATGAATGTATATGTTTATTCTAGATCATCAAGTTCGTTGGCATGTCATTTTCATGGAATCATTATAATAGCTCTTCACTTCCTTGTGATTTTATTTATTTGATCTCTCTCTCTTTCCTTGGTTAGTCTAACTAAAATTTTGTTGACCTTTCCAAAATACAACTTTTAGTTGTGGTCTTTTCAACTGCTTTCCTAGTTTCTATTTCATGTATTTCTGCTCTATATTAATTCTCTCCTTCTGATAATTTTAGGTTTAGTTTGTTCTTTTTTTAGTTCCTTAAAGTGTTCATTAGGTTATTTATTTTAGATCATTCTTTTTTCTTAATGTAGGCAGTTATCAGTATAAACTTCACTCTTAGAACTGGTTTCGCTACATCCCGCAAGTTTTGGTATGTTATATTTCCATTGCATGGATGGGTGTGGCTCCTGCTGGGCCACTGGGCAGGCCCCTGAGCGAGCAAGACTGGCCCCAGACCATAGCTGAGAAGGGCTGGAGCCAAGTCACAAGGCTGCTTCAGGATCCACAGTAGGACTGAGCCAGCCCTCAGGAAACACGGGAGTGTCTTCCCTTCCCCACTCCACCATTCTTTAGGTGAACATTACTCTCCCAGACCCTGGTTGAGAGACTGGAGCTGGGTCCCAGGCTGCTTTATGATCCACAGACTGACCAAGGTCAGGGGCCCATTCTTAGAGAAATGAATGGGCATGGTTTCTTCCAGGTCCCTTGACTCTACAGATGGTGCTGGTGACAGAATTGGGGTCAAATGGGACTGTAGCCAAGTCCCTCAGAGTACTGGATTGTTTCTGTAGCCTGGACCATAGATGTCAAACCTGCCACCTGGGTGCAGTTCTACTTTTCAAAATGGCCCTTTAGTCTTGGGCTCCACCAGTTTTGCAACCTCCTACCTGGTTCTCAAAGCTCCCACAGAGGCAATCTAGCCATTGGATGGCTGCCAAATCTTTGCTCCTAGTGGGGCATATAACTCACCCTTATGGATTTTCCACCTCTCCTGTGATTCATCCCTACCTCTGCCAGTCATAGAGCTGCCCAGGGATCATGGAACCACAAACTTCCTACTCTTTCCCTGTCAGTCTCACCCAGGTGTCCTAAACTTCCTAGACTGAGATTATCTAGTCTTATCTGCCACATTCCAGGTGTTCTCTTGCATAAACTATTAATAAACAATATGTGACCAACTTCTGAATTAAGGAGATCATCCTTAATCAATTCACCTATGCCTCAGAAAACTCTATAGCAATAGACAGGTGCCGTGGCACATGCTTGTAATCCCAGCTACTCACAAGGCTGAGGCAGGAGAATCCCAAGTTCCAGGCCAACCTCAGCAACTTAGTGAGAGTGCCGTCTCAAAGGCAGGGGATGTATCTCAGTAGCTGAGCACAATTTCCAGTGCTGAAAGAAGGAGGAGGAGGAGGAGGAGGAAGAGGAGGAGGAGGAGGAGGAGAAGAAGAGAAGGAGGGAGAAGAGGAGGAGGGGGACAATGAAGATGAAAGAAAAGAGAAGGAAAGAAAAGTACCACAGCCGATATTCACAGTTGAAATCAGTATGGTATTTAAAGTATTCCTTTAAAATTGAGGCATTAAATCTTTGTGTAAGAAAATAACTCTTGACTCATAACACTGTATGAGAAAGTTAGATCTGACTTACATCACTTCCTCTAACAAAACATTTTGGAAGAGCACTGCCTGTCTTAAAAACTGGCTATATTTGAAAAACATTCGTGTGCTTTTTCTTCTGACATTTATATTCTCTAAAGTATTTCTAAGCAAAATACCTATTATAAGAAGTAAAAAAAAAATTAAAACTAGTTATGAAGTGAAAAGCACACCAGTAAAAAGATCACTTTTACCAAACCACGTCACTGTGACATAGAAGTTAAAAAGTCAGATTTGGAGGTGAAAAAAACATGACTATACAATACATTTAACTCTGAAGTTTCAGAATAAAATTCAAACAAACCCATGTAAATATTTTCACTATCATCAGCTCTATCATTAATAACAATATGGTTTCCTTTTATATGGCAATCCTTAAAATTCAATTTTAAATTATTGAATGTTTTCCTTTTTATAATGAATATATTTATTTTGTGCTTCCACCTAGAAGAAAAAAAATAATTGAGAAGAGCTATATTTTATAAACAAACAAGAGATTCTAAACTGATGCTGAAACTCATTTTGGAAGTCAGCCTAGCCTCAGGCTGATAGTCAGATCGGGATTTATCTACATGCAGTCTGAAATTTTGATAAGTGAGGGTATCGAGACGAACATACTAAAGCAAAGTACATGAGATTCGTATGTGTATTCATTTATGCACTTGATTTTACAGTTTCTAAGCATAATCAATGTCAGGTAATTTCTCATTTCTCGGTATCATACATGGTATAAAGGAAAGACCAGAATGCTATATTTCCAAAAGCAGATATCTTGTTTTATCCAGGACTTCTCCTTTCACGAGATACAGTGCTATCAACTTCAATTTAGAAAATAGTTCGACTGTTTCCAGGTTGGTGAAGGCACATTCCCCAACTTCCTCCAACCCTGGAGTTCCCCTTGGAAAATGTAAAAAAAAAATTTTGTTTTGCCTTTAATGCCCTGAAACCAAAGTAAATAATGCTACTATTTCATATCCTAAATTCCTCTTCATGCGTTATCATCAGCATGATAACTGTGAGTGGATTTTACATGCAGGCTGCTCTAACCTGTGACACAAGGAGAAGGAGCCTGTATCTAATTAATCAGCATGGGCTCCCTCTGCTGGTGAGTGGTGAAGACAAGAGCCCCTGAAGAACAACATGGGTGTAAATTTTTTAAAAAAGGAATTTTTATGCAAATGAATCAAATACAAAAATCATCAAAAGTTTCCAGACTTTTGAAGAGCCCTGGGATCTGCTTTTGCCTTCTTGATAAGCTAGTAAGTTAGCCTGTGCTACATTTTGTATCTTAACATCCCAGCAAAAGTCCATGTGCTAAGAGTTTGGCCCCCAGTATGGCACCGTTAGGAGACAGTGGAACCTTTAAGAAGTAGGGCCTAGGGAGAAGTCTCTGGTTGATTGGGGTTCACTTGAAGGGGACTGTGGGCTGCCAGTGTCTTCCCCTCTCTCTTGCTTCCGTGCCATGGGGTGAGCAGTTTTGCTCCACCATATATCCCTGTCATAACATGCTGCCTAACCACAGCTCCCCCCGCAATACAGGGCAAGTTGGTCATAGACTGAAATCCCCAAAACTTTGAACCAAAATATACCTTTCCCTTTATCAGTTATATGTCAATTATGTCACTGTAGTGACAGAAAATTGACAAACACAGCCCATGTTCCATGGTTGATGGTGGAAGACATGAAACTCCTGGATCAGAGACACGGATTTTATCACTCAGGCCATGCCACACAGTAGGAACATTTGCATGCATACTCCAGTTCCCTTCACCCCCAAACCCAAGAATTCACACGGAGAGGCCCAAATGGATGTTTTACACACAACAGTTTCAGCTCACAACTTAGGAACGCTGAGCTTGGGAAACCCACTATTGTTATGGCAAACAATAAGCAAGCCCACACTTTATCTTGGAGGGGAAAACTTACTCCACTCCCTTGCTCACTGCAAAGATAGCAGCCTAAGAACTGGCCCTTCGGAAGAGCAGTCGGGGCCTCACGTTCTTGGAATGTGTGGCAAGACTTGTAGAAGTATGAGAAACCCATGGGGAACTTTCCCAGTAAAGACTTTTTGATTATTATTGCTAATGAAGTTTCAAATACACTAAAATCACTGCAGAATATCTTTCTTCTTGATTTTGTAGATGATTTCTTTTTTTTTTTTTTAACTCTCTACCAAGTTGTCGGTTGCGCCTATTCCTCACTATAGAAGTAAAATTTCACCACCTTTCTTTAATTTTTTTTTCCTTTTTTTAAATTTTTTTTTCACCACCTTTTATTAAGGAGTAATGGGGAGTTTCTAGACGCACCGGCGAGCAGCGTGCGGCCCGGCAGCTGAGCTGCTCCCTCCCGCTGAGTGGGCAGCCTGGTGGTGGGAGACTGAGAGAAGACTTGAAACCGACCCTTCTTCATATTTTCCGCTTCGGCTGGACCACCCCGAGCTGCGGGACGTACTTCCGGCGCCTCTCAGTGGACGATTAGAGAGCACAGAGGCCTCTGGAGGCGCAGCGGCAGTCCCTCCCGCTCCCAGCCACGGCCTCTGACTCTCAGAAGACGGCCACCCACCCGCTGCAAATTTTTCTCTGGGCCGGAGACCCGGCCGCCCAGTTCGTAGAAAGACGGGCAGCTCTCAAAAAAGACACCAACAGCTGAAGGATGGATACCATTGCATATATTAAAAGCCTGTTGGAAGAAAAATAAGGGAGCCAGGACTCTCAGGATGAATCTGTCTAGATCCAGATCAGGTGACGGTGGTGAAGAAACCTCATCTCATCGTGAAAATGAGAGAAGATGGCAGCAAGAGCGTCTCCATAGAGAAGAAGCCTATTATCAATTTATTAATGAACGCAATGATGAAGATTATCGACTAATGAGAGAGCATAACCTTTTAGGCACCCCTGGAGAAATAACATCAGAAGAACTACAACAACGGTTAGAGGGAGTGAAGGAACAACTAGCATCGCAGCCTGATTTGAGAAATGGGACAAATAACAGAGTTTTAGGTGGACACAATATCTTTATTTTACATTTATATGGTGCTGAGGATCGAACCCAGTGCCTCCTGCATGCTAGGCGAGCGCTCTACCACTGAGCCACAACCCCAGCCCAAGAATGCATTTTATTATGTATAACAGCTGACATTTATTGAGTGCTTCTTGTATGCCAGACTCAGAAGTCCCTCGAGAAAGTTCAAATGAAGATGCTCTGCTAGAATGGTTGAACACCTTTCGTCGCACAGGAAATGCAACTCGAAGTGGACAAAATGGGAGCCAAACTTGGAGAGCTGTGAGTCGAACAAACCCAAACAGTGGAGAGTTTCGGTTTAGTCTGGAAATCCACATAAATCATGAGAATAGAGGATTTGAAATTAATGGAGAAGATTATTCAGGCATTCCACTTTCAGATATTAGCAGGGATCATACTAGCAATAGGCAAGAAAGATCAACTAGTCCTGTGGCTAGGCGAACAAGAAGCCAAACCTCCATGGATTTCAGTGGTAATAGTTCCACCATTACAAGGACAAGGCTTGGTTCAAGGGGGCAGAATTTAGTTGAAGGATCACTTTCAACACTGGGAAGGTTAAGGAATAGAATTGGGCGGGCAGTTGGCATTCCTAGAACTAGTGCTTCGCGTGCTAATTTTAATAATCACACAAACCAATCAGTTGGTAGTGAACTCAGGCAAAGGGAGGGGCAGAGATTTGGAGCAGCACATATTTGGGGAAATGGAGCTAGAACTAATGTCACAGTGAAAAATACAAACCAAAGATTAGAGCCAATAAGATTACGGTCTGCTTTCAGCAGTCGAAGCCGTTCACCAATTCAGAGACAGAGTGGCACTGCCTATCATAATTCCCAAAGGGAAAGTAAACCTTTGCAGCAAACAATTAGAAGGTCTGTGAGGAGGAGAAGTATAACTCGGGTCTTTGTAGAGCAAGATAGAGAACGCAGAGGTACTGTAAGTGCCCCATTCTCTAATTCAAGACTTGTGTCAAGAATAACAGTAGAAGAAGGAGAAGAATCCAGCAGATCCTCAACTGCTGTACAACGACATCCAACAATCACACTGGATCTTCAAGTGAGGAGAATTCGTCCTCAAGAAAATAGAGATCGGGATAGCATTGCAAATAGAACCCGCTCTAGAGTAGGGCTAGCAGAAAATACAGTCACTGTTGAAAGCAATAGTGGGGGCTTTCGCCGAACTATTTCTCGTTTAGAGCGGTCAGGTATTCGAACCTATGTTAGTACCATAACAGTTCCTCTTTGGAGGATTTCTGAGAATGAGCTTGTTGAGCCATCCTCAGTGGCTCTTCAGTCTATTTTAAGGCAGATCATGACTGGGTTTGGAGAATTAAGTTCTTTAATGGAGGCTGAGTCTGAGTCAGAGATTCAGAGAAATGGTCAGCATTTACCAGAGATGCATTCAGAACTGAGTAACTTAGGTACAGTTAATGAAAACAGCCAGCTCAGTGAAGGTTCCTCTCAAGACAGGGAAGCCCAAGAAGACAGCACTGAAATGCAAGCTGAAAATGAGACCACCCAGCCTCAGACTCAAAACAGTGACAGTAGAGGAGGCAGGCAGTTGCGAAATTCAAACAATTTAGTTGAAACTGGAACACTACCTATTCTTCGCCTTGCTCATTTCTTTTTACTAAATGAAGGTGATGATGATGATCGAATACGTGGTTTAACCAAAGAGCAGATAGACAATCTTTCCACCCGGAACTATGAGCATAATGGTATTGATAGTGAACTACGTAAAATCTGTAGTGTTTGTATCAGTGACTATGTAACTGGAAACAAGCTCAGGCAATTACCTTGCATGCATGAATTTCACATTCATTGTATTGACCCATGGCTCTCAGAGAATTGCACTTGTCCAATCTGTCGGCAGCCTGTTTTAGGATCCGGCACAGCAAATAATGGGTGAAATGATGGGATCTATTCAAATATTGTATTTTAATAGAGATGACTATTGAAGCATTCTTTTGTTGAGTTATTTGTGATGAGCTAACCAGGATGAAAAATAACAGATTATAGTTTGAACTATTTTTTGTGTGCTTTTTTAACTTGTTAAAAAGAGGAAATTTATATGAAATTTAAAATGCGAATGTTAAATTATCCAAAAGTCCAGAATAGTTAATATTGCTAGAACCAAATAACCTTTAAAATGTTTTTATTTTGGTAATTTTGTCATGCTAAGCACTTTTGTATCTGCACAATTCAGTAAGTTGAAAATCAGTCTTATTGTTAATACTACAGCAGACTTTTCTTGGATTTTTCAAGTTTCATAGGCTTAGTACTAAGTCAAGACATTGGTGTCTAAGCCTTTGAAAGAATGTTTGGCTGAATGTTTGCTAAATATAAATATTTAAGTTACTTGAAATGATAATTTAATACACAGTATACCTTGTGTGTGTATGTATATATATATATATATATAGATAGATAGATAGATAATTTTAAGATTAAAATGTCCAGTCTAAAAACTACAAGTTTGATTCTTATTTAAGCTTTTGGACTAATACTACATATGGCACAATGTTTACTATTGACAAGATCATCTCTGAGAAGATTAAGATATAATTCTGAAGTAAAGATAATTTACTGAAGCGTCTCTGACAATCTGACTTACTAGATAGCAAGCAATATTAATACTGAACAAGTATTTTTTATTCAGGAATGGGACATGGAAAATTTAGGTCATATAGATTATTTAACTTGAGTTCAGCCTTTTTGTGACTTTTTTGGAAGTGCAAATAATTCTTTGGATTAAGTATAAGGTATACAAGATGCATGGTTTTTTCAAATGTAGATTTTTTAAAAGTCTATTATAAAGAATCAAATGCATAGATAAAATGTTAAGTTCACTTGGAGGTCAAAAAACTCCAAAGAAAACAAGAAGAAACCTTAAGAGAATGTAGAATTTCTATAAACACAAAGTATGCATTGAAGATCTATTTCTACCAATAAATATTAAAACAAAGAAAAAAAAGGAGTAATGGGTCTATTTGCTTAAACTGAAAATGCAGATAAATGAGCACCAATAGTCCCCATAGTTGGGAAATTTTAAAAACTAAAATTACCCCGATGTGAGGTTCCTTGTTTATTCATGAATACTTTCCAGAGTCTCTTGAAATAGTCAGGGTTATAGAATTTCAACTGGGATTGAGTATTACAGAATGGCAGGAATCCACAGATAAGCCCTTAAACTTATAGCATCACAGAATTTAAAGCCTTAGGGTTAGACAGAAATCAATTATAATATTTTGACAGCTGGATTTTATGTTCTTATTCTAGCATTAGCCAAAAATCTCCTACCACCACAGTGTTACAGCTTTAAATCAAGAAGTGGTCAAATTTCCGCAATTGTTATAAACATTTCTGCCTTGCATTCACAACACACTTGACCATCTCTAAAGTGTTTTCACACACTTTCTCTCTGTTGTACCTCAGTCTTACTATGAAGCTTGAGTAAAAAAAAAAAGATTTAGCCACCTCCATTTTACTGCCTCGGAACCATAAAGCAGACCAATCATAAGATACTTCTGACATGTGCTGCCAATCACTAAAGAGGCAGGGTTGCATCTGACTTGGAGCTGTTTCCAGAACCCCTTGCTTTCTTCTTATCCACGGTATCTCCCTATGCCATCAGCTAAGAAGCTGTAGCCAGTCAATCAAAGAAGACCTCCCTCAGACTTACTTAAGCTACAAGCTTTTAGCTCTCATGTCTAAAAAAAAAATGTCCAAGGAGAGTCAGGCTTCAGCTGAGGACTGATGGGGGTACCACCTGTGTCTGCTGTCCTCTAAGCATCTATTTCCTCCCCAGGATGACCCGACTCATTATCATAAGTTGCCTACCCAAGTTCCTTATCCAACACCCACCAATCACTCAGACTCAAGACCTGTCATTCCCTCAAACATCAAAGAAATTTCTTAAGCATCCTTCTAATTAGACCAACAGAAACAATTCATTTCAGGCGGGGGCGGGGGGATGTCAGAGATCCCAAGCAGCAGCCCCAACATCCACTACACTGATATTCTGAAAAGTGTATGCTACGCAAAACTCATTCTGCAACAAGCTTTATGTGAATAACTTGTTAAGCTTTAACTGTCTCTGGAGCTGTGCAATAAATAAATGCAAGGCTTTGCATGAATTAGCTCATTTATTTCCCTAGATCTTTGAAACAACTTTGAAACAATCTTATAAGCCAGGTGATATTATTATACTCCTTTTATAAAAGATGAAACCAAGACTTAGATTCAAATAACTTGCCCAGTGCCACCAACCTCCCCAGTGGGAGATCCTAGATTCAAACAGACAGGCTGAGCCTGGAGTTCACATATTCACCCAATAGAGCAGGCCAACCCATGGGAAAAGGAAAAAGCAATAGACCTATGACTACACAACTTTGGAAGTCCTGCATACCATATTCCCCTCTTGGAGACTCACAGGGCACATTAGATAAAGAATGTTCTGAGTCATTCTGTAGTAAAGAAACCTATTTAACCAGCTTAACTTCATATTTCCCAAACTCAGCTGAGTTTTGGAGCTTCTTTTGTTTAATACTTCCAGAGAACAGCCTTCAGGGTCACACACCCAGCAGTCCATCCATTTATCCATCTTCAGTGAAATCTCTGACGTTATGACTCTATTAATAAAATTCATGATAAATAAGCTCTTTTTTCCTTGGAAAACCTTCATTTGCATCTTTTAGCTTTGCATTTGCAAGTTCAGTCAAGGCTAGGGTCTGGCAGTAGCGCTATCTTGCACTGGCCCTGACTTACCCAGCAACTGTAATCAACGGGAGTTCTCTGTGGATCAGAACAGCAGTGATCTCCTCATTTGGCATATCTTTTACTTCTAGTACATTTCTAAGTGAGAGTGTTTGGACACTGAACAAGATGAGGTTTGATAAGACAAAAATAGAGTAGCACTAGTACGTCTGAGCCCAACATTTTAAAGAATTACACTGGAGAGCTCGCTCAGCCTTTGGTATCTTTAGTTTATCCTTGCAGATGTTTCTTGAGAAGAGAGAGGAGAAGGCATTACTGATCATTGGGTAGTTCTAGGCTCTTTGGCTGGGAAAAGTGCAGAGCGCCACCTCTTGTCTGAAGTTATTTCATTTCCCTGAACTTTCTATGATTCACACATCAAAGCCTCTGGCTCCAGGCTTCTGACTTGATGTCTGAAAATCTGACTCAGGCAGAGTCTGTCTTCATTTCCTTGTATTTTATGAATGTGTCTTGTCCACGAAGTCAACCTTCAGTCAATTAATTATTGCCTTTCTGGGTCACTGGCTACCCTGGTATAATTCTCAGGCTGCTTGTTTTTGCAAAACACACAACTGGAAAGAGGTTGTTTTCATTTGAGTCCAAAGAAGTACGAAGGAATCACTCATGCCAAGGCTGTTTTGAGCTGAGGGTAGGTAACATGCTGTGCAGCAACTCTGACCATGCCTTAGGCGAGGGTGCAATGCACAGTGAGGAGTCTCTGTCCCCTTCTAAGGGCAACTTCACAACCATCTTGATGTGGTCACTTTGTATGCACAAGCACTGTCTGCCTTCTTCTCAGTATTGCCTGAGAAGAATTCACCTACTGGCACTTCCACTATACTGACCAGGAGATGCAGTTGAAACCACAGTATTGTTTCCTTCTTCTGAGTGTAGAAAGAAAGTCTTAGCATAATTGTCCACCAGCAACTTGTGATCATTGACCAGGAAGTTCTCAATCTCAATATGACACAGAGATTTGCACTGTTTGACTTGGCCTCACCATTAGTCACTGTCCTGGGAAGGCGATTACTGGTTCTAGAGAAAATCTGTTCTTTTCAAGATGTGTCAAATTACATGTGTCATTCCAGACAGGGTGCCAAGAGCTAGAAGCACTTGTGCATGGTTATTTCTCTCTTCTCTCTAGTTTCTACCCGAGAAGAGCACAAATAATGCCCTCCATGCCTATTAGGACGTCATTACTCCCCCTCAGCCACTTTCAAATATCATAATTCCATCCTCATCCTGACTTACTTGGCCTGAGTCAGGGAAGAAGAATTTGGGGACAGAAACCCAATATTTTTCCTTTAATTTTTCAGGAATTCTAGGTACATATGTCTTCCACTATGCTGCACATTGAGATCCATTGGCTTTGCAGCCATCCTAAAAATAGACCCATTTATTTTATTTGTATTCCTCTTAACCATCAGTGGATTTTGTGTCCTTATATTTTTCTAAGTATCAGGACCCCAGGGTTGGTGATGTTTGCAAAACAAGGCAGTGGCCAGGAGCCTCACCAGCTGAAATGGATGTATCTGATGGCAAGTGATTCACTCACTTCCTATGGCATAGCCATTCTCTTGCATCACCTTTTTATCAGAGGATCTACTCTGTTTTCTGGGAGTCTCAACCTGGCTACAATGGAGAATTAACTTCCTAAATCTGTGTCCATGGGATTCTCTGTGATCAAAGAAGCAACATTTGAAATGATCTGAGAGCACGTAGGTTAGGGAAACCCACAGAAAGACATCCAGGAGGCTTAGAAGTTTAGATCATCATTTGGCCTCTCAGATCACCGTCGGGTTTGGTACTATCTCTGAAGAAGGTATGGTGCGGTCCCAAGTCTGTGCGGCTCTCTGAATGAGCCAATCATTTTACCTGAAATGTTACCAACTCTCCTCAAAACCCTTTTACATGGATATACATTAACACTTGTTTATATTTCTCTACTGCTACATAGAATTTACCCACGTGATGGTCAAACCTATCTGAGTTGACCTTGAAAAGTTGTAAGGGAAGAGCTAAAAGTAAATTCTTCTTCTTCTAGAAGAAGAATGCCTGAGTTTGTGTCCCAGTTCTGTCATTTCTAAGTGGTGTGATTTGGAACAAAGTTATTTAGCCCCCATAAGCCTGACTCCTCATACATAAAGTGGGAATAAGAGAAATATGGTTTCACAAGATCGCTGAATTAACAGTTAATGCAGGTGAGATACATCACCAAAATGGCCACAGCCTTCCACCCTTCCCCATATCACCAACTCCTTTCCAATGTGGTTTTTGGTGCCTCCCATCGAGAAGTCAACTCTCTTCCTTGAATCTGGGCTGGCCCTGTGACTTTTTGGCCACTGGAATGTGGTAGAAGCAGCATCATGCCAGTTCTGAGAGGGACCACAAGAGGTTGGGCATTCTCTAATCTCCCCCTTTGGAATGCCATTGCCACCTTGTGGTCACAGTGAAGCTAAGGTGTAGCAGAATGGGACAAGGGGCCCAATCACTCTATGGCCCCAGCCAACAGTCAGCCAACTTCTAGATATTGGAGTGAAGCTCTCTTAGTCCAAAAAAAAAACCTCATTCAACACAACAGCTGACCTCAGATACGTGAACAACAAGCCCTGCCATGATCAAGCTAATCCTAGACCCCTTTGCCCAAAGATTCATGAGCACTAAGGAATGGTTCTTGGTTTAAACTTTGGTCTTAGTCAGCTCAGGCTGCTATAACCAAGTACTACAGACTGGGTGGCTGAAACAATTGACGTTTATTTCTTCATTATGCATGCTGAGAAGTCTAGGATCAATATGTCAGAAGATTTTGTTCTTGGTGAGGTCCCACTTTCTATCTTGCAGATGATTGCTTTCTCCTGTGCCCTCACATGATGCAAAGAGAGAGCTCTAGTTACTTCCTTTTCTTACAAGGTCACCAATCCCATCATGGGGGCTCCACCCTCATTACCTCATCTCAACCTAATCACCTCCCAAAGGCTTCACATAATGCAATTACATGGAGGGTTTGGGTTTCAATATGTGAATTTGTGGTAGCAGGGGTGGGGATACAAACATTCACTTGGAAATAGCCGCTAAGTTTTGAAGCAGTTTGTTAACAAATCTAACTGGTATCACATGTTTAAAAAAAAAAAAAAAAGTGCTTGTGTACTAAAGTGCTCAACAGATATCAGCAAGTATTATTGTTTATCATAGCAATTCTAAAAAATTCTCATCCAATATACAGATTTGAAAACAATAAAAGAATAATGGCCTCTTTCTTTTTAGAGAGAGAGTGAGAATTTTTAATATTTATTTTTTAGTTCTCGGCAGACACAACATCTTTGTTTGTATGTGGTGCTGAGGATCGAACCCGGGCCGCACACATGCCAGGCAAGGGCACTAACCGCTTGAGCCACATCCCCAGCCCTGGCCTCTTTTCTATGCCTCATAGTTAGGGATAAAAAATGAGTTTGTGTGTGGGGTGTGTGTGTGTGTGTGTGTGTGTGTGTCTTTGGTGCTAGGGATTAAACCCAGGGCATTCTGCATTCTAGGCAAGTACTCTACCACTGAGCTACATCTCCAGCCCCAAGATCATAGCATTTCATTTTTTAACATAGGAAATGTCAATTGATATTTCCAAGTCAAATTGTTAATGGTTTCAAGTGTGGCTGATCTTTTGAGCCATTTCCTTTCACATGAAAGATGTAATGGATGAAAACAGACTGACGGGAGAGAGGAGAGGTGGTGGACAATAGAAAAAAGCTTCATTATTTTTCACTATGAAAGAACATGAAGTTGAAGGTTGATAGTTGTAGCAATTTCAGAGAGAGCTCTGAGATTAGATATGAGACAATTTTCCTGATACCTTGTTCTTTCGGTTGGAACGTCTACACTGTAGAATGTCTACATGAGGTCAGAAAAGATGGAAAGGATAAAAACAAGCTAAATGAAAGCAGTGGGGGGGGGGTAAAAATATAAAACAAGAAAATATATTAAGGGCTACAAAAAACTGCTTTTATATGTAGAAATACCAGCTCCTGAGCTCACCCCTAATGAATGACTTGGGGTAGCTTACTTTCAGTACAATTCCACAGTAAGGGACCATCTGAATCCTGCACACTCCTGGGATTCTGTGGCTGGCAAAGACTCTAGAGGCTCTGCCATAGGAGGAAATGCTTACTGATGTCCCATCTTCTCCCACGGAGGCTCACTTATTACTGTTTAATTTAGCACTCTCTGTTTCTCTAAGAATTTGTATTAATATGATCTTTTCCTTTTCAGACTAATGTCAACACACAACTGTTCCAATTAATGTCCACATCTCGATTGACTCATCTGGCCAAAAAAGCAAGTTCACAGATGCCCTACGCCATCCCTGCACAGAAAAAAAAAAAGAAAAAATTGAGGATGTGATTGCATTTTCAAACTCATAGCATTAAAATATTAACGCTAGCAAGCTTTTCAACCCCGAGTAAACGCACGGACATAAACACGTATTTCAGTCGTGTGACAGACAACACAGATTTTCAACCCAAAGTCCATTCTGTTTTTCTTTTCTTTTTTTAGCAATATATTTCCAATTTTGTTGAGCAGCAGTGCACCCAGTTAAAAACCCTCACCTCATCCAGATTCTTTTGCAGTCAGGCATAGCACCGGGACACCTCACAACGAAAACCACAGGGGTGGTGACTCTCTTGTACGCATCCTGATCCTGACTGACACTGACAAAGTGGGCACTCATCTCTACAGCCAATATCTACTCCAATCAGAAGCCACAGCTATAAAAATATTATATAGGGCACTCTCTAGTGTGCCCCCACAAACAATGACACACATCTAGAAACTAAGTGGGAAACTGGTATATGTATGAGTGTGGATAGCATAAATATCAATATATATCTTGTATATTTCTAATTAATTTACATTATAGATATAGATATAGTCATCCCTTACTATTCAAAGGGAATTGGGGCTGGTTCCATGACCCTCCAGCAGACACCCAAATCTACAGATGCTCAAGTTTCATATACATAATGGCATAATATTTGCAAAAAAAACTTATACATATTCTCCCATACACTTAAATCTCTAGATTATTTATAATACCTAATACAATGTAAATATTATGTAAATAGTTATCATATTGTATTATTTATAGAATAATGACAGCCCCAAAATCTGTACCTGTTTAGTAAAGGCACAATATTTTGAATATTTTTGATCAGTGGTTGGTTGAATCTGATGATATGAAACCCACAGACACAGAGGGTTGTGTATGTGTGTGTGTGTGTGTGTGTGTGTATTGAT
Source organism: Marmota monax (assembly GCF_021218885.2). Classification (NCBI taxonomy): domain Eukaryota; kingdom Metazoa; phylum Chordata; class Mammalia; order Rodentia; family Sciuridae; genus Marmota; species Marmota monax. The sequence goes on along the minus strand of NW_026695198.1, from coordinate 3,089,829 downwards.
AGTATAATGGTCCTCAAAGACCATGCCATTAGATCCATACTAATCCATGGTTGTTTCCAAATCTCAAATCTTATTGGTAAAGTAACCTTGGAATCCTGATTTTAATAAATGCTTTAATTAATCCAAAACCCAATGGAGCCAAATTCAAATAAAGTCCAACCTTCTTTTTGCACTGGGGACAAGCAACATACGTATTACCCATAGCCAATCCATTCAGAAAACATTTGTCAAATGCCTACCCCAGAGCCAGGCCCTGGAAAATCAGAGTAACCTACATTGAGAAATCTCAATTCCATATCACAGATGAGTAGGGCTTGGACTAGGGCATCAGAGTATCTATTTGCCAAGTGTCTAAGATTTTTGATTAGTAAAGTGCAATAGCAGAAGAGAAGGTGAGAATCAACTGCTGTTTTATGGCTGCCTGTAGTTTGAAGGAGTACTTTTTTTCTGGATCAGATTGGTAATTTCTAAAATAATCTATCTTTCTAAGTTTACTTTAATCAGGTCTTCGTCTTCCTCTCATGAATTCTGAACTCCTAAATGTGTCTAGGGTTTGATCCAAAAATAGTTTCCATTTCTACCCCTAGTTAGAAACAACATACAAATGGAAAAGTTGGGCTCAAAAGTCCATTAATCACTAATTACCAGGGACACCAATAGATGGCCTGGTCTCCACGCCACTTCTTCGTTTCACAGGAAATCTGGCCACACTTCATCATCAGCGGGCACTTATTAATCGCTTTCCTCTGTATACTCTATAACAGTATTTGTCACTATAGTGATTCCCTGACAACTGAGCTGGTAAGCCAATGAAGACTCCTTTCCCCTTCGAGTGGGCTAAAATTAACTGCTCTTTATGAAGTGCTACAGGAAATCGACTAATGTGTCTTGTCCAGGAACAGTCATTTAAATCCATCACTGCTTGATGATGTGAACCATAAAGTCTCTATGTTCAACACTCAGGCCCTACCAGTCTCTAAGAGCCTTGGTGATCTGAGCTTCCCCACCCCAAAAAGTTAGCCATCATCTGCAGCAGCATGCAGACTCACTTTTTAAGTGACGGCTGCTAAGCAATTTTACACTGGTCCAATTTGGTTCTCCTTAGGAAATTCAGTGCAATGATCCCAGAATAACCAAGTACAAAATCGGTTCATCAGAATTAGATGACACCAACTTCAAGAAAACGTTCACACCCTTGGCATCATAAGCAACCAGAAAGGAATCCACAGTCCTAGATGAATTTGCATACTAAGTCTCAGACTTGCTTCTTTCCACTTGCTGTTTATATTATTTGGCATAGATCCTCACAAGTTAATGACAGGAATTCTGCTTCTGGGAAGATGGAGTAGGTGTCCTTCCTAACTCCTCCCACCAAGTACAAATAAAGATGCCAGACATTATATATGAAACACTGAAAGGTACAGAGAAGAAGCCAGACTTTTGGATAAAGAGTTCTGGGTCTCAGGAACAACATGATGTCCAGTGTCCTGGGTTTTCTTTTTTGCATCCTAGATTCCAGAATTGAAACCCAAGAAGCAGACAACCTTGGAATACCAGTGAGTATAAACACAAAAGAGTCCTAATGAAAACTTAGGGAAAAGGCCAACCTGTCAAGTCAGAAGGCTGTTAGAAAATAGCTACTTGCCTCCAGCCAAGAGGAGGAAAAAGTATGACCCCACCCCTACTCCATGCCAACTGAGGACAGGTTAGAAGCCCAGATTCCCACTCTCTCCAGGCTTTAGGAAGATCCCCACCACCCTGCTCTTCATCCCCACCGGAGTGGTGTCAGAATTGGTCCAGGGGACAATCAGAACGTTCACCATGGTCCAGAGATAATGAGGCCACCCCCTACCATGCTGTCAGCAGAGGCCACATAGGAGAGCAGTCTTAGCCCTCATAATCAGGGACCATTAGTTAGAATAGTAGAGAGCTGGAGCTCCCAACACCCTGAGGAATGAGACACCTAGGCGTCCACAGAGACTTAGTTGATAACCTGGACTTGTAACCCACGTAGCAGGAACAAGGCAACACCCTCCCGACACACTTCTATAGCAGTGTCAGAGGAAGTGAACTAAAACAAAGGTTCACGTAAGACCTTGAGTCCCAGAATATAATACTTACATGTTCAGGTTTTAATCTTAAATCACTAACTATACCAAGAACCAGAAGAATCTTACACTGACTGAAGAAAGAAAATCCATGCAGGCCCACACTAAGATGACACCAATGTTAGAAAAGCTGGCAAAGATTCTAAAGCCACCAACATAGATGCATGTGTACTGAAAAAAAATAGTGTTATAGTGTTAGCCATTGTTAACAAAGACATGATCTCCACAAGAAATGGAAATCAAATGTAAACTTTAGAACTGAAAAAAAAAAAACATAAGTAAAGTTTTTAAACTCAATGGAAGGGACTAGGGAAATGATCAATGACCTACAGATCAATAGACTTCACCCAATCTGATTAACAGAGAAAATAATAGTGAACAGGTCCTCAGAGACCTATGAGACAAATGTCTAATATTTGTGTTTTGGGAGTCTCAGAAGGAGAGGAGAAAGTGGGCCAACCTGAAAAGAAAACAAACAAACAATGGCTGAAAATTCCTCAATTTAGCAAAAAACGAACCTTCCAATTAAAGATGTAAAGAGAACCTCAAAATAAGAGAAACTCAAATTAATATCAAAACCAATATACATCATACTTAGACTTCTTCAAACAAAGGCAAAGAAAATTCTTGAAAGAATACAAAGGAGAACAATACTTCGTCAAGGAAAAACAATTCAAACAACAGTAGATTTCTCGTCAGAAACCATGGACATTACAGGAAATGCCACAATATGATTTAAGAGCTAAAAGAAAAGAACTGTCCTACAGTTATAAAATGGGATGGCATCAAATTAAAGACTTACTGCACAGAAAGGAAATAATTAGTATTGTGAAGATAAAACCTACAGAAGAGGAGAAAATCTTTTCTAGCTACTCTTCTGACAGAGGATTAAGATCTAGAATGTAAAGAACTCAAAAAAACTTTGACACCCCAAACCAACTAACCCTATTAAGAAATGGGAAAATAAATTAAACAGACACTTCACACAAAAAAAATAAATACAAACGGCAAAAAATATGAAAAAATGTTCAACATTATTAGCATTAGAAAAATGCAAATCAGAAGTACACTGATATTTTATCTCACTCCAATCAGAATGGCAGTCATCAAGAATATAAATAATAAAAATGCTGGAGAAGATGTTGAGAAAAAGGAATACCTTTTCACCTTTGATGGGACTCTAAATTAGTACAACCACTGTGGAAATCAATACTGTGGTTCCTCAAAACACTAGGCTTGGGAACATCATATGATCCAGATATACCACTCCTCAATAGTTATTCTAAATAATTTAAGTCACCGTACTGTAATGATACATGCATATCCATGTTTATAGCAGCATAATTCACATTAGCCAAACTATGAAACCAGCTTACATGTCTATCAACAAATGAATGGATAAAGAAAATGTGGCATATATACACAATGGAGTTTTATTCAGCCATAAATAACAATATAATATCATTTGCAGGGAAATAGATGGAGCTAGAGATCATTATATTAAACAAAATAAGCCAAACTCAGAAGGTCAAGGGTCATATATTTTCTCTCATATGTGGAAGTGAGTGAGCCAAAAGGAAAAGTAAATGGATCTCACGAAAATCAAAAGATCAGTAGAGGAAAGGGACCAGGTGGAGGGTGAGAGGGAGGGGGACATTGCTAAGGAGTGATAATGGCCAAATCATATTTCTTTTTATACTATAGGGGGCTAGGGCTATAACTATAACACACCAATAAAAAAAATGTGGAAAGAGAAAGAGAACTGTCAAACTAAAAATCTACCCAGTGAATATATTCTCAAGGAGTGAAAAGGCAATCAAGAGATCCTCAGTTGAAAGAAAACTAAAAGTATTTGTCACTATGGGCCACACGAAAGGAATGACTGCAGGAAGTTTACTGAACAGAAAGGAAATTATAAAAGAAGGAAGGTTGAGATATCATTAAGGAAAAATAATATAATAAGAAAATGTGCAGGTACATGCAATAGGCCTTCGTTCTCCACTTGGGTCTTCTAAGTTACACTGGATAGTCGAAACAAAAATTCATAACAGTCCAATGGGTCCTACATGTATGCAGAGGACATGTGTAAGACAAGTGTATCACAAGTGATGCCTTTGGAGGTAGGTTTTCTAGAAGTCATTCCAACTGATACAATAACAGAGCAATAAACTGTGATCAGTTATATAATGTGATAGCTACAATAAAGCACTTAAAATGTTATATAACCAGATGTAAAACAAAACAAAACAAAAACACTATAGGGGGCTAAGGCTATAGCTCAGCAGTATAGCACTTGCTTAGCAAGTGTGAGGCACTGGGTTCAAGCCTCAGCACCACATAAAAATAAATAAATAAAACAAAGGTATTTTTTAAAAAAACACTACAGATAAATCAAAATGGCATTCTAAATAAATGCTCAAGAAATCCACAAAAAGAAGGAAAAAAAAGGGAAAGCAGGGAACAAAGAAATATCAAAAAATAACATGACAGACTTAACCCCTAACATGTCAGTAAATACATTAAATAAAAACTGTCTAGCTATAACCCAACTATATACTGTCTACAGGAAACTCACTTCAAACATAACCATAAGCAAAAGGATGGAAAAATATACATCATGCAAACATTCATCAAAAGGACGTAGGAGTAGCTAGAGTAATATCTAATAAGATGACTTAAGAGTAAAGAAAATTACCAGAGACAGAGGACATTATATAATGATAGGGTCAATTCATCAAGAAGGCACAGCAATCCTGACGTATGTGTGCAACAAACAACAGAGCCACAAAATCATGTGTGGCAAAAATTAATCGAACTGAAAAGAATAATAAAGTAATCATAATTATTGTTGAGGATTTTAATATCTCTTTCTCAACAGTTGCCAAGACAACTATCATTAAGGCTAGTGGAATAAACCAACAACATATTAATGAACAGTTTCTGATCAATAGAAAAATGGGGTTATATTAAACTAAGAATACCCCATACCACAACAGCAGAATATGCTTTGTTTTAAGATAACATATACCAAGATAGACCATATCCTGTGCCACACACACACACAAAAAAAAAAAATCAGCAAACATAATAGAATTAAAATCATACACTCTCTGACCACAATGAAAACAAAGCAGAAATATCCAAATACTTGGAAACAAACAAACAAAAACCTCTCTGAAATATGTCTAAAATTCCAAAGGTCAAAAAAGAAACCTCCAGGGAAATAAAAAATACATTGAGTACTATGAAAATGAAAATATACCAAAATCTGGGGGACACAGCTACAGTAGCTCTAGAAGGGGAATTTAAACTACTAAATGCATGTATTAGGGGGAAAAAAAAGGCTGTATATCCTGAAATGAAACTAGACCCTTATCTCTCAACATACACAAACATCAACTCAAAATGGATCAAAGATCAAATGTAAGAGCTGAAATATGGAACAACTAAAAGAAAACATGAAGGAAACGCTTCAAGACATGCATATAGATAATATGGGGGGGGATGTCTTTTTACATTTTTATTTTTTGGAAAAGATTCCAAAAGCTCAAGCAACAAAAGTGAAAATAGAAAAATTGGATTATATTAAACTAAGAAGCTTTTACACAGCAAAGAAAAAATTCAACAGAGTGAAGAGACAGCTGACTATAGGGAGAAAATATTTCCAGATTATTCATCTGATAAGGAATTAATATCCAGATTAAACAAAAGAAACTCAAGGGGCTGGGTTTGTGGCTCAATGGTCGAGTTCTTGTCAAACAGGTGTGAGGCCCTGGGTTCAATCCTCAGCACCACATAAAATATTAAATAAATAAAATAAAGGTATAAAAAAAGAACCCAATTACTGTGTAAAACTATGTGCTCTAATAAAAAATGAAAAATAGTTTTTTAAAAAAAAGAAACTCAAAAAATTTAACAGAAAAAGCACAATCTAATTTAAATTGGGCAAAATATCTGAGTAGACCTTTCTCAAAAGAAGATATAAAACAAAACAGCCAATAAATATATGAAAAATATACTGAACCTCACTAACCATCAGGAAAATACAAATCAAAACTCTTATGAGATATCATCTCAAGTCAGTTCAAATGACTATTATAAAAAAGCAAAAAGAAAAAAGAAATATTTGCAAGGATATATAGAAAGGGAAACTCATATGCTGTTGTGAGAATGTAAATTAGCCCAGTCATTATGGAAAGCAGTGAGGAGGCTCCTCAGAAAACTAGAAACAGAACTACCACAGGATCTAACAACTTCACTTCCAGGTGTGCGTCCAAAAGAAATCAAATCAACATTTCAAAGAAATACCTGCATACCCATGTTTATTGCAGCACAATTCACAATAACCAAGATATGGAATAAACCAAGATGTCCATCATCAGATAAATTAATAAAGAAAATGTTTTACACACACATACACAGACACAGGGATTTATTCAGCCACAAAAAGAATGAAATCCTGCCATTTGTGGTGATATGGATGAAACTAGAGGGCATTAAGTGAAATAAGTCAGGCACAAAAAGATAGGTTAAAACAGTTTTCACTCATATATAATATATATATATATAATTTGACAATAATCATTTCTTAAAACAGTTGATCTCATAAAAGAAGAAAAAGTAGAATAGTGATTATTAGATGCTTGGAAAGATAGAGGGAGGAGGAATAGAGGGAGGTTGGATAATGCGTGCAAAAAATACAGTTAGATAACAGGAAGAATAATTATAAGGTTCTACTGCACAGTACAGTGATAACAGTTTGCAACAACTTAATATTTTTTTATAAAGAACTAGAAGGAGTTTGAAGGCTTTAAACACACACAAAAAAGATAGATGTTTAAAGAGATGGAGATGTTAATTACCATGATTTGATCATTGCAATTATGCATCTGAATTGATTTATGTATTATGTATATGTATTGACTTATCACACTCTACCCCTAAAAATATGTACAATTGTCATCAATTAAAAACAAATCAAAAATAGAATGAGAAAATCTTCAAATCAATAATTTAACCTCCCATCTTAAGAACATAGAGAACAAAGAAAAAAATTACCTGAAAGCAGGATAAGTGAGAATATCAATGAAACAAAGAGTTAATACTTTGAAAGCATTAACAAAATTGGCAAACTTTTAGCAAAAGTGACAAAGAAAAAACTCCAAACAGCAATATTAGGAAGAAAATTGTTGATTTCCCTGCATACATCCAAAGGATAATAAGGGAATACAACAAACAATTCTACACATTTAAATTTGGCAAATTAGATTAAATGGAACAATTCCCCAACTTAACCAATACTAAATAATTTGATTAGCCTTATAACTAATAAGACAAATTCATAATTAGTAAACTCCCAAAAAAGGCAATATTCCGATCCAGGTGATATCATGGGAAAGTTCTGTCATATTAAAGATTTGATAATAATTTGACAATAATCATTTCTTAAAACAGAAGAGAACAAAATATTTCTGAGTTCAAAACTAGACATACACAAAACAACAATAGAAAACCACAGGCTAATGTTCCTCATGAATGTGGTAAGAAAATCCTTAATAAGTTACTAGCAATCAGAAGTCTGAAAATTGTGCAAAGAATTACACACAATGACAGGTTGGGTTTTATTTCAGATGCAAATTGGCTCAGTATTTGAAAATCAAATACTGATTTTTCAGGGCACTCAACCACAGAGCCATATCCCCAGCTCTATTTTGTATGTTATTTAGAGACAGGGTCTCACTGAGTTGCTTAGAGACAGGGTCTCATTGAGTTGCTCAGCTTTTGCTGAGGCTGGCTTTGAACTCGAAGTCCTCCTGCCTCAGCCTCCTGAGCCGCTGGGATTATAGGCATGTGCCACCACACCAGGCTGACATACAAATTAAATACAATTCCTACCAAAACTTCAGTAAGGTTTTTTTTATCGATTTAAACAAGTTGCAAAGGAAATTTAATGACATAAAAATAGCCTACCACCAAATAATGCTAGAGCATTGAACACCTATGGGCAAAAGATAAGAAAAAGAACCTACATTTAGGTTGCAAAAGATGTTATGAACTTAAATTTAAAAAATAAAGTTAACATACTTCTAGGAAAACCCACAAGAGAAATTTTCATGATCTAGTACTCAGCAAAGAATTCAGCTGTGGTATTGTTCTATAGCTTTGCAAGACATTACCATTGGCAAAAAAATGGGGAAAGGGTACACAACCTCTCTATTCTTTTTTACAACTGCATATGAACCTATGATTATTTCAAAATATAAAATTTTATTTTTAAAAAGTTAGCAACAACTCATTGGTGTCAAAGCCCAAAAGGAATAAAGAAAAAGGATTCTTGGCAATTTTATTCCTTCCTATCTCCAATCTCCTGCAACTGAAAAGGGTCCATCTTTCATGAACATTCTGCAAGGCTATGGAACAAATCACTTTACTTGGGCATTCAATACCATGTTCTTTCCTCTCAGTAGCGTAGAGTGTTCCTTGATACAGAGAACACAAAGGTTTGACTGCAAAAACAGAGACAAGAGACAAACTCTAGCCTAAAGTTGGAAGCGCTTCTAAAATCAGTGACTTGGAACAAGTCATTGACTCTCTTAGATATTAATTTCTCCACCTACAAACTATATCCAAATGCTGCCATCACATCAAAAACCAAATTCTACAGAATTAACATGTCAGGCCACTATAAAGAAATTTCCTCTTCTATGCCTTCTCTATTATGAATCATTAGTCAGGAAGCAATTAAATGTAGAAGGGAGACCAGTAGAGTAAAGGGAACAAGAGAAAGGAAAAGAGAGGTGCTTGATAAAATTAACCAAATTATGTCATGTGCATGTTCAAATATGTCACAGTGACTCCTACTATTATGTGCAATTATAATGCACCAATAAAAATCGATTTAAAAGAAGCAAGTAATGCTAAAATTCTTTACCCTTTTCCTTAAGTCAAAGTTTGTTCTCTAAGCAACCATCTCTGCCCTTCATTTGAGCCCTATCCCCTCCATCAGCTGGAAGGACTTCAATCTGCTGGGGACGGTTCCAACATCCTGATTGTACAGATCCACACATGACAAAATCCACCGTAAATGACTTTGGGTGATAAATGAAGCCAATGGTCTAAGAAAAGAAACCATCTTTGCAACAACAAAAATAAGAGTTATAATTTGTGGGGTACTTGTATTAATAAATTCTGCTTTTAATAGTTTCTTAGACTTCAATCAAATGAAGTTTCTTTCAGCATCCCCACTTCAAAATAAGGACACAAAGACCCATAGGGGCAAACCTGCTGCTAGCGGCACACCACACATGCACTCAGAATGAAAAGCAGCCACTCGGGCAGCAGAGGCCACACCTGCACTGAACTCACTGAAGGCTGGCGAAGTTCCTGCTTCCTGAGATTCAACAGAGAAAGACAGCTCTGGGGCCAAAGAATCCCAGGGTTGAGGCCATGCGGGAAGGACCTAAACTGCACTGACTCACCCAGAGCCACTGACTCCCACAGCCACCACATCTGATTCCAATGACTTTTTCTTTGAACCCAAGTGTCCATTTAAAAATCAAATATCCACTATTATACTTTTCTTTCTTTCTATGATCCATAATAAACAAAGGCTCACTGTCGGCCTTCAAGGTTGATCATGTCATCCTTTACTATGGGAGATTTTAACCCCGCTGCTCACACTAGTCTGATTTAAATGACTCCATGGCAAGAGTTTTACTAATGGTCTTTGAAACTTGTCTCCTGTTAGCCAATGTGAAGGAGAACGAGTCATCCAACTCCTGTCCTCCTGTTGTACCATTTTTGCAACCACATCCCCTTAGAGTGTAAGACCTGATGGCCAGACTCACTTTAATGACAGATGAAGACGTTCCAAATTTCTCATTTAGCCCATTAGGGCAAGAATCTTGTCCTAGGTTGGGCCCCCTTGGGGGCGGGCACTGCCCCATGGGTCAACACGGTTCCGGGGCAGAGCAGAAGGCATCTGCTGAGAGGGTTATGCCTCTCCAACATGCCCAAGACTGGGTGTGCAGCACAGCAGCAGCACAGCATGTGCAAAAATAAACAACTAAACCAGAGCTGAGGGAGCAAGAAGGACAGAACTGGCTCCATCACAAATGTGTATACAGTCATCCTGTACATTTACAGTCTGGAAGCTGCAAAAGTTGGAATCAAGCTTGTTTTATGGTTCTATAGGAGCCAAATATGACATTTAAACGATCCATTCCATTAATATTGTATCACTGTGTCAATCTGGAATGCATTTTAATCAAAAGGGCCCCCTTGAAATGGTCTCCTTTGTTGTATTTTCTTGTTGGCTCGTTTTATCAACATCTGCTATGTTTAGACAATATGAATTAAAACTGAGGAATGCTGTTTGTACTCAGCTACTTTTGTTGAGAGTGTAACATCCCAAGATTGGCAGTGTTTATGTAAATCAGTGTGGCTGACACAGCCATCATAAACAAATGAGGAAAATATAACAAACACATTGTTCACGCAGGAAATGTTTGTTTTGAGAGTTGGCTTTGGTCTCACCAGATTGATGAAGAGTTGCTGATACTGCAGATCTGGACGGCACCGTACACCAGGCCACCTCCACTGGCAGGCCCTGCACGGCCTCCCACCCACAGCCTGCAGCCGGCGGAACAAGGACCCTGAACCTCACCCTGAGGCATCTTCTTGAGGTTCAACCAGCTGAAGCTTGAATGGCCAGATGCATTTTGACACTGGATGCAGCAGAGAGCTGGTAACTGCCCCGCAGCTCCACAGGACAGTTAGAATGGAAAAGGATCCAGCAAAGCCCTCTGACCCTCAGTCCCCATTCTCATTCAGAAAGAAAGGACGACAGAGAAATCATCATGCAAAGACACAGCGACACGTATGTGCAATGATGTTCTGGGTTGTTTATAGGCACAAAAGTCCAGAAACTACCTACACATCCATCCCTGAAGAATTGGTTAGATGGTAGAACTTCTAAACCATGGCACAACACACAGTAAGGCACAAGTTATGTGCTGATCGTCTCCACCTGTCATAGACATGGGAACAAACAGCATGCAAGATGGCATAAAACACATTCCCAGTTGTGTTCTTTTTAAAAAGGATTTGTAGACTGGGGCCGTAGCTCAATGACACAATGCTCGCCTAGCATGTGCGAGGCCCTGGGTTCCATTCCCATCAGTGCAAAAAAAATTATATATATATATTTGTTTATATAGGTTTAAGATATTTTCCAGAAGGATCTTAAACAACTCATAGTTACCTTGGAGAGGTACTGAGAGACCTCAAGTTAAAATCAGAGGGAGACTTGCTTGTCATTTTATACTGCTTTATACTGTTGTATTTTGTTGTTGTTGTTGTTGTTGTTGTTATGTGCAGGACACAAAGCATTTCTTATAAAAACAAGACCCACTAGAATGGCTATGATCAAAAAGACAATAACTATAAATGATGACAAGAATGAGGAAAAATTGGAATCCTCATGCATTGCTGGTGAGGGTGGAAATTGATGCAACTTTGGAAAAGACTGGAAGTTTCTCAAAAAGTTAAACATAGAGTTCCCATTAGACCCTGCAATTTCACACTTAAGTATGTATCCAAAAGAAATAAAAACACATTCACAGAAAAAAATATTGTCCATGAATGTTCATTACAAGTATTGTTTAAAAGAGCCAAAAAGAAAAAAAAAACACCCTAAAATCCCTTCAACTAATAAAGAATGGATAAACAAAATGTTCTATGTCCATGCAATTTTATTTAGGAATAAAAAGGAATAAAATGTCAATGTGAATAAACCTTGAAAACATAATGCAAAGTGAAAGAAGCCCATCACAAAAGGTCACATGTTGTAGGATTCCATGTATATGAATGTTCAGAATAGGGACATTCATAAGATTTTGTTTTATTTATTTTTTTTCTTTTTTCTTTTTATTTATTTATATATATATATGACAGCGGAATGCATTACAATTCTTCTTACACATATAGAGCGCCATTTTTCATATCTCTGATTGTATACAAAGTATATTCACACCAATTCGTGTCTTCATACATATTCTTTGGATAATAATGATCATCATGTTCCACCATCATTTCTAACCCCATGCCCCCTCCCTTCCCTCCCACCCCTCTGCCCTATCTAGAATTCGCCTATTCCTCCCATGCTCCCTCTCCCTATCCCACTATGAATCAGCCTCCTTATATCAAAGAAAACATTCAGCATTTGGTTTTTTGGGATCAGCTAACTTCATCCATTTACCTGCAAATGCCATGATTTTATTCTCTTTTATTGCTGAGTAATATTCCATTATGTATATATGCCACATTTTTTTTATCGATTCATCTATTAAAGGGCATCTAGTCCTTAATAAGATTCCTTTGGTGCAAGAATTAAAATCAAGAATCAATAAATGGGATGGACTCAAACTAAAAAGTTTCTTCTCAGCAAAAGAAACAACCTGTGAAGTGAATAGAGAGCCTACGTCTTGGGAGCAAATTTTCACCCCTCACACATCAGATAGAGAACTGATCTCTGGGGTATATAAAGAACTCAAAAAATTAAACACCAAAAAAACAAATAACCCAATCAATAAATGGACCTGGACAGATGTTAAAAAATTAAACACCAAAAAAACAAATAACCCAATCAATAAATGGACCTGAACAGACACTTCTCAAATGATGATATACAATCAATCAACAAATATATGAAAAAATGTCCAACATCTCTAGCAATTAGAGAAATGCAAATCAAAACCACTCTAAGATTTCATCTCTCTCCAGTCAGAATGGTAGCTATTATGCATACAAACAACAATAAATGTTGGCGAGGATGTGGGGGGAAAGGTACACTCATACATTGCTGGTGGGACTGCAAAATGGTGCAGCCAATATGGAAAGCAGTATGGAGATTTCATGGAAAATTGAGATTTTGTTTTTAAAAAGGAAAGAAAAAAGGTTCATGTTAAAAAGATCAGGAATGGAATTAAAGAGGAAGTGGTTGCTTTAAAGTTTTCCCTTTTGCGTGATGAAAATGTTCTAAAATTGACTGCAGTGATTGTTGTACAATTCTGTGGGCTGAGAATGTAGCTCAGTAAAAAAGCATTTGCCGAGAATGTGCAAGGCTCTGAGTTCAATCCTGTACCACCAAAAATAAATAAATTTTTAAAAGTCAGGTGCTGTGACACACACCTGTGCTTCCAGTGGCTTAGGAAGCCACGGCAGGAGGATCACAAATTTGAGGCCCACCTCAGCAACTTAATGAGACCCTGTCTAAAAATCAAAAATAAAAAGGATTGAGGATGTTGCTCAGTGGGAGAATGTCCCAAGTTTTAATCCCCAGTACTGCAAATAATAATACTAATAGTAATATTAGTAATAATAGTAGTAACAATAACCATTGTATTCTTTAAAGAGGTATATTTTATGGTATGTGAATTGTGAATCACGTAGAGCTTTTTCTTAAAAGAAAAGCAAGCATTAACAGATCTTAACATTTTGAAACAAAAACAAAAATAAAAGAAAGTGGTGATGCTTCTCCCTCTTTACTCAAAAGCACCACAATCTACCGATCTAAACTTTCTGGACTACACTGCATTGTACTGTACTTTACAATACTGAACTACCCTTTATTACATTGTCCTATACTATACATGCTACATTGTGTATGCCACATTGTATTATCCTCTACTGCTTTACACTACACCATAAAACCTCCCTGCATAGCGAAGCTCAGATTAAGCTGAGCGCGTAGCTCATTGTTTTCACTTATTTCCTTGGTGAACACTTGCCCTCTTGCTTGACCCCTTGGTTCTCTGACACTGGGATGCCCAAGAGAATCTGTTGTAATTCTTTCCCTCCAGCAAACAGTCTCACCTGCTAACTGCCCTGTCCCTGCATCTGCCTGAGTCATTACCACAATGTAGATTTTTTTTCAACCATCTAGAAGACTTTGACCTAGACTTACTTTGTAGCAAATTCCTCCAACTCAAAAGTAAACATTGGTCATTCTCCATTTCCTCTAGTTTCTTCCTCCAGTGGAGTAAGGAAAACACCTCTGCATTGCAAAAGATGTGCATAGATCCCAGCACAGAGATCTTTCCTACATCCACAAGAGTGGAATCTGGGGCTCAGAGACCCACCAGGGTAGGACCAGTGCTCAGTCACTGTGACCTAATGGACTAGAAGCCAAGAGCCCTGGCTGGCGATGTAACTCAGTGGAAGAGCACTTACCTAGCATACAGGGAGCCCTGGGTTCCTCCCCAGTTCCAGAAAAATAGGAAGAAACTTGAGCTGTCTCTCTCTTTCAATATGGAAAATGACCCCTCTAGCCTCATGGTATCTCCAATTTGTAATCCAAACTGTAAAGAGGTTAATGAGCTTTTGGTGCTCATGCTGGCCTCTGAGTGCCTCTTCAGGAGAGACACATGCTATCCTTTTCCTCCCCAGTCACCTGAACCCCTGGCTCTGTGCCAATAAATAAACAAGAGGCACTGTTTGCCTTGTAAGCTCTGTCGTGTTAGCTTCTCCAAAGGCCAACAGCACCATGAGAGGAGGTAGTACAGGCAAAGACCAGGCCCATCTTCACATGGCATGGTGGTCACTATTGCCAAGGACCTAAGAAGGAAGTTGAACTTTAATCCTTTAAATTAAGGCTCCCCCCATTCCTAGTTAGCATAGGCCTGACCCCTTCACTTTTCCACCCACCCTTCACTCACACTTCTTTCCTGAACAATAATGTGACCCCTACAACAAAGGGTTTAGGTGCCTCCACCCTAACTGAAGTTTTTGTTTGAACCAAGAAGCAAACCCAAGAGAATAATACCTCAGAAACGAAGGTCTAATGGCAAAATTTCAGTGGTCTGTTCTCTGGTTGGAAGGCGACGTACAAAGGATCATCCAAATAAGGCCTAAAATTCCCCCGACAGGGTGGGCAGTGAGCTGATGTTCAGAAGCATGAGGTTGAGGCTGCTGTGAAATTGATCCCAGGACTTCAGCCATGTCTCTTGGAACCCTGACTCAGCCTGAGTCCTGCTACTGAGCAGGCCTACAAGTGTGTTCAGAACCCCCTGACATGTTCCCACGCTTGGCCTCATGATGCTACATTGTGGCCATTGCTCACATCCTGGCCCTCTCTGACCCCCCCATCTAAAGAGCCCCACATCCATGAGCAATTGATCCACAGGGAAATCAACGAATGGATGGAGGTGAAAAGAGTCCAAGAACGGGAAGCTCCTGAGCGGCCAAGCAGAGGTCAACAGAGTGGCAGTTCTGGCTCCAAGACACGGCACACTGAAGGTCATTGATACTGTGTTGCTCCGGAGCAGAGGCTGGAACATGTGCTGTTGAGCCGTAACCACAGCTCTGGGCCTCCTGTAGGACAACACCCTCAAACAGCACCTTCATGACAGTGAGAGGAGAACACACCACCTCTCGTCCTCTCTGTCCCCAGGCTCCACTATTTCTGCTCCCTTATTCCCCTTACAAATGAAGTCCCTGCATGTCATCCTTTGCTCAGGGGTCAAAACCAAGAGAAAGGAGGCTTTTTTTCATAGATGGCAGAATAGAGAAAGTAGCTGGTGGTGAACTGGCTTTGGACACTCACAGGCAGGAATATTCGCAGTCAGTACATGAGCAGGAGCTCGGCTAACAGGATCAATGCAGGGCTCATGACCGAGGTTTGCGTGGAAGAATGTTATGGCCAAAGACACATAAGAACCACGGATGGTGATTCCAAATGGGAAAAATGATGTCAGGGAAATGCCTGAGATTGCTGTAACCCCAGATTGCAAAATATCCACCAAGATCAATAGCAAGTAGCATCCAATCATTGATATTCCTTGAAAGCTCTTGAGCAGTAATACCATCTCCTTTTCATACATGAGATCCCTATCTACACACAAAGCTCTACTCTTCCTTCTCCTGGGGAGAGAGCAAGAGCAATCTGCTGTGACTTCAAAAGGATGTTGTGCTGAAAGCCACAGACCTTCTGTGAAGCAATGCAGGAAATCAGAGAAAGGAAGTGGATGAGCTCGTTATATTGGGTCATGATGAAAGAGTTAGATGACCATTTGCTATTGCTTTGTTTGACAGAAGGAAATAATTAGCTGTGAAACTCACTCTCTGCTTTGTAAGAGAAATAACACCTCCTTTCCAGACCTTGGGAATGTTCTCAGCAATTTTTGGCCACAGAATATTTCTTAGTACCTAGAGTAAGACTGCAATGCTACCATATTTCTGGAATAGAACCTCTTTATTCCAAGAAAACAAAGGAAATAAGTCCCATTGCCCTTAAAATACATTTGTGACTACAGTATTCCGCCTTTTATAAGATGCAACATTTTTAGCAAAAGAATGCTAAAAGAATGCTAAAATGGTATCATGTTATTAAAGTTGTGAGGTTATAAAGCACAATCGTGTCCACTGAGCCATTTCACCCTGACTCCAAGACTTCATTCATCTTTGCGATTTCACATGCAGATTCTTTCATCAATAAACTTGACAAGTATATCAATTAATCAATTTATCAAGTATTAATTGAAAATACAGTATTAAAGGAATTTATTACTGTCTGAAAGTTATCACAGACATTCTGTTATTATCAACCTGAAAAGGCCTTAATAAGGATATCTGCCCCAAACCTCCCTAAAAATAGTAACCAAGTCCATTTTTAGTGTTTATGAAGTTTCTTGGCCCATGAGCACTTCTATAATCAAGTCACAGCATAAAACCCTCCTTATCTAAAATATGCATGACTAGGGGGAACAGAATGGTGTTAGACTGTCTTATCCACATTGACATTTCTATACCTCAGAAGACCCAGCACCTACCTATGAATGGATGGATGCATGCATGCATGGAGGCTCTCAGAAAAAAGAAAAAGGTGGGTGGGGGGAGATCAATGAGACTCAGAGTAACAACCTGATACTTTAAAGATTGTGTTCGTCAGCTTTCCATTGTTTTGTCAAAATACTGGAAATAATCGACTTTTAAGGAGAAAAGGTTTATTTTGGCTCATGGTTTCAGAGGTCCCCGTCTATGGTTGGTTGGTTTTATTAATTGGGGGGCCTTTGGTGATGCAGAATATCATGATGGGAGCACATGGCAGAGGAAACTGTTCACCTCATGGCAGCCAGAAGGTAGAGAGAGAGTGGGGGGGAATATGCCAAGATCCTAATATCCCCTCCAAAGAATATCCTCCGTGACCTAACTTCCTTCTGCTAGGCCCCGCCCCTTAAAGGTCTCACCACTTTCCAATAGCACCATGGGCTGGGGACCAAGCTTTGAGTATATGTGCTTTTGGGGGACCCTTATCCAAACCACAGCAAAGGTGGGACAGGAAAGGCAGGAAATAGCTCCATCTTCTCTTCAGCAAGGAACATCTAAACTGTACTAGCTGAAGGACACAAAGAAAGGCTAATGCTACCCCAATAAATAGACATACACAAACACTTCCCATGTTCAGAGACCCCTATCTTTTTTAGTAAACCATGTGACAATTCATCTTTAGTCTTGGCTGTTTCAACCAGAGGGAGCTGGGTTTGCTGGTAAAAACCTATTATTACAATGACTCAGAAGACTGGGGCAGGAGGATGGCGAGTTCAAGGCCAGCCTCGGCAACTTAGTGAGGCCCTAAACAACTTAGTGAGACCCTGTATCAAAATAAATAAAAGGAACTGGGAATGTAACTCAGTGGTAAAGTGCCCTGGATTCAATCCCCAGTATCCAAACAAAACCAAAATAATCGACCAGAGAAAAAAGGATGAACATTACGTAAACAAATCTTTTATCAGAGGTTCAAGTGTTTGGTGAAGCCACAGAATATACATTCTCCCACTTCTTGCTGATGGGTCCTTATTTTTAAGCCTCTTCTGAAGGAAGATAAGAGGCACCAGCTTACTTGGCACAGGAGCTGGATAAGATCTTTGATCATCAAATCTCCTAAGCATACATTCATGGGAAATAGGACACATCTGAATGCTCTGGAGCTTAGGAGTGGAAGAAATATTCCTTCTGTGTCATGGCAGTGCTAGAAGATGCCAGTGATGATATCTTACACCATTAGCCACAGCAACAGCAAAGCAGAACACCACACAACAGAGATCTTACTCATCTCTATAACCCTTGCCCTGGAGGAAAGAAAGCACTCAAGGCACTTTGACATTATTACCTTGGAAATGAAGTTAGATGGGTTTTGTGCCTTTACTTCCTGAAAGTGAAACAACAAGTTCATTTGTAAATGAATGTGAATGGAATTATCAAATCACATCCTAGGAAAGTAGAGTTAGCAATGGGAAGGATGCATGAAACAGTTAGGTGTGGATGGATAGAGAGGGAGACTGGTGAAAATGACAGGACAGAGGGGCTCAAGGACATTTCTACTTCCTCTACCGTTTGCAGGGCCAGTCCTGACACTAAATAGAGGCTCTGTCCACCTGGGAAAGGCAGACCTGTTCTGACTTGGTTCATCACCAGTAAGTGTCCCCATTGAGGATATCAAGTAGTAGGGAAAGTTTTAAACTCCTGGGGATGGAATTTGCAAAAGGAATAACCACCTTTTAGAAATGGTATGATAAAGATGGAAGTCTGAAGCAAGAAAGGAAATCTGTGAGGTTGCACTTCACAAAGATGTTCTAAACCCAAACACTTGGGAACTGAGGGCTTGATGTGGGCCTCAGAGACTTACCTCACCTATGCTCTATTGCAGGATGAGAAAATGAGGCTTAGCTTGGTTCAGAGTCCTCAGCCAAGTCCAAGCAATGAACACAGAGACCTGGATTCAAATCTCTCAATTCACAGTCTAATTGTATCTCCTTGATTCCAGGAAAAGCCCTAAGGACAGTTTTGAAAGAACATTAAAAGTGTCATTTCTTTTCTGCATATCACACTATGAAAAAGCTTCCAACAGAGAGCCCTTAATCAAACTCAGAGTTCACCCTAAGTGAACTCAGAAGAGCTACTTCAAGCCTCTCATTTTACAAAAGAGAGAGCAGCCCCCAAGTACTTCATTCAATCCTGTCAAGGAACCACTGAACATCAGAATAAGGACCTGGGCTAGCCTTCCACATCATACCTCTCCATCTGCAACCAGGAAATACTGGCTTTTTAGCATCATGGACAGGTATGCCTAGTGCTGGGGAACCACAATAAACAAGGCCAAGGTCACTGTTCTGCAAAGTCAAGTACAGAGAAGATAACACATTCTAGAAGATTCAAGAGAGCTTTCTTCCTACTCCAGGTCACTGTGGCTATCCCTTCAAGAGCACTCTGGCTGTTTGAACACAGCCAAGGGCTGCTTCTTATAAGCATCATCATCTTTACTGGGCAACTGGCCATCTTATACAGAGTGAACACTGTCAGTCATAATCACTTGTATATAAATCAGACCCTATGAACATCTGTTTATCAAGAATGATGAAATGCAGACCATCTGAATCTCAAAAAAAAAATTCACATCTTCATATCTGTGCTGGAAAAGTTCTCAAATATGTACACAAAAGGAGTTTCAAGATATTCATAGCAGCAATATTTGTAGTATGACCAAACAGGAAAACCTAAGAATGTGTCAAAATATGTGTCATTAGTGAAATAGCTAAATTAACTATGTATAAGACAGCTGCTAAACAGATGCAGAAAGATCCTAAGATTAAAGTGTCAAGTATGAAAGCCAGTTTGCAGAACAACATGTATAACATGACACCATATGTGGTTTTCTATCAGTACACATGATGAACTGATGTACACATGTAATGCACATAAACACACACTGCAAAGAAAATTGAGATTAGTTTTGGAAAAAGGATAGAACTATAAATGGGTGTGGTTACAAATCTTTTGCCTTTTTTATAATTTGTATTGTTACTTTATTCATGTCAGGCATTTTTCCACAGCTGGTGATACAAATTTCCATTTATTTTCTAGAATGAACATAAACATTTTCATTTGTTTGCTATCATGAACAGTATAAATAACAGTGAAATAAATATCCCACGTCACTTCTTTATAAAAACATGGGAGGAGTGAAACTGATGATTCATGGGGTATGGGCATTTTTTTTAATTTTTTTTTCTATCTTTCAGAGTTTTTATGTAAAATTGTGCATATTTATGGGGTCCCATATGATGTTTTCTTTTTGTTTTTGTTTTGATTTTGGTACAGGGGATGGCACCCAAAGCCTGGCTTATGCCAGGCAAATATTGCTTATGATGTTCTGATATATGTACACATTGTGTAAACATTCAAATCAGGGTAAACATATCTCTCTCTCTCTCTCTCTCTCTCTCTCTGTCTCTCTCTGTCTCTTCAAACATTTATCCCCTCTTTGTAGCAAAAACATCCCAGATTCGTTCTCCTAGGCTTTTGAAATAGACAATACATTGTTATTATCTCCGTCACCATCCTGTATGATAGCATACCAGAGCCTCTTGCTCTTATCCAACTGTACCTCAGTACCCTTGATCAACTTTTCCTCCTCCCTCCCTGCCCTCCACTCTTCCCAGACTCTGGAAATCACCATTCTGCTCTCAGCTTTCAGGTAGTCTGCTTTTTTTAGATTTCACATATGAGTGACAGCATACAGTAAGACTCCTTTTTGTGTTTGGTTTATTTCACTTAACACAATGTCCTCCAGTTCCATCCACAAATGACAGTGTTTCATCCTTTTTCAAGGCCAAATAGAATTTCATCATGCATATATATATATATACATATACATACCACATTTTCTTTATCCATTCTTTGGTTGATGAACACTCAGATTGTTTCTAATCACTGTGAACAGTAAAGGTGAATAGTGATGCAATGAACATGGGAATGAAGATGTTGTTTTGACACACTGGTTACATTTTCTTTGAATATACATTCACCCAATAATGGGATTGCTGGATCATGTGGTAGTTCTATTCCTAGTTTTTTGAGGATGGTATATTTTATATATATTTATACTGGAATGTATCACCAATGTAATTAAAAATAAATTCAACAGAATAAAATAAAAACAAGCAAAGTGCTAGATGTTGGAATCAAGGCATAGGAAGCAAGATGCCAACTTGGAGAGAGGCAGAGGTGTCTACTCAGAGACCTGGTCTTACCACGAAAATGTACATGAAGACAAAGTTAGGCCTTAGGGGGAACCTGCCACACTCCATGACAGTCCCTTACCCTTCTAGTCACATTCTCTCTGTCCTCTTCCCCCAGGCTCTGCATTTTGGCTGCTGGTCTTTACCCCATGCTCTGACTGCCCCCTTTGGACATGTTTCTTCAACTTAACCCCAGCATGATCGGTTGATTCCAAGGTGGTACCTGCCCTCCAGCCCAGGACACTTCACACTGTCACTGAAGGGGCGCGACTGTTCATTTTCACTCCAGCCCAGGAAATTCTCCCAGACTAACGAGAAGAATCACTTCTACTGTCTCAGAAGCCAGAGTGAAGATGGACAGCTGAATATGGTGCTGGCTGAAGCATACAGAAGTCAATTCCCAAACTAGATTAAGTATGCAATTCATAAACAAAGTTAAAAACGTGAAACCCCTATCCTGAGTTAAAGGCCCAACCTTTCCTTGTTTGTGCACTGCTTCTCATTTTCATCCAGGTCTTGCACCTTCCTGACTCAAGGATTCACTGGATACTAAACCTTCACAATTTGTATGCCTGGTATCAACAATTAATTATAAAAATGTTCCATCTATATCCATAAACATATGCTGGCATTCTTTCTAGGGAGAAGTCCCTGAACCACCGGATCCTGGTCAGACCCACTAGGTACACCTAACACAACCCAGTTTGTACAGCTTGCCCCAGAAAGGGATAGCCACTGCCAGAGCTCTGTCAGCACCCCCCCCCCCCGCCATATAGTTCTTGATGGCTTTCTAACTGTCACAGGGCAATACAGCTGTGGTAAGTAGGGGAAACGGGAGGAAAAGCAATAATGACCAATCTGAAGGGACCGTTTTCCACTCTTACATCTTTCTTGGTCAGTGATTCCTTTGATGGAAGTAGTTGGCTTTACAGTGTATTTTATGTGGTTTCTTTTTATCATGTCTGTAATGTTGGGCCATGATGTTCCTGGGACTCTCCCTCCACCCAACTTTGAAGAAGCAGAGCGTTAGAGACCTGCCAACATTCAGGAATCAGACAGTGCCAGGCCTTACCATGCAGCCCTACAGAGTCCCAGCCTTGCCAAGCCTTCAGTGTGGGGCCAAGCAAAGCCCTGATGGAGCAGAGCTCAGTCCTTGGGGAGCCTTGCTGTGCTAGGCCCCTACCATGCTGTGGCTGTTGCTCATGCCTGACTCCCCCATCCAGGACACACAGGGAGGAGGCCAAGTGCTTCTGAAGTCCTCAGAAGTCTTCATGAATATGAGCTGCCTGGGATGGATACACAGGAGGACCTTTAATCACAAACTAGAATTATTTCTTAGCCTCAAGTTAAAAAAAATCACAAAATATTAGTTTAACCTTTTCCAAATAGAAAGTGAAAACATTTCTACAGAATCTTAAAAAGCACCTTTGTTCCTGCTTCCATTACCAATGCAAAGAAAATGCCTAAAGAAGACTGAGTTGCCCTAAAATGTCTATCTAACTTCTTTTATAATTAAAATGCACTATATTATGTTCTGTATTTTGGGGGTGGGGAGCCAGGAGGTGGTTACCAGGGATTGAACTCAAGGGCACTCAACCACTGAGCCACATCCCCAGCCCTATTTTGTATTTTATTTAGAGACAGGGTCTCACTGAGTTGCTTAGTGCCTCACCAGTGATGAGGATGGCTTTGAACTCATGATTCTCCTGCCTCAGCTTCCCGAGCTGCTGGGATTACAGGCGTGTGCCCCCTCACCTGGCTTATATTCTATATTTCTGATGGCGGGCTCCCCAGTCAAGCTGACCAAGTCTCTTACTGAAGGTCAGCATCTCGAAGTGAGCACAGAAAGCTCTCTTTATGCTGATTCCTTGCCCAAGACTTGGTAATAATAATAGTAGTGTCTGTAGAGTGAGAACTAGAACTGGGGACACAGTCATAGATCTGCTACTTCAGTAAGCTCCTTGGGTTTTGAGACTATGTCTCCTCTCTAAAAGAGGGCCAATGGTAACACGTTTTCAAATGGCACCAGGAGAGCCAGAGGGGTGACATGCACTCCTAATAGATTTTCACTGAATTCACCATCCCAGACATCATCCGACAGACCTGTTCTCCTGCCAATGGCCACATGGTCTGTTCTGTGGAAATGTCTCCTCCCCAACCCCAAATTTTCATTTGTGCACCCATTGTCCATGTGTACTCCCTTCCCCAGGCACCAATTAAATAGACTCTGTACATAGGTAGAGACATCACCTAAGCCCCTCATACATTCTTTTTTTATTATTTTAATTTTTGACTTTTTTATTTGTTCTTTTTAGATATACATGACATTAGAGTGTATTTTGACATATTATACATACATGGAGAATATCTTATTCTAATTAGGATCCCATTCTTGTGGTTGTGCATGATGTGGAGTTTCACTGGTCATGTCTTCATATTATGAACATAGGAAATTCATTCTATTGTCTTTTCTATTCCCATCCACCCTCCATTCCCTTCATTCTCCTTTGCTCTTACACATTCTTCTCATAGTCCTGCCTAAGCCCTTCCCACCCTCCCCTATTCCATGCTCCTCCACTCACACACTCACATACTAACAAGCACATGCACACCCATTCACACACCCACTCAGACACACGAATAGGCATACACACATTATCAACAAACACACTCACACTTGATATCCACACACTCTCTCAAACATGTATACACACTCAGACACACACTTGGATACACAGTAACACACTCTTACACTCGATATCCATACACTGACATATATACATGCACACACAAACATGCACACACATAAATCCATACACTCTCATACTCACACCTACTGATATACACAAATAAACATGCACACATACACACACACACACACTCTGGAACACACACTGAACTACTCAAAGCGCAGTACACAGAATGAGATCCATCTACTCACTGTTCTTGCATTGAGACAAGTATGGGAATTGGGAGCAAGCACTTAGAAACCATCATGTTTATTGACTCTAAGAATAAACTATTGAACTTGTACTTTGCATGTCTACTTTTCAAATTTTATTTTTTAATTATTCATTTTATTGTAATTTATAAAATTACAGGCCTGTGATATATAGAAAATTGGAAAAAGGGGGGGGGGAAAGAAATTGATCCTTCATCCCAGACAGTATAAGGGGCTCTGAGCATGCCTCTGGTCCATCTAGATGCCAGCCTTGGGGTCATTGCTCACCCCTGGAGCTAAGCCTTGGATGTCTGGATCCCAGAAAGAATTGCCTTTCTGTCCCCTACAAGGTCACCCTCTGTGACTTTCCCCTAGGACTCAGGCCTCTGGGACTGAGCAGACGGGACCCACTAGCAGGGGAGGTGACCCCATACTAGGGATACACAGGCCAGATTTCCCAAGGGAAGGGAGAAAGAAGCCAGCCACCAGGTCCCATTCATGAGCACTGGGAGGCCCCACTTGGCAGCTAGCAATGGATGGCCCAGCTCTGAGCTCCAGCCAGCAAAGAGTTACTTAGACTGGATTTGAAAAGTGTGAGAAAAATCTGGCAACTCAGAAAAGGGGACAACACACAGAAGGAAGGAAGCTGTTAGCCTGCAGCTGATAAAACTCCAGACTTGTAAAACCTCCTGTCACAGGGGAAACAGCCAGGCGCTGTCTGCCGGGCATTCAGCGCCCAGAAGACCTGGCCAGCCCCTTTGATGTCGCTGCTTCCCCTGGCCACTTCACGGAGGCTCGAGAAGCTGGGGCGGAGGGGCTCCAGCTCTGCCCCAGGCCTGGCAGGAAGCACTGCGTGGTGATGGCAGGAGCTGGGATGGCTCACTTGCTCTGTATTTACATCTGAAAGGAGAACGCCCTTCTGCAGTCCCGATTTCACTACAGATTGCCTGGCAAGGACAGCCCTGATACTGGCCTTCACAGACAAGGGGCTTCAAGACAGCTTGAACACATCCACCAAATGAAGTGTCCTTGTCAGGAATGACAAGGACCAACAGCAGTTTCTTTTTCAATCAAAAAAAAAAAAAAGTACATTAACTTGAGAAACTGAAGTTCGCATGTTGGGAACCTGATTGAGGGGGTGGAGGAGGGTATCAGAAATACTGGTCTCTCCCCGCCTCCAAACTTGAGCAAATTCACTCAGGACATGAGTCACTCTTGGAGTATGACAGGGGCTTACAGTGCAGACCATGTTTGTTTTAAAGGAGAAATAGATTCCCTATCTTTAAAAAAAAAAGAACAGAGTTTTTTTGCATCTTAAGCACATGCTTAAAATACATTCAAGGTGCAAAACAGTCACTCAAATGGAGCTTTTTTTCCCCAGAAGTTAGTCACTCACCCACTTCCCAGAGCAAAGGGAGTATATGTTTGCTTGGACCCTCCTTTTTTGCAGAACAAGCAAGTTTCTTACACCAGGCAGAGCAAGGTCTATGTCCATAAGCCGTTAAGTGCTGCTTGCAGGGACCCACCAGACAGCGCCACTGTGCTCCACAATTCTGGTCACCTTACTGGAGAAAAACGGCCTGGTTTGTTTCAGACTTTAGCATTGGTCCTAAAACTTTGTATGATGCCTTTTGAAGAATTCAGTGATTTGGTGAGACACTAAGCTCCCTTCTGCACCACTCCACTAATGACTTTGGGACTGATGATTTTGGAAGGTCCAGAAACAGCATAATGGGCTTATGCTGCTCAGGTGTCATGAGGTTCCACTTGCCCAGTCTTTGGTCTCCACATGGTATGGGGTGCCTGTTTTCAGGAAGAAAAAGGCCATGCACTGATCTCTTCTTTTTCCTCCTTCCCAATCTAGTAACCTGGGAAATGGGGTTGGTTGGTGCTGTCCTGTATTGTGATTTGAATGTGTCGAGCACCCCCTCACCTCAAAGTTCATGTGGCCCTAAATTCATATCTTGATGTATTTGAAGGTGAGATCTTTGGGAGGAAATCAGGTTTGATGATTTCATGAGGTTAAGGGCCCATGATGAGACCTATGACTCAGAAGAGGGAGCAAGGGCCAAGCTAGCACATACTCTTGTCCTCTCACCATAATGAGGCAACAAGAAGGCCCTCACCAGATACCAAACAGAGGGTGATGCTCTTGGACTTCCCAAACTCCAGAACCATGAATAAGATGAACTTCTATTCTTCACAAATGCAGAGTCTCAGGTATTTTGCTACAGCAACAGAAGCCAGACCTGACACCCCCTAAGTGTGTCATGGAGTGCCAGTTTGGAATTGTCAACCTAGTCCCCAGCATTGATCCATCTGAGATGGTCTGAGATGGTAACCCCATCTCAGGTGGAACTCTAGTCTGAGGTCCTGATCCAGTCTGACAGTGACCTAGTCTGGGGCAGTGATTCCCCAGTCCTCACACCTTTAAAACTGCTAATTTTCAGAACCCACCCAAACCTATGAAATTAGACCTCTCTGGGTGGAGCTCAACACCTTTAATTTAACATGTCCCCGTGATCCTTCTTGTAACCAGGCTGGACCACCTGAGTTCCCAGCATGGGACAGCAATCAGTCAGTGTTCTTATAATCCAGGAGCCAGAACACACCAGGCACCAGAGGCAGACCCCCGTGGGCCCAGGCAATGCCCACTGCACCAGAGCACCAGGCAGTCATGAAGAAAGCTGGGGGGCGTGGAGACTCTAGGCAGGAGGGCACCTCAAGCTGTGCAGGCCAGTCCCCCAGCAGACACACTCTGCCTGTCACACTACTCTTTGAAACACAGCACAGTGTAATCCCTCAGTTCACACCTAGCACGGCTTCATATCTCCTTGCACAAATGAAGCATGGAACAGTTCACCTTCCAATACACTGGCACTGCCAGCACATGGGCCTACAAACCAGCAGGCCCCACCCAACTGGAGCCCCCTGCAGTAGAGCCACCTCTTCCCCAAATGAGCTCTCTCATTTGCTCAAACTTTGAACAGGGACCAAGGATTATGAAATCAAACAAAACCATGCATGTCCTTTTTCTGGGGAACTGTGTTGCATTCTGTGTGGGTCCATTCAAAAGCCAAGCTACAGAAGTTTTTAATTTATTGATGGCTCAAGTGGAAGAGTGGGAGCCACTGGGGCAGCCAGATGCTGGTCTGTTTAAAAAGGGTCCTGCTGAGCAGTTTCCCAGGCCAAAATCTGGCAGAATCGAGTTCCTGATTTTGTGTTTTCTGCCTGCATCTGCCAGTGACCAGCACCAGACACAGGTGAAGGCAAGACAGGCTGGAACGCTCAGGCTCTCTGGGCACTCGGTTGGCAGAAAGGCAGCTGTACCCACACATTTCATCCCCTCGGAACATCCACGCACCCTCTTAAAAGCTTTCCTACAGCACACACCTGCACCATTTGAGGTTTCCACACTCTTTAAAGTTGTTACATCATAATGGAAAAAGTTATCACATCCTCTGGATGCCAGATAAAAGTCTTTAAATCCGTAACATGTGGCACATTGGCTCCCTTTCCTCTGTGCCATGTCCTTAAAGGAACAGGCCTCATGGACTGACACTGACCTTCGAGGGACTTCCCAGCCTGGGGCTCTGCTGGGCTTCCTCTCTTCCAGGCTCCTGAATACCCTGAGTCCCCTGTGACCCATTGCAGGGTATACACTGCCTATACCAAGGGCCAGTCATGGCTCTCTCTAGACCTGTTTTCCAACCCATAAAATGAGATTTTAAACTAGATGGTATCTAGGGTTTGTGCAAATTCCAACAACCAGCACCTCGGGTTCTACGTGCAGTCTATTTAATTGTAATGAACACATAAGGTACTATGTAGATGACACCTGGCTCCCACATAAGCTCACTTCCCTTTCCCCATCATCAGTGCCAGAGGTGGTTCCTGCACGGGGAGTTGAAGCCTCACCCAGTCCTTCCCACCCACAGCTGCGTGCTTTGCACAGAAGCTATCAGCTGTCGCATGGACGCCCACATACCACAGGAAATGCTGCCCACAGCCACTCCAACTCCTCATCCTCCACACCTGTTTCCTAAAGCGGGAAGCACCTTGCACAGCTTAGGAAGAGATTCTGGAAGTTTATCTTCTGTGCTGCAAACACTGGCTGATATCTACTATGTGCGGCCACCTGCCTCTGGATGACATGCTCTGCCAGGAGCAGGTGACAAAGTTGTGCAGGTGTTTACAGAGAGCTCCCTGGGAGCATCTCCTCTGAATATAGAGATTTCGGGAATGGCATTTGCCAAAACTCACAGCACCAGGCCCTCAGTTCTGTGGGGTCCAAATCTGGGCCCTTTAAAGGAAAAACAATGTGCAATAATAAATACAAAACTGCAGACAATATTAAAACCTAGCTGGAACCAAAAGAGAAGCCACAATAACTTAAATGAGTTTTGGGAGAATCCGATTCTTTCTTCTAAAGGCTGTTTAACTAACCAGGAAGACTTACACTGGATAGATTACTGACAGAAACCTGCCTCCTTGCTCCTCACCTAGAACATTTTATATCTCCCATCAAGCCTATGCAAGAAGCCCTGAAACCTGAGCTTAATTAACTCCACTGTAAACCTGCCTCTGCTGCCAGGAGAGACTGAGTACTTCCACTGAGATTTTTCTGAGCACCGCAGACCCTCGGCCCTTCCCCCAGAGCCTGCACTGGCCTTTGTGAAATCGAACTCTGTTGCACAGTGTTTACAGACTGCTCCAGTGAGTTTCCAATCCACAAGAAAAACAGGGAATCAGAGCATGTAAATATCAGGGTTGTTCAGCTCCATGTATGGTGTCTGATGTCAATCTGAAACAAACACTGAAAGAAAGCAGGCACATGGAATGTTCTCAGGGTCTGTGCATCCCTCCAGCCTGTCGCCACGCGTCCCCTTCCCAACAGTGACGTGAGAGTGTTCCCACTCCACAAACTGCTGCCCGAGGCACTTCTGACTCACATCCACCCGGCTCAATTTTCGGACTAGGGAAGTCTCCAAACTAATAAACTGCTTTGGAAATATATATACACTCCCTCGTATCAGTTGTTTTCCTTCCAGAGGATGTTACTGCGTGATACAGCTTTAAGTTTTCAACTCTGTCATATTTTCTAAACTGTGATCTCTTCCATTTACTTTAGGGGCTGTGGCATTCCCCCTTTACTGGGGTGAAAGCTAAACAATGTGGTTTGGATTTAGTGTTCCCATGCATCACCATGAAAATGTTTGTCTCAGCAATCGTGTCGTTATTGTTACTGGTCACAGCTGCTCTGCCCCCTTGGTTTGTGAACCACACTTCACTGCACCCCTATCCAAGTGGGAAAGGTGGCTTTGTGCCATGAGATAAGAGACGTGGGATGGAATAGGCCAGGATCTGGTGTAAGTACCTCTCAAGCCAGCCAGGGACCAGTCAAAGAAGAACTAGTTCTGATTAACAGAGGAACAGGCTCTACAGAGCTGACTTGGAGCAAAATATGGGATGGATGAAACCCAGGGTCCTGTGTCGGGGGTCTGCAAAAACCAGACATGGCTTGTCCACTCAGAATGATATCCTGAAGGAGCTGGGACCAGGGGACATCTCACCTCTACACTGAAGTATATTAGGGCCCTGGATTTGTTCTTGCACTGACCTTACTTTGTAGACACTGCGTTCTCCCAAGAACAGTGTCCTGGGTTGAGATTAGCTTGAGGAGCAGTTCATGATGGCTTTGTGGGTTTCTGTCACAGGAAGGAGATAAACCTGCCTTGTGGTTCATATGCTGTCTGTGGTAACAGGTTCCAGATGCCCGGGTCTCTTGGGGCTCTTCACCCTGCTCTCATCAGGCTCAGCTGAAGCCAAAGCCTTGCACCAAACACTTGCAAGATAAGAAAACGCTCCGTATTCTAGGCTTTAGGCCAGTTCCTTCCACACAGACACCTGGCATGATGCCTACCACCCTCTGGGCTGGACCTTGCTGGGCCACAGAGACCTGGCCTGCCTAGCTTTGCTTTTTTAAAAAAATAGGAAATAAGATAGATAGATAGATAGATAGATAGATAGATAGATATTAACTAGGGACTGCTTAATTAAATTATGGAATACAACCAACCAATAATAATGCAGAATTAGTTTTATTGACATGGAAAGAAGTCCACAACATTGTTGTATGAAATATCAGGACACCAGACTATGTAAAATGGTAACTATCTAGCTACATATGTTTGCATAATTGTCTATATGCCCAGGAATATTCTAGAACAGTGTGAAACCAGCCAATTAAGACAGTAATCATTTTTAATTTCTGGAATCTTATCTAACTTTGATTTCTTTATTTGGACTTTTATATTTATCTATATAGATATAAAAATATATAGTACACATGAATTACATAACCTTTATAATGAGCAGTCATTGTAAACCTTAAACAAAGAAAGTTTTTTTGTTTTGTTTTGTTTTGTTTTCAAAAGGAATGAAGTATGTTAAGACAAAGGCAGCAGGAAGACATGGGGAGAGGCTGGTGGAAGGGCTCAGGGTGACCAGGCAAGGCAAGGCTCACAGCCCCAGACAGAGTACCCCCTTCCATCCTGGAGAATATCCTGAGCCAAAGTGGGATGGAAACTTTCAGAAGCGTAGTTCAATGAAGACTCCAAACCTACTTAAATTCTAGAAGTTCAATTACTTCTGTCAAGTGTTCAAGTTAAAATTTCACAATTTGCATTCAACATTGGCCTCCCAGGATTCTATAACTATGGCAGGAGACCAGCAAGCTCTTAACTGTGGAGTTTCAGTTTGTGGATATTCTTCATTCATTCCCAGGGGCCTCCAATAAGTCTATTTATGATTGCAATTTGAGTGCCAGATTCTAGATGGGGATGGAGAGGATAAAGCAGGCCACACTGAGGAGGTCTCAGACAGCTAGATCTCCTTGACTGTCAATGCACACCTTGTCTACAAAGGAACATATTAGTTCCAAGTTAAAATGTTTCAAGAAAAGGAAAGAGGAAACTGATCCCCCTCTTAAAGTCCAGGCCCAGAATTGGCACATCTCACCTGCAATCTATTTTGTGTGTGTGTGTGTCGGGGTGGTGGGGGAATACCAGGGATTGAACTCAGGGGCACTGGACCACTGAGCCAAAAAAATCCCCAGCCCTATTTTGTATTTTATTTAGAGACAGGGTCTCACTGAGTTGCTTAGTGCCTTGCTTTTGCTGAGGCTGGCTTTGAACTCGTTTGTGATCCTCCAGTCTCAGCCTTCTGAGCTGCTGGGATTACAGGTGTACACCACCAAATCCGGCTGTCACCTGTCATCTATTTTATTGATCAAAGGAGTCAGTACGGACTCAAAGAGGTCAAAAAATGGTAGTACCTCTTGAAAGAGAGGGAAAGAGATTCCCAGGAGGGAAGACATGGAAGGCTGCCATCATGAGATGAGCTACCACACATAGAGGCTCCAGTTCTCAGGGCCCTGAGTTACCCCAGGTGTCTTAAATGACTCATCTGCAGTAATCAGATGTTTGGAACAAATTTTGCCAGCAACCCTAGAAGACTCAAGTTGGTGAATCACTATTTCTCTAATTCTAAACAGTCACTCGTGTTTTCTAACCCACAGATAGTTGGCGTAAACCCTAGTAACCATGATACTTTTGCAGATGTGAGCAATTATTGACTTAATAGAAATTATAGACCACTTGCTCAGCGATTTTTTCTATGCTCCATAACAACTTTTCCAAGTATTGCTTTCTTTGCTATCAGTTGTCCCTAAATCTGCTTCTATGTGCAATAATAATTCCCACATTAGGCAAAATAGCATTTATTATTTTTTACAGTTTTCTAGGCATTATCAGTCAGTAGCCAAGCCCTTCCCTTCAATTTTCTCATTCCGTCCTCAGAGCATCCCTTTAAAGGGGCCATTGTTGTCTATGTTTAGCAGATGACGAATCAGAAGTGCATGGTGGTAGAAACATTTAACCCAAATCCTGCAGTTCCTCTAATATTAAGCCAGGATTTGGGTCCACACTCTTGCCTCCAGCATATGCAGCTCCCCCAAAGAATAGCTATTTTTTTTTGCCTTTGTTCCCCGGGTGGGAATGAGAAGGCCAAAGTAGTAAACCAATCGCTCCTACCTCCCTGAGGTCAATGTGTCACCATCACTGATTTATGGTGGACACAGCTATAACTTCCAGAGTCTTCTTTGGCCCTCTGTCTTCCTGAATCCCTGCCCAGGCAGCAAAGAGACCTATGGCCCCAGCCTTTGGAATGGCACACCAGCCCCCCAAGTCCTGGAGCTGGTTCCCTCCAGCTCCAGACTGCTCCTGGCACATCTCTGGCCACCCAGCTGGGGAATGTGCTCATCAACTTAAAGGAGGAAAGACTTTTTTGGGTTCTTAGTTTCAGAGCTCTTAGTCCATAGTCATTTGGCTCCATTGTTTCTGGATTTGAGGGAGGCAGAAATCACAATGGGGAACACAAGGTGGAGCAAAGCTTCTCACCTCATGACAGCGGGAAAGCAGAAAGAATATGATAGAGACTTCAAGAGAATGCCCCCAAGAATCTCCTTCCTCCAATTAAACCCCACTCCCTACATTTTCACCACCTCCCAGTAACATGAAATTATGAATCCATCAATGGATTAATCTATTGATGAGGTCAGTACTCATTATACAATCACCTTCCAAAGTCCCCACCTCTGAACACTACCGCATTGGGGACCAAGTTTTTAACCCACGAGCTTTGGGGGTACTTTTCAGATTCAAACCGTAACAAGCTCAAGTCTCGCCACAATATAGCTGTCTCCTCCCTGGGCAAGTTGCTGCCAGGGTCAGCCGGACC
The DNA here is from genome assembly GCF_021218885.2 of Marmota monax. NCBI lineage: Eukaryota > Metazoa > Chordata > Mammalia > Rodentia > Sciuridae > Marmota > Marmota monax. The sequence goes on along the minus strand of NW_026695198.1, from coordinate 3,056,905 downwards.
ACTGCAGATCAGAACAGTCTCCAGGTCCAGTAGTCTTCCACTAGTGAGATCTCCAGGGGATTCCTAATAAACTTGGTCCTGAGGCCAGATTGCTACAGCACCTTCATGGCAGATAGCCTGCAAAAACACTTCCCTTTCTCACGATGAGTTGCTCTGTTTCTCAGAGGTAACTTTGCAAAAGTTACCAATCACCTTTCTTTATAAGCAGCAAAGGAATTAAAACAGTTTAAAAGAAACAATGCTAACCTAATATTTCATGCCGCCTGTCCTTGAGCATGATATGGAGGGAAGTCACCCCTCTTCTTTTAGAATAATTCAAACAACTAACATTGGATTAGAATGTACTCCTGGTAAACATAACCAGGACTCTGAAAAGGTTGAGTATCATCTATAAATCACAAGGACCAAGAATGTTACCATCTAGAAAAGATTTTTTTTTTCAAGTAGTCAGTCAATAAAATTGCAAGTGTTCTAGCCCCACTTGTCCACTGAGAGGAATGGAGGACCCTGCTGGCTTGGAACACCTCCCAAGACACTGAGTTCAGGAATGAGCCTGTGCAAGAGCAAATGCCAAAGGAATAAGGGTTATTTAGAAAGTCGAGGGAGTCAGCTAGGCAGGCTGGCTTTGGTGATTCAGAAAACCCTAAATCACTGAGAAGAGATGTCCACCACCCGCCACCTAGTGTCCTTATTTTTGGATGTGATCAGTATGAAAAATTACTTGGGGGAGTATGAAATTGATGACATATTCTTCACTGGTGAAAATAGGATTCATTTGAAAATGAGTACCTAGTGTCCATCATTTGGGTAATGAAGATTTGACACAAGGTAATTTTCAAAAAGGCAGTTTCATTTGTAGACAACATTTAGGACCTACCAGAGCCTCTACCCCAAGCTCTAGGCAAGCCCAAAGGTGAAAAATATTTTCCCAGTGGATGAGATAAAGGCTATAAAGCACTTTCATCGATTTCAGCAATTACATCTAAGTCATGTAACATATATCCCCAAACATGCTTAGTACTAGAAGTACGTAAGCACCTTTTCACCACGTCTTTGTAACCTTACCTGCCAGCAAGAAGAGTCCTCCCACTGATGTATGTGCTGCCTGGTTGTCCACACAGGGCCCTTGCAGGCTCCCAGAACCCATCAGTAGCAGTACTGAAGGTATCCACCAAACCATGGCAGGTATCAACACTGCAGGCTCTGTGACATCCCTGCCAGGGAACAAGTCCAGGCTTGCTTGACCTTCATGTCACAGAGCATAGAGTCAAAGGCCATTCAGCAAATAGGTAACACAGCAAACTCTCTCATGCTGCCATTTTATAAAGTGTCAATAAAGTACTTCAAGTTGAAAACCAATCTATTTTCTTCATAAATAAAAAAAAATACTAACAAAATTGCTTATCAACTTCTGTGTGGGTCTGTGGTGTGTTCTCTCACACACTTAGGCTAGCAAAATACAAGATAAATTTAACCAAATGTGCGGCTTGGTTTCCTAAATGGGTGTCATAAGAGCCATCAATCAGCCCTCATAACTCCCCCTCTTCATACTATCTTTCATGGACTAACTGGTACCATACTTCCTGGGGCACCATAGTAAAGAAAAATGTCAACTAATTCTCAAATGAAAAAAAAAATCATCCTCTTTATACCACTCTCAACCCACTGATCTTCAAGGACTGTGGAAATGATTGTTTGGAGGGGTTTGTATTATATTCTGATAATCCACATTTTTTTCAGACATATCCTCAAAAAAGTTTTAAGTTAACTCTAGACAATAATGTCTGATCATTTAACATAAGTTAGGGTAAACTCTTGGAACACAATATTCATCTCTGCTGTCATAGTGAAGGGAATTAGAGTGGACTGAAGGGAAATTCCGCTGAGCACATGAACGTGACTTGGCCTCTTACCCAACGGAAACACAGCTCCCACCAGGGATCCCATCAAAGCCACTGTCCAGAGCTAACTTAGCTCACCGTCCACGTTTAAACTGAGGTCCCATTGTTTTATGCCTTCTCCAAGAACATTGTTTCAACAAAATTTGAGAACCCCACTTTCTCAGATGTGAAATAGATTGGCTTCACTAACAACCCCTGATCTCGATGGATCCATCACTATCACCTTCGCCAGACCTCCTCCATGTTTGTGGCTTTTAAATCAGGTTGTTTAATATGTGTCTCTAAAACATCAAAACCAAGCTTCTGGGCAAAAGAGTAGACACAGTTCCAAGTGCTGTATGTGCCTACCTTTATTGACTAATTACAGCGATACCATGAGGTGGATCGGGGTGGCATGTGGCCCCAGAACCAGGAACGTTCGCTCTAACATTGTGCTGGGTTCCCTCCACACTATGCCAACTCAGCAGCTGCTTAAATACCATCATAGTGCTCAGCGGAATTTCCCTTCAGTCCACTCTAAATCCCTTCACTAGGAGAGCAGAGATGAACATTGTGTTCCAAGAGTTTTCCCTAATTTATGTTAAATGTTCAGACATGATTGTCTAGAGTCAATTTAAAACTTTTTTGAAGATATGCCTGAAAAAAATTGTGGATTATCGTAATAATGAAGGTATTTAACACTTTTTTAGTTGCATTAAGAAAGATTTTGGACACATAAAAAAGCAACTGAATCACCATCCATTTTACAAAAGAAAATCATGCACACAGCAAGAGCTCCTGCATACTTCCAGTAACCCCCTTCTGTCAGAGAGGTAGTTTACCTCCTGCTTTAGATTTTGATTATTGCCATGTATATTCTTTTAATTCATAGATAAGTAGATAGTTGATTAATTGATAGATGATATATAGATAGTAGAGAGTAGATTAATATATGGATAGATTAGTGATTATATAGAATATGGATATATACATACCCTGAATACATTTATATCATTCTTTCAACACATTGAAAAGTTTATACCAATGACTCAACTATAAATACCCTGTGATTTTTTTTTGTTTTGCTCAATGTACTTTTCAGAATTATCCATGTTACCATAACTATAGTCTAATCATTTTCATTACTCATTTCACTCCATTATATGGTATATAAAAATATTGCTTATTTTTAAATAAATAAGATTTTAAATAAATAGAAATAGAATATATTCATCCTTTGTTTCATAGTCTTTTTTTTCTTGTCAAATGAAAGAACCTTTTAAAACACTTTCAATTTATGTTAATTTGTGGAAAGTAAGTACTAGAATTCTCTCGTGTGTGCACATTCACAGTGCAAATGGCTTTGGTGTGGTGAACATACAGAGGGTCTAGATCCTTTCTAACATGCCTAGCTGCATACTAAACTCCTTTCTGCTATATCCGTCTGATTGTGGATGTCTACATAATTGTCTCCACTGTGTCTCCGCTACTGTTGTGGCTGTGATCCGTGAATAGACTGGGTCTGGGAAGCAGGAATTTCCTTGGCATCACAAATCTCTTTTTATTTGTTCTTTTTAGGTATACCTAATAGTAAGGTGTATTTTGACATAGTATACATACATGCATTGGGTATAACTTATCCTAATTAGGATCCCATTCTTGTGGTTGTACATGATGTGGAGTTTCACTGGTTGTGTATTCATATAGGAACATAGGAAAGTTATGTCCAATTCCACTGTCTTTCCTATTCTTATCTCTTCTCCCTTCCCTTCATTCCCTTTTGTCTAATGCACTGAACTTCTAGCCCCCGCAACTTAGCATCTACATATCAGAAAGAACATTCAGTCTTTGGTTTGGGGGATTAGTTTATTTCACATAGCATGAGAGCCTCCAGATCCATCCATTTACTGGCAAAAGTCATAAAGTAAGTATCTTATATGACTGAATAATAGTATGTGTATACCACATTTTCTTTATCCAGTCATTTATTGTAGCACACCTAATTTGTTTCCATAGTTTAGCTATTGTGAGTCAGGCTGCTGTAAACATAGATGTGGCCACAGGACTGCAGCACACTGATTGTAACTCCTTTGGATATGTACCAAGGACAGTATAACAGGTGAAAGGGCAGTTCTTTCCCTAGTGTTTGGAGGAATCTCCATACTGCTTTGCAGAATGGTTGCAACAATATGCAGTCCCACTAGCAATGTATGAGTGTACCCTTCTCCACACATCCTCGCTAACATTTATTGTTACTTGTATTTTTGATAATTGCCATTCTGACTGGAATGAGATGGAATCTCAGTGTAGTTTAATTAGCATTTCTCTAATTGCTAGAGATGTTGAACACTTTTTCATATATTGGCTGACCATTCATAATTCTTCTTCTGTGAAGTGCCTGTTCAGCTCCTTTGCCCATTTATTGATTGGGTTATTGGGGCGGGGGGGGGGGGTTGGTGTTAAGTTTCTTGAGTTCTTTATATATCCTGAAAATCAATGTTCTATCAGTGGTACAGGTAGCAAAGATTTTCTCCCATTCTGTAGACCCTCTCTTCACATTCCTGATTGTTTCCTTTGCTATGAAGAAGCTTTTTAGCTTAATAACATCTCATTTATTGGTTCTTAATTTTATTTCTTGCACCTTAGGAGTCTTGCTAAAGAAATCAGTTCCTAAGCTGACATAATAGAGTTGGATCTACTTTTTTCTTCTAGTAGGCACAGGGTCTCTGGCCTAATGTGTAGATCTTTGATCCACTTTGAGTTGATTTTTGTGCAGGGTGAGAGATAGGAGTTTAATTTCACTTTGTTGCATATGAATTTCCAGTTTTCCCAACACAATTTGTTGAAGAGGCTATCTTTTCTCCAATGTATATTTTTGGCACCTTTGTCCAGTATGAGATAACCCTATTTGTGTGGGTTTCTCTCAGTGTCTTCTATTCTGTTCCATTCATCTTCATGTCCGTCTTCGTGCCAATACCATGGCATTTTTGTTACTATGACTCTGTGGTATAATTTAAGGTCTGGTATTGCGATGCCTTCTGTTTCACTTTTCTCACTACAGATTGTTTTGGCTATTCTGGGTCTCTTATTTTTCCAAATGAATTTCATGACTGCTTTTCTAGTTCTATGAAGAACATCATTCCTCTTAGAACTGCCTTCATGGTGTCTCAGAGATTTTTGATATATTGTTTTACTGTTCTCATTTATCACTAAGTACTTCTTTATTTCACCCTGATTTCTTCTGCTACCCATTGGCCATGGAATAGCATATTATTTCATCTCCATGTGTTAGAGTAACTTCTATTTCTTATTTTATTGTTGATTTCTAGTTTCATTCCATTATGATATGATAGAATGCCAGGTAGTATCTCTATTTTTTTGTACTTGCTAAGAGTTGCACTGTGGCCTATGATATGTTCTATTTAGAGAATGATTTGTGTGCTGCTGAGAAGAAAGTGTATGATGTCCTAATGAATAAAATATTCCATAAATGTCTAAATTATTAATTATATTTTTTAGTTCTATAGTTTCTTTGTTTAGTTTTAGTTTTGCTTGGAGGATCCATCCAATAATGAGAGAGGCATGTTAAAGTCACCCAGTACTGTTGTGTTGTGACCTATTTGATTCTTGAAATTGAGAAGGGTTTGCTTGATCTACATAGATGCTCCATTGTTTGGGACATAAATATTTACAATTGCTATGTCTTGTTGGCATATAATTCCCTTAAGGAGTACGAAATGACCTTCTTTGTCCCTTTGATTAACTTGAAGTCCACTTTATCTGATATAAGGATAGAAACTCCTGCTTTTTACGAGATCCATGTGAATGATATGTTTTTTCCCATCCTTTTACCTTCAGTCTGTGGATGTATTTGCTTATGAGGTGAGTCTCTTAGAGACAGCATATTTTGGGGTCTTGTTTTTTGTTTGTTTTTAATTTTTTAAAAACCCTTTGTTTTATTTACTTATTTTTATGTGGTGCCAAGGATCGAACCCAGTGTCTCACATGTGCTAGGTGAGCACTCTACCACTGAGCCACAACCGCAGCCAGGGTCTTATTTTTTAGTTCAATCTGTCAGTCTTTTGGTTGATGAATTTAGGCCATTCACATTCAATGTTGTTATTGAGAAATGGTTTTTATTCCCTGTCATTTTTATTCATTTCTGGGTTTTAATTTGAATTATTTCTCCTTTGATTGACTATTCTTCTACTGTAGTTCTTCCCTATGCAGATTTTCACTCTAATTTTTTATTTCTTCTTCATGAAATATTTATTGAGTATGTTTTCTAGTGCAGGCTTTTTACTTGTAAATTCTTTTATTTCATGGAAGATTATTTTTTCATCATCAGATCTGAAGCTTAATTTTTCTAGGTATAGTATTCTTGGCTGGCATCCATTTTCTTTCATAGCTTAGTATATATTATTCCAACACCTCCTAGCTTTGAGGGTCTGGCTTGAGAAATCAACTGAGATTGGTTGCCCTCTAAAAGTTACCTGTCATTTTTCTCTGGCAGCCTTTAAAATTCTATTCTTTTCTGAATATTATTTTAATAATAATGTGCCTTCATGTGCGCCTATTGTAATTTTGTGCATTTGGAGTCCTGTAAGCCTCTTGTATTTGATTTTCCACTTCGTTTGTAAGGTTTTAGAAATTTCCTGATATAATTTCATTGGAAAAAGTGTGCATTTCTTTGGTTTGTATCTCTGAGTCTTCATCTGTGTTTTCCCATATTTCTTGGAAGTTCTGTCCATGGTCTCTTAACATTGTTTCTCCACGGTCAACTTTATTTTCTAGATTATATATTTTATCTTCATTTCCTGAAACTCTATCTTCCTATAAGCTACTCTGTTGGTGAAGCTGTCCACTATATTTTTAAGTTGGCTTATTGATTTCTTCATTTCAAGGATTTCTGCTTGATTTTTTTCGGAATCTCTATCTCTTTATTGAACTAATCTTTCACTTTCTGTATTTTCTCTCTGATTTCACTCTTTACATTCTCCTTTACCTTGCAGGTCAGTTTTATTTAAATTATTTGTTTCTGTTTAGATATACATGACAGTAAAATGTATCTTATCAAAGATCATTTTAACTATGAACTTTCTAAGCTTCTTTGACATTTTCTCCACTGTGGTGTCAATGGATTATTGAAGCATTTTGGTTTGTTTGGGGAAGTTTTTTTCCTTGCTTTAGCATGCTGTTTGTGTAGAGCAGGTGGTTTTCCATGACCCATATTCCCCTTTGTGAACCCCTCTCCTCCTCTGATTTTCGCCCTGTCACTTAGGCACACTCTGTGTTGTGAGATGTGAGTTTGTCAGGCCTGTATTTCGGACCAAGCTCAAGTTTGCAGGAATCAGCTCCCACAGCTGCTGGCCCCGACTGTGTGGCTACAAAGTGGCTTCTTCCTCTGTTCTCCATGGACAGCTGGGAGAGATGCAGCTTCTTTCCCACACGAGGATATTGTGCAGCCTGCCTGTCAGGTTAATCCAGCACTGACTTTGATCTCTGATCTCACTGCACCCACCAGACCTACCACAAGCCTCCTAAAAATGCTGGTTCCTTTAATTCCCTTATCCCTCCACTTTGTTTGCTGGGGATGGGGTGGAAACAGCTCTGGCTGGTACTGGTGATGGCAGTGATGGCAGGACTTTGTTCTTATTTTATTATATCCAACCTCCTGAGCTCCCAATCTGCTTTGAACGTCCAGGATTAATTCCCAGAAAAGTCCCCCCCTTTTTTCACCCACCTGACTGAGAAGCTGTCTATCTGCTTTCTTCATTTTACACCATGGAGCAGCCAGAAAAGCAGTCTCCTCTGTTCTGCCATCTTCCCAATTTCTAGTGTTTGCTTTTTGTGTTTCAAAAATATTACCCTAAAATTTAAAAAAAAAATTTGATTCTCTTGTATTTTCTGTAAAAGTTTTAAATTTAGATTTTGTGAGTGGTAGAAACTAAAATTTTTCATTTTTATAACCAATTGTTCTACTACCACACCTGGTTTGTAATATCCCACTATTTCATATATCTGGTTTTCTTATTTGCATACATTTGTTTCTGGACTCTCTGGTCTTACCCATCAGTCTATTTGTCCATATCTATCTATAGTGCCCTAATTATTTTTTTTAATTTTTTATAGTTATAGATGAACATGAATATTTTATTTATCATTATGTGGTGCTGAGGATCAATCCCAGGGTCTCACACATGTGAGATGAGTGCTCTACCACTGAGCCACAATCCCAGCCCTTATAATGCCCTAATTATTAAAGCTCTATTAGAAATATTAATATCTCATACGGCAAATCCCTCTAATTTGCTTTTTCTTTAAAAATTACTTTGGCTGTTGTATCAGTAAACTATTGTTCCATAAAGAATCATCCCAAAGATTAGACAGTTAATGCAATAACTGTCTAATAATTTATTTAGTTCTCCAAGTCTACAGGCCAGTTATTTAACCTAGGAAGCAATTTTACCAGCTGTTTAGCTAACCTGAACTCAACTGGATGGTTCTGATCCTCCCTGGGCTAGCTCACACGTATGACCATTGGCTGGGGCCAAGGGGGTAACTAGGCAACCTGTCTTTCATCACCCAGCTGGCTTGGCCATGGAAAAGCAGGGGAGCACTAGAATAATCAAGCACATACATAGTCTCTTGAGTCCACACTCTACTGGCCAAAGCAAGTTCTGAGGCCAGCCTAGGCTAAGGAAAGAACCTCCTCTTGCTGTGGGAGCTGGGAGAGCAGGAACTGAAATCATGTTGAAAAGCAACCTACTGTGGCTTTATTGGACCTTTGATATCCCAAGAAAATTTTAGAAGCATTCTTTGAGATCATAATAATAAACCCACTCACATATGTCACACCTAAGTCCTTATCATTACCCGAATCTTCTCCAATAAGATGATGAATTCAGGGGGACCTCCCTACAACCAAATCATATACTCCCTCCAGCTTGCTTCTTCAGCTATTTTTATCTCCCCTGAGTTTCTTATCATGGAAATCTATAATTTCTCTCCATCATCTCTTCTGTATTTAAGAAGCTCAATCAGGTCACAAGTCTGTTCTGTTTGAAGGTCAGTAAGAATGAAGATTTGAACCAGGTTCACGTAGGAGTCTTTTGAGTTTTTCTGCCAAGCCAGAAAGAAGATCTATATTTTGTAATAGAAATGAATGAGCAGATGCAGCTCCCTCATACATCCCCAAACTCAGTGATCAATGATGACATATTCTCACTTGCTATGCATACACTTAGGTGGCTGAGCCCTGCTGAAGAAAATCACACACTCAAGCCAATTAGGTCCATCCCAAGTTTACGATCACTAACTTTATTTGAACTTCAACACTGCCTGAAAATAATACTGTGTTTCTCTGGGAAAATCTGTCTTCCTACATTTCGCAGTAATTGTTTCTACCTTCTCCAGCCCTCTCAACCTATTGCCAACTACCTTCCCATTCTACTCACACGTCTTCATAACTGTTAGAGAAGGAAAAATAGAGTCCCCCTTATGAGAATCCCATGATTTCCAATCACCAAATCCCAGCCCTGCCAACATGTGTCCTCATCCTTATTCATCCTTTCTCCTTTCAAAATTGTCATCTTTCATCTGTGGGCTGACTCTCATTTCTCCCCCACCTCTCATATTATCAATTATCTTCTCTCCCTTGAATTCCAACTCTCTCTCTCTCTCTCTACTAGCTCCTTGACATTGACCTTTTAATATACTCCCAAAACAAATCAGACCCAATTTATCCCCACTCCCCCATCTACTGATTCTCCCAAATGCTAAAAGCCTGCCTTTGCTGACTTCTCTCACATTTCTGCGTCCTCCAACTACAGTGTCTGCTCTTCACAAAAGAATCACTCAATAATGTCCCCATTACCACCTCCATGTGCTTATGTCAGTGGGTATTTGTCAGAATCACCTTCCTAACCTCTAATTAACATTCAACAGGTGAGTTTCCTCTATTTCTGAAAGACTCTCTTCCCTCATCTCTTCTGGTTGACAGTTTAAACTGTCTAAAAAGGTAAGTCAGGCACCTGCCTGCAACCCCAGCTGCTCAGGAGTCTGAGGCAGGAGGATCACGAGCTCAAAGCCAGCCTCAGCAACTTACCAAGGACCTGAGTGACTTAGTGAGATCCTGTCTCAAAATAAAAATTAAAGGGCTGGAGATGTGGCTCTGGCTCAGTAGTTGAGAGCTTCTGGATTCAATACCTGGTACAAAAAATAATAATAATAAGTCAGAACAAATTTATGTTGAACAAATTAAGAAAAGAGGCATATACTCTAGAATAGTAGATATTCTTGCTATTGCTATGTTTACATTTTCCTTCTGAACCTATTTATGCCTAATAAATTCATCTACTCATTTAAGTTTTGTAACATATAAATGTTTACCTGTTTTGCATGTAAATATCACTCTGGTATTTCTTTCAAACTCTCAGTTTTTCAATCCTAAAATTATACCTGGTCCTTTAATAAAAGTGGCCCACAAATCACTTAATGGTAATCACTAGAATTAAGGGCGTGATCCACAGATAAACTGAAAGTCCAATTTTAGGATCTGTCCCAAAATTTCAGGAAGCAATTGTGACAACATATTCATCCTTTAAAGAATGGACTCCAGTGTTAGAAACCTCAGATACATGAAAAGGAGGGTTTGGAAACACAACCTGCCTACCCAGGCACTACCAATACACATTCATCCAGGACCCACACTGGACCATCTTGGTAGGTCCCATGGGTCAAAATTCAGTTGTGTAACAGTGGGAGTGGTGGAGGGGGCAGATAATCCACAAAGGACAATGTGGGATTTCAAGTGACTTTTATGATCAAAATATTAATCTTCTCCCAATTTCCAAGCCCATCCAGAAAGAAATCTTCAAAACCAAATGTGTGCTTCAAAGCATTTTGAGTTCCTCTGAGGAAAGGCACCCCTAAGTTCAAATTATAGAATTTCACCTCTGACGAATTCTTTCTGCCAAGTTGCTTAGATATTGTGGGTTGTCCATTAGTCAGCACTAGACTCCCGTACCTTAAGACTGGACTCCCACTTCTTAAGAAGTGCCCATTTTACAAATTTACATATAACCTCACCAGGGAACCATTATATGTAAAAGGATAAAAGCTGACTCCTTGGACAAAAGAAGTCACATAGACCAATTCCATGATAAAGAAACCTACGGCTGGGCAGGGGTGAAGTTCAGTGGAAACGTGCTTGCCTAACACATGAAAGTCCCTGGGTATGATCCACATGGGGGAGAGGGGGAGTGTTAGGTTTACTACTCTATTTGAAATCTGAAGTAAATCAGTTCACCAAAGAAAAAGATGGAAAATTGGAGTGAGGGAAATGGATAGCAATTTTTCTATGTGAAATTCTGTTTCTATTGTAATATGGTATAATAGGAAAATAAAAATATATCTAACACCCTGCCAGCTTTCTAGCACTAGGCAGGCCAATATCTATGTTTCAGAGACTTACCTAGATCTAACTAAACTCAGCACACTGGTTCCTGTCCTCTCCACTGGCAAATTGTCCTCAGTGTAATAATCTGACTATAGAAAATGTGTCGCTGAATTCCTAGTGAATAGTGGAAAATACTGGAAAATTAGTAAATATTTATTGAGTTAAACAAATGAGTATTTTACTATCAAAATCAAATTTCATTTTTTTGTGGTTTTTTGTTTTGTTTTGTTTTGTTTGGGTCTCTCAGTAACACCCAGATTTCCTAAATTAAAGCGAACCATAAGAAAATGGAATGAGAAAGTTGCAATTGTTTGGATCTTTAATGTCCCCCAAAGGCTGATGTGTTAAAGGTTTGGTCCCTTGGGTAAGGTCATTGGGAGTTGGTGAAACCTTTAAGGTCAGAGGCTTCTGGGATGCCATCAATGGCAACCCATCTTGGCATCTGGTGGACAGCCCCATGGAGAGTGGAGCTCCTGGCCATAACAGGAGTTTGGATGCCCCAGAGGCGATCCCCATGGCAGCAGTGAAGCAAGTGCTGAGGGAGGCAGGTGAAAAGTCTGAACTGCGGTACCAGCAGGCATTCAGTGACATGGCGTCCAAGCTCCACCTCACCCTGGAGACAGCACATCAGACCTTTGAACAGGCAGTGAATGAACTCTTCCGGGATGAGGTAAGCTGGGGTCGCATTGTGGCCTTTTTCTCCTTTGGAGGAACACTGTGTGTGGAAAACATAGACAAGGAGATGCAGGCACTGGTGAGTCAGATCCCAAGTTGGACATGGCCACTTACCTGATTGATCACCTAGAGACTTGGATCCAGGACAACGGTGGCTGGGACACTTTTGTGGAACTCCATGGGAACAATGTGGCAGTGAATAGCTGGAAGGGCCAGGAGCACTTCAACCTTTGTTTCCTGATGGGCATGATTGTGGCTGGCGTGGTTCTGCTGGGCTGGCTGTTCAGTCGGAGATGACCAGACCCTGACCACCCACTCACCCTCCCTCCTACCCTGCCCCACCACATCCCTCTGTCCAGCCACCATTGCCACTAGGAGAACCATTCATTACATACATCCATGCCCACCATCCTTCACTGGCTTGGACCTAAGACCTGGTTCCCTGCAGTTAGTTTGCTAGAACTACTACACTTCTGTGACACCCACTTCCCGCATATCTCAGTTATCTGAGTTGATTATCATTACCCAATCCCTCTCTAGACCTGGGCCCCTCTTCCTTCTATCTCTACCCACAAGAACCATGTAGAGGTCACTTTTGACTAATTAGGAATTCAGCCTGCTTGGTATAAAGAAGCCAGGATCAGGACTTCCTCCTCACCACTGGCCTGGACAAAGTCCCCACTCCTAGTGTGAATGTTTTCCAGAGGCCTCTGCCTAGAGTCTAGTCCCACCTTGGAGAGAGGGGAATATAGCTGCAGGAAGTACCCCATGCAAAAGCCAGCATGACCCTTGCAGTTTAGCACCACCCTAGTCCCTTCCCCTCCAGGACCATGCCTGAGTGACCACCTTGGCCCAAGACAGTTGCCCCAGAGCTACTTATGGCCTCAGCTGCCTCACTTCCTGCAAGATCATCCTGTGGCATCATTGTGTTGGACCGCTGTCCATCAGGTACAGGGAATCAGGAGCCTTACTCCAGAGTAAAAGGGGAGATATAGGAAGCAGCAGTAGGAGCCCTGGGGTCTTCCCTACCAGAAAGTAGACCTTGGTGCACAGGCCAATAGGTGGGAGCCAAGTGGAGGGCTCTTGCCTGACCAGGTAGATATTTCCCCACTGTCCAGCCTGGGCATCAGGGCTGCCAAGGTCAAAGTGGCCTGTTCAAGACCCCTCAGGCCTCCCACGGCTCCGGCCTTGTCCTGTCTCATCCCTGCGGGTCTCAGCACAGCACTGGTCACTCCAGGCTCTCTGCCGTACATATTCCAGAACAGCTTTTATTCCTTATGAAGGTGATATTCTGTTTTTGTTAAGCATGTGTGTATTCATGATGAGGAACTGCTGACTTTCTGTGAGTGTGCAAGTGGAGAGATGGTGCCTGGAGATTGGCGGTTTAATGCTCCTTCCCCTGCCCTGGTCCAGGAAACCTGTTCCAGGGGTCTTGGCTACTGAGGGGCACCTGTTCCTCCTCCCTCCCCCACTTGTTGCAGCCCTTTAAATAGTCTGTGTGAAATTGAAAGTGCAGTTCAGTAATAAACTGTGTTGGCTCAGTGGGAAATAAAGTTAATATTAGGAGCTGAGGTATAGCTCACTGTTAGTTTACCACGTAGCATCCATGCAGCCCTGGGTCAAATCCCCATTTTACAAAAACTTGTAAAATGATAAATTATGCACTGTGAATGCTACTATCATTGTTTTTGGCATAAAACTTGCCAAAGTCAGTAATAGGGTCTTGAAAACTAAAGAGTAGCTTAAACATTATTTCTGTAGTTTGCTATTTCAAACTTACTTTTTCCTTCAGAATTTGTAAAAATGAGCTGGGGTTATAGCTCAGCATAACAGTGCTTGCCGCACACATGTGAGGCACTGGGTTCGATCCTCACCATTACATAAAAATAAATAAGATAAAGATATTGTATCCATCTTTAAAGAAAAATACTGGGACTGCACATTGGTGCGGCCAATTTGGAAAGCAGTATGGAGATTCCTGGGAAAGCTGGGAATGGAACCACCATTTGACCCAGCTATCGCCCTTCTCGGACTATTCCCTGAAGACCTTAAAAGAGTGTACTACAGGGATACTGCCACATCGATGTTCATAGCAGCACAATTCACAATAGCTAGACTGTGGAACCAACCCAGATGCCCTTCAATAGATGAATGGATTAAAAAAATGTGGCATTTGTACACAATGGAGTACTACACAGCATTAAAAAATGATGAAATCATGGAATTTGCAGGGAAATGGATGGCACTAGAGCAGATTATGCTAAGTGAAGCTATCCAGTCCCTAAGAAACAAATGCCAAATGTCTTATTTGATATAATGAGAGCAACTAAGAACAGAGCAGGGAAGAAGAGCAGGAGGAAAAGATTAACATTAAACAGAGACACGAGGTGGGAGGGAAAGGGAGAGAAAAGGGAAATTGCATGGAAATGGAAGGAGACCCTCATTGTCATACAAAATTACATATAAGAGGTTGTGAGGGGAATGGGGAAAAAAAACAAGGACAGAAATGAATTACAGTAGATGGGGTAGAGAGAGAAGATGGGAGGGGAGGGGAGGGGTATAGTAGAGGATAGGAAAGGTAGCAGAATACAATAGTTACTAATATGGCATTATGTAAAAATGTGGATGTGTAACCAATGTGATTCTGCAATCTGTATTTGGGGTAAAAATGGGAGTTCATAACCCACTTGAATCTAATGTATGAAATATGATATGTCAAGAGCTTTGTAATGTTTTGAACAACCAATAAAAAAAATTAAAAAAAGAAAAATACTTTCCTTTAAAAAAGAATTTGTAAAAAATAATGGTGAGCTTTTTAATCTTCATAAGATTTGAATGATGTTATATTTTTGTACTCTCTGTTCAAATTACTGCTTATTTTGAAAAAAATAAAATCTAAAAACCATATTGTACTTCACAAAAAAAAGAGGCTACTGGGATATCTTCAGATTATGGAGGGCATACCCTTGAAGGGAAAAATAGGTCTCCATCCCCCTCTTTGCTCTCTTTTGCTTCTAAGCATGAGGTAAGGGGTTTGTTTCACCACACACTTCCTGCCATGATGTGTTGTCTCAACTACAGGCCAGGAACAATAGTCATGGACTGTGACCTCCAAAACTGTGAGCCGAAATAACCATTTCTCTTTCCAAGTTGATTTGTGCTTGGGTATTTTGTTGTAGTGTTTGACCAACATGAAAGTGTAATGTTCCACCTGCAGCTTCATAATCTCATACTTCTTCACTGCCTAGAAGATTTCTGTGTGTAGGAGTGAGTACAGTTGTCAGGGAGGAGAGTTTGCATCTTTAAATCTCTTCAATTTCTCCTCTGTGGAACTAGGTTTAGCTACATATCTAGTTTAGTTTCCCAAAGCAAGTTCTGCAGAATATGTGTACCACAATCTTTTGAAATATAAATAAATAATACGGTTTGTTTGATTAGTTGGCTTTTTGAGAAGATAAAGAAGCAAGATAAGCCCTTACTCAAACTAACCAAAAGAAAGAAAACCAAAATTAATGAAATTAGAGATGAAAAGGGAGAAATTATGACAGACATCATTGAAATACAGAAAATCATTAGGGGCCAAATTTGAAAACTTATACTCCAATAATTGGAAAATGTGAAAAAAAATGGATACAATCCTAGACACATAAGACCTGCCAACATTTAAACAGACCAATAACAAGCAATGAGACAGAAGCAGTGATAAAAAAAAAAACTCCCCAAAATAAAAACTGAGAACCAGATGAACTCTCAACTGAATTCTACTAGAGCTTTAAAGACCAATATCAATGCCCTTCAAATTATTCCATGAAATAAAAAGTGGTGGAATACTTCCAAATTCATTCTGTGAAGCCAGTATAACCTTGATACCAAAACCAGATAAGGACACATCAAGGAAAGAAAACTATAGACCAATATCTGTGGATGAAGTTAGTTGCAAAAATCCTTAATAAAAAAAAGTGTGATGTTCCACCTGCAGTTTCATGATCTCAGGCTTCTTCACTTCCTAGGAGATAACAAATCATATTCAACAACATATTAAGAATATTGTAAATCATAACCAAGTTGGTTTCTTTTCAAAAATGCAAGAATGGCTTAACATACACAAATGAATATGTGTAACTCATCACAAATAGAATTGAAGACAAAAACATACTGTCATCTCAATATATGAAAAGAAAGTTCTTTGGCAAAATTCAGCACCTATGCATAATAAAAAACACCCAAGAAACTATAAAGGAACTTATCTCAACATCATTAAGGTTATATATGACAAACCCAAAGCCCCAACATCATAGTGCTTGGGTAAAACAGAAAATATTTTCTTTGAAATCTGTAACAAGACAAGGATGTCTGCTCTTACTCTATTCAATACAGTACTGGAAATTCTAGCCAGAGAAATTAGGCAGGAGAAGGAAATAAATCAGTTAAAACTATGAAAGGAAGAATTCAAACAATCACTGTTTGCAGATTATATGATCCTGCACTTAGAAGATCCAAAAAGCTTCACCATAAGACTATTAAAATTAATAAATTCAACAAAGTACAAAATCAAATACAAAAATCAAAACTGTTCTGTAGACCAACAAAGAAACAGCTGAGAATGAAAGCAAGAAAACAATCTTACTCACAATAACCTTAAAAAATAAAATACTTGAGAATAAATCTAACCTAGGAGGTAAAAGACCTCTATAATAAAAACTTCAGAACACTGAAGAAAGAAATTGGAAAAAAAACTAAAAAAAGAAAAAAAGAAAAAACCTCAGAAGATTGAAAGACATCCCATGTTCAGGGATAGGCAGAATTAAAGTTGTTAAAAAATGGTCATATTACCAAAAGCAATATACAGCTTCAGTACAATCTCCATCAAAATATCAAAGACATTTCTCAGAGAACTAGGAAAAAAATGCAGTCCTAAGATTCATTTGAATGAACAAAAGACCAAGAATAGCCAAAGAAATTCTAAACCAAAAAGCAATGATGGAGGCATCACAATGCCAGTTTTCAAATTATACTACAGATCTATAGTAACAAAAGCTATAGTAACAAAACTATAAGTTTTATGGCATAAAAACAGACACATAGACCAATGGGACATAATAGAGGATACAGAGACAAATCCACATAGATACAGTCCTCCGATCCTTGACACAGGTACCAAAAACATACACTGGAGAAAGATAGCCTTTTTAACAAATAGTACTGGGAAAACTGGATATCCACATGTAGAAGAATAAAATTAGATCCCTATCTCTCACCCTGCACAAAAGTCACCTCAAAGTGTATCCAAGACCCAGGAATTAGACCAGAAATTGTGCAACTCCTAGAAGATCAAGTATTTAATGTATTGATACAGGCAATCACTTCCCTAACAAGACCCCTAAAGGTCAAGAACTAAAATCAAAAGTAAGTAAGTGCAACAGCACCAAAGTAAAAATCTGACTAAAAAGAACAAATAAAAAATAATAAATGAATCTATTATGATAAGAAAAAAAAGCTTCTGCATAGAAAGAAATAAAAAAGAGCATGAAGAGAGAACCTCCACAATACGAAAAAAAAAATCTTTGCCAGTTACTCTTTTACAAGGAATTAATAACTGAAATATACAAAGAACTGAAAAAAACACTTAACCTCCATAAACAAATTACCCAATCAATAAATGGGCAAATAATCTAGAGACATTTCTCATAAGAAGAAATAAAAATGGCCAGCAAATACACGAAAAAATGTTCAGCGTCCATGGCCATCAAGGGCATGTAAGTCAAAACTACACTGAGATTTTATCTCACTCCAATTAAAATGGAATTCATCAAGAATACCAATGACAATAATTACTGGTGAGAATGTGGGTGGGGGTGAACTTATACATCACTGGTGAAATCAGTATGAAGCTTCTTCAAAAGACTAGGAATGGAATCACCCTAAGATTCAGCTATTCCATGCCTTGGTATTTATCCAAAAGAACTAAAATTGACATACTATAGTGATATATGCATACCGCTGTTTATGGCAGTGCAATTCACAATAGCCAAGTTAAGGGACCAGCCTAAGTGCCCATCAACAGGCAAACAGATAAAGAAAATGTGGAACATATACACAATGAAGTTTTACTTATCCATAAAGAAGAATGAAATTATGTCATTTGCTGGTAAATAGATGGGACTGGAGAACAACATGCTAAGAAAGTCAAGGATTGAATGTTTTCTCTCATATGCAGAAACCAGAGAGATAGAGGAGGCAAAAAAGGAATTTAAAAAAAAATGCTTTCTCACTAGTGCTCAGAGGATAAAAATATCCTGCTGCTATTGGAATTTTGTCTGCAAACAGATCAAAGGAAACCTCACTCAAGGGATCATCACAATGGGGCTGACCGTGCCTCCCAGCAAACAGTTACTGCCCATGGCAGCATCTGCAAAGCCAGCACCTTGTACTTTTTACAAGTGTGTACCTTGCAAAGTACATAAGTACTTCATAGCCTTGCAAATGTGAGGGGTTTTTTTTTTTCTTTTTTTTTTTTTTTTACCTATTACACTTTGCAATTGATCTGGAAACTGAAGATGGGATGGAACTAAAGCCTGGAAGAAAAAGGAGAAGCAACCAGGCTGTAGGGTGGCCTCAATTTCAGCAATTTTACTTTGTGAGTGCAATTGCTTTAGTCCCTGGGACACCAATGAAGACGACTGTTAAGTTTACTTCTTTACAGAATGGACTGTTAAATGCAAAAAAAAACTGTCTCCCTTCCCACTAGGAGGAAAGCATCTCACCAAGGCGATGGTGGCCCTCAGAGTACAGGCATGGTCAGAACTAGAGAGGGGAACACATGGCACAGAGAAGCATTTACTGGTGGGCCTCTCTGGAACAGGAATATGACAACAAATTTCCCCCTTATCAAACCTAGTTACAGAAGATGATTATAGAAGAGAATGTGGCTAATATGAAATAGTCCTTCAAGTAAGCAAAGATGGCAATCAAATCTTTTCTCAACATTGAACACGTCCGGTTCTTTCAATCACCCCTGAGGCACCCATTCCTCACCTGGTCATGCTTCCCGAGTATAGTCACCAGGGGTTCTCCCCTCTAACTCCTAAAGCAGGCCCTTCTAGCATGTAGTCCTGGTATACAAGGTTTACTTGTCTCTCTTGCCATCTAGAACATTGGTTCTTAGGCATATTTAGATCAAAGATATCTTTAAGAATATGATGAAAGTTATGAGATTGCTACAGAAAAAAAATAAAAGCCTTTCATCAAATTTTAGGAGGTAGATAAACTCCCTCAAGTCTGTTCACAAACAGATGCTAAATTAAAAACTCTAGGCTGTGAATTACAGGAAGAGATTTTTTTTTCTTCACATCTCACAATCTACCACTATTGCTAGATCAGGTAACTTGTTTGGGAAAAAAAGGATGGATGAATTATTTTATTGTAGTATGGTTGGATCTGTGCATCATAGGTTGAAAACAAAGTCTACAGAAAGCAATCACAAAATTCATTTGGAAAAGAAGAGATCCAGAATAGCCAAAGCAATCCTTAGAAATAAAAGTGAAGCATGAAGCACCACAATACCAGACCTTAAATTATATTACAGACCAATAGTAACAAAAACAGCATGGTATTGGCACCAAAACAGACACATAAACCAATGATATAGAATAGAAGACACAGAGACAAACCCACATAAATGCAGATATCTCATACTAGATAAAGGCACCAAAAATATGCATTGAAGAAAAGATAGCCTCTTCAACAAATGGTACTGGGAAAACTGGAAGTCCATATGTAGTAGAATAAAATTGAACCCCTGTAAAGAAAATAAAATGAGAGACAGAGACAAGATGCGGAGGCAGGAAAGATGGCTGCTCCTTCGAGTGGCCACGTTTATTTATACCAATAGGTTACATTAGGTCATTAGTGCCATAACTACATTATTGTTTATTGTCTCAGTAAATTGCTTATTCCATAATTATATTCTACAGTTACAATATGCAATGTTAGGAGCTTTGTGCAGCTCTCAAGAAAGTCCATTGTCTGAAGTTACCATTAGGTGAGCAGGTCCAGGAACAATGGGGCTTGGCAAGCAAGTTCCTTAATCCCAGGAGCTATGTGCCTGAGATCAAGGTCCAGACTGACAAGACTCTAACACAGAGCCTCCTCATGCAGGGCATTGCCACAGCAGCTAGATACTGCACATGCATTAGTTTTCTTACTAGTTCTCCTAGGAGAAACTGCAGAGCATTCTAAGTGTGGGAAACATGGTACCTGTAACCGCCCCCAAGGGGTTTGCTCACCAGAGGAAAACTTCCCTGCATATTTCCATGGTCAGAATCCCTACAAACCCCTATCTCTCACCCTACACAAAAGTCAACTCAAAGTGGATCAAGGACTTAGGCACTAGAACAGAGATCTTGTGCCTAATAGAAGAAAAAGTAGGTCCAAATCTCCACCATGTCAGCTTAGGAACTGACTTCCTTAATGAGACTCCTAAAGCATAAGAAGCAAAATCAAGAATCAATAAATTAGTATCCAACTAAAAAGCTCCTTCACCACAAAGGAAATAATTAATAATGTAAAGAGAGAGCCTACAGAATGGGAGAGAATCTTTACCACATCCACCTTGGATACAGCATTAACCTCCAAGATACATAAAGAACTCAAAAAAACAAATAACCCAATCAATAAATGGGCAAAG
This sequence comes from Marmota monax, assembly GCF_021218885.2. Classification (NCBI taxonomy): domain Eukaryota; kingdom Metazoa; phylum Chordata; class Mammalia; order Rodentia; family Sciuridae; genus Marmota; species Marmota monax. Next base: position 3,036,204 of record NW_026695198.1, on the reverse strand, counting down.
GAACTGAACAGATACTTCACAGAAGAAGAAATACAATCGATCAACAAATATATGAAAAAAATGCTCAACATCTCTTCAGTCAGAATGGCAATAATCAACAATACAAGGAATAATAAATGTTGGCAAGGATGCGAGGGAAAAAGTACAACTCATACAATGTTGATGGGGCTGCAAATTGGTGTAACCACTAAGGAAGCAGGATGGAGATTCCTCAGAAAATTGGAATGGAACCCCAATTTGATCCAGTTATCCCACTCCTTGGTTTATATTCAGAGGAATTAAAATCAACATATTACAGTGACCCATCCACATCAATGTTTAAAGCAGCTCAATTCACAATAGCTAAACTATGGAATCAACCAACAGATGAATGGATAAAGAAACTGTGGTACATATACAGAATGGAATATTACTCAGCCTTAAAAAAGAATGAAATTATGACATTTGATGACAAATGGATGGAACTGGAAAATATCATGCTAGGTGAAATAAATCAATCCCAAATAAACAAAGGCTGAATGTTTTCTCTGATATATGGATGCTAATTCACAATAAGGGGGCAGGGGGGTGGCTAGGGAAGAATAGAATTACTTTGGATTAGACAGAAGGGAGTGAAGGGAGGGTTGCGGTATTGGGGGTAGGAATGATAGTAGAATGAATCAGACATTATTATCCTATATGCATTACACGACCTGTGTAACTCTACGTCATACACAACCAGAACAATAAAAAGTGATACTCCGTATGTTGTGTCACAAGCATTCTTCTATCATGCATAACTCGTTAAAACAAAGGAAAAAAAAGAGGTGAGGCACTTAAGAAAAATGTAGATTCTACTGTTATTGAGGGGAATGAGTTACTCATGTCTATTACATATAATTGATTTACAAAGTTCTTTTCAAGTCCTCCATTTCCTTATCTTATTTCTCATTGTTCTATTCACTATTAAAAATACAATACTACCATACATGGCAATACGTACCTACAATCCTAAAGACTCAGGAGTTTGAGGCAGGAGGATCACAAGTTTGATGCCAGCCTCAGCAATTTAGCATGACCCTATCTCAAAATAAAACAAAAGAAAGGACAGGGGAACATAGCTCTGCACTGGCCTGTCATATGAATAGCCCTGGGTTTAAAACCCAGTACCACCACCAAAAAAAAAAAAAGTTCTGATGCTAAAGTCTTCAAAGTTATTGTAGAAATGTCTATTACTCCATTAAATTTTGCTTTATATAATTTATAATATTTATGTGTGTAATCTGTGTATGTACTTTGCATACCTTTTTAAGATATCGACCCATTTAGCAATATTAATGCATTTCCTTATGACTCCTAAATTTTTTACTTAAAATCTACTTTGTCATATATTGGTAGGGCTACCCAGTTCCCTGTTGCTTATGGCTGGCATGGAACATCCTTTTCCATGCTTTCACTCTCAATGTCCTTATATCTAACACGTGTCTCTTGTACAAAGCATATGTGTGGTTGAGTCATTCTTGGATTCAGTGCTAGAGATCAAACCCGGGAGCCTGCACATGCTAGGCAAACGCTCTCCCACTGAGGTATATTCCCAGCCCAAGTTGGCTCATGTTTTTTAATCCACTCTGCTGATCTCGACCTTTTGATTGCAGAGTTTAATCCATTTGAAGTTAAAGTAATTGCTTTTAAGAAAGAACTGCCATTTTTAATTCATTTTCTAGTGTCTTAGACCATTCTTTTTGTCTTCCAATTCCTCCATTACTTCCTTCTTTTATGTTTAATTGTTCACATAAAAGTGAGAAGGGAATCAAAACGTACCACTACAAAAAAATCAATTAAAATATTCTATAAATATTTTCTTTGTTTTGCTAGGGGAATGACATATAACACAATAACATTAAGACAGTTAAATCTGAGTTGATATCAATTTAATTTCAGTCACACACACAAATCCTATTCCTGTCCAACTATTCCTATCCCACTTTACAAAATTATTGATATCACAAATGGCATCTTTATACATTGTGTGACAAATAATATATTTTTTCATGGTGGAATGTGATGGACATCATTATCCAAAGTACATTCATGATGACACGAATTGGGTGCCAGCCTACTTTATATACAGAGATATGAAAAACTGTGGTATGTATGTGTAATAAGAATTGTATTGCAAAAAAAAGTACTTGTATAAAGATATAAATTGGCATGAACATACTTTATATACAAAGATATGAAAAACTGTGCTCTATATGTGTAATAAGAATTGTAATGTATTCCACTGTTGTATATTTAAAAAAATAAAATCAATTTTTTAAAAAATAATAATAATATAAATTTTCATAATTTTATGTATGTCTTTGAAGTCCAGTAGAAAATTAAAATACAGTCATAAACAAAATTACAATACTATTAATTTTTATATTTGCTCATGCACTTAACCTTTACTGAGGACCTTTCTATCTTCATAGAACTAATTACCAATTACATATAATATTTTTTCATTTCAACTAAAGGGAATCCTTAAGCATTTCTTGTAGCATATCCAATAGTAATAAACATCCCTAATAAGATTGGGGATGTCTTAATTTCATCTTTTTTTTTTTGGTCCTGGGGATTGAACTCAGAGGCATTCACCCACTGAACCACATCCCCAGGCCTTTTTACTTTTTAATTTTAAGACAGAGTCTCCTAAGTTGCTTAGGGTCTCACTAAGTTGCTGAGACTGGCCTCAAACTTGTGATCCTCCAGCCTCCTGAGTCATTGGGATTGCAAACATGCACCACTGTGCCCAGCCAATCCTCATTCTTGGAAGGATGGTTTTGCTAAATAAAGAACTCTCATTTGGCAATTTTTTACTTTCAGTACTTTAAAATTATTCCCCTGATTTCTGGCTGCCAATATTTCTGCTAAGAAATAAGCTGGTAACCTTATTAAGGACACCTTGTATGTAATCATTGACTTTCCTCTGACTGCCTTCAAAATTCTTTGTCTTCAGCTTTTGATGGTTTTACTATAATGTATCTACATGTGAGTCTTTCTGTTTGGTCATTATTATAATTTCTGTCTCTTTTTTCATAGTCTCATTTTGTACATATATAGTTTTCCTGGTTTTCTTTGAATTTGTCGTCCACGTTCTCCTTTCGGTCTTTAAGCACACTGAAGACAGTTGTTTTGATGTCTTAACTAGTAAGTCCCATGCTTGAGCTTCCTTGGGAGTGGTTTCTATCAACTTACTTTATTCCTTTGAATTGGCCATAGTTTCCTGTTTCTTTTTATGTGATCTGTGACTCTTTTCTTGAAAATCGAGCTTCTAAGCTTATACGGTGACATTGTTGAAAAGCAGACTGTCTCCTCTCTAAGGAGCTGTTGGAAAGTTGACCATGAAGTCGATGATAGTCCCTTGTTTTGAGACGGGTTCTTGTCCCAAGCAATCACTGAAGCTTTGGTCCTTTCAGCTTATATGTTTGTACCAAGGTTTATGGGAATGTCAAGAGCTATCCCAGACTCTGCAGCTTGACTCTGGGCAGGAAAAGTCCTTCAATGCCTAGGCTTGCCGTGAGCCCAGGGACAAGCCCAAGATGAACGCTTTGCGGCTTCTCCAATCTTTTCTGAGCATGTTCTTACCTGAGTACGTGTGTGACTTTCTGAACCTCCCCGTGTATGTGGCTGCATTCGAATGCCCTAATTTCCAGAGTCTTGCCCCAGATTCTCCCCCAGGCCTTAGATTTTCTATTATAGGTCTCCTTGTGTCCCACAATCTCTTCTTCTCCCTTACAGCTATCATAAGCCCCATGAGTTCTGAGGAAGGCAAAACATTATTGAATAACTTGTGTCAATCCTTCAGGTCCCAGAAAGTTGAGGTCTGACACCCACAGTGACTTGCTATGAAGTCTACTCCGATTCCTTTGGAGGAAACTGGTAAATGGGCCGCTGCTACCAACGGAAACCCAAGACTGCTGCACACCCAGGAATGAGTGAGGCAAAGTTGAGTGAAAACACCCCAAACTTACTGACCATTTTGAAGATTTCTCATTGGGCATTTCACTGGTTGCTGTAAATCTTCATCTTCTGTCCAGCGTTCTGACCCAAGTTAATAATGACCACTTCAGCTTGTTTCTTTCAATGTGTCTATAAGGGAATGAGAGCTTGCAACATTTTAGCTCACCATTCTGCTAACCCTCACCCTCCTCCCCTACTCCTCTTTTTTCTTATTTACTGCTTTCCTTATGGTGCAGTGATCTTTTGAACCTAAGTGCAAAAATCTACGAATTACCTCATCATTGCCGCCTATGGGGTTTTCCTCAGCTCTCAGATGGTCTCACCCAGCACGTTCTCTGCTCCCATCAGCTTCCTGTCTTCCACATTCAATAGGCAAAAATTTTCACCGTTCTCCAGTTCTCTATTTTAAGCTTTGTAAACATCCCATGATGAATTCCAGTGCCATTTCAGTTTTCTCGGTCCTGCCTTCTTCATGTTCTCCACGACATCTATCCTATAACCAAAACCCTAGCTACGCTCACTGTCAATAAATCACAAACTAAGATTCCCAATCCAGGAAACCTCCTCATGGAGCGCAGTCAACAGACATCTCAGTCTTCCAGATGCCAGAAGCATAAAGACTCAAAAGAGGTGGTTACTGGTGGCTCTCAAGTCACGTGGGTCCCTTCGTTCTCCAGTTCCATTACAGGGAAGAATTTGGATCTAGTTTGAAATTTTCAAATGAAATTTTGCTTGAGGAAGTAAAAACCAGAAGATGGTTTACCCAAGAGAACAAAGGCTTTAAAATCCAACAGGCTAATATTCAAATGTTGGTGTTAGTACTTATCAACTTCTAAAACAAAAATCTCTGTTTTTTTTAATCTGAAAAAAAGTAGAAAACACAACTGCCCTGTAGATATACTGAGGAAAATTAAGTAAGATAACACATATAGGGTTCAAACACTGAATATGAAAGTCCCCTTCACTAGACAATAAAGGAACATAACCTAGGCTGTGATCCTTTTCCCCAAGCTATTAATTTTGGTTAATTTTAAGAAATGTTACATGAGTGCCAACTGGTAGTCTTATATACACTAATATATCATATAAATGTGACAGAGCCATACCAGGCAGTTCTAGGGTGAATGCTTAGGATATTTTCGGAAGTCAGATGAGTAAGTCCCCTTGGAGTTCATCAGCATGAAAAGTCAAGAAGTATCCTAGGAAAGACTTCTTTATAAGGGAAGAGAAAAGTTCACAGATGTGGCCGGATCCTGTGAGCACAAGTCAAGGTGTAAGGGATTCTGCAAGCACAGCACACTGGTATATGCTACCTCATTTGTCCTCCACCCAGCTTCCTGGGCTCACACTGAATCCTAGAGAGGAAAGGAATGCAATAAAGAACAGGTAGGAACAAATGCCATTCCACTGATTTCCTCTGGACATTAAGGGCACATGCCAACTCTCTTTTATAACTTGAAATAATACACAGCCCAAAACAAGGAAATTCTTATGAGACCCACAGCTTAGGACCTAGAGTAGGCAAAAGGAACCATGCATATCTCACACAACAAGCAAAAGAAATCATAAAGTGATATAACATCCCAAGGCACACCTGAGATCTGGTGCCCTGCTGACACTGCTTGACCCACTCTCGTGATACCTCACTCCTAGACCCAAGCACCAAGACACTCCTCTATGCAAAAGTTGACTATATCCAAATGCTACAAAAGTCTGTGGGTTATATCACCACCCATAATTGGGACAAACAGTGCTATTGCATGCCAGGAGGAACTGATAAAGAGAATGCTTAGTTTTGAGAAAAAAACATAAAATTTATACAGATGTGAAAAACTAATTTACCTTTTTAATCTGTCCTCAGCACAAATGCAACAGATTTCTTGCATAGAAAAGTATCCGTTCCCAGTAGCAGCGCCACATTGCAATAGTCTGTTTCCTTGCTTTCTTGGTGTGCTAATTCATGGTTCCTTTGGGAGCCACATAGAGCACAGTATTCACCACAGTTGCTGAGAAACCACATGGTGCCTGAGAAATATTTTGTAACATTAAACAATTTTTATTACTCTTAAATCTATGCAGGTCAGTCTAGACATCATACACATAAAACATAATACCAACTCTTACATCAACAACTAGATGAACTTGGAATGGTAGTACTGCAAATTTTTGCATGGTTATAAAAATATAAATATAATAAAAAATTATGTGAGACATAATTAAATTTTTTGGAAAAACCAAATTTAGATTTTGCAGCTTTACTTAATTTTGATTTAAATTAGATATTCATTTTTACACTTGGATATTGGATTTCAACTCTTAATTTTTAAGATTTTAGAAGAAAATTAATTTTTCAAAAACAGGAAAATAATGTTAACTTAAAATTTTGCACTTATGGGGGTGTTTATAATCTTTATACAAATGAAGTTTGCTACCATGGTTCTAAGCTCTGAGGGGTATGTTTATACAGACTCACAAATGAGAGGACTGGAAATTTGTGTGGGATCTCTCTGCAAATGAAGATCAAGGTCAAAAAGGAAAAAAAAACAATTCACTTTATTTTAAAGATAATGATTGTCATACAGGAGGTATGCATCACAAAGTAAGCTTTCATAGAAAACGTTTAAATCCATTATAAGTTAATTTATTAAATAAGTATTTGATATACATGATGATCTTATTAGATTGGTCATTCCCTATCCATCCATCATAATATGACAGAACACAAGAGGCTAAAAATGATTCATCATAATTTATGTTAAAATGTGCAGTTTTTTAATTTTTTAAATAACTGACCAAAAAGTTAACAGACAACTACAAACGTGTCCCCCTGGCTCCTATTTTATAAAAGGATTTCACCTCTCCTGCTTGGCCCTGTCACTCTGTATAGGTACAAAGTTTACAAAAAGAAGGCAATCACAAGTAATATTTTGGCTTTTTTTTACATGCAATGTGCAAGCTTAGTTTGAGCTATTTACAAGCTACTTCTCTATTTTTCTTAAAATACTTCAACATTATTCCAAACATGGTGGCCCATGCCTGTAATCCCAGGGGTTCACGAGGCTGACACAGGAAGATCATGAGTTCAAAGCCAGCCTCAGCAACTTAGCAAGGCTCTAAAAAACTTAGCAAGACCCAGTCTCAAAATAAATATAAAAAATGCTGGGGATGTGGCTCAGTGGTAAAGCAACCTTGGGTCCAATCCACAGCCAAAAAAAAAAAAAAAAAATATATATATATATATATATATATATATATATATATAAATATATGTGTGTATATATATATATGTGTGTGTGTGTATATATATATATATATATATATATATATATATATATATATATATATCATCCTTTTACAAAGATAGAAAAAATGTAATGAAAATGTAAAGTCAGAGGCATTTCCATTAAATAGCAACTTCACTTAATGGAATTTTAATGTATATCTTTATAACTTGTTTTAATTTTCATTTTAATAACTAAATTTCCATTTTAATCATTTGGATTATCAATTAAACACAAACTACGTAAAAAGTGTTATTACATCTATAAAGTTACTGATTTAGCTAAAATGAAGGCAAGAAAAATAAATTTTGTCTGATAAATATATAATATGTAAATTGTGTATATTGTATTTTATATACATCTACATATATTTCAGATATGTGAAATAATAATTAAATCCATCTTTGATACTTTGTCATATAAAATTAGAGTATCATACATATTTTTATTTTGTCATTTATTAATTGTTAGCTTGATTTATAACTTGAAATATTACACAGATGATAGGTAGGTCCTGGTTGTTAGGGGCAGCATGGACCAAAGGGCCCAGACACTCCAAGGCCAGGGGATCAGGGCTCAGACACAGCCCACCACCATGGGAGAAATCACCCCCAAGGGCAGAGTGGAACATGGAATGAAAGACATGGAATCCATACCCAGGTATATTAGAGAAAACTCCTAGAGAAGCCATAAACCTCTGGGAGAATTTGAAGGATGAACTAGAGTTCCTAAATAGTATGAGGAGATACCCACAGAACAATATTCTTGAACTTCCCTCCTCATGGCCTTATTACTACCCCAAGACCATGCTGCCTAAAAACTAGAACTACATAAATAAACAGAAAAGTGGGCCCCCATCTAAAACTTCCAAAAGTAGTATGCTTCACAAACATCTAAACACATTTTAGCTCTAAGGTAATAAGCCACTGAATATGCAGAGAGCCACAAAATGAAACCCACTAGAAAAAAAACAACTTCACTGAGCCACACAAACTATAAGAAAGGAAGCTTAAGCATCAACACAAAAGAACAGAGATTAAACCTCTTGGGTTCCTGACCCACCTACCTGTGTATCTTCTCCATCTATCACCTGAGCCCCTCGAAGGTGGTCAGTCATTCCAAATACAAAGCAAAACCAGAATGTACTCCTGGGAATTATTTATGTCATGTCCCATGGCTACTAAGGATAACAAAACAAGAGTTCATATTATATATAAATATACAATAAATAATATGTATTTATCACATTTATTCTGAACAGAATCCAATGGCACCCAAAGCAAGATATATTGTGGAGAGTGCGTAGGCAAACATCCCCTCCGCACTAGACATCTGTGGGTTTGACGGTTGCTAATAAGTCAAAGGCAAATCCAGAAACGAAGGTGAGCAACAGGCAGCTTACTGTTTTAAATAGCCCACAGCAAAGAAAGGGTAAGCAGGCATTCCACATCAAGAGTCAGAAAGCTCACCAATAATATTTTTTAAAATAGAGAAACCATTAAAAAAGGAACCAGAAAGCTCAGTCCCTCTTTCTAGCACGCGCTCTCTTATTATATTGAACAGTGGTGAGGAAATGCTATCGATGACCTTGACTGACCATGGAATGTTGTATTGAGTTTGAAATAATCTCTATGTTTTTTGTGAACAAGGCCTAACTGAGCCAAAAGTGCACTAAAAATGTCAATAGACAAAATCAATAATATCTCACATGGTGGCTTTCTCAATTATCTGATTCCTACAGAGATAAATGCCATTGAATATCCCATTCTGTGCCCTGCTCATGCTTTTTAATTTTTTTTTTTTTTATTTTGGGGTCTGAGAAACATGAGCAGCTGCAACTAATGAGGTGATTGTAATTCTATAGAAATTAACTTCATCAAATTAATTGAAAGAGAAATTATGAAAACTACCCCATTCACAATAGGCTCAAAAAAATTAAATACTTGGGAATCAATCTAACAAAAGAGGTGAAAGACCTCTACAATGAAAACTACAGAACACTAAAGAAAGAAAGACCTTAGACAAAGACCTTAGAAGATGGAAAGACTCCCATGTTCTTAGATAGGCAGAATCAGTATAATCAAAATGGCCCTACTATCAAAAGCGCTGTTCAGATTCAATGCAATTCCATTAAAATTTCAATGATGTTCTTCATAGAAATAGAAAAAGCACTAGTGAAATTCATTTGAAAAATAAGAGGATCCAGAAGAGCTCAAACAATTCACAGCAAGAAAAGTGAAGCAGGAGGCATCACAATACCAGACCTTAAATTATACTACAGAGCTACAGTATCCAAAACAGCACAGTATTGGCACCAAAACAGACATGAAGATGAACCAAACAGAACTGAAGACACAGAGACAAACCCACAGAAGTATGATTATCTCATACGAGACCAAGACATCATAAACATACACTAGAGAAAAGTAGCCACGTCAACAAGTGGTGCTAGGAAAACTGGAAATCCATATGTGGTAGATTGCAATTGAATTGTTATTTCTCACTCTGCACAAAATTCAATTGAAAGTGGATCAAGAACCTAGGAACCAGGCCAGGCACTGTGCATACTAGAAGAAAAATATAGGCCCAACTCTCCAATATGTCGGCATTGGGGACAGACAGCCTCAACAAGATTCCTAAAGTGCAAGAAGTAAAGTCAAAAATCAAATTGGATGATATCAAGCTAAAAGCTTCTTCACAGCAAAGGAAACAATCAAGAATGTGAAGAGAGAGCCTACAGGATGGGAGAACATCTTTGCCACCTGCATCTCAGAGAATTAATCTCCAAGATATACAAAGAATTCAAAAAACTTAACACCCCAAACCCAAATAACCCAATAAATAAATTGTCAAAGGAACTGAACAGGGACTTCACAGAAGAAGAAATATGATCGATCAACAAACATGAAAAAGTGATCAACATCTGTAGCAATTAAAGAAATGCAAATTAAAACTACACTGAGATTCCATCTCACTCCAGTCAGAAAATGAATGGATCAGATAAATGGCATATATACACAATGGAATATTACTTAGCCATAAAGAAGAATTAAATTATGGCATTTTCTGGTAAATGGATGGAACTAGAGACTATAATGCTAAGTGAAATAAGCCAATCCCCAAAACCAAAGGCCAAATATTCTCCCTGAAATGTGGATGCTAACACACAATGGGCAGGGAGGATGGCAATAGAAGTTCATTGTATTAGACAAAGAGGAATAAGGAGAAGGCAGAGAGGGGAGTGGAAAAGACAGGAGAATAAATCAGACCTGGTTTTCCAGTGTTCATATATGAATACATGTCCAGTGTAACTCCACATCATGTTCAACTACAAGAATGGAATCCTAGTCAGAATAAGTTACACTCCATTTTTGTACAATGTGTTAAAATATAATCTGTTGCCATTTATATATATAAAAAGAACAAATAAAAAATAAAGAAAATAACTTCATAATTTTTAGGTGTCATGTGCTCAAAATGAATTCAGAAAGTTGTTTCTTTATGACACCTCTGACCTCAGAGCAAGGAGTGGTTTTTTAAATATATTTTCATGGCATAATAACTGTACAGATTTGTTGAGTACACTGTGATATTTTAATACACCTAGGAATGAATTTCAAATAATATCCTCAAAGCTTGGCAACCATAGAAACCATTCACAGAGCAATCTCATAAAACAATAGCTCAAGTTTTAAGCTTAAAAGGATGCTAAATTTATATCCAAAACTAGATAACAAGAATAAAGGAAGAGATGGAAGTAGGCAAGAGAGAAGAAAAATGAAGAATTCCGATGCAAAAATCTTGGCTAAAGCGAATTTTTCACAGTAACAAAATTTCCATTAAAATGGCATATATATATAGTAACAGATGACAGAATCTGACAGTTTAGATTTTTTAAAGCCATTTGAAATAATAGGCTTGAAAAGGATGGAGACATAATTTTAAAGCAGATTAAAATTAAATTAAAATGATGACCAGAAGCTGAAAAATTAGAAAGCAGACAAAATTAGTCAGGCCTCAAAATTAATGGACCTCAACCTTGCTGAAGTTTCCCAGTTCATGAATCTGTCACTGTTCAAACATACCCTTCAATGTTTGATGGTGCCTCTGTTTACTTTTTTATCACCGTGACCAAAACAAACAAACAAAAACGTGCAGTGAAGTACTGGAGATGTAGCCTAGTGGTGACGCATTTGCCTAATATGCATGAAACCTTGGGTTATTTGGGTTTGGGGTGTTAACCACCAAAAGAAATGGAGTGGAGTAAAGCAAAGACGTCATCATTTTTTACAAGCACGATCATGGAAACTAGGGCTCAGAAAACTATTTTGTAAAGAGCCATCATAGTAAACAATGTGAGGATCCAGAGTCATTTGGTCTCCACAGTAAATATTCATCTGTGAAAGCAGCCTTAGATAATGCAAAAATAAATCAAAGTGACTCTGCTGCAATACAGCTTTGATTTTTTAACACTGGAATTGTAATTTTACATGACTTTCATGTATCAGAAGATAGTATTTTTCTTTTGATTTTTTAAAACATTTAAAATGTAAAACTCATGAGTGGGCTGTGGGCAATAAAAATGCAGCAAGTGATGACATGATTTTTTGATTATTTTTAGATATACAAGACAGTAGGATATATTTTGACATATTATACACACATGGGGTGCAACCATTCCAATTAAGATCCCATTCTTGTGGTTGTACATGATGTTGAGTTACAATGGTCATGTATTCTTATATGATCATAAGAAATATATGTCTAACTCATTCTACTGTCTTTCCTATTCCTATCCCCCCCTCCATTCCCTTTCATTCCCCTTTATTTAATCCAATAAACTTCTATACTTACCTTCCATACACTCTATTGTTACAGGTTAGCTTCCACATATCAGAAAGAACATTCAGACTTTGGATTTGGGGGATTGGCTTATTTTACTTAGCATGATATTCTCCCAGTTCCTCACATTTATCATCAAATGCCATAATTGTGTTCTTCTTCAAGGCTGAGTAATATTCCATTGTGTATATATACCACATTTTCTTGACTCATTCATCTGTTTAAGGGCACCTAGGCTGGTTCAATACCTTGGCTATTGTGAATTGAGCTGCTATTGATGTACATCAATATACATTGATGTGGATGGGTCGCTATAGTATGGTGATTTTAAGACTTTTGGATATAAGCCAAGAAGTGGAATAACTGGGCCAAATGATGATTCCTTCCAAGTTTTCTGAGGAGTCTCAATACTCCTTTCTAGAGTAATTGCAACAATTTGCAGTCCCACGAGCATTGTATGAGTGAATCTTTTCCCCCTCATCCTTGCCAACATTTATGGTTTCTTGTATTTTTGATAATTATCATTCTGACTGGAGTGAGATGTTCTAACTTACATTTTAACTTACATTTCTATAATTGCTAGAGATGTGGAACACTTTTTCACATATTAGTTGACTGATCATATTTCTTCTTCTGTGAAGTCCCTGTTCAGTTCCTTTGCCAGTTTATTATTGAGTTATTTGGGTTTGGGGTGTTAAGTTTTTTGAGTTCTTTATATATCCTGGAAATTAATGCTCTATCTGAGGTGCAGGTAGCAAAGATTTTCTCCCACTCTGTAGGCTCTCTCTTCACATTCTTGATTGTTTCCTTTGTTGTGAAGAAACTTTTAGTTTGATGTCATCCAATTTTGATTTCTTGATTTTACTTCTTGCACTTTAAGAATCTTGCTGAGGAAGTCTGTTCCCATGCCGACATAATGGAGGGTTGGGTCTACATTTTCTTCTAGTATGCACAGGGTCTATGGTTTAATGCCAAGGTCCTTGGTCCACTATGAATTTTGTACATGGTGAGAGATATCAGTTCAATTTCAATCTACCATATATGGATTTTCAGTTTCCCCAGGACAACTTGTTGAAGAGGCTATCTTTTCTCCAAGGTATGTTTATGGTAACTTTGTCTAGTATGAGATAACTCTGTAGGTTTGCCTCTATTCTGTACCATTGGTAATGATGTTTATTTTGGTACCAATACCATGCCATTTTTGGTGCCAATACCATAGCTCCATAGTATAATTTAATTTCTGGTATTGTGAAACCTCCTGCTTCACTTTTCTCGCTGAGTATTGTTTGGGCTATTCTGGGCCTCTTATTTTTCCAAATGAATTTCATGACTGTTGTTTTTATTTCTATAAAGACCACCATCAGAATTTTAATGGGAATTGCATTAAATCTGTATAACACTTTTGGTAGTATGGTCATTTTGACAATATTAATTCTGCCTACCCAAGGACATGGGAGGTCTTTCCATTTTCAAAGGTCTTCTTCAATTTCTTTCTTTAGTGTTCTGTAGTTTTCATTGTAATGGTCTTTCACTTCTTTTGTTAGATTGATTCCCAAGTTGGTTTTGTTGTTGTTGTTATTGTTTGGTTTTGGTTTTGGTTTTGGTTTTGGTTTGGTTTTTGATGTTCATATCAATGGAATAGTTTTCCTGATTTCTCTTTCAGCTGAACTGTCATTGGTGTATAGGAACACATTTGAGTTACGAGTGTTAATTTTATATCCTGCTACTTTACTGAATTTCTTTATGAGTTCAAGAAGCTTTTTGGTAGATTTTTTTTTTGGATCTTCTAATTATATAATCATGTCATCAGCAAATAGGGTTAGTTTGAGCTCTTTTTTTTTCCTATTCATATTCCTTTAACTTATTTCTTTTGTCTAATTGCTGTGGCTAGGGTTTTGAGGACTATGTTGAATAGAAGATAGATGGCATCCTTGTCTTATTCTAGTTTTTTGAGGGAATGCTTTCAATTTTCCTCATTCAGAATGATGTTGGCCTTGGGTTTAACATATGTAGCTTTTACAATGTTGAAGTATGTTTCTACTATCCCTAGATTTTATAGTGTTTTGAGTATGAATGGTTGCTGAATTTTGTCAAATGCTTTTCTGAATGTATTGAGATAATCCTGTGATTCTTGTCTCTAAGTCTATTTATGTGATGAATTACATTCATTGATATCACCAGGATGGACCACTTGATCATGGTGCACTATCTTTTTAATATGTTTTGTATGTGATTTGCTGGCATTTTATTAAAAATTTTGCATCTATGTCCATCAGGGATATTGATGTGAAGTTTTCTTTCCTTAATGTGTCTTTGTCTGGTTTGGGCATCAGGGTGATACTATCTTGACTGAATGAGTTTGGAAGGGTTCCCTCCTTATTTGTGGAGTATTGGTGTAAGTTCTTCTTTGAAGGTCTGGCAGAACTCAGCTGAGAATCCATCTGGTCTTGGTCTTTTGTTTGTTGTTGGGCTTTTGATGGCATCTTCAATTTCTTTGCTTGAAATTGGTCTGTTTAAATTTTCTATGTCTTCCTGTCTCCATTTGGGTAAGTCATGTGCCTCTAAAAATTTTCAAAGTCATCATGATTCTCTATTTTATTGGAGTATAGATTTTCAAAATATTTTCTGGTTATCATCCATATTTCAGTAGTGTCCATAGTGCTATTGCTTTTTTCATCATGAATTTAGTGCTGTGAACTCTCTCTTTTTTTATTAACTTAGCTAAAAGTTTATTCATTTTATTTTTTCAAAGAACCAACTTTTTCTTTTTTCTATTTTTGAGTTTTTGTTTGTTTGTTTGTTTCATTGACTTTGGCTCTGATTTTAATTATTTCCAGTCTCCTTCAGCTTTTAGTGTTGATTTGTTCTTTTTCTAGGGCTTTGAGATGTAATGTTAGGTATTTATTTGGTGACTTTCTATTCTCTAACAGAATGCACTCAGTGCAAAGAACTTTCCTCTTAGAACTGCCTTCATAGTGTCCTAGAGAGTTTAATAAGTTGTGCTGTGATTCTCATTTACCTCTAAGTATTTTTTTTATTTTATCCCTGATTTCTCCTACTACATTGGTCATTCAATTGTGTATTATTTAGTCTCCACATGTTAGAGTAGCTTTTATTTTTTATTGTATTATGGATTTTTATTTTCATTCCATTATGATCTGATAGAATGCAAAATATCATCTCTCTCTATATATAAATATATTTTGGTATTCTCTAGGAGTTGATTTGTGGCCTAAGATATGATCTATTTTGGAGAAGAATCCATGTGCTGCTGAAAAGAAAGTGTATTCAGTCATTAATAGATGAAATATATATATATATATATATATATATATATATATATATATATATGCCTATGTGTGTGTGTGTATGTGTGTATACACACATATATATGTTAAGTCTAAGTTATTAATTGTATTTATTAGTTCTACAGCTTCTTCATTTCATTTTTGTTTGGAAGATCTATCTAGGAATGAGTGAGAAGTATTAAAGTCACCTGATATTGTGGTGTTGTAATCTATTTAATTCTTGAAATTGAGAAGGGTTTGTTTGATGTGCATAGGTGCTCCACAGTTTGGAGAATAAATATTTATGATTGCTATGTCTTGTTGATGTATAATTCCCTTAAGCAGTATGAAATGACTTTCTGATTAACTTTGGCTGGAAGTCCACTTTATCTGATATGAGGATAAACCCCTCCTTGTTTATGAGACCCATGTGAATGATATGTTTCTTCCCATCCTGTTACCTTCAGTCTGTGGATGTCTTTGCTTGTGAGGTGAGTCTCTTGGAGACAGCATGTTGATGGGTATTGTTTTTTAATCCAATATGCCAGTCTATATCTGTTGATTGGTGAGTTCAGGCCATTTACATTCAATGTTATTATTGAGAAACAGTTTTTATTCCCTGTCAATTGATTTATTTCTGGTTTTTAATTTAAATTAGTTTCTCCTTTGGTTGACTATTCTTCTAGTGTAGTTCTTCCCCTTTGCTGGTTTTCACTTTTATTTTTCATTTCTTCTTCATGAAATATTTTATTCAGTACATTCTGTAGTGCAAGCTTTCTAGTTGTGAATTGTTTTAATTTTTGTTTATCATGGAAGGTTTTTATTTCATCATCAAATCTGAAGCTTAATTTTGCTGGGTATAGTATTCTTGGCTGGCATCCATTTTCTTTCAGAGCATGGTATATATTATTCCAAGACCTCCTAACTTTGAGGATCTGGCTTGAGAAATCAGCTGAGATCTGGATTGATTTCCCACTAAATGTTACCTCTCACTCTTCTCTGACAGGCTTTAAATTTCTATCCTTATTCTATATGTTAGGCATTTTCATAATAATGTGCCTTGGTGTGGGTCTGTTGTAATTTCATATATTTTGTGTCCTATAATCCTCTTGTATATGTTTTTTCATTTTGTTCTTAAGGTCTGGGAAATTTCCTGATATAATTTCATTGAAAAGGCTGTGCAATCCATTGTTTGTATCTCTGAGCCTTCATCTATCCTGATAAATCTTCAGTTTGGTGTTTTCATGTCATCCCATATTTCTTGGAATTTCTCTTCATGATCTCTTAACATCGTTTCTCCATGGTCAACTTTATTTTCTAGATTATATATTTCATCTTTGTTTCCTGAAACTCTGTCTTCCAAGTGCTGTAGTCTGTTGATGATGCTTTCCATTGATTTTTAAATTGGTTTATTGATTCCTTCATTTTGAGGATTTCCAACTTATTCTTCTTCAGGATCTCTACTCCCCATCGAAATGATCTTTCACTTCTTGAATTTTCTCTCTGATTTTATTTCTTACAGTGACAACCATATTTAGCCGGTGGACGAGAAGAGCTAAGGTATCCACAAGGTAGGATAAAAATCTAAATATCCACTGCATGGGAAAGAGGAAGAAAGTGGGAATTCTGCTGAAGCAGTATGCAGCCATGCCCCATACCAGGAAGTGCTGGCCTGAGTTGAATTAGGGAATTGTCTCTGACTAGTGTCAATACAGTAGTCCCTCATTCTCCACAGGATATTTGTTCCAAGACTCACAGATACCAAAATCTGAGAATTAATAAGTTCCTTATCTAAAATGACATAGTATTTGCATATAACCCATCCACATCTCCTGGAGACTTTAAATCATTTCTAAATTATGTATAATACCTAATACAATGTAAATTCTAGGTTAAAAAGTTATCATACTGCCTTGTTTATGGAATAATGTTAGAATAATGACAAGGATAAATGTTTTACACCTGTACATGTTCAGTACAAACAAAAATTTTTTTAAATATCTGAATTCAGTCAAATTCAAGGATGCAGAATGTGTGAAATGAGAAGACTGATTATTCTTCCAGCTTCTTCATTCCATTTTTGTTCAGAAGATCTATCTAGGAAAGACTGAGAAGTATTAAAGTCACTTGATACTGTGGTGCTACAGGTGGGTAATAAGAAGGGCCTTCAGTTTTAAATGGCAAAGACCCCAGAAGCTCAAGACACAGGGGCTGGAGACCCAAGCAAACCTGGACTGAAGGACTGACAAGGTGATAATGACACAGTCCAAGAGGCTGGCAACATAGAGGATTCAAAACCCACCGGAGTAATCAAGGAAACAATTCAGTTATAAGGCATTCTCAGGCCATATGTCACTTAGTGCCCCTCCTACTGACATGAATGGACTTAAGCAAGACAAACACTCTCCCTGCCTTCTAGTAGGCATAATGCTCCTTATGACCTCCCAGAGTTTCTCAGATTGGATCAAAATTTGAATAAGACTCTTTATGCAACTGAGTACAGCAACAGTAGGCATGGACTGGCAGGTGTGGATTTGATTGTGGATTCCAGTAAGCAAGAACAATTAAGAGAATATCTTACAAGACAGATGATTCAAAGATATCTGGCATCATACTAGCTTTCTGGATCCTTAGAGAATCCAGATTTGGGGAACTCCAAAGTGATGAGATGAATAATGCAAGTGTCCAGCTGCAGGTGCAAGTCAGACAAGTCACTGGGTTCTAATCATATCCAGGAGGGGATCCATTATGAAAGAAGAAGGGATGGGAAGCCCATTTACCTCGGAAGTCCCCCTAAATACGCTGGGAGAGCAATATGGGAGGGTCCTAGAAAGTTTAAGTATATGAATTGGTCTTCAGATCTCTGAAACACAGGGTTGAAACAGGTGTTATGGAACTTAAAAGCAAATTCATGTTCCAGCATGACTTGGAGTCCTGTCTACAGTTAGAAAATAGGAAGTGATACCTTCAAGTAACTGAAAGTATAATGCGCATCTCGCCAAGCATGCTGACAATTGATTCATCGGTGTAACTTCCAGCACTTGAGAGAGTAAAATGTTGAGTTACATAACCATCCTTCTAGGAGTTGTGCCTTGCTATATAATCCCAGGATAGAGTCTTTACAGAAGAAACAGTTGTAAGGATTCATTAAGAGGAAAATAATCTAAGTCAAAAGAGATGGATAATTGGCACTGGGAAGTAGCAAAATGACATCTCGTGGACCAAAAGTAATTTTTACAGCAAAAAAAAAAATCCTATTTATGGAAAAGGGAAAAAGTATAAGGTCAGAATGAAGTAGAAACAGAAAAATAGAGATATGTTAGAGGCATAATATCACAAAGAAAATGTCTCTTTATGTATGAATAGAAATGTTACCAAATGATGGCAGAAAGGCCAACAGGAATAACATCCAAAAGAGAGGTACAAACTCAGAAAACCAAACCATCTCTAGAGAGAGCAAACTGCTGTGTTGAAATCTCATTCACAATGGCTCCAAAAAGTAAAATATCTAGGAATAAATCTAACCAAGGAGGTGAAAGTCCTCTACAATTAAAAAAAAAAAAACAGAGAACACTGAAGAAAGAAATTGAAAAAGACCTCAGAAAATGTAAAGACCTCTCCTGTTCATGTATAGGCAGAACCCATAATTAAAATGGCCATATTTGAAAGCTTTAATACAATCCCCATCAAAACACCAACGACATTACTCACAGATATAGGGGGAAAAATCCTAAAATTCATTTAGAAGAACAAAAGACCCAAAAGAGCCAAAGAAATTCTAAGCCACAAAGCAATGCTGGAGGCATCACAAGATTGAACTTCATATTATACTGGAGAGCTATAGTAACAAAACTTGCAGGATACTGGTATAAAAAGAGACACACAGACCAATGGAACAGAAGACACAGAGACAAGCCACAAAGAAACAGTCATCCGATCCTTAACAAAGGTGCCAAAAATATATATTAGTGAAAAGACAACCTTTTTAATAAATGGTTCTGGAAAAACTGGATATCAATATGTAGAAAAGTGATACTAAATCCCTTTCTCTCAACCTGCACACAAATCAATCCAAAATAGGTCAAATACCTAAGAATCAGACCAGAAATATCTAGGAATAAATCGAACCAAGGAGGCGAAAATCCTCTACTATGAAAATCAAATGATTTCCTAGATACCCTCCTAGAAGAAAGTATAGGGTCAACACTCCAACATATAATATAAGCACAGGCAACAACTTTCTCAGTAGTACCCATAAAGCTCAGAAAATAATACCAAGAATTAATATGGAGTGTCAGCAAATCAAAAAGCTTCTGCACAGCAAAGAAAACATTTTTAATGTAAAGAAATAACCTACAGAATAGGGAAAAAAATCTAAGCTATCCACTCTTCTGACAGAGGAATAATATCCAGAAATAAAGAACTCAAAAAAAAAAATAAACCAATACCAAAAAAACCAATAACCCAATTAAGAAATGGGCAAATGAACTAAACAGATACTTCCTGAAAGAAGAAATACAAAAGATCAAAAAATATATGAAAAATGTTCAACATCTTTAGCAATTAGAAAAATGCAAACCAAAACTACACTGAGGTTTCATCTCACTCCAGTTAGAATGGCAGACATCAAAAATATAAATAATATCCAAACACTGGGGCACATGCCTATAATCCAGTGGCTTATGAGGCTGAGAAACAAGGATCACAATTCAAAGCCAGCCTCAGCAACTTAGCAAGGCACTAAGCAACTCAGCAAGATCCTGCCTCTAAATAAAATATTAAAAGGGGCTAGGGATGTGGTTCAGTGGTTAAGTGCCCCTGGGTTCTATCCCTTGAATTCAAAGTTTAAAAAAAAAATACTAGCAATAAAAAATGCTGAAGATGTTGGGGGGAAAGGAATACTTTTACACTGTTGGTGGAACTGTAAATTCCAAAAGAGTACAAGAAGTTGTAAATTTCCACTATGGAAATCAGTATGGAGGTTCCTAAAGAAGACTAGGAATGAAATCACCATATGACCACACTATGCCTCTGCTCAGTATTATCCTAAAAATTTAAACTCAGCATGTTCATAGCATCACAATTCACAATAGCCAAATTAATAGAATCAACCTAGGTGAATGTCAATGGATGAATGGTAAAGAAAATATAGTGTGAGATAGATAGATAGACAGATACACACACACACACACACACACACACACACACACACACACTGGGGTTTTTATTCAGCCATAAAGAAGGTCATTTTCAGGAAATGAGTAGAACTTGAGAGCAGTATGTTAATCAAACTCCAAAAGTTAAGGGTCATATGTTTTCTCTTACATGGGGAAAGTAGGAAGAAAAGAGGTCAAAAAGGCAGAGTGGTCCATAAAAAGTGGAGAGAGACTGGTAGAGTAAAGGTAGGAAATCAGGAGGAGGAAGGGAGGGAGGAAAGGGGAAATGCTGGGGATAGTATTGATCACATTATATTGTTATATCATGTACATACATGTATGAATATGCTACAACGGATCCCACCATTACGTATAATGGACCAATAAAAATATAAAAACTGTTTTGTTGAATAAGAAATAATAACCCAAGGGAAATCCCTGAATTGGCATGAACTCTGCCTTTGATTTCCAGTAGTTAATTTCCATACATGGCACGTCAATGATGAGTGACACTCAGACCTGAGCTGGAGGTGACAGACAGCACTGACTGCCACAACATCCTTGCCAGTGCCAAGAGCCCCTCCTCTCCTGTGCATGATCACTAGGACTCCAGTCCCTTCCTTTGTGCTCTACACCAGGCGTGGGCCCACCTCATGCTGAACCCTAAATACACAGATGCCGGCATCTCTTCCTAAGAATGTAATGACCAGATTCGATCCCCAGAATACTTACTAACAGGTTTAGATGTGCAAGGTTCAAAAAGAAAGTTTACTTGTCTTTGTGTGACATCATATTTTTTGGAGAAGCCAAATTAGAAAATTACTGACCTAAATTAACACAAAAATATAAAATCTATTTGTAAAATTAAAAGAACTGTTTTAAAAGGCACTCAGGCTCTTCTGGTTCTCCTGGGTCACTGGGAGATGAGAAACCTCTACTTTGAAAATTGAGGCTCAGCAAAGATTTTCTATACTAAGCTCAATTAAAAAAAAATCAAGTGGGCAAAAGGAAATTTCTGAAAATCTTCTAAACAAACTTGACAAACTTTAGTATCAATTGAAAAATCTGCCCACACAACAGATCATAAATAAATCGTGGTCACTTTTGATCCTCAAACACTTGATGATCAGAGAATAAAGAATCATTAATAAATGAAGCATCTTACTTTGTTGGGAATTTAATAAGTAAGTGAGAACATCAGGGTGATTTCTTTCAGAAAGTCTCATCAAATCGGATCTAAATATGCTGAGATCCAATGCTATCATTGGTCACTGTGATCATTTTCTCTACGTGGGAAGAAAGTGTCCCAGAGTGTTGGAGGCTTCCATAACACTGAGAGCTACAGACAGCATGCTGTGCACCAGCTCTGGACATGTGAACATGAATAGGAATACACTCTGAGCCCAAGTGGACATTGAGGGAGGGTGCCATGGCCACACACCCAAGCTGTAGAAGTCTGTCCCAAGGGCTTTTTGTTTTCAAGTAAAAATGCCTCTAAAAGTAATTTTACTGTATGATTGATTCAGAGAAGCAGCTGCAAGACAGGGCCTCCTCAAAATCAGTGGTCTTCTGTTCCCACTCCAGTCTCATTTTTCAGGATGTTTAATATGACCTTTGGGTAAACTGCATCAGCTTCCTCAATAATTTTAAAAAGGAAAATAAGACAGTTTGATAATAGTCCTACTTCATAGGTAAACAGGGACAAATGGAATAATGTGTGTTAAGTACTTATTAAAATATCTAGCACAGAATAAACACTCATTATATTTTATTATTATTCAAATTGTGGCAGGGCTGTCTATGTGAGTTATTCCAAGGTAACATGAAGCTAATTTTATTAATGGGTGACAAAGAATTGATAGATGACTCCCAGCAGGAACTATGGGCTCTCTGGGATATTATAAAGTTGGACACTTGAGAACAGAATTATCCTGATTTCCAAAACCGGTTTCTTAAAACACAAGGTTCCATGATACAAGAAGAGTCAAACCTAAATGTAGCAGAGAGCTGCATCCATCATCCCATAACTGCCCAGTTCCCACCTGAACCTTCTTCTAAAGGTCTAGAGCACACAATCTCTGATGAAGGTGCACCACATGAAGGCCTAGTCCTACCAACCACTAGGCGCATTCTTAACACGTGTGGCAGAATTGTACAGCTGCTGCTGACTCAGCGAGAGAGGAGAGTGCAAAGAGACCACCAGACTTCCAATGGAAACCGACACCACATGATTGTGCCCAGAATCCACAGCATATTCCACTGCCCCCTTTGCAATGAGAGCCTTCCACTCCCTCTAACCCAACAGGTTCCAGCTGTGCCCAAATGCATTTCTGGAATGAGTCATTGTCACTAGAACATCTGCGGACTCTTAGACATGGCTTTCCACTAGGGGACTTGCTGATTATCGCCTGTCTGACCATGCTCAGATCAGCACAGAAAAAAAAAAGGGGGGGGGGCAGCTGTAGAGAAGAGTTTGCAGTTCAGAGAGGTGATCTGTGACTGTCCTTCAAGGATTAGAGGAGTTAAGTAGCAGAGCAGGGTAGGACTCTGCTGTGAGGTCCTTTCCTGCACCCACACAGGTGGCATAGAGCAGAGGGAGAGTCCACCTCCCAATCCAGGCTATCTGGGTTCCAGTCACGGTTCCCTGTGCCTCAACACCCTCAAAGGTAAAATAGGGGTAATAACTGTACCAACCTCCGAGTTGATTAAATAAGCCTATAAATGCAAAGCTTTCAAGAAGAGATCCACAGAGGCCTCCGTCATATGGGAAAGAATACAATTGCACCTCTAGTGACAGCAAGGCTAGAGAACTGACCTAAGAGGCTGGGGAGCCCTTGGGTGCTACCCATGCAGATCATGTGGGCAGTTCGCCATGTTGCCCTTTCAGGCAGCCAGACCTGGAGATATTGAAACCCTTGAGAGCATTTCTTTAGAATGAGTTCCCCTACCCAGAGGAGACCCCATTATTCTCTGGAAGCCCTGTGTTTGTCAGGGTGCTAATCACTCCCTGCAACCATGCAATTTGCTTTCTCGCTCACCTACTAGAAGGTGAGCTCCACGGAGACAGGAACCTTGTGTGTCTGGCTGGTTCCAATGCCTAGAATGGTTTCTGGTGCGTGGTATATATTCAGTAAACACGTTGGAAGGGGGCAAAGGAAATGGAGGGAAGAGAATGAAAACGAGGAAGGAAAAGAAGAGGGTAAAAATGGAAGATAGGAGGGTGGGAATGAAGCTGAAACTCAGACAATCCCGTGACATCTCTTACACTGGACACCTCACCTGAATCCCACTGAGTATCACCCCCTTACAGCAGTGCCCTCTGTGTAGACATTGCTTGGCAGGCATCCAGTCAGAGCCCCAGCACCATTTTTCTTAATGACTAAATTTCTAATAAAAAATGGAATTGGCACCAAACCCATAACTTAAACATTACAAAGATTGTCGAGTATTTTGCTTGAATTTTTCCTACTCTGTTTTCTTAAGGAAATATGCATTTTGGCCATTGGCTTTGGTCTAACTTTTATGACTTTTATACATCATATTTTTAATCGCTGCACTGCTAAGTATAAATTATTGTCTTTGGAGGGTAACACAGGGTTGAGATAACTTCTTAAAGCTATGGTTATGAAAAACTCATATGATATACCACCAGAAAGGAATTACTACTTTACCTGGAATTTCCTTACGCTCTCAGTCCTCAGTCTGAACTCTATTAAAGTTGCCTATTTATACGCCATTTACAGTAAGTCCTCCAGATTTGATCACCCAGTATCCTAAATTCTGAACACCCACTGCATACCATGTCAGCCCGTGAGAATTTCAATAGCTTTCTGTCCTTTGGTGCCGCCTTAATTAAAAAGAAAAGAAAAACAACCCAGCTTTGAAGCAACCATAAAATTCAAGATCTTTATGAAACATATTAAAGAAAGAGTATTCACTAAGAGAAGCTTTTTCCTTAAGTGTTTTGAAGAAATAAAAGCAGAGAGAAACCTTGGAATCAGAGGCAGACATTTTTAAATCAAGACATCTCCCATGGAGAGGAGGGGAGGAGTAGGAGGGATAGGAAGGGCAGCAGAATAGAATAGACAATATGATTGATGTGTGTACATTCCATGTATGTATTATATGTCAAAATACATTCTGCTGTCATGTATGACTAAAAAAAAAAATAAATCGTATGGTTAAAAAAAAAAAAAAGACATCTCCCATGCAAATAAGTCCTGCTCACCTACAGAATGTGTGGACCCATGTATTTGCACTCTACCCCCCAAGCACAGAGACTTCTGTTTGTTCAAAATCCCAACACAGGAGTAATTACAGGATTCTATAATGTTGGATCAGTGGAATGACCTGAAAATTAGCCAACTCTACTCATTTATCTTGGGGGACAGAAAACTGGGGGTGATGTGGCTGGAAGAGGTCCCTGTGATAGGGCTGGTGAAAGGCGGCCAGCCTCAGAGCACTCACCATCCAAACATATCTGTGTGGCTGGTCTCCCAGGACAGGACTCCACCCACAGCCACATTCTTCTGTGTGGGAAGCCATTCTCACACGTGATTGGGCACCTCCCTGACCGGGTGTGAGGCAATCTGGCCAAGCTGTGTCAGAACTTATCCCCACCCTTTTTAGGTGTGAGAGCCCATCCGTGTGGGGGGGGTGACTGACCATTGACCCTGAGACCAATCACTGACCCTGACCTTGGAATGCTGTCCCCCTCGACCTTCATTGGATGGAATTTTCCCCTGAATTTCTTGTTCCCCAATAAAAGGCCACTCTCTGGCGTGCTCCTCCCTGTCTCCTGCTAGTCTCTTGTGTAAACCTCGCTACCCCACCAGGTGGCTCAAGGCAGGAGCTGGGAAGGGCCATCTCTGAACTGGTCAAGAAAAAGGTAAATTGAGTTACGTGTCTTTATTTTGATCTCACCAGTTAACGTCTATGCTTAGGACCTCTAGTATGAAGCTAGCGTGCTGGTCGCGCGGCAGACTTCTGCCCAGGGTCCTGCTCTGCAGCCAGCTCTGCACTCCCCCTTCCACCCAGTTGTCTCTCAGAGCCATGTCAGCTCCTTCCTTCTGTGACTTCTGCACAAGATCAGTTCAGTTTCTTCTGATAAGTAAGAAAAATCACTTTGAGATGGAGGATGCAGACTTAGGAATCAAAATGAGCTTGATACACTGACTTAAACTGTGTGCACCTTTCAAGGGTCACTGCTTTCTGCACAATAGGCAGTGTGTCAAATCCCAGTCAGAGAGATCAAAAGCTCCAGGGCTAGGGACACCTTCCTCAAGGGTGCAGCTGTCTCCCATCCCGCTCCATCAGCTGATCCTGGTTCATATCCTCAAAGGACTAGCCAAAGCTCTTAACCACAAGACACTTGTTTTGTGAAGATGTACCTAGTCTGACAGGAAACTAAGCCACATCTCTGAGAAGTGCAACTTCCCAGAAAATCTTTAACATTCTGTTGTTAACCTTAAAACAGGTTATTACTAGCAGATTGTAGCCTCCAGCTATCTCCAAGGAATCAATATCTCTCTCTCTCTCTCTCTCTCTCTCTCTCTCTCTCTCTCTCACACACACACACACACACACACACACACACACACACACCATACATGCACAAATCTCAAACATACACAGATACACAACTACTTCTGCATTCCTATGCAAACAATGGGAACCCCAGGCCAAAGTCACAATACGGAACTTTTCTGACCAACCTCCACTGCATTGTTGGAAGGCCAACACTTTTCCAGATCCCCAAGCAATTTTAAGAGCCTCCAGGGGTATTGCCTGTGGATTCCAACAAGCCAGTCAATTTGACTAATGAGCAGTGACTAAATTATCTAGAATTTCAGCTTTTCTCATTGTGTTTCAATCCTCTGCTGCTGATGTTGGAAGTGGCCAAGTGTTCAGTATTGATGCACTTGACGTTCACTCCCCACCACAGCCTCTTTCCTTGCGTCTGTCTCCCCTTTCCCCAGCACAGCTTCTGCACAGTCCCTATTCTTCCTGCTCTGCTCGTTTACGCATGCAATATCCTCCGGGTCGACTCTACCCATTCTTCAAACTTCATCTCAAATCAAAAAAAAATCCATAAAGCCAATCTTTCCTGATTGCCTTACCAGGCTGTATTTCTTCGTCCTATAAATCCCCTAAATGTTTTATATCTTCTCTTTGACATAACCGGACTCAGCACTGCATGGCAATATTTATGAATTTGTCTCTAGAGGTTGTTAACTCTTTGAGGTCAAAGAATATATATTACTCACTTTGAATCCCAAGAAGCCTCTAGCTCAAGTTTTTTTATAGACAGATAACAACCATTAAATGTCATCAAGTGATTAACTGTAAATCATTCATTGCTCTTCATCTCTATAAAGTTTAAAAATCTGCAGACTTTTCCAGGGCCACTCTATAATATCTGGGGATTCCAACAAACCAATTAGACGAATGAGCAGTGATTTAATTATCTAGAATTACTTAACTATAGTAATATTCCTTCAGACATAAACACATACCCATGGCGTACCCTCTTTAAGCAATACTCCGGGAATTAGAGAATAACGGTAACAAAGACCAAAGGATGAGCAGCAGTTACCTTTATAAAGCATGGCTATGATCTGAATTTGTCTCAAATTTAATAGCCAGTAGGATAGCATTAAGAGATGGGGCCTTACTAGAACAGAGTAATGCACCTAATAGAAGAAAAAGTAGGCCCAAATCTTCACCATGTTGGCTTAGAACCTGACTTCCTTAACAAGACTCCTAAAGCGCAAGAAGTAAAATCAAGAATCAATAAATGGGATGGAATAAAACTAAAAAACTTCTTCTCAGCAAAGGAAACAATAATGTGAAGAGAGAGCCTACAGAATGGGAGAAAATCTTTGCCACTTGCACCTCAAATACAGCATTAATCTCCAGGATATATAAAAAACTCAAAAGCTTAACACCAGCAAAACAAATAACCCAATCAATAAATGGGCTAAGGAATTGAACAGACACAATCAATCAACAAATATATGAAAAAAATGTTCAGCATCTTTAGCAATTAGAGACATGCAAATCAAAACTACACTAAGATTTCATCTCACTCCTGTCAGAATGGCAATCATCAAGAATATAAACAATAAATGTTGGCTAGGATGTGGGGAAAAGGTATACTCATACATTGCTGGTGGGACTGCAAATTGGTGCAACCACTATGGAAAGCAGTATGAAGATTCCTCAGAAACTTTTGGAATGGACCCACCGTTTGGCCATTCTTTGGTTTATACCCAAAGGACTTAAAATCAGCATACTTCTGATGTGGCACAGCCATTGATGTGTCACAGCCACATCAATGTTTGGAAGCTCAATTCACAATAGCTAAACTATGGAACCAACCTCGTTGCCCTTCAACAGATGAACAGATTTTTTTAAATGTGGTGTATATATACACAATGGAATATTAATCGGCCTTAAAGAAGAATGAAATTATGGCATTTGCAAGTAAATGGATGGAACTGGAAAATACTGTGCTAAGCAAAATAAGCTGATCCCAAAAACCAAAGGCCAAAAGTTTTCTCTGATATGCAGATGCTAATTCACAATAAGGGGGTGGAGGCTACAGAAGAATAGAGGTGCTTTGGATTAGGCAGAGGGTAGTGAAGGGAAGGGAGGGGATATGGGAGTAGGAAAGATAGTAGAATGAATCAGACATTATTACCCTATGTGCATACATGATCACACAACCTGTGTTATTCTACATCATGTACAACAATGAGAAGTTGTACTCCATTTATGTATGATGTGTCAAAATGCATTCTACTGTCATATATAACTAATTAGAATGAAGATAAAAGAGATGGATCCTTTAGGAAGTGATTAAGTCATGAAGAAAGACCCCTTACCAAATGGGATCCATGCCCTTAAGACAGGGCTTGGTTGCATGTGAAATCTGGTTTATGCCTATGGAAATGAGTATATGTATAATATATCTATGAGTTTTTATGGGAATTTATGAACTTATATTCCCAAATGCATAGGTACATTCATGTAAAGTGTTATGGTTTATATGTACAGAGGTTTCTCTGAAGGATATAGGTAGGGATAGGACTAATAAGAAAAATAGTTAGTGTTAGTTCAGGGATTGAGCATTTTTATCCATATATAGGAATACAAATATGAATATATATGTAAAAATATACATGAAAATATTTAAATGAATATAAATTTATTAAAGAAAAAGAATATCAACCAAAGCAAGTTTGCATTTGCTAAGAAACCAGATTTTTCTGAAGGAAAATTCCCAAGAGAACCTACATTCAAAAAAGTGCAAAGGAGACATCAGGAGCCAAAACATGGAAGGACAGATTAATTCTGGTATTATGTGGCAATGCTGCAGAGCATGTGATAAAGCCAGGCTTAGGACAAAGGGAAGAGCCCATGTAATCTCAAAAACAAAAATTAAAAAATTATATTATGAAAGACACCACATTCACATACTTTTTATTTCAGCATATTTTTAAACTGTTCTATATTATTATTATTATTATCTTACTTTACTTAATTTGTAAATTAAACTTTATCATAGTTATGTATGCCTAAGAAAAAATATAGTCTATTAGAGTTTGGTACTATTCACTATCTCAGACATTCACTGGGGGTCTTGGAACATATCCCTCACTGATAAAGAAAGACGACTTGTACTAACACATGCCACAACATGAATGACCCTCAAAAACATTAGGCTCCATGAAAGAAGCTAGTCACAGAGCACATAATATATGATCCTATTTATATGAGATGTTCCAAAATAGGGAAATATATCAAAAAAAGAAAGTATACCTACTAATCATTTAAGTTGCAGTGGAGAACCTCCTCTACTGTGTAATCTTTTCCTGACAGAAGCAGGAAGCCCAACCATGTCTTATGGCATCATACTGGAATTCTGGACTAGAATGTTAAGTTCTATGAAGGCAAAATTGAAAACTCTCTTTTTTGTTCTCTACTTGTATCCACCACACCTAGAACAGCACCTGTCATATACTAGGAGTCAACCGATACGTGTTGCATGATTGAAGTTCTAAATATTTTTACATGCTTTCCCCTTCCCCCCATAAATAGGCAATGGTTGTCACGGGAGGAAAGGGTTTTACCCCATTCATACTCAGGTCTCTGGCACCCACAGTAATCTCATGCACAGCACACAGTGCATATCCAATACATACTGAATGAAGGAATGAATGAAAAGAAGTAGAAGGACTACAACTGGTTTGGACCCACTATGCTTGAAGAGCATAATACTTCTCAGAACCACATACCCAACACTTGCTCCTTGCAGACATGTTCTTACACAGGCAAGCTTCCTTCAGCTTTGTAAGACCTTGCCTCTTACCACTATGGAAAGCAGTATGGAGATTCCTCAGAAAATTTGGAATGGACCCACCATTTGACCGTTCCTTGGTTTATACCCAAAGGACTTAAACTCAGCATACTGTTGATGTGACATAGCCAGTGATGTGTGACACAGCCCCATCAATGTTTAGAAGCTCAATTCACAATAACGAAACTATGGAACCAACTTACTTGCCCTTCAACAGATGAACAGATTTTTTTAAATGTGGTGTATATATACACAATGGAATATTCATCGGTCTTAAAGAAGAATGAAATTATGGCGTTTGCAGGTAAATGGATGGAACTGGAGAATATCGTGCTAAGCAAAATAAGCCAAACCCAAAAAAACAAAGTCCAAAAGTTTTCTCTGATATGCAGATGTTAATTCACAACAAGGGGGTGGGGGCTACAGAAGAAGAGAGGTGCTTTGAATTAGGCAGAGGGTAGTAAAGGGAGTATACATTCACTCAATGTACTGCTTCTGTCAGGCACCAGTACTATACATCACTCCTGGGCCATAACATTAAGTGAAAGCTCCCTCTTCACCCTTGAACAATTCTTCCACCCATTTGTGGTCATTCTCAGACATGTTTCCCTTTCTCAATGTTACCCACCATCTCAACAGAACTGTTGTATTACAAGTGAATTTGCATTAGAATATATAGTCACGTCCAATCACACATGTTAAATATTCATGTGCTCCACACATGGAAAATAAAGCAAGACATATGGGTGAGGCACTGTGTTCCAGGGACCACACTGGATGCAATCACTGCACTCAGGGTGCTCATAAGAGTTAACTAGCGTACATCCTCAATCAGGGAGCAGCAAACTTATAAGTCTTTATTTCATGAAGAGTGCTTGTTATGGCTTAGGTATGAGGTGTTCCCCAAGAGCTCATGTGTGAGGCATTGCAAGAAAATGTAGAGGAAGTGACTGGGTTATGAGAGTATGAGAGCCTCAACCTAATCAGTGCATTAATCTACTTGACTGAATGAACTGGGTGTTAACTGTGGACAGGCTGGGTGTGGTTGGAGGAGGCGGGTAACTGGGGCATGCCTTTGGGGTTTATATTTTGCCCCTGCTAGGTGAGAGCTCTCTGCTTCCTGGTTGTCATATCCTGAGGTGCTTTCCTCCATCACACCCTTCTGCCTTGATGTTCTACCTCACTGCAGGCCCAGAACAACAAATGTGATCATCTGTGAACTGAGACCTCTGAAACTGTGAACACCAAATAAACTTTTCCTCCTCTAAAATGGTTTGTATCAGGTTTTTGGTCACAGTGGTTAAAAAGCTGACTAAAACAGTGTGGGAGACCAACCTTGCACGTGACTGAGTCACACTCCCTGGCTGGGTACTGAGATGCTCAGTCACAGAAATGTGGCAGAGCTTTCCTGGCCTTTCTTGGGTTGGAGGGACAGTGTCTCGTGCATGGGTGTGTCTTGCTACAGCCCAATGGGTGAAGCTACGCTCACTTGTTCCTTTGTAATATAACCCCTTGCCCTGTTTAGGATAGAATCTTCCATGGAAGGGCCTTGTGTGTGTCCCCTTCTCTTACTGTGCCCTTGGGTGTCAGTCAACCTGCTGACAGTGGACATCATGAAGATAGACTCAGCCCCCTGAAACTTGACCCCTTGCCTCATTTGAATAGCTTTTCCTCAATAAAAGAGGTCAGCGCATGCTCTCTCTCTCTCTCTTCCTGCGAACCCTTAAGGTCAGAGGAGCCGTCACAGTGACCCCAAAGAAAAAGGTACTTGTATCTCTTGTGTGGTTATTTTGCACAACCCAGTCAGCCCATTTTACCTGGAGTGACCCCTGAGCCTTTTAGTCAGAAACCCAGCAAAACAATGTTTTAAAAAAAATTTTTTTAAAAAAAAACAGACCTATGCATAACCTGCTAACACTTTTCAGGGATTTATGGGGGAGATGGCCAAATGATAAGCATTCATTTAAAAGTCCCAATCCCTTCTGAAATGTAACACAAGGAAAATAATTTTAACTCTGTTCAGATACACAAAATACCCACTCTAACTAAAAGACATATAGTAATTAAAATGGTATTGAGTGTAATGTGTGTTCATTTTTCTCTTCAGTACAAGCTTCACAAAACATCCAAATTTTAGTGAAAGGCTATACTTCCACCAGCAAAGTGCTAAATAGATTCCAACAACAAGAAAAAGAAAAATAACAAGAACCTCATCATTATTGCATTGCCTTTTTATAGGGCTACCTCTAAAACTCAAAAATATATACTTGCACACATGCCCATATAATGAGCCCTCTGTATTCTCCAGCCAAAATTCTTGGCTCCCCAAGAGAGGTTTATGCGGAATGTAATACAGAAATACACAGGAGACTCTATAAGACCTTTGACAAGGAAACAAAACAAGATGACTGGCACCATCTCTTTGCAGCTCTTAAGTCAAAGTGTCCCATTAAAAAGTACCTATGAAAGCCTTTCTTCTTTAATGCGCAGAGAAGCTTATAAGAAGCAGAATGGCAGCCAACTTGTAGATGTGTTCAAGCTCTCTTTGCCTTCATTAAAAAAAAAAAAAAAAAGCATTCCCTGGAAACCAAAGACTTCAACTGGACTTTATATGGGAAAGCAGTGTTTATAGTGGTGTGAAGTATAGCTTTGAGCCACAGAGCATCCCAGCACCCAGCATTAGTCCCTACTGTGTGTTTATAGCCATCTCATCTGGAACACAATAACCAAACAAGCCAAGCTGGATCCACCATAAAGTCAAGAATAGTTCCTAGCCTGGGAAACAGCTGAGCCACACTTGATCCCACTAAGCAGACATCAAGTTCCACAGCAAGAGGAAACAAAGGGGCAGAGGTCCAGTGATGTACAGTATTGCACAGCTTGGAACCAAATCAGTGGTGCAGGTGTTTCCTGGGCCAAGAGGTAATGTTGGTACTCCAAAGGGAAGGAAAGGTGATAAGCCTCTGGGACATTCCCCTGGGGTTTCCAGAGAATTTCACCTCTTCTCAGACCAGAACACTTAGTCATGGCAGACTAGACCTCCAAATGTGCTTTCGATAAATGGACAGCAGGAGAAGTCCGGTAAAGAACCTTTGTTTCTTGAAACTAAAAAATGTTAAGCCATGATTTCTTCACATTCTTCTAAAGCTAGCAAGTTTCTCATGCCTGATTTCTCAGCCCTCTTCAGTCTTGTTGAAAGCAATGTTTCTTCAGAAACTAATTACATGTTGATCTTATTTTTTCTTTCCTTTGCAAATAACCATCTGACTTCTTGGTTGTTTTTAAGAGTAATATATCACTTGT
Organism: Marmota monax; assembly: GCF_021218885.2. Classification (NCBI taxonomy): domain Eukaryota; kingdom Metazoa; phylum Chordata; class Mammalia; order Rodentia; family Sciuridae; genus Marmota; species Marmota monax. The sequence goes on along the minus strand of NW_026695198.1, from coordinate 3,002,990 downwards.
GTATACACTATTGACCTTGTTATCTTCTATCCTGTTTAAAAGAATATTACTTGGAGTCCAGAGGCATTTCCCCCCAGGAAGAAAAGGAAAGGAGTGGGAGTAAAATAACTGAAATCTCACATTTCCTGTTGCTCTTCAAAACATGTGGGCTGTTCACTTGAACTGGGAAACTTGGGAAAATATGCTTACAAGCTCACATCAAAAAAATTGGACTATAAATTTAATTCTAGATCTGAAACTCATGTTTTAAATGAGCAGCTCATTCTATTATCACCACCATTAACCTAGCACAACAGGTTGTTTTGCTTCCATACCACTGACCCTACCCATCTTTCCTAGGTCTCCAGGACCCTGCATGACCCTGGCCCTGTTGGCAGACCTACATGTCAGTGACTGAGCAAGGAAAGAAGATCTGTGCATGCAAAGGCCACATTTGTGGGTAGCAGAATCTGATTTTGGCAAGGCTTAGAGCTCACGTGGGCTGCTCTTAGGTATATTTAGCTTAACACATCTAATGGCAGAAAAAATACTGCAGCTTAAATATTTAACAACAAAGAACCTTCTACACTTCACAATGGGTAGGAAGAGGAGACAATGAGAACAACCATGATCTATTTATAGAAACCTACTTTGAGTTGATGATGTCCTTCGCTATAGTGTGCAAAGAGATAACAGAGGAAAGGGAAGCTGTGATTTATTTCCAACAGTGAAGCAACAGATTCAACTGTTGGAGGATGAAGGTCAGAAATGAAAAATGATTTCCAGGTTTGGGCCAGGAATTCCCAGATAATCAATAGTATCACTGATGAAGATAGAAAAAAAGAAAAATTCTGTCTGAGTAATAGCATAACAGAGCAAGCATTGGACTGGGAGCTTAAAAACACACATCTTAGTCATCTTAACACCCACTATGTTACTGTGTAGCCCTGGGAAAGTCAATTAATTGGGCTATATTTCACTTGAAATATATATTTGTATTTATATAAATATAAATTTATATTTATATTTCACTCAATGAATTGAGTTATATTTCATTTGTGAGATCCATAGTTTGGATTAAATGATATTCAATGATGAGCTTTGAAGTTCATGTGCTCTTAACCTTCCTATACCATTAGAGGACACTGCAAATTAATCATGGTCTGTTTCCACTAATCTTGGACATAGCATTAGAAATTGTTCTCAACTAGCGTTACAGTAGACCAAACCCAGTCTATTGGAGTTTTCATGAAAAACTAAATCTGTGCACCATGATGAGTTCTTTATTTTTCTTTTGGTAAAATAAATAAATAAAAATTAAAAGAAATGTGTTCAAACTGTAGCTTTAAATTTTGTTTTAGTGGAAATTCTAGTTCCTAAACAAACAACAACAATATCAAAACAATAAAAAACAGAATAGGCATTCATTTCTGCTCTTATGATTAGGTAGAAATCCTGGTAAAACTTCCCATCCAAAACTAGTTCACAGGGATACATTTTTCTAGTCTCCCAAAAAGTAGAAGAGGTCTTCAGAGACGACGCTAGGGGGGGGGGGGAATGAACACTAAGATCAGTGCTTCTTGTGACAGAGAAGAGAGAGAGAAGGTCTGAAATAAGCAAAACTTAAGGGTGTGGCATTTGGGAGAAGTTGGGGAGAAGAAGTGAAAGTATGTGGACAGAGCAGCAAGAAGCCAGAGACAGGGACCAGGTAGCACAGACCAACAGTGGTGGCAGGCTTCCCTGAGTCCTGAGTTATATGGCTGAACAGCTGAAGGAATGCTGGCCTACACAATAACACTAAGGAGGAAGCTGAATTTGAGAAATCCACTTTAAGGTAAGCTCTTCAGGAGGAGCTGAAGTAGATCTGGAGTGAACAAGGGTGTCTCTGGGCTATTAATAACCGTAGAAATAAATACTCTTTGAAAGAAAGCTTCCCCAAGTAAGGCCTTGATGTCTCTCATACACATAATTCAAGTGTGGCCTCACAAAGATTAGCAAACACTCCAGAAACTTAGCCACTCGGTAAGATATGTAGCCTACTAAAAAGTTCTATATGAAATACTTAAAGAAATGAAGAAAGAAATTATTCATATGAGAATACAAAAAATAAACTATTAATAAGGAACAGAAAGATTTGTAAAACATTAATCTTCAGAAATAAAATGTATAGTTATTGGATCCAAGGATCTCAAGTTATTGAATTAATCATTAAAAAGATTAAAGTTGATAGCTGAGTATGATAGAACACACTTGGAATCCCAGCAACTCAGGAGGCTGAGTCAGGAAGAGTTCAAGTTTGATGCCAGCCTCAGTAATTCGGCAAAACTCAATATATATAAAGGGCTGAGGATGTGGCTTTCTGGTAGAGCACCCCTGGGTTCAATTTTCAGCACCAAAAGAAATTGACAGGAGAATGTGTGAACTAAAAGATATATTCAAATAATTTAAAATGTAGCAAAAAGAGGAGATGGAAAAGTTAAAGAAATATGGAAGATGTGATGAGAAGCTCCAATAAACACCTAAATGGAGGTCCAGAAAGAGAATATTGAGAAAATTTTGAAGATTGCAATACATGAAAGGATAATGGCTGAAATTTATCTAGAAATTATGTCCACCATAAATCCAGGGGCTCAAGAAAACCTGAGAAAGACTAATAAAAAGAGATCGTTAAAAAAACTTATCAGCAAGGGAATGGAACCACCATTTGACCCAGCTATTCCTCCTCTCAGACTATACCCAAAGGACCTAAAAACACCATATTACAGGGACACATCCACATCAATGTTCATAGCAGCACAATTCACAATAGCTAAACTATGGAACCAACCTAGGTGCCCTTCAGTGGATGAATAGACTTTAAAAATGTGGCATTTATAGACAATGGAATATTACTCAGCAATAAAAAAGAATAAGATCATGGCATTTGCAGGGAAGTGGATGGCATTAGAGCAGATTATGCTAAGTGAAGTTAGCCAATCCCCAAAAAACAAATGCCGAATGTCTTCTCTGATATAAGGGGGGTGACTCAAAATGGGGTTGGGAGGGAGAGCAAGGGAGGAAGATTACCTCTAGATAGGGAATAGGGGTGGGAGGGAAAGGGAGGGAGAAGGGGAATAGCATGTATGGTGGAAGGAGACCGTCATCATTATACAAAATACATGTATGAAGGTGTGAATTTGGTGTCAACATAGCTTTTATATAATCAGAGATATGATAAATTGTGGTATAAAAATGTATTAAGAGTTGTAATGCAAAAATAAATAAATATTTTTTGTTAAAACTTCTCAGCAAAAGAAACAATCAGTGAGATGAAAAGAGGGCTTACAGAATGGGAGAAAATCTTTACCACATGCACTTCAGATATGGCATTAATCTCCAGGATAGACAAAGAACTCAAAAAATTGAACACCAAAAAAACAAATAACCCAATCAATAAATGGGCTAATGAACTAAATAGACACTTCAGAGAAGAAGAAATACAATTTATCAACAAACATATTTTAAAGTGTTCAACTCCTTTAGCAATTAGAGAAATGCAAATCAAAAACCACAATGAGATTTCATATTCCTCCAGTCAGAAATGCAATTATCAAGAATGCAAAGAACAGTAAATGTTGGTGAGGATGTGGGGGACAGGCACACTCACACATTGTTGGTGGGACTGCAAGTTGGTGCAACCACCCTGCAAAGCACTATGGATATTCCTCAGAAAAGATGGAATGGAACTATCATTTGACCCAGCTATCCCACTCCTTGGTTTATAACCAAAGGACTTAAAATCAGCATATTACAGTGATGCAGCCACATCAAAGCTTATACCAGCTCAATTCACAATAGCTAAACTATGGGACCAACCTAGGTGCCCATCAACAGATGAATGGATTAAAAAAAATGTGGTGTGTATATACACAATGAAATATTACTCAACCTCAAAGAAGAATGAAATCTGGGCATTTGCCAGTAAATTGATGGACCTGGAGAATATCATGCCCAGTGAAATAAGCCAATCCCAAAAATCCAAAGGCCACAGGCCCAGGTCAGACCCAAGAACAGCCCTGCCAACCTTCTGACCCATACCTGAGCCCAGGCCCACTCCTATAACCATTCCCATGGATCCGTGTGGGAGCCAAGGCCCAGGTCAGGCCCAGGACTGCCCTTGTGACCGGCAGAGTGGTCTGGAGCCCAGGACCAGGACCACCTGGTAGACCCATGGAGGAGCCCAGGACTAGGTCAGGTCTAGGACTGCCCTGGCAGACCTACCCAGGAGCCCAGGCTTACCTCCATCTCTGAAAGTGGTTGTGTCCTTCTTGGGATATCCCCACTGCTATCTTGAGTTATCACTGCTATTGCTGCCACCACCTTTTGCAGTAGCACCCATCTTGGGACACCAGCTGGGGACTGGAAGGTGAGGTACAGGTAATCTTCATGAACACAAGATTATGGGGTAGAAACTGATACCTCAGACCTACCCTGCAAGAAAGGAAGACACATAGGCAACATGAAAAACCAAGGGAGGAAAGTGCCCCAAACAAACCAGGATACTACAACAATAGAATCCATCCACAGCACAGTAGGTGAAATGTCAGAGAAAGAGTTCAGAATGTACATAATTAAAATGATCTGCGAATTAAAGCATGATACAAGAGAGCAAATACAGGCAGAAACTGACCACTCCAGCAGAAAGATAAGGAGCCGATACAGGCATCTATTGATCAAACCAACAAAGACATCTGTCCAATTACAGGTAGCAAAAGATTATTTCAAGAAAGAGATAGAGATTCGGGGGAGGGGGGACAATGAGAAATCCTTGAAATGAAGGAAACAATAAACCAAATAAAAAACTCAATGGAAAGCATCACCAACAGACTAGATCACTTGGAAGACAGAACGTCAGATAATGAAGACAAATATACAATCTTGAAAATAAGGTTGACCACACAGTGAAGATGTGAGAAACCATGAACAGAACATCCAAGAATTACGGGAAAGCATCAAAAGACCAAATCTAAGATTTATTGGGCTAGAGGAAGGCACAGAGATTCAAACCAAAGAATATACAATATCTTCAGTGAGATAATATCATAAAACTTCCCAAACATGAAGAATGAACTAAAAAAATCAAATATAAGGCTTACAGGACACCAAATGCACAAAATTGCAACATATCTACATCAAGACACATTATAATGAAAATGCCTAGCATACAGAATAAGGATAGAATCTTAAAGCCTGCAAGAGAAAGGAATCAAATTACATATAGGGGGAGAGAAATTCAGATCTCAGCTGACGTTTTAACCCAGACCCTAAATCCAGGAGATCCTGGAACAACATATACCAAGCTCTGAAAGAAAATGGATGCCAACCAAGATTCATATCCAGGGGCTAAGGTTGTGGCTTAGGAGTAGAGTGCTTGCCTAGCACATGCGAGGCCCTGGGTTTGGTGCTCAGCACCACAGTAAAATAAAGGTATTGTGTCCAACTACAGCCAAAATAAAAAATAAAAAAGTAATATTCAGAAAAATTGAGCTTCAGATTTGATGACAAAAATAAAAACTTTTCATGATAAACAAAAGTTAAAAGAATTTACAGTGAGAAAGTCTGCACTACAGAGCATTCTCAGCAAAATATTCAGTGAGGAGGAAATGAAAAACAACAATGAAAATCAGCAAAGGGAGGAACTACACTAATGGAAAAGCCACCCAAAGGAGAAATCAGATCAAATTAAAAAACAAAAATAAACTGAAATTACCGGGAATACAATTCACATTTCAATAATAACCTGAGACTGAATGGCCTAAACTCATCAATTAAGAGACACAGATTGACAGATTGGATTTTTTTTAAATGACCCCACAATATGCTACCTTCAAGAGACTCATATCACAGGAAAAGATATCCACAGACTGAAGGTGAAAAGATGGGAAAAAACATACCACTCACACACATAAACAAGCAGGGGTTTCCACCCTCATATCAGATAAAGTGGACTTCAAACCAAAGCTAGTGAAAGGGATGAAAAATGGACATTTCATACTGTTTAAGGGATTCATACATCAACAAGACACAACAATCATAAATATCTATACCCCAAACAGTGGGGCATCTATGTATATTAAATAAACCCTTCTCAACTCCAAGAACCAAATAGACCACAACACAATAATACTGGGTGACTTTAATACACCTCTCTTACCACTGGACAGGTCTTCCAAACAAAAACTAAACAAATAAACTATAGAACTCAATAAAATAACCAATAATTTAGATTTAAAAGACATTTATAGAATATTCCATCCATCAACAAGCAAATACACTTTCTTCTCAGCAGCACATGGATCCATCTCTAAAATAGACTGTATGTTTTGTCACAAAGCAAGTCTTAGGAAATACAAAAAAGTACAGATACTACCCTGCATTCCATCTGACCATAACAGAATGAAATTAGAAATCAATGATAAAATTAAAAAACAGAAGCTACTCTAACACCTAGTGACTAAATAATATGCTATTGAATGACACATGGATTACACAAGACAGCAGGGAGGAGATAAAAAAAAAAATTCTTACAGGTAAATGAGAACCCCGATACAACATACCAAAATCTCTGGGACACTCTGAAGGCAGTGCTAAGAGGAAAGTTCATTGCATTAAGCTCATTCATTAAAAGAAGAAAAAGTCAACAAATAAATGACCTGACATTACAGCTCAAAAGCCCTAGAAAAAGAACAAATCAACATCAAAAGTAGTAGAAGACAGGAAATAATTAAAATCAGGGTGGAAATCAATGAAATTGAAACAAAAGAAACAATTCAAAAAAAAATCAACAAAACAAAAAAGAGATATATGAATCATGTCTCCCTCTCCATACATTGGCTGGTTTTAGCAACATGCAAGTAAACACATAATTCTTGGGGATTCATATGCAACTTTCAAAGTTATATCATAAAAGGCAGTGAAGTTTTTCCCTGCGTCATTTGGTTTGGGAGCCCTCAGCCACCTTTTAACAAGTCTAACTACTCCGAGGTCCCCAAGCTGAAATTCCAACTGAGAGTCAGCATCAATCACCAGGTCAGTGAGTGAAGAGGACTCTGGCCTCTGGCCACATGAGGTGTGTCCAGATAAACCCTCAGCATCATGGAACAGACACAGCCCTTCTGCTGTGATTTGTTGGAATCAATTGACAGAGTGAATGAACATGATAAAAATGACTATTGTAAGTCATTACCAAATTTGAGAGTCAATTAGTTAAGCAGAAACTGGAACACTTATCAAAAACTAACTCAAGGAGAAATAGAAATTTTGAAGTCATATGACTATCAATGAAATTATTTCCTAAATTGTATTTTTTGGTGTTGTATGAAAAAGATCATTGCTAAACCTAAGGTCACCTAAATTTTCTCCTATATTCTCTATAGGAAGTTTTCTGGGTTTGCTGCTTACATTTAGGTCTATGGCTCATTTTGAGTTAATTTTTGTGAAATGTAAAATGTCTGGGTTTAAATTTTATTTTTTGCATGTGAATGTCTAGTTGTTCTAGCACCACATGTTGAAAATACTATCCTATCTCTATTGAATTTCCTTTGTTCCTTTGTCAAAAAGCAATTGATTAAATTTTTGTGTGTATATTTTTAGAATTTCTATTCTATTTCATTGGTCTATTACTCTATTCTTTTGCCACACTACACTGAGGTGATTACTATAACTTTATAATATTTCTTGAGATAAGATATTGTCAGTCTTCTGACTCTGCTCTTCTTCAATATTGTGTTGGCCATGATGAGTATTTTACTTTTTTAAACTTTAGAGTGAATTTCTCAATATCCACAAAATAACTTACTGATATTTTTATTGTAATTCTGTGGAATATACAGATTAGTCAGGAAGAAATGACATCTTAACACTGTCAAGTTTCCCTACACATAAATATGGAATATCTCTTCATTTATTTAGATCTTCTTTGATTTCTTTCATGAGAGTTTTGTAGTCTGTCTCAGATAGATCTAGTACACATTTTGTTCATTTATACCTAAGTATTTATTTTGGGAGTGGAAATATAATATAAATAATATTGATTTTTAATTTCAAATTAAAATAGTTTGGTCATGATATACAGGAAACAAACTGAATTTTGTGTATTAAAGTTGCATTTTACAATGTTGATATAATTACTTTTTGGTTCCAGAAGGATTTTTTTTGTTTTTGTCATTGTTGATAATAATAATTCTTAGAATTTTCTACATAGAGAATTATTTGCAAAGTTTTATTTATCCTTTTCCAGTTTGTTTCTCTTTGTTTCTTTTTTTTTTCTTATTGTATCAGCTAGGATTTCTAGTACTATGTTGAATAGGGGTAGTGAGGGGTACATATTTGCCTTATTCCTAATCATATGAAGACCATTCAGTATGTTAGCTGTGATGTTCATGTAGATTTTTTATTATGCTGAAGTATTTCTTCCCTATTCCTAGTTTGCTGAGAAATGTATCTTGAATAGGTGTTGGATTTTTGTCCAATGCTTTTTCTAAATCTACTCACATAATCATCTGATTTTTCTTCTTTGGAATATTGATGTGATGAATTATATTAATGAACTTTTGAACATTGAACTAGTATTGCATACCCAAATAAATTCCACCTGGATATGTGTATAATTCTTTTTATAGAATATTTGTTTCAATTTGCTAATATTTTGCTAGGGATTTTTACATCCATGTCCATGAGAGAGATTGTTAAATATTTTACCTTTCTTGTAATTTTTTGGTTTAATTTTCTTATTAAGGTAATGATGAACTCATAGAATGAGTTAGGAAGTATCTCCTTTGTTTCTGTTTTCCAGAAGAAATTTTAAAGAATGTATATCATTTCTTCCTTAAATGTTTAATAGAAATTATTAGTGAAATTACACATGGTTCTGATGCTTCCTACTTGGAAGATTATTAATTATTCACTCAATTTATTTCATAGCCATAGGCCTAGTCATTTTATCTGTTCCTTTTGTGTGAATTTGATACACAACATCTTTCAAAAAATTGATCCATTTCATGTAGGTAATCAAATCTGTGATCATATAATTGTTCATAATATTAATTAATTATCCTCTTAATAACCATTGGATCTGTAGTGATGACCCCTCTTTTACTTCTGATATTAATTGTTTAAATCTTTTCTCTGTGTTTTTGGTTAGTCTGGCTACAGATATCAATTTAGTTTATCTTTTTAAAATAACAGCTTCTGGTCACATGATTTTTTTGATTGGGTTCCGGATTTCAATTTCATTGATTTCTGCTCTAATTTTTATTATTTTTTTTTCTTTTGCTTACTCTGGATTTAGTTTGCTCTTCTTTGAGTTTCCTAGGATGTAAAATATGAATATTGATTTTAGGTTTTTTTTTCTTTTCCAGGATATGCATTTATGCCATAAGTTTCCCTCTACAAGTTTTGGCTGCATCTCACAAATTTTGTAAAGTCATATTTTCATTTCATTTCATTTCTCTTAAGTTCCTCTTGAGAATTGCCTTTCACCCATATGTTATTTAGAAGCATATTGCTAATCTTCAAATATTTTAGCTCTGAGTTATTGTTCCATCCATGATTTCTAGTTAATTTCCTCTTTGATATCAGATTATACTTTGTACATTTTCTCTTTTTTTTTTTAGTTGTCAATTGATCTTTGTATTTTATTTATTTTTATGTTGTGCTGAAGATCGAGCCCAGGGCCTCACATGTGCCAGGCAAGCGCTCTACCACTGAGCCACAACCCCAGCCCCAATTTCTATTTTTTTATTGTTAAGGTGTGTTTTGTGCCTCAGAATGTAGTATGTCTTGATGAATGTTCCCTGGGAGATTGAGAATTGAGTATTCTGCTATTAGGTGAAATATTCTACAAATATCGATTAGACCCAGTTATGAACTCTTACTAATTATCTGACTGTGGTTCTGTCCAATTCTGATAAAGAGGTTTTCAAGTTTCCAGAATCTTTTATTTTTAGTTCTGGGAATCAAACCTAGAGCCTTATATGTGGTAGGCAAGCACGCTACCACTAAGCTACACCTGAGCCCTAAGTCTCCAACTATAACATCAGGTTCATCTATTTGTCCTTGGAGTTCTATGAGTTTCTGTGTCATATGTTGATGCTCTGTTAGTAGGTGTGCATTCATTAAGGACTGTTATGTCTCCTTGCAGAATTCTCGCCCATGTATCATCATGTAATGCCCCTCTTCGTCTGTGATAATTTTCCTTGTTCCCAAGTATGTTACCTCTGAAATTAATATAGCTATGTGGCTTTCTATTGATTCATTTTACATACTCTTTTATATAAAAATGTTATATCATTTTCATCCCTTTGATTTTATTTTATTGATATTTTTACACTCAAAATGGCTTTCTTGTAGTCATTAGATAGTTGAATTTTGGCTTTTTCTCATCCTGATAGCCTCTGTCTTTAATTTGTGTATTAAGACCATTCACATTTAAAGAGATTATTGATGCAGTCAGTATTTGGCTCAACATGTACCATGTTTGTATTCATTGCTCTTGTTCTTTATTTTTCCTTTATTTCCCTCAAATTCCTGTTATTAGTTCAACATTTCATATGATTGAATTTTCACTAATCTGTTGGCATGTCAAGTATATTTTTTTTAGTGGTTTCCCTGGATTTTTCAATATACATTTACAATTAATTTAAGTACATTTTCAAATAGTACTACACCAGGCTGGGGTTGTGGCTCAGTGGTAGAGCACTTACCTAGCATGTGTGAGATACTGGGTTCGATTCTCAGCACAACATATAAATAAATGAAAATAAAAGTCCATTGAAAACCCCAAAAAAATTTTTGAAAAAAAAATTACTACACCACTTTATGGATTTGTTCAATTATAAGAAAATATTCACAGTTCCTCCCTTACATCCATTATTATGTTGCTGCCACTCATTTAACTTACCTACAATCTATAATCACTCAGTACATTCTATTATTATATAATATATAACATGTTATTATTATGTATATTATATATTATATAAAATATATATTTTGTAATACATTGTCTATATAAATATAATGTATGACATATTATATATATGGGCATATTATATTGAATATAATATGCCCAGGTATATATATCATAATTACATAAAATGTTATCTATTATCAACTAAGAAAAGTAAAAGATTTTAATTTTTTATTATTTATTTATTCCTTCTCTAGTACCCTTTCTTTCTTAGGTATGTGTGAGTTTATAATATATATTTATTTTCCTTCTCTTTGAAGAGTTTCTATTAACATGTCTTATAAGGAAGGGCTATTGAAAATAAATTCCCTCAATATTTGTCTGAGAAAGTCTTTATTTCTTCTTCACTTTTCAAGGATAATGTCACTGAATTCTAGGTTGGTCTTCTTCTTCTTCTCCTTCTCCTCCTTCTCCTTCTTCTTCCTTCTTCTTATTCTTCCTTCTTCTTCTTCTTTCTTCTTCTTCTTCCAAAACTAATTATTTCACCACACTCTCTTCTTCTTTGCATGGTGGCCAGGGAGGACTATGAATTAATTCTTATGCTTGCTTCTTTATGGGTGAGGTGTCTTTTTCCCACTTTAGTTACTTTCATTTTTTTTCTTTGTCTTTGATTTTCTGCAGTTTGAATACAATATGTCCAGGTATGTATTTTGTATTATTTACCCTGTTTGGTGTTCTCTGAACCTTCTCCACCTATACTTCAGAAAACTCTCAGCCAGTGTTTTTCACATAGCTCTTTCTTTTTTTTTTCCTTCAAAAGAGTATTCTATTGTGTGTATGCTACAACTTTTGTAATCCTCCCAGAGTTCTTAGATATTCTTTTACTCTGTCTTTTTTTCTCTTTATTTTGCAGTTCAGGAAGTTTCTATTATATATTCACTCTTCGATCATGTCCAGTCTGCTAATGAGCCCTTCAAAGGCATTCTTTATTTCTGATACCATGTTTTTTACTTTTAGCATTTCTTTTTGCTTCTTTCTTGGAGTTTCTCTCTCTCTGCGTATATTATCCATCTGTTCTTGCATGTTAGCCACTTTTTCCATCGCATGCCTTAGTATATAGATCATAGTTATTTTAAATGTTAGTGTGATAATTCCAAAATCTCTTCCGTATCTAAATCTGTTTCTAAAGTTTGCTTTGCATCATTAGATGTTGTTATTGTTGTCGCTACTGATGTTGTTGTCATTAACAAGATTGTAATTTTTGTTGAAATATGGAAAAGTTATTAAGTCAAAGGAACTGAAGCAAATATGACTTTAATGTTAGTTTTCACATTATCTGGCTAGCAAAAGGGCTATGTTTACAGTTTGCCATAACTATAAATATCAGAGGCTAGAATTTCTTCTGGCATTCTTCTTTCTGTTTCCTATGTTGTCTTTGAGTTTCTCTAGACTCCTATTTTTATTTAATTTGTTCTTTTTTTTAATTTTTTATTGTTGGCTGTTCAAAACATTACATAGTTCTTGATATATCATATTTCACAATTTGATTCAAGTGGGTTATGAGCTCCCATTTTTACCCCATGTACAGATTGCAGAATCACATCAGTTACACATCCATTGATTTACATATTGCCATACTAGTGTCTGTTGTGTTCTGCTGCCTTTCCTATCCTCTACTATCCCCCCTCCCCTCCCCTCCCCTCCCCTCTTCTCTCTCTGCCCCCTCTACTGACATTCATTTGTCCCCCTTGTATTATTTTTCCCTTTCCCCTCACTTCCTCTTGTATGTACTTTTGTATAACTCTGAGGGTCTCCTTCCATTTCCATGCAATTTCCCTTCTCTCTCCCTTTCCCTCCCACCTCTCATCCCTGTTTAATGTTAATCTTCTTCTCATGCTCTTCGACCCTACTCTGTTCTTAGTTACTCTCCTTATATCAAAGAAGGCATTTGGCATTTGTTTTTTAGGGATTGGCTAGCTTCACTTAGCATAATCTGCTCTAATGCCATCCATTTCCCTGTAAATTCTATGATTTTGTCATTTTTTAATGCAGAGTAATACTCCATTGTGTATAAATGCCACATTTTTTTTTATCCATTCATCTATTGAAGGGCATCTAGGTTGGTTCCACAGTCTTGCTATTGTGAATTGTGCTGCTATGAACATCGATGTAGCAGTGTCCCTGTAGCATGCTCTTTTTAGGTCTTTAGGGAATAGACCGAGAAGGGGAATAGCTGGGTCAAATGGTGGCTCCATTCCCAGCTTTCCAAGAAATCTCCATACTGCTTTCCAAATTGGCTGCACCAATTTGCAGTCCCACCAGCAATGTACAAGTGTACCCTTTTCCCCACATCCTCGCCAGCACTTGTTGTTGTTTGACTTCATAATGGCTGCCAATCTAACTGGAGTGAGATGGTATCTTAGGGTGGTTTTGATTTGCATTTCTCTGACAGCTAGAGATGGTGAGCATTTTTTCATGTACTTGTTGATTGATTGTATGTCCTCCTCTGAGAAGTGTCTGTTCAGGTCCTTGGCCCATTTGTTGATTGGGTTGTTTGTTCTCTTATTGTCTAATTTTTTGAGTTCTTTGTATACTCTGGATATTAGGGCTCTATCTGAAGTGTGAGGAGTACAGATTTGTTCCCAGGATGTAGGCTCTCTATTTACCTCTCTTATTGTTTCTTTTGCTGAGAAAAAACTTTTTAGTTTGAGTAAGTCCCATTTGTTGATTCTAGTTATTAACTTTTGTGCTATGGGTGTCCTATTGAGGAATTTGGAGCCCGACCCCACCGACTGTAGATCGTAGCCAACTTTTTCTTCTATCAGACGGCGTGTCTCTGATTTGATATCAAGCTCCTTGATCCATTTTGAATTAACTTTTGTGCATGGCGAGAGAAAGGGATTCAGTTTCATTTTGTTGCATATGGATTTCCAATTTTCCCAGCACCATTTGTTGAAGATGCTATCCTTCCTCCATTGCATGCTTTTAGCCCCTTTATCAAATATAAGGTAGTTGTAGTTTTGTGGATTGGTTTCTGTGTCCTCTATTCTGTACCATTGGTCCACCCTCCTGTTTTGGTACCAGTACCATGCTGTTTTTGTTACTATTGCTCTGTAGTATAGTTTGAAGTCTGGTATCGCTATACCGCCTGATTCACACTTCCTGCTTAGCATTGTTTTTGCTATTCTGGGTCGTTTATTTTTCCATATGAATTTCATGATTGCTTTCTCTATTTCTACAAGAAATGCCATTGGGATTTTGATTGGCATTGCATTAAACCTATAGAGAACTTTTGGTAATATCGCCATTTTGATGATGTTAGTTCTGCCTATCCATGAACAGGGTATATTTTTCCATCTTCTAAGATCTTCTTCTATTTCTCTCTTTAGGGTTCTGTAGTTTGCATTGTATAAGTCTTTCACCTCTTTTGTTAGGTTGATTCCCAAGTATTTTATTTTTTTTGAAGATATTGTGAATGGAGTAGTTGTCCTCATTTCCATTTCAGAGGATTTGTCGCTGATATACAGGAATGCCTTTGATTTATGCGTGTTGATTTTAAATCCTGCCACTTTGCTGAATTCATTTATTAGCTCTAATAGTTTCTTTGTAGACCCTTTTGGGTCTGCTAGGTATAGAATCATGTCATCTGCAAATAGTGATAATTTAAGTTCTTCTTTTCCTATTTTGATGCCTTTAATTTCTTTCGTTTGTCTAATTGCTCTGGCCAGTGTTTCAAGAACTATGTTGAACAGAAGTGGTGAGAGAGGGCATCCCTGTCTTGTTCCAGATTTTAGAGGGAATGCCTTCAATTTTTCTCCATTCAGAATGATGCTAGCCTGAGGCTTAGCATAGATTGCTTTTACAATATTGAGGTATGTTCCTGTTATCCCTAGTTTTTCTAGAGTTTTGAACATAAAGGGATGCTGTACTTTGTCGAATGCTTTTTCCGCATCTATCGAGATGATCATATGGTTCTTATTTTTAAGTCTATTGATGTGGTGAATAACATTTATTGATTTCCGTATATTGAACCAGCCTTGCATCCCAGGGATGAATCCTACTTGATCATGGTGCACAATTTTTTTGATATGTTTTTGTATCCGAGTGGCCAGAATTTTATTGAGGATTTTTGCATCTAGGTTCATTAGAGATATTAGTCTGTAGTTTTCTTTCTTTGAAGTGTCTTTGTCTGGTTTAGGTATCAGGGTGATGTTGGCCTCGTAGAATGAATTTGGAAGTTCTCCCTCTTTTTCTATTTCCTGAAGTAGCTTGAAAAGTACTGGTATTAGTTCCTCTTTAAAGGTTTTGTAAAACTCTGCTGTATACCCATCCGGTCCTGGGCTTTTCTTAGTTGGTAGTCTTTTGATGGTTTCTTCTATTTCCTCAATTGATATTGGTCTGTTTAGGTTGTCTATATCCTCCTGACTCAATCTGGGCAGATCATATGACTTAAGAAATTTATCGATGCCTTCACTATCTTCTAATTTATTGGAGTATAAGGATTCAAAATAATTTTTGATTATCTTCTGTATTTCTGAAGTGTCTGTTGTGATATTGCCTTTTTCATCCCATATGCTAGTAATTTGAGTTCTCTCTCTTCTTCTCTTCGCTAGCATCGCTAAGGGTCTGTCGATTTTGTTTATTTTTTCAAAGAACCAGCTTTTAGTTTTGTCAATTTTTTCAATTGTTTCTTTTTGTTTCGATTTCATTAATTTCAGCTCTGATTTTAATTATTTCTTGCCTTCTACTTCTTTTGCTGTTGTTTTGCTCTTCTTTTTCTAGGATTTTGAGATGAAGTATGAGATCATTTATTTGTTGGTTTTTTCTTTTTTTAAGGAATGAACTCCAAGCAATGAATTTTCCTCTTAGAACTGCTTTCAATGTGTCCCATAGATTCCGATATGTTGTGTCTGTGTTTTCATTAATCTCTAAGAATTTTTTAATTTCCTCCATGATGTCTTCTATAACCCATTGATCATTCAGTAACCTATTGTTCATTCTCCAAGTGATGTATTCTTTTTCCTTCCTTCTTTTATCATTGATTTTCAGTTCCATTCCATTATGATCAGATAGGATGCATGGTATTATCTCTACTCCTTTATATTGTCTAAGAGTTGCCCTGTGACATAATATATGATCAATTTTTGAGAAGGATCCATGTGCTGCTGAGAAAAAAGTGTAACTGCTTGATGTTGGGTGGTATATTCTATATATGTCAATTAAGTCTAGGTTATTAATTGTGTTATCGAGTTCTATAGTTTCTTTATTCAACTTTTGTTTTGAAGATCTGTCCAGTGGCGAGAGAGGTGTGTTGAAGTCTCCCATGATTATTGTATGGTGGTCTATTAGACTCTTGAACTTGAGAAGAGTTTGTTTGATGAACATAGCTGCACCATTGTTTGGGGCATATATATTTATGATTGTTATGTCTTGTTGGTGTATGGTTCCCTTAAGCAGTATGTAGTGTCCCTCTTTATCCCTTTTGATTAACTTTGGCTTGAAATCTATTTTATTTGATATGAGTATGGACACTCCTGCTTGTTTCCGAAGTCCATATGAGTGATATGATTTTTCCCAACCTTTCACCTTCAGCCTATGTATGTCTTTTCCTATCAAATGCGTCTCCTGTAGGCAGCATATTGTTGGGTCTTGTTTTGTGATCCATTCTACTAGCCTGTGTCTCTTGATTGGTGAGTTTAAGCCATTAACATTTAGGGTTATTATTGAGATATGGATTGTTCTTCCAGCCATATTTGTTTATTTCTGTTACAAAACATGGTTTGTTTTCCTCTTTGATTATTTTTCCCCCCTTTACTGTCCTACCTCCCACTGTTGGTTTTCATTGTTATTTTCCATTTCCTCTTCCTGTAATGTTTTGCCAAGGATGTTTTGAAGAGATGGTTTTCTAGCTGCAAATTCTTTTAACTTTTGTTTATCGTGGAAGGTTTTAATTTCATCTTCCATCCTGAAGCTTAATTTCGCTGGAAACACAATTCTTGGTTGGAACCCATTTTCTTTCAGTGTTTGAAATATGTTATTCCAGGATCTTCTAGCTTTCAGAGTCTGTGTTGAAAGATCAGCTGTTATCCTGATTGGCTTACCCCTAAATGTGATCTGCTTCCTTTCTCTTGTAGCTTTTAAAATTCTCTCCTTATTCTGTATGTTGGGCATCTTCATTATAATGTGTCTAGGTGTGGGTCTCTTATGATTTTGCACATTCGGCGTCCTGTAGGCTTCTAGGATTTGGGATTCTGTCTCATTCTTCAAGTCTGGGAAGTTTTCTCGTATTATTTCATTTAATAGATTGCTCATTCCTTTGGTTTGGAGTTCTGCACCTTCCTGTATCCCAATGACTCTTAAGTTTGGTCTCTTAATGTTATCCCATATTTCTTGGATGTTCTGCTCATGGTTTCTTAACAGTCTTGCTGAGCTGTCTATGTTCTTTTCAAGTTGAAATACTTTGTCTTCATTGTCTGATGTTCTGTCTTCTAAGTGTTCTACTCTGCTGGTAGTATTCTCCATTGAATTTTTAAGTTGGTTTATTGCTTCCTGCATTTCTAGGATTTCTGTTTGTTTGTTTTTTATAACCTCTATCTCCCTGTATAGTTGATCCTTTGCTTCCTGGATTTGTTTGTGTAATTCATTGTCGAAGTGATCTTTCATTGTCTGATTTTGCTGTCTAATGTCTTCCTTGATACTCCAGATCATCTGAAGCATGTATATCCTGAATTCTTTATCTGACATTCCATCTGCTGCAGCTGTTACCTCTTCTAAAGTTGCATTGACCTGCATTGCTTGTGGTCCTTTCTTTCCTTGTCTCTTCATACTGTTCGCGTTCCTTTCTACTTGGTGAAACTGTTGTGCTATAGAATTTTCCCCGTATATATTTATATTGGTCTTGTATAGTTGCAAAATCTCCCTCACAGGCGCGAGCGGCAGCTCTGCCCCTCCTCCAATTGAGGCAATGTGCTTACCACGCCGGCAGGCCGCGGGGACTGCTCTGCCGGTCGGTAGCAGGTCCGCCTACCTTGCAGGCGCGGGCGGCGGCTCGGTCCCTCTGCGGGCCGCTAGGCTTGTTCTGTCGGTGGCCGCAGTTCTGCCTACTTTGTAGGCGTAGGCAGCGGCACTGCCCCTCTGCAGGCCTCTGGGGCTGTTCTGCCTGTGGGTCGCAGGTCTGCCTACCTTGCAGGCGCGGGGGGGGGGGGAGCGGCTCTACCCTTCCTCAGGCCACTGGGCCTGTTCTGTCTGTTGCTTGCAGGTCTGGCCTGTTCTGATGGTGGTCACAGTTCCGCCTACCTGGCAGGCGCGGGGGGTGGGGGGCGGCTCTGCCCCTCAGCAGGCAGCTGGGCCTGATCTGTGGGTGGTCACATTTCCGTCTACCTTGCTGGCGCAGGGGGAGGGGGCGGCTCTGCCTCTCAGCAGGCCGCTGCTCCTCTTCTGCCGGTGGGTCGCAGGCCCGCCTACCTTGAAGGAGTGATTGGAAGCTCTATCCCGCCGCGGGCCACTGGGCCTTTTCTGTCGGTGGTCACAGTTCCCTCTACCTTGCCGGCGCAGGGGGAGGGGGCGGCTCTGCCCCTCAGCAGGCCACTGGGCCTGCTCTGTGGGTGGTCACAGTTCCGCCTACCTGGCAGGCGCGGGGGGTGGGGGGGCGGCTCTGCCTCTCAGCAGGCCGCTGCTCCTCAAATTTGTTCTTTTTTGATATACATGACAGTAGAGTGTATTTTGACATGTTATACATACATGGAGAATAACTTATTCTAACTAGGATTTCATTCTTGTGATTGTACTGATATGGAGTTTCACTGGTTCATTTATGAAAATAGGAGAGGTATGTCTGATTCATTCTACTGTCTTTCCTATTCCTCTCTCCCTTCCCTTCATTCACCTTTGTATAATCCAGTGAACTTCTATTCTTCCCTCCCACCTTATTGTGTGTTAGCATCCACATATCAGAGAGAACATTTGGCCTTTGTTTTGGGGGGGATTGGCTTATTTCACTTAGCATGATAGTCTCCAATTCCATTCATTTACCAGCAAATGCCATAACTCCCTTCTTCTTTATGGCTGAGTGATATTCTATTTTGTATATATACCACAATTTGTTGATCCATTCACCTGTTGAAGGGCACCTAGGTTGGTTCCATAGCTTGGCTATTCTGAATTAAGCCACTATAAACATGTGACTGTGTCACTATAGTATGCTGATTTTAAGTCCTTTGGGTATAAACCGAGGAGTGGGATAGCTGGTCAAATAGTGGTTCCATTCCAAGTTTTCTGAGAAATCTCCACAGTGTTTTCCAGGGTGGTTTCCCCAGCTTGCAGTCCCACCAGCAATGTATGAGTGTACCTTTTCCCCCACATCCACATCAACATTTATTGTTTCTTGTATTCTTGATAATTGCTATTCTGACTGGAGGGATATGGAATTCCAGTGTGGTTTTGATTTGCACATGTCTCACCTATTTTCTTCCTTAGAGAAGACAGGAAGGCTAGAGGAGGCTGGGGTTGGGCATATTCCTCCTCTGTGTTGAAGGATAGAGGGGACTGGAGTCAAATTATTTCCCTGCTTCCAGAGCAGTTAGGCTCTTGTAAAACATCTTCTCTTGATAGAAGGTCTTCATTAAGGAAAAAGTAATTTGAGGAGCATATTTCAGAGTGATTACTTGCCGGGTTTCTGTCCGCGACTAAAAGGCTCAGGGTCACTCCAGGAAAACTGGGCTGACTGGGCTGTGCAAAATAACCACACAAGAGACACAAATACCTTTTTCTTTGGGGTCGCTGTGATGGCTCCTCTGACCTTAAAGGTCCGCAGGAAGAGAGAGAGAGAGAGCACGCACTGACCCCTTTTATTGAGGAGAAGGTCACAGTAAGAGAAGGGGACACACCCAAGGCACTTCCATGGAAGATTCTACCCTAAACAGGGCAAGGGGTTATATTACAAAGGAACAGGTGAGCATAGCTCCACCCATGGGGCTGTAGCAAGACACAGTCACTCGAACCCTAGAAGAGCGGGGCAGTCGAGCAGCATGGGTGCCTGACACCGCATCACCCAGCAGGGGAGTTAACTCAGTCACGTGCGAGGTTGGTCTCCCACAATTACTCTTCCATTCCCTCTGCCAGAGATTTTCTCCAGTCTTCACTCTGAAATCTAGTGGGTCTCCTGGAGGTAAAATTTACAAATGTGTAGAGCCCTAGCATGATGGGACCCCAGAGTTTTTAACTCTCAAGCACACCCACATTGACTCCAGCAATTCACCAGGTAGACAAGCCTTCCTACCAGTACTGGCCATGCAGGGAGCGTTCACAGTCAGGCTTCTGCTCCCACGAAGGGGCGGTTCTTACTATGTGCACCTCTCAAATCAAAAAAGTAAGCAGAAATCCTAAAGAAAAACTAGTAAATTTGACATACATATTTTTATGTCATTTAAACAAAATATGGCAGATGAAATGAATCAGCAGGAAGACAGGGTGAGAGGGCAAGTACCCAAGGAAAAGATCATGACAGACAACAGTGAGCTCAGTGCTGATTCCTCGTGCTCCCCTACTTTTCCCAGACTGACTCAAGGTGTGGTTCTGGCTGGGTCCTGGGTTCTGGTAAAGTTAGTGCACTATGTCTGGAATTGACAATGGCCACGCCAGGTCACAGGAGTGAGAACCAGTATATCTCCTCCTGCTCTCCCTGCCTGAGCCATGGAAGCCTTTCAGGTCACATCTCCCAGAGGGAAGAGTGCTGCCTTAACATTTTCAGTCTCCATCTGAACAAATAAGGAAAGGGGAGACTACAATGGGCCCTGTAGTGTTAATTGAAATCAGGTATCATTATAAGTGTATGTTTGTTTCAATATATAAAAATCGAGATGAATAAATGTAAATACATGTGTGCATAAGTGTGCATGTGTTTTTTTTTTTCTAGCTCTGCTCACTGAGAGGGACTAGAAACATTAACACACACACCCCAGTATCAATAACCACACCTTATTTATAAATACCAATATTTATGAATACCAATAAAAGATTCAGATAAAATATGTTGATTCCAAGACCAGAGTAGAGAAAATAGAAGATGATCCTGGACCATCGTGTATTGAAAGTAAAGAAGTACAAAAATGGAGGCTGCGGTTTTCTTTGATATAAGGAGGCTGATTCATTGTGGGATAGGGAGCAGGAGCACAGGAGGAGGGGTTGGAGGGGAAAGGAGGGGCATGGGGTAATTAATGATGGTGGGATGTGACGATCATTATTATCCAAAGTACAGGTATGAAGACACGAATTGCTCTGAATATACTTTGTACACAAGCAGAGATATGAAAAATTGTGCTCTATATGTGTAATAACAATTGTAATGCATTCTGCTGTTATATATAAATTTTAAAAATTACATTAAAAAAATGGAGGCTGCAGTACCCACCTGCCGCCACCCCATGGCCTGCCGCCACTGGCCCATCTCCGAACGCAGCTGCCTCCATCTTGGGACACCAACCAGGGCCTAGAGGTCCATTATCAAGGTGCCTGCAGGTTTGATTGCACCTGAGGTCTTCCTGCTGGGTGTGCTAGTAACCACCATCTTGCTGCAGAGTCAGGAGAGCCAGGCTGTCTCCATCTCCTTGAGCCCTGAAGCATGCAGGGACAGACCAGACCGGCAACAGTAGGTTGGAAGGGGTAAAGGTGTGAGGGCATCTTGTTCTTGGCTCGCCCAGCCAGCCAGTACCCACCATATTCCTGGGGCCCACTCAGGCCAGCACTCACTGGGCCCTGGCACCAGCCCAGTCCCCAACTCCCTCCCCAGTTTGGCATCCACTGATCTCCTGGTCTCCGACAGGTCCACCACCATCAGTCTGGCACCCAACAGGGCCTTCTGGCTCCCAATCCCCAGTCTCCCAACCCCTTCCTAGCCACCAACCTGACCCAATGCTCACAGCTACATGGTGAATCTGCAGTGCTCAGCACCTCATCCTGATCTGCCTGATGCAGAACAGCTCTCTGCAACAGGTGCACAGGTACTGAGGCTCAGCCCTCAGGACCACCTGGGAGAAAAGTGCCTGATGTCTTAATAGGAGCTATTTGGTTTAAGGCTGCATATTGTTGGCATTGGGTGCTGTTAATATTCACCTTCCCCTTAAACATGAGGTACTAGAGACCTTCAAGGACAACATAAGTATACAAGGATAAAACCTGTAGTACTTCAGATCCACAGGGATAAATAGGAAGAACAACATGAAAAAACAAGGGAACAAAGCATCCCGAACAAACCTAAATGTTCCAATAACAGAATCCATTTGCAACACAGTAGAAGAAACGTCAGAGAAGGAGTTCAGAATGTACATAATAAAACTGATCCATGACATAAAGGATGACGTAAGCAGTGAAATCAGAGATAAATTTCAAGAAAGATCACTTCAAGGAGGGGGCCAAGATGGCGGAGTAGAGGAGATACCGTTTCTGGCGGCTCTTTGCACGAATCCGAGAAAGCAGTCAGATGGCTTCTCCATGGGGTCTTGCCTTGACGAAAAACAACATCTCAGAGCATGTGACAGGACCACATAGGAAGGATTTTCACAGATTCCACCAGGATGGCAAACGCTGTGAAGAAAAGAGAGTCTTTGTCCACTGGTAAGCCTCCAGACCCCGGCCCCAAGCCCTCAGTGTGAGCACAGCGCGCGCTCTCAAGCAGCGGATCAGAAGCACCGAATCAGCACCTCTGCAGAACTGCAGAACACCAGGCTACACTCCGCTCCCACGCAGGTCACCGGACCGAGTTCTGGCCACAGCACAAGGACATCCCAGCTCCCCCACCTCACCAGACACCCAGACGCGAGAAGCAGACAGACTACATCTCGGAAGACCTTTCTCGCCATCTTTTGGGAGGCGTGGCTATCAACGCGGAACTGCGACTGAACAGGCACCTGGTTTCCAACTCAGAGAGACCAAGCTTAGGGAGGCTCCAGGTAGAAGCTCAAGGCTTCTCACAATGGTTACCTCCGCCACCCCGAGGGCAGAGACTCAAGCTTGGAATAGACAGCGCCACCGACTGGAAGAAAAGAAAACAGATTTCTAAGAGATTTTTGTTTTTTTTCCTCTTCTCATCCATTTTATCCTTTCTTTCTCCTCTACCCTTCCTCCTCTGGTCCTCACAACCCCAACATATGTGAAACCAAGAACTTTTGCATGAAATAGGACTTTAAGAACTGAATCACCAGAATAATATAATATAGAGGAATTGCATAAGTCCCCTCTTTTTTCTTATTTTCTTTCTCGCTCTCTCTTTTTTCTCTTTCTTTCTTTCCTTTTTATTTTTCTTTCTCCCTCTTTTCCTCTTTCAACCTCCTAATTTTTATTATTTTTACTTCGTGTAATTTTCTAAATACATAATTGTTTGATTTTATGTATTCTACAGTACTCCCACATACTTGTCTTCCCTAAACTACCTCCTGTCTATTCTCCTGCTACTAACCCTCTTCATTAGAGTTCTCCTCCAAAGTTGCTAAGATATATTAACCCCATACCCTCACATCTTTCTCCCTTAATATAACGTTCTACACCCAACCCCTAGTTCTCTATCCGCCACCGGAAACTGTTCACCTTTTATGAAACTACTGATTATATTTTAAATAATAATTGAATCCAACATTTGTAGACATAGAGACTAACTATAAATGTCTTAATAACAAAAATTCACTCATAGGTGATGTATTATTGATATTGGGAACTATTAACATTGTCCTTCCTCACAAAGGAGTGATCTTGGAACTATACAAGAGCACTACAAATCTATAGGGTAAAAACAATAACACATCAGTCCCACAGAGCTGGAAATAAACATGAGCTACATGAAAAGACAAAGAAAGAAAGTACCACAAGCAATTCAAGACAACACATCATCAGAAGAATTAACATCTACAATAGAAAAAAATGACAGATAAAGATTCCAGGATATACATGAATCAGATGCTCTGGAATCTCAAGAAAGACCTTAGACAACAGATACAGACAGTGAAAGATAACTTTAACAGTGAGCTACATAAACAAATCCAAAAGCAAAAGATCACCTCTACAGGGAGATAGAGGTTATACACACAAAAAAAAAGAAAGAAAGAAATCCTTGAAATGAAAGAAATAATAAACCAAATTAAAAACTCAAATGAGAGTATCACCAGCAGAGTAGACCACTTAGAAAATAGAACATCAGACAACGAAGACAAAGTATATCATCTTAAAAAGAATGTAGACAGCACAGTGAAAATGATAAGAAACCATGAGCAGAACATCCAAGAAATATGGGATAGCATAAAAAGACCCAACGTAGGAGTTATTGGGGATAAGGAAGGCATACAGGTCCAAAACAAAGGAATGAGCAATCTGTTCAATGAAATAATATCAGAAAACTTTCCAGACATGAAGAATGAAATGGAAATCCAAATCCAAGAAGCCTACAGGATGCCGAATGTGCAAAATCACAACAGATCCACACCAAGATACATTATAATGAAAATACCCAACATACAGAATAAGGAGAGAATTTTAAAAGCCACAAGAGAAAGGAATCAGATTACATATAGGGGTAAACCAATTAGGATAACGGCAGATTTTTCAACACAGGCCCTGAAAGCTAGAAGATCCTGGAACAACATATTTCAAACTCTGAAAGATAATGAGTTCCAACCAAGAATCTTGTATCCAGCAAAACTAAGCTTCAGATTTGAATGATAAACAAAAGTTAAAAGAACTTACAGCTAGAAACCGGCATTACAAAACATTCTTGGCAAAATATTTCATGAAGGGGAAATGAAAAAACAATAATGAAAACCAGCAGAGGGAGGTAGTAAACTAAAAGAAAAACTAATCAAAGAGGAAAACCAAGTCAAGTTAAATAACAAAAATAAACAAATATGACTGGAAATACAAACCATGTCTCAATAGTAACCCTAAATGTTAATGCTTAAACTCACCAATCAAAAGACATAGGCTAGCAGATTGGATTAAAAAAAGATCCAACAATATGCTGCCTACAGGAGACTCATCTGTTAGGAAAAGAAATACACAAACTGAAGGTAAAAGGTTGGAAAAATAATACCACCCACATGGATTACAGAAGCAAACAGGGGTCTCCATACTTATATCAAATAAAGTAGACTTCAAGCCAAAGTTAATTAAAAGGGATAAAGAAGGACACTACATACTGCTCAAGGGAACCATACACCAACAAGACATAACAATCATTAATATATATGCCCCAAACAATGGTGCATCTATGTTCATAAAACAAACTCTTCTCAAGTTCAAGAGTCAAATAGACCACAACACAATAATCAGGGGTGATTTTAACACACCTCTCTCACCACTGGATAGATCTTCCAAACAAAAGTTGAATAAAGAAACTATTGAACTCAATAACACTATTAATAACTCAGACTTAACTGACATATATAAAATATTTCAACCAGCATCAAGTGGATACACTTTCTTCTCAGCAGCACATGGATCCTTGTCAAAAATAGACCATATACTATGTCACAGGGCAACTCTTAACAAATACAAAAAGTAGAAATACTATCATTCATTTTATTAGATCATAATGGAATGAAATTGGAAATCAACAACAAAATAAAGAATAAAAATTTCTGCATCACATGGAGACTGAACAATATGCTACCAAATGAACAATAGGTTACAGAAGACATCAAGGAGGAGATTAAAAAATTCTTAGAGGTAAATGAGAACACAGACACAACATATCAAAATCTCTGGGACACTATGAAAGCAGTACTAAGAGGAAAATTCATTGCATGGAGTTCATTCCTTAAAAGAAGAAAAGATCAACAAACAAATGACCTCACACTACATCTCAAAAGCCTAGAAAAAGAAGAGCAAATCAACAGCAAAAGCAGTAGAAGGCAAGAAATGATTAAAATTAGAGCTGAAATGAATTGAAAAAAATTGACAAAACAAAAAGTTGGTTCTTGGAAAAAATTTTTCAAAAAATTGACAGACCCTTAGCCATGCTAATGAAGAGAAGGAGAGAGAGAACTCAAATTACCAGCATATGTGATGAAAAAGGCAATATCACAACAGACACTACAGAAATACAGAATATAATTAGAAATTATTTTGAAGCCTTATATTCCAATAAAATAGAAGATAGTGAAGGCATCAACAAATTTCTTAAGTCATATGATCTTCTCAGATTGAGCCAGGAATATATATACAACTTAAACAGACCAATATCAAGTGAGGAAATAGAAGAAGCCATCAAAAGACTACCAACCAAGAAAAGCCCGGGACCGGATGGATACACAGCCAAGTTCTACAAGACCTTTAAAGAAGAACTGATACTAATACTCTTCAATTTATTTCAGGAAATAGAAAAAGAGGGAACACTTCCAAACTCATTCTATGAGGCCAATATCACCCTGGTACCAAAACCAGACAAAGACACTTCAATGAAAGAAAACCTTAGACCAATATCTCTAATGAACATTGATGCAAAAATCCTCAATAAAATTCTGGCAAATTGAATACAAAAACATATCAAAAAGATTGTACACCATGATCAAGTGGAGTTCATCCCAGGGATGCAAGGTTGGTTCAGCATATGGATATCAATAAATGTTATTCACCACATCAATAGACTTAAAGATAAGAATCATATGATCATCTCGATAGATGCAGAAAAAGTATTTGACAAAATACAGCACCACTTTATGATCAAAACACTAGAAAAACTAGGGATAACAGGAACATCTCAACATCATAAAGGCTATCTATGCTAAGCCTCAGGCCAACATCATTCTAAATGGAGAAAAATTGAAGGCATTCCCTCTAAAATCTGGAACAGACAGGGATGCCCTCTTTCACCACTTCTATTTAACATAGTTCTTGAAACACTGGCCAGAGCAATTAGACAAAAGAAATTAAAGGAATAAGTATATGAAAAGAAGAACTTAAACTAGCACTATTTGCTGATGATATGATTCTATACCTAGAAGACCCCCCCCCAAAAAAAAAACCACCAGAAAACTCCTAGAACTAGTAAATGAATTCAGCAAAGTGGCAGGATATAAAATCAACACCCATAAATCAAAGGCATTTCTGTATATCAGTGACAAATCCTCTGAGAAGGAAATGAGGAAAACTACCCTATTCACAATAGCCTCAAAAAAATAAGATACTTGGGAATCAACTTAACAAAAGAGGTAAGAGATCTATACAATGAAAACTACAGAACCCTAAAGAGAGAAATCAAAGAAGACCTTAGAAGATGGAAAGATATACTTTGCTCATGGATAGGCAGAATTAAGATTATCAAAATGACCATACTACCCAAAGCACTATACAGATTTAATGCAATTCCAATCAGAATCCCAATGACATTCCTCATAGAAACAGAAAAAGCAATCATGAAATTCATCTGGAAAAATAAGATACCCAGAATAGCTAAAGCAATCCTAAGCAGGAAGAGTGAAGCAGGTAACATAGCGATACCAGATTTCAAATTGTACTACAGAGCAATAGTAACAAAAACAGCATGATATTGGCACCAAAACAGGCTGGTAGACCAATGGTACAGAATAGTGGACACAGAGACAAATCCACATGAATACAGTTATCTTATCTTAGACAAAGGTGGCAAAAACATGCACTGGAGAAAAGATAGCATCTTCAACAAATGGTACTGGGAAAACTGGAAATCCATATGCAACAAAATGAAATTAAATCCCTATCTCTTACCATGCACAAAAGTTCATTCAAAATGGATGAAGGATCTAGGAATTAAACCAGAGACTCTCTGTCTAATAGAAGAAAAAGTAGGCCCTAATCTTCATCATGTGGGATTAGGCTCCAAATTCCTTAATAAGACTCTATAACACAAGAATTAAAACCAAGAATCAACAAATGGGATGAAATCAAACTAAAAAGTTTTTTCTGAGCAAAAAAAAAAATAATCTGTGTGGTGAACAATGAGCCTATATCCTGGGAGCAAATTTTTACCCCCCACACATCAGATAGAGCACTAATCTCTAGTGTATAAAAAAACTCAACAAGCTAAGCACCAAAAAATAATAATAATAATAATCCAACCAATAAATGGGCCAAGGACTTGAACAGACACTTCTTAGAAGAGGATATACGATCAATCAACAAATATATGAAAAAATGTTCATCATCTCTAGCAATCAGAGAAATGCAAATCAAAACTACTCTAAGATATCATCTCACTCCATTCAGAATGGCATCTATTTTTGAATACAAGTAACAAGTGTAAAAAAAGAGAAGGATGTGGGGAAAAAGGCACACTCATGCATTGCTGGTGGGACTGCAAATTGATGCAGCCAATTTGGAAAGCAGTATGGAGATTCCTTGGAAATCTGGGAATGGAACCACCATTTGACCCAGCTATTCCTCTTCTCGGACTATACCCAAAGGACTTAAGAACAGCATACTACACAGACACAGCCACATCAATGTTTATAGCAGCACAATTCACAATAGCTAAACTGTGGAGCCAACCTAGATGTCCCTCAGTGGATGAATGGATTTAAAAAATGTGGCACATATACACAATGGAATATTATGCTGCACTAAAAAAGAACAAAATCATGGCATTTGCAGGTAAATGGATGGTGTTGGAGAAGATAATTCTAAGGGAAGTTAGCCAATCCCAAAAAACAAATGCAGAATATTTTCTCTGATATAAGGGGAATGGCTCATAGTGGGGTCGGGAGGGAGAGCATGGGAAGATTAGATTAATTCTAGATAGGAAAGAGAGGTGGGAGGGAAAGGGAGGGGGAAGGGGAATAACAAGGATGGTGGAATGTGATGGTCATCCTTATACAAAATACATGTATGAAGATTTGAATTTGGGGCCAACATACCTTATATACAAACAGAGATATGAAAAATTGTGGTATATATGTGTATTAAGAATTGTAATGCAAAAAAAAGAGTACATGTATAATGGCATAAGTTGGCGTGAACATGCCGTATGTACAGAGATACGAAAAATAGTGCTCTATAGGTGTAATAAGGATTGTAATTAAATAGATAGGTAGATAGATCACTTCAATAAAGAGAGATTGTGGAGGGACAGCCCTAACAAACTGTATGCAGCCCAGATAGGGCCAACACAGCCCAGGACAGCCCCCTAAAACCCCACAGAGCCCAGGCAGGCCCAGGAGAGAACCACCAACCTGTGCAGAGCCCATGTTGAGGCTCCCCATTTACCAATGCATGTCATCATCCCCCCATCCCCCTCTATCTTGGAACACTGCAGACATCACGGTAGCCCTCCCCATGAAATAGTCTCCACCTTGAGTCAATAGAGCCCAGAGGTAACTGCCCACTGCTGCACCACATGCCACAGTGCTACATCCCCAAACAGGTCACCCAAGGCCTGCACTTTCAGACCCATCTTTGAAAGTGATCGCTTCCATCTCGGGACACCTCCACCACCATCTTGGGTTACCTTCACTGCTGCCACCACTGTCTTTGGTTGCAGCAGCCACCATCTTGGGACATGGGTCAGGGACTGGAAGCCCAACACCGAGGTATTTCCAGGATCGAGGCTACCACTGCCACAAACTAGGGATGTGAACACTCAATCTAGGGACAACAGATAGGACCCAGAAGACCATCACCAAGGTCCCTGCAGGCTTGGTTACAGCAAGATGTGATAGATGTGCTAATAGCCACCATCTTGTTGCAGACCCATCTTGCACAGGGTCACCTCCTTCTCTCTTTTCTCGTGATAACAACCAACTTCTTTGACTCCCCTTTTACCCTTCCTATGATCTAATACCTCTATAGTCTCACCTCCCAGTTCATAAATATCCCACCCCAACTAGAGACCTTCTCTCTTTACCGCATGCACCTCGGTACAGCATTAATCTCCAGGATCTACAAAGAACTCAAAAAACCTAACATCAAAAGACAACCCAATCAATAAATGGGCTAAGGAATTGAACAGGCACTTCACAGAAGAAGAAATACAATTGATCAACAAATATATGGAAACATGTTCCACCTCTCTAGTAATTAGAGAAATGCAAATCCAAACTACTCTAAGATTTCATCTCATGCCAGTCCAGATGGCAGTTATCAACAATACAAGGAATGATAAATGTTGGCAAGAATATGGGGGGAGGGAGTTACACTCATACATTAATGGGGGGGAGGGTGGACTGCAAATTGGTGCACCCAATCTGGAAAGCAGTATGGAGATTCCTCAGAAAACTGGGAATGGAACCACCATTTGACCCAGCCATCCCACTTCTTGGTTTATACCCAAAGAACTTAAAATCAGCATACTACAGTAATGCCACCAAATCAATGTTTATAGCAGCTCAATTCACAAGACCTAAACTATGGAACCAACCTGGGTCCCCTTCAACAGATGAATGGACCAAGAAAATATGGTAAATAAACACAATGGAATATTACTCTACCTTAAAGAAGAGTGAAATTATGGCATTTGCAGGTAAAGGGATGGATTTGGAGAATCTCATGCTAAGCAAAATACGCCAATACAACAAACCAAAGGCCGAATGTTTTTCTCTGATTTGCGAATGCTAATTCACAATGTCGGGGGGGGGGGTGGTGGTTAGGGAAAAATAGAGGTACTTAGGATTGTGTAAAGGGAAGTGAAAGAAAGGGAAGGGTTATGGGGTAGGAAGGATAGTAGAATGAATAGGACATTATTACCCTATGTACATATATGATTACATGACCCATGTGATTCTACATCAGGTACATCCAGAAGAATGACAAGTTATACTCCATTTATGTATGATTTTTGTCAAAATGCACTCTACTGTCATGCATAACTAATTAGAGCAAATTTAAAAAATTAAAAAGAAGTACAAAAACAATGATTAAAGAATAATAGCAAGAACAAAAGGAGAAAGAAAGGCAAGGAGAAAAACAAAAGGAAGGTTGGGAGAAAGGTAGGAAAGAAGGAAGGAAGGAAGGATATTAGCCAGCCACAGGAGCCAACCTGAGTGGACTTTCCATGACCAAAGTTAGGACTTGAAGCAACAAAGTATATAACAATACTATCGGATTATAATTCAATTAATCACATATTCATGAGTCCAAACAGATATAGAACAATAACTGAATAAACAAATAAACAAGGAAGAAATGACAATTCTTATTTATTAAAAAAAATACAATAAAATTGGGGGGGGGGGGAATTCTGATGGATAAACATAGAAATAAGGAAAATAGAAAATCACCACAGAGGACTACAGACCCAACTATGGGTGCTAAAACTATAAGCTTTTGTTTAAACAGAAAAGTGATATTTTCATACTCTCAAAGTATTTCTTCCAAAACATTTAGTAATCAAAACAGGGAAAATAATATCTTTACAATGGTGACTTCCAGTAGACAACTCCTTCTCCAGGTAATCAGTCAATGTTGTCTTTAATTCGTATCAGCATAAGGTTTCCTCTGATGTAATACACTGATGGGCTTTTCAATAATGCAGAGCCTCAAACTGATCAAGAGAAAACATCAAAGAAAAAATAAACTGAGAGATATTCTACAAAACAACTAATGTACTCTTCAAGATCATTAAAAACAAGATAAGACTGTGATATAATGAGAGAATAAGGAGACATGAAGACTAAATGCAATAGGAGAGTCTGCGTTGGATTCTGAAGCATGAAGAAATAGATAATCAGTGGAAAATTAATAAAATTGAATGAATTCTTCAGTCAATAATATATCAAGGTCAAATTCTTGCTCAACCTTCTATAGTGATATAAGACATAAGAGAAGTAAGATGAAGGAATTTCTGTACTTTTTTGGAACTCTTTTTTATTAAGTCTAAAGTTATTTCTTACAGTAGAAATTAAGAACGAGGATGTACATTATTGCTATGTAACAATCACAGAGATAAATTCTTAAGTAACGATGTAGGGCAGTATATACAGTATGCTGCCATTCATATACAAAGTGGTAAGATGAGGATTACTTGTACATACTTGTATGAAAACTCATAAAATACTTCTAGGAAGATACATAAGAAACAAACACTGATTTCTCCAGGGAGGGTCATGGGAAGTGTTTTCCTTATATGCCTTTTGTAACTTCTGTATCATGAATCAGTTCATAAATAAGTAATTTTTTTTTACGATATTGGGGATTGAACCCAGGGCCTTATAAAGGTTTAGCATGTGCTCTACCAGTGAACTACTTCCCCAGCTCCACAATGTGTATGTGCGTGTGTATGTGTGTGTGTGAGTTTGTGTGTATCTGGAGTGGGGCAGTACTGGGGACTGACCCTTGGGGCACTCTACATTGAGCTACACCCCCAACCCTTTTCATTTTTTTAGAGACAGAATCCCATTACATTACCAAGGCTGTCCTTGAACTTACCATCCTCTTGCCTCAGCCTCCCAAGGTGCTGGGATTATAGGCACGTGCCACTTCACCCCAGTTAGTTTCATTTTTTACCTGCCAACAAAAAGTGAGTGATGATGGAGTAAGCTGAATTCCTAGCCCCCAACTTAGCTCAAGCAGATTTCATATCAGAACATAAACTTCTGTATCTGAAAACCTAATTCTCTTGTTTAAGCCAAGTGATGAATCTAGGCTCCCCAGATAGAAATTGAACATGGAAATCTTTTTTCTTCAACAAAGATCTCCCCATGATTTTATACTATAATGTTTCTCTATTAGTCTTACTATTAGATATTCAATTCAAGACCCCCAATAGGAAGTAAGTCTACAAATTGCTTATTCTAGTAGCTTCTCCAGATTCCTAAGGTCTTTAGTGTTGCTTTGCTGGAGACGAATCCTCAATGCAACTGTCTAGTTTCTTTAGAACTTGTGGTCCTAACTTTTTCAAATCAAGGGGAGTGAGAAAAAACTATTCACTAGTTCTGTTAGTAAACCTAACAAAATTCTGACTACTCTGGCTTAGAGGAAAGAAATTTCTGAAATAACATTTTTCTATCAAAAACATATAGGTCATCTAAAATCTTGAGAAGGAATAAATAACTAAATGTTCAAGGCTAATTATTTTTTTTTACCTTTTGAAGTTCTATTCTTAATTACACTATTTGAAAGCCTAAGCAATACCATGTGAAGTAGGCAAAAATCATGACATCCAAAGATGTCCAACACCCTAATTCCCAGACCTGTAAATATGTTACATTACATGGCAATTTGGAATTAAGGTAGCAGCTGGAATTTATGGTACTAATCCACTGACCCTATAAAATAGGGAGATTTTCCCAAGACTACCTGTGTGGTCTTAATGTGATCACAAAATCCTTCAATATGGAAGCAGAAGAAAGAGGGATACATTTCAGTGAGTGGAAGGGAGGGGTGTGGGAGGGGTGTGTGAATGGGAAAGATGGTAGAAAGAGACAGACATTGTTACCCTACATACATGTATGATTACCCTACTGCTGTGACTCTGCACTATGTACAGCCAGAGGAGTGAGAAGCTGTGTTCCATTTGTGCACAATGAGTCAAAATTCGTTCTACTGTCATGTATAATTAGAACAAACTAAAAAATATTTTTTTAAAAAAGAGTGAAACACTGGATGGAGGAATCAACCACTCATTGCTGCTTTAGAATGTGAAAGAAGAGAGTCACAGGTCAGAGAATAAGGACAGCTTCCCAAAGCTGGGAAAGGCAACAGCTGTCCTCGAGGACCTTCGTGGAGGATCAAAGTGTAGCCACCATCTTGATTTTAGTCAAATTAGACCCAGGTTGGACTTCTCATACAGAGAAATGGAAGTTAATAAACTCACATTGTTCTAAACCACTAGGTTTGTGGCAATTTGTTACAGCAGCAACAGGAAACAAATACACCACGATAATTAAATCTAAAAAGTAAGGCACATTTTAAGAAATATTTAAAAATAATAACTTTTCAAATTCCATCTTGGTATTGTAGATGATTAATATAACTGCTTTTGATAGCATAAATTACAAGAATATGGTAGTTGTTAGTCTTAATTTTCCCCCTTTCCTCCTCCTCATCCTTTCCAGCTTCAGTCTCCATGTTATTGTGAGTTGTAATTAAAGGTTAAGTTGAAAGACCACAAAATGGAAAGCTGTTATAAGTGGTTCTCTCAAATTTCCTGGACCTTGGCAAGCAGAGCCATGTGATTGCTTTTTTGGTTTGACCTATTTAATTCTCTGTTCATTGGTATCCTTTGAATCCTGTATTTTGAACACACAATGTAATAACCACTTTCCATTTTTAAAAAAAAAAAATTGTTAACAGTTTTTTGGATCAAAGCAAAGCACAAACTCATGCATTAAACTTCTCTTTTAATGAAAAAGTTTTTTCAAGCCCAATTTTAAAAAATACTTTTCCTAGATCTCTCCATCTTTGCAGTGAGCTTTCAGTTTTTGTTCTGCTAAGTACCCAATTATGATTAAAAATAAATGTAAAAAATAAATAAATAAATATAAATAGGTTAAGACTGGAAACATCTCATTAAACACACGCCAACAGAGTAATTAGAACTTTTTTTCTGTGTAGGTTTTTATTCCTAGCATTAGTTGTGCCTTTAAAATCTTCTGATCTTCATTACATAAGTGTGTGTATATTTCTCAAGTCTCCTATGTCAGAGCCAAGAGCCAAACTACCAGCTCTAGTTAAAGCCTTTACTCAAAACAAAAACACAGTCTTGAGCAAAAAAAGACAATTTAAGTTGCCCATTTAGTCAAAAGAAGATGTTACGCTCTTCCTGAAAATACATTAATATTTTTTTTAATAGCCAAGAAACAACGGATAATCACTTCACAACCCACAGCGTGCAGGAGGGTGAGGGTGTGCCATTTGGATAGTGGCCCTGGGAGCAGACATCTCAGGAAGATTGGCAGAGAAGACCCTAGAGGGACCCACCTCGAGGTCAGCTTTGACCGCCTGTGATGCCTACCTGGTCAGCGGCTGTGTCCTGGGCGCCAGGTAGCCAAGGAGGTAAATGAGGAGCATTTGCAGATTAAGGGTGTGAGGACAGCTCCCCGGGCCAGCAGAGGTCAGGAGAGGAGTGCAGAGCTACAGGGCAGAGCTGCAGGCAAGTCGGGTGCACGCAGGCCCTTAAGCCCAAGAGGCTGGGGAAGATTCTTGCCTCAAAGCCCAAAGAGCTGGGCAGGTTGAGGATGTCAGCATGTGGTTCAAATAGAAGCCAGGGAAAGAATTGGGGTGAATGTGTTCAATATGTGCTTCTGTAAATGTGAGTGAGGGTTTCCAAAGCCACGTGATGCCTGGTTCTGACCAGTGAGAATGAGAGCTATGGCAAAATGAGCCTCTTGGGGACCAAGTGGAGCCCCATCTACATTCTACAAGTGAGAAGAGGAGCAGGGCAAAGCGCAGTGTTCCAGGACAGTCAAGAAAGGGCAAGGCCAGGCCCCAGCAGGGAGGAGGAAATCCTAGGGAATAGAAACAGCAATTTTTTTTTTTTTTTTTTGGTTGTCTCAGGAATTTTTCCTGGTTTTCAGGCTTTGGAGGGTCTTAACCAGAAATTGAAACCTAATCACATTCTCTCTTCCTTGAGGTTTCTGAGACAGTGAAAGACTTGTATTTGCAAAATAAGACCACAGATGTCACACAATGCCAATGGTCAGGAGGAAATAACCCCTCTCCCACTCCTTGCCTTCTATCCAAATTGTCTCTCTATCTGATGAATTTCTTCCTTTGAAACGAGAAAAGGAACTTACACAACTTACCAATGGTTTGACTCACATGATTTTTCATGTAAGGGTAATCATACAGCCATCCTTTTTCATTTTCAGTATAGTCTTCAATAAATTATATGAGCTTCTTAATGCTTTATTATAAAATAAACTTTGTGTTAGGTAATTTTGCCCCATTGTAGGCTAATGTAAGGATCCTAAGGATGTCTAAGGTAGGCTAGGCTAAGTTGTGATGTTCAGTGGGTTAGGTGTACTGAAAGCATTTTCAACTTACACCGTGTTCAATTTAGGATGATTTTATATGGACATAACTTATCAAAAGTCAAGGAAATCTTTATTAATGGAAACTAATCTCATACAGTAACAGGAAATAATTTTGTATAGAAGAAGGGCAATAGAAAGCTTAATAGCCCATCAAAGATATTCCTGAAAGTACACCATTAGTTATCAGAGATTTAGGAAGAAAGATGAAGATATCCTTGAAAAATCCAAAATAGAATAAGAGTTAGCTGTAGTTTGAAGCAGAAACAAATGTTAAGGGAAATTATACTTATGTACTTTTTTTTCTTTTTCTTTTTTAAATTAATTTATTTATTTATTCTAATCAGATATCTATGTCAGCAGAATGCATTTTGATTCATTGTACGCAATGGCAGCACAACTTTTCATTTCTCTGGTTGTACACAATGTAGCATAGCACCATATGTGCAGTCACACATGTACCTAGGGTAATGATGTCCATCTCATTCCACCATCTTTCCTGCCTTCATACCCCCTTTCCTCCCCTTCCTTCCCTCTGCCCCATCAAAGTTCCTCCATTTTCTCCATGCTCCCCCACACACACACACACACTATGGATCAGCATACATTTATCAGAGACAACATTCGGCCTTTGGTTTTGGGGGATTGGCTTATTTCACTTACCATGCCTCCAACTCCATCCAATTACCTGCATATGCCATAATGTTATTCTCTTTGATGCTGAGTAATATTCCATTGTGTATATATACCACAGTTTCTTTATGCATTCATCTATTGAAGGGTATCTAGGTTGGTTACACAGTTTAGCTATTGTGAATTGACCTGCTTATAAACACTGATGTGGCTGTGTCACTAAACTATGCTGATTTTAAGTCCTTTGGGTATAGAATGAGGAGTGGGATAACCTAGTTCCATTCCAAGTTTTCTAAGGAATCTCCATACAGCTTTGCAGATTGGGTGCACCAATTTGCAGTCCCACAAGCAATGGATGAGTGTGCCTTTTCCCCCACATCCTTGCCAACACTTATTGTTGTTTGTATTCTGATATCTGCCATTCTGACTGGTGTAAGATGAAATCTTCGAGTAGTTTTGATTTGCATTTCTCTAATTACTAGAAATGTTGAACATTTTTTCAAATATTTGTTACTCAATTGTATATCTTCTGAGAAGTGTCTGTTCCGTTCCTTAGCCCATTTATTGATTGGGTTGTTTGTTTGTGTTTTTTGGTGTTAAGATTTTGAGTTCTTTATATATCCTGGAGATTAGTGCTCTATCTGATGTGCGTGTGGTAAAAAATTGCTCCCAAAGTGTAGGCTTTCTGTCCACTTCATTGATTGTTTCTTTTGCTGAGAAGAAGCTTTTTAGTTTGAATCCATCCCATTTATTGATTCTTGATTTTATTTCTTACACTTTAGGAGTCTTGTTAAAGAAGTCAGGGTCTAATCCAACATGATGAAGATTTATGCCTACTTTTTCCTCTATTAGGTGCAGGGTCTCTGGTCTAATTCCTAGGTCCTTGATCCACTCTAAGTTGAGTTTTGTGCATGGTGAGAGAGAGAGGTTTAGTTTCATTTTTGTGCATATGGCTTTCCAGTTCTCCTAGCACCATTTGATGAAGAGACTATCTTTTCTCCAATGTATGTTTTTAGCATGAGATAACTGTATTTATGTGGGTTTGTCTCTGTGTCTTCTATTCATTCTGTCCCATTGGTCTATAACTATTTCGGTGCCAATACCATGCCATTTTTGTTACTATAGCTTTGTAGTATAGTTTAAGTTCTGCTATAGTGATGCCTCTTTTTTCACTTTTTTTGCTAAGGATTGCCTTGGCTATTCTGGGTCTCTTATTTTTCCAAATGAATTTCATGATTGCTTTTTCTATTTTATAAGGAACGATTTAGGGATTTTAATTGGAAACACATTGAATCTGTATAGTGCTTTGGGTAGTATGGCCATTTTGACAATATTAATTTTGCCTATCCAAGAGCTTGGGAGATCAAGTGTTGTAATATCATGGAAGTCTGGATCAGATAAACAGCAAAAAATAGCTGGAGTTCAGAATTACAAATAATCATACAAGAGAATAATAAGTTTTTCATCTTCTAAGGTCTTCTTCAATTTCTTTCTTTAGTGTTCTGTAGTTTTCACTATAGAGAGCTTTTACCTCTCTTGTTAGATTGATTCCCAAGTATTTTCTTTCTTTCTTTCTTTTCTTTTCTTTTTTTTTTTTTTTTTTTTTTTTTTGAGGCTATTGTGAATGGGGTAGTTTTCCTAATTTCTCTTTCAGTGGATTCATCACTGATGTATTGCAATGTATTTGATATATGGGTATTGATTTTACATCCTGCTGCTTTGTTGAATTTATTTATGAATTCTAGAAATTTTCTGGTGGAGTTTTTTGGATCCTCTAAGTATAGAATCATGTCATCAGCAAATAATAACAGTTTGAGTTCTTCTTTTCCTATTCATATCCCTTTAATTTCTTTCATCTGTCTAATTGCTCTGGCTAGAGTTTCAAGGACTATATTGAATAGAAGTAGTGAAAGAGGGCATCCCTGTCTTGTTCCAGTTTTTAGAGGGATGCTTCCAATTATGTACTTTTACACACGTACATACATCCAATTACATAAGACATAGAGCTGAATGTAGATGATGCAAAGAGACCCACAAAAAGGTTTGGAACCCAGTGGTATCACAGTGTTTTCTAAAATTACTTCTCCCCCACACTGCTGAAAAACTATTATTCTCTTGTGTGATTGTTTTGTAATTCTGAACTCTAGCTATTTTTTTGCTGTTTATCTGTTCCAGACTTCCATGATATTACAACACTTGAGTTTCATGCATTTGGGTTCAACTTTATTACATGACAAATATTTACACATTTTGTTGACAACCTCAGTAAACATGACTCATCAAAGGGACATGACAACAACTCATACATTAAATCAGACACACACACACACACACACACACACACACATCATTGATGGAAAATTAGGTTCAGCTTACCTTTATTAGTAGAACTCATGTAATCTCATTGGAACCTACTAGGATGAAATCCTTACTTTAGACATTTTTTGCTTTGGTTGTATTTTCAGAAAAAGTAGATGCTGGGGATAGACCTCAGTGGTAGAACACTTGCCTAGCATGCACAAGGCCCTGGGTTCAACCCCCAGGACCACTAAAAAGAAAAAGAACAGAGAATGGGGGAATCGGAGAACAGAAACCAGGGTTCTGTATATAATAAATGTACAATGTGTACATATGGACAAAATGTTTACCTTGTGCAATGTATACCATCTAGATATGAAGGCCACCCACTTCACAGACACCGCCTTAGAACACGAAGATTGGAAAGCTCTGAACCCAGGACTCACATGAGAAAGTTCTTCTTACCACCCAGATGGTCCAGCTCTTTATCCCAACACTTTCTAGTAAAATACCAGATGGCACCGGGGAGTTCAGAACTGGGGCTTTGGACAAGGCAGACCCAGCGTCTCTCTTCACCAAACCATCAGCTATAGGGCCTTGCTAGGGGGACAGGATTTCATCTCTGTCCGTCTTCC
Source organism: Marmota monax (assembly GCF_021218885.2). NCBI lineage: Eukaryota > Metazoa > Chordata > Mammalia > Rodentia > Sciuridae > Marmota > Marmota monax. The sequence goes on along the minus strand of NW_026695198.1, from coordinate 2,963,577 downwards.
AGTGCCTCAGTCCTCATCTTGAAAACTGAATTTTTAATATGAGATTCAATAATACATATATGTGTGGGTGAAAATACATATATGCCCCATACACTCACACACACACACTCATATATATTTGTAGCAAATAACACACTGTCTAGAACACGGTATGGTATCCAAGCTATGGTAGAATGAAGAGTAATAGCAAGTAATTATAAGGCCCTGAAATATCTCTTAATAATAGTTAAACACACATTATAAAGGGAGACATGTATGTTTTGGTCTGCAACTGGCCTTTCTTTGAGCTAACCCTTCCCTACCAGAGTGCCCAGCTCCAGCTACACTGAAAGCTAATGGCATTTATGCTCCAAGAACTGCAGCCCAGTGCAAACACACAGGCCTGGGCTGCTCAGCCCGACCTGGCAGGCAGGACCTCGGTAGTCACACCAGACCCGGGTGAGCAGGAGGGCGATCCCAGCCTTTCCTGCAAATCCCAGGTTTTCTCCTGGCACCCAGCCCCTTACTCCCAACCCTCACTTTCCCTCCAGCAGATGCGTACAGCTCTGTCATTTGCTGCGCGGCCCTGGATTCTCCCTGTCACCACAGGACATGGCCACAAAAGTCCTTGTGGCTCTGCAAGGCCCTAGCATTTCTGCATTTGATGAGAATTTCTTAGACAGTTCCTTCTGCTGTCAACTGAGCCAATGCCACATGGTGGGCACTTAAACCCTGGTGCTAGATATAAATCACGAAGGGGAGTTCTCTTTTCACATATCTCCAGATTCCAGACAAGATCAATGTGACAGAGGCTACAGCTGAGCCACATATGGAGAATTACTGCCTTTTACAGATGAGAAAACCAAGGCTCTGAGAGATTAAGTAACTTGCCCAAGATCACACAGCTCAAAAGTCACAGAGTTAAAATTCAAGTCCAGGAACATTGGTCATTGTGTAATATGATGATCTCTTCCCAGGAATTTCCAAGGAAATGAAAAAGACCATACATTTTGCAGTAAAAATAAATAAATAGACACATGGACAAATGTGAGGAAGGGAAGCTAGCACATAGCAGGCTAAGTCATCAAAAATAGGCCATGGGATTCCTGGAGTCCATTCATTAACACAAATCCATCCCCCACACAATCAAATCAAAGTGTGGCTGTTCATGCCTTGATTTTAATCACAGTTTTAATCTGAAAATTTTTTTTGGTATCAAATGGAAAGAAATGCAACCCTGGGACATGAGGAGAGAAGAATCTGTCCTTGTGATCTGCCCAGAGCTTCAGGGCATCCAGTTCAGATTCCCAGGAGCAAGGACAACCTAAGGGCAGCTGTGATGCTGGCCGGTCACACTGGATGAGACCAGGGAGAGCTGGCCTGTTACCTAACAGGGTGTGAATCTGAAATTAAATAAAGCACACTGAGCCATAGGCTAAATTTTGATGTCAATCTCTGCTCGGTTACAACAAAACTTTTGAGCTGCTGAAAAATACATGTGTAGACATACACACACCTTCTTTGCTAATTCTATAGTCAACCAAAATTAAATCCATACACATAATAGCATATAGAAATAAACCAAACTATCAGTTAACGTCAACAGCAAAGAGCTGAGCCATGCGATGGTCTGATGTTTGCTGCTAGACTTAGTGTGAGTCCCAGAACTGTGGCTTTCCAGCTTTGTGACACCCGGAGCAGGTGACTGGGCTCTCTCAGCCTGCCAGTCCTCAGGAAGATTAACAATGCCTGCCAATTAAAATTAGATTGAGGGAGACAGGATGTCTAGCACACAGCATTTAGGACATATGCCACTTCTCCTCCACTCAGGCAAACCTGAATCAAACTAGTCATTTGTTTGACTCAAGTTCCTGCATCCAGTGTCAACCCAGAGGCACAGAACCCTGCATCTACGAGCTTGGCATGATCCTCCAACCTGATGTGGCTCCGCCCCACCTCCTCCTAATTCCTCACATTGTGGTAATGTTTTTCGGTTTCATGTGCTTCACTAAATCTACCTCAGCCTGTAACTACGTCCTTCGTTATAATTTAAGAAACTGGTATTTAATAAGCACCGGCACCGGCCAAGGCTGTTATTAAGAGTGAATCACTGGGAACCTTTGTTTTCCACTATTTGGAGTTCAGATGGGAATAGTCAAGCATAAATATACTCAGTACACAAGGCTTTAGCCCAGAAGGGAATTTTTTTTCTCTCTCTCTCTGAAAATTGAGGGCAAACTATTTGGCTGTTTTAAAAGCTAAAAATAAATATAGCTTACTGGTTCCAAACGCTGTTTGTGGGAGTGCGGCTCCAAGACCATTGCAGTTTGGAAACAAGTTACATTTGGTGAGTAATTAGGCCACCAAGGGGTATAATTGCTTTTTCTATTTTAAATAACAAGAAAAACCCACACACAAAAAAATAGTTTGATTAAGAAATTAACAGCTGCTTGGTAAATTCTCATGCATTTTCATAAGGGTATTAGTAACCGAGGAGGAACCTTAAGAGATGAGCTTTTCAGCCACAGAAAATTATCCGACCAACCACGGTATTTTAACCAAACCGTTCAGAAATCAACATGTTGCTTCAGTCAGGATGAAAATTGGTTTGAGATCCTAATTTCAGTACAGGGCACTCCATTCAGTCCTGCAACACAGTGGATTGAACAAACGGTTTCTGTCAGCTGGAAGTTTTCCAAGGAAGAAAAAAGAGATTTAGTACATAGATTAAACAAATATAAATTAAATAGTGAAGTCATTTCACTGTGTTTTGATAACACAACATTCTAGGCTGAAATACTACATTTGCTTAACCTCAGATTCATGGGACTCTGCCCTGCCTGGTTACAACCATACCAAACGCACTAAATCGCCAAGTTTTCCAGGGGCTGCCAACTCCTCCCCTGCTGTGGGGTCCTTCTCTCTCCACAAAACTCAGAGATGCTGCTGTGGAAGCTCTGCACTGTGTCCACCCTCCCAGCTTCAGCCACTCCAAAACCACTCTTCACTTTCTTAGTCAAATATGGTCCCTAATTCTCTTGGTGCATACTTAACAGCTCTCTCTGGCCATCAACAGAGCTCCAAATCCTTAGCAGGGTTGCAAATTTCTTTGTAGACAGTGGCCACAGCGTCATGCAACTGTGGCTGGTGTGACAGGTTCTGGGGCATCAATAGCAACACTCTGGTGACAGAGTCCAGCAACCTCAGTATTCAATAAACATAAGATCACTAACATCACATACACTCACCACACCATGCCTAATATCTCTCTCTGTCTCTCTCTCACACACACAATTTAAAAAAAAAAAAAACAACTCATCTTTCCTTCTTTATCCCATGCAGCCCAACAAACTTCCTCAAGAAATTACCAAATAGACCTCAAGTTCCATGAGGGCTGGTGTTCATCCCATCACTCTCCTAAGCACCCAACACATAGTAGTCATTAGGTATATAATTCTTTTCTTCATTAAAATTGCTTCCTAACTTTAGAGAATAGAGGCTAGAGCCACAAGATGACCAGTACCATTAAAAACAATATGTTAGCAAAAGTAAAGAGTCAAATTCCATTTCTCCTAATGATGAGAAAATAAATGCTTTGAGATTTGGAAAGCTGAACGTGTTCTTTGATACGCTTCCTGGCATGGCCTTTGAAAACAAACAACACAGAAGAAAAAGGAAAGAAAAGGAAAAGTTGAGATGTGATACTGCCAATGGCAATGAACACTCAGAAGACTTTTATAGTTTATGTAGCCTGTAGTTTATAGTTTATAAGGTGTTTTGTACATGTTATTTGATGTTTACAACCATTCTGTACTGTATATCAAACAAGTGTTATAATTTCCATCTTTCAGATTCACAAAGGAAGCTAAGAAAAAAAAAAGTGAAATTGGACCGGACCCAGGCCCAGCACACTCACACCAATATTGTTTCTGCTGGTTATCTTTACATCTTCCCTGTTGTTCCTGAAAACAAAAACATTGTTCATGTAAAAGGTGAAAAGTTTTAAAAATTGAAAGCAATTCCAGAGCCTAATGTCCTGGTTTATCCAATTGATGGTGAAAGCATTTTTCCCCTACTTCGGTGATGACTTGAATGATAATATGCATGATTAATTCAATCATCTATCTCATTTGGTAACCTGCCATCAAACTATTGATATTGGCTGGGGATGTAGCTCAGTGGTAGAGCACTTGCCTAGCATGTGCAAGGTCCTGGATTCAACTCCTAGTACCACAAAAAAAAGTTTAATATCAAAAAAAATGCTGTTAAACGATACCCACTATTCTGTGTAATTATAACGCACTTCTAAAAATCTTAAGAATAAGTTTTTTAAATGCTGTTCATATAAGTAGGTCAAATGACCAATTCTCTCTAAAATGGAAACTACCTACTCATTTCCCAACCCCATTAACCAAAACTGTTTTCAGAGCTTGGTTGAGGGCGAGAGAGGAGGCACAGCAAGTCAGGATATTGTATGGCTGCTTTATGGAATGGGGAAACAACTATGGCTACAGCTGTGGTGTGGACTGCAAGGTTTGTCCCTCTAAAATTCATATGTTGAAAACCTCTCAGTGTGATGGTATTTGAAGATGGGACCTTTAGGTAGTGATTAGGTCACGAGTATGGATCCATTGTTGTTGGGTGTGTGCGAGACTCCTCTCTGAAGTTAAGTTCCCATCTCGAGACAACAGCACGGAATCCCTTACCCCTCCCCCTCCTCTCGGAAGGGCGCCAAACTGAACAGTGCCAAATTCAAAAGTTTTCTCAACCAATCCCAGCAGGACACAGTGTCCCTCACTGTTCCTGAGTCACCCTGCCAATCAGCACCCACCATGGCACCTAGGCAACCCTTCTTAAGGCAAAGCTTGCAAACTCACGCTCTCTGCCCTCTTCCTCTTCTTTCTCTCCTCTCTCTACTCTCTTTCTCTTTTCTCTCTGCCTCTCCTTTTCTTCCCATTTGGGCAGCCACCTAATAAAATCTCTTGGTTGAATCTCCATCTTGGGCGAGTCACTCGCCTTTCAATCATGAATGGAATTAGTGCCCTTATAATAAGAGACACAAGAGCTCTCTTCTCCTCTCTCCTTCCCCTCCCTGTCCTCACCTCCCTCTCCTTCTTTACCATATGAGGATACAAAGAGAAGTTGGCAGTCTACAGTCCAGGAGAGGACCCTCACAAGAACCCATTTTTGCTAGGATCCTGATCTCAGACTTCTAGTCTCTAGACTGCGAAAAATAAGTTTTCATTGTTCAAACCACCTAGTTCATGGTATTTTGTTATAGCAACTTGAATCGAATAAGACTGGCTATCTCACTCCAGTAATCCTTAGACTGATTTCTCTCTCTCTCTCTCTCTCTCTCTCTCTCTCTCTCTCTCTCTCTCTCTCACACACACACACACACACACACACACACACATACACACACACGCTACTATGACTGCTATCCTCCCAACCAGGTTTACTGTAAAGCTCTATGTCATGCATTGTGGGTGAAGGCTGAAAGGCCACTCATGCCCCAGAGTTGTTAGTGACCCCAGACTTCCCTGCAAAGAAGAAGCACCCAGACCCACAGATATTATATGTAGTCCCTTTAGCTAACAAGTATTTTCAGTGGGAGATGACAAGGTTCTCTGCCGAATGCAATAGATGATAAGAGGAGACAAGCTGAAGACCTTCCCAGAGACCCTTTTTGGGGAAGAGGGTCCAGGAGCAATCAGTTGCTGGTCAGAACCCAGTTCTAAGTTAAATGAGCCCAAATAAGACATTAATGAGTGAGTCCGGACTGGGATCAAGCTATAAGAACTGAGTGCTCGCTCTTGGAAGCACAGTCAGGCAATGGACTTCTAGAACAGAAGACCTGTAGGCTGGCTACGCCCACTACTAAAAACAGGGAGGGAGGGTAAAGAAGTTAATGGGACAGGCCAAGGCTAGAAAAGGACAGCCCAAGGTGAAAAAGCCAATGGACATCCTGCAGGTTTCCCACAAAGGAAAAGAAAGTGTTTTACCAACCTGTTCACATTCACCAGGGTTTCCAAATGGAAGATGGAAAGAAATGCCAAGACGAACCTTCTGCAATTCTTTCTGAATGTACCAAACAATACAGGGAAAGTCTCTGCAGTTTACGAGCTAGGTGACAGACTCGTAATTGTGTTTTTATGTTATCAGATCCAAGATCTTTATTTTATTTTATTTTCTCAAAAATTAATCTTTTCTTTAGTACGACAGCTATTTGCTTGAGATGGAAGTAAACTGAAACCTGTCTCCCTCTCCAGGGCAAATGCAGAATTACACCCTGACACCTAGAGAGGGGATTCGGGGGCTTACTGCAGCACCAGCCTAGACACTTTTCTGACCTTTTTCATTTCTTCTTTTGTCAATCTTAGAGGCTCAAGGACAATCGGCTTCTGTATGGGGTATCATACGATATTTCAATACTTTTCCAAATATTATGTAATATTTAAATGAGATTAAACATATGTATCTCCTCATTTGTCATTTCTTTATGGTGAAAATTCAACATCCCTCCTTCCAGTTTTTAAAAACACAGTATCATTGTCTATATCATCCTGTACAATGGCAAACCAGAATCTTTGACACTTATCTAACCATAACTAAGCACTCATTAACCAGCATTTCCCCATCCTTCCCTCCCACCCCCACTGTCCCGAGTCTCTGGTAACTATTATTCCACTCTCAACTTATTTAGACTCCACAAATGCATGAGATTATGTAGTATTTGTATTTCTGTGCTTGACTTATTTCACTTAACATAATAATCTATAATTCCAACCACATCTTAAATGACAGGATTTCATTATTTTTATGGCTGAATAGTATTCTTTTTTAAGTGGACAAAGGATAACAGCTGACAATTAGCCAAAGAATAAATACAAATTATTGATAAGCATTTGGAAATTATTCAATGTTTCCAATTAATGAAATACTTCAAATAAGAATATATTATAATTTATATATCAAATTTGTAAGAAGTTTTTCAACTCTAAAAACCAATGTTAATGCTATTCAGGGAGCAGAAGGAAGAGGCTGTTAGAGGGATAAGGGTTCTGGATAAATGAACTTCAACAAAAACAACTGATCCTTAGGGGCTGGGGATATAGCTCAGTTGGTACAGTACTTGCCTCACATGTATAAGGCCCTGGGTTTAATCCTCAACACCACAAAAAAAAACCTGATCCAAAAGCCTTCAAAATATATGTAGCTTTTGTTCCAGGAATTTCATACATAGGAATTCTTTCTAAAAAAATAATCCAAAGCCAGGCACAGTGACAAATGCCTCTAATTCCAGTTATTCAGAAGGCTGAACAGGAGGATCACAAATTTGAGGCCAGCCTCAACAATTTAACAAAACCCTGTCCCAAAATTTAAAAAATAAAAAATAAATAAATGGCTGGGGATGTAGCTCAGTTGGTAGAGCATCCTTGGTTTCTATCCCCAGTAATGCAAACAATAAAGAAAAAAAGAGGGGGGGGGGGAAGAAATAATCTAAAATGTGGTAAGACTTTGTTGTTGCTTTATTTATGTATACAGTTTTTACTGTGTATCAGGTCGAGTGTCCTAAAACATTAATTTAATTTCATCATCACAACAAAACTAATATCTCCATTTTGTAGGAAAATGAGGCCCAACAAATTAAATAAGTTATCCACACTTACAATTCTGAGCAGGACGTGACCCAGGCCCCCTAAGTTTAGAGTATGCACTCTTAGGCACTGCACCACCCTGTCTCCACCCCACTGTGCACCTACCCAGTGCTACTCTATGATACAGAATCCCCAAAGATCTGAGGTTATAGCTCAGCAGTAGAGCACTTGCCTCACACATGTGAGGCAGTGGGTTCAATCCTCAGCACCACATAAAAATAAATAAAATAATAAAATAAATAAAGATATTCTGTTTTAAAAAAAAAGAAATCCCATAAAACTAAAATGGTCAATCACCAGAAACTGATAACATCAATATGGGTTCTTAGCCCAGCAGGGTAGCACATGCCTGTAATCCCAGCATCTTGGGAGGCTGAGGCAGGAGGAGTGAAAGTTCAAAGTCAGTCTCAGCAATTTAGTGAGGCACTTAGCAAATCATTGAGACCCTGTCTCTAAATAAAATATTTTTAAAAGGTTGGGGATATGACTCAGTAGTTAAGCAACCCTGGGTTCAATCCCTAGTGTGTGTGTGTGCGTATTCTGATTCATAATGGGGTTGGGGGGTATGGGAGAATTAGACAAACTATAGATAGAGCAAAGGGGAGGGAGGGAATGGAGGGGTAACGTGGGGTAGGAAAGAAGATGAAATGATTCTACTTTGTATACAGCCAGAGATATGAAAACTTGTGCTCTATATGTGTAATATGAATTGTAATGCATTCTGCTGTCATAAATGACAAATTGGAATAAAATTTTTTAAAAAATTCTTAAAGATAAATGAGAACACTGATACAACATATTGAAATCTCTGGAACACTATGAAGGCAGTTCTAAGAGGAAAGTTCATTGCATGGAGTTCATTCCTTATAAAGAAGAAAAAGTAACAAATAAATGACTTAACATTATATCTCAAAGCCCTAGAAAAAGAAGAACAAAACAACACCATGTAGAAGACAGGAAATAGTTAAAATCAGAGCTGAAATCAATGAAATTGAAACAAAAGAAACAATTAAAAAAATGACAAAACAAAAAATTGGTTCTTTGAAAAACTGAATAAAATTGACAGACCCTTAGCCATGCTAACAAAGAGAAGGAGAAAGAAAACTCAAATCACTAACATATGTGATGAAAAAGGAAATTTCACAAGACACTACAGAAATACAGAAGATAATTAGAAATTATTTTGAAAACCTGTACTCCAATAAAATAGAAAATATCAAAGACATCAACAAATTTATAGAGTCATATGATTTGCCCAAATTGAATCAGGATGACATATACAATTTAACAGATCAATTTCAAGTGATGAAATAGAAGATGCCATCATAAGCCTACCAACCAAGAAAAGCCCAGGACCAGGTAGATACACAGCTAAGTTCTATAAGACCTTTAACAAAGAACTAATACCAATACTCCTTAAATTATTTCATGAAATAGAAAAAGAGGGAGCACTTCCAAATTCATTCCATAAGGCCAGTATCACCCTGATTCCAAACCAGGCAAAGACATATCAAAGAAAGAAAACTTCAGACCAATATCTCTAATGAACATAGATGCAAAAATTCTCAATAAAATTCTGGCAAATCAAATACAAAAACATATCAAACATAGTGCACCACAATCAAGTGGGATTCATCCCAGGGATGCAAGGTTGGTTCAACATACAGAAATCAATAAACGTAATTCATCATATCAATAGACTTAAAGATAATAATTATACAGTCATCTCAATAGATGCAGAAAAAGCATTCAACAAAATACAGCACCGCTTTATGTTCAAAACATTAGAAAAACTAGGGATAACAGGAACATATCTCAACATTGTAAAAGCTATTTATGCCAAGCCCCAGGCCAACATCATTCTAAATACAGAAAATTTAAAGCATTCCCACTAAAAACTGGAACAAGACAGGGATGCCCTCTTTCATCACTTCTATTTAACATAGTTCTTGAAAATCTAGCCAGAGCAATTAGACAGATGAAAGAAATTAAAGGGATACAGATAGGAAAAGAAGAACTCAAATTTTTTTGCCAACAATATGATTCTAAACCTAGAAGATCCAAAAAATTCCACCAGAACTCTTCTAGAACTAATAAATGAATTCAGTAAAATAGTAGGATATAAAATTAACACCAATAAATCAAAGGTATTTCTGTACATCAGTAACAAATCCTCTGAAAGGAAAACTACCCCATTTACAATAGCCTCAAAAAAATTAAGTTAAATTAAATTAAAAACTTGGGAATCAATTTAACAAAAGAGATGAAAGACCTATACAACAAAAACTATAGAATACTAAAGAAAGAAATTGAAGAAGACCTTAGAAGATGGAAAGATCTCCCTTGTTCTTGGATAGGCAGAATTTATATTATCAAAATGACCATACTACCAAAAGCACTATACAGATTTAATGCAATTCCAATCAAAATCCCAATGACATTCCTCATAGAAATAGAAAAATCAGTCATGAAATTCATCTAGAAAAATAAGAGACCCAGAATAGCTAAAGCAATCCTTAGCAAGAAGAGTGAAGCAGGTGAAGCATCAATATACAAGACCTTAAACTATACTACAGAGCAATAGTAACAAAAACAGCATGGTATTGGCACCAAAATAGATTGGTAGTCCAATGGTACAGAATAGAGGACACAGAGAATAACCCACATAATTACAGTTATCTTATATTAGACAAAGGCGCCAAAAACGTACATTGTAGCCTCTTCAACAAATGGTGCTGGGAAAACCAGAAATCCATATGCAACAAAATGAAATTAAACCCCTATCTCTCACCATGCACAAAACTCAATTCAAAGTAGATCAAGGACCTAGGAATTAAACCAGAAACCCTGTGCCTAATAGAAAACAAGTAGGCCCAAATCTCCATCATGTTGGATTAGGCCCCAACTTCTTTAATAAGATTCCTATAGAGCAAGAATTAAAATCAAGGGCTGCAGTTGTGATTCAGTGGTATACTGCTTGCCTAGCATGTGTGAGGCACTGGGTTCAATTCTCAGCACTACATAAAAAAATAAATAAAGATATTGTATCCATCTACAACTAAAAATACTTTTTAAAAAGAATTAAAATCAAGAATCGATAAATGGGATGGATTCTCAGCAAAAGAAACAATCAGTGAGGTGAAAAGAAAGCCTACATTTAGGAAGCAAATTTTTACCAGACACACATCAGATACCAAAAAAACAAACAGCCCAATCAATAAATGGGCCAAGGAACTGAACAGACACTTCTCAAAAGATGACTTACAACCAATAAATATATGAAAAATTATTCAACATCTTTAGCAATTAGAGAAATGCAAATCAAAACTACTCTAAGATTTCATCTCACTCCAGTCAGAATGGCAGATACCAAGAATACAAACAACAATAAGTGTTGGTGAGGATGTGGGGGAAAAGGCACACTCATACATTGCTGGTGGGACTGCAAAATGGTGCAGTCAATATGGAAAGCAGTATGGAGATTCTTTGGAAAGCTGGGAATGGAACCACCATTTGATCTAGCTATCCTACTTCTTGATTTATACCCAAAGGACTTAAAAACAGCATACTACTGTGTCCAACTACAATCAAAAAATAAATATTTTTTTTAAAAAAAACAGCATACTACAGAGACACAGCCAATATCTATAGCAGACAATTCACAATAGCCAAACTGTGGAAACAACCTAGATGCCCTTCAGTAGATGAATGGATAAAGAAACTGTGGTATATATACACAATGGAATATTACTCAGCAATAAAAGAAAATAAAATCATGGCATTTTCAGGTAAATAAATGGAGTTGGAGAATATTATGCTAAGACAAGTAGCTAATCCAAAATAACCAAAGGCTGAATATTTTCTCTGACATGAGGATGCTGATCCATAATGGGGATGAGGGTGGTGGGAGGAATGGAGGAACTTTAGATAAGGCAAAGGGGCAGAAAGCGGGGCGGGGGCGGGGTGGCACAGAAGTAGGAAAGGCAGTGGAATTAGATGGACATCATTACCCCAAGTACATGTATGAAGACATGAATGGTGTGACTCTACTTTGTGTACAACCAGAGACATGAAAAATTCTGCTCTATATGTGTACTATGAATTGAAATGCCTTCTACTGTCATATGTAACAAATTAGAATAGATAAATAAATTATTTTTAAAAAAAAAAAACGGTCAAGGCTGGGAATGTAGATCAGTGGTAGAGTGCTTGCCTCACATTAACAAGTTCCTCAGTTCAATCCCCAGTACTATGCACAAAAAAGGTAAAAGTATAAGATACAAAAGCTGTATGGAGGGGCTCGGGATGTGGCTCAAGGGTTAGCATGCTCACCTGGTATGCGTGAGGCACTGGGTTCGATCATCAGCACCACATAAAAATAAAATAGAGATATTGTGTGCACCTAAAAGAAACTAAAAAATAAACATTAAAAAATAATAATAATAAATAAAAATAAATGGGCTGGGTCTGGGGCTCAGCAGTAGAGCGCTTGTCTAGCACATGCGAGGCCCTGGGTTCAATCCTCAGCACCACATTAAAAAAATAAATTAATTAAATAAATATTTTTTTAAAAAAAAAAGCTGTATGGAAGCATAATCTCAAATTTGCTTAAGCACCTAAAGAAAACAGAACTAAAAATAAGCGTGCCAATATATTCACCCTAGGGTTTTGATGGGATGGGAGAGTGAGACTTTCTGCTTTTCCTCATATTGTGTATCTGCTGTTTTGAAATCAGAAATAAATGAGTTCCACTGCAGGCACAGGCCAAATATACAAGTGTGACACAAGCATACTCAGTGATCCACTTGGGCCAGGGGGGTTGTTTTAGATGGATCACCATATACTCCCAAGCACATGCGAATGGCTTTTTTAATGGTCATTTTCACTAATGAGCTTCCATGCTAGCCCTAAGAAAAGCCATCCTGGGGACATCCACCTGCACAATGGAGCAGGAAGAGCCAGTGGCTTGGTAAAAAGGATGCAGACGTGTGTGCACACACAAGTACATGTGCAGTGGGATACACACACACACCGTCATGTGTGTGTGCAGGCCCCAGGGCCCAAGGGAGCCTTAGTCAATCTGGTTTGCTGACTGCCTTCCTGAGGCACTGGTTGCTCTCAGTCTTGTCCCTGGAAACAATCCATGTCAACCTTGGCCCACACAAGTGGCCCTGGACAGTGCCTCCAGGTCCTTGCCAGCACTACTCACCTGGATTTCTGCTGGTTGTGCTCCAAGAGCTCATCCAAGTATGGAGGTGGAGTTCCACAGGTCTCCCCAGACCACCTACCTCATTCCCCAGGTCCCATCATGTTCCTCTTGTCTGCCTTCGCCCTTCACATCCCTGATCATGTCTTCACACATCTTTCCCTCCCGGCTCAACACCTCTTTCTCCAAAGGGGTCCCTGGCTGAGCTGGTCACCTGACTCCTGTGGACTCTCACCTGGTGAATCAAGATCTTACTCCACACATCTCTTGTCCCACACTCCTTTATTCAGTAGACGTTTATTGAAACTACTGCAATATGATGAACATTGTGTTGGGGTTTACAACAGTCTTCCTAGTTTATAATCCAGAAACCCCCAACATTAAAGCAGAATAGGTTGAGAATCATTGTGCATGTGGTGACAGGAGATTCCAGTGGCCAGGATAAAGCTCAAATTAAGCAGTGCTGGGAACCAAGCACAGCCACTCTCTTCACCTGTGTTGTCACTTGCTCTAGCATTTGCCTATAAAGAAGCCAAGACCCAGACAGGATGCACACAGAAACAAAGAGTTGGTTCTTTCTAAGGCCATGCTTCTCGCCTCACAACAGTCTTCCCTTTAACAAAGCTCCTGTAAACTTATAAATGAAAAGCTAACTGTTGGATTTCTCCAGAAAGGTGGGGGAGTTATCAATTTACAACCTGAAAAATAGACTTTGTAGTACATCCAGAAGATCTTGAAACCAATATACCTTCATGAAAGAGAAGACACTGTTCAAATTGAGGTAAAAGTTGTATTTGATTCCAGGACATTGGGCTGGGGATGTGGCTCAAGCAGTAGCGGGCTCGCCTGGCATGCATGCGGCCCGGGTTCGATCCTCAGCACCACATACAAACAAAGATGTTGTGTCCGCCAAAAACTAAAAAATAAATATTAAAATTCTCTCTCTCTAAAAAAACAAAAAGAGAAAAAGAAAAAGAAAGCCTGATTCCAGGATATTTTAATTTTTGCATATTCCAAATCAGAGCGTGGCAGCCCTCACAAAGTTTAGAATAAAGGCAAGAAGTCTGCCTTCACATAATAAAAGAATCAACAGAAATTATTGCAAACAGCAGATGGAAACAAGAATGTCCAAAATCCCTAAAGAGACTGAATGTTTCCAGGTTAGCAAGGTTTGGCTGTAATAACATTCTATTTTGATCACATTCTCCTCTTTCATTTTTCCCCACATATACACACTGTTATTGATGTCATATTAGATCTTTTTATTTTGCTTATCCACTAACATATTTTTAATTTATTTTTAGTGATTTTGTCTTTAAATTTTAATAATAGAATTGAAAGTGATTTACATAAATAAAATGTACTCTAGGGACAGATGATGTACATATTTGCTTTTATCTATTACAATAGAAACTTGTTTGCAGAATGCAAATTTAAGTTGGAATCTCATAACAAATTTTTTTCATCCTCACCTACTTTTTTATTTAAAAAAATGATTTGACAACCACTATCACAGTACCACAGTATTCTCTATTTGTCTATAAATTAACACTAACCAGAAAGTTTATACCTTCATCTTCTTTTGAATTACTATTTAACAACCTCTCAATTCAACTTGAAGAACTTCGTTGAGAATTTCTTATAAACCTAGTATGTGTGATGTACTTTCTCAGCTTTTGTCTGTCTGGTAAACTTATCTCCCTTTGATTTTTTTTTTTTTTTAGAGAGAGAGAGAGAATTTTAATATTTATTTATTTATTTATTTATTTTTAGTTTTTGGTGGACACAACATCTTTGGGTTTTTTTTGTTTTCTTTTATGTGACAGATTTATGTCTTTATTTTTTTAATTTTTTTTTATTGTTAGTTGTTCACAACATTACAAAGCTCTTGACATATCATATTTCATACATTTGATTCAAGCGGATTTTGAACTCCCATTTTTACCCCGTATACATATTGCAGATTCACATCGGTTACACATCCACTTTTTTACATACTGCCATACTAGTGTATGTTGTATTCTGCTGCCTTTCCTATCCACTACTATCCCCCCTCCCCTCCTCTCCCATCTATGTCGTGCTGAGGATGGAACCTGGGCCACACGCATGCCAGGCGAGCGCGCTACCGCTTGAGCCACATCCCCAGCCCTCCCTTTGATTTTTGAAGTAAATTTTTGCCAAGTATATTATTTTTGATTGGCAGACTTTGTCATTATTGTTGTTGTTTTTGTTTTCTTTCAGAAATTCAAATGCATAATCTTGCTGCTTTCTTGTCTGGAAAGTTTCTGTGAGAAATCTGCTAATAAAGATTCCCCTGCACTTAGGTGCCAAGTCTTTCATTACTGCTTTCAAAATTCTTTGTCATTCTTCACCCTTTTTTTTCTTTGTTTTTTTCTTTTTTTCCTTTTGCTCCTCTGACTGAACAGTTTTCTATGAACTTTCTTCAAGTTTGCTGATCCTTTTTCTGGTTTATTTAGTCTGCTTTTGAACCTGACAAATTATTCTTACAATTTGATTGTGATATGCTTACTTGATAACTCTTCTTTGAGAAATTGAAAATATGAATTTCTTTGGATTCATCTTATTTGGGATCTGTTCGGCTTCCTGGACCTGGATGTCCATTACCTTCCCCAACTTTAGGAGTTTTCGAGGCATCATTGTCTTGAATAAGATTTTCCCATTGCTCTCCCTCTTATCCTTCTGTAACTCTCATAATACATATATTTGGCTATTGATGATGCCCCAAAACTCTTTTGGGCAGCATTCATTCTATTTAACTCCTTTTTTTCTTTTTGGTCCTCTGTCTAGACAATTTTTCATGACCTTTCTTCAAGTTTTCTGATCTTTTCTTTAGCTTGATTTAGTCTGCTTTTGAATCCCTCTAATGAATTTTTCAGTTCAGTTATTGTATTGTCAGTTTCAAGATTTTTGTTTGGTGCTTTTTCATATTTTCCATTGCTTTGCTAAAATTCTTCCTGTGTTCATATCTCATTCTCCTGACCTCATTGAGCATCTTTATGGTGGTTATTTTGTATTCTCTGTCAGGTCATTAGGTCTGTTTCTGGAGGTTTATCTTGTTCCTTTGTCTGGGACATGTTTCCTCTTTCTTTCTATATTCCTCTTTCTGTTGGTATCTATGCATTAGAAAAAACATTCCTCTCTCCCAGGCTTTTTGGATTGGTCTTGTACAGATCGTTACCACAATTGTCATGTTTCCTCTCATATGTGGAAACTAGAGAGGAAAGAGGAGAAGAAAGATGGGGAGGGGGAATTTTGTAAAGATCAAAGGGAAATCAGTAGGATAGAGGAAAGTGACCAGAGGAGGGAGGAGAAGAGAGAAAGGGGAAATACTGGGGAATGATATTGGCCAAATTATATTGTTCTGCTGTGTGCATATACAAATTTGTAACAACAAAACCCACCACTGTGTACCACTATAATGCAGCAATAAAAGAAAAATTTAAATAGTTGCAAAGGCCATATCATTTAAGGAAAAGAAGACCTTCATCAACTATCCTATCTAGATATTTTGGTAACCTCTAGCAAACTTTCATGCTAATCCAATACCATCTTTGTTCTCACTGGCATTTAGTCATTTAGAACATGCCAAGATCCCATCAGCATTTTAAGACCAGAAAGAAGCTAACCCCTTGGGTAGCCCCCCCCCCCAAAAAAAAAAAAGCTGAGACATTGGACATATGATCCAACTCTCTCCCTTCCCAAGGAGGAGTTGAATTCCTTAGCTAGCTACTTATCTTTCTCAGGCATCACTCTGGCAGGAGTGTTAGAGTACCTCACTGCAGACGCATGAGTGCAAAAGTCTAGGCTCTCAGCACAGCCTTCTCTGGCAGGGCTGTGGATGGGGCCACAGTTTGTATAGAATGGCTATCAAGTGCAACAGTTATTGTAGCAGAGCAGTTTTTTTTTTTTTTTGCCATGGTTGGTAAGTAAAGTCTCAAAAGTATCTTGCTTTGCTAGATTGCCTCTTCCCTGGTCCTTTGGCTAGAAAAACATCAGGTTTTGTGGGGCTTTTTTATTTTTCTGCACCTACTGCCATTTCCAGTTTGCTGCCTTCTTCTGTTTCAAGTCTGGGATACATAAGGCAGAAAGAAAATTCAGATACATTCCCATCATGTTGTTTCTTGGGTTCCTAATCCGTTTTGTCTTCCTTTCTCCACATTTTGGAGCCTTCTTACATTTATTGCATATACATTTATTGCATATATGTCCAAGGTTTTTAGACATGGTTAGCAGAAAGAATAGGGAAAAAACACATCTATTTCATTCCCTGGAAAGAGAAGTTCCTATAAAGTTTAAAAAAAAAAATACCTATGCCTGGACTCTACCTCTAAATACAGATTTAATTGGTCTGTAGTGGTTCCTGGACATCTAGAATTTTTAACAAACCTTCCAGGTGATTCCAAGGGGTACCCAGTATTGAGAATCTGCCTTAGATGACCTCATCTCTTTAAGTTACCATCTATTGACCAGTTCATAACTCCAAAGCTCATACTTTTAACCCATAATTTTCCACTGAACTCCAGACCCATTTACATAACTGTACATTTGATAATTCTTATTTGAGAAATTGAAATTATCAGACAGTATAGGCTCAGAAATACCTCAGACCCCAACATATTCAACTTCTCCCTCCCCACCCCTCCAAAAAAACACAACTGTTTCTTCTCCAGAGAACGTCTTCCCTTCCCCATATGACAGCATTGACTTCCACCTAGTTATAAAACGGAGACACCAGAGAGTCAAGGGTCAATCTTGATGAGTTTCTTCCTTCCACCAAGCTTCTCCCCACGGTGCATTCTGACAAATGTTTGCAAAAGTCATGTCTGGTCCATCATCCCCTTGTTCAGTGATGTGCTAAGCAACATTGGAACTGGAGGAAAAAAAGAAAAATGTATGTCCTATACACATGTTATAAGAGACATATTTATAGTAACATGATTACTATAATGGAAAATATTAACCTAAACGCTATCCCTTATAGTTACTTATTCCCATGCCCCCATGGCAAGAACAGCTATAGTTTATTCATTTAGCAAAACCCCTAAATACAAAACAATATCATTAACTATAGTTAATTAATGTACATTAGATCTTTTGAATTTTCATTCTATATATTTGCTTCTCTACATCTGTTTTAGCTTTTTCATTACTGTGTTCAAAAGACCTGACAAAAACAACTTAACAGATGAAAAGCTCATTTTGGCTCACAGTTTCAGAAGTTCAGTCCATGATGAGCTGATTCTTTAGCTCTAGAACTGAGGTAAGGGCAGAAGGGCATGACAGAGGAAAGCAACTCAACATGGCAATCAGAGCATTGCAAGAGAGAGTTCTTCTCATCAGGGACAAAAATATAAACTCAAAAGGTACACTCCTGGGGGTCTGGGGATATAGCACAGTTGGTAGAGTGCTTGCCTCGCATACACAAAGCCCTGGGATCAATCCCCAACCCCACCAAAACAAAAAAGGGTACACTCCCCAGTGATCTACTATCTCCAGCCACACCCTACCTGCTTACAATTAGTGCTTCGTTAATTTGTATCAGTGGATTAATCCACTGGTTAATTTATACCTCTCATAATCTAATCTTGTCACCTCTGAAAATTCTTGCATTGTCTCATGTATGAAATTCGGGGGCGGCGGGGCACCTCATATCTAAACTATGACATTCTGCCCCAGCCCTCAAAACCTTATGCCCATCTCACAATGCAAAATACATTTGGTTCATTTCAAGAAGTTCCCATAGTCTTTATACAGTTCTCGCATTACCCAAGAGTCTAAACCCAAAGTCTCATCTGAGACTCAAGGCAAATCCATGGATGTTTTCCTCCCATAAAAATTAAAAGCCACTTACATATATCCAATATATAATAGCACAGAGTATACATTTTTATTCCAAAAGGGAAATATTGGAGCATAGAAAGAAGGGATGAAACCAAAGCAAGACCAAAACCCTGCTGGGCAAACAAGTCCTGTAGCTCCACATCCAGCACCTGGGACTCATGCATTCCAACGTTCTCTCGTGTAGCTCTATTCCTATGCTGGTTGCTCCCCACATGGCCTCTCTCTTGTTTCTACTCACTTCCTGCAACTTTCCTCAGCAGAGGCCTCATTTCACTGGAATCTCTTAACTTTGGGAGTCTCCACTGCAGCTTCTGCCTCCTTCTCACTTCTTCACACATCACCCTCTTTGGGGAAGAGTGAAGACCCCACTACACTTGCCTGGTCTCCCAGACCTTCCTTTGAAGTCTCAGTGGAAGCCTCCATGACCCCAGAACTCCAGCATCCTGCAGTCCTGTAGAACCAGCACCACATGGGTAACACCAAGATCTGTTGCAATCTCAAGCAGTAGCCAAACCTCCTGGGACTAAAGCTGCAGTTCTGAGTGCATGGATGACTGAGCCTAGCTCCTCTGTGCAAGCAGGTGTCCCTATGGCCTCCTCTCAAAGGAATTTTTACCTTTTACACCCTTGAGCCTGAGATAGATTTGGTCTTACCAATTCCTGAGATGTCTTCAGCCCTCTTTTATATCATCTCTGTGGAAAGTACTTAGTGTCGTTAGTAGCTCCTCCTCTTTGACAATCACAACCTCTTAACCCCCAGTTTTACTTGCACTTTTCTGGCCAAACTGCAAGTTTTCAAGCCTTTCTGCTTTGTTTTCTGCTCCCGATTATCACTGTAAACTTGGCTAAAAGCCAACAACAATATCCATGCCACACCCTCTGAATGCTGTGCTGCCTTGAAGTTTCCTCCCCCCAGATTAACTTGTATATCACCTTTAAATTCAGAAAGTCTAAGGACGTTGGCTTAGACTTTATTAAGCAAGTCATTATGTTTAATATGAAGAGCCTCCTGTCCAATTTCCAAGAGTCCTCCTCCTCTGAAAAATCATGAGGGCAGTCTTACTGACCACATTGCTATCAGCATTCTGGTCTTCTGATCTCACACCAGGATTGCTCTGTTCACAACACTCTAAACCTTTTCCAGCTTTCATCTCTAAATTTTTCAAAATTCCTCCCCTGGCAGACCTGCTCCAAAATTTCCAAACCACATGGTCAGATTAGTCCTACAGCAACAACCCCACATCTTGTTACCAATTTCTGTTCTAGTCAGCTTTTTCATCACTGTGACCAAAAGATCTGACAAGAACAACTTAAAGGAGGGAAAGTTTGTTTTAGCTTACAGTTACAGAGGTTCAGGCCATCGTCAGCCGGTTCCATAGTTCTGGTCCCAAGGTAAGGCAGAACATCATGTGGAAGGGCATAGCAAAAGAAGAAGCTCAGAATATGCCAACTGGGAAGAAGTAAAAGAGAGCTCCCCTCATACAGACAGAAATATAAATGCCAAAGGTATACTACTAGTGACCTACTTCCTCCCATCACACCCTACCTGCATTTCTACAGTTACTGCCCAGTTAATGTCCATATCTGGATTAATCCACTGATTAGGTAATATCTCTCATAGTAGAGTTATTTCATCTTGAAAATTATTGCATTGTGTCATATATGAGCTTTGGGGGGACACCTCATATTTAAACCCTAACATTATCCTTTGACCTACCTCTTCCTATTTTTCCTCCCACCCATACCTATACTGAAAACCACTCATTTATTCACTATCTCTACATATCTAACTTTTATTTTTAGATTTCACATATAAGTGAGATCATGTAATATTTTTCTTCTTGTATCTGGCTTATTGACTTAACATAATGTTTTTCAGGTCCATCCACGTGTGGCAAATGGTAGGATCTCTTCCTTTTATGGCTAAATAATATTCTATTGTGTTTGTATATATACACTATATTTCTTTATAGAGTCATCCATTGATGGGCATTTAGGTTGTTTTCATATCTTGGCAGATATATGTTATTAGGCAGTAATTTTATTTCCTTTAGATATATACCAGAAAAGGGATTGCTGGATTGTATGGTAGTTTTATTTTTAATTTCTTTAGTAAACCTCCATACTGTTTTCCATAATAGCTGCATCAATCTACATTCTCACCTAAAGTGCTCACAAAACAGGTTTACCTTTTCCTCACTAACACTTGTTATCTCTTGTCTTTCTGACAATAGCCAACCTAACAAGTGTGAGATGATATCTCATAGTGATCTTTTTTTTAATAGTCCAGTTCTTTATTTTACAGATGAAGAAACCAATTCCAAGAGCATGTTTGCAACTTCATTTTTTTTTTAGAAAGCATGATATCTTTATTTCAAAGTGACATGGAAAATTCAGATATTTTTACTTTCATTTAAAAAAATTAACTGAGATTATGGGGTACTAGGCAGTGTTTGAACACATGTATACATTATGTAAATTTCAAATCATGGAAAACAAATTAATCTTCTGAAACATCTGTCATTATAATAAAAACATTCAAACTCCTTTCTTCTAGTTTTAAAAAACATACATTGTGCTTTTTTTTAAATCTGTATTTACTCTATTGTGCAATACAACAAAATAGACACTAGTATTGCTGTATGTACATACATGTCTGTATAACCAATGTGGTTCTGCAACCTGTACACTCAGAAAAATGAGAAATTATACCCCAATTTGATTCAAATGTGTGATATGTCAAGATCATTGTACTGTCATGTGCAACTAATAAAATAAAAAGATAAAACAGTCTCATACTGATCTTGATTTGCATCTCCCTGATGACTACTGATGTTGAGCAGCTTTTCACATATCCATTGGCCATTTCGGTAGCATTAGAGAAATACTTATTCAAGTCCTTTGCAGATTTTCTCATCAAGATTTTCATTTTTCTGCTATTTTTATGATTTTTTTTATAAACCTTGGATATTAATCCCTTATCTAATATATGGTTTGAAAGTATGTATTTCCCAATCTGTAGGTTGCCAATTCATTTTTCATTGGTGAATTATAGTTATACATAATAATGGAATTCATTGTGCCATATTCAAACATGCACATAATGTAATTTGATCAATTTTATTCCCCATTACCTTCCCTTTCCCTTCCCTCTTCCTTCCCTCTGATCCACTGCCTTTTCATTTTGACATTTGTTTTCATTGATTTGGACACTAGCCTTGGTCCCATCTGTCTCTACAGCCTCATCCCAGATGCCATGTCTTTGTGCCCTGTACCCTGTCACTTTGACCTTCACTCAACCCTTCTGTTTCATCCCACTATGAGCCACAGTTTCTGCACACGTTGCTTCCTCACCCCAGAAGGGTCTTTCCCTACAACGGCTACTCCTGACTCCCTGTACACATCCACGTCCTTTGTTGAATGTTACTATAAAACAGCTTTCTTCACCATTCCCAGCCCTGTTTTCCATTACACACTGATTTTATCTGATCAGTTGATCAATGCCTGCAGAGCCCATGGATGTGTGCACATTATCAGGAACTATGCCTGCATCACTCAACAGTATTCCCAGTGCCTAGTACAGAACCAGGCACATGGCAGCTATTTATTAGTATTACAGAACAAATATACAAGTGGATGAGCACATGTGTCCAAATTTCAGCACAGAAGTCAGGCTTACAGTGTTTTCCTAACATGTACTCCATGCAGCACTAGTTTAGTGGGATAACAACAGAGATAGTGTGGAATAGAGTCTTACCAACAAATAACTCAGAGGAACCCTGGGCTCAAAAAAGTTCTGCGTGACTTTTTAACCTACAGTAGGCAAGTATGTATTGTAGATTTCTAAACAGAAATCTTGTAGCTCTGTTTCCCAAATTTATTTTATTTTAATACCCTTTATTCACAGAATAACTTGTAGTGCTAGTTTCATAATGCAGTCTGATGGGAACAGACCAACCGATGAGCAGAAAGTACATGTAGCCTGGGAGAAACTGGAACTTGCTGCAGGATTCCTCATCCAAGAATGGCGTGGTCCAATGTTCCTGGAAGAGGAGGACATGCAACACTCACACTTTGGGATTAATTTCACCTTAGTGAGGTTACACACTAACTATTTCCTGTCTCTAGAGATCCAAAACAGCAAAATATTTGAGGTACTAAAATAGGACTCATAAGACTGTGCTCTTCCTTTTTTGGCTTTATGACCTGTAGCAAGTTATGTGACCAAAATGAGAGCAATATTACCTACTCTGCGTATCTCACTGGACAGGGTAAGAATCAAAAGAAATAATGAATCACAATAGCTAGCATTAATTATTTCCTTATTCTGTGATAGCTTGAGGAACTTCCCAAGTATTATCTCATCATATCCCTTGAAGCAAATGCTATTATTATCTTCACTGTATAAATCATCTAATTGAGCCTCAAAAGGCTCAATAATTTTCCCAAGACCACATAACCAGGAAGCAGAGGGTCAGGCTATAAACTCAGAAAATGTGATTCTGGAGTCTGTGATCTTAACCTCTCTGCTCAGTAAGACAGTTCTTGGCAATCTCTTAACATTTGCAGTTATTGTTCATTATCATTTCTGAACTTCATTTCCCCAGAGCTTCAGCATGCCAGGAAGATCTTATTGTACAGAGTAGACATCAGATGCCTGACCAGCCTGTCTTACACCAATAGCTGTGTGACACTGTGCAAGTCACTCCAATAATGACTGCCATTTATTAAGTATCAGCCTTAGTCAGGACCGTAACAAGGTCTGTGTTGGTTTACCCAGTGATATGGAAATTATTTACTCCCTAACTTGCCTTCTCCAGAGATTCTGAACATCTTGGAGACAAGGATGGTGACTGTCAACCTTTTCCCAGTACCAAGCTTAAGGAAACTGTACAAAGAAATATATAAAAATGGCTTACACCGGGAAAGCATCAGGACAATGTCAAACTTGGGCAGACAACCCATACCATTGCCTCCAGCATGCAGAAACTTACCTACAAGGAAATACTGGGGAATGATATTGGCCAAATTACATTGTTATAGTTTGTGCATCTACAAATACGTCATAATGAATACCAACAGTGTGTACAATAATAATGCACCAAAAGTGGAAAGTGCTAAAAATTTAAAAATAAGATGTCTAAAAAAAACTTACCTATGAAATCTCTCATTTTTCACACTAATATTATTTTGATGTTGAAAAGACAATCATGCAAAACTTTTGATTAGAACAACTCATTTAACCCTTTCGTGGGGCCTTCACCAAAAGGTTTGAATTGCAGCAGATAAAGTGGGTAAAGGTCTGGAGAGGTTCTGCCATTAAACACTGCATGTTGTTGGGCAAATCACTCGCTTTTCGGGGCTCTGGTGTGTTTAGCTTCAAATTAAAAAGACTGTTTTATGATGATAATCCATGCACTTATTATAGCCACCTGCCACTTGCTAGGCTTTGCTCCATATATGATCTCATTATTCTCCATAGTAACCCCATTTCTCAAAAGTCGGAAGCTGAAACTCTTCATACCCTCTGGTAGTGGTAAAACAGTGCTTAGGAAAGGTGTTGCACTTTACCCTTCTTTTCTGATTACTAAAATTCCATTTCAAAATCATTGCCTTACCAATATGAAGAGGCCCATGAGGCAGGTATCTTGGGTTGACACACACTGGTTGGCTTTCCCAGTACCCTCCAGTTCAGTCTGGCTCCACTTCTTCTGCCCCTTCCACTCCAAAATTAACTAGCAGCACCTTGAAGTTCTGAGGACTCCTTACCAGCACCTTGCCACACCCACTTCCTTTCTCCAAACGCCAGGATAGAGAGAGGCAGCATAAAGGTGTGGTAATCTCCAATTCTTGCACACCTCCAAAGATAGCCTGAACCCAAGTGTCCCCACGTGTCCCCCAGCAGAAGAAAGGCATCCCTTGGGAAAACACAAAAATCAGGGGAAAACCAACAGTCCTGAGCGCTCAGGTAAGTAAGGACAAGTGTTTGAACCAGGCTCTTCCAATCCTTGAGACTGCAGTTTTGTTCCCAAGCTGACCCCAAAGCAAGGAAACAGAAGCCATCGCCAAGCCAAGCTTGGCAGGCCCCGCTGCTGGTTTCTCAGAATCGCTCTGTCTTCTTCCAAATGAACCTCAGGAGAACCACAATTTTAAAACTGACTTCATCTGGGAGAGTCAAAATAATTTTGGCAGTTCTCTGGAAGGGGAAAAGAAGACAACTAATCCCTTCCCTTCTCCCTCCCCATGACAAAAAGAAAAGTTACGACATAAGGCGTATTGAAGCCAGTTCCCAGTTACAGAAAGACATTTGAAGATCTGCAATGTTGCACAATGTGCAAATTTGGAGAAGTAACTTTGAGTCTCAGTAAATGTCTAGAGACTTTATTTAAATATCCCCTTTGTCTTTGCCTGGCCCAACTGGCACCTCGGGATCACAGAAGGGGCCTTTGTTTCCTCAGTTACACCAAGAAACTACAGGGGCAAAGAGCAGCCTCCAGGACATCACCGATAAACAGAACTGTTACCTATTAACTCCAAGGATACACCTCTTCTCCCTGCAGGGTAGAGGGGCTTTGGGCTCTGTGTTTATTTGCCTTATTTAGGTCGGGTACACTAAACATGATAATTGGCAAGCTACTCCTTTGCTTAGTCTCTCTGCTGTTTACTGAAAGCTCAAATCTCAAATGTACGTTATCTTGGATATCGTATCCATTTGCAGCTCTAATGCCACAACATTTAGTAGTACTGCGTATTAAGAAAGGTATGTCCCAAAAGGTAAATTAGATTGTTGGAAGGGACTTTCACATGAGAATAATTTGGAAAGATTATGACAGAACACAAATGCCCAAAAACACAATATCACAAAGTGCTGTGGTGTGGATGTAGTGTGTCTGCCCCAAAGACTCACATGCTGAAAGCTTGGTTCTCCATGTGATGGTGTTTCGATGGTGGAAGCTTTAAGACATGGAGTCTAGTGGAAGATAATTCGGTTATGGGGGCTCCACCATAAGCACAGGGTACCACAAGAACACATAAAACCATGAATGGATTCATGGCGTTCACAGGAGTGTGTCAGGTCTTCTATGATTTGATTGGCTCTTTCAAGAATTTGTTGCTATAGAATGAGGCCGTTCCGTGCCTAGGCTCCTTCTACTATGTGGCTATTTTCTTTCCAGATCTCCACCTTTTTCTGATGCACCCAGGCAACCTTTACTAGGATGCTGGTGCCATACTGCAGAGACCCTCCAGCCATCAGAATTGTGAACCAAAAAAGCCTCCTTAACTTTGTAAGTCATCAGTCTCGGTAATTTTGTTGTGGTGACATAAAACAGACTAAAACACAAAGGGTCTACAGAAGCCAAGCATTTATGTGTTCACTGAGTCCCAGGATTTCCAGAAAGAGGGGAAACATGACCATCAAGGGGTCACTTTAGACCAAGTAAAAGAAGCAGTGGGTAATAAACATATACCACGGAAGACTGGTAACTCTCAGGACATTATTCAGAGTGCTGACCTTGCTCATTCCCTCATATATCTTTCCATCCATGTATTCAGCCAGCAAATATTTATGGAGTAAGCATAGCCAGTGCCCTCAAGGAGTTCATGATCTCAGGAGAAACAGGGTTCAATTCAATGCTATAAACATTTGGGGACATCTACTAAACCAACAGGAGCTGTTCCAGTGACAGAGATAAGCACAGGGTACCACAAGAACACATAAAACCAGTCACCTCAGCCAGAAAGAAGCACTGGAAGGTTCCAGAAAGGGGCCTGGGGAAGTGTTACCCTAGTAGAATTTTAAAGGATGATTGGAAAACAGTGAAGGGGTTGGGGAGGTGGAAATTTCGATGGATGGAACATTTCCCTTGCCTACCAACCACAGCCAAACCCAGAGTCAGCCGTGTTCCAGAGCTTTCCACAGCTCCCCACTGGCCCTCATTAATGACTCCTTTCATCTTCCAACCATCACTCTCCAGATCTTTACTTCTCAAAATTCTGCTCAAATTGCGCATGGTGCTCCCTACAATGAATCTTTTACCCACAGGGGAATCCTGACAAACCGTTTATTACCCCTCATCTCCCATCTCTCCCCAATGCAATCCAGTCAGAATATTATCTCCATCTCTCCCTGAAAGAAATGTTTAAATGTCACCCGTAGCCTAAAAATTCCCAGCTCGTTGCTCTATTTGTTTTTGAACTTGGTCTCTCAGTAGCATTTGACACCATTGATGACTGTCCTCTTCTTGAAGGACTATATATTTTTTTTCTAATTCCCCCCGGCATTGAACATAGTTTGCTGTCTCTTCCTCTTCTTTGCCTTCAAATTTTGTAGTGTCCCAGAGCATAGTTCTCTTCTTTTTTCATTCTTTCTCTAGCTGACCTGGACAAGGCTGTAGGGACCATCACTTAAGCTGTATCCACCCAGTATCTCCTGTTCCATCCCTCCCCTGAATTCCGTACTCAAATCTGGAACTATTCCCTGGTATCTATTGGCTGGTGTTTTAATAAGTATTTAAAATCAATCAGGTAAAGACTGAACTACCCTCAAAACCAGTTTCCTCTAAGTTCCCACATCTCATGAATATCACCACTTGACTGTTCAGGACAAAACTCTGGGATTTTGTTTGTTTGTTTGTTTGTTTGTTTGAATCTTCTCTTTCCTCGTCCTGCTAATCCTGCATTGGAAAGCCCTATAATTCACCTTGAGATTATCCTAATCTGAACATGCCTGTAGCTTTGCTTCCATCCTAACTCACCCTTATTTCCTCTCTAGAACCCTGCATCATCCTTCTAGCACCTTACCCAGTGGGTCCTCATGCCACTGTCACCCGCAGTGTATGGAGGACAGTACTACAACTATAACTACATCATGACAGCATTGAACCATCTGTTCAAAGCTCCAAATGGTTCCTGTTGTAATTACCCAAACATTCACCCTCCCACACAAGCATGCCTTATCTCCGCACCAACGGACCGTGAGCACTGTGGTTGACAACTGCCCATCCAGCCCATCCAGATGACTGACTTGTGCTGTTGTCAGGAGGTGACACAGCCTGATACAGCAAGCAAGACTTGAGGGGAAAGTCTGCTGGAACCCAGGAAAGGCTTTCCTCAGGAGAGGACCCTGAGAACCAAAGTTCTTCCTTTCATCTCTGGATATCTGTCATGGTTGGATTGGACCCTTGAGAGCCATGGCATTCATCTCAATTCTGATCTCATAATAAAATAATCACCAAAGACAGAAGAGCAAAGCCAAAAGACAGATGTCCCTGGTCCTTGATGATGGAGCAGTTCTAGACTGTCTAAAATATATCATCAGTTTCCTCATGGTTGAAGTCAATCTGCATTGTGATTTCTTTCACATGTACCCAAAAGCATCATAAAGTTACACCTCCCTTCATCACACTCAACCCCACTGGCATCTCCCACTGAGCATGACTGCAAATAAAAGGGAAGAATCAAGAACAAGTCCCAAGTTTCTGAACAGACAGAGGGTGGTGCCAATCATGCAGAATGGTGCCAGAAGAGAGAGGGATGATCTGGGTTTAGAGAAAATGACTCTGACTCTCAATGTGCTAAATCTGAGATGCTGATGACAACAGCCAGATGGAAATGTCCAGTTACAGTTGAAGATGCAGGTTTGGAGCACACAGAAGGAGTTTGATCTAGAAGTAAAGTGGACAGATTGAGTTTAAACCATCAGAGTGAGTACATGAAGTTATGTAGGAGGACTCAAGAAAGCACAGAAAATACGAAATCTAAAAACAGACCCAAAAGAAAAGGGACATCTAAGGAGACAAAAGAGAATAGTAACTGAAAAGCAACAAAAAAAAGTAGCAGAGAAGAGAAAAAAAGCAGGAAGTGTGTTATTTCATAAATGTTAAGGAAACTTCAAAAAGGAAAGAGTGACAGAATGCTCATGCTTCAGAGGTCAAGTGCCTGAGAGCTAAAAAGTGCTCATTTGATTCAATATTCAGGAAGTATATTCGGGAAATCTTAGCAAAACCATTTCAAGGGTGATGGGAGCAAAAGCCAGATCACATGGACTGAAGAGGAAACAGGAAATGGCTAATGAAGACAAGATCCTTCCTTACACATTCAGCTGGAGCAGCATCTCCAGTCCTTCCATCATTGATGGTTTTTTCCCAAACTCCAGTGTGGGAGATTATGTGTGCTTAGAAATCACTGATACAAAAATAGAAGACACGGAGACTAACCCACATAAATACAGTTATCTTATATTAGACAAAGGCACCAAAAACATACATTGGAGAAAAGATATCTTATTCAACAAATGGTGCTGGGAAAACTGGAAATCCATATGCCACAAAATAAAACTAAACACCTATCTCTCACCATGCACAAAACTCAACACAAAGTGGATCAAAGACCTAGGAATTAAACCAGAGACATTGAGCATATTAGATGAAAAAGTAGGCCCACATCTCCATCATGTCAGATTAGGCCCCAACTTCCTTAATAAGACTCCTATAGCACAAGAATTAAAATCAAGAATCAATAAATGGGATGGATTCAAACTAAAAAGCTTCTTCTCAGCAAAAGAAACAATCAGTCAGGTGAAGAGAGAGCCTACAGAGAGGGAGGAAATTTTTACCACATGCACATTAGATACAGCACTAATCTCCAGGATATATAAAAAGTCAGAAAACTTACCACAAAAGAAACAATCCAATCCATAACTGTGCTAAGGAATTGAGCAGACATTTCTCAAAAGAAGATATACAACTGATCTACAAATATATAAAAAAATGTTCAACATCTCTAGTAATTAGAGAAATGTAAATCAAAACTACTCTAAGATTTCCTCTTACTCCAGTCAGAATAGCAGTTATCAAGAATACAAGCAATAATAAGTGTTGGTGAGGATATGGGGGAAAGGTACACTCATACATTGCTGATGGGACTGGAAATTGGTGCAACCACTTTGGAAAGCAGGGTGGAGATTCCTCAGAAAACTTAGAATAGAACCACCATTTGACCTAGCTCTCCCACTCCTCAGTTTATATACCCAAAGGACTTTAAATCAGCATACTATAGTGACACAGCCACATCAATATTAATAGCAGCTGAATTCACAATAGATAAATTGTGAACCCAACCTAGATGCCATCAATAGATGAAAGGATAAAGAAACTGTGGTATTTATACACAATAGAATATTACTCAGCATTAAAAGAGAATAAAATTATGTCATTTGCAGGTAAATAGATGGATTTGAAGAATATCATGCTAAGCAAAGTAAGCCAATCCCAAAAAACTAAAAGCCAAGTGTTTTCTCTGATAAGTGGATGCTGATCCATAATGGGGAGAGGGGAGAATGGGAAGAATGGAGGAACTTTGGAGTGGGCAAAGGGGAGGGTGCACAGAGGAGGGAGCATGGGACAGGAAAGATAGTGAAATGAGATGGATATCTTTACCATAGGAACATATATGATTGCACAAATGGTGCAACTCTACATGGTGTACAACCAGAGAATTTAAATGTTGTGCTCTATTTATGTACAATGAATTGACATGCATTCTGCTGTCATGTATAACTAAGTATAACAAATTAGAAAAATTGTCAACAAAAAAGAAAGAAAGAAAGAAATCACTGGTACCATGACACTAAAGAGTCATCAGAAGTACAACTTACTATTTCCATCTCTAAGTAATTATCTTTAGTGTATAGATGGTTGTAAAGTCACTTACTCTTGGGAGGACAGAACTTCTTTTAAACAATTATAAAATAAAAAATGTAAATAATATATCACTGCATTCCACATGAAGGATAAGTCCCTATTCCCCATCACTCTACTGCCATTCCCTTCCCACAGGAAAATGCTGGGGATACTCGGTGGCATATCTTTCCAGAACTTTTTCTATGCATTTACATGTATTTAGTTCAATAAATATCCTTTGTGTATATAGTTTTTCTTGCTCTTTTTGAAATAAGTAGGAATTTCACCAAATATAGATTAGAAAATTTCTTTATGTGTATTCATAAACAGCAGACAATTTTATTTACAGTTTCACTCTCCATGGTTTCAGTAACCCACAGTCAACTGTTGCCTGAAAATATTAAATGGAAAATTCCAGAAATAATTCATAAGTTTTAAATTGCATGCCATTCTGAGTAGCATGATGAAATCTCTCATCATTCCCCTTCATCCTTCCTGAGAATCATCCCTTTATCCAGTGTATCCACACCATTTACACTACCCCACTTTTAGTTACCTAGTAGCCATCCTTCTTATCAGATTGACTGTCAAGGTATAAATGTGTTTGTGTTCTAGTAACCTTTATTTTATTCAATAATGGTCCAAAATTATAAAAGTGGTAATTTAATTGAGGCTCCAGTGCAGGGGGAAAAAGAGAAGAAAAAGAAGGGCAGGTTAATCCAGTACCATGTGGAAACTCTGTAGCACTGCAGTACATATAGGAAAACACAGTAACTGCAGGGGTCAGTTATATCCAAGGTCTCAGGCATTCACTAGGGATCTTGGAACAACACCTAAACATAAGTGGGGACGACTGTATCTAATTTATGTTTTGTCATGCCCCACAATATTTCACAAGACATATGTATGGACCAAAAGTTGTTGAACAGTATTAAGGTCATTTCCAATTTTCACTGTGCAAGGTACATGATATTTTTTATTCATCTTGTATCCATATGCAAATATTCATGTAAGCTAAGCTCCAAAAATGGAATCAGTGGGTTAAAAATGTTTATCTCTAATTTTTCCAGATCTTGTCAGTCGTTGCCCAAGTGTCACCAAAGTAGCTGCACTAACGGTGCCAATGGGGTTTGAGTGCTCCTTTCCCTGTGCCCCACCCACCCCAGATACAATCTCTGTCTTCTGAGCTTCATCCCCTCAAACAAATATTATGGGGCATCTCAATGATGTTGAGTTTACGTTTCTTTAGGTTTTAGTGAGTTGAGTTTAGCGGGTTTGCAGTATTTACCAGTCGTCATTATTTTTCTTGTCCTTCTACTCTGTCCCAGACTTGACTCTGATCCTCCTACGGCTATTTGTCTTCTTTTCTCACTAGTTTCTGTGAACTCTCTAACTATTATGACTACTATTTTTCCTTTCATATATAGAAGGGCCTCCTGGTCTACGGTTTGCATTTGAACTTTGTTCATGGTCTCATTTGCTAATCACAAGTGATTTGGGTTTTTATGTGGTTTCTGTTTGGTGGTCAATCTGTTGATCATTTCCTCTCTGGTTTTTAAATTTGTGTTTAGTAAATTTCTCATCACCCTCAACTCAAGAAAAGAATTCCCCTATATTTTCTTTTAGTACTTTATCAAGTTTTTTGGCTTTCTATTTTAGGCATGTATTTCATCAAGAATTTACTTTTGTGTTTGGGCAATGGCAGGACTCTAACTTTTCCCTGAATGGGGAGCCAATTTTCCCAAAGGCATGTATTATTGGGTAGTTCATCTTTTCCCTATTACTAATGACATACTCTCCTCCTCAATTCCACATATTCCCAGGAACCCATCTCCCTGTATCCAATAACAAGTAGCCTTTGAGCCACATCACAAAATTGGTCAATAGAAAAGTTAAGGAAATGCAAATATACTTCCAAATCTTACTAAGAGTCCAACACTGGTTTCTAGTCTCTGTCAACTTCCCTGCAGCTCAAGTCTCTGTCTTCTCCACTATGAAAGGCTGCTGAGGGAGGTAATCATACTGCCTTGTTAACCCAACCAGACTGCCTTTCACTCTGGACAAGTGAGCAACCTCTGTCCATGCCAACCTCTGGCATGGACAGAGCCCCCAGAAAAGCCCCTGGGAAATGACTGCATCTCCATCAATTTTTCTTCCAAAGCAGCGTATCTGCAAAAATCTTTTTATTCTTTCACTGACATTTGCAAGTTGTTCAAGTTTTAAAATTTTTTTAAAAAAAGGAAAATTTTCAAAAGAAAAAGCTTTTCTTTCAATTAGTAGTTAAGAAAATTGGGAGAGATTAGTATTCCAGAGGTGACATAGCTTTCATCACTTTTTTTTAAAGGAAAGAAAACACTTTATTACTACAAATTGCTTTGAGTAGCTCAAACCATGCTGTGGCTCATTTCTGTTTTGCAGTTGTCCTTGATGCATGGCTGCTACTTGGCAAAGATTCCTTCTCACAGTGAATAGATCAAATGTTCTTTCACTGAGTATGCAAATAACTTTGCTTCAGTCCTCATTCACATAGTCAATAAAGTTATACTTCTGTTTATTTTTATTGTAATTTTTCAATTCCTCAAATGCACGGTCCATGCAGTCCGAGGTCTCCATGTGTGTGTGTAGGCCATTTTTTAAATTATATTGTCTTTAAAAGACCTTCCATCCATCAACCAACGCACAGGAATTTGAATAAGTGATTCAAAAGGAGCAAATGCATTTCAAACACAGATTGTCAAAATAGGCCACATGCACAAATTGCTATTGATCCAAAGAAGTTAAAAATTTTAAGTTCCAGATTCTAACCTAACCACCCACCCTCTGTCTATAGACCATGCACTTCTGAGTTACTTTGTACACTGACACGAATCCCTCACTCTACATTTTCACCAGTATAAGACAATTGACTGAGGTTTAGTTTAGACTCTTCCAATATGGAGATGAACTGGCTCATCCTACATGAGGTAAAGGAACTTTAATTAGCTGGTTAAAGTAGCTCAGAGCTCATCTGACACCAGAACTCACAGGGAGACTAGTGTCTATCCAATTCAGAATTCAAGAAAAGCTACCATTTCTAAGAGTGTGACTCCCACTCAGTTCAGCTAGTGAACAAAGGTGTGGTGCTACAGATTGTACCAACACAGAATACTCCCTAAGACTTCCTCAGTGGAATATTTCTAGGCAAGTTGCTTTCATAACTCAGGTACATAACTTTCACTCATGAGAGTTTGTGAAAATGTGGTTTTAGGCTTAACCTACATCTTCTATTTCACAGACTTGGCAATGGTCAAGCCCTGGGACCTTTCAGCCCATGGTCTGTGGGCTGCTCTGGCAAACACTGATGGAATCATTTTAAATAAAAACAGGAAGTCCTGAGATAAGGACAAATCCTACAAAGAGTAACTACAGCACTGCTGCCGAGTGGCATGGCACCATGACATAGCTCCAATAGGGATCGTGGTGGCCATAGGTACCACAAATGGCGTCATGCCTTTCACAGCAGAGAATCCCTAATCCAAAACAGCAGCCATTGTTTCCTTCAAGCAGCTTCCTGTAAAAAGAATAGCTTCCATACCCCAATTTACCCTAAACCTCTTTGTATAGATTTGCTGGTCACCAGATCTGTCAAATAGATGCGATGAAATAACAAATTTCTCAGCTTACTGTATCCAGCAGTGGTGCACCGAAGAACCCTTGTGTTTGAAATCTCTCTGATCTCTTCTTCCAGCTGCCACACAAAGCTTGCTGCTTCTCAGGGTCCTGGGAACACCTGCCCACACAATCCAGGAAGGTCTCCTTATAGGAAAGAAACAGCTGTGCCTCAGAGCATGAGACAAGCAAGGCAGGATCTTTCCTCATACTAACAGGTTCTAGGAAGTAGAGAGGGACATCTTTGGAGCTCATTTCAGAAATTCTGCTTACCACAGCTGTAAACACTGAACGCATGCTTCACTGTAGGTGGCCCGTAGGGTGTCATTAAGTTTCCAAATTGGCAGTTTCTTTTCCTGAGAATTTGGGATAACAACCCTTTTTCAGGACTCAACACATCATGATAATGATTGCAAATTCAAATATTTGTTTGCAAATATGTGGTTGCTACAACAAACGTCCTCAGCAGGTTCAATATGCTGTGTTGACCTTACTACACAAGACCATGCTGCTGATGCCCCTTGCCTTTCCCATTGTAAGGAGACTGTGCCCCGATGCCCTTCTTGGAGGTGGTGAGAGCTAGATCTTCTCTATCTCACTTACTTCATCCACCCTGTAACTATGGCCAAGGGACCAGACAGAGTTCAGGATGTGCTGTAGTTTACATCTTCAATGTCCTTCAAAGGCCCATGTGGAAGTCATGGTTCCCAGTTTGTGGTGCTCTTGGGAGGTAGCATGACCTTTAAGAGGTCTGGAGGGAGGAAGTCAGGTCACTGGGGGCAGGCTCTTGAAGGAGATATGGGAATGCTGACCCCTTTATCTCTCTTTCCTCTTTTCTCCCTCTCTCTCCTTCCGTCTTTGTCTTTCTCCTCTGCCACTTGCTCCTGTCATGATGTACTATGCCACCAAGGCTCAAGGCAACAGGGCCAAGCAACTATAAACTGAAATTTTTAAAACTGTGATCCGAAATAACCTTTTCCTCTTTTTAAGTTGAATATCTTACGTATTTTGTTAGAATAAGGGAAAGCTAACTAACAGGAAGGGTACTTAAGGAGTTGTTTGTTTGTTTGTTTTTTGCTTTGTTCTATTTATTTCTTTGAGGGGTGGGAAGGAGGTTAAAAAAAGAAAGTTTGTTATCTGCCTCAAAGAGCTTTTGCAAAGGAGGGAGGATTCATTTTCAAAACACATCAACATGGATGAACACCATTCTCACAGCTTTCACATCAATTTGAATTCAAGCAATTAATATGTGTAATATGTTTTTTCTTAAAACCAGTGTATTCATATGGACACACAGGTACTCCTTATATTTTTGTTCACTTATGAAAGGAATTGGCACTTTGACTTCAAAAACAAATTTTTTTAAAAAATCACAAATCCAACTTGTCTTTGATTTGGGTCTGAATTAATTACTAAGAAACCATTCAGCAATAATGACCTCAAACATTTAAATATCCTCTGAAACTTCAATTCATTAAGGGACTGCTTACTCTTAAGAACTATGCCACCAGTAAGGGAATGAGGTAAGAATTCTCATTCTGGATGCCAAGTTCAAGGCAAAGTATCAATAATCTCCTCACTTTTGCAATATCTATAAATAAAAATAGATGGAGGGGATAAGATAAAACAATGTTAAGTTTAAAAGTGCATACAGAACTCAGAAATACCTTTTCATTTAATTTGCCACTTTAGCTCAAAATATGCTCATAAGAAAAATAACCACTTAAAGGAAAATATTAGTTACATTGTTGCTGTTTAGAACTTTTTGAGAGCAAAAGAATGAATACTGATCAACTTTCCTGGCTAAAACTTAATCATTTGTCCTGAAATAGGTTATTTTTTAAGTTGAACATCTATTTATGCCTTGAAAATTCAAAGCAGAAAGAAAAATCACAAAAAGCTAGTAACTTCATCAATACATCTACACAGATGTTTGCTTGTAATTTTTGGTATCCAAAACCTTTTTTCCACACATTTCACAGATGACCTTTCTTTAGGCACAGCCCTGGCAGTAATGGGAACCTGGTTGGTGCGCAGAACTTTTACAAATTCTGCAAGTGGAGAATTTATTCTTTCCATATGGATCAAATCTTGCTTTTTTTGAAGTCAAAGCTTTATTTTCATTCAGCTTTCTTCCACCACTTTCTGTGGTATTCCTTGCATCATCTTCCATATATCTGGAGTGATAACAGTACCAAGTTTCTTTTCACATTTTTCGCACACCATCCTTCCATCTACGGTTCCCTCAGACACAGAAGCAGCAGCAACTCAAAAAACATCAACACTACCAAGGAGTTTAATAAAATGGTAACATTAAGAAAAATGATAACATTTTTATACCTAAGGGCATTACCTCTGGCCCTGAAGGACAAGGAAAAGGGGTAATCACCATATTGCTGAGGGCTTTACAGGTAGAGGAACACAACCATCTCTAACCCACAGCCTGACAAACAAAACACCAGGAGAAAAATACCCCAAGGTCTCTCTCTTCCCCCATCCCGGGGAATCCAACTGTACTTCACATGTATAAAATAATCCAACTACATCGAATGGAAGGTGGAGTAGAGAAGAAACTGACCTAAGTTCCTTTGTAAATGAATTAAGTCTGTGAGACTAAAAGTTAAATGAACTGCACATAAACACTGCACTCTAGTTGACAAAGCTATTCTCCATAGGGTATAAAATAAGAGTTTTTTTAAATGGCCACATGGATAAACAATTGAACTATTAAATAAATAGATGACAGACGGAGGGAAGCCAAGTTTCTCACTGTTGGAATGAGAGATTACCAGACAGGGTTCAGGATGTGCTAACGTTTGCAACTTCAGTCAAGCAAGGCTAGAATTTTCCACATGGTGATGGATTAAACATTGAGTCATCAGTATAAACTCAGCTTAATATATGGGATATACATAAAAGTTATGGTATGTGTTTACACACAGATTAATACACACATAGATATGCCTTCACTGTCAGTTAAGAGGCTCTTAGAAGACACGGCACCCCAACAGTATTGAGCACAACTTGTTTTTGTTATTAATTAATTTATTTTAACTAAGTATACATGACAGCAGAATGCATTTTTATTCATTATACACCATTGCAGCACAATTTCTCTGTTGTACACAATGTAGCATCACACCACATGTGCAGTCACACATGTACTTAATGATGTCCATCTCATTCCATCATCTTTCCTGCCCCCAAGCTCCTTCCCCACTCCTCCCCTCCCTTTTCCCCATCAAAGTTC
This sequence comes from Marmota monax, assembly GCF_021218885.2. NCBI lineage: Eukaryota > Metazoa > Chordata > Mammalia > Rodentia > Sciuridae > Marmota > Marmota monax. Next base: position 2,926,291 of record NW_026695198.1, on the reverse strand, counting down.
CTCCATTTTTTCCATGCTCCCCCATTATGGATCAGCATCCACTTACCAGAGATAACACTTGGCCTTTGGCTTTTGAGGATTGGTTTACTTTATTTAGCACGGTATTCTCCAACTTTACCCATTTACCTGCAAATGTCATAATTTTATTCTCTTTTAATGCTGAGTAATATTCCATTGTATATATATACACCACATCTATTGATGGGCATCAAGGTTGCTTCCACAGTTTAGCTATTGTGAATTGAGCTGCTATAAACATTGATGTGGCTGTGTTACTATAGTATGCTGATTTTAAGTCCTTTGGGTATAGAACTAGGAGTAGGACAGCTGGGTCAAATGGTGGTTCCATTCCAAGTTTTCTAAGTAATCTCCATGCAGCTTTCCAGATTGGCTGCACCAATTTGCAGTCCCTCGAGCAATGTATAAGTGTGCCTCCACACACACACACATCCTTGCCAACATTTACTATTGTCTGTATTCTTGATAAATGTCATTCTGACTGGCATAAGATAAAATCTTAGAGCAGTTTTGATTTGCATTTCTCTAATTACTACAGATGTTGAAACATTTTTTGATATATTTGTTGATTGAATGTGTATCTTCTTCTGAGAAGTGTCTGTGCTCCTTAGCCCATTTATTGATTGGGTTGTTTGTTTGTTTTTTTGATGTTAAGTATTTTGAGTTCTTTTTATATCCTGTAGATTAGTGTTCTATCTGACATGTACGTGGCAAAAATTTGCTCCCAAGATTTCTCTGTTCACCTCATTGATGTTCTTTTGCTGAGAAGAAGCCTTTTAGTTTGAGTCCAAACCATTCATTAATTCTTTTTTTTTTAATTTTTTTATTTTTTTTTAATTTTTATTTATTTATTTATTTATTTTTATTGTTGGTTGTTCAAAACATTACATAGTTCTTGATATATCATCTTTCACACTTATTCATTAATTCTTGATTTTACTTCTTGTGCTTTAGGAGTCTTGTTAAGGAAGTCATGGCCTAATCGGATGTGATGAAGATTTGGACCACACCTTGGTTTTTAATACCCTTCTCTGATGAACAAAATCAGGGCTCCATGATGACAAGGTTGACTCTAGAACTGAAGCAAAAATATGCAGGATAAGAAAGGAGTCTATTGTAGCAAAACAAAGTAAGTGTTTTTTTAAAAAGAATACCCATACTAGTGTGGGTGTATCAAAGGGATATGGAGCCAATTGAAAGAATTCCCAGTGGCCAAAGCTGAAACAATTTGAACAACATAAGAAATAACATATTCTTGGATTATATAATAAATATCCATGAGCCCATACTAAGACAGAGAGAAATAAAGGGAGGAATGACAACTCTTTCATGAAGAATTTCAAATATTTTATTTAACTAGCCATTTTTTTAAGTATGAGTTGCACATAATGACTTTCTTCCAAAAAAAAAACAACACAGATTTAAAAAGAGGTAAATGAGTAACTTTATAATAGAGACATGTGGCAAATACTACCTCATTCAAGTGATGAAGACTAATACCAACAATGATCATTACAATGATAGTATATTAACATTGTGTACCCTTTATATGATACATCATATAACATATGACACACATTTTACCTTGGTGTTCTTTCTCCAAAAAAAGCCCATTACCACAGTCTAGTAATAAGAAAATATCAATTAAAGGACATTATGTAATATATAAGACCATCAAAATCATCAAAAACAAGGAAAATCAGAGGAAACGTCACAACTCAAAGAAACTTGACAAAGTTAATTTGGTCTCGTGGAACAATAACAACAAAAAAAAAGACATCAAGTAAAAAGTAAGGAAATCTGTATAAAATATGGACTTTGATAATAATGTATCGGGAATAGGGGTGTAGCTTAGTGGTAAAGTATTTGCATAGTATTGCATGAGGCCCTGGGTTTGATCCTTAGCACTGAATTTTCTTAAAAATCTAAATAATAATAATTTATCAATATTGGTTATTTAATGGTGACAAACACACATACTAATGTAAGATGTTAGTATAGGTCTGTACTAGGAACTCTCTGTACTACCATTATAACTTTTCTGTAAACCTAGACCTATTTTTAAATTAAAAGTTTGTTTTTAAAGTAATAAAAATCAATTTATAAGATTATAAGCAAAATGATCAAAACAAAAGGAAAGAATCATTAAAGTAGAACACAGAAGAGTAAAAATTACCCCAAGGACCTGTGGAACTATCACAAAAGATCCAGCATTTATGTTGTCAGAGTCCCAGAAAGAGAGAAGAAAGAGAATGAATCTGTAAAAATAATAACTGAAAACTTCCCAATTTTAGCAGAAGACATAGACCTATAGATTCAAGGGCCTGAGCAAACTCCACACAGGGTAAATGCAAAGAATCCATGCCAAGTTAAGGTTCTGAAAATAAAAAAAAAAAAAGAAAAGAAAAAGAAAAACATCTTGAAAGCAACTTATGATAACAGCAACTTCCCTATAAGGGAAAAATTATTCAAATTGCATATTGCTCGTCAAAAATCATGAGAGCCAATACAAAGTGGCATAACACTTCAAATGTTTAAACACCAAATTGTGCTATGTATTTAAATGAATAAATGACTCAGTGATTTCCACCTTTACATATATCTAATAAAGCATCAATTTTTAAAAACAATAAATAAATAGAAGTAGAACGGAAACAGAAGGGAAGGGGGGAGGGAAAGAGGAAGTACTGGGATCTGAAATGGAGCAAATTATATTCCATGCATGTTTGATTATGTCAAGATGAACTCCACTATTATGTATAAGTACAACGCACTAATAAAAACATTTTTAGAAAAGAAAAGAGCTGTCAAATCAGAATTCTATATCCAGGAAAATTCTTCTTCTGTAATGAACAACGTAAGAAAATTCTCACAAAGAAAGAAAAATTAAAAGAATTTGTTACAACCAGACTATCAAGATGAAGGAGGAGTAGGAAGAGGAGGAGGAGGAGGAGGAAGAAGAAGAAAGAGGAACAGGAAGAGGAAGTAAAAGTTAAAAAAGTTATCTAAACAGAAATGATAAAAGAAGAAATCTTGAAACACCAGAAAGAAAGAAAGAAAGAGCAACAGAAACAGGATAATATGGATAAAGACGACAGACTTTTCTTCTCTTCCTGAATTTTCTAAATTATGTTTCCAGTTAAGGCAAAATTATAACATAGGATTAGTGTGCTCTCAATGTACACAAAATATTTAAGATTCTAAAATGAAGGAAGATAAAGGATGTAAAGGGAGGTAAAACTTCTACACTAAAACTGATAAAATACTAATACCCATAAATGGTGATGTAATACCTAGAACAATCACTGAAAACGGTTTTTAAAATGATGTATCTAACACTAAAGAAAGAAATTGAGGATGACATTAGAAAATGGAAAGATCTTCCAAGTTCTTGGATAGGTAGAACTAATATTGTCAAAATGGCCATACTACCAAAAGAGCTATACAGACTTAATGCCATTCCCATTAAAATTGCAATGATATTCTTCATAGAAATAGAAAAAGAAGTCATGATATTCATTTTGAAAAATAATAGGCCCAGGGGCTGGGGATGTGGCTCAAGCGATAGCGTGCTCATCTGGCATGTGCGGGGCGCTAGGTTCGATCCTCAGCACCACATAAAATAAAATAAAGATGTTGTGTCCACCAAAAACTAAAAAATAAATTTAAAAAAAAGAACAAGAAAAATAATAGGCCCAGAATAGCCAACACAATCCTTCTGGACAAAAAATAATACAGGAGACAACGTCACATTACCAGACCTTAAATTATACTACAGAGCTATAGTAACAAAAAGAGCATAGTATTGGCACCAAAATAGACATGAAGACCAAAGGAACAGAATAGAAGACACAGAGACATACCCTCATAAGTACCTAGACAAAGGTGCCAAAAATACACATTGGAAATAAGATAGCCTCTTAAACAAGTGGTGCTGGGAAAACTAAAAATCCACATGTAGAAGCTTGAAATTAAACCCATATCTCTCACATTGCACAAAACTCAACTCAAAGTGGATCAAGGACCTAGGAATTAGACCAAAGACCAAAGAAGAAAAAGTAGGCCCAACTCTCCATCATGTCAGCTCAAGAACAGACTTCCTCAATAAGACTCTTAAAGTGCAAGAGGTAAAATCAAGAACCAATAAATGGAATGGCATCAAACTATAAATGGAATGGCATCAAATTAAAAAGCTTCTTCACAGCAATGGAAACAATCAATAATGTGAAGAGAGAGCCTACAGAATGGGAGAAAATCTTTACCATCTACACCTCAATAGAGAATTAATCTCCATAGTATACAAAGAACTCAAAAAACTTAATACCACCCTCCCAAAAAAAAACTCTATCAATAAATGATAAATAGGCAAAGAACTGAACAGGCACTTCATAGAAGAAGAAACACGATGGTCAAAAAATATATAAAAAAGTATTCAACATCTCTAGCAATTAGAGAAATGCAACTTAGAACTACACGGAGATTCCATCTCACTCCAGTCAGAATGGCAATTATCAACGATACAAGGAACGATAAATGCTGGCGAGGATGTGGGGGAAAGGTACACTCATACTTTGCTGGTGGGACTGCAAATTGGTGTGACTACTCTGGAAAGCAGTATGGAGATTCCTCAGAAAACTGGGAATGGAACCAAAATTTGACGCAACTATCCCACTCCTCGTTTTATACCCAAAGGACTTAAAATCAGCATACTACAGTAATGCAGCCATGTCAATGTTTATAGCAGCTCAATTGACAATAGCCAAGCTATGGAACTAACCTAGGTGACCTTCAACAGATGAATGGATCAAGCATATTACTCAGCCATAAAGAAGAATGAATTTATGTCATTTGCTGGTAAATGGGTGGAACGGGAGAATATCATGCTAAGTGAAATAAGCCAGTCCCCAAAAAACCAAAGGCCAAATGTTCTCTCTGATATGTGGATGCTAACCCATAATAAAGGATGGTAGGGAGGAAAAGTATAGAAGTTCACTGGATTAGACAAAGGCTAATGAAGGGAAGGGTAGGGGGTTGGGAATAGGAAAGACAGGAGAATGAATCAGACATAACTTTCCTGTGTTCATATATGAATATATAACCAATGTAACTCCACATCATGTACCACCACAGAACAGGGTCCTAAATGGATAAGGTTGCTCTCCATGTATATATGATATGTCAAAATACACCCTACAGTCATGTATATCTAAAAACAACAAAGAAGAAAGAAAGAAAGAAAGAGAGGTATCTAAAAACACTATAGGTAAATAAAAAATAGAATTCTAAAAGATGTATACATAATCTGCAGAGGGATGCTGAAAAGGAAAAATTCATAAGTAGTGGGAATAAACAAGTAAGTGGCATACTTAAGCCCTAACATTCCATTAATCATATTATATGTAAGTGGTCTAAATATGCCAATTAAAAGAGACTGACTGATGGATTTTAAAAACACAACCCACTTATACACTATCAATAAGAAACCCATTTAAAATATTACAGCATAGGTTAAAAGTAAAAGGAAATAAAATATATACCAGGCAAACACTAATCAAAATAAAGCAGAGGTGTTTATATTAATATCCGAAAAAGTGTACTTTAGGACACAGAATATTACCAAGGTAAAGAGGAACATTACATTATGATAGAAAGGTCAACTCCATCCAGGAGATGCAGCAGTCTTTAATGAGCATACACCAAACAATAGAGTTGCAAAACATGTGAGGCAAAAACTGGTAGAACTGAAAGGAGCAATGCATAATTCCATAATAATAGCTGGAAAATTCAACATCCAGCACAACTAGACAGAAAACCAGCAAGGATACAAAAGAACTTAACTACACCATCAAGCAAAAGAATTGACCTTTATAGAACTGTCCAAGAGCAGCAGAATACTCTTTTTTTTTATTTCTTACATATATGACAAATGAAAATAGTGGAATGCATTTCATTCATAATTATCCATTCACAGCATGATTTTTTTTAATATTTATTTATTTTTTTAGTTATCAGCAGACACAACATCTTTGTTGGTATGTGGTGCTGAGGATCGAACCCGGGCCGCACGCATGCCAGACGAGCGCGCTACCACTTGAGCCACATCCCCAGCCCCCACAGCATGATTTTTCATAACTCTGTATTAAAGAAGCACTTGCAGAAGATAACACTACCACGGACAATGACCCAGGTCCTAAAACAAACCTCAACAAATTTTAGAAAAAGGAAATCACAAAGAATTTGTTTTCAAAGTACAATTGAATCAAAATACAAATTAATAGCAAAAAGATAACACAAAAATCTCCAAACCCCTGAAACTAAACAACACAGTTCTAAACAATGCATAGATCAAAGGAAACTAAAAAGCACACTGAACTGAATGAACATTCAAGCATAATATATCAAAATGGGTGGGGAGCAGCTAAAGAAGGGCACTGAGAGGGAATTTTATATTACTAAATGTGCATGATAGATAAGAAATAAGGTAGAAGTTCAAATCAACAATCTGTGTTTTTCCCCTCAAAACCCAGAGGAAAAAAGAGCAAAATAAACTGAAAGTGAGCAGGAGAAGATTAAATAATAATAATAATAATAATAATAATAATAATAATAATAATAATAGCAGAAAGTGACAAACCTCTAGCAAGACAAAAAAGAAAATCAAATAAAAAGGAATAAATTGTCATTACCATCAGTGGGTATAACTACAGGTCCTAAAGACACCAAAAAGATAGTAAGGAACACTGTGCATGCATTAGTGTTCTACCTCTGCTATCACAGGTGACCACAAACTCAGTGGCTTGACCTACACACATTTGTTACATTACAGTTCTGTAGGTCAGAGGTCTGACACAGTTGCACACTCTGAAATCAATGTGTTATCAGAGCTGAACTTCCCTCTGCCAGCTCTAGGAGATAATACATGTCCTTGATCATTAAGGTAGTTGAAAGAATTCCATTTTTTGAGGTTATAGGACTGAGGTCCCCATTCCCTTCTAGGAATGTCAGCTGAGAGCCACTCTCATCTGGATGTTACCCTATGACTTGGCTCATGTCCTCATTTCTACATATTCAAAACCAGCTCCTGTGCATCTTAGCTCTCCTCCAAATTTTTCCAACTTCTTCTTCCATTATCTTGTCTCTCTGACCCACACTTCTTCATCTTCCAATTATTTCCACGATTAGACTGGACCCATCCAAGAAAAGAAATGAACCACATACAAATAAAAAAGAAAAAAAAAACTCTCCCTATTTGTACACAACATGATGGTATACAGAGAAAATCCAAACAACTTATTTTTTAACTCTAGAACTGAAAAGTAAGTTCATCAAAGTTTTAGGATACAAGAAAAACAAAAATTCAATTGTATATACAATTAATTACATATACTATCAATGCACTAAGATTTTAAATATAACACTATTTATAGTCACTCAAAAAATTAAATAGGGAAAAATCTAACAAAATATGTCCAGGATATTTATGCAGAAAGCTTTAAGAGAAATCCAAGATTTAAATAAATGGAGAAACATTCATAGATAACACATTCAACATCATAAAAATATTAATTCTCTCCAAATTGACAAGGATTCAACCCAAATCCTCTCAATATTGCAGTAAGATTTTTTGCACACATAGATAAGATTATTCTAAAATTTATATGGAAAGGCAAAGGAAGTAGGATAAGCTAAAACAATTTTTAAAAAGAAGAAAGTAGGAAGAATCACTCAATAAAATATTAAACTCATTAATTATCTACATTGATTCAGATCTTGAAGTATTGGTGGAATGATAAGCATATAGATCAATGGAACAGAATAGAGAATCTAGAAATAAACCCGGGCAAATATAGCCAAATAATTTTTACAAAAGCACAAGAGGATTTTAATAGAGGAAGAATAGTTATTTCAAAAAATTGGAGATCCATGTTATAAGAAAAATTAACACAACCTAAATTTCACACTTCATATAAAAATTAACTCAAAATGGATCTTATATTTAAACATTAAATTTAATGCTACAAAGCTTTTAGGAAAAATGCAAGAGAAAATCTTTAGAAATTAGGAAGAGCTCTTAGATCTGACACCAAAAGCATGATCCATAAAAGAAAAATCAGTAAGTTGAAATTTATCAAAAGTAAAAACTTTTGCTCTGCAAAAGATTCTGTTAAGAAAATGAGAAGATAAGTTCAAACTGGGAGATGAACTCTCAAGGCTTAACAGTAAAAAAACAAATCAATCAATCTGAATAGAAAATGGGCTAAAGACACTTGATAAAGGGGACCAAAGGAGGGCAAATAAGCATATGACAAGATGTTCAATATCATTAGCCATTAGAGAAATGAAAACTAAGAAAACATGAGCTATCTACTACACACCTATTACAGTAGCTAAAATTAAGTATAGTGACAATATCAAATACTGGCAAGAATGCATAAAAAATTGGCCATTTCCTAAAAAAATGCGAGATTTGCTTACCATATTGAAGCCAGAATTAGACAGGCAGTCAGCATAGATAGGTAAATTGAGTCAGGTCGGATCAAGGAGGCCAATTTGAGTGAGTCCAGGAAATTGGAGACTGTCTCCAGAAGGATTGAAATGTTAATTCCTTCAGAGCCCCTCCTCCACCCATATCAAGAACCTGCCCCTGCTCCAACCTGATGTCAAGGTAACCTTCCTACAGGGAGCTATAAGGTTGTGTCCTTGGCTGCACCATCCTGCCCTTCCCCCTTCAGCCCACCGGTTTCCCACCCTTTGGTCATCCCATGGAGAATTTTCTAGGCCTAGTCACATATTCAGGAAAGAGAGAGATTAGGGGAAGAGGGCAGGAGAACAAAGGAAGCCTAGGATTTATAAAAAAAGGCAGAACCTCTGGCTTCTGGGTATACTAGGATAACAGCTAGGTCCCCTTTTCTGTCCTGGGAGAAGTCTATGTTACCCCTTTTTAAATAAACCCTGCTTTATATGTTTGCCTTGGCTGCTTCTCTAATGTTCAAACTTCAACATTTGAGGGAGCAGAACTCATCATCGGTAACCAGCAGTATCAATACTACCCAACAATGTACTCTTGAGCATTTATCCCAGAGAAGTGAAAACTTAAATCCACACAAAAACTTGTGCAGTTATTCATAGCAACCCGATTTATAATAAGCCAAAAATTGAAAACAATCCAAATGTCCTGTAATAGGTAGATTTTTAAACAAACTCTGACACAAGGAATACTATTGAGCAGGAGAAAGGAACAAACTATTGATACAACAACTTGAATGAATCTCAAGAGCATTATGCCGAGTGAAGAAAGCCAATATCTGTCACATGCTGAATGGTTCCATTATATTTAATTCTTAAAATGATAAAGTTGTAGAAATGGGCAAAAGATTAGTGGCCAGAGGTTAATGATAATGGGGAAGGAAGCAACTGGTGGACAGAACAAAACAGGGGTTAGCTCCAGGTAGAGTCTTGTTGGGATAGAACAATTCTACCCTTTGATATCAGTGCTGCTTATCCAGATCTACCCAAGTGATACAACAGAACTATATACACACATACCAGTGTTAGTTTCCTGACTTTGATATCATACGACATTTATAAAGGATGGAACCATTGTAGGAGAGTCGGTGAAAGGCACACAGGCCCTCTGTACTATCTTCCCAACTTCCTGTGAACTTACAATTATTTCAGAATAATTTTTTTTTGCATTTTTAATTTTTGGCATCTTTATATACCACCAACAAACAGTTTGAAAATGGACCCTTTAAAAAAAGAGACTCAAAAAATATTTAAAAACTAGGACTGAATTACTAACAAAAGATAAAAAAAAACATTTAATGAGAAAAATTATATAACTATATTTAAACAGTTTTAAAAGAACTTAAACAAATAGAGAAATAGACTATAATCTAAATACAACAAAGACATTGTTTCCCTCCCAGTGGATTTATAGATGCAATTTCAGTTGAGGCCCAACAAGATTTTTGTGATATTTGATAAACTGATTGTAAAATTTATATGAAGAGCAAAAAAGCAAAGAACAGCCAAGACACTTGTGAAGCATAAGATGTCAGCAATTACCTCACAAATACCAAGAATTATTGTAAAGCTACAGAAATTAGAACAATGTGGTATTGATGCAGAAAGAGACAAATTGCTTAGAACAGAACAAGTTTGGCCCAGACCAGCACACGAATGGAATCCTCCTGGACATCTGAGTCAGCATTGCAAATTAGCAAGGGAAAAATGGGTTCTTCAGTAAATAGAGCCAGGACATTGATTATACATATGGAAAAAATGAAATTGGATTTTTAGCACACATCCTGAATGTAAGTATTAAAGAAAAACAAAGGCAAAACTTTAAGATTTTAAAAGACAAAATATGAGTCTATCAAAGATTCATATTTGAAGGATTTCTCCAAACACCAAAATGAAAACATGAAAGAATGATGCTTTCTAATAAATTTTAAAAATTTAGTTCTATTCTATAAGAAGACTTTATAAAGGGAATTTTTAAAAAGGCAAGTCTCTGGAAGAAAATATTTGCCACACTTGTAACTGACAAAGGATTAATGTCTAGAACATACACACGAAGAGCTATATAAGTGATTCTTTGAACCCATTCTAAGCTTCCAGTCCTCAATCAGGAGTCCCTGTTTCTGCTACACAGGAGCTGAAAAATGATACAGAGAACACCAAGCACCCTGAAAGCCAGGAAATGCAAAGCGATGGGAGCTGATGGGCCTGGGAGACTTTTCATAGGAGACCTCAATACAGAGACCAGAAACAAGACAGGGATGCCCTCTCTCACCACTTCTATTCAATTTAGTTCTAGAAATACTAGCCAGAGCAATTAGACAGACAAAAGAAATTAAAGGCATAAAAATAGGAAAAGAAGTACTTACTTAAATTATCACTATTTTTGAATGATATGATACTATATCTAACAGACCCAAAAGGGTCTACAAAGAAACTACTAGAGCTAATAAATGAATTCAGCAAAGTGGCAGGATATAAAATCAACACGCATAAATCAAAGGCATTCCTGTATATCAGTGACAAATCTTCTGAAATGGAAATGAGGACAACCACCCCATTCACAATATCCTCAAAAAAACCAAAATACTTGGGAATCAACCTAACAAAAGAGGTGAAAGATTTATATAATGAAAACTACAGAACCCTAAAGAGAGAAATAGAAGACCTTAGAAGATGGAAAAATATACCCTGTACATGGATAGGAAGAACTAACATCATCAAAATGGTGATATTACCCAAAGTTCTCTATAGGTTTAATGCAATGCCAATCAAAATCCCAATGGCATTTCTTGTAGAAATAGATAAAGCAATCATGAAATTCATATGGAAAAACAAAAGATCCAGAATAGCAGAAACAATTCTAAGCAGGAAGTGTGAATCAGGCGGTATAGCGATACCAGATTTCAAACTATATTACAGAGCAATAGTAACAAAAACAGCATGGTACTGGTACCAAAACAGGCAGGTGGACCAATGGTACAGAATAGAGGACACAGAGACCAATCCACAAAATTACAGCTTTCTTATATTTGATAAAGGGGCTAAAAGCATGCAATGGAGGAAGGATAGCATCTTCAACAAATGGTGCTGGGAAAATTGGAAATCCATATGCAACAAAATGAAACTGAATCCCTTTCTCTCGCCATGCACAAAAATTAACTCAAAATGGATCAAGGAGTTAGATATCAAATCAGAGACACTGCGTCTGATAGAAGAAAAAGTTGGCTACGATCTACATACTGTGGGGTCGGGCTCCAAATTCCTTAATAGGACACCCATAGCACAAGAGTTAATAACTAGAATCAACAAATGGGACTTCCTCAAACTAAAAAGTTTTTTCTCATCAAGAGAAACAATAAGAGAGGTAAATAGGGAGCCTACATCCTGGGAACAAATTTTTACTCCTCACACTTCAGATAGAGCCCTAATATCCAGAGTATACAAAGAACTCAAAAAATTAAACAATAAGAAAACAAATAAACCAATCAACAAAGGGGCCAAAGACCTGAACAGACACTTCTCAGAGGAGGACATACAATCAATCAACAAGTACATGAAAAAATGCTCACCATCTCTAGCAGTCAGAGAAATGCAAATCAAAACCACCCTAAGATACCATCTCACTCCAGTAAGATTAGCAGCCATTATGAAGTCAAACAACAACAAATGCTGGCAAGGATGTGGGGAAAGGGGTACTCTTGTACATTGCTGGTGGGACTGCAAATTGGTGCGGCCAATTTGGAAAGCAGTATGGAGATTCCTGGGAAAGCTGGGAATGGAACCACCATTTGACCCAGCTATTGCCCTTCTCGGACTATTCCCTGAATACCTTAAAAGAGCGTATACTGCCACATCGATGTTCATAGCAGCACAATTCACAATAGCTAGACTGTGGAACCAACCCAAATGCCCTTCAATAGATGAATGGATAAAAAAAAAATGTGGCATTTATACACAATGGAGTATTATGCAGCACTAAAAAATGACAAAATCATGGCATTTGCAGGGAAATGGATGGCATTAGAGCAGATTATGCTAAGTGAAGCTAGCTAATCCCTAAAGAACAAATGCCAAATGTCTTCTTTGATATAATGAGAGCAACTAAGAACAGAGCAGGGAGGAAGAGCAGGAGGAAAAGATTAACATTGAACAGAGACATGAGGTGGGAGGGAAAGGGAGAGAAAAGGGAAATCGCATGGAAATGGAAGGAGACCCTCCTTGTTATACAAAATTACATATAAGAGGTTGTGAGGGGAATGGGAAAAAAAACAAGGAGAGAAATGAATTACAGTAGATGGGGTAGAGAGAGAAGATGGGAGGGGAGGGGAGGGGGGATAGTAGAGGATAGGAAAGGTAGCAGAATACAACAGACACTAATATGGCATTATGTAAAAATGTGGATGTGTAACCGATGTGATTCTGCAATCTGTATACGGGGTAAAAATGGGAGTTCATAACCCACTTGAATCTAAAGTATGAAATATGATATGTCAAGAGCTTTGTAATGTTTTGAACAACCAATAAAAAAATTTAAAAAAAAAATACAGAGACCAGAAAAAAAAAAAACTCCTGAAGTAGTATTTGGGAAATTTGGAGTATACGGGAAGTTCTTTTGATGAAAGACAAGGAAACCAAGTCCAGAAGCTTTGCTTGTATTACTTTTCAAAGCCCAGCTGATGCTAAAGATGCTGCCAAAGATACGAATGGAAAGTCTTTGAATGGAAAAACAATTAAAGGAGAGAGAGCCAACAAACCATCTTTTGAGGGTGGTAGTAGGTGAAGACTACCATCTCTTTCAAGAAACAGAGGGCCTCCAAGAAGCCTGAGATGTGGCACAGGAGGAAGTGGAGGAACAAGAGGGGTCCTTCACGTGCAGGACACTTGGATGATGATAGATATATTCTGAATCTCAGCGTGAGTTCTTCTAGGGTGCTGTTTCCTGTTAAAAGAGATCCAACTTCAAGAAGTGGAGATCCTCCTCTTAAAGATCTGCTCCATCTGCTCCAACCAAGAGCAAGAGTAGTATGGGAGGATGAGGTCCCCGTGTCTCCTGGGAGAATTATGGAGAGGGCCACGCAGGGAACAAGTCTCTTCACGGAGAGATGATTATGTGTCACCGAGAGATGCTGGTTACTCTGCTAAAGATAGTTATGCAAGCAGAGTCTGAGATGCAGAGAATCACGTTCAGCCATGTGGAGAACATGCATACATATGCATATGTGATTATCGCCATTGTAATTCTCCAGGGGAACATTCTTCTAAAAGCTATAGTGATCTTGAGGGCTATGGGGAGTCCTGATAGAGATGGTTCTGATCATCGGGCTGGAAGCTCTTAGAGACAGGAGCTCCTGCATGGAGCCACCTACACAAGGATCCCCACCGAGGACACCCACCAGCTCACCAGAAGCAGTCGCTATGGTGATTACAACAGCTCCCTGGATGGGGATGGTGGAAGTTGGAAACCTGTTCAAGCAGCCCAAGTGACATCTATTCAAGGGGTGGAGGTGGTAGACAGGAAGGAGGGTTCACATCTTCTCTGCAAAGGGTGTACAATACACTCAGTTGCTTACCAAATTTTCCATAAAGAAAAAATAAATACTCCTTTTGCTGTGTTACTTGAATCCTACTAAGGGAGTATGTTCACTTTTGTAGGGGAGAGGATGTATTAACTATCTCTCCATGAAAAGGTTTTTTTTTTTTTTGGATTTTAAGAGGAAAACTGTTCAAAATAATTCCATAAATGTTATTGTGAACTGAAAAATAAACATTATTTGTTTAGAAGTTTTAAAAATATATTGTTAAATTGTTCAAAATAAAATTTTGCATAAAATCTAAAAAAAAAAAAAGAACTATATAAGTAAATAGAAAGATACAAACAATTCCAACAAGAAACTGGGGGAAAGATTACAAAATACTTCATGGAGAGAAATAAAATAGGGTACATAAACATGTGAAAACATAGTGGAGCTCATTAGCAAGAACAATGAGAAACATTTTCACCAAACCCACTAAAATGGCAAAGATTTTAATATCTGACAATATCAACTCTTGGGAAGGATAAGGAATATCTGGTAGTCATATATGCTCCTAGTGGAGAGTTAATCAATACAAGCAAGTTGATTTGACAGAATCTAGAAACTGAACTTGTACGGTGTGACTCAGCAACTCAACTCCTAGCTAAATAAGTACCTTTAAAAACTGTTGCCTGGGCTGGGGATGTGGCTCAAGCGGTAGCACGCTTGCCTGGCATGCGTTCGGCCCGGGTTCGATCCTCAGCACCACATACAAACAAAGATGTTGTGTCCGCTGAAAACTAAAAAATAAATATTAAAATTCTCTCTCTCTCTCTCTCTCTCTCTCTCTCTCTCTCTCTCTCTCTCTCTCTCTCTCCCTCCCTCTCTTAAAAAAAAAAAAAAAAAAAAAAACTGTTGCCTAAGAATTAATGTGGTCAAAAATGTCCATCCTACTAGAAGAAATATACAGAGTCAATGTAATCCCCATCAAAATATCAATGGCATTCATGAAATTAGAAAAAAAAAATCTTAAATTCATTTGGAAGAATAAGAGAACCAAATAGCCAAAGCAATACTAAGGAAGAAAAACGATGCAGGGGGCATCACAATACCTGATCTGAAGTTATACTACAGAGCTATGTAACAAAACAACATGGTATTGGCATCAAAGTCAACATGAAGACCAATAAAACAGAATAGAAGACACAGAGACAAATCCACATACTTATAGCCATCTGATACTTGACAAAGGTGCCAAAAATATATTTTAGAGAAAAGACAGCCTTTTTAACAAATGGTGCTAGGAAAACTGGATAGTTATATATAGAAAAATGAAACTAGTTCCCTATCTCTCACCCTGCATAAAATTCAAATCAAAATGGATCAAAGACTTAGGAATTAGACCAGAAAATTACAAACTGCTAGAAGAAAACATAGGAAAAACACTTCATCATATAGATGACCACCCCCAAAGCACAAGAAACAGAACCAAGAATCAATGGGTGGGATGCCATCAAACTGAAAAGCTTCTGCACAGGAAAGGAACTGATTAAAAGCAGAGAGCCTACAGAATGGGAGGGAGTCTCAGCCAGCGACTCCTCTGGCAGGGTTTAATATCAAGAATGTATAGAGAACTCAAAAACCCAATGCCAAAAAAACAAACAACCCAATCAATAACTGGGCAAAAGAACTAAACAGAAACGCCTCAAAAGAAGAAACAAATGAACAACAAATATATGAAAAATGTTCAACATCTCTAGCAATCAGGGAAATAAAAATCAAAACTACACTAAATTTCATCTCAGTTCAGTCAGAATGGCAATTACCAAGAATATAAACCATAATAAATCCCAGTGAGGATGTGGGGGGAAAAGGTACACGTGCACATTGTTAGCCTGTAGACTAGCCCAACCACTCTGGAAAGCACTATGGAGAATCTTCTAAAAAATTAAGGATGGAACCACCACATGACCCAACTGTATCTCTCCTTGGCATATTTTCAAAAGAACTAAAATCAGCATGCTATAATGATATAGTCATATCAATGTTTATAGCAGCACAATTCACAATAGCTGAATTATAGAATCAACCCAGATGCCTGTCAATAGATATAAGGAGGGGCTGGGGTTGTGGCTTAGTGGAGAGTGCTTGCCTAGCACATCTCAGGCACTGGGTTTGAGCTTCAGCACCACATAAAAATAAATAAATAGGGGTATTGTGTCATTCTATAATTAAAAATATTTTTTTAAAAAATAGATGAATGGATTAAGTAATTATAGTATTGGGCTGGGGTTTGTGGCTCTGTGTAGAGTGTTTTACTTGCCCATGTGAAGCACTGGGTTCAATCTTCAGTACCACATTTAAAAAATAATAATAATAAGTAAGTAAAATAAAGGTGTTGTGTCCATCTACAACTAAAAAAAAAATTAAAGAATTTGTGATATGCCTACACAATGGAGATCTACTTAGCCATAAAAATATAAATAAATAAAATTATGGCATTTCTTGGTAAATGGATGAAAATGGAGAATATCATACTAAGTGAAATAAGCCAGACTCAGAAATTCAAAGGTCAAATGTTTTCTCTTATAAGTGGAAGTTAGAGTCAAATAAAGGAAAAGAGGAGTGAAGGATAGAATATCATAAAGATACAGGAAGGGGGCTAAGGTAAGGGGCTAAGTGCTCAGTGGTAGAGCACTCACCTAGCACGTGTGAGGCTCCTCAGGGCACATAAAAATAAAATAAAGGTATTGTGTTCACCTACAACTAAAAAAAAAAAAAATTTTTTTTAAAAAAAGGATACAGGAAGGATCAGTAGTGTAGAAGAAGGAAATCAAGAATACAGCAGAGGGATGAGAAAGGGAGGCAACACAGAGTGAATTCTTTAAAAATCTTATCATGAACATATATAAACACACCACAGGTAATTTCACCTTTATGTATCAGTAAAAAGAACCAATCAAAAATAAATAGATGAGTGAAAGGAAATCTAGCAGAACAGAGGAAGGAGAGCCAGGGAACGGAGGGATGAGGGAGAGAAAAGAGGGGGATCATAAACTGAAAGAAATTTCATGCATGTATGTGTTTATTGGGATGAACCCAACTACTATGTATAACTGTAATTCTCTCATTTAAAAATCAGTTAATGAATTTTTTAAAATTTTTAAAGGAACTACCAGAGGAGTTTGCAGGTACCCAGGAATTCACCTCACTAACAGGCGGGCTTCCAGGGTCTGCTTGGTAGGGAAGAGAAATACCTTATACATCTTTGATCATCTGCCTTGAGTACCCCAGGGGGCCCTCAGAGACGTAGATGCTCAGCTACAGCCACCATGCATGTCCACAGTGGGATGTCTTAGATAGGCTCAGTTCATCACGACGATCATTATTTAAGCAGATAAGAGCAAGACATGAAGTTTAATGATAACCAATTTCTTTAAAATCCCTAATACTCATTGATCACACTACTCCCTGAAATTAAAATTAATTGTCTAAGTGAACACACAAAAAAGAAAAAGAAAAAAAAAGAAAAGAATGCTACTGTGGCTCCTTTTGTACTAGCAGAAAACCAGACACAAATTAAATGTCCAGCAACAAAAGAATGATATATCCCTTCAATTGAAATCCACATGGCAGTGAAAATAAATGAACTATAATTATATAAAACAACATGGATAAACCTCGGCAACACACAAAGTCAATAAAACCCAGAAATCACAGAATAATATATAAAATACGATTTCATATAGTCTGAGTTCAAAATTTTAAAAAAACTAAGTATTATATATGTTAACATATGTATGTGATAAAACTATAAGAAAATCAAGGGAAAGAGAAACACAAAATTTAGGTATTAATTGCTTGGAAGGGACAGGAGAGGGGATGGCTTAGAAGGAAACCCAGAGTCATCAAAGAGGAACGTAGTCATTTGCTTAATCTGGATGTGTTTATTGGTGTTCCAGGCATAATTGTGTGTATACGATGCATATTTACAAAATAACAAAAGTTTCTTGCTGCCCCCCTCCCCTGACTCAGGCAATGGCAAGACCCTACTGAGGAGGATGGCGCAAGGCATCTATCCTCTGGAGGAGTGCAGTATATTTCTGGGAATGGGCTGGTTGGTTTTTGTATTCCTTTAATAAGTATAGTTGCGACTTCTCATATGACTATTAAGTATGAAGGAAAAAACATGACTTTCCCAATTAATGCAACTACTTCTAAAGAATAAATCTGCTCTAAATGGAATGATTCAGCTGTGGAACATAAATTGTTAATGTTTAATGAGAAACCCCCTGTAGGAAAAACAGTCAAGGAAGTTTTTTTGTTTTTTGTTTTTTTGGGTATTTTTAATTTTTTTATACGTTGATTTATTTATTTTTATGTGGTGCTGAGGATCGAACCCAGGGCCTCGAATGTGCTAGATGAATGCCCTACCGCTGAGCCACAATCCCAGCCCTCAAGGAAGTTTTTGAGAAATTAAATTAAAGTCTAGAGAAGAAAAATTAATATTAAGAAGACAGATTAGTGCTTGGTACTGCGCAACTTGTTCTTGTTCCTGTGCACGATGGTTTGGTGCTCTTACTCTTGTTTGATTAAAATTAGTAACCTCTCTTTTCAAGTTAACCACTTGCCATAACCGCGGCGCCGGTTCTAGTCAGCAAGTCAAGAAAGAATAGTCAAGGTATAGGCCAATAGTCTGGGACATTTCTAACTATTATTAAAAGCTAACTAAGCAGAAACAGCTCAAAGCAAAATGCGAACTGAAAGTAAAACATGCTTGCTTATGCATAAGTCACAATATACATTCTTCATATCTAATTGTAGCTACATAATATTTTGTTTCTTTGAATAATGATTCCTGTTTTGTAACCACAAAATACTGTGAGCCTGCCAAAATGAAAAGTATATATGATTAACTTCACAAGTAAAGATTGGGATTCAGCACCTTCACTTTGGTGTCTGTGTTGTTTCTCCACCCCCTTGTGCCGATTCCTCACCATCCGGTTCCTCCTGAGACCCCCTGTCGGAGCTGGACTCTGACAGTTTCTAAAAAGGAAAATGAGAGGGTCCGCAGGAACCACTTTATCCACCCTAGAGCAGGCGGAGGAAAATGGGAGATGGTTTCCCAGGAATGCTCCAAGACTGACCCCTAATGCACATCGCATCCCCACGCCACGAACCCCACACACAGCATCCTCTCCTAAATTGAAGGGAGCACTTAATTAACAAAGCACAGCTGCTCAACACTAGGAGAGGCAAGCAGGTTAGGATCAGGAGGGAAGAGTGGAGATGGAAGCTCTGGCTGCCATCTTCCACCTTAGCCTGCAGCTGCAAGGCCCCCTCACTTTGGCCCCTTTCTGCACTGCTGAGAAAGAAGGTATCACCCAGAACCAGAGCTCTCTTGTCAGTTAGCCATCTAGTTCCTCCTCTATGGGAAAGTGATCGTATATAAGCCAAAAGGATGGAAAGGAGGAGAGATGAGGAAAGGAGGGTTCCCAAATTTCAATTCCGTGGGTCCTCTTCCTCTCCTCCCAAAATGCTCCCTTTCAAGCTACATCCCAGCACAGAGACTGACTCCCTCCATTCAACAGTCCCCTGTAATTCCTTTTCCTTGGCTACAAGTGGAAGTATTTAAAATGTAAACGAGAAGGAAGAAAAGGGGATGTTATTGGGAAAAGGCTAGAAATGACAAAATCCAGTGACGGTTGAAGAGACTCTAAAATTAGTTCATGGCCTTGACTATAGCTCTGCAGAGGACCTGTCATTCCCAATCAGTAGACTTGTTTTGGTATTGCTCCCAGGATCCTATCCTCAGCTGTTCGCTACGAACTCAGTCTCCTGATACCCTCCATACACCCCTCCCTACACCAGGATCTTTAGACACTAAGGTCAGTTGGAATCACCTGTGACTTTGGGTCCTAGCCCCCTAGAAACTGTTAATGTCCCTGGTGCCAGGAATCTACAACAGGAAAATTCCTGTTATCATAAGGCAACCCACCTGAAGAGGCAAGCCTGGCCAGACCTCTCCTTATCTCCTGTATGTGGGCACAAGAATTATGGTACCTTGTCATGCAGCATTTTCCAGATGAATCAAAGGAAACTTCCCATTTGTCCTTTGACCTTTGGGAAAAATAACTGCTGGCCTTCTTTCTCGTCTAGTGGAAAATTATAGCACAGCGCTTCTGAAAGACAGGCTATAAAATACTCTTTATGTCCTATTCAAATCTTCAAAGCTCCCCCGTTGAAGCTCTGGGCTTGATAGAGTCCAGCTAACTCTGCCAATGAGTGTTCTGTGCCTATGGGACCAGGACATTGCTGTTCATTTGCAATCATGAACTGGAGTCTCAAGTGAGGGGCTGGGAGGTGGGCAAGAGCATCCAGACTCCAGATGCCCACACCAATTTTCCATTCCTTCCTCCACCTCTTGGTTAAGAGAAAATAATGGTGTTGGCTAAAAGAAAATGAGACAAGATAGGTCCAGTTTATTTTAAACCATCAGAGAAGTTTAGTGCTTTCTTCTAAAATATTCATCCATGAATACATAAAAAGAAATGCTTACAAGAGTTGCTTCTACTCCTGCCCCGTGCCCTCAAAGCACAGGACACCAAAGAAGCCCCTAAGACCTGGAAGCATAAGTCTACAGTGTTCAAATGTTCATTAAGTTTTTGAGTCACTTCTTTACGTTATTTAGAAAGTCAATAAGGTCAAGTAACCAGAAAAAAGTATTACCTGCTTCCTCAAATGTTGATTTGAACATTAGAGAAGCATGCAGAGGCAAGCATATAAAGCAGGGTTTATTTAAAAGGGGTAACAGACTTTTCTGGGGCAGAGAAGGGGGCCATAGCTGGTATCCTAGTATCCCCAGAAGTGAGGGGTTCTGCCCTTTTTATATGTCTTAGGCTTCCTTTGTTCTTCTACCCTCTTCCCCTTATCTCTCTCCTTCCTGCCTAATCAGGAATGCTCGTTGGGATGGTCAAAAGGTGGTAAACTAGTGGGCTGAAGGGGGAAGGGCAGGATGGGACATCTCAGAACACTTTGACAACCTTACAGCTCCCTGCAGGGAGGGGCACTTCCTGAGACAGATTACCTTAGCTACAGGTTAGAGCAGAGGTAGGTTCTTGATAAGGGTGGAGGAAGGGCTCTGAAGGAATTAACATTTCAATCTTTCAGGGGGACAGTCTCCAACTTGCTGGACTCACTCAAAATTGGCCTCCTTCATCTGACCTGACTCATTTACCTATCTATGCTGACTGCCTGTCTAATTCTGGTTTCAAAAGGAGGACATGGATGTTGAAACTGGAACAGGATTGGGATCTATGTGTGTTTCTAACACTCGGGCCAGAGCAATGTCATTCAGGGAAACTTAAATGAAATTAACTGTGATTAAACAGTCCCAAAAGAGATTTTTTTAAAAATGTATGGCATTTAAGAAAAGCATATCAATAAAGAGTATCACATCAGTAAGACAGAAAATTCTGGTGACCAGATGTACTAAAGGATCCTTCCAAGAAGGAGCTGGTGAAGTAATAAGATTGAGGAAGATATGGATAAATGGGTCCAAAAACAGTACGCACCAAGCAAGTTCTTGAGAGCTTATATTGCATTTGAATTTAAATCCATGGGGGATCCAAATGGGCATAATTCACCATTCCTACCTTTAAGGAATTTACTTTAAAATTGCAGTTCTGATATATTCAAGAGAACAGAAATACATGTTCACAGCAGCATTATTCACAATAGCCAAAAGGTGGGAGCGGACCAAATGTTCACACAGATAAGTGACTGAACAAAATACATGCATGGTTCACACACGCAAAGGTTAAAGGCAGAGCTGGAGGGGTGGGGATTTGGGGCCACCAACGGGGCGGGGGCCACCTGCAGCTGGGTCACCTGGGCTGCAAAGCATTTTAGACATTCCAAGAGAAATACCAGCACACAAAAACTTCAATGTGAATTACTGTTATGCCTAAGTACAATAAGTAGCTCAGGCAGGTGGAGATTAAATTAATACAAGAGAGGGCTGGAAAAGTATTTGCAGGAGATGACAGTGGGAAATAGTCAAAGTTTATAAAATGGTAATAAAAGGCTTTGATGTATTTCAGTTTCTGATAAAAAGACATAAATGCCTTCTGTTATAGCTTGGATCAGAATGTCACCCTCAAAAATTCATGTGTTGACAGTTTGGTCTCCCGTGCAACAATTTTCAGAGATGGGACATTTAGGAAGTGATTGGATCATGAGGACTAGTTTGCTCCACCACATGCTTTGTGCCTTTGCCATCTGACACACCCACCTAAGTCCTTAAGGCAATGGGTCTAACTTATCATAGGAATGGAACCTCTAAAAGTATAAGACTATAATATAGATGTTTTTTCTTTATAAGTTAACTATCTCAGGTATTATGCTATACTAATTGTGTAAGTCAGCTTTCACCCCTGCAAACAAAATACCTAACAAGAACAACTTAAGAAAGGAAAAGTTTATTTTTGACTCATGATTTCAAAGGTCTCAGTCCATGACCAGACAATTTCACTGCTCTGGACCCAAGGTAAGACAGAACATCATGGTGGAAAAGCAGGGTAGAGCAATGCTGCTCACCTCATGGTCCAGGGACCTACCTCCTCAGCCATGCCCTCTTTCCTACAGTTACTCCTGTAGTCCACTAAAATTGCTTTTGATGTTTTTATCGACCCATTATAGTTTTACACAGTAATGGGGTTCATTTTTAAATTTTCATCAATGAATATAGCATAATTGGTTGCATTTCAATCCCCAGTACTTCCCCTTTCACTGCCTTCTGTTATGCTCGAATTCGGGACCCCCAAAAAAAAACACCAGAGACCAAGACCGATGTAAGCAGCAAAGAGGTGTTTATTGCGAGCTAGCTCAGTCCTCCGTGCGCACACAGCAACTGGTGATGCTGAGAGGCCCCGAGCCCAGGGTTTGCAGCAGTTTTATACATTCTTTGGAGAAGGCAGGGATTTCACATACATCACAGCATCTCTTAGCAAATTATCACACACCGCGGGAAAATCAAACAACAACTCTAAAACATGATTAGCACATTCACTAGCGGGAACAAGTTAGGTAGGGGTGATTGGCTAGTACAAGAAAGGGACTCATTTGAACTGATTGGTTTAAGCCAAGAGGGGTGTTCCTGCTGAACTACATGGTTTCCCAACATGTTATCAACCACCATTAACTACTGGGAGGGTCATCTGGCATCCCAGGTTGTTACAGTCTGTAAACAAGTCAGGATGGCACCTGGCATTTTGCCAGAGAAATGTTAGAGTCTGTAAACAAGTCTGGATGGTGCCTGGCAAAATGCCAGAGGGAGTGGTTTGTGAAGTAACACCAGCAAGCCATTAAGTGTGGAGATTCCTTATTGGTTGACTGATGTATCTAGTTTATGCTAATTAGATAAGCTGTGTGGAATGTATAAATACCGCTCCTGTCCTACAATAAACGGCTCCTACTCCTGCTGTATCAACGTACACAAGTTATTTGTCACCCCCCGGTTATTTTGCCCAGCCAGCCGGGCTGCGGACCAGGTATTTCCCTGTCTCATGCTGATTGGTGGTTGCTAGGGGGTTGCTATGGGTCTCCACCTAGCCTGACTGAGTCAGGGACACCTGGCGCAGCAGATCTCTCCTGTTATTTGTAGATAAACAACTTAGCAGGGTGGGAATGTGCCTAGGAGTGCTCTGTGGGTCTTTCCTAGGACAAAGGTCATGTCCCTTCCTTGGACAGGCTTTGCTCTGAGGTAGAGGCTGGTTTTTCTCTTCCTCCCTCCCCCACCCCTTCTACTTTCTTGGTCTTCTGTTTGTTTATTGTTTTATTAATTGGTGTGCTGTAGATTAACATAAAAGTGGGATTTATTGTGATAAATTTCATTTCTCCTTTTCCCCTTTTCCATCCCTCCTCCCTCTCCCTTAACTTCTTCCCCAACTTCACTGTTCTCTCTTCTATTCCCATGAGATCTTTTTTTTTTAATTCCTTGTATCTCTCTAGCTTCCCCATACAAGAGAAAACATTTGGCCCTTGTCTGTGAGTCTGGCTTATTTCACTTAGTATGATGTTCTCCAGTTCCATTCATTTACCAGCAAATGATATAATTTCATTCTTCCTTATGGCTGAGTAAAACTCTATCATGAACCTATACCACATTTTCTTTATCCAATCATCTGTTGATGGGTACATACACTGGTTCCATAACTTCACTACCGTGAACTGTGCTGCTATAAACATTGATCATCAAATGGATTGATCCACTGATGAGGTTACAGCTCTCAGAATCCAATCATTTCACTTTTGAACATTACCGGTTGCCTAACACATGAGCTTTTTTCAGGGAACACTCCCCGATTCAAACCATGACAGTCATGATAAACTGACTAGCATAGTTCTGTTCCCAGTCCAAGTAGATAAGATTCTTTTCACTTACCAGAAACAAGAGTTTCTCAAAATCTGCCTGTTTTACTTCAGGACTACCTTCAGAAACATATTAATATGCTTTCTCTGTACTTTATTCACGTTTGAGAAAAATAGCAACATCTTATTAACAGATATTAAATGGGTAACCAAAGGAGAAGTCCACAAAACATACTTGTATACATAGGTTCCTCACTAGGGGATTTTTTCTGAGGCAAATGAGAAAGAGATAAGCACCCTCATCTCTGTCCAGACCTACCTGACTTCTTGGAGAACAGGTTCCTTCACTCATTGAATGGTTACTACCTACTGTACATTACTCAAAAACAGGAGAAAAGATATTTGATAAAATGACAGGAGTCTCTCTTTCTGTCAATTCCTGCTCTCAAGATGGAGACTGACCAGGAGGATGCGTCTTCTCTCTCTGGTCTTTAGGTGACATCTAACCCTGACATCTCACAGCTGAGCCCAGCCCACATACAACTCCCTCAAGGCAGGCACACACCCCTTAGCAGATTAAAGCCTTCTTCTCTGGATGCCCAGCCTCTCTGCCATAGGCCCTTGGTTCCAACAGATTTCAGAGAACAAAGGAGACATCCCAACACAGATGAGGCAGAGACCCTCGCTACTCATAGGGAATCCAAACCCTCACTATTGCAGGCCTCAGTGGAGACACAAGTGTCCCCCTGCATGGATACCTCAGTCATAATCCAGCAGGTCCTAGTAGGAGCAGAAGATGCAGAATCTCAAAGGCAATAATGGAAGAATAAGGTGGTGTCTGATGACTGAAATTGATAGGTCAGCTGCACACAGAAAGAATGAAGTTCCCATGGAACTCATCTAACAGAGAGACATGTGCTGTCCTCCCCTTGGCCCTGGGTCAGGCACCAGGGATACCAACAATGGGCAAAGCATACCAGCCCTTCCTGTCTGCACAGCTGCTATGCAATGGATAGAACCTGGGACACCTGAGTCAAGAGCTGCTAGGAACATGAGCCAAGTTTAAACCCAACAGCACCGTCGAATGAAAACAGCATCACAGACTCTATACGTTGACTTTTGTAACAGAACACTAAAGCAGGTTTTGATTTTATTAGAGTTACGGCATTTTCTGACATCTCCCTTCTCAGGAAACACCTTGAAACTTTCTAAAAAGAAAGTTGGAAATGAGTAAATCTGAACACTAAAATTAGCCTATTGCACAAAAACCCTCGATCTACTTTTAAGTACCTGGTTTTGTTGTAATTCATTCTTTAAGAGAACTGAAGGTGCTCCCTCACAGGCAGAGCAACAAATTTCTCCAGTAACATTAAACCCAATAAAGCAAAACTGAAAAAAATATATATATATTTCTCTTAAGAAGTACCACACAAGAGCTTTTTGCATGCATTTATTTAATGTAAGAGTGTTTCATGGAGGCCACAAAACATGAAAGACTGGTCAGTTACAATAGGAGGATACTTAAAGTGACTGGAATAGCTGGATCTGGCTTGATAGCACTAATTCAGCCTGGTTTTGTCTCTGAGGCAGTAAAACAGCAAAATGTCCTGTACTTGTGCCCTGTACTGCTAAGGTACCTTCTGCTTGAGAATTTCAGACCTTTTGCAACTCTGAACTTGCACGGTATGGTCAGCTGAGAAGGGCACATTGCCACTCCTCCCAAAAGGGCAGGTCTGAGTGTGTCTCCAAGTCTCCAATTCAGAGCAGATTACCAGAGCTCAATAAATCCCCAAGCCATTCAGGCAAAAGATCACTGGAGTTGGTTTGGTTTAGCCTAAGTCTCCCTCTCTCCTGCCGGGGTCACCGCTTGTAAACTGCAGGGCATTACCAGGAGCCTCAGCCTATGGAGATTCCTCAAAAGACTAGGAATGGAAGTACCATATGACTCAGTTATCCCATTCCTTGGTATTTATACTAAAGAATTAAAATCATCCTACCATAATGATAAGTGTGTACCATGTTTATAGCAACACGATTCACAATAGCCAAATTACAGAACCAGCCTAGGTGCTCATCAACAGACAATCAATAAAGAAAACATGGGATGTATACACAACAGTTTTTATTCAGCCATAAATAAGAATGAGAAGAATGAAATTATATGTTATTTTTAGAAAAATGCATGGAACTTGAGAGCATTATGTGAAATAAGTGAAATAAGCCAGGTTCAGAATGTCAAGGGTTATATGTTTTCTTCATATTTGGAAGCTAGAGTTAAAAAAAAAAATTAAAAAGCAGCAGGGGGTTGAGGGCCATGAAAATCCAAAGAAGACCAGTAGAGGAAGGAGACTAACAGAAGGGAGGAAGGGAGAGAAAGGGGAGGTGCTAGGGAATAAAATTAATTTATTGCATATACATAATACAATTGTATTATGTATATGCAATAAACATATAACAACAAATCCCACTAATATGTGCAAATTATAGTGCACTAATAAAAATGTTTTTAAAAAGAAGAGGCTTCATGTCTATAATTCCATCCCATAGGAGCTGGATATTGCTGCAGCTCCCAGCTACCATGTCAATCAGCAGAAGCCACAGCATGCTACCTTCCTGCCAGGAAGCCCTGGGCCAAAGGGATCTATTTGTCATATACAGGAGAAAATGTCAACAAAAACAGGCACCTCAAGGTTTAGGTAAACACCTAAGGCATCTTTCAAAACCATCTGGTTTAGCTTGGACTTGCTTTAGGAAGAATCCAGATGCCAAGATCCCACTTCCTGGGGACAAAAATTTGGGATCTATACAGGAATCAAAAGTCTCTACTATGATGACTGACTGCTTCACAGTCTCAGTCTGGTACAGAGAACCAGAGTAAAATGAGACTCCCAGGGTTCTGTAGGCGCTTCCCCTGGGGTGCCTGCAGTCACGTGGTCTAAACTCAGACTAGGAGGTCTCGTGGGACACTCAGTGTCTAGAACTGAGTTCAGTTCTCTTGGAGAACTTCAGTTCTTTTTGAGAATTCAGGGTTTTAATATTTTATTCTTCTAACACTGTTGTCTCTCTTCTGGATTCCTGGCATGTACGGTGAATATTCAGGGTGATCATAGTGGACCAAGAGAGGAAAATCAGAATATGGAATGCACAAGTCACAGAAATGAGAGATTAGAGGATGGAAGGAATATTTATGGAGCAAATACTCTGATAAGCAAAGAGGCAGCCAAGGACGCCTTGAGAGCAGAGGTCAGGACCAGGGGCACATAGTTTTATTTAATGGCAAAAGAGACTCCTTAAGGAAAACATGACCTTTGTGTTCAAGATGACATTTCGCTAAAAGGGAATGAGTAATTTAAAACATTTAACCTGCCAATCACAAAAAGGCCCTTTTTTTCATCCAAGACATGTGGACTCTTGTTGGTGGTCTCTAAAATGCCCCCGGTCAAATCAAAATGACCTGGTGACAAATAAATAGCATCAAAATTCCACGTTCTGTCACTACTGCCTGCCAGCTTTTTCATTCTGTGGCTGCTGTTAGTCCATTTTCTGTCGTTGTGATGAAACCACCTGACACAGCCACAAAGAAAAATGAAATTATGTCATTTACAGGAAAACGGATGGAAATAGAGACCATCGTGTTAAGTGAAATACGTGAGACTCAGAAGGTCAAGGGTCCTATGTTTTTCTCTCCTATGCAGAAGCAACAGAGGAAAAAAGGAAAAGAAAGGTGGGGTGGATCTCATGAAAATCAAAGGGAAATTAGTAGAGGAAAGGGACCAGGGGATGGGAGGAGGGCGGGACCAGTGAGGGAGCAGGGAGTGATATTCCTGGGGAGTGATATTGGCCAAATTATAGTCTTATATTGTGTGCATGTACAAATATGTAACAACAAGTCCCATCCTTATGTACAACTGTAATGCACCAAGAAAAAAAATGGGAAGAAAAGAAAATACCTGACACAACTTGGTAGAGGAAAGATTTATTCTGGCTCACAGTTTCAGCGATTGCAGTCCGTGGTCATCCGGTTCCATTGCTTTGGGCCTGAGGAAAGGCAGAAACATCATTCACAGAAGGACGTGGAGGAGAAAAGCTGTTCAGTTCATAGCAATTTTGAAGCAGAAAGTGAGAGAGGGGCTAGTGACAAGATAAACCTATTGTGGATTGAGCTGCTATAAACATTGATGTGGCTGCATCACTCTAGTATGCTAATTTTAAGTCCTTTGGGTATAGACCAAGGGGTGGGATAGCTGGGTCAAATGGTGGTCCCATTCCCAATTTTCCAAGAAATCTCCATACTGTTTTCCAGATTGCTTACACCAATTTGCAGTCCCACCAGCAATGTATGAGTGTGCATTTTTTCCCACATCCTCACCAACACTTATTGTTGCTTGTATTCTTGATAATTGCTGTTCTGACTGGAGTGAGATGGAATCTTAGAATAATTTTTCCCCACATCCTTGCCAACACTTATTGTTGTTTGTATGCATAATAGCTGCCATTCTGACTGGTGTGAGATGAAATCTTAGAGTGGTTTTGATTTTCATTTCTCTAATTGCTAGTGATGATGGACATTTTTTCATGTATTTGTTGATTGATTGTATATCATCTTCTGAGAAGCATCTGTTCAGGTCCTTGGCCCATTTATTGATTGGATTATTTGTTGTTTTGGTGTTTAGCTTTTTGAGTTCTTTATATACCCTAGAGATTAGTGCTCTATCTGATGTGTGAGGGGTAACGATTTGCTCCCAAGATGTAGGCTCTCTATTCACCTCACAGATTGTATCTTTTGCTGAAAAGAAACATTTTAGTTTGAGTCCATCCAATTTATTGATTCTTTTTTTTTTAATTCTCGATTTTATTCTTGTGCCACAGGAGTCTTATTAAGGAAGTTGGGGCCTAATCCCACATGATGGAGATTAGGGCATATTTTTTTCTTTTATTAGACACAGGGTCTCTAGTTTTATTCCTAAGTCCTTGATCCATTTTGAGTTGAGTTTTGTGCCTGGTGAGAGATAGGGGTTTAATTTCATTTTGTTGCATATGGATTTCCAGTTTTCCCAGCACCATTTGTTTTTGGCACCTTTGTCTAATATAATTGTAATTTTGTGGGTTAGTCTCTGTGTCCTCTATTCTGTACCATTGGTCTACCAGTCTGTTTTGGTGCCAACACCATGCTGGTTTTATTACTATTGCTCGGTAGTATAGTTTAAGGTCCAGTATAGCGATGACACGTGCTTTACTCTTCCTGCTAAGGATTGCTTTGGCTATTCTGGGTCTCTTATTTTTCCAGATGAATTTCATGATTGCTGCTGGTGGGACTGCAAATGGGTGCAGCTGATATGGAAAGCAGTATGGAGATTTCTTGGAAAATTGGGAATGGAACCACCATTTGACCCAGCTATCCCTCTCCTCAGTCTATACCCAAAGGACTTAAAAACAGCGTACTACAGGGATACAGCCACATTAATGTTTATAGCAGCACAATTCACAATAGCTAAACTGTGGAATCTAGATTCCCTTCAATAGATAAATGGATTAAAAAATGTGGCATATGTGCACAATGGAATATTACTCAGCAATAAAAGAGAATAAAATCATGGCATTTGCAGGTAAATGGATGGAGTTAGAAAAGATAATGCTAGGTGAAGTTAGCCAATCCCCAAAAACCAAATGCTGAATGTGTTCTTTAATATAAGGAGGCTGATTCATAGCGGGATAGGGATAGGAAGCATGAGATGAATAGACAAACTCTAGATAGGGCAGAGTTGTTGGAGGGGAAGGGAGGGGGCATGTGATGGTGGAATGTGATAGTCATTATTATCCAAAGTACTCGTATAAAGATATGAGTTGGTGTGATGAAAAACTGTGCTCTATATATGTAATAAGAATTGTAATGCATTCCACTGTCATATATAAATAAAGAAACCTTTTACATAATAAAATTTAAAGTAAATGTTAAAAAAAAAAAAAAGATAAACCCCCAAGGTATACCCCAGCCACCTGCTTTCTCCAACCATTCCCCACTGCCTAAAGTTTCTACCTCCTACCAGTCGTCCACTCAATTATCAATGCCTTAGTCCACTGATGAGGTCAGAGTACTTATGACCCAATCACTTCCCCCAAAGCCCCACCCCTAGATATTGTTGCTTTGGAGACTAAATCTTCAGCACATGAATTGGGGGCGGGGGGGATATTCCAGATAGAAATCGTAACATATATTATTGGTGCTTTCATGTCAGACATATGGATGATTTCCGCTAAAGAACTTAACATTCAATTTCAGAATCTTCAGACAGATTAAGGTTCATTTTTATTCCATTCTGGTTATGACGCAGCCAAGACAGCTGCTGTCTCTGTCAAGGGCATGGCTGGAGAAGGGCTCATTACAAAGCTGTGAGTTCTTCATACATAACAGCCATAACCAAAGCACAGCCAGACTCACTTTGCAAATGTGATCCTCTTCCCTGCTTATACCCAGGTTAGAATGGGGAAGTTGTTCTACAGAGTCTATAAGGTTGTCCTGTTCTTTTCCTCCCAGTGAAAGAAAGCCCCTCCACTCTAGTTCACCATGAAAGGACACTTTACATTTCCTATTTCCTTCTCTAGTCCAGCTGGGCACCAGGGACTCCCCTGCTCCATGATATTAAATATCATATTGTGCTTTCAGAGTCCAGCATCATAGAGAAAAGCTATTACTTTCATGAATAAAATATTTTTAAAACTCCTTCCTCTGACACAAAAGATTCTCCACGCTCGCCCTTTCCACACATAGTGAGCCCACTAGGAATGGAAACACTTCAGTATGACCCTTCGAGGAAATCTGGATACTTGTAAAAGATGGATAACTAAAATGTCTAAGTTTGTCAAATACAATAAAATACTTCAAAGGAACATTCATTCAACAACAAAAAAAAAAAAAACAAAAAAAAACACTCCCATCCAGCAGATAAAAGAAGTTCCTGAAATCAAAAAGCTTACTGATACTGGGCATAGTGGCACACACCTGTGATCCCAGCAACCTGGGAAACTGAGGCAAGAGGACTGCACATCTGAGACCAGCCTCAGCAATGTAACAAGACAATGTCTCAAAATAAAAAATAAAAAGGACTTGGAACATAACTCAATGGCAAAGCACACCAGGTTCAATCCCCAGTACCAAAAAAAAAAAAAAAAAAAAAAAACTATCACTGATTGAGTCCTATTGAATCTGAATCTTACACTGCTACTTTATTCATGGTAATTTGAAAAACAAGCTAAAGTACTTTAAAAGCATATCAGGAGTATCAAGCATAAATCTGGGTGGGAAGAGGAAGAATAGAAATTCAGTAGATTAGACAAAGGGGAATGAAGGGAAGAAGGGAGGAGGGATAGAAAAAGGAAAAACAGCGGAATGAATCTGACATCCTTTTCCTAGGTACGTACATGAATACACCACAGTGAACCCCACCACTGTGTAGATCCACAAGAAAGGGGTCCTAGTTAGTATAAGATATGTTCCATGCTTGCATAATCATATTAAAATGGATTCTACTACTATGTATAACTAAAAAGAACCAATTAAAAAAAGCAATAAATCTGGGTGAGGCTAAAGCAGAATCTCAAGTTCAAGGCCAGCCTGCACAATTTAGTAAGACCCTGTCTCAAATACAATGAAAAAAAAAAAAAAGGCTAGGAATGTAGCTCAATCATATAGCTCTTCCCTAGCGTGTGCTAGGCCCTGGGTTCAATCCCCTGTACCAAATAAATAAATATCTGTGAGTTAATGCATTGTTATGTAAAACTTGAAAAAACAAGTTTAAATATATTGTTCAAAAATTATATCTCCTCTATCAATTATAACTGCAATTTGACACAACTTCATATGAAAAACAAATTATTATGCTGTAATAGAAACGTGTCTACTATAAAAGTCTCAAGTTATTAATGCAAAGAAACTGACATTCCTTTATTGAAATGCGTTTTTGCTAGGTATTAAGTAAAAATGTTACATATGATGTGGAGAATGGGAGATCACAAGGAAATGATTTACATCATTACCTGATACAGCCAAAAAAAAGCACTTGATTTTGAAATTGAAGAAAAGCAAAATTTCTCAAGTCATCAGTATTCTTAATACTGCCCTAATACACAATACAACAGTAATAAAAATAATTTTTAATATGTTTACCATCCCAACACCCTAACAAATCACTTTTACCTTTTACATTCTCGGGACATTTCAACCCTAACAACTTCATAAACTAAAGTAACATTCACACAGAAAAATCACTTCCAGATTTGATAAAACTCACTTAAAAAATAATCCCCCAGGGCTGGGGCTGTAGCTCAGTTTTAGAGCACTTGCCTCACATGTGTGAGGCACTAAGTTTAATCTTCAGCAACATATAAAAATAAATTAATAAACAAAGATATTGTGTCCATCGACAACTTAAAAAAATTTAAATAATAATAATCCCCCAAAATATTTACAATTATAAAACTAAGAAAGTGATTTCTGAAAATAAGGCATGCTTCACCCACATCATATTTTGAAACCTTTCCCTAACACACCTGCATTTCTCCATAGGTTCCAAACATGTCCAAGAGTAGATACAGAAATACCTCCATGTGGGGAACAGATACACTGAAGGTATCTGTAAATATCACCCAAATTTTAATTGATTTTCTGTTAATTCCATCAGTAAAGTAAGGCTGACCTCAGAATCGAAAAAAAAAAAAAAATCATACTGCCTGCCATTCTATTATTTCAGCACCTTCTTCATTATAATCCCATTTCATTCCTACAGCAAATGAAAATGCATGCTAAATGAAACAGTCATTCAAGGATAGGAATCAGAGCTAAAAACTTACCCAGCTGAAATCTTAAAAGTATAATTCCAGAAATTCATGAGGATTTAGAAAACAACATGGACTTGCTAGGCACATGCTCCTCCTAGTGACTGAACTGGGGAAAAGAAAAGATGTGGTTTTCCAAAGTTGCGCTCATTAAATGTGTAACCACCCACAGTGTGAAGAAGGGGTCTCCACCAGTCTTCAAATAAATTTCCATGCAGATTCTCCTCCCTAGAAACCACACACCACTTCACTTCTTGCTTGCAAATTCTCAGTACTATATAGTACATGTTGTCCTGTCCTGGGTCTTCGGTTCATAAAAAGCTCCCAAGAGAGAGGTTTGTTCTGTTTTTTGTTTGGCAGATGATAGATATTTCAAAATGCTTGTGCATGGACAGCACTTATGGATAACAACTCAAGCAAATCTTGATGTGCATTTACTTTCAATATTGAATCTTATAGAAGGTATTCGGGGGGGTCCAGGAGACACTGCAATTTCCTTGTCAAATTTAGTCTTGTTTCACTCCACTTTACCCTAGAATTGTGATTTCACTGAAAAATAAAGAAACCGAAATGAATACACAAACATTTTCCTTAAAATACGCAGCATCTGAGGGGACTCAGGGACCACTCGAGGTAACATTCACACTGTGCCTGAGCCCTGCCAAATGGGTAACCAAGCCAGCCCAAGAGAGGTGGTGCGGGACAGAGGCCAGCCTCTATGGGAGACCTCCCTGGCCACATGTTCACCCTTCAGCCTGGGACATTGACAAGGACACAACACACAGCCAAAAGTCAAACCCAAGTATGGTACAAATGTTTTCTTAACACAAGATGTTGAAAAGAATCATCTTGCCACGTCTACGAGAAAAAAAATCCACCTGTAAGTTTCCAGAACTCTTTGTGGCATTCCTGAGCCTATGCAGCTTAGACCATCCTAGAGACCCTACCCTAGTCTTGAAAAACAAAACAGCAAACAGGGTAGAAAGGTACCAAGCACAAGTGGAGCGTCTATTTTACACCCAGGAAGAGGTGCCTGTCATGGTTGCAAGTCTTACCACACTAGGGGGGCCTGGGAGAAGAGGTCTCCATACTCCTCCGAGCATTTCTCTGCACCTTTGCCCTACAGGGGCTGCAGGTTTCCTGTTCCTTCTGTCCTTAGTCTTTCATCAACGCTGCAGCCAGAGGGCCGGTGTTAAGATGTATGTCCACATAGGTCCTTCTCAGCTCAGAACCTGCAACAGCTCCACTGAGGATGGGCCCCTCAGAGGCCTGCAGCCACCACCTCTGACCTCTGCTCCACCACCCTGACCTGCCGCTCCCTGGCCCTCCTCTGCACAGGCTCTGGGCCTTCTCCCAGATGTCTGCCCAGGGGCTCCCTTACCTTCACCAATGCCTATCTGGCCTCCTCTTTAAAGGGGGAGTCCGCCCAGCCCCTCACTCCTGCTCCATTTCTGCCTGTGTGATCTGTAGTTTAGTGCCTCCCTGCATTTACCAGCTGCTGTCTCTCCCTGGCTGAAGTGGCTGTCCCAAAGGCAGGGCCCTGGTGTGTCCCAGACCATTCTCCTTCCTTGCACAGCCAGATTATCGAATGGCATCCATGCTGAGGGCACATTCAGAACAGTCTAGCCTCTTGTTCATTAAATTACTTCAAGCCTAAAGAAGAACCCAGAAAGATAAACATCCTTTGGTCGTATTTGTTTAATTTGAATAAATACAAGATTACAGATCAAGGTGACACTAGATGGCCCCTCTTCCTCTCCGGAAGAAACCTCCAAGTTTCATTCTGTCACCCCAAACACACTTTTATGTTATTATTACATGCATATAAGGGCTCACACTCAATGTTATGCTACTCTGCTTCTTTTGAAACTTTAAACAAATATCCAATTATGCATTTTCTATAAGCTAGATTTTTCATCTTATGTTTAAAATTTATCCATGATGAAAGCAGGATGGGGATTCCTTACAAAACTGGGAATGGAACCACCATTTGACCCAACTGTCTCTCTCCTCGGTCTATACCCAAAGGACTTAAAAACAGCATACTACAGGGACACAGCCACATCAATGTTCATAGCAGCACAATTCACAATAGCTACACTGTGGAGCCAACCTAGATGCCCTTCAGTGGATGAATGGATAAAAAAAAATGTGATACACACACACACACACACACACACACACAATGGAATTTTACTCAGCAATAAAAGAGAATAAAATCATGGCATTTCCAGGTAAATGCATGGCATTGGAGAAGATAATGCTAAGTGAAGTTAGCCAATCCCCCCCCCAAAAAAAAATGCCAAATGTTTTCTCTGATATAATGAGGCTGACTCATACTGGGGTAGGGAGGGGGAGCATGGGAGGAATAGATGAATTCTAGATCAGGAAGAGGGGTGGGAGGGAAAGGGAGGGGGCAGGGGATTAGCAAGGATGGTGGAATGTGATGGACATCATTATCCAAAGTACATGTATAAAGACACAAATTGGGTGTCAACATACTTTATATATAAACAGATATGAAAATTGTGGTATATACATGTAATAAGAATGCTGTCATTTAGTTTTTTAAAAATCAATTAAATTTTTTTAAATGTACCCATGATGATGTAT
The DNA here is from genome assembly GCF_021218885.2 of Marmota monax. Lineage (NCBI taxonomy): Eukaryota > Metazoa > Chordata > Mammalia > Rodentia > Sciuridae > Marmota > Marmota monax. The sequence continues at coordinate 2,890,418 of NW_026695198.1, read as the reverse complement.
ATACCTCTCATTTATTTTTACTTCTTTATTACATTCCATGGGGTGACTATCCCACAAGTTTTGTGATTTTTCACACTCTGAGTACATCTCTTGCATCTATTTCATGAGTTGTAATTTTTCTTCCAGCTTTTGGGTTGAGTTATACCACTGTCTCCCTGAAGCTTGCCTCCCATCTGCCATTATTTTGTCCCATCTTGTAGGATCAGAAACATCAGCAGCATCAAACATGGGTTAGTGTTTCTATCCCAGAACTTCTGGGCTTCTCTCTTATTTATGGTGATTTTTGGTGTAAAGAAATTTTTTACTTTCCTACAAGATGCCAGGAGGAGATGTTATACAACAGGAGATGAATGGTTTTCTGCCATTCAGTCTCTTCCTTTACAACTTGGGGTTTTTGCACATTAAGACATCTTAATGTATCCCAAGGTCATAAAAATAGTTGCCATATGAGTTTCTTGGAGCTGCCAAAACAGAGTACCACAAACTGGGTGGCTGTTATAGTTTGATCTACAATGTCCCAAAGGCCCATGTAGTACACACTTGGTCCTCAGCTAGATACTATTGGCAGAAGTGGAAACCTTTAAGAGGTTGAGTGTAGTGGGAAGAAGTTAGGTCATTGGGAGTATGCCCTTGAAGGGGATACTGGAATTCTAGCCCCTTCCTCTCTCTCTTTCACTTTCTGGCTACCATGAGGTGAGCAGCTTCACACCAGCATGTGCTCCCACCATTATATACTGTGCTGCCACGGTTCCAAAAGCAATGCAACCAACAGACCATGAACTGAAAATCTATTAAACCATGAACCAAAATAAACCTTTCCTCTTTATAAGTTGCTTACCTCAGGTTTTTAATCACAGTAACAGAAAGCTGACTAACATAGTGGCTTAAACAACACGTTTAATCTCTTATACTCCCGAGTCTAGAAATCTGAAGTCAAGATGTCAGCAAGTCTGCACTCCTCTCATGGCCCTAGAGGAGAATCCTTCCTGCCTCCTCTGACTTCTGCTGTTTCCCTGCAGTCCCTGGCATTTCCTTACTTACAGGCACGTCACTCACGTAACCACCTTCTCCCTGTGTCTTTTCATTGCCTTCCTTTTGTGTACATCTGTATCCAAACTCCCCCTTTTGTAAGGACACCAGTAATCATTGGATTAGGACCCACCTTAATGCCTTCATCTTAACTTTGCTATCTCTGAAAAACCTTATTTCCAAAAAAAGTCACAATCTGAGGTTGAGGTTTAGGACTTCCAACATTCCAACATTTTCTTTTAAGAGGACAAAAATGAAACCAAAGACTCTTTTGTGTTTTGTGTTGTGGTGTGTTGGTAGTGCTGGTGATGGTCAAAATTTTAGAGTTTCGCCTTTTACACGTAGGCCTGCATTTATCTGGAACCGGGTCTTTAGTTCCAGAAAACCATTCATCTCCTGTTGTATAACATCTCCTCCTGGCATCTTGTAGGAAATAATCCAGTCTCCTGCACTGGTTTCCCAAGATACCCCTGCCTCCGATCAAGTTTACACACACACATGACTGTTTCTCAGCTTTGTTACCTCTGTTTAAGTCACCTACTTATTCCTGTTTCTTGATTACTTAAGTTTATTTTTTTTTAAATTTGATATCTGGTAGAAATAATACTCCCTCTTTATACTTCCTCTTTAGATTTGCTTTTTACGGCTATCAGCTATCAGATTTTCTGTAAGAATTTTAGGATCAGCATCTCAAGCTTTAACAAAAGCCTATGATATTTTGATTGACACTGTTATAATAAATCAGGGAGAAAGGGTGTATTTTATAGCAAGTCTTCCCAATTGTGCACATCTTTCTCTCTATTCATTTACATCTTTCAATGAACTTGTATCCTTTTTTTTTTCCAAGACGTTTCTTGCACACGTTTGTTTCCTTCATCTCTAGATATATTGGTGCTCTAGAATAGTTGTTATAATATCTAGAGGATTGTCCATGGCTCTAAAGGCTGGAGGAGGAGGAGGAGGAGGAGGAGGAAAGGATATCAAGAGAGATACAGGACTAAGAAAAGGTTAGTACATGTCCTGAGACAAAGGCTGAAGAAGGCCCTCTCGCCTTTCACAGAACAATGTAAATCATGCTTGAGGTGGGTAATCCATGTGTGTGTCAATTTGGCTGGGCAGGATGTACCCAGATCCTTAGTTAAACATATTTCCGGATCTATCTGTGAGGTGGTTTCTGGATGAGATTAATATTTGAATCTATAAATGAAATAAAGCGGATTGCCCTCCCCAATGTGGTTGACCTTATCCAAACCACTGAGGGTCTCAGTAAAATAAAACGACGACTAAGAATCCTTTCTCTCTGCCTATCTTTAAGCCTGGGCATTGCTCTTCTGCCTTCAGACTTAGACTCAGATAGGAACTACACCATCAGCTGTCCTGCCACCCTGCCAACCACAGATCTATGGATTTTTCAGCCTTCTTAATTATTTTAGTAAATATTTACATTTTCTTTTGTAAAGAATCCAACCTAGAGTTCTCTGGAGAACGTGGACTATTACAATACAAAATGCTGGGTTTTTTTGTTTTTTTTTTTTTTGTAAATACTTCAAATTATCTCCTTTTCCTTCCCCCTTATTAATAAAAACAAGAAAACACAGTTGTCAAACAAGGTGTTGGAGACTGGGAAAGCTAACGTCAATTGTCAATATTGGCATCTGTACAGTCCAGTGCAACATCAGTAATGACGGCCCCTCCACTTGTCGTGTTATGTCCCCCAACCACACAGATTACAGAAAGCATAGCCCATGATTTGTATTCAGGAACAAAAACGACGGCAGCAAAGTCTTCAAGATCTGTCTTGCCTTCCAATATCCAGAGAGGTGAGTCACATGGCCAGGTGATGCTACCTGCTCTCAAGGCAGACGGCAGGTGCATGCTTCAGAGCATCTCACAGAGCAGGAAGAGACCACTGTGCACACTGCTGGAGAGATCCAATGCCGCTGGACAACAGCAGCTATGAGAGAACTTAGGCAGGCACTCTAGGCAAATACTAGAACATTCTCTAAGGAGCAGTGGGGATGGGGATGATGGACATGTTTGTGAACACATGTAAACTTCCCTTTTGGGGACCCGTATAAATACCAAGAAAGAGAGTGCTTTGCGGGAAAGGATGGGAAGCGAGCATGCCCCGTGCGTGTGGTCTGTTGAATGGTTAATATGAAAGTCATTGTCATTTACACCTTTGGTTTGCTTGCCCAGCATAGCAGTTTCCCTGGGAAGACGCCCTCTCTGGTCCTCAGTCCATGTGGTCTGAGTGTGGCAATCCCACCCCCCAGCATAAACACATGAGGGGGCCTGCCCATTAAGAAATACTTAATAAAAATTCGGCTCCTGGATTGGAATGCAGCCCAAGGCTGAACAAGCCTTCGTCCCAGGATGCTATGGAAGTGACTAGGAGAAAACAATCTGGGTCTCCAGGCAGATGAGATCCAACCTAGAGTTTCTTCCACGCTGAGGCTAGGGAGCAGGGCGTGGGGAGAACAAGAGACCCCCCTGGGAAGATGCCACACAAACCTGAAGACGTGGTGACTAAGCCACCCAGTTCCTCAGCATCTGATTCATGTTTCAGCGGCTTGTGAAACACGGGACACACCAAATGCCAGTCATTCGGTTCAGGCACAAGTCACAAAGTGTCCCAAAGCCCCACCTGTTCCTAATCAAAATTACTGGTAAGCTGATAATAAACTTCGTTCAGCAGGAGCTGAACTGATGAAGGCGGCCAACTCCATCAGACACGACCAGCTGATAGTGTTCCCTTGATGGAGTGGGAACAACACAAGACGTCCACTACCACCATCATTTCTATCAGAGCTGCGTGGTCTTAAACCAGGGAAGGTAAGAACACGAGGAAGAGAGAGAAACCCTTACCCTGTGGGCGGATGACAAGTATCTTCTTAAGGGTGGAATAGAATATAACCAAAATGTTTTAACAAAGTGACAGGCTGAGAGAAATGGCTTTCAGAGAGCATGAAACCAGTGGATTCATATCCAAATTAATATTTCCTACAAAAGCAGTAAGGAAAAGAAGATCACCCACACACACATACACACGCACACACGCACGCACGCACATGGAAGTTCCTTAAAGGGACTCAAGGGATGAGAAGCACAGAAAAATTAACTCAGAACCATTAGTCATCAGAGAAGTACAGATTGCATCTTTTTTTTTTATTTGTTATTTTTTTAGTTGTAGTTGAACACAATACCTTTATTTTAATGTGGTGCTGAGGCTCAAACCCAGGGCCTCGCACATGCTAGGCCAGTGCTCTACCACTGGCCACAACCACAGCCCCCAGATTGCATCTTAGTGAGGTACAAGTTTTCACACACATAGTCTCTCTTATAGAAATAATCACGCATACATGTTCATACAACATACTCTTTGTAGCATTTTCCGTGATGTTGGAAACTAAACATGGACCTGGATGTGTGCAGGGCTTAAAAGCACAGTACATTACACTTAGAACAAATCCATTTATATATTGTTTTAAACGTACATAAACATAATAAGAATGGGCCTCTCCAAGTCTCTAAGAGCAAGTTTTGGTTTTGGTTTTAAGTATAAAGTAGTATTTAGAAACCATTTACAAATACTTGATAAATGGATTTTCTTTAAATGAGCCTACTGTCTGATGAGAGTCTGGGTGAAAATTGGGATTTCAGACCATGATTAAATTACTATGGATTTTTTTTTCCTTGGGAAAAAAAAATAGTACTAAAAAAAGATCTTTTTATTTGTTTTAAATGCCCATCAGCCACAGAATTTAACAGTTGTAGCAATCCTTGTTCTGCATGCAATTATCTGTATTCTCCTTATTCCCACACCCAAAATTATTTACTTCACTTAGTGTTTTGTCCCTATTTGGAAGAAATGGAACTTCTCAGCAAGCAGTCTGGATAAAGATGACTGGGGAAGCGTTTCAAGACTTTGAGGTCAGACAAGAATTGAAACAACCCTAAGGTCACTCCTGGTCCCTTATGAACTGGTTTTACATCTACACTTGGTGGCAGCCAGCACAGAAAACAAAATGGTGCATCTGAGTCACATTTCAGAACATGGTTTTCAGCTGACCTTGGTTCCACCTGATACCTCCACCTAGAACCCTGACGTATGCCTATATTTTCTACCTATGCCTACACTGATTGTCCAACAAATGTACCAAAGAATCTGCAACAGGATAGGCCCAAGATCTCATAATGGCCCAACATGCCCCTGTGTCCTTCCTACCACGTCCTCTTCCAAATCCCTTCACTCACTTTGCTCCTCCTCCACTAGAAACACCAATCAACTATCTATGCACAATGAATTTTTGCTGAACTCATTTATTGGCTCTAATAGTTTTGGGTATGTGTGCAGATTGCTTCAGCTTTCTATATAACTGATCATGGCATATGTGAAACTAGTTGTAAATCTTTCTTTCTAATGTTAATGTCTCATTTCTTTTTCTTGCCTAATTACTCTGGTTAGCGCCTCCAGGACTATGATAAGTAGAAGTGGTAAGAGCAAACACACTTCCTTTTTCCAGTTCTTTGGAGTAAAGCTTTCTTTCAATCTTTCACCTGTGATAAGTAACAACAAAAACAAACTACCACAAAGTAAACCCAGGCACAGATGACTTCACTCCTGAATACTACCAAATATTTAAGCACAGTGCTACCTATGGGGTTTTCATAGATGACATATCAGGTTCTATTCCTAATTCGTGGAGGGTTTTAAAGAAAGGATGTTGGATTTTGTCAAATGTTTTTTCTCTTTCCACTGAGGTGATCTGGGGACTTTGTCCTCTATTCTATCACTTTGGTTTATCACGTTTTGTTTGACTTGTATATTGAACACTCTTGCATATAGGAGATAAATTTCATTTAAACTATGCTATATAATCATCTTTATAGATGGATGGATTTTGCTTGCTAGTGTTTTGTTGAGATTTTTGCATCCATATTTATAAGAGATGTTGGTCTATGGTCTTCTTTTCTTGGAATGTCTTTGTCTGGTTTTAGTGTCAAGATGATGATGAGCTCATAAAATGAGTTGAGAAGTGTTGTTTCCTGTACTCTTTTTTTCAGTAGTTTGTGAGGAATTGGAGTGAATTCTACTTTAGATATTTGGTGGCATTCAGGAGTGAAGCCACCTGTGCCTGGGTTTACTTTGTGGTCACTTTGTGGTGGTTGTTGTGGTTGTGGTTGTTACTTATCACAGGTCTATTCAGATTTTCTGTACCTCCTTGAGTCTGTTTTGTTAGTTCATTAGGTCGTGTCTTTCTAGAAATTTGTCTAGGTTAGCTAAGGTGTTGGCATAAAATTCCTTTACAATCTCTTTTTCTTCTCCAAGGTCAGTATGTCCCTAATTTTAATAATTTGAATCTTCATTTTTTTTTAACTTGGTCAGTCTAGCAACTAAAGTTGTTTTTTGGGGGAGGGGGTTGCTGGGGGTTACTCTGCAGGGCTACTCTGCAGCATCCCCAGCCCTTTTTATGTTTTAAGACAGGATCCTGCTAAATTGCTGAGGCTGGGCTGGAACTTGCAATTTTCCCGCCTGTCTTCTGAGTAGCTGGGATGGTGGACACGTACCACTGTACCCAGCAAAGTTTGTCAACTTTGTTGACACATTGACTTTTATGCAGAACTCAGGGTGTCAAGAGAGACCGCGTGACACTGAGTCACACTACCATGTGTATCTTGAAGAGCCATTAAACACTTCTCCCTTAATTCAGTCTTCAAAATTGCATTCTCTTCTCTTTCCCCTCAATGTCATTCAAATATCACTAAAATTTGGTCTTAGGTGACTGTTTTGGAAAACTTTATTTCTACAAGGTTAAGGGCTTAAATGACCGCGACAAATAACAAATGTTGAACACCCATGTTTCACATTTTGAACCCCTTTTAAAACATTGAAATGGACAGAATGACCAAAGAAATATATCATTAGAAAAAATGTATGTTGTAAACCATACTCATGTATGGAGCTTAATGTACTTTCTGCTTGACTTTCTGATTGTGGGTGAACTTTTAAAACATTAAATATAAGACTAAGAGTAGAGACAGATGAGCAACATGAACCTTATGCAAGCAGAAGGAAAAAACAAAAATTAGGCAGATATCAATAAACTTGATAACAGGAAATCAACAGAGACAGTCCACAAATCCAAACTCTGTTGTTTTCGTTGTTTGGTTGATTTTTTTTTTCTTGTTGTTTTTGTTTGTTTGAACTGAACCCAGGAGCATTTTACCACTCAGCCACATCCCCAGCCCTTCTTATTTTTTATTTTGTGACAGAGTCTCACTAAGTTGCTTAGGGTTAGCTAAATAGCTGAGGCTGGTCTAGAACTTGCAGTCCTCCTGCCTTGGCCTCACGGGTTGCTGGGATTACAGGAACGTGCCACTGCACCTGGGGGAAAAAAAAAACTGGTTCTTTCAAAAAAGAAATAAAATTGATAAACGAGACTAACAGAGAGAGAGAGAGAGAGAGAGAGAGAGAGAGAGAGAGATGAGACACAAATTAAGTATATTAGAAATGAGAGCAGGATCATCATTACCAATATGCACACCTGAAGAACAAGAAAGGAATACTATGAACAACTACGGTGCCCACAAATTTGATAACTTAAATGATGTGGACCCAATTCTTTGAAAGACAATGGATCAAAATTCATAAAAGGAGAAAGAGGTAATATAACTAGGCCAATATTTATGAAAGAAATTGAATCAATAATCAATAACCTTCCAAAAAAAAAATCACTAAGCCCAGATAGGTGCACTGGTGAATTTTGCTGAACATTTAAGGGAAAATGGTACAAATTATCTACAATCTCATCCAGAGCATAGGAGAGGAGACACTTTTCTAAGCAATTCTGTGAAGCCAGCGTCACCCTAACACCAGAACCAGACACAGACATTATTTCCAGTAGTCTACAGAAAACCAGAGAAGAGTATAGAGGGCAGGAGACAGAGAAAAGGGCCACACTCACCAGGTAGGAAAAGCCAGAGGAGCAGGAAGAACACCAACACCATGTAGTGTCAGAGAAATAGAAAGATTACTTGGAGAAGAAAAAGAAGGACTGACTGTTTGCCTGGGGTCAACCAAACAGAATCCTAGAGGACAGAGACATGCGTTCACTGGAAATCTCCATGCACTGACTTGCGGACACCAGATTCCACAAGCCAATGACCCTCACCTGGATTCACAACATTTTCGAGGGCTTCTCCAGCCCCAGAACTCTCTGTAGACTGATCACGGCTTTTGCTGTGACTGCCTCACAGTTCACCCCTTCCCTGTGCTCTGGTGCTGCGGCCCACCACTGGGGCCACACTACTCAAGAAACCCTGGGATATTTGCAGTATCTGTGGTGACGAGACATTGATGGACAGGTTCTGAAGCAGGGTCTGCCCTCTGTAACAATTGTGTTTTGAAAAATGGCCCTTGTTGTGAGACTGGCGCTATAGAGAGAGATGGTGTCATGACATCCAACCGGGTGACAATACAGAACTGCCAATGTGACGATGATGGATGGGATCTGTAGGACCCACCAAGCCACAGGTCAAGGTGGGAACCCATCAGAAATCCACTGTGAAAATAGAGGCACTTAGGGACCTGGGCATGTCAGAGGGAACAGGGAGTTCCCAAGCACATCACGTGAACATCATACCTCTCCATCCTTACATCAGGGCCACTTGCTCCACTTAGTCCTGTGGCCACGTTGTGGGGTGGAGAGTCCCTGAGACCAGAAGGAAGAACAAGGCCAAGCATGGCCCATGTGTCAGGGACTGGTAAATCAGTGTGAGAATATTAAAAAAAAAAAATGGACTGTGACTATAGCACAGCTCCACTTACAGTGGCCCCAAGAACGATTCAGGAACGTCCTCCAGTAGAGCTGAGGGCATCAAACCTGCCGTCCAGCCTGTAAAGAAAGAGAAGGCCTGGGGTTAGAATACACATGGGCTTGAGGAAGTGGCCAAAGGCTCAGCAGGCTGCTGAGGAGCCTGGAGAGAAACATTGAGGGGACTGGGACGAGGAGGTCTAAGGAAGAGGCAAGGGGTAGAACTATGAGAGTGGCACAAAGTGCGACCATCACTGGGTCACAGAATCAAACAAGAGCATACAAACCACGGAAGAGATATCGAACATCCACATGGAACAAAGCACTCAGCCACTCGACCTCCCTGGGTCTGGCTCCAGCCACCTTGGTGCTGGCACATACATACAACCGATGCCCAAAGGGAGTGCAGACTGTGTCCAGTGCGCAGCCTGTGACGGGCCTGGAAGTGTGAGCTTCTGCCTACGAACGACAGCCTTCTAACGACGGCCACCAAGTGATCATCAGACTGTGACAATGACTAACACTGACCCTGACACACACCATCCCTGAGATGGTCCATCAGGGACCTTGGCAAGGGGAGTCCACTGGCTATCCATCCTGGCGACAGATGGTCTCAGATGATCCTACCTGAAAGAAATGTAAGTTGAGATGAGTCACCTTTTCCTGCCCATGGAGCCTCGTGCCCCGTTCCCTGGGGTGGCCTAGAACAATGCCATCAGTACAAGGGCATTAAAGCTCAACCCCAACCAGGACGACTCCTCAGGGCCTCCCTCTGCTGTGACTGTCTCACAACTCCAATGATCTCTCTGCCCATCATGTGCCCTTTGTCCCTCACAGGTGATCATCCCAAGAGCATTCCCGCTAAACTTCCTGCGTGGACATCTTTATCTCATCGTCTGCATCCCTGGGAAACATCTGCAGCAGAGGGTGGGGCTGAGCCGCCGTGTGGGCAAGCACCTCTCCATGTGCCGGCCCGGCACCATCTGGCACTAGGTCTCCAAAGACAAAACTCCTGATCCTGACTTCAGAGTTTCCATCAGGGAATCCAGGGGGCAACTGAAAGTGCTTCCAGTGTTTTTTATTTTTGGTTTTTTTTTCCCTGAATTAGACAATGAGGATTTTTTTTTGATATTTTTTTAGTTGTACATGGACACAATATCTTTATTTATTATTATTTTTTAATGTGGTGCTGAGGATCAAATCCAGTGCCTCACCCGTGCTAGGCTGGCGTTGTGCCACTGAGCTACAGCCCCAGCCCAACAATGAGGATTTTGAAAGCGAGCAAGAAGAATGTTATCAAACTGGCAAATATACTTAACAAAGAGGGTCACATTAGTCGCCACAGGCACCACTGTAACTTGTATTACATAATTAGAGTCATAAAATAAAATATGCTCTATGTGAAATGCTCAAACAATAAGAACAACTTGAACATGACAGCAAGCATGAGACTAGCAGTCTTCTATTTCATAAAGTGCATTGTGTCTAGAGAAAGAGTTTATTAAACTGGACAAAAGCTGCAATAAAATAATGTCTCTGCAATCAATTATGTGATCTCTGTATATGGCCTTCCAAGAGTCGGTCTGTGTTAGTGAGCTTTCTGTTACTGTAACAAATACCTGAGATAAATAAACTTATAAAGAGAAAAGGTTTATTTTGGATCACAGTTTTGGAGGTCCCAGTCCATTATCCATTGGCCCTATTGCTTTTGGACCTGTGGAGAAGTACCACATCATGGTGGGAGTATGTGGCAGGGCAAAGCTGCTTCACCTCATAACCTGGAAGCAGAGAGAGAGGAAGAGAAAAGCATCCCACATCCCCTTCAGAGTCATGGGCCAGTGACCTAAAACTTCCCATTAGGCCCCTCCTCTTAAATTCCACCATCTCCCAATATGGCCATGTGGGGGACCAAGGCTTTACAACATGGGTCTTTGAGGGATAGTCCAGATCCAAACCATAGCATGGTTCACACACAACAGAAAGTAAGGGTGTTCTGTTTTGTTTTGTATTTTGCAGTGCTGGGGATGGAACCCAGTGCCTTAAGCACGAGGCAAGTGCTCTATATACCCCCATCCAGCAAAGGACTATTCTTAATGCCCAATGAAGCATGCAAATAGGCAAATAAAGTCATGAGCGAATTCAAATATTGCTCCCAAAGAGAAAAACACAATTCCTAATAAATCAGGGAGAAATAGTTAGAAAATTAGATAGTACATCTCCTTCTCAACCCCTTTTCCTTTTCTCCCCATTTCTTGCCCCAAAAGCCAGAAATCACCAAAAATGAAAACAAGCCCTTCAAATCATATAAGTCTATTGGAAAGTCCAGTAACAAAGTGGTGATTCTGACACATCTTCCTCGAATGGTAATTTTTTTATTACATTATAGTTTTACAAAGTAGTTGGTTTTTTATTATTTATTTGTTATTCTAATTTAGTTATACATGATAGCAGGATGCATTTTGATTCATTGTACACAAACAGAGCACAACTTTTAAATTCTCTGGTTGTATACAATGTAGAGTCACATAGCATGTGCAGCCATGCATGTACCTAGGGTAATGAATGTTCATCTCATTCCACCATCTTTCCTACCCTCCATGTACCTTCTCTTCTTTCCCCTCCCTTTACCCAATCAAAGTTCCTCCAATATTTCCACATTTCCCCCCATTATGGGTCAGCATCCATTTATCGGAGAGAACATTCAGCCTTTGGTTATTTGGGATTGGTTTACTTCACTTAGCATAATATTCTCCAACTCCATCCATTTACCTGCAAATGCCATAATTTTATTCTCTTTGGATGCTCAGTAATAGTCAACTGTGTATATATACCACAGTTTCTTTATCCATTCATCTATTGATGGGCATCTAGGTTGGTTCCACAATTTAGCTATTGTGAATTGTGCTGCTATAAACATTGATGTGGCTATGTCACTATAGTATGCTGATTTTAAGTCCTTTGAATATAGACCAAGGAGTGGGATAGCTGGGTCAAACGGTGGTTCCATTCCGAGTTTTCTGAGGAATCTCCATACTGCTTTCCAAAGTGGTTGCACCAATTTGCAGTCCCACCAGCAATATATGAGTGTACCTTTTTCCCCACATTCTACCCAACACTTATTATTGCTTGTATTGTTGATAATTGCCATTCTGACTGGAGTGAGATGAAACCTTAGTGTAGTTTTGATTTGCATTTCTCTAATTACTAGAGAGGTTGAACACTTTTTCATATATTTATTGATCGATCATATATCTTCTTCTGTGAAGTGTCTGTTTAGTTCCTTAGTTCATTTGTTTATTGGGTTGTTTGGTTTTTTGGTGGTAAATCTTTTGAGTTCTTTATATATCCTGGAGATCAATGCTCTATCTGATGTGCATGTGGCAAAGATTTTCTTCAATTTTGTAGGCTCTCTTCAAGATGGATATCTTTCCATCTTCTAAAGTCTTCTTCAATTTCTTTCTTTAGTGTTCTGTAGTTTTCATTTTATAGGTCTTTCACCTCTCTTGTTAGATTGATTCCCAAGAAATTTTTTTAAGGCTATAGTGGATGGGGTAGTTTTCCTAATTTTTCTTACAGAGGATTTATCACTGACATATAGAAATGCATTTGCTATATGGGTATTGATTTTATATCCTGCTACTTTGCTGAATTCTTTTATTAATTCTAGAGGTTTTCTGGTAGAATTTTTTGGATACTTGAAGTACAGAATCATGTCGTCAGCAAATAATGACAGTTTGAGTTCTTCTTCTCCTATTTGTATCTCTTTTTCTTTTGTCTATCTAATTGCTCTGGCTAGCATTTCAAGGACTATGTTGAATAGAAGTGGTGAAAGAGGGCATCCCTATCTTGTTCTCATTTTTAGAAGAAATGCTTCCAATTCTCCATTTAGGATGATGTTATCCTTGGCTTTAGCATAGATAGCTTTCACAATGTTGAGGTATGCACCTACTATCCCTAGTTTTTTTAGTGTTTTGAACATGAAAGGGTACTTTCTCTACATGAATTAGTAAAATCATATGACTCTTATCTTTAAGTCTATTGATGTGATGAATTACATTTATTGATTTCCGTATTTTGAGCCAAACTTGCATCCCTGGAATGAACCCCACTTGATCATGGTGCACTATTTTTTAATATGTTTTTGTATGCAATTTGCCAAAAATTTATTGAGAATTTTTGCATCTATATTCATTAGGGATATTGGTCTAAAATTTTCCTTCTTTGATGTGTCTCTGTCTGGTTTTGGTATCAGGGGGATATCTTGTAGAATGAGTTTGAAAGTGTTCCCTCTTTTTCTTTTTCATAGAATAATTTGAGGAGTATTGACTGCTATTAATTTTTCTTTGTAGGTCTTGTAGAACTTGCTGAGAATTCATCTAGTCCTGGTCTTTTCTGGATTGGTAGGCTTTTGATGACATCTTCAATTTTCTTGATTGGATTTCATCTGTTGAAGTTATGCATGTCCTCTTGGTTCATTTTGGTTAGGTCATATGTCTCTAGAAATTTGTTAGTTTCTTTGAGGTTCTCTATTTTACTGGAGTATAAGTTTTCAAAATAGTTTCTAATTATCTTCTGTATTTCAATACTGTCTCTTATGATATTTTCTTTTTCATCACAAATTTTAGAGATTTGAGTTTTCTCTCTTTTTCTTTTCATTGGCTGGTTAAGGGTTTGTCCATTCTATTAATTTTTTCAAAGAACCATCTTTTTGTTTTGTCAATTTTTTAATAGTTTCTTTTGTTTCAACTTCATTGAATTTAGCCCTAATTTTAATTATTTTCTGTCTTGGGCTTTTTGGGTGTTGGTTTTTCTTCTTTCTCTATCTAGGGCTTTGAGATGTAATGTCAGGTTATTTATCTGTGGACTTTTTCTTCTTTTAATGAATGAGCTTAATGCAATGAACTTTCTTCTTAATACTGCCTTTGTAGTGTCCCAGAGATTATGATGCATTGTATCAGAGTTCTCATTTACCTCTAAGAATTTTTTTATCTCCTCCCTGATGTCTTCTGTTATCCATGCATCATTCAATAGCATATTATTCAGTCTCCAGGTGTTGAAGTAGCTTCTATTCTTTATTTTATCATTGATTTATAATTTCATTACAAATCATAGAATGCAGGTTAGTATCTCTATTTTTTGTGTGTTTGCTAAGAGTTGATGTGTCTCTGGTTTTGGAATCATGATCTGATAGAATGCAGGGTATATCTCTATTTTTTGTGTTTTTGCTAAGAGTTGTTTTGTGGCATAATATAAGGTCTATTTTACAGAAGGATCCATGTGCTGATGAGAAGAAACTGTATTCATTCATTCATTGATGGGTGGAATAGTATATATATATATATATATATATATATATATATATATATATATATATGCTAAGTCTAAATTATTGATTGTTTTATTAAGTTCCATAGTTTCTTTGTTTAGTTTTTGTTTGGAAAGTCTGTCTAGTGGCGAGAGAGGTGTGTTAAAGTCACCCAGTGTTATTGTGTTGTGGTCTGTTTGATTCTTATAGTTGAGAAGGGTTTGTTTGATATGCATAGAAGCCCCACTGTTTGGGGCATAGATATTTATGATTGTTATGTCCTGTTGATGTCCCTTAAGTAGTATGAAATGATTTTCTTTATCCCTTTTCACTAACTTTGGTTTGAAGTCCACTTTATCTGATATGAGGATGGAAGAGGTAACAGGGAGCCTTGCATGGGGTTGCCTGTCTCTCTTTTTTCTCCTGCTGTCAGCCAAGTTCTTTTGCTTACTAGGTCCATGTGAGTGGTATGTTTTTTCACATCCTTTCACCTTCACTCTGTGGATGTCTCTTCCTATGAGATAAGTCTCTTGAAGGCAACATATTGTTGGATCTTTTTTATTTCAATCTGCTAGTGTATGTCTTTTAACGGATGAGTTTAGGCCATTGACATTCAGGGTTATTATGGAGACATGGTTTGTATTCACGGTCATTTTGGTTTATTTTCGGTTTATAACTTGACTTGGTTTCTCCTTTGATTTACCTTTCCTTTAATGTAGTTCCTCCCTTTGCAGGTTTTCCTCATTGTGTTTCATTTCCTCTTCATGGACTATTTTGCAAAGAATATTTGGTAGTGCAGGCTTTCTTGCTATAAATTCTTTCAACTTTTATTTATCATGGAAGGTTTTTATTTTGTAATCAGATCTGAAGCTTAGTTTGGTTGGATATAAGATTCTTGGTTGGCATCCATTTTCTTTCAGAGCTTGGTATATGTTGTTCCATGATCTCCTGGCTTTGAGGGTCTGGGTTGGAAGAACTGCTGAGATACAAATTGGTCTTCCCCTGTATGTAATCTGATTCCTCTCTCTTGAGGCTTTTAAAATTCTATCCTTATTCTGTAGGCTAGGCATTTTCATTTGTAATGTGTCTTGGCGTATATCTGTTGTAATTTTGTACATTTGGTGTCCTGTAAGCCTTTTCTATTTGATTTTCCAATTCATTCTTTGTGTTTGGGAATTTTCCTGATATTATCTCATTGAAGAGATCGTGCATTCCTTTGGTTTGAATCTCTGTGGCTTCCTCTATCCCAATAAATCTTAAATTTGGTCTTTTGATGTTATCCCATAATTCTTGGATGTTCTGTTCATGGTTTCTTGCCATCTTCACTGTGTGGTCATTTTTATTTTCAAGATCGTGTATTTTGTCTTTATTGTCTGCGGTTCTGTCTTCCAAGTGATCTAGTCTATTGGTGATGCTTTCTATTGAGTTTCTTATTTAGTTTATTGTTTCCTTCATTTCAAGGATTTCTGTTCATTTTTGTTTGTTTGTTTGTTTTTTTAGAATCTCTATTTCTTCTTGAAGTAATCTTATGCTACCTGTATTTGCTCTCTTATCTCTTTGTTGGTCTGATCAATGGTTGCTTGTGTTTGCTCTCTTATCTCTTTTCTGGAGTGATCAATTTTTGCCTGTATCTGGTCACTTAGGTCATTCTTTAATTCCCAGATCATTATATTTCTGCATATTCTGAACTCTTTCTCTGACATTTCACCTACTGCACTACCTATGGATTCTATTGTTGTAGTATCTTTGTTTGTTAGGGGCACTTTCCTCCCTTGGTTTTTCATGTTGCCTATGTGTCTTCCTCTCTTGCAGTGTAGATTGGAGGTATTGCAGCTTCTACCCTATTGTCTTGTAGTGTCCCTGCAAGTTACCAATACCTCGCCTTTAAGGGGGATATCAATATCAAATGTTTACACATCCAATGCAGCAATAGATCAATTAGCTTCCTTTTTTTTTGTACCAGGGATTGAACTCTGGGGCACTCAACCACTGAGCCACACCCCAGACCCAGACCTATTTTGTATTTTATTTAGAGACAAGGTCTCACTGAATTTCTTAGCACCTCGCTTTTCCTGAGGCTGACTTTCAACTCATGGTCCTCCTGCCTCAGCCGCCCAACCTGCTAGGATTACAGGTGTGCACCACTGTGTCCAGCAAATTAGCTTCTATTTTGACATTTACAGTTTTGTCACTATAAACAGAAATGATGAGTTCAGTTATCTTTTACCATATAGCAGGTAGATTTGCATAATGGTTTACAGTTTTTAATTGTAGATGGGGGGCAGGGAGAGGCTGTGATATTTAGGAGGTAGGTTGTAAGAATATAGCGGTACTAGATTATAGAACAAGGGAAAGGGTGTCTACTATGTCATCCACTACATTAAAATTCACAACAACATGAATAGATTAGGAATTACCTAAACTGTAAAATTCTATTATTTAGTGGGATTACAGCTTCTTATGTGAAGAGAAAATAGAGTAGGAAGACAAAATAAAGATTGAATTAGTTTTAAAAAGTGAACATAGGAGAGGAATAAGATAAGTTATATCAGCTATAAAGGAGAAATAAAAAATTAAAGTATTAAAAAGAGAGAGAAAGAGGAAAAGGGAACAGGAAAATTTGGCTGTTAGTGTGAGAAGAGATTAAAGAAGGGGTGATAAGAGGGACAAAAATCTAGGTGAAAAAAAAAACAAATGTAGATCAAAACAATCAAAGTTGGGCATGGTGGCACACAGCCATAATCCCTGCATTTTGGGAGGCTGAGGCAGGAAGATTGTGAGTCCAAAGCCAACCTCAACAACTTAGCAAGGGCCTAAGCATAAATGTGTCCCTGTCTCTAAATAAAACATAAAAATTCTGGGGGTGTGACTCAGTAGAGTTAAGCGCCCTTGAGTTCAATCCCTGGTACCAAAAAAAAAAAAAGAAAAAGAAAAAACTAAAACCCACATATAATTATACCCCACCTATGTCAAACCAAGGCTAAATAATAAACAAGTGAAGAGGAAAGCAGTTAAAGTAAAAGCAAAATTATATGAATACACACACACACATACATACCAATATAGAGAATACATATACCCACACACCCCCACACACATATATACACACAAAATCTTGCAGAATGGAGAAAAAATAAAAAATAATAGTAATAAAATACAGTGAAATTATATTTGAAAAAAATCAATTTAAATTTGTATATATTTTTAACTATTTTTTAGTTGCTGAAGGACCTTTATTTTATTTATTTATATGTGGTGCTAAAAACCAAACCCAGTGCCTCACAGATACTAGGCAAGCACTCCCCCACTGAGCCACATCCCCCAGCCCAAATGGATAGAAATTTTTTTTTTCTGTGTGTGTGGTGCTGGGGATTGAACCTGTGTACATGTGAGGCAAGCACTCTACCAACTGAACTCTATCCCCAGCCCTAAAATTATATATATATATATATATATATGAAAGTGGGGGGAGAAGTTTTTTATTGCTTTACTTTCAAAGGAGAAACAAAAGGAACTCTTGCCCAGAGACTGTGATTCTGCCCATCAGGGAGAATAGGGTGTAGTTCCAAGGCTACTTTCCTCCTGTTCTCTGTGGGAGTAGTAATTCACTAGTTAATTTAGGAGACAGTCACTTCTGAGATCTTCTGGTGCCATCCCCAAAGTCTGAATTACTTTGTTCCTGTGGTGGGTGTGCTGAAGGACAGACAGCTCTGTCTAGGATGTTTCCCCTGAGATTAAGGAGGGGGCGAGATTAAGAAGGATAAGGGAAAGAGAAAGAGAAAGAAACATGTCCTTTTATAAATAAGTCTCAGTGGCAGAGAATCAAGAGGTATATTCAAAACATAGAGTGAACCACTGTTACATTTTTCCACCACTGATTTCTACATTCCTTTTTTTTAATGGAAAAATGAGTGAAGATATCTCCAAGCTACTTACTGCTGAGGGAGAACAAAGTTGTGGGGGAAGTGACCCAAAGTCCTTGTTCTCCATCAGATGGGGCATGGACTGTTAAGGTTATTCAGTATTAGGGCAGTCCAGAGGGTTATGATGGCAGTTGGTAGGTGATTGGACAAGACACACATAGGCAGGGATCATTCATATGGCCAAGGATGTTCCTACTTTACCACATTCAGTTTCTTTTTTTCTCAAAGTGAACCATGGTGGAGCAATCTGTTCCACCCAGGGAGAGAAGGTGGGAGTTTCTCAAAGCAAAAGAAGCTTTGGCAGCTGCTTCATGGTCCCTCCCTTTACGCACAGGAATAGGTCCTCCGTTTCAACAGGAGGCAAACTCATCTGCCCTCTAACTCTCCAGCACTTGGCTCTCAAAAATATTTTTTTTAAATGGGTGGATACAGAGGAAAAAAATTAAAATTAAAATAAGAAAAACAAAAAGGGCAGGGGATGTGGCTCAAGCGGTAGCGCACTCACCTGGCATGCGCGCGGCCCGGGTTCGATCCTCAGCACCACATACCAACAAAGATGTTGTGTCCATCGAGAACTAAAAAATAAATATTAAAATTCTCTCTCTCTCTCTCTCTCTCTCTCTCTCTCTCTCTTTAAAAAAAAGGAAAAATTTGAGAAATAAAGAGCTCATTTTCACTGTAGCGGTCAAAACGCTTAGCAGCGATTAATTTTTGTTCTTTATACTTATTTTTGGCTTTGTAACCCTTGGTTCAAGGTCTGGGGGTTATTAAGTCCAACGCCTTTGCATTTCTCGCTTTACTGCCAGTCATTATGGCTCAGAAGCAAAGCTGGTTATATTAGATCTCAGCTTCCAGTCTCCCTGTACAGGGTGGAATAAACTGAGGAGTGCTGACAAATTGTGTATTTCTGCAGAAGGAGTGGTTCAAAGTTCTAAACAGGAAGTTCCAATAATTGGGGGTTAGTCTTGGCTAAACTTAGAGATCTGACCTGCACTTATTGCTGGGGAGATGCTGGTCTCTGCAGGACATTTGGATCTCTGAGTCCTTCAGTAAAATCCACTTTTAGAGTATAGGAACTAAACCTCCACCGGTTGCACTTCCACCACGATGAATATGAAATACCAGTTATCCACCCTGGAGTACAGATACTCTTGTGTGGCCTCTAGAGGTGTTGATACCGCTAGTTATCAGTGACAGTTCTGCTCCCCTACATGTTGAAGTTTGAACATTGGAGAAGCATGCCAAGGCAAGCATATAAAGCAGGGTTTATTTAGAAAGGGGTAACATAGACTTCTCCCAAGAGGGAGAAGAGGCCACAGCTGGTATCCTGGTATCCATCCCAAGGAGGTGTTCTGCCCTTTTTATAGGTCTTAGGCTTCCTTTGTTCTCCTGCCCTCTTCCCCTTATCTCTCTCCTTCCTGCATACAGGACTAGGCTAGGAGATTCTCAGTGGCATGGCCAAAATGTGGGAACCAGATGGGCAGAAGGGGGAAGGGCAGGATGGAGCAGCCCAGAACACACTGATTAACGACCCTGTAGCTCCCTGTGGGGAGAGGCAATTCCTGGGACAGGTTACCTTAGCAACAGTTTGAAGCAGGGGCAGATTCTCAATAAGAGTGGAGGAAGGGCTTTGAAGGAATTTCATTTCCTCAGGGGGCAGTCTCCAATTTCCTGGACTCACTCAAATTGGCCTCCTTTATCCAACCTGACTCAATTTACCTAACTATACTGACTGCCTGTCTAATTCTGACTTCAGTGTCTTCCTGAAAGCTTTTATAAGGTGCCAGCAACAAAGGGATCCAGAGCTTGAATGGTCCAGGAAATATTTTCTTTGTGCCTATTTCAGTCACTCTAGTTCAGGCAACTCTGGGAATTATAATAGGCAGTTATAATAGGCAACTTTGTGAGTCTTCTATCTCCTGTCTCTGCTCACTGCTGCTCAGCACTTACATAAAGCAACCAGTTCCCACACTTGAGGATGTTTTCTGTACCCAAATGCTTTTTTGCCACTGATCCTGATTCCCACCAAACTATCCATCCTTTGGGTGAGCTATTTTGGAGTTTGCTTTCACTGAATTACTTCCCCGTCCCCCAACATTGTACCCATTAAAATCAGTCTTCTTCTCTGATCCACAGGTGTCCCCAAGCCAATTTTTCTTTATTGTTTTAATTTCTTTATCTTCTGGCCATCTAGTTTTCTTTATCTGCCTGCACTCCCCCTTCCCTTAGCAGCCACTTCTACTGCCAAGCTGGCACACCTCTAACATAGGGTTTCTTATATTATAAGGTTTCTGACTTTCTGTGTCTCTATGTTTTCTTTTACAGTCCAAAACTAAGTTTCAGAGGGTTCCCTTAATTACCCACTGTAGCAATGGGCAAAAGGTGTGACTTACGCAGTCCAGGGGGAGAAAAATAAAGAATGTCCACGTGCTTCTGCCCTAGTAAATGCTTTATTCACTCAAATCCCTCAAAACAATTTTACTCTGTGGGTTCTTAATCAGGGAAATGACAATTTCCTTAATGCTGTGTACTGCAATAGACATGATCAATTCACAACAAACAATTCTAGATTAATTTTAAGCACTGCAAACACACTTAATCATGACAGGCTTGTAAGATCGGGCGAGGCGGGCAGCCACCAAAGGAGACTTTATTTGAGATATCACTCCTGGGCAGAACTCCATCAGACTGAGAGAGTGGACAGGAGAAGGGTCTAAGGAGAAACCGCATGGGAGCTCGACAAGATTGGAATTTTATGGGGCTTATGGCAGGAAGGGAAGGGCTTGGGACATGAAAAGGTGTTTTTAGGGTCCCTTGTCCCATTGGAGTTGGTCAGGGGAGCTGGCTGAACTCCAGGATTGGCCAGGGGGTCCTGCTGATTGACAGGCATTAGTCAGGAGATCCCGCTGATTGACAGGTATTTCCACAGGCACCTGATTGATGTTCCTTTCCAGCACAGGCTTCTTTGTTCTAAGTCACCGCCACCGACCTGACAAGGCTCATGACAGACATTCCCTCTGCATGCTAAGTTCATGTGTCAGATCAGAAGTCTCAAGCCTTAGGCTTTAAGTCCAGCAGATGCACACTAACTCAGACCATGGTGGTAAGGCCAGGAACCAAGGCAGGTTCTCCTGGGGTGGAGCTGATGATGGCTGGCTGAGGATGTGGTCTTAAGGAGAAGTCCTTTTCTCACCAGAGTCAACAGGCTGCTGTAGAGTTTGAGAGCCATGAGAACAATGCAGAGGATCAGGTGTCACAATGAGAAGTGTGGGGATGTCAGTCCAGGTCCTCATCAGGCTCTCAGTGTGAGGGCATCATTGTCAACTAGCTGAATACCTGTTCATTTGCTCTAATATTTAAACCAAATTTTGGAGCTTTTGACCCCCCTTTCAATCCTTATCAGCGGCCACCAGATCTCTCAGTGACATCATTTACTCTGGGGTTAAAACATCTATTCTGGTGGTCCCCGCCCTGATCTTTTCACCTTTTGGGCAAGGACAGCCTGCCAGTGCCTGGTGAGACTGCAGGTTTCACACTGGAGTTTTTAAAATGGAGTTGCTGAGGCTCAGGCCCAAGGCCGTCCTCACACCCACCTCCCTGAGGAGCAGTCTTCTCGTGTAGGTCTGGAGCCCAGGCACTGCTGGGAAGTGCATCCTTCCTTCAACCTACCATCTTCTCTCTCCCTTGGACTGAAATTTTTACAGATGCCATATTTATAAACTTTTGTATAATCTTTTTTAAAGAATATTCTTGTGTATTCTTGATACCGCCAGTTATCAGTGACAAGTTCTGCTTTCTCACATGTTGAAGTTTGAACATTAGAGAAGCACACCCAGGCAAGAGTATAAAGCAGGGTTCATTTTAAAATGGGTAACATAAACTTCTCCCAGGACGGAGAAGGGGGCCAAAGCTGGTATCCTGATACCCCAAGAAGCAGATGTTCTGCCCTTTTTATAGGTTCCTTTGTTCTCCTGCCCTCTTCCCTTTATCTCTCTCCTTCCGGCCTACAGGACTAGGCCCAGTAATGCTTGGTGGGATGGCCAAAAGGTGGGAAACAGGTGGGCTGAAGGGGGAAGGACAGGATGGAGCAGCCATCCTTACAGCTTCCTATAGGGAGGGGCAATTCCTGGGACAGGTGACCTTAGGTACAGGTTGGAGCAGGAGCAGGTACTTGTTAAGGGTGGAGGAAGGGCTCTGAAGGGGTTAACATTTCAGTCCTTCAGGGGACAGTCTCCAACTTCCCTGACTCACTCAAAATTGGCCTCCTTGGTCTTGACCTGACTTGATTTACCTAACTATACTGACTGCCTAATTCTGGCTTCAATCTACACACACACACACACACACACACACACGTATATTTTAGTTGTTGATGGACTTTTATTTTATTTATTTAAATGCAGTGCTTTGAACCTAGTGCCTCACACTTGCAAGGCAAGCACTCTACCACGAGCTACAACCCCAGCACTGTTTTGTGTAAGGTCAGGCAACGGTGGCACCAAAGGAGTCAGATTTAAAAGCCCGCTGACCCAGGGTTTACTTGAGACTCACTCCTGGGCGGAACTCGATCAGACCTACAGAGTGGACAGGAGGAGGGTCTGAGGAGAAACCACGTGGGAGCTCCACAGGACTGGAATTTTATGGGGTTTATGGCAGGAAGGGAAGGGCTTGGGACAGGAAAAGGTATTTTTAAAGTCCCTTGTCCTGCTGGAGTTGGTCCGGGGAACTGGCTGAGACCAGGATTGATCAGGAGATCCCGATGATTGACAGGCTTTAGCCAGGAGATCCTGCTGATTGACAGGCATTTCCTTCAGTGCCTGATTGATGTTTCTTTCAAGCCATGGGCTGCTTTGTCCTAAGTCACCGCCACCAACATGACATCTTGTATTAATCTTAGTGTGTTTATTCGGTTTATGAAATGAATGCATTAAGGTGCTCAATTTAATTTATTGCAAATCTCATAATTTTATCACACTTATTAAATGATTTCTGTATATTAAAATAAAATTAATCCCAAACCCACATCTTTTTGAGACATAACAAAATAATATGCCAAAGTGGTAAAATAATAATTTGGATCCCTAGAGAACATACAGGTTCAAGTTCAATACAAGAAATACCAGAAGTTCAATCAGAAAGTAGACAAGAGTCTGCTGGTATTGAGTTTTCTTATTCATTATTCTGATGGTAACCTACAAATTTTATAGCCCTCCAGGACTCTGGGACATTCTGTTTTCTCCTCAAAGATGAGTCTTTGTTTATAATGGGTTTTCCATTTTTAAAACAGCCAAGAACATTTGAGAAACATTGTTTCTCTGGAAACACGTTGCCACTTTCATTAGCAGTGTACAGGTAAAAGCAGGAATGAGCAATGCTTCCCCTCTTAGGTTTCTGAAGTTCCCCCTTCTATAACTCCTATGGTCAACCTGACTCCATCTTACCTCATGTCTTCGGCCAGCATTCTTGGAACTAGAAAGGAAATGAATCATACTCCACGTTATCTATTTTTTAAGAGCAACAGAGGAAAAGAAAGGCCTTTAGCACTATCTAGGTTTCACTTAACATGTTTACAGCATACTGTAAAAAGTAAATCCTTCAGAATAGATGAAAAGGAAAAGCATCTGCATGCTCTGAGGACCTGGGCTAGCTTCTACTCAGTCTATTTCTAGCCTCTTAGATTTCTTATGTATGTATTCATGTCTCCCAAGCTAGACTCCTTTCCTGGATACAATCTTGAGTGCTGTGGTCCACTCTGATTTCTATTGCATCACTAAACGACAGGTCATTTTAATAAAACATGTGTGCACATTCTCACATCTTCCAAGCGCCTGATACTAAACAACTCTAGTCTTTGCAAATTTTCAGCTTTCCTTTAGAGAAACCAAAAAGTAAAACAAATAAACAAATGTTCTGTTTCTCATAGGAAACTTCCTACAGGCGAAATTCTTCTACTCAAACATATGAATTTTTTGCTCCCAGAGGACCAAGATAACACATGTGCCTATAAATAGCAAAGAAAGCTGTTCTGGAAATTAAGACATGAAAATTGGCTATGTCAAGCTGCTTTCTCTCTGAGTATTGCATCATCTCTAGTGAATTCCCTCAAATAGCTGTCTTGCTGAGCCTGCTTATTTTCAAGTCAATCTGGTCATCTCTAGTCATTATATTTACCCACAGATCAAAAGAAACAGAAATAGGAATTTTGCAAGTGTGGTAGTTTCCCTTCATTGTGGGGGGGAGTGGAGGAATTTTGCAAGGCCCCAGTGGATACCTAAAACCACTTATAGTACCTGTTATCATTTGGATCTTAATTGTCCCCTAAAAGTCATATGTTGGAGACTTGTTTCCCACCTGGTGGCACTTTTGGGAGATGGTGGAAAGGGGCCTAGTTGAAGGAATTAGTTAATTGGGGTTATGACCTCAAAAGGGCTATTGAGACTCCAGCCCCTGTTCTTTTTTTCATCTCCCTCTCTCTTTTTTTAATATTTATTTTTTAGTTGGACACAATATCTTTATTTATTTTTATGTGGTGCTGAGGATCAAACCTGGGCCTCGCATGTGCTAGGCCAGCGCTCTACTGCTGAGCCACAACCCCAATCCCTCCCTCTCTTTTTTATTTGTTCTAATTAGTTATACATGACAGTAGAATTAAACTTTGATACATCACATATAGATGGAGTATAATTTCTTACTTTTCTGGTTGTACATGATATAAAATCCCACAGGTCATATACTTATATATGTACATAGGGTAATAATGTCTGATTCTTTCTACTATCCTTCCTACCACCATACCCACTAGGCTCCCTTCTCTCCCCTCTGCCTAATCTAAAATAACTCTATTCTTTCCTTTGACAGCCATGGTTACTCCAAATGCCTTGCAGCCACCTGGAGACTTCTACTATGGCCATGGCAGCTTTGTTTAATATGTCCATCCCAGATGACTCCACCCAGCTGTAAACTCTTCAGCTGTCCCCAGTCAGTATGCAAGGAGCCCCTTTCACACCGGCTACTAAGCATAAAGTCGAGGGTTATCTGACATTATAAGTAAGGTCTCCTTTATATATATATATATATATATTTTTTTTTTTTTGGTGTGTGTTGGGGGGGTCTATATGAGCAGACTTCTCCTTATGCTCCCTTTATGGATTCAGAAAAATCCATGCACTGCTTGCCCTTATGCTGCAGCATAAGTCTTAATAAAGCCTCTTTCAGATGGTTGTTATATTTTGCCTATTCTTGATTTCTATCTCACTTAGAGTGGGTTGAGCTAACAGCACTAAGAGCTGGTAGCACTGAAGACTGCAGGTGCTGCAAGTGGCCAGCATCCAGGTCTGGTAACACTGAAGGCAGCTAGTAGTCATAGAATAGCAGGGAGCAACAGAGAGGAAGAGAGAGCTATCAGGAACTGCTAGCTCCAGTTGCTGGAAGAATTCTGAGGGCTGAAAGATTCTGGCATCGGAGATTCATAGCTTTTAAAGGGAGTTGCACTTTCCTTTTTGTGATTTCTATCCAAATTGAGGAAAAAGAGCCTTCATCCAACTGGTTAAAAAAAAGCATGAGATAAAAATCTCAGACATTTTGTTATAGCGCAAAAAGATGACGAACACAGTACTTTAAAAACCCTGTGTTTTGTCCTATACTTGCCTATGTATGGTAAAGTTTAATTAATAAGTAGGCACAGTAAGAGATTAATACCAATAACTAATGATAAAATAGAGCAATTATAATAATACACCCTAAGAAAAGTTATGAGAATACAGTCTTTCTCATAAGATATTGTACTGTATACATCTTCTTGTGGTGATGTAAGATGACACAACACCTACATGATAAGATGAACTGAAGCAAATGATGATATCATGACATACTATGAGGCTTCTACATAAGGATCATCGAATACAAGAACTGTGATACTGCAACAATTGATCTGATAAACTAGATAGCTAAGTGACTAATGGACAGGTAACATATAAAAATATGTATATGCTAGACAAAAGAGTGATTCATGTCCTGGGCAAGACCAATTGGGACAGAATGAGATTTCATCATGCAACTCAGAATGGGGTGCCATTTAAAACTTAAGAATTGTTTATTTCTTGGATTTTGCTTTTAATATTTTCAGACTTTCAATATTTTCAGTTGACTGCAGATAACTGAAACCGTGAAAAGTAAAACCACAGACAAAGAGAGACAGTTGTAATCCTTAATCCTGCACACGGCCAACTGATACCATTATTCACACAAGTTAATAGTTTGTGTTTGAATCATCCATGATGTTAACCATAATAATGGAATATAAAGCACTATCTTCTTCAGTTTTCTTTATTTACCTTCACTTTTAGCTATCTCTGCCACTTCCCAGTTCAGGTATATAGGAATATTGGCAATCTGCCCTGTAAGCCAATGTTTCAGAACTTGTGAGCTCCAGTTTTAGCAAGACTCCCTACTCTCCACAATCTGCCAACCAAGAGCATCAGCTATTCCAGGGAGCTCCTGGATTGAGCCAGCTGCCCCAACTGGTGACATGGAGTTGGGAAAAGCACAGAAGATTCTCATCCCCTGGCTGTTGTCTGAGATTGTTTTTTTTTTTTTTAATTCAGTACAAATATAATTTTTATTTTTTATGGTTTATTATTTTTTATTCTTTATAGATATACATGGCAGTAGAGTATATTGTGACATATTATACATACATAGAGTATAACTTATTCTAATTAGGATCTCATTCTTGTGGTTGCACATGATGTAGAGTTTCACCTGTCACGTATCCAAATGTGAACATAGGAAATTTATATCCAACTCATTCTACTATCTTTCCTACTCCCATCCCCTACCTCCCCTTCATTCCCCTTTGTCTAATCCAATGAACTTTTATTCTTCTCCCTACCTCTTTTGTGTGTTAGCATCCATGCATATCACAGAGAACATTTGACCTTTTATTTCTTGAGGAATTGGCTTATTTCACTTAGCATGATAGTATCCATTTACGGGTGTTGCCTTAGATTTTGCAAATTTAGCAGGCTTGCTGCCCAGGAATTGACAGGACAGCCAAGGTCACAGATTGGTTCCACTCTGTGATTTGGAAAATTCACTCTGTTTGTATAAAAATTACCACACACACACACATACACACACACACACACAAATCATATATCTCTACCACTATTCAATTTGCCTATTAAGTTCCAGTCCAAACCAGACATTAATCTGATTTATGGGGCCCATAAAAAAGGTTCTCTTGTAGTCATGGGTTTTAGTGTTTATATCTTGCTATGATAAACACTGTGATTTCTCTAATCTTAATATGCACATTTATCAGAGGATTGTAATAACTATTTAAGCAACAGGAAATTACACTAGGCCAAATCACCAAGTTTTGTGATGTTTAAGTTCCATATTATAAAATTAATGTCTATTAATAGAGAACAGTATAAAAATGGGGGAATTATATAATATATATATATATATATATATATATATATATATATATATATACTGGGGATTAAACCCAGGGACTTGTACATGTAAGGCAAGCACCCTACCAAACTGAGCTATATCCCCAGCCCTAAGTTAATTTTTTTTTATTTAATCAATTTTTTCAGTTCAGATAATATTTTTTACCTTTTTTAAAAATACATAACAGTGGAATGCATTACAATCCTTATTACACATATAGAGCATAATTTTTCATATCTCTGTATATAAAGTATATTCACACCAACTTATGCCATTGTACATGTACTCTTTTTTTTCCCCCCCCCAAGTTAATTTTTAAGTGATCTCTTTTCCCCCATTGGATTTGAGATCCTGAGAAGTGAGACCTCAAGGAAAAGGATAAAATTTGAGAATGCAGATAAATACAATTACTGATGAATTACCTTGGATAAATTACCAGTAAGGAAGAGTTGGTTAATCTCACTCTGGACTCCTAAAAAATTTGATCCTCATAATTGATTATTTTTTCTGCCAACCACATAGAGAGTTAATATGCAATGCTCATATATATCATAAAAAATTGGGTAAATAATCTCATCGATCAATTCTGCATTATAGCACAATTCAAGAATATGCCCCTTGACATAAGATACCACCTGTCAGTCTTATTCAATTCATCTTGAACAATATTGCTAGAAATAAACTGACATAAAAAAAATCAGATCATGGCTATAAACTGCTCATGGTAGAATTTAAATCTGCAAATTTTTCTTTTAAAAAGGAGTAAAAATGATACAGGAAATTTGGACTTGGTAGAAATTCTGACTGCAAAAGATAATGGAAGAGCAATTAAGCAAGAAAAAGAAATGAGAAAAATTCTCTCTGAGGATAACAGGATCTCACATATGGAAAAAATTTACACAAAAAAAATCTATTAGCACTAATAAACAAGTTCAGTAAGATTGCAAAATGCAAGATCACCATACAAAAACTAGTTGTGACAATAATGTGAAAATGAAACTAAGATAACGGTCCCATGTACAAAAAGAATAAAACACATTGGGATAAAGTAAAAAGGTACACAACTTGTATGCTGAAAATGACAAAACATTGCTAGAAGAAATTAAAGAAAACATAAGTAAATAGAAAGCCAGTGCTATAATTGTGATGTGGTTTGTCCCCTAGAAGTTCCTGTTCTAGAAGCTTGGCCCCTATTATGGCCATGTTGAGGGGTGGAAATTTTAAGGGATGTAACCTAGTGGAAGGTAATTAAATCGTGGGGACATCTCTGGGTTAATGCTGGTCTTGCAAAGTGAGTTAGTCCATTAGTTCTTGTGAGAGTTGATCATTATAAAACAAGGCCACACTTGGCCACCTTTGTCACTTCTCTTTCCACTTCTCCCTCCAATGCATGATGCAGCCAGGGATCCCTTGCCAGGATGCTGATTCCATGATTTTTGGACCCTTCAGCCACCAGAATCATGAGCTAAATGAACCTCTTCTTTCTAAGGCACCAGCCTCAGTTATTTGGTTATAGCAACACAAAATAGACTAAGGCAATCATATTATGTTCATGGGTTGAAAGATTTAATATTATTAAGATGACAGTACTCCTCAACACAGTCTACATATTCAGTGCAATCTCTATCAAAATTTCAACTTCCATTTGTTTTTTGATTTGTTTTAGTTTACATCAAAAGACAAGTTGATCCTAAATTTTAAACACAAATGCAAAGTACCCCAGAAGAGCCAAAATAATACTGAGAAAGAAAAAAAAAATGGGTCTGAATAGAACAAAATAAAGAGAAGGGAAATTTGCTCCTACTGCTGGACTTCATGAACTGGGACATTGGTGTACTCTTTACCATGGACTGATACTTAGACCATCAGCTCTTCACATTCTCAGACCTTCAGACTTCAATTAAACCACACCAGCAGCTTCCCTGAGTATTCAACTTGCAGATAGATGGTCATGGGATGTTTTTGCCTCTATAATCATGTAAGCCAATCCCTCATAATAAATAGCTAGCTAGCTAACTATCATTCCCTATTGGTTTGGTTTCTCTGGAGAACCCCAACTAATACAGTGAGCTTGGTCCAGACAGTGTTTCTTAAATAAAATATCAAAAGAATAGGTAACCAAAGAAAAAATAGAAAAATTGGACTGCATAAAATTAAAATCTTTTTTGCATCAAATGATACTAACAAGAAAATGTAAAGAGACACTTCAATAATAGAAGAAAATTTGTGCAAACCAGTATTGAGCCTAAAAGGACAAACTAATTTTCAAAATGGACAAAGTACTTAAATAGACATTTCTCCAAAGATATGAAAATAGTCAATGAAGACACAAGAAGATGCTCAATGTTATTAGTATTTAGGAAAAAACACTGTGAAATGCCACTTCACACCCACTGTGATGGCTAGAATTAAAAAGAAAAACCAGTGCTGGTGAGCACATGATTGGAACTCTCTTACATTGCTGGTGGGGATGTAAAATGGTAAGCCATGTTGGAAGAAAGACTGGCAAGCCAGGCATGGTGGTACCGACCAGGTATGGTGGTGCATGCCTATAATCCCAGCAACTTGAGAGAGTGAGGTAAGGGGATTGCAAGTTCAAGGTTAGACTCAGCAACTTGGTAAGACTCTATCTTAAGATAAAAAATAAAAAGGACTGGGGATATAGCTCAGTAGTAAAGTACCCCAGGGTTCAAATCCCAACCCCCCCAGCTTCACACATACAACACACACACACACACACACACACACACACATACACACGAAGAAAGAAAAAGCACAAATCATTCATGCTTAGAGAGAAAATAATGATCAGCTATTAGTCACCATCCTCTAATAAAGAGCCCTATTGATCAGCATTTCATACCAGGTTGACTTAAAGGTGGATATGTTTGGACTGTCTGGCCTCTGCAGGTTTACCTAATTCAAGACCCAAGTCTAAAGCCTATAATTCTTGTACATTGCACCACCTCAGCAATGTGAGGCATTTGCCAGTGAGGTGTGTATCAATATCTATCTATATTTGTTCAACATTGAATGAATGAGTGAATTAGACTACCAACAACACTTCCAGTTTCGATTTGAAACTTTTATTTTTAAACCTGAGCTGATGACAAAGTTCTGGAAGTTATTATATGTTTATTCATACCTTCTCTGCTTAGAGAAAACAATTTTGAAAACAAGTACATTTGATGACAACAACAGGAATACTTCTCAGTGATAAAAATATTTCCTCACTGGGTGCAGTGGTGCACACCTATGATTCCAGCAGCTTGGGAAGTTGAGGCAGAAGGATCACAGTTTCTAAGCTAACCTCAGTGACTTAGCAAGGCCCTAAGTAAATTAATGAGACCCTGTCTCTAAATAAAAATATAAAAAGGGGCTGGGGATGTGGTTCAGTGGTTAAGCACCTCTGGATTCAATCCCCAGTACCAAAAAAAAAAAAAATCTTAACACAAAAGTACCTCATGATATCAGTATTCCCCAACTTTGATTCTAGCAGGATTCACCTTTAAGATAGCTGACCCTTGATAAGTAGTTGGCTTCTTCCTTGCCCAAGGAATATATCTTGAAACTCAAGGTAACCGAATATTTGGAGCCATCGTTACTAGTTGAGAAATTTCTCTCAAAAGAACTGATCTCAACTTAGAGAATGGTCAACCAAAAGTGCTAACAAGGGACCCTAGATTAAAATTTTAAAAACATAATCACAGAGACAACTGTGACCCTGGCCTACCCAACACACAGAAGGAGGAGAAGCAGAAGACTACAGCGACCCTGGCCAGCCGTGTGGTAGGAGCAGAGAGACCCTGCACACACAGTAGGAGCTGCATCCCATCTACAAATGCATGGGGTGGCTTTCCCTGCAGGCTTCCCTCTAGTGACAACAGCCAGGACCTACAAGACCATCATCCAGGTTCCTGCAGGCAAGGTACTGGTAACATAAAGGGACACTACAAGATTATAAGGTAGAAAGTGTAATACCTTGAATCCACACTGCTAGAGAGGAAGACACATGGACAACATGAAGAAACATGGGAAGAAAGTGCCGGAAACAAACCAAGCTGATACAATAATAGATTCTATTGACAGCACAGCAGATGAAATGTCAGAGAAGGAGTTCAGAATGTACCAATTAAGATGCTATGTGAAGCAAAGAAGAATTACGAGAGCAAATACAAGCAACAATCGACTACTTCAGCAAAGACGTGTGAGAGGAAATACGGGTAAAAACATTACTTTAAGAAAGATAGGGGCTGGTGTTATGGCTCAGTGGAGGTGCACTCGCCTAGCAAGCACGAAGCCCTGGGTTCAATCCTCAGCACCACATAAAAACAAATAAAGGTATTGTATCTAACTATGTGTGTGTGTGTGTGTGTGTGTGTGTGTGTGTATGTGTGTGTGTGTATATATATATATATATATTTTTTTTTTTTAAAGGCAGGTATACTTCCACATACAAAGGCAGGTTTTCCCAGGAGGGATTTACAGGAAGTAGTCTGGGGTGCATCGGGTAACATGAGGCTCTCCACGAGGAAGTGCTGGGACAAACTGAAGAAAAGAATATTTTAAAGTGTCATCTAGTTCCATGATAGCAGCCTGGTTCCCACAATGGTAACAGTAATTGGGTGCACTGAAAATGGTAACCACATTCTGATCATGGCACCAATTATATCCTTCCATTACCAGCTGGTGAGCATGTGAAACCAGTGTGAGACCATTGACATGGTTGAATGTTTCAGAAATGTCTTGTCCAAATGTGTAGCCAGCACCACGTGGTAAAATACCCCAGCCACCACGATCATCTGGATCTGACCATAACAGATCACACATTGGGCCCTGGTCTCATGTGGAACTTCTTGTAAATGATCCAGGGCTCTTATATGATCCAGTGTATCTATGGATGGAGAGAGACCACCATGGAGGCAGAATATCTGTCCATCTACTAAAGCTGTAAGTGGAAGGTAATCAAATAGATCTGCAAAATATTTCCAAACATTGGCATTTCCATACTTTATAGAGATTCATCATGAAAGCCATACACTTGGGTAATTTGTCAGCTTTCATGATTTCCTCTCAATATTGTAATACGTTCTGGATAATGCACCTTTAATGCTACAAGAAGAGTCAGTCTCCAAAGAATAATAACCTCTGTCTACATAGTCACCCATGAATACATAGTTTGTATCTGGTGATTTCCCACCATTTCTAAAGAGTTCCATAAGGTCATGGAATTGGCCATGTACATCTCCACAGACAGTAACAGGACACCGAACTTCTTGCACATTCAACTCTTTTGTTAAAATTTCCTTAGCCTTTTCACACAGCGTCCTCACTTGGTTCTCATTAAGCTATTTACACTCATTCAGCTGCTTGACCCATTGGTCCAGCTCCCCTTCCCAGCCGCCTCCCTCTCCCCTCCCCGCCCCCACCCACCCTGGCCCCACCTCTGCCTGCTACGCTAGCCTCCCCAGACAGACTCCTAGAACACTATTGAATGATGAATGAATAGTAAAAGAAATCAAGGATGAAATTAAAAAAAATTCTTAGAGGTAAATGAGAACACTGATACAACGTATCAAAATCTCTGGGACACTGTGAAGGCAGTACTAAGAGGAAAGTTTATTGCATTCAGTGCATTCATTAAAAGAATAAAAAGTCAACATATTAAAAGAATACAAATTAAAAGAATAAAAAAGTCAACAAATTACCTAACACTACATCTCAAAGCCCTAGGAAAAGAACAAATCAACACCAAAAGCAGTAGAAGACAGTAAATAATTAGAATCAGAGCTGAAATCGATGAAATCGAAACAAAAGAAACAATTGAAAATTTTTGACAAAACGAAAAGTTGGTTCTTTGAAAAAAATTTAAAAAAATAGATAAGCCACTGGCCATGCTAATGAAGAGAAAAAGAGAGAAAACTCAACTTACTGAAATATGAGATAAAGAAGGAAATATCACAATGGACATGTCTGAAATACAGAAGATAATAAGAAACTATTTTGAAAATTTATACTCCAATAAAATAGAAAATATTGAGACACTGACAAATTTCTAGACACATATGACCACCCAAACTGAGTGAGGAGGTCATACATGATTTAAATAGATCAATTTCAATTATGAAATAAAAAACTTCATCAAAAAGCCTACCAACCAAGAAAAGCTCAGATCCAGATGGATTCTCAGCCGAGTTCTACAAGACTTTTAAAGAAGAATTAACACCAATACTCCTCAAAGTATTCCATGAAATAGAAAAGGAGGGAACCCTTCCAAACTCATTCAATGAGACTAATATCACCCTAATACCAAAATCAAAGACACATCAAGGAAAGAAAACTTCAGACCAATATTCCTGATGAACATAGATGCAAAAATTCTCAATAAAATCCTGGCCAATTCCATACAAAAACATATTAAAAAAAATAGTGCACCAAGATCAACTGGGGTTCATCCCAGGGATGCAGGGTTGTTTCAACATACAGAAATCAATAAACGTAATTCATCATATTAATAGACTTAATAACAAAAATCATATGATCACTTCAATTGATGCAGAAAAAGCATTTGACAAAATAGCACACACTAGAAAAACTAGAAATAGTAGGAACATAACTCAACATTGTAAAAGCTATATATACCAAACCCAAGGCCAGCATCATTCTAAATGGAGAAAAATTGAAAAAATTCCTTCTAAAAACTGGAACAAGACAAGGATGTCCTCTTTCACCACTTCTATTCAACAGTGTCCTTGAAACTCTAGCCAGAGCAATTAAAGAAAGAAATTAAAGGGATGCAAATAGGTTAAAAAAAACTCAAACTATCACTATTTGCTGATGACATAATTCTATATCTAGAAGATCCAAAATATTCCACCAGAAAACTTTTAGAACTGATAAATGAATCAGCAAAGTAGCAGGATATAAAATCAACACCTACAAATCAAATGCATTCTTACACACCTGTGGGGAACCACTTGAATGATTCGCGCCTTCTATCCTGGAGCAAGAGGCTTTGGCCGGTCACTACATTTTGAAGTGACCTGGACGTTGACCCGGTTCAGGAAGTTAGGGCGTGTCTTCAGATGGAACTCATCTGTTCCTTTGTGATATTACCCCTTTGCCCTGTTTGGGATAGAATGTTCCATGGAAACGTCCTTTGTGTGACCCCTTCTCTTACTCTGCCTTTGGGTGTGGCCTTCCTAAATATCAGTCAACCTGCTGACAGCAGACATCACGAAGCTAGACTCAACCCCCCCAAAACTTGACTCCTTGCCTCATTTTAATGGCTTCTCCTCAATAAAGGGGTTCGGCACGTGCATGCTCTCTATTTCTGCAGACCCTTAAGATCAGAGGAGCAATCACAGA
The DNA here is from genome assembly GCF_021218885.2 of Marmota monax. NCBI lineage: Eukaryota > Metazoa > Chordata > Mammalia > Rodentia > Sciuridae > Marmota > Marmota monax. The sequence continues at coordinate 2,855,517 of NW_026695198.1, read as the reverse complement.
ACCCCAAAGAAAAAGGAATCTCTGTCCCTTGTGTGATTACTTCTTGCAGCCCAGTTCACCTGGAGTGACCCTGATTGTTTTAGTCATGAGGAACATGACATACATCAGTGATGAATCCACTGAAAGAGATATTAGGAAAACTACCCCATTCAAAATAGCTTTAAAAAAAAAAACTGGGAATCCATCTAACAAAAGAGGTAAAAGACCTCCACAATGAAAACTATAGAACACTAAAAAAAGAAATTGAAAAAAACCTCAGAAGATGGAAAGATCTCCCATGCTCCTGGATAGACAAAATTAATATTATCAAAATGGTCATACTACCAAAAGCACTATACAGATTCAATGCAAATCCTATTAAAATCCCAATGACATTCTTTATAGAAATAGAAAAAGTAATCATGAAATTCATTTGGAAAAATAAAAGATCCAGAATAGCCAAAGCAACCCTTAGCAAGAAAAGTGAACTCAACTCAGAGTGGATGAAGAACCAAGGAATTAGACCAGAGACCCTGCCCCTAACAGAGGAAAAAGTAGGCCCATATCTCATCATGTCAGATTAGACTCCAACTTCCTTAACAAGACTCCTAACATGCAAGAAATAAAATCAAGAATCAATAAATGGGATGGATTCAAACTCAAAAGCTTCTTCTTGGGAAAAAAAAAAAAAACCTCTTTAGAGAGCCTAGAAAATGGGAGAAAATCGACCACATGCACATCAGATAAAGCACTGATCTCCAGGATATATAAAGAACTCGAAAGACTTAATACCAAAAACCAAACATCCCAATCAATAAATGGGCTAAGGAACTAAACAGACACTTCTCAGAAGAAGATATACAAGCGATCAACAAATATATGAAAAAAATGTTCAACATCTTTAGTAATTAGAGAAATGCAAATCAAAACTACTCTAAGACTTCATCTCACTCCAGTCAGAATGCAATTATCAAGAATACAAGCAACATTAAGTGTTGGAGAGAATGTGGAGGAAAAGGCACACTCATACATTGCTGGTAGGACTGCAAATTGGTGCAACCACTTTGGAAAGCAGTATGGAAATTCCTCGAAAAACTTGGAATGGAACCACCATTTGACCCAGCTATCCCACTCCTTGGTCTATACACAAAGGACTTAAAATCAGCATACTACAGTGACATAGCCAAACCAATGTTTATAGCAGCACAATTCACAATAGCTAAACTGTGAAACCAACCTAGATGCCTATCAATAGATAAATAGATAAAGAAACTGTGGCATATATATATATATATATATATATATATATATATACACAATGCAATATTACTCAGCATTAAAAGAGAATAAAATTATGACTTTTGCAGGTAAATGGATAGAGTTGGAGACTTTTATGCTAAGCGAAGTGAGCAGTCCCCAAAAACTAAAAAAACAATGTTTTCTCTGATTAGTGGATGCTGATCTATGATGGGGGTCGGAAGGCACAGGGGGAATGAGAAGAATGAAGTATCTTTGGATTGGGAAAAGTGGAGGCTTGAGGAGTTATGGAGTTAGGAAAGATGATAGAATGAGGTGGACAGCATTACCCTAGGTACATGTGTGATTGAACAAATGGTGCACAAATGGTGCATCTCTACACCACATACAACCGGAGAATTAAAGTGTTGTACTCCGTTTGTATATAATGAGTTGGAATGCATTCTGCTGTCATGTAAAACGAAGTAGGACAAATAAAAATAATAATAATTTAAAAATAATAAAAAACATAATCACAGAAAAAGAAATGGTTGCAGGTCTTAGAATGTATTAAAAGGCTTTCTTCCTAGCACAGTGACACACACAAGCAATCCCAGGTACCTGGGAGTCTGAGACAGGAGGATCATAAGTTCAAGGCCAGTCTGGGCAACTTTGTGAGACCCTGCTTCAAAATAATAAAAAGGGCTCAAATAGAAGGGGGCCGGGGGGAAGGTTTGGGGATGCAGCTCGGTGGTAAAATGCTCCTGGGTTCAATACTGAAGAAAGAGGGAAAAAAATAAATGCTAAAGTTTAAAACAAGTGAAAAAGGAATACAATTAAAGATCTTTCAACAGATAGCAAGGCTCCTTAACATCACTCTAACTACCTAGCAAATACACTGACAAATATCTACTATATACCTATTTGTATCTGCTTTATACTTACTTGCCTCGGTCATTTAACATTTTTAAATATGTTAATATGTATCATTAAATGTTTAAAAACAATCCTCCACAGCTCTAACAATGACCAAGAACGGAGGAGGCCCTAAGTTCTCTTTCATCTTCCACTACAAGTTGGCATTTCTGCAACTTGATCTAATCACTTGCTTCTTTCCACCCTGACCCTTTCACGTTGTGGCTATGCCAACACTAGGTGGCCCAGCTAGAGGGAGGGAGAACTCACCATGGCAAGTCATTTCTGGAATATAATGTCTCTACCTGCAAAGACTTCCCTTCATCAGTTCAGTTTGGAGAAGATTTGAAATGAATGTGAGTTGCAACTTTTATTTGAAAAGGTAAAATTTAAATTTGAAACATCCCTGTCTGCACAACCAAGGACCTATGCTGATGCAAAGGGCAGTGATGGGGCAAAAATTATTGTGTACATAGCCCAGTTGGGAAATGTCTAAAAGGGAACTCACCTTCACAATATGACAATGTTAAAGTTTACATATTCAGGGTGGAATCACCAGAGATCACCCCTTGCCTACACACACACACACACACACACACACACACCTACACACAAACCCACAAGCTTTGATGATCAGTGGCGCTTAGGTCAAAAATCTGGGCCTGAAGAACACCATACAAATTTACAGCCAAGGGCCATGACAGGGAGGGAGAAAAGAGAATTTGGAAAAACTGAATCAGGACACCAAAGGGCACTGCCGCAAGACAACACTTGCTTATCTGCATAAGGCAAGAGAATTAAACACATATGTCAAAAACACAGTCTTCATTTCCTACTCCATAGTGTCTATTTGCTAGGTACACTTCCTTTAATCCCTCCCCTAGTATACTGTTTATTAGGCTCTTCTACTCAAACTGTGGCCTACTAACTGGTGAACATCCCTGGGAGCTTGTTAAAAATAGAGAACTCTATTGTGTTCCTGCATGAATATTTAACAACAAATCCCACCATTACAACTATAATGCACCAATAAAAAAATATAGGGAAAAAGAAGAAATATAGAACCTCAGGTCCCATCCCAGGCCTATTGGATTAAAATCTGCAGCTTTACAAAGTCCCAGGAAAACCATCAAAATCTGAGAAGCACTGGTCTATACCACTGAATTAAGTCCTTTCAAAAGACAAACTGTAAACTGGGCATAGTGGTGCACGCCTGTAATCCCGATGGATCAGGAGGCTGAGACAAGAGGATGGTGAGTTCAAAGCCAGCCTCAGCAAAAACGAGGTGCTAAGCAACTCAGTGAGACCCTGTTTCTACGTAAAATACAAAATAGGATTGGGGATGTGGCTCAGTGGTTGAGTGCTCCTGAGTTCAATCCCAGGTATGCCCCCTGCAAAATAAAAGACAGACTGTACCCTACGTATGAATAAAACCATTACTCCAGTACCTCCATAGAACCAGCAATGATCAAAACATAGTATAGCATTCTGTGCTGCTGAGAAGACGCTGTACAATGACTGAGAAATTAAAGGACTTAGCACTAAAAGTGTGTAAAAAATTGCCTACTCCAACTGCCTGTGTGTGAATGATAACTTATTCCGAATGTGTGGGTCATCCAAGGTCTTCAAGAGTTTTTGTAGAAGGACAATATAACTCTAACAAATAATTGCAAGCTAACAAAGACCAGGATGAGGAGCAAAACAATAATATTAGGGTTTAAAGATGTGCTCTCAAAGGCTAGGATTGTAGCTCACATGCCTAGCATGTGTGAGGCCCTAAGTTTGATCTCCAGCACCATATAAAACTAAATAAACAAAATAAAGGTATTGTGTCCATCCACAACTGAAAATATATTTTTTTTAAAAAAAGATGTGCTCTCAATCATATTGTCTGTTGTAGCCACCCAAGAAGTTGGAAATTTTGTCCCAAGATGGTGGGTGCCCCTTACTAATGCTCCCGCCCAAAGACCACCAGTTTATTTGTCTTGGCATCTATGTAAATTGCCCATATACCCATCTTTAAGCCCCACTAGGTTATAAACCAGGAGAAGAGAGACTGGATGTATGATACCACTGTTATCTTCAGCACCTAATGGTGCCTAGTGAATTACAGAAACCTAATACATTTTATTGAATTAGTGAATTAATGTGCCTGGTGCAGTGGTGCATACCTTTAATCCCAGTGTCCTGGAAGGCTGAGGCAGGAGGGTTGCGAGTTCAAAGCCAGCCTCAGTAACTTAGTGAAGCCATAAGCAACTCAGTGAGATCCTGTCTCAAAAAAATAAAAAAGGGCTGGAGATGTACCTCAGCGAGTAAGCACCCCTGGGTTCAACTCTCCATACCAAAAGAAGAAAAATTAATGTAATTGACGAAATAAAAATCAATTGACAAAAATCATACAACTGTTAGTAAGACCAGAGTTTGTCCTTTGGGAGGGGAATTATTAGAAAATTTTATCAACGTAATCCACATTTTACTTTTAAAGGCCAATGAAATAAACATTTACTAAGACCTTCCCTGACTGGGAATTAGGTTAAGGCCAACTCCCAGAAGTCAAGGATGTAAGACCAAAGTCCGACTCTTTGTTTATTACAATTATTAGTACATGTTAATTGTACAAATGGGTTTCATTGTGACATTTCCATACATGCATAAAACACGCTTTGATCATATCCACCCTCCCTACCACCCTCCCTTACCACATCCCCTTTCTCCTAGTCCCCTCTCCCTTCCAACTAGGCCTCTTTCTACTTTCATGTCCGTTTTAAATCTTTTTTCTGGATTCCACATGAGAAAAACATGGGACACTTAGGTCTGAGACTGACTTATTTTGCTTAACATGATGATCCTGCAAATTACATGATTTCATTCTTCTTTATGAAAAGTCCTACTATCTAGATTTGCCTCATTGATGCTCATTCAAAGTAGAAAGCGACTTTTTGGAAGGAGGGTTCCAGATGACTTTGCAATGACAAAATTCAAAAGTAGGAGGGCTTAGTGATAAAACAAGTTTAAAATTTCATCTTTCTTAGTCATGTTGCATATACGTTAGAGAATCAGGGTTTTTTGGTTTTTTTTTTTAGAATGTCATTAAAATGTGTAACTTTTCAACCCAGGCTTTGCAAATTTTATTCTTCATTACAAGCAGTACCTCTTTTTATTTTTGAATATTTTTTAGTTTGTATGTACTTTTTAAAATTTTATTTATGTGTGGTGCCCAGTGCCTCACATGTTCGAGGCGAGTGCTGTGCCATTGAGCCACAACCCCAGTCCCTCATTATAAGCAGTACCTCTTTCTAACAAACTTTATGTTTAAGACTTACTTCTGGTGCCAGAAAAACTGTACCCAACAAAAGATTAACAACCCCAGCAACACTGCACCGATGTGTAATATGGTGAAGGCATTTATGACAGCATCTAGGGTAATTGGGCTCAAAAAAGTCCCAAAGTCCATCTATCCACCTTTGACCATGAGCAAAAATTAACTTCATTCAGAATGCACTAGTAGCTTAATAATGCACCATTTAACCTCTTTTTAAAAAATCAATTCTTTACACAGGAGTACAGGTTTGATGCATATGTGTATTTTAACACTGACCAAACATTCTTAGATTAATAACATTAAGAAATTACTACCAGGAAGGCACACTGGTGCACACCTATAATTCCAGCAACTTGGGAGACTGAGGCAGGAGGATTACAAGTTCTAGGACAGCCTCAGAAATTTAGCAAGACCCTGCCTCAAAATAAAAACTACTACTAAAAAAAAAAAAAAAAAAGAGGGCTGGAGTTGTGACTTAGTGGCAGAGCTCTTGCCTTGTACCTGTGAGGCAGTGGGTTTGATCCTCACCACCACATAAAAATAAACAAAGATATTGTGTGTGGGACACCACCCATAAAGCTACTTAGGTCTCCCCTTGGGAATGATCCCAGCAGTCCTGAGTGTAGACTGCCCAAGGCGTAAAATCTCTGCTAGTGGGACAGCTCTCATAGCTCTAGAATTGGGTGTAACCTATTGGGAACAGAACAGCCCACCCCCTACTTCATTTGGCAAAGAACATTCCATGGAAAATCTTTGATGTTTCCCCCAAATAAATAAAGCAAGCGTGGGCTCTCGCTCTCATTCCAGTGCAGAAGCTCACTCCCTAAGATCCGAGAGCCCTCCTGCCCTCTGCTTTCTAAAATTACTTCCTGTGTCCTGTGGCTTCTTCACTGTTTTCTTTTTCTTAGCTTTTATTCTACAGCCAGCCTGCTACACGCAGAGGAAATCCAAATTCCACCACTCGTGGGGAACGTGGGTGAGAATTGTGTTCACTTATAACTAAAAAATGTTTTAAAAAATAATAATAATAAAAAGAGCTGGACATGTACGTAGCTCAGTAGCAGTGCACCCCTGGGTTCAATCCCTAATACTACAAAAAGGAAGGAAGGACAGAGGGATGGAGGGAAGGAAGGGATTAACTACCATTTATTGATCAATCTCTATGCAACACTCTTAATTATAGCTATTCACTTAATTTCATTAAACCAAAACTCTGAGATAAGCATGGCCTTTATAGAAAAACGGAAGGCTACAAAGGGCAAACTACACAGTCAGTCATAGGACATAGGGCAACATGGTATTTGTCCCAGAATTTGCACGAAATCTCTCAACTACTCTTCATTTATCAGCTTATAGAATGACTGAATGGGCAATTAGGTTATATTAACAAGGATAGGTGTCAAGGAGGCAATTTGATCATTGCCATTATTTATATATGATTATCTATGACCTCAGTATTATCATCTACACACTGTACTAAATAAGTAGACTTTTACAAGGACTTAACATGGGATTTAACAGGAAGCATGCCTACATGTTTTGGAAATACAATTCTAGTCATTTCATTAAATGCTAGTTTGGGGCACCATTCAGCATTTTTTAGTCTGAAAAAATGACTAATATTTCCTTGTTATCAAATATATAGTCCTCAAAACCTAATTTAAAAAAAAATCTTAAAATAACTTAAATGGTAGCATCAAAAAGAATAAAGGGATTGGGGATGTAGCTCAGTGGTAAAGCATTTGCCTAGCATGCAGGAGGCCTTGGATCCAAACCCCACCTCTAAATAAGTTAATTAAATACTCAGGAATAAATTTAACCAAGGAGAGGAGGTGAAAACTACATACATACTGAAAACTACAAAACTTTGTTAGAAAAATTATGAAGTCCAAAGAATCATAAAGACATAGACTATTATCAGATATTCACGAATTAGAATATTATTAGATGCAATAATCCCCAGTGATCCAGATTCAGTGCAATCCCCATCAAAATCCCATCAGCCTTTTTTGAAATGAAAAAATCTAAAATTCCTGTTAAATGTGTCAAAACTAAAAATTTTGAAAAAGAACAAAGAGGACTTTTATTTCCTAATTTCGAAACCTACTACAAACTTAACAAAACAATATGATGCTGGCATAAGAATAGATACATAGATCAGTAGTTTCAGAAATAATCCTATACATCTAAGATGACAAAGATGTAAAAATCATGATTTTTCCAATGGGGGAAAAAGTCTTTGTGACAAATGGTTCTGAGACAAGTGGATACCCACATGCTAAAGAAAGAAGTTGGTACCTATATCATAACATGAAATAATTTTCCTAAAATATACCAAATACATAAAAATAAAAGGTAAAACTATACGGTTATTAGAAAACATGTAAAATCTGGGCTGAGGTTATGGCTCAGTGGGAGACCACTTGCTTCGCACATGTGAAGCCCTGGGTTCGATCCTCAGCACCACATAAAAATAAATAAATAAAATAAAGGTATTGTGTCTATCTACAACTGAAAAAAAATTTTAAAAGAAAACGTAAAACCTTTAAACAGTGAATTTTATAATGTGCATCTTATTGCAGTAATAAATAGAACCAAAAAAATCTCAAATGTGAAAGAAAATAATATCTAATTTGGGCCCATTTTTAATTTATAAAATATATACTTTGGAGTTTTAACTCAAATGATATAATTATTTAAAAAATAAATTTGTAGATGATTTTATAACTTTATTACTGTTATCATCATAGTTGGCTGCTTGGACATCAACTCTCCAATGCCAGGTAAAGTCAAAAAACCTCAACTCAAGTAATCCAAGGACAACAATGACAGTGATCTGCAAATTAGAGTGTAAAGAGGCTAAGAAAAGACCCAGCTGGAGGAGGGGACAGAAATCCACATAGCTGAGGTCAAAGGTTCATGGGCAAAAAATAATAATAGGACTAGAGTTAGGCTTTGAAAGGGAAGTAGTGCACAAGTGAAGCAGGTTTTCAGGAGGAACCTTCAAATTCATGGTTAGTATTGATGTTAAGGATGACAGGGAAAGGAAAACTGAAAGAGCTGAGATAAAAGAACTAACTCAACGGGGACAGAACTAAACATGAGAGACGTGAGCACACTGATAAAAAGGGAAGGACAAAGAGACTACAAGAGATTTATAAGAGAATGATGGCAATAGTCACAGGCAATGGAGTATGGGGGTCACAATTTAATTGCAGTTTTCTAAACCAATAAATGTATTCAATGCCACCTTAGTACTGTGCTTGGGGAAATCACATAATTTTAAGAAATCAATGATTAAAATTGCCACCCTAGTTTAAAATGGTGTTATTAATATATCAAGCTATTTTACATCACAATGATTATTTTTATTCCTACAGAGTGTCACAACCTCAACAAAGTATTATTATAATTCTTCATAATCAACTGTGGTCCCAAAGTGGAGTCAAAAGTTTCAAGTTTTAGTTTTTTGAAAGAAGTGTCTTTTTTTCTCATCATCCCACATGTTGAACACATATAAAAATTTAAATTGAGGGCTGCGGATGTGGCTCAAGCGGTAAAGCACTTGCCTGGTATGCGCGGGGCACTGGGTTCGATTCTCAGCATCACATAAAAATAAAATAAAGATGTTGTGTCCACCGAAAAATAAAAAATCTTTAAAAAAAATGAGCAACATACATATAGTAACTTTGAAATATTTTTCAGAATTCTACTAATAGGTGAATGATTAGTAATATTAATAATGGATATTAAATATATAAGCCCTAGATTGTGATTTCCACCCTACCTTAATGTACCTGTATAAATTCATTGAGGTAGTCACAGAATTGAAAACTTGGGGGTTAAAAAAGAGGCAGACAATGCATAACTTTATTTATATAAGTGAAGATCAAATAACAAGGATGTTTTCATAGTAGTTTGCCAAGAAAAAAGGATGAAGAAAATTTGAGAGGTGCAGTAGTATGGACATGGCAAATTATTAACAAAAAGAGATGACACTAATATTTTTTAAGTGTTTTTAGTTGTTGATAGACCTTTATTTATTTATACGTGGTGCTGAGAATCAAACCCAGTGTCTCACACATGCCAGGCAAGAGCACTACTGCTGAGCCTCAGCCCCAGCCCCAGATGACACTAATATTTACATTTCAAGTAGAAATGTAACATCTTGAATATTGTTTTAATTGCTATGTAATTGAGTGCTGCTAATAATTCTAAGAGAGCTAAGACATAAGTGCATACAATATTTGCATTAATAGTTTTATGCATTACATGGTTTACCATCCTGAGTCCATAAGGATTCTTGGCTTTTTAAAAAAAAAAAAAACAGGGCTGGGATTGAATTAGCACAAACTAAACAAGAATTCCTACCACTGAACTATATCCCTAATCCTCTTTTTCTTTTTAAAGAGATACATATATTAACCAAGAAACCAAAGCAAGAAATATTTTACCTTTCTTATATATTCAATCACCTTCATTTAAGCATTAGAGTAACTGAAGAAACAGCTTATCATCTACTTCAAATTTGTGTAACTGTCAACAATTACCCAGATTTTTAAAATTAAGATAATACAATAGATAATTTGTGATAGTAGATATAATCTGTACATTTTACCATCTACTTATTTGGCTGATGCCATCTGAAAAGGAGTAAAAACAGTACATTTCTCATCATCAATTATAAACTGTGAAGAAAATAATTTTTCTTCCAAATAAAAACTGATAAACTTTCAGGACTATAAAAATTCCATCCTTGGATATTAAAGCATATACAAGTATCATGTTTCTTTTTTAGAAGAGTAGGGGTGGGGATACTGCAGATTTTACCCAGGGGCGCTTCACCACTGAGCCACACCCTAGCCCTTTTTATTTTCAGACAGGGTCTCACTAAGTTGCTGAGGCTGGTCTCAATCCTCCTGCCTCAGCCTCCCAAGTCGCTAGGATAACAGGCATGCATGAAATGCCTGGCTGATATCATATTTCTTAATCGTAAATGAATTCTACTGATGCTTACCAGAAAAGTAAAATCCGTGTCTTTTACATCCTTCCCAGTAATAAACAGTACCATAACTTTACATACAATTAAAAAAGCATACTTATAAAATAAAAATACAGGGGAGGGGAATGCCTTAAATACTTTCTGAAGTTTTACAGTTTAAAAATATATATATTCATTGTTGAAATTTTATATTTTAATATATCCTGCTAAAACTTCACACTTTAACATAAATTTTCTAGATTACTTTGCAATCTATTACTAATCTATTGTTTAAAAAAAAAAATAAAGAACACAGACTCAATTGTTAAGAGTGCCCCCTTGTAAGGGTTGAAGAATTTTTTCTTAAATTGCTCAACTACAGCAATGAACAAACAACATCCTTGTTATTTGACCTTCACTTAGTATAAATACAATTATGCATTGTCTACCTCTTTTTTAACCCCCAAGTTTTCAATTCTGTGAATATCTCAATGAAATTGATACAGGTACATTAGGGCTTATATACTTAATATGATCAACTATTATTATTCACTACCAATATTCAATAATTTGCTTATTTACTGACCCCATATTTCTGTTATGGTTTCTTTGTGTCAACTATTAGGAGAATATTAACTTTATTTCTGTACAATCCTTGGGCTCCCCAAATTTCTATAGCTGCTCACTACTGAACAAAGACCAGATAAAAGAATTCATGTAAGTCTACATTTAACAGCAAATGGATCACTGCGCAACTCTTACATTGCATTCCTTTAGAAAGGAATCTTTCCAAGTTAAGAAAGTGAGATGTTTTGCTTTTATTTTATAAACAAACATGAAGGAAAAAGAACCTGGGTCTTGGATCACATGTAAAAAATTAGACAAGCAGACTCTGACTCTGGGGAATTTTTTAAAATGAGAACATCCTACTAAGGATATAAACACCATGGCAACCTCTTCCTATCTGATGGTTATTCTAAAATCACATTACTCATTCCAGGAATTCTCAAAACTGCTTTATTTCACAAAAAGGTGGTTTTGACTTGTCACTTACTATATATCATCCAATAATTTTCTCTTCAGAAATTTCTTTTGGTGAATTTTAATTTTTGACGTTCTATAGTATAAATAACCAATATTTTCAGTATGAATTATGTTAAGTCTGCCATCTACTCTTTAGTAACTTCTATTAAGGCATATTTAGCATAAAAGATATTCCTTCTTTTTAATAAACTCAGTTTTGGGTGGAAATTAACCACTAACGTTCCTATCAATCTATAATACACTATGTCCATTCTTATTTTGGTGTTTCTGGTTACAAAACATGTACACCTTTCTAGAACCTTGAGAAGCTGGAATCTTTTTGTCAAAATCCATCAAATTTGCCAAATTGGTGCAGGAAAATTATATGGATACCAAAAAAGCAAAATCAGTCTCTTTTATATCCTTCCCCACAATAAACGATGGCATGACTCTCCCTATATATCCAAAAAGTATACTTACTAACAGGAAAAATCTAGGAGGAAAAATCCTTAAATGCCTCTTGAAATCCTATTATGCATGATAATATCCTTTATCATTAGTATTTTTATTCTTTAAGATGTACAAGAACACAATCACACGTTCACTGAAATAGCAGACATGGTTTTGATCAAAGACAATATATAGTTCAGTGCTATATAGTTTAATGATGTACCTATCAGAACCACCTAAAGCTATACACACCAAACCTAATAAGTCATTAATAGTTTCCAGTTCTCTAAATTTTCAAATATTTTTCACATGTAATTACTACTACTAATATATATATTTAGTGGTAATTAACATTAAAATCAATCTACTAGTATTAAGTAATTCAGAGTAATAAACCATGAGTCAAATAATTCACTCTTTAAGTACTCAAGCTCTAAATATTATAAATTCTTTTAAAGAATATTATAAATTTTGTTTTCACAACCAAAAACTTAAATGCCATTGATGATCCTTCCAAATATTTATGTCTAAAATCCTGGAAGGCTATGCACAAACCCCTAAACAAATGTCATTACTTTAAAATGCTAGGAAAAAAAAACTTTAATCATCAATTCTGAAAATTAGTTAAGTAATTAAAACCATTAAAGCATAACACTGACCTAACAGGACAAGAATTTTATTTTTATAATCTTTATTAATATGTGATCATCTTCAAGGGTCTTACTTGCTAGCCTTTTAAACAAATTTCTAAGGCAATTTTACAGTTCATTTGAAAGGTGATATCACATAACTCCTACAACCTTCGCCACTTTACAAAACAAAGGAAAAATTGTTTCAAAACTGCTATCTTAGAAATATTACTATAATTTAGAGCAGCTCTGTTAACTCATATCAATCAGTGTCTTAGATTGCCATGTACATCTTGATTGAGACATGCAATATGGATTCTGCTTTGGAAATTAGTTAATTGGCATGCAGATTTCTGCAGAGATCCATAATCCCAAAAAACAAAGGAAGGGAAACATTATAGGGCTGACTGACAACATATACTAAAGGTGGGGGCAGCTTTCACAATGATGGATATGGGGCAAGGAAAGAGGACATGAGTTCTTCAGCTTTCCAACAGCAATCAAAATTACTAGCTTCCATGTATGACAAGACATATTTTCGAAGTGGAAGTTATTAGACTGACTCATACCAGTTACCATCAAACTCTACAAAGTGTCAATGTAATCCAATTTAATCTTCTTTAACCATTAAAAAAAACTTTAAAGACTATTCCAAGGTAACAATTCATTTGGTCTATTTTAATAAATTACACATTCTAATTTGTATGTATGTTCTTCACATGTCATTTTAAAAGTATTTAAGACATCTTTGATAATTAAAATAGAGTAGCCATGTTGAAAATAATAAGTTTACATAAACTATTACGGACTTGAATGCACTAGTGATTAAGGTAGCTCAAGGCTTTAACTTTGAATGAGCTTAATAAAAAACATCAGGGTAAGTTTGAGACATCTATCCCTATACTAAATGTTATACTAAAATGCTGGGGCGTGGTGGCTCACACCTGTAATCCCAGCAGCTCTGGAGGCTGAGGCAGAAGGATGGAGAGTTCAAAGCCAGCCTCAGTAAAAGTGAGGCACTAAGCAACTCAGTGAGAACCTGTCTCTAAATAAAATTCAAAATAGGGCTCAGGATGTGGCTCAAGCCCCATTACCAAAAAAAAAAAAAAAAAAAAAAGTAACTAAAATATTTCAAATACTTTTAAAACAATTCAAAGTTAATTATTTTTCCTTTACTATGTTAGCAAAGTTTGAACATATAACTTGATATTTTGACAATCATGGTTTTGGTTTACCTATATATTCTGGGCTGAGAGTGAGACAAATTATCAAACTTGCCAAAATAAAAGGAGCCTATCTGACTGCCTTTGATATGCTTCAGTGAATTCATAAGAAGACAACATGTTCAACAAAACATTATACCCAGTGCTTGGAAGTGAAAACAGTGACCTGAAACTTCATGTAGCTTTGGTAAAAGCAGACAAAAATGAGTTTCTACCTTCGGGGTTACATATTTGTTAGCGTACAGAGATATATTAATCCTGGTTAGTATTAAAAGCATTAACTTGAGGAGGAAATGTCTGCAATTAGTTCAATCTATTAACTAAAAGTTTCACAGAAAAAAAGTTATAAAGAAAAAAAATATGTTTGAATAGTTTGCAACCTGTAATTCTATACGAATCACTAAAATTCAAAGACCTTTTTAATTATATTATTTCTAGTAAAATCAAATCTAAAAATATAATACCTGGATTCCTCCTTGTTGAAATAGAAATTAAACTAATTATGTAATTTTTAAAGTAGATACTCTGAAAATCCCAATTCACAAGTATACAAAATAGGATAAATAATAAAGGGTGTATATGAATGAAAAGCTACAATAATTCCAATTTTTGCCACCTTGGCAAGGTACTGCACATATACATTAATATAATAGAAATGGCACAGTCTCTGAGGACACGTTCCACATTTTATTTACATTTTAAGACTAACTTTAATCTCAAAATCACATATCCATACACCTATTTCCTTTTTGTTGACTTCACTTAAACTTAAATGCATGGTTTATTAAACAAAGACTGTAAACAAATATTTACCATGTTACATGTAACACACAGGAACAGCTTTTAACAGAAATCCATCAACCCCCCCCCCAACATTTTTTATTATAAATACAGGTATCAAAACAATCCTGAACATATTTTTGATACTACTAGTAGTCAGCACCCACACCGCTTCAAAAATTACCACAATTTGTGACAATATTCATTGTACCTGCTACTTAAACAATTTCAACTGCAGCTCTTTCACTAAGCGAGATGGACAAAGCATGCCATTTCTGTTTGTCTTTCTTGAGATTTTACTTTTCAGAAACACGCAAGTTTCCAATGCATCTGACACTTCTTGCCATGCTTTCCTCTTGTAAACCTGAATTCTATTTCGAGTACTCCAGGTTCATGTTTAAATGACAGTGCCTTAACAAAAGAAAGAAAAATTGTGCTGCATTTTTCCTCCTGTTACCTGAAAACATAATGGGTGTACATATATTAAATATATCCTTACAAATGTCCGGGTCATGTTTACCAGCTGGAATTCTTTTACTTAATGTGTGGGTAATTTTGCATTGTGATATTTAATCAAGACATTAATATGAGTAGAAGGTTGTTGATTTAAGACAAGTTTGAGATTCACTAAAATTAATTGTTGTACGTTTGTCCTTCTGGTGGCTGTGGAAGCTTCATATTTTCTTTGGACATCATTAGACGTCTTAGCTCTTGAAGTACAACTTTAATGCTATATGAATTTTGCCATTTTGCTAACACTGGTATGCTTCGTGCATCCACCTGAAAGGGGAAGGAAAAAGGACAATTAACTTCTAAGTTTAAAGTATTATGGCACCAATTTTGTAAACATGCTTTAATAAGAATGTTATATAATGAAATTATAGATTCAAAAAGTATACTATAAAATTACAGGTTCAGAATTAATACAAAATTTAGGGAAATATTTCTTCTTTAACAGGAATTTCCTAAAAATGTTATACTAAATAACTAATTTATAAAAATATTTATAAGTTTCTTCTTAATGATATAAGGTCAAAAAGTTTCTATTTCCAAGGCCACTACCCAAAATCTGGACAAATTAACTCAAACTGAAATTCAGATAAGAGTTTCTAATCTGATCTCTGCATTCAGACTTTTCTTTCCAATGTAATCCATTAACCTTCCACTGTGATTGACTAAATTGGGCTAAAACTTCTTCAAAGACCTGATTGTCAGGTATTGACATTTATCTGGGGATAGTGTTATTTCCTAAAAACCCCATTCAGGAAGCTTTTTAAAATCTGACTTCAGAACTCACTCATTGGGACCCTCTCCTATCTCTCCCCACCTCCCACCCTGGGTGTTTGTCAATAATCACTGGGGGACTGGGGTCCTCAGTGGTAGAGTGCTCACCTAGCACATGTGAGGCACTGGGTTCAATCCTCAGTACCATTTAAAAATAAATAAATAAAATAAAGGTATTATGTCCATCTACAACTAAAATAATTTTTTAAATTAAAAAATAAGTAACCACTGGGAAGATAACCAATGGAAAGATGACCAAAATACATAAGCAGAAAAACTGGAACATGAGATGTCCACAAAGGCACCAAAAAGCTCCAACATATGCCTACAAATACAGAAGACTACATGCAAATATAGGGCTGTGCACAGGCTTACAAAAGACCCCAGAGGCCATAAGTTCTCACTTACAGCTTTCCTTGAACAACATACAAGATTATATGCCAAGTAGAATTTATCCCAGAATTGCAAGACAGTTTAAATATATTTTTAATCAGTATATTATACCATGTATTAGAACAGAGAACAAATATTATGATTATCTTAGTATGTGCAAAAATAATTTGACAAAATCCAACAATTTTTCATGATATAAACACATAAGAAACTACAAATAGAAGTGAACTGCCTCAATTCTCAAAAGGGAGTTTACAAAATCACAGTTAACATCATTCTTAATGGTGATAAACTGTTTCCTTCTCAGATCAGGAACAAAGACAGGGATGTCTGTACTTATCAATTCTATTTGACACTATACTGAACAGGACACTTAAGTAAAAAAATGAAATAAAAGGCAGTTGGCTTGGAAAGACAGAAATAAAACACTCTCTATTTGCAGATGACATAATCTTGTATACAGGCAATTCTAAAGACTCCACTGAAGAAACTATGGATAATAAGCAAGCTCAGCGGGGCTGCAGAATACAAGTAAAAATCACTTACAATGCATAAAATAAAAACTAGCAGAACAATGCCATTTAATACAGGATCAAAAGAATACACAGGTATAAATTTAACAAAAGAAGTATGAGATGTACGTATTAAGAACTATAAAGTAGTATGACGATGACAATATTCCTCAAATTAATGTACAGATAAAATTCCTATAAAAATTTCAACTGCCTTGGGCTGGGGATGTGGCTCAAGCGGTAGCGCGCTCGCCTGGCATGCGTGCAGCGCTGGGTTCGATCCTCAGCACCACATACAAATAAAGATGTTGTGTCTGCCGAAAACTAAAAAAAAATATTAAAAATTCTCTCTCTCTCTCTAAAAAAAATTTTCAACTGCCTTTTTCATTTCTCAGAAATGAACAAGCTGATCCCAAATTCATACAGAAATGCAAGAAACCCAGAATAGTCAAAACAATACAAGAAAGAAGAAAAGTACTAATTTCAAAAACTGCTGCAAAGCTACAATAATAGCCGGGTATGGTGGTGCATGCCTGTAATCCCAGCAGATCAGGAGGCTGAGGCAGGAAGATATCATAAGTTCAAAGTCAGCCTCAGCAATTCAAGAAGTACCTACACTGCTTAGCAAGACAGTCTCAAAATAAAATATAAAAAGGGTAGGGGATGTGGATCAATGGTTAAGCACCCCTGGTTTCAATCCCTGGGCATCAAAAATAAATAAATAAATAAACAGTAAAAATATGAGCTTTCATTTTGTATATCTTTTTAAATTTCATTTTCCTAGCAATGTTTACTGTGTTTTACAAAATACAGATCTACAACAGGTTAAAGCCAGACAACTAAGTCAAAAAATATGCCACCCTAAGCAGCACAGCCCTAGGGCACAAGAACACTTGTATATGAATGTTCATTGTAGGGGCACTGGAGCTATGGATCAGCGGTAGAGCGCTCGCCTAGCACGTGCAAGGCCCTGGGTTCGACTCTCAGAACCACATAAAAAAATAAGTAAATAAATAAAGGTATTAAAAAAAAAAAAAAGAATGTTCATTGTAGCAATCTTTTCAGTATAAACTAAAAAAATGTAAAGGCCCAAAAAGTGGAAAATGAATATTAAACAGTAAAAATGAGGGCTATAATTTGCATGCTTCAACATGGATGATCTTGAAAAATCACTAACATGATACCATATAAAAGTGATATAATCACAGACACAGATACACAATGCATAGTGAAAGCAAGATAATTATGTACAGAATGATAAACACCAAATTAAAGATGGGGCTTCCACCGCAGAATGAGGACAGGGAAAGAGGAAAGCACCACACACAGAATTAACTTTAGAATGTCCTTTTGTATTAAATTTTTAAAAATCAGTTACAAAAAAGATAAATATTAAAATTTGACAAGTTAGGTGAAAGATATATAGATGTTGGTTATATCATTCTTGATGTTGGTTATATCATTCTCTAAAACTTATCTATATATTATAAATGTTTCAAAAACACCAAAAATATTTGATTCTGGCACAAAGCCCCTGAAAAAATAAAATCACCAAAAATAAAACAAAGAAAAATAATAAATGTATATTAACTTTAAGAAAAGAATAAAAGGGTGATTCCAATAGAGTAAAAGAGGGGACATAATTCAAATTAGGCAATCAGGAAAGACTTCTCTGAGGAACTGCCATTTACACTGAGAAGTATTCATAGGGGATTAACCAGACCAGAAGATGAAATTCTCAGATAGAAAGAATAGAAAGTGGAAAAGTCCTGAGGCAAAATGAAAAACTTGCTCCTTTATCAGTTAGATTTATAACATGCAGGCAAGCATATATCTTGTGAGCTCCCAGTGAGCCATGGAAAGAAATATGCACACTGAAGAGGAATATGAAAAAGAAAAACCTGGAATAAATCTTACAATGCTGGAACACAACAAATGGCATCAAGATAAGGCTGTGGTTTTTAATAGATGGCAGATAGGAAAGAAACATGGAGAGAGACACAAAATGGATGATACATGGGTAACATGTTAGTAATGTAAAAAGGAATATACAAGAAGTCAAGCTGTTTGGTGAGGGAGGGATACTAGGGATTGAACCCAAAGGCACTTTCCCACTGATCTACATCCCCATCCCCAGCCCTTTCTTTTTGTTGTTTTTTTTAATTTTGAGAAAGAGTCCATTAAGTTGCTTGGGGCCTGATAAACTGCTGAAGCAGGCCTCTAACTTGCAATCCTCCTGTTTCAGCCTCCCAACTGAGTCACTGGGATTACAGCATTCACCACCAAGTAACTAAATCAAGGCTACAACTTATTTCCTAAGACAGATGTATTTTGCATGTAAGTATGCTCTCAACATGGCACCAAGACGGTCTGGACTTCAAGGCCCTAACAAGAATGAACCTAGGAATCTATTCACATAACAAATTCAGCTATTTCTATTAATTTATAGGGGTCAGAAACAGCATGTCTTTTTGGTTTATTTGCTTAACATGACATGCTCAGGCATGACTGTTACAATAGGCACACTTGTTCCTCCCAGAAAAACACCATTTGTGAATATTCGTCCTTTTTATCTTAATAAATGTACCCTTATCCCTAAAGAAAGGAAATAATAGTCATCTTTTCACAAATAAGGATTCAATCAAACTATGTCTACAGATTCAAACAATAAAATCTTAATAATTAACGGTTATCATCACATCTACCTAGGTAGGTGCATTAAGGTTTCTAAGGATACACTGATTTATAAAGAAAAATAATATGAGACAAGCACCTTTTTTTAGTCTTTCAGCTAAACAAAAGTTCTTTAAAACTTTCTCCTGACTATATTATATAAAATAACTATTTTAACTTACCATTCCACTGGAATTATTTATTCCATTCATATTAATTTTTGTTACAAATCTAACGGATGGAGGAGCTTCTGGGTATTTAGGTCCACATTCTACTTTCAGGCTATATATTCTGTTTTCATAATTAGTCTGAAAAGGAAAAGAAAAAAGATAATCATAATTATAATACCTGAAATAATAAAGAATAAATGTACTCACTATGACAGTAAACTTAAGAATTTATTTTTCTACATTTAATTGGTCTATATAGTTAGGAAAAAATGCAGCAAACATACTGAAAAGCAGAAATTTTATAAAATTAAAATAATTCCACAAAATAACATAATCAGAACTCACTTTTTGTGGTATAAACAATGCCTATGACAAATAAGGAAAAAGGAAACGACTTAAATTTAGAATTTGCTAAAAAAGATACACCATAAAAGGAGGGACTATTTGATTTGTGTCACACATATAGAAAGGTTCTCATTTTCCAACATAGTCCTGTTTATTCCTAGTGATCTAATGTTAATTATTAATAGTGCCTCTTTTCATTCTCAAAAGGATCTGATTGGATAACAAATTATGGTCACTCTACTTAGAATGGCAATCAATAACTTCTAGTAAAAGAGAAAATATCAGCACCAGGCACTGTGGTGCATGCCTGTGATCCTAACAGCTTGGGGGTCTGAGGCAAAAGGATTGGGAGTTCAGAGCCAGCCTCAGCAACTTAGCAAGGTCCTAAGCAACTCAGTGAGACCCTGTCTCTAAATAAAACATAAAACAGTGGGGGGCTGTGGATATGGCTCAGTAGTTAAGTGCCCTTGGGTTTAATACCTGGTACGAGGGAGAGGCAGAGGGAGAGGGAGAGGGACAGGGAGAAAATCATATTATACCATCTTGCAGTGGTAAAACATAATTATTTTAAGTCTCCAATTACTTATACTTACATTACTGTTTCATTAAACATCATTATTTGAAATCAGAGCTACAACAGCTAAGTTGTTTTGGTTTTTTTTGGTTGGGGGAGGAGTAGCAGGTATTGAACTCGACCACTGAACCACATCCCCAGCCCTACTTTGTATTTTATTTAGAGACAGGATCTCAATGAATTGCTTAGCATCTCACTTTTGCTGAGGCTGGCTTTGAATTCAGCATCCTCTTGCCTCAGCCTCGCAGTCACTGGGATTATAGGCATGTGCCATAGCACCCAATAGCAAAGTTTACACTTCGACATAATGTTAAAGTAGGGTTTCTTAAATATTAAGTTTAATTAATATTACTGCCTTATAAAACACCCATTTTAAGGCTATGACTTAAAGCTTCTAGATTATTCACTTCAATGCTTATTCTTATGTCTACTAACTTTTTTTTTAAGGCTTTTATTTGGTTAACTTATAGTCTATACTAAAACAGGATAACAAATTCAATATCTACTGATTCCTATATAAACCAGGAAGAAAAAAAAAAAAAAAAGCTAATTTGTTCTATTGATCTTACTTACCAAGCTGGTTCCTTTACTGTAAATAAACCCTAATCCCAAGTGCATATAAAATTTGCAACATTAAACTACTGTAATGTAAAATGCATGCAACAATCAAGGTACAAATGTTATTAAACATTTCAATATGTTCAAAAAGAGATGTATAAAACTCATCCAAGTTTAATAACAAATAGTGTGCCCTCCATTTTAGATAGATATAATAATTACTAAAATTAGATCTCAAGAGATCATCTTGTCTGTGGTTCTTCAATCTGAATTCATCAGACAAAAGAACACTAAAAAAAAAAAAAAATTACTAGCCCCCCACCCAAAAAATTCTGTAATATTAAAAATACCTGAGATATCTTAAAAAAAAAAAAAAAAAAACTAGAACTCCCAAACTCCTACACTTTGCTGTACTTAGAAATAATTTAGTGTTTTCTTGTAAAGAAAAATAAGCATACACCAACTCTACAATGTACCAATTCTACTCTCAGGCATTTACCCTAGAAAAACAGAAACAAACATATGTTCATAAAAAGGCTTCTTTAAGAATATACTCTCATGTATGACTAAAAAAAATAAAATTAAAATAAATTGTAAGGTTAAAAAAAAAAGAATATACTCATGGGGCTGGGGTTATGGCTCAGTAGTACAGAGCTTGCCTAGCATGTGTGAGGCACTGGGTTCAATCCCCAGCACCACGTAAACAAATTAAATAAGCAAAATAAAGGTATTGTGTCCATCTACAACTAAAAAATATATTTTTTAAAAAAGAATATACTCATATTGTGAATTGAGCAGCTATGAACACTGATATGGCTAAGTCCTTTCGGTATAGACCAAGGTGTGGGATAGCTCAGTCAAATGGTGGTTCTATTCGAAGTTTTCTAAGGAATCTTTTTTTTTTTTTTTTTTTTTAAGAGAGAGAGAGAGAGAGAGAGAGAGAGAGAGAGAGAATTTCAATATTTATTTTTCAGTTTTCGGCGGACACAACATCTTTGTTTGTATGTGGTGCTGAGGATCGAACCCGGGCTGCACGCATGCCAGGCGAGTGCGCTACCGCTTGAGCCACATCCCCAGCCCAAGGAATCTTCATACTACTTTCCAGACTGGTTGCACCAATTTGCAGTCCCACCAGCAATATATGAGAGTGCCTTTTCCTCACGAACATCTATTGTTGTCTGTATTCTTGATAACTGCCATTCTGACTCGCATGAGATAAAATCTTAAGAGTAGTTTTGATTTGCATTTCTGTAATTAGTAGAGATGTTGAACATTTTTTCATATATTTGTTGACTGAATACATATCTTCTTCTGAGAAGTGTCTGTTCAGCTCCTTAGCCCATTTATTGATTGGGCTGTTTGGTTTTTTGGTGTTAGGTTTTTGAGAGCTTTATATATCCTAGAGATTAGTGCTTTATCTGATGTGTGTGTGGCAAAAATTTGCTCCCAAAATGTAGGCTCTCTGTTCACCTCATTGATTGTTTCTTCTGCTGAGAAGAAGCTTTTTAATTTGAATCTATCCCATTTATTAATTCTTGATTTTATTTCTTGTGCTTCAGGAAGCAAACTAGATGCCCTTCAATAAATTAATGGATAAAGAAACTGTGGTATATATACACAACAGAATATTACTCAGAGAATAAAATTATGGCATTCGCAGGTAAATGGATGGAGTTGAAGAACATTATGCTAAGCGAAGTAAACTAATCCCAAAAAACCAAAGGCCAATGTTCTCTCTGATAAGTGGATACTGATCCATAACAGGCAGAGGGGAGGCATGGGAAAAATGGAGGAACTTTGACTGAGCAAAGAGGAAGGAGAGAAGGGAGGGTACATGGAGGCAAGAAAGATGGTGGAATGAGATGGATATCATTACCCTAGGTACAAGTATGACTGCACATAAGGTGCAGTGTTACACTGTATACAACATAGAAATGTAAAGTTGTGCTGCAATTGTGTACAATGAATCAAAATGCATTCTGCTGTCATATATACCTAATTAAAATAAATTATTTTTTAAAAGATAATACACTCATAGTAGCCAGGCACTGTGGTAAACCCATGTAATTCTAATGACTAGGAGGCCAAGGCAGGAGAATCACAAGTTGGAGGATAGCCTCAGCAACTTAGTGAGACCCTGTCTTAAAATATAAAATAAAAAGAACTGAGGAAAAAAACAAAACAAAAAAGGACTGAAAATGTAACTCAGTGGTCAAGTAACCCTGGGTTCAATTCTCAGTACCAAAAAAAGAGAACAGTCATTGCAGTTTTATTTCTAACATCCAGAAAGATAAAATCCTAATGAACAGGAAAACTGACATCCATACATTAAAATACAATTCTGCAATAAAAGAAACACTTTTGCTACCTGTGACAACATAGCTGAGTTGCGCAAACATTGTGTAAAGAAGCAGAACCATTAAGTGTGCACGCTATGATTCTACTGATCAAAGTCTTAGACCATGTGAAACTACTCTCAGGAGCAGGAAGAAGGGAGAGCAAGTGAAAAAGGGCATGGGGAGCTTTCTGAAGTGAACAAAAGATTCTATATTTCAATAGTAGCAGAGGTAGTGAGGTATTTGTCAAATTCACAGCAAAATCTATATATTTCATTAAATATAAATTCTACCTTAATTTTTGTAAAGTTATAGAGATCCCTAAACTAGCCCACTAACCTAATTCAATGCTTAGAATAAATTTAAATTTCTACATCTTAATTAACACTTTACCTCCTCTAAATTTTAAATTAACAGCCTAGTCTTCCTTTTATCTAACAAAATAGCAAAATAAAATAGAAATGAAGGTAGGAAAAGCAGCTAATATTTACAAGTCAGGTGCTCTCCTTTGTCTATGATTTCATTTAATTCTCACAACTTCTAAAGATGGAGACAGTACCTCTATTTACATATGAGAAAGCTTGAAAAAGTTACTAAGCCTCTTATGCCAACAAATATTGCTACAGAAAATAGAACAAACAAATACAAAGAAAAGTTGTTAATCCTATAGATCCAAATAACTATTGGAATAATTTTAAAAACAGGAATACAAGGGCTGGGGATATAGCTCAGTTGGTAGAGTGCTTTCCTAACATGCACAAAGCCCTGAGTTCAATCCCAGCACCACCAAAAAATAAAAATAAAAGCAGAAATATAAAAGGCTGTGGATGGGGCTGGGGATGTGGCTCAAGCGGTAACGCGCTTGCCTGGCATGCATGCGGCCCGGGTTCGATCCTCAGCACCACATACAAACAAAGATGTTGTGCCCACCAATAACTAAAAATAAATAAATAAAAATTAAAATTCTCTTCTTTCTCTCTCTCTCTCTCTCTCTCTCTCTCTCTCTCTCTAAAAAAAATTTAAAAGAAAAAAAAGAAAGGCTGTGGATGTAGCTCAGTTGTAGGGTGTGTATTTTGAATGAGTGAGGCCCTGGGTTCAATCCTCAGCATGGTGGGGAAAAATATTAAGGATCTTAATTAATATCACACAAAATAAAAAACAACCATGACCCTAAAAAACAAATGCCAAATGTCTTCTTTGATATAAGGAGAGCAACTAAGAACAGAGCAGGGAGGAAGAACATGAGAAAAAGATTAACATTAAACAGGGACTAGAGGTGGGAGGGAAAGGGAGAGAGAAGGGAAATTGCATGGAAATGGAAGGAGACCCTCATTGTTATACAAAATTACATATAAGAGGTTGTGAGGGGAAAGGGAAAAAAAAAAACAAGGGAGAGAATTGAATTACAGCAGATGGGGTAGAGAGAGAAGATGGGAGGGGAGGGGAGGGGAGGGGGGATAGTAGAGGATAGGAAAGGTAGCAGAATACAACAGTCACTAGTATGGCATTATGTAAAAACGTGGATGTGTAACCGATGTGATTTTGCAATCTGTATATGGGGTAAAAATGGGAGTTCATAACCCACTTGAATCAAATGTATGAAATATGATATGTCAAGAGCTTTGTAATGTTTTGAACAACCAATAAAAAAAAAAGAGAGAATGAAAAAAATAAATAAAAAACAACCATGAAACAGTATGTGAAGGTAAGAGTCTTACTAGTGTTGTGGCTGAATGTGGATACTCAAAACTGGGAACAAAATTGCTCTAAATATTCCACTTTATAAAGAGAAAAAAATTGGGATAAAACACTATCCCTTGTTATTTTACAGAAAGGCAGCAATGTAAACATCTGCCTTCAACAGAACTGGAGAAGACAAGGGGACCGTAGGCAGAGTCTAGCTCAGGAAGTATGGGTGCCTTTGTAGGACCATGCCCTTACTGCCTCATCCTGGCACCCAAAGAAGGTCAGAGGGGGCCCTGATGGGATTCAGGACAAACTACCCTAAAATATGGCACCGTGGCATTGGGGAAAATGGGAGAAACAGTGAAGACTACTCTCGAGGCGCCTCCCCTTCTTCCCTGCAGCAGAACACAAAATCTTGCTGACTTTCCCCTGAAGTAGATCATGAGACTTCATTTCAGAGGTGCTCTCCTGATATCCACAGGAAAGGAAAATCCTCATTTCTGAAGGCACACAGAAAAATTTGAATAGGACTTACTAAATTCTGCCCAATTTATTACCACTAGATCATATTCCCTTTGTCCAAGCATGCTCCTGCAAATGTCCACATTCATTCTTCATCAAAGTCAGTATAAAAATACACAGGCTTCCCTGTTTCTTTAGGTATTCATTTCTTCTTCATAATTTGTATGTTCTTCTCTTGTTAATCTTTTACTACCAGTTTCTCAGCCATAAACCTTGTGATAAATGAGGAAAAGATATTACTTTTTCTCTCTTACAGCTCCAGTACTACAATCCATAGAAAGAAGAGGGTCCAGAGTAGCATCTTGTCTATGTTCCCTAGGTCCCTCTGCGCTACTTGCAGAGAAACAGCCTTCACTACCTAGGGATGGATGGTACATGGTGTTTTCTGTGGTTCAATGACACCAGAAAAGGCAGCTGACTTGGGGAATTATCATGGGGAGCCCCAACTGAGTGAGAAAGTAAGCAGGAGCTGTTAACATTTCCTCAACATCTGGGAACTGTGCTATGGGTCAACTCACAAGACCACTGATGGGCTAGGATTGTGGCTCAATGGTAGATGGCTCGCCTACCATGCATGAGGCACTGGATTCAATCCTCAGCACCACATAAATGTAAAATAAAGATATTGTGTTCACCTAAAACTAAATATATATATATATATATATATATATATATATATATATATATTTTTTTTTTTTTAATTATATTAATAAAAATAAAATAAAAAAAGACCACTGATGAACCCATATACAAGCTCCAAAACATTCTTAAGTCCACTGAAAGTGCCAGGTGTGATGATGAACACCTGTAGTCGCAGTTACTCAGGAGACTGAGGCAGAAGGATCACTTGAGCCCACAAGTTTGTGACCAGCCTGGGCAAGACAAAATGAAACCCCAGCTAGGGGAGCAGGGGTCAGGGGAATCCACTGGAGGCAGAAACAATGGCTGGAGAAACCAAATCTAAACAGTTTCACAAATTTATATCTAACTTCTGACTTAAATCTCCAAACTATTCTAAGTCAGAATGTTCATAAATTACAAGCATTTTTTTTTAAAAACAAAACAGACTTGGTTCACAGGCAGTAAAAACTCCAAGTATTCATTACAAATTCCAAGTTATAAAAAATTGTTCTAACCATCAACATCCTATTTCCTTCCTTAAATGTCTTAAGGAAAAACCAGAGAAGGGGAAGGAAGAAGGTGACAGTTAAGAACCTATGAGGGGGCTGGGGATGTGGCTCAAGCGGTAGCGCGCTCGCCTGGCATGCGTGCGGCCCGGGTTCGATCCTCAGCACCACATACAAACAAAGATGTTGTGTCCGTCGAGAACTAAAAAATAAATATTAAAAAAATTCTCTCTCTAAAAAAAAAATTTAAAAAAAAAAGAACCTATGAGAATTTTGCAAAGGAACACCAGAAAACAACACAAAACATTCATTAATTTATTCTCTAAAGTTAACACTGCTAATTACTTGACCTATTTTTCTTTTGCAATAATCAAGAGGAAATGTAATCTTTATTCAACAGCAAAAAAACAAACAAACAAACAACAAAAAAAAAAACACCAAAGATTTAAAGAAACCCTTCAAATTTGTATTCTTTCCTGCAAGGCAAAAACATTACATAACACATGTTCCAAAGACACTGCAGGGAGTATAGTAGGTTGGACCTTTGAGTAAGAAATGCAATGCAGGAAAAAAAAAAATCCCAATCTAGAAAAAAAAAAAAAAAAAAAAAAGATCTTCATAAACCCAAGAAAGATCTAAGAATAATGCACAACAGACCAACTGCCAACAATACTAGTCAGTATGTAAAAATTCAGCTGTGTTTTGTTTTGTTTCATTTTTTTTGGTGCTGGGGATTGAGCCCCAGGACTTCAGCATGCTAAATACATACATGCTATCCACTGAGCTACATCAGCAGAACCCTAGATTTTTTAATATATTTTATAAATGAAGAAATTGAGGCCCACAGCATTTCCAAGGCACGTGAAACAGAGGGGAAAATAGAAATGTGCGCTCAATAAAATTAGAAACCCTTGGTTTTATATATATACAAGGGGGTTAGTAAAATGTTACATTAAAATGACTGCTCCTCCCAAACACCCCCTCCATTTCCTCACCTTTTTCCTCTCTATCTGGAATGTTCTCCATCCCCATCACCACCTTCAGAAATCCTACCAGTCAGTTCTTTAAGGCTCATTCCAAAGGCAACTTCCTCCACTGTCCAGCCTTCCTCAATTATTCCAGCTAGAAGAAACATATTCTAAAGTCCCATAGTGAACTTGCTCTGCCATATTTAGAATCTGTCATTTCTACTGATTTTTTTTCCTCTACTAAACTACAAACACCTTCATGACAAAATCATCTCAATCTTCCTCCCCCCACAATCCTCCTCATAATCAAGCATTACACCCTGCACACAAGAGATACCCATAAATGTATACAAAATTATTTAACAGAATAATTCTTTCAATTAAAGGTTTATCATAAGTTTTTATTTTAATATTAATAGTATAAAAATAAGGTTTATTCTAAAGTAACAATATTAATAGAAAAAATATAAATTTATAGCACTGACCCTTGGTGGCCCAATAATCATGCCTGTCCACCTTGTAAGTGTCATATCTTCATCATCTTCAAGTCCCCAGCTAACCGTGCCATCACCTACTCCTTTTTGTCCTTCTTCAAGTTCTTCCAACAAGCGAAAATTACGAGGAACTTTAACTCCTACACAAAAGAACATCAATGTAAATGTACAAAACTCATAATAAGAGCTACACATATGTAAATTCAACTTCTTCCAAATTAATTTTACAAATGACTTCTGTTTGATATAGAAAGCACTGTATCAAACATTAACCCATTAAGTACCATCATCCCAGATGTGGGATACCTATAAAAACATAAATTGAACAAAAAATATACTACTTATGATAACTTTTGATAAATATTGTTTTTAGAGTTCTATTCTTTTGAGAAAAGTAATAAATGAAGATCAGAACATTTTAATATGTATTTTTTCATATATGTATTTTCACATTACTTTATACTTTAATGTTATATTTATTCATATATAAACTACATATGTAGAAATATATAAATTCTAGATTATGATTTCAAACTTGCACTTGTATCAATTTCACTAAAATATTTGGAGAATTGAAAACCTGGGACTTAATGAGTTAATAACAGAATACAATGTATATATAAATTCCTGTTTAATCAATTTTACACTAACATAAATCAATCATAAGGAAATCATTAAAAAAAAAATTCCTACTTGAGATTTCTGTTCCAAGCCAAGAATTCTGTATCAAGTAAGTAGGCATGACCCAAAAATTTATGGTTAAATTATTTAATGTATATGTTCTAATAATTTTTAATTGTTTTTTTATTTATTTATTTTTATATGGTGCTGAGGATCAAACCCAGCGCCTCACACATGCTAGGCGAGCACTCTACCGCTGAGCCACAACCCCAGCCCCATTTAATAATTTTTAATAAGAATCATGTTCCATATTAGAAAATTCACCAGAAGCTACAGTTTTCTAGATACAGAAGTAGCCCTCCCGATGGTTCCTACTCCTCATCTTTCCATTAGTTAGGACTCTGGTCCTACTTTTACTTCTACCTGGCCTACTTCTACCAGGTCAACACCATCACTCAAAGGTCACTTGGGGCATTACCTGATTTGAGAATAAATCTCATATTCCTAAATTTTCTAGGACACTCCCACCACCTCCTGGCACAATCTAGCAAATGTTTCATCATCCAGTAACCCTTCTCACACCTCCACTCCATGTCACACTTTTCCATTTTCTAGACCTCAACAGAATGTTCATAAATGTTCATTTCTCTTTTGACCTTAACATTCCTTACTGTATTACTAAAATCTTAACAGGAATCCCTGTGCCTAGAATGTCCTGTTTACATTTATGCCTTCTTTCTCAAAGAATCTGGTCTTTCCCATAATTCCAATCTCCAATCCCTAGAAGCCAACCACAAATCTACTTTTCCAAAACCTTTCTTTCCTATGATTACTGTATCAGTAAGGACTCTCTATTAAAGGGGAGGTCTTCCATGCTCTCAAGAACATCTTACATGAAACATTCCCCAACCCCACCACACAAATTCTGTTAAAAGTACATAAATGCCCTCAAAATTCTGTCTCTGATCCATATGCATGTGCTTGTATGCTTTCTCTCCTCCCACCCATACACATACATATAGGCTGATTTGTCCTTAAAAGCAACTGTGCATGGTAATGCACAACTTGCAACTAGGCATTACTAATGTTTGGTAATCCTTCTGGACATATAATGAAAATCCAATAAGTACCATAACTTTAAAACAAAATAAAACCAAAAACCATAAGCCACTTTGTATACTATGCTTCATAAAAATGATTGAAAATCATAGAGCACAGAAATATGGAGCTGCTATAAATCCCAATATCAGTAGTCATTATAATTACTATGATTATTAGTAACCACTTGTTTTAAATAAATTATTCCATTTATTCCTATAGCCACTTGAAACCAAAGAAGTTATACAACATTCCCAAGGTCACACAGCTCACAGGAACAGGTCCAATATTAAAACCTAGTTTCTATCCAGGCACAATGATATGCTCCTGTAATCATAGTTTTGGGGAGGCTGCAACAGAAGAATATCAAGTCTGAAGCCAGCCTCAGCAGTTTGGTGAGACATTTTCTCAAAATTAAAAAAAAGAAAAGAAAGAAAGAAATTTAAAGAGTGGGATGTAGTTCAGTAGAATACTCCTGGGTTCAACCCCCCAGTTCTGGGAAAAGAAAAAGGAAACCTAGTTTCTAGATCTTAATGCCCTTTTCACCACTTAGTTGTACAGTGTTATTAGCTATACAGTAGTACACCCTGGTGGCATAAACACACAGATCTAGGAATTAAACTGCCTAAAGCCAGCTCCAGCTTCAGTTTTGCCAATCACATTTTTTTTTTTTTTTTTGGGTACTGGCAATTGAAACCAGTGGCATCAACCACTATGCCACATCCCAGTCCTTTTTAAATATTTTTTATTTAGATACAAGGTCTCACTAAGTTGCTGAGGCTGGCTTTGAATTCATGATCCTCCTGGCTCAGCCTCTGTGGCCCACCGCAGCCAGCTGCCACTCACTTTTGATATGTAATCCTAGCAACATTTTTTTAGCTATAAATCAGATAACAATAGTTCCTACCTTACTGAATCACTGTAGAAATTCATAAAAAGTATATCTTATATACTATAAATATTGACTGTGGTCATTGTAGTGTCCAAAGCATGACATAAACTTCTATTTAACTCCATCTGAGTTGTTGAGAATCAAAGCTCCTTGTAAATTCTGGTAGGGCGGCCTCTGGAAATTTTATTCTAAGTTTCTATTTACATTTTAGTGAGACACTACTCTGTTTATTTGTTTATTTACTTTATTTTTGGTAGCTACAGAATCATGATCTTTATAACACATTTGTATAAAACTGCTTTTTGAAGTAATCTTAAACAAGCAAACAAGCTCAATTACCCTTGCCATTATAAAGTCAGCCCTCCAAAAATAACTAAATGTGTTAAATTTTTTCCTCCATTTTGTGTCAAGGCAGGCATCCAAAACTACAAAGAAACAATGTAAAATTTATGTCTCCTGTACTTAAGTACCATAAATGTGACAAACATTTACTGCTAAACTTTTTGCCACCTCTCCACATAACAGTTTGGGAAAATAGCTTTAATATTAATAAGACTCATCATTATTGGCAATGTTAACATTTTTTTTCTAGCAATGGGTATTAAACCTAGGGTGCTTTATCACTGAGCTACATCCCCATTTTTTTTTTTTTTTTTACTTAGTTTCTTGAAACAGGGTCTAAATTGCTCGAGGCCTAAATTGTTGAGGCTGGTCTCAAACTTATGACTCTCTCTCAGCTTCCCAAGTAGCTGGGATTTTAGGAATGAGCCACTGTACCCGACAATGTTAACACTTAAAAGAATTCTAATAAAGTATAAAACTCAAAACCAAAACAAATGATGAGCTATATTTTCAAATTCAGAGCTAGAGCACTCTGGTCTTATTTCATTTAACCATTAATGCCTGTGAAGAGAAAACAGCCACAAGATGGGGCTGTTGCTTCACAAAGTTACTCTACACAAAGACTGCCCTCTGAATCTCAAATTGCAGAAAAAAATCTTAAGGTTACAGAAACACCGGTCAACAAATCACATCAAGAATTCAAGTCTCCAGGTTTCCCACCAACTGAATTTTCTAGTAACTACACCACAAGGAACCTCTACTATGACCAAAAATAGTAGTAATATTAATAAGCAAACCATGACTGCAAAGAACCTGGAAAACATGCCTCCTCAGGGGCAGCAGTACATTCCTGCAATCCCAGGACTTGACTGGCTGACGGGAGGATCACAAGTTTGTGGCCAGCCTCAGCAATTAAGCAAGATCCTATCTCAAAAAATAAAAAGGACTAGGGATGTAGCCAGTAGTAAAGCACCCATGGGTTTAATCTCTAGTACTGAAAAGGGGGGGGGGGGGAATGCCTCAATTTTTCAGCTGAAATATATCTAATCTTATTGCCTTAAATTCACATGCTACCCGCCCTCTTAGCCCAGTGCCCAAAAAACGCATAAAGACTGACAAATAAAACTCCAGGAGAAGTCATGTCTTAGTATGCTCATTAGAAAAAAGATTTCCTAATTTTAATACATGAATTTTTGACCTTTTGTCTTTTTCCCATTTTAATTTTTTTCAAGTTAATGGCGGGCAGGGTGAAAACACAAATTGAACAAATATTTTTAAATACTAGTCTGGTTGGGAGGACAAGAATAAAGAGATATTGCTGCACAGTTTGACCAGGTGAATGATCATCTACTCAAAAATTAAAGAAAACACCTTTAAAATGTTTTTCATCTCATTTACTTTCTAACCTTACTGTAGGTGCTCCTCATAAACACCCAGGTCTGCCTTTCCCCAGTTTCCAGGGTATCTGTGGGGATAAGGAGGAGGGTCACAGGAACACATGTACTGGTGGACAATCCAGCTCTTCCAGGTTCCACAACCAGCCACTGCTCATCTTCCCTTTGCAGAGTTTCCTTAGACACATAGGTTTCTGTCACTCTTCAAAAAACTAGAGGGTTCACCTTGTTAAGATGGAACTCATTAAAAGCCGCATCTGTTAAATTTTAGCTCTCTGGTTCCTTTATCAATCTGGGAATTCAACTCCCCATATAGCCGACTTAATGAAAACTAACATATTTATTGAACATGTCTATGTGACAGACATTTGCTAAAAACTTTACAGGCAAAAGTATTTTATCATAGTTCACTATGCAAGTTATTAAACCTCACCTTTTACTAGGTAAGAAAACTGAGGCTTAGGCTGGGGATATAGCTCAGTTGGTCAAGTGCTTGCCTTGCATGCACAAGGCCCTGGGTTCAATCCCCAGCACCACAAATTTAAAAAAAAAAAAAAAAACAATTAATTATTAGGTTAAGCCTTACGAAATTGCTAATGCTCAGGCTTATTTTAAACCAACAGAAATAGCACTTTCATATGGTCTGACCTAACAATATGGAGCATGAGTGGAGGAATAAGGGTTGAAACTTAGTTCACAACCCAAGTTCACGGCCATTATTCCCATGGCTTCATCATGAAACCTATTTGGTCCTAGATGGTACTCGCTTCCCTAACTCCTGGTTAAACTGTCCCCAAATCCTGCAAATCTGATGGGGATGGGAAACACACCCTCATCAACTATAGGAGCAACTTCATAGTTCCTTCCCTGATAGAGCTTACAGTTCAAAGGGGAGGCAAATCACAGAAATGACACAATTAGAGTATGAAAAATATAAGACAAGTAAAGGCAACATAAAACTTTTAAAAACTGATAGTTCCCCTTTACTAAGATACTAGTCAGATGACTCTGGGTAAAGCGTTTACTTTCATACTTTGGCTGAATGCCATCAGTGATATAAAATCTTTTGTTCACTCTCAGCATATCTCAATGACCAACATATAAGAGCCCACTGCAGGAGAGAGATCTACTAGACTGAGATAAGGCTGTGGAAAGGAGAAATCTTGCCACATCTCTATCGCCCCCCAGAACCGCTGCTGACCCACAGTATCTCTAAAGCCCCTTTCAAATGTAAGATTCTTGCACTTTATGAAAACAAGCTATCGGAGTTTTTTTTTTTTTTTTTTTTTTTTTGGTGGTACTGGGGATTGAACCCAGAGGTGTTCTACCAATGAGCTATATCCCCAACCCTTTTTATTTTTTTTGAGACAAGCTCTCACTACAATGCCCAGATAGGCCTCAAACCTGCAATCCTCCTGTCTCAGCCTCTCCAATTGCTGGAATTACAGGTGACTACTATATCTGGCTCATAAATTGATTTTGAAACAAACTATCTATACAGTGTCTGAAATGCCTTCTGAATCAAACATTAAATCCATTTCAAGAGTTGTGCAATTTATACTGTTTCACTTCCTAAAAATTTGTGAGTCTTAGCAGGGCACAGTGTTGTGAATTTGTAGAACCAGCTACTTGGAAAAATGAGGCGGAAGAATGAGGCAGAAGGTTGGCTTGAGCTGAGGAGTTAGAGGCCAGACTGGGCAACAGCAAGGACCCACCACCACCACCATCTCACAAAAAAAAAAAAACACTTCTGCATATAGTAACTCTCAATCACAAAGTCAAGAATTATTATATATTACAGATTAAAAATTGGTTTCCCTCCACAGAGAGGGAAAGTCTGATTTTCCTCCCTATTTAACCTTCTCTGGTTTCATTTGTAACACTGTTTCAGAAAATCAGATGTGATCCTATCCTAAGAAGTTAAAAAAAAAAAAAATTTCAAGGCAAAAGGGTAAAAGTAATTAGTATAAGGTATAAAATTTTCAAATTGAGCCAGGCACAGTGGTACACACTTGGAATCCCAATGACCCAAGCAGGAGGATCAGAAGTTAGAAGACCAGCCCGGGCAACTCAGTGAGACCTTGTCTCAAAATAAAGAATAAAAAGGGCTGGGGATGGAGCTCAGTGGTAAAGTGCCTCTGGGCTCAATAAATATATGTATATGTATGTGTGTGTGTGTGTGTATATATACATATATATATATATATATATGTATATATATATATATATATGTGTGTGTGTATATATATGTATATATATGTGTGTATATATATGTATATATATATGTGTGTATATATATGTATATATATATATATATATATACACACACACACAAGTTGTACTTGGACACAATACCTTCATTTATTTATTTTTATGTAGTACTGAGGATCGAACCCAGTGCCTCCTACGTGCAAGGCAAGCACTCTGCCACTGAGCCACAATCCCAGCCCCTCAAGGTGATTTTTAAACTATTAAAACCTTTGAATACTGCTGCGTAAAATAGTCCCAGCTCCTCAGAGGGCTGAGGCAGGGGGATCCCTTGAACCCAGGAGATCAAGGCCAGCCTGGGCAACATAGCAAGATTTTTTTCTGTCTCAGAAAAAAAAACACCTTAAATATCAATATACAGTTCCACTGAAGAAGTAGTAAAATGAATACATGTAATATACATACACACAGATCTAAACAAATACATGCAAACTAAAATTAAAATGAGGTTATTATTATTGGAAGAAAAATTCCCAATAAGATAAAACTGTGGGAAAATATATTAGTGACTGCAAATCTTGCTTAAGAAGTTAATTTAACAAAAAAATAACAAGAATTTTGAACATTTATATGCTATGACTTAAAATCCTGCTTGTAAAACTTACCCTCAAGAACAAAACACAGGTATTAACAACATCTAGAACCATGGTACATCATTTTTCCTACCCTCCAGGCCCAGACCCAGGCCCCATCCCTTTCTCCTCTCAACAAGACGGAGCCTGTCTCTGCTCCCCTTGAAGCTGGGCTGACTTTCCCACTTATTTTGATCAACAGAATGTAATAGAAGTAATGCTAAGTCCTTTTAAGAGGCCTGGTAGCTTCTGCTTGCTTCTTGGAAACTAATCATCATATAAGATTCCTGACCACCCTGACACTTATAAGGATGTGAGGAACACCAAACCAGCCATCTGAAGAAGCCACAGCAGCTTCTCCAAATACATCTAGCAGCAAAACTACCATGTACTGAACACCAAGCTGTCAACTCCTATGTCATGAAAAATAAAAATCATTATTGTTTGAAGCCACTACGTTTTGAGATGATTTGCTTCATAGCAATAAACACCTAAAAGAGATGAAGAGTGTAGAAAATCAACTAAACAAAAATGTTTGGCAGTATAAAAACTTCTTAAAGAACAATTGCCATATACATTTAGGCAAATTATGTCACATCATTTAAAACATTATAAAGTTATTTTAAAGTATGTGAATTATATCAACTGTAAGTGAAAAAAACAGACCCACCTAACTACCATGTATAACCATAAAGCTCTAATGAAAATTTTTAAAAATAAAAAAGACTTAACAGCAACACATAAAAAGTCAAATATACAAAGAATGAAACGGTGCTTGAGGGGGAAAAAATGAGGAGATGA
This sequence comes from Marmota monax, assembly GCF_021218885.2. Taxonomy (NCBI): domain Eukaryota; kingdom Metazoa; phylum Chordata; class Mammalia; order Rodentia; family Sciuridae; genus Marmota; species Marmota monax. Next base: position 2,819,349 of record NW_026695198.1, on the reverse strand, counting down.
AGGTCAACAGAAACAAAGCAGCAGATACGTAGCATAAGAAGTCTACAGATTTAATACAACATGAGGATCATGCTTAATAGCATATTGTGTTCAGAATTTTTGCTTAACAAGTAGATTACAGCTGCTCTTGCTTCAGAGGAAAAATGGGGTAAATATGTGAGATGATGAGTATGTTGATTTGTTTCATTACAGTGCAATTTATACATGTCTGTATCTGTGTATAAATGTGTAAAATGACATCATATGAATACTTAACTATACACAATAAAATTTATTTTAAGGCACTAAAAATAAGATGATAAATATAAACTGACTGGGTCTCTTTTCCCCATAAAGATATTTAGAATATTTTAGAGCTCTAACAAAAGCAAAGTGTTCCCAAGAGTAAATGATATTATTCTGTATGATCATTTTTCTCTGCCTTCTATTCTGGACTGCATGTACTTGCTTATTTCCAAGCACTATATAGGTGGAATTCCTAGCTTGGTAGACCTGGCATCCTATCAGTTCTGAACATTTAGTAATACAAGAAATAGAATCTAAATCATTAATTCCCATCACCATTCTTTACTATTAAAAAAAACCCTGTTCCATAATGCTAACCCCAAGTGGCTGTTTCAAAAACATCAGTTACAACCCCACAATTAACAATACTATTTACATTTTTAAAAAACCTTTTGAACTGAACAGGGTACCAAAATGAAGCAAATTATATTCCATGTGTATATGATTATGTCAAATGAACCTATTATGTATAGCTATATGTACTATATGTACTAATAAAAATAAATATTTAAAGTCTTTATTTGTTCGGTATGTATACATAAGGTGGCAATAATCAACTTCGCATATTAATAGTATATTGTGTCCAGAATTTTTGCTTAACAAGTAGATTACAGCTGCTATTGCTTCAGGGGAAAAATGGGATAAGTATGTGAGATGATCAGTATGTTGAAATCTGCATGTTTATTTTCATAGTTGTCCTAATGCTCTTGCAGAATTTCCCAAAACACTCTGTTTACCTAAGCCTTCTTTTTCATATTAAGATTTATAACCATGTATTATCAGAAAACTCATTCAGTATAAGTCCAGGATAGATAACTATTGTAAAGGCCAAGGGATTGAACTATTGTGTGATGTCTATCAATTCATGTGGTAAATGAAGAAATTTATCATTATCTGGTCCTTTTACACTGTGTCTGTAATAATTGTGAATGCAAGTAGGCGGTGACCACTCAGTTGAGGATTAATTTATGAAGGACAGGTTAGCTAGCATGGGTGGCTTTTTTTCCTAAGCTTAATCCTCAGATAGTTTCCCCAGCTAAAAAGCAAGTCAAAGCTAAATGAATGGGCTGGGTTGTAACTAGTGGCAGCGCACTTGCCTTACATGAGTGAGGCTCTGGGTTCGACCCTCAGCACCACATAAAAAGAAATAAAGATATGATGCCCATATACAACTAAAATAATATTTTTTAAAAAGCTAAATGAGAAACTATGTAGTATATTTTCTTTTTTATATATAGTTTTATTTTATTTATTTTTATGTGGTGCTGAGGATCGAACCCAGGGCCTCAAATATGCTAAGCGAGCCCTCTACCGCTGAGCCACAACCCCAGCCCATCTAGTATATTTTCTTTAAGAGGAGTATCATGAGGTTTAATTGTGATTTTATATATATGAGTGTGTGTATATATTGCGCACAGTTTACCTAGTACATAATAAGTAGTAAAAAGGAACTTGCTACCTTATGATTATATAAATTCGTAAGAATAATTAATTGTTTATTTTTAGTTTTTCTGTTTTTTCCTATGGTTAGGACTATAAAGAATTGAAATTTGGGGAGAGTAGGAGACTGGTCCCAGTTTCAAAAACTCAGGCTGTTTAAATAAAATATATTTACAAAGTAAAAAAAGAAAAAAACATTTTTAGAACTGAATTGCAGCCATCACTGAGACATCATGAATATATATAAATATTGGTTTAATATTAATTTTTTTTTTTGGGGGGGGGGGAGTACTGGGAATTGAACCCAGGGGCACTCAACCACTGAGCCACATCTCCAGCCCTTTGTGGTATTTTAGAAGCAGGACCTCAATAAATTGCTGAGGCTGGCTTTGAACTAGGGATCCTCCTTTCTAAGCCTCCTGAACTGCTGGGATTACACCCATGCGCCACCATGCCAAACCTAAAATATTATTTACGTAATTAACAGAAAAAAAAAAAACAGGTAATATCATTTTGCTGAAATGAAAGCTTACCAGAAACAGAAATCTAGCTCTCTAAAATAAATATTTCCAAAAAAACTGCACAAGATTAAAAACGTATTTCACTAGAATACATTTAAGTTTTAATTTATAACAGTTGCTTTGTATTCAGTTAATAAATAAGAACATGTTAACATTATTGTAGAAACCAGTACAGAATCTAGAACATGTTCACCTCAATGAGTGCTTCTTAATGTATTTTTAAATACAGTCTTTTGCCAGGTATGATGGCACATGTTTGTAACTGCAGTGATTCAGGAGACCAAGGCAAGATCATAAGTTCAAGACTAGTCTAGGCAATTTAAGGAGACCCTGTCTCAAAAAAATTTTTAAAAAGGCTGGGGATGTAGCTCAATGGTGCAGTCCACCTGGTTTCAATTCCAGTATTGCCCACCCACCCACTCCCCCCAAAAAATTTTTTACTAAATCTAAAATGGCATCAACTATATGATGAACCATTACTTTAAGAAATAAAAAAAAAAAAAAAAACACAGAGCCGATACAGTGGCACACGCCTATAATCCCAGTGGCTCAGCAGGCTGAGACAGGAGAATTGTGAGTTCAAAGTCAGCCTCAGCGATAGCAAAGCACTAAGCAACTCAGTGAGACCCTTTCTCTAAATAAAAATGCAAAAATGGGCTGGGGATGTGGCTCAGTGGTCAAGTACCCCTGAGTTCAATCCCTGATACCCAAAAACAAAGAAAGAAAGGGAAAAAACACTACCAATTAAAACATAAATTTCTGAAATACCCATTTCAGAAATTAAAATGGGTCTTAGAGTTGATGAAATAGGGTAAAAATAGAAAAATATATCTGGAAAAAAAAAACAAAATTCAAATGAAACTTTGTGGATTTGATGTATTTGTTCTATACCTTCAAATACAAATAGAAAAACTTTAGGATTAGATCATCTACAAAGTAACTCAATCTTGTCATGGGGAACATGCATTGTATAAAAGAATATGAACCATGCTACTGTTACTCTTTAGGTTACAACCTAAGCACCATTTCCCACCCACCAGCCACCTGCACAAAAACCTGCAACTATGTGGATATTTCATTCAGAAGCCTATTCACTTGACACTAATAGGAGGAAATAAACAATAAATTATTGTTAGTACTATTTCAATTCATAAAAGTAAATTAAAAATGAAAATTTAGTGAAATATTATGATGTGCAAAGGGGAAAACAGATTGTACTTTGCCATTCTTAAGTCACTTACATAGAAATTGCACCATAGGGGACTGAGTTGGTAGAGTGTTTGCCTCCCATGCACAAAGCCCTGTGTTCAATCCCCAGCTATGGAAGGGGACTCATTCAAATATAATGCAGTAAGTTGTTGTAGGCTCTGCTAGTTACACTATAGATATCTCAGCTATCTAGACAGACAGATCCAGGGAGAACTCAACAGTTACCTAACATTCTTTTTCAAAAATTAAAGACTTTTCAATAACTTAAGTATTTCCTCTGAGGAAATAGCCACTCATCATTACAATTTAGTAAACCACAACTGGTAATTTCAGTAGCAGGTAACACTAGACTATGCACTGCTTGTACTTTTCAATAATATTCCAGTCACTACATTGCATAATTACAGTATTTCCGAAGAATAAACTTTGCAGTATGCCTAATATCTACCTACATAACTTGTAACGTGGGGATAAACCTCACACCTTTTAAGATGTGACTCCTGCCTCATCACATGACAATCAATAGAATTCAAGAGTACAAAGCAGCAGCTAATCAAAAAAAAAAAAAAAAAAAAAAAAAGCCATACTCTGCATTTTAATAAAATAGAAAAACCGATAAATTGGTGTTCAACAAAATTTAAAACTTTTAGGTTTCAAAGGATACCATCAAGAAGATGCTGGGCATGGTGGCCCATGCCTATAATCCCAGCAGCTCAGCAGGCTGAAGCAGGAGGATCAAAAGTTCAAAGCCAGCCTCAGCAATGTCGAGGCACTAAATAAGTAACTACCCTGTCTCTAAATAAAATACAAAAAATGGCTGGGGATGTGGCTCAGTGGTTAAGTACCACTGAGTTTAACCCCTGGTACCAAACAAAAAGTAAAGACAACTGACAGAAGAAAACACCTGCAAGCCATATATCTGATTAGGGACTTGTATCTATAAAGAACCTCTATAAATAAACAATTTTTTAAAAAAAGCCCAATTTAAAAATGTACAAAGGATCTACAAAGACATTTCTCCAAAGAAGATAGGCAAACAGCTACTAAGCACATGAAGCAATATTCAATATCACTAGTCATCAGTGAAATGCAAGACAAAATCATGAGATATCCGTCACATCTCATGATGACTATAATCATAGTCAAGGAAGTACTGGTGAAGATGTATTCTCATATAATGCTGGTACAAATGTAAAATTATTACTTTGGGAAAAATATGGCAGTTCCCCTAATAGTTAAAGTCACCTTACTACTCACCAATTCCACTCCTAGGTATCTACCCCCCCCCAAAAAAAATGTCCATACAAAAACCTGAATGTCTATAACAGTCCATTTCCAACAGATAACAAACCAAATGTGCATGAACAAACAAACAGTTAAAGGCAACGCAGCACATCCATACAGTAGGATAGTTTTCAGCCACAAAAATGGATATAAAGTATAGATACATCTACAACATGGATAACCCTTAAAAACATTACACAAATTAGACACAAATAACCACATACAACAATATAATTGCATTCATATTAAAGTATAGAATAGGCATATATACCAAGACAGAAGTACACAGGTAGTTGGTAGGGGTTAATAAATGGCTTTAGGGCACACATTAGTGAAACAAAAGGGTTTCTTTCCTTTTTTTTTGGTTCTGGGGATGTGCATGCGAAGTAAGCACTCTACCAACTGAGCTATGTCTCCAGCCCAAGGGTTTCTTTCTGAGAAAATGAAAATGTTCTAAGATAACTACAGCATGCCTCTGTGAATATAGCAAAACCCACTAAATTGTGCACTTTAAAGAGACAACTGTACTGTACATGAGTATCTTAGGAAAGCTTTAAAAAAAAAAAAAAAAGTAACTTCCTGAAACCAAACTCAATATCCATTACAGCTCCATCTACCAGAATTTTCAGCTTCCTTATGACAATCACTCAAAGGTGTGGTCAAGGGCCAAAGGAGACTGGCTCTTTTCCATAAGACTCTAAATTTTCATAACTTCAAAATCCCTGGAGAAGATGAGCCGGTTACACAGGCATTACCCAATCTTCCCAGTACCAACATTTTTGGAACCAAGTTCTTTCTATCTATCAAATATATAGTCTTGTCCAGAAGTACTCTATCCGGAAAAGTAGGTAAGAATAAGAACAGAAAGGTAGAAAAAAGAAGAAATGATAACAGAGTTAAATGTTTAAAAAGGGGGCTAGAAATGTAGCTCAGCAGTACAGCATTTGCCCAACATGCACAAGGCCCCAGGTTTGAGCCCAAGCACCACAAGAGAAAAAGAAAGGAGAATGTGTTTTAAAAAAATTAATATTTTTTAAAGAATTTTTAAAGATTTTTTTTAAGTTCTAAAGAGCCATTTTAGGGATGTCTTTCCCCCTGAAGATTACCTGCATTCATATATATTCCTTGCTTCACCCCAAAGACATAGCTCTCTTGAGATTGCCCCATTCTTCCTGAACATGTATCTACTTTTCTAAATAAACCTGTCTATGACTTTGACTGGCCTGTGCTGAAATTCTAATCTGTCACATATGCCAAGAATCTCATTGGTTCTGAGTCAAGTTCCCCTAACTCTTCAGATACTCCTCAAATCCTCCTTCAGAGACATTTTTCTCCCATGACATCTCTAGGTAACCAATATAGGGAAATTTTTTTTTTAATATTTATTCTTAAGTTTTAGGTGGACATAATATCTTTGTTTAACATTTATGTGGTGCTGAGGATTGAACCCAGTGCCTTGTGCATGCTAGGCGAGAACTTTACCACTGAGCCACAACCCTAGCCCAGTATAGGGAATTTTTAAGGCACTGATTCCAACAATCCCAAGAGAATGTATCTACCTACCTAAACAAAACCTGGCTATGACTTTGAAAAAATGTTTAAAAATAAATAAGGGTCACTTTAGAAATAATAAATTACAATACTGTAAATATTTTAAATTTAACACATCAGGTTAAATGCAGTTCTATTAATTGTTTGTAGCATTACCAGTATATTCCCTTCCTCTACTCCACCCAAAACAACCTGAGAGACAATCATAAATTTATAACAATTCATATGTCATTTGCCTATAAAACCAAATTTGTGCTCACAAATTTGTTTTAATGTGGAACAATATTTAGCCACTAACATCGCTTTGTCTAAATATTTTATTCTTTGCAATACAACCTTTCACTTGATAAAACAACATGGACTCTTAATTACCTATAATGCCTTTTTAGTCTCTCTCTAACGTGTTTTGCCTTTATCGTTAATGGCATTTATCTGTGAAATAACACAACTGGGTTTCCACAAAATAAAAGCAACCGAAGCATACATAAAATATGATATGATGAAGAGGCACGTGGTGGCGCATGCCTGTAATCCCAGTGGCTCCAGAGGCTGAGACAGGAGGATCACAAGTTCAAAGCCAGCCTCAGCAATGGCGAGGTATTTAGCAACTCAGTGAAACTCTGTCTCTAAATAAAATACAAATAGGGTTGGGGATGTGGCTCAGTGGTTGAGTGCCTGAGTTCAATCCCCAGTCCCCCCCCCCCCCAAAAAAAAAAAAGAATACAGTGTGATACAGTAGTATTAAAGAATCTAAAATCAAGAAACTAGCTCTGGCCAGGTACAGCAGTATTCCCATGAACTCAGGAGGCTGAGGAAGCAGGATTATAGGTTCAAGGCAAGCCTCAGCAATTTAGTAAGACCATCTCAAAATAGAAAATAGTAACAATAAAGGGGGAAGGGCTGGGAAGTAGATCAATGGTAAAGTGCCCCTATGTTCAATCCCCAGTACCAAAAATATTCTTTTTTTTTTTTTTTATAATATTGAACTGGAGAATTTTTTTTAATATTATTTTTTAGTTTTAGGTGGACACAATATCTTTATTTTACATTTATGTGGTGCTGAGGATTGAACCCAGTGTCTCATGCATGGTAGGCGAGCGCTCTACCACTGAGCCACAATCCCAGCCCCCCAAAATATTCTTAAGTATGTATATAAAAAAATAAACAAATATTCATATACATGTTGCACATATACATATAAAATCATATATACTGCACCTTTTTTTTTTCTTTTTTAGCCTATTAAACAACTATTTTGGGCTGGGGATATAGCTCAGTTGGTAGAGTACTTGCCTCACATACACAAGGCCCTGGGTTCAATCTCCAGGTCCACAAAAAAACAAACAAACAAAAAATAAATAAATAAATAACTATTTGTATTAAGATATTTTGGCTTAAAGAAAAAAACATATTATCCATCCAGCTCATCTAATTTTAAATTTCAACATCAAATTTCAGTTTAAATTTCATATAACATTTATTTATATTTACTTGTGTAAGTACTGTTTCCCTCTCATGCTACCAAAAAGCAAACAAAAATATAACTAATAGTGTAATTCAAAAATAATTCATTTCAAAACATAGTGTAAAGCTTCTTCTTGACTCAATCCCCTCCCAATTTGACAATACCATCAATTATCTAAAGCACAAAAATAGGTAAATAAAACAATATGAAACTAAGCATGGCATTTTGTTGTTGCAGTACTAGGGGGAATCAAACCCAAGGCCTTGCATATGCTAGGGAAACACTCTTCAACTGAGCCATATCCACACTAACAAGTTTCAAAGTGAATTTCAATGGTTTATGAAAACTCAACTGCCTAAAGTATATTTTCTTAATTATTCCAAGGTTCCAAATTTCTTATATCTAAAAACAGTGAAACTGTAACAGAATGTTGAAATATAAACAGGATTCTAATGTGCAACAAACACCCTAATAAACTATCAGCAACTTGTTTATAGTGTATATTCAACTTCCTATAAAAACTAAAAGTTGTTAATAAAAAGTATGTGGCCCTAGTATCATCTAATGTCTCCTCTTTTTCAAATTATTTTAACATTCTCTCATGTCTAGTGTTGGGGGAGGGAGGATGAAAACTATCCAATTAAATGTATCATCTTATTATTTAATTTTCAAGTATACTTTTAACTATAGGTACCAAACACAAGTCTGAAAAGGATAAGGCCCCATTCACAAGCAAATGGATATCAACTAGCAAAAACAAAAACTGTAACGCTAAAACTTCACTTTTAGGGCTGGGGTTGTAGCTCAGTGGTAGAGTGCTTGCCTCACATGTGGAAGGCACTGGGTTTGATTCCTAGCACCACATAAAAATAAAATTAAAAAAAAAAAAAAAGGTATTGTATCCATCTACAACTAAAAAAATATATTAAAAGGGGAAAGAAAAAAAAAAAAAAAAAAAACCTTCACTTTTAAAATAATCTTTCCTGGCCAGTGTGGGGCCTGGGAGGCTGAGAGAGTAGGATTGCAGGCTCAAAGCCAGCCTCAGCAGGCACTAAGCAACTCAGTGAGACCCTGTCTCTAAGTAATACAAAACAGGGCTAGGGATGTGGCTCAGTGGTTAAGTGTTCCTGAGTTCACTACCCAGTACCAAAATAAATAAATAAATAAATATTCCTTCCTTTGCTGGTTAGTACTGACACCAAGAATATTGAAATATTTTTCCAAGGCTAAAATTGCTAGATTTTATCATCAATGACACCTACACATAATAAAGATGATTTAACCAACACAGAATGTACTGAGGTAATACCCTAAAAGTATCAATCACGACACACATTCAAATCCTTTCATTTTAGCACACAGATTTGAAATTTCTTTTTATTATGCAATGATGGCATGAAATATTAAATCACAGTTCTATAATCTAGTTTGGATAAAGAATAGCAAATAGGTCATATGCGCTTTCACTTTTAAACAGTAACACCTAACACTTGTAATTAATTATTTTTGAAACAGTCAAATATTTAAAGCCTCCATGTTAACACTTAATTTCAAAGTCTGCATTCCTGAGAAACCAAACATTGTATTCAGTACTAGAGAGAAGTTGCAAAGCTTATCTAAGAAACCACTTGTTCAATTATGTTTCATCTTGGTCTGGTTTTGTTTGCACTGCAGCTTTTCACTGAAATGAAAAATTTTAAAAAGGATAGTATGTATTCAGTGAGGTAAGAAGAATCCTCTCTCCTCATTCTGAAGAGCCATCGTCCTCTCCTCCACCCACGTCAAGGAGAGTCTTGGAGAACCGGACCTCCCAACTCGACCCAGGATGTCTCTCAACGCCACCCGCCTACGGTGACCAAGGTTGACACCCGCCCACCTTGGGCCTCGCCTCCTCTCTTCCCCCAGCGCCTTCAATCATCACCCCGCAGGGCCCTGATTCTGCGCCAGGGCGGGGGCCACCCCGCCACCGGACAAGCGCGCGACGGACGCACGAGCACGACCCGCCACCCCCGACGGCCGACCCGGGCCCTTGGCATCCGCGTCGGTCCCACCCGATCCCTCCCCAGTCCCAGGCTTCGTTCCAGGGGAGCGCAGAATTCAAGAGAGCGCACTCCGGCTTCTCCTACACGGACAGCACCCCGCCGCCAGGAGCGGGGGAAGGGGGAGAGCCGGGTCAGAGCGGGAAAGCAGGCAGCCCGGCCCAGGAACCGACCTGTGGAGACCGCCATCTTCTCCTGCAGCCCGACGCAGCCGCCCTCACGCACGGGACGTGGTTCGTCACTTCCGGGAGCACGCCGCCGGGTCCACGTCACCATGGGCTCCACCCCCGGCGGCGGGCGCTGCTGGGCCCCAGTGATGGTTGTGCCCGGGGGCGCTGGGGACTCGGCCCCCGTGATTATAGTTACCTCAAAACACTAGAAGAGGGCTGGCAGACAAAGATGAGTCAGTCTCCATAAAATAGAAAAAGAAAACGTGTTAAAAGGCGTGTGCAGAGCTGGGGTTGTGGCTCAGGCAGAGCGCTTGCCTGGCACAAGTGACGCCCTGGGTTCGAGCCTCAGCACCGCATAAAAATAAAGATATTGTGTCCACTTGTAACTAAAACATAAATATTTAAAAAAAAAAAAAAAAAAAGGCGTGTGCAGGAGGGCAGCAGTCTGCGATGTGATAGTCAAAGGGCATCTAAAGAAATGTGCAGCTAGGGAGAACACAGATTCTCGATCCTATAGAACCTTGAAAAAAGAGGGGGGGGGGGCCCTCAGTAATGTTTCATATTCATTAATTATCGAAATGATATTTGAACAAAGTTGAATTTGGACATGTTATTAAAATAAAAACCTACACAAAATATGTGCATCAACAATTGAAAAATTGAGTTGGACAGTAAATTTGAAGAATCCCTAAGAAACCAATTTATTGTATTTAGTTGTATACACAATAGTGAAAATTATTTAAATGTATGACTAACCCTAAAAACATCTTTCAAGAGGAATAAACTAAACTTTCTAAGCAATCATTATGTCCTTCAAAAAGCAAAGATGGCCAGTGAGGAGGCTGGGTCAGAGCCAGAACAAAGGAGCATGGTGAGGGTCTTCTGATGATGTCAACTTCCTGGATGAGGAAAGTGCTCAAGGACACAAGGAAAGGACCCAATCAGACAGACCCTTCTGTACTCCTGCTACTAAGTGGGGATCCAATATAAAAACTAAAACAGTTGTGTGGACAGAAGGGACACCAATCAATAATGTTGAGGACAGAGAGGACAGGGGAGGAGATGAGAGAAGGGGAAAATTCAGAGGCAGTAAAAAGAATGGACCAAAACTCCCCCACTGGGTTCCCAGCTCTGGGGCCTCTTCAGAGAAGTCTGTCTCTGTCACTTTTGCAATAGCTGCTTCTTGCTTGCTGTCTCTGTGTTCTGTTCTTCAAGTCTTTGCTGAAGGGAGACAAGGAACCCAGGACTCCTAGATGGTAACACTACCAATAGTTTGCAACAGATCTGGGAATCTAATGCAATTTTTTGTTTGTTTTGGGGGTTTCATTTTTGGGTATTGGAGAATGAACCCAGGGATGCTTTACCACTAAGGTACTCCCGAGGCCTTTTTATTTTGAGACAGGGTGTTGCTAAGTTGCTTAGGGCCTGGCAAATTACTGAAGGCTGCCCTTTGAATTTGCAATTCTCCTCCCTCTGCCTCTGGAGTCTCTGAGAGTACAGACTCTAATGCAGTTTTGAACCCAAAGTTAATGCTTTTTTCATTCCTAGTTTCCATTACTTTGTTGGTCATGATACTTGTAGATATTGGTGTTGCTATAATTTATATATATATATATATATATATATATATATATATATATATATATATCCTGAATTTATTTATTTTGTTTGTTTGATTTAGGGGTATTCATGATGTAGAGACAGGTAATTACTGGCAGTATGGGGATTTTTAGTTCTTTCCATCTGTCTGTTGTTTGTTTGTTTGCACCAGGGATTGAACCCAAAGTTGCTTCAGCACTGAGCTACATCCCCAGCCCAATTTTTTAATTTTTTTTATTTTGAGACAGGGTCTTGCCAAGTTGCTTAGGGCCTCACTAAATTGCTGAGGCTGGCTTTGAACTTGTGCTCCTCCTGCCTCAGCCTCCCAAGCCACTGGGATTACAGGCTTGGGCCACCACACCTAGCAAAATTGGATTTGTTGTTGATGGTGATTTGTTTCTTTTTACTGACTAGTTTCTATTACACAGAGAAAGGCAGAGGAGCTGCTATATCAATTCCAAGTTCTGTTTTTAGAAGTTTGGGTTCTGTCCCCAGCACTCTCTTAGTTCCTCTGAGGAGGGACAGCTGCCTTGTTGAGAGCTTTCATGTGGAGAAGTACTCATGGCAAAGAAGTGAGGGCAGCCTCTAGCCAACAACTGGCAAAGAATGAGGCCCTCAATTCAACAGCCCAAGAGGAACTGAATCCCTTCAACTTCCATGGGAGTGTGATTAAAAGCAGATTCTCCCTCGGTTTAGCCTTCGGATGAAACCACAGCCCTGGCCAACTCCTCCTTTGGCACTTTGCCAGAGACCATGGGACAGAGGAACCAAGATAAGTTACACTCAGATTCCTGACCCACAAAAAATGAGATGTTTGCTTTTTGTTTGGGGGGGGGGGGGTTCTTAGATTGCTAAGTTTGAGGATGATTTGCTAAGCAGCATTGTTACTGTATATTCATTAATCATACGAACATTGCATAACAATCATCATACATTTTTCACAAATTTCTGGCCCAATTACACTTGGCTACAGGAGACCTGTGTTGACATAAGTTTTCCATCTTATTAAGATAGACTGTTTAAATATGCTCATTCCAACAAAATCAAAAGTAATAATTAGCCCCGTGCAGTGGCACATACCTGTAATCCCCGCAACTCTGGAGGCTAAGTTCAAATCAGCCTCAGCAAAAGCAAGGCAATAATCAACTGAGTGAGACCCTGTCTCTAAATAAAGTATAAAATAGGGCTGGGGATGTGGCTCAGAGGTTGAGTTCTCTTGAGTTCAATCCCTGGTACACCCCCCCACCAAAAAAAAAAAAAGCAATAATTAGCAAACATTGATTCTCCTTTAAAACGTGAAACATTTTCTCAGGAAATGTCTCAATCTTAATGACAAAATACATAAATATATTTCCTCTTATATTGCAAAGTAAACTTGTGAAGCCAGTACTACTATCATGTTTCTACCCATATTTCTTTGAAGAATAAATTACAAAAAAAAAAAAAGAGAGAGAGAGAGAGAAAGTTAGATTTTGTGTAACTTGAAAAACAAAGTGCATAATTTTGGCTTTTACTCAATGGTATATGAGGAAAAAAGCAACAAATTTAGTAACAACCAGAAACAAGTACAAGTGAATAATTCCTTCAGATTACATCAGAGACAACCACGAAACAAAAACAACCAGAAAATAAAAGTGAACAAAAGAAGAAAATCACAAAAATCAAATAGGTTCTTACTAGGGATGTAATATATTGGTAGAACACATGCATAGCATGCATAAAACCCTTCATTCAATCCCAGCAGTAAAAATAAAATATTAAAATAGTCTAAAATCTCCCATTATTCTGTTGAGATTAGAAAATCACTACATAATGTTTGCTAATTTAAAGGTCTGGCGAATGTGTTGGAATGAATATTGTTTGGGGCTCAGCACTTAACATGTGTGAGGTTCTGGGTTAATTCCCTTCACCTCCCAGAAAATGAGTTGACTAATAAAACTTTGTTCAGTATGGAAATTAAGTGGCAGAAAAGAGCAAATCAAAAAATACCTGGAGGGTCAAACAAACCAGTCAAACAACACCTGTGGAGGCAAATCCTGGTGCACAGGAGAATCAGCAAGAGGCGAGGGCAGCTTGAATAACACAAGAACATAGGAGAGACCTTGAAGCCAAGGTGAACAACAGTCACTCCCTGTAGTTCTCCACCTCTGCTCACTCATCCATCTCATGAGTGCATACTGAAGAAGATGGGTTTGGAACCGGAGATCCAAGTCCATCCACTGTGCACCCTATGACCTGGAGGAAGGCATTTAATCTCTATTAATTTGCATCTCCTCACCAGAAAAAAAAAATAGGAATAATTTTAAGGTTTATAGTTAGCACATCTAATACAGTGTCTGGGCCATCGAATGTGTACAACAGGGCTGGGGTTGTAGGTCAGTGGTACAGCACTTGCCTAGCACACATAAGGCACTAGGTTTGAGCCTTAGCACCACAGAAATAAAATAAAGGTAATGTGTTCATCGACACCTAAAACAAAATATTTTTTTTAAATGTGAACAAAAAATGGTGGCGATTATTACAAAGATTAGATCCCAAGAGAAAATGGTTCTTTCAACTAACAGGCAAATAAGTTTTAGAGGAATTGTGTGTTTTCCTCTTGACTCTCTAGCTGCTCAAAAACTTAAATCCAAATATGTGGCACATCACTAGTAAATATTTAATATGTATTAAATATACATCTCATATATATTCTTAATGTATATACTGAGTTCACTGCCTCAATTCACCTTACTTTCCCATTTCTCCTTCATATTTTACACTTATTTGTTTCCTTATCATGGTACTTACTACATCTCTATAAGCATCTCCAAAACTTCTTCCTTTATTTTTTTTTTAATTAATTAATTAATTTATTTATTTATTTTAGTTTTCGGCAGACACAACATCTTTGTTTGTATGTGGTGCTGAGGATCGAACCCGGGCCACACACATGCCAGGCGAGTGCACTACCACTTGAGCCACATCCCCAGCCCCTTCCTTTCTTTTTTAACATTTATTATTCGATTGTAGTTGGACACAATAACTTTTATATTATTTATTTATTTTTATGTGGTGCTGGGGATCGAACCTAGGGTCTCACACGTGCTAGGCGAGCACTCTACCACTGGGCCACAACCCCAGCCCCCCCAAACTTCTTCCTTTTTATTTTTAGAAAGAATAGTATTAATTATGATGAATAAACTATTTTGTTACTGGATAATTGAGAATTACTTAGCACACACCATTTCCTAATTCCCTTCCAAGAAAAAGTGTCCAATTATATTCTACTAGTGGAAGACACCTTGCTTCTCAGCTTAGGGTGACTAGCAGCCTAAGCTGCTCATGACATTTTGAAGGCAGTCACATTCCTTAACTCATCTGATCCTTCCATCCTTCCAATTGCCAAAACAAATATTCCTCTTCTTCCCATGAAGTTCCTGCCTCCCTTGCTGCCATCAGTGTCTGTAATAGATACACTTCAAAGTGCGCTATGACTCATACCTTCTGGAATTGATGACTCTGTGATACATACTATGATAATGCCTGTTCTACAAGGAAATTCTTTCCTTTGCTGGATCTGATGAAGCCAACTGCCATGTTGCAAGCTTCACTTTGGAAGGGACCACATGACAAGAAGCCTCTGGCCAACACTGAGACTCTCAGTGGGACAGTTATAGGGAGCCAAGTGCTGCCATCACCCACGTGAGCTTTAGAAACTGTTCCCTCCTCAGTCAAGTCTTGGAACAAGGCTACAGCTCCTGAACTGGAACTTGGATCATAAGCATGCAGAAGGCACAGCTGAGCCAAACCTAGAGACCTGACCCAGAGACACTATGGGAGAATAACTGTGCTGTAGTCATCAAGTTTGTGATAATTAGTTTGCATCAATAGAAAAATAACACAACATTCTGATTATAAGGCCCTATAACCTGATAGCCTGGATGAGCCTGATTTTCTCACAAACAAAAGATTTTTTAAAATTTCTCTTTTGATAGGTGTATATGGACAGCATGTCTTTTTTTGATTTGTCTATTTTTATGTGGTGCCAAAGATCCAACCCAGTGCCCCACACATGCTAGGCAAGCACTCTGCCAATGAGCTACAGCCCCAGCCCACAATTAAAAGATTCTTACACAACAACCTAACAGGAATGTCTTACCAGTGTGGGGAAATTCTAATATTTTCATCAAATTATTGAATTTTCCCCAAGCATATCTTCTCAATTCTAATGGCCTCATTGCAGACATACTTAGATTGCAACAGCATCTCAGCTAACCTGTCCTAATTTTGTGTGTGTGTGTGTGTGTGTATGTTACTGAAGATCAAATCCAGGGGTGTTTTACCCCTGAGCTACATTCCCTGTCCTTTTTGTTTTTAATTTTGAGACAGGGTCTCACTAAGTTGCTGAGGCTGGCCTTAAACTCTCCATCCTTCTCCCTCAGCCTCCTGAGCTACTGGGATAACAGGTATGCACCATCAGCCCAACAATATCTGTTTTTTAAGCAATACTTTCTGAATGAGAAAACCTGCATTTGCTACTTTTTTTTTTTTCTAACTACCAGGCTGGCAATAAGTTTCCTGTTGATTTCCAATTTGAATCAATTCATAATGGCAGCTGAAGACCCATGTTTACAGCCATCACCAAGCTCAACAGAAAGAAAGTACTGTATTATGTGTCAATGTCTGTTGTAGGGGGTTTTCAGCCTGGGGTATAATGTAAAGGCCAAATATTACTGTTTGATTTTCACAACCAGCCAGAATTCTCCTCCTCCAACTATCCCATGTGATCCTTCATCCTTGACCAGTGGATGCCCACACTACATTCAAGCCATCTTCCACATGCACTGTTACTGTCTCTCAGGGTTGTTTCTCTTCCTTAGATTTCCTTTCCTCCACTTTCAACATCCTAGTGCTCCCTAAGGTCCAATTCAAATACCACTTGCCTGAATCTTTCCTGGTTTGTTTCTTGTCCTTTTGTTAAACTGCTCTACTTCTCTTAGTATGTACTAAGAATTCAGTAGGACAAAAAGCTAACATTTTGTTTTTTTAAAAAAGCAGATCCAACCAGGTTCTATGGCAGATGCCTATAATCCCAGTGGCTCAGGAGGCTGAGGCAGGAGGATTGTGAGTTCAAAGCCAGCCTCAGCACCTTAGTGAGGTGCTGAGCAAATTAGTAAAACCTTGTTTTTAAATGAAATATATAAAAGGGCCAGAGATATAGCTCAGTGGTTGAGTGCCCCTGGTTTCAATTCCTGGTACCAAAAAAAAAAAAAAAAAAAAAACCAGATTCATTTTAATCCACTTACCTTTTTGAACTACAGATTTGTGAGGCCTCAGTAACCAAGGAATTCATGGATCTTGTTGAATGGAAATTTCAGTACCTGTAGCTGAACATGTTCATGAAACTCAGTGGTAGAGGACTTGTCTAGCATGTGAGGCCCTGGGTCTGATTTCCAGCTCCTTAAAACACAAAAATAAGAAAACATTTACACATATGCACACAAGACCTCATTATTTGCCCCAGGAGTATTGCTGTCTTTTGAACATTTTAGCATGCTTCCCTGTGCCTTCTGTTTTGTAAGTGGGTTTCTTTCTCCAGCTTGGGACAAAAGTCTAACCACTTAAAGTGTTTGGTCTAAAGTTTACCTTTCTCAGATGGTGAGGGGTAATCTCATGAAAATCAAAGAAAGATCAGTCAGAGTAGAGAAAAGGAGGAGGGGAGGGAATTTGAGCTACCCAGCTTCCGTATTGTTTTTTTTTTTTTTTTTGTTTTGTTTTGTTTTGTTTTTTCCCTTTGGTGGGGGCATTACCAGGAATTGAACTCAGGGGCACTCAGCCACTGAGCCACATCCCCAGCCCTATTTTGTATATTACTTAGAGACAGGGTCTCACTGAATTGCTTAGCCCTAGCTTTTGCTGAGGCTGGCTTAGTACTCATGATCCTCCTCCCTCAGCCTCCTGAGCTACCGGGATTACAGGGGTGCCCCACTGTGCTGGCCCTCAATTGTTTTTAACAACATGATATTTGGACTATTTTTATATTGTGGGAAGTTAATTAACATATGAATTACCACACATATGATTTTTTGAGATAAGAACACTTAAAATCTACTCTTAGCAATTATCAAAATGCAATGCACTTTTATTATTAACCACATTGTACAATAGGTCTCTTGAACTTATTCTTGCTGTCCAGCTGAAACTTGTATCCTTTGACCAACACCTCCCCGAATCCCCACCACAACCCAAACCTCTGATAACCACTATTCTATTCTTTTCTTCTATAAATTCACCTTTTTTAGATTGCAAATATAAGTGAGATCTTCGGCCTTTGTCTTTCTGTGTCTGGTTTATTTTTCTTAACATAATGTCCTCCAGATTCATCCACTTTACCACAAGTGGCAAGATCTTGATCTCCTCCTCCTCCTCCTCCTCATCTCCTTTCTTCTCCTTCTCCTCCTCTCCTTTCTTCTTCTCCTTTTATCCTTTCTTGTCCTCCTTCCCCTCTCCCACCTCCCCCTCCTTTGTTTTTTTTTTCTGTTGGGGACTGAACCCCCAGGAACTCTTTAACACTAAGCTACACCCCAAGCCTTTTTTAGTTTTTGTTTGTTTGTTTGTTTGTTTTTGTTTTGAGATGGGGATCTAAGTTGCTTAGGACCTAGCTAAATTGCCCAGGCTGGCCTTGAACTTGTGATCATCCTGCCTCAGCCTCCCAAGTGGTTGGGATTTTCGGGGGTGTGCCACTGCTCCTGGCTAATTTTATTCTTTTTTAAGTCTTCCATCCTGTAGGAGTTCAGTGTGTGTGTGTGTGTGTGTGTGTGTGTGTGTGTGTACACACCACATTTTCTTTATTCATTCATCCTTTGATATCTTGTTGACATCCTGTTTCTTCTTCCTTTGGATGCATACCCAGAAGAGGCATTGCTGGGTCCTGTGGTACTTTTGTTTTTAAATTTTGAGAAACTACAATAATGGCCATATAAATTTATATTCCCATCCATATATGCAAGGGTTCCCATTTCTTCACAACCTACCAGCACTTATTTATTATATTTCATCCTTTTGATAATAGGTATTTGAACAGATGAGAGATAATAGAATTGTTTTTTTCTTTTTTTAACATTTATTTTTTAGTTATAGGTTGACACAATATCTTTATTTTACTTTTATGTGGTGCTGAGGATTGAACCCAGTGCCTCATGCATGCTAGGTGAGCGCTCTACCACTGAGCCACAACCCCAGGCCGATAATAAAATTGTTTTCCTAATTTGCATTTCTCTGATGATTAGTGATGCTAACTTTTTTTCATATACTTGTTGGTGGTTATATGTATACCTTCTTTTGAGAAATGTCAATTCAGGACCATTGCCCTTTGTGTGTGTGTGTGTGTGTGTGCATATGTGTATGTGTGTGTGCATATGTGTATGTGTGATCACATCCAGAACCTTGCCCATGCTAAGTACACACTCCACCACTGAGTTAGATTCCCCAGCCAGATGTTGCCCATTGCTTTTTTTTTTTTTTTAACAATTGTACATTTTGTTTTTTTGTTTTTTTAATTTTTTTTTACTGGTTGTTCAAAACATTATAAAGCTCTTGACATATCATATTTCATACATTAGATTCAAGTTGGTTATGAACTCCCAATTTTACCCCAAATACAGCTTGCAGAATCACATCGGTTACACATCCACATTTTTACATAATGCCCTATTAGTAACTGTTGTATTCTGCTACCTTTCCTATCCTCTACCATCCCCCCTCCCTCCCCTCCCATCTTCTCTCTCTACCCCATCCACTGTAATTCATATCTCTCCTTGTTTATTTTCCCATTCCCCTCACAACCTCTTATATGTAATTTTGTATAACAATGAGGGTCTCCCTCCATTACCATGCAATTTCCCTTTTCTCTCCCTTTCCATCCCACTGCCCATTGTTTTTATCTGGTTTTCTTTGGCTATTGGATTCCTTACATATTTTGGATATTAGACCTTACATATTTTGGACATTAGACCTTAATTATGCATATGATTTGCAGCCATCTTCTTCCATTATGTAGGTAGTGTCTTCTAGAGGACCAATTTTTTAGTGGGCTGCATGTTACCACCCTTTCCTAGTGTTTTAAGGATATCTAGGATTTGTACTAATCAGGTTTGGTAAGACACACTGACATGGAAATGACCATCATGAAGGAAAAATTATGTTCACAGAAGTAGGAGGCATTGGCAGGCCATGCAAGGCCACATGGGGGTGCTCCAGCATCAATCAAGAGGCAGAGGGAGTGAGGAGGAAATGTAGGAAGAAATAGACAAGGCCTTGTTTGGGATTAGTTTGTTCGAATAATTTCAGGGGACTCCTGGGCATAGGGCTAACCCTAATATGCCTGATGTCTGACCCTAGGGTGATTAGGGGAAGGGAATAGTAGCCAGAAATTTTGATATAGAGAGTTTGATAAAGGAGGTGATAGGGTATTACTCTGGACTGATTGATTTGCATTTGAAAGACAAGTCGAAGGAGAATTGTTCACTATCTCTAAGAATTAGCTCACCCTGGGAGGGATCATCCTTCCAGAGGAAAAAGGCTGCAAGATGTCATAGCTCATAGCGTCAGAATATACAAAGTAAAAGACCAGATCTTCCTCTTCTTCACTAGCCATTCTTTCTGGGTCTTTTCTGCTTTTCTTTTCTGCTTCTTCCTCTTACTTGTGAATTCATAGTATTAAGTGCTAGGTCTCTTTTTTTTTTTTTTTTTTTTTTTAGCTTATGGATGGACACAATACCTTTATTTTTATGTGGTGCTGAGGATTGAACCCAGTGCCTTACATGTGAGAGGCAAGCATTTCACCACGGAGCTACAATCCAGCCCCTAGGTCTCCATTCTTGACTGTTTTGATTCTCCTTTTTATATTTAGTTGAAGATCACAGCCAGGCTTACAACATGAAGTTTCATCTAAATGTATTCATTCTCAATTTTTTATCTCAAGCCTGAACCTGTTCCTTTAAACTCTACACTCTAATTAAGCTAACTCAGATTAGCATCTCAAATGCAATAGTTAATTGGACACCTCATTGTGTGTGTGTGTGTGTGTACTGGGTTCGAACCCATAGGTGCTCTAACACTGAGCACCAAACCCTTCACACTTTTTTTTTTTTTTTAGGGCAGGATCTTGAAGTTGCTCAGGCTGACTTCAAACCTGCAATCTCCTGCCTTAATCTCAGATTATAGGCATGCACTACTGTGCCTGGTTTAGACATCTCAAATTTAACTGAACTCTTGTCCCCACCAGAGTTCTACCTTAAAGGTTATTTTCCCACCTCAGGTAAATGATAAATTCATCTTGCTGAAGCCAAAATCCTTGAGTCATCCTTGATTTCTCTTTTGCCCATACCACACATGCAGGTCATCCAGAAGTTTTGGTGGATTTGCCTTCCAAATATTCCTAATAGTTTATCATTGTTCATAATGTCCACTTTGCCTACGCTTGTGTAACTTTCCATCATATCTCACCTAGGGTATTGCAAGGGTCTCCTTGCTGCTGCTCTTCCTCCCCAAATACCTTGTTCTTGCTCTAAAGATGTTAGGGATTAGTTTATTTGAATAATTACACATATAGTTTACTTTTTTTGGCAGTGCTGGGGATTGAACCAGGGCCTTATGCATGCAAGGTAAGCACTTTATGAACTGAGCTATATCCCCAGCCCCCAGAGTGATCTTTTTAAAATACAAATCAACTGAGCATGGTGGCTCATGCCTGTAATCCCAGTGGCTTAGGAGCCTAAAGCAAGAGAGTTGCAAGTTCAAAGCCAGCCTCAGCAACTTAGCGAGGCCCTAAGCAACCCTGTCTCAAAATTTAAAATAAAAAGGGTTAGGGATGTAGTTCAGTGGTTACTTGCCCTTCGGTTAAATCTTCAGTACCAAAAACAAAGAAAAAAACATAAATCAGATTATGAAAACTCCTCTGCTCAGAATTCTCCAGTGGCTTGCAAAATAATTGGAGATGAAATAACACACTTCTAAATGATTTTGGGGTCAAAAAAATTTTTTAAGATAAATTAACAATTATTTTGAACTGTTCGAAATGAGAATAAAAAGACAATTTATCAAAATTTGTGGGATTCAGTGAAAGTAGTGTTTAGGAAAAAAATTTTATAACATTGAATGCACATATTGGAAAAGAAGAAAAATCTAAAATATTTAATTTAAACTTCCACCTGAGAAACTAGAAAAAGAGAAAATTAAGTTCACAGAAGAAGAAAAGAAAATATCAGGAGTAGAAATCGAAAACAGGAGATCAATAAATTAAATTAATAAAACTAAGAGTATTTTGCTTTGCTTTGTTGTTGTTTTGTTTGCTTGTTTGTTTTGTTGTTGTTGTTGTTTGAAGATTAAACCCTGTGGCACTCAACTTCTGAGCACATCCTTTTTATTTTTGTTTTAAGATGGAACCTTTCTAAGTTACCCAGTCTTGATGCAAACTTGTAATTCCCCTGCCTCAGTCTCCCAAGTCATTAGGATTACAGGCATGCATCACCATGTTCAGCAAGAGTGGGTTTTTAAAAAATATCTATAAAACTTACAAATCTTATCAGATTTGGTGGCATATGCCTGTAATCCTCGCAGCTCAGGAGGCTGAGGCAGGAGGACTATGAATTCAAAGCCAGCCTCAGCAACAGCAAGGCACTAAGCAACTCAGTGAAACCCTGTCTCTAAATAAAATACAAAAAAGGGCTGGGGATGGGGCTCTGTGGTTGAGTGCGCCTGGGTTTAATCCATGATACCCACTCCCACTGCCACCAAAAAAATTTATAAACCTTTGCTGGGAGCCATTAGCCAAGTAAGTATGACAATTTCCTTGCCAGCGTACCCCATGTTGCAGTGACATTGAATGTACTTAACCTTGCTCAAGGACCAAGGCAGATTAGGGTGTTCCCGGTTTTAAGATAATCGTGTTTAGGGCGTTCCCGGTTTAGGTTCCAGGTTTAAGGTTTAAGATTATTCCTGCTGGGAATAGGGCGTATCCTGCCGCCTGAGTTCCCCTTGAGTTCTCACGGGATTCAGACAGTATATTTTGGAGATAGAAGCCCAGTGGAGGTGAATTTGGGAGAGAAGGTGGATTTGGGAAGAGAACGTGGATTTCCCCAGAACGTGATTGTAGACGGCTGGTGTGAGTTTGGGAATAAAGAGTTGCTGTTTGAACCTACAAGCTGTGTGGTGGCTCGTGATTGTGTGCCCAGCCAGACTGTGGCATTTGTGCCCAGCCAGACTGTGGCATTTGGCGGCTCGTACGGGGAACTTCTGAAGCTTAGAGGTAAGTGAAATTGCTCGCCCCTGAGGAAGAGCGAAAGAATGGGTGACCAACTCAAAAAACAATGTGTTATTGTTTTGATTTATCTTGTTTTTGTTTCAAGCTGCCTATCCCTAGAAATTTCTCAGGCAAACTGGAAAAAATGGTTGACTAAAGGTTTGAAGTTTGTCGGCCCTGAGGAAGAGAAAATTGATACAACGATTTTTTATTCCGTTTTTGTTTCATTCAGTTTCGGCTTTGTTTTGTGCTATCTTATTGGGTTGCGTTATCTTTATAGTAGATTAGAAATTAGTAAAAAACAAACCGAAAAGATGTTAAGTAAATTGTTAGAGGTTCAGACCATGGAGAAAGACATTTTAGATCAAGCAAAAGAGAAGGTCTCTCGAGCTAGTCAGACAGAGGAAGAAAATTTAAAGGAAAAGGGGTTGTTAGGAAAAAGGCCACAACAGGAGGCTGTTACTAACTCCATTTTATCACAAGAGGGCGTAATTCAACCAACAGCCCCACCGATGGAGACAGCTGAGTGGCCCTCAAACCCCGTAGTTGATAAATGGGATCCTGAGACAGGACCTCAAAGATTAGCATGCCCTGTACTTGAACAGGCAGGAGGGCAGCGAATTCACCGTGCTTTAGATTTTAAAACAGTGAAGCAGTTAAAGGAGGCTGTAACAACCTATGGTCCCCAAGCTCCCTTCACGGTAAGCATGGTTGAGTCCATTACTAACTTGGACATGACGCCAGCAGATTGGGCTAGCATGTGTAAATCTGTACTAAATGGAGGACAATATTTGTTATGGAAGGTTGCCAATGAGGAATTTTGCACGGAGACAGCTAGGCGAAATGCAGCAGCCGGTTACCCTCAAAGAAATCTAGATATGTTGTTAGGAAAAGGACCTTATGAGGGTCAACGGCAACAAATTGAATATGATCCTGCTATATATGCACAAATTGCTGCAGACGCAGTTAGGGCATGGAAGACTTTACAAGGACATGGAGATTTACAAGGTCAGCTATCTAAGGTAATACAGAGAGCTAATGAACCTTACGCTGACTTTGTAGATAGGCTAATTCAAACGGCTGCCAAAATTTTTGGGGATACAGAACAAGCAATGCCATTAATAAAACAACTGGCTTATGACCAAGCAAATCGTTGCTGCAGAGAGGTTATTAGACCATGGAGACATGAAGATTTAAACACATATATTAAATTATGTAGAGATATTAATGAACAAGGGCAAGTCTTGGCAGCTGCAGTACAACAGGCTTTAGATGCCAGGCCAAAAACATGCTATGATTGTGAACAAACAGGACATTTTAAAAGGAATTGCCCCATAGGAGGAGGGTTTAACAAAAGTAGGTATCAAAGGAATAGAATACCAGGTATTTGCCCACGATGCCGTAGAGGGAGACATTGGGCTAATGAATGCCGTTCTCAAACCACCATAGAAGGTACTCCCTTATCAAAAAACGGACAAAGACCAGGTATTTATCCAAGATATCGTGGAGAAAGGCATCAGGCTCCATTGCCAAAAAACGGACAGGGGGGCCCAATGCTCCGGGGCCCACAACCACAAATATACGGGGCAGTGGAGGATCCCAGCAACACCATCAGGGTAGTGCCCAGGACACATTGTCCATTAAATCCCTCATCAGACAAACCCGAGGGAGCGCAGGGTTGGACATCTGTGCCTCTGCCAGAGCAGTATTAACTCCAGAGATGGGAGTTCAAATCATTCCCACAGGAGTAAAAGGACCTCTTCCCCAAGGAACAGTAGGCTTATTATTGGGACGTAGTTCATCTACATTAAAAGGACTTATGATAAGTCCTGGGGTAATTGATCCCGATTATGTAGGTGAAATAAAAATTATAGCTAGTTCTCCAAGAGGTATATCAGTAATTTCACCTGGAGATAGAATAGCACAGTTGTTAATAATACCCAGCCTACATAATAAATTTCCTAGTCATAGTGTAGAAAGAGGTTCCAGGGGATTAGGCTCCACAGGTGTAGATTGGGCTATGTTGTCTTTAAATTTAGATTCTCGCCCAATGCTAAAACTAAATATTCAAGGTCATGAGTTTAATGGGCTACTGGACACAGGAGCTGACCTTAGCATCATATCTCGTCAAGAATGGCCAAAACATTGGCCATTACAACAAGCCACTCAAACGCTTCGAGGCCTAGGAGTGGCGACTAATCCCCATAGAAGTTCTATG
Organism: Marmota monax; assembly: GCF_021218885.2. Lineage (NCBI taxonomy): Eukaryota > Metazoa > Chordata > Mammalia > Rodentia > Sciuridae > Marmota > Marmota monax. The sequence continues at coordinate 2,794,284 of NW_026695198.1, read as the reverse complement.
ATATTAGATTGGAAGGATCCTGAAGGATGTGAAGGAACTATACAGCCATATGTATTGGATCATCTTCCTATAAATTTATGGGGACGAGATGTCCTAGATCAATTAGGTTTGACGTTAACAAATAATATCAATCCTAATGTGCCCACTACTAGAGCTAGACAAGGCTTTAGGAAAGAAAAAAGATTAGGAAAACAAGGGCAAGGTATAGCAGCACCAGTACAAATAGATCAAGGAACAGACAGACATGGGTTGGATTTTCAGAAAGGGCCACTGAGACAATCAAAATTACTTGGAAATCAGAAAGACCAGTGTGGGTTCCTCAGTGGCCCCTGACTAAAGAAAAGATACAAGTAGCCCATGATCTGGTCAAACAACAATTAACGGAAGGACATATACAACCTTCCATATCTCCCCATAATACTCCCATTTTTGTCATCAAAAAGAAATCTGGTAAATGGAGATTATTGCAAGATTTAAGAGCCATTAATAATGAGATGGTTGTTATGGGACCTGCTCAATCAGGGATTCCTCAATTGTCTGCTTTGCCAAAAACCTGGCATGTTTTAGCTATAGATATTAAAGATTGTTTTTTTTCAATTCCAATTCATCCCGAGGATAGTCCACGTTTTGCATTTACTATCCCTGCATTAAATCATGAAGGTCCTGATCAGAGATATGAATGGAAAGTACTCCCTCAAGGGATGGCTAACAGTCCAACTATGTGTCAAATATATGTTAACAAAGCAATCCAGCCACTTAGAAATCAAAATCCTGAACTACAAATATTTCACTATATGGATGATGTATTATTGGCACATAAAGATAAAAACATATTGCTGGAATGTTATGCCACACTTACAAACTTATTAAAAAATTATAATCTAGAGATAGCAATAGATAAAGTACAATTAAATTTTCCAATTAATTATTTAGGAGTTCTACTATCCTCAACCATGGTCCGTCCACCAAAAATTCAAATACGAGTAGATCAACTCAAATCACTTAACGACTTTCAAAAGTTATTGGGAGACATAAATTGGATAAGGCCTTATCTAGGTATACCAACAGGAGAATTGGGACCTTTATTTGATATTCTAAAAGGTCCATCAGATCCAAATTCACCCCGCATGTTAACTCCTAAAGCAAGAAAGGCATTAAAAATTATTGAAACATATATGGAAAACATACATTTGGATAGAATTGATATAAGTTTGCCTTTATTATTTATTGTACTACCAACAAAAAATATTCCTACAGGAGTATTTTGGCAAGAAGGTCCATTATTGTGGATACATTTATCTTATTCTCCTAACACTATTCTTACTAGGTATCCTGAGGCTGTAGGACAATTAATACTCAAAGGAATAAAAGCAGCGAAGGGAGTGTTTGGAATTTCTCCCAATAAAATTATTACTCCATATACTATGGATCAAATTGATGAGTTAGCTAATGAGTTAAATACTTGGGCAATAATCATGTGTAAATCTAATGTTTCATTTGATAATCATTTACCATCTAATCCTTTGTTGTCTTTTTGGTCTAAGCATCCTGTAGTTTTTCCTAAAATGACAAGAAAAACACCTATCATGAATGCTCCAAATATATTCACTGATGGGTCAAATAATGGTACAGCAGCAGTAGTTACCCCTGATCAAACTTTTACATTTTTAGTACCCAAACAATCAGCTCAAAAGGTAGAGCTTAATGCAGTTTTACAAGCTTTTGTGATGTTTAAAGATTCTGTATTTAATTTATTTTCTGATAGTCAGTATGTAGTTAATGCTATAGTATCTCTTGAAGATGCTGGTAGGATTTCCCCTTCTTCTACTGTTTTCTCTTTGTTTTCCACTATACAAAGTCTAATCTGGGACAGAAAAGATCCATTCTTTATAGGACATATTAGGGCACATACAGGATTGCCTGGAGCCCTTAGTTTAGGCAATGATTTAGCAGATAAAACTACACATGACATACATATTTTCTCTACATTTGAAGAAGCTACAAATTTTCATAAAAGGTTTCATGTTAATGCTAATACTTTACAAAAGCGTTTTAAAATAACTAAGGAACAAGCCAGACATATAATAAAACAATGTCAAAATTGTGTGACATTTTTACCACAAGTTAATCTTGGAGTCAATCCTAGAGGACTGATACCTAACCATATTTGGCAGATGGACGTCACACACTTGCCAGAATTTGGAAAATTAAAATATTTACACGTTACAGTCGATACTTCTTCTGGATTTTTGATGGGCTCCCTTCATGCCGGAGAAAAAACTAAAGATGTTATAGCTCATTGCTTACAAAATTTTGCCACTGTGGGCGTTCCTAAACAGTTAAAAACCGATAATGGTCCTGGCTATACCTCTACCTCTTTTAAACAATTTTGCTCATCATTTGGTATTACTCATATAACAGGAATCCCATACAATCCACAGGGACAAGGCATAGTTGAAAGAGCTCATCAAACTATTAAAACATACTTATTAAAGCAAAAAGAGGGAATTGGAAGGGGGTATATATCCCCCAAAGATAAACTTAAAATAACGCTTTTTACTCTAAACTTTTAAAATTTGGATTCTTCAGGACTTAGTGCTGCGGAAAGGCATATGTATCCAAAAAATGTACATAAGCCTAAAGTACTTTGGAAAGATATTCTAACAGGACAATGGAAAGGTCCTGACCCAGTGATTGTCTGGAGTCGGGGGTCTGTTTGTGTTTTTCCACAGGGAGAACAGCAGCCCATTTGGATTCCAGAGAGATTAACTAAAACAGTTTCTACAGATCGAAAAGAAGATGATTTGACTCAAATCCATAACAGCTGATATCCAGAACTCCAGCTTGGCCATTCTTACATCTGCGACAGTGATTAACCAGGATGCTTTTTTCAATAGCTATTTTATTATTGCATTTTCCACATACATAAGGTTCTATTTTTATTTTTTGAGCTCATACAAACCTAGGTTAATGTTTTTCTGATCAGTTTTATTTTTTGACTGTGGAGTTTTTAAACATTGCAATGGAGATTTCACCTAGGTAAAGCTACAAGGCCTTTACTATTTTCTTATGTGTTGTACGTTTGTGTACACTCTTGTGTTTTGTGTTGTATGTCTGTATGTGCGTATGTCCATATTTCTTATATGAGGAGCGCTCATGAAAAAATGGATCCGAATTATTATTATTTTTTTATTCACGTGATTTAAATCGTTTAATTTAAATTATGTAAACAGCTGTTAAGGATTGTTTTTAAAGGTGGTTAACAGATGTTTGTTTACTAATTTAAATTAGGTAAAAAGCTGTTAAGGATTGTTTTTAAAGTAGGTTAACAGATCTGTTTGTTTACTTTCACCTTTCCTTTTCATTATATTTAATAATTCTTTTCAGGATAATGTCTCTTTAGCATCATTGCCAGAATTCCTATCTCCATCTCAGTGCTGGTGAAGAACTCAACAAGTAATGCTCAATCAAAGAGTCAACTTACTTTGGGAGGAAACGGATTTTGGGAGGAAATGGACATATTGATAGATTCCTCTGCTTTGAACTGCTTGCAGAACTTGCCTGGACTATGTAACTATCGTTTGATGGTGTCACTAGTGATGCAATTTTTATTTCCTTGCCAGCGCACCCCATGTTAATTGTGGTAGTGCTGACATATCTTTGCTGATGGTGTCACCAGTGATGCAATTTTTCCCAAGGAGCCGTCAATTGGCTTGGTGTCGTGGCATTTCTGTATCCTCCTCCCTTCTGCTAGTGATGGTCTAAAATTTGGGGGCCAATGGCTTATGCTGGACCGGTAGTCAGTGACGGGTATGATCCAATTGCAGTGGTATCAACCTAAGACAGGAGGCTGACGCCTAAAGGTCAGTTTTCCGATGACGGGTAAGAACCATATGTTGAATTGGACAACCTACCAGGCACGGTCCATAAGCCACATTAACCTCACTCCCCCACTGGCACCAAGGCCAAATTTGGGGGCCAACAGAGGTGAGGCAAAGAACCTCACCCCCCCACTGGTGCATAGACCTATCCACAAGTATGGCTGTATGCTGGACCGGTAGTCAGTGACGGGTATGATTCAATTGCAGTGGTATCAACCTAAGACAGGAGGCTGACGCCTAAAGGTCAGTTTTCCGATGACGGGTAAGAACCATATGTTGAATTGGACAACCTACCAGGCACGGTCCTTAAGCCACATTGCTTGTTGTTTAATTAATCAGAAGGGGGGAGATGCTGGGAGCCATTAGCCAAGTAAGTATGACAATTTCCTTGCCAGCGTACCCCATGTTGCAGTGACATTGAATGTACTTAACCTTGCTCAAGGACCAAGGCAGATTAGGGTGTTCCCGGTTTTAAGATAATCGTGTTTAGGGCGTTCCCGGTTTAGGTTCCAGGTTTAAGGTTTAAGATTATTCCTGCTGGGAATAGGGCGTATCCTGCTGCCTGAGTTCCCCTTGAGTTCTCACGGGATTCAGACAGTATATTTTGGAGATAGAAGCCCAGTGGAGGTGAATTTGGGAGAGAAGGTGGATTTGGGAAGAGAACGTGGATTTCCCCAGAACGTGATTGTAGACGGCTGGTGTGAGTTCGGGAATAAAGAGTTGCTGTTTGAACCTACAAGCTGTGTGGTGGCTCGTGATTGTGTGCCCAGCCAGACTGTGGCAAACCTTAAGACAGGCTAAGAAAAAGAGAGGACACAAATGACCAATATCAGAAAAGAAAGAGGAGGTATTAAAAGTATAATAAAAGAGTACTGTGCTTAATTTGATGCCCACAAATTTAATAACCTAGATGAAATGGACTGATTTCTTGAAAGATACAATATGCCAAAACCCACACAAGAAGAAATAAACAATCTGAATAGGTTTAAGTCATTAAAGAAATTAAATCAATATTTAAAACTGTCTATAAAAGAAAGCACTAAGCTTACATGGGTTAACTGCTGAATTTTACCCTCCCCCCCCCGCCAATTTTTTTTTCTTTTGGTAGTTGAGGGCACATTACCATTCAGCTAAATCCCCAGCCCTTTTCAAATTTTTTATCTTAAGACAAGGTCTTCCTGAGTTGCCAAGGCAGGCCTAAAACTTGCAATCCTCCTGTCTCAGTCTCCCTAACAGCTGAGATTATAGGTGTATGCCACCATGCCTGGCTTCTACCAAACTTGTAAGAAAGAAATTATACTAACTTTCTACAATTTCTTTCAGAAGATTGAAACAAAAATAATACTTCTTAACTCATTTTATAAGGTTACCATTACCCTAACAGCAAAATCAGACACAAAGACATGACAAGAGAAGAAAATTATGAACCAATGTCTCACATAAAAACAGATGCAATAATCATCAACAAAATATTAGCAAGTCAAACCCAGTGATACATAAAAAGAAAAATGCATTGTATCCCAGTGGAAATCATACCAGGAATGCCAGCATGGTTCAATATTCAAAAATCAATTAAATAAAATAAAGTTACTATAATCCTAGCTATAATATAACCATATAACCTATAATCCTAGCTACTTAGGAGACTGAGTCATGAGTATTTAAGTTTAAGACCAGCCTCAGCAATTTAAATTTTTTTTTTAAAGAGAGAGAGAGAAATATTTATTTTTTAGTATTCGGCGGACACACATCTTTGTATGTGGTGCTGAGGATCGAACCCAGGCCGCACGCATGCCAGGTGAGCGCGCTACCACTTGAGCCACATCCCCAGCCCTGCAATTTAATTTTTTAAAAATAGGTTAGTTAGTTAGTTGGTTGGTTAGTTAGTTGGCTGGTTAGTTGGTTAGTTAGTTAGTCGGTTGGTTAGCTGGTTAGTTGGTTGGTTAGCTGGTTAGTTAGTTAGTTGGTTGGTTGGTTAGTTGGTTAGCTGGTTAGCTGGTTGGTTAGCTGGTTAGTTGGTCGATTGGTTGGTTAGCTGGTTAGTTGGTTGGTTGATTGGTTAGCTGGTTAGCTGGTTGGTTAGCTGGTTAGTTAGTTGGTTAGTTGGTTGGTTAGTTGGTTGGTTAGTTAGTTGGTTGGTTAGCTGGTTAGTTGGTTGGTTGGCTGGTTAGTTAGCTGATTAGTTCGTTGGTTAGTTAGTTGGTTGGCTGGTTGGCTGGTTAGTTAGCTGATTGGTTAGTTGGCTGGTTGGTTGGTTAGCTGGTTAGTTAGTTGGTTGGCTGGTTGGTTAGTTGGTTGTTTAGCTGGTTAGTTAGTTGGTTAGTTGGTTAGTTGGTTGGTTAGTTTGTTTTTGGCTGACACAACATCTTTGTTTGTATGTGGTGCTGAGGATCGAACCCGGGCTGCACGCATGCCAGGCGAGCTCACTACCGCTTGAGCCACATCCCCAGCCCAGCCTCAGCAATTTAGCAAGGCCCTAAGCAACTTAGCAAGACCCTGTCTCAAAATAAAAACTAAAAAGTGTTAGGAATGCAGAGCAGTGGTTAAGTGCCCCTGGATTTAAGTACCAAAGAAAACAATGGGGACAGGGGTAGGGACTGCAGGCTGGGGATATAGTTCATTCCTAGAGTGCTCCTGAGCTCGATCCCAGTACTACATACAAACAAAAATCAATTAATCAATGACTTTTCTGTATACCTGTAATGATCAATAATACTATTTACTTCATTTACTTTAGTATCTAAAAAAATGAAATACCTAAATATAAATTCTAGGAAAATCTATGTACTAGATATATATGAGAAAAATTATAATAGAAAGAAATCAAAGGAGAGTGAAATTCCATGTTCATGGATAGAAAGACTCAATATGGTCAAGATGTCAAATCTTCCTATCTTGATCTACAGATTCAGTGAAATCCAATCAAAATCTCAGAAACTTATTTTTTGGGGGTGTGGGGTACCGGGGTTTAAATTCAGGGGCACTCAACCACAGAGCCACACCCCCAGCCCTATTTCATATTTTATTTAGAGGCAGGATCTCACTGAGTTGCTTAGCACCTGGCTTTTGCTGAGACTTGCTTTGAACTCGAAATCCTCCTGCCTCCCGCTCCTGAGCCACTGGGATTACAGGTGTGCACCACTGTGCCCAGCCAGAAAGTTATTTTGTAGACACCAACAAGCTCATCCTAAACTTTACATGAAGAAACAAATCACCCAAAATAGCCAAGATCAGACTGGAGGAGAAGAGCAAAATTGGAAGACTGACACTACCCAATTTCAACACTTACTATAAGTGTACAATAATGAAGATAGTGCGGCACTGATGAAAGAGTAAACAAATAAACCAATAGAACAGAATACAGAGCTTAGAATAGACCCACATAAACAGAATCAACTTGACCAAAGAACAAAGGTAATACAATGAAGAAAAGACAGGGTTTTTGCAACAAATGTTGCTAGGACAACTGGACATCCATGCAAAGGAAGCAAGGAGAAAGGGAAAGAAAGGAAGGAAGGAAGGAAAGAAGGGAGGAAGGAGAGAGGAAGAGAGAATCTAGATACATGTTTTAGTTCTTCAGACCTGAATGTAAAATGCGAAACTATAAAACTTCTAGAGGGCTGGGGATATAGCCCAGTTGGTAAAGGGCTTGCCTCACATGCATAAGGCCCTGGGTTCAATCCCCAGCACCACAAAATAAATAAATAAATAAATAAATAAATAAATAAATAAATAAATAAATAAATAAAAAGAATAGAGGGTACAGAAACATCTGGGAATCTACTATCTTCTTATTATTGCTGTCGGTATATACGTGACTGCATGACCAATGTGACTCTGCAACCTGTACACTCAGAAAAATGAGAAATTATATCCCATCTGATTCAAATGTATGATATGTCAAGATCATTGTACTGTCATGTGTAACTAATTAAAACAAATAAAAAAATACAAAACAAAACTGAAAATCAAATAAAATAACTTCTAGAGATAATATAGGAAGAAATCTACATGATGTGGTTTTGGTGATGACTTTTTAGATATGCCACTAAAGGCATGATTCATGAAGAAAAAAGTGATAAATTGAACTAAATTAAAATAAAAATATTTCTGTTCTGAGAAAGACATTATCAAGAGAATGAAAAGATAAACCATAGCCTTAAAGAAAATATTTCCAAAAGAAGGCATATCTGGTAAAAGACCATTAATCAAGTTCTTTTTTTAATTCTAAAAGCTCAACAATAAGAAAATGGACAACTTAATTTAAAAATGGACCAAAGAACATGGACTTCATCAGGGGATATACAAATGATAAATAGGTATATGTAAAGATGCCCCAGAGTATATATCTTCAGGGAAATGCAAATTGAAACGACAATGAAATACAAATACACACCTATTAGAATGACCAAAATCCAGAACACTGATATCAAAAGCCGATGAATAGGGCTGGGATTGTGGCTCAGAGGTAGAGCGCTTGCCTAGTATGCATGAGGCACTGGGCTCCATCGTCAGCACCACATAAACAAATAAAGGTATTGTGGCAACTTACAACTAAAAAAATAAAAAATTAAAAAAAAAGGTTAAAAAAATGCCAATGACATATATGCTTTTACTTACATGTGTAAATATTATCCTTGTTTTGTTTATGATTTGTATATAGTGTCGTGGTTGTTTACTCGGTTCATATAATTATTCATTTAATTTATCAAAATTTGTTTATATAAATATATGCAGGCATATGTATTTATAATGGGGATTTAACTCAGGGGTGCTATAATACTGAACTACATCTCCAGCACATTTTGACTTTATTTTGAAACAGATTCTTGCCAAGTGGCTGAAGCTGAATTTGCATTTCCCTGCTTCGAACTTCCATGTAGCTAGAATTACTAGCAAATTCACCATCTCTATATAGATAAATCTGTTCTTTTGTCTAGGAGTAAGACTTTAGCACTTAAATATAATGATTTTCACAATTTTGTTTATTTTATTTTATTTTTTAAAATTTTTTTATTAGTTGCTCAAGACAATACAATGATCTTGACATATCATACATATGATTCAAATGTTTATTTTATGTACTTTCAAATTTTAGTTGTCATCAAAACTATTAACTTATTTAAATTTACTGTCTTTATATTTTAAATGTACTGCTTAGGAGTGTTGATTCAAATTGTTTTGTAACATATTTCTATAAAGTTTGTATTAAATAAAAGTAATTTTTTTCTCCATCAAAAAAAAAAATGCCAATGAATATGTGAAGCAATAAGAACTCTCATGCAGTGCTGGTAGAAATACAAAATGACAGTCATTTTGGAAGATAATTTGTCATTTTCTGACAAAACCAAATATACTCTTACCAAATGATCCAGTAATCTCATTTCTTGATATTTATGCAAATAAATTGAACAATTACATTCACACAAAAACTTGCAGAGGGCTAACTATGTGGCTTTATTCATAATTGCCAAAACTTGGAAGCAACTAAGTTGTCCTTCAGTAAGCACATGGATAAGACTGTGGCATGTCCAAACAATGAAGTACTATCCAGTGAAAAAGATATGAGCTAGCAAGCCATGAAAAAGACTTTAAGGAAACTTAAAAATGCATACTGATGAGTGAAAGGAGCCAATCTAAAAAGGCTGCTGCTATAGTTTGGATCTTGAACGTCCATGAGTTGAGGTTTTGGTCCCCAGCCTATGGAAGCATTGGGAAGTGGTAGAACCTTTCAGAGAGAGTCTAATGGGAGGAAGTTAGGTTGTTGGGAGGGCACACTCTTGAAGGAGGTGTTGGGATCCTTACCTCTTCCTCTCCCTTCTTTGCTTTCCAGCTGCTGTAATGTGACCATGTACTCTACCATGCACTCCTGCCATGATGTACTACCTCATCTCAGGCCCCAAATCAATAAGAGAGAACTGACCATGGACCAAAAACTCCAAAACTGTGAGCCAAAATAAATTTTTCTCCTTATAAGTTTATTATCTCAAGCAATTTGTCACTACTATATGATTCTAACTTCATGATATCCTGGACAAGGTATAACTTCGGAGACAGTAAAAAGATCAATGGTTACCAGACGACTGAGGAGAGGGAGGCATGAAGATCAAGAACACAGAGAATTTGTAAGGCAGTAAAAATAGAGAAAAAAAATGAAAGAGGAAGAGAGAAAGAAAGAAGCTACTCTGTATAATACTTGTTTTAGTCCACAGTGTTTCTATAAAGAGAATACCACAGACTAGGAAATTTATAAACAACACAAGTCAATTTTCTTATAGTTGTGAAGGCTGGGAAGGCCAAGGTCAATGCACAGGCTCTGGTGTCTAGTGAAGTCCTTTTTACTCACATTATAGAAGATGGAAGGGCATCAGAGAGCAAACACTGTGTCCTCACATAGGGGAGAGGATGAGTAAACCAAATTCAAACCAGTTTTGTGGGCTGGAGATATAGCTCAGTTGGTAGAGTGCTTGCCTCATATGCACAAGGCCTCGGGTTTGATCCTTAGCACCCTCCTCAAAAAAAAAAAAAAAAAAGCAGTTTTATAACCACACTAACCTATTCATGGAGGTGGAACCCTCATAATCTAAACACCTCCCCAAAGTCCCCACCTCTCAACACCACTACACTGAGAACTGCATTCCAACACTTGAATTTTGAGAGACATTCAGGTCCTAGCATTCTGCTCCTGGCCACCAATATTCATGCCCTTCTTATATGCTAAATAATACATTCATTCTACCTGATAGTTCCAACAGTCATAACTCATTCCAGAATCAACTTTAAAGTCCAGAGTCTCCTCTAAATCAGACAAGGGTGAGGCTAAAGGGTCCAATTCCTCCTGAGGCAAATTCTCCTTTTTTGAGTTTGTGAAATTAAATGCTTCCAAAATACAATGGTGTGACAGGCAGAGGATAGACATTCCCATTTCAAAAGGGAGAAATAGGCAAGAAGAAAGAAGCAAAGTTCTTGTAAGTCCATAACCAAACACTGCAAACAATATTAAATCTTAGGCTTGAAAGTAATCTTCTTTGACTATCTATTTCCAGCCAATACAAGATTGTGTTGGCTGAAAGCTCTGTCCTTGTCCCCGATGCCCATCCAATAACGAGAACACAGTCTTGAGGAAAAGGAAAAAGAAGGTTTATTGCATTGCTAGCGAAGGAGAAACTCAGGGGACTCCCGTCCCGAAGTCTGTGATTCTGTCCATCAGCAGGAACAGGAGGTTTTTAAAGAGGATGACTCAGAGGCTACCTTCCATGTGTTCTCTGTTGGAGTTGTAATCCACTTGTTAATTTGAGAGAGAGTCATTTCTGAGGTCTTCTGGTACCTTCTCCAAAGTCTTGATTACTTTGTTCTTATGGTGGGTGGGTACACAAGAATAGATAAATCTGCCTAAAATGGAGAAGGAAGGTAATATAGTTTCCCCTGAGATTAATGGCGGGCAGTGGGGTGGGGGTTGTTAGGGAGGAACAAGGAGAGAGGAAGAGAAAGAGACATGTCCATTTAAAAAAATAAGTTGCAGTGTCAGAGCAACAAGGGTTTTATTCAAAGCTTTATGCTTAGTGGACCACTGTTACAGTTGGGCCCCCAAGGCCTTGAACAATCTTGCCCATATGGATTTGCTGAGCATAGGCTGCACTTTGACATATCAAAGTTCCTTGCCTGCAGCTTTCCCAGGCTGGCGCTGTACACTGACAGCTCTATAGTTCTGGGGGTCCTCTGGCTCTGCCCCATTGCTCCACTAAGGATTGCCCTCTTGGGATCTTCCTAAAATGAACTCATTCTCACAATTATGCTAGGCACTGCTCTCTATGGTGATTCTGTCCCTATTGGAAGTCTCTGGGCCTTGAGACTGAAATCTAGGTGGATGAAGCCCTGCGTCCACAGCTCTTACACTTTATTCACTTGTAGAATCAGCCTCACATGAACCCTGTCAAGGATCACAGCTTGTGCCCTCCAGAGCAGCGGTCCCCACTGTACCTCGATCTGCTTGAGCCACAGGTAGGGTGGCTAAGGAGCACGGTACTACAATGTGAAGAGCAGAGACTCAAGGTGGCTGTGGGCAGTGGACTTCAAAGATCACACTGTGGTGGTGCACACCTACAACCCCAGTGACTCAGGATGGCTGAGACTGGAGGATCACAAAGTTCAAGGCCAGCCTGGGCAATTTAGTGAGACCCTGTCTCATAAAAAATAAAAAGGGCTGGATATAAAAAATAAAAGGGGTGTATAATAAAAATTTTAAAAAATGATCTAGCTTAATGGTAAAGCACCCCTGGGTTCAGTCCCCAATACAAAAATCAAAATAGAACAAAGAACCCACTGGCATCTTGGGCCCCTTCCCCAAACTGTTCTGGCCCCAAGACCTAGCACTGTGGTTCTGTGAGGGAAGGGGCGGCCTCCATGACTGCTGAAATGCTTTTCAGACCATTTTCCCTGTTTTAGTTAGCTTTGCTTGCTGTGACCAAAACACCTGACAAGAACAACTTAAGGGAGGCAAAGTTTATTTTGACTCACAGATTCAGAGGTTCAGTCCATAGTCAGCACACTTCATAGCTCTGGGCCCACAGTGAGGCAGAACATCATGGTGGATGTAAGTTCCTCAGGACATCACAGCCAGAAAGCAGAGAAAGATGTCCTCATCGAGGACAAAGTATAAACCCTAAAGGAATACCCGCAGTGACTTACTTCCTCCAGCCATGCCTTACCTGCCTACAATGACCGCCCAGTTAATCTACATCGGTGGATTTGCCCACTGAGTAGGTTGAAGGTACTCATAACCTAATCATTTTGCCTCTGAGTACTCTTGCATTGTCTCATACATGAGCTTTTAGAGAACACCTCATATCTCTAAATCAGGACACTCCCATTGCCTTAATGAATAGTGCCAGACTTCCTGGTTCAATCCCCAGTACCGCACCGTGGGGCAGCTAAGAAGGAAACGGCATATTTTTCCATGTCGACAATAATTTCCACCTCTACACTGAAGGCTTCCCCGGCTTCAGATTTTTTTTACTCAGTTATTTACATGTTTTTTCACCTAATCCTCACCACAACCCTATGAAAAGAATACTATTGTTATTATTTTTATGTATAAAACTCAGAGAAGTTGAGTAATTTGCCTGAGATTCCACAGTGAGGTGAAAATGAGAGATTAAACACAGTTTATTTTAACTCTAGCCTAAGCTTTTCTTTTTTTAATATTTTTTTTAGTTGGGCACAATATCTTTATTTATTTATTTTTATGTGGGGCTGAGGATTGAACCCAGGGCCTTGCATGTGCTAGGCGAGTGCTCTACCGCTGAGCCACAACCCCAGCCCCTAAACTAAGCTTTTCACTTCTTCATTGTGATGTCTAGACTTCGTAGTTCAGATTACGTGGAATAGGAATAAAATGATAACGTAGAATTAATATTTTCTTTATTCTTTCTCTACATAAAATTTGAAGCAGGCAAAGCGATTGTAATCATATGCTCCTTTAGCCTCTGCATGTAGGTTGACTGAAAAACAGTTAAGTTCCAACTGCCATTTTTCAGTTTTACTTTTTCTTTTCAGTTTGCCTGATTTAAAGGAAAGGATAAATGGACAGAAAAGAGGAATAGGACGAATGAATCTGTTGGGTGGAGCCCTTGCCTAGCATGCATAAAACTCTGGGTTCAATTTCCAGTAATAAAAAAAAAGAATCTGTAGTATTGCTTTGGAATCAGGCAATACTGTAGTATTGCTTTTGGAATCCAGAGCTGGGCACAGAGGCACATGCCTATAATCCCAGTGGCTGGGGAGGCTGAGGAGGGAGGATCTCGAGTTCAAAGCCAGCCTCAGCAAAAGTGAAGCACTAAGCAACTCAGTGATTCCCTGTCTCTAAATAAAATACAAAATAGGGCTGGGGATGTAGCTCAGTGGATGAGTGCCCCTAAGATACATCCCCAGTACCACCTCTCAAAAATATATATCCATGGAGACATATATTTACAAATGCAGAAATAAGCACAGGTATGTATCTACCTGGGTTAGTATACCACATATATTTCCTACCTTTATACACTGAGATGGCCTGGAAGTCATCACATTGCAAAAACAGAGAATAGTAAGTATTCAGACTGTGGTTTCTAATGCCATTCTTTAATAAAAGAAATGGGCGTTAAAATATAAACTTAGGTACATTAAAATTTTAAAGAATCTATTTGAGCAGACAGAAATTCATAAATCAGGCATCACCAGACCACAAGTTCAGTATTCTCTTGGTGTGTCGGGGTTGGAGGTAATGACAGTGAGAGGAAAACTGTTATGAGTTTTTTTAATTGGCTAAAGTAGAAAGTTTCTGTTCCTTGACAGTTTGTGATTGGTTTATCTTAAATTTCCTTTTACTATTTGCATTGTTCTTCAGTTTGTTTATGCAAGTGTAGTGGCACCCCCTCCTCCACAGAAAATCTTAACTTCTCCAGAAATCCTCACCATTATTGATTTTAGGACTACCGGCAAAAGAGTCTCTACAAAAGAGATCAATGTACTTAAACTTCCTATTTTCCTGTTGCTCTATTTTACATGGCCACTGGTCTGGAAGAGATCAGCATTCTAGGTGCTAGTTACAAAAGTAACCAGAAACACTGACCATAAATGAAACCAGATCACTTTAATCAACACAGAAACCTCCATCATTTATGTCTCCTTTATTTTTTTTTTTTTTTTTTTTTTTAAAGAGAGAGTGAGAGAGAGAATTTTAATATTTATTTTTTAGTATTTGGCGGACACAACATCTTTGTTTGTATGTGGTGCTGAGGATCGAACCCGGGCCCCACGCATGCCAGGCGAGCGCGCTACCGCTTGAGCCACATCCCCAGCCCTATGTCTCCTTTAGATCCACTGGACTGCAACTCTCACCAGCCTGTGTAAAGGGAGATAAGATGCACACTGCCCACAATCCAGAAGAGGTTACATTTTGAAACATTGTACAACCGATGTGCTTACCTATCTGGGACCCATATACTTTCTCTTCAAAAATCATGTAAAAGATTCTCCCTTAGGGCAAGAAGTCAAAAGTCAACTGTCTTCCAACAATGCTGGCTTGGTACTAATAAAGCTCTATTTTCCTCATTCTCCCTCTTGATTCATTGACTTTATGGGGTGGCAGCAAACCAAACTGTCTGGTTATAATCCTAGAGTCCTGGGCCTGCCCAGAAGTGACATTCCTTTCTTATTTATTAGTTAACAATGTAGGAATCAGGTCAGTGTTTGCCTCCAAGGGGTTTTATTGGATCCCTGAAGTCAGCCTTAGCTTTTTACAATTGTCTGATCACATCCGAAAATATGACATTCTATTTAAATTCTCGATAATATAACTAACCAATGTTTCCAATTGTGTCCTGCTACAAAGAAAACAGATTCTAATTGAACTTATGGAAATAACCAAATTGCCATGAAAATAAGAATAGTAGTTTTGAAATTCTGGCGAGATCAGGGAGAGAGAAAAAGATAAATATTTCAGTTCATGGGAAGAGAGTATAATTTGCCAAATTGTTGTAAGTGATAGCCTAAGATAAAAGAAAAATGTTTTCCTTAAATCTGAGAAACAAAACATTAAAGTGCCAGCAATGTTTCAAGCCAAAAAGCCATTTAAAAGCTTATGATTTTTTTTCATCATTTTTTTTTCAGTCTTGAGTAATTAATTCTTCTTCTGTTTGATGTTGGGATAGCAGTTTTATGGACTTATTTACTGAAAGGAAAGTGACCACAACACTCAGAGCAACCAAGAGATCTTTATTGCAGCAGTACAACAGAGGAGAAAAGAGAGAAAGAGAAGAGAGAGAGAGAGAGAGAGAGAGAGAGAGAGAGAGAGAGAGAGAAAAGCAAGAGAAATAGCAAAAGAGATAGAGAAAGCAAGAGAGAGAGGGGCCCGGCAGGAGGGAGTTTTTATAGCCCAAATCTAATGAGGTCTCTGGGTCTGCAAGCTGCCTTGTTGGCACAAGGGGGGTAATGTGTTCGGCCTTGAGCAGGGGGCTGAGTGTTCAGCCTTGAGCAGGGGGCGAAGCACTCAGCCTTGAGCGGAGGCTTGGGCGTTTGGGCTTGAAGCAAACAGGGATAAAGAGCCAGACAGAGAGTTTGAGTGACTAGGTCACCCTGCAGCTAACTTTGTTTGGCATGCCCTGCAGACAACTTACTCAGCTTGTCCTGCACCTAACATTTTTCCCTTTTTGTTTTTCTAAGTGACATGGGGGACTGTGTAAAGTCCTCTGGCTACTTCCTGCTTAATGGTGGGCGGCATTGGGCCTAGAAGGGGAAGTGGAGGAATGTTCGGGGGACAGGTCTGAGAACACCAGGGCAGCCAGAAATAACACTCAGTGGCTATAGAGAACTACTTTGGTAGAGGTAAAGTCCATAAAAGTTCCTTGAAGCCACAAGTCATCAATGGCATCAAACCAGTCCTGGATGGAGGAGATTCTTGGTATCAGCCAATGGTCCTGTAGCAGGGACTCTAGGAAGAATCGGAGGTGGCTTGGTTGAATCCAGTAATGTTAAGGGTGACATCCCCATTGTAGCCAGTGGAAGGACAATCACCTTGACCCATAAACTGAGAGTGGGTGGTGTCATCCTGGTGCCATGTCGCTTGGATGTTAAAGCTCCATCTGTGGTTGGGATAGAAACTTGAGAGAGATTAATGATTAGTAAAAGAAGACGAGAGTTGGTGAGAATTTTTGAGTTTGGTGGTCGTGGTGGAAGTCCAGGACTGGACATTTGGAATAGGTGCCTTTTTAAGGCAGGAGACATAGTACCAGGGAGAGTGTGTAAAAGCTTGGTCACCATTGGGGTAGTAAGTATGACTGTATGGGGTCCCGTCCAGCGAGATTTCAATGATTGAGAATGCAGTTCCTAAAGTAAGACTGAGTCACCCAGTTGAAGAGGGTCCAATTCAGTTTGTGGTTGTGCTGGGATTGAGGCAATGAATGGCGCAGGAAGACACCAGTCTGCATGTTCCCTTAGGAGTTTGCGTAGAAGTGTGAGATAGGACAGGTAGGACACAAGGGGAGGAGGAGTGATTGGAAAGCTTTGGGTGGTTAAGAAAGGGAATCCATAGAATTGCTCGAGGGGGCTAAGGCCTGAGGGGGGCCCTTGGGGCTTCCTGAATTCAGGTGAGGGCCAACAGCAGGAGATTGGGCCAGAAGAGCCTGAGTTCTATAGTAAGTTTAGTGAGATGATCCTTGAGAATGCCTTTAGGCCTCTCAACCTTACCCAAGGATTGGGGTTGGTGGGGGATGTGGAGCCTCCAAGAGATGTTGAGGCCTTTGGAGACTAGTTGAACAACCTGAGAAGTGAAGGCTGGACCATTGTCTGACTGGATGGAGGTGGGAAGTTCAAACCTGGGAATGATCCCCTCAATGAGGATGGAGGCAATGCTGTCAGCAATTTCCCTGGATGTGGGGAAGGCATCTATCCAACCTGAAAAAGTATCAACCAAAGTAAGTAGGTAGTGAAGCTTTTTGTGCCTAGGCATGTGAGTAAAGTTGATCTACCAGTCTTCGCCTGACTGGTGGCTCCTCATCTGATGTGTGGGGAGTTTAGGTTTGATGCTTTCTTGTGGGGATACTGTAGAGCAGACAGAACAAGCAGAGTGGACCTGCTGGAGAGTAGTTCTCATTCCTAGGAAGTGAAAGAGGGGTTGTAAAATCTGGAAAAGGGGTTAGGGAGGGTTTTAGGTGGGGGCAGAGTCTCTGGAGCCAGAGGAGTTGGTCATGAGTCGTAGGTCTCCATCTTGGGCATCAGGGCTGGTAGTCTTAAAGAAGTAGTGATTGACTGACTGGTTGGTGAATTTGTGTATCTGATCTTGCAGGAACTTCTGTAGGCAATTTAATAGACATGGTCCTTTTAGGAGAAACATAAAGGGGGCTAATAGGGGTCCTGTGAGGGAGAGGAGCCAAGGCCATACTTGACTGGAACATTCCCCATGGAGCCTGTTGGCCTAGTTGCTGTCTCCTCTTTTTTAGCTGTTCTTTGTCTTTCATTACTCCCAGGAATGACTGTGTTTTGGTTTAACTGGTTTTGGTAGGTGTTTAAGATCAAGCTAGTCAAAATTGACTTTGTTTCTATCTATTGTTAAGAGTCAGCTGAGTTCCCATAGGGGTCACTCGTTGGGGAACTTGAGAGCAGCTTGTCAGTTCTGCTAGTGCCATTTGCGCTAGGATGGGTCCAGGTCTTGCTTGACCATGTGGCTTCCCTTGGAAGCATCAGGGATGTCTCTTGACTCTAATGACCCTCCTCTACATAGCAAATGCACTGATTGGCTTTTCATTCTCCAGTGGTCTCATTAATTTCCCTGATCAGGAGGTTATGTGACCTAGAGTTGCAAAGCTCTTTAGAAAAGTTCCCTGTTCCCTGGATTTCAGACTGACTCAGAGGGCCAGAGCCAAATATTGGTTTTCTTGGCCATTTTAATTTAACTTTAAATCTTGATCATAAACATCCAGCAAAGTCAATTTCATGTTAAATTAAGAGTACTGGGCTTTACCTGAAGTCTGGCCTACTTTGGAATCATTCTGACATTTAGTAAGATGGGAGGCACAGCCTTATCTCAGGTAAGTCAGGGCTCTTTATAAATCTTAGGTAAAGTGTTCTAGTATTGAAGCTGATTTTTTTTTTAAATATTATTTTATAAAGTTTACATATATTGTTGCTTGATGTCACATGAATATTAGCTAACACAATATGATGTTACATTTAAATTGTACCCAGTGTATAGAACTTTATATTAATCTTATTGATAACAGGTCCAGTTATAGAAAATTAAATTATATAAATAAATCTCCAATATCTTATTTTTATAAGCCTAAAATTACCATGCAACCTTTTGGAGAATACCAGCTTGATATAATGTTTTTTTTTAAAGCTTCTATCTTAAAGACTTATATACCTGGAAAATATGAACACATTTAATATACAAAGAAGAGTAATAGTACCACAATTACATTGATGTTTTTATATTAATCAAGTTTAGCTCTTAAAGAAATAACATATTACAATATTGCAAAATAACAGTTGTTGTTTAACCATAGTTGTATAATGCTTAATTCCTTCAAGATTACTTGCTCAAAAAACTTACATATATAACCAATGTATATAGATCTTCTTTAGCACTTACTTACACCTATATAGCCAACATACATAGACCTTCTTTATCACTTGCTTAAACCCTCTTATTTACTTACTTATCCAGAAACACCTTTTCCTTCTATTAAATCCATACTTAGAACTTTCTAATTTCTCTTTCCTGTTAACTCCTTCTTTATTCACACTTTGAAATAATCCTTGTAAATTTCTGAATTTAGGCAAATTATTCCATTTTAATAAGAGATATTTTGTTATTTGCAGTACACAACTAATCACATCTGTTTACCATATTATGAAAACATGAACAATGTTTAAGTATATAGAATTATACTGTTGTAGGGACAGACAAGGCAAGGCACCTAAGATAGCAGCGAAGATAGGAAAACAGTCTTATTTGGTTGCAGCCAGATTCAGAGGACACATCTTCTGCTGTAATCAATTAATCCCCTGAACCCCAAGTTTAGGTAGTTTCAGAATTTTGCGCCCAGCATGTAAAGGGTGGGGCTCAGAAGTTTACAGTCTGCAGAAGTTCACAAAAGGCAGTTTGTTTCTTTTTTTTTTCCTCTGTTCTGGGCAAGTTAACCCTTCAAGGACACCTGGGAGGGGGAGAGAGCTTCTTCTCCCCTTTTTTTCCTCCCCCTTCCAGCTGTTACCATGGAGCCCAGTTGGTAACTTCCTTATCTTAGAAATGTAGTCAGCACTGTGAAGCCCAGCTCAAGGACAGAGGCCTTGTTTACATATTTTTGTGAAAAACTAGTAAGGGGGTGTCCAGCACCTGGAGTGCTGATTTTTCCCAGACAGTAGACAAGTAAAACAGGGCAACATGAAAATAGGAAGTTTATCTACATTGAACTCTTTTGTAGAGATTCTTTTGCTGAAAGTCCTAAAATCAGCCATGGTGAATATTCTGGAGAAGGTCAGTTAAGACTTTTCTGTGGGCCTGATAGGGAAGGGGAAGACAGGAAGGCGGGGCTGAGAGCAGCTCCAGTGGATTCTGAGAATGAAGAAGGAGAGATGTAAAAGAAAAATGGGAAAAGGGGTTTGGGATTTTTCTAGCAAGGAAACTTGAGCAGCAGAACAGGTAGAGCAGAGGGGAAGACAGGAATGAATATCCCAAAAAGCCTATAAGGGACTTTAATTATTACTAACTTGTTTTCAGTGATAACAAAGCAACTTTAAAGGCCATTTTCACCAGATCTTGGATAGGGGTCTGAGGGCTCTCAGCTCATTTGAGCTTTAGGTTAGCTGATAAAAGGACCTGGTGGGATCCGGTGTGGGTATTAACAGTAGAAGAGAGGAGTGAGTGGGTGGAGGGATTCCTTCAGTAACTTCTACCTCAGCAAGTGGGCAACAGTCTGAGGAAGGGTGGTGGTGTAGGTTTTTGATCTAGTAATTGGAGGGGAGAAAGCAGGTTACTGAGGTGGGAGTGATGGCAGAGTGTCTGGGGCAGATGGCTGAGGGTGAGGACCTATTTGAGCCAGGCGATAGGATGGAGGTTCATTAGCAGGGTCAAAAGAAGTGGATGAGTCTGGAGGAGGAGAAGATTGGGGATCGGTGGTTGGGGAGTTGGTTTGTAAGCT
The DNA here is from genome assembly GCF_021218885.2 of Marmota monax. Lineage (NCBI taxonomy): Eukaryota > Metazoa > Chordata > Mammalia > Rodentia > Sciuridae > Marmota > Marmota monax. The sequence goes on along the minus strand of NW_026695198.1, from coordinate 2,773,724 downwards.
AGAAGAATTTGTAGAGATTTGCAAGAGGTGCAGAGAGCAGGATTGGATAGGAGCAAGAAGAAAGTGATCTCTACCCATTTTTTCGAACGCTCACAGTAATTGTAGAGATCCCTCAGAATGGAGGGATCCAGGGACCCAAAAGGGGACCATCTGCTTTGGTTGTCTAAAGGATAAGTGGGCCAGGCCTGGGTGCTATATTTGATCAATTTTTTGGGTTTGATGTCTGGTGTCAAGGAGAGGGTTTTGAGGTTATCCAAGAGGCATTGTAGGGGAGAGTCGACCAGCAGAGAGGACACATTACCCATGTCGCAAACGTAGTATAAGGAGGAGGGAAGAGGACGCAAATGTAGTATAAGGGAGAGGGAAGGAGACGCAAAGATAGTATAAGAGAGAAGGAGGAAACTGATTTATTGGCAAAAGGGGCATCCCCGCCAGAGCCAAAAATCAGGAGTGCCTTAGTGGCAGGTTCAAGCTGCAGAGATTGGTCGTCACCGAATCCTGACAGTCGAAGCTCTCGTCCTGGACTGAGCCAGAGCCGTGGGAGACCTTGGCCAAGGCTTTTCAGGACCCCTCCTGGAGAGGCCGGAGACTCCCAGGGCCAGAAAGAGGGGAAAGAGAGAGACAGGGGAAGAGAGAGGAAGGGGAGGGTAAGGTTCTCTCTAGCGGCTGAATCTTGGAGGTGAGGACTAGGATTTTAGGAGAGCCACCGAGACCATGAAGGTCTGGGTGGGGTGTGATGTTCAGTTCTCTGTTATGTGTCCCTGGAGGTTACACAGTCCTTTGAGGGAGACCTACAAAACCTATGCTGGTAAACTACCAGCTGGGAGGGGAAGGGAATAATTTTGAACCCAGGAGTCTAATCTGCCCAAGGAAGGAGTCCCTGAGGGCCACCATAGCCTTGAAGGCTGTGGTGGGGTGCTTTCCTCCCTGCAGGTGGGCAAAGAGGTTTGCCAGACGATCAACGGTCAAATCCTCCTGACACCACCATTGGGTTTAGGGCTCCAGGAAGGGGAAACTCACCAATTGAAGGCTGGTGGTGGATGGAGTTCTGGCGATCGAGAAAATGGGTTCAGGCTGTCCAGTGAGTGGCACTTCTGAGGGAAAAGGGACCCAAAAGTGGGTTTTAACCCTCTCCCGGGTTTTCGGCACCAAAGGAAAGGAAAGTGACCACAACACTCAGAGCAACCAAAAGATCTTTATTGCAGCAGTACAACAGAGGAGAAAAGAGAGAAAGAGAAGAGAGAGAGAGAGAGAGAGAGAGAGAGAGAAGCAAGAGAAATAGCAAAAGAGATAGAGAAAGCAAGAGAGAGGGGCCCGGCAGGAGGGAGTTTTTATAGCCCAAATCTAATGAGGTCTCTGGGTCTGCAAGCTGCCTTGTTGGCACAAGGGGGGCAATGTGTTCAGCCTTGAGCAGGGGGCGAAGCACTCAGCCTTGAGCGGAGGCTTGGGCGTTTGGGCTTGAAGCAAACAGGGATAAAGAGCCAGACAGAGAGTTTGAGTGACCAGGTCACCCTGCAGCTAACTTTGTTTGGCATGCCCTGCAGACAACTTACTCAGCTTGTCCCGCACCTAACATTTACTTCATTAGAGTTCTGGAAAATCCTACCCAACCCAATGGTAAGATTTTTTTTTTAACCTTTATTTATTTATTTATTTATTTATTGATGTAATCCTGAGGATCAAACCCAGTGCCTCACACACACTTAACAAGTGTTCTACCACTCGGCTACAACTGCAGCTCAAATTGTATGAGCTTAATACCAGAAACCTATAGTTCTCAGAGTCCTAAAACATTTCAGGATTGCAGTTGTAATAGGGGTTCACTTGATGCTTTGACTATATCCCTTGTGGCTTTGAAACTTATGAAACTTACATGTTTTTTCCTTTTTCCCTAAATTTGTCCTCTCTGATCTTCTCCTCCTGATCTTTTCCTTCCTGTTCTCTCCTTCCTAATCTCATTTTCTCTGAATCACCTCTATAAAAGCCCCCTGTTCCAGCAGATAGGAAGAATCACAGGCTTAGATAGGCAGAATCACAGGCTTTGGGACAGGAGTCCCCCATGTTTCTCCTTTGCTAGCAAAACAATAAAGCTTTTTCCTTTTTCTCAAAACCTTGTCTTCATTATTGGGTTGGTGTTGATGACGAGGACCAAGCTTTTGATTGTTGTAGACAACAACATTCTTTTTTTACCAGACAGTACACAGTTACACAGTTGTCTATAAAAGCTTTCATAACACTTCAGGAATAAAACAATTAATTGTGTGTACATGAAAAGACTTAAACTGGCCATGGTTAAAGATCTGATGAAAGTTTGTTATATGAAACTGATAAGGAAATTTCACTATTTTGGTAACATTTGTACCATTTAAGGTAACAACTAAAATTATGACTGATAGCATTACACCAGTACTATAAGATTTATAGAAATTTCAGATAATGTCTGGAACTCTATTCATAAATACATCCAAACAAATCTAACTTAAAGAGTAAAACATCATTTTAAAAAATCTGACAATACTTCCAATACAAGTCATATTGGTTTAATGTTTCTAGGTTTATAAAACTTATAATCTCCTTAGTGTTACCATAAAGGACCAGGCCAGACACAAACTTCACAGATTAGCTCAGCACAGCTTTTTTTTCAGGAACTGAGTAATGCCTCTGATGGGCCCATTTTCCTGGTGGAAAATGAGTCTCCAGCCAAAGGGAGTGTTTAGGCTTTTATAGATTACACTGAGAGGTGACTTAATTAATGAGCATATCAGTTTGGGTTATCTTTACTGGGACAGATGGAGGGTGTGGGGTCAGTATCTGGGAAAGAATTTGCTTAGGGTGGTATCAATGCTTTGGCCTCATCCCAGAAACTGTCATTTCTGACTTGATGGATATCTTCTCCCCAAGGCCTGTCTTGTCATTTGGAAAGACGGTTACTGCCTCATTCCTTCTCCCTGAGTCACATTATTTTTGGGTTTGTCTTTTTCCATATCTAACACTTATAAGGTGAAAAACAAATTCTTCTGAGATATTCCAGATGTAGACAACAACATTCTTTTCTCACCAGCCAGTACACAGAAATCTACTAATGCCAGGAACTTTAAGGTTCTTAATCTAGCTGGAAATGACTATATAACTGAAGGCCTTTTTCCTATTTGGATGCTTTTTCAGTTTAGAGTCATTTAACAGGTTAATTTCAACATGACAAAAGGTGTCATCTGGCTGGCTACATTATGCACTCATGACAAGGAGAGGTTTAATGAATTTTGTATTGAGACTCCTAGACCTCCTGGCTGGTCTTGTCTACCTCTGAGCTTTGGTGCTCAGCATTCTGAGACTCAGTCAGATGAGGATAAAAGGGACCTACCAGCTAGTTGTTGAGTGTGTTGCTAACAAGATAATTCATCACATCATCTAAAGATGCCTTCATTTTCTGTAGCTGCCCCTCTCTGGAAGTGAGGAAGCCATCAGACACTTCTTTAAAGGAGGCAACATTGCAGAACACTGAGCAGATGTCACCTGCTGTCACCCCCAAATGGTTGGCCTGATCTTGGATGTTCTGTGGTAATCTTTGGACATTGGACAGGAGGGTGTGACACATGGTCTAGAGCTGCTAATCAGGTTGCATGCAACAGCAACATGACTTGATGTTTGATGTGCTTAGCACAGTGGTATTCATCCATATCATCATAGCCGATGCTTTTCTTCCATCCTACCTGTGAGAAATAAAGTTTATCCTGAGCATCCTGAATTTTCTGGTTGGCACTATGCACTTTCTTTCTGGTAAATGCAATCAGATGAACAGTAGAATGGAGCTGAGAAATGATCCCTTGGCTCTTTTGCTTGGCTTCTTTAACCCTGCTGAGCACCTGCTGGTAGGCATGTGAGCAGAGCCTGGTAGACAGGGATCCCAGGCTAACATAATAACTCGGTTTCTGAACCATATCAAATTCTTCAACTTTTTTTTTTTTCTTTTTTCATTTCTTCCTCAGTGAGACGAAGATACTGGTCTCCCAGAAGCTCAGATTTGCAGATCGCCTTTCTACTCCACTGCTCATCAACTGTACCATCCAACTTCCCAAAACTGTGTTAATGCTGCCATCAACCACAGAGTTAGTCTTCTCCACATTGCCCGTCTCTTCTCCTCTGGTCTTGTCCATCACCCCTGTGGTTGTGCTGGCTACAGAATCCTCGGTCCCAGTCACAGTAGTCGTGACAGCATCTGTCTCCCAGTCACAGACCCTTTGGCATTGGCAACAACCTGCACTGTTGGCTGATTCAGAATAAGCAATTTCTCCTCAGTCCTGCCCAACCCCTTATAGGCATAGGTATAGGCAACTGCAATTTGTGACTCTAGCTTCTGGGGTTTGTTGTTGTTGTTGTTGTTGTCTTGTTTTATGTGTGTGTGTGTGTGTGTGTGGTGCTAGGGATTGAACCCAGGGTCTAGTGCATGCAAGGCAAGCACTCTGCCATCTGAGTTATATCCCCAGCCCAACTCTAGCTTCTCAATGATGGGTAGAGTACTTGTCACTGTTACTCAGGTCATGGTCTTCACACACTTCTCTGCATTTCACCCAGACTTCAAGTAGTAATCCTTTGTGCTGACATAAGCTGAGGACACCAGGTCATATGTGGCTACCTTAGCTAGTCACCACACGTGGTTGAGGATCAACTGCAACAGATGCCATTTTCTTCCTGGAGTGGGGAAAAAAAAACAACAGATTGTAGCAAAGCAGGGAGAAACAGGCAAGTCCTGCAGGCTATTCAGTAACCCCGACTTGCTCATACAGCTATATATAGGATTTTACTGGGAAGAAATTTTTAAAAAATTGTTTGATGAATCAGTTGTGGGCACATCGTGTAGGTATTTGAATCTGGTGACATTTAAATTGATTATATTTTTGTTCTAGTTGATCTGGTATGCTAGAGATTTTGTTGAGACAAGTATGGCTGGTCCTGTTCATAGATCTGGGTCTCCATCTATCAGGTAAAGGTCTCTTTTTCTCTCTTCCTGAGAGCCCATCTATCTCAATTCTACTTTAAAACAAAATGGCTTTATTTTTATTTTAAAAACCACATTCTCCCATTTTTCCTTACCAAAAACACATCTTGCCTTTCTTATATACTTATGTATGCAATTGTTTCCCTTAAAATAATATTAATTAGAATTCTTAACTGTTAGCAATTTTAATTTCTAGAGAAAAGTAGTAAGTAAGCAATTATAAACTGTCTATCATCTGTAGTATTAACTTTTGTAGTATTAATACCATTTTATAATTTCTTGAAATATCTACTTCTTCATAATACAATTTTTCTTTTCTTTTTCCCTTTCTTCCCCTTGTGCTGCTGGGTGGGGTTAAAGCTTGTGCATGCTAATTATGTGCTTTACCCGCTGAACTATATCCCTAGTACCAATAAGCAATATTCACTGTGACACAGAACATATTTACTAAGACCCTAATACTTTTAGTTTCTTTGTAATAAGGCAAATGAAGATGAGTTCAACCTTATGTTTAACAATATTTCAATATTATCTTTTTTTAAGATATGAGATAAATATCCATAATTTAACTTACTTAGCAAATATCTAAAGGTAGAAAGTAAGATACAAAAGAGATTTTAAAAAATTATCAGACATTATAAACAATCATCACTGAAAATTTTAGTCATGAAATTTTATTCTTTTACATCTGTTTAACTGACTTATTCTTAAAAATTATGATTGGATTGCTCATAAAACTTTCATGAGGCATTAGGTAGAGCTAACCATCATCTTAAGTTATTTCTCTGTTAAGTATTTTTATAGCATATTGTTGCTGAAAGCTCAGTCCTTGTCTCCAAGGCCAATCCAATAATCAGGGAGGACATGGTTTTGAGAAAAAGGAAGAAGGTTTATTGCTTTACTAGCAAAGGAAAAACACAGGGGACTCCTATCCCAAAGGTTGTATTCTGTCCATCCGCAGGAACAAGGGGCACATTTTTTCCTAAAACATTTATTTTTTAGTTATAGGTGGACAAGATACCTTTATTTTATTTACATGTGGTGCTGAGGATCAACACCCATGTTAGGCAAGCACTCTTCCTCTGAGCCACAACCCCAGCCCCAGTGGGTGCTTTCATAGAGGTGATTCAGAGAAAAATGAGATTAAGGAAGAGAGATTAGGAAGGAGAAGGTAAGGGAAATGAAGATCAGAGAGGAGAAGGTTAGGGGGAAAGAGAATCAGGGATGAGAAGTTTAGGGAAAAGAAGTTTGGGAAAAAGAAATAAATGGTAAGTTTCAAAGCCACAAGGAATACAGTCAAAGCATCAAGTGAACCCCTGTTACAATATTACACTTCACCCCTGTTACAATATTACACTTCAGGTGCTTGTCATGAAAAGTAAAATCCTAAAAAATTTACATGGGTTCACATGAGTATTTACATGGGCCTTTTTTTCTTACTGCTGTGGGGGAGGAAAAAAAATTTTTTTTTTTTAAAGAGAGAGTGAGAGAGGGAGAGAGAGAGAAAGAATTTTAATATTTATTTTTCAGTTATCGCCGGACACAACATCTTTGTATGTGGTGCTGAGGATCGAACCCGGGCGGCTCGCATGCCAGGCAAGCACGCTACCGCTTGAGCCACATCCCAGCCCACAAAAACAATTTTTTTTTAACCCTTATGAGTTCTTAGTTGAAATGAATCTCTGTAACAAAAGAGATTAACATGAGGAAAACATTAATTAACGCACACAGTGCATGTCACACAAGATAAATCTCAATTAAAAGTAACTCAAAGCAGTGGCTTAGAATTCTAACATGACATCCTCAACAAAGAAGAATTAAGTTGTGGAGAGGGCTGGGGATACAGCTCAGTTGGTAGAGTGCTTGCCTCACATGCACTAAGGCCCTGGGTTCAATCCCTGGCACCCCTCCCCGTCCCAGCAAAAAAAAAAGTTGTGGAGAGATGACAGGACAAACCAGTTTTAGGGTAACTGTGGCAAGGTAAACACATGAGCAGAGACAGATAGAATAATGTTTGTTTGTAGATTCTTCTGGTATTGGTCTCTGGGCTATTAAGAATTTAGAGTTGCTGGGCACAATGGCACATGCCTGTAATCCCAGTGACTTGGGAGGCTGAGGCAGAAGGACAGCAAGTTTGAGGCCAGGCTGGGCAACTTATCAAGACCCTGCCTCAAAATAAAAAATAAAAAGGGCTGGGTTATGTAGTTCAGGGGTAGAGCATCCTTGTACAGGAAAAAAAAAAAAAAAAGAGTCCAGAATTTTCACCAGTAAAGGAGAATTTCTATCCTGACTCTTAAGCAGAAAAGGGGGAGGGCAGAGAGTTTATCCTGCACTTTGATTCTCAATTATCTTCAACTAAAAAATAATTACATCAAAGAGCTATGTTTTGGGATGACATTCCATTTTCCTTCATTGCTGTGCTTGATATACATGAGATAACAGATTCTGTTTCCACTTGCCAGTTCTTCTTAGGGTGAACTCAGAGTGTAACCTAATGCAATGGGTTTGCCCTTTGTTGAGTGCGGAGTTGATAAGCACAAACAGAAGATAAAAGAGTGAATAAGATTTATCACCTGTGGCAAGTTAAGCAGAGGACAGCACATAATTCCCAAAGCAATATCCTTCTGAACAACAAAGGAAAGGGACTATTATTGGGGAGACATACATATTCACACTGGAAAGACTAGTCACTAGGTGTGAATGTGGGCACATTCTGAGCATGCTCAGTTGGACATCCTATTCTTCATACACTATATAAATAATGTAGTGTGTTCTTCATAGACTACATTTTCAAAAACTTTGCCTCAGAAATCCTCCAGGGTGAAAAATTTGGTATTTTAATGAGCAAACTTTACTCTAGATCACCTAAAAGAGTGAGTCAGAGTGACTCAGTCAGATTTTAGCTGGTTCCTTGAGGGTTTCATTGGAGAGCCTTATCTGAAACAAAATAACAACTTTGAAGGAATGTTAACAGTCATTTAAAGGCCAGAATCTCCCTGCTTCCCAAAAAGTATCTGCCTAACTGCTAAGGATAGTTCTATAATCTTAAACAGGTAGCCGTAACAGTATTATTTGAACAGTAATAGTTTGAACAAACGTGGTTTTTCTGCATTAGTTTCATGCTGACAACTTTGAGGACATGCCTCTTATTAAATTTTAAATTGTTTTTATTTATAGAAAATTATCCCAGACCATAAACGTGAAAACATTTAGGATTAGTTTCTTATTTCTAAGAGTTTAAAGGATACTTAATTTATATAAGTGCTTATTTATTTATTTTGGTACTAGGGATTGAGATCAGGGGTGCTTTACCATTGAGCTACAACCCCAGTTCTTCTGTTTTTTTTTTTTTTTTTTTTTGAGACAAGGTCTCACTAAGTTGCTGAAGGTCTTGATAAATTTCCCAGATAGGTCTCCTCAAACTTTCAACCCTTCTCCCGCCTCAACCTCCCAAGTCACTGGGAACATAGGGGCATGCCACCGGATCAATTGAATACTTATTTTTCTTTAAGCCAATTAAATAAAGCTCCTTTAGTCAGACATAGTAGCTAGCGCACAGCAGTGCATGCTTGGGTTTCCAGAGACTCAGGTGGCCCAGACAGGAGGATCACAAGTTTGAGGCCAGCCTAGGAAACTTAATCAGACCCTGTCTCAAAATAAAAAATAAAAAGGGCTGGAGATTTAGGACAGTGGTACAGCACCCCCAGGTTGCATCAGCAGTACCATAAAATTAATGTATTAATAGGATATAAATAAATAAATAGAGCTCTTTTACAAATTAATTTTAACAATACCATCAGAGGTAGAAAAATATCACATATATATCTACATTTATGTGTATGTGTGTGTGTACACACATATGGAGAGAGGGAGAGAGAAGGGAGGGAAAGCAGATCTTATACAACTAATTCTAAAATTTTATCCGTGTGCCAGGTACAATGATATAAAGTTCACTAGTTCTGAATAGGTAGGATAGTCAGGTAGTATGACATAAGCAGGCAGTTAGGGCAAGGCCCCAAACAGGTTGTTCTGCAGAACCATTCCAAGCATTTCAACCACAAAAATTCTTTGACCCAAAGAGGTGGGAATAGGGAAGGCAGGATGGACCTGAGTGGGAGTTACAGAAAATTTCAAACTCAGCAGATAAAAGGTTACAACCAATCAGAATGCTGTGACCCTATCAAGTCACCTTCCAAACACATAAATGTCATAAAGTTAAAACCAACAGCCTTAGCATTTTTCTGGTACCTGATTGGAAGAATATTGAGCAACGTCTCTGCCAAGCAGTCATATAGGCCTCTCGACCAGTACACTGTCTTGACAACCCTCTAGTGGCACCCTGCTTGCTAGGTGAGAGCTCGGTTTCACTTCTTCTCACTTGAATGAATCTTACTCTTTTGCATTCACTCTCTGTTGTCCATGGATTTCATTCTTCAGGTTCATTAGACAAACACCCAGGAAGGAATCACTGGCAGAACAGCTGCTGGGCAGTTAGATTAGCAGGTCTGGCCTGTTGTGGAGCTGATAGAGCTGTAACACAAACAGGCCCTACTGACCACAATTTAACAATGGAAAATCTTTTTTTAATTTATAAAAGAATATCTGGATCCAAATTTTATTAGAACAATATTACGTGCCCAGAAGTCTAATGGAACAAGATTGCCTGCCCAGATGGCTGAAGTTGTTCATTAATATTTGTTAAAAAACAAAACAAAACAAAAAACCTTTTAAGTTTTTTTCATTTGTTTTTCTAAAGAGTCTTTTAGAGAGACAGTTTTTTACTTCTGTGTCTCTTTAGAAACTTCTGGATCCCAATTAAGAAAACATCCTTTTTTTTTTTTTAATTTTTTATTGTGGGTTGTTCAAAACATTACAAATTTCTTGACATATCATATTCCACACTTTGATTCAAGTGGGTTATGAACTCCCACCTTCACCCCATACACAGATTGCAGAATCACATCAGTTACACATCCATTGATTTACAAATTGCCATACTAGTGTCTGTTGTGCTCCGCTGCCTTTCCCATCCTCCACCCTCCCCCCTCCCCACCTCTCCCCTTCCCTCCCCTCCTCTCTCTCTACCCCCTCCACTGTATAACCCTGAGGGTCTCCTTCCATTACCATGCAATTTCCCTTCTCTCTCCCTTTCCCTTCCACCTGTCATCCCTGTTAAATGTTAATCTTCTCCTGCTCTTCGTCCCTACTCTGTTCTTAGTTACTCTCTTTATATCAAAGAAGACATTTGGCATTTGTTTTTTAGGGATTGGCTAGCTTCACTTAGCATAATCTGCTCTAATGCCATCCATTTCCCTGTAAAGACCTAAAAAGAGCATGCTACAGGGACACTGCTACATCGATGTTCATAGCAGCACAGTTCACAATAGCAAGACTGTGGAACCAACCTAGATGCCCTTCAATAGACGAATGGATAAAAAAAATGTGGCATTTATACACAATGGAGTATTACTCTGCATTTTTTCTTTTAAGGTATATAGAATCCCTTTCTTTTTCTTATTTCAATGTACCCTCAGATGAATGACATTTTTATGTTAAAACTTCTCCACTGTGGCCACCCTCACTCTGAATTCTTTTTTGTAAGTCAGCCATTTCTCCAGGAAAGCACAGTTCTGAGATGGAAGAGTACCAGACTCCTGGGATACAGATTAACACATTTGTTCCTATTTTCTAGAAATCATAACTACCTGCTCCTGAACCTACTCTGGTTTCTATTGGAACAATCTGCCCTAATCTGATCAAACAATGTTCATGTATACTCAAGTCAATGCAAGTTGTAAAACTTGTATCCAAGGGGGATTTACTGATTAAGCTCAGAGAAAGAAAATCAGCCAGTGCTGGGGGTACAGTTCAGTTGTACAGCAGTTATAGCAGCTGCCTAGCAAGGACGCAGAAGGAAGAGGAGCTCACCCACTGTTGGAAATGAGAATCAGTACAGCCATTATGGAAAACTGTTACCTCAAAAAAAAAAAAAAAAAAAAACAACACTGAAAATAGGGGCTGGGGCTGGGGCTCAGTGGTAGAGTGCTTGCCTAGCATGCATGAGGCACTGGGTTTGATCCTCAGCACCACATAAAAATAAACAAATAAAATAAAGGCATTCTGTCCACCTACAACTACAAAAAATAAAAATAAAAAAAAAAACTGCAAATAGAATAACTATGATCCACCAACTCTATTGCTGGGTATACATCAAAAGGAAATAAAATCATGTTAAAGAGAAAACTACATGTCCATGATTACTGCAGCACTATTCATAACACAACAAAGATGTCCACTGATGCATAAATGGATAAAAATATGTGTTATACACACATGGTGGAATATAATGCAGTCATTAAAAGGGATATGATCTCATCATTGAGGTAACATGGATGGATGGAGGATATTATATTAAGTGAAATAAGCCAGGTATAGACAAATACTGCACATTCTCATCCACCTGAGGAAGCTTAAAAAAGTCGGTCACATAGAAGTGAAGAGTAGAATAGTAGTCACTAGGAGGTAGGAAGGGAAGTGGGGGAGGATTGTTGCTGAGCCCCTCCCCTGACTCAGGCAAAGGCAAGGCCCTACTGAGGTGGATGGCGCAAGGCGTCTATCCTCTGGAGGAGCACAGTATGTCTCTGGGAATTGGCTGGTTTGTTTTTGTATTCCTTTAATAAGTATAGTTGCAACTTCTCATATGACTATTAAGTATGAAGGAAAAAACATGACTTTCCCAATTAATGCAACTACTTCTAAAGAATAAATCTGTTTGTTCTAAATGCAATGATTCAGCTGTGGAACATAAATTGTTAATGTTTAATGAGAAACCCCCTGTAGGAAAAACAGTCAAGGAAGTTTTTGAGAAATTATATTAAAATCTAGAGAAGAAAAATTAATATTAAGAAGACAGATTAGTCCTTGGTACTGCGCAACTTGTTCCTGTGCACAATGGTTTGGTGCTCTTACTCTTGTTTGATTAAAATTAGTAACCTCTCTTTTCAAGTTAACCACTTGCCATAACCACGGCGCCAGTTCTAGTCAGTAAGTCAAGAAAGAATTCAAGGTATAGTCTGGGACATTGCTAACTATTATTAAAAACTAACTAAGCAGAAACAGCTCAAAGCAAAATGCGAACTGAAAGTAAAAATGCTTGCTTATGCATAAGTCAAGATACATTCTTCTTATCTAATAGTAGCTACGTAATATTTTGTTTCTTTGAATAATGATTCCTGTTTTGTAACTACAAAATACTGTAAGCCTGCCAAAATGAAAAGTATATATGATTAACTTCACAAGTAAAGATTGGGATTCAGCACCTTCACTTTTGTGTCTGTGTTGTTTCTCCACCCCCATTTTGCCGACTCCTCACCATCTCTCCTGAGACTTCCTGCTGGAGCTGGACAGATCATGAAGGGTGAATAATGGGTATAAAAACACAGAGGAGGGCCAGACTTGGTGGCACAACCCTGTAATCCCAGCAACTAGGGAGGCTGAAGCAGGATGATTACAAATTCAAAGGCAGCCTCAGAGTGAGGCCCTAAGCAATTTAGCAAGAACCTGTCTCAAGATAAAAGGACTGGGGATGTGGCTCAGTGGTTGAGTACCCCAACAGGCAACTATAGTCTATAAAAATAACATCTATTTAAAAATAACTAGATAAGAGTTTGAAGATTCCCATTACAGAGAAATAATATTTGCGGAAATGGAAATGCTAATTACCCCGTTTTGATCAATACACATTGTAAATAAGTATCAAATTACAACAAGGTGTCCTATAAACAAATAATACATGCCAATTAAGTAATAAAATTTAATTAAAAAAAAAAGCAAAGGGACTGGGGTTGTGGCTCAGCGGTAGAGTGCTTGCCTCACGCATGTGCAGGACCCTGGGTTCGATCCTTAGCACCATATAAAAATAAATAAGTGAAAAATAAAGCAAGGTGCAAAATTGTGTATAGTGTGCTATTGTGATAGTTAATTTTATAAGTTGCCTCATAGAGGATGAGGACATGTGTTCAAACCCTAGTACTAAAAAACAGACAAGCAAAAAGTCTAAAGCAACTGTCTTAAATATGTTTAAAGAGCTATGGTAAAACACGGACAAAGAACAAAAAGAAATTAGAGAAATTATATATGAACATAATTAGAATATCAGTCAAGAGGGGGGAATAAAAAAGGAGCCAAACAAATTCTGGAGATAAAATGTGATGGGGGTGAGGGGGAGATACTAATTAGAATAGGCAACCATCAAAAATTCAGAGGGTGTGGGGATGATACCTATCTGTATAATGACATCGCCAAAGTGGAGACAGTTAATTTGCTTTAAAAAGACCAATTTCCCTCTCCCTACCCAAATTCTCTCTCCTTGCCCCAAATTCTAGTATTTGGGTATAGGGGAGCATGTGTGTTACTCTAAAACCCTTATGAAATGGAAAACTTATTTAGACTCAGTATCTCCTCACAAGATTAATTACAAAGGAAAAAAATAGCAATTTATATTGTAGAAAATTGGCACACTTATGGTTTGAATATAGTTTGTCCCCATCAAATCTCATATTGAGGTTTAGTCACCCAGGGGGAAGTTTGGGGAGGTGGGGCCTAGCTGGGGGTGTTTGGGTCACCAGGGCAGAGCCCTCGTGAATAGACTAATGCTGTCTTGGAGGAGTGAGTTCTCACTGGTGAAACTAGATTAGTTACCCCAAGAGCAAGTTGTTAGTGTTTGGCTTCCTCAACATGTTTTTTGCTTTTCTCTTCCACACCTATCAGCTCACTGTTCTTACAAACACTCCCATCAAGATGCCATCCATGTCATGATGCAGTGTGAAGCCCTAACAAGTGGCCAATCTTGAACTTCCCAGCCTCCAGAACCTCTTTTCTTTGTCAATTACTCAGGCTCAGATATTGTTGTAGCAACAGTAAATGGGCTTGCTATCAGGTCCATGGCGGTGACTTAGAACAAAGCAGCCCAGTCGGGAAAGAAACATCAATCAGGCACTGCTGGAAACACCTGTCAATCATCAGGATCTCCAGACTAATGTCTGTCAATCAGCAGGACCCCCTGGCCAATCCTGGAGTTCAGCCAGCTTCCCCCGACCAACTCCAGAGGGATAAGGGACTCTAAAAACACCTTTTCCTGTCTCAAGACCTTCCCTTCCTGCCTAAGCCCCATAAAATCCCAGTCCGGTAGAGTTCCCATCCAGTTTCTCCTCAGACCCTCCTTCTGTCCACTCTGTCGGTCTGATGGAGCGGCCTTTTAAAATCTGGCTCCTTTGGTTTACACTTGCCTGTAAAGCAATTTCAACATCTGTGCCTTCTGATATGATGCACTGAGGAAACAGCATACTTCCATGGTGTTTCTGCCAAAATTGTATACTAAGACTCAGTTGCAGACCTCAGGAAAATGTACATGGAGGGGCATTTTACACAACTGGCTTTCACTAGTGAAAAATGTGAGTCATGAAAAATGAGAAAAGACTGAGGATGTTCTAAAGTGGAGACTAGTGAGACATGAAAACTAAATGCATCTTGTGATCCTGAAACAGATGTTTTTTACTTTTGTTATTAAGAACATTATTGAGACAATTAGTAAAATTTGAGTGTCTGAAGATTAGGTAATAGTAAATTTTTGAAAAACTAAATTATTTTGGTTCTGGAGCACTTTACCAGTCATCTGCATCCCAGCCCTTTTTATTTTTTGACAGGGTCCTGCTAAATTGCTGTGGCTGGCCTCAAACCTGTGATCCTCTTATCTCAGCCTCCAGAGTTGCTGGGAATTATAGGAATGTATCACTGTGACTGGCAGTATTGTTTTTGATTGTTATGAAATCGTTCTGTGGTGGTGGTAATACCATTGTTCTTAGGAAATATTTAAAATATATCACCTTGCCCCACACAGTGGCACATGCCTGTGATCCCACTAGTTCAGGAGGCTGCGGTAGGAAGATTACAAGTTTGACTCCAGCTTCAGCAATTTAGTGAGACTCTGCCTTAAACAACAAAAAATGGACTGGGGACATAGCTCGGCAGTAATGTTCCTCTGGCTTTAATCCCTAGTACCAAAAAACAAAACAAAAAAGTAGATCACTTTGTCAGCAGCCTACTCTTAAATTATTTAAAATAAAAATTAGAGATAGGCAAATTTGATAAAATGTCATTAAATTGTCTTGCTAATTTTTGACTATGTTGGAGGGAGTTGGTTCTATGCATGAAGAATGGCACATTTGTATTACATAAATGACATTGTAGTACTTGAATAAATTTATTCATGGGAATTAAGTGAAATTGTATTGTTTTAGTAAGACAAATCCACTCATTTCTGTTCACAGTAATGACAGATAATACTTACTGAACACTTAGGGTATGCCAATCTCTGCCTAAGCATTGCATATTCTGAGTTGTGAGTTGGAATTGGAAATAGGCAGCCTCTTGCCCGAGTTCTCAGTCTTTATGCCATCAACCACCTTGTACATTTTATGGGAAGATGTTCTTCAGCTTAAAGCAGTGCTTCTGATTTTCTGCCCTGATAACTTAAGAGGTTGGTTGTGTGTGTGGGGAGCCACTCCAAATGCATGCACCTTTAAGTCCTGATGCACCAAGGGGATCTGAAAGACCACTGTAGTCTGATGCGGTAGTGCCATGACTCGTGATTGGGCTTATTCCTTGCTCAAAACAAGGCGGCACCCAGAGGGATTGAGCTACACTCACCTGTTCTTTTGTAATCCTACCTCTGTCCTTTTGGGGTTATAATGTTCCAAGGAATCTCCCCTTGTGTTCCCTGTATAGGAATAAAGAATTCCACTGGCTCTCTTTCCAAGGACTCTTAAGATCGCAGAGATCTCTGGTTTATTGAACCCAGCATTAGACTGCCAGCAAGGATAGTTGACAACAGGTGTACTTCATTAGGCCACTAGGCCTTCCGTTTAAGACAGGTATAATCCAAACATGCAATTGTATTCCTTTACTATATACCCTGCAATTTCACTCATTCCAAGGACTTTTACACTTTCACCCTCCCTTCACAGGAGCAAATCCTATAGAAACATGTAATATGCAACTAGCTTCAGGTACTGCACTGAGGGAATATGAAACCTACAGACCAATAGACAGACTGTAAGATGTAAAAAGGAAGTTTAATGAATTAAATAAATTGTTAACTATGATATAATCTGTTAGCATCAGGACAGCCACATTAATTTCAAATAATTAAAATCCCCCCAAAATTAAGCTATATATAAACCTGAAGTTGTATATACCTTCATCTTGGCATGTAAAGTTTAGGGGGAAAACATCTTAGTACGTTTCCTTTCACAGGCAGTTGCAGGCAGAATTTCAAATGAAAAAATTAATCAGGATGCAGTTTAGGGGAAATGTCAAAAGCTACTTCTTCCCACGGCCATGGGACATGTTTTCCTATCACCTTTAGGTGGCTTTGTCCACAAAAGCCTATGTGTAACTTCCATGATAATAGTATGTGTTGTTCTGTTTGACAATCATAAATGAAAAGATGGTTCAAAAACCAGGTATTTTTCATTAACTATGGAGCTGTGAATAAAACATTTTCAGCCTGAAGCACATGTGGTTATGAGAACAGTGGACTGATTCCAACTCCTCCACCTACTGGAGCATTTTTAGAATACCTACCATGTGACAGGCACAGGTAACCTTCTCTGCAGTATCTTGGAAGCCTAAGCTGTGTGTCCAAGAAGCATGGGGTAGAGTTAAAACATGAGCTAGATACACTCATGGTATGTCAAGTTCAGTCCTAAAGTCAGAAGATTAAGCTGCGTTCATCCCAGCTCCATCCGCTGCTTTGGGACTCCTTGCTCCTCTGTGAAAGGTCTGATTCTGTAGAGTAGCTGTGTGACATATGGAAGCAACTCCTACATAGGTGCCCATAGAGGAAAACACATTAATCAATAGGTGGGCAGTCATCCATGCCCCTTGGTGACAACCCAACATAACAATTGCCTCCTTCAAAATGTCACTCCAAAGCCACGCGCAGTGGTGCACGCCTATAATCCCAGCTGCTCGGGAGGCTGAGGCAGAGGATCTCATGAGTTCAAAGTCAACCTCAGCAAAAGCAAGGCATGGAGACCCTCTCTAAATAAAAATAAAAATAGGGCTGGGGATGTAGTCGAGTGGTAGACTGTCCCTGAGTTCAATCCCCTGTACCACCCTCTCCAAAAAGTCACTCCAATGTTATTTTTCTGCTTAAGTGTTCAATTACATGTATAATTTTTCTATGAACACTTTTTATTAATAACAAACATTGATTCCAAGTTATTAGAAAGAGGCCTCACATAGTTTCAGGGATCATTTATTATACTAGTAGTTTTTTGGGGGTGAGGTACTGGGGATTTAACTCAGAGGCACTTGGCCACATCCCCAGTTCTACTTTGTATTTTATTTAGAGACAGGGTCTTACTGAGTTGCTTATCACCTTGCTTTTGCTGAGGCTGGCTTTGAACTCATGATCCTGCTGCCTCAGTCTCCTGAGCCACTGGGTTTACAGGCGTGTGCCACCGCCTGGCAGTAGTAGTTTTAGGCTATAGTTTTGAGAATACTGATTGCTAGGACTAATTAAAATTTGAATAAAATAAAATTCATTGTATCTTGTTTTTTTTTTTTTTTTGATATATAAAGCACTTACCATTACGCATTCCCATGAATGTAGTGTTTAGCAAGGCTTCTTAATGAAAAATAATGCCAGATTATTATTTATTAATATTTTAATATTTAACAATATTAATTATTCATTAATAATGCCAGTATTATTTCTTCTATCATTTATTTAGAAAAGTACTAGGATAAAGCCAAAGTCAACCTGGAATCTGATCATCTGCAACCACACATTCCTGATAAAACAGTAGCCATGAAGAAGTCTCTAAAAAGTATTACACTTGAGTGCTATTAAAAAAGAAGGCTCTAGCCCTTCATCACTTCACACTGAACAATAAGCTCTGTCTTCGAGAATCTCTTATTACAAAATCCTTAGAGGTACTGTAGCCTAGGGGTAGAGCACTAGGACATGTGGCCCTAGGTTCAATCCCCAGCACAGGAAAAAAAATCCTCAGGCCCACAAATGTCCACCATTAGTTTTCACACAAAACCCACAATTCAAATTGCCACCTTCAAAGGATGACATGTTGTTCTCTATGTACAGACAAAAAGCCCCACTGCTAATGAGATGGCACATAATCTCTACGTTTATAAATTGCTATATTATTTTTACTTATAATGTTAAAAGAATGTGGGGGTGAGGGTATAGATCAGTTGGTAGAGTGCTTGTCTTGCAAGTACAAGGCCTTGGGTTCAATCCCCAGCAGGAAAAAAAAAAAAGTTAAAAGAATGAAAATATACACTAACAAAATTGAACCCAGGTTAGAATATTTTATGTAGCCAAATAATGCCTCTCAGAATCTATTTGTACTGATGGCAATAGGGACAGGTGACTGGTCTACAGGTTGCACATGCATACAAATAGGTCCAACTAGGAGCACGCAAGAGCACAGCTCAGGGAGCATTAGAGCAAGCGAACAGTCTTCCCAGTCACTGTCAAGAAGTCGTCATCAGCCAAGGCACGCAGCGCTTCTTCAAACATATCTTTGGTAATCGCCTTTGGGAAAGAGGAGAAAAATAAATAAATCACATCCCAAATCCCATCAACTTTCGGAGAAATGTTAATTTTTCTATTTATTTCTCTTTTTGGTGGTTGCACATATTTCTTATGTTCTGTATCAGGGACAGCAAACATTTCCTTAAAGGGCTAGGTTTGGGATCCCTTCTGTCTTTGTTGTCACTACCCAGTTCTGCCTTCCTGGTGCCAATACAGCCAGGGGCAATAAGCAAAGGCGTGTTTATAAAAACAAAGTAAAACAAAAACATCAAAAAAAGACAGGGAGGGCTGGGGCTATAGCTCAGTGGTAAAGTGCTTGCCTTGCCTGTGTGAGGCACTGGGTTCGATCCTCAACACCACATACAAATAAATACAAATATTGTGTTTATCTACAACACACACAAACAAATAAACAAAAATAGCCAGGGCTGCATTTGACCCAGGTAGTTCTTTCATTTTTTTGGTAACAGGAATCAAACCCCAGGGTGCTTAACAACTGAGGCACTTCCCCAGCCCTTTTCATTTTTAAATTTTGAGACAGGTTTTAAGTTGCTTAGGGCCTTGATAAATTGCTTAAGCTGGCTTTGAACTTCCAATCCTTCTGCCTCAGTCTCTGCTAGGATTACAGGTGTGCGCTGCCCAGTCCATGTAGTTCTTTTTACTGAATAATTCAACCTTTTCCTCCTTTTATTGGTACTGGGGATTGAACCCTTGGGTACATTACCACTGAGTTACATCCTCAACCTTTTTATTTTTTGAGATAGCATCTTTTTAAGTTACTTAGTGCCTCACTAGGTTGCTGAAACTGGCCTCAAACTCAATTCTTCTGCCCAACCTCCCTTGTTGCTGAACAACACCACACTGCACCTGACTTATAATTCAACTTTAATTATTTGCAAAAGGCACCCAAATATTTCATCCTTAAAGCAAATTTATACACATAAAAATACTATGAAAGGGCATAACAAACTTTTTTGTTTTTTGGTACTGGGGATTGAACCCATGGGTGCTTAACCACTGAGCCATATCCCAAGCCCGATTATTTTTTATTTTGAGACAGGGTCTCACCAAGTTGGTCAGGACCTCACTAAGTTGCTGAGGTTGGCTTTGAACTCATGATTCTCTTGTCTCAGCCTCCTGAGCTGCTGGGATTACAGGTGTGTGCCACTAAGCCCAGTAGGTATAACAGAACTTTAATTTTGATTATATCTTGATTATGGGTTTATGGATCATCTTACCTCTTCATTCTCATCTACATTTATTACTTAATAAATAAAGAAGGGGGGAAACTCTAAAATCAATATTAAAAGGAAAACTCTACTAAACAAAAATACATATTAAAACTTACTATGTCAGATTGTCCTCGAATATCTTCAAAAAGTTGCTGATATTTTAGAGCTGGGGTTTTGCCCTTTGATAAAATAAGTTTTTTCAATGCTTCAGCTAATTCTTCTTTCCGTTTACGAGAAGTGGCACTCATTCCTGATTTAAAAAAGAAAATAATATTTTTGCAATTAGGAATTAAAATGTTTCAAGTTCCTATAAACATTCCTTTAGTAGTATCACCAAGAAAGGTAAGGAGACTGTGGCCTAGAATTCAAAAACATAAATTTTGAATTCTGTTCTTTTTTTTTTAAGATGAGAAATGACCTCTATTGTGATTGTAAAATCAGCCTATGAACAAAGTCCCCCGGGGCAGAGCCCTGCTTTGACTCCCTTTCTGTAAGTCCCCAGTGCCCACACCATGCTAGAAGGTGTACTGCAGGGGCCTCAGCACCAGGTATCAGGAGGTAAGAAAGAGAGTGAGAGACAATATATGTACAAAAGCTCCAGAGTTTGAAAGGGACAAAAGCAGACCCTCCAAACACGGGGAAACGCTTTCAGCAATTCCTCTCCCTGTACTATCAATGACCAGGGCACGGGTAACCCATGATCACTTTCGAATACAGGGGCTGTTCTTTTAAACTTTGTATATGCCAGTAGCTGCTACTTTATACTGAAAGACAGTCTATGTAATCTGCATAGTAAACACATAAATTGAGATGAACTACTTTTTTTTAAACTGGGTCATGCTGCCCAGATTGGCTCCAACTCCTGGGCTTAAGTGATTATCCTGTCTCAGCCTCCTTGGTAGTTGGGACTACAGGTATGTGCAACTATGCCTGGCTCTGCTTGTTTAAAATGGGTTATCACAGGTAGAAACAGCAAAGGAGATAGATTCCCCTTAAAATTATAGACAAAATTTTTTTGTCTTAGTTTTATCAGAAGATGGGAGGTGGTGGCGGCAACTTTGATCAGTCTCAAAGGGGCCCTAATCCCTAAATGGTTGAGAACACTTGCTTCAATCATTTAACAGTTGCTTACACCTAGAATGACAACCACTTATATTTAAATAATTTCCAAGTCTTTTTTGTTCAAAGCAAGTAACAAACCTGTAGTAAGAATAGATATGTCCACAATGCCAGTCCGGGGGTCAGTTGCAGATTGTTTCAGAGCTTCCCGGTGGAGACGTTTTGCCTCTTCTACATCAATTGCTTCAACTTTGCTTGAAAATCGTACTTTAGCATGGGCTTCTGCTAAGCGAATCAATGACTCCAGCTGTCGAGGGTATGCAGAAACCATGCCTCGGCTACTACCAATCTTCCTCATGTCTACGTAAGCCTAGTGGAAGCAGAAAAAACAAAAGCAAAACCCCTTGCTCATAAGAAAATTTTGTGGCTGAATTTTGAAGTTAGGGGGCCATTAACTAAACGGAAATCCTGCTTGGCTGTCTTGTAGAGGTAATAGGGGGAAATCACAAATCAAATCTAGTTTATGGCCTTGGAGCTCATCAAGTTTCTGGCCTTGGAGCTCATCAAGTGGTGGAGACTGACACACAGAACATGGGAGTTCCAGAGGAAGACCATAACAACACTGTGCAGCGATGGTCAGAAATATTCTGACTGGGGGCCAGGCAGGTACACGCCTGTAATCCCAGTGGCTCAGGAGGCTGAGGCAGGAGGAGTTCAAAACCAGCTTTAGCAACTTAGTGAGACCCTATCTCTAAATAAAATATAAAAAAAAGGGCTGGGGGGATTTGGCTTAGTGGTTAAGTGCTCTGGGGTTCAATCCCCAGTACCACAAAAAACAAAAACAAAACAACAACAACAAAAAACCCCAAATATTCAGACTGGGAAAGACTTCTTGAAGAAGGCAATATCTGCTGTAGCTTTGAAGATCAAAGAATTGCATTATGTGGCAGAGAAGGGGACATGACTCATGGGGTGAGAAGTAGGTATGATTAGAGCAGATGATGAATCTGACGAAAGCACCTGAATACTGATTTTGATGTATACCTAGCAAGGATCTGTGTGATAAGGCACAGAAAGGATCAGTGGGATAATATTACAAAGATTAAGTTGTATTAATTTCATATATGACATAACCTTATGAACAAACCTCAAGAATTTGATTCAGATGGAAAATTCCATGTTCTTTGTAACATTCACTTAGCATTTTTGGTAGCTCAGTGAGGATGGAAAGCCCATCAAGGTACCAAGAACCTTGATATTAGAATACCTGAATAACTCAGGATGTGTTAGTGTACTGTGTCCTTGTACAAGGATACTGAAAAGTGAAGGTAACATACCTCACTCATTTTAATTTCATTCAGACAAGAGAATGAAGTTTAGAGAAACTAGATTACTTGTCCAAAGTTATTAAGTGGCATTGCCTGTATTTGAACATAGGTCTTCTGATCATAAATTCACTGGGCTTACAAATACTCTATCAGGTTACCTCAATGAGAGCCTGGCTAGCCTCCTCACTCAGCCGGGGCATGATAGTGCTGTGAGCATACGCAATGTAGTCCTTTAGCACTGCCATGTCCAAGAATTCCTCCTCTGCCTGCTCCTCGCTCTGGTAGTACAGTGCAACCAGGTGGTGGGCCAGACGCCTGTCATATGCCTCATCCTGAGGGTCCAGCATGAGGAAGATCAGATCAAACCTGAGGAACAGTAGGAAATAAACACTGTCTTTCTGTATGGGAGAAAATATATCTACAAACAGAATTTAATGGTTGCTTGAGCCACTGCAGACTATGTATTGAACAAGTACCCAGTGAGGGCCATCACAGGAAAAAACAGCTTTCCATCCCTGAAAGAGCCCGTGGGTTAAACCTATGCAGTTTCATCCTTAGGTCTGTCCAGGTAATGGTTAAGTCAAGGAAGTAAGACTTCCCTTAGGAAAATGTTACTACAATTCTGAAGATCTAAAGATTCAAAGGAAAATACCGTCGATTGTTTTCAGACACAGGCAAACAAAACAAAACACTATTTGGTTAGAAAAAGTAATTAAGATCTAAAATCCATATATATCCACATTTGGAGAGTAAGACTAAGTGCCCCTGAGTTCAATCCTCAGTACCCCCTTACTCCCCGCAAAAAAAAAAAAAAAAAAAAAAAAGTTTCAATACCTTGACAATAACGTATGGGGTAGCTGGATGTTCTCAATGGTTGTTTTTTTAGGATTCCATTGAGATTCAATGGGGTTTGCAGCTGCCAGGATAGAAGTGCGTGCATTGAGCTGACAGATGATCCCAGCCTATAAGAGAAAACTGTACAGTTAGAAGCCTCACCCTGATGCTAGCAGCAGGAAAGAGTGGTCTCTGCTCAGAATCCTGCTAAACTTCATTCACTCTAAATTTTTGCTACCCAAGGGCCTTGTCACCCTTATTGACTTCCATAGTTCAATGTGGAAATGTCCCATTCTTCATGCCTGATTTTAGATGAATGTGTGCCTCAGTCACATTTTTTCCTCAGAAAAACAAAAAAACCAACCCCCCCACCCTTGCATGAACTTAAACACAAACATTGGTGCTATGAATAACACATTAGTGGGTGGTATAGCAAAAATGATTAAAGAGGTTACTCTGTAGAAGACACTTATAGATTTAGCTGATATCTGGTATGAAAAATATCAGTTCCCTCAAGTTAGAACCAGGGCAGTGCTGCATAGCTCTACAGATGCTGATTCAAGGGACCCATACATTTACATGTGTCCAAGTACACAGTGAGTCCATGGCTTACCTTGGCAATGGAGAGAGTCTGCTGCTCCATGACTTCATGCAGCACTGATCTTGTATTTTCACTCATCTTGTCAAACTCATCAATACAGCAGATGCCATTGTCACTCAAGACAAGGGCACCTGTCTGCAGGACCAGCTGCCTGGTCTCAGGGTCCTTCATCACATATGCAGTGAGGCCAACTGCACTGGAGCCCTTCCCAGATGTGTACTGGCCTCTGGGGACCAAGTTATACACATACTGTAGCAATTGGGACTTGCTGGTACCAGGGTCACCACACAGCAGGATATTGATCTCTGCACGAAATTTGCCCCTTCCTGTGTGACTGAAATCCTTCCTTGTTCCACCAAATAGCTGAAGCAAGATTCCCTAAAAATCAAAAACAAAAATCCCCCAAACAAATAACACAAATGAATGATGAATGTTCATTTACTGCAGAATAACAGATTTAGCTTAAATTTTAGAGGTATTTATCTATTCTTAATTGAAGGTATTACCAAAAAAAGCACATGAAAGTGCTTTGATTACTTTAAACTATCACTAATATTATAAAACAATAACACATCAAGTACACCAATTATGTACCCACTTTCTCAAAAATTTAAATCATGCCAGAACACTACTCACATAAATCTCTATTCTGACCCCATGTGGCCTGATATGTTTAGAAACACGAATGAGTCCAGTGCATGGATGAGTAAACAGACAATAATGCTATGATTCCCAACCAATGATCAAGACAACACACCTGCTCTATCAAGCAGTAACTATTATCCTCAAGGGGATGGCAGTAACATGGAAGATGAGTGTTTATATTACTGGATCTCAAAGAACTATAGATTCCAACTCCGAGTTATAAATCCTTTGTTACCTTTTTAATATTTATTTATTTATTTATTTTTAGGTGTAGACGGACACAACACAATGCCTTTATTTTTATGTGGTGCTGAGGATTGAACCCAGGTCCCGCCCATGCGAGGCTCTACCACTCTACTGCTGAGCCACAATCCCAGCCCTGTTACCTTTTTTATATCTTCGTGTTCATAAATGCTGGGAGCCAAGGCTGAAGCAAGCCTCTCATAAATGTCTGGTTTCCTAGAAAGTTCCTTAAGCAATTCCACACGTTTCTCTGAAAAAAGTTTCTGTTCTGCTTCTTCATCAAGACCATGCAAGCGCTTTGCATCCGTCTTCCGATAATGGATGACATCAATGTGGGTTTTGTAGACAGACTTCACATTACTCACTCTTGGATTAACTCGAATAGGCACTGCTCGATAGATGCCTGAAAATTACAACCAGGAGACACACTTTTACCCTCAGGCTTGTTCCTCAGAAGGGCTAAGTAGCTGGCAATGGCCAAGGTGAGACGCTCCATGCTGAGCTCCTAAGACATAACCTCTGTGGACCTCCTGGGCTGAGGACTTGGGCCTATACTATGAAGCTCCTGTCCTTGATCAAGTCGGGTAACGGCAACAGGAAAAGGCCACGCTGGGAAGAACATAGGTTTCTGAGGATGGTGGACCTAAAATCATATTCATCTGTTTTCCGGTTAGCTATGACCTTGGGTATCTATCTAGATATAACTGCATGGCATAAAATCATTCTGGGGATGAAATGACACTACACTGCTTCCAGCACAAGGCCTGGCTCATGATTATGTTCAATATATAGTACTTGTATTTCCATAGGCTCAGTGCACAAGACCCGCTAACAATTTTGACAGGAACATATGCTGAAATCCCATACCAAAAACTTGGAAAGAAAGAAAATTCTAAAAGCTCAAACTAGAAAGTAAGTTTCATGAACAAGACAGACTACTGGGTCAAAGGTGAAAGAAAAAGGACTATTTTTGGTTAGTAATCGAAGGTGTTTCTGGGTATTTTCTTAAGAATACAATTCAAGGGCTGGGAATGTACATCAGGACTAAAGCATTTGCCTCGCATGTGCAAGGTTCAAACTGCAGCACTGCAAAAAACAAAAATCCCCCAAAATAAAGAATATAATTGAGAAATTACAATCAATAACACATCAAGTGCACCAATTATGTACCCACTTTGTTTCCCAAAGCGATATGTCTGATGCTTACCTTCTTTGGATTTCAAACTAGAAGCCTTAAGCTCCAAGTTGATTCCATTTCTGGCTACTTTTTGAGGATAAAGTCTGATATTTGTCTTTCTTATAACAACTGTCCTTTATTTACTTAATAGGCCAATGCAATTCTCATTTAAATATAAAAAGTAGTTAAAACATAATATTCTTAAAATACACACTAGATGGTTGTTCACACCAAGATGGGTGAGGGTTATTATGTTGATGACATTTGAATTGGCTTGGTTATCTTCCTATAGGCATTTGTTGTGATTATCCTAATTCTTTCACATGTATCATCACATTGATCCACATATTGGATTAAACACTTTATCAAAGGTTTCAGAGAGGTTGGATGGCAAAACTAGGATTGCATCTCTTTCTGTAATGACTACACATGCTTTTGAATTTTCACCTATTACACGTATTTTTATAACCTAAGGTTGTTAGTGATCACTGCTCAGCTTTTAAGCCAAGGAAGAAACAGGATGAGAAATCTTAACTTATTGAGAGAACAGAGAAACTGTGGGCCCCAGGCCCAGAGCCAGTATCCCTGGACTCATTCCCCACATGAAAAACAATGTGCTAGACAATCATGAGAGACCAAGTACCTACATGCCTCCAAAATGTATGAAACACTGCTGCTCATTTGGTACTAAGGAAAGTGTGCTCTTGGTAGGAGGAGACAGGATCTGGAGCCTGGAACCATAATTTACAGCAGCACTGAGTTGTATCTACCTACTCGCCTCTGTGTCAGTCTCTCAGCATGGAAATAAAAAGCACTCTGGCCAGGCACAGTGGTGCATGCCTGTAATTCTAATGTGGCTTGAGAGGCTGTCTGGAGGATCATGAGTTCGAAGTCAGCCTCAGTAACTTAGTGAGGCCCTAAGCAACTTAATGAGATCCTGTCTCTAAATAAAAATACAAAAAAAAAAAAAAAAAGGGCTGGGCATGTTCCTCAGTGGTTAAGCACCCCTAACGAGCACGGACCTGTCCTGTAAAAGGCATTAAAGAACTGTACATTTGGGAAATAAGTAGGAAATTACTTACAGCTTGAACTAGTGTGTTTTCCCTGAGTTGCTGGTGCAGTTCAAATCCTATCAATATCCTACTTAGCAGCAGGTGTTCTCTTGTGATGCCAACACTAGCAATTTTTTTTTTTTTGGACACAGTGGATTGAACTCAGGGGGACCACTGAACCACATCCTCAGTCCTTTCTGTATTTTATTTAGAGACAGGGTCTCACTGAGCTGCTTAGCATCTTGCTTTTGCTGAGGCTGGCTTTGAAGTCATGATCCTCCTGCCTCAGCCTCTGGAGCCACAGCGGGAGTAGGTATGTGCCACTGTGCCGGACCAATACTAGCTATTTGAGACACACATACAGTATTGGGAGACTGACACAACAAGGTGCAAGTGACTACAAGGACCATATGTCCCAAAATTTGAGTATGGGAAGAACTACAGGATTTCAGTGCTGGACTATGGTACTAAGTTAAACAGATGGTGAGGTGAGTAAAGCAGGGGATACCCCCACACCCTTGAAGATCTGCATTACCCACCACTGAAAGTGGCATGAAAAGTAGGACAGACATTCTGTCATACTGGTAGAAAACTACATCTTACCTGTGACGTTCACTCTGTCCCCAGGCTGAACCTTGTCCACGAGATCATTGTGAGCAAAAAGGACAACAGTATGAGGTGTCTGCCCAGCAGGCATGTCTTCAGGGGACTCTTGAAGTTTGATCTGAAGGGTAAGTAGTGAACAGAATAAGCTCGGGAAACAAAAAAGCACCGTGGAGACAAAAACCCAGCTGTGTCTTTGTATTGCTTAGACAAATTTGAGACCTGGCATCTTCTTTTTATTTGGATTGGGTTAGAGCATTTGCCTAGCACGTGTGAGGTACTGGGTTCGATACTCAGCACCACATAAAAATAAATAAAATAAAGGTACTGTATCCATCTACAACAACAAAAAAATCTGTTTACTTTCCACTGTAAGGTTGTAGTGCATTCTGTATCTCCTTGCATAAATGTTCTCTATTTCTCATTATCCCTTCTAGTAGGGGCTAAGGGTGCAATTGAGCAGTATAGCACACACACACAAAAAGTTAGTGACGTATTTCTTGGGTGCAGAAGTACATGCTTTTACGGCTCACCATTTAGGCACTTCTGCACATCCCCAGGTACTTGCCCATGTCCCTGTCTATGTCCAATTATAAAATAGGCACCTACTGAGCACTTGCCCCATTCTGGATCCTATTGTAGGTACTGGGGACTCACAGTAAGAAGTTCCTTCTTCATGAAGTGAAGGGGACAGACAATACACAGACAAGCGAGCATGTGACAGATCTTACAGTACCAATTGCAATGAGAAGAAACAAAACAGGGCAAGGCTATAGGTTAGGTGGTGGGAATGGTGATGCTGAGGAAAGGCCTCTGTAAAACCAGGACCTGAGTGCTATCTAAGGATGTTGGGGGTTTTATTCTAAGTTACTGGGAATCTTTGAAGGATTCTAAGAATACCATCCTACAAGTACATGGTAGCAGGGACTCTCCCTTGGTATCTCTAGCTCTCAGTCCTGTTCAACACTCTGAATTAAACAATTTGAACAAAGAAAACTTCACAAATCCTTTTTTAAAAAAATTGTTGATAGATGTTTGTTTTACGTATTCATATGTGGTGCTGAGAATTGAACCCAGTGCCTCATACATGCCAGGCAAGTGTGTTACCGCTAAGCCCCGGCCCCAAAGTCCTTGTTTTTGCACAACTTCCATACCATAGTAAATGACTGCTTTTCCTCCATTTATTTCTATATGAAATTTTAGAACTCCTTTTCATTGAATACTGGACATTGAACCCAGGGCACTCTACTACTGAGCTATATTCCCAGCTCTTTTTATTTACAAACAGTGCCAATTGGACTGGGTTAGAGCATTTGCCTAGCTAAATTCAGCTAAATTGCTGAAGCTGACTTTGCTTGTAATCTTTCTACCTCAGTCTATAGAGTCCCTGGGATTATAGATGTGCCACATCATTCCTGGCTTTTTTCCTTTACCTTCATACCCATGTTTTTTTGTGGCACCATTCACAACAGCCAAGCCATGAAATAGCCTAGATGCCTATCAATGGATAAATGGACAAAGAATACACACACACACACACACAATGGAACATCATCCAGTCACAAAGAATGAAACCACCCTTTCAAGCAAAATAATCCAGACTCATAAAGACAAGTATCATGTTTTCTTTCATATGTGTAATCTTGTCATTATTTTTTATTTTTTTCCCTTCAGTTTTTAGGTACTCTTTCCTGGTGAACTTACCAAACGCTTTGCCATCTCCCCCCATTATTTTATCAACTTTATGTAAGCCTAGAGAAATTCTGAGGCATAGTTAAGAAAGTCCTCCCCTCAACTAGCTTAGTTACCCTCTCCATGCAAGGAAAGGGTTAGGCAGAGAGAACCCGAAGCCTGTACTGAGTACATCTCCATTTCAGAATATTCATGATGAAAGAGGGCTCAAATATCCTAAACAATAAAATCTGTGAGTAAAACTTCAGAAAATTTCTCCATACATTAGTTACCAATGTAAAATCTCAAATGTTTTATAAATTTGTATCTAAACTAAAACATGATATAACCTTAAGTGGTTCCTTGAAAGTATCTCATGATAAACTTGAAGCAGAACAGAGGTGGAAATGTGTGTATGGGAACCCCATCTTCGAGGTAGAATGGCCACCTACCATCTGCTTGTCGGAGAAAAGGGAGCGGTTGTGGATGAGAGCCATGCTGTGTGTAGTGTGGCAGTGCCCGCAAGCAGAGGGCTCGGCAATACGGCCACGGTCCATTTCCACCCGGGTCGTGTGGGCACATACTTGGCACTGGAAGAAGGCCTCCTGCATCTCAGGGATCAGCTGGGATGTCCTGATGACCATGCCACTGATGGTGATGAGCTGATCAATGTCTATAAGTGGAGAGAGGCTGGTTTGTCAATCAGCCACTGCCCATGGCCCAGCCAGGCCTGGACCTGCCACCAAGCAGCAGAATCTTACTGATGTGCAAAGGTGCTGGGACAGATGGGGTCAGAGCAGTCTAGGTACCTTTAAGACTGGCCTAGGATGCCCTCCCTGTGTCTAGTTTACTTTCCTCTCAATCTTAGTCCACTCTATATCTCCTTCTTCCTCTGTCTAGTAGACACTCCACCCCCTCCATTATCCTTGATGGATTAGAAACGTGATGCTTTTGCATATTTTGTCCCATGGTCTCTGATCTCACTCAAGATGCCTCCCGACGTCCTGCGGTCTTGTATGAAAAGTGTGTGCTCTATAGTCAGATGACCTGGACTATGTACAACTTTGGGAAACACCTGTAGCCAACCATCATTGTCAACACAAGAGAGCCTCTTTTACAGTTTCATTTTTCACCCTTGCTCAAGCTTCCTGTTTGAATCTTTCCAACAGACCAATTTAATCCCTCCGTTGGTCACTCAACCCCATTCCCACTGGTGGTTCACATGAGTTTCACTCCTCTGGGTAGTAAACAAAATGTGGCTGTGGTCAGTCATTGCTGGTCTTGAAGACTGTCCCATCCTGACAGCACTTACTGGGGGTTCAAAAAGTCTTTAGTATTTGTTTGATCCAGTCTTTCCTGCACGAATGGACAAATCATCCTTGTTTCCTCACTGCTCATCTTTCTTTGCCTTTGAAAATTGATAAGCATGGGTTATAATACCTGACTTCCCACCAGACTGTCCCCTCATAAAAATGTCAGGAGACAATTTTGTAAGAGACAAAAACAAGAAACAAAACACAACGACTCTTTAGTAAAGCTACAAGAGACTTCGAGTTCATTACTATATCATGTTCTCTTACTAAATTTTTTCATGTCCTCAGCACAGGATAACTTTTTTTTTAGCTGTAGATGGACACAGTATCTTTATTTTATTTATTTATTTTTATGTGGTGCTGAGGATTGATTCCAGTGCCTCACCCATGTGAGGCAAGTGTTCTATTACTGAGCCACAGCCCCACAAGATACTCTGATGCCCCTTAATTGAGCTACTTCCAAAATCTACTAACTGAACTGCAATACACCTTGCACAATAGAACCACTCACTGTACACTTCAAGAATGGCAAATTTTTTTGTCAAAAAGTATCAATGTTTCCCCATTTATGCTGGAATAAAATCTAAATTCAAGTTGATGTAGAAAGCTTTCTAGTATCTAGGCTTCACATTCACACGCAACCATTGCCTCCCAAATCCCCTGCTTTGGCAACCCATATCATTTAGTATCCACACAAAGCTCTGTCTGCTTCTTTGTTTCTGTGTTTCTTCTGACCACTGTCTAGAAGAAATTTCTTCATGTTTGCTTTCCAAACCTAACTATCCAATTTATCATTTACCATTAACATATCCCCCAGAAAACTGGGCATTCTGCTCCTCCTCCTTGAAATTAGTAATCTCCTATACTACTCTTCTGTTATTTTGCCCCATCTTTTATTTACTGGCCAAAATAGATTTCTTTCTTAAGCTTAAGGGTGGGGACCATGTTCTGTATTTATTTTCTACAGTGGCTAAGAAAAGATCTACCTAATGACTGTAGGTTTATTATATTTGAATAGGTTTGCATTAAAGTAGAGAATTGCTAGTAACCACATCTTTTATAACAAATATTACAGTTAAGTTAGAAAAAGACATAATTGGGGTTCACATTAAGTATGTGAATCTGCATTATTTGGTCAATTTATAAATCATTACAACCACTTTTTTTTTGGAGGGGGTGTTTACTGGGGATTGAATTCAGGGGCACTCACCCACTGAGCCACACCTCCAGCCCTAGTTTGTATTTTATTTAGAGACATGGTCTGAGTCACTTAGCACCTGCCTTTTGCTAAGGCTGGCTTTGAACTTGCAATCCTCCTGTCTCAGCCTCCTGAGATTATAGGCGTATGCTACTACACCCGGCTATCACCACCACTTTTAAAGACCTTTGATAAAGTAAGTCTTTGTTCGTTTTCCTGCTATTAAATACATTACCTTCTGGATTTAGGTTTCTCATGTTCTTTGTCTTCAATGCATTAAATGGTCTGACTTGAATCTGATGCTCTAAGATGGAGTCAGGGTAACGATCAAAGAAGATCTCATTGACAGCCATGTCAAAAGTAGGGATAACTTCCTGTAAAAACCAATACAGATTCCAAACTATGTTTCCATTCCTATTTAGAGTTAAATCTAAGATACAAAATACTTCATGGCAGGAAAGTATAAAAGCAGAAAAACATGACATAACCCCATTACCCTACAGATTTATACACATGATAGTTTTTTTTTTTTTTTTTTAAAGATAGAGTGAGAGAGGGAGGGAGAGAGAATTTTTAATATTTATTTTTTAGTTTTCGGAGGACACAACATCTTTGTTTGTATGTGGTGCTGAGGATCGAACCCGGGCCGCACGCATGCCAGGCGAGCGCGCTACCGCTTGAGCCACATCCCTAGCCCCTACACATGAGTTTCAAACCTTAGGTATACTGAACTATCTTACCTCATTTGGGTTAAATGAAAGTGCCTTCTCAACTTGCTGGCATGTGTTATGCTTTTGATTTGTAAGGAAAACATTTTTGAGCCATATTTTCATGTCTTATGTTTCTTCCATAATGTAATGATACCACAATAGATTAAATTGTACTTATTTTACTCGATATTTTTTTTTTTTTTGTGGTGCTGGGGATTGAACCCATGGCCTTGTGCATGTGAGGCAAGCACTCTACCAACTGAGCTATATCCCTAGCCCTATTTTACTCCAATTTATCACGATTCTCCAACTATAGATGAAGAATCAACTTTTGGGAGGCCAAGGAACTTGACCAAGGTTATGCAGCCAGTAAGCAGCAAAGCCATGATTCAAAATCCAAGCCTACTTACCTACAAAGCTTACACCTGTCAGTACAGCTGATGTTTCATTACAGGCTAGAAACACACTAAGGCTAATATAGTCCATTAAAAATGTCAGAAAGTATATAATACATTTAAAAAACATTTCAATTTAAGATAATTTGTTTCATGAAGCCCAAGAAACTATCATTAATAAGATTCATGATTATTTTGTTAGAAAAATAACCAATTCAACCCTGACATTCAACTATAAGAACTATGATAGCAATACACATGCCAATTGGAAAAACTTTAAAACGTAAAAACAATGACCTTGAAGAAGAATGTTTTTTAAAAAAAACATATATGTTTTGGAGGGATCTTTTTGTTATGATGGAAATCTTGCTACCCAAAAACATCCCTCTAGATATTTATAGTATTTCATCAAGGTCAAAGCCAAATTCTTACCTGTGGGTAGGAGACGAGCTGTCTGTACAAATTCTTGTCAAATGATTTTATGTGTTCAGAGTTTACATTTAAAAATGGCTCTCCAATAACATTAATCTGTAAGATAAAACAAATAAGTTATACTTTGCTAATTTTATTATTATATAATGTATAACTTCTAAGTTGCTTAGGGCCTTGGTAAATTGCTGAGGCTGCCCTTGAACTTCTGATCCTCTTGCTTCAGTCTCCCAAATTGCTGGGATTACAGGTGTGCGCCACCACACGCAGCTGTAATGCATACTTAAAAAAATTTTTTTTAAAAATATTTATTTTTTTATTGCAGGTGGACACAATACGTTTTTTTAAAAAAATTAATTAATTTTTATGTGGTGCTGAGGATCGAACCCAGGGCCTCGCGCATGCCAGGCCAGCACGATACCACTTGAGCCACATCCCCAGCCCCAACCCTTTTTTAAAAAAAATAGTTATTTATTTATTTATTTAACTTCAGGTGGACACAATATGTTTTATTTTTATGTGGTGTTGAGGATTGAACCCAGCGCCCCTCGCATGCCAGGCAAGCACCCTACCACGTGAGCCACATCCCCAGTCTAATGCACAACTTTTTAACAAAGAAAATTTGATTACCTCTCCAAGTCGTTGCATATACAGAGGCTCAGTAATATCTATGCCAACATTTTCTTCTTCTTTAGCCATAGGGTCAATAAACCGCTGAAGAAATCTCTTGATGTAAAGAGGAAAAATATTTAAGCTTAATGCAACAGGAAATAAGCAATTATTCAGAATACAAAAAGTGATGTGTATTTCACTATGAGAAGATAAACAAGTATTTTTTGAAATGCCATCAACCTATAATCTGCCCCTATGCTTTATGGTTAGTTCCATAGCCCTTAAGTATGTATTTTATTTATCTTTACACTTTTTTGTAGTTGTACATGGACAGAATGACTTTTTTTTTTTTAATGCAGTGCTAAGGATTGAACCCAGTGCCTAACATGTGCTAGGCAAGTGCTCTGCCACTGAGCTACACAGCCCTAGTACCTTACTTAAGTATGTATTTTAACACATACAACTCACCTGAAAATTTTCCTTGCATGTTGCTACATTTACATCTGTTCCCCAGATGACAAGTTTTTGGCCCAGGGACTGCTCACTTGCCACTACATCCTCTGCTGCTGCCTACAAAGAAAAGTATTACAGAGCCATACCAATGGAATTATCCATTTTTGTTCCCAAGACAGCGCTATCAGGAGACTGCTGTGTACTCACCCCATCAGATTGCAGATCCACCTGAAGACCCTTCCGTGCAGAGCCCAGGTCAGGTCTCTGCCTCACAGGTGTACCCCTAACCCCACTCCTTGGGGTTCCTTCCACCCGAGAGCTAGGAGTGCCATATGTCAGTGGTGAGCTAACATCAAAGTCCAGAGGAATAGCTACGAAGATAAATGCAGAAGTTTACAACAGAATTCTAGTAGTACAACAAACCTGAAACTATGAGCATGTCTGCTCTGCCTTTAAAACACAACACGAACTGAGTATCTATTGATACGTTTGGTGGTTGAAGTTCTGAGGACCATTAAAGGTTCTAATTTAAAAAGGCAAAATAATAGCTCCTTTCTTTGCTCACTAAGCCCTAACATGTACCAGCTCTTCTTCATTCTTCAGCTCTTTTAATGAAGAACAAATTAGCTTATGCACAGAGGGAATGCGTAGGCATTGTAAGAACTACTGCCACCAAATAACCAACCTGACCCTTTGTACTATCAATCCCAGTATAACCTAGATCTTCAGAAACTCACTTGAAGAATGCATCTGAGGAGGACTGGAAAACAATGCATCCTGCGCTGCAGGGCTCTGCAGGTCTGCTCCGGGCGAGGTGGGCATGGGCTGCAGCTCACCGGTGGAGGTGGAATCCTCGCCTCTACGTCTCTGAGAGGGAGATGACCTGGCCTCTTCGCTCCGGGCTTGTCATGTAAAACAACAAAGACGGGTCTCAACTCTCATGTTTGGTCTTCCAGGATTTGCCTCTTCATAGGATTAGATTCATTACTTTAACACAAGTGATGGCAAGTGGGTACGGACATGGTTAACCAATAGAAACGAAGAAGCCAACCCGCTAATGTCGAGTCGAGCGCCCCCCACCGTCGGCATCTTCGCATCGACGCGGCAGGGCCCGCGGCGAAGGACTCTCCCGCCAAAGGGAAGTCGCAGGGCGGAAGGCGTGGGGGCCGACGGGAATCCGTATAGACTAGTGCCCGAGGTGTGTGTGGTGGTGGTGATGGGGGGAACGCGAAACTTACCCGTATGCGCGGGGGTGGCCCGTCCGCGCCGGCTGCTGCGGCGGCTCGGGGTAGATGCTGGAGACGACATGGTGCCAGGATACCTGCACGACAAGGACAGGCTCGCGTCGCGCCCGCTCCGGTCCGCCGCGCAGATGCCCCCACCGGGATCTGAGCGGAGTCCTCCCTGTAGTCCCGCGATTACCAGGGAAGGGCTGCCGCCGGCAGACACCTAAGAGGTCAAGTTCTACCTGGAGAGTTGCTCTTCTAGACAGCACGAGCAGGGCCAAGGGTTCCCGCCGGCAGCACGATCGACGCCGCCCTCGGCGGCCTCACCAATCACAGAAGCGCTCCCCAATGGTTCCGCCTCTGGAAGGCGCCACTGCGCAACTATAGGGGGGGACTGAACGGCCTTTTTGGGCGCCCCAGTCGAAAGCTGACTTAGGACCCGCTTGGCCCTACCCGCAGTGCAGATGGTTTGACCTGATGCCGCACCGCATTTTCGCGGGAAATCTGGGACGTCCTACAAAACCAAGTTTCGGAGGGGTGTTCTCCACTATAATGTTAAGCGCTTTTTAATCCCATAGGTTTTTTTAAAATTTCTAGAGACATTCCAAATGCATTTCTTATCTTGTTTTTTTTTTTTTTTTTTTTTAAATCGAGGAACAAACTTCATGTTTGACTAAGGACCCTAGATTGTATTGTGTTTTTACTCTGGGCAAACCGTTGAGTTCCTGTTTTTCCGTAAATTTGGATGTATACCTGCTAAGTGTATTATATGGTATGCATTCATAATCTGCCGGCGCGATAACTTAGGTCTAAAGGAGAAGTTTCCACCCGGAGGACCCTCCCGAAGAGAGTCGCGTGGAAGGACCCCGCCTCTGTTGCCCCGCCCCTAGTCTGGAGTCCTGCTCCTGCGCCGCCGCGCGGCAGCCGAAGCCCGGGCAAAGTGCGCGCCTGCGCAGAGTTAGCGTCCTCGTCATGGCGGATTCCGGAGCAGGTTTGCAGGGATACCTGCTTCGGCTGCAGGAGTCCTTATCCACCGCGGACCGCTACAATGCTGCGTCGGCCAGTTATCAGCTGATCCGCGGCCTGGGGCAAGAGTGCGTCCTGAGTACCAGCCCTTCGGTTGTGGGTGCGTACAGTTCCGGGACGTACTCCTGGCTTTCCGAGTAGTGTTGGAGCTGGACAGCCCAGTTTCTCTCCCCGTGGGTTTAGTTAACACTACTGCGAAGTCTCCCTAACTTCTGTGAATGTGTATGAAAAGCGGTTTGCCCTATATCTTTTCCTCCTAGCACCAGAAGAAAAGTATTTTAAAACCTAAGTTGGTGAAAATGACTCTAAATTTGTCAATCATTGCTATAGCTAGTGGGTGGAGAGGACAAGAGAAAATATTTCCCTTCGCCTAGTCTCACCTAAGCCCACGAGTACCTTTCCAAACTCTCATATTTACTGTCCCGCTTTTACGAAGACTCGCAGAAATATAATTTAAAAGTCATTAAAAAATTTTTGTCAATGCTTGGACGAGAATGATATTTTTCCTTTGCAGTAAAAAAGTGCTTCTTTTCAGCATTTTTCAATTTAAATATGCCGTTGCATGAAAACTTATGTATTCTTGTTTCATTTTTTTCCCCATTTTAAATTGGTGCGTTATAATTGTAGATTATGGTGAAATTCCTAGTTACCTATTTGTACATGCACTCAGTATAACAATGTAATTTGGCCAAAATTGTATTCCTATTTTAAAAAACACAAGTATGTAGACCTCATCTGCATGGTGTGTCCTAATAAGAGCTAGATGAGATCTTTCTAAGAGGTCAGTACTGAGTACAGTGTAGAAATCTAAACCACTCTTTAAACAAGATACTATGTTGTGTCTGTGTATTGTTAAAGATATATTAGTAATGGGGAAATAGCAAAAAACTAATGACTTTATGTAATTGCTTCTTATAGTCAGGTTTTCAAAGTTAAAATTCATGTTCATTTAGTAACTCATGTCTAAAGTGATTTCTAGTTTACTGTAAATATGCAATATATGTCCTTTCACTTGAGAAATTTTAGAGGAGTATAGCAAATACCACATTCTTAGTGACTTAAAGTGACATTCATTTGTTAATCTTACATAGTAAGAAGCCTGATATAGTTTCATTAAGTTAGAAAGAACCAAGGTATCAAGACTAATTTCATTTCTGAAGGCTTTTTGGGAGAATCCTTTTTCTTATTCAAATTGTAGAATAAGGTCCCTATTTCTTGGCTGAAGTTTTTTGCTTCTAGAAGGGGCCCAGTGTCCTTGGATTGTAGCCCCTTTGTCCATCTTCAAAACCTGCAACAGTTTGTCAGCTACTTCTCAGGAGAGGTTTGATATCTCTTGTGTTTTCCTGTCTTTTCATCTTTGTGCTCTACTCTTCTTCTCACTGTTTTTTGTTTTTCCTCTTATCTATTTATCTTCCTTTTTTTTTTTTTTTTGTTGATGCCGCATTCTCATCTCTCCCCTACTTTTAAGGGCCCATGTGACTATGATGGTCTTAGTGGATAATCTGGGGCATTATCTCTATTTTAAAGTTAGCTGAATAGCAGCCTTAATTTTATCTGCAATCTGATTTCCTTTACCGTGTAAAATTAATATTCAGAGATGTGACACCACAGATTAGGGTATGGGCATCTTGGAGGAGTGTTTGTTCCCCTACTGCATCCCTATGGAACATCATTCAGAATTTTCTCCTTTCTTTGTTCTAATATAGCAGCCTTAGGTTAGTGTTTTCTTATTTAAAAGTCCTCCTTGGAAACCTTGCAGCCTTTTTAGGATGATTTATGAAATGCTTGGCAACTCTTAACTTATTGTTTGTTTGTTTGTCCAGCATTACAGACTGCCTTAGTTTTTTCCAGAGATTTTGGTTTGCTTGTATTTGTTCGGAAATCACTTAACATTGATGAAGTAAGTGAAAAATTTTAATTTTGCTTTTTCTGTTTTTGTTGAAGTGACTCTTATTCTTAACCATATTTACAATATTTATTTCTTTTATTATAGTTTCGTGATTGTAGAGAAGAAGCCCTAAAATTTTTATATGTTTTCTTAGAAAAAATTGGTGAGAAGATTATGCCTTATGCTTTTGATATTAAGGTAAGGAGGAAAAAACATACCTTAGTACATGTCAGTATCTATTTTAACTTATGATGGAAGGAATCTAGATTTTTATTTTGTTTATGCCTTTTGTATTGGGGAGTATACTTAATTTTGCTTGATTAATCAAGTTGAAATGAAGTGGGCTTGTCATTGTTTTAGAATTAATAAGCTAAGACCCTTGTCAGAAAAACTACTTTGATAATTTTTTTTTTTTTTTTGGTAATGATCTTGATCATTTTTTGCACCTGGGATAATTTGGATTTTTATTTATTTTTATTTATTTATTTATTTATTTAAATCTTTTCTTTTTTTTTTTTTTTTTTAAAGAGAGAGAGAGAGAGAGAAATTTTTTAATATTTATTTTTTATTTTTTGGCGGACACAACATCTTTGTTTGTATGTGGTGATGAGGATTGAATCCGGGCCGCACGCATGCCAGGCGAGCGTGCTACTGCTTGAGCCACATCCCCAGCCCTGATTTGGATTTTTAAAACTGGGAAAATTCCAGAACACTTTAACGGATAATTCCAAAAAGAGTCCTCTTGCTGGGTAGAATCCATACTTCCTGTAGTTCATGTGTTTTCTTTTTTATTTTAAATTTTTTTTATTAGTTGTAGATGGACACGATAACTTTATTTTGTTTATTTAATTTGTTTACGTGATGCTGAGAATCAAACCCAGTGCCTCATACATGCTAGGCAAACACTCTACCACTGAGCCACAACCCCAGCCCAGTTCATGTGTTTTCTGTAAGAGTTTCATCTGAAAAGTTTGGCTCTTTCATGCCTCTCATTCTTCTCAAACATGCCTTTGCCAGGTTTCTTTATAATTTATTATAAGGAACTAGCAATCATAAATTAGGTCACTCTTTGTCATCCTTTCTTATACTTTCAACAATTACCTCATTTCAAGGTAAATTATTTTTGTTGGCCCTTTGGAGTTTGCTTTTAGATTTAGTGTGTTAAGAATTGAAGAAACATAGACAGTAGGTGAATTAGACATGACTTTCCTATGCTCATGTGTGAACACATAACTAGTGTAACTCCACATCATGTACAACCATAAGAACGGGAGGTTAGACCCCATGTATGTATAATATGTCAAGATACACTCTACTGTCATATATATCCAAAAAGAAAAAATAAAATTTAAAAACAAAAACAAAACAATACAAAAAAGAATTGAAGAATTAGAAGGTATGGTTGACTCTATGTATGTGTGGGTTCCACAGCCATAGATTCACTACCTGCTGATTAAAAAAAAAAAAAAAGACAAATCTGAACTGAATACGAACAGATTGTGGTTATTCCCTGATTAGTACAATATAACAATTATTGACAGCATTCACATTGTGTTAGTAATCTAGTAATGACTCAAAGTATGTGGGAGGATATGCCGGGATTATATGAAAAAATATGCCATTTTATGAAAGGGACTTGAGTATCACCCACAGATACTAAATGGCAGCTATATTTTGAGAATTAAAATTAGCTAAAACATAAAATATTCATTTTACCAATTATTGGTCTTTTTAAAGTAGATTTTGTTTGTGTGCTTTTTAAATTCCCTTTGGATTTCTAGTCTGACTTCGTTGGATTTTTTATTTTTTAAATGTGTATGTGTACTGGGGTTGAACCCAGGGTCTCATCCACGTTAAGCATATGCTCTGCGGCTGAGCTACACTTCCCAGCCCAAGGTATTAATCTCTCTAGTTTAACAAACGACACTTAAAGTTAAGAAACTTGCCCATCTTTTGCAGCCAGCTCACCTAATGCCAGAGCACCTGTTGTTTTCATCACACTGCTTTTTCCTCTAGAGTCCCAGCCATTCTTTCAACTTTTTCTTAGTCACCTTTTTATGTTCTCTTTCTTGACATTGGATAACAAGTCCTATGGTACTTATGTGAGAAGGAATGACCTGATATTGTAAAGTCCTACTGAGGTATCTGTTGACTTTGTGCTTTTAAATTGTTATTGATATCACCACAGCATATTGCATCAATGTTTTCAGTCATTTTTAATCAAAACATTATGTACTTTGATGTTATGCTTTCAAAAGTTAAATATTAAGTTTTATTATGTCATACATTTTGTTATCTTATATCACTCCTCAGGGATATAGTTTTAGCACTCATTAAAATCTTATTGATTTGGTATGTTTCCTTTTAAAATCTAGAGTATTTGTACCAGTGTTTATACAAAAGATAGAGCTGCTAAATGTAAAATTCCAGCCCTAGATCTTCTCATTAAGGTAATTTTTTTTGTGTTTAAGTACAATTTTTTTTTTTTTTGTTAAACATAATAACTTATAAGACATAAAATTGGGAGTTTTGAGCTTTGTTTTGGGTGAGAGTTTTGGGGAGGATAGGGTTGAATCCCATCATTGAGTGGATAAGATGCACACTTCACAGCCATCACCTGATAATACCTTGGTATTTTGTTCTCAGACTCTCCTAGGTAGTAAAAGAAGAATTTTGGGTTGTGAGAGTAATGAAAAATTAAAATAACAAAGAAATTGTTTGTTTTTTCATTTATTACCTTTGGTGAAACCTAATATTATTGAGAATTGTCAAGATCCCCTTATCTCTCACGAGTTTTTCCTGAAGCTTTAACAGTGAGGATGGGAAGGTCGTGTTTTAGTGGTCCTTTGGCCTCACTTTCACATGCACTTCTGTCTGTTTTTGTACCCCTGTTTTAGAATTTCACTGGGCCTGTTTGGTCTGTGGAATTAAGTGCATCTGAGGGAGTGATTCTAGTAATGTTATTGATTTCTTTGGAAAGTAACATTAGGTCTAGACCACCTTTCTGCTTTGCTACACCCACCTCAAGCCCACCTTCCCCAGTCATCTGGATACAGATGAGTCCTGAGAGGCCTAGCATAAAGTCCCTACAGACACAGGATTCTGAGGCCTTGCTATGTGCAGACATACTGAGGTAGAGGAAGTCTTTTCTGTATCTTCCTCTTTAGAAAATGCTGTGTTTTTTTAGTTACTTCAGACTTTGAGAAGCTCTAGACTCATGGATGAATTTAAAATTGGAGAGTTATTTAATAAATTCTATGGAGAACTTGCATCGAAAGCAAAAATACCAGACACAGGTGAGATGCATTTAATGTTATTTTCAAAATATTCTAACAAACTAAAATTAACTAACCATTCGTGTAATACTTAGTATTAGTACTGCCAACGCATTATATTTTACAGATGAATCCTTTTTGCTGAAAACAAACCAGAATGGAAATAATATGTGAAGATTTCCCTTCATAAAAACGTTAATCTTTATAAAATAATTTCTTTAAACAGAAAACTCAGTATATGTCAAATATAGTTTCGTTTATAATAATAGATTTGCATAAATCTTGAGAAAAATTCTAATATGCAAAGTTGGTTATTTTGTGATTTTTTTTTTATAAAATTACTGTGAACTCAATACCTCTTATTTCCTTATGTATTTTTTGTTATTTAAATGTACCTTTAGGCATTCATTTATCTAAAATTTATTTTTCAGTTCTAGAGAAAGTGTATGAGCTCCTTGGAATATTAGGAGAAGTTCATCCTAGTGAGATGATAAATCATTCAGATAATCTATTTCGGGCTTTTCTGGGTGAGCTTAAGACTCAGGTATGATACTCTTTATGATATTCTGCTTTCATAGATTTGGTTGGGTTTTTTTCCTCAATTATATCTTTCTAACTCTTTGTTTTAGATGACATCAGCAGTAAGAGAGCCCAAACAACCTGTCTTGGCTGGCTGTCTGAAAGGACTGTCCTCGCTTCTGTGTAACTTTACTAAGTCTATGGAAGAAGGTATTTCAGGACTTTGCTTGATTTTCTTCCTGTATTCAAAAACTATAAGTCTAACAAAGACCACTAGTGTTGATTTTTTAAACTTTTTAACCAATTGTGAAATTGCATGCAGTTGTGAGAAATAATCCAGAAAGATTGATACACCTTCCCATTTTCCCTAAAGATTATATCTTTTATAACTATAGTACAACAGCACAATACCATATTAACATCGACACCATCCACTGACCTTCAGCACATCCCATCAGTTATACATGCACATGCTAGTGTGTGTGTATTAGATCTGAACAGTTCTGTCACATGGGTAGGTTTGTGTGTACATCACTAAACAAGGCAGATTCATCACAAGGTTCCATTGAGCTATTTTATTACAGCCATTTCTCCCCACAACCCCTATTCTGTCTCCATCTATAGTTCTGTTATTTCGAGAATGTTATACAAATGAACTCATAGGCTATAACTTTTTGTATCTATTTCATTTAGCATAGTCATACATGTTAGCATGTGTTATAATTTCCTTCCTTTTTAAGGTCAGCTAATGTTTCATTGTGTGAATATACCTCATTTTATTCACCTATTCATCCATTATTAGATACTTAGTTTACTTCTGCTTTTGATTATTACCAGTAGTGCTGCCATGAACATTGGTATACAAATACCTGTTCAGAGTCCCGGATTTCAGTTCTTTTGGATTACCCAGAAGTGTGATTGCTGGATGGTATGGTAACATTTTTAATTTTTTGAGGACTTGCCATATATGTATTTTTTTAATAGCAACTACACTATTTTTCATTCCCACTAGAAGTGCACAAGGGTAATAGCCATCCTAACAGATGTGATGTGGTATCTCATTGTAGTTCAAATTTGCACTTCTTTAACATTGAGCCTTTTTATGTGTATGCTTATTGGCCATTTCCATATCTTTGGAGATTTTTTTTTTTTTTTTTGTACTGGGGATTGTAGGGGTTGAGTCCAGGGGGCGCTTAACCACTTTGCCACATCCCCAGTTATTTTTATTTTTTATTTTGAGACAGAGTCTTGCTAACTTGCTTCGGTCCTCGTTAAATTGCCCAAGCTGGTCTAAAATTTGTCATCTTCCTATTTTAGCTTCCCAAGCTGCTGGGATTACAGATGTGAGCTACCACACCCAACTGTTTTTCTGTCTTTGGAGAAATGTCTGTTCAGATCCTTTGTCCATTTTTTTTTAGGTTAATCAGGTTGTTTGGCTTTTTGTTATTAAGTTATAGGAGTTATTCATATAGTTTGGATATCAGTTTCTTAGAAATGGTTTTTCAAATATTTTCTCCCATGGATTGTTTTTTCACTGTTGATTATTGTTTTTGATGCACAAAAGTTCTTTATTTTGGTTATTTTATTTTGCCTATGCTTTTGGTGTCATATCCTTGAAATCATCACCAAATCTCCATTGAATTGCTTTTGTACCTTTTAAAAAAAAATCAGTTGAGCATATCTTATGAGTCTGTTT
Organism: Marmota monax; assembly: GCF_021218885.2. Taxonomy (NCBI): domain Eukaryota; kingdom Metazoa; phylum Chordata; class Mammalia; order Rodentia; family Sciuridae; genus Marmota; species Marmota monax. The sequence continues at coordinate 2,729,925 of NW_026695198.1, read as the reverse complement.
CTGAGTTCTTTGATCTGATATATTTGACTGTCCCCTGCCATTAATGAACTGTCTTTTTGTTGAGTATGTTCTCCCATTTTATTCTTCTTTTGCAAAACAATTTAGTATCATGAACCCTGTGTTTTTCCACTATGAATTTTAGAATAAGCTTGTGTCTACAAAAATAGAAAATAAACAAAACCCTTGTTGCTGTTTTGATAAGCATTGCACTAAACCTTTGTGTCTATTTGGGAAAATTAACATCTTCACTATGCTGAGTTTTCCAATCCATAAGCAGTATATTTCCCCCATTTATTTAGGTCTTTGATTTTTTTTCATCAACATTTTGAAATTCTGAAGATGCAGATCCTTTCCTATGATTTTAAGTCTTCTTTAATATACTTTTCTTCATAGCTGTGTTCTCCTGGAATAATTCAAAGCTAAAGGTTTAGAAGATAATGTAACAGATACCACTCTAAGCTTATAAAACTTTATTTTATTTCTTAGTTTCTTTCTTTCTTTTTTTTTTAATTTATTTTTTAGTTTTAGGTGGACACAATATCTTTATTTTATTTTTATGTGGTGCTGAGAACCGAACCCAGTGCCTCATGCATGCTAGGCGAGCGCGCTACCACTTGAGCCACATCCCCAGACCTTTTCCTAGTTTCTTAAAAAGTGTTTTAGGGTCAAAAAAATTTGCCTTTAAAAATATTTGCTCTTTCTTGCACTTAAAATTTTAAGTTATTGCCAGCTTTTTGTACTTCTGTGTGTTTTGCTTTCATCAGGTTGCTCATTCCCAAAAAGAATAATTTTAAGGTGAGTGCAGTGACGCATGCTGTAATCTCAGTGGCTCAGGAGGCTGAGGCAGGAAGACGTAAGTTCAAAGCCAGCCTCAGCAATGGTGAGGCGCTAAGCAATTCAGTGAGACCCTGTCTCTAAATAAAATACAAATAGGGTTGGAGATATGGAGTAGTGGCCAAATGCCCCTGAGTTCAATCTCTGGTACCACCACCTGCCCGCCCCCTCCAAAGAAAAGAAAAAAAAGAATAATTTCACATTTCAACCTAATATTTTTTCTACTCAATTCTACCTTTTTTTTTTTTGGTGGTGCTGGGGATGGAATCTGTTTTACTTTGCCACTAAGCTATATCCCCATATCCTCAACCCTTTTTATCTTGAAACAGTGTCTCACTAAGTTGCCAGGACTGGCCTTGAATGTGTAGTCCTTCTGCCCCAGCTTCCTGAGTCCCTAGGATTATAGATGTGCGCCACTGTGCCCAGCTCTACTCAACCCTTATTATTGCTTCTTAGCAAGAAAAAATACTGGAGCAACCCTGTGTGATTTGCCTTCCTCTGTCTTACGTCCTGTTGCTCCCACTCTGTCAAGTTGTATTAGTCCACTTTGTATTGTTGTGACCACTCCCTGACAACAATTTAGAGGTGGGAAAGTTTATTTTTGCTCATTTTTTAGTCCATGGTTAGCCAGGCCTAAGGTAAGACGGAACATCATGGCTGAATGGTGTGGTGGAGGAAGCTGCTTCACTCATGGTGGCCAAGAAGGAAGAGAGAAGGGGCCATAGGGAAAATGAACCACTCCAGGGCATGCTTTCAGTGACCCACTCTTCCCACCCAGTTAGTACATTCAAACTAGTATGAACTGATTAGGTTACAGCTCTCATGTTCTAATGATTTCACTTCTGAATATTCTTGTGTTAACACAAGTGCTTATCCAGACATAAAGTAAGGAAGGAAAGTTTGATATAGGCTGTAACATGGGTCAATCTAGATGACATTATGCTATATGAAATAAGTGTGCCCCTGTGTCTGCATACTGTGTTTACACTGTTATTTTCTATTTGAATAAGTTTTTCCATAATACTTATTTTTTAAAAATGTTTAGTTGTAGATGGCCACAATACCTTTATTTTATTTATTTAGGTGGTGTCCCATGCATACAAGGCAAGCGCTCTTCCACTGAGCCATAACCCCAGCCCCTAATACCCATTTTTTCAGTCCCATTTCAAATGCTGCCATGTCTGTCAAGCCTTTCCTGAATATGCATAAAATTGTTTTCAATTAAATTCCATCCAGCTCCTATCATATAATCCTCTGGGCTGTTCTTCATTTGAAAGACAGTAGGTCTTTCCATCAAAAAAGCGTTTTTCTGCTCTTGCAGGTGACTGTTAGGGTGGAGAAATCAGTGATGAATAAACCATAACTACTGTATAGCTGCAGTGAATAATTTGGTGGGAGACAAATACAAATAACTGAATGTCATTCAGGCCAGGATAAGAACCTCACATTATAGTTTTGTGCCTGTTCTGTCTTGCCTTTTGGATCATAATTTCAGTAAGGTCAAAGGTTATATTTTATTCACATTTGTAATTCCCATAATAATTTGGCATGTGTTATGCATGGAATAAATACCTAAGGGTGTGGGGGGGTGGAATGTGTTTGGACTGGAATGAGTTACTTTATGTAATTCTTGAGGCAACCCTTAAAGAAGGTGTAAATTATCCCTGAGGCTCTGAGAGATTATCTAACAGAGCTTGTAAGTGATGAGTTGGATTTTAAACACATGTCTTCCTTGTTCCACATTTTTCTACTTTCCTCTAGTAATAACTGTGCAGCAGTATTGAGTTGCATCTCTCTAGTTGGATCCAGTGTTGAAAGGGGTTACTCCTGAATTCATAAGAGACTTGGAGTTAATGCAGTCAGCCTGACTGAAGCAAACCTGGTAATCTGCAGAGTTATTGGTAAAGTACATCAGGTGATACTGTAATGATTTGTAACAGGCTTTTTTTTGTTATTTCCCCAGATCCACAGACTTCAAGGGAGATTTTTGATTTTGCACTAAAAGCAATTTGTCCTCAGGTAGGATAAATATTACTCTTCAGTCTTTTATGGTTGAGATGTGTGATTTTCAAACACTGATGGTGAATTTTTTTTTTTCTGAAACAGATTGATCTGAAGAGATATGCTGTCCCCTTGGGTAAGAGTCTATATTTAATAAGTTGTGGTATTTTACATTACTCGATTAACATCTTGAATAAGTTTTTACTTAAACTATGAATGAAAGTGAGTGCTATAACATCTGTGATGTTTCATATTATAATTATTATAGAAAGGTTTTGGGAGTTTAGTTTTTATAACACAAAGCTGGATTGAGGTGATTATGCTCAGATTCATGATTTAAAAATATATTTATCTTAGGGTATCTTTCAGAGAATCCATGCTGTTTGATTCTGGCTTTGTTTAAATAAATCTGGATTTAGTATGATGTACTAAGTCTTCATGAACACAATTTTAACTTTGACATAGACCTGAAGCTTTCTTAGTTTTCTGCTTTGTTCTGGCTTATGTTGTCCTATTTTATTTCATTTTAAAAAATTTTATTAATATTTTGTATATGACAATGGAATGCATTACAATTCATATTATACATATAGAACACCATTTTTCATATCTCTGGTTGTATACAAAGTATATTCACACCAATTCTTGTCTTTATCCATGTAGTATGGATAATGATGTCCATCACATTCCACCATGATTTCTAACCCCATGTTCCCTCTCTTCCCTTCCCGCCCCTCTGCCCTATCTAGAGTTTGTTTATTCCTCCCATGCTCCCCCTCCCTACCCCACTATGAATCAGCCTCCTTATATCAGAGAAAACATTTGGCATTTGTTTTTTTTTGGATTGGCTAACTTCACTTAGTATTATTTTCTCTAACTACATCCATTTACCTGCAAATGCTATGATTTTATTCTCTTTTATTGGTGAGTAATATTCCATTATGTATATATGCCACATTTTTAAAAATTATTTTCTTTCATTTGTTTATTTATTTATTTATTTATTTTGGTTTGTGGTGCTGAGGATTGAACCCAGGGTCTCGGACGTGTGAGGTGAGCAGTCTACCGCTGTGCCACAACCCCAGCCCTATGCCACATTTTTAAAAAATCCATTTATCTACTGAAGGGCATCTAGGTTGGTTTCACAGTTTAGGTATTGTGAATTGCATGGCCATAACATTGATGTGGCTGTGTCCCCATAGTATACTGTTATGTTGTCCTATTTCAAGTATAATGTGTTTTGCATTTGCAGCTGGCCTACGCTTATTTACTCTGCATGCATCTCAATTTAGTACCTGCCTTTTGGAAAACTACATTTCTTTATTTGAAGTACTATCAAAGTGGTGTAGCCATATGAATGTAGAACTGAAAAAAGCTGCATATTCAGCCCTGGAATCCTTTTTGAAACAGGTACTACAAATTCAACTTTCATAATAAAATTTTTTTTTTTACAAAATTAAATACTAATCTTCTATGTATAAATTTGAAAAATAAATATAAGTGAATCCATTAGCATCTGTAGTGTTTAGAACAGAAGGCTTTACTTTCCATCAGTCTCATAACTGGCCCCTGGACCAAGAGAGCTAGTAAGATACTAATTTTGATCAGGACAGAGAGCCAACATTGAGGCAAGTCTCATGGAGCTAAGATGTGTCAGAGAATGAGTTAGAGGAAAGGCTGGGAGGTTAGGGCTACTCAAACTGGAGGTTGGGGGACCAAGGACCCCATCTCTCGGGAGGTAAGGGCTAGCTGCTATGAGAAGCTAGAGGCTTGTATGAGAGATTACCACAAGGATAGGGAGAGCACCTTTGTCCCTGTGGGTTTTCCGTATAGATAGGATGCAGTTGCAGAATTTCATCTGGCAAATTTTGAAGCAGATCTTTTTTGGCTGAGGGGAATGTGTTGTGATTGTGGTTCTGAGCAGTGGTTTCAAAATTGCTGTGCGCATCCAGAGGCATCTGGAAATTCCTGTAGTGTAGGCTAGGTGTTAAGGAGCTAGACTGCCAAGTTGGATCTGATGAAAGATCCTAGAGAGTCAAAATTTTGTTTGGAGAACTGTTAAAAATGAATAAGTGATAGTAAATGCACAGACTAGTCCAGGAAAACTGTGAACTGTGTGCAGACACTATTGGCCTGAGATTCACAGCTTAATAGGAGAGAGAGAGAGCACTGCTGTTCTTTGTCTGGGTGTGGTCCAACTCCCACAAAACTGAAATAAGTGTGCTTTGTGTCTGGCCCCCTACTGCTTCCTGCTGTCCCTCTCAACTTAGTGTTCCTCTGCTGTTCTCAACCTGCCCATCAAACTTGTCTGTCAAAGTTATTCTTGATATTAAGGTTGCTTCCTTTCCTGGTCCTCCTCATAAAAATGCCTGTTTTGCTTAATTGGCTGATCTTATTTGTTATAGAAAATGAAAGTTTATGGTATTATTTTTTTCTGGTTCACATAAATATGTTTGGATCTCAATAAACACTGGCTTTTGAGAGACGGCATTTCAGGCTTTGTTACTAAGATGAATAAGAACGTCCAGGACTTACGTAGGAGTCTTTTTGGAGGGAATCACACCTGGTGGCATCCCTGAATCAATGCTCACTAATAACACCTGCCTGTCATAGCAGAGGGTAGCTGGGGAGGGGGCCTGCAGGGATGACTATTAGCCCTCCTTTGGTTTGGCTATTTGCCGTTAATGAGCTTCACGGAACATCTTCATTGCAGATCTTTGCCAGAGAATTTAATTTCAGATTCCTGCTCCAATCCTTAATAAACACTTAGATTGAATAGATGTTATTTAATCACTGAAGATATTCTCCTAATACTGTGTAATTTTTGAAAAAGTTAAAGAGTTCAGGCAATTAAGAAGTTAGGAAACAATTCCCTCAGTGCTGTCCTTATAGCTGACTTCTGTTGCATGTTTAGGGGTTTCCAAAACTACCCTCAAATGTGATAGTTTGTGCTGGGCACAGTGGCACACACCTGTAATCCTAGTGGCTCAGAAGGCTGAGGCAGGAGGATTGCAAATTCAGAGCTAGCCTCAACAACTTAGTTTCCCTAAGGAACTTAGACTCTGTGTCAAAATAGAAAATAAATGAGCTACAGATGTGGCTATGTGGCTCAATAGTTGAACACCGGGGCTGGGGATGTGGCTCAAGCGGTAGCGCGCTCGCCTGGCATGCGTGTGGCCCGGGTTCGATCCTCAGCACCACATACAAACAAAGATGTTGTGTCCGCCGAGAAATAAAAAAAAAAATAAAATATTAAAAAAAAAAAAATAGTTGAACACCCCTGGGTTCAATTCTTGGTACCAAAATAAGAAAAAAAATGATTTTTTGCTAAAAAGGTTCATAAAACTCAAAGCTATTAAGTTCACAGTAATGGCTTATTACAGCTAAATGCAGAATTTAAAATCAAGTAAAGGAAGACACACAGTACAGAGACCAAGAAAGTACCAGACATGGAGCTTCTAGTGTCCTCTCCCTGTGGAGTCAGAACATTGTTTATTTTCCTGACACTGACGTGCCTAGCATGCCCACAGGCACGTACACAAAAGTGGGCATTATTGAGGTATAATTTATATATAGCAGCATGCATGTATTTTATTTTTTTTTTACAGTTGTAATTGATAAATATATGTACTGTGTAATTTGTTCAAGACAGAATACTTCCAGCCACTTAGTGTTTTGGTCAGCTTTTTCATTGCTGTGAACAAAAGACCTGAGAAGAACAGTTTTAATGGGGGAAAAGTTTATTTGGTGCTTATGGTTTCAGATGTTTCAGTGCATAGATAGCCAGCTCCATTGCTCTGGGCCCGAGATCAGGCAAAACATCACTGCAAAAGAGAGTGGTGGACAAAGGTGGCTGAGGATATGGTCTCCAGAAAGCAGAAGAGAGCTCTGCCCTCACCACAAAATATAAACCCCAAGGGCTGGTCCCCAGTGATCCACCTCTTCCAGTGACATCTGCCTGCCTATAGTTACCACACAGTTAATCCCTATCAGTGGATTAACACGCTGATTGTCAAAGCTCTTGTAACCCAATCATTTCACCTCTAAACTTTCTTGCATTGTCTTCACACATGAATGTGGGGGGACACTTCATATCTAAACCATAACACTTAGAAAATTCCCTTGAGCCTCTGCATTTTGTCCCCATTCCCAGCTATAGGCAACCAGTGCTTTCTGACACAAAATATTGGTTTTGCCTTTTGTAGAATTCCATGCAAGTTTTATAGTGTCTGTTCTGTTATGGTTAACTTGGTTTGCTCTGTCAGTGTTGGTTCTTTTCTTTTGGCATCAGGGGTGGGGGGGTGGTTGCCGGGGATAGAACTCAGGGGCATTTGGCCACTGAGCCAAATCCCTAGCTTTTTGTATTTTATTTAGAAATAGGGTCTCACTGAGTTGCTTAGGGCCTCACTAAGTTGCTGAGGATGGCTTTGAGCTTGTAATCCTCCTGCCTCAGCCTCCTGAACTGCTGTGATTACAGGCATGCACCACCACACCTGGCTCTATGAGTGTTTTTGAGAGTTTAATTTAACCATATTGTAGCGTGTGTCAGTAGTTCATTTTTATTGTTGCATAGTATTCCAAGGTATGGATAGTTTATTCACAGACATTTGTTTGTTTCTAATTTGGGGTTTTTGTAAATAAAATAGCAAAGTCCATTTGTACCCAAGTGTCAAATTTCTCTGTTTCTCTCTTTTTGGTACTGGAGATTTAACCCAGGGGAGCTTGTCCACTGAGCCACATGTCTAGCTCTTTTTTAAAATTTTATTTTATTTTTATTTAGCTAAGTTGCTTAAGGTGTCACTAAGTTGATGAGGCTGGTCTCAAACTTGCAACCGTCCTGCCTCCCAAGCCAGTGGGATTATTGGTGTGCACCACTTCACTCAGCTAACATTTCTCTTTAGTAAAAACTTAGAAGTGGCATTGCTGGATTACATGATAGATGTATGTTAAACTTTAGAGGAAACTATCAAACTCTTTTCCAAAGTGGTTTTACCATTTTACATTCCTGCCAGTGATGCAGGAATGTAAAATACTAAAACCACTTTTTTTCTAGTTTTCCTATGTACTCAATCATACTTGGTATTGTCACTTTAATTTTAGCTATTTCTAATGGTACATAATGTTATTGGGGTTTTATTTTGGATTTCTTTTTTTTTGGGTACCAGAGATTGAACTCAGGGGCACTCACCCACTGAGCTATATCCCCAGCCCTATTTTATATTTTATTTAGAGACAGGGTCTCACTGAGTTGCTTAGTGCTTTCTTGTCATTGCTAAGGCTGGCTTTGAACTCGTGATCCTCCTGCCTCAGCCTCCTGAGCCGCTTAGGATTATAGGCATGAGCCACCACGCCCAGGTTATTTTGGATTTCTGTGATGACTGTTGTTATTGATCCTTTTTTTCCCTGTGGTTATTAGCCACTTTTTTTTTGTTTTGGGGATTAAACCTAGGGGTGCTTAACCACTGAGCCATGTCTCCATCCCTTCTTATTTTGTTTTGAAACACTGAGTTGCCGAGATTGACCACAAACTTGAGATCCTCCTGCCTTAGCCTCCTGAGTCACTGAGATTACCAGTGTGTGCCACTATGTCCAGCTCCTGTATCCCCTTTAAGAAGGAATTTTCTTTAGGAAGTTTTGTAATAAATTTATAGTTTTATCATTTGCATTTAGGTCTATAATCCATTTTGAAGTACTTTTTGCTTATGTTATAAAATAAAGGTTGATGTCAATTTTTCCCCACATTTGTTGGTTCAAGCACCAGTTATTGAAAAGACTTAATTTCCCCCATTGACTTACCCTGACACCTTAGTCAAGAATTATTTGACCAAGCCAGGTGCAGTAATGCACACTTGTAATCCCAGCTACTTGGGAAGGTAGAGGCAGGAGGACCACAACTTCAAGATCAGCCTGAGTAACTTAGTGAGACTGTCTCAAAATAAATAGAAAGGGCTGGGGATGTAATTCATTGGCAAAACACCTGGGCTCAATCCCTAGTAATGCACACACAAGTCAATTGACCATATAAGTGTGGACTTATTTCTAGACTCTCTAGTTTGTTCCATTCACCTTTATGTTTGTCCTTGTATTAGCACTTCATTGTCCTCTAGCTTCATGTTATCTTATTTTCCATTATTATTTTTTGCTATTATAGATGCATTTTAAAATTTAAATGTTATCCCTATGGGAAAGAAATTTTTCTTTTTCTTTTTTTTTTAATATGTTTTTAGTTGTAGATGGACACAACACATTTATTTTATTTATCTTTTATGTGGTCCTGAGGATTGAACCCAGAGCTTCACACATGCCATATGAGCACTGTACCACTGAGCCACAACCCCAGTCCCCAAATTTTTCTTTTTTTATTTAATAGCTTTCTATAAATTTCTTATTAAAATCCTTGCAGGTTAGTTGCATTAAAAAAAAAAAAACACACAGTACCAAGAATAATGTGCAAATCTTCTTTTTTTTATTTTTTATTTAATTTTTTTTATTGGTTGTTCAAAACATTACAAAGCTCATGATATATCATCTTTCATATATTTGACTCAAGTGGGTTATGAACTCCCATTTTTACCCCAAATACAAATTGCAGAATCACATCGGTTACACACTCACATTTTTACATAATGGCATATTAGTGACTGTTGTATTCTGCTACCTTTCCTATCCCCTACTATCCCCCCTCCCCTCCCCTCCCATCTTCCCTCTCTACCTCATCTGCTGTTGTTCAATTCTCTCCCTTGTCCCCCCCCCTTTCCCCTCACAACCTCTTATATGTAATTTTGTGTAACATTGAGGGTCTCCTACCATTTCCATATGATTTCCCTTCTCTCTCCCTTTCTCTCCCCCTACTCGTCTCTGTTTAATGTTAATCTTTTCCTCATGTTCTTCCTCCCTGTTCTGTTCTTAGTTGCCCTCTTTATATCAAAGAAGACATTTGGCATTTGTTTTTTAAGGATTGGCTAGCTTCGCTTAGCATAATCTGCTCTAATGCCATCCATTTCCCTGCAAATTCCATGATTTTTTCATTTTTTATTGCTGCGTAATACTCCATTGTGTATAAATGCCACATTTTTTTTTTATCCATTCATCTATTGAAGGGCATCTAGGTTGGTTCCACAGTCTAGCTATTGTGAATTGTGCCACTATGATCATTGATGTGGCAGTATCCCTATAGTACGCTCTTTTAAGATCCTCAGGGAATAGTCCGAGAAGGGGAATAGCTGGGTCAAATGGTGGATCCATTCCCAGCTTTCCCAGGAATCTCCATACTGCTTTCCAAATTGGCTGCACCAATTTGCAGTCCCACCAGCAATGTACAAGTGTACCCTTTTCCCCACATCCTCGCCAACACTTATTGTTGTTTGACTTCATAATGGCTGCCAATCTTACTGGAGTGAGATGGTATCTTAGGGTGGTTTTGATTTGCATTTCTCTGACTGCTAGAGATGGTGAGCATTCTTTCATGTGCTTGTTGATTGATTGTATGTCCTCCTCTGAGAAGTGTCTGTTCAGGTCCTTGGCCCATTTGTTGATTGGGTTATTTGTTATCTTATTGTTTAATTTTTTGAGTTCTTTGTATATTCTGGATATTAGGGCTCTATCTGAAGTGTGAGGGGTAAAAATTTGTTCCCAGGATGTAGGCTCTCTATTTACCTCTCTTATTGTTTCTCTTGCTGAGAAAAAACTTTTCAGTTTAAGTAAGTCCCATTTGTTGATTCTTGTTATTAACTCTTGTGCTATGGGCGTCCTATTAAGGAATTTGGAGCCCGACCCCACAGTATGTAGATCGTAGCCAACTTTTTCTTCTATCAGACGCCGTGTCTCTGATTTGATATCTAACTCCTTGATCCATTTTGAGTTAATTTTTGTGCATGGCGAGAGAAAGGGATTCAGTTTCATTTTGTTGCATATGGATTTCCAATTTTCCCAGCACCATTTGTTGAAGATGCTATCCTTCCTCCATTGCATGCTTTTAGCCCCTTTATCAAATATAAGAAAGTTGTAATTTTGTGGATTGGTCTCTGTGTCCTCTATTCTGTACCATTGGTCCACCTGCCTGTTTTGGTACCAGTACCATGCTGTTTTTGTTACTATTGCTCTGTAGTACAGTTTGAGATCTGGTATCGCTATACCTCCAGATTCACACTTCCTGCTTAGAATTGCTTTTGCTATTCTGGGTCTTTTGTTTTTCCATATGAATTTCATGATTGCTTTATCTATTTCTACAAGATATGCCGTTGGAATTTTGGTTCTCATTGCATTAAACCTGTAGAGAACTTTGGGTAATATCGCCATTTTGATGATGTTAGTTCTGCCTATCCATTAACAGGGTACATTTTTCCATCTTCTAAGATCTTCTTCTATCTCTCTCTTTAGGGTTGTAGTTTTCATTATATAAATCTTTCACCTCTTTTGTTAGGTTGATTCCCAATTATCTTATTTTTTTTTTTGAGGATATTGTGAATGGAGTGGTTTTCCTCATTTCCATTTCAGAAGTTTTGTTGCTGATATACAGGAATGCCTTTGATTTATGCGTGTTGATTTTATATCCTGCCACTTTGCTGAATTCATTTATTAACTCTAGCAGTTTCTTTGTAGACCCTTTTGGGTCTGTTAAATATATTATCATGTCATCCGCAAATAGTGATGATTTAAGTTCTTCTTTTCCTATTTTTATGCCTTTAATTTCTTTTGTCTGTCTAATTGCTCTGGCTAGTATTTCAAGAACTAAATTGAATAGAAGTGGTGATAGAGGGCATCCCTGTCTTGTTCCAGATTTTAGAGGGAATGCCTTCAGTTTTTCTCCATTTAGAATGATGCTAGCCTAAGGTTTAGCATATATAGCTTTTACAATGTTGAGCTAAGTTCCTATTATCCCTAGTTTTTCTAGTGTTTTGAACATAAAGGGATGCTGTACTTTGTCGACAATGTGCAAATCTTCTAAAATCCCACTACCAACAAAAAAAAATCACTATTTTGATGACCCCTTTCTCATTTTGTCTTCTTCCCCCCTTCTCCTTTTGCCCTCTCTTTTCCTCTTTTTGTAGAAGGAAGGAGTGAAGAGAAAGATATTTTGCCCTAAAGGAGTATTATTCACAGTTTTTGCAACCTTGAGATTTTCCACTGTTGTATGTTCTCTTGATGGCACATCGAGTTCTGCATGATTAATTTTTAATGATATTATGATATAGCATTGTTTCATATGCTAAAATATTTTATTCTATCCTGTCTTCTCGGTAAATTTCAGAAAATGAAAAACTTTTGAAATTAAGATATTATTTATTTACTTCTTGAGAAACATGTTCATGGTCTGTTTTGTGAAAGGAAATTTTGAAGCAATATCCGTGATTCTCCATCCTTGTAAAATGAATGGGGAACAAAGACCGGAGAAGGACAAATGCTAAGACCTGATGGCTTTGGGTAGAATTAGGGAATGTTGTAGTTGGTTGGTGATGGAAGGTGGCTCCTTTTTCCCTTTCCATCTGTTCATTATCTCAAGTCTTTCCATTCTTATCCTAGACAGTCTTTGTCCTAAAATTAGGAAAGCTCTTTTGATTACCTATGTTTTTGCGTTTAGGCCACTGTTGCTTAGTTGGTAGATAATCATCTATTTGCTTTTAAAAGCACTTTTTTTTTCCCCTTCCCTCACTTCATTTAAGCTTTATAATCTGTAGCTTATTTTTAATAAGTTTGTGATTCCTTGTCTTTCTGATTCTAAGTTGTAATTTATATTTGTTATGACTTCTGAATTCATTGTCCACTGGGTCTGATAGTTTCATTCACACTTTGGATGACATGTGCTCCAATGACTACTTTCTGCTTTATCAAAATTTGTATTTTGCATGTGTGCAGATCACTTTCTACATTTCCCTGTCTCTTTTAGTTCATTTCTTTAGGAAGAATATATCACATACAATAAATATATCATTATTTAAGAGTCTATCTTTCTTGAACTTCAGACTAAGCAAATGGAAGTAAAGTGTCTTATGAGTAACAGAAATTATAACTGTTAGTATGTAAATAGTATAGAAACAATTTCAGTTTTTTCATATTTGTATAGATTATTTTGCTATTAAGTATTTCTAAAGATAAATATTATGTAATTACAGATTTCTTTTATGGTGGCAAAAGATGCAGAGGTGCATAAGACTAAGCTCCAGTACTTTATGGAACAATTCTATGGAATCATCAGAAACACAGATTCAAACAACAAGGAGTTATCCATTGCTATCCGTGGATATGGACTCTTTGCGGGAGTATGGCTCATTAATTAACTCTATTCTTTTTGTTTCACCTGAGTGTTTAAAGGATAGTGTCTCATACTTGTGACAGTATTATTGTCAGTTGTTAAGAGCTTTTTCAGTGTTTACTATGTAAGAATCCTTTAATACATGTTATCTCAGAGCCTTATAACTCTTCTATAAGCTGAGTATTATTCTGTTTTATGCACGAGGAAACTGAGATCCAGAGAAATTAACTTATCAAAGGATACACAGAATTGATAAAGTCTAAAGACCAAAAGCCCATGTTTTTCTCTGTGCTGTATTGTTCCTTATTTAAAGAAAAAAAAAGTAAAACTGTAGTTGTTGGTGGCACACTCCCATAATCCCAGGGAGTAGGGAGACTGAGGCAGGAGGATTGCAAATTTAAGGCCAGCTTTAGCAACTTTTTGAGATCTGGTCTTAGAATAAAAAATAGTTGCATTATCAGATTTGTGAGTTAAAAAAGAAGACTATGCTCATAGTGTGGAGCATGGTGTAATAGTGTATCCTGGACATCTGTTTAAGTCTGGTCTTCCTGGGATTGCCTAGCTTCATAAGGGCACTGACTGCATGTGACCCACCATCTAAACAGTGCCTAGAACATAGTTAATCAAAAAAATGTCCTGTGTATGAATAACTAGAGTGTGATCACAGCTTAGTATAAAAAGCATCTTAATAAGATATTTTATATAAAGTAAACAAGTAAGTAGTTTGCTAATATCAGTTTATAATAGCATGGCTTAACATGACATCCTAAGTAACTTTGTTTTGATGTGGATAAGTTTGATAAAGAGTTATGTTTTGCTTTTCTTAAAGCCTTGTAAGGTTATAAATGCAAAAGATGTTGACTTCATGTACATTGAGCTCATTCAGCGCTGCAAGCAAATGTTCCTCACCCAGACAGACACTGTTGATGACCATGTTTATCAGATGCCCAGTTTCCTCCAGTCTATTGCAAGTGTCTTGCTTTACCTTGACACAGTAAGCGAAATTGTTATAAATTGTGTACAATTTGAATATTTAATCTTGTTTTTTTTTTTCAAATAATTTGGTGGAGTCATGTCGTTCCTTTAGTGTAGGCACTATTGTGGTCAATATGACATTTTAATAATATTTTTTATTAATAGACTTCCCATTAGTAACTTGATTTCTTATCCAGAGAAGATAAAAGTACGTGTTACTTTTTCTGTTCTAAAAAATTAAGAATCACTGCTTGGGATACAATTGTGCCTTAACTATCAGATAATTTTATTCTAATTTCTTTTAGGCAGTCATAAGCATTAAGCTTGGCAGAGAAGTTTTCATGTATCTAAAACATGCTTAATGTAGTTCTAATTGGTTTGGATATTTGTATTATTCATATATTTATTCTCTCCTGTAACTTTTAGTTTGCTTTTCATTTCTGCTAGGTTCCTGAGGTGTATACTCCAGTTCTGGAACATATCATAGTGGTACAAATAGACTGTTTCCCACAGTATAGTCCAAAAATGCAGTCAGTTTGTTGTAAAGCCATAGTGAAAGTTTTCCTAGCCTTAGCAGAAAAAGGACCAATTCTCTGGAATTGCATTAGTACTGTGGGTAAGTTTGCCATTCATTCTTGTTCTTCTTTTTTTTTTTAATAAAAAAAAATGACAGCGGAATGCATTACAATTCTTATACATATATACCACAATTTTTCATATCTCTGTTTGTATATAAAGTATGTTGACACCGAATTCGTATCTTCATACATGTACTTTGGATAATGATGTCTATCACATTCCACCATCCTTGCTAATCCCCTGCTCCCTTCCTTTCCTTCCCACCCCTCTGCCTATCTAGAATGCATCTAATCCTCCCATGCTTCCCCTCCCTACCCCCCTATGAGTCAACCTCCTTATATCAGAGAAAACATTTGGCATTTTTTTTTGGGGTTTGGCTAACTTCACTTAGCATTATCTTCTCCAGCGTCATCCATTTACCTGCAAATACCATGATTTTATTCTCTTTTATTGCTGAGTAAAATTCCATTGTGTATATACGCCACATTTTTTTTTTATCCATTCATCCACTGAAGGACATCTAGGTTGGCTCCACAGTTTAGCTATTGTGAATTGTGCTGCTATAAACATTGATGTGGCTGTGTCCCTGTATTTTTAAGTCCTTTGGGTATAGTCCGAAAAGAAGGATAGCTGGGTCAAATGGTGGTTTCATTCCCAGATTTCCGAGGAATCTCCATACTGCTTTCCATATTGGCTGCACCAATTTGCAGTCCCAAAGTGCAAAGTGAGTGTACCTTTCTCCCCCACATCCTCGCCAACATTTATTGTTGTTTGTCTTCATAATAGCTGCCATTCTGACTGGAGTGAGAACATTCTTGTTCTTATGATGATGAGTAATGAATACTTAATGTATTACATAACATCTACTAAATTCCTTTGTTTTAGGCTGGGAATGTAGCTCAGTGATAGAAAGCCTGCCCAGTATGCATGAGCCCCTGGGTTTAATCCTCAGCACTGCAGAAAAATAAATAAATAAATAAATAATAGGATTCTTTTGTATCTTAAAACCCTTTTAGAGAATTCTTAAAATTTTGGTGGGTCAAAATATTTTTTTCCCCTCATACTTAGTTTCTGAATTTAATAGTTCAAATTTTAAAACTAAGGATACTAACAAATTTAGAAAAAAAATTGAGTGGTGAAGTTATAAAAAGTGTTGTTTTTGTTGCCCATTTGGTTATATTTTTCAGTGTTCATTTTTATTTTTATTTTTTATTTTTTTAGTGCATCAGGCTTTAATCAGAATATGTTCTAAACCTGTGATCCTTCAAAAGGTAAATTCTGAATCTAATGTTTCAAAATAAGTCTTTTTTATCACCGTAGGATAGAAATGTTGCTATAGTTTTAGTATGTAAATATATAAAAGTGGCCTTTCTTCTTCATTAGCCATGCCTTACATTTTAAAAAATGTTGGTCATAATACCTATATTGTGTGAGGTGAATATATTTCTCACAAGATGTGAAATTCCTCAGCTGGGTGCAGTGGCGCATGCCTATAATACCAGCAGCTCAGGAGGCTGAGGCAGGAGGATCCTGAGCTCAAAGCCCGCCTCAGCAAAAGCAAGGTGCTAAGCAACTCAGTGAGACCCTATCTCTAAATAAAATACAAAATAGGGTTGGGGATGTGGCTCAGTGGTTGAGAGCCCCTGAGTTCAATCCCAGGTACCAAAAAAAAAAAAAAAAGATGAAATTCCATAAACATAACTTTACTGTGTGTGTGTGTGTGTGTGTGTGTGTGTGTGTGTGTATATATATATATATATAATGTGTATGTGTATACACACACACACACACACTTTTTTTTTTCCTTTTTCTTTTTTTTTGTGATGCTGGGGATTGAACCCAGGCCTCATACGTGCCAGGCAAGCATTCTACCAACTGAGCTAATCCCCAGCCCTCTTTTATATATTTTTACGAAAAAGAAATGTTTTCTTGGCTAGGGTTGTAGCTCTGGGGTAAAGCTCTTGCCTAGCACATGTAAGGCACTGGGTTCGATTCTTAGCAACACATAAAAATAAAATAAATAAATAAAATGAAGGTATGGTGTCCATTTACAACTAAAAAAAACTGTAAAAAATGTTTTCTCTTTTGGAACTCTAGGATAAAATACTAAGGTATATTATGGGAGACATACCTTAGTTACTAGAAATTATAGTAAATAGGTTAAGATGAGAGATTGAACTGTGTAAGAAAAGAGAAAGAATGATTTATTGTGCATCTGGTGGATAATGTGTCAAAATAGTTTTTGGTTTTAGTCACAGAACAATCATCCTTTTTTCAGCTTCTTTTTATTGTGCTTTCAAATATGTCTTCCTTGATCTGATTGTATAAGTCTCCTGCTGGTTGCAGTTTTAGTTAAGAAAAGTCTGAAAATCAGCAAGTTCTGGCAGCCAAGCTGCTTTTGTGAGTACATCAGTCAATATTGCCTTGCTTTCTTTCTGGCCCAGGGTGCTGACTCTGAATCTAAAGACCAACGAGCCTCCGGGGAGGTTAGAACTGGCAAATGGAAAGTACCCACGTATAAAGACTATGTGGATCTTTTTAGATATCTCCTGAACTGTGACCAGATGATGGTAAAATTTATAATTTTAAAGCTACAAATGTTCCCCAGTTCCCTTTTTTCAATAATTATTGACTAAATACTTGTTTCAGAGTTACGTTGTGATAACTTTGAAAAGTTTTTAAAAAATACTTCAAGTAATGAAAAATTTAAATAGTTGAAGACAAAGTGAGACTAGAAGCTGGGTGCAGTGGTGCACTCCTGTAATAGCGCCTATGCTGAGATAGGAGGTTTGCAAGTTTGAGGCCAGCTAGGGCAAAATAAAATAAAAAGACCTAGGGTATCGCTCAATGGTAGGGGTGCTTGCCTAATATCCTTAAGGCCCTGCATTCATTCCCAAGTACTATAAGGGGGGAAAAAAAGTGAAACTAGGAAAAAAGTTAATTGAATGGAATACAAATGTAGAGCTCTTTTAAATTGATTACTGTAGCTAAGTCTTTTTTTAGCTTCATGGGACAGGATAATGTAATTGGTAGTAAATTATTATTTTCATCAGGTCCAGTGTCTTAGGAAACAAAAAGTATAACAGTATTATCACCAGAGAACTATCTCACCCCTTGCCACATTTTTTTGGGTGCTAGAGATTGAACCCAGGGTCTCATGCATGCTAAACACACAATCTGCTGTTGAACTATACCTCCAGCCCTCTTTATCTGCTTAAGATAAAGATAAATTAAATCCAATTGGTTGAATAGGTGTGAAGGTGATTAGTGCATAGTTACTATTTACATTAATTATATTAGAATAATACCTCCTGCCTACTATTATTCTGGTAGATATTTCTTCACTTTCTACATTAGGCTTGGTTGCCTAATGTTTTAATATATCCATTGACAAAGCATTGATACCTAGGGCATGCAACTTTTTGTCAATAGATAATTTCTATCTTGTCAAAAAATTTTAGGTTTTTTTGCTTTTTTTTATTGAGTTAAAATAGTATAGCAGTTATTAATTTTATCCAAAATATTTATTGTATGTAATGTTAGATATCCCTATATTTGGAAGTTAAATCCCATAGAATGTGTGAGAATAGGCAGAGAAATTAAGACTATAATTTTGGAATGATAAATAGGTTCACTTTTAAAGAAATGGGATTATACTTTCCAGTTTATTGTGAGGCTGGGTATATATTTACCTATTATGCAAGTATGTGTTTACACATGTGTACATATATGTGTATGTACACAAACAAATAATGTATATGTTTCTTACATTTGTGTGTTTATGGACATTTGCACACAAATTGTTAGAGTAATGTTTTGACAGGGCTTTGTCTAAATCTTCTCATTCACTGCTATGTACAAAGTATTTGGTACATGACTATATAAGTTGTATTATCTGACTGAAATGATGCTGTAATAATGATTTCGAAAGGTTTTTGAAGCTTGAAAACATCAGGTAAATCTGCCTCAGTTTACATATCACTGGTTCCATGATACCTAAAAATACAAGAACCTGTGTATGTATCTTTTTAAAAAATATCTTAATGCTTATAAATACTCATCCTAAATATTTCTTTGTACAAAATTTTGAAGTTTTTTTCCTTTATTTAAAGGATTTTATTTTAGCAGACGAGACATTTCTCTTTGTGAATTCTTCCTTTCAAAGTCTGAATCATTTACTCTATGATGAATTTGTAAAATCCATTTTGAAGATTGTGGAGAAATTGGATCTTACACTAGAAAAACAGACTTTTGGAGAACAAGAGGTTAGAATTTTTTGTCAATAATATTGCATCATTTTATAGTAACTTTCTTTGCATGTAAATATTCAGGGAATAATAGCACATCTTTAGGGGGTTGAAGCAAATTGATTTCATTGGGTGGGATTACTATATGCCATTGATGCTTTTCTGTTGGGTATAGACTTATTGTACACAAAATGTTATCAGTGGATTATTCAAAAAGCAATTTCTATGTTTAATATGTTAAAACTTTTTTTTTTTTTTTTTAATTTGTTGGGTTTATTTCTCGCTTTGATAGATGAGACTTTGTACAGTAGGAAAGGGAAGCGTGGGGTTCCTTGTTTTTTGTTAAGAACACTCCAAACTGGGGCAGAAAATATCAAATTTGCTCTTGAGATATTAGAATGCAGGTAATAGACTGAACATACCCAGGGTTTGTAGCCTGGATAATAGGTAAATCTTTGCTTGAAGTTGCTAGCGTGGAGCTGCCCTGCTCTTTTCTGAGGTGTCTGTAGAGACAGCAAACCACAAGACTGAGACTAGTGTGAAAGGGTTAGAGGTTTCGTTGGAAAACTTTTAGTTTGCTTTTGATCGTAGTGATAATTTTAAGCGCATTTGTGCTTGTTAGAGTTCACGTGTATGTAATTCCACTGCACTTGTGAAGGTACATGAGAGATGATGGGATAGTGGAGAGAATATGCAAAGGGGAAAAAATGGAAGCGTTATAAGGCCATTGCCACATTGGCTGTATTATACTTGTAATGTGCAGTTTTTTTATGCTGGGTGGTAGAAACCAGTGTGAGTTGAATTATTTTATGTGTTGTATGCTTGTTTAAGATAATTTCATTAAAAAAACCAAACCAAACCAAAACAAAACAAAAAAACTCTCTGAAAGGATATTTCTTGGAACTGTGTCATCCAACATACAAACACTTGTTCATCTTCATTCAGAAGTCTTCACTGGCTTCTCTTTCTCTGTGGTCCACCCTTTTTGCCTGTGCCAGCAGGTCCCCTGTCACCTCTGTCATAGCTGGTCTCCAGTCCTTTGTAGGTTCTGTCTCTGTGTTTATAACCTGTTGTTTAATATTAGAATTTGAATATACAAATTGTATTTGATAACATAGATTTGGTAACACAAACATAATATGTTTAAAATTAAACTTCATATACTCCCCCCAAATTACATTTTTCGTTGTCTTATTACTGTTCATTATTCTTTTTTTCCCAGTTGGAAAGCTCCAAGTTATCATTGATCCTTCTTAACCTTTTACAGTTCTGCCTCTGTCCAAGTATCACTGCTGGCTTCTTGAAGAAATCAGACCCTTGTTTTATTTCTCCCATTCTTTTCATCACTTCATGATTTCTTTGGTTTTTCTGTTGCTTCAAGTCCTGTTGTTCCTCCCAGACTGCAGGCTCTTAAGAACCTGTCTCTGCCTTTATCACGTTTTCATTCTTTCCTCATAGCATCAGGTCTAGGACAAGAAGATTGAAAAGTTATTTGTTGAATAATATGTGATCGAATAGTACAGTGTTTGGTACAATTAATTTTTAAGGATGGAAATGAGGCTACTGGTGTTTGGGTGATCCCGACTTCAGATCCAGCTGCTAACTTACATCCTGCTAAACCTAAAGATTTTTCAGCTTTCATTAACCTGGTGGAATTTTGCAGGTACTTTGTAAAATTTTAATTATTTAAGACTGAAAATTATTAGTAATTGGGTATAATAGAGGAAATACCCTTAAATAAATATAAGAAATAAAATAGTATAAGGATTTAAATCTAAAATCATTTATGTATAGACCTTTAAAATATATCTAAATGAGCCTTTTAAAAAATCTAAAGGTAGATTAAAAAAGCATTTACTTAAAATGTTATACAATAGAATTATAATTTTTATAACCCATGTATTTTTAAAGATAAATAAAAATTAGTAGGATAAAAATTTCTACCTTAAACATTTAATTTGTTTTTACAGAGAGATTCTCCCTGAGAAACAAGTAGGATTTTTTGAACCTTGGATGTATTCATTTGCATATAAGTTAATTTTGCAGTCTACACGGTTGCCACTCATCAGTGGTTTCTACAAATTGCTTTCTATTGCAGTGAGAAATGCCAAGAAAATAAAATATTTCGAGGTAAGAATTTTGGAAAATATGGTTTAGTCTTGTTGTTTTCATTCTTTTTTTCCCCCCTTTGGGAAAAAATGAGTATATATGATGCATTATGAAATATATGTGATTATGGCATATGCAGTTTTAAAGTCTACTAATTATATGTATATGTGTGTGTATATATATGTATATTTGCATGTATATATATGTTTTTGTTTTTGTGATACTGGGGATGCTCTACCACTGAGCTACAACCTTTTTTAAAAAATATTTTTATTTTGAGATGGAGTCTTATTAACTTGCCAAGGCTGGCCTTGAATTTGTGACCTCCTGCCTCAGTTTCCCTAGTCGCTGGGATTATAGGTGTGCGCCATCACGTCTGGCTTTATTATATATTTTTATTTTCATTTTTTTGGGGAGTGCTGGTGATTGAACCCAGGGCCTTGTGCATGCGAGGCAAACATTCTACCAACTGATCTGCGTCCCCATCCCCTTTTATTTTTTATATATATATATATTTATTTTTATTTTTATTTTTTTTTAAGAGAGAGAATCTTTTTTTTTTTTTTTTTTTTGGTAGATGGACACAACACAATGCCTTTATTTTTATGTGGTGCTGAGAATCGAACCTGGGTCCCACTCGTGCTAGGCAAACGCCGCTCTACCCCTGAGCCACAATCCCAGCACTTATTATATATTTTTAAAAGTTGATATTTGAGTGTCAGTTGGATGACTGTCTTTGAAAAGTTAGTGGCATTTTCTGCTTTGATTTTTAACCACCTGGCTAATTTATTCAAGATTCCTAGGAATTTTTGAATTGCAGTCATTATTTGTAAGTTGTGGGCTGTCTCCATACTTAGCTAATCAGAAACTCTGGGGGCAAGCCTGAGTGATTTGTGCAGCAATTCATCCAGATATTTTGGTGCGTTCTGAGTTTTGAGAATGACTGTGATAGCATCCATGAGGCTCCATTTTGTCACACAAGTACTCTGCTTGTGTAATTTCAGGAGAAGCAGGTCTCCCAGAACACAGATATCTTACTGGAAGATGGAAAGGGAAATGGACTTAGTTCAGCTTCCCTCTTCCTGTTCTATTTCTTATTGGCCTCTGCCTGGAAATGCTCTTATAGCTGAGTCTCTTTTTTTTCCACACTGGACTTTGGTAAAGTGGAATGAGTTTAGCCCTCTGGAGAAAGGTTGGGAACTGCTGGATTAGAATATAATATTTCCTAATTCTTGCTTAGTGTACTAATTTGATATTTTATTTGACAGGGAGTTAGTCCAAAGAGTCTGAAATGCTCTCCTGAGGACCCAGAAAAGTATTCTTGCTTTGCTTTATTTGCAAAATTTGGTAAAGAGGTAATTTTTAAGTGATTTATCTTAGTGTTTTATAGGTTATTTTTAAATGAATGTGTAGTGAAAAAATCCTAGTGATCATAAGTGACATAATTTTTTTAAAAAACTGGTTTGCTAAATTCAGATTGGAAGTTAAGGTCTTTAAAAAACTAACACAGCAAATCATTGTGTTTCAAAAGTACCTTGAATTCCCTTAAAATAATTCAACTGAGTGATGACAACTCAAAATCAAAATATATTTCTTAATTTTTTCATATAGAGGGGAATTAGGCCCTTCAACAAATTATCTTGGAGATCAGTGGTTAGTTTGTAAGTGAACATGGTCATGTCAAATAAAGTCTATGTGCTCATTCTTTGTATTTGAAAATAGACTAAAAGTTTTAAAATTGATTTTCAAATTGCAGTCTCTCTTCAGATATTTACTATTGTCTTATTTCTCATTAAGGTATCAGTTAAAATGAAACAGTACAAAGATGAACTTTTGGCCTCCTGTTTGACCTTTGTTCTGTCTCTGCCACATGACATCATTGAACTTGACTTTAGAGCCTACGTCCCTGCATTGCAGGTAGATGAATTTTTTTGAGCAGACCCACATCTTCATTGCTATTATTTTTCCTAAAGAGCATGGAGATACCAAGGATCTCCATGCAGAATCACATATGCAGGCTGCATGAGTGGCTTAGCCTCTGCCACTTCCCAGCTTCGGTGCTCAGGAAACCTGACATGGCCTCTCTGAGCTTCCCTTGCAGGCAAATGTGAGAATTACACCTTGCATATGTTGGAAGTCCGTAGTAAACCACCAGTCTTGTGAACTGGTGCTGTTTGTTTTCCTTGTGGTGACCTGGACTGTACCCACATACCTCCAGCAATGTCTGGGCTCCTGTGATAGAATAATGGTGTATTACACAGAAACCACAATTAACTGGTGGTTTTTTTTTTTTTTTCTTTAAATCTCAAATTCACCATTTTTCTCTTTATCATGTTTGGATTGACATAGATGGCATTCAAGCTGGGTTTAAGCTATCCCCCGCTGGCAGAAGTAGGTCTGAATGCTCTTGAAGAATGGTCAATTTATATCGACAAGCATGTAATTCAGCCTTATTACAAAAATATTCTCCCCTGCCTTGATGGATACCTGAAGACTTCCACTTTATCAGGTAAGGTTTAAAAAAATTGAAATATGCATCATGATTAATAGGACTGTTCATATTTTTTGAAACTTAAAATTTGAACCCAGTGTTTTCATTATATGTTTGTTTTTATTCCCTAGTTATCTCAATATAATTGCAACAATAGGAAATGTAATCAAGTTATTAAAATATTTTTCGTTTTATTTGTTTATATCTTACTAAGATTTATAAAATCTTCAGGGATAGAAGCTCTTTGTAATTCCTAATATACTACCTTGCAAAGAATTTTTGAATAAATCGGACAAGAATTAAAAATATCAGAAGCCAGGCATGGTTGCACACACCTGTAATTCCAGTGGGCTTGGTGGGCTGAGACAGGAGAATTGCAAGTTCAAGACCAGTGTCAGCAATTTAGCGGGACCCTGTCTCAAAGTAACATTGAAAGGGCTAATAATGTAGCTCAATAGTAGAGCACTTACCTTTCATGTATGAGGGCCTGAGTTTGATCCCCAGTACTTCCAAAAAAGAAAGGAGAAAAAAAAAAGAAAGTAAATAGTGATTTTGTGTTTTTGTTGGATTTTTATTCATTTTTAAAATATAAGCTAAGAATTGGGGGGGAAAAAAAAGGTCAATGGAGAAGAAATAGGTTTAGGAAAAGATTTTTAAAGAAAAAATCATCTGACCAGGCAAAAAATATTACTAATCAGGGAATGTAGTACTAACAGTCAAAAGGCTGGATTTACTTAAATGAGAATGAAAAGGAATATTACCAAGTGCAAGCAAAAAGAAAGATTCAGTTGGGAGAAAGACTGAAGTATTAGTAAGAATTTTAGAATTTTAAATTTCACTATATTAAAAGTGGAAATGAAATGTTTTATTTGTGAAGTTTTACCTATGTAAATCATTGTTTTGTTATTAAATGTTATTGTCTTGGAAACATTAAATAGAAGTTATCTGACAGATTTTACTGTATCTAGTTGAAACATTCTGAATGTATATTCAGAATTCTTGAAAAAAGTTCAAATTTTGGAAGATTTTTATATAAATGATTGTGAGTCTTGTTTTAGGGATGAAAAAATTTCATAGTAGTTAATCTCTATAGTTTAGGCTTTTAAAATGCATATTATATAAGGTGTACTGCTATTTGAGTAGTTGACAAAAATTCATACACTTAGAATATACGAAATAGCAAAAATCTTGTAGTATTTTTATTTTTTGTTTTGCATTTGATTCTGTTAATTAAGTTTTTGAAAAGACTTATGTTTTAGATTAATGAAGGAAGTTGCTGTGATTGTGTCAAAGGATCTGTCTATTGATAGATATGTGTATTCTAGACCATATGATGATAGAAGCAGAGTAAGCAAAAAAGAACATCATGTTCAGGGCAACCACTATTTTTAGTAACTTTGTACTTGATACATCAAATTTCCAGAACAGTTGCATGAATAGTAAAAAGAACTACTGTATACTTCACCTGGATTCCTCACTTACTAAGCCAGTTATTAAGATTTTGTACCATTTGCCTTTACTTTCTATATCATGTGTGATTTTGTGTGGGTGTATATATTTATACAGGACTTTTTTGTGTGTGAATTCTTTGTAAGCTGCAGGCATCATGGATCTTTACACATCAGTGTCCCATTGTGTACTTCTTAAGAGCGAGGACTTCCTTTTACATAACTACATTATTCTTATAAAAAAATCAGGAAATATGGGTACATACTCTTCTAATATATAGTCCATAGTAGTTATTTTCATTTGCCCATTAGTTTCTTATATAACTATATTTTT
Source organism: Marmota monax (assembly GCF_021218885.2). Taxonomy (NCBI): domain Eukaryota; kingdom Metazoa; phylum Chordata; class Mammalia; order Rodentia; family Sciuridae; genus Marmota; species Marmota monax. The sequence continues at coordinate 2,704,655 of NW_026695198.1, read as the reverse complement.
CTTGATCCAGAATCCAGTATAGAATTTATATTGTATTTAGTTGTCATTACTCTGTGCCAATGTCTTGATTTGAACGGTTGTGGGGCGGTTTTATGAGACACTGATGATGCACATTGAAGAATTCCTTGTCCAGGCAAGGAATTTTTGATTTTACTTTCAAATGTTCTATTTATGATTTGTTTTAAAAATAGGTAGTTTATAGAGGTGTACTTTAGGACTGTAAATATTCTTGTTCCTCATCACACTTTCACTATAATTGTTCTAGTATTCCTTGATAGTTCTTCCTTTATTATTGTGATAGTTAGAAAAGAGTATTTTTCAGGGCTGGGAACATGGCTCAAGTAGTAGCGCGCTCACCTGGCATGTGTGAGGCACTGGGTTCGATTCTCAGCACCACATAAAAATAAAAAAATAAAGATTGTGTCCTCCTAAAGCTAAAAAATAAATATTAAAAAAAAGAGTATTTTTCTACCATCTCTAATCCTTCAATCCTAGTTGATATTCTACTGTAAGAACTAACTTTTTTCTTTTTTCCTTTATTTATTTATCTATATCGCTTGGGACTCATGGATTCTTATTTTTTTCAGTGGGTTGATTTTGATGGTCAGATGGTAACAAATTTGGCTTGTATATGAGGTGTGGGATCTGGCTTCAGCAGCAGGATGTAATTCAGGATCTTCTGATGAGTCTGTTCCAGTCTAAGAATCAGCACTTCTTCAAGGAACCATGATGCTTTTAATGGACAGTGGTGCTTAAAAACAAGACAACCAGTGTGAAGACTTTATGTTCTAGAAACTTAGTTTTTTTCATCATAACTAAGATTAGGATTTTAATGTTTATATGTTTGGTAGTAGAGTGTATTCTCCTTAGTATTCATCAAATAAATGAATGCTGTTTAAAATTGATTTTTGTTTACTGTTGTTAGATGAGGCCAAGAACAACTGGGAAGTGTCAGCACTTTCTCGAGCTGCCCAGAAAGGATTTAATAAAGTTGTGTTAAAGCATTTGAAAAAGACAAAGAACACTTCATCAGTAAGATATCCTTTGTATTTTCTTTACCTTATATAATACAGAGATTCGAAAAGAATCCTCATTTGAGATGTTAGTTGTTTTTACATATAAATAAGTGTAGTATAGAAGTAGTTTCAATATATGTTTGGCATGAAAATATAAACTGTATTAATTATTTGGCTGTTGTCTTGATGTTGTTGTCCTGCTCATCCCTACCCTTAAATGTGTTTAGTGGATAATGCAGAGTAACATGGTTCATTTTCAACAAGCACATTGGAATACTGATACCATGGATATGTAAGATTGATTCATTCTTAAATACAACTTTATCAAGTTCATGCTAGTTTTGTGCTTTTTGATGATAATTTTTTGACCAGTTTTTTTGAGATGAGCTGTATGATGTGATAGGAAAAAATGATATAAATGGTAAAAGCTTTGTTTAGGGAAAGTATCTATTTTTGGTATGAAGTGAAAATTACAACTTGAAAAACTTTTAATGTTGAAAATTGATAAGTAAAAAACCCTAGCATAAATGTTTTCTACGCTATTGTTTTTGGTAGCTTTTGATTGAAAGACTTGCATGCAAGTAAAAATGATTTTCTGAATTTTTAAAATAATTTTATCTCACATAAACAAAGATGGATAACATAACTTGAGCATATCTTTAGTTTTACAAATAAGATTTTTTCACGGGTACACAATGCCTATTCCCTAGGATGCCTATTCCTTAGGACAGTTTTTTCTAAGTGAGGATCCCTGGGTTCCAGAGTGCAAGGCCAAAGCTGTTTCTGTTGACATTTGCACCATGATATGACAGTGGGCAACACTGTTGTGGTTCTTTTTAGCATTTTATTGGCACTTGCCTCTAGGCACATTCTGGAAAGTTTGCCTAATCCAGTGAATCAGTATTTTATTCAGATGAGCAATACTTGAAGTTACCAAATTATGCACAAGTACAAACATTTATTCAGATATAAAACAAATCAAGGATTTTAATGTAATCCAGTTCATTGATAAGGTTTCAAATTCCACATTACAATAACAAACCTTTAAAAAACTGCCAATAGTATACTTTTGGTGTAATATCAAAGAACTGTAACCACAATTATGTTAAAAAAGACTTAAAATGCTCCTCCCTCTTCTAGCTACGTGATTCTGTGAGGCCTAAATTCTGAATCTCACAGTGTGCCAAAAGGGATCTGCACTTACGTGAAACAGGGCTCCCATTCTGAGGATTTTTGTTTGGAAAATTGAGTTACTTTTCTTGACAGTATGTCATTCATTCACTTGTAATGTGTTTAGTATTTTAAAAATAATTATTTAAATAATTTAAGTTCTAGTTTCTAATGTAATAAGTATTAATGAGTGTATTTTAAAAATAATAACTTTAAATAATTTAAGTTTTAATATTTAATGTAATAAGTATTGATGAGTGTATTTTAAAAATAATAACTATTTAAAGAATTTAAGTTTAATTTCTAATGTAATAAATATTAATGAGCATTACCCACATAAATAAAACCTTTCTGGGGTTTCTGATATTTCTTAAGAGCTTATTAAAGGAGGGCTGGGGATGTGCCTCAGTGGCAGAGCACTTGCCTCACACATGTGAGGCACTGGGTTCAATCTTCAGCATCACATAAAAATAAATAAACAAAATAAAGGTATTGTGTTCATGTATCACTAAAAAAATATTAAAAAAAAAAAAAGCATAAAGTGTCCTCCCCAGAAGCCTGGAACTCCTGCTCTAGGAAATAGATATCCAACTTCATAGTTGGAAGAAATATGACTTTTATGAATTTGCGATAAAATTAATAGCACTACCATGTAGGATATAATTAACCAGTAAGAGGATTGGGGGCATCGCTCTGTGGTATATAAGAACCTGGGGTTGATCCCCAGCATTACAAAAAAAAAAAAATTAGCAATAGGAAGGGTGATAAAATAGTTTTTCCTTATTTTCATCTTCTCTTTAATTTTAACTCAGATATTACATGTATACAATTTTTCATTTTGTAGAATGAAACACTGTCCTTAGAAGAAATAAGAATTAGAGTAGTACAAATTCTTGGATCTCTCGGAGGACAAATAAACAAAAATCTTATAACAGGTAATGTTTTCTTTCAAAATAAATTAATGTGTGTAGATATATTTGTGCTTCAGTTGGGATCAATAGTGTCATAGTATAAATATCAAATAAATATCAAAATATTTATTCCTATGTGTGATTTACGTATTTTCAAGGAGGATTATAGTGAATAATGTACCACTTGATGAAATGCTTTTATTATACTCATGCCATTGGAATAATTCAGCACACTAACAGAGCAAATGTTCCAGCTTGATTTGTTACACACACATATATATATTTTTTTCCATTTTGAAACAATCTAATTTGGCATTGTTTTCTATGGGTAAACTTTATTTTAGGGGAATTTAAACTTTTAAAAACTCAATATTCTTAATACGTGGATGCTTTTAGATTGTTTTTATGACAATAATTTTGATTAGTAAAAACTCATTTGTTTTTACTTTTGAAATTTGGTATTAAATACACTAGTGGCTTACTGTATTTAACTTAGTGGCTTGGTTATTTAGGAAATTTGAACCTGTACTTGGAAATAAGCAGGAAATTTTTAGTAAAAATATTTTTCATTTACCATTTTTTCCACAAAATACCCTAAGTAACTCTTACTGAATTTGAATATTAAATATTCCAGATTGTTAATTTGTTTGAAAATATTTTTACTTAAGTTAAATTAAAAAATACTGTTGTCAGTACTTTTAGATGTTCTAATTACATATCTGAAGCAGTAAAAAGGAAAGATGAATAAATGTTTAGTTTAAAAGTTTAAAAAGACCCTGATTAGCCTGGCATGGTGGCACACATGTATAATCCCAGTGGCTCAGGAGGGTGAGGTAGGAAGATCATGAGTTCAAAGCCCACCTTAGCAAAAGTGAGGCACTAAGCTACTTAGTGAGACTCTGTCTCTAAATAAAATGCAAAAAAATAAGGCTGGAGATGTGGCTCAATGGCCAAATGCCCCCACCAAATACTCCGATTGAGCCAATGAGAGGTAGAACAACTGATTTAAGAAGGATTTTGAATGGAAAACTACTCTTCTTTTTTGTCAGCCACGACTTCAGATGAAATGATGAAGAAGTGTGTGGCGTGGGACAGAGAGAAGAGACTCAGCTTTGCAGTGCCTTTCAGAGATATGAAGCCTGTCATTTATTTGGATATATTCTTGCCCCGGGTCACAGAATTGGCTCTTTCAGCTAGTGACAGACAAACTAAAGTACTTTTATTTTTCATTTCATTTCTTATTTAGGATCTATTGCTTTGAAAACACATTGGGTAGGAAAAGAAAATATATTTTAGCCATTCCATTATCATTAATTTTGTATTTTTCTGATTGCTTACTTATCATTGATAAATAAAAGTTAAACATAAATTATCTTAATAGATAATAACCTGGCAGAAAATTAGTATGCCAAAAATTCTTCATGATAGAAAATACAGTACAAAGGGCATTTAAAAATTATACTTGGTGTTTGATTATTCCTTCAACCTTAAAAACAAATCATCTGAAATTTTAATATAGTGTTATAAATAAATATTTGCTAACCATGATAGTTGTAAATATGCTTACAAATGAAGTGATTGTCTATAATTCTGTAATGGGGCATTATTCAAATATAGTTCTTAAAAATTTTTTTTTAAAGAAAAAGCAAAAATAAAGGAAAATACATTTCTTGTGAATGTATTAGTCCCAGTGTCTAAAGCTTTTAAATATCAATTCTTGGCTCTTAGATGAAGATCAAAGTGAACAGAAGCATTAATTTTATCTAAGAAGTGCTACTTCCAGTTAATTTATATTTGAATTACATTACATGATAATGATAGTTATGTGCAACAAGTTTTTCTTCTTGAAGGGCTAAATTGAAAAATACTTCAAAATATTCTTGTGAACGTTATAATGTAAGCTTTGTTGAACTCTTGGCCTATTTAGGTGGCAGCTTGTGAACTGTTACATAGCATGGTCATGTTTATGTTGGGAAAAGCCACTCAGATGCCCGAAGGTGATCAGGGTTCTCCGCCCATGTACCAGCTATATAAACATACTTTTCCTGTTCTGCTTCGCCTTGCTTGTGATGTAGATCAGGTAAGTGCATGATTTGAATAGAAAACTTAAAAAGAAAAAAAAAAGTGGTTAGGCATGGTGGTACATCCCTGTAATCCCAGCAACTTGGGAGGTCGAGTCAGGAGGATTGTAAGTTCAAGGCCAGCCTCAGCAACTTAGTAAAGCCCTAGGCAACTTAGTGAGACCCTGTCTTAAAAGTTAAAGAGCTGGGGATGCAGTTCAGTGGTTACACACTTCTAGGTTAACTCCCCAGTACAAAAAAAAAGGTCTCCTTCAGTTGTCAAAGGGTTTGCTACACATTGGAATAATCACCTGGGAATCTACCAAACATTCTGATTTGATTGGTTATGGATGTGACATGGAGAATAAGACTTTGAAAAGTTGTCCCAGCAACCTCTTTTGTGCCACAGAGTTGGGGAGCCAATGTTATAGTCACTGAGAGTCTAGGCATCCTAAAGTGGATTAGCTGTCACCCTGCTCATGGATGGATGAACTCCATCTTTCAGGAAGTGAAAAAGTGGCTAGGAGTCAAGGAACAGATTGGAAATGTTGGGAAATGACCTGTTCTTGATACTTCATGGACAGAACCTCCATTTCTGTCATGAAGCAGAAAAACAAATCTCAGTTCATTTTATGAAGCTGGCATAACCCTGTTATCAGAGTGTACACATAAAAAATAAAGTGAAATGCAGAAGTCACTTATAAATATATTGGAAAATTTTGCAACATATATGAAATCATCATGATTAAGTGGAATTTTTGAAACTGAAATTTACCATATAAATAGTTTAAGAAGTAGCTATTCTCTCCATAGAAGCCTAAAGGTCTTTGGCTGATCTTGGTAGGCTAGGCCTGATTTAATGTTGTCTTAATATAGTAAAGACTATCTACCTGAGTTTCATAGTCAAATCACGGTGATCTGGTTCCTATGCCTATTGCTGGGAGTGGTTCCTCAGTATTTGGAGTAGGCAACAGAAGCAGAGGCACCTGCCTCTCCTCTTTGACTTTGTTCCTCCCAATGGTATAGACTTTAAAGTCTGTATGTATAGGACGTTGATCTGGCTTTCATTTTGTCACAGGGATGGCATTCATGATGTGGGAAGCCACAGACTCATTATTTGCTTTGTGGTTGATCAATGATAATCTGTATCTAATCTAGAATACTTTGTGTACACATTTAAAATCAAAGTAATGAAGATAAATAATGTGTACCCTAAATTACCCTCCTAACTAGAGGAACAATGAGATTTAGAGGTACATTTTTCTTTGCTGAACTCTAGAAAGTAAGGAAGAATAGTTCATTATGGAATTGAACTAGAAAAAGAAATTAATGAAATAACAGTAGTAGTTTTGCTTCATTTTGCCCTACTGTAAATGCCATTTAATGTTCAATTTCCAGTTTAAATTTACTTTAACACAAAGGAAAAAAACTCCAGTAAAGTCTTGTTTTTTCAGGTGACAAGGCAACTTTATGAGCCACTTGTTATGCAACTGATTCACTGGTTCACTAATAATAAGAAATTTGAAAGTCAAGATACTGTCGCCTTACTAGAAACCATATTGGTGAGTAGTGGTTGATTCTTTTCTTGCTATTCCTGTTGTCTAGTTACATTTAATACCAAAATGTAGCCTCTAGTTGGATCCTTTTATCTTTTGTTGTATTTGATTTCTAATGCCATTTTAGTGGACACAATGCCATATTTATTTATTTAAGTGATGCTTTTAAATATCTATAACTAAATAATATTTCACACATTTTTCTTCTGTTTTCTGGGAAGGCTATTGTAAATTCAACAAATTTTATCTCATTAAAGGTGTGTGTGTGTGGTGCGTGTGTGTATGTGTATGGAGTAAAAATGTTCTTTGACTTATTGGAGGTACGGTAGCTCTTTTTAAAATACTTTTAGTATAATACTTAGTTTAAAAGTAAAAGGAATTTTTGAGCTTTCTCAATATTTTCCTGTATTCAGATTCAATTGTTAAAGGGTCCTACTAATAGCAGTTTATCTTTTACATAGAACTCTCCTGACATGGTAGAGGTAGAATCCTTAGGATCTGACCAATGGCTTGCTGAGGACAAAAGTAGTGAGGTCAGCTAGGCTATGGTATCTTTTGATGCTATGTATATTACTATAATACATACAGTAATAATTTTTATTGTTTGATTTTGTCTATTATTTCAGTGTATCATTTTATTTTGTTATACACTTTAGAATTCAGAGCTGTAGTTGAACACATAGTGAATTTGTTCAAACATATCCTTTAATTCCTTGTTCTTGCAAATTGACTCCAGTTTACATCTGTGTGCCATTTTTCTCTTAAGTTTGAGATGAGTCAGGAAAATAGGGAAATTGACAAGAGCATCCAGAGAGAAGCAGTGAAGGTATTAAGTTTGTGGTGTTTGTGAGGATTTGGATTTGTTTTCATGTTTTTATTGTGTAGGGGCATTGTGAAAAGGGAGGCTAGAATGGTGTTGGACAGAAGAGCAGATCATTCTGTAGGGCAGCCACATATCCTGATGTGTAATTACAAATAGTACTACTTTCACTCCTAGAGTCACCCTAATTGTATGTCATGTGATAGGCAACAGAGAGTTAGTTGTTGAACATTTTTAATTAGGAAGCAGACCGTAATTATATCTGTAACATTATTCCTTGCAGCGTCTACCAGTGAATTCTGCTTCTAATAAATACAATTAATTTAATTTGTGGTTTACTTATATTCAGATTGGGTTTGTTTATATTTAAAAAAATTTATTATACATGGGCACAATATCTTTATTTTGTTTGTTTATTTTTATGTGGTGCTGAGGATTGAACCCAGTGCCTCACATATGTGAGACAAGCGCTTTGTCACTGAGCCACAATCCCAGTCCTGTTTATATTTTTTGTGGTACTGGGGATTGAACCCAGGGGTGCTTTATCACTGTGCTTACATACCCAGCTCTTTTTATTTTGTTTCGAGACAAGGTCTTACTAAGTTGTCAAGGCTGGCCTTGAACTTGTTAGCCTCCTTCCCTGCTTCCTAAGTCTCTGGGATTATGGGCATGTGTTGCCATACCTGGCTGGATGTGTTTATTCTATTATGTTTCTATTCTGAAGCAGCTATTTTAGTTATTGCCTTTTCCCTTTTGATTCTTAAAGGTAGCTGAAGTAAGGGGTTTCAAAAGAAATCTAGTGAGATAATGATAAAGTAAAATGAGATGGCTGAAAGAGAAGGTAATGAAGAAATGTGAACTTTATAGCATAGCACTTCAGTGAAGGAGAGCCATTATTTTATTAGAAAGAATCGTCACTTCCCTAACATCAGCACATGCACTATCTTAGTCTGTTGTCTGTTGCTATACTGAACATCACAGACTTTGGTAATTTATAGAGAATGGGCTATAACTCATGGTTCTGGAGGCCAGGAAATCCAACATCAAGGTGCTGATATATGATGAGAGCCTTCTTGCTGCATGGTAGCATGTGGAGGGCAAAACCTGGTGAGAGAGTGCCACCATGGGGGTCCATCCTCATGACCTAATTTCAGTTCTGTTTACCTCCCAAAGACCCTGACTCCAAATACTGTTAACATGTGAGTTTAGAGATTATTTTCAACATAGGCTTTTGGGGTACAAATTCAAATTATCTCAGAATTTTCTCCCTTTTCCATGGAATTTTCAATTTATTATTTAGTGTAAAAGATAATGTTTTCCTTGTGTTAAAAGGAACTTGTCATTTGAATTTAGATTCAGGGAAACCAGATTGTTTCTCTTAGTGTTTATTTTTTCTTGTTTTGTGCTATAAATAATTTTCATAACATTCTAGTCATGCTCAAAGGCAGACTAAGGGTATTTGGCTGCCATTATATGGATATAACATTAGTAAAATAAATATGTCTTTGTTTCAGGATGGAATTGTGGACCCCATCGACAGTACTTTAAGAGATTTTTGTGGTCAGTGTATTCGAGAATTCCTCAAATGGTCCATTAAGCAAACAACACCACAGCAGCAAGAAAAGAGTCCAGTAAATACCAAGTCACTTTTCAAGCGACTTTACAGCTTTGCACTTCACCCCAGTGCTTTCAAGAGGTTGGGAGCATCACTGGCTTTTAATAACATCTATAGGGAATTCAGGTATGTGAGACACATGTGTACAAGGAAGGGTATAAAATTTGCTCTTGAAACTTGTACTGGTACTTTTGAAAAGTGGCTTAGTGTTTCTGTCCATGTATTTATGTATCAAGTATTTAGTAAGTAATTGTGTGCTGGATGCTGTGCTGTGTTCCAAGGTTTAAAAATGAATTAAAATTCAGTTTGTACTCAAGATGCTTAGAAACTACTAAGAAATACATACAAACATAATACTGCAGCAGTTTTGGAGCCCACGGGGGGGATATCCAGTCCAGTCAGAGTAGGTTAGGCAAAGATGTCAAAGGTAGGATGTAAAGGATAAATGAGAACAAGCCAGGGTGTCCAGATCAAAGGGATGTGGTGGAGAGGTAAGAAATGGGATGGCATCTGAGTTGATGCAGACATTGGATTTTCCCAGACTGTGGTGTTGAAGGTTTGGGAGATAATACAGCAAGGCTGGGGAGTAGGGTTTGGGCTGCTGTGGTGAAAGTACCAGCTACCTCTTGTTTCAGCAAATCTGTGGCGTTTTGGGAGCTGGGATCAGTGCGGTTAGATTTCTTCTTAAAATTATCTGTTGGTAGTTGGAAGGAAAGTGGGTCTAAGTGTGACACCAATGAAGAGGTTTTTTCAGAAGTCCAAGAAAAAGATAATTACTGACCTAAGGTGGTAGTGGTGGTTGTTCATTGATTCCATCACTTATTAAGTATATTATGAACCAGTAACTTATTAAGAATATTAATTACTTGCTTAGAATGTTATGAACCAGTGTGCATCTATAGTCCCAGCTACTCAGGAGGCCAAAATAAAAAAGATCACTTGATCTCAGGAGTTTTGAGTCTAGCCTAGACAACATAATGAGACTCTACCTTAAGAAAAGAATAATAGCAATAATATGTGCCAGGTATGGTACCAAATGCCTAGATATAATGATATAGCCCTTCTTGAGGGCTACATGTCAGAGAAAGAGATACTAATTAATTAATCACAGCAATAAATATAAAGCTTGCAACTGAAATTAGTGATGCTACATAGTAGTTCATAATTACTAAGTAATCTTATAGTGAGAATCTAAACTTGTTTGGTCAGAATAACTTCTCTCAGAAAGTGACAGCTGGCATAGAGAAGAGGGAATCAGTGATAAATATCCGATGACTGAGCCAGGTGTGGTGGCACATGCCTGTAACCCCAGTGGCTTGGGAGGATGAGGCAGGAGGATCGCCAGTTCAAAGCCAGTCTCGGCAATAGTGAGGCACTGAGCAATTCAGTGAGACCTGGTCTCTAAATAGAATACAAAATAGGGCTGGGGGTGTGACTCAGTGGACAAGTGCCCAAGTTCAATCCCTGGTACCTAGAAAACAAAACAAAAACAAAAAACCAATATCAGATGAATGTATGGATGGGAATTTATATGTGTGATGAGAATTGGCCACTTAGAGCCATATGTTAATTTTTCAGCATTTTTTTTTTTTTTTTTTTTTTTGTACTGGGGATTCAGGCCAGGGGTGCTCTACCACTGAGCGCCCAGCTTTTTATTTTTTATTTTGAGGCAGGATCTTGCTAAGTTGCTGAGGCTGGCTTTGAACTTGTAACCCTCCTGCCTCAGCCTCCCAGGTTGCTGGGATTACAGGGGTGCACCACAGTGCTCTGCTCTTTTTTAACTTTTTGTTGTGGTGGTGGTGCTGCTGGGGATTGAACCCGTTGCCTTGTGCATGCAAGGCAAGTGCTCTACCAACTGAACCATATCTCCAGCCCCTCTTTTTAGCTTTTTAAATTGTGAAAACTATTTGTAGAGACGAGTACGTAAAGCAAGAGTGTATAAAGTTTATAGAATAATAATAGTAAAACAGGTTGTCACATACCCCCTAGATTGAGAAATAAGGCATTACTAGTATTCTGGAAAACTTCTTGCCCTTCCAGGGCCATCATTCTCCTGACTTATGCTACTTCCTTCCTGCTTTCCTTTTCTTCCTGCTTTTCTCCATAGTTTTATATTTATCTCCTATCCCCAAACAATATATTTTTGTGTTTTGAAAAGTGGGTGGTGAGGGCAAGCACAGTTATGTGAGACAAAGGCAGTCTTTTAACTTTTTTGTTGTTGTTGTTCTGGGGATTGAACCTTGGGGCACTGAATCACAGAGCAATATCCCCAGCCCTTTTTATTAAATATTTTTTAATTCTGAGACAGCATCTCACCAAGTTACTGAGGTTGGCTTTGAACTGTGATCCTCTTGTCTCAGCCTCCTGAGCCACTGGAGTTACAGGCATGTGCCACCATTCTGAGAGTCATTTCCCTATTGAGGGGTTCTGGGAGACTAAATTGAATGGAGACTGGCTTCATCCTTCCTAATAGATCATAAGAGCAAGTTGGATCAGCAGGATCCATAGTCAATCCTGGAAAGCAAGTTTCTTCAGAGATGGCCATGAAGTGGACCAGAATCTGATGTATGGGGGAAGTATCATCCAAGGGTATGGGCTATCCCTTAGTTCCTCTTCTCAGCTCAGAATGCCCACCTTGTCTGTCAGGAGTAAGTCAAAGTTTAATACTCCTGTGGCTAAATGAGCACTGTCAGCTGATCTAGGCAGAACACAGAATTTCCCAGAACATGGTCATGATGAGCCAGTCTCAGAGAAAAACTTGGATTTGCCTGGGCATTCTGTCCAGGTGGAAGGATACATTCAGCCATGTCCTGTTGGAGACAGCTATCAGCATGTCTTTTCTGCAGTCCTTGATTGCCAGTTTTGTGTTATGTCGAGCTCGCTCTGTGTGACTATGAGGGACTTTTTATATGGTGCTGAGGATCAAACCCAGTGCTCACACATGCTAGATGAGCACTCTACTGCTGAGCCACAAACCCAGCCCCATCTTTTGGTTATTTCTTGACTTCTTTCCTGTGTTTGGGCTTCTGTTTCCTTACCCTGTATCATTGTCTTTCTTGGGTACTCTAATTTGTTAGACCACATTTCAAGTGGCTAATTTGAGAAAGAATGCATGAAAGAGGACTGTTTGATATCTTGCATGTTGGATACTATAAATTGAAGCACTAATATTTCCTTTCTGCATTCTGACGAACTGGTTTCATGCTCCTTTGGAGGGCAGCTTATTTTGTCATATAATTTCTTTACTAATACCTATCAACTGCTTTCCTGGCGCCTAATATAAAAACTATTAATACTTACCTTGGCCTTCTATGACCTTTTCTGTTCAACTTGCAGTTCTTTCACAAATCATTCCTCCGAGTGAACCTTTTGCTGATTGACTCTCTGTTTTCCTGCTTGCCTCCATGTTCTTATCCATACTGGTTCTGTTTTTTTTTTTTTTTTTTTTTCAGCATCCTTTACTTCAAGGATTTGAAATGTTGGGGCATGAGGGGGCTTGTGTAACTCTGAAAGGCCCTGTCCCCCTTGGGAATAATATTTTTTTAAAATTATTATATTCATGCCAGTGTGACTACCAGTTTCCATTTCTCATTGTAAGCCCCATGCCCTCGTCTGTGCTTTGCTCTGCTTTTCTTATTGCACAAACACATCCATCCCAAGGGGTAATGCAGTGACTGAGGCTGAAGGCTTCACTGCAACTTCCAACTCTTAGTTTTGTGTGAACTCCCGTGAAAGTTATTATGTTATATTTAATCTTTTACTATCCTGTGTCTTTAAGGAACACATTTTCCCATGAGATATCTGACCTCTCTAACTAGGTGTTGGCCCTTGGTACTTAGGACACCAAGTTTACTATCTGTTACAGTCACATGTCACTTGATGGCAGGGGTGCATTCTGAAAAATGTGCCCTTAAATTATTTTGTCATTTTTATGAACATTGTAGAGTGTACTTACACATTCACTAAGTACACAGTGTAAGACATCTGTACTGACATTAATCATTGTAATCCTCTAGGACTACTGTTGTATATGTGGTCAGTTATGTGTGACTGTATAAGTTAGATGGTGCACAGATGTTGATTGAATTGATTACTTGCATGTACTAGATATACTTATGAAAGGCTCAGAGTTTACTATTGGTATTGACTTAAATTTTTTCTCATAATTAAAAATAATTGCTTGCCGGGTGCAGTGGTACACACCTGTATTCCCAGCGGCTAAGGAGGCTGAGGTAGGAGGATCGCAAGTTCAAAGCTAGCCTCAGCAATGGCAAGATGCTAAGCAACTCAGTGAGATCCTGTCTCTAAATAAAATACAAAATAGGGCTGGGGATGGGGCTCAGAGGTTGAGTGCCCCTGAGTTCAATCCCCCGTAGTACAAAAAAAAAAAAAAGGGGGTTTATTTCATTGACACTCAGTAGCTGGATAGTGAAAGTAGAAAAAATGTTACATTCTATGATCTTAAATGCATACTTTTTTGTGGCGAGGGGATGCTGGGGGCATTTTACCACTGAACATCAATCCTAATTCTTTTTATTTTTCTTGAATTTTACCAAACGTTTATTTTATTTTACTTTACACATTTTTTATTGGTGAATTATAGTTGTACATATTAATGGGATTTATTGTTACATGCACACAATCTGACAATATAATTTGGCCAACTTCACCCCATAGCACTTCCCCGTCTCTGTCCACCTGCCACCCTTGGGTCCCTTTCCTCTACCAATAGCCCTTTGATTTTTAGGAGATCTACTCTCAGCTTTGTTTTCCACTTTCCTCTCAAACTTCTGCATGTAAGAGAAAACACATGACCTGTAACCTTCTTAGTTTGACTTACTCTGCTTAGATGTTGACTTGATTTAAGGTAGGATGAGAGCTTTTAAATTTTCTTTATTTTAGAAGAACGTGGATGTGTTATATGGTATCAGTTCTTCTTTTTCCTTACATTAAGTTTTAATGAGCTTTGTAAAATGTGGTTGGAATAGTGGTTCTAAGGTTATGTGCCAGGAACAGTCTCCTAGTGGGAGGAGGCATATGATACCCGTGGATGGAGAAAAGCCAGTACTGCCTCTTGATTGATTTATAAAGCCTCATGCTTTAGTCTGCTCTTGAGGAAGTATTATTATTATTGTTATTATTATTATTATTTGTGTGTGTGTGTGTGTGTGTGTGTGTGTATGTTGTTGGGGATTGAACCCAGGACTTTGTGCATGTGAGGCAAGCACTGTACCAACCGAGCTATATCCCCAGTTCAATAAGGAAGTAGTGTTCTTTGAGAAACATTTTAGGTTGTTTTATGTTTTAAAACATTTAGATTTTTATTGAAAAGAAAAAACAAATTTGTTGAATGTTTGCATTCTTTAATACCATCACTTTTTTGGTGTGTGTCCTTAGCACTTTATTATTTTCTTAGGTGAAGCTTAACATTCTTTATTTTGCAGGGAAGAAGAGTCCTTAGTAGATCAATTTGTGTTTGAAGCCTTGGTGATCTATATGGAAAGTCTGGCCTTGGCACATGCAGATGAGAAATCCTTAGGTATGTGTCATACAGGTTCTGTTTGCTGTAAGGTTTTAAAAGTTTTTTTACCCAGTACTTAAGGCTCAGGTGATTTTCTTATAAGGGATGTTTTCTTTTTCATATCTTCCATAAATAAATTTGATGTGTCCCTTCTGTACCTCAAATCCAGTTTGTAGGTTTTTCAAGTCCTCACCTAAGATTCCCTTATGGCTGTAGAATTACCCTTGGTTGGTGGAACATCCTGCAGTGCAGCCACTCAGTGACTAATGACATGAACATGGAAATGTGCAGAGTCACAGTGCTGAAGAAAGCTGGATGCAGTAGCCACTGAGAGGAGGCTAATTTCTCTGAACTCTCTAATGATGACTTAATAGGTCTCATTATAAGATTGTAATAAAGCTATTTCAGCCATGATTAAGGAATATGAAAAAGGTTCTGTGTCAGAAGTGGGTTAGGCTAGAGTTGTTAAAGAGTAATAAATGTTAAGTTTTTAGAATTAAATTGTGTCTAAACACTACTAGAAACGTCATAAAATTTTTGAGCTAGAAGACTTCCTAGAAATCTCAGTTGGGTTGGGTGTGGTGGCATACGCCTGTAATCCCAGTTGCTTGGCAGGCTGAGCTAGGAGGATTGCAAGTTCAAGACCAGTCTGAGAAATTTAGTGAGGTCCTAAGCAACTTAGTGAGACCTTGTCTCAAAATAAAAATTTAAAAAAGGACTGGGAATTTGGGCATTTGACTCCGTGGTTAAGCACCTCTAGGTTTAATTGCTGGTACCCCCCCCCCCCAATGACCCAAAAAAACAAAAAACCTCAGTTGGTTCCAATACTTCAACACTTGTCAACATATAGAGTGTTGGTGGCTCATTACGTCACATAGCTGTGAGGTGGCAGGACTTCTCTTTTACTTGTCCACATCTTGGTTTTTGTTTATTTCTTAAAAAGACAGTTTAGAGGTTAGGATTTACCTTTATGTCAAAAGTCTGCCATAGGCAATAATGCTAAAAATTTAGTCCTTACCTTAAAAATTTACTTTGTTTATATTGATTATCCATGTAGATGCATTTTCTCAGCAAATGAGACTTTTCCTAAAATCACTGCCTTGTGCCAGGCAGTGATTCCCAGCACTGCAAAAAAGGAATAGAAAGAAAATCTTAGTGACAGAGGTTACTTTGCACCCTTTTTCCTTCCCTAAATAATTATAGATCTCTTTGAGTGGTTTGCCATCTTAGTCTGTTCTCCTTCTCCAGTGGCTATATTACTAAACTATAATATGGTTTATCCTACACAGGAAGAATGGGAGGCCAAGGAACTTATACTCCTTAAAGAATAGCTTTGAATTGAGGTTTTAAGGTTCTGGCCTAACATGGGGTTTTGTAATATATACTTGGTCTCTTGTCTCTAGTTTATTGTGTAAAGTTGTACTTTGGCTGCTGACAGTGCTGGTGGTGCGGATTGTAGTTGGTATACTGTAGTTGTGATAATACTCTGTATATGTGTGCATACTTACGCCATGCTATCATAGTTTTAAATCTGGGTTTGTTTTTGGACATGCAATATAAACCATTTATTGAAATTTTGTATTCTGAAGGATGGATCAATATTAAATCTAGGGGCTAGGGTTGTGGCTCAGTGGCAGAGAGCTTGCCTAGCTAGCCCACATGCGGCACTAGGTTCAATCCTCAACACCATATGAAAATAAATAAATAAAATAAAGGTATTGTGTCCATCCACAACTAAAAATGTTTTTTTAAAAAATATTAAATCTACAGTAAAATTATCTTTTTAATCACAAAATTAGACCTATACATATACACTCTTACCTTATTAATAATAATCAGCTGTATATTTTCTTTGGAATCTATTTTGTTACTGGAGAACAGGTACAATTCAACAGTGCTATGATGCCATTGATCACCTCACGCGCATCATTGAAAAGAAGCACATTTCTTTAAACAAGGCAAAAAAACGACGTTTGCCACGGTAGGTAATATTGTTTCTTTTTCTAGTTTTTCTCCCCCCACCATAAAAACCAGTTTTTAGCTACTAAAGGATTATTAGGGACAGATGTTTGGAACTATAAAGATTCAATTTCCTGAAAAAAAATGTATGGAAACAGAGAGAGTCAATTTTCCAAAGGAGTTAAAAAGCTTTCTGTTTGAAAACATTTGATTTAAGGTGGAAGTTATTTGATCTTGGTTGGAATAGTAGAATTGAAGATTAATTTTGAAACTGAGACATTTATTTTACCTCTATTGCTTTTTATGTTATTATTGTTATCTTTTGTGGTGCTGGGGGTTGAATCCTGAGTCTTGCTCATGTGAGGCAAGTGTTCTGCCAGTGACCTATATCCCAGTCCCTACCTGTACTAATTTTGAATACAAGTTTGATGTGGATATTTAGCTAGTGTATGCATGAATTATTGTGCAGTAAAATTTGAAGTTTAAGAATTGAATGTTGAGGGCTAGGGCTGTAGCTCAGTGGCAGAGTGCTTGCCTAGCATGCATGAGGCACTGGGTTTGATCCTCAGCACCACATAAAAATAAACAATAAAATAAAGGCATCATGTCCATCTACAACTACCAAAAAAAAAAAAAAAAAAAAAGAAAGAAAGAAAAAAAGAGCTAAATGTTGAATAGTAGAATTTTTGACAGACACAGGATTATAGAATGATGACATGAAGCTGCTCAAAGCCCAGGCTAATTGTTGGGTCAATGGTTTTCTGTCATTGGTATCATTTCCACCCCAGCGGTGCCTCATTGTCAGATAGGATTGGGGGATGCTATACTTCCTATATCCTCCCGTGGGTGGGGACCCCTGATCTGTTTACTAGCAACCATCACCCTGGAGAAGCATGTAGATCAAAAGTAATCTTTTCTCCATTTTAAAATGAATTCTTCCAGATTCTTAACTTACAAAATTTCTTTAAATAGTTGCTTTTCTCTCTTGTTCTCTTGTAGTACTAGGGATTCAACTCAGGGCCCCATGCATGCTAGGCAAGCACTGTATCGTTGAATTACACCTGCATTCCAGTAGTTGGTTCTCAAACTTTAGCTGTAGGTGTAATTAAAATAGATTGCTGGCCTGGCCCTACCGTCAGGATTTCTGTGTCATTTCTGAAATAGAGTCAGAGAACCTGCATTCTTAACTAGTTCATAGGTAATATTGGTCCACATGTTGAGAAGTACTGCTTTAGATCTGAAACCCTTATTTGATTTAAGTTACATTGAAAAGGAAACACAAAAATATTTGGTGTTCTTCTATTGTAAAATATTTTTAAAATTTTCCCCTAGATCAAAAAATAATAAAATGAAGGTTACCAGCTGTTGAGGTCATTATTTTCTAATGATAATACATTAAAAATGAGCTGATGGACTGGGGTTGTGGCTCAAGCAGTAGAGCGCTCACCTAGCACGTGTGAGGCACTGGGTTCACTCCTCAGCACCATATAAAAATAAAATATATTGTGTTCATCTGAAACAAAACAAAAAATATATTTAAAAAATGAGCTGAATGCCTTTTAATGAGATTTTTTTAAATATATCAGTGTGGTAAAATTGCATTTACAACTCCTAGACTGTTGTATAAGCTAAATATTGAATGTTGGAGAGCATATTAAAGACATTGTGTTCTATCTTGGTAGAGGATTCCCACCTTCGACATCATTATGTTTATTGGATCTTGTCAAGTGGCTTTTAGCTCACTGTGGAAGGCCGCAGACAGAATGTCGACATAAGTCCATAGAACTCTTTTATAAATTTGTTCCTTTACTGCCAGGTATGTTGATTTTTACATTCCTAAGAAATGATGGGTTTGAGTTTGCTTTTGCCAGTAGCTTAGACATGCATACTATTAAAAACACAATCTTCCTAATCAATGATGAAAGATATTCTGAAGCCAATTACTTGAAAGAATATACATATTTGGCTTCTGAGATAAAACTGAAAAATCAAACAATACACCTGATCTTTGTGTTCTTTAAATGAGTGTTATGTTTTCTTTCTTTTTTTCTTTTTTCTTTTTGGTGGTACTGAGGATCGAATCCAGGGTCTCACACATGCTAGGCTAGTGTTCTGCCACTGAGTCACATCCCCAACCCTTATAATACATTTCTAATAAATAAAAAAATAAGTATGTTAAGTAATTGTTTCAGATTTATGTGATAGATGATAAAGATTTATAGAAAGAGTTATTTTGATGTTAATCAAATGGTACAGAGTAAGTAAATTTAGAATTTCCTAGTATCTTAATTATTTGGTACCAGGAATTGAACCCAGGGGCACTCAACTACTGAGCCAAATCACCAACACTTTTAATTCTTTTGAGGCAGGTTCTTGCTTAGTTGTTTAGGGTTTCACTAAGTTGCTGAATCTCGTTTCGAACTTTTGGTCCCCCTACCTCAGCCTCCCAAGCTGATGGAATTACAGGTGTGTGCCACTGTGCCTTGGCTTTTCCCAGTATTTTAGATTTCAGTATAGTTTTGCTTTTTTAAAATCCCATTTAGAATAAGTAGAGTTGTATCACTATTGGAGTTAACATGATATTAATTAAGATTCAAAATATTAACTTAATGAGATAATGCAGTTCTATTTCAACATGTAATTAATAAGAAATTCCCATAGTCCTTAGTCTGAATGATCTCACTCAGATCAGTGATAGTAAAAGAAAGCAGTTAACTTGTTCTTTTGAGGAATTTCTCATTAAACATTAAATTGCACTTATGAGCTTGAAATAATTACTATATTTATCAGGAATATATTGTTTTATTTTCTCTACTAAATCCAAACACGGATTTGGTAGCTTTGAATATGTCCCAGGATGGAACGTGGCCTAAGATTCCCCCTTCAGTACTCTGGTCACTAGTCTAGAGCCAGGACTCTGTGTGTCTGTGGCATGTGCCTCTGAGCAGGAAGGGTAGTTATCGCACAGAGGAATGTGGGCTGAAGTTAGGTTTACTCAGAAGGTTTCTAAATTTTTTATACTGTAGAATATATTCTGATGTTATATATATCATGTGTTTTATATATTATATTCATACCATATATTATATGTGCCTCATAAATATATAATATAGGGCCTGGGGTTATGGCTCAATGGTAGAACCCTTGCCCAGCACCTACCTGTAAAGCACTGGGTTTGTTCCTCAGCACCACATAAAAGTAAATAAAATAAAATTGTGTATTGTGTCTATCTATGACTAAAAAAATATGGAAAAATATATAGTATGAATTTATTTCATACTCTACTTTTATATAAATAATGGAAGTATATATCATTTTAGAGAATTGCTTGAAAACATGATTAGTATTTCAGATTTGCTGCTTTTAGCTTACCAAGTTTTTGTTAATCTCCTAAGTCACTCTCCTAACAACACTGTGAAGTCAGTCAGTGAGAAGTGTAGGCAGCATGTGTTTTGCTGTTTTGAAGGAGCTGAGGTCCAGGTGTTTCATAGGCAGAATTACTTACTGGCAGAGCCTCCACCTCAGATTTGTGTCTAGTGCCTGTGCGTCACTGTTCCCAGACATTTCATTTACGTTTCTTCTTTTCTCAGTTGCCTATTAATAGGAAACTTGTATATTTTGAACTAAATTCATAGTTCTACCTCTAAGAATTATTTTTGGTAAACCAAGGATGCAGGTGATAGCGAGCCTTTCCTTTCTCCCAGCATATAATTCATATAAAATTAATGAGCTTCCTTTAGTGTGTTTCTTCTATGGTTTCCAGGGTACATCTGCCTCTCTTTCTCTGGTGTCTTTTCCCCCAGTGGTTTGTAAGGGACAGCGTTAGGCATCTTTTCAGTTCATAGTGCAGTGAGGTTTCTACGCCTGTGAACATGACAGCAGGTGCAGGCTTGTCCCCATGACATGTGTCCAGCTGTCAGGGAGGCATAGCTTCACAGTGCCTTCTGAAAATTTAGACCCAGGATGAGTGTGAGTGTGCTACACAGGCCAGAAACAGATGGGGGGAGGCCCAGAAGGAGGACATGAGCTTGCCTTTGTGTGTTGTTGGCCTGTCTGTCTTCTTGCTGAGAATCCCTTGTCTTACTCAGTTTCTTGATCTGCCTTTGTCCTTTCTTCTGATACTTTCTCTTCTCTTTTGCTAGCATTTGATATATAGAATTTCAATATCTTTATGTTTTACACTCAGTATTATCATTTCCTTGGTCTCTTCTTAGTAAAAGTAATGAAATGTTCCCTTTTAATATGTAAAATATCCTATTCTTTTTTCTTTTTTATTCTTTGAGACAGGATCTCTCAAAGTTGCCGAGGCTAACGTCAAACTTGAAATCCTTCCGTCTCAGCCTCCTGAGTTTTTGGGATTACAAGTGTGCACCACCACAACTGACTGATTCATGAAATGTAGTCTTTAAAAAAATTTTAAAAATGTCTTCTTAATACATTAGAAATACTTTATTGTTTTGATTCTTTTTTAACTTCATTATAGGCAGAATGATTTAATCTTTTCAGAGCCACTGATATCAGAGAATACAAAACATAACTTTATATATTTCTTGTTTTGATTTAGAAAAAGTTTAATATCAAAAAGAAAATATCTTTTAAAAAGCCAGATCATATAAGTTGTGTGTGATGGCACACAGCTATAATTCCAGCTAACTTGGGGAACTGAGGTAGGAGAATTGTAAGTTCAGTATCAGCCTGTGCAATTTAGTGAGACTGTCTCAAAATAAAAAGGGCTGGGAATGTAGCTCCGTGGCAGAGCTGCCTGCCTAGAATGTGTGAGGCTCTGGGTTTGATCTCCTGTTCCAAAAAAAAAAAAAGGAAAAAAAAGAAAGAAAAGAAAAGCAGGTCATTTGACTTTTCCTCAACAAACACTATACTTATTATGTAGTAAATGATATTCTAAACATATGCTCAGATATTAGCTACTTTAATTCATTTAATCTTTGTATCAACACAAGAGATAGATATTATTGATCTTGTTTGTAGATACTGAGACACAGGCCAGATTTCCTCAGCTGTGAGCAGAACAGCTAACACCAGAATCTAAAAACCACAGTTCTCTTTTGTTAGTAGAAAAGAGCAAGGGAAAGGGTTTTTTTATTTTTTATTCTTTTTAGATTCACATGATAGTAGAGTGTATTTTGACAAGTTATTCCTACATGGAGTATAACTTCCCGTTCTTGTGGTTGTACATGATGTGGAGTTAACGCCAGTCATATATTCACATATGAACATAGAAAAGTCATTTCTGATTCATTTTACTCTTTTCTATTCCTATCCCACTTCCCTTCCCTTCATCCCCTTTATCTAATCCAATGAACTTCTATTCTCCCCACCCCACCCTCTTATTGTATGTTAGCATTCACATATCAGAGAGAACATTCTACCTTTGGTTTTTTGGGGATTGGGTTATTTCACTTAGCATAATAGTCCCAGTTCCATCATTTACCAGCAAATGCCATAATTTCATTCTTTATGGCTGAGTAATAGTCTGTTGTGTATGTACACCACATTTTCTTAATCCATTAATCTGTTGAAAGGCACCTAGGTTAGTTCCATATTTTAGCTATCATGAATTGAACTGCTGCATCACTAAAGTATGCAGATTTTAAGTCTTTTGATGAATGCCGAGGAATGGGATAACTGGGTCAAATAGTGGTTCCATTCCAAGTTTTCTGAGGAGTCTCCATGCTGCTTTCCCGAGTGGTTGTACCAATTTGCAGTTCCACCAGCAATGTATGAGCGAACATTTTTTCCCACATCCTCACCAACATTTATTTTTCCTTGTATTGTTGATAATTGCCATCCTGACTGGAATGAGATGGAATCTCAGTGTAGTTTCAATTTGCATTTTTCTAATTGCTAGAGGTATCAACATTTTTTTCATATATTTGTTGACTATTTTTTTCTTCTGTGAAGTGCCTATTCAGTTCTGGGAAAAGGGTATTAATATGTATCTATTCCAAATGATGTGCAACCATTTTTGTAGTGTTTAAGGCAACCAAAGAGAGTGGGTTTTATGGAAATACTTTCTTGGAAGTAACTCTAGTGAAACATAAAGTTATAAGTATGATAGTAACATAAAAGATTACTATCAAATAGACAGTGATTAAAGAAATTTAATTATATGGAAATTATTTATGTTTTATGTTTTAATCTTGTTTCTCTTTTAAGGCAACAAGTCCCCTTCTTTGTGGTTGAAAGATGTTATTAAGAAAGAAGATATTTCTTTTCTCATAAACACATTTGAGGGGGGAGGCGCAGGCTGTGATCAGCTATCAGGCATCCTTGCTCAACCAACTCTCTTGCATTTGCGAGGGCCATTCAGCCTGCGAGTGACCCTGCAGTGGATGGACCTGTTCCTAGCAGCACTAGAGTGCTACAACACGTTCATCGGGGAGAAGACTGTGGAAGCCTGCGAGGTCCTGGGTAAGTCAAACTTAACCTCTAAGTTAGCATAGCCTGTCTGCTAGGCATCATCCTGGTAGATAGCTCGCTGCCATGTCAAAGTGATAGTAACAGTTGACAACAGACTCTGGTTACTTAGTGCTATGCAAAGAATTTTACCTGCATTCTCATTTGTGTCAGTCAACTTTCTGTTGTGACAAAACATCTGAGGTAATCAGCTTACAAATAGGAAAGGTTTATTTTGGCTCATGATTTCAGAGGTTTCAATCCATGGTTAATTGGTGTTTTTGTCTTTGGGCCTATGTTGAAGCAGTTTTTAGTGTTGGGAGTACGTGTCAGAGGGAGCTGTTCACATCATGGCAGCCAGGGAGATTGAGAGAGAGAGAGAGAGAAAGAGAGAGATATCAGGGGTTGCTGGGGATATGGCTCAAGCAGTAGCGCCCTCGCCTGGCATGCTTGCGGCCCAGGTTCGATCCTCAGCACCACAGACAAAACAAAGATGTTGTGTCCGCCGATAAACTAAAAAATAAATATTAAAATTCTCTCTCTCTCTCTTAAAAAAAAAAAAAAAAGAGAGAGAGAGAGAGAGAGAGATATCAGGGGACAAGAGTCCTAGTAGCTCCTTCAGGGATATGTCCCTAAACCCTAAATGTTTCCCACTAAGGCGTACCTCTTAAAGGTTCCACCATCTACTAGTATGCCACAGGAGCTGGTGGCCTAAGAGCTTTCATGCATAGGCCTTTGGGGGACCCGCATCCAAACTATAGCATCACTGAATCCACAGTGAATATGATATGGATGACAAAACACAGACTGCACAAACATGGCCAAAACGTCCACAAGCATTTTTTATTTGATTTTCTTGGAGTGTTGGGGATCAAAACTCAGGGCTTCACATACGCAAGCCGAGTGCTCTGCCACTGAACTACACTCCCAGCCATTTCACATCCATTTGTGAAGCCCTGTTCACAAGTTCTTCATGAATCTTTAGTAAAATACCCTGTAAAGGTTTTCGTTTGCATGAATAACTAAAAGAGTTCATCAGGATAGGAAATTCTGTGATTTTATTCCAAGTTTTTGTGTAGTATCTTTTTTTCCTTACATTTTCATATTTCTTCAGCTTTTTATCGTTCTATGGTAGTAATAGTGCTTTTTGCAGAGGACAGGATCCAAGTGTGTACTCTTAGCCCATGCTGGAAGAAAAGAGGTGGGCAGCTTCATCCTTCTGGTGACCTCTGTGGGGTGTATGAGGGAAGGAGGTGACTCTTGGGGATGGAGCATATGGATGGAGGATATGGAGCTAGCAGATGTGCCCTTTGCTTCAAGTTCTGCAGCGAGGCTTCTTATAAATCCTCTTTCCCATGGGTTGAACCAGACTATTTAAATTAATTTTTTTTCTTTTTTGGTCCTGGGGATTAAACTCAGGAGCACTTGACCACTGAGCCACATCCCCAGCCCCGCTCCCCCTTTGTATTTTATTTAGGTAGAGGGTCTCACTGAGTTGTTTAGTACCTCGCTAAGTTTCTGAGGCTGGCTTTGAACTCATAATCCTCATACTTTAGCTTTCTGAGCCTCTGGGATTGCAGGCATGCGTCACTGCACCTGGCTGAATTTTTAAATTGGAGTATTCAGTATTCTAGTTCTTAGTTGTGGCTGAAATACTAAAAGAACTATCATTTTTTCTTTAATTCTGTCAGAGATAAAGTTGGTATTATGGGAATTTGGGAGAGGGGGACTAGGTCTTAGTTTTAGCTTGAGAACGGTAGAAGCTGGGCCTAGTGAGGAGTGTGTATGTGTGTGTGTGCACATGTGTACACGTGCTGGAGTTTAGAAACAGTTCATTCAATTCTGAAAACAGTTGACTCAGAAGGACAGGTGAAAATAGTCGATTCAGGGGCTGGGGTTGTGGCTCAGAGGTAGAGCACTTGCCTGGCATGCATGAGGCACTGAGTTTGATCCTCAGCACCACATAAAATACAATAAAGATATGTGTCCACCTATAATTAAAAAATACATATATAAAAAAAAAAACCAGTCGACTCAGAAGGATGGGTGAAAACAGTTGAAAAACTTTTCACCAGTGTTAGCCATTGTAAATAATACTTTAAATTCGTTGTTTAAAACTCTCAGAAAGTTTTAACAAGGAAAAAGTTCAGGAAGCAAAATATGCAAAATCTTCTCCCCTCATTGCAATCCTCAGTGATAAAAGCTAATAACAGTTTAGTATTTACTCTTGTAAACTTTTTCTGTATACCAAAAATTGTTTGTATGTATTTTCTCATTTTTTTGCATTCTTGTTGCTATTTTAAGATAAAACTTTAAAAACTTTAAAACCCGTATTTTCTATTTAGTCATTTATATGTGGTGCTATTAATCGAACCCAGTGCCTCATTTAAAAATGTTCATTAATTCAATGGTTCCTAAGTGCTATAGTAGTTTTGTATTTAATGTCATCAGCTTTAAAATACAATTTGTTTACTGGAAATTTTGCAGAGTCCCTGAGTTGATGTATTCATTCCATACCCCTCATACTATTTTATCCCAAAGTATTATGTTTTTTGTTTCATATTTTACTTATAATCCTGTCTATGTCTTTGCAAAGAAAGGATCTGCATGTTTAAAGATTTTTTCAATGTCATTTCATTACGTTTATTATTAGGGCACTTATATTAATTACGACTGTATTGATATAATAAGAATTTTAATAAATAACTATTACATATGAAATGTTAAATTACATTTTTGGATATTTGATTTTGTTTAGTTCATATTGCTTAATGATGGGGGTAAGTTCTGAGAAATGCATCCTTAGGCAAATTTATTTTGTGGGTTTTTTTTTTTTTTTTTGGTTGTTGTTCTAGTGATTGAACCCAGAGATACTTTACCACTGAACTATATCCCCAGCCCTTTTTATTTTCTATTTTGAGGTAGAGTCCAACTAATTTACTTAGGGCCTAACTAAATCAATAAGGCTGGTCTCAAATATGTGGTGGGCATTTATTCTGATGATTTGCTGGAGACAAGGATATATGATGTTTGAGAAGGTAATTCTTTTTTTTTTAATATTTATTTTTTTGGGTGTAGATGCACACAACACAATGCCTTTATTTTTATGTGGTGCTAAGGATTGAACCTGGGTCCCGCCGTGCTAGGCGAGCGCTCTACCGCTGAGCCACAATCCCAGCTCAATGTAATTCTTAATATATAGTCTCAATTCTTTGAATACATAGTGATCTGTTACTAAATTATTTTTAACAGTGCGTTAATTAACATTTTGATTAACTTTATCTTACATTGAAAACAAAGAATTGGCAGCCCTCAGACTTATAAGATTTTTTTTTTTAGTTGTTGGTAGACCCTTATTTTCTATTTAGTCATTTATATGTGGTGCTATTAATCGAACCCAGTGCCTCATGCATGCTAGGCAAGCACTCTACCACTGAGTTATAACCCCAGCCCAAGAAGATTTCTTACTTAGTCATTACCTTTATTTATTCTTTGAACATTTATACTGATATTTCAAATTGTCCCTTTGTTTGTGTCTCTGAAGGTCTTTAATCCTGGAGTACTGGGAGAGGTTAGTAGTATGTTAGGTGAAAGACCAGTCATGGTGAATGGGACAAGAGAAACAGCCCAATTGTGTCCACACAGATGTTTTATTAAAAAAAAAAAAAAAAGTGATGTGTAGCAGATAGGAAATTGTTTCTATAAGGTGCCCAATGCCCGTCCACACTTACTTGAAGACCACTGCCATAATTTGTCTTATATTGCCCCTTTCAACTACATTTAGGTTGTTTTGGTTTTTTTTTTGTTAATAAAAACAATACTAAAATTAACATTCTTATAAACACATCTTTGTGGTTCTGCCGTTATTTTTTTTTAGTTGTGGATAACACAGTATTTTTTTTTTTATGTAGTACTGTGGATCAAACCCAGTGCCTCACACATGCTAGGCAAGTGCTCTACCACTGAGCCACCACCCGAGCCCTCTGCCATTATTTTATTAGATTAATATTTAGTGCTGGATCAAAGCATAGGTGTATTTTAAACAGCTGATAGAGATTGGCATGCATATTTTTTCAAGCTTTGAGTATGAATTGCCAAATTGCCCTTTTAAGGGATCATATTAATTTATATTCTCATAGGCAGTGTTTGAGAATCATGACTTGATCTTGTATAGGTAAATTATTGTATGAGTCCAAATTGGATTCTATTTGGATTGTACTTTTGGGTTTTAATTTTGAAATTAGTGGAGTTAGGAAGAAGCATATATTAATATTTTAATGTAATTATTTCTAGGTATTGAATCACAGTGTTCAGTTTGGAAGTCAGTGACTTTCTTTTTAGAAAGTATTGCTATGAAAGATATTACAGCAGCAGAAAAGTGTTTTGGCACTGGGACAGCAGGAGATAGACCCAGCCCACAGGAGGAGGAAAGGTACAACTATAGTAAATGCACAATTGTGGTCCGGGTCATGGAATTTACCACAACCCTGCTCAACACCTCTTCAGAAGGATGGAAGGTAGGGTCTCTCGTGTTGCTCTGTTAATTTGATGTTAGAACTCAGCTTTTAAAGTTCCTATTGGAAATGGCTGTGGCTTCTCTGGAACTTTCCATTGCCAGAAGATTTATCCATTGTTACTTTATTTTAATTGACAAAAATTCTTTGTGTTTATGGTGTACAACATTTTGGTATGTGTAAATGTGGTGAAATGACTAAATCAAACTAATGAACATATATGTTACTTCACATTTTCTTTTGTTCTTGTAAGAACATTTAAAATTTGCTATCAGGAATTTTCAAGTATATATTACATTGTGTGTATGTGTGTGGAGCGGGGAACTGGGGATTGAACTCAGGAGGGCTGTCCCACTGAGCTACATTCCTAGCCCATTTTGCTTTTTTATTTTGAGACAGGATCTCACTGACTTATCTAGGCTAGCCTCAAACTTGTGATCCTCCTTCCTTAGTCTTCCCCATCACTGGGATTACAGACATGTACCTCCTGCCTGACAAGACATTATTATTCATTGTAGTTACCATGATGTACAATCTGTTTTTGAAAATACATGTTGATCCTCTCTAATCCAAAAATCTGAAATCTAAATGTTCCAAAATCTGAAACTGAATGTCATGTTGGCACTCAAAAAGTTTCAAATTTTGGAGCATTTTAGATTTCATATTTTTGGATTGGGGATTCTCAACTATGCATATATTCCAAAATGTGAAAGAATTGAAGTCTGAAATACTTCGGTCCCAAGGATTTCAGATAAGAGTTACTCAACCTCCAATAAAACTGCATACCTTTCAGATTTTAGATGTGGGAATAAAGTATGAAATAGTTTTTCTGAAGTTTCATTGGATGCTGTAGTTAGCATTGTGATCAAACATCTGCCTTAGAAGCAAACTTGCAAATATTTGTAAATGTAACTGTGAAATGTATTATATTATTCAAAGTCCACTTAGTCCATCCAGTTGCTGCTGTATGCCAGGCCTTACTGTAGGCTCTGGGGATATAGCAGTGCCCTAAACCAGGGCCAGCAACTATGTTCTAAAGGCAAGACCACACCTGCTACTGCAGATTCTCATAAAGTTTTATTGGAACATGGCCATCTGTGTGTATCTACCTGTTGTTCATGCTGCTTTCACAATAGAATGGGTTAAGGAATTGCAGCAAAGACTGCATGGCCCACAAAGTTTGCTGGACCATGGCTCCATTGATACAAAAATTCTCAACCTCACAGACCTTACATTGTGGTGAAAAATAGCTGTTGACTGATAGAAGTAATTTTATTTGAACCATCTCTTAACAGCTCCTGGAGAAGGATTTGTGTAACAAAAGCCTTTTAAACCTCTTGGTGAAAACACTGTGTGAGCCCATGAGCATAGGTTTCAATATTGGTGATGTCCAGGTCATGGATCATCTTCCCAGTGTTTGTGTGAACCTGATGAAAGCACTAAAGAAGTCTCCATACAAAGACATCCTGGAGACTTGCCTGAAGGAAAATCTAACAGTACAGAGGTGGGTACTCAAGTCACACTCAGTGTTATCTTGTGGAATTTAAAGTCCCAGTGCATTGCAGTGCTCCTGGCAGCTTTGCATATACACTCAGCTGCTGTAGCTCCTGTTTTCTCCAGGAAAGGTCTTGACATCATGGGTTTGGAAATCATGTATTTAGGAAATGCTTTCCCTGCACCTAGAGTGGGGGAGTGGCAGGTGCATGAGCCTTGTCTGGGGTTGCCTGCTTGCTTTCCAGGACTATGTTAATGAATTTGAGAGCTAGGTAATTAGTGAATTTAATACAACTTACATGTTCCTCAGTGTGTCCTGATAACAAAATTAGAATTCACTTCATTTTCTTCCGGTTTCCCTCACATGGGCAGCATTGAGGAGCTTTGTGCCATTGACTTGTATAGCCCTGACACTCACTTGGAGAGGACCAAGCTGACTTCGGTCGTGTCAGCCTGTAAACAGCTTCACAGAGCTGGCTATTTGCACATTATATCACCACCTCAGGTAACCATAACCAATTTGTTTTAACGTTTCTTTTAGTTTGACTATGCTATCTGGTCTATATATTCATATTCTTTGTAAAATATCTTATTTTATAGGACATGCTAAAATAGGAATTTCAGTAATACTTGCTTTAGAAATGTAGGTTTTATCTGCAATATAAAATGAAAGTAAATATGAAATGAAAGTGAAATAAAGAATAGTTGAAAATTTTCAGAGCAGCCTTTTAAAAATCTTTAGGAACCAACTGCTATTACACCTGTGTGGCAAGACAATGCAAATTGAAAAAAAATGTAGCATAGAAAGCAAAGTTTGGGTTGAGAATGTCCTGAACCTTGGAAGGCATTTGTCAGTGTCAGCTAACATAGATTTTTTTACCTAATGAGAGAGGTGAAATTGTGTTTTTCTATTGAATATGTTAATTTTATTTTAGTGTATAGCCTCACATCATTCTGTTGGCACAAGACTTCTCTTCCTGGTTTATAAAGGGATTGCACCTGGAGAGGAACAGTGTCTGCCATCATTGGACCCTAGCTGTAAGCACCTGGCCAGTGAACTCCTGGAGTTGGCCTTTGCTTTTGGAGGACAGGTAGGAAAAACACTTGTATGTTGTGCTTTCTTCATGATGGATATGTGTAACTCACTAGCAGTGTGTCTCTAGGAAAAGTATAATTTAGTTAGGGAAGATCTTAGCTGGACGCTGGACGGGTATTATAATTGATTTACAATGAACTTTCTTTATAAAGACTATTTTCTTAACATTTTTTTTTTAAATAAAGGATCAATAGTTTTAAATTGAAGGTTTGTCATGTTTTCCAAAGAACTTTAGGCAAAGAACATTTTGTGACTATAACCTGTGACTTCTATCTTTTGTGGTTCTTAGGATAGATGGCTTGGGAAGGCTCTGGAGGAAAATCCCAGAAGCACCCAAGCAGCACAGCAAAAGTCTTTAAGGCTCTTTGAACTGAATAGGGCTAGTCTTAGTCTGCTGTAGCTGAGGTCTGCAGCTATCCTGTGTGTTTGCTCCATTACATTTTCCATTGTCCCTTTTCCCATTGCAGGGACTTCTTCCTTGATCGTTTGTCCTGTTGGTATAGAAAATTACATTTAAATTGTTTAACAATACTTGCCCAAAAAATACCATCCAAGCAGCAGCAAGATTTTCTAGAAATTTGGAAACAACATCATTCAGGGATTTTTTTTTTTTTTTTTCTAAAGTGAAACCTAGAAAATGGAAGCTAGAGCTGGGGCTGGGGCTCAGTGTGCAGAGTACTGACCTAGCATCTGTGAGGCACTGGGTTCGATCCTCAGCACCACATAAAAATAAACAAAATAAAGGCATTCTGTCCATTTATAACTACAGAAAAAAAAATTAAAAGAAAATGGAAGCTAATTGAAGTATGTACAAATAAAACTTTAACCCAGGCTTCACATATCAAGTTCCCTTTAGAACTCTACCCTAGAATTTTTTCTGTAACATGAAGATAGGCCCTTGCACGGTCTTCTCTCTTCCTCACAGTGTGAGCGCCTGGTGAGTCTGCTCCTGAATGAAGCGCTGCTGTTCATGCCATCCTTGGGTAACTCAGAGAAAAGCATTATTAGGTTCTCCCATGGGGAGTATTTCTATAGCTTGTTCTCAGAAACAATCAACGCTGAGCTGTTGAAAAATATAGACCTTGCTGTATCAGAGCTCATGAAATCATCAGTGAACAATCCCAAAATGGTAAGAAAACTTTTCTTTAAATATTTTCTTATGTAATTATGCTTATAAAAACAGCCATATTTCTGAAATTATTTTTCAAAACAAGATAAGATTTCTTCCTGGAGGATTAAAAGTTATTGTTAATATTTCAAAAGAAAACCCACAAAAACAAAACACCATCTTTATCAATAGTTAATAAATGTAAATGGATTCTGAAACATTCATGATGTTTTTCATTCTCTCCTGCCTCTAAAATTTCTAGGACTAATATCATAAGGCAAACCTTACAGTACAGGACTTTTGCCAAGATGTCATAATGAATCCAAGCCTTTGTCCCCGAGTAGCAAGCCCAGGCTATGGCTGCAGGGAGCCTACCTTGTCAGTGCAGGCCCACCAGGGTGTGCCAACCTGTTGCCTCACCGTGGCCTGCCCCTAGGCCAGGTGAGCAAATAGGAAAACAGAAATGGGGGCAGACCCAGATGGAAATTGCAGGAAAGTTAACTCAAGAGCTAACCAATAGCATTGATACTTTCCAAGATCTGATTAACATAAATCTGGACCAATAACATTGGTACTTTTTCAAAATCTCATTAGCATAAGTTTGAACCAGTAGCATTGGCCTGAGAGCTATATAAACCCTGGACTAGCTCCTTCAAGCTGCAATCCCTCTTGCCCTGCAACAGTTCTTGTCTTCCCACTTTAATAAATGCTACTCTTTTACACTCTTTCTCGTCTATGGATTTCATCCTTCAAATTCATGAGACAAGAACCCAGAAAGAAGAAATTAGTGGTGAACTTCTGGGGTCTGCTGTGACACCAGAAGGCATAGCCCACTTAAAAGCGGCAGCACATCACTTGATAGTAGTGGAGAAGAATTTGGTTTTGCCAGTTACAATCCTGGCAGATATCCCTGTCTTGATTAGCTGCTAACATAAAATGGGCTTTCTTGACTGCCGAGGCCTGCAGCTTATGCAGTTCCCACATGCCAGCAGAAGCAGAGAAACTCTGATTTCAGCAATGAAGCTTTCATACCTAACCTACAAGGGTGTAACTGCCCTTGCTCCCATGAATTGATCTTCCACACTGCTAAAGGTTTCTCATGCCATCAGTGCCAAGTCATTTCCTGCATATACTTGCTATATCTGTCTTGTCCTTTTCATATTGATTCTTCGGAGATCAATATTTAATAAATCTTTGACTTTGGTTCGTTAAACTTCTGAAATTTTGAAATGTAACCTGCCTGTAGACAGAAAACATGTTGGTATGATAATTTTAAGGGGGAGGTTGCAAAGTTGAACGCTCTTATTCCAAACAGTGCTTTCTTGTTGTCAAGGGACTATTTTGTGAGATACTACTAGCATTTATCTATCTATCTATCTATCTATCTATCTATTATTAATTAATTTATTCATTTATGTGTAGAGGATTGAACACAAAACCTTATGCTTCCTAGGCAAATGATCTACCAGTGAACTATATCTCCAGCCATGAATTTGTATTCATTAAAGTTAGAAATAAAATGATAGTGGATATATCAGGAAATTTAACATTTTGAGCTTTTAAACTGTTTAGGCTTCTGGTGAAAATGATGAATAAAAACATACACATTTATCTTTGTTCCTTCCCTATCACACTAAATTAATAAAACAGGATTAAAAATAATAATGTTGTCTTGAAGGATACAGAGAAAAGACTTCCAGGGTGACAAAGGCTGTGAAGAGTTTTATTTTTTTTAAATGTAATTGGATGTGCTGACACTCGGAGCATAAATATTTCTATTGTTATATCTTCTTATTGGATTGTTCCCTTTACCAGGATGCAGTGTCCTTGTTTGTGTGTGTGTGTCTCTCTCTTTTTGGTACCAGTGATTGAACTCCGGGCCTCTTAGCCACTGAGCCACATCCGTAGCACATCAATAAATAAAATAAATATTTTATTTAGAGACAGGGTTTCACTAAGTTGTGTAGATCCTTGCTTAAATTGCTAAAGCTGTCTTTGAACTCACTATCCTTCTGCCTCAGCCTCCCAAATTACTGGGATTACAGGTGTGCAGATTATAGGTGTACACCACCACACCCAGCTCTTCTTTGTCTATTCTGATTAATTTTTGTTTGAAATCTG
Organism: Marmota monax; assembly: GCF_021218885.2. Classification (NCBI taxonomy): domain Eukaryota; kingdom Metazoa; phylum Chordata; class Mammalia; order Rodentia; family Sciuridae; genus Marmota; species Marmota monax. The sequence goes on along the minus strand of NW_026695198.1, from coordinate 2,671,280 downwards.
CTCTGTGAGATAGGAGAATAGCTATTCCTGCTTGTTTTGAGGGTCGTATCCCTGGGATTTTTTTTTTCATACTTTTACCTTCATCTTGTGGGTGTCTTTACCTATAAAACAAGTCTTTTATAGACAACATATAGTGGTATCTTGTTCTTTGATCCATTCTGCTAATCTGTGTCTTTTAATTGGGCAGTTGAGACCATTAGCTTTCAGCATCACTGTAGAGATGGTGTTCGTGGTTTCCTGTCATTTTCGTGTTTTGTTATATTTAATATTGCCTTGATTCTCATTTAGTGGATTACTCTTCTATTGATCTTTCTCTGTTTGGGAACTTTGCAATTTGTTTTTGAGTTCCCCTGTGTGCAGTTTATCTTTCAGTATTCTTTGTCATGCTGGCTTGGTGATCATTAATTCTTTTAGTATTTCCTTGTTATGGAAAGTTTTAATTTCCCCCTCTATTTTGAAACTGAGCTTTGCTGAGTAAAGTAACCTTGGCTGGCAGTTGTTTTCTTTTAGAGCTTGAACTACTTCATTCCAGGCCCTTCTTGATCTTAGGGTCTGAATTGAGAAATCAGAAGTGAGCCTTATTGGTTGGCCTCTAAATGTGACCTGTTTCTCTCACAGCTTGTAGTATTTTTTTCTTTTATTTTCTATGATAGACATTTTGATTATGATATGTCAATAGAGAGCTTCTCATTTGAATAGGTCCATTTTCTATGCAATCCAATCTGTTAGTGATGCTTTCAAGTGCATTTTTAATTTCTTTGATTGTTCTTTCATTTCCAGGAGTTCTGATTGGTTTCTTTTCACTGTTTCTGTTTCTTTATTGAAATGGTCTTTCACCTTCTGCATTTGCTCTTAATTCATTACTTAGATCTTCCTTTAGTTTACTGATAATTTCAATAATCAATTTTTTATAATATTTCTCTGGGATTTTGACTATCCATATCAGTAGAATCCTTTTTGGGGGGATTATGAATTTGGGGGAGAGATTTGTTTGCCTGTTTCCTCATATATTCTGAGGTCCTAGACTTGTGCACTAATTGGGTTCCCCTTCTTTTTTACTTGTGTCCAATTATCTTGTTTTTTCCGGGACTTTTCTCTGTTTTTGATGTATAAGTAGAGGTTCCAAGGGGTGGGAGTTGAGGTTCCTTTCTGATTATTCCTCCTTGCGTCCTTCTTATTGGTTTGGGTTTCTGTCTCCTCAGTTCTTTGAGTTGAAGTAACATTAGGGCTCAAGTAGGGGTATATTGTATGTAGGGTGGGATTCACTACTGCTTGGTTGAGATGTATTTCTCACCTGTAAGATCTCTACTCTGTGATCTTTCCAAGCCCTTTAGAGGGAGCAAGAATCAGGAATGGAACTAATGTTAGCAACAAATATACAGCCTTAATATAAATGCCTAGTGTCTACTTTGACACCTATATAGGAATGGTGGGGTCAGCTTTTAACAATAATACCTACAATAAAAAACTGAACTAGATCAGGCATTTGACAGTAGGTGACTACTATGTTGTCCTATACTTTAATAATTACAACAGTTTGAATGGGGTAGGAATTACATAGTCTGTATAATTTTCTAATAATTAGTGGAATTACAGTTTCTTAAGAGAAAATAGGGTAGGCAAGAGAAAGTTTGAAGTGTTTGAAAAAGTGATCAGAGGAGAGAAGTGGTAGGGAACAGATGTCAGCTGTAAAGAAGGGATAATAAGCTAACTGAACATATTGAGAAAAAGAGAAGAGGAGGGAATAGGAGATTTTGGCTGTTACTGGGGGAAGAGAGTGAAGAAGGGGAGCTAGGATGTAGGTGTAAAAGAACAGCCAATGCTGGGTATAGTGGCACATGCCTGGAATTCCAGCAGCTTGGGAGGCTGAGGCAGGAGTATCACAAGTTCAGTGCCAGCCTTGGCAACTTAGTGAGGCCCTGTTTCAAAATCAAAAACATAAAAAGTGGCTCAGTGGTAAAGTTCAATCTCTAGTACCAAAAAAAAGAGAATAAGCCAATGTAAAATTAAAACAATACAAATTCTTGTATAATTGTAATGTACCTAAGTTTAATGAAAACTAAATAATGAATATATTCAAGATAGAGAGCTATCAATGTGTAAGTAAAAGTTATTAGGGTATATGTGTGTGTGTGTGTGTGTATACATATAAATATATACTCAAACAGTTATTTGTTTTATTTGTTTTTATGCTCTCACATATACAAAAAATCATACATAATGAAAAGGAAAAAAGCAAAGAGTAATACAGTATGGTAAAATGATGTTTGAAAAAGTCGAAAAAATGTTAAAATATAATAAAGCTAAAAAATGGGAATATGGAGTAAAAAAGAAAATCTTAATGAGAGATAAAAGGCTTGTTTCCACTGTGGTAGTTAAATCTGCTGGTAGGAATGGATTTTCAGACTTTATTTTTTTGGCTCTGTATTTTTGGTGACTGTCCTTGTGCTCCTCGTGTAGCTACTAGCAGGGTGTAGTAGCTCTCAGCTTCTAATCTCCCAGTATTGGGTGGGATTGATTGGGAAGTGCTGATGAATAGTACAATCTGAGTATCTGCCTTGGAGTAACACACTCCTGGAGGGCTCACCAACACCCCCCCCCACCCCCCACCCCCCGCCACCGGAATCCTTTCACCCTTGCAGACTGCTTTGAATTTTTTTTCACTGAGGTGCTTACCTCATCAACTGTGCCCATTAAAATCTGCCTTTTTCTGTAAACCCAGGTTTTCCTAAGTCGGTTTTTCTTTATTTTTAATTTCTTCATTTGCTTGCCACACATTTCTTTGTCCACATTCCTTACTCTGTTCTGATGGCAACCAGAGCTGATGTGTATCTAAGGTATTGTTTCCTTTTTAATTTTAATTTGTAGATGGACACAGTACTTTTATTTTATATTTATTTTTATGTTGTGCTGATGATTGAACCCAGTGCCTCACACATGTGCTGGGCAAGTGCTGTACCCCTGAGCTACAATCCCAGCCTCTAAGGTATTATTTCTTATGCCGAAGTTACTGACGTTCTGTTCCTATGTGAATTTTTATTTTATTTTTTTAACTACAGTTCAGTATTGTGTTTAAATGACATTCCTTTTTTTATTTGTTGCCTTCCTATTGTATAAGTCTGGTGCCGAGAGACTGCACAGCTGTGCTTCCTTTCTCTACTGTGTCATCTTCCCTCTCCTGTTGTTTTTATTTTGAGACAGGGTTTTGCTAAGTTTCTGAGCATCTCACTAAGTTGCCGAGGCTTGCCTGAACCTGGCAATTCTCCTGTCTCAGCCTCCTGAGTCCCTGGAATTACAGACGTGGGCCACCATGCCTGCCCAATAGCTGTTCTATGACAGCAGCAGGAGGGTGGGATGACCAGTGTGCTGGGCAGAGTATGGAAGAGAGTCTGAGGAGGGAGGCCTGGTGCAAAGTCAGCCTCCAGTCATCAGGGCCCAGTCCTGCTACCAGGAAGAAGACTGAAGGTGATGATTTCTAGGGACATGTATCTTGGCCCAGGATTCTGCATAATTGAGTGTAAAGATTCCATCATGAAAACAGACAAAGTTGAAAGCTTACCCAAATTCTAGTCCTAGAGGCAGGCGCTTCATTTTTACCTTCCAATTTGAGTCTGGGATACTGTCAACTAGGTGCTTACCCTCAGAATATTCTGACAGGCCTAGGAGAAAATAAAGATTCAGTTGTCATTGCCAACTAGTGACAACTGTGACCCTCACAGCATGTGATCTCTGCCCCTGCACAGCACTTCCAGTCAGTTCTTAAACGTGAGCCAATAGCTAAGAAGCCAAGACCTGGAAAGAATGATACTAAAAAGTGCATCAGGAAAAAAGCAATGTGTAGCAGAGGTTCTTTAGTGATGGAAAGGTAAAAAGAAGGAAAAACTTCCATGAGATAAGAGAAGATACAGTGTTCCTGAAACAAGCATTGCTATTGAAAAAGAAAAGAGCTCCTTCCTCTTCCAACTAGAGTTGGATCAAAAATGCCCCAAACTAAGAGCACCAAGAGTGGCAGGAGGAGCACAATGACATCAATAAGGCCATGCTCTTCTTTATGTGGGAAAGAATTTATGTAGTAAAATACTGTTTGCAAATTAAAAGGGTTTGAAGTAAACATCTGTTATAGAAATAGTGTTTCTGTTGCCTAAGGATAGCTTTGAAATGAAAGTAAATTTTGTTTAATATCTGTCATTCTCCATACTGAGAATTTTTCCTCATTCATTACAAAATTATTTCAGGTGAGTGCTGTTTTGAATGGTATGTTAGATCAGAGCTTTAGGGATCGAGCCATTCAGAAACACCAAGGACTGAAGCTTGCGACCACAATTCTGCAGAACTGGAGGAAGTGTGATTCATGGTGGGCCAAGGATTCTGCTCCAGAAAGTAAAATGGCAGTACTGGCTTTATTGACAAAAGTTTTACAGGTATTTCCAGTTTGCGTTTTGAAACCATAAGGCTATATCTTTAAAAATTTAATGGAAGTAGCTTCAAAGGCTCATTGGTTTGATCAATAAAAATCATTGGGGAAGGGTAATTACCGATTACATTTTTTTACTTTTTCCATTATTTTATATCATTATTTATTATGCTTATCATTTCTTGTATTGTCTTTTTGTTGTACCTTTATATATTTTATCTTAGCAGATAACATTAAAATATTTCAAAATAAGATTGTTGAAGTATTGTTGAAGCCCAAGAACAGATTCTCAGTTTATTTCTGAAATTTAAGCATTTAGAAAATGTGTTAAAGAAAATAGAGATATAAAAAGAAATGTGTCATATTTTTCTTTCCCTTCTTTTAGATTGATTCATCTGTCTCTTTTAATACAAATCATAACTCATTCCCTGAAGTCTTTACAACATATACTAGTCTCCTTGCTGATTCAGAGTTGGGTCTGCACTTGAAGGTAAATGATTGGAAAATATTTTTTCCCAGATTATATTCTTTATTCAGACTTTTATATGTTTGCATATGTATCGTGCTTTCTATTTTTTGTGGGAAATTTAAACATCCAAAAATAGACTAGCACAGTAAGTCCCTATGTACTTATCATCAATTTTATTAACTCAGTTTGTGGGACAGGTTTGTTCCAACTATGCAGCCCCTTTCCTCTTGAAGGACACTCCCAGGATTTGGTACATTTAATCTGCATGTGCTTCAGTATGTCTCTCCAAGAAATGAGAGCATTTCTTTTAAAGTATAATCATGAAGAGTGTCATATTTAGGAGAATTTACATTTGTCTTTGCACAAATGATTTAAATTAGCTTTTTAGATTTGCTATATTTATTACTTAATCTTTTTACCATTAAATATAACAAAATCTCAATTTGGGGGTCAAGAATTTAATAAATACTATAATTTTAAGGTTGCTAATTTTAAAGTTTTATAATGTTTTAAGCTCTAAAATGAGGCTCAGAATGAGGTTCTAAGGTAGTTATGCAATGGGTAAGTTATAAATTACCTCATAGGTCATTTTTTTCCATATGAAACTCATCTATTACATTTCTGTTAGGGTTTTTATTTGTAGAAGGAGAAAACTCCTCCAGAGCCAGCACACAGTATTTTATTTATGTGTATGCATATAGCTCTAAGTCATCCCACTCATCTCTGGAGTGGAAGTCAAGGAACAGAATTGCATTCAGGTTGGTTTTCAATGTAATCCAGAAGTTACTCTGAAGTCATTCTTGAATCCACATAGTGCTTTATTTAGAAAGCAGTATTTTTATTTAATCTGTAGGATTTGTAAATCACAGTTAGCATGATGCATATGTCTATGTTTTTCCACAGGGCCAAGCTGTAATTCTTCTTCCATTCTTTACCAGCCTGACTGGAGACAGTCTGGAGGACCTTAAGCATGTTCTAGAAATGCTCATTGTTTCTAATTTCCCCATGAACTCTAATGAATTTCCCCCGGGAACTCTGAGGTACAATAATTATGTGGATTGCATGAAAAAGGTTAGTTTTAGTAGTATCAAAATTTAAACATTTTTATTTTTTTAAATTTCTTGATGAAATAAGTAAGTGAAATACTCAGAATTAGAGAAGAATTCCTTAAAAATTCATTTTAATTCATTTCCTGGCTGGCTGCACAGGCAGGTAAATAGCTGAATCCTCTGTAATTCATTCCCCACCCCCCACTATTAAATTGTGAAATATTTAATGCATAAAAATGGAATGTGTAATGATATGTTAATTATGAGCAATAATACCAAAAGAAGCTAAGAAATATTCTCCCACTGGGCCTGAGTTGGACTTAAGGATGTGCTTGTAAAGAATGCCATGGAGGGAAGGCTGCTGTAGGGTTCAGGACTGGTTGTAAAAGGCACCACAACTTCCTCTAGACTCCACACTTCTTTGGTTCTCTTGTCCAATGGGTGGGAAGTTGATTTGTGAGTTTATCTCTCACCTTTCCTATTCTTTGCCAGAAATGAAAGTATCCTTTACTGCTCTATTCATGCTTTATTTTGTTACTGGTTCTACAATTCAAAGAGGGAGAAAGGACCTCGGCTTTGGGGTCACAAATTGATGACACCAAGACATTCCATTTTTGAAAGAACCAGAGACCTTTTTTGGGATATTTTCCCCTATTTGTCTGACTTGTCTGTTTATCCTTTACTTTCTTCTAAATGGAAAGTTAGATTTAAAGCTTGGTCAGGAGATTCAGGTTAACCTTCTTGGAAACAGTAGCACAGAAAGTGGCAAATGATATTAGTTGCCCCATGATAGTGCCCCATGATAGTGACCTCATAGTCTGGTTATGTTGGTATTATGTAAATATTCTGTTCTCCAGTAATCTGTTAGCTCATGATTTTAGCATACCCAAAGATTCTAAGTTGATCCTTAGTATTTTTTTAATGTAAATGTAAATGCAATACAAAAAAAAAAAAAAAAAAAAAAACAATGAACATGAATGAATAAAGAAAGCTTCTCCAAAAAAAAAGATACAAACCAGGGGTGTGGTGAGAACCGGTTCAAGGCCAGACTGAGAAATGAGACAACTATATCTCAAAATAAATAAGTGATCAAATTGCTTTGGGCTGGGGATGTAGCCCAGTAGTAGAATGTTTTTCTAACTTGTGTGAGGTCCTGGGTTCAGTCCCCAGTACTCACACCGCCCCCACTCCCCCTCACAAAAAGAAAAAAGAAAGATGCAGACCAACAGGAAGATGGAGGTCAGAGGGAATGGAGTCAACCAAAGGAGGGAAGAAGAAAGAATGTGTAAGAGTAGATTGAGAAATGAAGGAAGGCACTGTGTCCATGAAATAGGAAAAACAGGGGCTATGGAAATTAAATATGTAAAAGCAAAATTTAAATTAAAACTTTCCTATTATCTTCTGAAGATAAAATTGAGAGTATTGCCTAGAAAGTGGAACAAACAGACATTGAGACAGAGAATGGGAGCCTGAAGAAGGACCTCTGCCCTGTAATAAGAATGGTGGGGAAAGCTGGGCTTGGTGGTGCCCACCTGTAATCCCAGTGGCTCTGGAGGCTGAGGCAGGAAGATTGCAAGTTGAAAGCTAGCCTCAGCAACTTGTTGAGGCCCTAAGCAACTCAGCAAGACCCTGTCTCTAAATAAAATATAACAAATGGCAGGGGATATGGCTCAGTGTTAAGTGCCCCTGTGTTTAATCCCTGATACCAAAATAACAGTAACAATAATGATATTTCAAGAAGTGTGGGGAAAATAAATGTGTTTCTTGAGTAAGAGGACCAATAGTGCCTGCCTGGTGAGAGCAGAAGATTCTGGTGAGGGCACACCCCATGGAATTTCAGAACCTGTGGAAAAAGAAAGGAAAAACATCTGCAAAACTTAAAAAGAATAAAAACTCCAGTACTTAATGAACATTGTCATAATCTAGGCATTCACTGTTTCCAGAAAAAAAAAATGATAAAAATCTTAACATTTTAAAATTATGTATGAAATTTTGTTCTGTTTTCTATTTTTAAATTAGAACAATTAAAGGCAAAATAAAACCCTACAAAATTTTAATGATCCTAATATATTTTTTTCTAGTTTCTAGATGCATTGGAATTATCCCAAAGCCCTATATTGTTACAGTTGATGACAGATATTCTTTGTCGAGAACAGCAGCATGTTATGGAAGAATTATTTCAAGCTACTTTCAAAAGGATTGCCAGAAGGTAAGTCATCCCAGTCAGGAATCCCAGGATTCATATACATGTTATTTCTGGAGGTAACTATCTTCTCTGTTAAAAAAAATAAAAATAAAAAAAATTGAGTGGCATTGGCACTCAACTCTCAAAACTCCATTCTGTCTTACCTTGTCTTCTTCAAAATGAACTTTTTATTGTGAAACTTTTCAAACATACTCAGAGCTAGAGCACAAATGAGGCTCCAGATGGAAGAAATGTCAGCATTTTCCTGTTTCATTTTCCCCTTTGTCTTTTCTCTTTGTATGTTACTCTGATTAAAAGCAAATCTCTGATGCCTTGTTATTTTACCTCTACAGCCTTCTGTATGTATCTCCAAAAAGTGTTGTTTTCTTGAATAACTTTAGTTTCATTATCAACTGAACAAAATTATCAGTAATTTCATATTCTGATTTTCCCAAGAGTCTCAAGTGCTCTCGCATGTTGGATAATGGAATTTTGATCAAGACAAGGCTCATTCATGGCATGTCTCATAAGTCTGCCTTAATTTAGAGCATTCTCCCATATTCATTCATTTTTCTTTGGTTATTGAAGAAGCCTGCACTTGTTCTGTACAGAATTTTAATTCTGGATTTATCTGATTTTTTTGCTTGTCCTTTTCACTTAAGTTGTCCCTCCAATACTTGTGTTCCTATAAACTGAAAGTTATATGTAAAAGCCCAATTAGATTCAGGTTCATTTCTTTTATGCATAATTTAAATTTGTCTCAGTATTGCAAAGTTTAACATCAGAAATCAATTGACATCTTATTAAAAGAATAAGAGAAAAATTTTATTATCTCAATATATGTCTAGGTATCACTGAATAAAATTCAACCTCCATTAATAACAAATCTAGAAGATCAAGGGTTTTCCTTGATCTTCAAATAAAAGAAAAACTGATATTTACTAAACAATGTGTTCACCCTTATGCCTCTCTCAACCTTGTATTAGTGGTGCTCTTATGCAATAGAAATAAAACAAGGAATAGAGATCAAATGTATAATGATCAGAAAATAAAAAATAAAAATATTTTTAGATGACAGGTTTAATTTTTGACAAGACTGCATATAGTAGATGTTCAATGTTTCATATTCATGGCATTAGGAGACACCTAGTGTCTGGTTGTCCTACTTTTAGTGATGCCAAGATTGACCAGCCCTGTTTACAGAGCATTTCTCTAATGGTTTTAGCATCCATTTCTGTTAGTTGCCCTGAATCAGTTATTTAATTAGGAGTTGCAAATAGCCATTTTTCCAATTCTTTTTTCCCTTCTCAGTTTAGCACCATTACATTGTGATGGTGAATTTATCCTTGTAAATAGGACAGTATGGATGCCTAAAATATAACTTACTACTTTAGAAAAATACAGTGGGAAAGATGGGACATATTTGATTTTCAGATTAAGAGCTTGATGCCATGGCTACTTTGAGTTGTAAACTTCAATGAATTTTTTAAAAAGTGGCATTTATTTATACTGAATTTTTCTCCCATCCAAGTACTAACGAGGCCTGACCCTGCTTAGCTTCCAAGATCAGAGGAGATTGGATGCGTTCAGGGTGGTATGGCTGTAGATTATATTGAATTTATAAATATCCATGTAAATTTATTTCAGAGTTATATTTTAAATATCATAGAATTCACTCATTTTAAGGATACAGTTTAGTAATCTTTAAGAACTTTCCCAAACTTTAGGATGGAACAATCATCACCATTACTGTGGAACTTTTAAAATTTTCCTTTTAGTACTGGGGATTGAACCTAGGAAATCTACCAGTAAGCTACATCCCCAACCCTTTTTGGTTTTTATTTTGAGACAGGGTCTTGTTAAATTGCTGAGCCTGATCTCAAACTTGCAATATTTCTGCCTTAGCCTCCTAAGTCACTAGGATTACAGATGTGCCACAACCACACCCAGCACATGGCAACATTTTATGTTCTAATGAACTCCTGTTTGAACTTCAACAATTGACTCCCATTCCCATTCCCAGCCCAAGCAACTGTTAACCTACTTTCTGTCTTTATAAATTTGCCTTTTTGAAACATTTCATAGAAATGGAATCATGTAATCTCTTATGTCTGGTTTCTTTGTTCAGCATAAAGTTTTTGAGGTTCATCCATTGACATTAAAAAAAATCATAATTAGTCAACATGATGCACAACAGCAGAATACAGCACTCATTTTGCATATACACAGAACATTCTTCAGTATAGACTATATGCGAAGCTGTGAAGCAAGTCTTAATAAATTTGAAAAGATGAAAAGCATCCAAAATATGGTCTCTGGCCACAATGACCTTAAATTAGAAATCAAAAGCAGAAGGAAATTTGGAGAAACTGAAAATATTTCTGAATAACCAGCTAATTAATAGCACATTTCTAAATAATCCTGAGTCAAAGAAGAAACTGCAAGGAAAGTCAGATAGGATGTTGATTGAAGTAAAATAAGATGTGTAAGTTGCAGCTAAAATAGTAGATAGAGGTAAAATCATACCTTTTAATGCCTGTTTTGGAAAATAAGAAAGATCTCAAGTCAATAGTGTTAATTTTCTACCTTAAAATGTAGAAAAAGTAAACTAAACCAATGGCAAGCTGAAGGAAGTGAATAATAAAGATTAGAATGAAAATTAATGAAATGGGTACCTGGAAAATGGTGAAGAAAAATCAATGAAACCAAAAATTGTTTTTTTCAAAATGTAAATGACATTGAGAAACTGTGAGTTAGACAAAACTAAAGGGAAAAATAATAGTTTGTGATAATCTAGAATAAAAGAGGAGGCATAAACTACTGACCTCTCCAAAACTAGAAAGATTATAATACAATATTATTCACAGCCTTATGCCAAAAAATTTAGCAACTTAATTGAAATAGACAAATTCTTAGAGTCACTAGTTACCAAAACTGACTCAAGAAGAAATTAAAAAATCTGAATGTCCCTCTACCAAGTAAATAAATTAGTGATTAAAAATATTTTCACAAAAGAAAACTAAGACCCAACATTCACTAGTGAATTTTATCAAATACTTAATGAGGAAATCCTACTAATACTTTTTGAATTTTTCAGAAAATAGAGGAAGGAGGAACATGAAACATATTTTCAGAAAATAGAGGAAGGAGGAAAATAGAGGAAGGAGGCTCCTTCTAAGAGGCTTATAGCACCCTGATACCAAAACCATAAAAAGACAACACAAGAAAATAATAGAATGGTATCTCTTATGAACATAGACATAAAAATCCTCAAAAATGCCTTGGCAAGCTGAATCTAACAACATGTGAAAAAGATATCAGGGACTGGGGCTATAGCTCAGCGGTAGAGTGCTTGCCTAGCACGTATGAGGCCCTGGGTTCGATCCTCAGCACCACATACAAATGAATAAATAGAATAAAGGTATTAAAAATTAAAAAAAAAAAAAATATATATATATATATATATCTCATAACAAAGTGGAATAAAGGTATTAAAAATTAAAATATATCTATATATATCTATATATATATATCTCATAACAAAGTGGAATTTATTATAGGGGTACAAAGCTGGATTAACCTCTGGAAATTGATTAATGTCATAAACCATATTGCTAGAATAAGGTATCAAAACCACATTATCATTTCTGTAGATACAGAAAAATTTTTTGACCAGATGTTGCACCCATTCGTGACAAAATTGAAAAAGGTCATCTATGCAAAACGAACAGTGAATAAAATATTTAATAGTGAAAGCCTGAATGCTTTCCTCTTAAGAGTGGGGACAAGGCAATAGTGTGTGCCCTTTCTGCTTTATTCAACATAATACTAGAGTTTCTAGCCAGTGCACTCAAGCAAGAAAAAGCAATATAAGGCAACCAAATATTTTATTATTAAAACTTTTCTTGTTTTATTTTGTTTTTTCTTAATTCTCTTTTTCTGTTTATGAGATTTTTAAGGTTTTACCCTTTTTTACTTTCCCCTATTTTTATCTCCCTTTCAAATTTAACGTAGGATTTAAATTAAACTTCTTGTTCTCTTATTCCCTTACAATTTAGATCTTACTGTTTTTTCTTTACAAAAAAAGTTTTTTTCCATAAAATTATAATTATTTAGTTGTACTGTATACCCAAAATACTTTCAAAAGTAACAATACAAATATTACTAGTAAGAATAACAATAGCTGGTTGAAATTTAAATTTTTTAATTATAATTAATTCACCATATATCCTCTCCTAGTCCACTTCTGCCTTATCACCTTCTTTTTTCCTTCACTTGATATCTTTTTCTGATCACTCTATATTAATTAGCACAGTGTCTCCATTCCTTTTTATTTAAACAAGTGTAAAATTTTTCATTGTATAGAAGTATCATAGTATTTTGAAGCTCCCCACTAATGGATTTTTATTCAGTCTTTTGTTATTACAAATAATGCCACAGGAAAAGTGGTGCATCTGTGTGGTTTTGTATTTTGCCATTGTACCTTTGAAGTAGATTTCTAAATGTAGGAAAAGATTAATGCATTTATAATTTTGCTGGCTATCTCCTCATCCCTTCTTTGGGGACTTAAGTTGTTCACATTCCCTCCAGCAATGTATGAGCGTGCCCATTTCACCACTGTTATTCCTGTAGAAGATGTTGTCAAACATTTGGACTGTTTCTAATTTTATAGGTGAGAGGGGGTTTAATTTGTATCTAAAAGAACATATTTTCTTATGTTCTTAAACATTTGGTTAATTGTAATGCCCAAATGAATATTGAAAAACTATGTGGCACCTAGTAATGTCTTACAACATTAGAACTCTGTGACTGAATTGTCTTAGTCTCATATTTTTGCCCTGGTTAATACCTAACTTCACAGTGTCAGAATTTTAATGATCATTTTGTCCTAATACCCTACATTCTTAATTTATAAATTTATAGACAAAATCTTAGAACCAATAAGTCAAATATCTTTTTTTTTTGGTGAGAAATGATCAAATACAGGGTACAGCTCTGCATAGGAAATAGGAATGGTGGTTCATTAGGGAGAGATTAGAATATTGATTTATTAATTTATTATTTAGCAGCGCTGGGGTTCAAGCTCAGGGCCTTGCATGTGTTAGGCAAGCATTATACTGATGAGCTACACTCCCAGCTTAAGACTAAAATATTTAAATCCTCTTTTGAGTTTCATATCTTGGAAATGTGATCATCTCTAGGCCTGAGATTCTTTCAAAACCCTCCAGATGTTTTTTAAGCAAAACCAGATTTGAAGAGTAAATAAATTCTTCCTCCTAATGCCAGAATGCCTTTATTTTGAAGATCTCTGTGGATGAATAAACAATAGAGTTTGTGTGCAAGTGATGGTTATATTTCAAGAGTTTCACATATCTGATAAACTTTATGTTATTTTTGTAATTCATAATCATCAAAGTTTGCTCGGTATGTAGCAGATCTCATAAATTGTTTGTTCAAAGCATGAGTTTTCATGTAATTGTATCTCTTCTTTTTCTTAGGAATTCATGTGTCACACAGTTAGGCCTTCTAGAAAGTGTATACAGAATGTTCAGGAGGGATGACCTTCTTTCAAATGTTACTCGACAAGCTTTTGTAGATCGCTCTCTCCTCACCCTACTGTGGCACTGCAGCCTGGATGCTCTGAAAGAATTTTTCAGCAAAATTGTGGTGGATGCCATTGATGTGTTGAATTCCAGATTTACAAAGGTATCCTACATTTCATAAACCTAGTAATAATTAACAGATCTCCCTAACCAGTGTCATTAGAAACTGCCACCCTGGCAATAAAGAGTTGGCTGGAATGTTTGGAGTGTTCCTACAGGTTAACGTCTGAAATGGCCTTTACATTAAAAATCTTATTTGGGGTCCATTACTTAACCTATCTTGTTCATTCCCTCCTCTGAAGAAGTGCCCCTAACTACCTTTAGGAAAAGGGGAGATGACATCTCTGGCTACTTAAAGTTGAAAAGGGGCATTGAACAGGGACAGTTGTCAGGGTCCTTGTACGGAGACCTATGTACTGGAGACCTGTGTACTGGCAGAGTTTGGTTTTTGATTCTATCCATAAGGCCATTTGTAGCTTGGGTGTCTTTCACATCAAGGCAATCCAGAAGTCCATGGTGGCAGCTGATGGATGATGAGACGAAACATACAGGGATTATGCTGTGGGAGGATCCTGGATGAACCCCCGCAATGATGAAACGAGATTTTCAGCCTTTGCTGCTATAGTTTTGCAGCAGATCCCAGTGCCTCCTTTCTGGGTTCTTGTCTTGTGAATTTGTAGAATGAAATCCATTGATGAGAAAGAGTATTAAAAAGTAGGATTTAATCAAGTGAGAAGAAAGACAAAGTACCCACAGGCCAAGAGGGGACCCGGTAAGAGTTGCCCCTGATGTCACATCATTAATGTAAACTTGAAAGTAGTTTAAATATCTTTTTTTTTTTTTTAATGTTGGATTTTTCTCCTCTTGTTCCCATGCCTTTAATAAGATTTCTTGAAAACATTGTTTTACCACGGGCTCACTATTTGAACATCATCTTTCTCTCTTTCTTTTTGATAGTAGGGATTGAACTCAGAGTTGCTTTACCTCTGAGCTGCGTCCCCGGTCCTTTTTTATTTTTTATTTTGAGACAGGGTCTCACTAGGTTATTTTGACCCTGACCTCCAACTTTTGATCTTCCTTTCTTGAGTTACTGGGATTATAGGCGTGTACCACTGTGCCCAGCCTTGTGCATTATTTCTTGCTTCACCGAATATAATAACTCAATGTTTTGTCCATATTGGAAACACTGGACAACAGGGCACTCTCTTATCAAAGCGAATTAGTGTTTCTGTTAAAATTATTTTCTGTCTAAAGTCATTAAGTATTAAATTGATGTGTTGAATAAGATATTTTTCGTGTTGGATAAAACGGGAGATAATTGTTTGTTACCTATTTTAAGCTAAATGAAGCTACTTTTGATACTCAAATCACCAAGAAGATGTGCTATTATAAGATGCTAGATGTGATGTATTCTCGTCTTCCTAAAGATGTTGTTCACTCTAAGGAATCTAAAATCAATCAAGTTTTCCATGGTTCCTGTATTACAGAAGGAAATGAACTTACAAAGACACTTATTAAGTAAGATTATTTAATTTTGGATTCTATTTGATTTATTACTATTTTTGACATATAGAATTTTATGTGTGTATATAATGTGAATAAGTGTTTTATTTAGATCCTGAACTTTTATAGTTTTCTGATCTTTCTTATATACAAATTACTTAGATGGACTTTAGTGTGTCGTTGGACATTAGATATTTTATCCCAAACTTATCTTTTATAAAGAATAAAACTCTAATTTTACTGTTGTAATTTCTAACACTTTTCTCCCTGAATAGCTTGATATATTTTTAGTAGTATGAATTGAAGTGAGAAGTTATTTTATTTTTTCTATTATTTGAAATGGCAAAAGTGGCAAGTATTCTTAGTAGGTGTTCTTTAAAGCACAAAGTGATCAAATATATTTTCTTTAAAACTAGTCTTCTAATGAAGTTCTTCCAAGGAAGGTGTACTTTGCTGAGTCTCTATTTTTACTTGTTTATTTATTGGTACTGGGGATTGAAACCAGGAGCATTTTACCACTGAGCCCCACCTCAATCCCACCCCCGCTTTTTTTGTTCTAATTGGTTATACATGACAGTAGGATACATTTTGACACATCATACATAAATAGAGTATAACTTCTCATTCTTCTGGTTGTACATGATATAGAGTTATGTAGCCAACCCCTTTCTATTTTTTGAGTCAGGGTCTCACTAAGTTACTTAGGGCCTTGCTAGGTTGCCAAGGATGGTCTTGAACTTGTGAACCTCCTCTCTCAATCTCCCAGGTCACTGGAATTATTGGTGTGCACACCACACCTGGACTGATCTCATTTTGCACCTCCAAACCTATCATTACTCTTCTCTTACTCTAGTCCATATTTACCTCCTGGGTGAATGATGTTGCCTTCTACTTGTTTGCACAAAGAAGAGTCTTAGGAGTCACATTTTACTTCTCTTTATCTGCATCTCTCCAACCTCAGGCTCTGTGGGATATCATCAGATCTGGCACATTTTATCCTTTCCATACTCCTGAAACCATTGCCCTTGTTTCTATGCCCTCTCCTGCAGCCTTGTTTTAGCACAGTACTTCCCTGTCTCTTTACATACTGTACTTGTTGCTGTACTTAACACGAGTGGTAAGATCAATGTATGTGGCCTGTGCTCTGAGACAACGACATGCTTATCTTGATATTCCCAGTGCCAGTACTATGCCTGGCACAAACCTGACACTTTGGAGAATACGCAGTTGTTAGGCATGGTTGAGCTCAAGCTTCAATTTCCATGTTAAGTGAATTAATTTGTGATCTATATCTACTCTGCAGATTGTGCCATGGTGCATTTACAGAAAACATGGCAGGCGAGAGCCAGTTGCTGGAGAGGAGAAGGCTTTATCATTGTGCTGCATACAACTGTGCCATTTCTGTTATCAGCTGTGTCTTCAATGAATTGAAATTTTACCAAGGATTTTTGTTCAATGAAAAACCAGAAAAGGTGGGCTTCTCCAGTGACGTTCACTAGTTGTCATTATGGGATTTCAAAAGTTAGATTTCATCAATTCAAGTTATATCATAATTTATATCTTCTTATAATGTTAAAGGTATGGGGTTTTTTTAATTCTGCATAAATACATTTTAAAGTTGAAGTGCTTCTTAATGAATTATGGGGTAGAATTAATTCTGTAGTACCATTACATTTAGGATGTCTATCTTTCAGATATTTTCATATGATTTTTTTGGTTTTATAGAACATGCTTATTTTTGAAAATCTGATAGATCTGAAGCGCTGCTATACATTTCCTGTAGAAGTTGAGGTAAGCAAAAATTTCAATCTTATTTCTAAGTAAAAAAACCAAACATTAAATGCTCACAGAGAAGAGCATATTGTGTTGAACATGTTAAATATTCAAGTCTGCTTTCAGCCACAAAAACTGGCAGCTTCATGTTGTTTCTATAAAATCAAAACTACAGAAATTGGCAGTGTCAGCCCCAGGGATAGTCTCAAACAATTATATTTTTAATTAATTTTTAATTTTTCCTCCTCTTGACTTGTGAAGGAATGACAGTGCCAACAGAAGGAACTGTTAGGACATGCCAGAAGTTATTTTCTGAGTAAATTCTTTTAGTCAGAGAAATTGAAGTCCATACTGATAAGAATTGTGAACCTGTGATCCTGCTTGGGCAACCTGACCAGAAAATGAGGAAGTCATGGGGATAACCAGCAGATGTAACACGTTTGGTTTTAGTCAAGGTCAGATTGGCATATTGGCTTCAGCAGTTGGTGAAAAGTCAGGTGTCTGTTGCCTTCATTCCCCACTGGAAATGGGAAGAGTAGGCCTGGCACAGTGGCACACTCCTTTAATCCCAGCTTCTCTGGAGGCTGAGGCAGAAAGATGGAAAGTTTGATGCAAGACTGGGAAACAATCAAGACCCTGTAGGGGGATGTAGCTCAGTGGTAGAGTGCCTCTGCATTCAATCTCTAGTACTAGGGTGGAGTGGGGAGAAATGAGGATGGTGGGGGAGAGCTCTGAGTTCATATACCATAGGTCATACACATAGCTGCTGACCTTGACCATGTCTGAGTGCTTCACTGATGCATGCCAGTGGTTGCTTCCTACCTCATATCCTTTTGGAGCATAACCAGATTTTTGTTCATTTGTTTGTTGTGGTATTGTGGTTTGAAAGCAGGGTCCCTTTGCCAGTGAGCTGTCTCCTCAGCCTTTTTTATTTTGAGACAGGATTTTGCCAAGTTCCTGAGGCAGATCTTGAACTTGTGATTGTGTTGCCTCAGCCTCCTGAGCAGCTGGGATTATAAACATACACCACTGTGCCCAGCTAGATTCTTTTCTTAGGCTTATGTTCAAAGAACTAAAACCCAAAAAAACATTAGCACCAGTTTTTATAAGTATTTATACACTTGATATATGCTATTTCTACACTTTAAAAAACACTGTAAGGTGCTGTATTGTAACCATGATTGATACAGGAAATTGATTCTCAGATATAAAAAGATATAAAAAGCTCAGCACACACTGCTCATTAAGCTGTACCAGAGCCAAGTGTGTGGGAGTCTTCTATCAAGGTTTTCCATAAAGAAAACTCATACACACACACACACACACACACACACACGTAATTTTTAAAATGCTTTTAAATTTGATAAAAGGTTTTTTTTTTTTTTTTTTTTTTTTTTTTAATATTACTTTGGGCCAGGTGCAATGGTGCACACCTGTAATCCTAACTACACAGGAGACCAAGGCAGGAAGATCTCAAGCTCAGGGTAACTTAGGCAACTTAAGTTGCCTGAGCAAATTAGGGAGACCTGTCTCCAAATAAAAAATAAAATGTGCTGAGGATATAGCTCAGTAATAGAGTACCCCAAGTCTCAATCTCCAGTACCTTAAAAAAAAAAAAAGGTTTGTTTTTTTTTTTTTTGGCTAGATTACTTCTAAAACAGAAAAAGTGTATCCATGATTCTAAAATATTTTAAATAGTGTATTTGTTTTGCCCAATAGGTTCCTATGGAAAGAAAGAAAAAGTACATGGAAATTAGGAAAGAAGCCAGGGAGGCAGCAAATGGGAATTCAGGTAGGACATTGTGAAAATGATTAGAAAGTTTCTAAAAGTTAATGTTTGTTTATGTGAATAGAAAATATTTTAAATACTCCAAAACATCGAAATTGAGTTTGACTGTTTTTTATTCCAACTCTTAGGTGGCAACTGGAATTACATTTTGAAAGAAATGTAATTAGCCAAACTAAACTGCATTAGAAAGATCTCAGAGTGGCCAGAGAGGGCAAGATGGGCTTGATGCTTCTTTGTTTTTCTATGGATTATATAGATATTTTCAGAATATATGTTAGAATAAGAGTTATATTCTGCCACTCACCAGTCTAGACTGCCCAGTGGTCCCCCTCTCGGGACAGAGCTGCTCCAGGCCTCTGTTTCACTGCCCTCTGCTCTAGCCCCACAGCCTCTGCCTGGTCTTTGTGGCTGCTGGGCTTGATTTTTGCCTAGAGACATTTATTCGTGCCCTTCCCTCTAATACTATCAGCACCAGGTGTCAGTGTGCCTCATGACATTTTGTTTAATGTCAGCACTCTCTAGCCTCCTGGTTCAAAGTAAACATACTATCCATTTGCATTCTCTTTGTTTCACTTTTTTTTTCTTAATTTTTCTTCATGTTTTTTAATCACCATTTCTTCATATGAGGATATTTTGAAACAGTTTTTTAAATCCTTTATGTATTTTGTTTGGATTAACTGGTTTTTAGTAGCATTTCTTCCCACATTTATCTTAAACTTAAGGGGCACAATAAAATGTATTGTCATAAGAATTTTAAATGCAGAGATATTGTTACAAATTAGATTCCGTTTAACTTAATTTCTTTGTCATAGCAGTAGAGAAGAACTGCTCAATAATGACACAAGCAATGGGAGTTTTTTCCCCCATTTCCTTTTTGCTTTGTTAATTTGGACTAGGGGCTAATAATCACAGGGCTGATGAAAGACCTAGTTAAAGTAAAGTATCCTTTGATATCGTTTGAACTTAGAGAAATACATTTCTTATTGATTATGTTTTGAGTACATGTATTTTCTTTTATTTATGTTTCAGATGGTCCTCATTATATGTCTTCCTTGTCATATTTGGCAGATAGTAGCCTGAGTGAGGAAATGAGTCAATTTGATTTCTCAACTGGAGTTCAGAGCTATTCTTATAGCTCCCAAGACCCTAAATCTACCACTGGTCATTTTCGGAGACGGGTGATCACATCTCACATATTAAAAGAATTGTGTCACAGTTTGCCAAATAAAGGGGTCATAGCTGTGCTCTTTTGTTACTAGGGGAAACTCTATTGGTAGTCCTTGGGGACTAATGTTGATTTGGAGAATTTTCCAAAATCTAAGCCCCAGCCTTTCGTCCTGTGGACTCAGCAATAAGGAAGGAGTCAGGAAGCTAGGGGTCATGGTAGAATAAAGTTCTGAGCTGGGTTGGTGTGAAGGTAACAGGGATAACTGACCTGAGGTGTGACCCCAGGGGAGTAACTGGGCAGATGGGACCTGGAATGTAAGACAAACATAAGGTCCTATTTACTTTTTAGTTGTTCAATAAGAAAGCATAGCAAGTGTATTTGATATTATTATCAAATTGTTATTATTATTTTTGTTTTTATTATATGATATTGAACAAAAAATGAGCACCTCATGTCCAATGGCATTTAACAGTTTTCTACATCACTGGATTTTTCCCTTTTCATAGGAACATCAAGACCCCAAGATCCAAGAGGATGTCCTAGAATTAGAGATGGATGAGCTCAATCAACACGAATGTATGGCGCCCATGGTAGCCCTGATTAGGCACATGCAGAGAAATCTGATCCCACTCAGAGAAGAAGAGGTGTTTTTTCCATTAATCTTATATTGTCTTTGTTAATAGTACTTATTGATATCATATTGAGGATTAACTAATATTAAAAGCTATATTACATACCAGATAAACATGATATTTTTGCTTTCATATCTTTTTCATTTTTTTCCTTATAACATCAAAATGATTTTTTTTTATTCTACTTTTCAAGGTAATTTTGTGTTTTATTTCAGGGTTCAGTGCCAAAAGATCTTCCTCCTTGGATGAAATTTCTTCATGACAAACTAGGAAATTCATCTGTACCATTAAATATCCGTCTCTTCTTAGCCAAACTTATTATAAATACAGAAGAAGTAAGTATTATTTAACAATTCTTTTCAGTTTTATGCATCTGCTTAAAGAATATCACAATGAAGGAAGTTCTAAATGGTGAGAGCATGTTTCTGTTCTCAACAAATTAGCCAGCTATATCTTGAAAGTACATTGTTTTATCGAACATAAATTAATCTCTGATGAGTTAGGTATTATCTTTGTGTAGAGTATATGTGGCAACTTTCTTAAGGCTGTCGACCCTCTTTGTTTATAATAGCAAAAAATAAATGGGTAAAAATATTCCCGTTGGGTTGGAGATATAGCTCAGTTGGTAGAGTGCTTGCCTTCCATGCGCAAGTCCTGGGTTCATCCCCAGTACACACACACACACACACAAACCCCCACTGCTTTAAAAAAAAAAAAATTCCTGTTAACTCTAAATGAAAAATAAGTCTCTTTCTCTTAGGTAGTTGCTGAATTTGTCAATTCATTTACACATAGCACCAATTAGGTTGGGAGCACCTTCCACCAGGGGGATTGAGTAGATTTTGGAGAGGGCCCTTGGACTTAGTGTGGTAGAGATTTGCATTCTGCTTAGAAGGAGCTGCATGAGCAGAAGTGACCCCTGAGATTGCTAATATGTCTGTACTAACTGAGTAGACCATGGGGCAAGGTCTGGATGAGAGGTTTCTGAGTGACAGGTGACCTAGACTAGGCCTTGTAAGGGGTCTGGCTCATTTGATGAATAGTAGGGAGCTACTGAAGGGTGCTAAGTGGAGGATTGACATGATCCACTTAGATCATCTTTCCCAGTAGAAAAGCCCGTCTAGGTAGGTAGTTCTTGGATGTAATCCAGAGAGAGGCTGCCTGGGACTCTAGTAGGACTTGCTTTCCTTGGGGTCTTTCTGGATTTCTAGCTCTTGGGGCTGCTGTCACAAGGTGACAGTGGGGCTTAAACATGGGCTGTGAAGTTCTAAAATCTGAGATCTGGGTATTGGTAGGGTTGGTTCCTTTGAGACCTGTGAGGAAGCATCTGGTTGAGGCTTCTCTCAGCTTCTAGTCGCTTTAGGCATTCTTTGGCATGTGGATGGGATTCTGTGTTGTCGTCTTCTACACATCTGTCTGTTGCTGTATTTAAATTTCTCCTTTTTAAAGGACACCATTGTGCTTCAGATACCTCAGGATCACAGTAAGGTGGAGGGCACTAGGGAAGAATAGTGTTAGATTAGATAGAGGGAAGTGATGGGAGGAGAGGGGAGGAAATGTGGGGATAGGAAAGCTAGTAGAATGAAACAGAATTATTATTGTATGTATGTATATGACTGCATGACCAATATGATTCTGCAACATGTACACTTAGAAAAATAAGAAATCATATCCCATCTATGTATGATATATCAAAGTGCATAATTGCATTCTACTGTCATGTATAACTAATAAAAGCAAATTTTAAAAGTTAAAAAAAAAATAAAGGACACCAGTGTATTGGTTTACGGTTCACCTAATAACCTCATTTAAACTTCAAATCAGGTCACATTTTGAGAACTCATATGATGGACAACAAACAGCTTTTTAGGGGATACAGTTCAACCCCTAACACTCGGCATCACACCTGATTTTTAGCTAAAGCACTGACTCAATATCTACCAAAAAGGAGCTATTTTTTGGATGATTTCTTGGTGGGGCTAGACATGGGCAGTTAGGCTGATAGGGAAGCCTGCTACACTGTATTTGCACAAATGACTCTGAGACGTCACTAGGACATGTCCCTGAAGTGCTGTGCATGTGGATGTCATCAGAGTAGTGATACTCAAAATGAGACAACCCAACAGTCTTTGTCTTGTGGAAGAAAAGAACTTATATTTGCATTCAGTTTTAACCTTTTAACCATTAAGTATTTGTTATAGTTTAATAGCCTAATAAAGAAGTTTACATATATGATGAATAAATTAGAGTTATAGACATACATAGAGTGTGCCCAAGATTTTGTTCTTATGGGTGCATGATCAAAAAAGGTTTATGGTGGGGTTGAAGTTGTAACTCATTGGTGGAGTGCTTGCCTTACATGTGTGAGGCACTGGGTTCAATCCTAAGCACCACATAAAATAAATAAATAAACAAACAAATAAAGGTATTGTGTCCATCTACAACTAAAAAATAATATTTAAAAAATAAAAAGTTTTATAAAAAAAAGATCTGTGGCCACACAAATTAAACATACTTGAAAATGAGAAGGTAGAAAGGGTAAGAAGTAAATAACTCAGTCTTCTTTTCCATCAAAATGGCATTCTCCTGCAATTCTAATATAAATTAAATGGAATTTAGTATATGGATATATTGGAATTAGACTTTAGAGATCTGAAGTTGAGCTGATGTGAAGTTTATTACAGAATGACTTTGAAGATAGGGAAAAAAATGGGGGGCGGAAATTGAGACATATATTCCTACCTGATTTTTTTAACCTTTATTTTTCCTATGTACTATGCCTTTGTATAAAATGAAAGTTGAATTTTCTATAACTGCCTATTATTTAGAGGGACAGAGGGGATTACTATGGAATACTTTGATTTTGATTTCTATAAGCATCATTACATAACAAAGGTTTTTAAACAATAAGATCAATTATAAATCCATTTCACTTGAATTGTTTAGGAGCTCATAAAGAGATAATTCATCAAATATAATCCAATTAAGTGAGTTAATTGTTGGAATTTACATTTATTTTGAATTTAGGTTAAGTCATAAAATTTTAGCTGATGGAGAATAAATTCCTATATTAATATTTTGATTATTCAAAAGGATTCTTCTATATTTGACTTTTAAATTCTCTTGTAGGTCTTTCGCCCTTATGCAAAGAATTGGCTTAGCCCTTTGTTGCAACTGGTCGTTTCTGAAAACAATGGCGGAGAAGGAATTCACTACATGGTGGTCGAGATTGTGGCTACTGTTCTTTCATGGACAGGCTTGGCTACCCCTATAGTAAGAAATAATGTATCTATTATGTAGAAATATACTGTGTAATACACATTATTCCTCCTGATATACATTATTCCTCTGCTGCATACCGGAGAACTTATTGGCACACGATTTGTGCACCTCTTAATAAGTCATTGCTTTAGCAGCAGTTGTTATATTGCTGTACTGCTGTCACATCACATGGCCTCATACTGTTCATTCTTTTGTTCTTTTTTCTTTTTTGTGGGGGTGGTGGTGATACTGGGGATTTAATACAGGGGTGCTCTACCACAGAACTATACCCTCCAGACCTCCTTCTGCCTCAGCCTCCCAAATCTCTGGGATTATAGGCATGTGCTACCATGCCCCGCTCTTTTTCTACTTTTGATAATTCCTCTGACCTTACCTTTATTACTAAGCTATCAGTGTGTTTTGTTTGCTGCTTTTATTAGTTAAGAGCTTGGAGACTAGATAACCAATTTATTAAAATTATATATAAAAAATATAAAATATTTTGAGTAGTATCTACTCAATGTCAGGTTCTGAGGACTTCTGGTATTAATAAAGTCTGGATTTTTTTGAATTTTTTTTCCAACTTATTAACTCTAAGTTTTTGTTGTTGTTGTTGTTGTTGGTGGTGGTGGTGGTTATTTTTTGTTACTGGGAATTAAACCCAGGGATGCTTTACTACTTAGCTGTATCCCCAGCTCTTTTTATTTTTCATTTTATTTCAGGACCGGGTCTTATTAAAGTTGCTTAGACTCTCACTAAGTTGCTGAGGCTGGCCTCAACTCCTTCTGTCTCAGCCTCCCAAATTCTAGAATTACAGGCATGTGCTGTCACACCTAGCTTCCAAGTATTGTCTAGTATTGGTAACAGTAGAGATTGCTAAGAAATTGATTGACAGGTCCTATCACTGTGTGTTCTGAAGTAAGAACTGACTCACCTTTTCCATTTTCCCCATGGAATAACAGCCAGTCAGGTGTTAGGGAGATCAGTACTTTTGAGGAGCCCTAAACAAAGACTCTGGCAATTTTATGGACTCTGGGGTGGATGGGGAATTGTGGGGCTGGGGTGGTGGTAATGAAGGAAAGGGCCAAGAGTCAAAAAGTACTGGGTACAGAGTCATTATGGTACAAGTTTCCCAGTTTCCCTTCCTGCCTCATTTGGAGGTCTCATCAAAGGCCCTAGAAGAGGACCTCTGTCCAAGGGTTCAGAAAGGAGCTGGGAATAGAAGCTCCAGGCTAGGATGCAGGTGTGCAAAGAGCATGGCTGGCCAGACTTGAGCCTCTTACTACAGGTCCCTTGCAGTGTAGGAGCTGTGGCCAAGTCTGTGCAGGTACAGCGATCCCCCTCATCATGCCAAGGGAAGCCTGTGTACTGCCTATGACTAGACCTGATAGGTCACATGGAGTTTAACCAGGAGCCAGGCCCTTCAGTAAAATGCCACATTTCTTTTAGAAATTGCCTTTGGATTTAAAGATGCTTTTCCAGAATAGATGCTGCATATTAATCAGAATTTCTATACTTTTTCAGGGAGTCCCTAAGGATGAAGTGTTAGCAAATCGATTGCTTCATTTTCTAATGAAACATGTCTTCCATCCCAAAAGAGCTGTGTTTAGACACAACCTTGAAATTATAAAAACCCTCGTAGAATGCTGGAAGGATTGTCTGTCCATCCCTTACAGGTATACTATTACTTATTTTTGCAATGTTGTTCAGAAATTTAAGTTAAAATATAGCATTTTGTAAATGATGGTTACAATGAAATATAATTATGTGAAGTGATACCAGGAACATTATTTTAAATAGGGTCCATTTATAAGAATATAATTAGCAACCGATAAAAGCCAAAACCTCCAAAGTTATACTAGGAGTGTCTCTGGGTGGTCAGTGCCTCCAGTAGTCCCCTTCTGTCTCTTGGCTTACCTATGCTTTGCCTCATCCTCAGGCAGTTGGTGGGGGCTCTCTTGTTTGCACTTCCCCAGCCAGGGGTAGCCTATAGGGCATTTGTTTGACTTCTTTTAGATAGCCTGAGACAAGCCAAAACTTTCAAAAAAGTTTGACCATCAACTAACAGATTGGGGCAGCAATAAAAATTAGAATATAAAAATGAACAAAGGTGGCTGGCGTTGTGGCTCAATGGTAGGCGCTCACCTTGCATGTGTGAGGCCCTGGGTTCAGTCCTCAGCACCACATAAAAACAAATAAATAAAAACAAAGGTGTTGTGTCCAACTACAACTAAAATATAAATATTAAAAAAAAAATGAACAAAGGGAATGTTGTGCAAGAAGGAATCTTGAATGTGGGAAAATATAAAGTATTCCTTACACTTTTAGTTGAAAATGAACTTTAGAAAATACTGTTTTTACCTTCCTGCTGTTCATTTCATTGTATGACAATCTCTATTTTTCCTTTCTTTGTGCTTGTGTTTCAGGTTAATATTTGAAAAGTTTTCCAGCCAGGACCCCAATTCTAAAGACAATTCCATAGGGATTCAGTTATTAGGTATTGTAATGGCCAATAACTTGCCTCCCTATGACCCAAAGTGTGGCATAGAGAGTATCAAGTAAGTGTCTTTTTTTTTTTGCTTTGTTTTTTAGTTGTTAAACTAAAAAATTGAATTGGATTGTCAGAATGGAACATGGTTTGATTTGATATATGTAAGGACCATGTAAAAAATATCTACCTAAAATAAAAAGGTTTGGTTTAGAGGTTATTTGGGAGAAGAACTTTTTTATCTTTTTTTTTTAAAATATTTTTTTGTAGTTTTGATGGATACAATACCTTTATTTTAATTATTTATTTTTATGTGGTGCTAAGCATCGAACCCAGGGCCTCACACGTGCTAGGCAAGCAGTCTACCACTAAGCTACAACCCCAGCCCCAAGAACTTTATCTTGAGTGAATGAGGAATTTAGTTTTTTAAAAATATAATTTTGGGGGGGCTGGGGTTATGGCTCAGCACTTGCCTCGCACATGTGAAGCACTGGGTTTGATCCTCAGCACCACATAAAAATGAATAAACAAAATAAAGATTTTGTGTCTATGTATAAATAAAAAATATTTTTTAAAATGTGATTTTTGGGAGCTAGGGTTATAGCTCAGCAGTAGAGCACTTGCCTCACACCTGTGAGGCACTGGGTTCGATCCTTAGCACCACATGAAAATAAGTAAATAAAGTAAAGATATTGTGTTCATCTTAAAAAAAATCTTTTAAAAAATGTGATTGAATTTTTCTTGTGTAGGTTTCAGCAGATAAGAGGTGTTACATATTTTATTCTTATTTTTGAAACTAACATTTTTTACTTTTTAGTTAATTAAATTTTTTTTGCATTACTGAGGATTGAATTCAGGGGCACTCTATCACTGAACCATCTCCCCAGCACTTTTATTTATTTTTTCTTTAAATTTTATTTTGAGGTAGCCTTAAATACATACTCATACAAGCAAGTTGCATTATGTTTTATGTTCACATTTTCTTTTTAAAATGTTTTTATTTTTTTAATTTGTTCTAATGAGTTATACATGACAGTAGAATGCATTTAGACACATTGTACACTTCTCCTTCCTCTGGCTGAACATAGTTCATAGTCACAACAGTAGTGTGGTCATATCTGTATATAGGTGGTAATGTTCATGTCATTCTAGCATTCCTCCCATCTCCACACACTTCCCCTACTCCTGTAAAAATTGACACGGCTGCATCATCATAACATGCTGATTTGAAGTCCTTTGGGTACAGACCGAGCAGTGGGATAACTGGGTCAAATGGTGGTTCCGAACATTCCATGTTTTCTGAGGAATCTGCATACTGAGGAATCTCCAGAGGATTGCACCAATTTGCAGTCCCATCAGCAATGTATTTTTTCCCTCCATCTTTGCCAACACTTATTGTTGCTTGTATTCTTGATGTCTGCCATTCTGACTGGAGTGAGATGAAATTTTAGAGTAGTTTTGATTTGCATTTCTCTAATCACTCGAGATGGTGAACATTTTTGCATATGTTTGTTGATCAATTGTATTTCATATTTCTCAATTTGTTCTAGTAGTGTGATAATGAGGATAATTTTTATATTTTTGTCAAACATCAGAATAGATTATTTTATGCATACTTATTTTTTGTATTTGTTGTAGATACTTTCAAGCTTTGGTCAATAATATGTCCTTTGTAAAATATAAAGAGGTTTATGCAGCAGCAGCAGAAGTTCTAGGACTTATTCTTCAATATGGTACTGAGAGAAAAAATGTGAGTGTGTTCTAAATTAAGTGCTTCCTTTCAAATTCATTTGTAATGATCTTTAATACATGTATTTCTTATATGCTATTTGCAACACAGTGGACCAATATATTTAATAATTTTTTACCCTCTTTCTTACTGTATACCAAATACAATGCTCAGTTTTTTAGAGAGGACATATGACTTTTAACAAGCTTTTTTTTTTTTCCTTCCTAGTATTGGGAATCAAACAAGTGCTAAAAAAAAAAATTCTTTTTTTTTTTAAAGAGAGAGTGAGAGAGAATTTTTAATATTTATTTTTTAGTTTTCGGCAGACACAACATCTTTGTGTGTATGTGGTGCTGAGGATCGAACCCGGGCCGCACACATGCCAGGCGAGCCCGCTACCGCTTTAGCCACATCCCCAGCCCGGACATATGACTTTTAAACACCTGGTATTTTGCCAAACATTTAAAGATTGACAATTAACTTTGCATTGTAAAACTCAGGAAGCAACTATTTAACTAGCCTGCCTTCCTCTGAATTTAGTCTTAAGATTTCCTTTTGGAGAAAATTATCCTGGTAAATAGCTAAATTATCCTGATCATATCCTCCACTCAGAAATTTCACAATAATAAATCTGTTATCAGAGCAGGTACTTCTCAGGGGACCTTTTCCAGTTTCATGTGCCCTGCCTATACTTTATAGGATTTGAGGAGAACCAAAGTGAGTATTTAAGTGCAGTGCAGTTTCAGATCACAGTATTCTGCTAATAGGTAAAATTAATTATTAAATATATATATATATATATATATATATATATATATATATATGGCTGCATAGGACACTGTGTTGACCACAAGTTATCATTTATCTCAAAGTATAGCAGAGAGAGGCTTTCTGCACTGCCTAGCATGCTGTCATGTTAACACATCTGCTGCAGGCCACTCATTGTGATGAAGTTCTGTGAAGGGGTTAAAGGTGAAGCTCAGTTGTAGAGCACTTGCCTAGCATGTGTGAAGCCTTAGGTTCCTTCTCCAGCACTGCAGACAGACAGACAGACACACACACACACACACACACACACACACACACGCAGGTCCCAGGGTCTTCCTGTTGCAGTCTGGCCAGATGACACAGGTAACTACTACTTCGACACTTCCTTGGCTCTCTTCCTACTTCCCTAACAGCTTCTTTTTTCTCTCCTTAGATGCCTTTCCCCATTTTGGTCCTCTTTTTTCATACTTCCCTGCCTATCTCATCCAGCCTCATGGCTTTAAAAAACACCCTTTATGTTCATTATTCCTAAATTCATAGCTCCACTCCACATCCTTCTGACAGAAAAGACTAGGTTGGAGTCCAGGTTGTGATTGCTGTGAGTCAGCTAGGAGAGGCTTAGGACAGCCCGGGTGACCCTGATTGGACACCCAATGACCCAAGACAGCAGATTGGATCCTTGTCTATTTCCCTGATTAGGAATTCATTTGAATTTAAAATAAAATTAAATAACTCAAGGAAACAGACCCCCTTGGGAAGCTCAAACTTCACTTATAATTTATTTTAGGGGTTACCAGCTATTTTTGTAATTAAAAAAACTACAAATTTAGAGTAACTTGTTACCACATGATTCTAATGCCCCTATATATTATTAAGTTTAAATGTGTGTAACATGCTTTATTTTCACCAAATGTGGAACACATTATAGGTGATTCCTAGATTTATTTTCTCATTACTTAAATTTCAACTTAAGAAGGATAATAAACACTTTTGTTTCACATGTATATAAGTACGAAAGTGGTATAGACAGTGTAGAAAATAAAATAAATTTGGATAATAAAAATAAAATATAAAGGAGTAAGTCAGGCAGTTCACATTCTCCCTGCCAAGTCACTCTCGGCAGCTGCACACCTAGCTCTAGTGGCTCTGATCACCACTGTGTTTATATGCCCCCCTTTCTTCTGTTTGCTTTATCTGTACTATTCTATAACCTTTTTTCTTTACTTGCTAGACTTTGACCCTGTCATCAGATTAAACTCTTAGTTAAAGGACATATCTTATGCCAGTCAAACACCCTGCCACTGAGATACACCCTCAACCCCAAAAGACATCATATGAATCAGTAGGGAAATACTTGAAATATTTTACACGGGGTTCAAAACCACTGAAATTTGTGGTTAAGGATTTCCTGGAACATAATTTAAGTAGTCTCATACTGGTAAATTTGTATTGAAAAACTATCCATTTGATCTTAGTGCCTTTGAAATGTTGCTTTCTCCTTTTCTGTCTTTGTGAAGAAGCAGGTGAGTGAGCCGTGAATAAAGAAAGTGAACATTTTCCATAAATTCATTCCAGTAGACTCTGTCCAGTACTTGTCTATATTGAGTTCCTACTTTTGAGGACTTGTTAGTTTCAGGCCCGGAAGATATAGCATAGAATAGACAGGCCGTATCTGTGCCCTTAGAGAGTTGACAATTACAGAGGGGACAGATAATATGCAAATGAGTATTTAACAGTAGATTTGAAACAAATCCCCTTTGAAATTAAAGCAGTTTCCTGATTCCTGCCTAAAGATGAGGACGGACCCCAAGGAAACTAAGACTGACATTGTCTGACTAAGCACAGCCTATCTAAGTCTACATATATGTATTGCCTGGTTTTGGTCTTTATGAATTGTAACTGTCTGTGAGACCAATGGAGAAACAATGTAGCTGCTTCTCCCTAGTTTAATCAAACTGCATAAAGTCCATTTTTTCTTTTTCATCCTTTTGCCTATTTCAAATGCCAGTTGGTGGCCAAAGCCAGCCAGCCGGGATCCCTGGCTTGGCTGCTGGTAACACAGTAATACATGGTAAAGAGACAGTGGGATAGGCAGAGACACAGTGATAGGGGCTGTTACTTAGAGTAGTTTGGAAACTGGTCTATGAATGTTTGACCAGATCTGAACATTATAAATCATGTCCTAAACTGTATTTGAGACACATTAAAATTAATTTTAGATTCTCAAAGGATTTACTTGCAGCATTTCTGTGTCAGAAGGAGGCAAGGGCATTAAGCAGCTCATAGCACACTACCAATTATGTGGCCTGGTTTCTTCTCATAGGACCTTCTCAAGAACCCTGAGCCTCAGAACTATCTGGTGTTAATACAAACTCCTAATCATTCCCAGTGTTTCCTTCTTCATTCACCTTGTGAACCCAGGTGTAAGAGATAGCAGTGGACATCTTCCTTGGGTTCACTTAAATATCCAAGACATACCTTTTTTTCATTACTTAACATAAGTTTCCATTTTTATGTATTTGAAAGAAACTTAATGTTTCAGGTCTTGGAGGAGTCGGTGTGTGAACTGGTTGTGAAACAGTTGAAGCAACATCAGAATACTATGGAGGACAAATTTATTGTGTGCTTGAACAAAGCAGTGAAGGGTTTCCCTCCCCTGGCTGACAGGTAGGGGTTATGGGATCAATTGTGGCGGGTGGGGTCAGCAGCAGTCCTCTCATCTGGCTTCTTACCATCCATTAGGTTCTTGAATGCCGTATTTTTTCTGCTGCCAAAATTTCATGGCGTTATGAAGACGCTTTGTCTAGAGGTGGTACTTTGTCGTGCAGAGGAAATAACAGACCTGTATTTTCAGTTAAAGAGCAAGGACTTCATTCAAGTCATGAGACATAGGTGGGTGAACACCAACCCCATGCCTTCAGATGTTAAATGGATCATAAAATGTTCATTTGTTTAGATATCTCTTTCAACTCATTAAGCACTTGCCTGTTTTCATGAAATGCATGTATTTGTGAACTTTAAGAGGAAAAGGTGAAGACGGTATAGGAATGAAATGTAAGCAGGAGGTGGGCCTGCTCATAGGCCCCTCTGTCTAGGTGCCTGCAGAGGTCACATCCAAGCCTTGTGTATTTCACTGACAAATACATGAGGTGTCCTGTCCTAGGGCATTGCATTGTCAGGCTCTCTTTAGATTTAGAATGTGTGCATTTATGTGTTAAAATTATTCATTTATTTCCAAAATTGCAGTGTAGCATAAAAGTAAACTTAAAAGAGAAAGTTGCCACTGTTACCCTATGTACATGTATGATTACACTACGGAAGTGACTCTGCACCAGATACAGCCAGAGGAATAAGAAGTTGAGCTTCATTTGTGTCAAAATGCATTCTACTATCATGTATGACTAATTAGAACAAACAAAAATAAAAAGAGAAAGCTGTGCATCGCTTAAATTATTTTCTTTTCTATAGTCTTTTTCCAGTCTTCATCTATGTATTTTACATAGTGATAAATTCCTGACATTTGTATAATGTGCCAGTAACAAGGAATATAAATCATTCTCTTCTGATATTCTTCAGTAAATATTTACTGTGTACTGTGTATAAGGCATTAAGCTGAATACTTTAAGGAGTAAAACATAAAAATAGGTGTTTACTTCATTTAGGACTCAGACTATACTTCAGTTCACACCAAGTAGCACTTGAATTTTGGATTTTATGATTTCTTTTCCTTGTATCTTATTTTGTTTGCCACCATCAGGTATTCTTTTTTAAAATAAACTTTTTACTTTGAAGTAGTTTTATTTCTACAGAATAGTTAAAAGATAGTCTACAGAATTCCCACATCTTTCACCCAGTGTCCCCATTTTTAATAATGGTGTAGTTGTCAAAACAAAGAAAGTAACATTAGCACACTACTGATAAATAAGTGAAACCTTATTTGCATTTTACTCATGTCTTTTTTTTCTATTTCAGAGTCCAATCCATTTTAGTGTATTTAATTGTTGTCTTGTAGGTGTAGTATTATAACAGTTTTTTCCCCCTCTTTTTATGGTGATGGCAATATCATAACAAATTTTGAAACTGTAGAACACCAGAAAAAAGAAAACATTGTTTGTCATGCTTCGAAAGTATTATAATGTTAAATTGGTGCATTTTAAATTTTTATTATAGAGACGATGAAAGACAAAAAGTATGTTTGGACATAATTTATAAGATGTTGGCAAAATTGAAACCAGTAGAACTCCGAGAACTTCTGAATCCTGTAGTGGAATTTGTTTCCCATCCTTCTCCAATTTGTAGGGAACAAATGTATAATATTCTCATGTGGATTCATGACAATTATAGGTAAACCATACATTGACATTTTATATTTCTTTTTTGAGGGATCTTTTGGGTATATTTAGCAATTTGGAACATAATAAAACATTTTTTAGTCATATAATTTAGTATATTGTTTTCTTATTTTAACTTATTTCATGTATGAGTAGGAAATATTCAGAGAATGAAATTATTGGTTGAGTTAAAAGTACCCTAGTGTCCTCATAAAACTTATTTTTGTAGTTATCCTTTTAAAATCTGACAAAATTGAGGAGATGCCTCTGCCAGGACCCCACATCCCTGGGGGACCCTCACCTTTCCTGCTCCTTTCCCTTCCCCTTCTGACAGCAGTGACAGGAGTAAGAGTCACTAGAGAACGGGGCAGGTCTGGCCTACACTCCCAGAGTAAGGTGCCCACTGTGCCAATGGGAGGGACAGTCCCATGACAAGTCAGCCTTCTTCCTTCAATTCTAAGACAGTGATTAGATTGAACAAAAGAACTAGAATGGAGTATTAATGTTTTTCTTTTCTTTTTTTTTTTTTTGCTTTCTCAGAGATCCAGAAAGTCAAACAGATGATGACTCCCAGGAATTATTTAAGTTGGCAAAAGATGTGCTGATTCAAGGATTGATTGATGAGAACCTTGGGCTTCAGTAAGTGTTCCTCTGGAATAATTGGGCCAAAATAATTAAATTTTAGGAGTATTGCTTTCTAGACTAGATTTGAGTATATCTCAGTAGTTTTACAAATGTATTTGTAGTGTCAGCATTTTCTCTACATCTTGCATTTCATAATGTTTAGTAAAAATGTATTTAAAATCACATTATGAAGAGTGTTTGCCTAGCACATGTGAGACACTGAGTCTGATCCTCAGCACCACATAAAAATAAATAAATAAAATAAAGGTATTGTGTCCAACTACAACTAAAAAAAATCTTTTTAAAATCCTGACAAATTACTTTAAAATAAAACTGGTGAGGACAAAGCACTCTGTACTCAGTGAGTTACAGTGTTTCAAAATGAAGAGAAAGTCTATGAGTATCTTACCAAGTACCAAAACATCTAAGAGACATCAACTTTTTATGTGATTTATCACTGATTTTTTTTCTATTCTACAATTTAAACTCATTGAGTTTTTAAAAATTATATTTGGATTCACAGTGGTGCACACCTATAATCCTAGCACCTCAGGAGGCTGAGACAGAAGAATCGCAAATTCAAAGCCAGCCTCAGCAAAAGCAAGGTGCTAAGCAACTCAGTGAGACCCTGTCTCTAAATAAAATACAAAATAGGACTGGGGATGTGGCTCAGTGAATGAGTGTCCCTGAGTTCAATCCCTGGTATCAAAAAAAGGGCTGGGGATATGGCTCAGGTGGTAGCGTTCCCACCTGGCATGCGCGAGGCACTGGGTTTGATCCTCAGCATCACATAAAAATAAAATAAAGATATTGTGTCCACCTAAAAAACTAAAAAATAAATATTTTTTAAAAATTACATTTGAATTTCATAAACATTCATAAATTATAATACCTGAACTGATTTTTGGCTAATGTTGTAAAAAAGTTTTGGTAGTAATTTTTGGAGTGAATTGTTGGTAGGGCACCTGCCTTCCATGCTTAAGGCCCTGGGTTCAATCCCTATCACCACCAAAAAAAAAAAAAAAACTTCCCAGAGAATAGGAGAAGAAAAGTACCAGTTAAATGTGATACATTTTGGGGATATGTGTTTTTCCTTCAACCCATGTTATTTTTTATAACTCAGATTATACTCTTTATACATGTGGTTTCTTTCTCTGTAAATCTTTCTGTGCCTACCCCACATGACACCATGTGCAGCACCTTTTTTTATTTGCCAGTGTATAAGAATGTGCTTTCTTCCTCTCTGATTTTCAGATTAATTATTCGGAATTTCTGGAGTCATGAAACTAGGTTACCTTCAAATACCTTGGACCGATTATTAGCACTAAATTCCTTATATTCACCTAAGATAGAAGTTCACTTTTTAAGCTTAGCAACAAATTTTCTTCTTGAAATGACCAGCATGAGCCCAGATTATCCAAACCCCATGTTTGAACATCCTCTGTCAGAATGCACATTTCAGGTGAAGTACTTACCTCTGTATTCATACTTTCTTTTCCTGTTGGTTAGCTAGGAAACACCTAATGGCTTAATGAGAAAACTTAATTTTCTTGGAATATGTGCATACTTTATGAGATACTTACATGTGCTGCCCTGCTTCTTAGAGGCTCATAAATGTCAGCCTCACACTTCAATTGGATTTCTTTCTCCCCTTCCTAGTACTACTCCTGCCTACCCAGTGGGTGCCAAGTTCGTGGTTTCTCATAGCAGCTATAACAATCACCATGTGGTACACATCGACAAGGACATTACTGTAGTGGGGGGGTCTGAGTTGTAACCTAGTTCAGGTTGAGGATCCCTTATCTGAAATGCTTGGGATCAGAATTGGTTTGGATTTCAAAATTCTAGGGGGAGGGGCTGGGGTTGGGGCAGAGTGGTAGAGTGCTTGCCTAGCATGTGCAAGGCCTTGGGTTCGATCCTCAGCACCACATAAAAATAAATAAATACAATATAAAAAAATTCTTGGGGGAGCTATATTATGAGATATCTTTGGTTGGGGGAGGGATACAAAATTAATTTATGTTTCATACTCCCCTTATACACCGCCTGAAGATAAATTTATAGTTTTTTTAACAGGCCTGCATTTTGGCCATGACCTGTCATAGAAAGTCAGGTGTGGAATTTTCCACTTGTAGCACCTTGTTATCTGTTGCTCATGAAGTTTTAGATTTTGTAGCATTTTGGATTTTCCAATTACAGATGTAACCTGTCACCGTGCTTAGCACTCTTGGGTACTTAGGAGAGTTGAGTCATTAGACTTGTAGAGGTCAGGTTATGGTGACATGGCCATTACTGAGTATGGCATCAGCTTCCTAATGGAGAATGTTAATGGGAGGAGGATGATTTTCTCCCCCAGTAGTGATTCATTTTTGTGCTTGGCAAATGATTGTTTTTGAGACTTTAAAGTAAGAAAAGGTTCTTCTTCACTTGCTTTTCACAAAGAAATATGAAATGACAGTACGTATCTGCTGATGGTACCATTGGATTTTAAATAGAAATAATTCAATGTTGCTACAGAAGGATCATTATTTCCTTTGAAACTTTCTTACTTGCAGGAGTATACCATTGATCCTGATTGGCGTTTCCGAAGTACTGTTCTCACTCCAATGTTTATTGAGACCCAGGCCTCCCCAAGCACTCTGCAGACCCGAACCCAGGAAGGCTTCCTTCCAGCTCAGTGGCCAAAGGCTGGGCAAGTTCGGGCTACCCAACAGCAATATGATTTCACCCCTACACAAACTTCAGGTAACCAGTCGCCCAGTGCTATGACTTGTGGAAGCTTCTATTGCAAGAACACTGACCTTTTATGAGACAAGTGAGAATAGCAAAAAGTCATAAAACCATAAGAAAGATGTATTAGTCAAAGGAGAAAAGAATGGAGGTCCCAGAATAGCTTCTCAGAGACAGAAAGTAGAGGGGTAGTTGCTGGAGGCTGAGGAAGAGGGAGATGAGGCACTATAGTGGGTACAGAGTATCAGTTTTTAAGAGGAAAATGGTCTAGAGATGGATGTAATGATGTGAATGGGCTTAGTGCCTTGAACTGTACACTTAAAAAATGGCTGAAATGGTAAACATTATGTATGTTTTACCACAATGTTTTTTGAAAGGAGAAAAGGATTATTTCTGACTAAAGGGACAATTTAAGTAAATGTTTGTTTTGGTTTGGTTTTCTCCAGAAAACTATTTGTGCATTGAATTTAAAACATCTTATCTTACAAGCAAAGTACAGCTAAACTAATTTATTTACTGTGTTAATAATTTATTAAACTTGTTCTTTCCCAAATGGCTAAATTGCTTCTTTTGATAAACAAAGTATAAATTATAGAGTAAAAATCTTAATTTTATATAAACACTCAAACATTTTTCCTTTTATACAATTGTGTTTTCACATTCTGTTATATCTGGAAATAAGATGAATTTGAATAATCACAATGAAAATTCTGCAACACTAATTTTAGGAATAATGGACTTCTAGCACCTTATAGGAGATACAAAGTATCATGATCACAGTGGACAAAGGAGTACATTATTTTACAAGTGTAGACACTGAGACTCAAGTATCTGAACTACCCTGGGTTGCACATTGGAGAGCTGGCCGAGCCTCTGCCCAATGTCTCAGGTGGCTACAGAAGCCTGAATGCTGCTGGGTGTGCCCCAGCAGGTTTGCTGCCCTGTACAGGCTAAGCTGTGGTGCCAAGAGTCCTCAATGCTCTGATCATATGTATTTGCAGATGGAAGAAGCTCGTTTAATTGGCTGACTGGGAGCAGTATTGACCCAATGGCAGATTATACGATCTCTTCATCTGATTCATTGTCTTCTTCCTTGTTGTTTGCCAACAAGAGGAAGGAAAAGTCTCAGAGAGCTCCCTGGAAGTCAGTGGGACCTGATTTTGGGGGAAAAAGGCTGGGCCTTCCTGGGGATGAGGTGGATAACAAAGTGAAAGATGGTAAGTAAGCTTGCTGAAGCATGTTTAAAATAGTTTACCTTGTAAATTACTGCAGAATTTCTGAGTGTATCCCCATTTCCTTGTAGTCTGTAGTTAAGCACATTAAAATTCAATTCAGTAAATGTTGTCTGGGCACTTACCATGTTAAAAACATTGTTTTTTAGATGTTCCAGAAAAACTCTTTTTAAAATTGGGAATAACATCCTTTCATTTAGTGACTTTCTAGAACATTAGGATGGGTTCAACAATATATTGGTGATCATCAAATGAGGTAGAATTAATAATCCACATCTCAAAAGTGAAAGAATTTAAATCCAGGGAGGGAATGTTCAGAAATACTGGGTGAAGGAGGAGCCTGAGAGCCTGGGATGCAGGAAGGCAGAAGATGAAAAGGAGAAAGGTGGAGAAGTATGCAGTGTGTTTGGCAGGAGGGAGGGAATTAGAGCAGTTGAGTGAATGTTTACAGAGAGCGGACTCCATGCCAAGGACACAAGGGCCCTCCCTAGTTCAGGAAATGGGTGCTCCAGGACCTGAGTCATGGTGAAGGAGGCGAAGAAGGAGACAGGCTTATGGGAAATGGAGTGAACTTTGGGAAGCAGCCACAAGATGAATTAAGCAGAGGTAGCAAGAAAATTCTGACCCTTTCTGAGAGAGATTTTTGGGGACAGCAAGTGGAAGGAGGAGAACCAAGAGGCAAGGCAGAGGTATCATAATCCAGGGTCTTGGCTTGAAGGTGGGTGGGGTGGCCCCCAACAGCACAGTGGAATGCTGAGGGTGACAGTGGAAAGTTGGGCAGGCTTGTAGAACCAAGGCCAAGAGGGTGGGGCAGAGAGGAGTTTAGCTCTTTATGAAACTTGCAACTCTCCGGCAGAGTGGAAGTCCAGAGGGAGAAAATGTGCAGCAAAAAGATCCCAAGACAAAACTTAGATTTATATTTAGATATATGCATTTAGATTTATAGAAGATTAGAAGCATGAGTAAATTCCTCTATTTGTTTGTATCAGAGTTATATGTGCATATCATTTGAAGAGTCAGACACTTCTCAAAAGCTTGTTAGAAGAAACAGCAATTCTGCATATTGTCTTGTCAGAGGCAGCCATTTATATAACCCACTTACCTGAGTTTTGTTCTTCCGTATCTTCAAGCTTTTTCTTTCAGTATTAGTCATTCTCATCTGGTTTTATATGATAAACACTTGAGGATTGGCCCTTCTCCCTCCCTCACCCTGCTTATCACAGAGACACAGTCATGTCCACCAATGTTCTATCCTCCTGCTCAGTTGTGTCACCTAGTCCTCATTTCATCAGTATTTAGTGTTTTCCTCTTATTTGACTATGTAGTATTATTTGTGATTGGGCCACAAGTAACACTATGATTTTTTATGTCTTGTATATTTTTTTCTCTAAGTAGTTATTATTTTGGTTTATGTGTTTTAGTTTTCTACATATTTATCACCAGATTTCCCTGAGTTCTGTAGTTGTCTTTTACTGTGTCCCAACATGTAGATATCCCATCTTTTTAATTTTTGTGTGCATGTATCTGTGTGAGTGGTACTGAAGACTGAACCCAGGGGGGCTTTACCACTGAGCTACTTCCCCAGCTCTTTTTATTTTTTATTTTGAGACAGGGTCTCTCTGAGTTGTTGAGGCTGGCCTCAAACTCACAATCCTCCTGCGTCTATTTCCCAAGTCTTTGGAATGACAGATGACATGTGCCACCATGCCAGGCTTAGTTAGCCATCTTCTTAAAGAAACTCTCCTGGGTCCTTGGGCTCCCCCTACCTGCCTGTGTGCCCCAGGGCCTCTGCTCAACCATCATCTAAAGACCCCTCCTCATCCTGAAGATTCCTTCACTTCCCTGGACCTGAGTTTTCCAACTTAGTGTTCTGAGAAAAGGGTCCTAAGCTGGAAGTTCTTTTTAAGATCTTGTTGCCACCATATTGCCTTCCAGAGCATGCACACCTGGGGTCCTGGTGAGTTGTAGACATCCTGGTAGGGAACTGTCAGGTACTAGCAGAGACATGGCATTCTCCTTATTGATCTTTTGTAAGAACTTGTGTCTTTTCTCAGTGGATCTCAGATCCTCAGATCTCTTTTCAAACAGTTTTCTGAAAACTCAAAAAAGTGTCTTTTGATGCAAGTCTGCTTTAATCTATTCATCTGGCCATAAAGTGGGTCCTTTTGGACCATAAACTTCTATTTCTAGTTCGAGAATATCATCTTGATTTTTGTTGATGACTTCTTCACCTCAGTTTGTCTCTGTTTTCTCTTTGGAGTCCTACTGGTCAGATATCAGACCTCTGGATTATCCTTCTAATTTTCCTACTTTTTTTTTCCTGTTGTCTTTTTTATAGAAAATATCTTCAACCTCATCTTCTAACCCTTCCTTTTGAGGTACATATTTTTAATTTCCATGAGCTGTTTTTGATCTCTGAATATTTCTTTAGTCCTTGATTCAAAACTGTAGCACCTACTTTTATCTTTTTAATAAATGGGAATTGTTTGAATTTTTTTTCCCTGCATGGTCTACTTTAACAGTTGTTCTTTCACTATCATTTATTTGGGTTTCTGTCTTTCATATTTGAAGCTTTCCTCAAATGTCTGATGATTTTTGATTTTTGGCTTGTGTTTCCAGGTGGGGCACTTAAAAGGTGTTTGGAATAATGCATATTGGGACTGAGTGGGTGCAAGATGGGGTAGAAGTGGACCATGACACAGACCCCTGATGCATCAGCTCTTCTTTCCTGGTTGATTGCCACAGAGGCAAACTTCCTACTTTGCTGCCTGTAAGCTAAAGGCCTCCTGTTAGCATGTCAGGGCCACTACCGGTTTCAGAAGTCCTCTTGGACACTGCAGATGCTGGGCTGGCCTTCCCCACCTTGTAGCCATGCATGTGGGGACTCTGCTCTCATTTCGTACCTCCTATTGCAGCTTCACTTTTGCCCCTTCTCCAGTCCAGCCATATCCTGAGCCTTTGAGATTCTCTCCAGGATCTGTTATAGTTAAAGCTTCGCCCCAGGGTTTCATAAACTGACTTCCAGACCACTCACATGTAATCGAATCAAACCTTTATTGAAGCCACACCGGTGGTGGCTGACCAGAACATAAAGCTGTTCCCCTGATCAGTCACGAACAATTGCAAGGGCACTCTTATAAGCCTAAAAACCGCAAAAGGGATGTTCGGGGGTTTAGCTAATTCAAGCAAGCCAGGTTACAGAAGCAGGAGATTGCAGTCAAGTGGTGGGAAGCCTAACCAATCACAGTTGGCCCAGTCACCCCAGTTACAGAAACAGAGCCCCCTTACCCTAGTTACAAAAACAGTGCCCCGTTAGGTAGTTCTGTGTTCTTAAAGGTTTCTATAGTAAAAAGGAAAAGAACATCTTGCCTCAGTCATGACCCTTCTACTTGGCATGGTGGTTTTACAGGATGAAGTCATAAAACAAAATGGAATCACATTTGCTTCTACTGTCACAGATTCACTTTCTTGTTCTTTTAGCTTCCA
This sequence comes from Marmota monax, assembly GCF_021218885.2. Lineage (NCBI taxonomy): Eukaryota > Metazoa > Chordata > Mammalia > Rodentia > Sciuridae > Marmota > Marmota monax. The sequence continues at coordinate 2,630,046 of NW_026695198.1, read as the reverse complement.
AAATTGCTGAGACACAATAATCTTGTGTCTCCTCTTGCTATTCTTTCTAAGTTTATATCTTTAAGAAAATATTAAGTAAAAATATTAAAGTAGAAAAGCACACTTTTACTTTAGGAGCTCTTGGGAAGGAGTTGAGGCTAAGTGCACATATTGAATTGACTGTCAGTAACCAAGCCCACTCTGTCCTTCAGGCACAGACAGCCGAGCAGAAATACTAAGGTTGCGCAGACGATTTTTAAAGGACCAAGAAAAACTCAGTTTGATGTATGCCAAAAAAGGCCTTGATGATCAAAAACGAGAGAAGGTTTGTATCTTTTTCACAAATGTGTCAGAAATGCCTGTTTTCTATCAAAGAATGTATACAAGGAAATAACGCTCTGTCAGATATTGGTTCCAGTGTTGATTTGCAAACCAAAATTGCATAAACAGCACTGTGTGTGTTAAGGTTACATGTGAACCATAGCTCCTTTGATATCTCAGTTGTGAAGGGTGCTCATGATGTCTGATGAGAATCTTCATTCTCCTGAGTCTGTGTTCTACTTGGTTCACATACTGCTAGGATCTGGCTTTTCCTCTTTCTGCTATTCAGTGCAGCTTAGCTTCACACTTGCCTCTCTATAGTTCAGTTTTTCCTACAGGTGGAAACATGACCACTGTTTATTCCTTGATTTTATATCCTACAGCATCAGCTGCTCTGGGAAGGGATTAACCCAGCTCTCTGCCACAAGGCCAGAGGGCCCATCTTGGGTTGAGGCCCACAACTGGGGTTAGACTGAGGCCATGGGACAGGGAGGGGATGGCAGCCCTAAGGACCAAGTAAGCTGGGTTACCAGAAAATCCAGACACCTCTGATGAAGGTGTGATTAGAGACACAGGTATGGCATGAATTAATTTTACACGTTTCTCAAAATGTATAAATAATGGCTGAGTGCAGTGGCATATGCCTGTAATCAATCCCAAGTGATTTGGGAGGCTAAGGCAAGAAAATCACAAGTTGGAGACTAGCTTAAAGAACTAAGTGAGAGACTGTCAAAATAAACATGAAAATTGAGAGTAGAACATCCCTGGTTAAATCTCTAGAACCACAAAAGAAAAAAATAATGAAAAAAATTTGTTTAACTGTAGCTTCAGTTTTGTTTAAATCAGTAAATACGACAAAATTTCCAAGAAAGTGTAGATAGTGAATTAAAATCCCTTTCATTACTCCAATTCATTGTAAACCTTCAACTATTTCTAAATGTATGAAGCAGTTGAATGGTTCCTCAGACTCTTTTGTGAGGAGAAAATGTACTTTTCATCTTCTTGACTCTAATTACAACCATTCTTTTGAGGAGTAGGGTCTAAATTCAGAGTGTACTTAGGACCCTCTCTTGCTCCGTTACTTCCTCAGAGAAATCGGGGCTCCTGATTAAACTTGAAACCTAACAAGGCCTGCCTGAAGGAAATAGTAATGTGTGGTCAGTAGAAGGAAGTGAAACCAGGATTACTGGGTAGATGTTGCAGATAACATTTTGGCCTGATACAAAGAAGAGTTTGTAATAATTGATCAGTGTAGTTACTTACTGTGTGTGGTCATGCATTTCTTCTGACATGGACATTCAAGTGTGAAGCTATTTGCCCAGTAATTGGGTGGCATTGAAATAATTAGACATCTGAAGGCTGGGCGTTTGTGGTCATATATTCATTGAACAAATAAGTCTGGAGCATTTTACTCAGTACCAGGCACTGTGTTGTAGAAGTGAGCAGAATATAAACCCTTGTGAAGTCAGTCCAGTGAACGAACAGACAGAAAAATAAGTTGAAGTTATAATGTGTAATGTCAGAAATAAACCAAGTAATGAGCACATCTGGGAAAGTCCTGGGTTAAGAGGTGGTAGAAAGTCTCTCTGGAGAGATAATACTAAGATGGTTCCTCAATGTTGAAGGAAAAGCTGAAGATGTATTCTAGGCAGGGTGGAGGCATCACATCACTCTGGGCCTTGGAGCCAAGGCTTACTCTTAGAGGAATTAAAAGGAACCACAGTTATATTTCTTAAAAGTTTGGAATCAAATCTTCTGATTTATTAATATTCAGATTACTTCATAATGAATATTTAAATAACCTTTTCACTGCTTATCTGCCATAGTAATTTTATTGTGGATTTATCATTTATTATAAACTGGTAAGGTATAACGACTAAACCAGTGTGAATAAAAATGGTTGTCCTTTTATCTTTATGTTAAAAATGGATCCTGGCAATTTCATTTGATTTTCTTAAATAGAATTCTAATGTTCCTTCTTTGTTTCTGGTGATTATAGGAGATCAAGAGTGAGTTAAAAATGAAGCAGGATGCCAGGGTTGTTCTGTACAGAAGTTACCGTCATGGAGACCTTCCTGACATCCAGATTCAGCACAGCAGCCTGATCACCCCATTGCAGGCTGTGGCCCAGGTCTGCCCTGATCACAGTGTTTTCTGTTGACAGGTTAAAAGCTGTGGGTCCAGGAGTGTGCTGTATGTGTGTTCAGGCTACAATGTCATAAGTGAATTGTTGGTTGTCCTTAATGGTATACTTGGTTTAAAAACTGTTCCAAGTCCCATCTCTGCCATTTCCTAGTTTTAGGACTTCTTTTCCCATGAGAAGACTCTGACTTAGAGTTATCAAGAATGGGGCTGTAAAACTGAACATGCATGCCCGTTCAGGTCAGTTAATGCTCTGAGCAACAGGATCTCCATCCGTAAATTCAGAATAAAATCTGTTTTTATGGGTTGGAGATGTGACTCAGTGGTGGCCTAGCACATCTGAGGCCCTAGGTTTAATTCTTGTTTTTTTTTAACAAGAAAAGGAAGGAAAAGATGCTTTTCTTATCCAATAATTGTAATCTTTAAAATGCTAAGCCAGTTAAATCATTGCTTATCCCAAATGCATTTTTAGGGGGACTAGGGAAGTAAGTTTATCAGTGGGATTGGTTTTCTCTGATAAATTAATAACATAGGACTGTAAATCATTTTCTAAGTTATTAAGATACAAAGTAAGGCTTTGTGAGGGGATGATACTTCCTAACTGAATTCTTATCCCCCACAGGCATGATTTCCTTGACTTTTACTGAAATAGTAATTTTAAAAATCAAAGAGTGTTTTTGTTTTGTTGTGTGTGTGTGTGTGTGTGTGTGTGTGTGTGTAAAAACATTATGCTGGGCACCTAAATATAATGCATTACTTTTTTAAAAATATTATTTTGGTTGTACATGGACATAATACCTTTATTCTATTTATTTATCTATTTATTTTTTGTGTAGTGCTGACCACCAAATCCAGTGACTCATACGTGCGAGGCAAGTGCTTTGCCACTAAGCCGCAATCCCAGCCCTAATGTCTTATTTTTTATTGTACTTAAATTTTCCAATACTAATATTGATTATAATCATAGATTACATGTGTTTAGCCTATGAGCTTTTTATTTCATCTAAATAATTATGGATTGACAGGAATTTGTAAACATGGTGTATCATTCACATATCTTTCCCACACCTTCCCCTAGTGGAGACATCTTATGTGATTGTACTATAATATTAGTACTTAGGTATTGATACTGATACAGCAGTGTTAACAGACTATAGGCCTTGTTCATTGTCATTTCCCCTGCACTTTCACTTTTACAGGTGTGTGTTTCATCCTGTGTACAGATTCACATAACTCACTACAGTGCAGCCCTTTGTTATCATAAAGTGCCTTCAGCCTCACATTAAATTCTCCCAATAATCTTACGACATTTTGATATACAGATGTAGATAAGTTAGTGAAGATTGGATAGTGTGATAATGTGGATGTGGGGCAAGGGAGAGACCCCTGTTTTTCTAAGGTCCACTATTTCTCAGTTCCTAGTTCCCTGGTGTCTCATAGCACTGCCTCTGTAGTGAGGTTGACACCTGCTCTTTGGTGTGCCCTGTCCACATGTGTTATCTTGACGAGTCTTCATCTCAACTCCTTGAGGCTTGTTCATCAGCCCCAGTTTAATGATGAGTAATTGGGGTTCCAAACTCAACTCAGATGCCTGTGTCATTACATGTTGATGAAGTTGGCCTTTAAATTAATCTCTTTAGGGCTGGAATTGTAGCTCAGTGGCTGAGTGCTTGCCTCACACATGTGAGGCACTGGGTTCAATCCTCAGCACTACATATAAATGAATAAACAAAATAAGATATTGTGTCCCTGTATAACTAAAAATATTTTAAGATAAAAGTAAAAAAAAATTAATCTCTTTAAGTCAAAGGTACATGGGCTCATAGCATATATTATCAGATATATTTGATTAAAGCATTCCCCTATATGATACCAGCTTAAACTTTCCAAAGAAGTTAGGTATATAAGGGGATGTGTTTGCAGCAGTTTAATTTTCATGTAAAGTTCTAGTGAATCATAGCTTTTATACTTCAGACCCTAATTTGTCTTCAAATTTGAATTTTTTATAGAGAGACCCAATAATTGCAAAACAGCTCTTTAGTAGCTTGTTTTCTGGGATTCTGAAAGAGATGGATAAATTTAAGACGATGTCTGAAAAAAACAACATCACTCAAAACTTGCTTCAAGACTTCAACCGTTTTCTTAATACCACTTTTTTTTCCTTTCCACCTTTTGTCTCTTGCATCCAGGTAAGTGTCTGCACAAGTTCTTTATAAAACACACATTGTCTGGCTTGGCATTCATTGCATGGCTAATGTTATCATCACTTTGTTTCTCAAGGTGAAACTCCTAATAGAAACAAGGTATCTTTTAACAGAGTAGAAGTATCATTTAGGTCACATCAAATGGACACATGTAATCTATTGCCTTTTTTCCCCTCAAAAAAACAAAACAAAACACTATCTTATATGACAGGATAATCTGAAATCAAACTTACGTAAAAGTTTTTTTTTTTTTTTTTTTTTTGTAGTCAGCCAATCCCTTTAAACCTGCATTTTGTTTAGTTCTTTTTCTTTATGTAGCATTTCACCAAATTCTCTCCTGCCTCCTGAGATATTGATGGAGCACATGCCTGGTGATGAAGAGGCAAAATTCCTGCCTTCCAAGAATCTGCTTTCTTGATGGCCAACAGGCAGTCTACAGAATAATATAGAACAGAAGTGTTAGGTAGCACTTAAGGAATGCAGAAGAAAAAGTGCATCCTAGCACTTAAGTCATACAGAAGTGTTAAAAGTGGCATAGGGTGATAACCAAGTGTAGATAGCTCCTTGACTAGGGTGGGTGTATATGCCCATATTTACCTGGATGCAGTGGTCGGAGAAGTGCTTTCTAAGGTGACTGGTTTGGGCAGAGAACTTAATGTAGGTGTGCTTTCAGTTACTACTTAAATATTCTTAGCAAAAGATTATCTTCTTTCTTTCGGCAACAGCAAGGTCTGACCTTGCAGAGGATGTCAGATCCAATTATTCATTTCAGCTCTTCAGTACTCCTTAACCTCAAACCTCCTCGATAAAATGATTTGACCCCAAAACAAAACAAAAACGAAAAAGAAGGGATTATCTTCTCATGTAGTAAATGTTTTGTGTGCCATCCCAAACATGGATCATTACATCTTCCCTTAAATTTCTTATTCATTTTAGTATTTATTTATCTCATGACCTCCCTGAAATAATTAAATTCTTAAAAAAATATATTGTTAATCAGTAGTATTACTTTATAAAATAAACTGAGTTATAATTCTCTGAGATGAAGTACTCAGTTTTTCTGTTTTATTCTTTTTTGATATAGCATGAAAGTATAAATATAGCTTCCTTTTATAATTAGCTCTAATTCTCTTGGCTTACAATTTACAGATAGAGTTCCTTCATTGTTTTTCCCTTATCCACACTGTAGATAATAAAAATGTTTCAGTAATCATAAGGAGTTAGCCAGTATTTTATTTATTTATTTATTTATTTATTTATTTATTTATTTATTTATTTATTAGTTGTAGATGGACACAATATCTTTTATTTTTTTTTTTATTGGTTGTTCAAAACATTACAAAGCTCATGATATATCATCTTTCATACATTTGACTCAATTGGGTTATGATATCTTTTATTTTTATTTGTTTATTTTTATGTGTTGCTGGGGATCGAACCCAAGGCCTTACACGTGTAAGGCAAGCACTCTACCACTGAGCAACAACCCCAGCCCTAGACAGTATTTTAAAATAAGTTTTTCTTTACATTGTATTCTTTTTAAAAAAAAAATAAAATAAATACTTTTTTAGTTGTAGATGGACACAATATCTATTTATTTTTATGTGGTGCTGAAGATCAAACCCAGTGCCTCACACGTTTGAGGCAAGCACTCTACCACTGAGCTACCACCCTAGCCCCCCTTTCTAAATTCTTTATTCTATTTGTTATATATGAGAGCAGAATGCATTACAATCATATTACACATATAGAGCACAATTTTCATATCTCTGGTATGCAAAATATATTCACCCCATTTGTATCTTCATATAGGAACTTAGGGTATTGATGTCCATCTCATCCCACTATCTTTTTTACATCCCTTGCCTCCTTCCTTCCATTCCCTCCCCTTTGCCCTATCTAGAGTTTGTCTAATATTCCCATGCTCCCCCTTCCAACTCCACTATTAATCAGTCTCGTTATCAGAGAAATCAGAGAAAATATTCGACATTTGTTTTTTGGGGATTGGCTAACTTCACTTAGCATTATCTTCTCCAGCTCCATCCATTTACCTGCAAATGCCATGATTTTATTCTCTTTTATTGCTGAGTGATATTCCATTGTGCATATAAACTACATTTTCTTTATCCATTCATTTGCTGAGGGGCATCTAGGTTGGTTCTGCAGTTTAGGTATTGTGAATTGTGCTGCAATAAACACTGATGTGGCTGTGTCCCTGTAGTAAGTTGTTTTTAAATCCTTTGGGTATAGACCGAGGAGTGGGATAGTTGGGTCTAAAGATGGTTCCATTCCCAGATTTCCAAGGAATTTCCATACTGCTTTCCATATTGGCTGGACTATTTTGCAGTCCAACTAGCAATGTATGAGTGAGCCTTTTTCCCCACATCCTCTCCAACACTTATTGCTTTTTGTGTTCTTTTTTTTTTTATATTTATTTTTTACTTTTAGGTGGACACAATGTCTTTATTTTATGTGGTGCTGAGAATAGAACCCAGTGCCTCACACATGCTAGGTGAGCACTGTACCTCTGAGCCACAACCCCAGCCCTTGTTTGTGTTCTTCATAGCTCCATTTTGACTGGAGTGAGATGAAATCTTAGAATAGTTTTGATTTGCATTTCTCTAATTGCTGGAGATGTTGAACATCTTTTCATATATTTGATGATTGATTGTATATCACCTTCTGAGAAGTGTGTTCAATTCCTTGGCCCATTCATTGACTGGGTTATTTGTGGTTTTGGTGTTTAGCTTTTTGAGTTCTTTATATAACCTAGAGATAAATGCTGTATCTGATGTGCAAGTGGTAAAAATTTGCTCCCAAGATGTAGGTTCTCTATTCACCTCACTGATCATTTCTTTTGCTGAGAACAAGTTTAATTTGAATGCATCCCATTTATTAATTCTTGATTTTAATACTTGTGCTATAGGAGTCTTATTAAGGAAGTAGGGGCCTAATCTGATATGATGGAGATTTGGGCCTCCTTTTTCTTCAGTTAGACACAAGGTCTCTGGTTTAATTCCTAGGTCCTTGACCCACTTTGAGTTGAGTTTTGTGCATGGTGAGAGATAGGCGTTTAGTTTCATTTTGCTGCATATGTATTTCCAGTTTTCCCAGCACTATTTGTTGAAGAGGGTGTCTTTTCTCAAATGTTTGTTTTTGGTGCCTTTGTCTAATATAAGAAAACTGTAATTATGTTAGTTAGTCTCTGTTCTCTATTCTGTACCATTGGTCTACCAGTCTATTTTGGTGCCAATACCATGCTGTTTTTGTTAATACTGGTCTGTAGTATAGTTTAAGGCCTGTTATAGTGATGCCACCTGCTTCATTCTTCCTGCTAAGGATTGCTTTAGCTATTCTGGGTCTCTTATTTTTCCAGATGAATTTCATGATTGCTTTTTCTATTTCTATGAGGAATGCCATTGGGATTTTGATCGGAATTGCATTAAATCTGTATAATGCTTTTGGTAGTATGGTCATTTTGACAATATTAATTTTGCCTATCCAAGAGCAAGGTAGATCTTTCCATCTTCTAAGGTCTTCTTTAATTTCTTTCTTTAGCACTTTGTAGTTTTCATTGTAGAGGTCTTTCACCTCTTTTGTTAGGTTGATTCCCAAGTATTTTTTTTTTTTTTAAGACCATTGTAAATGGGGTAGTTTCCCTCTCAGAGGATTTGTCACTGATATATAGAAATGCCTTTGATTTTTGGATGTTGATTTTGTATCCTGCTACTTTGCTAGAAGTTTTCTGGTGGAATTTTTTGGGTCTTCTAGGTATAGAATCATATTGTCGGCAAATAGTTCTAATTTGAGTTCTTCTTTTCCCATCTGTATCCCTTTAATTTCTTTTGTCTAATTGCTCTGGCTAGATTTTCAAGAACTATGTTAAATAGAAGTGGTGACAGAGGGCATCCTTGTCTTGTTCCAATTTTTAGAGGGAATGTTTTCAGTTTTTCTCCATTTAGAATGATGTTGGCCTGGGACTTAGCGTGGAGAGCTTTTACAATGTTGAGATATGTTCCTGTTATCCCTAGTTTTTCTAGTGTTTTGAACATGAAGCAGTGCTGTATTTTGTTGAATGCTTTTTCTGTGTCTATTGAGATGATCATATGGTTCTTATCTTTAAGTCTATTGATGTGTTGAATTACATTTATTGATTTCTGTATGTTGAGCCAAACTTGTATTCCTGGGATGAATCCCACTTGATTGTGGTGAACTATCTTTTTGATATGTTTTTGTATTTGATTTGCCAGAATTTTATTGAGAATTTTTGCATCTATGCTCATTAGAGATATTGGTCTGAAGTTTTCTTTCTTTGATTTATTTGTCTTTGCCTGGTTTTGGAATCAGGGTGATATTGATCTCATAGAATGAGTTTGGAAGTGCTCCCTCTTTTTCTATTTCCTGAAATAAATTGAAGAGTATTGGTATTAGTTCTTCTTTAAAGGTCTTGTAGAACTCAGCTGTGTACCCATCCAGTCTTGGGCTTTTCTTGGTTGGTAGACTTTTTTTTTTTTTTCTTTTTTTTAAGAAGTAGTTGGACACAATTTTGTTTATTTATTTTTATGTGGTGCTGAGGATCGAACCCAGGGCCTTGCATATGCTAAACGATTGCTCTACCACTGAAACACAATCCCATCCCCGGTTGATAGACTTTTGATGGCATCTTCTATTTCATCACTTGAAATTGATCTGTTTAAATTGTGTATATCATTCTGATTCAATTTGGGCAAATCATAGGACTCCAGAAATTTGTCGGTGCCTTCGATATTTTTATTTTATTGGAGTACAAGTTTTCAAAATAGTTTCTAATTATCTTCTCTATTTTTTTGTAGTGTCTGTTGTGATATTTCCTTTTTTATCACATATGTTAGTAATTTGAGTTCTCTCTCTGCTTCTCTTCATTACCATGGCTAAGGGTCTGTCAATTTTATTTATTTTTTCAAAGAACCAATTTTTTGTTTTGTCCATTTTTTCAATTTTTTTTTTTGTTTCAGTTTCATTGATTTCAGTTCTGGTTTTAATTATTTCCTGTTTTCTACTGCATTTGGTGTTGATTTGTTCTTCTTTTTCTAGAGCTTTGGGATATAATATTGGGTCATTTATTTGTTGACTTTTTCTTCTTTTAAGGAATGAACTCCATGCAATGAACTTTCCTCTTAGAACTGCTTTCATAGTGTCCCAGAGATTTCGATACATTGTATCAGTGTTCTCATTCACCTCTAAGAGTTTATTAATCTCCTCCCTGATGTCTTTTGCAACCCATTGTTCATTCAGTAGCATATTATTTAGCCTTAAGGTGTTGGAGTGGATTTTATTTTTTATTTTATCATTGATTTCTAATTTTATTCCATTATGATCTGATAGAATGCAAGGTAGTATCTCTACTTTTTTATATTTGCTAAAAGTTGCTTTGTGGCATAATATATAGTCTGTTTTAGAGATCCATGTGCTGCTGAGAAAAAAGTGTATTCTCTCATTGAAGGATGAAATATTCTATATGTATCAGTTAAGTCTAAATTATTGATTGTATTATTGTGTTCTATAGTTTCTTTGTTCAGCTTTTGTTTGAATGATCTATCCAATGGTGAAAGAGGTGTGTTAAAGTCACCCAGAATTATTGTGTTGTGGTCTATTTGACTCTTGATCTTGGGAAGAGTTCTTTTGATGAACATAGACGTGCCATGGTTTGTTGCTTATAAATTTATTGTTATTTCTTGTTGATAAATGGTTCCCTTCAGCAGTATGAAATATCCTCTTTATCCCTTTTGATTAACTTTGGCTTGAAGTCTGTTTGATATGAAGATGGAAACCCCTGTTTGTTTCTACAGTCCATGTGAGTGGTGTGATTTTTCCCAACGTTTCACCTTCAGTCTGTGGATGTCTTTTCCTATGAGATCAGTCTCTAGAAGGCAGCATATTGTTGGGTCTTTTTTTTTAATCCATCTGCCAGTCTATGTGTTTTGATTGGTGAGTTTAGGCCATTAACATTTGGGGTTATTATTGAGACATGATTTGTATTCCCAGTCATTTTTGTTATTTAACTTGATTTGGTTTATCCTTTGATTAGTTTTTCCTTTAGAGCAATACCTCCCTTTGCTGATTTTCAGTGTTGTTTTTCATTTTCTTCTCATGGAATATTTGTCCAGATGTTCTGTAGTACAGGCTTTCGAGTTGTAAATTCTTTTAACTTTTGTTTATCATGGAAGGTTTTTATTTCATCATCAAATCTAAAGCTTAATTTTGCTGGATATAAGATTCTTGGTTGGAAAGTTTTTTTGAAGATTCCTGTGGTGCTGAAGATCGAACCCAGTGCCTTACGCATGCCAGGCAAGTGCTCTATCTCTGAGCCCCAGCCCCAGCCTTCCCTTTACATTATATTCTGAAGTGATTTTTTAAGTCATAATTTCTAGTTTTGACCTGAGATTTACTAAAAATCTGGCTTTTCAATAGCTGTTGAGGAGAGTTATTAGCCATAAATGAGTAAATAGTTTGTAGAGCTTGCTGGTTGCCATCAGACATGGTACAAGCTTCATGCTTACACATCAGAGCCTACAGTTTGCAGTGTTTACTATCATGACCTCATTTTCAGGTTCTTATATCTGAGAATGTAGTTTATTTTCTCTTCCCAGGTCATCATGATACATTTTGCTCCGTATTTACAAAGGCTTTTGTTCTAGCAAATGACTAAACTAAAAGTTTACATTTCTACAATTTATCTTTTGCTTAGCAACTTATTATTTATTAACCAAAATGACACTGTAGGGCTGAACAAAATAGTTAATCTTCTTGAAAATAAACTTAAAGTAACTCATTTAAATTATGCATGCATTTACATATACAGGAATGATAACGCAATAATAGTGATATATTCATTAAGCACATTTGCCCAGACTTATGTCATAAACATAAGGATGAATGGCTCATAAGGTTTATGCAATCAGCAATAGCATTGTTCTTACTATACTTTTGGAAACTAGAAGATAAGTAATTATGGAGTGAGGAGAATTAAGATTTTTTTTATATCTAAGCTTCCCTTTTATATCTAAGCTTTGCTTTCCAAATTAGAGTGGTGTTGTCTCAAAATCTGATACATCAGCAAAGACAAAACTTTTGCTGTTATTCATTAAGATAGAATTTTATTTGGATTTTCTTTCTTGTACCACTAGCTCAAAAGGGTAAGAAACATTTTTGTTTATTTAATTACTTAGGAGGATTTACATTTTTCCGGGGTTCAGCTTGGTGACCATACGGTGGCTGGTATGTGTCGTATGGCTGTTAGGGGAGTGGGTTGGGCCAGTGCAAGTGTACAAGGGCCATCTTTTCAAGGTATGTGCACAGGTGCCATGTGCATAGAGACCCAGGTGCCTACATATAAGCTGTTCTTTTTTAATTTTATTCTTTTTAGATATACATGACAGGTGGTATTTTGACATTTTACATACATGGAGTACATTAGGATCCCACTCTTGGTTGTACATGATGTGGAGTTTCACTGGTGGTATATTCATACATGATTATAAGGAAAGTTATGTCCAATTCATTCTACTGTCTTTTCTATTTTCCTCCTTTCATTCCCCTTTGTCTAATCCATTGAACTTCTATTCTTCCCTCCCCCATCCTGTTGTGTGTTAGCATCCACACATCAGAAAGAACATTTGGTTTTTTGGGGATTGGCTTATGTCACTTAGTATGATAGTCTCCAGATTCATTTACTTACCTGCAAGAGTTATAAAGTCATCATTTTTTATAGATGAGTAATATTCCAGTGTGTGTGTGTGTGTGTGTGTGTGTGTGTATATATATATCACATTTTCTTGATCCATTCATCTGTTGAAGGGCACCTAGGTTGGTTCCATAGTTAAAGCTATTGTGAATTGAGCTCCTATGAACATTGATGTGGCTGTGTCACTATAGTATGTTGATTTTAAGTCCTTTGGGTATATACCAAGGAGTGGGTTAAGTGGGTCAAACTGTGGTTCCATTCCAAGTTTTCCGAGGAATCTTCATACTGCTATCCAGGATGGTTGCACCAATTTGTAGCTCTACCAGCAATGTATGAATGTATCTTTTCCCCAACATCCTTGCCAACATTTATTGTTACTTGTAATATACAGGCTGTTCTAATGAAAATGCTGACACGTGGTAACATGTTATTCTGTATATAGATTTTAAGTTTATATTTCTTTGTTTTGATGGTTATAGGACTCTCAAATTGAGAGTTAAAAGTAAAGCTCATTATGATAATTCCTGAAATCCTCTGTAGCCCCAGAATGAAAAAAAGAGGTTGCATAGAATAATACACAAATGAATCACCCACTTTTTGTGATTGGATATGAAATCTTTGTCTTTCAGCTGTTCTTCTTAACAAGTCAGGCTAAGTATTCCTGGCAATTGCAATTGTTGGATATGTGTTTGGGGGTTGAAAATTGTATATATATGGATATGTATAACACACACATATTTTTTTAGTCTTCATATTTTGCCAGTGTTTTTCTAGCTTTAAATGAAGCACTAGATGTAAAAACAAAAGGTCATTTCCTCTTTTTAGTGAATGGAACAATGAAGGAAAATCTGTTAATAGAATTACACAGAGAAGCTTTTGGTGATATCACTACTTACGTCAAAACTTTCTTTTATGTTTAGTAAAGTGAATTAATCACTTGTGAAGATATGGTCCAAGTACCACAGGCTAAACAGCTACATGTGTTTATGGTTTCACAGGAAATCAGTTGCCAGCATGCAGACTTCCTGAGCCTTGACCCAGCCACTGTCCGTGCTAGCTGCCTAGCCAGTCTACAGCAGCCTGGGGGTATCCGCCTTCTTGAGGAGGCACTGCTTCACCTAGCCCCTGCAGAGCCGCTCAGCAAGCGAAGTCGGGGCAAGACCTGCCTCCCTCCTGACATCCTCCGATGGATGGAACTTGCTAAGTAAGCTCGTGAGGGGCAAATTGCAGAACAGTGAATCCAAACAAAATAATAGAAACAAACTTGTCTTCATTTTGGCAGAAAATGAATAAAGTTAATAGTAACACTTCTGTGAAAGTTTATAGAAAATTGTTCATGCTGAGTACCATTCTGTGAGTCAAGAACAGATGCCATGAGAAGGAATGTGTTGCTCAAAGAAAGAGAATATTAATTGAACTGGTTAATTTCTTTCAGTAGACAGTTTAGACTCCGTGTTATCCAAGTTTAGCTTCTTTTAGAGTGTGGCTATAAATAATAGTTCCTAGTATTTTATGTTTTTTCCAGCTTTGCTGAACATAATAAAGTTGCTTTTATGTTTTTCATTAGGAGTCACAGTTTAATCCCAAATACTTTGTTATCTGAAAAAAATTCTATTTTGTAGGTTGTCATTGTGCATTTTACGTAATTCTTCTCTTACTGTGGTTTTATTGTGTGAAAGCCAGTGTCTAATTCTGAGAAGGATGTTAGTTCAAGGTTGAAATTAAACCTGAATTTATTTTTTTTAAAGTGATTTTTGGGTCTTTATGGGAAAAGATAGTAAAAGTAAAGACACAGAATCCTTGTATTTTTTGTTATATAGTCACTTCTTAATTGAGCACCATCACTGTGTAAGGCACTGTGCCAGGAACTTAAGAGACTGTGCAATGGATTAGACATTGATCACAGACTCAAAAAATTAAGGATCCCAGAGGATGTGTATGTAAACATTTTTCTATGTAACTCACCAGAACATGAAGTCGGAGGACATGGTGAGTATAGAAAGGGGAAGAACCCAATGCAGGGCAATTCAGAGCCTCGGGCTAATGTGATTTTACCCAGTAGCTGTTTTATCCATTGCTTCAGATGTCTGAGTGAACACTAAGTGACATTTTTAATGTTTAGTATCTTCAGGGAGCAAGAAGCTCATAATGTCTATTTGCTGGGTAAATGGAGCATAGAATTTTTATGGACTTAAACTTTACACATTTGGTTCTAACTTGATTAAATACTTCCTCATACTTTTATGTGTAGTATTTTTACATTTTTTGCAGACAGAATATAATGAACATAATTTAATCCTCTCTTGCTGTCATGGTTCTCATTTTGACCATGTTCTAGCAAACATAAAGCAGACACCTATAAACCAGGGTAGGGTATACGTATGGATCTCTTTTCTATATTGTGAACATGTCTGTTGCTCTCCTCTTCTCCTCAGTTCCTGACTGTAAGCTCTGTTCTCCCACCCATCTGTCCACTCCTGTCTGATTTGTTACTTTTGACCCTCTAGGATCAAGGCAATAAGAGAGTCATGTCTATTCAATTTTTAAATTTAAATTTGGAATCATTGGTTCATAAATTCTGCAGGGCTGTTTTGATGGAAATGCAAAATATTTAATACCAGAAGGGAATCAAAAGGCAGGAGAACCAATGAGGAAGTTGTCCTTGGCCAGCTGATCAAGCTAGGGATGACATTTTGGTTGAGACTTGAAGAAATTTCTGGAAGGAAGGAAACAAACATAATAAACACCAACTTGAGAATTTCATAAAGAGAAGAGGCTTGTTTGACAAAATAGAGTCAGACTTTCGTTAAGTAAATATTATGACTATAATGAAGTACCTGTTTTTGGAATTGAGATGGTTCATAAAACATAGATTAAAATATCCCATCAGTAGCGGGAAAATTATTGTTTGTTTCTGAGATTTTTAGGACTAGACAAGAACTCCAAATATGTTACTCATCGAAATTTATTTAATGAAACAGTTCATACCTTATGGACTTGTGATATTTTCGGACTTCCTTTTAAATGCTTATTAGAATTACTTTGCCTACTGTATAATTAAAGTAGAAAAACCTAAGGGCGCCTTTAAAACTTAAAAATTTCTATTAAAGTTTTATGTTTTCTTTAATGTATGGCATCTTGCTTTACTATCACTTCATAGTATGAAGAACTTTTAAAATATTGAGGTGTTCACCGATTTGAATGTGTTTTGGTTTTTTTTATAGATTATATCGATCAATTGGAGAATATGATGTCCTCCGGGCTATTTTTAGCAGTGAGATAGGAACAAAGCAAGTCACTCAGAATGCATTATTAGCAGAAGCCAGAAATGATTATTCTGAAGCTGCTAAACAGTATAATGAGGTAAAATCAATCTCTAGCCTTTATATCAGTTGCATTAACTCTTTCGTTCTCTGCCGCAGCCCGGCTGGCTGGGCAAAATAACTGGGGGGGTGACGAATAACTTGTGTACATTGATACAGCAGGAGTGGAAGCCGTTTATTGTAGGACAGGAGCAGTATTTATACATTCCACACAGCTTATCTTAATTAGCATAAACTAGATACATCAGTCAACCAATAAGAAATCTCCACACTTAATGGCTTGCTGGTGTTACTTCACAAACCACTCCCTCTGGCATTTTACCAGGCGTCATCCAGACTTGTTTACAGACTCTAACATTTCTCTGGCAAAATGCCAGGAGCCATCCTGACTTGTTTACAGACTCTAACAGTTCTCTGTGTGAAAAATCTATCAGCTTTACCTTTATTCCTTAGGTTTTAGAATACTAACCAAGTGTGGTTTCGTAATAACCACATATGAAATAAAAATTATTGTATCTCTTTTTGATGGTACTGGGGATTGAACCCAGGGTAACTTTAGAATTGAACTATCTCCCTAAACTGTACAGTGTTGTTTCTATATCTGATATGATTTTACAATTCCTACTTGGGAATTGTTTTTTTTCAGAAAGTAAAAAAATGTTGCAAAGGAGTGAAGAAGAATTTGGGACAGTGATTTACGTTTTGAGTTCCCAGTGGTTATTCAAATACAGATACTAAGTTCAGGATCTGTGGCCTGAGGCTGTTTTTGTTTTTGTTTGTAGACTGGGTATTGTATGCAGTGGTGCTTTATCACTGAACTGCATCCCTAGCCCCTTTTATTTTTTATTTTGAGACAGAGTCTTGCTAAGTTTCCCAGGCTGATCCTCCCTCCTCAGCCTCCTGAGTACCTGATTACAGGCATGTACCAGGTTTTAAAGTCCTCCGTAATTTCTGCAAATGTCCTTTATTTTGAATCTAAGGACTTAAATGGTAAATAACCCATAGTCCTGATTTAATTCAAATTGTGGATCATTAAAAGTCTTCAGTTCTTACTAATTGGTTTCACTCTTAGCTTTCTGAGAGAAATGAATCCCTCCTGATTAGGGCTTTTATATTCATTTATTACTATAAGATAGCTTTTTAAAATTTATTTTTCCATTCACTGTTACTCTGAATATTCTCCCTTTTTCTCACTTTGCCATAAATCTGAAAATGGTTGTATTCAGTGTGAATGTTAATAGTACCTCCTTTTTAACATGTTTCTTTTTGTGTTTTTTCCTGCTTTGCGAAATAATCTGTTACCATTTTCCTCCTAGGCTCTTAATAGACAAGAGTGGGAGGATGGTGAGCCCACAGAAGCTGAGAAAGACTTCTGGGAACTGGCCTCCCTTGACTGTTACAGCCATCTCTCTGAGTGGAAATCACTTGAGTACTGTTCTACTGCCTGTGTAGACAGTGATCTAAACAAAATGTGGAGTGAACCACTTTATCAGGTTGGGTATAATTATTTTTGGATTGGTGAAATAAATATTTTAGATGACCAGGTGTTTTATAGTTAATAAAATTGTTTAGAAATTTTCTTGAACTGGGTAGCAGTTGTGGAGCATTTGGATATTTATATGACTTGACTCCCATGACAAACTCCATACCGTTGTTAAATCTCCCATCACTTTAGCTAAACCTTTTCCAATAAATGGGATATATTTTAAGATAAATATTAGCGTCTTTGGTATCCTCACATGGGAGAATATTTCCTCTTTGTCTCTGTGTTCTGCATCACTGGCCACACAGAGGCGGCGGCCTGTGGCCCCTCTTGCACCACCACTGGTTTTATGGTACTGTATGTTACTTGATGTGTGTGAACCATAAGATTGTCTTCCAATTAAAAGTAGATGCCATTTTCTGTAGAGGATGTTCCTATATATTGCATGGTTATAAAACAAGACATTTTAGGTGAACTTGTTCTTAGTTTTAGATTTGGACATCACACATTATCACTTTGAATCTTGACCCATAAAATCCCTGCTAAAAATTTTACAGAAATGACAGACATATTCAAAATGGCTTTCTGAAGTTACAAATAGATTCTTATGCTCCTCAGGAGATGTTTCTACCCTACATGATCCGCAGCAAGCTGAAGCTCCTGCTTCAAGGTGAGGGCGACCAGTCCCTGCTGACCTTCATGGATGAGGCCATGCAGCAGGAGCTGCAGCAGGCTTTCATCAAGCTGCAGTACAGTCAGGAGCTGAGTCTCCTTTACATCTTGCAAGATGATTTTGATAGGGCCAAGTATCACGTTGAAAACGGCATTCAGAGTTTTATGCAGGTAATACAAATATATCTATCTGAACTATACCATTTGTATAATAGTTTCAAAAGTTAATAAACTCATAAAAAATGACCAAGATTTTTTTATAATATTGTATACTGCCCATTTCCTTCATCTTTCTAGTCTTTGGTTTCTTCTTATAGTGTTCTCCGTTTGTCCTTTGACTTATATCTTTTTAAATCTGTTTTCCCCCATTTATTTTTTTTTTCTGTAATGTATTTTTGCCTTTTATTTCATTAATTTATGCTTGTATCTTTTTTTTTATTGGTTGTTCAAAACATTACAAAGCTCTTGACATATCATATTTCATACATTAGATTCAAGTTGGTTATGAACTCCCAGTTTTACCCCAAATACAGATTGCAGAATCACATCGGTTACACATCCACATTTTTACATAATGCCCTATTAGTAACTGTTGTATTCTGCTACCTTTCCTATCCTCTACTATCCCCCCTCCCCTCCCCTCCCATCTTCTCTCTCTACCCCATCTACTGTAATTCATTTCTCTCCTTGTTTATTTTCCTATTCCCCTCACAACCTCTTATATGTAATTTTGTATAACAATGAAGGTCTCCCTCCATTACCATGCAATTTCCCTTTTCTCTCCCTTTCCCTCCCACCTCATGTATCTGTTTAATGTTAATCTTTTCTTCCAGCTCTTCCTCCCTGCTCTGTTCTTAGTTGCTCTCATTATATCAAAGAAGACATTTGGTATTTGTTTTTTAGGGATTGGCTTGCTTCACTAAGCATAATCTGCTCTAGTGCCATCCATTTCCCTGCAAATTCCATGATTTTGTCATTTTTTAGTGCTGCGTGATACTCCATGGTGTATAAATGCCACTTTTTTTTTATCCATTCATCTATTGAAGGGCATCTGGGTTGGTTCCACAGTCTAGCAATTGTGAATTGTGCTGCTATGAACATCGATGTAGCAGTATCCCTGTAGTACACTCTTTTAAGGTCTTCAGGGAATAGTCCGAGAAGGGCAATAGCTGGGTCAAATGGTGGTTCCATTCCCAGCTTTCCCAGGAATCTCCATACTGCTTTCCAAATTGGCCGCACCAGTTTGTAGTCCCACCAGCAATGTACAAGAGTACCCTTTTCCCCACATCCTCTCCAGCACTTGTTGCTGTTTGACTTCATAATGGCTGCCAATCTTACTGGAGTGAGATGGTATCTTAGGGTGGTTTTGATTTGCATTTCTCTGACTGCTAGAGATGGTGAGCATTTTTTCATGTACTTGTTGATTGATTGTATGTCCTCCTCTGAGAAGTGTCTGTTCAGGTCCTTGGCCCATTTGTTGATTGGGTTATTTGTTATCTTATTGTTTAATTTTTTGAGTTCTTTGTATACTCTGGATATTAGGGCTCAATCTGAAGTGTGAGGAGTAAAAATTTGTTCCCATGATGTAGGCTCCCTATTTACCTCTCTCATTGTTTCTCTTGCTGAGAAAAAACTTTTCAGTTTAAGTAAGTCCCATTTGTTGATTCTTGTTATTAACTTTTGTGCTATGGGTGTCCTATTGAGGAATTTGGAGCCCGACCCCACAATATGTAGATCGTAGCCAACTTTTTCTTCTATCAGACGCAAAGTCTCTGATTTGATATCTAGCTCCTTGATCCACTTTGAGTTAACTTTTGTGCATGGCGAGAGGAGGGGATTCAGTTTCATTTTGTTGCATATGGATTTCCAGTTTTCCCAACACCATTTGTTGAAGATGCTATCCTTCCTCCATTGCATGCTTTTAGCTCCTTTATCAAATATAAGATAGTTGTAGCTTTGTGGATTAGTCTCTGTGTCCTCTATTCTGTACCATTGTATCCACCCGCCTGTTTTGGTACCAGTACCATGCTGTTTTTGTTACTATTGCTCTGTAATATAGTTTTAAATCTGGTATCGCTATACCGCCTGATTCACACTTCCTGCTTAGAATTGCTTTTGCTATTCTGGGTCTTTTGTTTTTCCATATGAATTTCATGATTGCTTTATCTATTTCTACAAGAAATGCCGTTGGGATTTTGATTGGCATTGCATTAAACCTATAGAGAACTTTTGGTAATGTCGCCATTTTGATGATGTTAGTTCTGCCTATCCATGAACAGGGTATATTTTTCCATCTTCTAAGATCTTCTTCTACTTCTCTTTTTAGGGTTTTGTAGTTTTCATTGTATAAATCTTTAACCTCTTTTGTTAGGTTGATTCCCAAGTATTTTTTTTTTTTTTTTTTGAGGATATTGTGAATGGAGTGTTTTTCCTCATTTCCGTTTCAGAAGTTTTGTCGCTGATATACAGAAATGCCTTTGATTTATGCGTGTTGATTTTATATCCTGCCACTTTGCTGAATTCATTTATTAGTTCTAGTAGTTTTTTTGTAGACCCTTTTGGGTCTTCTAAGTATAGAATTATGTCTTCCGCAAATAGTGATAATTTAAGTTCTTCCTTTCCTATTTTTATGCTTTTAATTTCTTTCGTCTAATTGCTCTGGCCAGTGTTTCGAGAAGTATATTGAATAGAAGTGGTGATAGAGGCCATCCCTGTCTTGTTCCAGATTTTAGGGGGAATGCCTTCAATTTTTCTCCATTGAGAATGATGCTAGCCTGAGGCTTAGCATAGATAGCTTTTACAATGTCGAGGTAAGTTCCTGTTATCCCTAGTTTTTCTAATGTTTTGAACATAAAGGGATGCTGTACTTTGTCGAATGCTTTTTCTGCGTCTATTGAGATGATCATATGGTTCTTATCTTTAAGTCTATTGATGTGGTGAATAACATTTATTGATTTCCGTATATTGAACCATCCTTGCATCCCAGGGATGAATCCTACTTGATCATGGTGCACAATTTTTTTAATGTGCCTTTGTATCCGATTCGCCAGAATTTTATTGAGGATTTTTGCATCTAGGTTCATCAGAGATATTGGTCTGTAGTTTTCTTTCTTTGAGGTGTCTTTGTCTGGTTTCGGAATCAGGGTGATGTTGGCCTCATAGAATGAATTTGGCAGAGCTCCCTCTTTTTCTATTTCCTGAAATAACTTGAAAATTATTGGTATTAATTCTTCCTTAAAGGTTTTGTAAAACTCCGCTGTATACCCATCCGGTCCTGGGCTTTTCTTGGTTGGAAGTCTTTTGATTGCTTCTTCTATTTCACCTATTGATATTGGTCTGTTTAAGTTGTGAGTATCCTCCTGACTCGGTCTGGGCAAATCATATAACTTAAGGAATTTATCGATGTCTTCACTATCTTCTATTTTTTTGGAATATAGGTTTTCAAAATAATTTCTAATTGTCTTCTGTATTTCTGTAGCGTCTGTTGTGATATTGCCTTTTTCATCCCGTATGTTAGTAATTTGAGTTCTCTCTCTTCTTCTCTTCCTTAGCATGGCTAAAGGTCTGTCGATCTTATTTATTTTTTCAAAGAACCAACTTTTAGTTTTGTTAATTTTTTCTTTTATCATTGATTTCCAGTTTCATTCCATTATGATCAGATAAAATGCATGATATTATCTCCACCCCTGTATATTTACTGAGGGTTGCCCTATGGCATGATATATGGTCTGTTTTTGAGAAGGATCCATGTGCTGCTGAGAAAAAAGTATATCCACTTGATGATGGTTGATATATTCTATATATGTCAGTTAAGTCTAGGTTGTTGATTGTGATATTGAGTTTTATAGTTTCTTTATTCAACTTTTATTTGGAGGATCTGTCCAATGGTGAGAGAGGTGTGTTGAAGTCACCCATAATTATTGTGTTGTGGTCTATTTGATTCTTGAACTTGAGGAGAATTTGTTTTATGAACGTCGCAGCACCATTATTTGGTGCATAAATATTGATAATTGTTATGTCTTGTTGGTGAATGGTTCCTTTTAACAGTATATAGTGTCCTTCCTTATCGCTTTTGATTAACTTAGTCTTGAAGTCGATTTTATTCAATATGAGGATGGCTACCCCTGCTTGCTTACTAGGAACGTGTGCGTGGTATATTTTTCCCCAACCTTTCACCTTCAGCCTGTGTATGTCTTTTCCAATCAGATGTGTCTCCTGTAGGCAGCATATTGTTGGATTTGTTTTTTTAATCCATGTTACCAGCCTATGTCGCTTTATTGGAGAGTTTAAGCCATTAACGTTTAGAGTTACTATTGATATATGGTTTGTACTTCCAGCCATGTTTGATAATTTATCTTCTTTTTTTTATATATAATTTAGTTTGTTTCTCCATGGTTAGCTTTCCCCTCGCCCTCTGTCCTTATAGAGGCACTTCCCACTGATGGTTTTGGTTATTGTTTTTCATTTCTTCCTCGTGTATTGTTTTGCTCAAGATGCTTTGCAATGCTGGTTTTCTGGCTGCAAATTCTTTTAGCTTTTGTTTATCATGAAAGATTTTTATTTCGTTGTCGTACCTGAAGCTTAATTTTGCTGGATACAGAATTCTTGGTTGGCATCCATTGTCTTTCAGTGTTTGAAATACGTTGTTCCAGGATCTTCTCGCTTTCAGCGTCTGTGATGAAAAATCCGTTGTTAACCTTATTGGTTTACCCCTGAATGTAATCTGCCTCCTTTCTCTTGTAGCTTTTAATATTTTCTCTTTGTTCTGTATATTGGATATCTTCATAACAATGTGTCTTGGTCTACTGTGATTTTGTGTGCTCGGTGTCCTGTATGCATCTAAAATTTGTATATCCGTTCTCTTTTTTATTTCTGGAAAGTTTTCTGTAATTATTTCATTCAGCAGGTTACTCATTCCCTTGGTTTGAATCTCTGTACCTTCCTCTGTCCTGATGACTCGTAGGTTTGGTTTTTTTATGTTATCCCATATCTCTTGGATGTTTTTCTCGTGATTTTTTACCAGCCTTTCTGAGTTGGCTAGGCTCTTTTCAAGATGATATATTTTGTCTTCATTATCTGATGTTCTGGCTTCTACTTGCTCCACTCTGTTAGTGATACTCTCAATTGAGTTTTTAATTTGGTTTATCGTTTCCTTCATTTCTAGAATTATTGTTTGATTTTTTTTTTATAATCTATCTCCTGATAAAGATGCTTAACTTCTTCTTTTATCTGTCTATGTAATTCATTTTCAAAGTGTTCTTTCACTGTTTGGATTTGCTGTCTCGTATCTTCTTTAAGGTTCCATTCCATCTATCTAAGGTATTCCTTGACTTCTTTATATGACCATTTTTCTGCTGACTCTAGGTCCTCCTGAATATTTAGGCTGTCCTTCATTGTTTGTACTCCTTTTCTTCCTTGCTTTTTTATGCTGCTCATGTTACTTCTTGTTCTGTTTGACTGCTGAGTTACTGTTTACTCTTATAGATTTATTTGATGCTTGGGAGGAAAGATATTAGAAGGGAAGGGAAGAAGTCACTAAAGAGAATGAGAGTAGGCAGGTAGAATTCAAGGAAGGGGGAATAAGAAAATTGAAAAGAAATGAAAAGACAAAAGAAACAAAAACAAAAAAATTAGAAAATAAAGAAAGAAAAGAAAAAAAAATTTTACAAAAATAATAATGATAATAAAAAAATGAAAATTAAAATTTAAAAAAATAATAATAATAATAAAAAATAAAAACATTGAAAAAAGTTAAAGAACAACTACAACAAAGAAAAAAAATTGAAAATGAAAGAAAAAGAAAAAAAATGATAATAATAATAAATGCAGTCCTAGAGTTCTATTAACTTCTCTTCCAGTAGGTGGAGCTGTGCCCACTGGGCCAAGCTTCTCCTCTCAATAGGTGGGAACCATTCTCTGTGCAGCAGCTCTGTCTCCTAGACTGGGCGGTTCTCCAATCCTGAGTGTCTAGGGCCTTGTCTTGTGTTTCCTCAAGCCAGGCCGCGCTCACCTGTGACGCTCACCACAATACTGGTTACACGCCAGGTCTGCTGCTCCTGGGAGCCCTGTTTTCATGAACGCCTGGGCTCACTCTCCCTGTTTGCCTCCCTCAGACCCTAAGTTTGTAGAGCTTGGGGCTGAGATCCCCCAGCGAATTTGCTTGCCCTCCGGTAGCCACGCCCCCGGTAGCTGGTGCAAGAGACCTCAGTTGTCAGCACTGGTTGGACTGGTAGCCGGGAGTTCCGCACTGCGAGTCCCGCGCCACTCCTGATTCCCTCGGTCTGGCTATTGCGCTCACAGGAGAGCTGGGAGGGGCCCTTACGGTTTCCCCGCTGTGTGGAGAGCGATGGCTAGGGGGTTACACACCTGTCGCGCTGGTTTCACTGCAGTTATCTCCTCCGCCTGTGACGCCATTTCTCTGCCATGGTGGTATCCCATGCAAATGGTGACCGTTCGTTCCCTTTGCCGGGTGACCAATGCAACGGGTGGTTCCTGTCTCTCCCAATCCCCGTTTCAATCCTGTGGCCACTGCCTATGAAGGCTCGGTTGGCTTTTACCTCTGTAAGTTCATAAGGGCCAACCAGTTATTTCAGCGGGATTGTTAGTGCTGAGTCACGAGAAGCAGGCGAACCGGAGCTTGGATGCAGCCGATCCGGGCTCAGTGTGTGTGTTCTGAGGGGCCCAGACTGTACACCCCAGATCCACGTCAGCTCAGCATTGCCTAGTGATCCTGAGCAAACAGCATTTAGACAATTTACGGCTCCCTATGCCCGCGCAGTTGAAGAGGTCAGAGACTTGATCTCTCCACCCGCCGCCATGTTAGATCTCCTCCATCCCCCATTTATTTTTATTTTTTTTATTTTATATGTGGCACCGAGGATTGAACCCAGGGCCTCGCACGAGCTAGGCGAGAGCTTTACCACCGAGCCACAATCCCAGCCTCTTTTCCCCCATTTTTAAGAAAGTTCCACTTATTGTTTTTTCCTTGATTTTTATCTTTCTCACAGTGTTAAAGAACTTTCAAGGTAGACTTTTCTTGGTGGAGTAACTATGGGAGTTTGGTTACTTTGTTCATTTTCTACTGCTACTTCTTCCTTCTTGTGTTTCTGAGATTTTTTCACAACTCACAGTTGTGAACTGTTTCATTTGTGAGACAGTTGTCTACTTATAACAGGGTCTTTCAACAACATTTAGCACATGTGAGGTCCTAGGTTCAATTTCCCAGCACTAGGGGATAAAAAGATTAAAAAAAAATGAAAGAAAAAAATTTATTTGACTCGGGGTATAGCTTCATGGTAGAGCATGTGTTCAGTGTCCTTAACACGAGAAAGAAAAATAAAAAACAACTGGTAAAAATATAGAAAGCCTGGTTATAGTGATTTTATTGGTTTTGTTTAATCAAAATGTGATTAAAAACCTAAATTGCAATAGAAAAAAAAATTTAAACCATTTGTTAATTGTGTCTGACCTCATTGTTAAGCACTCTGGGACACACTGGGTAACTAGTGTATTTATAGGACAGTTTCTGTATTTCACATTCAGAGGACTGTGTTAGAAGTTGTAAGTGGTAAACTGGTGTATGACAATGGTAAATGCCTTTTTTTTTCCTAGAATTATTCTAGTATTGATGTCCTCTTACACAGAAGTAGACTCACCAAGTTACAGTCTGTACAAGCTTTAACAGAAATTCAGGAGTTCATCAGTTTTATAACTAAACAAGGTAATTTTTTTAGCCTTTTTTTCCTTTTTCTAATTATGGAAGAGTTTGTTGTGGTAGTTTTGTTTTTCTTAGTAGAAGTACATGTTTCTTACTGCATTGGTTGGAACAGCCTTGAGTTTGTTCTACATGTACACATTTTGAGGTGATATAAGTATTTTTAAACAGTCAAGCATTATTCTATACACTGGGGATGGAAAGCCAAGGATGATTCCAAGGATAAGTAGGTGTGGACCCAAGTGGTAGGGCCTAGCCTGGTAGGAAGCTCTTGGAGGAGAGGTTCAAGTGGAGTGTGGATAGAGGAGTTTCCTGAATGGTCAAAGGAAGATCAGCCCAAGGGCGAGAGGGACTGGATGAGAAATTGACCAGTCATGAAGGCCTATGTCCTGCTAATAGTGGATTTTATCCCAGTGCCTGTGAGAGTACGTGTTTTCAAAGGTGAAATATTTTAGTTATAAATGTTTATTTTTGTTTTTTTAAATTATTAAAAATAATTATGAAAAGTGTTTGAGGGTACTAACAAAAAATTGGTTTTTATATCTATCTACCTTATTGTTCCATTTAAATTTGGAGAAATATTTTTCAGGTACATATATTTATTGTTTTCTACTGTCTAAGAACTAAATTAATCTCTTTATCTGTATTACCTTAAGGTTGTTTTTTCCTTATTTTGTAGAGCCCTAGAGAATTTAAATGGCTTATATACAGTAATAAATGAAAGTGGAGAACCCAGGACCATGTAAATTAAGCTCATATCCCTAACCATTGCTTTCCAGTCACAGAAAGAGAAAACTAAAGTTCTAAACAAAAAATTAACAATGTGAAATTTCAATTTTGTGAGGATTAGAGTGAATTTCTTTTCTGAGAGTGTCAAGGCTAGGTTGTTTTAAATATGAGAAGTGTTCCCTACAAATTTTCCAGGGCTAGGACAGTATTCCCTAATTAAGAACAGTGATGAGTCTCCAGACTACATTGTAAATAATCCTGTTAATGATATAAACAAAATCTGTAAATATCTTTGTGCCAATTTAGATCAATTTTGCCTTCAAGAAAATTTACTACAAGTCTATGAAAACCTTTTCAGATTTTAGTGCTTTTTAGATTTTGGAATTGCAGATAAAGGATAGTGGCCCTGTAGTAAATATAAAGATATTTTGTATATGTTTACTTCTGTCTTTTTTATGTATCTTGAAAGTAATTGAGTTTTAGTGTCAAAATGTATTAGATTTAGTAGAATGATTTGTGTTCCTTTTATGAAATAAAGATAAGTCCCTTTTTAAAATTTGAACATGAAATTTGAATTTTCTGTTTAGCAACGATAACTCCACTCTGTCAATTGGTCTTGTCATTGAACTGTGGGTATAATCATTTTCTAATATTATTTTTAGATAATTTATCATCTCAGGTCCCCCTTCAGAGACTTCTAAAAACCTGGACAAACAGATATCCAGATGTTAAAATGGACCCCATGAACATCTGGGATGACATCATCACAAATCGGTAAAATATTCTTTGGAGTCAAATGTGGGTTTGTTTGTTTGTTTGTTTAATATTTATCTTTTAGTTGTAGTTGGACACAAATACCTTTATTTTATTTATTTATTTTTATGTGGTGCAGAGGATCAAACCCAGGGCCTCGGAGGCGTACGCGCAAGGCAAGTGCTCTACTGCTGAGCCACAATCCCAGCCCAAATGTGGATTCTTTTCCAGAATTTCCAGAATGGTTCTTCTTCTAAATTGTACTTAGAAAAATATGGGGCTTGAGCCTAGAGTAGCTCTTTTTCATCATGCCTTCACAAATTGTTCTGACTAAGTTTACCAGGCCTGTAGTGTGTCCTTTGTCCCCACTTGCCTCTGTTAGGGGATTGCTTCCCACTCTCTGTGTAGGCATTGGGGTGCTGCTGGTTGATGATGAATATGCCCTGGCAGGGAGAGAAGATGGGGGTGGTGGGGGCGGCCCTGCATCTGCTGTTCTCTCATGACTGACTTTTAGATAGTGGGGTAATAGCAAAGAAGACTGCTGGGCACTGATGTTTTATTGTTCTGTTATTAAACCATGTTTTTTTTGACACTCCTACCTCCTACTTTCCCACTCACTGATATAGTTGTATTCACTTTCCCAGGTCTGAAGTTACATGTCCTCATTTACCCTTATCAACCCTGTGGGACCTGGAAGGTAGATACTTGCTGTGTACTCAGGGAGAAGGGAATAGAGGCAGAGAGGTTATACATTATTTGTGCCGTGTCCATAGGAAATAGGACTCAAGGACTCTGACCCCAGCTGTTGTGTCCTTCCATTATTTCCTCTACTATTACTACTACTCTTTTTGTGTGACAAGTTTTTATTGGTGCAAAGTTGCAAGAAAAGCAGAACTCTCCTGTGTACCTTTTTCGCAGATTGAACAATTTAAAAAAGAGAAAACTTTGACATTTTTTTAATGTTAACTTTTTATTTTTTCTTCTATTCATACATATTTATTTATTTTCTGAACCATTTGCATGTAAGTTACACGCATCAAGTCCTCTTATCTCTTTCTATCAGTGTGTATTTCTTAAGAGTATTCTCTTAAGTACAGTAATGAACTTCATCGCTTTCATTTTTAATCTACAGCTCGATTTCAGTTTTGTCCCATTAACGTCCTCTGAAGCATTTTCTACCCTTCTAAGGACAGAATCCAGTCATGGACTGCATTTAGTCGTATCTTTTTACTCTCCTTTAATCTGAAACAATTCCTCATCCTTGCTTTTGTCTTTCATGACACTGACACTTTGGAGGAATGTTTGCTTTATGCTTTCTCATGATGAGATTTGAGTGATCTATCCCTGGCCAGAACACACTTCACTTCTTCTTAGGCTGTCACATCACATGTGGGGGCACACAGTATCCATTTGCCTTTTTCTGGTAACAGTCATTTTGACTAATCTTTACAGAAAACATTTATTTTGTTTGTC
The DNA here is from genome assembly GCF_021218885.2 of Marmota monax. NCBI lineage: Eukaryota > Metazoa > Chordata > Mammalia > Rodentia > Sciuridae > Marmota > Marmota monax. Next base: position 2,601,530 of record NW_026695198.1, on the reverse strand, counting down.
TAATGCCATTTATTTTTCTTTGCAACCAGTCAGAAACTAATGTGGGAGATGCTTGGAGATGCATTATGTCCTGTCTCCTCTGAGACTTAACCCCTCTATGTTTCATGTCTGCGGATGACCCTTGGCTCATTCAGTTGATGGTTGTGAAATGATTTCTGAGTTCACCACTTATTCCCTGACTGTCAGTTTATATCTTATTGTAAGACAAAGTTTTCCTTCTCCCCATTTTTTAATTCATTTTTAAAAATAAATACTTTTGATATTTTTCAAAATTTATCAATATATACTCATGGTTCTAGTTTTATTTTATGGGATACAACCCATTATTGTCCTTATTTCAGGTTCAAATTATCCCAGATTTGGCCCACAGAAGCCCCAGCAAGCTGATACTCCTAGCTTATCTTACAAAGCTTTTCTCCTATTTTCTTCTAGAAATGTTATGGTTTCTGTGTTTGCATTTAGGACTAAGATCCATTGGAAGTTAATTTTTGTAGATGGTGTAAGGTAGGGATGTTAGTTAATTCTTTTCATTTTCATAACTAGGTTTTTTCCCCCTTTTGTTCAAAAGTCTTTTCCCCCCCATAATTGAATTGCCTTGGCACCTTTTTTTGAAAATCAGTTGATCATATATGCATGGGTCTGAAATTGGATGTTCTTTTCTATTCCTTGTTTGATTGATTGATATCTTTCCATAATATCAAACTGTCATGTCAATATAAACAGGTTGATATTTTTTGCCTAGTTTTATCAGCTACTGAAATACAGATGTCAGAACCTATTATGATTGTGGAATTCTATTTCTCCCTTTAATTCTGTTTTTACTTATTGTACTTTAAATTCTGTTACTAGGCACATACACTTTCATCTTCCTGATAAAATACCTCTTTTAGCATTACAAAATAATATATTGATGTGTGTGCTTTATATATATATATATATGTATATATGCATATATGTGTGTGTGTATATATGTATATATATAATGAAAATGCCACCAGATTTTTTTTTGGGGGGGGGGTGGGTACCAGGGATTGAACCAGGGGCACTTAATCACTGAGCCACATTTCTCCTGAGTTGCTTAAGGCCTTGCCAAAATAACATATTTTTGCTTAAAACAGTCATGCATATTTTAAAGAATGTATGAGGCACGCTGGGCATGGTGGTAATTATATCTGTAATCCCACTGACTTGGGGGGTTGAAGCCAGGAATAGTATCTAAATTTGAGGCCAGTTTTAGCAACTTAGGAAGACCCTATCTCAAAATAAAATAAAAAGAGGAAAAAGTGTTTTTATACTTGTTTTGGTCAACTTTATCACTGCTGTGGCTAAAAGACCCAACCAGAACAATTGTAGAGGAGGAAAAGTTTATTTGAGGCCTCACAGTTTCAGAGGTCTTAGTCAATAGAAGGCCAGCTCCATTCCTCAGTGCTCAAGATGAGGCGGAACATGATGGCAAAAGAGTGTGGCTGAAGGAAGCAGCTCACATGATGATCAGAAAGAGAGGTCTCCATGGACCAGATAGAAATATATACCCCCAAGCCATGCCCCAATTCCCACCTCCTCCAGCAATACCTTACTGCTTCAGATACCACTCAGTTAATTTCTATCAGGGGGGTTAATTCACAACCCAATCATTCCTCCCCTGAATCTTCTTGCATTATTTCACTTGAGCTTTTGGGGGACACCTCACATCCAAACCATAACTATACTTACCATTTCTGATGCTCATCCTTTGTTCATAAGGATCCAGATTTTCCTCTAGTATCATTTTCCTTCAGCTTGAAATTTGATCTTTGATAAATTCTCTTAGTTTTCCTTTGTGTAAATGTATTTTTGTTTATTTCACTGTCATTCCTGGAGAACATTTTCTCTGGATGTCAATTTGAGTGGGTTCACTCTCTCCTCAGCAGTCACTTTTGGTGTCCATGTTTCTGAAGACATAGTCAAGGTTATTAAAACAATCCTTCCTCTGATGTAATGTGACCTGCTTTTCTGGCTGCTTTCGAGACTTTTTTTTTTTCAAAATCCCAACGGCATTTCTTGTAGAAATAGATAAAGCAATCATGAAATTCATATGGAAAAACAAAAGACCCAGAATAGCAAAAGCAATTCTAAGCAGGAAGTGTGAATCTGGAGGTATAGCGATACCAGAGTTCAAACTATACGACAGAGCAATAGTAACAAAAACAGCATGGTACTGGTACCAAAACAGGCAGGTGGACCAATGGTACAGAATAGAGGACACAGAAACCAATCCACAAAATTACAACTTTCTTATATTTGATAAAGGAGCTAAAAGCATGCAATGGAGGAAGGATAGCATCTTCAACAAATGGTGCTGGGAAAACTGGAAATCCATATGCAACAAAATGAAACTGAATCCCTTTCTCTCGCCATGCACAAAAGTTAACTCAAAATGGATCAAGGATCTAGATATCAAATCAGAGACACGGCATCTGATAGAAGAAAAAGTTGGCTACGATCTACGTACTGTGGGGTCGGGCTCCAAGTTCCTCAATAGGACACCCATAGCACAAGAGTTAATAACTAGAATCAACAAATGGGACTTACTTAAACTAAAAAGATTTTCCTCAGCAAGGGAAACAATAAGAGAGGTAAATAGGGAGCCTACATCCTGGGAACAAATTTTTACCCCTCACACTTCAGATAGAGCCCTAATATCCAGAGTATACAAAGAACTCAAAAAATCAAACAATAAGAGAACAAACAACCCAATCAACAAATGGGCCAAGGACCTGAACAGACACTTCTCAGAGGAGGACATACAATCAATCAACAAGCACATGAAAAAATGCTCACCATCTCTAGCAGTCAGAGAAATGCAAATCAAAACCACCCTAAGATACCATCTCACTCCAGTAAGAGTGGCAGCCATTAGGAAGTCAAACAACAACAAGTGCTGGCGAGGATGTGGGGAAAAGGGTACACTTGTACATTGCTGGTGGGACTGCAGATTGGTGCAGCCAATTTGGAAAGCAGTATGGAGATTCCTAGGAAAGCTGGGAATGGAACCACCATTTGACCCAGCTATTGCCCTTCTTGGACTATTCCCTGAGGATCTTAAAAGAGCTCACTATAGGGATACTGCCACATCAATGATCATAGCGGCACATTCACAATAGCTAGACTGTGGAACCAACCTAGATGCCCTTCAATAGACGAATGGATAAAAAAAATGTGGCATCAATACACAATGGAGTATTACACAGCACTAAAAAATGACAAAATCATAGAATTTGCAGGGAAATGGATGGCATTAGAGCAGATTATGCTAAGTGAAGCTAGTCAATCCTTAAAAAACAAATGCCAAATGTCTTCTTTGATATAAGGAGAGCAACTAAGAACAGAACAGGGAGGAAGAGCATGAGGAAAAGATTAACATTAAACAAAGATGAGTGGGGGGAGAGAAAGGGAGAGAGAAGGGAAAGCATATGGAAATGGTAGGAGACCCTCAATGTTACACAAAATTACATATAAGAGGTTGTGAGGGGAAAGGGGGGGGAAGGGAGAGAACTGAACAACAGCAGATGAGGTAGAGAGGGAAGATGGGAGGGGAGGGGAGGGTGGATAGTAGAGGATAGGAAAGGCAGCAGAATACAACAGTCACTAATATGGCATTATGTAAAAATTGTGAATGTGTAACTGATGTGATTCTGCAATTTGTATTTGGGGTAAAAATGGGAGTTCATAACTCACTTGAGTCAAATGTATGAAAGATGATATGTCAAGAGCTTTGTAATGTTTTGAACAACCAATTAAAAAAAAAAAAGAATTGGTTATCCACAGGTTGATTATGTTTTTAGGTGTAGTATTCTTTGATTTTATTCTACTTCAGTTTGCTGAGGTTCTTGAATCTGTATGTTTATATCACCAAATTTTGGAAATTTTCTGTCATGGTTTATTTCTTTTTTTTTTTTTTCATTAGTTGTTCAAAACATTACAAAGCTCTTGACATATCATATTTCATTCATTTGATTCAAGCGGATTATGAACTCCCATTTTTACCCTGTATACAGATTGCAGAATCACATCGGTTACACATCCACTGATTTACATATTGCCATACTAGTGTCTGTTGTATTCTGCTGCCTTTCCTATCCTCTACTATCCCCCCTCCCCTCCCATCTTCTCTCTCTACCCCATCTACTGTAATTCATTTCTCCCCCTTGTTTTTTTCCCCTTTCCCCTCACTTCCTCTTGTATGTAATTTTGTATAACAATGAGGATCTCCTTCCTTTACCATGCAGTTTCCCTCCTCTCTCCCTTTCGCTCCCCCCTCTCGTCCCTGTTTAATGTTAATCTTCTTCTCATGCTCTTCCTCCCTGCTCTGTTCTTAGTTGCCCTCCTTATATCAAAGAAGACATTTGGCATTTGTTTTTTAGGGATTGGCTAGCTTCACTTAGCATAATCTGCTCTAATGCCATCCATTTCCCTGCAAATGCCATGATTTTGTCATTTTTTTAGTGCTGAGTAATACTCCATTGTGTATAAATGCCACATTTTTTAATCCATTCATCTATTGAAGGGCATCTAGGTTGGTTCCACAGTCTTGCTATTGTGAATTGTGCTGCTATGAACATCGATGTAGCAGTATCCCTATAGTATGCTCTTTTAAGATCCTCAGGGAATAGTCCGAGAAGGGCGATAGCTGGGTCAAATGGTGGTTCCATTCCCAGCTTTCCCAGGAATCTCCATACTGCTTTCCAAATTGGCCGCACCAATTTGCAGTCCCACCAGCAATGTACAAGTGTACCCTTTTCCCCACATCCTCGCCAGCACTTGTTGTTGTTTGACTTCATAATGGCTGCCACTCTTACTGGAGTGAGATGGTATCTTAGGGTGGTTTTGATTTGCATTTCTCTGACTGCTAGAGATGGTGAGCATTTTTTCATGTACTTGTTGATTGATTGTATGTCCTCCTCTGAGAAGTGTCCGTTCAGGTCCTTGGCCCATTTGTTGATTGGTTTATTTGTTTTCTTAATGTTTAATTTTTTGAGTTCTTTGTATACTCTGGATATTAGGGCTCTATCTGAAGTATGAGGAGTAAAAATTTGTTCCCAGAATGTAGGCTCCCTATTTACCTCTCTTATTGTTTCTCTTGCTGAGAAAAAAACTTTTTAGTTTGAGTAAGTCCCATTTGTTGATTCTTGTTTTTAACTCTTGTGCTATGGGTGTCCTATTAAGGAATTTGGAGCCTGACCCCACAATATGTAGATTGGAGCCACCTTTTTCTTCTGTCAGACACAGAGTCTCTGTTTTGATATCAAGGTCCTTGATCCATTTTGAGTTAACTTTTGTGCATGGCGAGAGAAAGGGATTCAGTTTCATTTTGTTGCATATGGATTTCCAGTTTTCCCAGCACCATTTGTTGAAGATGCTATCCTTCCTCCATTGCATGCTTTTAGCCCCTTTGTCAAATATAAGATAATTATAATTTTGTGGATTGGTCTCTGTATCCTCTATTCTGTACCATTGGTCCACCCACCTGTTTTGGTACCAGTACCATGCTGTTTTTGTTAGTATTGCTCTGTAGTATAGTTTGAAGTCTGGTATCGCTATACCGCCTGATTCACACTTCCTGCTTAGAATTGCTTTTGCTATTCTGGGTCTTTTATTTTTCCATATGAATTTCATGATTGCTTTCTCTATTTCTACAAGAAATGCCGTTGGGATTTTGATTGGCATTGCATTAAACCTACAGAGAAGTTTTGGTAATGTCGCCATTTTGATGATGTTAGTTCTGCCTATCCATGAACAGGGAATATTTTTGTCATGGTTTCTTAAAGTATCTTTTGCCCCAATTTTTTCTTTCTTTATGGGCTTCCACCTATACATAATATCAGACACTTTGGTACTATTCTTAAGTACCCTGGTCTCTTTTCTTTTTTATTCAGTTGTCTTCAGATTACATCATTTCTATTGAACCATCTTCAAATGTGCTGTTGCTTTCCTCTTTTTCATTCCTTAGTTAAGTCTATTTGTGAATATTTTATTTCAGGTATTTTATAATTTAATTTTTAAATTTTAATTTGATTCTCTTCATGTTTTTTCTTTCTCTGCTGAGATACCCACTTTTTTAAATTTCCTGTGGGGTTTGTTTTGTTTTGTTTTTTAACCTTGGAGCATATCTAAAACAGCTGCTTTATGGTTCTTATATGATCATTTAGGGGTTGACATCTGTTGACTATCTTTTCCACTGAAAATCAATACAGTTTCCTGTACTTTTTATCAATTAATTTTGATTATGTCTTAGAAATCATGAATATTCTCATGTGTAGACTCTGGCTTCTTGTATAAATCTGTGGCAGGTAATCAACCCAATTCCATTTGGATAGTAGGCTCTATCTAGGTTCAAATCTCAGTCCTCTTTAAACTTTCTCTATAATGTTTTGAGTCATCCTGCATGTGCATACCTCAGGGGTAGGCTGAGACCTGTGTGGGTTCATGTACACAATGAAAAGTCCCTTCTCTATCTTCTTCCCTCCAGGATCCCCCCTGCACTCTTTGGTCTGCCTGGGCTCTTTTCCAGGTTTCTCTGTGCACGGGGTTTTCTTAAGAATCTCTGCACTCTCACATGAGCTGCTATACCACTCCACAACAGAAGAGGTTCCCTACATTGGAAAACCAGAAAAAAAAGAAGCAGCAGAAAACTCATCCCAATGGCAGAACCTTCTTCCACTTTTGATTCCCTGTACATACAGCCAGAATCTTTTATTTACTCTTAGTTCTCTAGGAATTGGGTTTTGTATTTTATCCAGAATTTTTGGTTGATACAGCAGAGGAATGGACTGCAGGGGGCATACAGTGCGGTATCGGAGCCAGATTTCATTGCTTTTAAAAAATTGGTTCTCTTCTAAATACCGTTCTTCCTGAGTTGATATAAAAACATGCCACTTAGTATAGCTCTGCTCTGCCCCACTTAGTATAGCTTTGCTCTGCCTTTGTTTAATTTTTTTTCTCTGTCTGGGACTCTCTGCCAAATCTGCAACCTAAAATCAGGTACATTCTTCACAGTCAAGAATCTACCTCACCTGTGAACATGCAGCCACCTTCTTTACCACCCGTCTGCCTCCTTCTATGGTCTCAGCCCACTTTATTCCTATTGATAGGTAACATTTATGTATTCATTCATTAACTCATTATTCAAATATTTGTCAGATACCCATTTTGTATCACTTTTTACTTGTTTGTTTTATAAAACAGTAGCACCTCCTGGGGGCGGGCAGTGTGTGTTATTTTGGGGTCTAGGAACACAGAGCACTATGGTGAGAACAGGAACAGATACATGTGAAGTATGTTGCCTGGTACCTGGATGAAGCAGAAAGTTATTTGATTATGGATGAGGAATGAAATTTGTATCTTAAGGCGCTTTGTTAGTGTTGCTAATATTAATAAAAATTGAGTCACTTAAACAAAGTCATATGTGAGATATAAGTATGATTATTTTTATTTATACATGGTATCAACCCAGGATTATCTTTCAAAGTTCTAGTGATTGATCATAACCTGTTTTTTCCCTTATATTTTTGCCTTTGAGTGTAGAACCTTAGATTGAAGACATAAGGGGTGGGGGTGGGGAGGAATGGCTCCTGAGCCAGCATAAGGTATATTACCCATTCATTTAGAGAGACAATTATGAGTTTAAATGCCTTATTTTGTGGAAACAGAGCACTAAGTGATATCTGGAAAATTCTATTGAAATATCATTGGAGATCTTTCAAGACTTGGTGGATTAAAATGAAATGTACATCCAGTCCCTCGAGTGTACATTTACAGTCTTCATGTGAACAAAACTGTAATACCAGTAGAATTTTCTTCTGTGAGTGCTTTCCAGTCCTGAAGGTCAAATATTCCTGTCACAAGTCTCTGACTTCAAGTCTCAATCTTCTTTGTTTTGTGTAGATGTTTCTTTCTCAGCAAAATAGAGGAGAAACTGGTTCCTGTATCAGATGATACCAGTATGAGTGTGGATGAAGATGAGTATTCCAGTGACAAGAGGGAAGTGAGCAGGCCCGAGGAAAGTGTTGGTTTCCTAATCAAGAACTGCAGGTTTTCCATGAAAATGAAAATGATAGAAAGTGCACGGAAGCAGGTGGGTATCCATCCTATGTTCCTCTCTGGTGACGTGAGAGTTTCCAGTGTTATCTCTTTTCTTAGTGTTTCTTTAAAATCTGAAGCTTAAAAATAATTGCTAATAGTTATTATAGTTTTTTTTTTTCTTATAAGAAATTAAATTGTAGCTCAATGGTAAAGCTTACACGTACCATTTATGAGGCCCTGGTTCTATCCCTACTCCTGCAAAAATAAATGAATGAATGAATGTAGGTATATTCTATCCTCACTTCACAAAAAACAAGCAAGCAAGCCAAGAAACACTTAATTAAAACTGTCCAGAAATTGCTGAAGTTTATTACATTTCTGTTAATCATCTCAAAATGTTTACTATCTGTTATTTGGAAAGCAAACAAAGCTGAGTACTGCTGCACACAACTGTAATCCCAGCAGCTTGGGAGGCTGAGGCAGGAGGATCACAGCAATTGCCAGTCTCAGCAATTTCACAAGACTCTATCTTAAAATGCAATAGGGATGGGAAACAGGTGTGCCATGGTGCATACCTGTAATCCCAATGACTTGGGAGGCAGACACAGGAGGATCACAAGTTTTGAGGCCAACCTAGGCAACTTAGACATGCCCTAAGCCATTTAGCAAGACTGGAATTCAGCATACATAAGTAACATTGCACAACTGAGCAGGAAGTCAAACAACCCAATTAAAAAATAGTCAAGTGATTTGAATAGACATTTCAACAAAAAGATATGCAAGTGGACAAAAAACACATGAAAAGATACTCAACATCATTAGTTATTAGGGCAGTGCAAATAAAAAATACAATGAGGTACCACTTCACACCCACTAGAATGGCTAGCATCAAAAAGAGAAGTGCTGGTGAGGAAATAGAAAAACTAGTACCCTTGTGCATTTTTGATGAGAATATAAAATGCTGTATCTGCTGTGGAAAATAGTCTGGCAATTTCATAGAATACCATACAACCTAACAGTTCCACTCCTAAGCAAATATACAAAAGAAATGAAAGTACAGGCCCATGCAGTAAGTTGTACAGTTATTCATGGTGGCATTATTAAAATTAGCTGGAATGGTAGACACAACACACATGTTCATTAGCAGATGAATGGATGAATAAAATGTGTGTCCATGCAGTAGAACATTATTCATCCATAAAGAAGAATGAAGAACTGACAGATGCTACAACATGGATGAACCTGGAAAATGTTATGCTAAGTGAAAGAAGTCAGACACAAAATCACCACACTTTCTGATACCTTTTGTTATGAAATATCCATAATAAGCAATCCATATTAGTGAGAAAGGGGATTAGTGGTTGCCAGTGGCTAGGGAGAATGGGAGGGCCATTGGCAATTTTTCTTTAGGCTGATGAAGATTTTCTGGAATTAGATGGTGATGAAAACATTACCTACCTTTGTAAACACAGTAAAAACATTACTGAAATGTCATCTTTAAATGTGCATTATTAAGGCTGGGCGTGATGGCTCATGCCTATAATCCCAGTGGCTCTGGAGGCTGATACAGGAGAATTGCAAGTTCAAAACCAGCCTCAGTCCAAAGTACATGTATGAAGACACGAATTGGGTGTCAACATACTTTATATACAAACAGACATGAAAAATGGTATATGTGGATGTGTAACCAATGTGATTCTGCAATCTGTATTTGGGGTAAAAATGGGAGTTCATAACCCACTTGAATCTAATGTATGAAATATGATGTCAAGAGCTTTGTAATGTTTTGAACAACCAATAAAAAATAAATAAATAAACATAAAAAAGAAAAAAAAAGAAAAATTATGGTATATATGTGTAATAAGAATAGTAATGCAAAAAAAAGTACATGTATAAAGACATGAATTGGCATGGACATACTTTATATTCAAAGTTATGAAAAAAATCAATTAAATTAAAAAAAAAAAAAAAACAGCCTCAGAAAAAGGAAGGCGCTAAGCAACTCAGTGAAATCCTGTGTCTAAATAAAATACAAAATAGGGCTGGGGATGTGGCTCAGTGGTCGAGTGCCCCTGAGTTCAATCCCTGGTACCCTCCCCACAAAAAAAGTGCATTATTTTTTTAAAAATGTGCATTATATCCAGTGATTTTTTTAAAAAAGAAGGTATCTACAACTAAGGAAATGGATAACTGCTCCCAAGTGGCTTGTATCATGTAAAAAAAAAACAATAGGCCAAGTAGAAACTTCTTTTGGAACTGCCCACCTATATATCATCACACCACTTTCTTTCTTTTTCTTCTATTAATATAGAACAATTTCTCACTTGCCATGAAACTACTGAAGGAGCTGCATAAAGAGTCAAAAACTAGAGATAACTGGCAGGTGAAGTGGGTGCACAGCTACTGCCGGCTGAGCCACTGCCGGAGCCACACCCAGACCCCTCCTGAGCAGATACTCACCGTGTTGAAAACTGTCTCTCTCTTGGGTAATTAGTTGGCTTTTGTCCATGTAATTTTTTAATGCTATTTTATATTTTATCTTGTGTGTTTTCAAACAAAAACTATTCTATGTGCTGCTTCATCTAACATATGGAAGTTAAATATTTTTAGTAACTTCAGTAGAGGCAGAAAGGGTGCCAAATAGAATTATGTCACTTCCTTGGGAACTGAGCAAAAGATTTGGAGCTAGGGAGCTTTGTATGCTAATGTTTTTCAGTATGACATTTGGAGCTTTTATTTCTTTATATATATAAAAAACTGCAAATTTTATTTTTTTTAAGTTTTTCTTTAACACTTGATCAAATTATAAGTCTAGCAGGGCATGGTGGTGCACACCTGTAATCCCAGCACCTCAGGAGGCTGAGGCAGGAGGCTCTCGAGTTCAAAGCAAACCGTAGCAACTTAGCAAGGCCCTAAGCAACTGAATGAGAATCTGTCTTTAGATAAAATATTAAAAAGACTGGAGATGAGGCTCAGTGGTTAAGCATCCTTGAGTTCAATTCCTGGTACCAGTATATCATACACACACACACACAAATTTGTGTGTGTATGTGTCATCTAGTAGTTTAATTATTTTGACAACTTAAAAGTTTACACATGAGATGTAGAATATTAAACATGAAAAGCATTTTTTCTTCTTAAGTTTCTCTTTTCACAATAACGTAACTTTTAAGCCTTAGAGGAGTAAAACTCTCTCAGTATAGTTTGGGTCCGATACTTCTTCCCTGCAGCAAGCTCAGGGGTGTAGGTAGCAATACCATTTAACTCTGCTGCAAGACAGAGTGCCTAAAAAATTGTGCCAGAGCAGCAGCCTCAGTAAAGTACCAAGAGGATTATTCTCTCCAGTTGATTCTTGGACAGAAAATGTTTTAGGCAGTTTAACAAGATGCAAATGGTGATGCTTGAATAAAAGGTTAATTCCTAGTTTTAATTGCCTAAGCCTCTCTGGGCATCAGTACAGTTACTTATAACAAAGAACATTTTCCATTAATAAGCAAGTTTAAGAAATTCTTCAACCACTATTTGAAGCTATTATTTCACTATTATTTCTTGTATTTCCAAGATTTATTTTAATTAATTTCTTAATAGAAAAAACAACTTTTATACACTGTGAATTTCTTCTTTTTAATTTATGGTATTCATTTACTTCAGAAAAAAATAACTTTTAAAAAAAAAAATCCAACAGACGAGAACAGCACATCAAGCTACTTAAGCAGAAATAGTCTGGCTTCCTGTGATCAGAACATTCTCTTGGGAACAACCTGCAGAATCATGGCTAACGCTCTCAGCAGTGAGCCAGCCTGCCTTGCTGACATCGGGGAGAGCAAAGCAAAGCGGATCTTGGAGCTTTCTGGATCCAGTGCAGAGAATGTAGAGAGGGTAATGAAAACGGGAAGGGAGGATGTTTCTTGTTTGTGTGTTGCATATCCTTTCATGTGCAGTCTTCGGCTCCAGAAGAGTAACAATGAGGGTATCACTTTGTGTTTTTGAAATGTGTTTGACAGTTACATACAGCCAAGTTTCTTATGTGGAACATTGATGTACTCCATGTGTTTCTTGTTTATTTGAATGATTCTAATTTTTTAGGATTAATAATGAGAAATTTTTATTGGATTGATGTGGACAGTTCTTTTGTGTATTTTGTTAATTAAATTTTACTACCAGCGGCCATTCAAATGTTTCCACTAGCTTGTAGGACAAAACAGGCTTTTCCACTTTTTTTAATTTAGTGCCTGCTCTGCTTAGCTTTTTTCAGACAGTTACCAGCCACCTTCTCGTCCCACTGTGTTCTACCTCACTTCATTCAAGTAGCCTTTAGATGTTACAAGTATCTTTGCAGGACATTGAGCACAATGCGCAGTTTCCATATGTTTCATAAATTCCTGACAGAGCTGCACAGTGAGTTTGACCTGATTCAGCTCTGTGTGGCTCATAAACTGTCTGGCCCCCACTTGGCATGTTCTTTTTTTTTTTTTCTGGTTGTTGTTATATGCTCAGGATTTTATTGGGATTACATACTTCCTCATCACTATGGCAGAAACACCCTTTTTCTGGTGAACATAGCTTTCACTGTTATTTATGTATTTTGAGACAAGGGTTGGGTGGGGGTGTCTCACTATGTTGAGTAGGCTGGGTTCAAACTCCCCATCTCAAGGATCCTCTTGCGACCAGCATGCCAAGACCTAGGACTACAGGTCTATGCCATTGCTCCCAGATTTTCACTGTTATTTTGGAGCTATTCATTCAGTTAGGCATCCTCTGAATTTCAGGTGGTCATGGGTCTGTACCAGAGAGCATTCCTTCACCTCTCCAAGGCCGTAAGGACAGCTGAGGAGACCCAGTCATTCTCCTGGGGCCAGGGGCCTGCAGCCGGGGTGATTGATTCTTATATGACGCTGGTGAATTTCTGTGACCAACAACTTCACAAGGCAGAAGAGAATGCATCAGGTGAACCACGAAAAAAGAAAACAAGTTAGTGTGCCATTATGTCAGCATAAAGTCATCGTCTTTTTAAAATTTTTCTTTTTGTAGATGTAGATGGACAACATGCCTTTATTTTATTTGTTTATTTTTGTGTGGTGCCAGGGATTGAACCCAGTGCCTCACACGTGCTAGGCAAGCACTCTGCCACTGAGCCACAGCCCCAGCCCAGTCTTAAGAATTTTGTAGATAACTTGATTTCCCATTTATTTGCTTCCAAAAGACAGATATTTTCAGAAGTGTCTGATGCCGCCGCCTTCTTTTTTTTTTTTTTAGCACTGGGAATTGAACTTTACCACTGATCTACATCCCCAGACCTTTTTATTTTTTATTTTGAAACAGAATTTCACCAAGTTGAGGACCTCACTAACTTGCGGAGGCTGGCCTTGAATTGTGATCCTCCTGTCTTCACCTCCCAAGTTACTGGAATTCCAGGCATGTGCCTCCACAACCTGGCATCTGATATCTTCTTTTTTTTTTTTTTTATTGGTTGTTCAAAACATTACAAAGCTCTTGACATATCATATTTCATACGTTAGATTCAAGTGGGTTATGTACTCCCATTTTTACCCCAAATACAGATTGCAGAATCACATCAGTTACACATCCACGTTTTTACATGATGCCATATTAGTGACTGTTGTATTCTGCTGCCTTTCCTATCCTCTACTATCCCCCCTCCCTCCCCTCCCATCTTCTCTCTCTACCCCATCTACTGTAATTCATTTCTCTCCTTGTTTTTTCCCCCATTCCCCTCACAACCTCTTATATGTAATTTTGTATAACAATGAGGGTCTCCTTCCATTTCCATGCAACTGATATCTTCTTAAAGCATTTAAATGGAGCCAAGCTGCCTTCCATATTTCCCCATTTGCTATTTATACTTTTCCTATTTTGCTTGCAGTTTGTATTATCCCACATGGCCTGCCTGTTGCTCTTGGAATAAATTCAGTATCCAGCAACTACCCCTTATATACTCAGTTCAGGATGGAAACAATTCTTCATGCAAAATGGGTACACTAATGGAAGAATTCTCCTGCCAGATACAGACTCAAAAATACGTCAACTGTTTGTTCATCTAAAGTGGTTTTTCTAGGCAGAGATACAGCTCAGTGTAGAGCAGTTGCCTAGCATGCATGGAGTCAATTCCCAGCACCATAGGAAAAAGAAAAAAATAAATAAATAAGATGGTTGTTCAGGAAAGAATGACATACTAAAAAATAAAAGACAAAAAGATAAAAGATAATGATTTGTTACATTTGCAGTTTATGCATAAGTGATATATTGACCATTGTTTTCCTCTTTGTTGTCCTTGATAGTTATTGATTCTGTAGAACTGCAGGAGTATCCAGCAATTGTGGTGGAGAAAATGTTGAAAGCCTTAAAATTAAATTCCACTGAAGCAAGGCTGAAGTTTCCTAGATTGCTTCAGATTATAGAACAGTATCCAGAGGAGACCTTGAGCCTAATGACAAAAGAGGTTAGTATCTTTGTTCTAGTAAATGGAGGGGAGCTGTATAGAACTGAAAGACAGTTTTATTTATATCCAGATACATAGTGTATGCAAAGTGTGTATTATAGTTTCTCCAAACCAGCATTGAATTCTGCTGCATTCTAAGAACATAGTTAATTTGAAATGATGTAAAAAAGTATTCACATTGGCTGGGGATGTGGCTCAAGCCGTAGCGCGCTCGCCTGGCATGCCAGCAGCCCGGGTTCGATCCTCAGCACCACATACAAACAAAGATGTTGTGTCCAACGAAAACTAAAAAATAAATATTAAAAAAAAAAAAAATTCTCTCTCTCTCTCTCTTAAAAAAAAAAAAAAATAAAAATAAAATTTAAAAAAAAAAAAAAAAAAAAAAAAAAAAAAGTATTCACATTAACCTATTTTCCTATGTGAGTATTCATAAGAACATTATATATGAACAAGGACCCAAAGAAATTCTGGTGTGTGTCTGGGGCAGAGACCAGGGACCTTATGTGAAATTCTGCTACCCACACAGATGAAGCTACAGCCTGTAACATCTGTTGGTGCTGTATGCTCAGTTTTTATTTTTTATTTGTTTTTGGTTTTGTTACTGGGGATTAAACCCAGGGATGCTTTACCACTAAGCTACATCCCCCCAGTTTTTTTATTTTTTATTTTGAGACAGGGTCTCTCTAAGTTGCTGAGCCTGGTCTCAAACTTGGAATTCTCCTGCCTTATCTTAGCCTCTTGAGTCACTGAGATTACAGGCGTGTGCCACCAGGCCCAGCATGATCAGTTATCTTTAGCCCAGGGAGAACAACTTAGTTTCATTGTGCATCCCACTTCGTGTAGTGCCTATCGGCAGCACAATTTCCATCAGGACCCAAGGCCTTCAGGCATGAGTGAGAGGTTTAAATGTGGGTATAGAGCAGAGTGTGTGAAGGGGAGCAGGCTGCTTGGCCCTTGGTTTACCTGGGGTTGCACCTGCTGGCTGTGCTCCTATTCTGTGGGCATTCTCTGTGTGCAGGGTAGGATCAATCTGCAAAAGTGTAGGCTATCTGAGAGGCTCCTGAAGATTTGTACAGATGTATAACTAGAAAATGTTAGAGCCAAGCTTTATTTTGAAAATGTAAATTCAGAAAGGTTGATCTGGTACTCTATTAGCTTTGCATAGGGAGTTTTTAAGTAGTACTGACCTCTGGAATTGGGGATGTAGCTTGGTGGTAGAATACTTGCCTGGCATGCACACTGCTTTGGATTTCATCACCAGCACCACAAAAACAAAAGAATCCAGTGTTGGGGGCCTGGGGTTGTGGCTCAAGTGGTAGAGCGCTCACTTAGCACATGTGAGGCACTAGGTTTGATCCTCAGCACCACATAAAAATAAAATAAAGATATTGTATCCACCTAAAACTAAAAAATAAATATTTTTTAAAAATTCAGTGTTGATCTCTGAGCTGTTGGGCCCAATTTGTCTGTCAGGGCTCTAACTGCTCTCTCTATTTACTGTGGCTACTGAAAGTAGACTTTTCCAATAGGTCTTAAATAGGAGATTAAATTAAATCCAGAAACATAGCATATATGTGTTTTTCTTAAGGATAAGTGAGCAAATAGTTAAATAATTTTATTATAATTTTGGTTTTCTAAAGGGGCCGACAGCCAGTGTCTCATTGGGGAGGTTCTTCTTCAAGTCTCAAATAATTAGTGAAGAACAAAACACAAATAGTCAGAAATGGATTTACAAAAAGCAGAGCCCCTGATAGATCTAGTTCACCTGGGAACTGGAACTAGACAAAGGAAAGATGGCTCTGTTGGTTTACTTAAAGTGCATCCCACTTCCCATTACGTGCAGTGCCTACTGGCAGCACACTTTCCAGCAGGGCTCAAGGCCTTCAGGCATGAGTGAAGGAATCCAAGGTTTCAAGAGTGGAGTCTGGCTTCTTGATGTCTTATAGTCAGCAGGTTAATTGGCATCTTGGCAGGTCACACTCATTTCAGGTGCTGTGTGGGCCATGGCAGAGAAGGATGGAAATTCATGATGTCTCTGAGCAATTGACTAGAGAAAGTGTCCACTGGTTATTCCCAGATAACCAGATATTTCTATCCACTAGGCTTTGATGTGCAGTGACCTACATGCAACCCATGGATGGCTTGTGATAGTTTTCTGCAAAAATAATATTTCTTTACATATGATAAAAACAATTTTGAATTTGTGAGGGAATAAATGGCATATCAGTCAGTGTTACTCTGACACCTGGTAGACATTTGTGAGGGAGCCAAACCTCTCTGAGGTATGTGGACTGACTCCTGGTATCCTCACACATACTGCTGTGTCTTCAGTTTGCCCACACAGCTATGAAGCTTCTTCAAGTTCCTCTAGTGTTCTAAGTACATTAGATTTTACCTTAAAAATAATACCTTAAAAGCATTCAAGGAAAACATGTACACTTTTTTTTTTAAATGATATAGGTATAAAGAGATAAAAGCCAGAAGCCACAAAGGAAAATCCTTTGGTGCTTACACACACACACACACACACACACACACAAAAACAAAACAAAACAAAAAATGTTGAATGCCGTGTACAAGGTTAAAAAAAAGGTACAAGAAAAATATCTGCAACACATGAGAGGTGCTGACATCTCTAATCTTTGATATAAGTGACCACAATAGGCCAGTATATTCAAAGGAAATGCATGCATGATTAACTATGTAAGGTAGGTGAACATGGAGTGTTTGGCTTTACTGATAATGAGCCATGAACATTTTTTTTTAATTTTTCTTAGTTATACATGGACACAATATTTTTATTTTGTTTATTTATTTATATGTGGTGCTGAGGATCAAACCCGGTGCCCCACAGGTGGCAAGACAAGCGCTCTGCCACTGAGCCATAATCCCAGCCCGAACCATCAACATTTAAGTTAGATATTGTTCACTTTTCAGACTGACAGTGTTTTTAAAAAGTTCATTGTGTCCAATACTCATAAAATTTTTGGAAACCAGTCTAATATGTTTAGAAATAAAAATTAGAAATATCCTTTTGTATTTTCTAGCAATATGTATTATAATTGTTAATGTTCACCCTGTGATTTTACTTCTGTACTTGTACAGATGTGTAACACAAATATAAATAGATATGTATGCAGATATCTCCTTTATTGTATAAATTGTAATATCAAAAAATTGGAAAACGCCCTAAATATTTATTACTGAGAAGTAGATAAATAAAATACTATACAGCTATTAGAAGGAATGATGTAAATCTAAGAAAACACAGCAGTGAACTATCTAGTATGATTCCATTCTTGGAAGCAAAGAATTTGCCTGCACATGCCCAGGAATATCTATAAGAATCCAGTGGTCATCTCAGAGAGGGCCAAAGGATAGGAGACATTATATATGTATTATTTTTTTATTGAATATACTTTAGCATTACGGTAAGGCGATGTTAAATGTTTTGTTTATTAACTTATAGCTCTCTGTGTTTTAGATTTCTTCCATTCCTTGCTGGCAATTCATTGGCTGGATCAGCCACATGGTGGCATTATTGGACAAAGAGGAAGCTGTCGCAGTTCAGCACACTGTGGAAGAGATTGCCAGTAGCTACCCACAGGCAATCGTTTATCCGTTTATAATAAGTAGCGAAAGCTATTCCTTTGAAGATACATCTGCTGGTCATAAGAATAAACAGTTTGTGGCAAGGTGATGTTACAGGGTTAATCAAATACTGCAGGGTACAAAAAAAATGTGTGGTAAAAGCAAACACCTGGAAACTTAGGTTTGTCTTTAGATGACTTCAGGCTGTCCTCAAAGCATAGAAAACCTTACACATTTGTTGAATATATCTTTTTTAGATATCATACTTGTTATAGAATTTCTATATGTTTTTAAATAAATTTCATTTTAGGTGCTGTTCATGAAGCATACCACTCTTGTGCTCATAGCTAATAATCTGTTGGTTGAGACAGACTAGATGAGATGCTTTTGCAATTAATTCTTGAAATCATCCTTTAATTTAAAATATACAAGACAGCCCCTTTTATAATTCAGTCTCAGTAGACAACCTAAAGGATCATCCTTTCACTTCTTCAATCCATTTATTAGTAAAGACCATTGACATAAAGTGCAATGGTGTGACTTTCACAAAAATACTTCATAGGTGCATGGCATTCTAGATGCATTCTCTGTCGAGCTATTTTTTTGTCAGGAGCTGGTTTGCCTCATTATTTTGGGTGTTGATTTGGGGAAGAATAGGAGTGAGACACAGCAAGACCCAGCATCTGCCATGATTTGTGCACATATTGCCTGCCAACCACACCATCTCTGAGGTCTACCATGAAGGGATTGAAGATAAGAGCCAGGCGATGGTGGCAAGTGCCTGTAATTCCACTGACTCAGAAGGCTAAGGCAGGAGGATAAAAGTTAAGGCCAGCTTCAAAACAAAATTTAGTAAGACTCTGTCTCAAAATAATAATAGAAAGGGCTAGGGATATAGCTCAGTGGTAGAGTTCAATCCCACAAAAAAAAGAAAGAAAGAAAAAAGAAAAGGAAAATATTTGAAAATGCATCTAGAAGGTAACTTTTTCTTTGATAACTTCAGAAAATGTATATGTCAAATTTCAAACATCAGGGGCTGGGGTTGTGGCTCAGTGGTAGAGCGCTTGCCTAGCATGTGTGAGGCACTGGGTTTGATGCCCAGCACTATGCACACACACACACACACACACAAAAACCTAAATGAACAAAATAAAGGTATTATGTTCATCTATAACTAAAAATATATATATTTTTTAAAAAATCATACATCAAAATGTTCACACCCATTGCAAGAAAGTTTGCTTTTTAAGAACCTCACCTCTTGATAGACACTTTATACTTCATCTAATATTTGATGGAATTCTGAAATTCTTCCTTTCCCTAGACTGTTTTTTATTTGTTGGTTTTTATTTGACTGTTGGTTTTTATTTGTACATATATGGTACATTAAATAGTTATATATGATTGCATAACATAAATTGTACATATTATAAATATATATTTTAAGTGCATATATAAATATATGCAAACATATATAAGTATATTTCTATAAATAGATAAAATAGGCCTTGATCATTGGAAGATGTTCAGTTACCTAAATTTTGTATCTTTGTTTTCATAGAATCAAAAATATGTTGGATCAAGGTGGAGTGATTCAAGACTTTATTAATGCCCTCGACCAGCTCTCTAATCCTGATCTGCTCTTTAAGGTAATACAACAGCTTTTGGCACAAAAAAAAAAAAGAACTAGGGTAAAACTTACTTGAAGTCTAGCTTGATTCATAAATCTTTTCTCTCTTTTCTCTCTCCTTTTCCCCAGGACTGGGTTGCTGAAATAAAAGATGAACTAGAAAAGAGCCCTGTAAATAAAAAAAAAATTGAAAAACTGTATGAGAAGATGTATGCAGCTTTGGGTGACCTGCGAGCTCCAGGCCTGGGTCCCTTTCGAAGGAGGTTTATCCAGGTATGGTTGGACACGGTGGCCTTGCTGGTAGCAGAAGCATCAGGAAGATCAGTATTCAAACTTGATGGCTTGCTAACAATTCTGATCTTAAATTACCTGTTGAATTTGTAATCTTCCTTTAATCTGGTACTTTCTGTGAGGTACTGATAGATTCTATTAATTCAATTATTCATGCTCAAATTCTTTGATCCAAAGATTAGTGTTTTAATTCTCAGAATGATTTGACTATTGGATCAAGAAAATATTTGTGCTGAGAGTGGTGACACATATGTAATCCTGGTAACTCAGGAGACCGTGGCAGGAGGATCACAAGTTAAAGACCAGTCTCAGCAACTTGGCAAGGCCTTAAGCAACTTAGCAAGATCCTGTCTCAAAATTAAAAAATAAATAAATAAAAGGGCTAGGGATATGGTAAAGCACCCCTGGGTTTAATCCTCAGTATCAAAAAATAAATAAAAAGGAAATGTTTGTATTTAACATGAATTGATAAAATACTGTGCCCAGCATTTTTTCAGGTCACAGGCTTGTGGGTAATTGAGATTGTTCACAGGGACAGATCAAGTTCCTAAGGGCAGAGGGTTGTATGACAAATAACTGCTTATAAAATGCTATGCGAGTATAAGGGAGATCTATTTTCAAATTTGTTCTAGAGCTGGAAGGAAAATACACCTTTGCTCATAGGGAATCATATACAGGAGGCCTTGATGTGGCCAACTACACAGGCCCCTCACCCCGGTCTTTCTCTGTCTGGTCTTCTAGAGACTCATCCCTAGCGACAAGGATGGAAAAGGATCCTTCCGCATCCTTTTTCCTCCTGAGGGTCTAAGAAGAACCGGGTGCTCCTTCCTCTTTTGCATATGTTACTTACACCTCCCTTCTGCCATTCATCACACTGACTTCCCCCTAAATCTTTGTCAGACTACTTGAATTTATTAAACCTCAAGAAGTTTAAGGCCTTAAAGGAAAAGACCTGGCATTCACATTGGCAGAGTCCTGAAGTCCAGTCTACAATGTAAAGAAAGATCTTTATCTTTTATATATATATTTTTTTGATAACTGCTTTTTTAGAATGTTATTCATATAACCCACAATTCAGCCATTTAAAGTGTACACTGGAGAGGGCTGGGGATGTAGCTCAAGCGGTAGCGCGCTCGCCTGGCATGCGTGCGGCCCGGGTTCGATCCTCAGAACCACATACAAAAAAAAAAACCAAAGATGTTGTGTCCGCCAATAACTAAAAGAAATAAATATTTAAAAAAAATAAATAAATAAAGTGTACACTGGAGAAGTTTTAAGTATATTTACAGAGTTGTGACATCACTTCAATCTTAGAACATTTTCATCAGCACAGAAAGTAACCCCAACCCATTTGCAATTACTCCCCATTTCCTACTCTTGCCAGCTCTTGGCAGCCACTGAACTACTTTCCATAGGTAAGGAGTGGCCTCTTTTGGACCTTTCACATGAATGGAATCACACAATGTGTCACTGGCTTTTTTCACGTGGCCTGATGTTTTCAGAGTTCAGCCACATTGCAGTATGCATCAGTGCTTTGTGATTTTTGTTTTGTTTTGATGGCCAGATGTTGTTCCACTGTGTGAGTACGCTGCATTTTGCTTGACTTTTCTTCATCAGTTAATGGACACTCGGGGTACTTCCACTTCTCAGCTTCTTACACATAGTGCTGCTCTTCATATCCTTGGACAGATTCTTGAGGGGAGGTGTCTTTTCAGTTCTTGTGACCATCCTCAGCAGTAGAAAAACACTTTGGTCTTTAACTGATCCTCCCCTTTTTGCTTTCTCACTTGATAAATGGATATTGTTTTTGGTGAGTCATTCCTAGTTGGGGTACTTGGAGTTAAAGGTACAAATGTAGGGACATAAAGAATTATCTGTGGCCTAATTGTGACCAGGAATACATTTTAAAAGTGAAGATAATGCTATGAACTCCTGTAATTTAAGGACATATTTTAGGCTGTACATTGTGACTGGTGTGTGTTGCTGATCCTTAGATATGCAAGGGTCTCAGAACAGGAAGTGTAATTAAATGAAGTAATAAATTGTACTTAAAACTAATAGGTTAGCACCAATAAAATTATTGTAATATTGTAGAATATGGAATTTGGAAAAGTGTGTCAAGTTTTGTTTCTTGCTGTACCCGTGGCCCACACACTTACTCTGTAAAGACCCAGGTTTTGAATTTGCAGGCCATACGAGTCCATTACCAGAACTTGTATCTGTTGTCATCATATCATGCAAAGGCAGCTCCAGAGGGTGCTTTGGCAAGTAGGCTGGATAAAATAATGGCTTACATTCTATGGTTTGTTGAACCATGTTCTAAATAAAAGAAGCTGGAGCTGAAGAGTGGGCAACTTACCCAAAATCAATGAGAACATCAGATTGCAAATTAGACTTGGGTCTCCTCACCTCATAGGATCTAGGGCACCCTTGTGAAAGGGTTTCGTTTTAGCAGCTCCTCTTTTCTACAGCCTGTCCTGCCCTCCAGTACCCTATTTCCTCTGCCAGGCTGAGAACGACCTCATTTGGAAAAATTCTATTAGGCCTCCAGTAAAGAGTGCAGGTTATGTCTTTGAATTCTTGTCTACCTTCTTTCCCTGCATGCTGGACACAATAAGACTCTGCCCCAAAAATCTATCAAAGCAGACCATTATTTTCCCCAGCTGCTGTGAGCATAGCTGCAATAGCCCTCTCCTGGGTACACCAACAGTGTGGCAGAAATATGCCTGTTGTTCGTAGCAGACATGAGATTCTTTGGAGTCAAATTTCTAGTGTATTGGAAAACTTATTCAGAACTTTATACCTTCTTCCAAATTAACAAATATTTTTCATTAATTTAAACTAAAACCTGCCAAAATGAAGTAAGTGACTCAGGTTTCACTTTAGAGGGTCCTTAAGGGCATTAGGCCTTTCAAATATATGATTGCTAGTTAAATTTTGGGAAATAGCTAATCTTTCCATGTATTCTAAGAATGGTAGATTATTTCTATATTTTAATCCATTTATAGATTAAAGACGTCATAAATACATATATATATATACATATATATGTATGTGTTAATTTTCCTGTTATGGATTATCTTAAAATAGAACTTTTATTTCATGTATACCAGATTTATGTTGTTAATTAGTTCTAAATTGGGTAAATCTTGACAACTATTAAGTTATTGTTAGTAATAATCTTGTTTCTTTTTTTTTATTTGATATCAGGATTATCATTCAAATATTTGAGTAAGACTAATATAAAGAAAGAATTGATATATTCAAAGTTGTAGAATTTCTAATAATAATTGCTTTTAGAACTAAAGATTATCTAAATAAATTTATACTCATGTTATCATCCAAAATAGTATCATGAAAGATTTTTACCAAGAAAAGTAGCCTTCTCTTACTTTTTTGTCTATTTTTCTCTTCAGCTTAAATAAAGAATCGTGGGCTTTTCATTTTTGTTGAATTACTCCCTTAATTTTATTGTTTTTAACATTATTCCTAATTATTTGTGTCATTGTAATGCTGTAGACCCAGAACTAGACAGTGGACACAAAGAAATTAATTGACCTTGCCAAGTTTTTGTTTTAATTTTTTGATAGTTGTAGATGGACAGCATGCCTTTATTTTATTTATTTATTTTTATGTGGAGATAAGGATCGCACCCAGAGCCTCACATGTACTAGGCAAGCGCTCTGCCACCGAGCTCCAGCTCCAGCCTGACCTTGCCAAGTTTTTACAGCCCTCATTAGCATATAACTGCAAGAATTTAGAATTTATAGCTACAAGTCATTATAACCATGACCTTTCTAAGGACAAGTTACCAACAAAAGGCAGGCTCCAGATGTTTTAGAGTATTAAAATATTCTGGAAAAGTAAAACTGTACATCTTAAAAGCACAGAATAAACCTATGTAATTGAGCCCTTATAAAAATTCATAAGCTTAGAGCCTTTTCCTAAATTCAAACCAAACATGAGTCTTTGTAACAGATTATTAATTTTAGGCCTTTGGGAAAGAATTTGATGAACACTTTGGGAAAAAAGGTTCTAAACTACCTAGAATGAAACTCAGTGACTTCAATGACATCACCAACTCTCTGCTTTTAAAAATGAGAAGAGACACAAAGCCACCTGGGAATCTGAAAGAGTGCTCTCCCTGGATGAGTGAGTTCAAAGTGGAGTTCCTGAGAAATGAGCTGGAGATTCCTGGTGAGTTAAAACCCCCAGGTACAAAATCAAACTTAAGAACAGCAACATGACAAAAACTCGGTTTCTAAGTAGTGATATCAGGATCTTGGTAGTTGCCCCCCAACTCTCTCTTTAAAGGATTTTAAAATTTCACATATTTTTCATATTAGGAAAATCTATAACAAGTGTTCAGATTTTCATTTACTAATTACCTCTGAGTATACCCACCTTTGCTCTTGAGTAACTTTTCTTCAGAAACATAACACAGGTATAGAAGCAGGTCCCTTCTGGGACATACATGCTGATACTGTTTAAAGGACCAGTTAATGATAAATGACTTACCTGCAGGAAAAAGGATCATGACACGGAGACATACAGCAGGTGAACCAGATGTGAACAAGGCATGATTTTTGAGAGGAAATGTAGTACATCTGAAGTTTTTCATACTGGAATTTGCAAGAGCAAAAAATGTTTTAATCCGATTACTCATATTCTCATTACAGGGAATACAAGGAAAAACATTTGGAGATTTTCTTTGCTTTTATTAACAACTGAGCAACTGAGGATAAGCCTCCTCACTTACCACTGATCTACCTTGAGATAAGAGTTCCAGTTCAGTACACTAATCTTTCTATTTGGAATTTGTCATTTAGAATAGGAGGCTAACTTCCATTAAGAAGTAATAGCATTTTTTAAAAAAGTCCATCTTTGCCAGGCACAGTGTGGCACATGCCTGTAATCCCAACACTTGGGATGCTGAGGCAAGAGCATTGCAAGTTCAAAGCCAGCCTCAGCAGATTAGTGAGGCACTTAGCATCTCAACAAGACCCTGTCTCTAAATAAAACATTAAAAAAGGCTGGGGTTGTGGCTCAGTGGTTAAGCACCCCTAGGTTCAATACCCAGTAAACCCCCCCCCCCCCGCCGCCAAAAAAAATTTATCACAGTAGATTAGCATTTTATTAGATCAGCAGATACATTTTAAAATACAAAGCTCTGTAACAAGCTATTCTAAGCAGGCTCTGTGATTTGTTTTAGGTCAGTATGATGGCAGGGGAAAGCCACTGCCTGAATACCACGCACGGATCTCTGGGTTTGATGAGCGGGTAAGTGTGAGGGTTTGCAACTCCTGTCACTATAATGGGGACTCTTAGTGCGCGGTTTGTAACTCTTTTTTTAATTATTATTTTTTTTTAATAGTTGTAGATGGACAGCATGCTTTGTTTGTTTAGTTTTTTATGCAGGGCTAAGGATCAAACCCAGTGTCTCACACATGCTAAGCAAGCGCTCTGCCACTGAGTTACGGCCCCAGCCCAGTGGCTTGTAATGAGAATAACGTGTGTGAGAATAACGTGTTTGCCCCCACTAAGGAAGGGACAATTAATTTTCCATGCTGTTCTCAAATTGTATGGAGATTTCTGATTTTTTTTTGAAAATCAGAGACTCATTTTCTTAATTTCCTCAGTGTTTCAACATCAATTATGTGTAAGGATATAGTAAACTCAAAAGATTTTACTGTATGTGTATCCTTTTTAAATATGTGGAGAATTAACTTATTATAAAAAGTTTCCATGTTGAATATCATTGTTGCAACGGACACCCACAACTCTATGCAATTATTTGTAACCAAGAATATTAGATTTCTGTTGGACAGCATTCGGGCACAAACAAATAACAGAAATATTTCACTGGCCTCTAAAGTCTGCTGGCCCAGGTTCTTTGTTCTTGTCACCTCACCCGGTATTCAGGGGGAGGTTTCTGAGGAATGCATGTAACTTTTCCACTTCTGATGATATGATGGGCCTAGATCATAGATTGTACTTAAAACATGTTTTTTGCCTTCAGGCTTGTGCCTGTAGTCCCAGCAACTTGGGAGACTGAGGCAAGAGGATAATGAGAGCTCACAATATAAAGACCAGCCTGTACAGCACAGTAATATTCCATCTCAAAAAAATAAAATAAGATTTCACTCACAAACAAACAAAACAAAAACCTACGAAGGTATTTTTTGCTGGGTGCACTGGCACATACCTATAGTCCCAGCTACTGGAGAGGCTGAGGCAAGGGTACCTTGACTTTGGGCAGCAATAGTGAAACCTTGTCTCTTGTAAAACAAAACAAAAATCCTTTATTTTTAAAGGTAAAAGTAATGGCTTCTATAAGAAAACCAAAGCGCATCATCATCCGAGGCCATGATGAAAGGGAGTACCCATTCCTTGTAAAAGGTGGTGAGGACCTTCGGCAGGACCAGCGCATTGAGCAGCTCTTCGAAGTCATGAATGTCATCCTCTCCCAGGATTCTGCCTGCAGTCAGAGAAACATGCAGTTAAGAACATACCGTGTGGTGCCCATGACCTCCAGGTGCGGCCCAAGCACATGTAGGATTCTGCCCTGGGCTGGGCTCTTGTGTCTGTTCAGAGGTGGGCATGGGGGTGGCTAGACAGGTTGGTCCCTTGGACCCCACAGACAGAGCACTAGACTGCACTTAAACACTTGCTGACCTCTGTAGGGAAAGTAAGTTCAGAATGAATGTGAGGAATCTGTTTTGCTTTGATTCTCCACACATTTTTTTCTAGGGCAGAAAGAGCAATTCAGGTTTGCATTTATTTACAAACTTTTCATTTTCCTTTTCAGATTAGGATTAATTGAATGGATTGAAAATACATTTACCTTGAAGGACTTTCTTTTGAATAACATGTCACAAGAGGAGAAAATGGCTTATTTGAGGTAGTGTGAAGCTGACTGCTCCTTCGTTAGTGCTACCTGCCCTCCAGACTGCTTTTACTCAAACAGTCCTTTCTTCCTTAGTAGTGTGGTTTCAAGTGTAGTTTCCTCTACCTCTTGTTCCCCTTGTAATTGGTGCTGCTATATCCGTACCCTTACTCTGCCTATGGCTGGGTGAATAAGCTAGATTGAGTACAAGATACTAAACGGTAATTGTATTATTTTACAACAGCCCTTTTTTTTTTTTTTTTTTTTAAGTATTAGCTTTGGGGGGAAAATTTTTTTTTTGTGGTACTGGGAATTGAACACTGAGCTACATACTCAACCTTCCCTCTCCTTTTTTCAAATGCTTATTTTGGCCTCAAACTTGTGATCCTCCTATCTCAGCCTCCTGAATATCTGGGATTATAGTTGTGTACTTTTTAACAAAGAAAAATCTGGAAAGAAATAAATGAATAAATAAAATCAACAGCTAACACTTATTTTCTGTGTACTAGGCAGGCACTAGTCTCAGTTCCTAATGTATGTGAACTCATTTATTTTTCAACAGTCTACAAGATGAGTATTATCACTTCTGTACAAATGAGAAAGTTGAGGTCCAGAGAGGTTAAATAACTCATCCTTAGTCATCCAGCCTCTAAGTGGCCTAGCTGGAATTATTCCTGATTCATTCTGTATCATAATATGTATACTTTTACTTTTTCTGTAACCTTTTACTTGTTTTCTAATTATTCTGCAGCAAACTTATATTTTCTAATCAGAAGGTTTTAAAACTTTTTTGTTTTTTTTTTTCTAAAGGAAAATAAGGACAACATGATGAAAGATATGTTATAGGTAGAATTGGCAGGTTTTGGTGACAAGCTGTGGGATAAAGAGGAAATGGCTAAGAATGGCTGCAAGGCCTATTTCTCTTCTTTGTGTTATAATTCTTTCCCGAATGTAATTAAACAGATGCAATATTTTTTATCAGTCAGTTTCTAACACACATAAAATTAAGCATATTTTCATCAAACTCACATTCCCATAGTAAATAGGTCATCATTTGCCAACTTTTTTTTTCTTCCTTCGATGCTAATGATTGAACCCTACCACCTCTTGATTCCACACATTTGAATTTTTTGCCTAGAATCACTTCTCCTTTCTTTGGAAGACAGGAAAGCTGACGAACACTGCTTCCTGCCATCAGAAATTCTTGGTCTCTGGCCAGGCTTGGTGGGACATACCTACATCTCAGGAAACAGAGGTTGAAGGATCTCAAGTTTGAGGCCAGCCTGGGTAATTTGGAAACTGTTTCAGAATTAATAAAAGGAGTGGAGATGTAGCTCACTGGTAAAGTAGCCCTGGGTTTGATCCCATACCACCAAAAAAAAAAAGAAGAAGAAGAAGAAAGGAATTCTAGGTCTCAGTCTGGCACTGAAGTCCTGACTCTCAGTATTGTGAACTCCAGACTCACCCTTCCTGTGCTTTCCAGTCTCCTTTGGTAAGATGGGGTAGTTCAGTGGAATAGCAGACAGTGAACATGGGTATCAGTGAGTTCAAAGTATTTTCACATAAGGATGGTATAAATTTACTTCTGACTACCTTTTTTTTTGTACTGGGGATTGAACTCAGGGGCACTCAACCACTGAGCCACATCTCCAGCCCTATTTTATATCTTAGTTAGAGACAAGGTCTCACTGAGTTGCTTAGCATCTTGCTAAGTTGCTGAGATTGTCTTTGAACTCAGGATCCTCCTGCTTCAGCCTCCTGAGCCACTGGGATGACAGGTGTGCCCCACTGTGCCCACCTTCTGACTACCTTTTTTTAAAGGCAATTCCAACATCCTATTATTAAGTTATTGATGTTTGTTACTAGGAATTGGAACCCAGGGTATCGGGCATACTAGGCAAGCACTCTATCTTTGAACCCTTTTTATTTTATTTGAGATAGGGTCTCACTAAATTTCCCAGGTTTGTGATCCTCCTGCGTTAGCTTGAGTAACTTACAGGCATATACTGGCTGCTGTTTTTGTCTTGATAAGAATTTTCCGGGGGGGGGGGGTGGGTTAATTTTTTTTTTTTTTTTTTTTTTTTTTTTTGTAGTTTTAGATGGACAGAATGCCTTTATTTTGTTTTTATTTTTATGTGGTGCTGAGGATCGAACCCAATGCTTCACTCATGCTAGGCAAGTGCTCTGCCACTGAACCGTAGCCCCAGCCCCATATTGCAGTTTTCAACCTAAAGATTTTCATGTCTTTTAAAACTAGGAGAAGAGCCAGGAATAGTGGCACATACCTGTAATTCCAGTGACTTAAGCTAAGGCAGAAGGATCATAGGTTCAAATCTATCCTGGGCAACTTAGCAAGACCCTGTCATAAAATAAGAAAATAAAGAAAAGGGCTGGGTTGAAGTTTAGTAGTAAAGTGCACCTGGGTTCCATCCCAGTACCACAGGATGTGGGCTGAGGGTAGCTAGGAGAAGAAAGCCAGCACAGTGGCTCCACCTATAGTCCCAGCTATTGGGGACTGAGCAGGAGGCTTGTTTCAGCCCAGGATTTCGAGCCCAACTAGTAAGACAACATAGTAAGACTGTCTCAAAAGAAAGAATATATGAGGAGAGGTTTAAGTTAAAGGGGAGTAGTCTATTTGTGAATTTAACTTTGTAGTAAAAGTTCAGGCAGAAAACAGATGCAATAAATTTCCCACTTCATACAGAGAATAAGATAAGCTAAACTTTAAGTGTTTTTGTCGAGGAGGCCCAAGATTCTAAAACTCTGATAGGAAATTTCTTGGGTTTCTTTGGAGTAATTAAAAATGAATAATGGCATATTGAAAGTCTAGATCCACAGTAAAATGGGTTTGGTGTTAATATAATATTAAGTATGATTGCCAGGTGTGGTGGTGCATGCCTGTAATCCCAGCAACTTGGGAGGCTGGGGCAGGAAGATCATAATTTTGAGGCCAGCCTCAGCAACTTAGCAAGACCTATCTCAAAATAAAAATTTGAAAAGGAATGGGGATGGTAGATCAGGATGGTATGCTCAGTGGTAGAGCATACCTGCCTTCCATCCCTAATCATAAAACTAAAATAATAAGTAAATGTGATTAAAAGTCACCTTTACTTTTTTTCCTCCCTCTTCCCTATTTTTTAATGAATTCTTGGTGATTTGTGCCTTTAAAATCATGTTATGCTAAATATCTCCCTGATTCCAATTCCCTTTTTCGTACTTGTTAGTGATTCCAGAGCACCAGTGATGGAATATAAAGACTGGCTTAAGAAAATGTCCGGAAAACATGATGCTGGAGCATATGCGCTAATGTATAAGTGAGTTCTGTTTTGATTTTCTTTTGTATCATCTAGTTCTTCTCAAAGTTGCATATTTACTTTTTATCCTTAGAAAGTTTTGCTTTAGATCATCAAAATCTAGTTATTTGATTTTTAAGCTTCAGTGTAAACAAAACTTTAAATTTCAAGTCATGAAAAATTTGTTCTAATAAGACTTTTACCATTATTAAATCATAGGAGAGCCAACCGTACAGAAACAGTCATGGCTTTCAGAAAAAGAGAAAGTAAAGTACCTGCCAGTCTCTTAAAGTAAGTGTACTTGTGATTTCATGAACACTGTAGTGCAAAACAAAGATCACCCAGGGCTCTTCTCTGTCCTAGGAGGGCCTTCATGAAGATGAGCACAGGCCCCGAGGCCTTCCTGGCTCTTCGCTCCCACTTTGCCAGCTCCCACGCTCTGCTGTGTGTCAGCCACTGGCTTCTCGGGATTGGAGACAGACACCTGAACAATTTCTTGATAACGATGGAGACAGGCAGCATGATTGGAATTGACTTTGGACATGCATTTGGATCAGCTACCCAGGTGTGTTTGCCTTATCTTGTTGGCTATTTTAGAATCCATGTAATTTAGCAACACCTCAAGTAGTAGATAGTTTAAAGAAGAAATGGCTTGTTAAGTTGGTTCCGTCATGATAGTTGAATCTGACATTTTTGAAGTAATATATAATCTCATCCTAGCTTCAGGCTTGTTTAGGCAGGTCATAGGAGATGTGATCAGAGACAGGAGTAAAATGCATTCCTGTTTAGGACGACTCTGTAGAAGTTTTATGAAGATCTATAATCAAAATGTCTTGCGCAAAATGTGATACAGATCTTTTCTCCGCCACTAGCCTCTGAGTGTTGTTGATGAGACTTATAAATCTCTGTGGGTTATATGTTGCTCCACACGGACTCTGGCTTTGTGATCGTGGTGCAAGTTGAGTGGATTACCATTGGGCCCAGGAATTCATGTGGGTAGCTTATTTCAAAAAAAGAGGAGTTTGTAGTCATACTAAAAGCAAATAGTTTATTTGAGAAGACATTTCATTAATGTTTGTTATTTTGAGATATCTAGTTAATATATTCTGCATTTTACATGTCTATTTTTTCTCTTGTTTAGTTTCTGCCAGTCCCTGAGTTGGTGCCTTTCCGTCTAACCCGCCAATTTATCAATCTGCTGTTACCAATGAAAGAAATGGGCCTCATGTACAGTGTCATGATACATGCCCTGAG
Organism: Marmota monax; assembly: GCF_021218885.2. Lineage (NCBI taxonomy): Eukaryota > Metazoa > Chordata > Mammalia > Rodentia > Sciuridae > Marmota > Marmota monax. The sequence goes on along the minus strand of NW_026695198.1, from coordinate 2,570,064 downwards.
GGCCTTCCGTGCAGAGGCAGACCTGCTTATTAACACCATGGATGTGTTTGTAAGAGAGCCCTCGTTTGATTGGAAGGTAGGTTTAGTTTTATAAGTGCTTTTTCCTTTTACCAGTGTCACAGTATGTGACATGGTGTCTGTTTTATGGTGAAAATGTATCAAGTTTGTTTGCTAAAGTATCTATGTTATTTTGTACTGCATTTCTCAAAATTAACATTTGGGGCCATTCAGCCAGAAAACTAGATAAGAGGCAAAATCCTTACTTGGAGAAAACTGTTGCTTAAATTGAGTTTATTTCCTACTGGGTGTGAGATTACAGACCCATTGGTGATGGTGGGTCCAGTTTCTCTCTGGCACCACTTTTAATTTTAAAAATTGTTCCATGTGAAGCTTTCATGGATCATGAAGTCAGATAGTGCTATCTTAACCTCAGTGGTTATCCAGGACATAGCCCCGGAAGAATGAAGCCTGTGGTGCTCATCCTTCCTAGGGAGTGATATCTCCTACCTCCCTGCAGCAGCACCTCAAGTCACTAAAATGTATGCCACTGTTAAAATGTTATAGGTTCCCAGTTGCACTTGTTAAGTTCATTACTTGATTTAATGTTATAGCAGAGAAATATATACTGTTCTATATTCTATATACTGTTATAGCAGAGAAATCATGTTCTTTTTCTTCAGAATTTTGAACAAAAAATGCTGAAAAAAGGAGGATCATGGATTCAAGAAATAAATATAACTAAAAAAAATTGGTATCCTCAGCAGAAGATATGTTATGCTAAGAGAAAGTTAGCAGGTGCCAATCCTGCAGTTATTACTTGGTAAGATTGTTATTGGGGGGAGACGGGTAATACCAATATATTACCATTTCTTAAAGAATCATTGTAGGTACAAAGTGCCAAGAACTTTAGGCCTTTGGGAGTAGTGTGACTATCCTCACTTTATAAATGAGGAAAGCCAGGGTTAGAGAGGTGACTCCTCCAAAGCCAGGAGAGGCCTGTGACTCAAACCTGTGTGCCTGAGCCTGTTCTCTGCACAGTCTTTGGGCTTCAGGTTAGTGCCTGGAATAACCTATCAATATGAGGATCAGAAGGCATATTCTTAGATGGTGCCAGAAGAGAGATTTGGGGTTTAAATTTGCTTTTGTCCTTTTTTGGAGCATTGAACCCATTTGGCCCTAATGGGCATAGCACCTAGGTAGATTGGCTCTTAAATTTTTTTCTTAACTAAGGTCTGAAGCAAATAATATTTATAGAGATTATTTCTAGGAAATGAAATTAAACTTCACAATTAAATAGAAGTAAATGGCAGTCTGTGGTCAGTTTGTTGTTTTGCTTTGTTTATTGATTTTGTGGTACTGGGGTTGAACCCAAAGGCATTCTACCACAGAACTATGTCCTAGCCCTTTTTATTTTACTTTGAGGCAGGGACTTCCTGAGTTGCCCAAGCTGGCCTCAAACTTGAAATCCTCCTGCCTCAGCCTCCCAAGTAGCTGGGATTATAAGTGTGTGCCACCACAACTGGTTTAACATTTTGTTTTGTTTTATTTTGTTTTGTTTGATAATTAATTTATTTATTTTAATTAGGTATATCTGACAGCAGAATGCATTTCGATTCATTGTACGTAACTGCACCACAACTTTACATTTCTATGGTTGTACACAATGTAGCATCACACCATTTGTACAGTCATACTTGTACCTAGGGTAATGATGTCCATCTCATTCCACCATCTTTCCTGCCCCCATGCATCCTCCCTACCCTCTCTCCCCTTTGCCCAAAGTTCCTCCATTTTCCCCATGCCTCCCCCCTCCCCGTTTTGGATCAGCATCCACTTATCAGAGAGAACATTCGGCCTTGGTTTTTTGGGATTGGCTTACTTTGCTTAGCATGATATTCTCCAACTCCATTCATTTACCTGCAAATATCATAATTTTATTCTCTTTTAATGCTGAATAGTATTCTGTTGTGTATATATACTACAGTTTCTTTATTCATTCATCTGTTGAAGGGTATCTACTTTGCTTCCACGGTTTAGCTATTGTGAATTGAGCTGTTATGAAGATTGATGTAGCTGCATTACTATAGTATGCTGATTTTAAGTCCTTTGGGTATATACCAAGGAGTGGGATAGCTGGGTCAAATGGTGGTTCCATTCCAAGTTTTTAAAGGAATCTCTATACTACTTTCCATAGTAGTTGCACCAATTTGCAATCCCACCAGCAATGTATGAGTATACCTTTTTCCCCACATCCTCACCAACACTTATTTTTGTTTGTATTCTTGATAGCTGCCATTCTGATTAAAGTGAAATAAAATCTTAGAGTAGTTTTGATTTGCATTTCTCTAATTACTAGAGATGTTGAATATTTTTTCATATTTGTTGATCGAATGTATCCCTTCTTCTGAGAAGTTGTCTGTTCAGCTCCCTAGTCCATTTATTGATTGGGTAGGTTTTTTTGTTTTGTTTTGTTTTTTTTTTTGGTGTCAAGTTTTTTGAGTTCTTCATATATCCTGGAGATTAGTGCTCTATCTGAGGTGTGTGCGGCAAAAATTTGCTCCCAAAATGTAGGCTCTCTGTTCATCTCATTGATTGTTTCTTTTGCTGAGAAGAAGCTTTTTAGTTTGAGTCCATCCCATTTATTAATTCCTGATTTTATTTCTTGTGCTTTAGGAGTCTAGTTAAGGAACTCAGGAACTAATCCAATATGTTAAAGATTTGGACATACTTTTTCCTCTATTAGGCGCAGGGTCTCTGAACTAATTCCTAGGTCATTGATCCGCTTTGAGTTGAGTTTTCTGCATGGAGAGAGAGGGGTTTAGTTTTATTTTGCTGTATATGGATTTCCAGTTCTCCCAGCGTCATTTATTGAAGAGGCTGTCTTTTCTCGACTGTATGTTTTTGGTGCCTTTGTCTAATATGCAATAACTGTATTTATGTGGTTTTGTCTCTGTGTCTTCTGTTCTGTACCATTAGTCTATATGTCTATTTTTGTGCCATGCCATTTTTGTTATTGTAACTTTGTAGTATAGTTTAAGGTCTGGTATTGTGATGCCTCCTGCTTCACTCTTCTTGCTAAGGATTGTTTGGCTATTCTGGGTCTCTTAATTTTTCAAATGAATTTCATGATTGCTTTTTCTATTTCTATAAGGAATGATGTTGGAATTTTAATTGCAATCACATTGAATCTGTATAGCACTTTGGGTAGCATGGCCATGTTGACAGTGTTAATTCTGCCTAACCTAGCACGTGGGAGATCTTTCCATCTTCTAAGATCTTCTTCAATTTCTTTCTTTAGTGTTCTGCAGTTTTCACTGTAGAGTTCTTTTACTTCTTTTGTTAGTTGATTCCCAATTTGTTGTTGTTGTTTTGAGGCTATTGTGATGGGGTAGTTTTCCTAATTTGTCTTTGAAAGGATTCATCACTGATGTATAGAAATGCATTTGATTTATGGGTATTGATTTTATATCCTGCTACTTTGCTTAATTCATTAATTAATTCTCCTCTAAGTGTAGAATCATGTCATCATCAAATAATGATAGATTGAGTTCTTCTTTTCCTGACCATATCCCTTTAATTTCTTTCGTCTAATTGCTCTGATTAGAGTTTCAAGGACTATGTTAAATAGAAGTGGTGACAGAGGGCATCCCTGTCTTGTTCCAGTTTTTAGAGGGAATGCTTTCAATTTTTCTCCATTTAGAATAATGTTGGCCTTGGGTTTAGCATAGATAGCTTTTACAATGTTGAGGTATGTTTGTAGTACCCTAGTTTTTCTCGTGTTTTGAACATGAAAGGGTGCTTTATTTTGTCATGCTTTCTCTGCATCAGTTGATACAATCATATGATTCTTATCTTTAATTTTATTGATGTGATGAGTTAGTTATATGTTGAACCAAACTTGCCTCCCTGGAATGAACCCCTCTTGATCATGATGCAATATTTTTAATATGTTTTTGTATGCAGTTTGCCAGAATTTTTTGCATAAATGTTCATAAGGGATATTGGTTTTAATTTTTTTTTTCCTTGATATGCCTCTGCCTGGTTTTGGTATCGGCTCCCTTTAGTATTCTCTAAAAAAAACAAAGGGTTCCTTTCCTTTTCTATTTCATGGAATAACTTGAGGAGTATTGGTATTAATTCTTCTTTGTAGGTTTTGTAGAACTCAGCTGTGAATCTGTCTGGTCCTGGGGTATTCTTGGTTGGTAGGCTTTTGATGGCATCTTCTGTTTCCTTGCTTGAAATTGATATATTTAGGAGCTGGGGCTGTGGCTCAGTGGTAGAGCACTTGTCTAGCATGTGCGAGGCCCTGGGTTCGATCCTCAGCACCACATAAAAATAAATAAACAAAATAAAGGTAATGTATCCAACTACTTCTAAAAAATAAATATTAAAAAAATTGATCTGTTTAAATTGTGTACGTCCTCTTGACTCAGTTTGGGTTGATCAGATGCCTCTATAAATTTGTTGGTGTCTTCGAGATTTTCTGTTTTACTGGAGTATAAATTTTCAAAATAGTTTCTAATTGTTTTCTGTATTTCAATAGTGTCTTTCATGATATTTCCTTTTTCATCACAAATTTTAGTAATTTGAATTTTCTCCCTTCTTTTTTTCATTAGAGTGGCTAAGGGTTTGTCAGTATATTCAAAGAACTAGCTTTTTGTTTTGTCAGTTTTTTGAATTGTTTCTTTAGTTTCAATGTTATTGATTTCTGCCCTGATTTCAATTATTTCCTGTTTTCTGCTGCTTTTGGTATTGGTTTGTTCTTTTTCTAGGGCTTTGAGCTGTAATGTCAGATCATTTATTTTGTTGACTTTTTCTTCTTGTAATGAATGAACTCCATGCAATGAACTTTCCTCTTATTAGCACTACCTTCATAGTATCCCAGAGATTTTGATAAGTTGTATTGGAGTTCTCATTTACCTCTAAGAATTTTTTTTAAAACCTTTCCCCTGATGTCTTCTGTTATCCATGTGTCATTCAGTAGCATACTGTTTAGTCTCCAGGTGTTGGAGTAGCTTCTCTTTTTAATTTTATCATTGATTTCTAATTTCATTCCATTATGGTCTGATAGAATGTAGGTATCTCTATTTTTTTGTATTTGCTAAGACTTGCTTTGTGGCATAACATATGGTCTGTTTTGGAGAAGAATCCATGTGCTCTTGAGAAGAAAGTGTATTCTCTCATTGATGGATGGATATTCTGTATATGTCTGTTAAAGTGCAAATTATAGTGGTAGCATGCTCACCTAGCGTGCGTGAGGCACTGGGTTCAATTCTCGGCATCACATGAAAATAAAGATATTGTGTCCACCTAAAACTGAAAAATAAATGTATTTTAAAAAGTGCAAATTATTGATTGTATTATTGAGTTCTATAGTTTCTTTGGTTAGTTTTTGTTTGGAAGATCTATCTGGTGGTGAGAGAGGTGTATTTAAGTCACCCAGTATTATTGTGTTGTGGTCTGTTTGGTTCTTGTATTTAAGGAGAGTTTGTTTGACATAAATAGATGCCCCATTGTTTGGGGCATAGATATTTATGATTGTTATGTCTTGTTGATGTATGAATCCTTTTAGCAGTATGAAATGTCCTTCTTTATCCCTTTTTGCTAGCTTTGATTTGAAGTCCACTTTATCTGATATGATGATGGAAACCCCTGCTTATATACATGGTCCATGTGAGTGGTACATTTTTTCCCACCCTTTCACCTTCAGTCTGTGGATGTCTTTTCCTGGGAGATGAGTCTCTTGAAGGCAGCATATTGTTGGGTCTTTTTTTAAAATCCAGTCTGTCAGTCTGTATCTTTTAATTGATGAGTTTAGGCTATTAATATTCGGGGTTATTATTGAAATATGATTTGTATTTCAGGACATTTTGGTTTATTTTTGGTCTTTAACTTGGTTTCTCCTTTGATTGGCCTTTCCTTTAGTGTAGTTCCTCCCCTTGCTGATTTTCGTTGTTGTGTTTCATTTCCTCCTCCTGGAATATTTTGCAGCAGATGCTCTGTAGTGCAGGCTTGCTTTCTTTCTTTCTTTCTCTATTTCTTTCTTTCTTTATTTCTAGTATTTTTTTTTAGTTATAGGTGGACACAATATCTTCATTTCATTTTTATGTGATGCTGAGGATCAAACCCAGTGCCTCTGGCATGCGAAGGGAGCGCTCTGCCTCTGAGTCACAATCCTAGCCCAGTACAGGCTTTCTTGCTGTTAATTATTTCAACTTTTGTTTATCATGAAAGATTTTTATTTTGTCATCAAATCTGAAGCTTAATTTGGCTGGATATAAGATTCTTGGTTGGCCTACGTTTTCTTTCAGAGTTTGGTATATGTTATTCCAGTGTCTCCTTGATTTGAGGGTCTGGGTTAAAAAAATCTACTGAGATCCAAATTGCTCTCCCCCTATATGTGATCTGATTCCTCTCTCTTGCAGCCTTTAAGATTCTCCTTATTCTCTATGCTAGGCATTGTCAGTATAATGTGCCTTGGTGTAGACCTGTTGTAATTTTGCATATTTGGTGTTCTGTAAGCCTCTTGTATTTGATTTTCCAATTCTTTCTTCATGTTTGGGAAATTTTCTGAAATTATCTCATTGAAGAGATTGTGCATTTGTTTGGTTAGAATCTCTGTGCCTTCCTCTATCCCATTAACTCTTAGATTTGGTCTTTTGATATTGTCCCATAATTCTTGGATTTCTGTTCATAGTTTCTTACCATCTTCACTACATGGTCAACTTTATTTTCCAGATTGTATACTTTGTCTTCATTGTCTGACATTCTGCCTTCCAAGTGATCTAGTCTGTTTGTGATGCCTTCTGTTGAGTTTTTCATTTGGTTTATTGTTTCCTTCATTTCAAGGATTGTTTTGGGGTTTTTGTTGGTCCGCTTGTTTTGTTTTGGTACTAATGATTGAACTCAGGGTGCTTTACCCACTGGGTTACATCTCTTACCCTTTTTATTTTTTATTTTGAGACCAGGTCTTGTTAAATTGCTGAAGCTAGCTTTTAACTTGCTATTCTTCTACCTCATCCTCCTAAATCACTGGGATTACAGGTATGTGCCATCATACCTGGTTCAACATGTTGAACAGATGACAAGTAGTCTTTCCAGCAGGTGGTACTGGCAAAAGAGTGAAGTTCGATCCCTGTTTCATACCATCTACAAAAATAATTCAAAATAGATCAAAGACCTCAGTGTGAGAGTCAGCGATATAAAATGCTTAGAGAAAACATGGGTCAGCGTTCATTACCTTGCCAGGCCAGGTGGCACACGTCTGTAATCCCAGTGGCTCAGGAGAGTGAGACAGGAAGACTGAGAGTTCAAAGCCAGCCTCAGCAAAAGCAAGGTGCTAAGACACTCAGACACTGCCTCTAAATAAAATACAAAATAGGGCTGGGGATATGGCTCAGTAGTCAAGTGTCCCTGAGTTTAATCCCTGGTACTCACCCCCCAAAATTGTTTTTTCATGATCTTGAATTTGACTGACATTTAACATGTTAGGTATGACACCAAAAGCACTTCATCAACATTCAGAACTTTGTGCTTCAGATGTTATTATCAAGAAAGTGAGACGAGGGCCGGTGAGACAGAGTAGTGTTAAGCACTTAACTTGGCATGGCACAACCCTCTGGGTTAATTATCAACTCAGCAAAAAGAAAAAAAAAAAAACCCTAAAATGACAATCCACAGAATGGGAGAAAATACTTTTAAGTCATTTATTGACAAAGGATTTATATCTAATATCCATTTAAAACTCCTCAAACCCAATAATAAAAAGACAAATAGCCCAATTTTAAAATGGCCAAAGGAATCAAACAGACATTTCTCTACAGATAATGTACTATGAAAAAATGTTCAGCATAACTAGTCATCAGGAAAATGCAAATGAGATACTACTTCATACCCACTAAGGTGGTTATAAAACGGTATGTAACAAGTTTGGGTAAGAATGTACAGAAACTGGAATCTCATACACTGCTAGTGGGAGAGGGAAATGGTGGTTTTGCTGTGGGAAACAGTCTGAGTTAATTGGAAAGTTAAAGAGAGTATTTATTTGACCCAGCAATTCTCTGTATCCAGGAGAAAAGACAGTGTGATTGTACAAAAACTTGCAAACGAATTATAATAGTGACATTATTTATGTTTTATTTCCCTGCACATCCAACCTTTGACTTCAAGGTTATGAGGATAGAAAAAAATTTGTAAGTGATGAGAAAATGTTTGGATGGGATAGCTAGGAATGCAAGCAACAAAGGAAAAACAATCTATGTTTTCATATTTGTTTAATCTTTTTTCCAGTGATGAGTTACTTCTGGGCCATGAGAAGTTTCCTGCCTTTGGGGATTACACAGCTGTAGCTCGGGGAAGCAAAGATCACAACATTCGTGCCCGAGAGCCAGACAGTGGCCTTTCAGAAGAGACTCAAGTGAAATGCTTGATTGACCAGGCAACAGACCCTAATATCCTTGGCAGAACTTGGGAAGGATGGGAGCCCTGGATGTGATATCTGTTGAAGTTTGCAGCTATAAAGCATTAAATTGTTTAAAGAATCTCCTAAACTTTCTCTTTTTTTAATTTTAATTTTTAGTTGTTCTTTTTAATTATACATGATAGTAGAATGTATTTCGATATATCATACCTTCATGGAGTAAAATTTCCCATTTTTGTGGTTGTATATGATGTAGATTTACACTGGTCATAAGAATCTCCTAAACTTTCAGGGACAGCAGTCAGCTGATTTTGCTGAAGCACTAAAGAAAGAAACTTCTTCAATAATGCAGTTTTGTTTTTTTTTAATAATGCAAGTTTTATAGCATGAGTTTCAATCAAGATCATGATGAATAAATGAATAGTGATATGAATGAGAGATTATATTAGGGTTATAATAGACTTATAATTAAAAATATATATCTAGGCTCATGAAAGTATTAAGAACATAGCAAGCTAGCCAGGTGTGGTGATGCACACCTGAAATCCCAGGTAACTAAGAGGCTGAGGCAGGAGAATCTGTAATTCAAGGCTAACATGGTCAACTAAGTAAGACCCTATCTCAAAAAATAAAAAAGGATGCCTCACATGCACAAGGCCCTGGGTTCTATCCCCAGCACCACGAATAAATATTTGCATAAATAAATAAAAAGGGCTAGAGGTATTGCTCAATGGTAGAGTGCCCCTGGGTCCAATTCCCAGAACACCCCCCTGTGTGTGCATGAGCACAGGCATGCACACACACACAGCAAGTTAAATAAACCTCAATCTCAATATGTAAGTAAGAACATACCATGAACATTTTCATTACTTGTGGTACATTGGAAATAGTATGCAAAAGATTTCATCACTATGATTTTGTGAGAATTAAACCAGTAATATAATCAGTGGGATGCTATGTTGTATAAGCAATGTAGGAATACAAATGACAAATAAAGCTATGATCATGGAATATTAGATTTATAAATGTCTGCATTTGATATTTTTAAGATTTTTTTTAGGTTATTTATTTATTTATTTTATTCTCTCCTAGTTATGAAACATGGTAGATATTCTCTCTGGAAGAGGAAGTATTAGCAGGGTGAAAACCTTGGTCTTAGTATTCACTTTTGCCACTTGCATACACACCTGGGAAGATAGATGTGCTTTGTGTCCCAGGCTCAAAAAAACTTTAGAAATCTCAAGTGTGGAGATAAGGAAGAAAAAAGAAATCTATTTAAAATGATTTCGTATTTGGAGGGGAAAAGTGTACGTTCATTTTGAATTATGGAAGTGACTTTCTTCCCATCTGTCGATCTGTGTCTTCCTGCAGGCCTCTCTACCCCCATCTGATTTTAAGATCAGCTTTCAGCTTTATCTTGTTGGGTTTTGTCTTCATTTATATTTGGGAACTCTTGAATGCTTTTGAGAAACAACAATTTTAAGATTATGTCTAGTCTGGGAGTGAAGCTTAGTAGTAAAGTAGCGTGTCTACTAACATGCATGAGGCCTGGGTTTGATCTCCAACATTGTAAAAAAAATAAAATATGTAGTGAAGTTTTTTGTTTTTCCAAAGGGAAAACATAACCCTTTATGCAGTTTTAAAAGAAAAAATATTCATCTTAGGAGATTATTCATTATATTACTTACCAAGCTTATTCTGATAGTACATGTTGAACATACTATGGCATTAAAAATAAAACATTTATGGGGCTGGGGATGTGGATCAAGCGGTAGCGTGCTCGCTTGGCATGCGTGCGGCCCGGGTTCGATCCTCAGCACCACATACAAACAAAGATGTTGTGTCCGCCGAAAACTAAAAAACAAATATTAAAAAATTCTCTCTCTCTCTCTCTCTCTCTCTCTCTCCTCTCTCTCTCTCTCTCTCTCTCTCTCTCTCTCTCTCTCTCTCTCTTAAAAAAAAAAAAACATTTATGTTCTCAATAAATGGCATCTATTGAACCAATGGAATTCCATCTTTAAGGATGGAATAGTGGACTATACATGTGAAAATTCAGTGCACATAACTGATGAAATATTTTTCGTTACAGCACAGAAACAATTAACACAAGTCTACTAAGCTGATTATCCTGTTTTCCCACCTATCCCTGCAACAACTAATTATAATTTGCACTTGAGACCTGATAATATGAGCTGTATTCATTAATATAGCTCCAGAATATTTTGTATGTGTGTAATCATCTATGTTATTTGAAAACCCTATTTTTTAGTGTCTACTTTTCATAGCAGTAAAAGTGGACTGTTAACAAGTTTACTGGGTCCAGTCTCAAAGCCAACCTCTGAAGTGTTCATTATAGCTCATCAAAGCAGAATAAAAAGTAACTTACTGCACAGAGCATTCAGAAGACATCTGTTCAGTTAATCTAGATGATCAGTTGTCCTCATTATACACTTATGAACTGCACATTTGACCTATAACTTATGCCCAAACTTTACCCTGTGATTCGTGCCAAATAAGGATATTTGGTTTGAAAACCAAAAATAAAAGACTTCTACAGATTAAAAGGAAATATGCATATTAAAAATGTATTTTATTAACCATGTAACTAAATCTTAAGTATTTTAATTTTTTTTAAAGGTAGAAGCCACGTACATTTTTCACACTGTTCAAAGACATGCAGAGTATTTGTCCCAAAAAGTAGGGCAGCTTGAGCCCTTTCCTTCACCTCTTCAATGTGAGAAGTTCAGCAATGGCTCCAGCATGCTCCCATCATCCCTCTGCTGAGGAAGGTAGGAAAGCAGGAGTCGGTGAGGCTTTACTCAGACATAAGTCACTTCAGGTCATACTGTGTACTGTTGGACTTGTATATATTTGTCTTCATGTTTATTAATTTAATAAAGCTGTTTTCTAAAGCTTTGTAAATATATGAATGGTAGTTTTTATAAATGGATTGTGACATTATTCTCAGGTTGCATATGAGAAAGACAATTCTTTCAGTCTCAATTCTTTCACTGTCACTTGTTCCTGTTTCAACTCATTGAAGAAGACTAGAATGGATCGGACCCATGCTCATGAATATTAATTTGAGTGTTTTAACAGGAAAATAAACGAATTATAGGCTCATTTATGGCAAAAGCACTGCATCTTCATTACCACATCACATGCAAACAACAGTTAAGATTTTAAGCCTTTAAGAACTTCCTAAAAGAAATAAAAATGGCTTCACCAACCTACAAAAATTTCTGAAGTACTCTTAGTAAACTAATGACCGGTCACTTCAGCCAAAATGTTGTTTTGAGCTTCAGAACACCATATTAAAATAAAAGCACAACTGAGTGCTATGGTGTACACCTGTAATGCCAATAGCTCAGGGGACTGAGGCAGGAGGATTGCAAGTTCTAGGCCAGCTTAAGCAATTTAGCAAGGCCCCCAAGCAACTTGGTGAGACCCTGTCTCAAAGGAGGGGGTGAGGCTTGGGATTTGGCTCAGTGGTAACGTGATCCTGGGTTAAATTTCCAGTACCTGAGAATGACAAAAGCACAACAATGAGGGTTGTGCTTACTCTCTTTTGAATGTTAAGAAGCTAGATAATTTAGTGATTGGCTTTAAAAAAAAAAAAGGCTATTAGACTTTTGATAGGGATTTCATTGAATCTATAAATTACTATGGATACTATTGTCATCTCTTTTTTTTAACTTTTTAAAAATACCTTTATTTATTCATTTATTTGTTTGGTTTTTATGTGGTGCTGAGGATCGAACCCAGGGCTAGGCGAATGCTCTACCGCTGAGCCAAAACCCCAGTCCCTACTATTGTCATCTTAAGGATATTGTATCTTTAAATCCATTAGCAGAGAATGACTCCATTTATTTAGGTGTTATGTTTCTTTAATCAGTGTGTTGTAATATTCAATGTTTCCAATTTTTCACATTTCCTGGGTTAAATTTATTCCTAAGTATTTTTTTCTTTGGGATGCTACAGTAGATGGAAGTGGTTTTCCTAATTTCTTTTTTAATTATTATTGGCTACTGTAGATACACAAAACTGACCATTTGTGTTATCTTTTCTCTTACGCTTTTGCATACAGTAGCGGCATTCGTATGCTGAACCCTCCCTGCACTTCTGGGATAAACCCCACTTGGCCACAGTGGATGATCTTTTTGATATGATGTGTTGATTTCAATTTGTGGTATTTGTTTGTAGATTTTTGCATCAATATTTAGAGGAGATATTAGTGTCTAGTTTTCTTTCCTTATAGTGGCTTTGGCTAGCCTTGGTACAAAGGTAATGCTGCCCTTAAAATGAATGATATGATAATATGTCTCCTGATGTTTTATGGAAGATTTTGAGAAGAATTAATGTTAATTATTCTAAATGTTTTCTAGAAAACCATCAGTGAATCCATCCGGTGTAGGCATTTCTTGTGTGTGGGGGGGGTGATTACTGATTCAGTCTCTGCTTATTAGAGATCTACTCCGATTGTTTCTTCCAGTTGGTTTTGTAAATTTGCGTTTCTTGAAATTTTTTCATTTTTATTGCAGGTTAAAGCTAATGTTTTTACATGTTTTTCATTAGAATCTTTTATTAAAAAGCAATATTTTCAGAACTGGGGTTGTGGCTCAGATGTAGAGTGCTCGCCTAGCATGTGGGAGGCACTGGGTTCAATCCTCAGCACCACATACAAAGGTATTGTGTCCAACTACAACTAAAAAGATTTAAAAACAATATTTTCAATTTAAAAAAAAATTATACTGTGTTCCAGGGATTATGCCAAGTATGTACTTCAAAGCCTATTTCTCGTTGATGGAGCATAATCTAATTGTGAAGCCTTCTTGGAATTCATTCCCAACATTTTTTTTTATATATTTATGTTTTGTTTTTAGGTGGACACAGTATCTTTATTTTACATTTATGTGGTGCTGAGGATCGAACCCAGTGCCTCATGCATGGTAGGCAAGCACTCTACCACTGAGCCACAGTCCCAGCCCCTCATTCCCAACATTTTAAATAATCCACTAAAAATATTGAATGAGCAAGGCACAGTAGTTGTGATATAGTAATGAAAAAATGCAGTCCTGTCATGTTTACCAGTCTAAGTCACTCCTTAAACACTGGCTGCAGCACTGAATCCCCACTACCCTTCCCTCAATTTTTTTTTATTTGTTCTAGTTAGTTATACATGACAGAATGTATGTTGCCATATTATATGGAGTATAACTTCTCATTCTGGTTTTACATGATATAGAATTACATTGGTCGTGTAATCGTATATGCACAATAGCATAGTAATGTCCAAATCATTAGACTCTTTCCTATTTCCACTCCTCCCTTCTTTTTATTCCCCTTTGTCTAATCCACAGTGCTTATATTCTTCCCTAACCCACCCCCACCATTGTGAATTAGCATCTGCATATCAGAGAATAACATCCAGCATTTGCTTTTTTAGAACTGTCTTATTTCACTTAGCATGATATTACCTAGTTCTATCCATTTATCGGCAAATGCCCATAATTTCATTCTTTAAGGCTGAGTAAATATTCCATTCTGTATATATATCATATTTTCTTTACCCATTCATCTGTTGAAGGGCACCTAGGTTGGTTCCATAGTTTAGCTATCGTGAATTGAACTGCAATAAACTTTGATGTGGCTGCATCACTGTAGTATGCTGATTTTAAGTCCTTTGGGTATAAATGAGGAATGGAATAGCTGGGTCAAATGGTAGTTCCACTCCAAGTTTTCTGAGGAATCTCCACACTGCTTTGCATAGTAGCTGCACCAATTTGCAGTCCCACGAGCAATGTATGAGTGTGCCTTTTCTCCCACATCCTCACCAACATTTATTGTTGAATTAGAATTATATAGAATTACATTGATCGTGTGATCGTATATGCACAAAGGATGGTAATATCCAATTAATTCCACTCTTTCCTATTTCCACTCCTTCCTTGTATTTTTGATTATTGCCTATTGATTGGGTTATTTGGTCTTGGTTTTTAGTTTGATACCATCTGATTTATTGATTTTTTTATTAGTTGCTCATGACAATACAATGATCTTGACATATCATACATTTGATTCAAATGGGGTATGATTTCTCATTTTTCCACGTGTACAGATTGCAGGATCACATTGGTTATACAGCCCCGTATACACATACAGCAATATTAGTGTCTCATGTATTCTGCTGCCCTTCCTATCCCCTCCCCTTCCCTCTCCTCCCATCACCTCTCTCTGCCCAATCTACTGTGACACATTTCTCTCTTTTTTTCTTCCCCCTCACACCATCATATATGTATTTTGTATAAAGATGAGGGTCTCCTTCCATCTTCCGTGCAATTCCCCTTCTCCCTCCCATCCCCTCCCACCTCTCTTCCCTATCTAGAGGTAATCTTCTCATGCTCTTCCTCCCTACTCTATTTTGAGTCACCCCCCTTATATCAGAGAAGACATTGGTTTTTTTAGGGATTGGCTTACTTCACTTAGCATAATCCGCATTCTTGATTTTACTTGCACTTTAGGAGTCTAGTCCTTCACCACCTCCTTTGTGTGTTGTGAGAAGATCAGGACTTGCTGCCTAGCTTGCTTCTGCAATTTCATTTGAAATCTTTCTATATTGATTGATTGGTTTTTGGTTTTTTGTGGCAGTGCAAGATAGTGAACCTAGGGCTTCAGGCAAGCTAAGCAAGTCCTCTACTACCAAGCTACAACCCTGTCCCTTTTTAAAATTTTGTTTTTCAGACAGGGTCTTGCTAAGTTGCCCAGGTCATCCTCAACCTTACATCTGTCTGCCTCAGCCTCCTGAGTTGTTGGGATTATAAGCACGACCCACCATGCTTGACTTCTGTTTCTTTTTCCTTTTTGGTTGTTTCCCCTATAGTAGAGATTGAAACCAGAGACACTCTATCACTGAACTATATCACCTTTTTTATTTCTCATTTTGAGACCAGGTCTTGACAAGTTTCCCAGGCTGGCCTCGAATTTGTGATCCTCCTCCCTCCAACCTCCTGAGTTGATAGGATTACGTCCTGTTTCAACATGACCTGGCTTTTGTTTTATTTTTAATGTGGGTATTAAAGCTATAGTTTCCCCGTGGTCACTGCTTTCTGCTGCACTCTGAGGTTTAGTATATTGTGTTTTCCTTTTTCTCAAAGTATTTTCTAATTTCCCTCATGATTTCTTCTTGTATTTCTTGGTTGTTTAATTTCCATATATTTTATAGTAATATATATTTACATATATTTATATATAATCAATCACATGTGGAAATTAAAGTGTGGTTTAATTTGTAAGATTTTATTCTTTTTAAATCCATTGAGATTTATTCAGTGGCCTGACATAAAGTCTGTCCTGGAGAATGTTATCCCTGCATGTGGAAGAAAGTGTGTTCAGCTTTTGTTTGGGGGTGAGTGAGTATATATCCCTTGGGTCTAGTTAAACTGTTGTTTGTGCCCTCTATTTCCTTCTATCCATTATTGCAATTAGGTCTGTTTGTTCCTTCACTTTTGTCAGTGTTTGCTTCATATATTTTGGGGATCTACTCTGTTGTATCTTTATAATTCTTGTATGTCTTTGATGGGTTGACTTTTATCAACATATATAATCTATTTTGTTTGTTTGTTTTTATTGTTGTTGTTTTGTTTAGTTGTCAATGGACCTTTATTTTATATATGGTGCTGAGAATCAAACCCAGTGCCTCACACCTGCTAGACAAGCACTCTACCACTGAGCCACAACCCCATCCCTATATAGTCCCTTTTTGTCCTCCCCCCAACACACACCTTTTTTTTCTCTCTCTCTCTCTCTTTTGTTTTTTTTTTTTTTAATGTGGTGCTGAGAATTGAACCCAGGGCCTCCCATGTGCTAGGCAAGCGCTCTACTGCTGAGCCACAACCCCAGCCTCTTTTTGTCTCTTTTAACAAGTTTTTTCTTTCTTATAATGAGTTTTGACTTAAAATAAGTCTATTCTCTGATAATAGTCATACCAGATTGTTGCTCATGCATCAAGTGTATGTTCCCATCCTTTCAGAATCTATATGTCTTTTTATCTAAGATGAATAGGTGTTGGAGGCCATAAATTTATGGATTGGTTTGAGCCATTAAAGCAGGGAAGCTGCTTCTCTGGGAAGTCGTGGGTGAAAATTCCTGGTTCAAGAAAGCCCAGACTATGCTGGCCCCTTGTCTTGGCCCACAGCCTTAGGATCAGAAGCCTCCCAGAGATCAGCTGTGAAACCTGCCAACACCAAACACCCTGTTTACTGCAAGACCCCCGCCACACAGAGAAACAAGCCCGGAAAGAAGACTCCTCCCCACTGAACCCTCACCCCTGCCTCTGATATACTCCCCCTTAAATAAAAAAAAAATTAGGCCTTTTTCAGTTGTTCAGTTCCAATTCCTGTCAGGGCTGAAAGACCCATCAGGAGCCCTGCTTTTTAAATCTAATCTTTGGCTTTGTCTTATTTCTTACTGATTATTCCAGACTTTTTATTTTCCCAGGGGGCTCACACCTCCTGAGCATGAACCTGTTCTGTTGTTATGCTGGCCACCCCATCATAAATAGGATACAACTGGATCATATATTTTTTTATTGTATTTGTTTTAGTTGTAGGTGGACACAATACTTTATTATTTATTTTTTTTATGTGGTGCTGAGGATCGAACCCAGTGCCTCACGTGTGCCAGGTGAGTGCTCTACCACTGAGCCCCAGCCTCAGCCCTGCATCATATTTTTAAATCTATTCTGCCAATCTCTTTTAACAGATGAGTTTCATCTGGTTACATGTAAAGTTATTTCTGATTAGGAAGCATGCACTTCTGACATTTTGATGATTTTTAAAAATAAGTTTCAAATCTTTTTTCCCTGAATTTTTCCAGTACTGTTTTGTTTTGTTTTTTGAAGATTTTGCTAATGGACCACTTAAATTCCCTCCTTGTTTTCTTTTTTTTTTAATTCTAATTTTTAAAATTAGTTATACATGACTATAGAATGCACAATGATACATGATATATAAATTTATATATAATCATATGTAAATATATTTCTAATTTTTATGGTTATGCGTGATATAGAATCCCACTGGTTGTGTAGTCATGTACTATGGTAATAAAAATATGGAACGCTTCACGAATTTGCGTGTCATCCTTGTACAGGGGCTATGTACAGGTAACCTAATTTTAGTATATTGCTGCCGTGCCGAAGCGAGCACATTCCTTGTCTTCTTTTCTGTGTGTGTGTTTTTAAGTTTTTCCATAGTGGTTATCCTGGTAATTACAATTAACATCCTAAATCTGTTCGTTTATTTACTTTGGTATTGGGAATTGAACTAGGGGTTCTCTACCATTGAGCTACATCTCCAGCCCTTTTTATTGCTTGTTTTTAGACAGTTGTTCAGACTGGTCTTATACCTGGGATCCTCCTGTCTCAGTCTTCCAAGTAGCCTGGATTAGCTTGTGAGTGGCATGAGCCATCAAGCCCAGCTTCCTAAATTTATTATGAGTGCAATTTGCTAAATTAGCTTCAATAGCATATATTATGGTTTAGGATATGAGGTATCCCCCCAAAGGTCATGTTAGACAATGTAGAAATATTCAAATGCCACAGTCCGGCTACAGCAAAATAACGGGGGGGGGGGGGGGGGGGGTTGACGAGCAACTTGTGTAAATTGATACAGCAGGAGTAGGAGCCGTTTTTTTGTAGGACAGGAGGGGTATATATATATTACACACAGCTTATCTTAATTAACATAAACTAGATACAGCAATCAACCAATAAGAATCTCCACACTTAATGGTTCCCTGGAGTTACTTCACAAACCACTCCCTCTGGCAAAATGCCAGGCACCATCTTGACTTGTTTACAGACCTTAACATTCAAAGGTTAAAATTATTATGAGAGCCATGACCTAATCAGTGGATTGATCCACTTAATAGCTTAATAATATGAATGGATTACTAGGTAATAACTGCAGGCAAATGGGGCATGATTGAAAAAAGCAGGTCACTGGGCGCTGCCTTTGGAGATCATATACCTTGTCTCTGGCTCCTCATGCTCTCTGTGGCTGCCATGAACTGAGCAAGTTTTCTCTATATCATGCCCTTCTGCCATGATGTTCTGCCTCACCCAAGCCCAGAAAAATGAAGCCAGCCAACCATGGACTGAAACTCGGACACCATAAACCCAAAATAAACCTTTCCTCTTCTACGTTGTTCCTGTCAAGTATTCTGGTTGCCGCAGTGAAAAGCTGACTAGCAGCACACAAAGCACTGTTCCTCCAAAGCTACATTCCGGGGCGGGGGGGGGGGGGGGGCAGGGGTTGTGGCTCAGCGGTAGAGTGATCACCCAGCATGCATGTGCGAGGCCCTGGGTTCGATCCTCAGAAGGCATTGTGTCCAACTACAACTAAAAAATAAATATTTAAAGCTGCATTTCCTATTACACTTTTGTTGTGGTTTTCACAAATTGTGTCTGTGTATTTATAATTATTTTTTATGCCTTGCCTTTTAAATCTAATAGGAAACAGGTGGGCATGATGGCACATCCCTGTAGTCCCAGCTACTTGGAAGGCTGAGGCAGGAAGATGACTTGACCCCAGGAGTTTTGAGACCAGCCTGCACAACATACCAAGACCCATCAGTTGATCAATATTTAAATCATATTGTCAACAAGCACAAGTCTTACAAACTGAAAATACAGTGATGCTAAAAAAAAGAAAATTCTTCCCTGTACTTTCCAGGTTGGTGTTGAGTTCGGTGTTCCCTCAGTACCTTGCCGGGCCACCTGCAATGCCACCTGTGCCTGCATCCCCTGCCAGTGAAGAATCCAAGCACTGGCTGGAGGTGCCGGGCTTAGGTTCCTCAGTGCTTTTCTGAGCCTGGGTCAGACCTACAGACCCACTGGTCCTCTCCAGTCCTTCAAAGCCCTATGAACCCAGGTTTCTCCCGCTCAGACACTTCCTACTAGGCTGTTGATTCCCTCTGCTATTCAACCCATCTGCTCTCCCTGGTGCCCACAGGTCACATGTCTTCAAATGCTTCCCATCCTTTGCCACCTGGAAAGCTGCTCAAACTGAGAGGTCAAAACAGAGAAGGGCTGGGACTGTAGCTCAGTGGCAGAGCGCTTGCCTGGCACGTGTGAGGCCCTGGATTCGATCCTCCACACCTCATATAAAAAAAAAAAAATAAAGGTCCATCGACAACTAAAAAAAATAGTTAAAAATAAAACAAAAAGAAGCCTCCATGCTCTTCCCTCAGGTCACCCAGCACCAGACAGGTCAGGTGCTCAACCACAGCTTTATAGAACAAGGTCCTGTCCCCCCACCCCACCCCTCGACTGAAACTCCAGCGACCACACCAAGAACATGGAGTGCTGTCCTGTGATGGCTGCTGTGCTGGGAAATGGGGGATGGTAACAGGTGGACACTCACCAAGTGGTTCAATGGTGGCTGCCATGCAATAATTCCTGACAGCTACTTCACCTTCTCACACTTGGATTCATTGAGACTTTAGGAAAATGTCTTTAGTCCCAGGTGGATTGATCATCAGATGGATGGTATTACTGGTACTTTTTTTTTTTTTTTTTTGCTTTTTGTATCACATTTTAAAAATTTTGTTCATTCTAATTAGTTATGTATGACAGCAGAATGCAATTCAATTCATATTACACATATAGAGCACAATTTTTCATGTCTCTGGTTGTACACAAAGTAGAGTCACACCACTCGTGTCTTCATACCTGTATTCCAGGGTCTTTCCTACCCTCATTCCCCCTCCCTTCCTCTCCCTCCCTTTTGCCCTATCTAAAGTTCATCCATTCCTTCCATGCTCCCCACCCCATCCCCATTATGAATCAGCATCCTATGAATCAGGAAGACATTCATCATTTAGTTTTTTGGGATTGGCTTACTTCACTTAGCATAATATTCTCCAACTCCATCCATTTACCTGAAAATGCCATGATTTTATCCTCATTTAATGCTGAGTAATATTCCATTGTGTATATATGCCATGTTTTCTTTATCCATTCAGCTACTGAAGAGTATCTAGGTTGGCTTCACAGTTTAGCTATTGTGAATTGTGCTGCTATAAACACTGATGTGGCTGTGTCCCTGTAGAATGTTGTTTTTAAGTCCTTTGGGTATAAACAGAGGTGTGGGATAGCTCGGTCAAATGGTGGTTCCATTCCAAGTTTTCCAAGGAAACCCCATACTGCTTTCCAGATTGGCTGCACCAATTTGCAGTCCCACCAGCAAAGTAAGAGTGTGCCCTTTTCCCATCCTTCCACATCCTTGCCAACACTTGTTGTTTGTATTCTTTTTTTAAGAAAATATTTTTTTAGTTATAGGTGGACACAATATTTTCATTTTATTTTCTTGTGGTATTGAGGATTGAACCCAGTGCCTCATGCATGCGAGGCGAGCTCTTTACCTCTGAGCCACAACCCCAGCCCCTGTTGTTTGTACTCTTAATAGCTGCCATTCTGACTGGAGAGAGATGAAATCTTAGTGTGGTTTTGATTTGCATTTCTTTAATTGCTAGAGACGTTGAACATTTTCTCATATATTTGTTGATTGATTGTATATCATCTTCTGAGAAGTGTCTGTTCAGTTCCTTGGCCCATTTGTTGCTTGGATTATTTGTTTGTTTTTGTTTTTTGGTTTTTTTGGTGTTAAGATTTTTAAGTTATTTATATATATCCTAGAGATTAATGCTTTAGCTGATGTGTAAGAATTTACTTCCATTCTGTAGACTCTCTACATTGATCACTTCATTGATTGTTTCTTTTGCTGATAAGAAGCTTTTTAGTTTATTTTTAGCTCTATCCCATTTATTGATTCTTGATTTTAATTCTTGCACTATAGTAGTCTTATTAAGGAAGTCAGGACCTAATCCGACATGATGGAGATTTGGGCCTATTGTTTCTTCTGTTAGGTGCAGGGTCTCTGGTAGACCAATGGTACAGAATAGAGAACACAGAGACAAACCCACATAAATACAGTTATCTTATATTAGACAAAGGTGCCAAAAACATATATTAGAGAAAAGACAGCCTCTTCAACAAATGGTGCTGGGAAAACTGGAAATCCATATGCAACAGTGAAATTAAACTCCCATCTCTCACCATGCACAAAACTCAAAGTGGATCAAGGACTGACTGGTTCTTAAAGGTCAAAAATGTGCTGGGTGTAGTGGCACACTCCTATAATCCCAGAGGCCCAGGAGGCTGAGGCAAGAGGATCTCGAGTTCAAAGCCAGCCTCAGCAATGGCAAGGTGCTTAGCAACTCAGTGAGACCCTGTCTCAAAATAAGATACAAAATAAGGCTGGGGATGTGGCTCAGTGGTCAAGCGCCCCTGAGTTCAATCCCGGGTACTTTGCCCTTCAATAAGTAGCATGTCAATATGGCTCTTAAATGACCTTGACTCACCCAATTCAAAGTATGAATGTAAATTCTCAGCATAGCCGTGACATCCTGGGCGCCTCCGGGATGATACAATGATTGCCATAATCATACATCAAGCTTTGGAGAGTCCCGGGGAAAGGGAGTGTTGGGTACAAACCATGATGATCTCGCCTTTACTTTGTTTCACCCATTTCAGTATCTTTCTCTCTTTGGGGTTATTTTTCTTCCTCCCTCTCCCCGTTTTTTCCTTTCCTTCTCCTTTCCTTCCTTCCTTCCTGTCACGAGGGGTTACTGCAGACCCAGTCTGAGGCGCAGTTAGATTCAATCAAACTATTTTATTGATGCTCATCACACTTCAGACCACACATCCTAATTCTAAGTCCTGACTGAGTCTACACCCAAGGGTCCCAGGCGCTCACCTGTGACATGTCTTAAGTCTGGATCACTGGAACTCAATCCGGCCCCGAGGAGTCTGGCACAGGGGGGACAACAGCATGGAGGTCTTGGTCTCTCTGTCCGGGTCCTGTTATTCCTGCTGGCCTCCAAAATGTTGGGTTTGTAAGTCCTGGTTCAGTTGGGTGAGTTCTGGGGTCTATGCCCAGGTGTAGACTCTTAACATCATTAACTTAAGTCTATCGAAGTTCTGCAGTTTATCTAAGTTTTGTAGTTTACATCATGGACATAATGCTTACAGTCTTTATCTAACACACGTACTGATTAATATAACCCCGTCAATAACCCTAAAATATTTTCTGGTACTCACATCACTCCCTTCCTTCCTTTCTTCCTTCCAAACCAGAGGTGCTTTACCACTGAGCCCTAACCCACCTTTCCTTCCTTCTTTCCCTCCTTCCTTCCTTTGAAACCAGAGACGCTCTACCACTGAGCCACATCCCCAGACCTTTTTCTTTTTTCTTTTGAGACAGAGTCTCACTAAGTTGCTGAGAGCCTTGCTAAATTGCTGAGGCTGGCCTGAAACTGTCTATCCTCCAGACTCAGCCTCCCAAGCCACTGGGATTACAGGCATGTAATCACACCTGGCCTTGAGTTATTTTCTTTTTTAAAAAGTAGTTTTCTTATAATGCGTTGCTCTAGTGCTAATCTATTGGCAAAAAATGAATTAGTCAAGCTACGTGTGATGGCACACAACCGTCATCCTAGTATCTCAGAAGCTTGAGGCAGGAGGAGTGCAATTTTGAGGCCAGTCTGGGTGACAAAAAAAAGAAAGAAAGAAACAAACAAACAAAAGAAATGGAGGGGGATGTTGCTTAGTGGTAAATTGAACCCCTGGGTTCAACTCCCAGTACCCCTCCCCCCGACAATAAAATTTGACCATTATTCAATTGTGGTTCTTAGGAATAAATATATTTACTTTCCTAAGAAAATGAGGCAGAGAAACTCTTTGGGATTCTAAGAGAAAATATAAACTGTGATGTCATAAAAATCTTCAAGTGTAAAACTAATTTATGGCTTCAAAGAACTCCCTGGGTTAATTTTGCCCCATAACAGCAATTTTTAATCCAAGTTACAGTTGTCTGTCAGTGAAAAGAGTATCACTTCCAGTACTACCCAGCTTTCTCTCTCGGGATCTTGGGTGGTAAGATAACTCACAATAATGCTTCAGAAACTGGTGGGGATGGAAACTTCTGAAGAAGCAAGGCTGAAACCTTGGGCAAAAGTTGGTTTTCATTCTTCTGTGTTGCTCAAATAATTCCCTTTGGTGCCTTGACAGCAGTTGTGTAAACGAATTACTATTATTTGTGTCAAAGTTGCATTGTCAAAAATCTACAGTTGTGGCTGCTTTTTGAGCTAAAGCCAGCTACCACCACATTTGCAAAATGAAAAGGAAGGTGTTTTGTTGTTGTTGTTAAGTGCACAATAGACTATCTTAACAGACATATGTTTTCTAATGTGAGGTTGAAAGTTTAAACGGTTTTCTTTCTTGGTAAAAGGTATTGTAGAGGTGTTGAGGGTCAGTACCTGAAGCAAACCAGTTTCTAATCTCCGTTGAAAGAATGAAGCCCTGTCAGGTCAGCCTGAAGTAGTAGGGCTGAACGAGATGTTGGCCTTATATGACAGGGTTCAGTTTCCCCCACTACCAAGTTTTTTTTTTTTTTTTGATTGGTTTGGTTTGATTTGGTAGTGGGGATTAAACCCAGAGGTGCTTTACCTCTGAGCTATATCCCCAGGCCTTTTAAATTTTTTTTTACTTTGAGACAAGGTCATGCTAAATTGCAGAGGTTGGCCTCAAAATTGGGATCCTCCTGCTTCAGCCTCTGGAGTTGCTAGGATTGCAGGCACCTAGCTTGATGAACCCATCCCAATTCCATTTTAAGACTGGGAGCCATCTCGTCACAGAGTCATGAAAAGTTAATTTCTGTTTTACTATAAATTACTGCGATTTCTAAACTTATTTGGAATCCCTGCCTATGCCTTGAACTCACCCATGCCTGGCTCCCCCTGACCAGATAACAACCCACTCTGAAATCTCAGCAGCATCTCATAAATTCTGATGTTGGGATCTGAATTTACGCCCTACCTTGAAATGTCATGCCATGTAGATCATTAACCTACTACCTGCCTTTGTATTATGCGTGTCTAAATCCTGTTATCTGTTATGTTCTCAAGACACCTCCCTTTGCAACTTTTTGTGCTATAAAACCTTGTTCCTAGAAAGCTGTGGGGGGCTGGTCTCTAGCCTGAGTTAGGAGAGACAGCCGCTGATCAGCTCTTTTTGTGTACACAAATACAAGCTTGGGGTGTTGAGAATGAGAGAAGATGGCGGCGAGGGGAGTGCATTGCCCCCGTGTGCTGCGTCACTGTGTGGGAGTATGACAAATCAGGACGGCTAAAGGCTATCTTGTTAGGAATTGCCAGCAATAGTGGGGTGCTCTGGAACCTGGAGGAAGGATTTCCATCGCACGAGGATCGGCTACGGGGACTCAAATGCAAGAGATTTGTCGCTCGGAGGGTAACACTGCTTATTCAGCAAATCGCCCCGCGGCTAGAGTCTGCAGCGCGCGCTGGGAAACGAGGAGGAGATAGTGGCACAGGGATACAGCGCTGCAGTTTCTGCCAGCCGTGCAAGCACCGTACTCAGGGCTGAATTCTGGGTTCGAGACGGGGGAAGGAAGCGGTCCATTTTGGTTCTCCACACTGGTCAGACCACAGAGGAGGCCAGCGGCCAAAATCTTGAAGAGCTGACGTCACCATCCCTGTTTTCGACTGACCGCAGCTCATTCAGCCATAGAACAGGTAATTTCAGGCTGCCATTCGCCTGCGGCTTGCAGACAGATTGCTCGGGCTCAGTGCCTGGGTGCTTCTTGGAGCCTGCACCGAGCGCGGGGCAGCCGAGTTCCGGCTCCTGGAGCTGCTCTGGCCCAGGGCTGGGGAGCCCGCGGGGGCTGCTTCTTGGAGCCTGCTCTTATCAGAGCATACACCGAGCACGGAGCGGCGGAGTTCCGGCTCCCGGAATTGCTCTGGCCCAGGGCTAAGGAGCCCGCGGAAACTGCTTCTCGGTCAGGGTCCTGCTGAGGGCCGGTCAGGACTCACCCGTTGCTTTGGTCACCCGGCAAAGGGAACGAAATGCTGCCATTCGCATAGGATACCAACATGGCAGAGATCTGATGTCATCAGAAAGCGGCAGAGGAGAGAACTTCATCAATACCAGCAGCGACAGAAACAGTTGGTCTCCTGGTAGGGGGGGTGAGGCACAGACACCCGAGTCTCTCGATTTGTCGTGGAGCCACAGGGGAGGAGCCAGGCTGCCGCCTGCGCCCGGAGCAGGCTCAGCGGCTCGCCGGCGTGGTGATCGCGTGACCCCAATTGGAGAGGGGGCAGAGCAGAGCCACCACCCGCGCCCGCAAGGTGGGCAGACCCGTGACCCAGTGGTACATGGGCGTGGTAGGAGGGGCAGGGCAGAGCCGCCGCCCGCGCCTGCAAGGTAAGCAGACCTGCGACAGACTGGCGGGTCAGGCCCAGCGGCCTGCCAGCGTGGTACACACATCACCCCAACTGGAGTAGGGGCAGAGCAGAGCCTTCGCCCACGCCCGGATCAGGCCCCTCTGGTGTGGTGGTTACGTGACCCCAATTGGAGTGGGGGAGGAGCGGAACTGCCACCCGTGCCCGCAGGGTGAGCAGACCTGCAACCAACCTGCAGATCAGGCCCAGCGGTCCGCAGGCGTGGTAGGAGGGGCAGGGCAGAGCCGCCGCCCGCGCCTGCAAGGTAGGCAGACCGCTGCCCGACCCTGCAAGGGAGACTTTTCAACTATACAAGAGCAATATAAATATATAGGAGAAAAAAACATTTCAAAAACACAACAGTTTCACCAAGCAGAAAGAAACGCAAGCAGTATGAAAAGACAAGGAAAGAAAGGACCACAAGCAATGCAGGTCAACTCAACTTTAGAAGAGGTAACAGCTGCAGCAGATGGAATGTCAGATAAAGAATTCAGGATATACATGCTTCAGATGATCTGGAGTATCAAGGAAGACATTAGACAGCAAAACCAGACAATGAAAGATCACTTCGACAATGAATTACACAAACAAATCCAGGAAGCAAAGGATCAACTATACAGGGAGATAGAGGTTATAAAAAACAAACAAACAGAAATCCTAGAAATGCAGGAAGCAATAAACCAACTTAAAAATTCAATGGAGAATACTACCAGCAGAGTAGAACACTTAGAAGATAGAACATCAGACAATGAAGACAAAGTATTTCAACTGGAAAAGAACATAGACAGCTCAGCAAGACTGTTAAGAAACCATGAGCAGAACATCCAAGAAATATGGGATAACATTAAGAGACCAAACTTAAGAGTCATTGGGATACAGGAAGGTGCAGAACTCCAAACCAAAGGAATGAGCAATCTATTCAATGAAATAATACGAGAAAACTTCCCAGACTTGAAGAATGAGACAGAATCCCAAATCCTAGAAGCCTACAGGATGCCGAATGTGCAAAATCATAAGAGATCCACACCTAGACACATTATAATGAAGATGCCCAACATACAGAATAAGGAGAGAATTTTAAAAGCTACAAGAGAAAGGAAGCAGATTACATTTAGGGGTAAGCCAATCAGGATAACAGCTGATCTTTCAACACAGACTCTGAAAGCTAGAAGATCCTGGAATAACATATTTCAAACACTGAAAGAAAATGGGTTCCAACCAAGAATTGTGTATCCAGCGAAATTAAGCTTCAGGATGGAAGATGAAATTAAAACCTTCCACGATAAACAAAAGTTTAAAGAATTTGCGGCTAGAAAACCATCTCTTCAAAACATCCTCAGCAAAGCATTACAGGAAGAGGAAATGGAAAATAACAATGAAAACCAACAGTGGGAGGTAGGACAGTAAAGGGGGGGGGAATAATCAAAGACGAAAACAAACCATGTTTAGTAACAGAAATAAACAAATATGGCTGGAAGAACAACCCATATCTCAATAATAACCCTAAATGTTAATGGCTTAAACTCACCAATTAAGAGACACAGGCTAGTAGAATGGATCACAAAACAAGACCCAACAATAGGCTGCCTACAGGAGACGCATTTGATAGGAAAAGACATACATAGGCTGAAGGTGAAAGGTTGGGAAAAATCATATCACACATATGGACTTCGGAAACAAGCAGGAGTGTCCATACTCATATCAAATAAAATAGATTTCAAGCCAAAGTTAATCAAAAGGGATAAAGAGGGACACTACATACTGCTCAAGGGAACCATACACCAACAAGACATAACAATCATAAATATATATGCCTCAAACAATGGTGCAGCTATGTTCATCAAACAAACTCTTCTCAAGTTCAAGAGTCTAATAGACCACCATACAATAATCATGGGAGACTTCAACACACCTCTCTCGCCACTGGACAGATCTTCCAAACAAAAGTTGAATAAGGAAACTATAGAACTCAATAACACAATTAATAACCTAGACTTAATTGACATATATAGAATATACCACCCAACATCAAGCAGTTACACTTTTTTCTCAGCAGTACATGGATCTTTCTCAAAAATAGATCATATATTATGTCACAGGGCAACTCTTAGACAATATAAAGGAGTAGAGATAATACCATGCATCTTATCTGATCATAATGGAATGAAACTGAAAATCAACAATAAAAGAAGGAAGGAAAAAGCATACATCACTTGGAGAATGAACAATAGGTTACTGAATGATCAATGGGTTATAGAAGACATCAAGGAGGAAATTAAAAAATTCTTAGAGATAAATGAAAACACAGACACAACATATCGGAATCTATGGGACACATTGAAAGCAGTTCTAAGAGGAAAATTCATTGCTTGGAGTTCATTCCTTAAAAAAAGAAAAAACCAACATATAAATGATCTCATACTTCATCTCAAAATCCTAGAAAAAGAAGAGCAAAACAACAGCAAAAGAAGTAGAAGGCAAGAAATAATTAAAATCAGAGCTGAAATTAATGAAATCGAAACAAAAGAAACAATTGAAAAAATTGACAAAACTAAAAGTTGGTTCTTTGAAAAAATAAACAAAATCAACAGACCCTTAGCCATGCTAGCGAAGAGAAGAAGAGAGAGAACTCAAATTACTAGCATACGGGATGAAAAAGGCAATATCACAACAGACACTTCAGAAATACAGAAGATAATCAAAAATTATTTTGAATCCTTATACTCCAATAAATTAGAAGATAGTGAAGGCATAGATAAATGTCTTAAGTCATATGATCTGCCCAGATTGAGTCAGGAGGATATAGACAACCTAAACAGACCAATATCAATTGAGGAAATAGAAGAAACCATAAAAAGACTACCAACTAAGAAAAGCCCAGGACCGGATGGGTATACAGGAGTTTTACAAAACCTTTAAAGAGGAACTAATACCAATACTTCTCAAGCTACTTCAGGAAATAGAAAAAGAGGGAGAACTTCCAAATTCATTCTACGAGGCCAACATCACCCTGATACCTAAACCAGACAAAGACACCTCAAAGAAAGAAAACTACAGACCAATATCTCTAATGAACCTAGATGCAAAAATCCTCAATAAAATTCTGGCAAATCGGATACAAAAACATATCGAAAAAATTGTGCACCATGATCAAGTAGGATTCATCCCTGGGATGCAAGGCTGGTTCAATATACGGAAATCAATAAATGTTATTCACCACATCAATAGACTTAAAAATAAGAACCATATGATCATCTCGATAGATGCGGAAAAAGCATTCGACAAAGTACAGCATCCCTTTATGTTCAAAACTCTAGAAAAACTAGGCATAACAGGAACATACCTCAATATTGTAAAAGCAATCTATGCTAAGCCTCAGGCTAGCATCATTCTGAATGGAGAAAAATTGAAGGCATTCCCTCTAAAATCTGGAACAAGACAGGGATGCCCTCTCTCTCCACTTCTCTTCAACATAGTTCTCGAAACACTGGCCAGAGCAATTAGACAGACGAAAGAAATTAAAGGCATAAAAATAGGAAAAGAAGAACTTAAATTATCACTATTTGCAGATGATATGATTCTATACCTAGCAGACCCAAAAGGCTCTACAAAGAAACTATTAGAGCTAATAAATGAATTCAGCAAAGTGGCAGGATTTAAAATCAACACGCATAAATCAAAGGCATTCCTGTATATCAGCGACAAATCCTCTGAAATGGAAATGAGGACAACCACTCCATTCACAATATCTTCAAAAAAATTAAAATACTTGGGAATCAACCTAACAAAAGAGGTGAAAGACTTATACAATGAAAACTACAGAATCCTAAAGAGAGAAATAGAAGATCTTAGAAGATGGAAAAATATACCCTGTTCATGGATAGGCAGAACTAACATCATCAAAATGGCGATATTACCCAAAGTTCTCTATAGGTTTAATGCAATGCCAATCAAAATCCCAACGGCATTTCTTGTAGAAATAGAGAAAGCAATCATGAAATTCATATGGAAAAATAAAAGACCCAGAATAGCAAAAACAATGCTAAGCAGGAAGTGTGAATCAGGCGGTATAGCGATACCAGACTTCAAACTATACTACAGAGCAATAGTAACAAAAACAGCATGGTACTGGTACCAAAACAGGCGGATGGACCAATGGTACAGAATAGAGGACACAGAAACCAATCCACAAAACTACAACTATCTTATATTTTATAAAGGGGCTAAAAGCATGCAATGGAGGAAGGATAGCATCTTCAACAAATGGTGCTGGGAAAACTGGAAATCCATATGCAACAAAATGAAACTGAATCCCTTTCTCTCGCCATGCACAAAAGTGAATTCAAAATGGATCAAGGAGCTTGATATCGAATCAGAGACACGCCATCTGATAGAAGAAAAAGTTGGCTACGATCTACAGTCGGTGGGGTCGGGCTCCAAATTCCTCAATAGGACACCCATAGCACAAAAGTTAATAACTAGAATCAACAAATGGGACTACTCAAACTAAAAAGTTTTTTCTCAGCAAAAGAAACAATAAGAGAGGTAAATAGGGAGCCTGGGAACAATCTTTACTCCTCACACTTCAGATAGAGCCCTAATATCCAGAGTATACAAAGAACTCAAAAAATTAGACAATAAGAGAACAAACAACCCAATCAACAAATGGGCCAAGGACCTGAACAGACACTTCTCAGAGGAGGACATACAGTCAATCAACAAGTACATGAAAAAATGCTCACCATCTCTAGCTGTCAGAGAAATGCAAATCAAAACCACCCTAAGATACCATCTCACTCCAGTAAGATTGGCAGCCATTATGAAGTCAAACAACAACAAGTGCTGGCGAGGATGTGGGGAAAAGGGTACACTTGTACATTGCTGGTGGGACTGCAAATTGGTGCAGCCAATTTGGAAAGCAGTATGGAGATTTCTTGGAAAGCTGGGAATGGAGCCACCATTTGACCCAGCTATTCCCCTTCTTGGTCTATTCCCTAAAGACCTAAAAAGAGCATGCTACAGGGACACTGCTACATCGATGTTCATAGCAGCACAATTCACAGTAGCAAGACTGTGGAACCAACCTAGATGCCCTTCAATAGATGAATGGATAAAAAAAAATGTGGCATTTATACACAATGGAGTATTACTCTGCATTAAAAAATGACAAAATCATAGAATTTGCAGGGAAATGGATGGCATTAGAGCAGATTATGCTAAGTGAAGCTAGCCAATCCCTAAAAAACAAATGCCAAATGTCTTCTTTGATATAAGGAGAGTAACTAAGATCAGAGTAGGGACGAAGAGCAGGAGAAGAAGATTAACATTAAACAGGGATGAGAGGTGGGAGGGAAAGGGAGAGAGAAGGGAAATTGCATGAAAATGGAAGGAGACCCTCAGGGTTATACAAAAGTACATACAAGAGGAAGTGAGGGGAAAGGGAAAAATAATACAAGGGGGAGAAATGAATGACAGTAGAGGGGGTAGAGAGAGAAGAGGGGAGGCGAGGGGTGGGGAGGGGAGGGGGGATAGTAGAGGATAGGAAAGGCAGCAGAACACAACAGACACTAGTATGGCAATATGTAAATCAATGGATGTGTAACTGATGTGATTCTGCAATCTGTATATGGGGTAAAAATGGGAGTTCATAACCCATTTGAATCAATGTGTGAAATATGATATGTCAAGAACTATGTAATGTTTTGAGCAACCAACAATAAAAAATTAAAAAAATTAAAAAAAATACAAACAAATACAAGCTTGCTTTAAATTGATCTAAAATTGGAGTTGGTGGTCTTACGTCGGGGTTCAACATATCTTGGCCACCACCAAGCTTTTCATCACTTTTTCCCCCCACTGGGCTTTGTAGATGAGTAGAAATCTATTTTGATTTTTTTAAAAAAACATTCTTGTGCTTTTAAGAATCATGTTGGGTGAAGTGGTGCACACCTGTAATCCAAGCCACTAGGCTCGAGAGGCTGAAGCAGGAGGATCACAAGTTCAAAGTCAGCCTTCACAATGCCAAGGCGTTAAGTAACTCAGTGAGACCCTGTCCCTAAATAAAATACAAAATAGGGCTGGGGATTTCGTTCAGTGGTTGAGTGCCCCTGAGTTCAAGTGCCCCACTACCACCACCCACCACCACCACCAAAAAAAAAAAAAAAGGAATCATTTTGTCTAATATTAAGTTCCTGTTCTCCTTAGTTAATTTTAGTTAATTTTTTAAAACCATCCTCACAAAAGTGGCATGATCCTTCATTAATCAGAATAAAATAAATAAAACAAAACAGGATTAACAGGACTGCAGTAAGCTATATTGACAGTTCAGAACTGAATCTTTCCAAGGCAACAGCTATTTTCTTCTGCAAAGTTCCAGCTCAGTGTCTCAATGGAGAAAAGACAATCAGCACTATAAAATGTAAACGTTGTGTCATCTACGACATTCGACAACATGTACAAACCTTCTGGCCTATTGGGAGACAAGTGACTTCCTTCTCCTCAGTCCCAGACAGCTAGGAGGCCTAGGTTTGGCCAACTGCTGATTTTGCCCCCTTTATACACACAATTGTTGATTGAATCACCTATATTCTGGATAAAATATTGTTTCAAATAGCTATGGGGTTAAATCACATACTATAACAGTAAATTTCTTCCAACTCTACTGATACAGAAAATAATGAATGATAAATGCTATTATCATGTTTTTTATTCTCAGTTGAGACAAGAGGGGAAAAAAACAGCTGGTCAAATTGATAGAAAGTTATGGAGAGCAGTGACAGTTATTGGGAGACCAGTGTCTGAGATTGGGGTCCCTGATGACTTCATGGCTGTGGCATGCTTGGTGCCTGGGAAAGTTTCTGTGCAAAGATGCAGGATACCTGGTTACTATGGCAATGCTCTCCACGGGGAAGCTCTGTGCTAGAATCTCATCAGCCTCGACCTTGCTCTCAGACACAAGCTCCTGGGAATGAAGGAACTCTCTTTTGCTAAGACAACCACAATGTTTCTCCAGCTCTGCTGCTCCTGAACTTGCCCTGTGTAATAGTAACCTTAAAAAAATGGGCTTTCTTGAGAGCTACACAATGTTTCTAACACTGCACGTTCAACTGTAGAATGTAACTGAGGAAATAGCTGCATAATGTTGCTAACTTTGTACTTGTCGTGAATACTGCGAGAATAATGTTGCATAGTCTTTCTTCTGATTAATGAAACAAATATAATAAAGATTGCTGACCTAATTCTTCAGACCTGCTTCTCCATCAGAGAGCAGTGCTCCACCCAATCCCAGCGGTTTGTTTCATAGTCTGAGTTCACGAGTCTTATTTCTTCCAATCTCCCATCACCCCTCGCCACAACCTGCTAGTTTGGCCGCCTGCTCGTGGCAGAAAATGACATTTTGTTATGCAGAAAGGCACCCCAGAAAGCTAAAGGAACGAATAAATGGCTTAGACACCTTCTGTTTAATTGAAAGGAAGATAAAAGGTGGTCATGGGAAATAAGGCAATTAAAATGAATTTTTGAAGACAGAGTCATGGACTATGGCAGAGTTGGGAAATTGAATAAGTTGTATAAATGGGAGGAAAATGAAAAAGTTTGGAACCGCAGCTCCTGAGCCAGGCACAGTGGGAGCATCTCTGGGGCCTAAACTGACCTCAGCAACACAGGAGAGAGCTCGCATTGTGGCCAGCACAGGGTCTCACTTGTCTGCCGTGGCTGCCATCACCCTACCCTGCTTATGCCTGCATCCCGGGCACTCTGGGCCTTCGAGGCCTGGCAATGAGGAGACTCAGTGTGGAAGTGGAGCCAGAAGGCGCCCCTCGGCACTCAGGACCGGCCCTGGGCTCCCTCTTGCAGCTGCACCACAAACTCTGGACACATCCCTGCATCCCAGCCACAGACATCACCACAACGAACCTGTTTTGGTGTGAGGACTCCTCCCCTGCCACTGGTCTTAGGGTCACTCAGGGCAGAGCGATGGTGAAAGGGTGGGTTGCTGCTCCAGGACCCACCTCCACTTCTCTCTTAGGAAAACAAGCAAAACCTCCTCTCTTGAGAAAGTAGAGCCCTTGTTTGGACGTCATGTTTCTCCACTAAACCTCCAGAACCTGAGTCCATCTTACACTTCTGGTCATCAAGCCTCATCAGTCCTCTATGATCTGTGACATAGAGGCCAGAATGGGCAACTTAGTAAGACCCTGTCTCAAAATAAAATAAAAAGTAAAAACAACAACAACAAAAAAAAAACTGGTGATGTACATCAGTGGTAGAGCATCCTAGGTTCAATCCCCAGGACTGGAAAAAGATTTTTTTTTTTTTTTTTGCATGAAATTTAGTGAATGACATTGTGAGGTCTGGCGTGGCATGTCTGAAATGGGAGCAGGCTCAGCAAGAGCAACTGGATCTCTTAGGCATGGGATACCTTGTCCTAAGTGGAAATTTTTTCCTCAAGGAAGCATAAGCCCTGACCTGAAGCCCTTTCAACTGACAAGATCATGATCACCAGGTGATCAAAGACAATCACCTTTTACTTAGAATCAACTGATTACAGATACTAATCACATCTACAAAATGCCCTCACAGGAACACCTAAACATATTCAGCAACACATGAATCACTGCAGATTGTAGCCTAACCAGTAAAGAATACTACCTTTCTCCTTTATTTATTAATAGAATAATTATAAGTAATTTATACTTTGAATTATAGTCTAATACTAGGTAATTCATTTTATTGCTCAAATTCACTTTCCTACTTTCCAAGACTTTCCTGATTGCATTCAGTATGTTCACAAGATATTTTCTATGCCCAAGCCCTAGAATCATCAGTCAATCCAAGACCACAGAATGGTATTTAGAAGCCAAGATCTAGATGATTGGTGTGCTTGCTGTTAATCGGTTGGCACTGGGAAATGGATGTGGAATTAAATCAGTATTTCCCAACAGCATGTGTAATAATGTGAGGAAACATCCCTAAAGGGGTTGGGTACAGCTTGGCCCCCTTCCGACCACAGTCCCCATTTCAGATGAGAGGCTCTGGACTTCTTTTACATGAGAAAGAAAAAACCGTTAGAACTGTTAAATCAGTTATTATGGACTTCCTGTTGCCCATGACCAAAATGAAACTTTTGGCCATAACTTTCTAGCAGGGCCATATCCCAATAAACTATAACCCTACAGCAACTGCATCAAAAAATCTAATACAACAAAATACAATCAGTATTTGAGATACTACATTTTATCCTCATTTAAAAAGCAACTATGGGACCTGGGAACATAGCTTAGTCGGCAGAATGCTTGCCTTACATGTACAAGGCCCTGGGTTAAATCCCCAGCACCACACACACACACAGACATATACACACAAAGCAACTAAGTATAAGATGCACCCAGATTCTATGTACCACTAAGAAAGATGAGGAAATAATAACCCCAAATTTTCATATTTCTTTAGAAAAACAGATTTCTTTTTTACCCAAAGACTTGGGAGCCCCATTGTTATTTTTTTTAATATTTATTCTTAGGTTGTAGGTGGACACAATATCTTTATTTTACATTTATGTAGTGCTGAGGATTGAACCCAGTGCCTCGTGCATGCTATGCAAGCAATCCACCACTGAGCTACAACCCCAGCCCCCCCAATTGTTATATTAATGGGTAAATCATAAGCCTTATATGTGTATGTTTATATGTATGTGTATATAGACTTATATATACATATTTATACACACACACACACACACACACATATATATATATATATATATATATATATATAACTTTCATTGAGATAAAATTCATAATATAAAATTCTCCATTTTAACCATTTTAACGTATGTAATTCAGAGGCATTTAGTTTTTACTTTGGATTGTTTTTGTGTTTTGTTCTTCAGAACTGGGAATTGAACCCAGGGTGTTTTACAACTGGGCTACATCCTGATCCTTTATTATTTTGTATTTTGACACAATTCTTGAAAAACCAGCCTCTACCTCAGAGCAAAGCCTGTCCAAGGAAGGGACATGACCTTTGTCCTTGGAAAGACCCACAGAGCACTCCTAGGCACATTCCCACCCTGCTAAGTTGTTTATCTACAAATAACAGGAGAGATCTGCTGTGCCAGGTGTCCCTGACTCAGTCAGGCTAGGTGGGGACCCATAGCAACCCCCTAGCAGCTACCAATCAGCATGAGACAGGGAAATACCTGGAATGCCAGATGACCCTCCCAGTAGTTTATGGTGGTTGATAACATGTTGGGAAACCATGTAGTTCAGCAGGAACACCCCTCTTGGCTTAAACCAATCAGTTCAAATGAATCCCCCTCTTGTAGTAACCAATCACCCCTACCCAACTTGTTCCTGCCATTGAATGTGCTAATCATGTTTTAGAGTTGTTGTTTGATTTTCCCGCGGTGTGTGATGATTTGCTAAGAGATGCTATGACATATGTGGGGGTCCCTGCCTTCTCCAAAGAATGTATAAAACTGCTGCAAACCCTGGGCTCGGGGCTGCTCAGCGTCACCAGTTGCTGTGTGCACGCGGAGGACTGACCTAGCTCGCAATAAACACCTCTTTGTTGTTTACATGGATCTTGGTCTCTGGTGGTCTTTTGGGGGTCCCGAATTTGAGCATTTTTGAGAGCCACAGCCGAAGGGGCCCCAGCAAACTTCCAGCTGCCAGCAAACTTCCAGCTGCCGGCTGATGATTGGCTCACAGTGGCCCCAGCAACATCTAGCTGATTGGCTCCTCTGCGGTGATGCTCATTGGGCTGTTTCCCTGCCCTTTCAGACCACGGAGCTGCTCACTGGGAGACTTTTTTTGGCTCCGCCCACGTGACCCAGCCAATCGGCCTCAAGAGCAGGAGGATTGTGGGAGGTGGAGAGAGGCTTGTGTTGGAGAGAGAGGCTTGTGGAAAGCCGGTGGTGGCAGTTGGGGCTCTGAGGGTTTTTCCTGAGAGGCTGTTTTGTTTGGCTTGTGTGGTTCTAAAAATAAAGTTAGTTTCTTTTGACAAGTGGCTCCTGATTGTGCCCAGCCAGACTGCGGCATTTGGTGGCTAGCACGGGGAGCGACTGAGGGTAAGTGATAAGGTAAACTGCTTGCCCCTGAGGGCAGGGCGAGAGGATGGGTAGCCATTTTAAGATTCTTCTTTTGTTTGGCTTCACTTTTGTTTTAAGTTGCCTGTCCCTGGAGATGAGTGAGACGGAAGAAAAACCACTCACATCTGAGGAAAAACTATTTGCGTCTGAGGAACAGATAGGGAGAAAGGTTATAATGATTTTTTGTTGTTCCATTTTTATTTCATTCTATCTCGGTTTTGTTTGGTGTTATCTTGTTGGGTTGTATTATAGTAGAAATATGGGATCAGAAATTAGTAAAAAACAAACCGAAAGAGTGTTAAGTAAATTGTTAGAGGAAGGAGGCATCCCAGTAAAATCAAGAGCAGTCAGGGCATACGTTGATACAATACAAAAATGTAGCCCATGGCTTTTTAAGGAGGAGTTGTTAAATACATCACAATGGAACCATGATGGTGAAGATTTAAAAAGAATAGAAAAGAAAAGCCCAGGGACTCTGCCAGTTGGCACATTGCCATTGTGGACGTTGGTATCTTGTTTGCTTAGTCCAAAGCCTTCAGTTCAGACAAAGGTAGAGGAAGGAGAAGACATATTGATTCAAGTAAAAGAGAAGGTCTCTCAAGTTAGTCAGACAGAGGAAAAGATTCAAGTAAAAGAGAAGGTCTCTCGAGCTAGTCAGACAGAGGAAAAAATTCAAGTAAAAGAGAAGGTCTCTCGAGCTAGTCAGACAGAGGAAAAAATTCAAGTAAAAGAGAAGGTCTCTCGAGCTAGTCAGACAGAGGAAAAAATTCAAGTAAAAGAGAAGGTCTCTTGAGCTAGTCAGACAGAGGAAAAAATTCAAGTAAAAGAGAAGGTCTCTTGAGCTAGTCAGACAGAGGAAAAAATTCAAGTAAAAGAGAAGGCCTCTCAAGCTAGTCAGACAGAGAAAGAAAGTGTAAAACAGAAAAAGCCATTAGGGGGAAAGTTACAACAGGAGACTGCTACTAACACCTTTCTATCACCAGAGGATGTAAGTGTCCAACTAACAAGGCCTCCTCCATATGCTGGGAGGTCCCCAACCCCCACAGTTGATAGTTGGGATCCTGAGACAAGATCTCAAATATTAACATGCCCTGTATTTGAGGCAGGAGGGCAGCGAGTTTACCATGTTTTAAATTTCAAAACAGTGAAGCAGCTAAAAGAGGCTGTAACAACCTATGGTCCTCAAGCACCCTTCACTGTAAGTATGGTCGAATCCATTAACAACTTGAACATGACGCCAGCAGATTGGGCTAATATGTGTAAAGCTGTGCTAAATGGAGGACAATACCTGTTATGGAAGGTTGCCAATGAGGAATTTTGCAAGGAGACGGCTAGGCGAAATGCAGCAGCTGGTTATCCTCAGAGAAATCTAGATATGTTGTTAGGAAAGGGACCTTATGAGGATCAGCAGCAACAAATTGCATATGATCCTGGTGTATATGCACAAATTGCTGTAGATGCAATTAAGGCATGGAAGACTTTACAAGGACATGGAGGTTTACAAGGTTAATTATCTAAGGTAATACAAGGAGCTAATGAACCTTATGCTGAATTTGTAGATAGGCTTATTCAAACAGCTACCAGAGTTTTTGGGAATACAGAACAAGCAATGCCATTACTAAAACAACTGGCTTATGAGCAAGCGAATCGTTGGTGCAGAGATATCATTAGACCATGGAAACATGAAGATTTAAACACATATATTAAATTATGTAGAGACATTAATGAACAAGAGCAAGTCATGGCAGCTGCAGTAAAACAGGCTTTAGATGCCAGAGACATTAATGAACAAGGGCAAATTGTGGCAGCTGCAGTAAAACAGGCTTTAGATGCCAGGCCAAGAACATGCTACAATTGTGAACAAACAGGACATTTTAAAAGGAATTGCCCCATTGGAGGAGGGTTTAACAAAACTAGGTATCAAAGGAGTAGAATACCAGGTATTTGCCCACGATGCCGTAGAGGGAGACATTGGGCTAATGAATGCCGTTCTCAAACCACCATAGAGGGTACTCCATTATCAAAAAATGAACAAGGACCAGGTGTTTATCCACGATATCGTGGAGAAAGGCATCAGGCTCCGTTGCCAAAAAATGGACAGGGGGGCCCAATGCTCCGGGGCCCAAAACCACAAATATACAGAGCACTGGAGGAACCCAGCAACACCATCAGGGTAGTGCCCAGGACACATTGTCCATCAGATCCCTCATCAGACAAACCAGAGGGAGCGCAGTGTTGGACATCTGCACCTCCGCCAGAGCAGTACTAACTCCAGAGATGGGAGTTCAAATCATTCCCACAGGGGTGAAAGGACCTCTTCCCAAAGGAACAGTAGGCTTATTATTAGGACGCAGTTCTTCTACTCTAAAAGGACTTATGATAAGTCCTGGGGTAATTGATCCCGATTATGAAGGTGAAATAAAAATTATAGCCAGTTCTCCAAAGGGTATATCAGTAATTTCACCAGGAGATAGAATAGCACAGTTACTAATAATACCCATCCTACATGATAAATTTTCCAGTCGTACTGTAGAAAGAGGTTCCAAGGGATTAGGCTCCACAGGTGTAGATTGGGCTATGCTTTCTTTAAATTTAGATTCTCGCCCCATGCTAAAACTAAATATTCAAGGACATGAATTTAATGGGCTACTGGATACAGGTGCAGACCTTAGCATCATCTCTCGTCAAGAATGGCCAAAACATTGGCCATTACAACAAGCCACTCAAACGCTTCGAGGCCTAGGAGTGGCGACTAATCCCCATAGAAGTGCAATGGTATTAGATTAGAAGGATCCTGAAGGATGTGAAGGAACTATACAGCCATATGTATTGGATCATCTTCCCATAAATTTATGGGGACGAGATGTCCTAGATCAATTAGGTTTGACATTAACAAATAACATCAACCAAAATGCACCCACTATTATGACTAGACAAGGTTTTAGGAAAGGAAAAAGATTAGAAAAACAAGAACAAGGTATAGCAGCACCAATACAAATAGATCAAGGAACAGACAGACATGGGTTGGATTTTCAGAAAGGGCCACTGAGACAATAAAAATTACTTGGAAATCAGAAAGACCAGTATGGGTTCCTCAGTGGCCCCTGACTAAAGAAAAGATACAAGCAGCCCATGACCTGGTCAAACAACAATTAGCGGAAGGACATATACAACCTTCTGTATCTCCCCATAATACTCCCATTTTTGTCATCAAAAAGAAATCTGGTAAATGGAGATTATTGCAAGATTTAAGAGCCATTAATAATGAGATGGTTATTATGGGACCTGCTCAATCAGGGATTCCTCAATTGTCTGCTTTGCCAAAAACCTGGTATGTTTTAGTTATAGATATTAAAGATTGTTTTTTTTTAGTGCCTTCTGTAATGTTACATAATTTTTTTCTTTAGCCACTATTGCCAGAATTCCTATCTTCATCCCAGTGCTGGTGAAGTCAAAGATAAAACCAATCTACAGCTTCTGCAATAGCCATCACTGAACTGCTTGCAGAACTTGCCTGGACACATTGTGAACTCACCTGTATGCATTGTGAACTATTTGTTGGTGCAGTGACTTGTGATAGTGTTGGGGTATTTTTGCTGATGATGTCATCGGTGGTACAATTTTTCCAAAAGGAGCCACCAATTGGCTTGGTGTATCTTCCTCCCTTCTGCTTGTCATGATTGTCCAGCTACTGGACCTGTAGTCAGTGATGGGTAAGATCCAATTGCAATGGTACCAACCTAACGGGTAAGGACCATATGTACTATTGGACAACTTAAGGCAGGCACGGTCCCTAAGCCACATGCTTGTTGTTTAAACAGAGAGGGGGAGATGTTGAGAGCCACAGCCGAAGGGGCCCCAGCAAACTTCCAGCTGGCAGCAAACTTCCAGCTGCCGGCTGATGATTGGCTCACAGTGGCCCCAGCAACATCTAGCTGATTGGCTCCTCTGTGGTGATGCTCATTGGGCTGTTTCCCTGCCCTTTCAGACCACAGAGCTGCTCATTGGGGGACTTTTTTGGCTCCGCCCACATGACCCAGCCAATCGGCCTCAAGAGCAGGAGGATTGTGGGAGGTGGAGAGAGGGGCTTGTGTTGTTGGAGAGGGAGGCTTGTGGAAAGCTGGTGGTGGCAGTTGGGTCTCTGAGGGTTTTTCCTGAGAGGCTGTTTTGTTTGGCATGTGTGGTTCTAAAAATAAAGTTAGTTTCTTTTGACAAGTGGCTCCTGATTGTGCCCAGCCAGACTGCGGCAGAGCATAACATTCTCACTAAATTGCCTAGTCTGGCTTACAATTTGCAGTTTACAATTTGGTTTAATCTCCCAAATCGCTGGGATTACAAGTGTGGGCTACTGCAGTCAGCCCACGAGGCCCTGGCAATCAGGCTTTGTCTATATATAGATTTGGCTTTTATGGATGTTTCATTTCAATGGAATCATACAATATGTGACTTTTGAGGGTTTAACTTTTTTCACTCAGCATAATGTTTAAAAAAAATTCTTTTTAAGTGGTACTCGGGATAAAGTCCAGGGCTTTATGCATTCTAAGCACTGAGCCAGATCTCCAGCCCTTAGTGTGGTATTTCTGAGGCCCAGACTAGCTTTGACTGGAGATCTCCCTGCCTTAGCCTCCCAAGGAGTGGGAGTTACAGGTATGTGGTATTAGGCTCAGCTCTTCAACTTTTTGAGAAACTTCCAAAAAAAAAAAAATTTTTTTTTTCTACTAGGGGTTGAAACTCAACCACTGAGCCATATCCCCAGCCCTTCTTCTTTTTCATTTATTTTGAGACAGGGTCTTTCTAAGTTGCTTAGGGCCTCGCTAAGTTGCTGAGGCTGGCTTTGAACTCAAGATCCTCCTGCCTCAGCCTCCTGAGCCACTGGAATTACAGGAGTGTGCTACCATGGCTGACTTTAGAGGGCAAGGGATAAAATGTTGGCTGCTTTTCCTTGGCCCTTTTATTCCCTTGGCTTTGATCTCCAAGTTTTTGATTATTTATCTATTCATTTATCTATCTATCTATCTATCTCTTTATTTATCTATTTATTTATTTTTGGTACTGGGGATTTGGTACTGAACTCAGGGACACTCAATCACTGAGCCACATCCCCAGCCTTTGTATTTTATTTAGAGACAGCGTGTCACTGAGTTGCTTAATGCCTCACTGAGTTGCTTAGTGCCTTGCTGTTGCTGAGGCTGGCTTTGAACTAGCAATCCTCCTGCCTCAGCTTCCCTAGCCACTGGGATTACAAGCATGCACCACTGGGCTCAATTTTTTGGTTTTAAAAACCCTGCAAGCCAGTTTCACCAGTCTTAAAGAGGGAATAATAGGTTAAAACTTCAATATCTATAATTTTACAGTTATCCCTTTCATTTAATTGGGGTTAGGGGTAGTACTGGAAGTCAGCATTATATCCTATCTACATGTCTTGTAGGTGATGTTTTATTTTCTTAAATTAACCCAGATTTTTTTTTGAAGCAGTACCTGAAGGGTTATCTACATGTCTTGTAGGTGATGTTTTATTTTCTTAAATTAACCCAGATTTTTTTTTTTGAAGCAGTACCTGAAGGGTTATCTACATGTCTTGTAGGTGATGTTTTATTTTCTTAAATTAACCCAGATTTTTTTTTTGAAGAAGTACCTGAAGTGTTATGAGAATATTTCTACAAGACAGTTGGGGGGGGGGATTAGAAAGTGCAGTTCCAGCAAGTAGGGAGGGGAAATTGCCAAATGTTAACCTCTCCCAGTAAATTCTTTCCCCAAAACAATTGGCCTTGAAGGAAAGGGGTGGATACTGAATTCTGGGCTCTAGCCTTTGACCTTCCCCCATTGCAAATTAGTCCTAAATGGAGGCACAGTAAATATCAAGACTCTGGGGAACAATGAGTCCCAGCGAAAGAAAAGCGAGAAATAGGTGAGATTTGAATACTGATCCCTCAGGATCTGAGTTCCTATCTCCCCAGGTAACAGTGAATTTCAACATTTTTACAACTACCTTCCTGAGTTAAAGTTTTAACCTGCACAACTAGACCCTGACTGTCCAAACTGCAGGTCCACAGTTTCCAATGAGTAAACCACTGTCATTGTACCCTATAAAACTAAAATTCCCTCTGTAACTGATGGCCATTTTTGCATCCAGAAAATGAGCTCCTATGGTGCCTGAGTCCACAAAAGAATAAGCAGCTTTGCTGAATCTGTTGTAGTCTGCATTTGTCATTTTTTAAAAATTATTTTTTCTAATTTGTTATACACAATGGCAGAATGCAATTCATTTCATATTAAACATATAGAGCACAATTTTTCAAGACACTGGTTGTACACAAAGTATTTTCACACCATACATGTACTTAGGGTAATGGTGTCTAACTCATTCCACCCTCATTCCTACCCACTTTCCCCTCCCGTCTCCTCCCTCCCCTTTGCCCTATCTAAAGTTCCTCCATTCCTTCCATGCTCCCTCCACCCCATTAGCCATTATGAGTCAGCATCCTCATATCAAAGAAATCATTTGGCCTTTGGTTTTTTGGGATTGGCTTGCTTCACTTAGCATAATATTCCCCAACTTCATCCATTTATCTGCAAATGCCATGATTTTATTCTCTTTTAATGCTGAGTAATGTTCCCTTGTG
The DNA here is from genome assembly GCF_021218885.2 of Marmota monax. Taxonomy (NCBI): domain Eukaryota; kingdom Metazoa; phylum Chordata; class Mammalia; order Rodentia; family Sciuridae; genus Marmota; species Marmota monax. The sequence continues at coordinate 2,526,575 of NW_026695198.1, read as the reverse complement.
TATATATACCAACGTTTCCCTATCCATTCATCTACTGAAGGGCATCTAGGTTGGTTCCATAATTTAGCTATTGTGAATTGTGCTGTTATAAACATTGATGTGGCTGTGTCCCTGTAGTATGCTGTTTTTTTTTTAAATTTTTTATTGTGGGTTGTTCAAAACATTACAAATTTCTTGACATATCATATTCCACACTTTGATTCAAGTGGGTTATGAACTCCCACCTTCACCCCATACACAGATTGCAGAATCACATCAGTTACACATCCATTGATTTACATATTGCCATACTAGTGTCTGTTGTGCTCTGCTGCCTTTCCCATCCTCCACCCTCCCCCCTCCCCACCTCTCCCCTCCCCTCCCCTCCTCTCTCTCTACCCCCTCCACTGTATAACCCTGAGGGTCTCCTTCCATTACCATGCAATTTCCCTTCTCTCTCCCTTTCCCTCCCAACTCTCATCCCTGTTAAATGTTAATCTTCTTCTCCTGCTCTTCGTCCCTACTCTGATCTTAGTTACTCTCCTTATATCAAAGAAGACATTTGGCATTTGTTTTTTAGGGATTGGCTAGCTTCACTTAGCATAATCTGCTCTAATGCCATCCATTTCCCTGCAAATTCTATGATTTTTGTCATTTTTAAATGCAGAGTAATACTCCATTGTGTATAAATGCCACATTTTTTTTATCCATTCATCTATTGAAGGGCATCTAGGTTGGTTCCACAGTCTTGCTATTGTGAATTGTGCTGCTATGAACATCGATGTAGCAGTGTCCCTGTAGCATGCTCTTTTTAGGTCTTTAGGGAATAGACCAAGAAGGGGAATAGCTGGGTCAAATGGTGGCTCCATTCCCAGCTTTCCAAGAAATCTCCATACTGCTTTCCAAATTGGCTGCACCAATCTGCAGTCCCACCAGCAATGTACAAGTGTACCCTTTTCCCCACATCCTCGCCAGCACTTGTTGTTGTTTGACTTCATAATGGCTGCCAATCTTACTGGAGTGAGATGGTATCTTAGGGTGGTTTTGATTTGCATTTCTCTGACAGCTAGAGATGGTGAGCACTTTTTCATGTACTTGTTGATTGACTGTATGTCCTCCTCTGAGAAGTGTCTGTTCAGGTCCTTGGCCCATTTGTTGATTGGGTTGTTTGTTCTCTTATTGTCTAATTTTTTGAGTTCTTTGTATACTCTGGATATTAGGGCTCTATCTGAAGTGTGAGGAGTAAAGATTTGTTCCCAGGGTGTAGGCTCCCTATTTACCTCTCTTATTGTTTCTTTTGCTGAGAAAAAAAACTTTTTAGTTTGAGTAAGTCCCATTTGTTGATTCTAGTTATTAACTTTTGTGCTATGTGTAGTATGCTGTTTTTAAGTCCTTTGGGTATAAGCCGATGAGTGGGATAGCTGGGTCTTATGGTGGTTCCATTCCAAGTTTTCCAAGGAATCTCCATACTGTTTTCCAAATTGGCTGCACCAATTTGCAGTCCCACCACCAATGTATGAGTGTGCCTTTCCCCCCACATCCTCGCCAACATTTATTTTTGTTTGTATTCTTGATAGCTGCCATTCTGACTGGAGTGAGGTGAAATCTTAGAGTAGTTTTGATTTGTATTTCTCTAATTGCTAGAGATGATAAACATTTTTTCATATGTTTGCTGATTGATTGTATATCCTCTTCTGAGAAGCATCTATTCAGTTCCTTGGCCCATTTATTGATTGGGTTATTTGTTTTTTGGTGTTAAGGTTTTGGAGTGTTTTATATATCCTAGAGATTAGTGCTCTATCTGATGTGCTTGTTGGTAAAGATTTGCTCCCATTCCGTAGGCTCTCTATTCACCTCACTTATTGTTTCCTTTGCTGAGAAGAAGCTTTTTAGTTTGAATCCATCCCATTTATTGATTCTTGGTTTTAATTCTTGCACTACAGGATTTTTATTAAGAAACTTGGGACCTAATCTGACATGATGGAGATTTGGACTTACTTTTTCTTCCATTAGGTGCAAGGTCTCTTGCTGATGATGCCAAGGTTGCGGGTTCGTCCCCGTACGGGCCACCAATTCCCGCAGTCTGGCTGGGCACAAATCTCGAGCCACTGAAGCAGGAACAAACTTTATTTTTGAACTGCAGGAAAACACTTCACACAGCTCCCGGGGAATCCTCCTGAACGCACGCGGCTCGTCCAGGAACCCCCAGCCGGAAATATCTCTCCTGGAAATCCCTCCTCCTGCACTTCCCCAACCAATGGGAACTCTCGGGAAATCCCCACGAGAACTCTAAAATAGTGCGAGAACTCAAAAGTAGCGGCAGAGGCGGATAGTAATGCCTTGCCTGTCAATCAATACTGTTGGCAAAATGCCAGGGGCCATACAGACTCCGCCGTGGCTCTCAGCAGTCTCTGATTTAATTCCTAGGTCCTTGATTCAGTTTGAGTTGAGTTTTGTGCATGGTGAGACATAGGGGTTTAATTTCATTTTGCTACATGTAGATTTCCAGTTTTCCCAGCACCATTTGGTGAAGAGGCTATCTTTTCTCCAATGTACATTTCGGGTGCCTTTGTCTAATATAAGATAACTGTAGTTATGTGGGTTAGACTCTGTGACCTCTCTTCTCTACCATTAGTCTGCAGGTCTATTGTGGTGCCAATACTGTGCTGTTTTTCTTACTATTGCTCTGTAGTATAATTTTTGCATCTGTCATTTTGCACTTACAATACCTCTTCAAAACACTAACAGGCAATAGTTATAAAGTTTATAAGGAAAATGCAAAATGAAGTTACAGATCAAAAACATATTCAGTTTGTGTAGTAGCTATGAACCAAGAAAAAATTATTTTTATAATCTTGAACCTTTACTTAGTTATATTATATCCCCTGTTTGAAATCACAGTAATCTTTACAAGAAAGATGAAACTTTTGAACACACTATAAATCAGCTGAAGTCTAGCCTATATTGAAACCATTCTAACATGGAGTAAGGTGGGAGACAGAGTCTTATCTTAGGTAAGGCGGGGCTCTTCACAAATAGCAGAATACAACATTACATCTGAAACATGAACCAAAGAAAGACTAAGAGAGCTTTAACTTTCCTTTTGTGGAAAAAGTGGCAGGGTGCCTTCATGTTTTACTATGTCATCTTTAAACAGATCAGGCTCTCCTTATCATCTTCCAAAAATGCATTAAATTCCAAATCCAGTATAATGAGTAACACAAAAAATTATATATATAACTTATTGACAACAGGTTACTTTATCCAACTATAAAACATCAAATGACATGAATAAACACCAACCAAATTTGTCATTTTTATACAAATCCAAGACTTCTGCTACACATAATTTTGGTTTGAGAACACCAACATGGCGAAGTGTTCTCCTAAGCTTTACATTTAACTAACTTTAACTTTTAAAATACAATTTAGAGTCCAAAGTGTATGGTAACAATAATCTCAAGTCTGTAAGGGTTAACAAAAATCAAAGGATAGCCAGGCACGGTGGCACATACCTGTAATCCCATTGGTTTAGGAGCTGAGTCAGGAGGATGAGAGTTTAAAGCCAGCCTCAGCAACAGCGGGGCACTAAGCAACTCAGTGAGACCCTGTCTCTAAATAAAATAAAATAGGGCTGGGGGGGCTGGGGATGTGGCTCAAGAGGTAGCGCGCTCACCTGGCATGCGTTCGATCCTCAGCACCACATACAAACAAAGATGTTGTGCCCGCCGATAACTAAAAAATAAATATTAAAATTCTCTCTCTCTACCTGTCTCTCTCTCTAAAAAAAAAAAAAAAAAATAGGGCTGGGGATGTGGCTCGGTAGTTGAGTGCCCCTGAGTTCAGTCCCCAGTATCAAAATAAAAATAAGAAATAAATAAAAGGATAGCTTTAAATCCCTTATAACTTTTAAAGCACAATTTAGGATTCAGAGTGTACAGTAACAGCAATCACAAATCTGCATGCGTTAAAAAAAAAACAAAGGATAATCTTAAATCTCCTATACATTTAGGAAACAGTGTTAATTATAAGACATTGACTTAATCAAAACAAGCAGATATAAGACAGGTCTTTAAACGATACCCTGGCCCTTTTATGTCAGATAAAATGTGTAAAAGAGAGCACTTATTGGTTATCTTGCCAGTAAACTCACATAAACTTTCATTTTATAAACTTTTACATAACACTTAGACTAGGCTTAGGCAGATATAATTCTCAGATGCATACATATACCTAGTCACATATATTTAGGGTGTCAACTATATTGTTATACCCTAAATAATAGCTGTTTGTTAAACCAGTTACAAAGTAATCATTTAAGACTTTAAAACAGGTACAAACCCTAATTCTTTTAAGACTTAATTTCCCCAAGTAATTAAACCTAACAAATACAAGAAAATAACTTGATAGAGAAGAGCAGATCAATGTTTCTGACTTTGACCCATATCAGTACATTAAAATTTAAATAACTTTACATGACTGTGCTAATTATAGATAATTTAATCAGAAAGACATTTTTTTTGAGATTTATCTTCCACAAACCTTCTGCAACTTATGTGGACATTCACAACTTTACATCCTTAGTTTTGTCCTCTTTCATCTTGGACTTTAGCCAAGAATATTACTTTACCAGACAAAATACTTTCTCATCCAGAAACATTTCTTTTAACTTCTAATTTTCTGTACAAAGGTATTTCCATACCTATAACTTTCTTTTATCTTCTCTAGTTTTGGACCTTTTCTTAAGTTTATATTTTGAAACAGTCCTTATGAATGTCATTTGTGCATTTAATTTACACAACAAATTTCATCTCAGGAGAGGGTTGGGTGACCGGCACATACAAAAACTGTGTCTTAATCTTTTATCTCCATGTTGCATTCAAGGGGTTAGAGCACAGGATATTTCTGAGCCTGACCAGTCTCCTTGTCATAACAATGCCATCAACTATAAGTGAGTTTCCCACTGTCATTTCTACCCAGAGGCCCCCTTGGGGACTTGGGGTTGTGCCTTTTGGCAACTTCAACTTAGTTCTCGATGGTTCAGAGCCCTTATTAAGCAATTGCATAAATGCCTGAACATACAAATCTCTTCCACGTACTTTACCTTTGGCTGACCAATTTCAAAGTCGAGATTGTATAATAATCCAGAAAAACCATTCAAAGTCCAGATTGTGTTACAGTAAACCTATAGGCTTCTGCCAATAGGTGGCGCATTCAGCCAAGATTTCTCTGCTCAAGAGACTGGTAAGGTCAAGGCAGCATGGTCCATGTATTAGAGGGCCAGTAACACACCAAAAAAACACAGACGAGAGTGGATCACTGAGACCAGGGCTGACAGATGGGAAACTTTAAAACAGACATACTTACAAAGTTCTTTTACTTACTTAACTTTCAATTCCAGCTTCATGATTGTACAATAATCCAGAAAGCTATTTAAAAGCCAGATTATTACAGTAAAACATTATCTGAGTGACTGGGGTTGTGGCTCAGTGGTAGAGCATTTGCCCAGCAGGTGTGAGGCATCGGGTTCAATTCTCAGCACTGCATATAAATAAATGAATAAAATAAAGGTCCACCAACAACTAAAAAAAAAATTTTAAAAATTTATCTTAGAATCATACCTATATGTGGCCCTTTCTTCAACTTAACCTTACCTCTGACAGACCAGCTCCAATTGCAAGATTGTTCAGAGAGAGACAATCAGAGAGGAGTCCAAAATGATGGCTAACCGATGGGAACCTTTAAATTGACCATCCAAGATCTTTCCCAAAAGACTGTCTATAGAATCAATGCAGTACTGGCCATGTCTTAAGAGGGGCACTAATAGATACAACAAAACAGACAACCAGGGGAAATTCCCAAGCCAAAGGCCAACAGACAGATGAGAATCTAGAACAGAGCAAAAGCGAGTAAGTATCCCTAGGCTCTCCAGTCCCACTTCACTATGACTCTTACATCGGTGGCACCACAGACGTCTCCAGAAAGAAGGACCAGATAATCCCATGAAGAGGAATCAGGTGTGAGAAATCAAGTTTTCTTGGTGTGCACACTGGGGAATCGATCAAATGGCCAAAGTTGTCATGACTTTTCTTGAGTTCAGTTTCCTTTTTCTCAAAGTGGACCATTCAGGGAGAAAAGTTGGGAGCTCCTGGCAGCTGTTGGGAGTGTTCCTTAGTCCATCCTTCTACTTACAGGAAACAGCTCCTCTAGTTCTACCTGAGGCCAACTCCCTTGTCTCTCCAGAAGAGCTCTGGAAGTTCTCAACAAGTTTGCCAGCACCATGAATCCTCAGCATGGAAGTGGGGTTCCTTGGAGAGCCAGACCTGCCCAAGAATGCTGGAATGGGGGCTGCTGGTTGGGTCCCACTTGGGTTACCAAATTTGTTACCGAAAGCTCGGTCCTTGTCCCTGATGCCAACGCAATAACACAACACAGTTTTGAGAAAAAGGAAAAAGAAGGTTCATTGCTTTGCTAGTAAAAGGAGAAATACACTCTAAATTGTTATGTGCAGCAGCTGCGTCATTTTATATTCCTACCAGTAAGGTGGGCCACATCCAAGAAAATATTTCTTTTTCTTCTTCCTTTTTAAAATAGTCTAAAATTGTATTTCATTGTGATTTTGCACTTCACCAATGACTACTGATGTTGAACACCTTTTGATGGGCTTTTTTTGGTGGTTCATATATCATTTTTTGGAGAAATGACTAGTCAAATCCTATCATATAATTGAATTATTTATCTTTTTGTGGTTGAGTTCTAGGTGTTTTTAAAGATCACTGAGCCCTGGTCTCAGTGATCCACTCTCGTCTGTGTTTTTTTTTTTTTTTTTTTTTGGTGTGTTACTGGACCATGGACCATGCTGCCTTGACCTTACCAGTCTCTTGAGCAGAGAAACCTTGGCTGAATGGGTCACCTATCGGCGTAGGTTTACTGTAACACAATCTAGACTTTTAATGGTTTTTCTGGATTATTATACAATCCCGACTTTGAAATTGGTCTTGATACTAGACCTTTATCAATAAAATATGGTTTGCACATACTTTCTCCCATTCACTGGCTTCACTTTTCAGCAACTCAACTGTGTCCTTTGATGCCCAAAAGTTTTCATTTTGATGATGTCCAATTTATTTTCTTCTTTTGCTGCTTGTGATTTTGATGTCATATCTAAGAATCTCTGCCCAAAGTGAGGTTCATGAAGGATTCTTTTCCCCTGAGTTCAGGAGTGTTATCAACTCTTACAGTTATGTCTTTCATCCATTTGAGTTGAATTTTTGTAGGTGTGTGATGTAGAAATCCAAATTAATTTTTTTTTTTTTTTTGCATGTGGGTATCTAGTTGTCCCAATTGCATTTGGCAAAAAATCCTATTCTTTTCTTGTTGGATGGTATTAGCACCATCACTGAACATCAATCAGCCATTGAATCTTATATTTATTTCTTGAGCCTCAGTTCTATAATTCTATCCCATTGACCCGTATGTTATCTTTACGCCAGTTCCATGATATGTTGTTTACTATGTCTGTGCAGTAAACGTTGAAGCCAGGAAATGTGAGCCCTCCAAGTTTTCAAGTATTTTTCAAGATTATTTTGATATTTAGGTCCATTATAATTATGCAAGTATTTGTGGATCAGCTTTTCTAGTTTTGCAAAAAAGGGCCATAAGGATTTTGAGAAGGATTGCGTTGACTCTGTATATCACTTTGGGCAGTACTGTCATTTTAAAAATACTCAGTCTTCCAATCTTTGAACATTGAATTTCCTTCCATTTGATTAGGACCTTTTTATTACTTTCAGTAATATTTTTAGACTCTTTTTTTTTTCTTCAGTGCTGTGGGTTGAACCAGGGTTTCATGCATGCTAGGCAAGTGCTCCACCACTGAACTGTACTCCCTAAGCTCCTGTTTTGTACTTTTTGGTGTACAAATTTTGCACGTCTTTGGATAAATTTGTTCCTGAATATTTCATTTTTCTTGATGCTTTTGTAAGTGAAATTTATTTTAATTTTCCCTTTCAAATTATTCATTGTAAATATACAGAAATACATATGATTTTACATGTTGAACTTTTTTCTGTTCCTGTCTCTTTGCTGATTTCATTTATTTATCTCTAATAGATTTTTTTAAAGAGAGAGAGAGAGAGAGAGAGAGAGAGAGAGAGAGAGAGAGAGAATTTTTCAATATTTATTTTTTAGTTCTCGGCGGACACAACACCTTTATTTTATTTTTATGTGGTGCTGAGGATCGAACCCAGCGCCCTGCACATGATGCCAGGCAAGCGCGCTACTGCTTGAGCCACATCCCCAGCCCTCTAATAGATTTTTAATAATTTTTCCTACAATGTCCTCTGAAATAGAGGTACTTTTGCCTTTACATTGGTGTGCTATTTCTTTTTTCTTGCCTAATTGTTTTACCTAGGATCTTTGTCTTCTTCCTGATCTTGGATGAACCACTTTTGTCTTTCACCATGGAGTATGATGTTAGTTGTTAGTGTTGTTAGTTACAGATTTTTTCTTTTATTTATTCATTAATTTTTTTTTTTTGTGGTACGGGGAATTGAACCCTGGGAAGGCCGTGCCAGTGACCTACATCCTTACTTATTTATTTATTTTTAAGTCAGAGTACAGCTCAGTTGCCAGGGCTGGTCTTGAACTTGTGATCTTCCTGCCTCAACTTTCCAAATTGCTGAGATTATAGGGATGCATCACACTGTACCCGACTAGTTATGACTTTTTCATAGGTGTTGATGAAGTTCCCTTCTATTCCTATTTTGTTGAGTGCTTCTTTTTTCAATCAAGAAAGTGTGTTAGAATTTGTCAAATTATTTTCTTTATCAATTGTGATAACCATCACAGGGTTCCCCCCCTTCATTTTGTTAACGTGTTATATTATTTTTTCCCCCAGTACTGGGGATTGAACTCAGACATACTTTACCACTGAGATACATCTCAGACCTTTTTGTTTTTATTTTGAGACAAGGTCTTGGTAAGTTGCTGAGGCTGGTCTCAAACCTGCAATCCTCCTGTCTCAGCATCATGAGTCACTGGGATAGAGAAGTGTTCTACTGCACCCAAAAACTTGATTGATTTTTTGCAGACAGCAACTACCTTTGCTTTCCTAGGATAAATCCCACTTGGTCAATATATATAATCTGTACAAAAGGTGGCTGGCCTTTATTTCCTAGGGGTTTTAAAAATTCCTGTCTGTATATTTATAAAGATATTAGTCTGAAAATTTTCTTTCTTATTTAATATAATGCTCTGTAAACATCCATTAAGTTTAGTTAATAATGTGTTCTTCAAGTCCTTTGTTATCTGGGTATCAGGTAATATTGGCTTCATAAAATGTGTTAGAAAATGTACCCTCCTCTTCTTTTTGGAAAAAAAAATTTTGAGAATTTAATTTTTTTATTTTAAAAATTTTTAGAACAGAGTCATGCTAAGTTGCTTAGGGCCTCGCTAAGTTGCTGAGGCTGGCCTCGAACTTGAGATCCTCCTGCCTCAGCCTCCTGAGTCACTGGGATTACAGGTGTGCACTACCACACCCAGCTTCACATAGTCTTTCTGTTCCTTCTTTCTTTTCTCTGTCTAGTCTCTACTGTTTGTGGACCTTCCTGATGGTATCCACAGGTACTTTTGTGTCAATCCTTTCTTTTTTTGTTCCTCTGACTTCATGATTCCAATCATCTCACATTTAAGTTTGCTGATTATTTCTCATGCCTTTTCAAACCTGTGGTTATAACCCCTTAGTGAGTTTCCTATCTCATTTTAGCTCCAGAATTTCTACTTGGTTCTTTTGAGAATTAATTAATCCCCCCCCCCCACACACACTTTTTTTTTCTTTATTCCAGTACTGGGAATTGAACCCAGGGCCTTTCACATGCTAGGCTACTATCTACCTTTGAACTATATCTCTAGTCATTTATATTTTGAGACAGGGTCTCACTAAGTTGCCCAGACTGGTCTCCAACTTTCAATCCTCCTGCCTCAGGATCTTGAGTTGCTAGAGTTACGGTCATGTGTCACTGAGCCTGGCCATCACAGTAGGCTTTATTTATTTATTTATTTATTTATTTATTATTTTTTAGTTGTAGGTGGGCACAATGCCTTTATTTTTATTTCTTTATTTTTATGTGGTGCTGAACCTCGTGCCTCACCCATGCTAGGTGAGCACTTTACCACTGAGCCACAACCCCAACCCCCACAGTAGGCTTTTAATAAAACACAGGTTTTAACAGAATGAGGAATAAGTAACTCCACTACCCACTCCTTTTATTCTTCTGGCTCTTGTTCTCTCTTTTCCTAACTCAGATATTTGAAATAATACTTTCTTGAAAGTATTTTATATCCATGTTTATGGATATAAAAATTTAATAAATATAAACTTCATTATTGTTACACGAAACACAGGAGAGTAAGCTATACAGTTAAAATTAGCCCTAGTAGAGAAAGTATACCAAAGTATTTCATATAGTAGTTGAAAATAATCTGAAGAGGGCGCTGAATTCAACAAAGTTTCCTCACTCCCTGACACTCTCAGTTTTAAGTGTTGCTAGATCTACTCCAAAATATTTTACATTTTCAGCTTTCAATTTAGTGGAGAGCTGTTTTTGTGCAGTGTGAAGTGTACAAACAGGATTCTCAAGAAGAGAGCTGGTTCCTCTGTGTCATGAAAGAGCAAGGAGACTGCATTGATTTTCTAACCCTGACAATACTTAATGACACTAGAGTACATTCCCAAGCATTTTCAGCCCCCTAAATCTCTAACACTCAGGTACATAGAAAGTCCACAGGGGGTGAACTTCATCGGACAGCTCTACTGTACCCCATGTGAGACTGTTCTGCGGATATGAGGGACGAGAGTTGTGCCCAGAATGCTTCCTGACTAGATTCTTTTGACTTGTGCACTGAGGTCAACAGAGATATCAGAAGGCTCAAGGGATCTCTTGAAATAGATCCCTAGCAAGGAGAAATTACTAGAAAACTTTTCATTTATTTTGAATGCATTAATAGTGGACTTGAGATACAGGAAGTCGAGGGAGTCTCAAATGGATTGCAAACAACTGTCACAAAAAGGAAGAAAATCCTTAAACCCAAAAGGGATCATGAAGTACTGGTGAACAGGCCTGTACCCTTTCCAAGTACAGCCCTAACTACCCAGGGATAGGTGACCTCTTCCAGGGCATTTCAATATATGTCATGATCTTGTAAACTCAACTGAGTTTAATAAACATAATATTAATATACAGGGTCTCTGATATCAGAATTAGTAGATCATATCAATGAAAATGTTTACAATTTTTTTATGAGAATATGGTTATTCTGTATAAATATTTATTATGTGTTCCTTAATAGGTTATAGACAGAATCTTAACGAGGTTTCTATTGTTTCTTAAATAAAGAGCCAAGAAATTTGTTCCAGACCTTTTTCTCAGAGTGCATGAGCCCACATTATTTGCATCCTTAACCTCAATAGTTAATTAATTGTAACATAAACATCATGTACCCTCAGTAATTCTTTTTTTGTTGTTGTTTTACCCTCGGTAATTCTAATGCAATATTTGCCCCTTTTCAGAAAACTCACTAAATATCCCATAATACATTTTTAGGAATTAGCAGGTGGTGTTCTGACACAACACCTGTTGAAAAACTCAAGCAAAGGATGCAAAATGGGGGGTAGATCTCCATCAGAACAATGATTTAAAAATGGATTTGACCAGAAATGTTTGCCCCAGGAACAAACCCCATCCTGTTTTTTTTGAGATGGTGTGTGTATGTGTGTGTGTGTGTGTGTCTAACTTTGCTGCCAGATTGGTCTGGGATTCTGGGCTCAAGTGATCTTTTCGCCTCAGCTTACAGAATAGCTGCATGCCACCTCGCCCGGATTTTACTTCAACTTTTCACGCATTCATTTTACAATATAAGAAGCAATAACAACTTAATACCTCATTACAACTACTGGCGTAGAACTTATCTTTCTCCCAAATGGGACCAGCTACTATAGATTCAAGAGCACCTCTTGAATTTAATAGGGAAATGAGTCTGGAACTGGAAAGAGGGCTAAAGCAAGAGACTACCACAAGGTGGCACTGTTTCAGTAGACCTGCAAAATACCCGACAGCGCCCAGGGAGCTCCAGGAAGCCCCCAGGGAGCGCTAGTGCTTTTGGGGCTTGGGAAGGGCGGCAGGCCCTCTGCTCCAAGGAAGGGCTGAATTTAGGATGGTCGGTGGTCCTGACGTGGCGTTGTGACCGCACTCTCCTATTGACTCTGCTGTTATGGATGGTATCGAGGAGGTGCTGCTGCCCCCTCGGACAGGACGCCAGGAAGCATCGGTTGCATTGCTGAGCCTCTGTCCCTAGGGCCAGCTGGGCCCCAGGATCTCCGAGCAAGGCGGCTAGAGCGGGCCCCAAATTCCCTGAAACGTCCGAGACTGGGTGGGTGAGATGAGAAGCAGCCTTCCTCTGCGCGCTTGCTGCCCGAATCCCCACCACCAGACTGTGGCTAAAAATGAGTTCCTGCGCCTCATTTCCCCAGCGTGGGTCTCTGCATCTGGGCCCTCTGCGTGGGCGACTGGGTGAGGGTCTCTTGCGGCAATCGGACGCCGGAGGCCCTTGGAGACCCTTGGCCGCACGAAGCCCTACCACCCGGTTCTCTCTTCTCTGGCGACCAGAGGCGTCCCAGGACGAACACAATCCGGGGCCAAGTCCTGGTTTTAATTTTACTCCCAGTGGCGAGGAACTAGGAGGCTCCAAACCCCACAAACAGGAAGGAGGGAAGGCCCTGGAGAGCGGGCAGTAGGAGGGCTATTCCCAGCAGCGTGACTCGGGATGGGCCAGGGGCGGGGGCAGAAACGGGCATCCCATCCCCTACGTGCCGGCCAGAGGGTCCCTGGGACCGCGATGGGGTTGTTGGAATAGCCGGGAGAGGGGCACGCCAGCGGACGGCTGGGGGACGGGGCCGGGGGCGGAGGCTCCCCCAGGGCCCCCGCCCACCGCCCCCGCGGCCCCGGGGCGCCCTCGCTGTGCCGTAGCCGGGGCGGGGCGTGCGCGTCAGCCCCGGCTAGAAAAGGCGGCGGGGTCGGCCCAGTGAGGTGACAGCAGCACTTAGACGCAAAGTCTGGCCCGACGCCGCCATGAGCGCCGCGCTCTTCAGCCTGGACGGCCCAGCGCGCGGCGCGCCCTGGCCCGCGGAGCCCGCGCCCTTCTACGAGCCAGGCCGGGCGGGCAAGCCGGGACGCGGGGCCGAGTCCGGGGCCCTGGGGGAGCCGGGCGCCGCCGCCCCTGCCATGTACGACGACGAGAGCGCCATCGATTTCAGCGCCTACATCGACTCCATGGCCGCCGTGCCCACCTTGGAGCTGTGCCACGACGAGCTCTTCGCGGACCTCTTCAACAGCAACCATAAGGCGGGCGGCGCGGGCGGCGCGGGCGGCCTGGAGCTACTGGCCGGCGGCCCCGCGCGGCCGCCCGGCCCGGGCCCAGCTGTCTCGCGCCCGCTCAAGCGGGAACCTGACTGGGGCGACAGTGACGCGCCCGGCTCGTTGCTGCCCGCGCAGGTGGCCGCGTGCGCGCAGACGGTGGTGAGCCTGGCGACCTCCGCGCAACCCACACCGCCCACGTCTCCGGAGCCGCCGCGAAGCAGCCCGGGTCCGAGCCCGGCGCCGGGTCCTGCCCGAGAAAAAGGCTCCGGCAAGAGGGGCCCCGACCGCGGCAGCCCGGAGTACCGACAGCGACGCGAGCGCAACAACATCGCGGTGCGAAAGAGTCGTGACAAGGCCAAGCGACGCAACCAGGAGATGCAGCAGAAGCTGGTGGAGTTGTCGGCGGAGAACGAGAAACTGCACCAGCGCGTGGAGCAGCTCACGCGGGACCTGGCCGGCCTCCGGCAGTTCTTCAAACAGCTGCCCAGCCCGTCCTTCCTGACGTCCGCCGGGGCCGCCGACTGCCGGTAACGCGCGGCCAGGGCCGGGAGAGACTCACCAACGACCGATACCTCAGAATCGACGGGCCCGTAGTGGAGCGCGCCCTAGCCAGGCGCCGCGAGAGTCGCCCGGCGCCTGCTGCAGTTTCTTTGGGACATGTGAGTGAAAGGAAGCTACAGCCTGGACTTACAGTCACTGAACTGCGAGAGAAGCTATACGTGTTTATTTTCCCTTAAATTATTTTTATAATGGTAGCTTTTTCTACATCTTACTCTTATTGAAGCAGCTAAGGTACATTTGTAAAAAAACAAAAACCCTTTCAAACAAAACCTTTGTATTGTAGATAAGAGGAAAAGACTGAGCATGATCACTTTTTATATTAATTTTTACAACATTTGTAAGAATAAAGAAGCATTTAAAATCGCCCCTGCTTCATATATTCGCAACGACTACAGCACACCCGTGCGCCAGGACCCTAAACGGGGCGTGCCAGACCTAGCCTGAGGTGAGCACCTGGGGGCCTTGGGACCAGGTGTGTTTTTCTCTTGGGGGAATAGAGCTTCTTAGACAAGAGGGTCAGCTTGCTTTTCGAACATGCCAGAGACTACTTCCACGTTTTCTTTAGCTTGCCTAAAATATATATGGCATGACTAAGCGTGCCTAAGGGTAGCAGGTTTCCAGTGGAAGATGCTCTCCCCAAAGTACCTAGATCTGGGTTGGGGCTGGCTGATTTGAGGGCCCCGCTGATAACATCACTAACTCTAGATTGCGGGTGAGGGATAGAGGAGGCCTTAAGTGATCCGGAAATTTGTTTGGTCTTCTGCTTTCCTGGGACTTTGCTTTCACTTTCCTGAGTCTTCAGGACCACAGTGGAGTGTAGATTTTCAAAGTGTGCATAAGGACGAAATAGTCTTGCAGTAGATACAAAGGCAGTCCTCAAGCTATTTTAAACTGGCTATTTTGTTAGCAATTGTAATGTTTCAAGGCTTAATCCAAACAAAGCCATCTGCTTTTTTTCCTAAGAAAACTGGTTATTTGGCACCTTTTCTTGTCTAAGAACTGGGCAAGTTAAGTGTATATTATGTAATTAATTAACCATGGTTTGTCCTCATGTTGAGGAAGAAAACAAAATCTTTAGCATTCAAAGATAATTCATGGCTTTATGTGTATTAAATCTCTGCCAACAAAGTGAATAATGATAAGCTACTGCTCTAAATCTGCGTGATCTTTGGTCCTGTCACAGTGCAATTACCCAGCTTGATCTAACAGGTCATGTGGTGGAGTGAGCTTCCCATATCTCTACTCAGTATACAACTTTATCAATATATATATAACTTATTTATAGTTCATGGATAACATTTAAACCTCTGACATAGTTTTCCAGGACTTTTTCCCAAAAAATACTGAACTGCAAAATGCTTAGATTGGACATTTATTGTATCGGAACAGTAATATCACAATGTGGGACAAAGTTTTAAGGTCACAAGGTATTTTTCTTTGGGGAAATGAAAACATACAAGGAAAAGATGACGAAGCATAAAATTTTGAATACTATTAAGCTATAATTGTACAACATATTTATGTCCAATGTTATTGCCTAACATATATACAAAACGAAGGTCTCAGGTTTATTAAAGCTCTAGAAACATTCCTAAATTTGTGGAAAGATAATAAAAAAGCCATAGAAAAGATCTTTTAGATTTATAGTTTACAAAACCATCTTACATTTGTCCCAGAAAAATCGAGTAAGTTTCATTTTAAGATCATAAAATAATTCACTCTGTCCATAGTTAACAAATAACTGCAAAACCCAGTCCCCACCCCCACCCTTGCAGCCACATTGCAAAGTTCACAAATCCAGTGGCAACTGCTGGCCTTCAGCAGAGTTTCCTCCTGTACTCAGAAGCTCAATTTCCTCCAATCCAATGAAGTTAGTTGGGTGGGTGGTTATGGACTGTACAAAACAACTTAACAGCCCCACCTCCTTTCCGAGGACACTCTTTACTTCGTAAGTCTGCAGTGATAAAGGCATGCTGGTTAGAGCAAATAGAGCCAGCCCTGCACGTTTTGTTCCCAGCAATACAGAACAGAACAGGCCCTTTCCCCAATCCAGGACCTTCTGTCCTCAAATGGTGAGAAGAGTTGGGTGGGGGGGGGGTGCTGCTGTAAAAGCCCCCTTTATTATGGCAAATGAAGGAACTATTTTATTCTGATAACTTAATTCTGTTTTTATACAAGGAACATTTAATACATCTCATGTTTCTTAGTGTATGCTGTGATAAGCTGGCCAAGGGAAGGAATGAGGGACAAGACTTGCAAAGGATCTGCCTATGCTTCAGCTGGACAGGCAGGCTGGGGCTCAGAGCTGTCTCCGCTTCCTTTGGGACACTTCCCCAATCTAGCAACACTTCCGGTCAAAGGATTTCCTGGAACTTTGCCCCAAGCTTCCCTCCTCAACAGGATCCTATTTCTTCTTAAATTATACTATGCTAAACACCTCCTCCTGTGTTGTAGTAATGAAACTAAGCTTTTTCTTCACATGCTTAATCTCAGGCAAATTTCCTTTTGATAAGAATTCTGCACAGGGTAACCAGGGTCCCCAACCCCGGCTTGGTCTCCATAGATCAAACTGTAGATCATTTATGGTTAGAGAGTGGGGCAGAAAATAAAAGCTTAAAAGTCTTGGGATAAATGAGATCTTTGGACTTCTGGGAGACACTTGCACAGGAATACTGTGGGCACTCCTCTCCTCTGTGCAAGGCACCTGATAAATTTCTACAACTTTCTGTTTGGTATGTATTAACTTACCTCTTCCTTCATTAAGCTGTCACAACCCAGAAGATCAAGTCTGGAGAGGGCAGATAATCTAGCCAGAGCAGACTAAGTCTGTGGATACTTGTGCCCTCCCATCAAGTGGGTGGTCTTTTACCCTCATTCTGAGGCTGGGCTGGTTTCAGTGACTGGCTTCTCCTTACAGTGAAGAGGCACAGCCCAGCCTGCCTGTCCAGCTGAAGCACAGGCAGAGCCTCTGCAAGTAACATCCCAATGGCAGTTAGGAAAAGTACCCAGCCTCTGCCTGTCTTCCTGTTAGGGCCAGACACATGCTGTGAGAGAGAGTGGTCAGAACCCTGGCTGGGGACTGAAGGAGGCTTCAGCAACCCTAGCCCTGCTTGAGACATCAGGTGATACTAGTGTAGCAGAAACTGTCCTATCTGAGCTGCAAGTATCCATGCAGAATAAATGTTGAAACCACTAAGCATTGAGATGATTTATTTTGTAGCAATAAGTATCAGGATCATTCTGGGATGTGAACACCACTGATGCCAACTCATTATGATTCTATTATTTTCCCACCTGTAACACAAGCTTGATGAAAAATACCTAGCCTACTACTTATATGTGCTCTGTTCCTTTGCTTTCTTTTTTTTTTTTTTTTTTAAATTATATATATACACATATATATGTATACACCCACACCCACATTTTAGTTGTCGATGGACCTTTATCTTATTCATTTATTTATATGTGGTGCTGAGAATCAAACCCAGTGCTTCACATTCACATATGCTAGGCAAGCGCTACACCACTGAGTCACAATCCCAGCCCCCCCCCCCCCCGCCGCCTTTTTTTTTCCTTTTTGGAAGTACTGGGGTTTGAACCAAGGTGTACTCTACTACTGAGCTATATCCCCAGCCCTTTTTATTTTGTGACAGGGTTTTCCTAAGTTGCCAGGGCTGCCTTTAAACTTGGTATCCTCCTGCCTCAGCTTCCTGAGTAGCTGAGATCACAGGCATGTGCCACTGTGCCCAGTCTTAATGTGCTTTGTAAGAAGTTTTGGCTTCTTTAGCAAAATAAGTTAGAATAATGTCTCAATTGGTGGGCTCTGGAGTGATTGGGAGAGTAAAAGTTGCTGGTCAAGGCAGGAAGAGAAGAAATTAATAATGGAGGTTCTGGCTTTCCTTATAGGCTCAACTGTAGCATGGACAATAAGTTCATGGCCCACTCATTCACTCACTCATTGTAGTTTACTATGAGCCCATGCAGCCTCATGACAGTAAACAAGACAGAACCTCAAAGCTTCTGGTCTGGAGGAAGGGCACCAAGCAATAGAGAAAGATGGTCACCAAACAGTACTGGGAGGAGGGTGGCAGGACAGTTAGGTACTTCTCTGGTGTCTCTTAAAAATTTTAGCCTTGTTGGTGTAAGCAGGAAGGAGATAGCCTAGGCATTCCTATGCTCCTTTGGAGCAAATACACATAATTTTGACTTTAAAAAAGTCAATAAAAAAATCCGTTCTATTTAAAGTGTTAGGTTTGTCTTATATCACCCATAAATGGAGCTTAAATTATAAATTTTTTATATTTGGGGAAAGTTAATATGGTGAGGTTAAAACAACTGTAATGGCCAACTCACATGCACTATTCATATGAATGTGTACCTGCATATGTACAAATTGTTTATGTTTGTGTGTTTGTGTATTTTTTTGGGGGGGGATTGAATCTAGGGACACTCAACCACTGGGCTTCATAACATGAGTTACTTAGCGCCTCATCATTGCTGAGGCTGGCTCTGAACTCAACGATCCTCCTGCCTTAGCCTCTCGAGCCACTGGGAGTAGAGGCGTGTGCCACTGCACCAGGCTGTATACCTATTTTTAAATGGCACAATATATGTGTTCCCTTAACTTTTCCTTTTCTGAAACTTAAGGGAATGAACTTCTGAATTCCACATAAATATAATGTTATCATTGAGAAATGATATGTACAGCGACAACCAATCCTATTGTTTTCACATATATAGCTTGACTACATTAAAGTGAAGGCATAAAATTTACCATTCAAGTAACCTTATTAGAAACAGTACAATTTGCTCCAGGATGAATGGAATTATGGTTCTTATGGAAAGCCCTAATTTGACGCTTTAGATTTTGGTGGATGTGCATTCTCACCAGGAAACGGACAAAATCCAGACTGGGTAATTTGCAGCTCATGTGCTTGCATAGGCCTTTTGATAACTTCTTCAATTAGCTACTTTCCAGGATAGATGTAAAGGTCCAAAAGTTGGGGGTAGGGTGAAGAGCCTCCTAAAATGTGTACCTCCAGGCTTGGAAAGTTCCCTTGCTCTGATGGTGTGGGCTCTGAAGTCAGCATCCACAAATACCTAGTGCAGTGACCACCCTGTGCCCCTTTACACACATATGCATACACACACCCACAGCACTCAAGCAAACATGTACACAAGTACTTGCACATATAAGCTCACATGTGCACAAAGGCACACCTGTCCTCTTGAGCTCTTTTTAAATAGGATTTTATCTATGGGAACATTCTAGTTGAGAAGTTAAATGTATGGGAGGGACAAGATGCCTCAGCCAGTAGGAAAGCCAAGTGAAGGAGGGAGGAACTGCCAGGGCTTCTTGGCCTTTGAGTCCCTAAAGAGGGGTAGGGTTTACCAGGCAACATGAAGTGCTGCCCATTGCTGGAGGCTTCCTGGAGGAAGCACCAAGCTGCCTTCCTGAGGAGCCCTCAGGTGCCCAGTGGGTGACCAGCCTGCCGCACCCAGTCAGGGGTTGGAGGCTGTGGAGCCACAAAGCAAGACATCAGCTACTGGGCAGCATGGATCAGTGGGTGAACTCTGCCATACCCAGCTGTTACCAGTTGTGGGTTTATGTGGGAGCATTTTCAGTGCTTTCCCCATCTTTCTCCATGGATATTCATTCTCTGAAACGCCTTATCTGTCATCTTTAGCATCTGCCCATTCCCCAGTCCCCCACTGTGGAAACCTCTGACCTATCAGCCTTGGGCAGAACCCTCTGACCCAGCATGGCCTCTTCTTTCTTCTTCCCTCCCCCAAAAGACAGGAGACAAGGAATCCGCCCTCAGGCACCACTGCCTTGTCTTGTCACCTGCTAAACACTGAAACTTTCATAAGTTCCTGTCACATGTCTCCTATCTGAGCTGGCTACTAACACTGCCAGTTTGTCACTTCTGCAGGGATTACAATGATTGTGCCTTTGTGGGATGTATTTGGGTAAGATCTATACTCCCTGATAGAAAAAGGTGGGTTCTGCCTTACTGGGATGATGGGGAGATTGGAGAGAACACATGTGAGAAAGGCAGTGAGTTCAGTTCTTGGCCCATGATGATTACTGACTTTTACACAATCAGGAAACACTTGCATATGTATCTTCTTACAGCCTGGTCTGAGCATCAACCCCTATGTGTCTGAGCAACAGCTCAGATGGAGGTTCTAAGCTGGAACATGGGGTTGCTCAGGAGCCAGTGGGCTTTATCTCAGGGGGAATAGAGACTCTTAGAACTCCATAGGAGATGAAAGCCCTATGAAAGCAGGGCTTAGAGGTTAAGCTCAAACCAGCGATCTTAAGATATTATTCACAGATTTATCCATATTGCAATTTAAACGAATAGCCCTGGATTAGCTGAAAAAGGGTGAAAACTGAAAGTGCTCTGCACGGCATGTCCTGAATCTTGGGCCAGGAGAGGAACTGGCAGAGCTGGAGAGGGTGGCAGGCTGAGGAAAGGGGTTTCCACAAGTCAAGTCTGTGCACATTCTGGCTTGAATCAGAGCTGGAATTTGTCCACAGATTCCATGAGGAAAAGACCCCTGTTCAATGGGCCAAAGTTGATCTGGGAACGATCAGCCTTCCCTGTTCCTACCTCCTGCGAGGCTGACCCAAGCCAGCTCCTGGGCCCTTCTCCAGGCTCGATAATTCCAAGAGCCACTTGTGGTGCTTTTAAATAGGTTTGACAATACAAATAGCATCTCAAGGACAGAATTCCCATTTATAAGGCCCAAATTCTGTGATACAGAAACTGTATACTTTGGGGATACTTCTCTTAGAGAAGTACTTTGCTCTACTAAGTCTCAACACAGTAATTCTCAAGGCAGGAAAATCAGTTTTGAGGGATAATGGTAACATTTTCAGCTACATAAAGTCTGGAATACCCATCATTGAAAAACTAAAGAGCATCTTAGGTAATTCTGTTCTACAACTGTGAAGCTATGGCAGCAGGACACCAACCTCCAGACCATGTAATTATAATCAAAGCCAGTGGGACAGATTCCTGTATTTGCTTCAAGGTTGATCTGGAAATAATTTCATTTACAAAGAGGAAAGAATCTCATCAGCCTACATGGGCACTTGTTAGTAAGTGACAGTAAAAGGATGTATCCATTTTTCAATATGTAAGCAGACACAGTTTTTTTGGGCAGTACTGGGAATCAAACCCAGGTACCTTACAACTAAGCTATATCCCCAGCCCTTTTCATTTAAAAAAAAAAAAATTTGAGACAGGGTCTCATAAGTTCCTGAGACTGGCCTCAAACTTGTGATCCTCCTCCCTCAGCCTCCCCAGTAGCTGGGATTACAAGCATGCACCACTGTGGCTGATCTGATCCAGATTTTAATTCTCAAGGTAGGCTAATCAGTGGGATTTGTTGTAACTGAACATAAATGGCAGAGGGCTCTTTCTCTGCAGACGATTGCTCGATTGCTCACTCAGGCTCAAGAGTGTTGGGCATACCTGGGCTGGGACTCCCTGTACTTACCCCATCCTCACAGGCAGCAAACCTCAGCAGTGAAGAAATACTGCCCTGCAATAGCTGCAACGACAGGGGAACAGGGCTGGGTTAAAACTATTAAGTACTCATGCAAAAATAACTCTTGTTCTTAAAATTAACAGGCTAAGTCTAAACTGTCTTTTCTTCAAAGCTTCAGCGGAAGCTTTAAGTCAAACATGACTTTGAAGTTACAATATGGAGACTATTTGTGAAGAGGTACTCTGAGGGCTAGAGAGAGCTCTGGGTATAGGTCCCTCCCAGCTGTGAGTCACACACATCAATACCATAGGTGGACAAAGAACATGCAAGTGCTCCAATTTTCCCCTGTCCTCGAGTTCCTGAGGTACATGTGGAAAATGAGCATGTGTTCTAGGTACCAGCTCCTACCTTAACCTTCACGCTGCACTGGGGCCTTGAAGGGCAGTCCAGAAAGACTTGCAGGTGCCTCTTGAGAACAGGAGATGTGACCAACTCACAACAATCTCCACAGAAAAAGGTGCCTCTGTTGTGTGAAAATGCATAGGAAAAACAAACAAGTGAGGAGGCCCAATTAGATGAGTTCTAGCAACAGACACACATTTCTCTAAAAATGAATGTTTGCTGAGGGAGACAAGAGGGTTTTGCTATCAAAATCAACTTCCTGAGATTGGCCAGAGTCTGATTCTATTCTGATGGATGAATGCAGGCTTTGGTGACAGTGGCTGAAGACTATTGAGGGGACTCTTGGACAGGCAGAGAGTTATCATTTACATGGAGCAGAGGGGAAGGCACCACTATCTTTGGTCCCCTACTGCTTCCACTTGAATCCACGTTCTCTGGCCTCTTCAATGTGATCTGGAGATGACTTGTGTACAAAGGCCACCAACCCAGCAGGCATCAAGGCAACATTTGTTCTTTGCTTCCTAAAGAGGGAACAAGTAATGAGCACACCCTTTTCTGCCTGTCACTCTACAAAGTCCAGTTGGGAGGCCAGGGAATTGACTCCAAAGAAACAAACTGCATGGACATCCAGCCCTCACCATGACCCAAGAGGAGGTGCAGAAAAACTGGGCAGGGAAGGGATGTCTGTTCAGTGCTGCTCATTGGTGTCTGGTGTCTGGAAAAGCCTGGACCACTTGCACAGGACACTCTATAAAGTCCTCACATTGCTCTCACTTATTCATGTTTATCCTGCCTTTCTTTTTTCTTCTGACTAATAATAAAGGAGCTAAGGACAAAAACCAGCTCTTTTAAAAGACAGAAATATCTGCAAAAGCAACAGGAAAATACTAGTTAGGAAAACCCACAGGTATAGTGGCCTTTTTCTTGCAGCTCAGCAGAGCAGGTTCCCCTCGGAGCTCTTAGGGAAGCTGCTGAAGGCAGCAAGGCTGTGGGGCCTTGGGGCTAGATCATGCTCTTTGGGGCCTGGGAATTTCAGGGCAGCCTTACCCATCTTCTGGCCTCTGTTCCAATCTCCCATTGCCACACCGGTCACATGTAGGCCATGAGAAAGCGGTGTTCTCATCCACGCCAACCACAGTGCCTAGGCCCATGTGAGAGAAAAGCCAGACCTTCAGAGGTAATTTCTGCTCTGATCACCCAGATGACATGTGAACCCTCAGATTGTTTTCTTACTGGTAAATTTATATAAGTCTGAGCTTTTTATAATTTCCACTTATTACACATACAAAATTAAAACAATTTAAAGCAAATTTTAAACTTGCCTACAACAAGACCACCTAACCAAGCATCTTTGTTTTTCCTTGATTTTTTTCCCCCAGAAGCATACATAGTTAAATCGTTAAGGTCAAACCATCCATGGATGTTACCTTGTGTTTTTGAACTTACTACACAGCTGCTGGAAAGATTGTTATCTTATTGACATGCAGTAAGGTGACAGATTCCATTCCACCCTCCCCATGTTAGATATTAGGTCTCTAAATTAATTAATTAGTTGATTAATTTTGTAGTTCTGGGGATTGAACCCAGGGGGTACTCTATCACTGAGATTCTCCAGCTCCTTTTAGAATTATTTTGAGACAGAGTCTTGTTAAGTTGCGGAGATTGGCCTCCAACTTGCAATCACCTTGTCTTAGCCTCCTGAATTGCTGGGATCACAGGCTTCCTCAGGATTACTTTAATGGTATGGCAATGAGTGTCTCTGCATAGAAGCCTTTTCTGTATGAAGGCCCTTATTCAGAACAGATTCCTGGAAGTAGAATTATTGCTTCCCAGAGTATGAGTAGTGGGGATATAGAAAAAGCCTTTCAGAAAGTACTTCCTAAGAGGACATTTTGATTTACATTGTCCCAATTCACAGAATGCCAGTTTCACTATACTGCACAATCAGTATCTTAAGAATGTGCCTCCTTAACAGGTATAATGAAATTGCTTATTTTAATTCCACTTCTTTCATAAGAAAAGATAAATCGTTCTTATTGGTTTGTTAATATATTCTCAAATAAGATTTCTCTGGTTTCCTTATTGTAATTGTGATTAAGAATGCATGCATTTCTTTTCTACTCCAGCATTTATGATTGATTTATTCAACCAACAAATAAGTATAGGATACCGCTATTTTTTTTTTTTTTCTGGGTACTGGGGATCTAACCTAGGACCTCCATGAATGCTAAGTAAGACTGTATCATTAAACCACACCCTATCCATGATTTTTTTTTTTTTTTTTTTTGCAGTACTAGGGATTAAACCCACGGGCCCTCTACCACTAAGTTATATCCCCTGTCCTTTTTATTTAATTCTGAGACAGAATCTTGATAAGTTGTTGAGGCTTGCCTCAAATTTGTTATCTTCCTGTCTCAGCCTCCCACAGATATGGGAGGTAGTACAGATGTGTACCACCACACACAGTCATATCATGCTATTTAGAATGAGATATATGCGGGCCTTGAGGCACAAAGATACACGGAACATTATCTACTTCAATGGAATCAGTCTAGTTGGGAAAGCAGATAAATAAACAAGGAATAAAATTATCATGAAATAAATGCTAATAGAGAAAAGGAAAAGTTCTCTGAAAAGTGCAGCAGAGATGCCTTGTGGTCTGGTTTGAGGGCCAGGGAAGCTTCTACAAAAAGGAGTGAGGGGATTGGCAGCCTGACCCTGGCAGTCAAACTTATACCTCTGACAACCCTGCATACCCCAGTGGGGCTGGAGGCTGTGCTAGCATTGAGGGAGGGCAGGCAATACAGCTGTGGAGTTGGCAACACCATAGCTGGGATTGAGATGGTCATGTTTCCTTGGATGTGAAGCATGATTGATAACATCAAGATATATTGGCAAACTGCAGATCATCCTTGAAATGTGATGAATTAGATGCTTAAAGAAAAAGTAAGAAGTGACCCGAGTTTCTGGATAAATAGATGAGTTTCTGTTCCCATTCTTGAAGCAAAATGTTTCATTCTATTCCCATTCTTGAAGCAAAATGCTTCCTCTACAGAAAATATATCTGTAGAGGGTAAAGCAGAGTTATGGGAAATAGCAGGCTTGGTTTATTAAAATACATTTATGCAATGCAGACTTGAATGACTTCTTAAAAATGAGAATAATAGATCTTGATTTTTAAAAGGCTGTCCTAGCTAATGACATTGTCCTTGCAAATCTAATCAAAAGCATGTCGAAAGGATGAAAAGTAAAGTCAATAAAGTCCTATAATACAGCTGGAAAGGAATGTGAGCTCATTCATAATAGTCAGATGCAGAAGGAAGTCCAAAGGAGAGAAATGTGTGGCCTGTCCCCAAACACCAGATCATGTCATGCATTGTGGTCAGGTTCCCATCCGGGCCTGTGTGCCCAGCATGGAGCTATTTCATAGCAGGGCTTGGTAAACAACTGCTAAACTAATTATTAAAAATAGGCTGCTACTAAGCAAAGCTCCTTTTTACTGTAGGATGTGCATGGGTGTTAACAGCATTTACATTTATATGGGATTAAGTAATTTCCTTCCAATTAGAGAATAAGGCAAGAGTTGATGAAATGTTTTTCATGGGGTCTACAAACCACTAGAAATCTTTCGGGCAAACTTAAATGAATTTAAGGGATGTTTGGGAAGTGTTATTAAACAGTGTTGAGAACATTCACTTAAATGAACACCAGAAGAAAAAAATAAACGATTTTTGCCAGCACTGAGGGGTGTGATGCCACCTTCATTGGCTTGCCTGCAGGTTGCTATTAAAAGCTTCATACTTTGCTTGTCTTCTGTACAGAAATCCCTCATAATCAGGTTTGGGAAAAGTATATATCACTTAGTTATTAAAGCTTCTTTTTAAAAAGGTCTTTCTAAGAGTGTTAAGGAAAGTGCCTCAACTGCAAGCTATCTGGGGTCCTTTTGGGCTAAGCTGACAAAGCTTCAATGTACACATTTCTTCAGTTATTCTGCATTCTCTGCTACACCCTTCCCCCTGAAATTTCCTGAAAGGAAGAAGTAGGGGGAATCACAATTTATAAAACTTCTACCTAAAAGCCGAGACCTGGTTTGAGGATGGGCCTTTGCCATCCCTTCCCACGGAGGCATGCTTCATCCATTCATGGAGCGGTATGCAAAGTCCCTCACCCTTAGTGAGCTATGAATAAAGAAGAATAAATGGTTCGAGAGAGAAAAAAAATTGTTGCTGCAAGACTACTTCACCCCAGAAAATAAAGTGGAAAGAAGTCTTTGCATATTCTGGGCACTGACATTCAGAGAAGAATAGGCCCTGTGCCCTTATTGAGGAATGAGTGCTCTCCCCTCAGGGAGGCTCACATTTCTTAGGAGTGATAAACACCTTCACAGGGATTCTGTTCTGGGAATGTGTTCAGGGTCCTTTCAAGCCCTACTTGAAGAAAATGCTTAATATTTAGCTGTCTGAGACCCAGATGCTCAACTGACTTAGCAGTTGCTGAGAGCTGCCCAATCCCCAGTACTGACTTACTGCAGATGTAAAGATGCCCAGATGGAGCCAGGCTGGAGACAAATCATCACTGAATCCTGGGCCACTGACACAGGACAAAGCAAGGATGAAAGCCTGAGAAGGGAGCATCTGCTATTATTGTAGAGAAGTGAGGACTCCACCCAGGTATGGATTTGAGGGAGTTGGAGCTAGGCAGTTCACAGCTGGCTAGTGTACAGGGCAGGGATTCCTGGTAGGAACAGTGCACCCATCTGCTGCCTTGCTGTGGGCATTCCTTGTGGGGCAAAACTTGTCACTTTGCCACTGGGCTTTGTTTTCTCTTAATGCCCAGTGGATTGGTTCTTATCAGACTATCTGGCAACACTCATTGCTGCTGTGATAACACTCTGCTTACACATCACCCTTATCTACCACAGGTCTGCAGGGAAGTTGCAGAGGAGGCCTGGAAGCAGAGGAGACCTGCAGGGAATGCAAATGAAATTGGGGAGATGGGAAAAAATATGTAAGAAACTTGGATCAACATAAGGAAAAGATCAGCATCGGGAAAGCAATATGAGAAGGTAAAATAGAATCTTTTATATTTCTTCTGAACATGGTGGTATGTACCTGTAGTCCCAGTTACTCAGGAGGCCTAGGCAGGAAGATCTCTTGAGACCTGGAGTTCAATACTGGTCTGGGCTATGTATCAAGAAACTGCCTTCTCTTTATTTTTTTAAAATATTTTATACTTAGTCTAAATTGTTCAGTAAGTTATTATTGATGTAATAGTTTATTTAAATAATAACAATGATATAGTCAGTGATTTATAGGCAAGTGACGTGAATGACAATGATGTCATAAAAAATAGAAGAAGGAACTGGAAACACTCTTGAGGTACCTGCATTAATTGAGAAGTAGGAGAGTATTATTTGAAAGTGGACTTGAGTGGTTGTAAATGTACATTTCAAACTCTGGGGCAACCACTAGAAAGCATTAAAAAATAAGTATAATTAATATGCAGAAAGAAAAGAAAAAATGGATTCATACAGGATGCCCAATTAAAACGAGAAAAGGCAGAGAAAAAGACAAAACAGAATCAGCGACAATGGATGGAAAACAGTTGTAAATATGATTGGTATCAATTCAGTTATATTGATAATCACCAGAAGTGTGGGTAGTTTCAATACACAAAAGACAAAGACTAATTAAATATACAAACATACAAATTTAAAGAGACTGGTTCAAAATACAAGGAAGTTCCATTAAATATAAAGACATAGATAGATTAAGAATAAAGGTGTAGAGAAAGATACATGGTGGGGACTGGGATTATGGTTTGGTTAGAGTGCTTCTAGCACATGCAGGGCCATGGGTTCAATCCTCAGCAACACATGTAAATCAATAAAATAAAGATATTGTGTCCACCTATAATAACAACAGAACTTCAAAATATATGCAGCAAACTGATGGGAAAGAAAAATAAATTCACTACTATAGTTGGAGACCTCAATACTCTCTATGACAGATCCAGCAGGCAGAAAATTAATAAGAGTAAAGTTGAACTGACAGTAACATCAATCAATAGGATTTATTTATTTATATATTTTTAAACATTTTTTTTAGTTGTAGTTGGACACAACACCTTTATTTTTATGTGATGCTGAGAATCGAACCCAGTGTCTCACAGGTGCTAGGCGAGCGCTCTAACGCTGAGCCACAACCCCAGCCCCAATCAATAGGATTTAATGAACATTACTGAACACTTCATCCAACAACAGCATACACATATTCTTTTCAAGTCTAGGTGGAACACTGCAAGAAAGATCATACCGGGCTGGGGAAGTGGCTCAAGCGGTAGCGCGCTCGCCTGGCATGCGTGTGGCCCGGGTTCGATCCTCAGCACCACATACAAACAAAGATGTTGTGTCCGCCAAAAAATAAATATTAAAAAAAAAATTCTCTCTCTCTCTCTCTCTCAAAAAAAAAAAAGAAAGAAAGATCATACCCTGGGCCAAGAAACATACCTTAACAAATTAAAAAGTAGAGAAGTCATACCAACTATGTTCTTAAGAACACAAAGGAATTAAACTAGAAATCAATAACAGAATGATACAGCTGGAAAGGCTCAAAGTATTTGGAGATTAAATAGCATACAAGTCAAGAAAAAGTGTGAGGAAGAAAATAAAAAAATATTTTGAATCAAATGAAAATTAAAAAAAACATCAAAATTTGTGGGATACAACAAAAGAAGTATATGAGGGAAATTCATGTGTGGAATGTGTATGTTAGAAAAGAAGATCTAACGTTAATAATCTAAGCTTTCATTTAGGAAACAAGGAAAAGAGGAGCAAATTAAAATCAAATAAGGAAGATAAAAATAACCAAGCAGAAATCATTGAAACTGAAAACAAAAAAAATCAATAGAAAAAAAAAATCAAGAAACTAAAATTTCTTTGAAAAGATCAATAAAAACAGATGAACTTCTAAGTAGGCTTTCTCAAGAATTAAAGAGAAGTCATAAATTAGTAAATGAAAGGGGCCATGATTACTTATCCCACAGATTAAAAATATAAAATATATAAATAGTATATAAAATATATAATTAGTATATAACTCTATGCCCCAAATTTGATAGGTGAAATGGATCAACTCCATGAAGTATATAATCTATCAAAACTTATATAAGAAATAGTATTAATAGGTCTGCATCTATTAAATAAACAGAATAAATAATTAATAACCTTCCAAAACAGAAACCACTGGGCTTGGATTGGTTCATGGTTGCATTCTACCAAACATTTAAAGAAGAAATTATACCAAACCTCTACATTTTCTTCCTTAAAACAGAAGCAGTACTTTTTCATTTCATGAGGACAGCATTACCCTAATACCAAAATCAGACAAAAATATGAGGACTCCATTATTCTAATGCCCCAAATCAGACAAAGGTATTACATAAAAGAAAAAAACTACAAACATCTTTCATGAAATCAATGAAAATGTCCTCAAAAACAACTAGCATATCTAATGCAATTATATGTAAAAATGATTATATCACAACCAATTGAGATTTACTCCAAGTACACAAGGCTGGGTCAACCATTCAAAGATCAGTGTGTAACTCATTACTATCAACAGGCTAAAGAAGAGAAATTATATGATCAGATTAAGATATAAAAAGGTCATTTGAAAAAAACCCAACATTTAATCAAGATAAAAACTCTTAGCAAACTAAGAAAAAAGGAGTTTAGTTTCTTCAACTTGGTGAGGAACATCTACAGAAACCTATAGTTTGAACAAACCTAAAGCATTAATTCCTGGGGTACCAAGACAATAGCTGAAAGTAGAGCAACCACGCAAAGTTAGAGCAGAGAGACAGATATCAAGAAGGAGATTACAGAGGAAAAGGATAACTCCAGTGATTTAATATCATTTTTGAGAATTCAGAAAAGTCAGGTTGCAAATGAAAGTCAATTTAAAGCTCCAAGAACAAAACAAAACAAAACAAAACAAAACAAAACAAAACAAAACAAAACACAGTTCCTTCAGTTGCCAATAGCTAACCCTACTGCTGCAGGTGTGGGAATGGGTAGCCTGACTCTTTCTTGCATTTCTGTGGCACTCACTGGATGCAGTTAGAAATGAGTTAAATTGTAAGCCCTCCTTTAGCCAACAGTGCTTTTGTTGTCTCATAAAACAGTGCAATAGGTGGTGGTGACTCTTATGCTCACAGAATAAGAACTGGTGTGGGGCACTGCAGTGACTTTCTGGCACAGGGCAGAGAATTATACAAGGGTGGGGGTTGGGGGGGTGTTCTGCCATCCTTTTCCCTCCTTTAAGCTCTTTTTTAAAATATTTTTTTTTAGTTGTTGATAGATCTTTTATTTTATTTATTTATATGTGGTGCTGAGAATCGAACCCAGTGCCTCACGCATGTCAGGCAAGTGCGCTACCACCGAGCCAAAGTCCCAGCCCCATCCCTCCTTTAAGCTCTGGATGAGTCCTGACCTCTGGGAGAGGTAAAAGAGAGTGGAGAGGGAGGATAATGCAACCAATGAGAATGAAAGTGGAAGGGAAAAGTACTCATAGAGGTGACTGGAGACCCCAAGTTTGAGAAATGGCTGTGGGCCATGAGCAACAGCACCTAAGGGAACCTGGGAGAGGGGACAAGAGGGATGGGGGATGGGAGAGGGAGATAGGACAGGCACATGTCTGCACTGTGGATTTCTCCTCATAGCTTGTTGGCTCAGGGAACCCAGGCCATGCCACTCTGTACAATGTGCTTGGTCTTTATAGCCTGTCCACTCATGAGACCCAGTCTGTGTCCATCTTCATGGTACACTCTGTCTCCAAAAGCCTGTTTGCTCAGGGGCATGAAGCTGTAGTTGTGTACACTTTGCAGTCTGTCCCCCATAGCCTGTTCAATAGGGAGAACTGAGCAGCTGTACATCAAGAAGTAGTTTCATGGTGGGGCTTCCAGATGCCACTATAGTCTATTGAGCCACCCAAACCCCTTGCCTTCCCTACCTCTTCCTGCTGATATTATCTGTTTTGTACCATCACTGATGTATGAGGTTGAAGAACAGCATCATTTAAAAATCTGATCAGTATGAACCAGGGAAAGCAGAATAAGACAGAACCAACCCAATCCCACCCTGGCCTCCCCTTTCAATCTTGCCTTTCCCCTAGGACTTGGAGGTTTTACAATGGCACCTAGTACCTCTGTGGATTTACCATATGCCCTCTGAACGGCCTAGCCAGCCTGAACAGACTGCCTGAGAAATCCTGATAACTCAAGTACACCTCTGATTACTGGCTTGACTTTAGTCAGCCATCCTCTCTCTCCCTTTATGGTTCCTGGTAGCGTTATCTATTATTTTCTCTACTAGACTGAGTGCTCCTTGCCTTTCATGCATTATCTCATTTAATCCTCAACAATGCTTTGAGACTAATTCTCATATCCCTATTTTATAGATGAGAAAATGGAGGTCTTAAAGTAGAGTCAGTTGTCTATAGAACCTCTATATTCCACTGTGCTCACAACCTCTCTTCACAACCCTAGTTGTGTTCAAGCACTAGACCTAAAAAGAGATTCACAGAAAAAAAAAATCCCACAGGGCTTTGACCATGAACAAGTGCTCAATCTCATAAAAATCACATGATTTAAAGCAATACATACAGGGATCACAGCCTTTTTGCTGTTGTTCATAAAAAGGATCAGAAACTAGTGGCAGGTAAGGGTAGAGAAAAACAGGCCTTCTAGAAGGTTTCTTTTGGAAATTTGACTTTTTATATACTTTCTTGAAAACAGTTTAGCAATAATTGCATAGACATTGGGTGTGGTGGCCACATACCTTTAATCTGAGCTATTCAGGACGCTGATAGGAGAATAGCAAGTCCCAGGCCAGCTTGGGCAATACAGTGAGGCTTTCTCTCAAAATAAAATAAAAAGAGCTGGGGGTATAGCAGTTCAGTGCTTGAGGCCCTGGGTTCAATCTCTACTACTTAAAAATAATAAATAAAAGAACAAAAATACATAAACTCATAGTGCAGTCACTTTGGAAAACATACTGAGACTCTTCAAAAAGGTTAAAGGTGCAGGGTTTCTTTTTGTTTGAAAGTTAGACTGTAGTAATGGTTGCACAATTATGCAAACACACTAAAATACTTAATAGTATTTTTTGAGACAAGGTCTTGCTACCACATGACTTAACAATCCCATTCTTGGATACATAGCCAAATTCAAACAAATTCTCCATGAATATTCATAGCATTTCTATTCATGATAGTCAAAAAAGTGGAAATAACCCAACTGTTCACCAACTGATGGCATAGCTGTACAATGAAATATTATTCTTCCATAAAAGGAAAAAAAAATTGATGTTACACTGTGGATAAATCTTGCAAACATTATGCTAAGTTAAAGATGCCAATCAAGAAAAACCACATATCATATGATTCCACTTATATGACAGGTTGAGGACAAGCAAACTCAGAGGGGCATAATGTAGACTGGTGGTTTCCTGAGACCAGGGTGTGATGGGGGAATGGGAGTGACTGATGATAGGTACAGGGTTTCTTTTTGTTTCAAAGTTAAGACTGTAGTAATGGTTGCACAATTATGTGAATTCACTAAAATACTTAATAGATATATTTTTTGAGACAAGGTCTTGCTATATTGCTGAGGTTGGCCTCAGATTTGTGACCCTCCTACCTCAGTCTCCTGGGTTGATGGGATTATAGGCATGAGCCACTGTACCTGGCTAAAAACACATTAAATGAATGAATTATAAATATAAATTGAATCTATATCTCAATAAAGTGTTTAAAAACACATGAACCATTGGAGTGTGGCTGAGGCAGGAGGATTGCAAGTTCAAGCCAGCTTTAGCAACACTGTCTCAAAATAAAAAATAAAAAGGGTTGGGGATATAGCTCAGTGGTAGAGTACCCCTGGATTCAGGCTCTAGTACCAAAAAATACTTGAAATATAAATTCCTGAAATCCTCCTTTATAGTAGGACAATACTATACAATAGTATATGATAGTAGGACAATAGTATACAATCAGTAGGGGATGATGTCCAGAATGTTTATCACGCCTTGTTTGTAATTGCAAAAGCACAGGAAAATTCTGGCTATCCATCATTCGAGGAACAGTTTTTTCATGAGGGACTAATATGCGACTGTGAAACTCTTATATTGGATCTCTATTTCCTTGGGCAGACATTCTGGCTAGAATATTAAGTGAGGAAAGCAAGTTACAGAATAATATGTAGCAAACCAACCCAATCTGCACAACAAAACTTCTCCCTCTAAAGCCAGGAGTCATGTACTCCATGTGTGGTGCACAGGGAGTACCTGCCAGGAGGTTGCTACCTTCTTCTGGGTTCAGCTTTCACTGGTTTCAATAAGTATGTATTACTTTCACTATTAAATAATTTTTAAAAAGTTAAAAAAGAAAGCATTTTTAATGCTGTTTTCAGCTCCAGACCCATATATCCAACCAGCTTTGAAACATCTCAGATGTAATGAAATCACCCAAACTCTCCAGACATAATGAGATGGTTCCCTTCAAAGTTGCCTTACACATGTGTCCTGCTTTGGCAATTTATAGCACTACGTTTACTTCCTCATCCAAGCCTAAAGCTTGGATGTAGCTGCATAATCCTCTTCCTCTATATATGTCCTCTATCCTATGGTCCGATTCATCACTTAACTTACCAATTTTCCTAATTAAACCCATTCCTGGGTTTACTTTTATATTGCTGCCACAACTGTCATCCTGGTCCCTCCATCTGCTCTGTAGGAATGGATGTTAGACCATGTATTTTCTCTATGGATGACAGAGCATACTTTTTTTTTGGTGTCAGGGAATGAACCAAGGGGTACTTTACCACTGAACCAGATTCCCAGCCCTTTTTATATTTTATTTGGAGACAGGGTTGCACTGAGTTGCTTAAGGCCTCACTAAGTTGCTGAGGCTGTTTTTTTTTTTAAATTATTTATTTTAACTATGTATATATGACAGCAGAATGCATTTTGATTCATTATACACAATTGCAGCACAACTTTTCATTTCTCTGATTGTACATGATTGCGGAGGCTGGCTTTGAACTCTTGATCCTCCTACCTCAGCCTCCTAAGCTGCTAGGATTCCAGGTGTGTACCACCATGCCTGAACAGAGTATACTTTTGATTGGGTCATCTAGTATCCTCTTAGTTCCTTCATCCAGTTGCCTATCCTGCCTGCTCTACGGTATCCCTGGCTTACCAGGTCTCTCCTGTCCATTGCCTTTATTCATAAGTCCTGTTCCTTGCTTCTTCCCCTGACATAATTTGTCCCACCCACTCTTCAGATCTCAGTTCAAGCCTCTTGTCTTTAGGGAGCTTCCTGACTTCCCCAACAAGGTGAGGGCCTAATTACTGGAAAATGGAGCACTTGAAATTCTGCAGTCTTAGGTTTGTTTGGTCTGAGAGTCAAGAAGCTCTTTTTATTTTTTGTACATTCCAAGTAGGCACTCAACAAAAACTTGTTAAACAAACAAGTAAATGAATACAAAATAATACAATATTTAAGACAATGAGAAGGCTGCCCACCTTGCACGCTGCAAATGGAATTAACAGGTGTGAGGGAGTCTAGTTCATCCAGTATCACTGGGCCAGTCAGCTCACAGGAGCCAGTGCCAGAGGCCATACACCAAAAGGGTTTTTGAAGCAACAGGACAGTCCGTTCAACACAGACAATCTGACCTGCCAACAAAGATACTTCAGATTATTGAAGTGTTGAAGAAAAATGTGAATTCTCCTGCCAGTAAAGATAGTCTCCTTTCCATCCTCCCAAAGTGATGCAAGTATAAGGGTGCAATTGTGGGGACGGTCTGTTCCTAATGCCAGGTCATAGTTGGGAGGCTGATTATATACAGGAAGCTGTACTACATACTTCTGAGGAAAATGGAGCCAGTTTTCTTTCTTTTGGAGAGATTTTATACATATAGAAGTGGCCTCCAGTGAGCTAAGCTGGAAAAGCATGCAAATACTAAATTCAACTTCATTTTGAAAAGAGTAAATTTTGTGATACATTAAGTTTACTATGTAAAAAAATACAGTTTAGGCGGGATTTTAGTTTTGACACCTAGGTAAAAGGGACTAAAAAGTATATATATTTCTAATGTTCTAGTTTTTGGTTTGTTTTAAAAAGTAATCACCCAAATCATGACTTCAGATGGCTTCTACACCACTAAAGACAATCATGAAGTGACTGATGGGATCGCTAAAGGGTACACTAGAACCTTGGAGTACTGTGCAGATAGCCATGAACAGGGCTCAGCAAAAGCCTAAACTGGTAACATGGGCCTCTGCAGGGCACAGGTCATGTCTGTCTTGGGCTATGTGATGGTGCCAGCAGTGCTGAGCAAGATGCATTTGGAAGCCATAGGAGACATCATATGGACACTGATCAGTCACCCCAGTCAAGACTGTGGAGAAGATGCAAGCACACCCTGGTCTCGGAGAGCATCCCTGAAGAGGATGCTATGAGGTGCAGCCGTGGAGAGTGCTTCTAGGATTTCTGGACCCAGGACACATGAGGGGGTCACACAAACTGGCAAGATTTTGGGGAGGTGGTGGTCATTCCCATCCTTCATTTGCAGGGTGATGTCAGTCACCAACAGCCAAATCTCCTTTTGTGCCAAAAGAAGCAGACTCTTCAGCTACAAGTTCAAAGTAAAGACTATTAACTATTCTTATATCCAAAATTAATTTTTAAAAGCAACAATCTTAATAATCATTATCACTAACAAGTTATTATTTCAAAATACTTTAAAATACCCAACAGGAGTTTGGCCATGATGGCACATGTCTATAATCACAGTGACTCAGCAGGCCAAGGCAGGAGGAACCAAATTTGAGGTCAGCACAAGAAACTTAGTGAGATCTTGCCTCAAAATAAAATAAAAAGGATTATGGATGTAGCTCAGTGATTAAGTGCCCTTTGAGTCAATCCCCAGTTTACAACCAAACCAAACCAAACCAAACCCCAAAAACATACTATAGACTTAGCACACGGGTCACTAGCCCCATTAACATAGCTGTGTGCCCAACTGTGCACCTGTTTAATGGATTCCTTTGTTGGAATACAACCCACACTTTGCAGGCAGTGCTCTACTTGTCTTCTGACCTACTCAAGTAAATTTTATTGTTCATTCTTTCTTGTTCTGAGTTTGTATACCTAGAATGCTATCTTTTATCTAGAGCATACACATTCTTCTCTTAGAGTAGCTGCAAGTTTCCTGAGGGTTAAGACTAGATCTCACTCACCAACAGACTTTTTGTACAGGACCTTGGTATAAAGTAGGTGTCATAAATATCTGTATCTGTAACAGCTTTTATTTTTCTTATTTTTTTGTCTTCTTTACTTTAATTATAAATTTTCCCCTAATCTGCAAAAGTTATAATGTCCTTCCAAGTTCTATTGAACTGGCAGTCTTCCCCTGCCCATTGGCCAGGGATTAGGACGTAGTAGATACAAATGGACCAAAGACAGATAATAGGGCTAGGGCCTGAGGGCATGGCTAGCTTGAGGGTCAGCTTATTTTGCTGGCATGGACTGTCAGGTGAAGCTGAGAATTACACATGGTTGGCTAATAGAACTCAACAGAGGTGAACTCCGTGGTCTAGAACTGTGGATTGGGAAGGAGAAGGTAGTCTGCATGTTTGGGAGGTTGATTATATACAGGAAACTGCATTAAGTAATACTGAGGACAATGGAGCTAGTTTTCTCTCTGTTGAAGAGGGATTTATACATACAGAAGTGGGGAAGACAGGAGTAAATTCTGTGGTAATGGTCTATGGTTAGTTGTGTTGGTGTGAAATCACAACTCTAAATAAATCTAAATATAGAAGTAGATATGGATGTGGGTGTGCATGTGTGCATGAGTGCATGAATATATACATATGTCTCCTTGCACTATTCAATGAGAGGACCTACAAACAATAACATCCCAATAGCAGCAAATGTAGCTAGAACCTAGACCCTGGCTTCTAAATACCATTTTCCATTGATATCAACCAGGGCTCCTTGAAATGAGGGCTGATTCTAAAGCATAAAATGTCAAGATGACTCTGAAATATTGTGTCAAAAATAAGGGAGGACTCAAAGAATGATGGAAACATGTCTAAAAGATATAGGAGCCAGCCTAAATCTGGTAAAATTTGAGCATCAAAATGAACAACCAAAACAGATTATAACTTACTGAATAAAAAACTAATCCATTAGTCTATACTGACATAAATAAATGACTACAGAAATAAATCAGCAAAATGAAAAGCTCCTAATCAATGCTGAATGTCAGCTAATAAATGTACAAGAAATAATATTAAGATATTTATAGTCTCAAAGTATCTTTCCACAAAATGCTTATTAATAAGTAAAATATTTATTTATAATTAATTAATTAATTTGTTCTAATTTGTTCTACATGATAGCAGAATACATTTTGATTCACAGTACACAAGTGGAGCACAATTTTTCATTTCTCTGGCTGTAACACTACACTAAGTAGAGTCAGACCATTTATGTCTTTATAACATGTACCTAGGGTAATGATGTTTATCTTAGTCCACCATCTTTCCTTATCCCCATGAAATATTTATTTTTTAACTTCAAAGTGAAAAACCATGGAAACACCATCTTGACCAATTGATAAAACATTACAATTCTTTCTGGGACAAATAAACTATATGTCTCTTGATATGAACACAGTATTTTTTGTGGGGGAGGTACTGGGGATTGAATTCAGGGGCCCTCAACCACTGAGCCACATCCCCAGCTCTATTTTGTATTTTATTTAGACAGGGTCTCATTGAGTTGCATAGCACCTGGCCATTGCTGAGTCTGGCTTTGAACTTGTGATCCTTCTGCCTCAGCCTCCTGAGCTGCTGGGATTACAGGCATAAGCCACTGTGCCTGGCAGAACATAATATATATATATTTTAATAGACACGACATTTTTTTATACCTTTATTTTCATTTTTATGTGGTGCCAAGGATCAAACCTAGTGCCTCATACATGCCAGGCAAGCGCTCTATCACTGAGCCAAAACCCCAGCCCTGAACATAGTATTTTTATGTGGTATTTCTGTAGAGAATGTTAGAATGTATAATCTAATCTGTTCAAGAGATAGCATCAGATAAACCTAAACCAAGGGACATTCTACTAAGTAACTGGTTTTTATTTTTTGAAAAATCTCAAGGTTGGGCTGGCAATGTGGCTCAGTGGTAGAATCCTTGCTTGCATGTACAAAGCCCCCTGGTTATAATCCCCAGAACCACAAAAACAAAAAGCCAAAACATAAGCAAAGATAAATAAGTATTCCATCTAAGAAAGATGAAAGAGATATGACCTGAGCATACTGCATGACCCTGTATCAGATCCTGGAGTTACAAAGGTTATTTTTAAAACAATTAGCAAAACCAAAATTTAAAAAATTAGTAGATATTATCAGGAAGGGTAAAGATTTCTACAAAGTTAAGAAATGGTGGGAATTCTGACATTCTTCAAGGATTTTAAAATACTCTTTATGAATACTTGGGATTTGGGCTAAGGTCTATCTTTCCAGATACTAATGTACCCAAACCTTTTAATTAAGTATAAAATTATCTATATTATAGAAGTATGAAAAAAGTCAGTAACAAGAAATCTTCTTATCTTTATCTTCTATAAAAAGATACTATTAGCCAATTATTTAAAACAGTGCTACTACCAAGTTCTTGCTAAAATTTTATTAAAAATAGGTGTCTTATTTATAATTGCCCAAACTCGGAAGAAACAAGATGTCCTTCAGTAGCTGAATGGATAAATAGATGTTGGCACTTCCAGACAATGGACTGTTATTCAGTATTAATGAGAAATGAGCTATCAAGTCATGAAAAGACAGAAGCTTAAGTGCCTAGGATGAAGTGAAAAAAAGTAGTCTAAGAAGGCTACTCACTGTGATTTTAATTATATAACACTCTGGAGTAGGCAAAACTTTGGAAAGAGTAAAAAGTTTAGTGGTTGCTAAGGGTTGGGGAGGAAGGGATAAATAGAGCACAGATGACTTTTGGGGTACTGAAATGATATTATAATGGTGCATACCTGTCTGTATACACATGTGCAGTGCAAACCAACAGAATGTACATCAAGAATTAACCCTAGCTGGGTGCAGGGGCGCACATGTAATCCCAGTGGTTTGGGAGTTTGAGCTGACTAATTGTTACAGAAACCATGTGACCCAAGAAACCTAAAACATTGATGATCTGGCCTGTTATAAGCACAGTCTGCCCACTCCTGAAGTAGATGATCACTCCTGAAGTAGATGAAGTAGTATCACACTATGATAGCACAATTTTAGTGATATTTTTCTATAGGCAACTCATCGATAACTTAATTAGAGGTTAAGAAATATATTATTTTAGTCATCTTATAGCTCTTCCATTGCCTATCACCTATGGATGATTAGAGACATGAAAAAAACATTGTTTAAAATAGATACTCCATAGAAAATAACTTCAGATACTTTATGTATAAAAGAAAGGCTCCCAACCAGGCAGCTGAGCTGTGGCCATATATAAAGCATACATGTTTCTTAGAGATTTATTTTTACTTTTATTGTTGTGGAATTGGAAATTGATCTTGGGGGTGCTATACCACTGAGCTCACCCCCAGTCCTTTTCATTTCTAAATTTTGAGATGGGGTCTTGGTAAGTTGCTGAGACTGGCCTTCAACTTGAGATCCATCTACCTCAGACTCCCAAGGTGCTGCGATTATGGGCATGCACCACCACTCTTGGCTAGATTCACATCAGGAGTGAAGGCATGAAATGCCATGAGATCCAGCATTTGCTTTGGAATACTTTAAAACAAAAAGAAAAGCCAGAGTGGTGAGTGTCAAACCTTTATAAACCAAGTATAGATTTGTTAAAAGATTGTCCCTGGGGCCACATCTGCACTCTGCCACTTCTGTCCTTGGTGGTGTTGGGTGCCTGGCTGGCCCAGTCCAGGCTACCTGCCCAGGCTTCAGCTTCTTCCACAGGCAATTTCCTGGCATTCCAACCTGCCTGGCCACAGGTGCAGGGGCAGCAGCAATGGCACCAGGGTGCTGTCTGCTTCCCTTGCACACCCTGGGGGCAGTGCATAGGGGTCCTCTCATTCTCTTCTCATTCTCTTCCACACTGGAGCATATTACTCATGAGTGGACAAGAGCTTGACAGATAGGATCACCTCTGAGTCCCACAAGATGAGTAGCCTTTGAGAGTGGTTCCTTTACCATCCAAGGCCAGAGTGATGTCTTGGAGAACTTAGTTCATATATTCAGATTGCCAAGGACAACTTTTTACCTTGTCCACTCCTAGCTGATCCAATAGCAAACTCCTCTAAATTGCCACTTCCTAGAACTTCCCAAGGCCTCAAAGGGACCACAGGGAAGAGGACTCTTCTACCGTAGAAGAGTCCCAGAAGTGTTCCCAGAGTGGATGAACACAATCTTAAGATTCCCAATTCTACCACATAATTGAGATTTCAGCTTCTATTTCCTTTCTTCAACCTGCCTACGTGTCAGAATTTAACAAATAATATAGGGCTAAAATCTTCAAGGGCAGAGCTACACCTGTTTTTTTTTTTAAATATCCTAGTACTTAGCATGGTAGAAGCTGGTAGTCCACACCTGTGCTGGAATGAATGTACTACCCCTTCAGCTGGATCATGTTCACCTGGATTTTAAATGTACTTTTGTATTTTGACACTCCATTAATTTCTAAAAGATTATCCTTATGACAGAGGGAGACAGGGAGAATGAGAGAATGTTACCTGTGGTCTTTGATAAATCACTCTGGCATAGAAACTGCAGCGGGCACCCAGATTGTCAGTCTGGAAAAACATTGAGAAAGACTGGTAACATCATCCAAAGTACACAACCATGGCAAAAGTACTAAAGAACTTGTTAGAAACAAAGATGTTACCTGGAGAATATCTCTTAGGCAATGGAGAATTGGAGGCTGGTGAAGCTTAGATATGGAGTCTCCTTCAATCATATCAATTTGACCGAGATTGGGATGAACTGAGAGGACGTAACAGAAGGAAGGAGGAGGCAAGTGACTTTTGACCTGTTTAAAATGAAGGCAAAGGTAGAACATGAATGAAGTATTAAAACACTCAAATACATCATTCCAATCTATTTTTTCTTATATACATATTTACTTATAGATGTGTACCCTCTCTGGAAGGTTATACAAGAAGTGGGTTACATTATTTACTTTTGGGACCAAGCATAAGAACATCTGTATTTCTTAATTTATTATCAATTTAAGATTTCATTTTAGAAATCTATTCTTCAACATCTTGTTAATCTATATATGGGCATTTTTGACACCTACTATTGGACTGACAGGACAAGTTCATCAATGTAGCACT
Organism: Marmota monax; assembly: GCF_021218885.2. Lineage (NCBI taxonomy): Eukaryota > Metazoa > Chordata > Mammalia > Rodentia > Sciuridae > Marmota > Marmota monax. Next base: position 2,485,284 of record NW_026695198.1, on the reverse strand, counting down.
CCACTGAAGTCAGCTATACAAAGACATATTTCCTTTTTCAGCTTAGGCATCTATGACCCAAAGCAACCACAGGCTAGCCTCCTGGACAGGCCCAGGAAGGAGAGAAGGAGAAACTTTTTAACCCATTTTTTCTGCCTTTGAGCTACTACCATAAATAATTTGATAGGGTAAGAATGGACATTCCTAGCTACCCTCATGGTTGTAGGAATATTTACAGATTTCATTGTATTCCTACTGTAAATTGGTAACTAAGTGCTGGTTTCATGAGTGATTGGAAGGGGTGGGAAAATATTGCCTAGTTTATAATGAGGCTAAGACTCTGTTATAACAGTGTGTGAGGACTGCTGTTTAAAAATTCATCATAAATTAACCTGAGAAGCATATTGTATAGCATGGAAGGGAAAGCAGCCATAGACTGGGCTTCCGAATGAGAAGAGAAAATCCCAATCCTAGTCCTACCTTGTATTCACATACCACCACAAAGGGCCTAGGTACAGAGGGATTCCTGTTGCCACTGTGGGGTCATGGAGCAATGGTGAGAGCCCTGGCTCGGTGGCTGGCACAGAGCAACCTGAGGATGGAGGGCTCCCTGGTGTTGTACCTACCTCTTCACAGGGCTGACTATGGCCGGGTGCTTTTAGGGGTATTGCTGGGGGCCATATGGTATCAATCAAACTGAAGAGCCCTGGTGTCCTGGGACAAGAAAACACTGTTAAAATTATTTGTCATTAGATGGAATGCGGTGGAGCAAGCCTATAATCTTTGCTGTTAGGTAGGCTGGGGCAGGAGGATTAAAAGTTTGAGGTTAGTTTAGGCAACTTAGAAAGATCATGTCTCAAAATAAAATAAAAAGGGCGGGAGATGTAGTTCAGTGGAAGTTAGAGCATTTGCCTAGCTTGTGTGAACTTCAATATCTCATACCATACACACACAAAAAAAGTATGATACAAAATGAATGCAAGATTCTCTTCTTTGTGTAGAATAGAAAAAAATATATACAAGGGACTGGGGATATACTTCATTGGTAGATGGTAGAGCATACTCCTAGCATACACGCGTCTGTTTTCATTACAAAATGAAAACAAAACAACAAAAAACCCAAGAAACTCCAAAACATCATCAATTTCCCTAAATTTTTGTAGCTTCTCAAAAAGTGTCCTGTGACGTTCACTCCACAAAAGCAAGACTCTGCTCAGTGAGGTTGCTGTGTAGAGGATGCCTGAAGTGTGGCTATGGGTTCCCACTGGGTGTTGGCAGAACTTTAAAATGCTATAGGCCCAGGGCTGGGGTTATAGCTCAGTGGTAGAACACTTGCCTAGGGTTCGATTCTCAGCACCACATATAAATAAAGGTCCATCGACAACTAAAAAAAAAGGACCACCATTTGACCCAGCTGTCCCTCTCCTCAGTCTATACCCAAAGGACTTAAAAACAGCATACTTTAAAGACCCAGCCACATCAATGTTTATAGCAGCACACTTCACAATAGCTAAACTGTGGAACCAACCTAGATGCCCTTTAGTAGATGAATGGATAAAAAAAAATGTGGCATATATACACAATGGAATTTTACTCAGCAATAAAAGAGAATAAAATCATGGCATTTGCAGGTAAATGGATGGAGTTAGAAGATAATGCTAAGTGAAGTTAGCCAATCCCAAAAAACCAAATGACGAATGTTTTCTTTGATATAAGGAGGCTGATTCATAGAGGGATAAGGAGAGGGAGCATGGGAGGAATAGATGAACTCTATAGGGCAGAGGGGTTAGAGGGGAAGGGAGAGGGCATGGGTTAGAAATGATGGTGGAATGTGATGGACATTATTATTCAAAGTACATGTATGAAGACACGAATTGGTGTGGGAGGCTGAGACGCTAAGCAACTCAGTGAGACCCTGTCTCTAAATAAAATATAAAATAGGACTAGGGATGTGGCTCCATGGTCAAATGTCCCTGAGTTCAATTCTCAGTACCGGGGTGCGGGCCCTGGGAAACTCTGAAAAAAGACACCTGTGATGTCCTGTGAAACAAAAGATTCTTTAGCTTATAATCAAGAAACACTTTTTGGTATAATCACAAATAGTATCTCTTGCAATCTGCTTTAAGAAATGCTGTTCTATGACAAACAGCCTTAGAAGAGTTGATTGCTTACTTATTTAGAAGGTAAGTGGCTAATTTTTAAAATTTTGGACATTTGATCCTTATTATTATTATTTTTAATGCAGTCTCCTAGATAAGAAAGAGTATATGTTAAATAAAAATTTCTTAAAATCAGCTTCTTAACTATTTTTTAAAAGTAGAGATGGTTCAGGTGGCTGTTGTTGCTTTGTGAACTTGAGTCTTCATCTCGGGCAGCTCAAACATTCATGTACCTCTGCTAAGGACAAACTTGGTGCAGAAGTTAAACTTTGGCACAAAGTGTATGTTCTTTTCACTACATTTCATCCCTTACTATTCATTTCTGCATAAGATTTCATTTTATTATAGAAGAAACATTATTTTAAAAAGCCATTCCTAGGGGCTGTGGCTCGGTGGTAGAGCGCTTGTCTAGCATGCACGAGATGTTGGGTTCGATCCTCAGCACCACATAAAAATAAATAAAATAAAGGTATTGTGTCCAATTACAACTAAAATAAATAAATAAATAAAAGCCATTCCTAGGGCTAGGGCTGTGGCTCAGTGGTAGCGCACTTGCCTGGTATGTTCTATTCTCAGCACCAAATATAAATAAACAAAATAAAGGTCTATCATCAAGTAAAAAAAATATTTTAAAAAGCCATTCCTTTAAAATATTTTTTGGTTTGATTTCTGCAGTGCTGGGGATAGAACCCAGAGCCTCACGTTCACGTGCCAGACAAGTCCTCTAGCACTAAGCTATATCCCCAGCACCCTTTTAGAAATTTTTTTATTATTTTAGTTTTTAATTTGTTCAAATTAATTATATATGACAGTAGAATGCATTTTGACACATTGTACACAAATGGAGCACAACTTCTCCGTCCTCTACATGGTGTAGAGTCACAATGGAAATGCAATCATACAAGTATATAATGTCTGTCTCATTGAATCATCCTTCCCATCCCCAAACCCTCCTCACCTAAAATATTTTTAAACAGCAAACAGGCTGTCTAATAGGGACAGACTACCTTAATTTGTCTTTTAAAAAGTTAATAAACATTTTAATTTAAAAATTTTTTAAAATAAATGTTTAAATAGAGAAAAAGGACATACAAATAATATCCATATGATTGTGATATGATTAAAAATAGTTTGAGGCTGGGGGTGTAGCTTAGTGGTGGAATGTGTGCTTAGCATGTGAAAGGACCTGGGTTCACTCCCCAGAACCACAAGAAAAAAAAACAAGGTAACATCATTATGCTAGAATAAATTTCTTGGGATACTCCTTAATTTATAGAATATATAATGAATATGCAGCAAAATTTGGAACTTCAAACTGTGACAAAAATGTTTACAGGTATTTGATAGAATTCTGTCATTCTTAACCTCTGTGTTTGAAAACCAAAGCAGACAGGATGAGAATCTGGTTCCCCACCTGCTCCTATTTATAGGCTTTGCAATGGCCACAGCTCTCTGACAGCAGTTCCCTGGGCAGATTCCCTTCCAGATGGCAAAGGTGGAATGGGTCAATATTGCTGACCATCAAACAGGGAAAAGCTGCACTTCTCACCATAGCCGATCATGGTTTCCCCTCACCCTCTCAGCTGTCTCCTTAAAGTCAGTTGCATGTGATAAGTAAGAAAAGAGAGGAAGATCTGGAAACAGGTAGGACACATGGATGAGGATGGCACAGGCATTGGGGACAGTCTTGGGCAGAAAGCACAGGCTGAAAGACAAGTGGATGCTTCAGGAAGCAGGAGACACAAGAAGGAGCAGAATCAGGCTGAGCTCACACAAGCTTCCCTAACCTCCAACCTGGAAACCAAAAGCGTCTAAAGCCATAATTCTATTTATAGAAACCAATGTACATTTTAAAGGGAAAGATAAAAATATGTGAACATGGTAAATTTTGTTTACCAAATTATATACTTCAAATGGTTAAAATGGTAAATTTTATTGTGCCACAAAAATTAAATTTACTGTGACAAGTAAATGCCAAGTATTTTGATTGGTTTTCTGTCTCTAGAGATAATTGATAGTTCACTTTAAAAAACACTACTCCCTTCTGTGTGAAGTATGACACAAGAGGAATGTCCCAAGTTCTTTATTGTACCTTAGGAATATAACAAGTACAAATACAATTTTGAAATTTGAGATAATTCACATATCAAAAATTCCACCCATTTAAAAAGTGTGCAGTATACTTATACTGGTTATTAGTGTAGTCTTACAAGTTGTGCAACCATCAATATTAGTATCCATTAAACAGTTACTGTCATTCTTTCTAGCCCCAGACAACCATTACTTTACTTTCTGTCAGACAACCATTACTTTACTTTCTGTCTTAATAAATTTGCCTGTTCTGGACATTTCTTATAAATGGATTCATACCATATGTGGCTTTGAATGTGTATGTGTGTGTGTGTGTGTGTGTGTGTGTGCTTGTGCACACTTGTGAGAGAGATGGCCTCTTTCCTTTGGCATAGTTTTGAGGTACATCCCTCAGAAAATATCAACACTTTGTTCCTTTATGTGGGGGAGGGTACTGGGTATTAAATCCAAGGGTGCTCTATTACTGAGCTACATCCCCAATCCTTTTTGTTTTTATTTCAAGACCAGGTCCTGGAAAGTTTCCCAGGCTGGCCTTGAACTTGTGATCCTCCTGTTTCAGGTTCCCAAGTGACTGGATTTACAGGCATGCACCACTGTGCCTGGCCACTTTGTTCATTTTTATGACTGAATAACATTCCACAGGATGGGTAAAGGACATTTTATTCATCTAGTCATCAATTGGTGGACATTTGGGTTGTTTCCATGTTCAGCTATTCTAAAAACTGCTGCCATGAACAAATTGCATGCATATATATATATATATATATATATATATATTTTTTTTTTTTACACTGGGAATTGAACTCAGGGATGCTTTCCCACTAAGCTACATCTTCAGCCCATTTTAAAAAATTCCTTTTAAATGTTGAAACAGGATCTCACTAAGTTGCCTATAGCCTCCCTAAACTGCTAAGGTTGGGCCGAAACTTGCAATCCTCCTGCCTCAGCTTCCAAGGTTGCTGTATACAAATTTTTGTGTGAACATAAAATCTTTATTTCTTTGGATTAATATTCAGAAGTGTAACTGCTGGGTTACTGGGTAATTGTACATTTAATTCTTTTAAGAAACCACTAAATATTTTCATACAGGTGGCCGCACCACTTTATAGCCAATCAGCAATATATGAGAGATTCAGTTTCTTTGAATTCTCACTAGTGTTTGGTGTTATCATATTTGTACTTTAATATTCTTAACAGAACTGTAGAGGCATCTCACCAAGGTCTTGATTTACTTTTTCCTAAAGGCTAGTGATGGTAAGCACCTTTTTACTTGCTAATCTGCCATGATGTATATCCTCTATCTTCATGTTCTTTTCCTATTTTCTAATCAGACTCTTTGTTTCTGTGAATGTCTTTATTTACTATTGAGTTTTGAGAGTTCTTTATATATTCTGAATATGAAAAACCTCAGGTATTTCTTTCTTCTTCTTTTTAAAAATAGTGGTAGTTATTTTATTTACCCTAAGTTATACTTTCTGCAAAGGTAATATATATATATATATTTATTAATATATATATTTCCTGAGTCATTCATCCCCCAAAAGAAACCTTTGCTGGCCATCTAGTATCATTGCAGTGTCATATCAGTCTCTGAATTTAAAAAACTTTACTTTCATGTATCTCTTAAAGACTTCTTCCACCACTTCCCGTTTTTATGACATGTGTTTCCATCAATGAAAATTCAATAGAGTTTGAATGTCTGATCTTTTTTGTTATGCTTAAAAATATTTTTGACTGGATTCAGAAGTAGAAGCTCATAGAGAGGACAGCCTGAGTCTCTTGGTGATCTGTTCCTGGCATTTTTCTTTGGCTTCTTGCATTCTCTTGGCCAAAAGTTTGGAATATTCTGCAGCCTCTTCCTTATTCTTCTTAGAAACAGTTTCTTCAGAGTAATATTCCGGAACTTATGTTGTGAGTCATGTAGAGTGATGAGATGCTGAATCTTTGATGCTTTGGTCCTGGGTTTTTTAACTTCCCTGCTTTCTGACAACATATTGGCAAGTATCATCTTCCTTAGATTGAAGTTTGCAGATTCTACTAGCTCTTTTGCGTCCTAGTTGATGAAGCATAGTAGTATTCATTAAGTCCAGGAATATCCTTCTCTCCTTGTTTTACAATAACCAAGTTGAGAACACTCAGAATGGTATCCACAATGTAACCTCTAACAGATTTGTGCTTCCTCTCTCCAGTTTGCCTTGGTCTATAACAGGAATGCCCCCTACTCAGTAGTAGGGGAACATGGCCCTGGGTCAAGATACCCTGCTTCGTGGGAAACCTTGTTTGTCATTTCCACTACTGATTCAGACCACGTAACCCTCCCATTCTTCACCCAGTGTCAGCAGCAATTTCTATAGCCATACGTTTCTTGTAAAAAGTACAAAATTTGCATTCATTGTCCACTTCAATGAGTTTCTGGCAGCCAATGGCTCGGAAGAAGATATTCAACTTCATCTTGGTGCTTCTTTCTTACTTTATTTTTAAGGATTCCTTGGGACTTTCTAAATAGATCATAATGACATCTGTAAAAAGATGTGTCTTTTGATCTGTATATCTTTTTTTCTTTTTCCCTTTTTCTTGTCTTATTTTGCTAGCTAGTCAATTTACTTTTAAAGGACTGCCAGAACTTAATATTTGACTTACACTGTCAAGTCTAATACAGGTAATAAACTCTAAGAGGACATCAGGCCAGTTAACATAATAGAGAGCATATAGAGGACACAATAGAAGTGAGAGTGAAAATAGGATTTTGAAAAAGCAGGATGAAGAAAACAAGGGTGACATTTAAAGGTCAGATTGAAATTGTAATCTCCCCTCAAATTCCTCCAAAATTATTTCTTTCATTTTTTATTTCTATCTCTTTCTCTCTCACACACACCCTTAATGATGAAACTATCTCAAAAAGAGGCTAAGTCAATACAGAAAGAAACTACAAACTATTTGGACTTCTAAAGAAAAACAAAGAACTAATTTACCACTCATAATTCCATAAAAAATAGGATCTCTTATTACTGCCATAATTTGTCAGCCAACAGGTACGTACTCTCATTAAATCTTGGGCTGTTGAAGAGATTACTTACAGACAAACTTTCCTAATGGGAAAGGTGGATAAACTCAAAAATTACTTTTCCAAGGTGAAAGTAATTAATAGCCAGTGACCAGAGTCTGGATAAAAGAGAACAAACTGCGTATAAGTACTCAGGGAAGCAAAGTACTGCTCTCATAAGGTACATACTCCTGCGGCCAGCAGCATCTGCAGGATGAGGGAAGGGATAAGAGATCTTCCTTAAGACAGTGAAAGTCTCCCAAAGCCTCTGATACATAGGTTACTTCTACAGACATTATTATAGTGTAAGAGGCCCTTCTAAGAACACATTTTCATTATGAAAAAACACTTGAAGAGACTCCTTAGAAGAGATAAAGTATGAGGGGGAGATACTGACCACACAATTTGAATTTAATAAAGTCATCATAGTTTCAATGAGATGTAGGACTAAAATAGATATGAGGTCACTCAGAAGGAAATCCTGTAGACTCACATCCTCCAAGTTTAGGGGGTAAATTCCCACCCTTTAGGGGACACATTCCCACCCTCACCAAGTGAACATTCACTCTGAGACCTGTAGGAGGACAGAATGGGGTGTAAAGAGAACACCTTTCATCTGTAATGTTAAAGTCCTGAGATCTCTCTTGGTCTTATTTTCCTCTCTTGTAGGACTCTCTAATTTGTAATGCTGTTACACCCCTCACTGCCCAGTGTCTCTGCTTGAGGAGGAAAGATGGTTTCAAAATCTCCAGTTTGGGTGAAGAATGGTAAAGTTGCATCAGCTGAAGGAGAGGGGTGGCAATGACATATCTGGATTTTCTCTGACAATGTAGTACTATGGAGTTCTAGAAATAGTGAAGCATCTGTAATAAGTACCTCTGCAGGCTTATCTATGAGCTTGGCTGACCAAAGGCTTTTAATGCTGAGGAGGGTTTTGAATATTTACTGAAAAAAAAAAAAATGGAATCTGAAAATTTCCAATGCATTTGTAATAAAAATAGAAACTACCTTTAAAAATATGTTCTGATTTGTTTTAGTAACTGCCAGTCTCAAGAGGAAAAAAAAAATACTCCCAAGATTATAAAGGGTTAGGAATACGCAAATAGGATGCATTTATATGTAGTAAAGTTAAATTCTTTCTTAGAATGAAAAAGTCCATTTTGTTGTTTGTATTTTGTTGTTTGTAAGACATTCTGGAAACTCTCAAAATCTAAGCAGAAAATACACAAAGGAGCCACAAAGGGAGGGGATCAACTTCCGGTCACCTCTGAAAAAAGCCTCACAAACTTAGTTCAGGAGTCTGAAATGATGTCAACACACAGATGTTTCTTTTGGAATTAAGGAGAGCCAAGGTTTTCCCTTGTGACAAGAAAGGTGCATGGAACTAAGGGAAGCCACATGTGAGCAGAGAATCTCAACTGAGTACACCCACTGCCTGAATTCCCAGTCTAGAAAGGCAGCCCTCCAGCTGCTATATTGGGACAGGCAGAGGAGGATGGGGCTAATCTTGGGAAGAAGAATAGAGTCCTGCTGGGGACTGAAGAGGAGCACACAAAAATGAGTGTGACCAGTGACAATAACAAAAAGAATTTTAGAAACATATTCAAATAAATGAGAATGGGGTTCCTGCTTCACCACTACTTGAAACAATGCAAAATTTACATATTTTAATGCAAATTTTATAGATTTTTTTTAAGAGCAGCAAAGTATTAACTACCAATGACTTTACAGTACCTAGTATTACTTATCTTGACTGGTAGATGACAAATGTCATTTGGAAAACCAACCACTCAAAGAAAGGGCAGCCATGATTTCCATAAATTCCAGCCCACTGGAAAAAAGTAAATATGGAATGTGACCATCTCAGCATACTAGACCATTATCTGATATCATCTGCTGGCTTGCCTATTGTCTTAGTTATTTTAGGGATCATTTTTCCATCTGATACTGCTTTATCTAATGACCCCCAAGTCTTCACAGGGCAATCTAAGAATGTCTAGCCACTTTCCTCTAGGTGTGGATAGAGTGGAATTTGCCCTAGGAAATTTAAACCACAATGGTGACATCAACAACAGCAAGTAGGAAGATAATAAGCAAGGAAATAGCCTGACATATTTATCCTCAGACCTCAGACTTTTTGATTTTTTCTTAAAATGTCTGTAGTTGCTAATTTCTTTGTAGTAATTATTATGGTAGTACATCTGGGTAGTTCATACGGAGAGTAAATTACTTCGGACTAGTACTTCTCCAAGTGGGGACTGAAGGCCGCTGGAGGTACTGAGAGGCTTTCAGGTAGCCTGTAAGGCCAGAACTATTTTCTACTAAGATCTTCTTTTCCTTTTTCATTTTCATTCTCTCATGTATGTACAGTGGGGTTTTCTAGAGTCCCATTATGCATAATTTCATAACAGTGAATTCAACAGCTAATCTATTATCTTCTATCAAATCAGACATTAAAGAGATTGGCAAAGACATAAAACAATGCCACTCTTCAAATTGATTTTGTATTTTTCATTAAAAATGTTATTTATATTATCATGAAATGGGTTTACTTTTAGGTAAACTAACAAATTTGAAAAAATCTTCAGTTGTGATTTCTAATATGGTAAATAATGACCAATATAATCCAATGTAAAAAATAAAAAAGCTCCCCCAAACTCTTTGTGACCTCATAAACTTTTAAGAGTACATAGGCATCCTGAGATGAGAAAGTTGAAAGTTTGGACGTGTTCTTTAGTTGCTTATATTGGCTTTCCTCTGTTCTTCTCTATTTCCCTCCCTTTCCTGCTAATGAGGCTACACCCTATGCATATTCTCTGACACAACAGCTCTATGTGCCCAACTAGCCCTAGACTCTATTAATGTGTAATCTCAATGTTATCTAAGAAACAATTTCCTCCTTAGAGCTGAAATGCTATTAATGGTACGGAATAAACTTAGATTCAAACCCTATTTTTAGTTGCAAAAATAACTTCCCATTCTTAGTAAAATTAGGTCAATGTATGTGGGTTATCTGTAAATACTGTAATACTTCCTATAACTCCATTCTTTCCTATGGCCCAATACCCAACAAGAAAAAGTACTTTTAGGAGTTGGTCAACTTGCTGTGTTGAGAAAGCACTATGGAGATTCTGAGGAGTCTTATTGATAGGAAGGGAGTTCTTCAACACCCCATATCTACACTGCAAGGTCATACCCAGGTTAGGGCAAGGCAGTCTGCTCACCTGGCAAAAAGGTGGCTCTTGGCACTGCCTAGGCTTACACTGCAAATGTCATATTAGTGCCAAATACAGCAACACATGCCAAGCAGTCTTGAGGAAACTATGCCTATAAGAACCATTAGCTTTTGTGTGAAGACACAGGTGAGAAGAAGCAGAGAGGTCTTCTCTGACATATAGCTAAGCCCCACCTTATTCTCTCTTCCTAGGAACCAGTTGCCATCTGAAATCTTCTTGCTTGTCTAGTGCTTGTTTCTCATGTCCTCCCAAGAACATGAGAGTCTTGAGCACAGGCCTTATGTGACTTCTGCATCCCACTGGCATGCAGGAGTGAAGACACTAGGTCTGGAGGCTATGCTGGAGGGACAGCAGTCTTCTCCAAGCCCCACCTGTCAGTACTACACAGCAAAGACACATGGGTGCTTCAGTAATACTGTTATACATTGCAAGCACCCTTCAGTGCTTCTGTTTGAGAACTTTTTATGAGTCCTGATTTCTCCTTTAAGAAACTCATAGCTCTTATATATTTTATTACACCTAATCTCACTTGTTTATTTAATTCATCTACTATCAGATCCTATGCTAGCTACAGATACAATTTAAATAAAATTAAGAAGAAAGAATGCATTCCAGAAGGTAGCATATCTCCTTTTTGTTATATTTATGAAACAAAAGATTGAATGAACTAAACAAACATTTGCCTCAGATACTGAGATGCAGGGTAGACATGATCAAATAGCTCAAGAGATCATTATCAAGTTGGTAGGAGCCATTGAAACCTTGAGGCCCTAATGAGATTAGATTAGCAGAGATTAACCTATGTCCTTTAGCTGCTGGGACAATGAAATGGGGTCAACTTTGGACACAATCTGGCTGTGACCCAACAATCCAACTCTGCCTGCCCCAAAGCTCTGAGAACTCATATAGAGACTTGTATGTGGATGTTCATAGGAGGATTATTCATGAAACGTGGAATAACCCAAATGTAAATCAAAGAATGAATGGATAAACAAGTCTGATGTATCAATATAATGAAATATTATGCATCCATAAAAAGGTCAATACATATATATCAAGGTCATTGTACTGTCATGTGTAACTAATTAAAACAAATAAAAAATACAAAAAAGAAAGAAATAAAAAGGTTATATAAATAGTTATAAAAATATGTTATATAAATGTTATATAAATAGTGAAAGTTGAAAATATTCTGCTAATGTGAATAGACGCATAAGGTTGTACATTGGATGGTTCCACTTATATGAAATGTCCAGAATAGGCAAATTCTTTGTGGCACTTCAAAGGAATAAACCCAAGGCTTTGCAAATGCTCAGATAGCACTCTACCACTGAACTATATCCCAAGCCCAATGGTATTTTTTAAACAATAGCTTAATCATTTAAATATAATTTAAATACCACAAAATTTATCATTTTAAAGTATACAAAACATTGGTTTTTATTACATTCACAAAGTTGGGCAACCATTACTACTACCTATTTCCAGAATACTTTAATCATTCTCAAAAGAAATGTCATACCCGTTAGCAGTAACTTCCCATTCTCCCAGGCTCTGGCAATCATTACTCTACTGTCCATCTGCATGAGAACAGGTTTAGAATATGAATAATAAGACATTATTTCACCTTGAGTTTCCATGAATATCTATATAAAGATGTGATCAGCTTTCAGAATAGGCTGTTCTAATGGATATGAATTTATTTAAACCTTCTACTTGCCATAGTGAAACCAGTATTCTGCATAATTAATATGCACCAATTAAAAAAGGAAAGCTTTTTAAAGTGCATATTAAATCAGTACTTCTGCTAATAGAAAGGACAAAAAGACAAATCTTCTACACGATGACATATGAATTGCAAAAGGTTGAGATATACAACACTAAGTAGTATTTCAGTAATAATGCTGGAACGCCTGGCATAGTGGTATATCCAGCAATTTGGGAGGGTGAAGCAGGAGGATTACAAGTTTGAGATTAGTCTGGGCAAATTAGTGACACCCTGTCTCAAAAAAATAAAGAAAGAGATGGGGGTGAGCTTGGTGATAGAGCAATCCTCAATCCAGTCCCTAGTACCATAGAGAACCAAAACAAAAGCCAAAAAGCAAAACAACCCCCCCCCCCCAAAAAAAAAACCCCTGGTATTATGATGATAGTGACAGCTACCAGGTATACTTACTGAGAACACACCATTGGCTGGTCCCTCACCTAAGCACCTGCGAGTCTAGAGAGGAGCCTTCTGACCTCCTGGGGGGGAATGTACTTTCCTCAAGAAGGAACAGCTAACAAAGGCCTCAAGATCAGTGTTTTGACTCCAGAATATCTTATAGATGTGGAGACAGGTAAGGGTCCAGCAGCCATTTCTTTCTTCTTTTTAAAAAGAAAATAAAAAAAATAGGGGCTGGGAATGTGGCTCAAGCGGTAGCGCGCTCGCCTGGCATGCGTGCGGCTCGGGTTCGATCCTCAGCACCACATACAAACAAAGATGTTGGGTCCGCCGAAAACTGAAAAACAAATATTAAAAAAAAATTCTCTCTTTCTCTCTCTAAAAAAAATAGTGGAATACATTTGTACATGTACATAAAATAATTTGGTCAATTTAATTCCCCATACCTTTATTTTCCTCCCTACCTCTCACCCCTGGTCCCCTTCCTATACTCAATTGGTCTCCCTTCTATTTTCATGAGATCCTTCCCCCCCCCCTTTCCTTCTTCCTCTCTAGCTTGTACATATGAGAGAAAACATACAACCCTTAACTTTCTGAGTCTGGCTTATTTCACTTAAATAATGCTCTCTAGTTTCATCCATTTTCTTGAAAATGACATAATTCATTCGTCTTTATGTCTAGCCAGCCATTTTAAAGACATTCATGACACTTTATGAGGCCCTGCCTATGGGTCATGAAAACATGCCCAGTTATATTGATATAACTGGACATATTATAACTCTGGCCAAGCAGTTATACTTTGGGAATGCTCTCCCAAAGAAAAAACACTATTTATGACCTCAGGGTATGCAAAGATTTCTTAAACAAGTATAAAAAGTACTGACCTTAAAGGAAAAGATTGATGAATTCGATAAATCAGTACTTCTGCTAATAGAAAGGACAAAAAGACAAGTCCCTATATAAGCCATATAAAAGGAATGATGGACTCATATTCTGAATATGAAAAGCTCAATACCCCAAAAGAAAAAAGGAGAAAAAAGACCTGTACAGAACTTCAAAGAGGAAATATAAATGGCCAATATGGAGTAAAATGTTCTTGGCCTCTATAGTGATAAAGAACTACAATTTAAACCACAAAGAACCTATCAGGCTGCAACAAAAACCAAAAACCAAAACACACAAAAAAACAAAATACAAAGTCTGGGAAAAATACAAAGAAAAATAACCCCATCTAAATATACCAAATAATGAAAGGGAAGTAGAGTCGTGGGAACACTCTGCAACGCTAACAGGCACAGCAACTGGATTCCCATTTTGAGAGGAGAGTGTGGCATTATTTTAAGACCCTTACCCTCTGTATGCACACTTGTGCCCTAGGGGATACACAACATGGGCTCACGTATTGTCAGTTATGGCCAGAAGTGTGCATAAAATGGGAGGAAAATGAGCAGGAGCTACCTACAATAAATGAATGAATTTAACAAAGTTTATACACTTAACAGATCCAAGAAGTAAGCAGACCCCTTAGCTGGGGTTCTCTTGTGTGCAGCCAGTCAGAAGCATTGCTGGTAGGTGTTAAAAAAAAAACCAAAAACACGAAGATAGTACAACCATGATGCCATCTCTATAATGTTCAAAACTAGGCAAACTTAAACATATTTTTAAGGGCATATACAAAGTAGTAAAAGTGTACAGAATTACATGGAAAAATATCTTAGGATTGCAAAGATTGTTAGGGTGGGGTAGGGGAGTGGGAGAAATGCCAGGAGGGACAGGCGGAGGGTGGCTTCCGGACACTGGTCAGGTTTTGTTTCTTGAATTTGGTGGTGGCTTTATGTGTATGCTTTATTTACTCATTTATTATTCATTACACACTATAATTACATATGTATAGTCACACACACATATATATTGTTACATATATATCATATGTTTGCTATAGTTGATAGTAAAAAAAAGCTAAAATATAACCTAAGTAAGTAAAGGAGACTTAGACACACGAGTATGTGCTGCAGCATTGCTCTAGAGTGGTAAAAACTGTAAATACTAAATGCCTACTGGGAGAGGGACACCTCATGAGAGGGATATCTTCCTAAGATTAAGTGGAAAAAGCAAGTTTTTTTGTTTATAGATAGGGTTACACCAATGGACAAAGGTGTGGAAGATTACTTATTGTGGTGAATATCCAGTGGGTAAAGGGTGAAAGGGAGATTATTAAATTTCCTTTATAGCAACATCAACAAAAGCAGTGGCTATGTTATTACCTCATTTCCAGATTATTATTTTTAAGTATATATATATATGTATGTATGTATATATATATATATATATATATACACACACACACACACACACACACACACACATGTGTGTGTGTGTAGTAGTAGTAGTAGTAGTTGGACAAAATACCTTTATTTTATTTATTTATTTTTATGTAGTGCTGAGGATCGAACCCAACTCCTCGCATGTGCCAGGCGAGCACACTACCACTGAGCCACAAATCCAGCCCCTCATTTAAAGATTGTACGGAGCATCTACAACAGACGTGCTGGGACATGCTGGGACTCACTAAGTTGCTGGCCATAAGGAACAGCAGCCACTGATCTGCTTAGTCATGTCTGCTTGCAATTGATAAAGAACTGTAAGGAGCATACGCATGCTTAGGAATGACTGGTTACAACTGATAGGGAGCACAGCTCCATGGACATGTGCAAAGAACATGCCCAACTGCAATTATATCACCTCACTGGACATAACCAATGGACACTGACTTTCACTGGGTGTAACCAATTGCCAACATATATCACCAACTTGGAACTGTATTTAAATTGCTGGTCCTGCCACATTGAAGAGTTTTTGCTCTAAGGACATCGGTGAGACTGGTCGCCTTGCTGACCATCCCTGGACTGACTCCACCATTCCCTGATGTCCAGCCATCGGCTGGAGAGAATCACCATACAAAGACAACGTCTATTCCTTGGCTAAGAGAAGTTGTGTGGCATTAGAGGTATTTTGGGGCTTGTGGTTGCCCTAGGACTGTATGATTTGCTTAGAGTGTTTAATTAGTGTGCATTGAGTGCTAGTTGGGGTGTTCCCCCACACCCAACACTTTTTGAATTAATTGTTTATATTTGATGATTAGTGTGACTGAATATATGCTTGCATTTAAAGACAATCCACCTCCGAATAATTATTAATAGCGCCGCTCTTGACACAGATAACATTGAAAGATCCAATTTGAGGCTTTTTACAAATGTATGGCTCAGGTGTAAGGGCTTCATGACAACCCACTTGGTTGTTGGAGGTTCTAGGGAGAGAAGTAAGTTCTCTTTCTTTCTTTAAATGGTAATAAAAGTTACCTTTCTTAACTTATATTTTCATTAATAATGGTCTAAGTGAACTGAAAAAAATTTTTTAACTAAATGGAAAGCATGTAATTATTTACTATGGACCTGACCATCTTCCTGGTAACTCAGAATGATTCTAGTATAGAGAGCTTATTGCTGTTGGAAACAATGGAAAACACCAAGAATATAAATTAATATCAACATCAATGACAAGAAATAATCAGATTTCTGTTTAAGGGCCAGGAATTATAACTATAAAATAAATTGAAAATTTAAAGAAATGAATTCTCCTAAAACTGGAAAAAATTAAATGTCAGGTATAATACTCAAAACACAGGCTTTGGAATTTGATGGTCTTGGTTCAAGGCCCAGCTTACAAACATAAAGTCAAATTATTTAACCTCAGAGAGCTTCAAGGTTTTTATCTAAAAAATGAATACCATTACCCAACTTGCCAGTAGTTTGAAGGTTAAATGAAACAGTGACTAGTGACATACAAATTCTTCTTTCCAATTTCAGCATCTTGTTAAGAGATATTGTATCAGCAAATTATAAAGATTTGAGTATTCTATTTAAAAATTAAAATTTATTAATTCTCCAAATTTGAGAACAGAGCTAATAAAATCATATTTAAAATAAGTATTTAGATTTCATATTTGAGATTAACAAAGGAATATTTCAATGCTTCTTTGGAATCATATGGCTAGCCAGTGTTCCCTGATCATAACCTTAGGCTATTGACCTGAGAGAAATAAAAAACAAATCTATACTGAATATGTAAAATATTTATATGAGCAATTAATTCTAAACAGTTGTTTTCAAACTGTGTTGCTGGAGTCCTAAGATTTGGGTGGGAAGGCTATAGTGGCTTGACCTATCTACCTCCCAGTTTCAAACAGAAAAGAACAAACAACTCTACATGCTTTTACTGTACCAGTAGTGAGCTTCCTCTTTAGAGTTTTATTAAAAGAAAAAGAAAGTAACTCTGAGAGTTTTAGAACTATTAATCTCATACTGGTAGATAATTAGGATTTATTTATTTATTTATTTTTGGTGGAGAAAAGGAGTAGGTTTCTAAGAGAAGAATAAAAAAGAATTAAAAAACTGCCAATTTACTGAATTGTGCTACAGAGTAAATTTACTGACTTATTATGCTAAAGGATGAATTAACTAGCTAAATTACTAATCTGGAGGGAAAGGTGGTATTTGTTTTTAATGTCTTGTATCAACTGACCTTCTTTCTGTTTTTTTTTTTTTTAAATTCCTGTTTCAAGTAAATCTCTCTGTACTTTTAATTCCAACAACTTCATTATCTATTCTTTCTCAGTATTATCAGGTAATTTAAGTCATAATGACTTTCAACTGGATTTATTTTCTGCCTTGAAAAAAACAGTACCCTTCTAAACTCCATTATTCTTCTAAATTATTAATTATTAAATTTTTAAATTTTTAATCAATTAGTTAATCAATGAACTTTTTGTGGTACTAGAGATTTAATCCAGGTATATTCCACCTCTGAGCTATACTCTATACTTTTTATTTTTATTTTGAGATTGGGGTGTGTGTGTTTAATGAAGTTGCTGAGGCTGGCCTTGAATTTGCCATCCTCCTGCCTCACCTTCCGAAGCGGCTGGGATTATAGGTAAGCTCTATCATGCCTAGATCTAAATTATTCTTGATTATCTTTCTTTTTACATTTTGTTTATAGTAAAGCACAGTGGCATCCCCTCACAGGGATATTCTTTTATTTTTGGTGCTGGGAATTGAACCTAGGCCTGCTCTAACACTGAACTGTATCCCCAGCCCTTTTTACTTTTTGAGACAGGGTCTCATTAAGTTGCCCTGGCTAGCCCTAAACTTGGGATCCTCTTGCCTCAGTTTCCTCAATAGTTGGGATTACAGGCATACATCACTGTGCTGGGCTCCTGGAAGTTTCTGTCATTTAATAGGCAAATCTCCTTCATAAGCTTGGCACACATATTCAAATAATTCAGAGTTAACTTAGTCTCACTTTGTCCCTTGGTTACATGAGAGTAGGTCAGAGAGTGAGAGGAAGAGCAAAGCCATTTTTGAGAATACTTCTAAAAAATTTGTACCTTATGGCTAGGAAAAAGATTTTTTTTAACAGTTTGTTTTGGTTTAGATTTCATCATTTATAAATTAGATTTATATTGAACACTATACTAACTGCTATGGAAGACACAAATTAAAAATAACATTTTGACGCTTCAATCAATCTATTTTTGTTCAAAAGACACTGGGCAAATAACCTGACTAGGAGAAAGAGTAAGCTTATTCTACCCTGATGCTCTTCCCAGAGCCTCTACCTAGAAACTCTTATGAACCCATGTATCTCACCCAAAGGCCTCCCCTTTGGTGAAGCCTCCCCTAACTGACCAAAGCAGATGAGGGGACACACTCTCACCCCCCTGCAGCAAAAGTATTAAAAACCTGCTGCTCTCTAGAATAGAATTGCTTTGAGGACTGAAACTGACTTCATCCCAGTGTCCTTGATAAATAAATGAACAAGTAAAGAGAGCAACAAATAAAAGACTGTACGCAAAGCAGAACTTCTTTTATCTAATTGGCAATAATGTGAATTTATTTTTGTTTAATAGCATTAAGTATAGCTGAAAAGTTTTGAATGTTAAACTTCAGTAGCTGAAGGGAAGGTGGCTGGGTCAGTACTTGGTAATGGTTACCTATATTGTTTAATGCTTACCCTAAATTGTTCAAATAGAGTCTTTCAGGTGGCTTGTGGTTCTCACCCATCTTCCTTCCTATGATCAACCATGTGGGTGTTCCAAGCCTTGTTGTAGTCTGTTGTTTTCCCTTTGTATATGTTAATCAAAATCTTGATTTTTAACTTTCATTTATATTGAAAGCAGAATAGATAGAGGTAAAATCAGCTGTCTTATCTTAAAGAGCTTTTTTTGAAAGATAAAGGTGATGGACTGATTTAGAGGGTGCCCATGTTAGTAAATAAATTCTTGCCCTTATTTCCCCACAACAGCATTAATAGCTAATAATGGTTAATAATGATTGACATTTCCTTTTTGAGTTTCTACTTCCTATGTTGTGTCTTTTTGAAATATGTGGAATACACCCAGAAGTTCCATTTAGAAACTATTCTTCAAATGTTTCTTATGAAACATTGATAGTCATATTAATAATTCAGTGTAAGTACTTTCTAGGCAATTGGTTCATTTTACTTCTTTCAAAAGTGAGGCAATACTCATATAACATTAAATTAACCACTTTAAAATGTACAATTCAATGTGCATATATCACCTCAATTCAATTCCAGAATACTGTCATTACTCTCAAAGTAGAATCTATTTGTCCTTCCCACAGCTCACAGCAACAACTGATCTGCTGAGAAGATTTTTGTGTATTTGCCTGTTCTGGATATTTATACAAATGGAACCAGACAATATGTGATCTTTTGTGTCTGGCTTCTTTCACTTTTTTCAAGGTTCAGCCATGTTCTTTGTTAGTTACTTCAGTTTAGACTTAATAAAACCTCCTTTATGGCTACTTCATGTCTTCTTTTGAGGATGCTGCCTTTCTTTTGATTCTATTTCTGTATTTACTCAGGGGTGATGTTCTGGGGACAATAACCAGTTTGGTTTAATTGTACTCCTTTGAATTTTACCACCAATGGTATATTTCATATTCTTCTGACCTAGGCATGTAAATTGCTCCTCCTTTTTTCCCCTTAATCCATTAGAGTTCATTTAGCAGTTGATGAAAATGAAGAAATTAAAGCTTGGCTTTATAATGTTGCTCAGGTTACTACATTTCTAGACATTCCTTTCTTATCCCAGTGAGAAAATAGGTCTTTGCAAATTAAACTTTTCCTGATATCTTCATTGTTCTTATTGTAAAATATGTTGCATCTCAGGATTGCTCCTTTGCATGAGTGTATCCCTGGTGGTCTCTCTGCAAGCAGGAGCAGCACTGAGATCTTGGGACTGCAGCTTGGCCAAGCCTGAGGTATCTGAAGCCCATTTCGGTGGGATAGAGACTGGATTTGCTAGGGCTGATCTGGGTGTTTGGTGATCTTGAGAGACTTCAGAGAAAGAGCTGAGAAACTGTTGAACATTGACAGAGACAGTTTGACTTCCCAGCAAGATTTATCTTATTTTATTTTATTTTTTGATTTGCTAATCTCTCTACCATATTTGGAACAGGATGTATTTTATGCACCAGTGTGTGGAGGACAATGATATATGAATGATGTTTTGCATTTTTGTTGTATTCTTATGTCTTTAATTTTCTCTCTTTGTTCATATTCTTCCTTTCTTTTGTCTATTTTCTTGGATTTTCTTTCCAACATTTCTCCAATCAACAGCCAATCTCTGTTGGTTCCTCTTCTACTCTTCCTGTGAATTTTTACTTCTAGCTTCTCTCTTCCTCCCTCATGAATATCGTATACTACACCATCTCTGTTCTCCCATCCACTATTTGAAATTGTAAACCGTTTTAACAAAGTTTTTGTTTGTATATAAATAGTTATTGAACTCATCATTTTGGTTTAATACAAAAATGCAGTATACGCCTTAGTGGGAACTATTAGATTTAAGGGTATATATTGTGTACACTGAGTGCTGTTGATATTAGTCTCACTAGTAAAGGCAAAGTGCTGGAAACCTTCAGGGACACTATAGTTCTACAGGGTAGAATTTATGTGGCCTAAGATGCATATTTCCGGATGGGAACATACATTAACAGTATGAAAAAACAAGGGAATAAAGTGCCCCCCCCCCAAAAAAAAACAAGATGCTTCAACAACAGAAGCCATTGATAACATAGTACAAGAAATGTCCAAAAAGGAGTTCAAATTGTACATAGTTAAATTGATATGTGAGGTAAAGAATAGTATAAGGAGTGAAATCAAAGAAAAGATACAGGAAGTGAAAGACCACTTCAATAAAGAGTTAGGGATCATAAAAAAAAAAAACAATCAGAAATCTTCAATATGAAGGAATCCGTAACCCAAATTATAAATTCAATAGAAAGCATCACAACAGACTAGACCACTTGGAAGACAGAACCTCAGACAATGAAGACAAAATATATAATCTTGAAAGTAGAGGTAACCATGTAGAGAAGATGATAAGAAACCGTGAGCAGAACATCCAAGAATTATGGGATAACATGATAAGACCAAATTTGAGAGTTATTGGAATAGATGAAGGAGCAGAAATACAAACTAAAGAAATGCACAATCTGTTCAATGATATAAAAGCATAAAATTTCCCAAACCTAAAGAATGGAATGGAAAAGAGGCTTACAGGACCCCAAATGTACAAAATTACAGCAGACGCACATCAAGACACATTATAGTGAGAATGACTAACACAGAATAAAGATAAAATCTTAAAGGCTGTGAGAAAAAAAATCAAGTTATGTATAAGGGAAAACCAATTTGGATCTGAATTGATTTCTCAACCCACACCCTCAAAACTAGGAGGTCCTAGAATAATATATTTCAATCTCTGAAAGAAAATGAATGCCAATCAAGAATTTAATACCCAGCAAAATCAAGTTTCAGACTTGAAGATGAAATTAAAACCTTCCATGATAAAAAAAAAATTAAAAGAATTCACAATTAGAAAGCCTACATTACAGAGCATTCTCCACAAAATACTCCATGAGGATGAAGTAAAAAAAAAAAAGTGAAAACAAGCAAAGGGAGGAGCTACACTAAAGGGACATTCAACCAAATAAGAAACTAAGACAAATCAAAAACCAGAAATAAATCAAAATTACAAGGAATATAAAATATAGCATCAATCAACAGTCTAAACTCATCAATCAAAAGACATAGATTGGCAGATTGGATTAAAAAGCAAGACCCAACAATATGCTGACTTCAAGAGACTCACCTCATGGGCAAAGATATCCACAGGCTGAAGGTGAAAGGATGGGAAAAAACTTGTCATTCATATGGATTGGGTAAACAAGCAGGAGTTTCCATTCTCATCTCAGAAAAAGTAGACTTCAAACCAAAGTTAATCAGAAGAGAAAGAAGGACATTTCATACTTCTTAAGAGAAGTATATATAAGCAGGACATGACAATTATAAATAATATTTATGCCCCAAACAATTGAGCATCTATGTACATCAAACAAACCCTTCTCAACTTCAAGAGTCAAATAGATTGTAATAAATTAATACTGGGTGACTTTAACACACCTCTCTCACTACTGGACAGATCTTCCAAACAAAAACTAAATAAGGAAATTATAGAACTACAGAATACAATCAATAATTTAGACTTAACAGACATATATAGAATATTTTATCCCTCAGCGAGCAAATATACTTTCTTCTCAGCAGCACATGGCTCCTTCTCTAAAACAGACCATATCTTATGCCACAAAGCAATTCTTAGTAAATACAAAAAAACAGAGCTAGTACCCTGTATACTATCAGACCACAATGAAATGAAATTAGAAATCAATAATATATATATAAAATATTTTATATATATAATAATATATATATAATATATATATAAATCAATATATCAATAAAAATATAAGCTACTGTAACAAATGGGGACTAAATAATACACTATTGAATGATGAATGGATAGTAGAAGTGATCAAGGATGAAATAAAAAAATTCTTAGAGGTAAATGAGAAGAATACTGATACGACATACCAAAATCTCTGGGACACTATGAAGGCAATACTAAGAGTAAAGTTCACTGCATTGAGTGCATTCATTAAAATAATAAGAAGTCAACAAAATAATGACCTAATACTACATCTCAAAGCCCTAGGAACAGAAGAATGAATCGACACCAAATAAAGTAGAAGATAGGAAATAAAATCATAGCTGAAATCAATGAAATCAAAACAAAAGAAACAATTGAAACAATTGACAAAATGAAAAGTTGGTTCTTTGAAAAAATAAATAGAATAGATAAACCCCTGGTTAGGCTAATGAAGAGAAAAAGAGAGAAAATTCAAATTACTAAAATATAAGATGAAGAAGGAAATATCACAATGGACATGTCTGAAATACAGAAGATAATTAGAAACTATACTGAAAATTTATATTCCAATAAAATAAGAACATACTGAAGACATTGACAAATTTATAGAGACATATGACTTACCCCCAAACTGAATGCAGAGGTCATACACGATTAAAACAGACCAATTTCAAGTAATAGAAAACACTATCAAAAGCCTACTAACAAGAAAATCCCAGGACTAGATGGATTCTCAGTCAAGTTCTACAAGACTTTCAAAGAAGAATTAACATCAATAGTCCTCAAAATGTCCATGAAATAGAAAAAGAAATAATCTTTCCAAACTCACCATAGTGCACCACGATCAAGTGGAGTTCATCCCAGGGATCAATATATAGAAATATATGGGAATATATGGAAATATATGGAATATATGGAAATCAATAATCGTATTCCTCAGATCAATAGACTTAAAAACAAGGATCATATGACCATCTCAAGAGATGCAGAAAAAGCATTTGACAAAATACAGTACAACTTCATGTTCAAAACACTAGAAAAACAAGGGATAGTAGAAACACTCCTTAACATTATAAAAGCTATATATGCCAAACCCAAGGCCAGCATCATTCTAAATGGAGAAAAATTGAAAGAATTCCCTCTAAAAACTGGGACAAGGATGTTCCTCTTTCACCACTTCTATTCAACATCATCCTTGAAACTCTAGCCACAGCAATTAGACAAAAGAAAGAAACTAAAGGGATACATATAGGTAAAGAAAACCTCAAACTATCAGTATTTGGTGATGACATGATTCTATATCTAGAAGGGCCAGAAAATTCCATGAGAAAACTTCTAGTACTAATAAAAAAATTCAGCAAAGTAGAAGGATATAAAACCAACACCCATAAATCGAATGCATTCCTATATAACAGTGATGAATCCACTGAAAGAGAAATTAGGAAAACTACCTCATTCATAATAGCCCCCCCCAAAATAAAATACCTGGGAATCAATCTAATAAAAGATGTGAAAGACCTCTAAAATGAAAACTACAGAACACTAAAGAAAGAAATTGAGGAAATTTCTTTTCTTTCCAGCTCAGAAGACGGAAAGATCTCCCATGCTCCTGGATACGCAGAATTGTCAAAATTGTCAAAATGGCTATATTACCAAAAGTGTAATACAGATTTAATGCAATTCCTATTAAAATTTCAATGACATTCTTCATAGAAATAGAAAAAGCAATCATTAAATGTTTTTGGAAAAATAAGAGACCCAGAATAGCTAAAGCAATCCTTAGCAAGAAAAGTGAAACAGGAGGCATCACAATACCAGAGCTTAAACTATACTACAGAGTTATAAAAATTGGCATGATATTGACACCAGCATAGATTTGTAGACCAATGGTACAGAATAGAGGACACAGAGAGAAACCCACATAAATATGGTTATGTCATACTAGACAAAGGTGCCAAAAACATATAGTAGAGAAAAGATAGCCTATTCAACAAATGGTGCTGGGAAAACTGGAAATCCATATGTAGCAAAATGAAATTAAACCTCCACCTCTCACCCTGCACAAAAACAACTCAAAGTGGATCAAAGACTTAGGCACTAGAACAAAGACCCTAACAGAAGAAAAAATAGGCCCAAATCTTCAACCATGTTGGCCTAGGATCTGACTTCCTTAACAAGACTCCTAAAATAAAAGAAAAAAAAAATCAAGAATCAATAAATGGGATGGATTCAAACTAAAAAGCTTCTTCTCAGCAAAGGAAACAATAACATGAGGAGAGAGCCTACAGAATGGGAGAAAATCTTTACCACATACACTTCTGATAAAGCATTAATTTTTAGGATATATAAAGAACTCAAAAAACTTAACATCAAAATCACAAATAAGCCAATCAACAAATAGACTAAGGAACTGAACAGACACTTCACAGAATAAGAAGTACAATAGAACAATAAATACATGAAAAAAGTGTTCAACATCTCTAGCAATTAGAGAAATGCAAACCAAAACTACACTAAGATTTCATCTCACTCCTATCAGAATGGCAATCGTCAAGAATACAATAATAAATGTTGGCAAGAATGTGGGGCAAAAGGTACACTCATATATTGCTGGTGGGACTGCAAATTGGTGTAACTGCTATGGAAAGCAGTATGGAGATTCCTCAGAAAATTGGGAATGGAACCACCATTTGACGCAGCTATCCCACTCCTTGGTTTATACCCAAAGAACTTAAAATCAGCATACTACAGTAATGCAGCTATGTCAATGTTTATAGCAGTTCAATTCATAATAGCTAAACTATGGAACCAATCTAGGTGTCCCTCAATAGATGAATGGATAAATAAAATGTGGTATATATACTCAATGGAATATTACTCAGCTTTAGAGAAGAGTGAAATTTTGGCATTCACCAGTAAATGGATGGAGTTGGAGAATATCATGCTAAGTGAAATAAGCCAATCCCACAAAACCAAAGGCCGAATGTTTTCTCTAATATGCAGATGCTAATTCACAATAAGGGGAGGGCACTAGAGAAGAATAGCATTACCTTAGATCAGGTAGAGGGAAGTGATGGGAAGGAAGAGGAAGGGATGTTGGGATAGGAAAGATAGTAGAATGAAATAGATATTATTACTTTATGTATATACGTGACTGCATAACCAATATGATTCTGCAACACGTACATATATGTATGATATATCAAAGTGCATAAATGCATTTTATCTTGTGTAACTAATTAAAATAAATTAAAAATTAATTTAAAAAAACTAAAAAAAAAACCCCACATAAGAACCCCAATTTCTCCCAGCTCAATGTATAATTCCTAATATTCAGATTTAAGGCTTTTATCTAACTAACTTAATACCTCAGTATATTCTGGTTTAGGGGGTAAAGCCTCCAAATCTAACATCATATGTAGCTCAGTGACTGCTCAGGGGCACAGAACAAATATGTACTAAATGATATTTACTGAATAAGTGAGTGAATTTTCTTTTCAATAAATCCTCTTATTTTCCTTTCACATGTACTCTCTTATTCCTACTTTTATATGTTCACAGACATCTTATATTGTCTATTTAAAGAGCCTTCTTTATGCCATATCATTTGTTCTCACTTCTATTATGAAATCTTTTGAAATAAGTCAGCTAAGACCTATCTAGTCACTTGAACTGCTCTGGTACTTGTGGCTGTCCTGCTTTCCATTTAAAGGGATGCAATACAAGGTCAATCACCTTGTCAATTACCTTCTTTGTCACTTTCAGTACTGAGGCAGAGCCTTCTCTATACACTGAGTACTAACTAAAAAGTCTCTAATAAAATCTTCTCCAGTACATTATTTTAAAAGGGACCATCAAGATCCCTGCAAAAAATAGCACCTACAAATTAATAATATATGTTAGATTCAGAGATTAGTGGTCTTTGTTTTAACTGGATAGGAAATAAATAAAATAAACCTGTAGGATGTTTTCCCCCTGGCAGTGGGATTGTGCATATAGACAATTACTCTGCCACTCAGCTACACCTGCTTCCCCCATTTTTTTTTTTACTTTGAGACAAGTTCTCACTAAGTTGCCCAGCTGACCTTGAACTTGCAATCTTTCTGCCTCAGCTTTCCAACTAGCTGGGATTATAGGTGTGCACCACCATATATGTCAATTTTTTAAACTGAAGAGGATCTCCTATCCCTTTGCCAAATAATTGAATTTGTTAGTTATAGGTTAAACTTATTTCATGAAAATTTTGTTCTTTTTCTCATTATTGTCCTGTCACATAAAAATAAAACCATGGAATAATCAACAATAAGAAAGATAACATTCATACACATGCACCAAAGCAACGCTACCTCTCAGCTTGTTTGACCTACTAAACTGTTGCACAGGCCACTGGTGAGGACAAAGGTCAGGGTGTGCCTTGGAAGAACAGCACTAGATAAATAGCAGTAAAAACTCTGGAGAGGAAGGAAGCGTAGGCAGGACCTGCATTATGCCAATAAGAATGAGTAGCCAGTGTTGCTTTGAAAATTTTATAGTCTTTAAATTTAAATTGGGGTGATTTTTCTGACTCTTCTTACTCTGACCAGTCAGTATAGACACTCAAATCCAAAATATGTTACAGAAACCATGTTTGGTAGTGCACATCTGATTCCCAGCTGTGCTGATATAGGAAGACTGCAAATATGAGGCCAGCCTAGGCAAATTACTAAGAGTCTTTCTCAAAATTAAAAAGATAAAAAGGGCGGGTGTGTGTGTGTCCCCAGTGGTAGAGTACCCCTGGGTTTGATCCTCCAAATGTCATAGAAAAACAAAGTCAGGATGGCTGTCTTTTGGTAAGTCTTCTAGACTGAGGCAGGGAGCTTAGTCATGCTCCCTTTGCAGTACTCCAGCAGCATATCTGTCTGCGAGGACAGTTCTATGGCCTTCAGTCTCCTTCTACATGGACCTCAAATAGCAAGTAGGGATGAGTGATGTACCATCACCAGAAATACAGAACAGATAAAATCTGGTGGACTTTATGACTTAGCCCAAACATACAACTATCTTTTAACTGTAAAAAATATTTATTTCCATTGGGTTTTTTGAGACAAGGTTTTGCTGTTCTGCCCAGGCTGGCCCTGAACTCCTGGGTTCAAGTGATCCCCTTGCTCCAGCCTTCTAAGTAGCTGAGATTGTAGGCACATACAAAAAAGTTGTTTTCTATATTAGGTATTATAATTACAAAATTAATAATTTAGCTTGAATTTTTGAAAGTAAGCAGATTTCATTAAGCTTTACAAAAAATTTATTTTGTTAAGTTTATGAGAGTTGCTACGAAACACAATTCTTTGGAAAAAAAAGAGAGACAATATTGTGTTTACTGGGCCATGGGTGGATAACTGACAACGGATGATGTCACTAATAGGCAATTATAATGTCCAGCATTCCAAAACTATTTAATAATTTGTTTTGAAGAAATATAGCTTCCAAAGGAACAAAAGGAGAATCTAAATATGTATTGGATGGCTACATATCAAAATAAGGTTAAATGTATAAAATAAAGAAATTAATCCCACCTTAAAAAAGTATCAAATATTTTGTCTGCAACTCAAATACAGAAAGAGGTTAAAAATTTATTGGTAAATTAGGCTGCAAGGGTAGAGCACTTGCCTAGCATGTGTTAAATCCTGGGTTCAACCCCCTGTTCCACACACACACACAAAAAAAAAAAAAAAGAAGAAGAAGAAGAAGAAGAAGAAGAAGAAAAAGTTTATTGGTAAATGAATCATTTGGACTATTCACTACATTTGCCATGTAAAAAATTTCCTGTGGAAACATTGTAGAAAGTAGTTAGGCTTCCAGAGTAATCTATAAAGACTTGGATGAATATTAGATATATCTATGTCCATATAGCATAATGATGAAGGCATATGAACTTCCTAGAGCCAATAACCCCTTGATCCAGGCTTGGTCATGCTGGTTTGTCCCCAGCAGTATTTCTAATTGTTGCACTCTTCAGTCAGAATAGCTTTCTGGTCCTAGAACATCTTCTGGTAGGAGGGAATCCACTCATGTCTTTGTCAAACCTAGGTGGGTGGTATAGGTCAAGGGGCACTCCTTTCTAAATACCTAT
Organism: Marmota monax; assembly: GCF_021218885.2. Lineage (NCBI taxonomy): Eukaryota > Metazoa > Chordata > Mammalia > Rodentia > Sciuridae > Marmota > Marmota monax. The sequence goes on along the minus strand of NW_026695198.1, from coordinate 2,456,647 downwards.
GCAGGAGTGAATGTTAACTGCCCCATTAGTCTCAGGGGAGGAATATAATTTTATCCTAACTACTCTTAGTCTTCAAACGTTTGTGGGTCTGAAACTGTTTAAAAGAATATTCTAATAAGTACTGAAATGAGGTTCAGCCTTAATCAAGTTCATGTGACCCAAACTTTTCCTATGTCTGGCTAGGCTCTCCAAACATCTGGGCAAATCCTCCCCTACTCACCCCAAAATGTATAATGTAATTACATTATAATACTGAACACCTTTTTTACACAAAAGGGAAGCATTTGCTACAATACACATCTATATGATCAATACAATGTTCCTGCATCTTCTCAGAGCCTACATATCTGTCTATGAAATATACTTCCAGGAAGACAAGTTCTTGAGCAGAGCTATTACTCATGTTCATGGTGCCACAGGAAATGCAAACAGGACACAGAGCTGAGGCCTGTGGGAAAACTAAAGTGAGTCAGGAGAAATGTTTAGTAAATTTTTACAATTTAGACTGGCTACACTAATGGCCAGGCACAGTGGTGCATGCTTGTAACCCCAGCAACTTGGAAAGCTAAGGCCAGAGAATGGCAAGTTTGAGGCCAGCCTTAGTCACTTAGTGAGACCTCTCTCAAAATAAAATAAAAATAAAGAGAGCTGGGGATGTTTCAGTGGTAAAGCAACCCTGGGTTCAACCCCCAAGACTGAAAAAAAAAAATGAATGGCCATACTAATGGTTATTATGCAAACCACTGGGGATGTCAATAAATACTTCAAAATCAGAATATTACATACTCATAATAGGTTCCTCCCTCTTCAGATACTAGTATAAGCTGATATTACTATAATTAAACAAAACATCAAGAGAGCTAAAGTAACATACTGTTTGAAGAAAGAGAGGTAACAAGATTAAGAACCCCCCAATCACTGTTTATATTAATTCATTATATTGATGAGCTAGTTCCATTAAAAATGTTTCTTTTTGCCAGGTGAGGTAGTTCATCCCTATAATCCCAGGCATGCAGGAGGTTGAAGCAAAAGGATCACAAGTTTGAAGCCAGCCTGGGCAACTTAGTGAGACTGTATCAAAATAAAAAACTAGAAAAAGAGATGGGCGTACAGCTCAGTGGTGAATCACCCCTGGATTCCATCTCTAGTGCCATACACACATAAAAAGTTTATTCTTTTCTCTAATTCATAGGTTAGGATGATTACTGGACATATAACAGCTGTGGTTTGGGCTGGATCTACACAGCATTACACCTCTGCCTATTCAAACATTTCAGTGTAAGATGCCATGACATTTGGCAGAGAATAAGCCTGCTTACTATGGGAAGCACAAAGATCCAACAACTTAAAGAGTTTTGCTTAAAGCTCATAAAATGTCTTTTTATTAAATTAGATTTTCATTTATATAAATTGTCATATAAAGATACTTTATTGTTAGAAACTGATACAGAAAACAAATCTTTAGAATTAAAACACATTTATACAACACTTCTTATCTTTTTATTTTCTTTTTCTCCTTGTTTTTTTTTTTAATTATGAACTAAGTGTCAGTGGTCATCAGCTTGTTCCAGGATGCTAAGCATTCTGGTGAGCTGATGAGGTAGATGTAGAAGACCATTTGAAAAGGTGAGTGTGGATGGTCTAGACTAGATAACTGGTCATAGTGTATGACAGGATCACTGAGCAAATAGATATGCCTGGGCATGTTGCTATCTCAAAACACTCCAACTTGAAACAGGATTTGAAGAAGCATAAGTAATATTATTGTCTCTATATTAATTTCTAGGAATGAGGGAATTAAGAAAAATGGAAACAAGGTCTAACTGATGGTGAAGCACATTTTTTATGCAAACAAAATGCTAATAACAGTTAACTTTTAAAGAAAAAAATTTTTAATTGTAGATGTACACAATACCTTTATTTTATTTATTCATGTGTGTGCTGAGGATTGAACCCCGTGCCTCACACATGCTAGGCAAGTGCTTCACCACTAAGCCACAACCTGAGCCTGTTAACATGTTTTATATCAGAGACACTTCATTCATCTCCTTTAGTCTTCATGAGTCTGGGAGATATAGATGTTTTTTACCTCCATTTTATCTTCTTAATTTTAATAAAATTATGAACCACTAAACTGCATAATTCTTTTTGTTGTTCAATTATAGTTTTGTCCTAGAGGTATATTATGGGTTCCACTCAATTCCTGGCCTTGTTTTACTGGCAAAATATAGGATGACCCTGGCTTATTGTCTTTAAAAATAATATTAGAAATAAGAGGTTAATCAAAAAACCAGCCACTGTAGCAAACTGGATGCACTTTCAGTGCAGCCTTACCTTCCTCTGGTGGCTTTCTGTAGAACCTTCATTCCTGCCAGCCTGCAGGACTTCCCTTCCAACTGTCTGCCCTTCAACATGGCACCTTCTAAGTACACTTCACCAAACATCCCATAGGCATCTTGCACCAGAAGGCAGACTCTGTAAGAAATCACAGTTGTTCTTTGAGGAGAAGTTTGGATTCATATAGAGATCAAGATCTGCCTTTCTTTCACTGGAAATCCACTGTATTTATCTTCCTAAATGGCTGAGTCAGGGGGAATGAAGTTAGATTTAAGGACGTACTTTTTGGACTTGTATAAACAGGTGTTTAGCCACAAAATATAGGAGACAGAATTTTTTCTTGGCACAAAACAAATCCCTAAGCTGAATGTGGTTGAAAAACACATAAAGATGACCATTTTCTCAAACCAAATATATTACTGCTGCCTAGAAACAGTCCTCTTTTTCCATTTTACCCTGTTCTCCATTAGAGAAGACCTTTCTACTTTATGTGAGAACTCAATACTGAGAAAAGCATCAGTGTAACATTATGATGAGAACAACAATAAGGAGCATTTTTTTGAGAAAGTATCTATTTACAGATCCATATCCCAGCAGGCAGCCACTTGGACATGATAGATATCCAGTGACAAGAAAGGATATTGCCCTAATTTTAAGTCAGATGTTGGTCTTCATCAAAGACTATCTATGACTGAATTTCCTCACTTCATAGTTCAGGTAAATGAAGTCTTATTTACTACAAAATGATACTTTTCATGGAGCCTAAAAATATTTATTCAGAAAACAGCATTACAAAATAGGCTATGGAACACAAAACTATTTTAAAGATAAAAGTATAATGGAAAAGAACAGATGACAAGCAAATAACAAGCAAAAGAAAGCAAAATCTGAAGCCATGAGCATCAACTTGTACCATGGCAAAAGGGTTAAGAATTCTAGACTCCCTGATGAAGGTCTCCCAAGTCCAAAAGGCACGATGGTTTGCAAGAGAAACAAAGGGAAATATTGAGAGCACCTTTAATTGGATTGCTAATTTGCTATGGAATGAGATTAAAAAAATGTGCTCTCATAAAAATCACCAAACAAGGAAATAAACCATTGTGTGCAAAGAGTCTGAAGAAAATAGTAGATCTGTTGAGGACTTAAGATAATATAATTTACAGAAAATTCAGAAAAAATTTTTTTTCCCAGTATTGGGGATTAAACACAGGGGCAATCTACCTCTGAGCTACATCCCAGCCCTTCCTTTTTAAATTCTATTTTAAAACAGGTCTCACTAATTGTTGAAGCTAGCCTTGAATTTGCAATCCTCCTGCCTCAGTCTCCTGAGTAGCTGGGATTACAGGCATGTGCCACTAGCTAGAATAATTTTTTTTGGTGGTGGTACTGGGCACTCTTATCACTAAGGTATATCCCCAACAATTCCTTTTAACTTTTTATTTGAGACAGGGTCTCACTAAGTTGCCTAAGCTGCAACTTGCAACCCACTTCCTTCTGCCTCACAAGCAGAATAACTATTTAAAAAGGTAAGAGGTAATTTTTTCCCCCAGAAAACAGATGAAAATTAAATTGTTTAAAAACTGGCTAAAATAATCCATTAAAAATAAAGATTTAGGGGCTGTAGCTCAGTGGCAGAGCGCTTGTCTGTGTGAGGCATGCGTGAGGCACTGGTTCAAGCCTTAGCACCACATAAAAAATAAATTAATAAACAAAGGTATTGTGTGTCCTTCTACAGCTAAAAAAATAAATAAAATAAAGATTCATCCAGGCACAGTGGCGCATGCCTGTAATCCCAACTGCTTGGGAGGATGAGGCAGAGGATCTTGAGTTCAAACCCAACCTCATCAATGGTGAGACACTAAGCAACTCAGTAAGACCCTGTCTCTAAATAAAATATAAAATAGGGCTGGGGATGTGGCTCAGTGGTCAAGTGCCCCTGAGTTCAATCCCTAGTACCTTCTCTCCCCCCACTCTCCTCCCAAAAGACCTAATTACCAATGATCAAAAATTACAGGGCTAGGAATTTCGCTCAGTGGTAAAGTGCTTACCTAGGAAGTGCAAAGGTCCTGGGTTCAATTCCCAGCACCGCAAAAAAAAAAAAAAAAAAAAAAAAAAAAAAATTACAAATGGCAGAGGAATTTATTAAATTACAACATAGTTATAATATCAGCTATATCTTTTTAATTTTTTATATCTTTATTTTTTTTAACATGGTGCTGAATATTGAACCCTGTGCTTCACATGTGTGAGGCCAAGTGCTCTACCACTGAGCTACAACCAGTCCCATTCAGCTACATTTTGACCATGGGTAACTACAGAAAACCTATCCAGTTTCTTAGATAGGCTGCAAACTATAAAATTAAAGAGATGGGAGGGAGAACACATGGATTGAAAGAAGCAAAATTAGTCTATATAATGATAAATATTTGAAGAAATATGAGATTAAGAGATTACTATGAGAACCAGGGTATGATTGAGAAGGAGCTGGTAGATGGCATATGGGTATTTTTATTTCTTGTTTTTAGATATACATGACAGTAGAGTGTATTTTGACAAATTATACATATATAGAGTACAATCCATTCCAATTAGAATTCCATTTCTGTGGGTATATATAATGTTGAGTTACACCGGTCACGTATTCATATATGAGCAAAGGATAGTTATGTCCAATTAATTCTACTGTTTTTCCTATTCCCACCCCCTTTCTTTCTCCTTTGTCTAATCCAATGAACTTCTATTCTTTCCCTCCCTATCCCCCTTGTTGTGGGTTAGCATCCACATATCAGAAAGTATATTCAGCTTTTGTTTTTTTGGGATTGGCTTATTTTACTTAGCGTGATATTCTCCAGGTCCATCCATTTAGCAGCAAATGCCAAAATTTCATTCTTCTCCATAGCTTCATAATATTCCAGTGTGTGTGTGTCTGTGTGTCTGTGTGTGTGTGTGTGTATTACATTTTTTAAAAAAATTTATTCATCTGTTGAAGGGCACCTAGTTTGGATCCATAGCTTGGCTATTGTGAACTGAGCTGCTATAAACATTGATGTGGCTGTGTCACTGTAGCATGCTGATTTTAAGTCCTTTGAATATAAACTGAGGAGTGGGATAACTGAGTGAAATGGTGGTTTCATTCCAAGTTTTCTGAGGAATCTCAATACAGCTTTCTATAGTGGTTCCACCAATTTCAGTCCTACCAGCAATGTATGAGTGAACATTTTTCCCCACATCCTCGCCAACATTTATTATTACTTTTATTCTTTTCTTTTTTCTTTTTTTTTTGGTACCAGGATTGAACCTCAGGGACTCTTAACCACTTAGCCACATCCCCAGCCATTTTTATTTTTTATATAGAAACAGGGTCTTTCTGAGTTGCTTAGGGTCTTGCTAAATTGCTGAGGCTGGCTTTGAACTCTTGATCCTCCTGCCTCACCTTCCCAGCCACTGGGATTACAGGCATGTGCTGTGCTTCCACCCCCAGCTTGTTACTTGTGTTCTTGATAATTGCTGTTCTGACTGGAGTGTATGGAATCTCAGTGTAGTTTTAATTTGCATTTCTCTAATTGCTAGAGATGCTGAATATTTTTTCCATATATTTTTTGACCATTTGTATTTCTTCTTTTGTGAAGTGCTTGTTCAGTTCCTTTGCCTATTTATTGATTGGATTGTTATTTTTGGTGTTAAGTTTTTTGAGTTCTTTGTATATCCTGAATATTAATGCTCTCAAAAATAGGGGATGGGGCTGGACATATAGCTCAGTTGGTAGAGTAGCACTTGCATTCACGAGGCCCTGGGTTCAATCCCTGACAACACTAAATAAATAAATAAATAAATAGGGACAAGAAGCTATACAAAATGACTTGGGAGGTTTGTGGAAGAATAAAATAGAACTTTCAAAGAAGAAAGAAATATTAGCTGGGGAGAAGGCTAGAGAAATAGATCACAGAATGAGAAGGTCTAATCTATGCCTACTAGGAATCAGAAGAAAAAAATGAAGGAAGGGGAAGCAATAACTAAGTTAAAATCTAGTAACTGATTTTTTTCTCAACTAATGTGAAATAAAAGAAGAAAAACAAATACCAGACAGGACAGCAAAAAGGAAAACCATTCTAATACATACAATGTAATGAAACTAGAGAACACCAAAGACAGAGAGAAGATTTTTAAAAGAAAGAAGCACACAGATAAGATTTATATATTTTATATTTACCTGGATTGATTAGCATCTTTTAACAAGATGTGCACAATTAGAAGATTTTCAAAAACCATCTTCAGATAAATTAACATTTACTTTCCATCAACTTACTCAAAAATCATGAATAATTGGGCTGGGGTTGTGGCTAGGTAGAGCACTTGCCTAGCACATGTGAGGCACTGGGTTTGATTCTCAGCACCACAAAAACAAAAAAACAAAAAACCATGAATAAAATCAGAAGCCCAGTGTAATATTCTGAAAGCCTTCTCAGAACTGTGTAGCAGCAAAACTATCTTTCAAATATTGTGATAAATAAAGATATTTTCAGATAAAGAAAAATTAGGAGCAATTTCCACCTACAGCCTGAGATATTTGCTAATTATTAAGGCAATTACTAAAATTATTTTAATTATATACTTTAGGAAAAAGAAATTATCATGGAAAAAGGGTCTCAGATGTAAGAAGGACTAGTAATGAAAAATATAAATAAATGAAAATGATAGGATAAAATAACAGCACAATCAATAATATTAATTAATAAGGAGAGCAGAAAATAGAATGGATAAAATATGAAATGGATACCATAAAATTCAAATTGAGGGGGAGGTGACAAGTTTAAATGTTCCCAAATTCTCATATCACTCTATGTCTAAAGATATTAACTTAAGTATAGTAAGTGTGGTATAATTTCAAGGATAAACTCTTAAAGTAAGAGAAATAGGAAATATCACTTCCAAATTACTGGTGGGGAAAAAGGAATGAGAAATATAGGCAAACAAATGAAAATAAGAAAACATGGGGAGACAGCATAAAAAAGGCAAGAAAAATTAAGGTAATAAATTAGGTGATAGACATGTCTTTGTATATTAGAAATAAAATTAAAATGACAAACTTGACAGTCAAAGAATTTGTGATATTGTTTGAAGGAAGAAAAAAATGTTTTACAATAAACAATTGCTAGAAACTTCCTAAAACACAGAAAGGTTCAAAACACAAGGGTATAAAAAAGAATTTCCAATAAATATTAAGCAAAAGAAAGCTCAGAGGACTTTTAAATAAAAACTTTTAGGACAGAAGGCATTATTAGTAACAGAGAGATCACTATTGATAATAAAGTTTAATTTACCAGGAACACATTCAATGTTAAACCTTTATGCTCTAGTTTTTATATAGAATATAAGATGATAAACCCACACAGAGGAATTAACAAATCCACCACCAGTGTAGGAGATTTTAATATACTTTAGCCAACTCTTGATAAACCAACAAAACAAAAAGTAAAGATTTAGAAAACTTACATATACATAATGACTTTGATTTGCTGGATAAATATAAGAAAAATGCCCCCAATTAGAAAAACTGCATTCTACCAGGCATAGTAGCGCACACCTATAATCCCACTAACTCAGGAAGACTGCAATATTGAGGCCAGCCTCAATAACTTAGGGAGACCCTGTCTCAAAATAAAAAATAAGAAAGACTGGGGATGTAGCACAGTACCCCTTTGTTCAATGTTTAGTACTCCTTATTTCAATGTCTAATACCAACAAAGCAAAGCAAAACAAAACAAAACCAAACAAACAAAACCGGAAGAAAATGTGCATTCTTAATGTACAAAACCCGGGCTTGGACTTTGTCATACAGCAAGTTTCAATGAATTCCAAAGAACTCATATTATATGACACAATTCTTTGCCTACAATAAAATTAAGAAAGAAATCAAGCAAAAATATGTATTTAAAAATCCTCTTATATTTGCAAATTTTACAACATATTTTTCAATTTTTAAGTCAAATAGGAAATCACAGTGGGAAACTATACTTTGAACTGTTGATAATAAAAATACCTCGTCAGAATTTATAGATCATGACATATTAGGAAACTGATTGTCTTGTATATAATAAAACAATACTTTGCCTATTTACATATTAAAATTAGTTATCTACCTACTTACACCAAATCTCTGTTAATTGTTAACAGCTTTTCTCAGGATGCTGAACCTCCCAGGGATTTGGTCCTGAAGAGCTTCTGCTCTACTTCAACCTGGATGTGTTAGCATTCACACCTGAGGCCCAGCAGTCATTCTGGTATTTCCTGTCACCAAATTTGGGGGTTCTCTTTGCTGTTCTGCTATGCTGGTTTTCCTATTTCCTACACCCCATATCTTTCCTCCTTAATTGACATCTTTAGTTCAGTAGCTCATGGCTTCTAGCTTCCTCAAAATGGGAAGGAAAAAATATTGAAACCATGCATGAAGTCACTGATTGTCTGTCCTCAAACTTTATGGGCAGTTGAGCTGGTGGAGATTTGAAGATTGGAACTGATTTTTAATTCAAAGTCCAATCATGCTTTGTTTTGCTTCCTTCTTACTGGCAGCCGAAGTCTGTTTTAGTTTCCAGAAAGCTATGCAACAGTAGAAATAAAAATGTGTGTGTGTGTGTGTGTTTGTGTGTGTGTGTGTGTGAGAGAGAGAGAGAGAGAGAGAGAGAGAGGGAGGGAGGGAGGAGAGAGAGACTGGGAATTGAATCCCTGGGTGCTCTATCACTGAGCTCCATTCCCAGTCCTTTTTATTTTTTATTTTAAGAGAGGGTCTCACAAAGTTGCTGAGGCTGGTCTCGAGATCCTCCTGCCTCAGCCTACTGAGTCACTGGGATTGCAGGTGTGTGCCACAGTGTCTGGCTGAAAACATAAACTTTTATGTTGAACTTATATCTATAGAAGCTTTAAAGGATTCATCTTGCCCTAGCTTCCTCCTCAACTGCCTTACGTCTCTATTCCATGTCTGAATAGGGATAATGAGTCAGAGCCTGGGGGACCAGGCCACAAAGGGAGAACCAGGCTGCATTTACTGAGAAGGCCGCCATAGGCTTTCCTGTAGAAAGAGTGAAAGTGGCCCTATTCCTGCCTCACACAGTGACATTAAGAGAAAGCATGTTCACTACTGATATATTCTAGACTTGGCTTTAAGTGATTACTATTTGTTAACATTTACAAAAGTTAAGAAGAAAACAAAAATCCACATTGATTCAAATGCAAAGTTCCTCTCTTTTTGACTGTGCTAAGAGAGGGGTGGAGAATTGGCTGTATTTTGCTTGAAGTTTTTGATTTGCCTTTATCTCAGATAAACCTAGGAAGAGTCTTTTTGTTTATTCTTTCACCTCAGAGATGAGTTATCACTATTCTGCTTTTCTTTCTTGTGTTCATACCTAGTCACACATGATCTCCTCCTAAGCTGTTGCTCAGTGAAGGCTGGCTCAGGCCAGAGGTGGAGTCATCATCCCTGTTGGTTCAACTGGATTGAAATTGGCATTCAACAGACAGCCCAAACCAGAGTTAGCTTATCAGCAGCAACATGGAATTCCACCCACTTGACAATAGTTTCTGCTCAGTGAAACACTATCTCTAAAAATCAGTGCTGGTATGACAGGTCTGAGCAGAAATGGCCCCATAACTGACTTGTTTTTCCTGAATCACCAGAAATTTACCATAAATTGTATCATTCAATGGAACCCAAATGGCTTCCCAGGGAGGTAGCATCATGTTATAACTCTGGACTTTGCAAGAGTTCCTTACCTGTCTGAGACTGAATTTACTCATTTTAACGCGGGAATAAAAGAACCTAGCTTAGAGGGCTGTAGCAAGCATTGAAATGATTCATTATATAGGGCTAGGTACAGTGAATGGCACCAGCAGATAAATCTTCCCTTGGCAGGGTTCTCAGGTTAATTTTTATATTAAAGTTTTATAATTTTCTCTATATAGTTCTTATATATATTTTGTTAGACATATGCCTAGATTATGTATGTTTTTTCCTATTTATTTATTTGTTCTAATTAGTTATATATGACAGTAGAATGAATACATTTTGACACATTGTACACAAATGGAGCACAACTTCTCATTCCTCTGGCTGTACACAATACACACCAGTCCTGCAATCATACATGTACATAGGGAATAATGTCTGACTCATTCCACCATTCTCCCTCCCCCCCTTTTTTTCTATTTTAAATGGTAGTTGTGTTTGTTGTTGTATGCTACTGGTGTACAGAATTACACCAGTAATGGTGTACAGAATTACAACTGACTTGAATTCTGGACTTCGGTAATCTATAAATCTTAACCAAACTTATTTATGATCCTTTTTATGTAGTTTTATCTAACCATTTCATAATGTTAACATTTCTGAAATCTTTTTTATTAGAGCATTATTATTTATACATAGTATTTGGGTTCCTTTTGACATAATTATACATACAAGGAACTTGACTTTAATCCCCATTCTCCCTTTGCTTTCTTTCCCTTCTCTCCCTGTTTTCTCTTTACTGATCTCCCTTTCACTCCTTTATTTATTTATTTTTGATTGGTACTGTCTACATATACACAAAGGTGAAATTTCTTTTTGTATATTTATATATGTATATAAAATGATTGTTAGATTTCCTTCCATTTCTTTTCCTTTCCCTTCCTTCCTTCCATTCTTTTTTAAAAAAATGTATTTAGTTATTTTAATTAGGTATATTTGACAGCAGAATGCATTTTGATTCATTGTACACAAGTGTAGCACAAGTTTTCATTTCTCTGATTGTACACGTTGTAGCATCGCACCATATGTGTAGTCATACATGTACCTAGGGTAATAATTTCCATCTCATTCCACCATCTTTCTTGCCCCTGTACCCGCCTCCCTCCTTTCCTTCCCCTTTGCCCAATCAAAGTTCCCCCATTTTCCCCATCCCCCACGCCCATTATGGGTCAGCATCCATTTATCAGAGTGAACATTCGGCCTTTGGTTTTTTGGGATTGGATCACGCTTAGCATGATATTCTCCAGCTTCATCCATTTACCTGCAAATGGCATAATTTTATTCTTTCATCCATTGTGTATATATACCACAGTTTCTTTATCCATTCATCTATTGAAGGGCATCTAAATTGGTTCCACAGTTTAGCTATTGTGAATTGAGCTGTTATAAACATTGATGTGGCTGCATTACTATAGTATGCTGATTTTAAGTTCTTTGGAAGGAGTGCGATAGCTGGGTCAAATGGTGGTTCCATTCCAAATTTTCTAAGAAATCTCTATACTGTTTTCCAGATTGATTGTACCAATTTGCAGTCCCTCCAGCAATGTATAATGTATGAATGTGCCTTTTCTCTCACATCCTTGCCAACACATATTGATGTTTGTATCTTTTTTTTAAATACCTTTATTTTGTTTTTATGTGGTGCTGAGGATTGAACCCAGTACTTCACACGTGCAAGGCAAGTGCTCTACCACTGAGCTACAAACCCAGCCCCTTGTTTGTATTCTCGATAGCTGCCATTCTGACTGGTATGAGATGAAATCTTAGAGTAGTTTTGATTTGCGTTTCTCTAATTACTAGAGATGTTGAACATTTTTTCATATATTTGTTGATAAATTTTACAGCTTAGAAGTGTCTGTTCAGCTCCTTAGCCCATTTACTGACTGGGTTGTTTGTTTGTTTTGGTGTTAAGTTATACAGATTCAATCTGATTCCAATTACAATCCCAATGTCATGCCTTATAGAAATAGAAAAAGCAATTATAAAATTCATTTGGAAAAAATAAAGAGACCCAGAATAGTCAAGGCCTTTCATTTTTTTTTTTTTTTTTTGGTTCCAGGAATCTAACCTAGGGGCGCTAAACCCCTGAGCCACATTCTCAGCCCTTTTTATGTTTTATTTCAGCGTCACTCTAAGTTGCCTAAGGTCTTGCTAAGTTGTTCAGGATGGCTTTGAACTAGTGATTTAGCCTTTTGAGTCACTAGGATAATAGGCATGTGCCACAGTGCCCAGTTCATTCTCCTACTTCTACTCTATTGATCTTCTCTAAATCTTTAAGATATCCGATTCTCTCCCCCACTGCCTTCTCTAGCTTCCACATATAAAGAAAATATTCGACCCTTGATTTTCTGAGTCTAGCTTATTTCATATAACATGGTTTTCTCCATATCTATCCATTTACTAGCAAATGCCATTATTTCATTCCTCTTTATGGCTGAGTAAAACTCCATTGTGTATATATACCACATTTTCTTGATCCATCCATCTATTAATAGGCATCTGGACTGATTTTGTAACTTGGCTATTGTAAAATGTGCCTCTATATACACTGAAGTTGCTGTATTGTTACAATACACTGATTTGAGTTTTTTTTGGATTAAAAGTCGAGGACTGGGATAGCTGGATCACGTGGTTGTTCCACGTCTAGTTTGTTGAGGAATATCCATACTGCTTTACAGAATGGTTGTAATAGTTTGCAGACCCACTAACATTGCATGACTAACTTTTCCCCACATCCTCACCAATATTTATGATAATTTGTTTCTTGATAATTGCCCTTCTGACTGGAGTAAGATGAAATCCTAGTATAATTCTGATTTGCATTTCTCTGATTTCTACAGGTGTTGACCAGTTTTTCACATATTTGTTGGTAAGAGATCCTTCATTTGACTAAGGGATTCCTGGTAAGTAAGGAAATGTTTTTCCTTATATATGGGTCTTGGATCTTGTCAAATGCGTTTTCTATATTAAACTGAAATGATTATATGTTTTCTCCTTTAATGTAGTAAATGACAATTTATATATTCTTTGCAAGTGTTAAAGTAATTTTTCATTCCTGAGGTAAAACTCAGATCTTACTGCTTTTTTTGTTTTATATCCATGAGTGATACTGGCCTTTAATTGTATTTTGTATTCTAGATTTTGTATCAAGATCGCTTATATCCACTTCACAGAATGAGTTGATGAAGATATCTTTTTATTTTTTTCTTTGAAAAATCTATATAAGACTTGATCTGGGTCTGATAGTTTAGGAGAATTTGGTGATAAAACTCTATGGCTCTAGTGCTTTTCTTCCCTAGGAATATTTTAACTACCAATTTAATGTCTCCAGTGAGAAATGGACCATTTAAGCTAATTTCTTCTTTCTTCAGCCATAATGGTAAAATATACTTTTGTAGGGACTTCTTTCCATTTCATTATTGGCCTAAAAGTGCTAAAGTATCTTCACTATGTTTCTCATCCCTGAGAGTTGATGCCTATATATACATGGGGTACCAGGGATTGAACTCAGGGGCACTCAACCACTGAGCCACATCCCCAGTCCTATTTGGTATTTTATTTAGAAAAAGGATCTCACTGAGTTTGCTAGGTGCCTCTTCATTGCTGAGGCTGGCTTTGAACTCTCGATCCTCCTGCCTCAGCCTCCCAAGCTGCTGGGATTATAGGTTTCTTGATAATTTCTTGCTACTGTGCCTGGCTATATATATTTCCTTTTCAGTATTATTTTGTCTCCTCTTTTTTTCAGTTTTACCTTAGGATTGTTATTAATCATTTTGAACAACCAACTTTTGGCTTTGTTTATTTGCTTATGTCATTAATTTCTACTCATATTTCTAATCTTCCTTCTAAGCCTTTCTTCTTTTTAAAATATGAGCTATTTAGACTATAAATTTTGTTCTAAATATGACACCATATGAATTTTGATTCTTAGTATTTCATTGTTTATCAGCTGAATTTAAAAATTTACATTATTATTTCTTCATTGATCCATGAGTTCTTTGTAAGTATTATATGTTTTTCTTTAAAAATTTTTTTTTGGTGCTGGGGATTGAACCCAGGGCACTCAATCACTGAGCCACATCCCCAGCCCTTTTTATATTTTATTTTGAGACAGGGTTTTCCTAAGTTGTTTAGGGCCTCATTAAGTTGCTGAGGCTGACCTCAAACTTGTGATCCTCCTGCCTCAGCCTTCCAAGTTGCTGGAATTGCACCTAGCTGAATTTTTTCTATAAGTACTTAAAATACGTAACTTTTATTACTAATTCAATTGCACTAAGGTGAATGATGTATTCTTTAATAATGATTCTTTAGTATTTATAGAGACTTGTTATGGCCTAGTATTTCTGTGAAAGTTTAACATGCCTTTGGTTTCTTCCCTTCCTTCCTTCCTTCCTCTGTCCCTTCATGGTACTGTGGAATGAACTCAGGGCCTTGGGCATGCAAGGTAAGTGCTACTACATTCCAATCTAATGGTCTTTGGTTTCTACAAAAATGAGGAAGTGTGTTGGCTAAGATGAAATAATCAACGTTCAATCCTACTGACTTAACCTTAGGAAATAGGGCCAAAAAGAAAGGGTGATGTAAGTAATTGATTTCTTTTCAGTGTTTTCAATATGTTGTTCCACTGTCTTCTGGCCCCCATTGTTTCTGATGAGAAATTGGCTTGTTTCCTATTGGGTTTGTTCATCTATGATGAGTGATTTTTCTCTTGCTGCTTTTAAGATTTTATCTTTATTTCTGAAAGAAACATTTTGACTATGAGGTTCTGGGCGTGTATTTCTTTGAATTTATCCTTCTTGGACTCTACTGAACTTCTTGGATCTGTATGTAGATTAAAGTTTTTCATCAAATCTGAGAAGTTTTAGCCATTATTTCTTCAAATATTTCTTCTTCACCATTCTCCCTTCTTCTGGCACTCTCATTACATGTACTGATGCACTTAATGGTGTTCCATGTTTCTCTAAGGTTCTGTTTCATTTTCTTTGTTCTTTTTCCCCCCATTGTTCTTCATATTTTTTTCCCATGTTACTAGGGATTAAGCCCGGGCCTTTTTTAAAAAAAATTTATTTTGAGACATGGTCTCTCTAAATTGTCCAGTCTGGTCTTGAACTTGAAGATCCTTCTTCTATAGCTCCATAATAGCTGGGATTACTGACATGTTCCACCACACCTAGCTTGGATTGCATAATCTTGATTATCAGCTTCAAGTCCTCTAATTCTTCCTTCTGCCATGTTAAATGTATTGTTGAGATCCTCTATTGAAGTTCTGTTTTCTAATTCCAATGTTTCCCTTATTGACAATCTCTATTTTATTAGATATAATCATTAATTCTTTTTTAAAATATATATTTTTAGTTGTAGATGGACACAATATCTTTATTTTATTTATCTTTATGTGGTGCTGAGGACTGAACCCAAGGCCTTACACATGTTAGGCAAGTGCTCCACTACTGAGCTACAAATGAGCCCTGTTCTTTAATTCTTTTAGTTCTTTAAACATAAATTTTTAATAGCCGTATCAAAATCTTTGTCTACTAAGTCCAACACCTGGTTCTCTCCAAAAGCAATTCCTTTTTCTCCTCCCAACCCTCTCTTTCAGGCAGAGTTTTGCTATGTTGCCCAGGCTAGTCTTGAACTTGATCCTCTGCCTTGGCCTCTTCAGTAACAGGGACTAATGTATGTTTCACAAAACTTGGCTCTGAAACCATGTTCAATCTTCTGTATTTTTTCCCCCTCTACCTGAGTATAGTTCACATGTTTCTTTTTATGTCCTATAACATTTTGTTGTTGTTGTTGATAAGTGGGCATTTCTGATAAGATATTGTAGTGATTCTGGAACTGATTCCTCCCCTACCTTGGGGGTTGATGATATTGCCATTTGCATGGTTCTGTAGTGACTTGTCTGAATTAACTCTGAAAAGTTTATTTTCCCCACAGGGTACAGCCTCTGATGTTCCTGCTTAGATTCCTTTTTTGTTTTCATTTTCTCATCGGGGATACACAGGGGTTGCCCCAGTTTACCATAAGCCATGAATGGGTGAAAGGTTGTGCTTAAGTTCTCTCAGCCAGTTTGATTTTGACTCTTTATGACTGGATGTGCAATCCCAGCTCAAAGGGGTATAGGCTTTGCCTTTCTCCCTCCTTCCAGCAGAGCTCCAATTTTCTCTCTTTAGCCATTCCAGTGAGGGTAAGGCCTAGGGTGTGCCAGACTGCCAGAGATGTGTGTGGTTTTATTTTAAATGCTGGTTTCCTAGGGGGTGCCCCTAGGTCAGAGTAGCTCATTGTTCCTCCAGTATGGTCAGAGGTGGTGCTGAAGCCACAGGGCCGGGGAGGCCTTCACCCTCTACTGACTGATCTCTTTCAACTCCACTCTGTGCGCTGCTCTGACTGCTCCTGAGTGGGTACGGTTGAGCATTTATGCAATATTGAGGACCCCAAGGTTTGACTGTAACCCTGGTAGGGCTCTGTGGCTGTCTTTTTTTCTCTGATTCTCTCTGTGAATTTATTTCTTTGCCATTGGTGGTTGATACAGTATTACGAAGCTACACACACTGATTGTTCTCCACCAAGAACCCCATTATTTTCAATAGTACTCTTGAACGTGGAATTCTTCCACCCAGTTCAAAATAAAGTCAGCTCCCTTAGGCGATACTATATCATTCTTCTTACAACCTGCTCTGCTTGCTTGGCAAAAGCTTGGAGATTTCATAAATGTAACTTTGATTTTAAGTTAAGAACAATGCTTTGGAATTCCCAAATGTTAAATATTTTCCTTATCTCTGCTTTCCCCTATTGCTGTGGTCTGAGGGTTTGTGTCCTTCAAAACTCTAATGTTGAAATCCTTACTACCAAGATGATGGTACTAGGAGGAGCTAGGGCCTTTAGTATTAGGTTATAAGGACAGAGACTTCATGAATAGGATTAGCACCCTTATAAAAGAGATACCAGAGAAAATCTGCCTTGATCTGGGACTTTTGAGCCTCCAGAACTATGAGAAAATAAATTTTAGTTGTTCATGAACTACATAGTCCATGGTATTTTTTTGCTACAGTAGCTTGTTCCAACACCTATCTTCCTTTTCTCTCATTATCTTTTTGGCCTTATTTCAACTTTTTAAACATGGAAAAACTCCTTCCCATCTTAGGGTTTCACACACACTGTGATCTGTTGTGAATGCTTTTTTTCTTATCTGTTTGCAGAGCTAGCTGTTGCTTCAGGCTCAGCCTAGAGATCACTTCCTTAAAGAAGCCTTCCCTGACTATAATGGCTAGAGCAGTTCACCTCATGCCCAAGTTCTATCTCTTGGCACCATGTTCAACTTCTTTCCTAGTACTCACAGAGTTTGCGATTACAAGCTTGTCTGTGCATTAGGTCTCTCTTCCAGGGAAGCACAGAGGGTAGGGACTGCTTAGCCTTATAGAGAGCCTAGCCAAGAGTCAATTCTGCTGTACGTATGTATGCATGCTTGTATTGCAGTATTAGGGATTGAACCCGGGGGCTCTACCACTGGGCTATATCCCCAATCCTTTTTTAAAAAATATTTTGAGATGGGGTCTTGCTAAGGTGCTGAGGCTGGCTTTGAATTTGCAATCTTCCTGTCTCAGCCTCCCGAGTCACTGGAATTATAGGCATGTACCATCAAGCACAGCTAACTCTGCTGTATTAGCACATAAATGGGCGGATCACCGATTTACGAGACACCCCCAAAAGTCAAGGCACCATTTTGAAGCCCAAACACAAACCCCTAAGTGCTTTAGTTATTAAGCATCTTGTTTCATGGCTCTGATGCCCTCTGTGCCTCACTACGTCTGTTGCACTTCTATTTTCTGACTTCATAGATTTGTACTTAGGTAGTTTATTGTGTTCAAGCAAATCAAGATGTCTCTTAGGAAAAAAAGAACAACACCCAATTAGGTCTACAAATTCAGAACTTTTCTCTAAATTTACAGAATAAGGGCTAAAGAGCCATTCTTTTTTCTCACTGACACATGATGACCAAAAGATTTTTATTTCCAATGGAAGTAAATCAAAGAAACAAATAGAAGACCAACTTCCAGAATAGGAGGGTGAAGATGCAATGGTATCTCTCTTCAGTAAACAAACATTTAACTGGACAAAACAATAAAAACCAATCATTTAGAGTCTCTGGAAATTGTGTTACAGCAAATGGAAAAACATTCCATGAATGGAATCAAGAAAATCTACTAACATTCAGTAAGAACAGCAAGAACACAAGTTTGTGGCCCTTGAGTCATAACTCACCCCCTACCAAAAATTCATCTTGCGAGGTTATTCTAGGGCTCTACTAAGGCAGGTACAATTAAGAAGATGGCTCCCTCTGCCTAGCCAGACTAGACTATGTTCCCTAGTCTAAGGAACATTTCACGCTGGGAGGAATGACTACCAACATCTCTACCAAGTGTGGCAGGCCAAGAATACTGACCTAATTGCCCCACTACAGCTCACTCACAGGTTAGAAGCAAGCCCAGAAGAGCAGTGCCCCCCCCCACCCCCCCTGCATAGTACCTACTTTAGCTCAGGGATGTCATGCATGCAGAAGTGGCCAATGTCCCTACTCCTAGTTCCTATGAAGTGAAAATTTCAAATAGTATTTGAAAAGAAGAAAGTAAATGGGGATGATGAGAAAAATTGCTGGGTAGGAAGAGGTTTGGGGAGGTACCATATCCTGATTAAGCACAACTGGTTTCTAGCTATGCCAACTTGGGGGATGGTGAAGGCCATAAGGGGCCTGTGGAAGAAGGCTAGAAAGACCTAGGAACTGGGGTGGTGGGTAATGGGCACATGTGTCAGCTCACCCGCCTCCTACCATTCAATGCACAAATGTTGAGATGTCACTAAAAGGTGTCATATATAAAAGAATATTCTAGGGCTGGGGCTGTGGCTCAGCAATAGAGTGTTCGCCTAACATGTGCGGTAGAGCGCTTGCCTAGCATGTACGAGGCCTTGGGTTCGATCCTCAGCACCACATAAAAATAAATAAAGGTATTGTGTCCAACTACAACTAAAAAATTTTTAAAAAAGAATATTCTAATGAAAATTTTGTTTTGGAAATGCAACTTTAGGGCAGGGTGGAGGATGGCTTGAATAGGGACTTCTTAGTTCTGGTGGGTGTCCACTGACCTAATCAAACTATCAAGTGGTGCTCATGGGCCAAATCTACTGGCTAATATATTTTCTTTGGTTTATACAATGTTAAAATTTTAAACATTTAGTAACTTAAATTAAAAATTCAAATTTCTTTTTATCCTGAGAAGCCTGCATCTCTTGTGCCAGTGGGTCTACACCCTAGAAACCTGAAGCCGCTGCCCCTCTGGTAAGGCATAAACTTGTCAGTTTACCCTGTGCCCTTCCCTCCATGCTTGATCTCCCATCCTCACATTACCACCATCTTCTGTGCCTCCTTGGCTTCTGCTAGCACATGAGAATGTGTTAGAAAAACATTGCATGGTAAATAGGAAAGCATGGCTGTGAATGACAGGCAGAGCCTACATTAGCTGAGGTTTCCAAAAAGGTAAATGGTTGTGAAGGTTACAGCAGCTGAATGTGAGTCTCATTTTAGAGAACAGAGAAGCTGCAGAATTAGGTGGTTTTGGTCCAGGAGTAGGCAAGGACTAAGTTGATTAACACAGTACATGGAGTCCAAAATGCCCAGTGGAGGATATGAGTCAAAACTCGGTGACAGAGGCAACACAGGCAGAGGGGCTGAGGTACTGGCCCTGTTGACACCTCTAACAAGCTCAGGAAACTCTCTGGGATGATATTCCTTTCATAAGATAAGGGGTACATCTACAAAGACCTTTTCAGTTATTTTAGACAGACATAGAGATTGCAGTTCAGGCATCAGAACTTGAATTGGGGAAGATGCTTTAACAGTATGTGGCCATGCCTTGAAGGAAAACTAAAAGATATAAGCACCATCCTCAGTTGGCTCTTAAGTACTGGGAACTAGTAGCTAGCAATGGGGGTTGGGTGAGTTAGGAAATTTGACATTTTAAAGTTATATGAAAGATGAGTGTTTATAAAATTGAGCTTCCCCTTTGGGAGGCTGATTGAGTATATCCTTTTGCTGGTTTGCCAGTAGGCAAGGAAAATATACACATTCACTTACACCAAATTTTCCACTGCTAGTGATAGATAAGCTTATGCCACAGGTGACTTTCTTTTTTAAAATAATCTTATTTTTCATTTAGTATACTGGTAATTGAACCCAGGGCATTGAACAGGCTAGGCAAGTGCTCCACCACTGAGCTACATTCTCAGCCTCACAATGACTTTCCATGCCCTACACGGCACTGAGCACTGTTGGTAGGTACCCTGAGAGGGACCCTGCTATTTTTAGGAGTGATTAACTTACATAAATACATAGAAAAGCATAAGAATGTCTCACAGGGAGGTAAGTAAAAAGTTATTGGTTAGTATAAAAGCCCCAGAAACACATTCATTCTATCACACACAGAGCTCCCCACTCTGTTCTTAAAATAACTCTCATGAGTGATTCCCACTTTATTAAGGTCAATGCCCCTCTCATGTCTAAAACAATGACACTCATCCAAACACTCCACTCCATTTTTATGACTATAAATGTGGTACAGGGGAGCTGCACAGTCTGGAGAAGGGGTTCCATTCTGAGCTCTGTAGCTGATGGACATGGGTCCCCAGCTGGCCCCTGTGCAATCCCCTAGCACATGTGAGGCACTGGGTTTGATTCTCAGCACCACAAAAACAAAAAAACAAAAAACCATGAATAAAATCAGAAGCCCAGTGTAATATTCTGAAAGCCTTCTCAGAACTGTGTAGCAGCAAAACTATCTTTCATTTGTTTCATTCACATCTAGCTAAGTACCTCAAAATCTTAGTTTCCTTCATCCATTAGGAAAATTTACATTGTCATAGATCATCATGTGTCTGCATCTTTATAAAAGGACTAACCTCAGTGAGCAAAGGGGCTAAGAGGGAGGGGGGGGGGTCTGAAAGCCAGGGATGCAAGGTTACCATCTAGACATGAGCTCCTAACAGAGGACTCCCCTTGTGATGAGCCCTATGCCACTGACCTCATGGTGTAGCTCTGCTTTGTAAGGTATCTCCATCCTGAGTAAGCAATAAATAAGGATTAAAATGCCCAGTGTCTACAGCTTGCCCCTGTACCCAGTCATCCCTTTGAGGTGGGAAGAAACTGCAGCAGCCAGAAAATGGATTCATGGAGCAGCACCCCAGCAGAGTACCTTTCAGAAGCCATTTGTGGGACTTTGATTCTGTGCATTTCTGAACCATGAGGGTGAGGCCTGGACCATGTAGGAAGAATTGACTAAAATTGGTGCCAAATGAAACCACATTCCAAAGTGCATTCCCAACAACATAAAATCACACAGATAAGAGGTTTCTGGTTCAATCACAGCCATATCATGGCTGGAAGTTTAAAAGTCCATTATGGAGGTAATGTTTGCCTTTGAGGAGTTTTTCTTCCTGCTCTTACCAGCTTAAAGTCACATTATGTGCACTGGAGAATATTTTAAAACTTATAAAGATACATGTCTTATTCATCTGTAAAGGCAACAGACGAAATCACAAGGGAAGCAAAACTGTAGATCTACAGAGGGAGATTTAAGGAGCATAATTCCTCTTTGAAAATCTCAGTGCCCCTCCCCCACTTTTCAAAACTATGCAACTTCCCTTTCTTTCAT
Organism: Marmota monax; assembly: GCF_021218885.2. Classification (NCBI taxonomy): domain Eukaryota; kingdom Metazoa; phylum Chordata; class Mammalia; order Rodentia; family Sciuridae; genus Marmota; species Marmota monax. Next base: position 2,434,828 of record NW_026695198.1, on the reverse strand, counting down.
TCACTGGCTCAATTTCATAGCTATTCGAGCAAGGAGGCAGAGTGAGGGAAACAGCAGACGTGTGTGTCTGCGCACGCATGTGTGCTCAGCAAGAGATTAAGTGACCGTGTGGGATGTTTACGCGAGTGATGGGGGCAGTTCTTAGCAGTCCTCCAAGAATTCCGGGAATCAGAGTCAGGCACGGCTGTTTTATTCTAGGTCACTGTCAACTGCAGCAGCCTCTAGAGATCAACAAGGATATTCCTCTCCACTTATTATATTCCGCTCTTACTAAACCTCAACCCAAGGAAGAGAAAGAAGAAACCGAAGGATGAAGTGAGAAAATAAACCGAGAGACAAAGGGAAAAGGAGCAGGGGGAGTGAGGAGTAAAGAAAAGAGAAGAGAGGAGAGGGTTTGAGCCCAAGTGGGAGGGGAGCTCCCTGAGAAAAGTGGGTGCCACTACCCAGGGTGGAGGGGGGCGGAGGGCGCCAGCTCCATAGCGCCTGCAGACGGATGGGAAACCAGAGACAGCAGGACATTGTGTTCTCCTCTTCAAAAACAACCAGCCTCCGCTCCCAAAGTAAACAGTTAATCCTGTTGTTTATCTTTTTAAACATGAGATGTTAACAGCACGGATTCTGCTACACAGAAATGTGTTTTTATTCATTTAAAACTCATTTTCTCTTTGCTGAAATGTTGACATGTAAATTTTCTAATATCAGTGACCAGGAAATACTAACAACATTCTTCCTTTGTTGAATGTGACTTAAAAAAAACCAAAAAACCAAAAACAAACCAGCACACAAACAAACAAACAAATAAAAAGCAAAAAAGGCAGCCTAAGCTTAGGCTTTTTCTATACTCAACATCTTCATTATTTTGGAAAACTACTGCATTGCTGAAATTAAGAACCACCCACCTACTGCAGCTTGGTCTTAAGGGAAGGCACAAGTAAAACCACTGACAAAATGGGCGTCAGCGTGGACTCTGATTTTGGTTATTACTTGAAGATAAGATATTACATTCTTTATTGGAAGTTTACCTACAGAAAAAAATTCCGAAGATATTTATCTCATGGCTGTTTAATAACTGAAATTTTAATTGGGATAATTATAGAATCACATGCAGTTAGTTGTAAGAAATACTACTGAGAGATCCCATGTACAATCTGCCTACTTCCCCTAGTAGTGTCCTATACGCTAGTACAACATCATAATCAAGATACTGACACCATGCATGCTCAGATTTCACCAAGTTACCTGTATGCATGTGTATTTGGTTTGATATGGTTTTATCATCTGTGTAGGATCCCATATCTATCACCAGGCAAGATTCTGAACATTTCATAATAATAATGGTCCCTCAAGTCGTCCTTTTATAACCTACCTCCTTCCATCCCCATCCTTAACATCTAAAAACCACTAATCAGTTCTTCTTTCTAAAAATTTACCCTTTCAGAAGTGTTATAAAAATGAAATCATCCAGTATATATAATCTTTGGGATTGGATTTCACACCCCTCCTTGCACAATTCTCTGGTTAGTAATATAAGCTATTATGCCTTTTATTTATGTAATAGCTTTACTGAGAAGTTATATACCATAAAATTCACCCCTTTAAAAATATATTTATTTTTCAGTTTTTTTTTTTTTTTTAGGTGGACACAATATCTTTATTTTTATGTGGTGCTGAGGATGGAACCCAGTGCTTCATGCACGCTAGGGGAGCACTCTACCACTGAGCCACAATCTCAGCCCCAATTCACCTATTTTTATTGTGGCAAAGTACACATAACATAATATCTACAGTCTAAAATCTAAAATGATTTTAATCATTTTAAAGTGTACCACAGTGACATTTAGCACATTTGCAATGTTCTGAGGTCATCAGCACCATTTCCAGATTATCTTCATTGTCTTAAAAGGAAACCTCAATCAATTAAGCAGATATTCCCATTCTCTCCTTTCCTAAGTCCCCCCGCAAAATCTATTTTCTGTCTCTATGGATTTGCCTAATCTAGATATTTCACATAAATGGAATCATGTAACACATGGCCTTTTGTGTCTGGTTTCTTTTTCACAGTATACTGTTTTTTAATGTTTATTCACAGTGTAGCATGGATCAATGTTCCATTCTTTCTTGTAGCTGAAAAACATTCAATTACATGAATATAACATATGTATTCATCTTTCCATCTGATGGACATTGGGGTGCTTCTACTCTTTTTCATTTATTTATTTAAACTTTTTATTTCCTTATTTTTTTTTTTTGTTTGGAGTATTACTGTTTTTCATATATGAATAATGCTGCTATGAAGATCTGTGCAGGAGTTATTTCTAATGGGATTTTACCTAGGAGTGGATTCGCTGTTATACTTTTTGTGTTTAATTTTTTGACAAACTGCTAGACTATTTTTCAAAGTGGCTGTATCATTTTACATTCCCACTAGCAGTGTATGAAGGTTCCAACTTCTCCATATCCTCAACAACACTTGGTATTCTTTTTATCATTACCATTCTAGTGAGTGTGAAGTGGTATTTCATTCTGGTTTTGACTTGCATTTCTCTAATGACAAATGATGTTGATCATCATGTGCTTATTGGCCATTTGTCCATCTTCTTTGGAGAAATGCTTATTCAAATCTTTTTACCATTTTAAAACCTGGTTATCTTTTTATTGTTGAGTTATAAGAATTCTTTTTTTTTTAAATAATATATTGTAGTTGGGCACAATACCTTTATTTATTTATTTTTATGTGGTGCTGAGGATCGAACCCAGGGCCTCACATGTGCCAGGCAAGCGCTCTACCACTAAGCCACAACCCCAGCCCGTAAGTATTCTTTATATATTCTGGATACAAGTTCTCTCTCAGATATGTGATTTGTAAAAAAAAAATTTCCATTCTATGGGATGTCTTTTTACTGTCACATCAGTATTTTAAAAAAATATTTATTTTTTAGTTGGAGTTGGACACAATACCCTTATTTCACGTATTTTTATGTGGTGCTAAGGATTGAACCCAGGCCCTCGGACATGCTAGGCAAACATTCTACCGCTGAGCCACAACCCCAACCCTCACATTAGTATTTTTAAGCAATAAAAGTTTTTAATTTGGATAAAGTCCCGTTCATGTATTTTTCTTTTGTTGTTTATGTTTTTCATGTCACATCCAAGAATCTATTGCCTAACATATAAGGTTTTACAAGATATTGTCATGTTTTTTTTGTCCTGAGAATTTTAGTCCTTACATTAAGATCTATGACCTGTTTTGGGTTAATTTTTATGTATGTTATGGGGGACCAGATTTGGTAGAATGACTATTCTTTCTCCATTAAATTACCTGGCACTCTTGTAAAAATATCTACTGACAAAAAAGGAAAGTACTACATTTTTTATGGAACACATACATCATGTATATCTAAATAGTGTTATATGAGTGTAGGTCTTTTAAAGAGTTGGAAGCTTCCATAAAGTATTTAATTAGAGTTTTAGTTTATCATTGGCAAGGAATTTATATGGTGTATCTGTACTCACTATAGTACATAGACCAAAACTGCTACTGGACGTTATCTTTGCTGGAGTGGAGGTTATATAACCTAATATTTAATTTTCTCTAATTTGTTACTTTACCATCATTATGCAGTGAACTCCAATGCTGTCCATCTCTGGTCCAAACATATACTTCCTCTTGCATGTTCCCTGAGTAAATGTGGCCCTACATCTCTGAATCAAAATGTAATCTTTATTTCACTTTTCCACATCTAGTTGTCACTGCCCGGTCATTTTACCTCCTCATTATTATTATTCTTACTTTTTTGGGGGGTGGTGGTGGTGGTACTGGGGATTGAATCCTGGGTGTTGTCCATGCTAAGCATGTGCTCTACCAATGAGCTACACCCATAGCCTTGTATTATCTTTTTAATATCCTCTCTCCTTTTCTTTCCTGTTGTCAGCCTCATTTTGCATGTGGCCACCTATGTGAATTAGGTTTTTCTCAACTGCTCTCCTAACCTTTGTTCTTTCCTTTCTTCTGTCTCCTCCTTCAGGTTGCTGCTAAATACTCTCTCTAAAGGAATGGAGTCAATTATAATGTTCTCTTAGTTACAGACTTTTCAGGACATCCCAATGATCCCTTCATGTTTTCTGACACACAAGTGCTCAGTAAGATCAAGATGGGGCTGGGGTTGTGGCTCAGAGGTAGAGTGCTCGCCTACCAGGCGTGACGCACCGGGTTTGATCCTCAACACCACATAAAAATAAAATAAAGATATTGTGTCCACCTATAACTAAAAATAAATATTAAAAAAAAGAAGATCAAGATGCTACCACTACCTTCTGTCTCAGCTTCCATCTGTTCCTATAACAGAATTTGACAACTCTAGCCATCTCTACTCATGTGCGTACACTCACTTTTCAAAATCAAACTCAAATGTCAAGTCTCTCAAGACTTCTCTCACTATCATGGTGTAAACACTTCACCCTTTTCCTTTGTATTCAAAGTGTTTATTTATGGTATTTAGTTACCACATTTTACTCTGTATTATAACAATTTGAGCAGATCTTTTCTCTCTCCTTTTAGTTTGGAAGTTTCTTAACAGTAGAAAGCCTATAACTTATATTCTATGTACCTATCAGAGTCCTTTGCTCAGATGATGATGATATATGCTTGTTATACTAGGTTGAATTAATCAAAAGCATTTACTCAGACTTTGTGGGGAAAGAAGGTAGAAGACATAGTTCCTGCTCCTGGAGACTAATAATAGAGATTAAAATGCTTTATGCAGGTAGTTTCATAAAATGAGACCCATATGTTGCTACACAGTACAGGAATAGGAAGGGAAGTATTAGTGTCTTAGTGACATTCTAAATTAGGACAAGCATAGTGAAGGAAACAATGGAGGAGGGGAAGAGGGTCTACTCTAAGAAAGTTTATTGCTCAAAATATGTCAGTCAACTCAGTAGTCCTGGACAGACTGTGTTCTTGTTTTTCTCTCATTTACTCCTCAATCATCACTCAAATAAGGGGTCATCTGGCATTAAAATTTCCCAGGCCTATCATCTTTGAGACCCCAAGGGACAACAAAGTAAGGAACTGGGCACTAACCACGGGGTTTATGTTTTGACAGCACCACAAGCAAGGTACAGTGTCCCATGGTTCTCTCTGGACCACCAAATGGTATGCTGGCCAAAATGAGAATCATCATGGATTTTTTCAATTAGAGTCCTGCAAAGGAACGAAGGCTGAAAATCTAAGGTCCCACTACTTGTGATGGATCAATGGGCCCCCTGTATATCTAGAATGACACTAGTTATAAACGGTCTTGGGAGAATTAAGAAGAGTCACTTCAGTAATCTTCAGAGCTCTGTAGCTGTAATGGGGGAGCCAGATAAGACTCTAAATGAACCGGGTGAGGTGGGAGTAAACTGCACTACTGCAGAGGGATGGCCTACTGAACAACAAGGAACACAGTATTAAATTTGGCATAGATGATCTGATTCTGAATCAGGGTTTCATATTCTAACTAACTGGCCTAGAAACCAGTTCTGTCTAATGCAATCTTCATAAATATGTTTAATACACATACATGTTTTACCTGCTGCCAAACAAAAAACAAGCTTTTCTTCTTTTTTTCCAATATCAATGGTAATTTTCTAAATTCTTCTGCCATCCTAAGAAGACCTGTTCTAGGAATGACATCACTGAGAAATATTAAATTATTCTAATATATTTTAAAATGAAGTAATTTCAATTTCAAAGTCTAAACCATACTTAGTTTACCATGCTTAACAGAGCAGACAACTGGTCACTTTCAGAAGACCATTCTATTTGCCATTCAGAGAGAAGGTTGGTTCTTAGGTATAAATCTGCTCTAGCCCACCACATCAGTTTATACCATGCCTGACACACCTGGCTACCATTCCTCCCTGCTATGCTCAGGACACTCATTGATTCCAGGTCTGTTTTGCAATGATCACCATTTATCCTACAGTTGTTTATTCTTCACATAGGGGCTCTTCCATGTAGGCGACTGGAACGCTCTGCAAGCTCAGGGAAGTCTCCTCTCCCCTGGTAGTCTGTCACGCTCTTTCCTGCCAACCTTTTAGAAAGTGTGGGTCTCACTTATTTCTATTTACTCACTTCCTAATCATTTTTGTGATAATTTAAAAAAATTTAAAAAATGACTTCAAATTCACTAAAAAGTTTTAAATACAGTACAAAGCATGTCTTTCCCCTAAGTTATTTCAGAATGTTTCTGATATGATTCTCCTTGTTCAAGTACATTTGTGTATATTTCTTACAAATAAGAACTCTCTTGCATAACCATTTTACAGCCTTCAAGGGGAGAAATTTCAAACACTGATATTCCCTCCACCTAATCCTCACACTCCATTTGTGTTTTACTCATTATTCTAACAATGTTCTCTGCAGCAGAAGGAGCTAGTTTGGAATCCTGGGCTACATTTAGTTGCCATATCCTAAACCCCTGCAATCTAGAGTGGTTCCTCAGTCTTTCCTTCACTTTCGTGATCCTGGCATTTTAAAAGAATACAGGCTAGTTATTATGTAACTGGCCAGTGATTATTGAGTTTATTTGATATAATCAAACATGGCCTCTCATATACATTAATATACACTTACTTCTGTTTATTCACCCATTTATCCACCCACATACCCATCCATCCATCCCTCCTTCTTGAAAACCTTGGTTTATACTACTCTAATTTGGGTTAAACACTGCTTGGACCACGTTAGTTTTTCTCCCTCCCTATCACTCAAAGTTCCCTTAAACTCATCATGTCTAAAATGACTCTCATTCTGCCCCACCTGTCTCCAACTCCTCTCCCTTATTTCCTGTCTCATTTAATAGAATCACCAGTCAATCTGTTGTTTAGAATCTTTCCAGATCCTTTCTTTTCTCCCACCTTTAATCATTCACAAAATGTTATATTTTCTATTTCTTGACCATCTCCAGATATGAATCATTTCTTGATCCGCTAGTTTGTCCTACTAGAGAAATTAGACTCTTTTGCTGCTCATATATACATTTACAACCAATTTCTGTGGTGTTCCAAAAAGTATAATGGCTTTGTGTCACCTGTAGAATAAAATCTAAAGTGCTTACCATGGTGTCCAAGACCTACCTGTGACCAGAACCTTGATCCTACCTATCCTTTCTACAGAACAGACACATTGGCCTTCTTGACATTCCACAAACATGGCAAGGACATCCCTACCTCACAACTTCTCAGCTATGCTCTCTGCTGGAATGGTCTCCTTGTACACCTACACCTACCTGGCTTGCTCTCTTATCTCCTTTGGGATTTTTACTCAAATATTATCCGCTCAGCAAGACTATGATTGATTCTCAGGAAAATAGCAACCCTCCACCTTCACTCTTTCATCCTGCTTTATTTGAAGATGTAAACATTATTACTTTCTTAAATTGTATCTATTTGTCTGTCCCCCCCCCACCTCCCAAATAAGTCAAATTCCAATGGCCCATGGATTTTTGTGTCATTTATTGCTGCATCCCTTAACACCTAGGACAATACTTGGCACATTGGAGGCACATAAAAAATAATTACTGAATCAAGGTTTAAAGAAAATTAATTACAAGTGACTTAACATTATATAACATAGTATATCATAATCAATTAAATAATTCCCCTTATACTGATACACTGCTTGGACCACGTTAGTTTTTTCCCCTCCCTATCACTCAAAGTTCCCTTAAACTCATCATGTCTAAAATGACCCTCATTTTTGTCCCACCTGTCTCTAACTCCCCTGGGAGTTGTTTCTACCTTTTCCCCCCATTATCATAGACATTTTTGTCAGAGTGTGTGTGTATATGTCTCATATATTAAATTTTTAGGGACCACTGATTGATTCAGAGTATATCTTCATTATTGTATATAATCAAGTGCCTTCCAAAATAGTTAGTGTTTACAAATCCCAAGAGCACCAACTGTGTGTAAAAAGTCATTTAACTGGGCTGGGGTTGTAGCTCAGTGGTAGAGCACTTGCCTCACATGTGTGAAGCACTGGGTTCGATTCTTAGCACCACATAAAAATAAATGAAATAAAGGCATTGTGTCCATTTACAACTAAAATAAATAAATAAATAAATAAATAAGTTATTTAACATATCTGAATAACATATAAAATTCAACATTTAAAGATATAGAGGCATATGATAAGATTTTCTTTCATCCCACTTCTGTCTCTCCTCCTAGTTCCCACCTGTTTGTAACAAAGAATCACCATTACTTATTTATTACATATCATTTTAGAGTTTCTTTATATATATATGAATGTTAAAGAATATATATAATATAAAAAATTTATATATTTACTGTATATAATAAATCTAAATACACTTATATAAATATAAATATAAACAAATACATGATATATAAGGAATATATAATATCTATATATCCAAGGAACATAACACATTTCAAACATCCTCGTTCCTTGATTTCTCTATTTTAGTTCTGAGGACTTCTCATTCTTTTTTGCAGTTGCATAGAGAGCTGCATAGAATTTCATTACACACATGTCCATGATTTAATTTTAATCTTATGCTGACCATCTGGGCTATATTCACTTCTTATAATCACAAACAATGTGGCACAGAATAACTTGTATGTTGTATGTATGCAAATGCATCTGTAGGACAAATTCCAAGAAGTGGAAGTGCTGAAGAGTCAAAGAATTAATTTGTTTACATTTTATACACACACACACACACACTTTTATGTATAGGGTACTGAAGTGCTGTCTATTGGGTTGTGACAATTTATTTTCTCTCCATTAAAGTAAGAGACTGCTTGTTTCCCCTCAACTTGATTTCTGAAAAATTGATAGAAATAATATTGTTACTGTCATTTGCATTCATCATGAGACATTAAACATCTTTTCATGTTTCTTTTTTCTATAAATTGTGCATTCACACCCTTTACAATGGGTGGTTTGTCTTTTTCTTTTTAATTTCTATGAGCATTTCATGTATTAGAGGGCAGCTTTTGGTAATATGAATTGCAAGTATACATTCCCAATTTATCATTTAATTTTTGACTTTACTATGCAAGTTTAATAGCATTTATTAATATTTAGTATTATTATATATATTAATATTTTCTTTTGAAATTTATGGGTCTGTTGAGTCACTGAAAAAATTTCTACCTCAAGATAATTATTTCATGATTTCTTCTAGAACTTTCATTTTTTTTTTCAGGTTTAAATCTTTGATCCATTTGGAATTTATCTTGGTATAAGATATGTATGTATCTAAATTCCTACATATATTTGTTAGTCTCTGTTATACTAATCTACCTATTACATTAAAGGGGAAACCATTTTAATTTAAAATTAACTTTAAAAAGTGGCTTTCATTAGTTTCTGCTTTCAATAGCTAGATGTTACCTATTTAATGGTGTTTGTGTTTACAACAAAGAAGATAATTCATGCTTACATGCCCGGGCACAGTACCTGGCCTTCATATCCTGACCTCTGCTCCACTGAAGGCTAACATCCAATTTGGTTTCTTCAGTGTCTCACAGGTGGCTCCATCTCAACAAGACCCGCCCTAGAACTCTAGTTCCCATTGCTAGATCTTCCCTAGTCTCCTCCCACTGTAACACCACCAGTTCAACAATTTCAATCATCCTTGAGTTTTGTTTTCCCATAGTCCCACATCTAATCTTCAGCAAGAACCTTCAAAATGAACCCCAAATCTCCTTTTCCTTCCACTTCCTCATTAGCATTCTGTTCCAGGTCACCAGTCCGATGGGTCCAGATTCTTGAAATAGCTTGCCTTGTTTTCCTAGTCTCAGTCTTGTACCTCCACATTCCATTTGACCTACAGTGGACAGAGCAACCTTCTTAAAGCACAGATCAGATGCCATCCATCCCATGCTGAAACCTTGAAAGCATCTCATCATCCTTGGAAAAAAATTTAAACTCCTGGCCATCTGCCTCCTCTCCATCCCAGGCTCTGGGCTCACTAAACCCCAGGTGTACCAGCCTCCCTTAACTCCTCAAGCACACCAACCTCATCTTTGTCTTTGTCTGTTGTTAAGCCTTTTGTCTGGAAAGTGTGCCTTCCAGTGTATCTCATGGCTGCCTCCACCTTGTCATTTTGGTTGTACTTCAAAAGTCTCTTTCCTAGGTTTTCCTAACTGCTCACTTAATGTAACCTTGACATATCTATCTGGGTTATTCCATACACGGCACAGTATTATTGCTCAAGATAATGGCAAATGTTCTTTTGAGTTCTTAACATTTATTACATGCCAGGTTCTCTTCTAAGTGCTTTGTGGGGTTTATCTCATTAATGTATCAGTCACATAAGGGGGTGCCACCATAATCTCCACTTTATGGATAAAAAAAGTCAGGCATAAAGTAGTTGGTAACTTCTCCAAAGTCAACCACCTGAAATTACCTGTTTATTACATATCTCTGTCTCACTGGAAAGGGAACTTCTCGTTTTTAAATTTTTAAAATTATTATTATTTTATTGCTCTATAGCCTTAAGCCCAGAATACAATCTGTACAAAGGAGGCACATCATAATATTTTAAATGCCTAGAAAGCACTTAATAAGTGGAAGGTAAATGTGATCCTCTCCATTATCATGGGAATGCTTTCTATAAAATACCTTAGGTGATAATATGTAATGTGGATGTTAACAGTGAGCCAACTTTAACTTCTATTTGGATTTATGCAGTGTTCACTTGGCCTACTTAAACCTCCTGGCTAGGTATATAAATTAAGAGCATGAAGTCTGTAATCCTTAGGGCCCTTCTTCATTGGTAACGTTTGCAGGATTAGCTTAGTCACATGGATAAGTTTGGGTATGAGCTAGAGTCACTGCTAAGAACTAGCCACCAGTTCTCTGTCTTTATGGCAGCCAGGACCTGAGGGTGGTGCCCACAGGTTCCAGAAATGTAGACACCACACCCTATGCCTCTGTTGACAATATGCTTAGAGTTTAAAGCACTGTAATTAAAACAGTGTCTACATGTCACTAACTATAATGAATGATCTCAAAAAGTTTATACAGTCAAAGAAGACATGATGGAAAAAACCCAATCATCAGTACATGGAAAGGATGTGTTACATACTGCCTTACAAGGTCATGATAGCATATAGCTAATTTTTATTTCACTGATGTGGGAAGATATTTCTATTCTGAATAATACTGTACATGTTAAGGTTTCTGAGAACACAGTTCAAAGTTTTTTCATGGCAAATGTTTTCGTTTAGTATATTATATACATATGAAATATCCAGTAATTATGGGTTGTGCCTTCCTCTAAAATACAAGTTCACAGTTACAGAAGTATGGAAAAGAATACCACATAATGCAGAAAAGAAGACGAAGAGTCTTGTACCTATACATCATTCCAATATTTGTATTTTTCACGACAAATATGTAGTTATGGACTGAATTTGGAATCAAATACATTCCATTTATAAAGAGAAGCAACCTACAGTTGTATATGTACTAGTTATGTTTTTGACTTTGATAAATGTCAATAGTTATGTGAGATGTTGGCTGAGAAGACTAACACAGTAGCAATGGTTTTCAACACAGCAGAACAAATTAGAATATTCCAGATTTAGTTTATAAGATTCTACATGCTAAAATCCTATGTAGGAACAAAAGATTCACTCTAGGACTTTTATAATCCATCCCCCACCCCCCGATTTGCATATTTGCATCTGTTTTTCCTCTCTACCAAACTATACTATATGTTGGTTGAGTTTTCCATACATAACTCAGTGTAAGTTGAAACTGCTTTTTTAACTTTTGCTAAAGCTTCCTCTCTTATTAATGACCTTTATTGAATAAAAACAATGTTGACACTTTACAATAACCACTGTTCACAGAATACTACAGGACTACCTTATCCTATAAATGCTTAGATGTGTGGTGTGGGTTTAGCTGGTGGTGTCACACAGCAAGTACAAGTCAAGCTCTTGCTCCAGTAAAGTTACTACAGGCCACATACTGTGTATGACTTCAGGTCTTCTGAGTTAAGGTCACAAATGTGAATCCTTGCTTACCAGGGCCACTTCATAATGCGTATGGAAACAGCTCAGGCTGTGGACCACCCCAGGCCTATGACTCCACACAGACCTGCTGTGCTGTCAGTCCCTAGCGGGCCGTGGCTAGGTTGAATTCTGTCTTCCACAGTGCTATCTTTCTAACCTCTGTTCAACCTTCTGACAGGTATTCCATTTTTGTTCCCCACAGAGCCTTGTGTATTGGGAAGTGGCCAAGTGCCCAGACTTCATTCTCTCTTTTTTCTTTGGGGGGACGGTGGTGGTGGTGGTGGAGGATACTGGGGATTGAACTTAGGGGCATTCGACCACTGAGCCACAACACCAGCCCTATTTTGTATTTTATTTAGAGACAGGGTCTTACTGAGTTGCTTAGTGTCTCACTTTTACTGAGACTGGCTTTTGAGCTTTTTGCCTCAGCCTCCTGAGCTGCTGAGATTACAGGTATGCACCACTGCACCTGGTCACACTTCATTCTCTGTTAAGGTTCCTTCTCTTTCCCTTGGCATATGAATGCCAACTAGCACCTCCCAACACACATGGCATGCATCCATACTTTTTTATACAGGTGCCTTTTATTTTTAAGTTTCAGGAACTAGTAAGCCCTCAGTATCATTATCCTTACTTATTAATCCCAATGTCACTATGCATGCTTATAATGGTCATACTCTTAAAAAAAAGTCTCCTCTATATTAGGTGCATGAGTAAATTTTTTGAATTTTGCTTTGGATATAAAGCATAAATGAATCTATGACAAATTTTACAACATGTTACAAGTATTAAAAAAAGAAGTTCATGAGTAGCAAGTAGCACAGAGTAAAATAAAAACTGATTAGTCTCATTTAATTTCTTAATAATTGCAATATCTGAAAAAATTTAGAAGACATTTCAAATGTGTATAACCACTTCCAACATCTGTTAATTAAAATTTCCTTTTAAATCACCACTCCATGGCATAGTCCACAGTATAAAATTTTATAGTCTTAATATTATTACCAAGCAATGCATGCAGAAAAGTTTTGATTTTGACTTCTTTAATAAGAAAATATTAAGAAAAAGACTGGCCACAGCAAATGGCATTTCAAATTAAACTTTAGTACTGTGGAGCTTGTTATTTGCTTGTTCTTTCACATATTTTTACATATATTTTTGCTTTCCTGGTAAGTTCTTTCTCTTTTGGTGAATATGAAGTCATCCAGTTTCTTTCTATGGACCTTTCTAAGATCCAAAGGATGAGCAGCAAACTCTAGCCACTTGGGGCTCCCTTGTGACTGGGGGCCAGGTTATGCTGCTTATGCTACCAAGCATAATATTAACAAAGATCCCAGAATCTGACCAATAGCTTTGCACTGTCAAAAGGCAAGAATGAGGCATCTAGTCTATGGATTCAGCTGGTAGCCCACACTGAGCGATTCTAAAGCCAGAGAGGCAGCACCCTCTCATTAGCTCTAGCTCAGGAGGTACTGGAACAAACACTGAAGATTTATGGTTGTGGAAGAGGTAGCAGCTCCCATGGGGGCCTGGTTCTTCAGTGTTGCTTAAAAGTTCAACCTAGATTCTGTTTCTTCAGTTTTCCTAATGATTTTATAAGTCGTTTAAAATCTTTTAATAAATCTATTTCTGTTTAAGTTGGATGGAGTAAACTTCTTTGTCACTGAGCCTAACTAATTCTTATATAGTCACTTAATGAGAAGTGGAGTTATAGGGGAGGAGAACTCTATACACCCCTTTATTGTATGTATATAGAAACTACAATTAACAGGAAAAAGCAAAAATCATGAATAGATCAAACAACTATCTATCTATCTATCTATCTATCTATCTATATATATATAGAGAGAGAGAGAGAGAGAAACAGTGTATCTCTTTGAGACACAGATGAAATAAGAAATGAAGCAGTTCACTCATATAGCCTAAAAATCACTGGAGGTAGATCTAATTAATTTGTTTAACCCAGTCCTTTTACTTAATACATAACCATTGTTATCAATTATAATAAAGTCAGCAACAAAACATCATTTAAAAGTTATTACAGAACTCCTACATGGAATGACACACACACAGAAAAGGAAGAGTACACCCATAGAATTTTATCTTACCTCCCATTTACTCCTTAGGACGATTTCAACCAAAGACATTTATGACTAAAATACTCCTGAGCTAGGATACCAAATTTTTATAAAACCAGACTTTTTGATGCTCAAAGAAAGCCTCTACTATTTGATAATCAATAGTTTTAAATACCTAGTTCCTACCTAGTTCAACAATATTTTTAAAAATATTTGAGAATGCACATTTTTTTTTTAAAACACCAGCATCACAGATCACAGAAACCATAGCATGCAGGCACCAGAGACTCCAAAAAAAAAAAAAAAAAAAAAAAAGGTCAACCATTCAAAGAAGGTTTACTTTGAATAGGGTACTTATATGCAGATGATATCCTAAGATAATTTAGAGTGTGTGATAATGCTGGCATGTAGTTAGGAAGCCCAGCAATGTAGATAAAAGAGAGAGGCCCATCCCAGGTCTGAAACAGCACAGAAAATTACCAAGGCTGACAGAAGTAGTTCTCATGATAGCCAGCTCTTCTAGAAATGCTTTAGGATGACATAGTAAACAATAAAAATATTGTCTTACATATAGAGTCAGGTTGCCAGTGATTGTGAAAACTATCCGAATGACGGGAAAGAAACAGTAAATGAGTTAACTAAAGAGAGTTCTATCTATAGAACAGTTTAGAGAAAAGTACCTTTTCCTGGGGCTAACAGATAATTCCTCCCACTGGTCAGAGAGATACATATCAAACATTCCAAAATGGCCATTCCTACTTCTAAAGTCAGTGAATAAAGCATGAACTTCATTTAATTAAAAAACACATCTACATATTTTCTAAAAGTGAAGATATATTTTAGTCTACACAATGATAAATGTCATGCTGATTTTAGGACACTTTACCCAACAGCTGAGGCCCCTGGTTGCAATTTGGGATGAATATGCTGGGAATATCCTTTCTAATTTCAGGGTATGGAAAGAAGGGAGGTTTTCCTCTGGAGAAATGCAGTGAGTCAAAATATGAAGTTTTCTCTCTTACCTTGTATTTGGAAATGTTCTTTTTCTTAGTTTCTACAGCTACATCTGGAATCCAGCAAAGAATCAAAACAGGAATAGTTGTTATTTTTAACTTGAGTTCATTATGCTTTTTTCAGGTCATAACATTGCCATGTACTCTTAATATGTCTAATAAATATTAATTTGTGGCAACGAGGAATGAGATAAATAGAAAGTACTCTTTACCCCTCAATTTTCTTCTATGTCTGTTGTAATATCTTGGGCTATAGATACAAACCTGAATGAAATAAATTTCTTATATTGATGAATTTTATAGTCCAGTGGGATCCACAGAAAGACATACACAGATGATTCTTAAAAGTAGCTCATGGCCTGGCATGGTGGTGCATGCCTATAATCCCAGCAACTCGAGAGCCTGAAGCAGGAGTATTGCAAGTTCAAAGCCAGGCTCAGCAAAAGCAAGGAGCTAAGCAACTCAGTGAGACCCTGTCTCTAAATAAAATACAAAAATAGGTCTGGGAATGTGACTCAGTGGTTGAGTGCCCTGGTATCCCACCCTCCAAAAAAAAAAAAAAAAAAAAAAAAAAAGAAACAATATATTAACAATGTTAATTTGCCTAACTTCTGATTACAGACACCTATTTTTACAGCTAGATACTTTTCCAAGTAAAGCTGATAGACGATTGTTCATGTATCAAATTAAAACATTATTGGTACTTTTTTTTTTTTTTTTTTTTTTTTTAATTTTCTGTACCAGTGTTGATTCCCACTATAGTGAATGACTGAAAATACTGTTTCTGTTATAACTGGTAGTTCTAATTGCCTGCTGTTCTCCCTAGCATAGAATGTGAAATAACTTGGCTGCTACATTTATAAAGGCATTTTGACTCCTGCCCTTCCTGCCTTTAGAGCTGAGTCACACAGACCTGGTTTCAAGTCTCAGCTCAGCTCTGGACAGGTCTTCAGCATCTGGCCCCTTCTCTGATTCTTCTGGAAAATGGGGATATTGTATTCACCCTCAGATCGGCTGGCCTTTCCAGGACTACTGTGCAGAGTGCCCCCCAAAAACCAGGTCCTGTATGGGTATTTTGAGTGCTTTATTACATTAGTTTCAACAAACAAATAAAAAAAAGTAAGATAAAACACAAAAAACAAGCACTTGGGATATCCTAGATTCTCTTCTAAGCTCCTTCAAAACTGAAATATTGCACAGTGGGAATAAAGACGATTATAGTTTGCTGAAATTCTTTGGGCTACAAACAAAATGTTTCATAATTTCAACTTAAAATAAATATAAGAAAGACTAGAAGATAATACACAAAATAGTTATATGAAAATAGAACAGTTTTTCTAATCTTGCAAAATTTGAAACCTATGTCACTATATTGCCTTTATCATTTAAAATTACCAGTAAAAATTTAGCTAAAGGACCAGGCTTTCACTTCCATGGTCACATTATTCAATGTACAAGATAAGATGAACATAAATAGCCATGAACATAGAGTGTGATTTTGAGCAACCCTGCTTGTGTTATGAGTTTTGCCAAGCCTAGCCCACGCCTGGGTACCATGTGTTAACTCTCAAATTTCAGAAGAGGTAAAACTTTGCCCATTGTTTGAAAAAGAAGGACTAGTAGTTCAACTTGGCATTTTGCTGTCAGAAGGGTAAATCACAGAACAAAATATGTCACAATTATTTTAAAAATGTAAATATTTTTAAAGCATGTAATGAAAAAGGTTGTGAAGAATCATATTTACATCCCCACCCTGGCCAATTTCTCTAAAAATAGTCCATTCCAAAAGGTTTAACTCAAAATATGTTCCATTTGGGTGCTAGGAGGGGAATGTGTGTGCAGATTTCTCTTTTACATCTGTGGCTCCTGCAAAAATATCTGGCAGTACATTCAGTTCTGTGTCTTGAAAATCTCACAGGGCAAATTCTAAAATAATATTATAAATGTTCATGGTTATCATCACCTAACTAATTCAAAGCAATAAAAACAGTTGGCCCTTCAGTCTTCTCACATCATTTCGAGGTAATGGCTGAGTTCTGCACTCTGGTCTCCTTAGAAAGACTCAGTTTGTCATGGAGTAAATTTCATTATAAATCAAGAACTGTATTTCATTGGCTTTCCAAAAAATAAACCATAATTATAAATGAGAATACTGATTCTCTGAAATTTTTTCCTATTGTGTGTATTCAGTATGCATAAGGTTGGGTTCAATCTCTAGCACGTATGTATGTAAATAAATACAAATAAAAAAGAAATCTATATCAACTCATTCCTTTTTTTTTCTTTCTTTTGATACCGGGGATTGAACCCAGAGGTGCTTAACCACTGAGCCACATCTGCAGCCCTTTTATTTTTTTAAATTTTGAGACAGGGTCTCACTAAGTTGCTTAGGGCTTTGCTAAATTGCTGAGGTTGACTTTGAACTTGTGATCCTCTTGCCTTAGCTCCCTGACCTGCTAGGATTACAGATGTGCACCACCATGCCTGGCTTTCATTTATATATCACAAGCAAATAAAATCTAAATTTGTTTATGAAATACAAATTCCCTTTTCCCCATCTCCCTGAAATGTTCATCGTGATGATTCAAAACTCTGGTACTTTTCTGTTATTACCACCTTGGGAATTGTACCTGTGGTCTACCACTGAGCTACATCTCCAGTTCTTTTTGTATTTTATTTTGAGACAGGGTCTTGCTAACTTGCTGAGGCTGGCCTAAAACCTCCATATCCTCTGCCTCAGTCTACCCAATAGTTTGGAGTACAGGCATGAGCCACTGAGTCTGGTTCAATGTAGTTTTTGGTTAAAAAAATTCAGTAATGTTAGTGTAGTTTTTGTAAATCTTTAATTAATGCATGAAATATGCAACAACCAGGAAGTAAGAGTCAAATGGCTATAAAAAATAAAGACTAAATTTTTATATTTAAGAACTATTTGTGGGGCTAGGGTTGTGGCTCAGTGGTAGAGCTCTTGCCTAGCCTATGTGAGGCGCTGGGCTCGATTCTCGTCACCATATATAAACAAATAAAATAACGGTCCATTGACAATTAAAAAATATTAAAAAAATAGAGAGCTATTTGTAACTTGACAATACTGATTTTTCTTAAAATTTGCTGGGCACAAATGACAGGAGTGGTGGTGAACATCTATAATCCCAGCTGCTTGGGAGGCTGAGGAAGGAGGATCATAAGCTCAAGGCTAGCCTGGCAAGTACTAAAACTGTCTCAGAATAAAATATAAAGGGCTAGGACTGCAGCTCAGTGGTAGAGTGCTTGCATAGCACATGTGAGGCCCTGAGTTTGATCCTAGTACCACAACCAAAGACTATGATTTTTCCTCTTCCCATTGTTATAAGACCTTGGGGACAGTCACAAGTCTGGCTCCAGAGAGACCTATCAGTTTATGTCAGAATCAGTGGATCTAAGGGCTTCCCAGGGCAGGACACAGACTTGTATAAATAGGCTTATATCCTATCTTTACTATCCTATGTGACCTTGGGGAGTGGTTAGAAATGTGGGTGCCCCACAATCGGGTACACCTCAGCCTCTTCTAGCTCCACTTCTCTGAGTTCCTCATTCCTTCCTCTCCCTGCTTCTTCTCTTAGGGTGCTTGGGGCTGCTGGTTACTTTCTTGTTCTAATAGTCTATGAGTCTCCCTGTATGAAAGCCTTGAATTCAGTATGATGATGGCATCGTGACTTCTTCCTAGTGGATGTAGGACTTTTTATTTTCTTAGTCAATAAGACAATAAATGAATTTAATCTGCAGCTCAAGAAATAGGCAAGTCAGATAAGCCACATAGGTGTGCTTGAAAAGCTTGGGGGTCTATAGCTTAGGTGACATTTGCTAAGTAATTAGCACTTTCTTCTTCTCTACAACATTTAGCCCATGTATACCCATAAAGGTTGGGTGTGACAGTTGAGATAAATGTGTGGGTAACTAGTGCAAAGGTTTTCATTTTGATTTTATAATGTTTCAAAAATTTGATATGATAGCTAATGATTCAACTTATTTGAGAGACGAAGTATGGAAGACAAAATCTGACAGTTCAAAATGTCACATTACTTTACCTTATATGCTCAGTTAAATAATAACTGTGTACTTTACTTGTAAACAGTTAAAAAATATGTAAGCATATTATACTTACACCTTCAAGTGGTATTTTGATGTGCAGTATGGAAAGTTGGAACCTTGGTAAAATATTGGCTAAAAATTTCCTTTTATCATTTGTGAAAGTACAAGAGAAGTTCTACACATAGAGAAATTTACCTATTTATATAGATCATAGATGGCAAACTACGGCCCATAGGCTAAATTCTGCCTGCCACCTGTTTTGCAAAGAAAACAAAATATCAGGAAGAATCAAATAAAAATTTCCCTCAAGTGACCCAGATGAAATGAGAGTCTATAAAAGATGCTGCATCCTATTACCCAGCTGCCATGACCCTTAGAGGAAGAACTTTAGCTCTTCTACTTTCCCAAATTAATCATAATACTTTTCAAAGGCCTAAGTTCATATTTGCAAAGAAATTAAGCTTAAAAGAGGAGATATTTTCTACTTTGTGATGAAACTGATCTAGGAAGTACCTGAGCTCTGCAAATTCTCGACTACTTGAGAATACTGGCTACACTGGTTTATTCTTTAATCTCAAAACAAGCCATACAAGTCAGGCATGGTGGCCCACACCTGTAATCCCAGCGGCTTGGGAGGCTAAGACAGGAGGATTGAGAGTTGAAAGCCAGCCTCAGCAAAGATGAGGCGCTAAACAACTCAGTGAGACCCTGTCTCTAAATAAAATATAAAATAGGGCTGGGGATGCGGCTCAGTGGTTGAGTACCTCTGAGATCAATTACTGGTACCTCAAAAAACATACAAAACCAACCAAACAAAAAAACCAAGCCATACAGGAAATCAATAAATATTCTTCATTTAAAATGTTTTTAAGTTTTTAGCAGCATTTCCTATTTTCATTTTGTTAGAAAGATGTGAGTATAGGTATATTCATGACACAAATGAATGACTCTTAAAAAGTTATTTTTTGCCTTTAGGCAAAGTTTGCCCATGAAAAGATAAAACAATATGAACAGTTCTATTTATCTTAGTCAGAACTGGTTGGGTAGGTTACTTTTTATTCCCTATAACATGATGATTCCTTGCTCTGGCTAGGGGAAAAAAATGACTTTTTCCACGCAATTTTCAAAACACTGAGGGGAAACATCCTGGTAGCCAAAATGCTCTTTTTAAGAGCATTCTCCAACAATGGTTCAATAGGGAAAGCTATATATTGTGAGTTTCTGGTTTGTTTTTGAGTGTAGATCTGAATAGCACCCAGGGAGTTCCTGTATTTTTAGGGCCATTATAAATCACATCCCATGACAGCATGAGTGAGTTCATGTAAACATAGTGGTATCATGAGTAACAAAATGTGTTTCCATCAGAAGCTCTTTAGGCTGCGTAAGCGACCTGAACACTAACAGGCAGTTCAGGCTAGTGTTAACCAGCTACAGCTGGTTCATTGCTATAAAAAGAACTAATGAAAACACAAATGCTAACTTCTCCATTCCATTCTGGCCACTACCTCAGGGCTCCACAAAGGCAGCCCTTTCCAAATGCTCACAGTGAATGAACTGGCTGGGTCTGGTTCTCTGAAGTTGTTTACTGAACAGTGTGTGCAGGAGCCTCTATGAGCACCAAAGGGTGGAGTGGGGGGTGGGGTGGGGAATATCACATGATCTACTAGCTCACAAAGCCAATTCTTCTGGATAATCTTGTATTTAGTTCTGTAACAAATAGGAGGCAGCAGAGAAAAATTTCAAAAGGAGAGGTAAAGTACCTTGAACATTCTTTTTACACATCTATACTTTGAGTACTTTGGTTAATCTGAGATAAATTAATGCCTTATCAAATATTCTAAACTGTTAAGATAAATCATTTCTTATTGACTTATTTTCCATGAGGAAGCACTTTTAGGATAAAAAGATAATCATTTTTAAAATTCTTTATATGATTAAAAAAATCTAGGCTATTAGTGTCAGAGGGGAGCATGGAGATTTTCTCCCATCTTTTCGTCTCATGGATGAACTATCTGGTGCTCAGAGGATCCCTATCTTGCTGCAGATCACACTATTTGGTGGCAAAAAAAAAAAAGAATGTGGGTGTCTGGCATTCATGACTGTTTCCATCTCGTGCTTGATGCAGCTATGTGAACATGGTCAAAAATCAAAGGAAGAGAGTGCCAGATTATTTTGTATTATCATGGGGATCTGACCTAACCTAGTCTTTTAATGTATAAGATTACTTGCAATGTCAAATGAAAATTTAGGGAGTTGCCCTGGCATTTCTTCATGTTCTTAAATAGGTTGTGTTATCCTACGAGCTACTCCGCCTGCTGAAAGGATTTCTGCCTTTGTCTATGCAGGGCTGTCCCTTGGTGCTTAAGACATTAATCTGCAGTGCAGATGCTGACTTGTGAGTCACCCCCCCCCCCAGCCCCCTCCAGATTCCAGTCCCATATTTCAATCATTTGTGCAACATCCCACCAGGGAACCCTGTCATCAATACCATCTCCACCTTCTATGAACAGCCAGGGGGCTATGAGGCCATGGCAGCCAGAGAAATTGCACTGAGGGAGAGATGTGGCTGTCAGCAGTCAGCAGTTGCCCCCCTTTGTCTTACGTGGGCTTGTGCTCATCTTCTTAAAGCAGCCTTCTGGTTTGCTACCTCTCACAGTTAGGAGTCCCTGTAGCTCAGTAAATCTCCCAGCTGCTCCAAGTGGCTGGTCTCTAACTTCAAGTCTAATGTTTCTTTTACCCTCTTCTCTCATGTAGCCCTGTATCTCAATATCATTGTCCAAGTTAATGAAATTAAAAACTCTGAAGTAATTTTTAGACCTTATTTTTCTCCCTTACTTCTTAAATCCAAACCATACATTCCACTGTATGCTCCTGGCAGGCCCTGAGTACCTCACATTTAACATTCCAGGCTCTCAACTCTGTTTTCTGCCTCACCACCAAGATACTACTTTGACTATGTCAAATGTGGTCAGAAGTTTTTGCTTGAATGGTAAACTGTAAGCCCTCTGCAACATCATCTCAATCTGTCTTTCCAGTCTCATTTTACAATGACTTTAATACTTGAATTTTTGAAGCTATTATCTTAAAAACATTTATGAAGGTCCTACCATTAATCTGGCTCTGTAATAGACAGTATGGCAAGGCCTGGGGAAAAGGGAGATGTGCACATACAGACAAAAAGGGAAGAGTTCCTTTCCCTAGATATGATCAAGTCACCATGGGGAGACAGACAAAACTGAGTAAGAGAAAGGCATGAAAAGAAATGAGAGAAAGAAACTTTAAAACAGGTCTTAGGGATCATGTAGCACCAACTCTATAACTGACAGATGAGACAGCCAAGGCAGGGAAAGATGGTATGAGGTTCCTAGGTCATTCATTTGCTATTTCTCTCACTGTTACAATAAGTCATGTAAGGAAATATTTTAAAACCAAATGATCTAGACACAAAAGGTCGTATTTTGTCTGAGTTCAATGATAGAAAATATGTAGAATAGGTAGATACCTAGAGATAGGAAGTATATTATTACTGGTTGCCAGGGGTGGGGGCAGTGGAGGCAGGAGGGGAACAGGGATTAGTAACTGCTAGTGGGTCTGTTATGGTTTGGAGTGAAGTATCCCCCAAAAGCTCAAGTGTGAGACAATGCAAGATTATTCAGAAGTGAAATGATTGGGTTATGAGAGCCTTAACCAAATCAGTAAGTTAATCCCTTGACAGGAATTAACTGAGTGTTAGCTGAAGATGGGTAGGGTGTGGCTAGAAGAGGTGGGTCACGGGGGGGGGGGGGGGGGGGGGGGGGCCTTTGGGGGAAATATTTAGTGAGCTGAGCTTAGTCTCTTTCTGCTTCCTGATCACCATGTGAGCTGCCTCCCTCTGCCATACTCTTCCACTATGGTGTTCTGCCTCACTTAAGGCCTGAGGAATGGAGCTGGCTATCTATGGACTGACACCTCTGAAACCATGAGCCCCTAAATAAACCATTCCTTCCCTAAAATTGTTGTCTTTTAGTCACAGAAGTGAAAAAGCATACTAAAAGCGGGTCCAAAGTCTCCTTCTGTGGTAATGAAGTCATTCTGGAATTAGACAGTGGTGATGTTGTACAACATGGTGAACACAATGAAAACCAAGGAATCATACTCCTTAACATGAGTTAAATGGTCACGTTTATTGCACAACCAAAACAAAGCTGAGAGATGCAAAGCTATAACTACACAGCAACCATTATCTTGCTGCATCTTCTCTTTCAAAAAGTCTTCTCTGGGGCTGGGGTTGTGGCTTAGTGGTAGAGCGCTTGCCTACCATATGTGAATCCCTGAGTTCAATCCTCAGCACAACATAAAAATAAATAAATTAAATAAAGGTAATGTGTCCATCTACCAGGAAAAAAACCAAAAGGTCTTTCCTGGCTACTGTGGCACTTGCTATAATTCCTTACTTCTTTTCCTACCAGTGTACTCTCCAACTTGTATCCTATTAGAGTACAGGCATGTCTCTGTGAAATATCCTCTCTCTACGCACCTGTTCATTTGGTTTAACCTCAGATCTAGGCAGAGGAGCTCATACCTGCCCACCCATGTGGCACAGCCATATATCTCTTCCAGTCCTTCACTCCAGAGTCATGAAGAAATTGGGAAGAGATGGTGGCTGGATTCGGTTTGCTTTGATAATAATTTCCACAACACACAGCTTGTTTAATAATTTCACATCAAAAGTACAGTCATAAGAGCAGAAATCTTGGTGTAGAATGTAAAATACTCATCCAACTTAACATGAATTTCATGAGTACTGAATGCTGCACTAATAGCTTCACACACACTGAATCATTCCATGCTTCCAACATGACCTTGGCAGGCACCTGTTGTCTTCCCATTTTACAAGTGGCAGAATCAACATTCAAATACCTCGCCCAAGGTCCAACAGCAAGAGGAGGTAGAGCCAAAATGTAGACCTGAGTCCAGCTGTCCAGAGAGCCCAAGTGTCCCACTGAACTACCATCAAGGTAGTTCTGCAGCTGGAGAGGATAGAAGGCAAAGAGATAAAAAAAGGCAGGTCTGCCTGGAGACAAGGAAAGGCATGGGGAAGGAAGTAGCAGAAGATACCACTGAAAGGTTGGGACCACTCATGTCCAGGGTGAAGAGTGCAGCCAATCTAAATCTAGGGATGGCAGGAAAATTGCAAGTCGTCTAGCTTCAGGTAGGGCAAATGAAGCAGAGCACAAGATCCTTTATTCCCCATCTGTCCATCAGCATGATAAACTCAAGGGGGAAAAAGACCTTGAGAGAGCAGCCATCTGCTCCAGTTTCATTCAGCAAATATTTGCAGAGTATAGTGCTTACCATGTACCAGGTATGGGAGTAGGCCCTGGGAAATGCAAGAAGAGCAACAGCAGACATGACTACTACTAACCCAAGCAGAAGCTTAGAGGTTAGGAAGAAGGACAGAGAAACAGTGAAGGGCCACTTTGAGTATTAGAAAGTCATCTAGGTTAGTTACGATACGCCCATCCTCTCTATTTCCATTAAATACACACACATACACACACACATCAATTTCTAAATTAATTCTATTAAAAATCCATCAATTCCTAAATTAATTCTAGCTGTAGAGGCTTGTTGCAGGGTCATTTTCCAGGGCTGGCCAATCCTCCCCTGAGCATAGAATATAGGGTAAAGTCATGTCTGGACTGTGCTGCCAATCCAAATAGGGCCTGCTGTATGAAGTAGATATTCAAATGGATAATAAGCACATGTAAAGAAGTTCAACATCATTAGGGAGAAGACAATCAAAGTCACAATGAGATATCACTGCACACTCATTTTTAGTTTTTATTTTTATTTTGGGTATCAGGGATTGAGCTCAAGGGCACTCAATCACTGAACCATGTCCCCAGCCCTATTTTGTATTTTATTTAGAGACAGGGTCTCACTGAGTTGCTCAGCACCTCGCCCTTGCTGAGGCTGGCTTTGAACTCGTGATATCCTCCGTCTCAGCCTCCGGAGCCACTGGATTACAGGCATGCACCACTGCACCTGGCCACTTCACACTCTTTAGGATGGTTGTTATTTTAAAATAAGAAGAGGGAAAAGAAAAGAAGGTTGCAAGTTTTAGAATATGGAGAAGTTTAAACTTTTGTGCATTACTGGTGGAAATTTAAAGTGGTGCTGCCACTGTGGAAAACAGTATGGTGGTTCCTCAAAAAGTTAAACATTGAATTACCATATAACTCAGCAATTCTATTCCTGGACGTAGCCTAGAGAAATAAAAACATACATCAGCAGAAAAATTTCTACAAAGATGTTCATACAGCATTATTCATTTGTAACCCTCAAATAAAACAACATAAATGTCCATAAACTGAGGAGTGGATAAACAAAATTTGGTACATCCACACAATGGAATATTTTTCAGCCATAAAAAGGATCAAAATATTGGCATATACATGATGTGTATGTGTAGGCAGACTGTTACAGTTTGGATTTGGAATGTTCCCCAAAAGTCATATGTTGAAAGCATGGCCCCCAGTACATCATGTTACATTAAAGATATACAAAAAAATTACATAGTTTAGGGTTCCATTTATCTGAAACATACAGAATAGAGAAAGGAAGCAGATTAGTGGTTGCCATGCAGTAGGGTAGAAGTTAATAGGGTACTGCTTAATGAACACAGGGTTTCCTTTGGTGTGAGAATAATGTTTTGGTCCTAGAGTTGAATACTGCACAACACTGTGAATGTACTACTGCTAAATGAAGCATTAATTTTATGTTTATTAATTTCACCTCAATAAAACAAATGGACAATTAAATAAAAGGTGATGTGTGTGTATACACACAAAATTATTATGGGTTCTATCAGTTATTCAGGAAGACAGTTCTATAGTACCTGGCTCCTCCTCAGAGGCTGTTACTAGAAACAGTCTCTTCTCAGATAAACTTCCAGGTGGTCTATACAGAGGGGACATATATGCATGTATAATATGTAATGTGCATACTTGGTGTTGTTTTTGCCAAATATTAACTGAGTGCACTCTCTCCAAGCAGAGGTAACAGAGGAGGCATAGCTGCAAGGTTTGAAAGGCAGAGCACTTGCAAGTATGTGGTTTCATTGCTGCATCTCATCTCTTTATGCTACATAACTTTCCACCACCGATAAAACAGAGACCAGATATTTTTCTTTAGAAAGCACATGGAAGGGGCTGGGGATGTGGCTCAAGCGGTAGAGCACTAACCTGGCGTGCGTGCGGCCCGGGTTCGATACTCAGCACCACATACAAAGATGTTGTGTCCGCCAAGAACTAAAAAATAAATATTAAAAAAATTCTCCTCTCTCTAAAAAAAAAAAAAAAAAAAAGCACATGGAAAAAATTAAAAATTTTAACAGAAAGGCAAATTGCCAGACAGAACTCCCATAGTCTGCCATGATGAATATTTCTTGCCTTTAAATACGCAGTAACCCTTATACAAAGTATATCACTATAGGAAATCTCATTCTAGTCTTTTCTGGAGAAAGAATGATGTACTACTCAGCAGAATAAAAATTGGAATTGGTCACATTCAAAAGCTTTAAAGAGGACTGGGGACATAGCTCAGTTGGTAGAGTGCTTGCCTCGCATGCACAAGGTCCTGGTTCAATCCCCAGCACCACAAACAAACAAACAAACAAACAAGCAAAAAAGATTTAAAGATAGGACTTCTTGATATTCTTGCTGCCACTTTTTGATTGTTCATAGAGAGATGGGCCCTCAGAGAACTTTAGCTTTTCCCTGTCCAAATGTCTGTGGTTTTCCTGGGTAGATATGGTTCAGTAATAACTTAGCTAGTGCAAAGACTTGGGATACAGAACTAAATAAGCTATTTCTGAAGTTTTCCAAGAGCCTATTGAAGTGACAGACAAGTAGATATCTAATTATGTGCTTCTTCCTCTCAGCTAATTTGATTTAATTCAGTGTTAAATGTTACATCTTAATACTCTGATCATTTACCTATGGTTACTTAATTTTTTCAGTCCTGTATTAATTGCAATAAATGTTTTAAAACCCCTAAATAATTATCAGTGGATTCTTTTTTCCTTATTCAAGATTAGATCCTTATCTTTCATGGTACACAAAAGTCAATTCAAAATGGATCAAAGAATTGGGAATTACCAGGAACTATGAAACTTCTTGAAGTAGGGTCCATACTCCTACAGATAGGCACAGGCAACGACTTTCTCAATAGAAACCCTACCTGCCTTAAGTTCAGGAAATAATGCCAAGAATTAATAGAGGATGAATATTTGGTCCTACTTTTTCTTCTATTAGGTCTCTGGTCTAATCCTTGGGTCCTTGATCCACTCTGAGTTGAGTTTTGTGCAGGGTAAGAGAAAGGGGTCTAATATCATTTTGGTACATGTGGATTTCCAATATTCCCAGTACCATCTGTTGAAGAGGCTATCTTTTCTCCAATATATGTTTTTGGTGTCTTTTTCTAGTATGAGATAACTGTATTTATATGGGTTTGTCTCTGTCTTCTACCTAATAAAAGAAAAAGTAGGACCAAATCTTCATTATGTCGGCTTAGGACAAGAAATAAAATCAAGAATCAATGAGTGGATGGATTCAAACTAAAAAGTTTCTTCTCAGCAAAGGAAACAATAATGTGAAGAGAGAGCCTACAGAATGGGAGAAAACCTTTAACCACATGTACCTCAGATAGAGTACTAATCTCCAGGATATATGAAGAACTCAAAAAACCTAATAACCCAATCCATAAATGGGCTAAGGAACAAGGAACTGAATAGACAATTCACAGAAGATATACAATCGATCACCAAATATATGAAGAAATGTTCAACATCTCTAGCAATTAGAGAAATGCAAGTCAAAACTAAGATTTCATCTCACTTCAGTCAGAATGACAATTATCAAGAATACAAGCAACAAGTGTTGGTGAGGATGAGGGGAAAAAGGTACGCTCACATATTGCTGGTAGGACTGCAAACTGGTTTAACTACTATGGAAAGCAGTATGGGGATTCCCCAGAAAACTTGGAATGGAACCACTATTTGACCCAGCTATCCCACTCCTTGGTTTATACCCAAAGGACTTAAAATCAGCATACTATAGTAACAGCCACATCAATGTTTATAGCAGCTCAATTCATAATAGCTAAACCTAGAAGCCCTTCAACTGTGGAATGGATTAAAAAATGTGGTACATATACACAATGGAACATCACTCAGATTTAAAGAAGAATAAAATTATAGCATTTACAGGTAAAATGGATAGAACTAGAGAATATCATGGTAAGCGAACTAAGCCAATCCCAAAAAACCAAAGGCCAAATGTTTTCTCTGATAAGCAGATGCTGATCCATAATTGGGGGGGCGGGGTAGGGAAGAACAGAGGAACTTTGGCTTGGGTAGGGGGAGTGAGGCAAGGGAAGGGAGTGTGGGGGTGGGAAGGAGAGTGGAATGAGACAGACATGTATGATTGCATGGATGGTGTGACTCTGCATTATGCACAGCTAAAGAAATGAGAAGTGTGCTCCATTTGAGTACAATGAGTTGAAAAGCATCTGCTGTCATATATAACTAATTAGAACAAATAAAGAATTAATAAATGGGATGGCATTTCAGTTAAAAAAGCTTCTGTACAAAGGGAACAATTAAGAATGTGAAGAAAGAACCTAAAGAATGAGAGAAAATCTTTGCTAGCTACTCTTCTGACAGAGAATTAATATCCAGAGAATATAAAGAACTCAAAAAACTTAATAGTAAAAAATTTATTAATACCCAATTAATAAATGGGCAGATGAATTTAACAGATACATCTCAAAAGAAGAAATACAAATGGCTAACAGGTATATGAAAAAGTGTTCAACATCTTTAGGAATTAGGAAAATCAAATCAAATCTATACTGAGATTTCATCTCACTCCAGTCAGAATGGCAGCCATTAGGAAAGGTAGCAGAATACAACAGTCACTAGTATGGCAATATGTAAAAACGTGGATGTGTAACCAATGTAATTCTGCAATCTGTATACAGGGTAAAAATGGGAGTTTATAACCCACTTGAATCAAATGTATGAGATATGATATGTCAAGAGCTTTGTAATGTTTTGAAAAAAAATAAAATAAATTTAGAATTATAGCTCCATTCAAACAAAAAAAAAAGAATACAAACAATAATAATTGCTAGAGAGGATGTGGAGGAAAAAGGAGCACTTTTATGCTGTTGGTGGTAGTGTAAATTAGTACAACCACCTTGGAAATCGGTATGGAGATTTCTCAAAAGACTGGCAATGGAACCACCATATGATCTAGCTATACAACTCCTTGGAATTTATCCTAGAGAATTAGAGTCAGCATACTATAGTGATATATACATACCCATGATTATAGCAGCACAATTCACAATAGCCAAATCTTGGAACAAGCCTAGGTATCTATCAGTGGATAAATGGATAAAGAAAATGTGGTATATCTACACAATATATTTTTATTCAGTTATAAAGAGGAATGAAATTAACTCATTTGTAGGAAAATGGATAGAACTTGAGGGCATTATGTTAAGTGAAATAAGCAAAACTCAGAAAGTCAAGGGTTGTATGTATTCTTTCACAGGTGGAAGCTAGAGAGGAAAAAGGAAAAGAAAGGTGGGGGCATCTCATGAAAATCAAAGGGAGATCAGTAACTGAGAGGAAAGGGACCAGAGGGAGGGAGGAGGAGAGGGAAAGGGGAAATAATGAGGAATGATATTGGCCAAATTGTATTGCTATACCGTGTGCATGTATGAATATGTAATAATAAATCCCACCTTATGTACGATTATATTGTACCAATATAATAATATGGAAAAAATTCTTCACTGAAGAGCTATCCTGTTCCTCCTTTGTCACTTACCTAAGGGTCCCTCCTTATTGCCCCCTTGCCTGCTCCTTTACATCGACTGAACACTCTTTAGGAACTCTGGTCCCAAGGGTTTCACCTTTTATCTGACTGGAATAACTAGACTTCACTTTTGTCCTAAAGCAGAGTATTCTTGGTAATTTCCACCTTACTGGCTTCCCTGATAGCAGCATTTGTAGTGCAACTCCATGGTATGATTAGTTCTGAAAAAAGAAGGGGAACACACAACCTCACTCCACTTACTCAGCTGCTCACACAGCCACTATTTTTCCCCCATTGGCATGTACTTTTGTTAATGTTTACCCCCAATTCCTCTGCTTTGATCACCGGCCTCTGCCAGCATATGTCCTGTACCAAAACTAGATGAATCATAGTCCCTGATTTCAGAGGGTTTATTTATAGTTAAATGGGAAGAGGGAAATAAAGAAAACTCATGTGGGATTATTCTAAAGGCACTCACAGTCTCTCTCAGGAAGGAGGGTGTTTGTTCAAAGACTTGCTTGGGAGGATCTGTTTGATTCAGCTTTATGTGGAGATGGAGCTCATCTGGGTCAAGCTCTTTAGAACCCTGAGAGGCAAAAAATCAGTACAAGGGTAAGACTACCAAGACAGCCAGCTGGCTACACTAAGTACTTTGGGTCTAGCAAATGCTGAGAGACAAGGCAGAGTAGGTCACTTGATAGATGCAAACACAAGAGAGGAACAGCAAGGTATAGCAGCTCACTGGGGGCAAGAAGTCACCTTAGGTCAGACTTGATCTCATGCTATTTGTGCTTCTTGGCCACAGAGCTGTGGGCTTGCATTTGGTCACCCCCTCAGATACTGCCAGGCTGTGTGCTATCTCCTGTGGCTCTTCTCCCTGCTGTCATCTCAGCAAAGCACATTCCAGAGCTGCAATCTGGTTAGGAAAGGTCTAGTGTGACCAGAATGCTGCTCCAGGGTGCAGCTACAGGCCTGAGAGTAGGAATACAGACAGTTCCAGATCTCTAGCTTCTTTAAAGAGCGAAAGTTTCCAGGGAAAAGAGGGCAGGAACTGTGAGGGGAAAATTCCATGCCTTTTATATAGGGTCACCTTGAAATCATTCTTGATCTCGACAGAGAACAGGTGCTGGAAAATCACCCAGGCCAGGTAAAGATGCAAACTTAGAATTAAGGTTGCACATATGTCAGGATATGATCCTGGAAAATTACTTTTGCTATCTTCATTATAGTATCAAAACTTTACTACCATAACTGCCTATACTTACATCATTAGGCTGTTGTCATTCCCTTTCACTCTTTCCTTAAAGTCTATTACTGGTATAATATATTGGAAAAGAACATGGAAAACTTCACTGCTGTTTTCATGTTATCCATACATTTACTAAAGATGTTCAAAGTATGTAGCTATAATCGAGAACATCAATTATTATGAGAATTTATGAGAATTTAAACTACGTGAACATAATTGCTTTGAAATGTTCTACACCTTTGATTTTTCTATGAAACATTTGAAATTTTAATCAGTTGTATCCTCATATTAGACTAATAAAACAATAAAAGTGTTAAAAAAGGGATAAGGGGCAGAAAAATGGATCAATTATCTGCCATTCAGAAGGGAAGAAATGACATGCATAAAAGGACATAATGTAGTATACATTGTAATAAGTGCCCAAAATGATAGATTTAACTGAAACATATTTGGGGACATAGTATTTCCAGAAAATGCAACAGTAGATACTACTTCTGCTACTATTAAATATAATCCTGGAGGAGATCCAAGATGGTGAACTAGAGCAGAGGAAACATTGTTTCTCAGTGAGGCAGTCATGGCTGCCTGCTGATCCCCTGATGTTTACCCCCAATTCCTCTGCTTTGATCACCACCCTCTGCCAGCATATAGCCTGCCTTTTAATCACAGATCACTCACTCTTTGATCGCCACTGATCTTCTGCCATTTGCCTGCTCACTGCCTGCCTTTCACCCACCGATCACTTGCTGATTGCCTGCCATTAGCCTGCAGAATTTCAGCGCATCGCCCGCTGCCCTCTGCTGCTTGGAAGTCCATTGTACTCGCAGGTTTGGATATGCAGGGCTGCTGCCATCTTGGAACAGTGACCAGGGCCTGTAGGTTTGCTGCTGTCACTACCACCATCTCGAAGGTGTGACCACCTCAGTCTGGGGACACTGGCCAGGGCCTGGAGATATACTGTTGGGGTACCTGCAGGTCTGATTACACCTGAGGTCTTTCTACTGGGTATGCTAGTGGCCACCATCTGGCTGCCCCTTTGCAGGGTCTCTCCTTTGTGTGAGCACATTCCTAGTGGTCTTTCTGCAAGTTGAAATGGCATTGACATTTTGGGATTGCAGCAAGATAGAGCCTGGGGAAGCTGAAGTCCAGGTCTGTCAGATTGAAGCTGGGTTTGTGTGGGACAGTCTGGGTCTGGCAAGTCTGTGGAAAGTCAGAGACTAGGGGCAGTTCTCCTGGTAAGAGCACAAATTGGAGAAACTGGAGAAAACTGGCTCTCTCCAGCTTAGTGAGTCCTGAAGTGCATGGGGAAGAAGGAGAGGTCTACAACAGGTGGGAAGATTTGAAGAGGGTGTGAGAGCATCTTGCTATTAGTTTGCTCAACCACTGGTCCAGCACCCACCAGACTGGAGCTACCATCAAACTTCAGATAGCCCCACCTATCTGCAGAGAAGGGAAGCTGAGAAAAATTTTGAAAGCCAACGGAAACATTCATTCAATTTCCCATTGAGACTTTTCTTTTTTTTTTTTTCACTCCTTTCTCTCTCACATCTCCAGCATCTTTGACTCCAAATATTTTTCATGCATCAATTTATTGAGGAATGGGATGTCTGAATAGTATAATAGTTTTGTTGTGTATTCTTATATTTTTACAGTTTTAAAAAAAATCTATATTTTTTTTCTCACCCATCTCTATGAATTCTCTCACTTCTCTAATACTAACAGCCAACCTTTATTAATTCCTCCCTCACTTTTACTATATATCTTACCTGTATCTTTTCTCCTTCTTCCTCATAAAAATCACATCTTACATTACTTCTGTTCCCTTATTGTTCATCATTTGAAACGGTAAATCCTTTTAGAAAACTTACTATTTATACTGTAGGCAATAATTGAACACATCATTTTTGTTTATTGCAACAAAACTGTAGATGTCTTAATAGTAGCTATTTGGATTAAGGTTGTATATTGTTTGCATTGGGTGCTGTTAATATTGTCTCCCCCTTAAAGGTGAGGCACTGGAAGCATTCAGGGACACTATAAGACTACAGGGAAGAAATTTTACTGCCTCAGATCCACACTGCTAGATGGGAAGACACACAAACAACATGAAAAAACAAAGGAACAAACTACCTCAAATAAACCAAGATGTTCCAACAACAGAATCCACAGACAACAGAGTAGAAGAAATGTCAAAGAATGTGTTTTAGAAGGTACATATTTAGACTGATCTTCAAAATAAAGAATGGTATTGGAGAGAACATACAGGAAGTGAAGGGTCACTTCAATAAAGAGGCAGAGATTATAAAAAGGAATCATCAGAAATCTTCAAATGAAGGAAACAATAAACCAAATAAAAAATTCAATGGAAAATATCACCAACAGACTAGACCACCTAGAAGACAGAATCTCAGGCAATGAAAACAAAATATATACTCTTGAAAATAAAGTCAACCGCACAAAGAAGACAAAACATCTTTCAATAGAACTTCCAATAATATGGGACAACATAAAAAGACCAAATTTAAGATTTATCAGAATAGATGAAGGAATGCACAACCTTTTCAATGACATAATATCAGAAAATTTCCCCAAACTGATTTTTCAACCTAGACCCTCAACGGCAGAAGGTCCTGGAATAACATATATCAAGCTATGAAAGAAAATGGATGCCAACTGAGAATTTTATGTACATCAAAATTAAACTTCATATTTAAAGATGAAATAAAAACCTTCCATGATAAACAAAAGATAAAAGAATTCACAACTAGAAAGTCTGCACTCTAGAACATTCTCAGCAATATATTTCATGAGGAAGAAATGAAAAAAAAAAAGGAAATAATAAATGAAAAGCAGCAAAGGAAAGAATTACACCAAGGAAAGACCAATCAAAGGAGAAATTAATTCTAGTTAAAAACCAAAAATAAACCAAAATGACCCGGAATACAAATCATCATATCTTAATAATAACTGCAAATGTTTTTTTTTTTTTTTTTAAAGGAGAGAGAGAAAGAGAGAGAGAGAGAGAATTTTTAATATTTATTTTTTAGTTTTCGGCAGACACAACATCTTTGTTTTTGTATGTGGTGCTGAGGATCGAACCCGGGCCGCACGCATGCCCGGCAAGCGCGCTACCGCTTGAGCCACATCCTCAGCCCCTAACTGTGAATGTTAATGGCCTAAAGTATTAATCTAAAGACATAAATTGGCAGATTGGAATTGAAAAAAAAAAAAAAAAAAAAGACCCATCAATATGCTATCTTCAAGAGACTCACCTCCTAGGAAAGATATCCACAGACTGAGGATGAAAGGTTGGGAAAAAAACATATCACTCACATAGATTGTAAACAAGCAGGGGTTTCCATCCTCATATCACACAAAGAGGACTTGAAACCAAAGTTAGTCAGAAAAAATAAAGAAGGACATTTCACTCATATTGGTTATGGGATCCTACATCAACAACATGTAACAAGTTGTAAATCTACGTGCCCCAAAACACTGTCCAAACAATGGAGAATCTACATACATCAAACAAACCACTATCAATTTTAAGAATCAAATAGACCATAACACAACAATACTGGGTGACTTTAATATATCTCTCTCACCACTGGATAGACCTTCCAAACAAAAACTAAACAAAGAAACTGTGGAACTAAATAACACAATTAATGATTTAGACTGAACAGCCATATATTGAGTATTTCATGAATCTTTGAAGGAATGCACTTTCTTCTCAGCAACACATGGATCGTTCTAAAAAATAGACCATCTGTTATGCCACAAAGCAACTCTCGGAAAATACAAAAAAATAGAAATAGTATCCTGTATTCTATAAGATCATAATGGAATGAAAATAGAAATCAACAATATAATAAAAAATATAAGTTACTCATATACCTGCAGACTAAATAGCATGCTATTGAATTACAAATGGATAGTAGAAAAAAATCAGGAAATAAAAAAATACTTAGAGGTTAATGAAAACACCAATACAACATATGAAAATCTGTGGGACACTATGAAGGCAGTGCTAAGAGGAAAGTTCATTGCACTGAGCTCATACATTAAAAGAATAAACAGTCAACAAATAAATGACCTAACACTACATCTCAAAGCCCGGGAAAAAGAACAAATCAACACCAAGAACAGCAGAAGACAGGATATAATTAAAATCAGAGCCGAAACCAATGAAATTGAAACAAAAGAAAGAATTCAAAAAGTTGACAAAACCTAAAGTTGATTCCTTGAAAAAAATAAATGAAATTGATAAACCCTTAGTGATGAAGACAGAGAATGCAAATTACTAAAATTCATGATGAACAAGGAAACATCACAATTGATACTACTGAAATACAGAAGATAAAACTATTTTTGAAAATTTATACTCAAATAAAATAGAAAATCTCAAACACATCAACAAATTCTAGACACAAATGATCTACCTAGATTGAATCATGTGGACATATACAATTTAAACAGATCACTTTCAAGCAATAAAATAGAAGATGTCATCAAAAGCCTACCAACCAAGAAAAGCCCAGGACCACACAGATTCTCATTCAAGTTCTACAAAACTTTCAGAGAAGAATTAACACCAATACTTCTCAAATTATTCTATGAAATAGAAAAGGAGGGAACCCTTCCAAACTCTTTCTATGAGGCTAGTATCACCCTGATACCAAAGCCAGACAAAGACACATCAAGGAAAGAAAACTTCAGACCAACATCTGTGATGAACATAGACACAAAAATTCTCAATAAAATTCTGGCAAATCACATAGCACAAAAGTTGATAACAAAAATCAACAAATGGGACTTACTTAAACTGAAAAGTTTTCTCTCAGCAAGAGAAACAATAAAAGAGGTAAATAGGGAGCCTACATCATGGGAACAAATTTTTACTCCTCACACTTCAGATAGAGCCCTAATATCCAGAGTATACAAAGAACTCAAAAAATTAAACAATAAGAAAACAAATAACCCAATCAACAAATGGGCCAAAGACCTGAACAGACACTTCTCAGAGGAGGACATACAATCAATCAACAAGTACATGAAAAAATGCTCACCATCTCTAGCAGTCAGAGAAATGCAAATCAAAACCACCCTAAGATACCATCTCACTCCAGTAAGATTGGCAGCCATTATGAAGTCAAACAACAACAAGTGCTGGAGAGGATGTGGGGAAAAGGGTACTCTTGTACATTGCTGGTGGGACTGCAAACTGGTGCGGCCAATCTGGAAAGCAGTATGGAGATTCCTGGGAAAGCTGGGAATGGAACCACCATTTGACCCAGCTATTGCCCTTCTTGGACTTTTCCCTGAAGACCTTAAAAGAGCGTACTACAGGGATACTGCTACATCGATGTTCATAGCAGCACAATTCACAATTGCTAGACTGTGGAACCAACCCAGATGCCCTTCAATAGATGAATGGATAAAAAAAATGTGGCATTTATACACAATGGAGTATTACACAGCACTAAAAAATGACAAAATCATAGAATTTGCAGGGAAATGGATGGCACTAGAGCAGATTATGCTTAGTGAAGCTAGCCAATCCCTAAAAAACAAATACCAAATGTCTTCTTTGATATAATGAGAGCAACTAAGAACAGAGCAGGGAGGAAGAGCAGGAAGAAAAGATTAACATTAAACAGATACATGAGGTGGGATGGAAAGGGAGAGAAAAGGGAAATTGCATGGTAATGGAGGGAGACCCTCATTGTTATACAAAATTATATATAAGAGGTTATGAGGGGAATGGGAATATAAACAAGGAGAGATATGAATTACAGTGGATGGGGTAGAGAGAGAAGATGGGAGGGGAGGGAGGGGGGATGGTAGAGGATAGGAAAGGTAGCAGAATACAACAGTTACTAATAGGGCATTATGTAAAAATGTGGATGTGTAACCGATGTGATTCTGCAATCTGTATTTGGGGTAAAATTGGGAGTTCATAACCAACTTGAATCTAATGTATGA
The DNA here is from genome assembly GCF_021218885.2 of Marmota monax. Classification (NCBI taxonomy): domain Eukaryota; kingdom Metazoa; phylum Chordata; class Mammalia; order Rodentia; family Sciuridae; genus Marmota; species Marmota monax. The sequence continues at coordinate 2,397,522 of NW_026695198.1, read as the reverse complement.
AATATGATATGTCAAGAGCTTTATAATGTTTTGAACAACCAATAAAAAAATATTAAAAAAAAAAAAAAAGATAATGCACCACAATCAAGTGGGGTTCCTCTCAGGGTTGCAAGGTTGGTTCAACTTAGGGAAATTAATAAACATAATACATCACATCAATAGACTTAAAGACAAGAATCATGATTATCTTAATAGGTGCATTTGACAAAATACAGCACCCCTTCATGTTCAAAACACTAGAAAAACCAGGGATAGTACGAACGTACCTTAATATTGTAAAAGCTCTCTATGCTAAATAGATATGCTCTCAAGGCCACATTATTCTAAAAGGAGAAAAATTGAAAGAATTTCCTCTAAAAACTGGAACAAGACAGGGATGGCCTCTTTCATCACTTCTATTCAACATAGTCCTAAAAACTCTAGCCAGAGCAAAATCAGATAAAAGAAATTAAAAGGATTCAAATCGGAAAAGAAGAACTCAAACTATCACTATATGCTAATGACACGATTTTATATTTAGAAGATCCAAAAAATTCCACCCCCAAACTTCTAGAACTAATAAATCAATTCAGTAAAGTAGCAGGATATAAAATCAGTACCCATAAATCTCACGCATTTCTATATATCAGTGATGAATCTACTGCAAGACAAATTAGGAAAACTACCCCATCACAATAGCCTCAAACAAACAAAACACATAACAACAACAACAAAAACAAAAAACAAACTTTGGGAAACAATCTAACAAAAGAGGAGAAAGACCTCTACAATGAAAACTACAGAACAGTAAAGAAAGAAATTGAAGATGACCTTAGAAGATGAAAAGATCTCCCATGCTCTAGGTTAGGCAGAATTAACATTGTCAAAATGGACATATTACCAAAAGTGTTATACAGATTTAATGTAATTCCTATTAAAATATCAAGGACATTCTTCATCGAACTAGAAAAATCAATCATGAAATTCATTTGGAAAAATAAGAGACCCAGAATAGCCAAAGCAATCCTTAGCAAGAAGAATGAAACAGGAGGCATCACAATACCAGAGCTTAAACTATAAGCAATAGTAACAAAAACGGCATGGTATTGGCACCAAAACAGACATCTAGACCAATGGTACAAAACAGAAGAGACAGAGACAAACCCACATAAATATGGTTATCTAAAAGATTCCAAAAGATACACTGGAGAAAAGATAGACTCTTCAACAAGTGGTGCTGGGAAAACTGGAAATCTACATGTAGCAACATGACATTAAACCTCTATCAAAATCCTGCATAAAAATAAACTCAAAGTGAATCAAAGACTTAGGCACTAGAACAGAAAACCTGTGACTAATAGAAGAAAAAGCAGGCCGAAATCTTCATCATGTCAGCTTAAACTTGACTTCCTCAACAAGATTCCTAAAGTGCAAGAAGTAAAATTAAGAATCAATAAACGGGATGGATTCAAACTAAAAAGCTTCTTCTCAGCAAAGGAAACAATCAATAACATGAGGAGAGAGCCTACAGAATGGGAGAAAATCTTTACCACATGCACTAATCTCCAGGATATATAAAAAACTCAAAAATTTGACACCAAAAAAAAGAAAAAAAAAAAAAGGAGGAGGAGGAGGAAGAAGAAAGAATAATACAATTGATTAACAAACATATAAAAAATGTTCATCATCTCTAGCAATTAGAGAAATGCAAATCCAAACGACTCTAAGATTTCAATTCACTCCAGTCAGAATGGCAGCTATTGAGAATATAAACAACAATAGTGTTGACCAGGATGTGGGGAAAAAGGCACACTCATACACTGCTGCTGGGACTGCAAATTGGTGTAGCCAATCTGAAAAGCAGTATGGAGATTACTTGGAAAACTTGGAATGGAACCACCATTTGACCCAGCTATTCCACTCCTCAGTTTATACCCAAAGGACTTAAAAAAAGCATACCACAGGGACATAGCCATATCAATGTTTATAGCAACACAATTCACAATAGCTGAACTATGGAACCAACCTAGATGCCCTTCAGCAGTGGAATGGATAAAGAAAATGTGGTACATATACACAATCGTATATCACTCAGCCTTAAAGAAAAATGAAATTATGGCATTTGCAGGTAAATGGATAGAACTGGAGAATATCATGTAAGTGAAATAAGCTAATCCCCCCAAAACCAAAGGCTGAATGCTTTCTCTGATATGCATATGCTGATCCATATTTGGGGGTGGAGGCGGGGGTAGGGAAGAATGAAAAAACTTTGGATATTGCAGAGTGAGTGAGGGGAGGGGAGCGACTGTGGGGGTGGGAAGGACAGTAGAATTAGACAGACATTATTACCCTATAGAATGTATGATTATACTACTGCTGTGACTCCCTGCCATGTATAGCCAGAGGAATGATAAGTTGTGCTCCATTTGTGTACAATGTGTCAAAATGTATTCAACTGTCATGTATAACTAATTAGAACAAATTAAAAGAGTTAAAAAATATATATATAATCCTTACCTATTGGGAGGGTCCAACACATAATGCAGGACCATAAACACAAATTAACTCCAAATGTAGACCTAAATGTAAGGGCACAGACTATAAAACTCTCAGAAGAAAACACAGAATTTTTTGTTACCTTGGATTAGGCAATAGTTTTTTAGATTTAATACCAAAAGCATAAGCAGCAATAACAATAATAAAAAAAAGATGTTGGATGTTGTGAACATTATAAACCTCCTTTGTGTTTCAAAGGACGCTATCAAAAAGTGAAAAAAATAGGGCTGGGGATGCGGCTCAAGCGGTAGCGCGCTCGCCTGGCATGCACGCTGCCCGGGTTCGATCCTCAGCACCACATACAAACAAAGATGTTGTGTCCGCCGAAAACTAAAAAAAATAAATATTAAAATTCTCTCTCTCAAAAAAAAAAAAAAGTGAAAAAATACATTGTAGGAAAAATATTTACAAATTCTATTTGATAAGAAACATGTATCCAGTATATATAAAGGACTCAACTCAGTAATAAAAATAACCAAATTAAAAAAAAAAAAAAACAGGCAAAGGATTTGAAAGACTTTCCTTTAAAGGAAATATACAAATAGCCAATAAACACAAGAAAAAATGCCTAACATCACTAATAAAAACCACTATGGGAAATACAAATCAAAACCACTAGACATACCAGTTCAAACCCATTGGATGGCTATAAATTTTATAGCAGACATGAAGAAACTGGAACACTCCATACCTTGCTAGCAGGAATGTAAAATGGTGCAGCCATTTTGGAAAATAGTTTTTCAAAGGTTTAAACAATGAGTTACCATATGGCCCAGCAATTCTACTCTTAATTATACACCCAACAGAACTGAAAACATATGTCTAAACAAAAAACTTGTACAAATGTTTACAATAGCACTATTCATATTAGTCAAAAAGTGGAAACAACCCATATGTGCATCAACTAATAGAGTATGGTATATTCCTAAAATATGTTATTATTAGGCCAAAAATGATGCACTTATATATTTTACAATAGGAATAAACCTTGAAAACATGCTAAATAAAAGAATCAGTCACCAAAGAATACAAACTATATGATTCTACTTAAATGAAATGCCCAGAATAGGCAAATTTGTAGAAATATAATATATTAGATCAGTGGTTGTCAGGAATTGAGAAGAATAGGGGCTTGGCAGTAAACTGATATGGGGTTTCTTTTGTTGGGGGCGTATCACAAAACTGTTCCCATATTATAATTATGATTGAATAATTCAATAAATATAATTAAAAATCATTAAGTTGTACACTTTCAATAGATCATATTTATGGGATGTGAACTTTATCAATACAGCTCTTTTTTAATTTTTAGTAACTGATACAGGTTTTATTTTATTTAGTTTTGGACATATTATATCTTAAACTTTATTTTTAAAAATTTGTTCTGATTAGTTATACACGATAGCATAATGCATTTTGACATACTGTATACAAATGGGAGTTAATAAAACTCTTTTAAAAACAGAGAAGGTTAAGATAGATTCTCTTAGCTTCCCTTTAGTCAAGTTCCAATTTCTATATATCTCTGTGTATATGGTAAAGAACAATAAGCACTAGCTATGTAATTCATGGGCCCTTATAATATTCTACCCTTTGCAGTAAGTCAGAATGGGAACAGGAAGACTGGCAAAGAACATAAACGTTCAGTATTTAATTAAAATTAGCAGTAGAAAGATGAGGCTAAGAAGAAATTGAACCAAATGACCTTGGATAATATCAGGACCATCAAGAACTGTTTTACAGAAGAAATATGAAAACAGATTGTTTAGTTTGGTGGTTAGGGAGTGCACTCTACATCTCTAGCAGTAGCCACATTTCATGTGCACAATTAACTACATGTGGTCAGAGGCTCCTGCAAACCCAGTGTAATATATAACACTTAACATCATAGCAGAAGTTCTATTAGGCATCGCTGGTGTTCAATGTTTGAAACGGCAACCTCTGAAAGCCACAGAATTTTTAATTGCTATATTTACTCAGGTTTTCAAGACTTATAAAACAATGTAGTTAAATGGTCTTTTTAGGTATGGTGGTCATATGTCTTGGCTTTTCTAGAATAATAACAATATATCTTACTTTTTATATTACTTTCAATAATATGAGCCACTAAAGTAAAACTTAAGGTAACAACTTCAATTTTTAGATTTTTTATATAAATAAATAAGCAGATAAAATCCTTCATCATATCATTTGTCCCAAATTTTGATACAAGAAAAATATACATAACAATAATCCATACAGCCTAGAAAGTGCTAGAGGCAGAGTCCCCCTTTCTTGAACCCTTTGTCTAGTTGACTCTCCCCACCCATGCTCAAACTCTGCCATGCAATTACTCACCGGGGCCCAGGTAGATCAGCATGCCCTGAGCTAGTATCCTGCTGGCTTCCGGTGCCATCTCTGCCAGGTAGTGAGTAAACTCGCTGCACCACTACTTGGACCCCCACTCCTGACCATGGGGCAGCTCCTTGGCTTTCCACCACATCCAGGAGAGAATCCCTAAGGGGGGATTCAGCTGTGAAGTGCTGCTTTGCCTTTTCGTGCCTGTTGGTCCATTCTGTGCCTGTGGTGGCCAGGTCACTATATACAACCTGGCCAAGACATGCAAAGAAAGCTATTTCAGTTTATAACACCATTCTTCCCTCCAAATGGCACTGTTAAGCAATCTCCCAATAGATCTGCAGTACAGTGAAGGAATGATAAAGATAAAAGAAAGAAACATGTGGTATGTGCCTCCATATCCTGCTGAGGAGGGGAAGGTGGGCAAGAGCAGTGTGGGCGGTTGAGTGTTCCATACCAATGTGATCACAGCACGAATAGTTCTGCTATTGAACACCTCAGGGTAATTTAAAAAAATTGTCTTTTCAGAAGTAGCGAATTCAACTTGAAAAACTAAAATACAAAATAAAAGAATGACTGAGGTTTGATGAAAATTAACCATTTTATTAAGTGCTTATTAAGGTGAAGCATTTTGCATGCTCACGTGTCCTCCAAACAACTCTATATAATCTGTCCTTTTTATTAATATCCTTATCCTCACAATGATCCAGTGTGGGAGACAACAGCATTTATGACCATTTTATAAGGAAAATTGAGACTACCCAAGGTCACCTAGCACAAAGTGGTTGGGGGAAGATTTGAACATGTGATTCCAGAGTCCATGTTCTTAACCAATATGCTACATGGCAGCCTCATTGACACTGTTATAAGAATATCATGCTAAGAGAAATAAGCTGGACCCAGAAAGTTAAAGATTGAATGATTTCTCTGATCTATGGAAGAAGGAAAAAAAAAGATAAGAAAAGGTGGGGAGAATTCCATAGAAATAGAAGAAAGATCAATGGGGTAAAGGAAGGGAATTAAGGGAGAGGAAGGAGGGACAGGATAAGGGAAGAATAGTGGAATAAATCTGATCTAACTTTCCTATATACACATATGAATATACCACAGTGAATCTCATCTTTATGTATATCCACAAGGCACTAATTAAAAAAGCATATAAGTAACTAGCAGAAAGATCAGATGAATACAGGGAAGGGAACGGGGAAGGGAGGAGGGAAGGGACAGGGGAATTACTAGGGACTGAATTAAAGCAAATTATATTCCATGCTTTTATAATTATGTCAAAATGAATCCTAATGTTAAATATAACTAAAAAGAACTAATAAAAAAATGGAAGTACAAAAAATGTACTTTTTTTTGTATCTTTATTTTATTTTTATGTGATGCTGAGGATCGAACCCAGTGCCTCATGCATGCGAAGCAAGCACTCAACCACTAAGCCACAATCCCAGCCCCCCCAAAATGTACTTTGAATCATGTTTTTAATGAGTACATCTACTTAATGTTTATTTTTAATATATTATTTACACATTATATATTTATAATATATATTTATAAAGTAAATACATGTATAATATATTTGTTTTATATTTATATATGTGTATGATCATTCTTCTTCTTATTTTTCATTATTATTATTTTTTTTATGTAGCACTGGGGATAGAACCCAGGGCCTTATGCATGCTAGCTAGCTAAGTGCCCTACCACTGAGCTACACCCCAACCCCATTTAAGCCATATTTAAAATGTTATAATTAAATTGATAAAAGTGCTCTCCTTTTCACATAAACGCCTTCAGATACTTGTTTTAACAGTCAATGGGAAATTTTTTGCTTGATTATATGATAAAAAACAGGGCGAGAGTTTGTCTACTTTTCTTTCTTATTTACCCTATCAGTCTCAGCATTCTGTTCTGTGGTGATTCCCGTAACCCACTGAGTTTGAAGCCAGAGCACTGGCAGCAACACTGACTCTCAGAGCTGAGCATGTCCCTGGGGCACACATCATGCTCACATTCAGTGAATTTTAGTGGTTCTCTAAATTCATCTTGGCAGATGACTAGGGCTCAGGGCCAAAAAAATTCCAAAAATCAACCTTTAGTATGTAATCTCAGGCTTATACAGCTCTTTCTATCTCAAGGGACTCAAGGGATATGGCTCTTATGAAAAAAATTTTTTTAAATAAATAAATAAGGGCTTAAACAACATTTTAAGTTATAAGATATGAACAGAGAAAATACTTTCATACATTGTAATACATTAGAATAAAGATTAAAAAATACATAACTAGAAAGATAAAAAACTGTAAGAAAACCACAACCAAATGCTGACCTGAATGATACTATCTTTAAGCACAACAATAAGATATTCTAACTTTATCTATGGGGGCGGGGGGGGTTAAAAAGTGAACATCCTAGGTCCATTAAAATCTAGCGACCAATGTGATTACAAGCACAAAACTTCTGGGCCAATGAGAGTTTACCTGACTTTCAGGTGAATTATTGGATAGATCCTTAATTTTAAACATCTGGGCCAAAGTGATGTTTCTTCTTGGAAGGAGTATGTCATGACAGTATAGTTTGTGAGTTGTTTCTGCATCTTCTTTGGCAACAACTTTCTGACAGAAATAAGTATTCAGAATAACAGGGCAACTTCCATTTGGGATAATAAGTTTTTGCCTAGAGAAGAAAAAGAAATTTCACAGTTTATTTGCAATGTTGAATTCTTATATTTTGCTAAATCAGAAATGCAAAGAGCAATGATACACCAGTTATTGATAACTAAAACCAGGCCAGTCCATGAAATGACAGCTGTCCCTAATGATGGACAGCTACAACCAGGCCAGAGATGAAGTAATCATCATCTCTAAAAACAGAGAGCTAGGACTAGACTAGCCAGCAGAGTGAGTGTTGTCTCTATTGCTTGAGGGAAACTGTCAATGGATCTGGCTTTACATTCACAGTGAATGCCCAGTGTCAAGAATGGATAAAGACCATTTAAGTCTTAGGCTTGAGCTTCCTCAGGACAGGCCTCAAGATTCTTAGGGAAAAACAGAATGAGCAAAGACTATATAAAAATAAGCTCAAAAACTGCCCAGTGAATTGTTATTTACAGATAAAGCCTTCAGACATTTCAAAAGCTCCTATCTCAAAGAACATGACATTAAATGCTGAAGGAACTTCTACTACTTCTACTTTTTCTATCAAACTGACCACAGTCACTGAAATTGCCTACACTGAAGTAGAAAAGGTGTGTGGGAATACTCCAGAGAAAATTCTTCTGTTTCCTCTCTGTCCTCTGAAGCAATGAAACATTTCAATGTAATGCCCATTCCTCAAAGGGGGAAGAACTGTTAATAAGAAAACTTGAGGACTCTGGATTCCGAAAGGAAGGAGTAGACATACTTTTTCCTGCTCTGCCTGACATTGTATATAAAGTAAACATAAGAAGATACTGAAAGCCTAGACCCTAGAGACCTCAGGACCTGAGAAACTACACAGCAGGAAGTCCCTGAAATTTCTTTGGTGTCTCTCTTATATCTCAGACTTGATATTGAAGAAGCTTGCAACCTGGAAACAGCAATGGAGGGAAAAAGAGCACCAACAAAAGACTGCTTTCTCTAATTAAGAGTTAAAGGAAAGGCCTAGCTTAGCAAGACAGAAAACTCTTTTATGACAATTTTTCCACTCTAGTCAAACACCAAAGAAAAACGATGACCTGTCTCTATGCATGCGAGCAAAGGCCAAGTGTGGAGCCTGAATTTCCATACTTACTGGGTTATAATGAGGGGTTTCCAAAAGCTAGGTCAGGATGGTGTGAAGAGATACTTGCTGGACCTCACTTCCACAGTAATAACCTCTGGGATGGTGCCAGAGGGTGTCTAAAGAAAAGTCAGGACTGTCACCACTGTCCGGTGATACTAAAACTACCCTCTATCTTCCCATGCTCACAGTGTTATCAGTGGAAGCCACCTGAGGGATAGCAACCAGACAGAGTAGTGTTAGGAGAGGCCTAGAAGCTGGAATTCATACCCCTGCTTAGCAGAAATGAGTCTCTTTGTCTCAGGTGTCAAGTGATAGTAACAATCTTCCCCTATCTTTTGCTACCAAAGAAGTGGAAGATAAAGCTATCCAAAAAGGATAAGTAAGATCCAGAATCTCATAACACAATACCTTAAATATCCAGGTTTCCATCTAAAAATCACTTGCCATACTAAGAACCAAGAAAAACCTCTACTTGAATGAAAAAGCTAATAAATAGATGCTATTGCTGAGATGACACACGTTAGAAGTATCTAAAAACGTTCTAAAGCAGCCATTATAAAAATTTTCAATGAGTTAATTAAAAATGCACTTGAGACAAATGAAAAGATAAAGTCCCAGCAAAGAAATAGAAACAAATAGAATACTTGTTAAAAACAAGTTTCAGAACTAAAAAATAAGATGATAAAAATTTAAAATCCAAAGGATAGCTTCAACAGTAGAGTGGACGGAACAGAGAAAAGAATCAGTGAATAATTACATAAAATAAAAGAAATTATACAATATGAATAAAAGGGAAAACTGACTGGAAAAAAAAAAACGAAACAAAACCAACCAACAACATAGCTTCAGGAACTGTGGGGAGGTAGAAATAAAAATGGGACAATAAGGGTAAGATAATATAGATAAATACAATAGGTTTTCCTACTTTAAAATTTTCTAAATTATGATTCCAACAAAACTTATTATACTGTCTAATGTGGCTCTAAAGGTATGCAGAGGAAATATTAAAGACAGTCATTTTATAAAAAGAATAATACAAAGGGAGGTCACATTTTCATATCTCACTCAAACTGGCAAAATGTTGATGCAGTAGACTGTGACTAATTATGTATATATAATGTAATTCTCAAAGCAATCATTAAAATAACTTTAAAAATTATAAGTACGTGTGGCATGGTGGCATATTCCTGGAATCCCAGCTAAGATAGGAGAATCATAAGTTTAAGATCAGAAGCAGCAACTTAGAAAGACCTTATCTCAAAACAAAAAATAAAAAGGACTGAGGATATGGAGATGTAGCTCAGTGATAAAGCTCTCCCTGGATTCAATCCTCAATACAAAAAAAAAGCAATTCATCTATATGCTATTTATAAGCAACTTACTTTAAAAATAGAGAGGATGAAAGTAAAAGAATGGGAAATGATATATAATCAAAAGATGAGGAGGCAACACAAATATTAGATGATGTAGGCTTCAGAGCAAAGAAAATGCCTTATTACACAGAGAGGTATTACCTAATGATAAAAAGGTCAATCCACCAAGAACATTTAGTAATCCTACATGTGTATTTACCCAACAACATAGATTCAAAATACATGAGGCAAAAACTATAAAACTGAAAGTAAAAATCACCAAATCCATAATTAGAGTTGAAGATTTTAACATCTCTCTGTCAACATCTGATAGAACAACTAAAGAAAATATAGGCAAGGATAAAGACCACACAACAAACCATTAATCAACAGGCAGACCTAAAAGAATTAAGATCATATACAATATTTTCTCTTATCACAGTGGAATCAAACTAGAAATCAATAGCAGAAGGTAATACGAAATTTTTCAAACACTGGAAATGGGACAACACACTTCTAAGTAATTAATGGGTCAAAAGGAAGTACAATGAAAATTAAAAAAAAAAAACACGTTGAATTGAATGAGAATGAAAAATTAATGTATTAAAATCTGTGAAAAATAAAGTGATAACAATAGGGAATTTTATATCACTTAAAACTTACATTAGAAAAGAGGAAGAACCAAGTCAAATATGCTCTTAAATAAAAAACACAGAAAAAACCAGAACAAAGTAAACCCAGAGCAGGTGAAAGGAAATAAACAATAAAGAGCAAAAAAAATTAATGACATTCAAAACAAGAACACACCAGAGGAAAAAAATGTAATAAAGAGTTGGTTCTTTAAAGTGATCAATGAATTGACTGACAAAGGAAAAAAGATACAAATTACCAATATCAAGAATGAAAGATCAGTACAGACCTTACAGACATCACAAGGTTAGTAATGGATTATTATGAACAACTCTCATTTTTTTTATCTAAAAATGTAGATAAAACAGAATAATTCCTTAAAAAGAACAAACTACCACAACTTATATAATAGAAAAGAGATTATTTGAATAGCCACGTGCTATATTTTGGATGGTGGATGTCCTCCCAAGGATGATATGTTAAGGCTTGGCCTCACCATGGTGCAACTGTGAAATGATGGGACTTTAAGAGGTAGAGACAAGCAGGAGGTGTTTGGGTACCTGGAGTGTGCTCTTGAAGGGGACTGTGAGATCCTGGTTCCACCTTGCTCTTTTCACTCTGCAGCTCATTCTAATATAAGTGGTTTGTACTGCCTAAGCTACAAGTCCAAAAGAATGGAGCCAATTTACCATTGACCAGAACCTCCAAATCTGTGAGCCAAAAGAAACCCTTTCTCTTTATAAATTCATTATTTCACATATTTTGTTAAAGACATGAAAAATTGACAAACACATCTTTAAAAATTGACAAACACTGCTTAAAGTTTTTTTTTTAGCTATAGACAGACACAATATTTTTATTTTATTTATTGTGGTACTGAGGATCGAACTCAGTACCTCACACATACTAGGCGAGAGCTCTGCCACTGAGCCACAACCCCAGCCCTGTATCTTATAACTCTTAAGGAAAATGAATTTGTAATTTTAAAACTCCCGAAAGAGTTATCTCCAGGTTCAGATACTTTCACTGGAGAATTACACCATATGTGAAAAGAAGAATTAACACCAATGCACATTCTCTTCTAGAAAGTAGAAGAGGAGGAAAACACTTCCAAATTTATTTTATAATGCCAGTATTACTCTGATAATAAGACTTTGGACAGTACAAAAAAAGCCCAAATAAACAAACACGCAGAATATAGCCCAAGAATATAGATAAATAAATATTTAACAAAATATTAGCAAATAGAATTCAGTAATATGTAAAAATAATATATTATATGTGAGGCATTATAAAATATGACCAAGTAGAAATACCAGTTCAGATCCAGGAATTCAAGAATTATTTGATATTTGAAAAGTCACTTTTGTAGGTCTAAGGCTAAAAAAGAAAAACCATATAATTATTTCAACTGAAGAAGAAAAACCTTTTGACAAAGTTCAATACCCATTTAGATTAAAAAGCTCAGAAGAGTAGAAATATAAAAATACACTTTTTCAACTTAATAAAGAATACTTACAAAAATTCCACAGCTAACAATGAAAGAAATTCTTTCCACCTAAAATGGTAAAAAGGCAAGATTTTCTCTCTCCACTTTTACTCAGTAATTTTACATAGTATAGTTCTAGCAAGTACAAAAAGGAAAGAAAAGACATACAAATCAGAAAAGAGGAAATAAAATGACATAATTGCTTAAGTAAAAAATACCAAGGAAAGGGCTGGGGTTGTGGCTCAGAGGTAGAGGGCTGGCCTACCATGAATGAGGCACTGGGTTTGATCCTCAGCATCACATAAATATAAAATAAAGATATTGTGTGCACCTATAACTTAAAAAATAAATATTAAAAAACAAAACAAAACAAGGAAGCTGAATGTGCCTGTAATTCCAGTGGCTGAGGAGGTT